>NC_045619.1:49937048-52437048 GCF_009829155.1 Mustela erminea | reverse complement strand
AACAGTAGGAAGGGAAGGAGGAAAAGATGGCTGAATGAAACAAAAGCCTTATTAATTAATGGGGCAAAGGTAGCAATGGAAATGTAATTATAATAATTTCTAACCTTAAAAAAATGACGTGAGTAAAGAACTGAGAAAGACACTCTAATGATTACGATTTGAAACTAAAAAAATGTAGTTAGTGTTTCGGCAATAAAGCAAAACTGGGACGCTCCCAACTGGAACTCCCCCTCCCCAGCCTGCATCCAAGTTCAAAGTGATGCTGCCTCTGTGTTTATCTGTCTAGGTCTACAAGTTCTTTTGCCAAAGTTAAATATTTCATTAGTTCCTGTTAAATTTTGTCAATAATTGTAGTATTACTTTGGAGGGTGGGGATAGGGCATGTTCCCACAACCCCTGCTTTTGAAATGTCATGCACGTATTATTTTAATCACCACAAAGGTAATTCTCTAATCCTGTTCAATTAAATCTCTCTCTCTCTTTTTTTAAAGATTTTATTTATTATTTGACAGAGAGAGACATAGCAAGAGAGGGAATACAAGCAGGGGGAGTGCGAGAGGGAGAAGCAGGCTTCCCATTGAGCAGGGAGCCTGATTCAGATTCGATCCCAGGACTCTGGGATCATGACCTGAGCTGAAGGCAGACCCTTAAGGACTGAACCACCCAGGCACCCCCCAATTAAGTCTCTGTTCAAAACTATGACATTCCATAATGTCCATCTGCTTTCCTATTTAACAGCAACAACAACATGAACCCTCTTTTTTCTTTTTAAAAACCATTAATGCTCCTGTTTGGATAACTGTTAAGTTTTAAAACATCCCCCAGAGTAACCAAAATATACCTGTAATATTCATGTTTACACAGACCCTGTCTCGAGAGAAATAAGAAAAACTAGGAACCATCTCACCAAGGTGCAGAAGAACTAGGGAAATGTAATGCCTAGATCAGGAAGAATGCTACTTTTCTCTCCCTCCTCTTCTCAAATTCCTATGGAGGGAATGTCTATTGTTTGATCTTCTATTTTCTCATTCCCTCTTTTTCAAATCTTTTTTTTCTCTTGTTGAAACAGATCTCTTTATTTCCAGCTCCTGTTGCCCCCATATTTCCTTCGGACTTTGTTGTGACTTGGCTTAGTCGGCTAGACTTCACTAAACTTTCAGAACTGGAATCAGAACAGTGCATTTGGCAAAAAGTCCGTCACACATACCACACAACCACAAACAAGCACTCTGACTGCAAAATCCTTTCAACAATACATTCCCGTTTCCTGCATTCAGCAGTTCACAGACCCATGATCTGAAATCAGCAACACATGCATTCACATACATTCTGCATGCACAGAGCCTCTGCAGTCAGCTCACAAAGACAAAGTATCTGCAGAAAGGTCTTTGCAGGCAGCAGGCGCCGCCAGTACATTCTCCTCCTCCCCTCTTCCAAGCTCTTCCTCACTGGCTCTTTCTCCCAGCCACCTCCCCCCTGCTCGCTGGCAGAGGCTCCCCTCCTTTTCCTGCAGTTCTGGAAGTCGTAACTGCAGTGCCATCCATCACCCTCCCAACAGGTCCTCGGGCAAAGGAATTGTTTCTTGAAGCTCGATTTTCTCCTGACAGAGAACTTGCTTCACCAAAGAGTCTGTCGGAACAGAATCTTCTTCTGGAACACAAACAACACTGTAGGCTGAGTCCTAGTGACCTAACATTCTAGCGGAGCCTCATTTCGACATGGAGAAAGCAGGGAGGAAAAAAAAACAGAAAAGAGGTTAAGAAGTGGAAAAGAGAAAGCCCTGGTAGAAATTTCAAGAAGGACAACTGGAATAAAAGCAAAAAAAAAAAACAAAACAAAACAAAACAAAAAAAACCAACAACAACAAAAAGCAGACTTAGGAAGATCAGAGGGGAGAGCTGAGGAAGAGAGAAAATGGAGCTGGTGTGAAAGTAAAAGGAGAAACAAAGAACCGAGATAGAATTATGACAGATTAGTTAAAATAGCTTCTCAAACTTTCTGTTACCCAGTAAGTTACTGTGGTAACCCTAGAAGTAGAAGAGATTAGAAAGTTAAAAAGAGAATTGGTGAGGGGCGCTGGGGTGGCTTAGCTGGTTAAGCATTTGACTCTTGATTTTGGCTCCAGATTCCCTCTCTCCCCTTACCCCTCCCCCGCTCTCTCTCTTTAAATTAAAAAAAAAAAAAAATCAGTGATAAAGAAAGACTACTGATGAGATTATATATTTTGAAATTCCCTTAAAAGACAGACACCCATCACATATATCTGACAAAAGGAAGATTCAAACAACCAATGTGAAAGTACTTTAACGATGGTTAGAGAGAAGGTACATTTAAATATCAGTTAAAGGGGCGCCTGGGTGGGTGGCTCAGTGGGTTAAGCCGCTGCCTTCGGCTCAGGTCATGATCTCAGGGTCCTGGGATCGAGGCCCGCATTGGGCTCTCTGCTCGGCAGGGAGCCTGCTTCCCTCTCTCTCTCTCTCTGCCTGCCTCTCCATCTACTTGTGATTTCCCTCTGTCAAATAAATAAATAAAATCTTTAAAAAAAAATAAATATCAGTTAAAACATGATATTTGTTGCAAATACTGCAGTATTTGAGATATATTAAATATTTATCTGCTGTTTATCTGAAATTCAAATTCATTTGGCTTATCTTATCTACCAATCATATCCTCAGGGGATCTCGACACAAGCTCAGGTCAAGTCTGAGAAACACTGGAACAAAGTAAGAAAGCAGGCATTTAGCAAGACCAAGAGGAAGTGGTTGCAAAGTGTAGATTCCTACCCTCAACACAAACATACGAAATCGCCAAAAGAGTTCCAAGAGTTTTTGACACGAACTGGATAATTTTGATATACTTAAGTTTGATAATTTTCTCAATTCTTCCACAGAGCCCTTCCTAAATCTACATGAAATATGTTAAATTAACTAATAAACAAGGGGATCATTAAACTGAGGCTCTACATAAGAAACCATAATCAATCTATAAATATCTCAAGGTTACAAAATTTAAAGCTAAGGACAGCCAGTCACAAATGGCCAAATCAACTAAATGATGAAGCAATTAATCTCCCTGCTTTTGCCTTTTTTCTCTAAAAGTCTCTCTCAGGGGCACCAGGGAGGTTCAGTCGGTTAAGCAGTCGGTTAACTTCTGCCGTGGTCATGGTCTCAGGGTCCTGAGATCGAGTACCGCGTTGGGCTCCTGGTTCCGCGGTGAGTCGGCTTCTCCCTCTCCCTCTGCTCTTCCCCTCATGTTCTTTCTCTCTCTCTCAAATAAATAAAATCTTTTTAAAAATTATTTAAAATATTTAAAATAATATAATAAATATAAATAATTAAAATTATTTAAAAATTATTTAAAATTTTTAATATGCCTCCATTTATATTTTTAATAGCTCTGGTTATCAAGGAGATCCCTCATAACCCCCAAGGCAAAGAGCAACCCAGTGAGCCAGGTAAATACCCAGTGAGCCCGATAAGTTCACTGCTTTTTCCCTGTGTCTGGACGTTAGGGGTTCATGCCTCTCTGACCTTAGCTCTGTAACTTTTGTGTTATGAGCTTGATTTGAGCATTTCTTTTTCCAGACTGGCTTCAGGAATAAGCCAGAATTAAAGTGGGCCCAGCTCAGTGTTGGCAGAGGTCATCAAGAGAACATGACCTCGCCCAGCTGACAGCCTAGCCGGCCACCAATAATTGGAGGGCCCTCTCCCTCACCCCATCTTTGGAATGTGCATTCTGTTTGCCTTCCCTATTCCCAGAAGCTTCCCCAAGGACACAGCCTTCAGACAGAAACATGGTGTTGATGTGGGAAGCAGAGGCAGAAGAAAATTATTAAATTTGCTTACCTACTGACAAGCCCTTGAAACAGGCGGAGTGACTCTCCTCTAGGGACTCAATTACCCTCACCCTTGAGGCTTTGCTAACCCAAAAGACAATCCTAGCCTGACTGACCCCCTACCCGCAACCAGGATCCTGTAAGTCACTTTAACAATTCCTCAGGCAACTTTATCTCTAAACCTCCAAGATAGTGTCGACAATCATTCCCAAGCATAAGGCCCACTGATAAACATCTAAAGAGAAGTTTTTATTACTGGTAATGAATAACCTTTTCCCCCAGACAATAGCTAGCCCCTCAAGACCCTAGAAACCTTGCTTCCCAAATTCCTTAGAGACTTATATCATCCCTAATCCCCTCCCCCAACTTACAAGTATATAATAGACCTCACGTCCCCAGGGCAGCAGCTCTTCCTGCCCAAGGGTCCTATCCCATGCTTTAATAATCCACCATTTTGCACCAAAAATGTCTCAAGAATTCTTTCTTTGTCATCGGCTACGGACATAAATCAGAGATAAATCTCACCGAACCTCACCTATGTTCTAGAACTTCATCAGTGTTGAGGCTATCTGAACTACAGATGTGACTAAACCCAGGTATGGCCTCTGTATCAACTTTTAAGATTTGGCAGGTAGGTCCACAGATCTACTCATCCTGACGCCCCTTAAGACAAACCTTGTAAGATCTTTTGCTTCTGAATCCTGCCATTTACTCATCTGGAAAAGTCTGCCTTTCCGTCTCTCCTTGTCCACTCCATATAGGTCCAATGGGCAACCCAACAACTGCTGAGCCACCCAGGAAAGCGAAAAAATGGGCCTTGGGAAAGAGGTGTCTACAAGGGAGATCCCACAGTGGCACTGACTTCTAAGTCATCAGGAGAGGTGGCTTCTATGTTTGATGCTTATAGATCACTGTATGAGAATAAGGACACCCTGAAAACGCAGGCTGGTTTGATGTGTTTATTTGATGAACTGTAGAGTATACTGCAGAAAAGGGGGACACATGACCGCTGTGATGGGCTGGCTTCTCCTGTGGACAGCCTAGCCGGCCACCAATATCCAACAAGACACTGAAGCTGGCGTTAGAGCTGGAGGAAGAGCTAAGAGAAGGGCATGAAGGTTTCCACTCTTCTGCTAGCTTTGGGCCTAGCCTAGCTGACAAAGTGGAATAGCGGAATATTCTGGAAACCTCAGTGTGTCATTTTCAAAAGCGGGGGGTGGGGGGGTGGGGGGGTGCAGATTAAGGTCTGACTGCTTGTGACAAAGCCTGATTAGGATGCTAAATGGTAGAATTCCCTGGAAAAGGGATGTGAATGAAGAGGGTGTTGTGATGATTGACAAGGAAAGGAATAAAATGCCCCTTGCTGTCAATGCCCAAAACAAAAGCAATTTTTAAGTAGCAATCATCCCAAAATGCCTAGGGCAAAAATTTAACATTCTTTTGCTGCTGCCTTGAAACTGTAAATCTTATCATGTCTTTGAAATGTAAAGACCTAGGGGTTATCCAAAACTTTGCAGGAGGAGGCTGAAGATAAAAAAGGAGCAAAAAGAGAATTTTTCAGATACAGTCCTTTGTAAGTTCCCTTGACCCTAAAGTACTACACCGTAGCCTCCAAAAGATCACAAATGTCAATAGAAAGCTTTAGCCATGGGAGTGAAATAAAAGTTATCTGTACTGATGTATGTTCTGTATATAATTTTTCTTTACCCTCTAGGGTATTGCCAAAATTGACTTATAAAACAGGCAAGGGTTTTTTGTTTTTGTTTTTTTCAAAACTACTAGAAATAATAAGGGTGGAAGGAAATGACTGCATGAAAAGAATGTAAGGGAAGTAGAATGTGATAGAATTTTTTGAGAGGGTAAAGAAAGATGTGAAGGACATGGTGGCGGGGCAGCGGTTGTTGGGGGGGCTTGTTCTGTTTCGGTAAAGGCGGAAAGAAAGTAATTTTGTCCTAAAATAAAGTTATTGTTCCAAGATGAAAAAAATAATAAGATAGGATAAAGCTGAATGGATACAAAAACTTTTTTTTTTTTAAGATTTTATTTGTTTATTTGACAGAGATCAAAGTAGGAGAGAGGCAGGCAGAGAGAAGAAGGGAAGCAGGCTCCCCGCCCAGCAGGGAGCCCGATGTGGAGATCGATCCCAGGACCCTGAGATCATGAACTGAGCTGAAGGCAGAGACTTAACCCACTAGCCACGCAGGTGCCCCAATACAAAAACTTTTTATTTATTTATTTTATTTAAGAGAGAGACAGAATGAGACAGTGGCAGAGGGAGAAGTAGACTCCCAACTGAGCAGGGACCCTGACTTGGGGCTTGATCCCAGGACCCTGGGATCATGACCTGAGCAGAATGCAGACACTTGACTGACTGGGCCACCCAGGCACCCCTGAATGGATAAAGAAAATTGAGAAAGTTTGTGGGAAAAGAACATTAAAGAATTTTACGTGTAGTCAAGCTAAGATCAGAACGTACTTAAAGTTAAAAAAGAAAAGGACAGTTTTAATATCAAAAGTACACTACTGCATAATTAAAATTTTGCTTCCTTTCTGTTAAGTACATTTTCTTAGATTTTTGGTTTGCTCTTAAATTGTAAACAAAGGTTTTTATTTATCTGAATACATAAAACTTCAATGTAATCTGCCAAAAAAACAAAGATTCTGTGTTTTGTCTTTATCAGGTCTTTGATCACTTATAAAAAAAGGAGTCTTCTCTCAGAAAAACTGGGTTTTCACAACTATGTAATTTTTATTTTATTTACAGTCATCTCTCTATACCCAACATGGGGCTTGATCTCCAATCCCCAAATCATGCTCTATTAACTGAACCAGTCAAGGACCCCTGTCCTAAACATTAATACATTTGAATGATCAACCTGTAAGTCCTGTTGACCCATAATTTTTTTTAGAGAATTTATTTATTTATTTGACAGAGAGAGATCACAAGTAGGCAGAGAGGCAGGCAGAGAGAGAGAGAGAGAGAGAGAGAGAAGCAGACTTCCCGCTGAGCAGAGAGCCCGATGCAGGGCTCCATCCCAGGACCCTGGGATCATGACCTGAGCCAAAGGCAGAGGCTTAACCCACTGAGCCACCCAGGGGCCCCAAGGCCTGTTGCCTCATATGCTCATATGCCAGACTGGGGACCCCATCAAGGCACCCAATACTGTCAAGGTATGGAAGGTGCAAGAAACTCACCATGGATCAAGGGGTTATGCCCCTGAGAACACCAAACCTCATCATGCCTGAGAAAGGAATTATCTCCTGGAATTTGCAATGGGACATCGCACAGGATGGATGAGTTACTTTGCATCCCTAGGTAATGGGGAACTACTCAGTCTCCACTGAGGATCCCATTGTCCTGCTGCAAACCAGAGCTGTAGAAACCGTTAGCTAACATCATGCTTAATAGTGAGATACGAGACAGTTTCCCACTAGGATCATAAACAAGGCAAGGTTATCTCCTCTCATCACTGCTTTCAACATTATTGAAGTCGAGCTATTGCAGTAAAACAAGAACAGCAAAGAGGTGCATGCATTGAGAAAGAAGAAATAAAATTGTCTTTATTTGCATATGACTCAATCATCTATGTAGAAAATGTCGAGGAATTGAACAAAAAAACCCTCCTGGAACTAATAGGGATCATAGCAAGGTTGCAGAATACAGATAATAAAATACTCTTTTTTTTTCATATACCAGTAATGAACAACTGGAATTTGAAATTTAAAAAATACAATTTATGGGGTGCCTGGGTGGCCCAGCAGGTTGGGAATCTACCTTCTGTTTTGGGCTCAGGTCATGAACTCAGGGTCATGAGATGGACCCTGAGCTGGGCTCTTCACTCAATGTGGAATCTGCTTGAGATCCTTTCTCTCTCCCTCTGCCCCTCACCCTGCTCTTGGGCTCTCAAATAAACAAATAAATCTAAAAAATTTAACATTAATGATAACCTGAAAGGAAAAGCCATTTCTTCTCTATTCACAGAAGTTCTGCCAAATGTGTAGGGTTATTTAACTCATTAATCAATTGTCAAATTCCACGTGGGTATCCCACAGTTAAATTCGACACCAGCTACCTGGAGTTAAGGTCAGATTCCACAAGTCAGGGGCTCAGTCCCACCGACGACTCCCATCTATCAACTGACGTCCTGCCTCCAGTACTTCTAACGACTAGAAATCAGGAGTCCATCCTGGAGTTCAATAATTTGCTAGAATGGCTCACAGAAATCAAGGAAGTGCTTTCCTTACTGCCCACTTACTACAATGAGTACAACTCAGGAGCAGCTCAATGATGAGGTCGCGTAAGATAAGGTATGAGGAATGAGTGCACAGAGTGATGAGGGAGCGGAAGGCTGGCTGAACACAGCACAAGCAGATACCCTGCAACCCCCACCCCGCCGGGTGGGACATGTGTGACATTTTCCCAGGAATCTCCCATCGATCTTGATCTTATTGTTAATACCTTCCTAGAGGGGAAAACCACCTTAATTTGACAATGGCGAGGCCTCTGGTATTTTGCACGTATATCCTCTTTAGCATAGGAAATTTCTTTTGAACCCTCCCCTTTCCTTACTCCCCCCAACTCCACTCCTCAAGACCCCGGTGCAGCAGCTCTTTCTACCCACAGATCCTATCCCCGTGCTTTAATAAATCACCATTCCACACCAAAGTCATCCCAAGAATTCCTTCTTGGTTGTGGGCTTCAGACCTCACCCCACCGAACCTCACCTATATTCCAAAACCACCTCAAGAACTTCCATGTTATCCCAGAGTGTGTTCACCCAAAGAGCAGCTCTTCAAATACGGCTGATGGAGATTTCATTACAAAGGGGTAAATGGATTTCATTACATCAAAGGCCAGGAGGAGTTACTGCTTCCCTGGAGGTAGGACTCAAAGTTCCAGCCCTCTAACCACGTGGTTTGTTCCCCTGGCAACCAGCATCCATCCCAAGGCTCTCCATCCTTGAGCCCTGAGCTGGCAACCACCAGTCACCTCATTAGCATAGAAAAAGACACGAATCGATGCCAAGAGTTTTAAGAACTGTATGTGAGGAGTTAAGACTGAATATATATTACTTACGATGTCCCAGCACCAAATAAAACCAATACTTATATACAAATCTGAAAAAACTTAGTATAAAGCTACGGTAATCAAGACAGTGTAGCATTGGCAAAGGAATAGACAAATACATCAAAGTAACAGAACAGAGGACTCAGAAATAGACCCACATAGAGTCAGCTGATCTTTGGCAAAGGAGCAAAGGCTATACAATGGATCAAAGACAGTCCAACATATCATGCTGAACAACTGGACCGCCACATGCAAAAACAACAACAAAAATCCACTAATCTAGAAACAGAACTCACAGGCTTCTCATGATCTCAGGGTTATGAGTTCAAGTCCCGTGTTGAGCATAAAGCTTACTTTTAAAAAAACTAGGCAGAGCACTTTTAGGGCAGTGAACCACTATGATACTCTAATGGTGTTGTCATGACCACAGAACTTAAAACAGAAAAAATGAACCTTAAGGTAAACTCTGGGCTTTGGGTGATAGCGATGTGTTGATGAAGAGTCAGTGATCCGGGTTTAGAATACAGGAGAGGTTCGGCGGGGTGAGGTCCAGAGCTGATGACCAAGAAAGAATTCTTGAGACAACTTTGGTGCAAAATGATGGTTTTACTAAAGCAGGGGGACAGGACCCTTGGGTGGGCAGGAGCTGCTGCCCCAGGGTTTAGCGGGGACTGATTAGATACTTGGGAGTTGGGGGAGGTAAGAAGGGTGGTTCCAAAAGAGCGCCCATAAGCTAAAGATGACCCATAGGATAATGCTAAAGAGGACAAGGTAAGGCTATTTTCACCTCTAGCAAGGTATTAACATTAAAATAGTTGGGAGATTCCTGTAAGAAGGTCACATAGATCCCACCCGGACTTGGGTGGGGAGCGGTTTGCAGGGTGTCCATTTATGCTTTGCCCTCTGCTTCCTTAATCAGTTGTTAACAAATGCTTGGCTCTAACAGTGGGTGAGGATGTGAGCGTGGGGAGCAAAGCGTATAGCGGAATTTTCTGTACTTTTCACTTAATTTTTGTTGCAAACATAATACTGCTTAAGTCTGTTACAGAAAGAAAGAAAAGCAGTGGGTTTAAGATGGATTAAGCTTCTCCAGGCATCCGAGAATAACTTTGGGTAGAATTAGCTGTGTTCATGGTGATCTTGCTCTTCAAACATTTCAGTCATTTAAGGATTCTGCCTTATCTACACCCAATAACTAACCATTCTGCTATTTCCTTTTTTTTTTTTAAAGTAAGCTCTAGGCCCAAGGAGACTTGAACCCACAAACGTAGTGATCAAGAGTCACATGCTTTAATGGACCGAACCAGGGAAGCCCTCTCACTGCTCCATCATCAAAATGGATCAAGTCACTTGTTCTTCGTATGTCAAGGACTAAAGTTCAGGATCACTTCTCTTTCCCACTAAACTGATTCCTTGAATGCAGGAACTGTGACTGATAAAACTTTTTTTTTTTTTTTTTTAAGTAATTTATACACCCAACATGGGGCTCCAACTGATGAACCTGACTGAGATCAAGAGTCACATACTCTACGGACTGAGCCAACCAGGTGTCCCTGATTCATCTTTTTGTAATTACCAGTACTTAGTGAAGTGGCTGGCATTGAGAAACCAATCAGAATATAAATGAAGTACAGTTCTGAGTCATTAGAAATCTTCCATCTCATTAAGCATAGCTCAAGAGTCATCATACATGAATATCAATAGACAGTTGGAATAGCAAATGCTTTGCGAGAAAAACCAGCAAAACTGCCTGCCTGGCCTAAAGAAGTGATTTGCTGCCCTCTTGTGATCAGTTTTAGGAACTACAGCCTCTCCCCTTTCCACTCCACTTCTGATGCACAGATTGAGTCTCTACGCTCAGTTTTGGGTATACAACAGTAAACAATCTGTCCACACTGAGCCACTCATTGTAGTGGAGACGCTCTTGAAAGCAATCTGAAGGAGATATTACCTAAGCTGAGGTGAAAAGGATGAGTAGCAATTAGCCAGATGAACATAAAAATTGTAGGAAATTACCTATGGTGGAGGTGTGGCAAAGAGAATGTAGCATATACAATGGCTTAGAAGAGAGAACCTGCAGCTTTTCAGAAGTGCAAGTAGGGGCGCCTGGGTGGTTCAGTTGTTAAGTGTCTGCCTGCTCAGGTCATGATCCCCCCCATTGGGCTCCCTGCTCAAAGGGAAGCCGGCTTCTCCCACTCCTACTCACTCTGCTTGTGTTTCCTCTCTTGCTGTGTCTCTCTGTCAAATAAATAAACAAAATCTTAAAAAAAAAAAAAAAGTGCAAGTAATTCAGTATAGGCGGTAAGCAAGGTGCAAACATCCTCGAAGGAGTGGGTGGGCTGGAACACTGGAGATTAGAGATAAAAACATTTTATTTATTTATTTGAGAGAGAGCAATGTGAGAGAGAGCACAAGTGGGGGGGGGGGAGGAGCGGGGAAGGGCAGAGGCCCAGGGAGTATCTTCACTGAGCTCGGGACTCAGTCCCGGGACCCCAGAGATCAGGACCTGAGCCGAAGGCAGATGCTTAACAGGCTGAGACACCCAGGCACCCTGAGAGATAAAATATATAAATAGCCCTGTATACACACTAAGAATTCCATCCATACTCTAAGGATGAGGAACCTTTGATGTCTTTAAGCCAGAAAGTGACTTCATTTGACCAGCGCTAGAAATAGGGCTCTTTGTGCTTTGTGTTATTAGGAACGAGAGTGGAGAAATGTTGGAACTGGGAACAATGGTTGGGCTGACCTCAAGTGGTGATGGCAAGAATGGACAGAATGGACGGATCATAAAGATGAAGGAAGTAAGATCCGTAGAATTTTGATGACCAAGGGTGTGTGAGGAGGACTCAGGGTTGAGGGGAAAGAGCAATGGGGAGCCTGAGCTTGACTTGCCATACTTCAATTCAGTAGCTGGCCAGATATCGGCAGCACAGTCCTAAGGCGGGATGGAGATGAGACCGTGAGGGGAAGAAGATGACTTCACTTTAGACACCAAGCCATCAGGATTTAACTTAGTCAACATTTATTTCAACCTCCTTCTTGGGTACCTCCCTGCATTCCACGGCAGAAAACTAAAAACCACACACTCTAGACTCTCCTATAGCTGAAGCTAGGATGTTACTTAGTTCCAGCAACCATGTGCACTAGGAGACTTGGGGTCAAAACCAACATAAGTGAGGCAGAGCCAGGGTGGTTCTAGAGCCTGAGTGGTGAGCTCTCAGTCTAGAAGGTACCCTTGTGATGCTGTGAGGGGCACTAGAGTCTCCTGGTAGCCACTCCCGAAAGCTCAGCCAGAGTCTGCTCTGCTCTTTAGCTTTCTCTCCTGTCAGGGTAAGTCTGACTGACTCAGTGTGCCTGTGGGACCGTCATGCCAATAGAGACGTGTTGTTGGACTCACAGATGTGGAGCTCAGGGGACAGATGTGGGTTAGAGTGAGGTGTGGATCTGGGAGCCTAAGTCTGTAGAGGGAAAACACAGACACGGGAGTGAATGTGACTGAGAGATCAAGTATAATGACGAGGAAGGACCCGGGCAAGCACCTTGACAACTACCAGCATTTAAGCGTGAACAGAAGAAAAAGTAATGTGAAAGGACACTGGCCAAGGCAAAGAGAGAAAAAGGGATGAAGGGTCAGAGATGCCCAGGGAAGGGGATATTTCAACCAGGAGGACGGGTCAACAGTGCATAAAACAAGAAAATGAGAGCGAAGTTGTCCTTTGCATTGGGAAGAGAAGGTCTCCAGGAAAGCGCAAAATACAAATGTCGCCCCTAAGGCACTTACCTAAGCTGTTGAAAAGATTCGCTGCAACCTCAGAAACACCGAGGTAGAATGAAGATGGCTACGCATTTTCTGCCACTCCTCCCAAGAAGAGGGAGTCTGTTGCTCCTCCCCCCAAATTGGAACGGACCCTGGAGACTTGTTTCGACCAATGGAACGTGGGAGAGGGATGCTGGGTAACCTCTGAGGCCGAACCTTGAGAGACCTTTGCCTCGTCCTTTGTTTCTTGGAATGCTCTATCTCAACCCATGGCTATGCTGTCGAAACCCAAATGAGTCAACACGGCATGGAGAACCATGGCCCGCGACCGCGTCGTGGATTCCTGTGGGCAGCAAGCAGCACACACCACTCCGGGAAAAGAATACATGTTTTGTTAAAGAGCACTACTAAGGGAACTGGGGAGAAAATCTTCAAGTGGAAAGATACCAACTGTTCATGATAACCAATCGGAATGCAGTGTTCGAATGTGTGGTACTGCCCTCCTGCCTATCACCATCTTCCAGACCCCTCTAAGAGCCCCCTTCCCTCTTCTGCCAGAAGAATTACAGGCCAGCTGGCTGGCTCAGTCATAGCGCCTGCGCTCTGGATCTCAGGATTGTTGAGTTCAAGCCCCACATTGGGTGTGGAGCCTACTTATGAGGAGTTCCAACTTTAATGACCATCCAGTCCATCATTGTTTCTAGAAATAGATCAAGGTTAAGTCACTAAAGAAGTCTATCTGCAAAGAAAGAATTACCATAGCTTGCCTTAATGAATGTAAGCAAAATAATGGCAAAATATTGCCCGCTTTATTTCTACTCTACTTCAAATGTCCATAAAAGAATGGCGGGAGTGTAGGAAGTTTTACCTGTTTGTTGAATAAATATTCTATATTATTTATTTATGAAAGTTTTTGTTTTGTTTCAGTAATCTCTACACCTAAATTGGGGCTCAAGCTTGCAACCCCAACATCAAGAGTCTCACACTTGGAGCACCTAGGTGGCTCCGTTAAGCCAACTCTTGGTTGGGCTCAGGTCATGATCTCAGGGCAGTGAAATGGAGCCCCATGTGAAGCTCAGGGCAGAGATGGCTTGGGATTCTCTTCTCTCCCTCTGCTCCTTCCCTGCTCACATCTGCTCAGGCTCGAGCACTATCTCTCTCTCAAATAAATAAATTAATAAATAAAATTAAAATAAATAAATAAATGAATAAATAAAGTAATACAAATCCACTGACTGAACTACCCAAGCAAAGTGAGTAGGTTTATTTTAATTACTCATAGTCATTTATGCAGGAACTCACTCCAATATATAAACTAAACACCAAAATAAATTCATTTTTACAGTGTCCTTTTATTTGTGGAAGTGGTATATTTAAATTTACAAAAATCTTCAATAGCACATTTAAAAATTTAAGTTCCTTTCTCAGGTTTTTTTCTCCAGGCAAATTACTTAAATTCCTTTAGTTCTTTCTTGCAAAACAGATTTTCTAATTGTTTGGATTTTTTTTTTTAACATCTTATTCTTTTTTAAAAATTTCCTTAAGATTTTATTTATTTGAAAGAAAGAGAGGGAGAGACAGACTCCCCACTGAGCAGGGAGCCTGACACAGGCTAGATCCCAGGAGCAGGTGATCATGACCTGATCCAAAGGCAGAGGCTTAAATGACTGAGCCACTCAGGAGCCCCTAACATTTTAAAGTAATCTACACACACACTCAGCATAGGGCTTGAACTCACAACCCAGAGATCAAGCATCAGACTGAGCCAGGCAGGTGCCTCAAATTGTTTGATTTTTTTTTTTTTTAAGATTTTATTTACTTATTTGACAGACAGAGATCACAAGTAGGCAGAGAGGCAGGCAGAGAGAGATGAAGGGAAGCAGGCTTCCTGCTGAGCAGAGAGCCCAATGCAGTGCAGGCCTCCGTCCCAGGACCCTGGGATCATGATCTGAGCCGAAGGCAGAGGCTTTAACCCACTGAGCCACCCAGGCAAACCTGGTTCTTTTTCTATGGCCTACATTTCAAGTAAATTGTACCACTAAATTATATAAATTCATAGTGGATATTAAAGGATCGTTCTGTGATTTCCACATGAGTTCTCTCTCTCCCATTTTGTTTCTTTCTCCTTTTCTTGCGTCTTACCGTGTGTGTATTTCCCTTCTCTTCTCTCCCCTCTCCATTACCTGTTGTTTCCTTTCATCTCTCTTTTCTCTATGCTTTCCTATAAATGTGCTAATTTCAAAAGGAGCATAATCATATTTTTAACATGGTGTCTTCCATATGGTCAATGTTCCATAAACATTAGTCATTACTATTAACTAGTCTATATTAATAGTTAACACATAATAATAGCTAATTTTGTCTTCCATATAAGTGTATCAATATTATAAGACATTATTATATACTATATACAGTTAGAAATCTGTTATTTATTTATATAATAAATGAAATGGTTATGATTATAGGATAGGACATATTCCTTATCAATTTAGCAGCTTAAAGCACCAAAAATTTATTTTCCCCAAGTTTATGTTGATTAAGAATGCAAGTGCAGCTTAGCCATGTACCTCTGGCTCAGGGTCTCACAAGGCTATCGCCGAGATGTTGGCTGGACCTGCAGTCTTCAAGGTCCAACTGAGGGAAGATCTACTTCCAAGGTCATTCACGTGGCTTTTTGTGGTCCTGAGGTGGATGACTGTTGTTGACTAAGACACATGCCTTCTCTTGCATGAGCAATACTATAGAGCAGCTCACAGCACGGCAGCTGGCTTTGTTCAGAGCAACAGCAAGCAAGAGATCAAAAGAGAGCACTAATGCTAGAAGCCAGTCTTTGTAATATCATGTAGGAAGGTACAGTACACGCCATGCCTTTGCGGCATCGCATTTGTTAGTGGTCCCCAAATCCAGCCCACACTCAAGGGCATAAAGCACAGGAGGTGGGGATCCCAAGGCGGGGGCATGGGTGGGGGGTAGATCCTGCAGGCTGCCTAGCACATATAATCTCTAAAAACATAAATATGTATCGTATAAATCTATCCAACTTATGAGCTATTGTTATTTTATACCCTGAACGTTCCCGTTTCTTTCCCCGTATCTGCAAAGTACACACTTTCTGTTTTGCTTGTTTTCTGATGCGTAGAACAGGGAGATGGAGATTTCCTGCCCAGTGTGAACATCTAGTATTTGTCCTATTTTGCTTGTTTACAGACACAGTTATTTATAAATTTTGTTGTTGTGGGTTTCAGGAAACTTAACAGAATCCTGAACCTGGATTGAGCATCTTTCCTCGTTTTACATTTGTGTCGTCAAGAGAGTGCGGGGGTATGATGCAGGACCACCAGGGCCAACAGACTCACCCAAACCAAAGTGATGGGACCCAAGTACTAATCACTGTAGATATAAATCACATGTATCACATGCACTGACTTTACAGCCTTCCTGCCAAGATTCCTTTGTTTCTAGACTAACTGTTGCCCAATTTCTGGGGCTATTTCCTTTTGCTCTAATTCCCCTCAGATCACTTCACTACATTGACTATTTGTTTTACTTGCTCTACTCCTTGTGTATACTCAAACTACTTTCTTCTCTAGAATTCTATCCTCTCCTTCTTTACACTTGACTCAGTTTTTGAAATTTTTGTTAAAGGTTTATTTGAGAGAGAGAAAGGGAGAGCATGAACAGGGGTCGGGGCAGAAGGAAAGGGAGAAGCAGACTCCCAGGGGAGCAGGGAGCCCGATGAGGGGCTCCATCCCAGGACGCTGGGATCATGACCTGAGCCGAAGACAGATGCCTAACTGCAGAGCCACTCAGGCACCCCAGTTTTTGAAAGTCTCTACGTGGAAATCGCAAGTTACAATTTTAAGTCATCATCTCAACTCAATTCAAATGGCCACATTTTGACTTTTCAGTGCTAATCATAATATCAGCCAGAGATGAGTAAGACCTAGCCTCTGCAATCAAGGAACATGGTCTAATCGGGAATAGAAACATGCAAATGAAAGAATACAACAGAGTTGATGACATGATTATAAAAATAAAGAGGTACCTCAATAGAGAGAATGATAAGCTCTTTGGAAGCAGGGGCACCTGGCTGGCTCAGTCAGTAGAGCATGTGACTCTCAATCTCAGGGAGGGGAGTTCATGCTGGGTGCAGAGCATACTTTAAAACAAAAACGGGGCACCCGGGTGACTCAATTGGTTGAACATCTGCCATGGGCTCAGGCTGTGATCCCAGGGTCCTGGGATCAAGTCCCACTCTGGGATCCCTGTTCAGTGGGGAGCCTGCTTCTTCTTCTCCTTCTGCAGCTCGCCCCCCCCACCGCCCCACCACTCATGTTCTCCCTCTCTCTCTCTCAAATAAGTAACATCCTTAAAAAGCAAACAAAAAACAAAAATAAAAACAAAACAAAACAAAAACTCTTCAGAAGCAGAGGAGACCAGGAAAGATTTGTGGGAAGAGAGAGCATCTAACCTGGGTTTTGATGTACCTAATGAGCATTTATTTACTGGTGTCAGAAAGGAAGACTTGTGTCAGAAAGGAAGGAACACAAAGTCCAAAGCACAGAGGCACGACGTGAGTTACAGTTAGTCTGGGCTCCTGAGAAGTGGGATGTTGTCTGACGACATATGTTTGCTAGCGTCTGACTCCTACACTGAGTCCATCTTTTCAAGTTTGGCTGTTACTAGTTTATTGCTTCATTCCTCCACACACAGCTCTCTGCCTTTTCTCCTTTCCCACCTCGTAGAATCCTCCTCCCTTCTTGCCTTCCTTTTATGGAAATTTTTTTCCCCCCGCATTAGGCCCTGGATTTAATTTAGCTAGAGCGGACTGTAGTAATAACGTTTCTGTACATTTGCCCAGAGGCCTTCGGTTAATGGGTGCATTCTTTACAGACCAATAAACAGAAGAAGAGAGTCAGCGTGCTGTGCTGTCTTGCATGTCTGCCTCCCTTCTGTTTCCTTGCACTTTACCCATGAACTGGACACCCTTTTGGAAAACAACACTTTTCCTAGGTAACCCAAACATTTCCTTGCCAGCATGGAGTGGCTTCTGCACCTGCTGGTCAGTATCTTGGAGCACCTTCCTGCTGCTGGAGAACCTGCTCTCCACCCCCAGAGATCAGCCTGTGTTAGATAGCAGCACAGACTGCCACCCCAGAAGTCCTTCCCCAGTGTCAGTGAGAACCTCAGAAAATTATAGCCTCGGGGCTCTGGATGGCCGATGCTTATTTTTGACTATTGGTGACGATCGCGACGCCGTGTACTTCAATGATAAACTGATATCGGAATAGAAAAGAGGCTCACCAAATCACCTTGAGAAAAGGAACTCTGAGGTTCTCCAAACCCGAGGTTCTAAGCCTAGGCTTTGAAAACAGAAGGGGAACAATGCAAGAGGAAAGGGGCCACCACAACCTCAAGGAAGAAAAAAAAAAAATTCATCAGACTACTTTAAAACGAACTGTGTTCTTGAATGCCCGTAAGCCCAGCATGAACAGATGATGATGGTCTCTACTTTCCCCCCCGTGTTTACTGGATTTCCTCTACTTTCCTTCTAAGCCGCTGCTGCCTGCCTGCCCCCTCCCTGTGCCTTATACTATGAACATTCTGTTCCATTTTCACTGCCCCAACTCCAGACTCCCTCCTATGACCCCAGGAGAGCACCCCCTCCTACTGCCTGGGGAGGTTTTCCTATGCTATGGTGTCAAGTTGGGCCAGCACGTTGAGGTCATTGCTGTCCCTGCCAAATGACTGGCCCGAGTTCAGTTTGTCCATCTGTCTGAGCTTCATGGAAAACATGATTGTTGCTCTAAGCTCGCTATTGTATGTCCAGCCTTAGTTCTGCTTCACATCTGGCTTTTTTTGTTTCTTTCCCCACCCCCACCTCCCTGCCTTTTCTCTCCCTCTCATCAGACTAGAATCACATCTGTTTTTCCAGGATCTGCACTCTCACTGCAGAGCAGATGGGCGAAGAGCAAGTTCTCAGGCAGGCAGATGAGGAAGAGCTCAATCTGGTACTCAGCTCTGTTCTAGAGGCTGGCCAGAACCCACATATCTCAGAGATGGGCATGTATCTGTCCTTTGGAGGAACCAAAGGTGCTATTTCCTTATTTCTGATTATGTCCATTGCTCTGCCTTCCTCCCAACTAACTAGCTTCCATCCTTCCTCTCTTTTCCTCCCTTCCTTCTCTTTCTTACTTTTTTTCCTTTTCTAGTCTATACTCTGCGAACATGATCTGCTCTGTCTACCTGTATTCTCCTCTAATGTAGCTCCTCAGGGAGACAGACAATGTAGACTCAAGGAGCTCACACGGAATGAAACTTACACCCTAGCAAATGCACAGCAGCTCAACAATCCCTCAGATTTGCATTTCTGGAATTCAAATTTATTCCCTCCAAAGTGGAGACATTTTTACCAGCGTAGCCCCTCGGTCTCAGTGAATAAGAACAAATACAAAGTCTTTAAAACTCCTGGATCACAGAAAGTGTCCTCTACTTATGACATGATGTGGGGGAAAGTACTGTTGGAAAATAAGGCCAGAAAAGTGAGCTTGGCTCCCAGTTTTCTTTGGGCTTCTAATGGCCTTTTCTCCTGAAGATTCCAGAAACCAGGATTCTGAGCATAAATGTAAACAAAGTCAAAAGACAGAAGAAGACTAACATGTCTTCTCACAGAGCTCCTCCCCACTTCAAAAGGATTCAGACGGTACTATATTTTTCAGCATTTCCTAACAGCCAACCCTCCTCTTGGACAAAACTCATGTGGTGTCTGTGTGTGTTTGAATATGGAATAAATAGGATTCCCGGGGGTGGGGGAACCACATTCTGGAATGTGTGTGGGTCAAGAAAGAGAAAAAAGAGAGCGAGAGAAATATAGGAATATAAAGGAATTGGCTGGTGGTGAAGAGATGAGTGCTGGCGAAGACAGCGAGACAGGAGGAGGGAGAAGATTCAAACATGGAGGACGGACAGAGAAGGGCAGAAGAGGAAGGATGGCCGACCATCCAAAGATGAAAAGGAACCCAAGGCAGAAAGGGGCTGGGGACTAGGGACTGGGGCCAGGTTGCAAGAGGGAAAAGAAGCTCATGGAAGAAAGGCTTTTGCCAGCGGAAGCCCGGCCTCCCAGAGAACAGCAGCATCCCTCACTGGTGTGGTCATAACCTTTGGAATGAGGGTGTGAGTGACTGCAAAGCCCCAGCCCCCTTCTCATTCCCGCCTCATCACACTCCTCCAGCCTGGCTTTCTCTCTCTCTCTCTCTCTCTCTCCCTCGCTCTCCCTCATCTCATTGTTTCAGAGTAGGCCAAATTTGAAGTCCTTCCCAGGGAGTGGCCCTGTTCATCTTACTCTCCAGCCAAAGTAGAAACAGCGTGAGAAGGAGAGGGGCCCATTCGGCAGCCAAAGGACTCGGTGGACAGAGCAGAGGAAAAATACACAGTGAGTTGTTTGATTGTACAAAACCCTAGACAGACAAAGGGTGTGCGGGGTGTGTGTGTGTGTGTGTGTGTGTGTGTGTGTGTGTGTGAAGGCCGGAGGGGGGCCGTGGGGAATGTCACTGACTTGGATTGAGTGAATACCCCATTTATCCTTGGAATTCAAAACGAGACACCAAGATAAGTGGATGATATTTAAAAGTCACGGATATCAAAAAACTAGACACTGGGGGTGAAAGTGGCCACACACTGGGGGCAACCATGCACCATCGAGAATATATAGTTTCCTCTGACTTGGCAGAAAAAAGGCATGAGAATGAGAGTAATGGTAAGTGATCAAAGAGAGAATTTGAGGGAGAAATGTTGGGTGAAAGAAAAGAGAAAAGGCTGGAGTTGCACAGGGGACCAGGGAAAGCCCTGGGCAGACAAAGAGACAGGGACCCTCCAGGCAGCCCTGCCTGGGCCTCAGATGCTGATGTGTCCTGAACATCACAGCTTCTCCTCTCCCAACACCACTCTCAGATATGCTGCTCTTGGGACCCAAGGTGCTGCTGTTCCTCACTGCCCTCTTCATCCCCTCTGGTGAGTCCCTCCCTTCAATCTTTTCTCCAGCTCCTGGGGGGAATGTGGAGCTGTAGGTTATGGGGTGGGTCGGTGACGGGGACTGGCAGCAGTCGTTCTGGCTCCCGAGTTCTAGAACTAATATTCAAGAAAAGGGCAGATTTGTGTCTGACAAGCAGGGGCTGGGATGAGACCAGAGATGATCTCAGACTTGGGAAGTATGTGGAGGGTTATGAATATAAGATCCACACAAATGCTTATTAACCCCAAAAGAGGGTCACACACACACATCAATGTACCGGTCAACAGAGGAAAGAGAAGCTGACACGCCAATGTGTTTGCAAACATACGGAGACAGCTAATAAGAAACAGCTAATAAGAAACGGGACCAAATTCAGTGCGTGAAGGGGCACAGTGGGAATATATACACTCACACCTACCCACACTAGCTCCGGCACACACACACATGCATTCACATGCACACAAACGTGCCAAGCTATGTGCTAAAGAAAAGCTATCACAGATGTCACAGAACAGAGCTGAAAGATTGGCCATGGAAAGGGAATCTTGGCACCTTGAAGAAATCCTGCTCTATTTTCTCATGCTGCCAGGTCCACACTGTCAGAAAATTACTTTGTGCCTTGTTCATAATAGTTCGTACTATGGCTGTGGGGTTAGGACAGGACACTTCAGAAAGGCTGTTAGCCCCAACTGCTGAACAGGATCTGACTCCTGCTAGGGAATGAGGGCAAGAGGGCATCCCATGTCAGGGCTTGGCAAAGCAGGGCTTTATTCTCAGGAATGTATTTTTCTTGAGGATTTCCATGTCAGCACTAATGGTCTGAGTAATTTTGTACTGAACTATACAGAAATACAATGCAGAAAAATAAAGTACAACCATTTCCCATCATTTTTTGATTCATCCTATAAAAGCTTGATGGGGTGTAGAGCTGGAGTCATTTATCCCTCTTCTCTGTCCTTTGGTACAGATTGGACACCACTAGGAGTCAGTGGTCAACGAGGAGGTAGGTAAACCTTTGGATCTGGACTCGTCTGTGTTTTTAGTATATATTTAAGGAATCTCTACCCCCAGTGTGGGTTTGAACGCAAGACCCCGTGATTCAAGAGTAATATGCTCTTCCAGCTGAGTCAGTCATGTGCCCTATCTGCTGGGGCTATAAGAATAATGCAGATGAATGGTCAGAGTTAAAGCATCTATAATATAACAGAGAATCACATTGCCTAAGTATGGAAAATCGGATTCAACTCACCAGTTTCCACAACCCTGTTATCCTGTTCATAAACGTTCCTTGCCTTTATTTTTTTTTTAAAGATTTTATTTATTTATTTGACAGAAAGAGACACAGCAAGAGAGGAAACACAAGGAAGGGGAGTGGGAGAAGAAGAAGCAGGCTTCCCACCCAGCAGAAAGCCTGATATGGGACTCGATCCCAGGATTCGGGATCATGACCCGAGCTGAAGGGAGATGCTTTACAACTGAGCCACCCAGGAGCTACAAACCTTCTTAGTTTTTAACAAGAGAAATACCTTGCCTAAATCCTCCTCTATACCCATCTCTTGTTTCTACTCTCCTATATGTAGCTCTTATCTCACTGAGAAAACCCTACTAATCTTAACAGCTTTTTCCTATCCATGTAGCAACAGAGAAACTAACATGCAGACAGAATAAAAAGTCATCTCAGTACTACAGCGAAATTCTGGCACTAATGGACAGAAACCAAAAGTTTTGGTTTCCAAGTGGCCACTTCCTACAGCTTGATGATGGAAACTCCAATCAAACATCTCCACTCTGCCTCTAGACATTCAACATTATTACAATTTATCTCTTACTTTTCCCAACTCCTGAGAACACAGCAGTATGTAACCCATTAATGGACCATAAAATCAAATTAGCAGATCACAATGGGTAATTTTTAATGAATTAGTACAGACTAAAATAAAAGTGGGGTACATTGCAAGAACATTTCCAGAGTAAAGCATTATCTTTTAAAACTCATTTCAATTTTCTATGTGTGCATTGGGGCACAATATAATTTCTTTCTGTACATCGTGGTACAGAAGATAAAAATAAAGAAACACAATTTTTTTTTTAATCTGTTTCAGGTAAAGAATTATGAATCCCAAATTTTCTGAGCCTTCAGAGTTCAGCATTAGCAAAGAACTTTTGCATTCATTCTCTGGGCTGGTTAAAGTCTAGTCCTTGTCTACAAGTTTGGGGTGCTTTTCTAGAAGAAATATGATTAAAATGCACTTAAGGGGCACCTGGGTGGCTTGGTAGGTTAAAGCCTCTGCCTTCCACTCGGGTCATAATCCCGGGGTCCTGGGATGGAGCCCCACATCTGGCTCTCTGCTCAGCGGGGAGCCTGCTTCTTCCTTTCTCTCTGCCTATCTCTCTGCCTACTTGTGATTTCTGTCAAATAAATAAAATCTTAAAAAAAAAATGCTTACTTAAGGGGCGCCTGAGTGGCTCAATCGGTTAAGCATCTGCCTTCGGCTAGGGTCATGAGCTCAGGGTCCTGGGGTTGAGCCCCGTGTGGGCTCTCTGTTCAATGGGGAGTCTGCTCTCCCTCTCCTTCTGCTGCTGCTCCCCCTGCTTGTGCTCTCTCTCTCTCTCCCCATCAAATAAGTAAAGCATTTAAAAATAAATAAAATAAAATAAAATGTTTATTTAAGGGGCTCCTGGGTAACTCAGTCAGTTAAGTGTCTGCCTTTGGCTCAGGTCATGATCTGGGGTTCCTGGGATAGACCCTGCGTGGGACTCTCTGCCTCACAGGGGAGTCTCCTTCTCCCGCTGCCTGCTGCCATCCCTTCCCATGGTCCCCCCCACCCCCACGCCGCTTGAGCCATGCTTTCTGTCCCTAATAAATAAAATCTTTTTAAAAATTGCTTACTTAAGGGGCGCCTGGGTGGCTCAGTCGTTAAGGGTCTGCCTTCAGCTCAGGTCATGATCCCAGGGTCTTGGGATCGAAACCCACATCAGGCTCTCTGCGGGGCAGGAAGCCGGCTTCTCCCTCTCCCACTCCCCCTGCTTGTGTTTCTGCTCTCCCTGTGTCTCTCTCTGTCAAATAAATAAATAAAATCTTTTTAAAAATTGCCTACTTAAGATTTCTTTTCAGAGAACATGAATCCTAGATAAGCATTTATGCGGTGGTAGCTCACGGGAAAGATGGATAATCTGAGGAATACACCAAAAACCAGTACTCCATCCAGAAATTCTGAGGTGACGGCAAGAACTCATTCTTAACCCCTCTGCTCACCCACCGGTTCACTTGCATATCTGTGAGCGACTGGACTGGAATGCAGATAGAAAAGGAACTGGCGGCATTTAGCTACACCCTGGAAAGGCTCCACTCCCCTCTTAAGGGTTTTTGGAAGGACTCGCGCTAGTGGTTTTTCAAACGTCCTGGGGATTGGAACAGACTTCGATTTCTTTTACCAAAATTTCATCTGAAATATGAAAGCTAATGCTGAGTGTTAACTATAAAAGGGCTCTTTTGTCAGATCTGATGACTTTCTACCTGGAATTATTTTTTAAAAGAGGATAATGTAAGCAGCCGGGGAAATTGCTTCAGAATGCATTATTTGCGTTTTGCCTCTGCCACAGTGGTCAATTGCTCTGGCATGCTTTATAAAAACGCTATTTTCTCCAGACAAAACGCAGCATTTAGACGCTGAAGTTGTAAGGAAAAAGTCAAAGCAAACAATTTGCTGACCCCTAGTGGGCAAAGTAGATTATGACGATAAGTCATCTGCAAGAAAGAGTAATTATAGATGGGATATTTAAATAATTAGGTGTTAACATTGCGTTGTTATTTTGCTTTTTAAAGTTGAGACGATTTGGGGCGCCTGGGTGGCTCAGGGGGTTGGGCCTCTGCCTTCGGCTTAGGTCATGATCTCAGGGTCCTGGGATGGAGCCCTGTGTCGTGGGGCTCTTTGTTCAGCGGGGAGCCTGCTTCCCTCCTCGGCTCACTGCCTGCCTCTCTGCCTACTTGTGCTCTCTTTCTCTGCCAAATAAATTAATAAAACCTTTAAAAAATAATAAAGTTGAGAGAATTTGTTTTAAGTAGTGCTGTTATTTATAGTTTCAGATACAGTTTTCTTAGCATATCCTAATAGATTCCACCTTAAGACCTGGACCATTTATTTTTTTATTTTTCCTACTGCCTTTACTTTCCAATGATTAACTGCAAGGTATTCTCTACAAACACACCCTCTCTTCTCTCACCTCACTTCTTCTGAGCATCGGAAAATCATTCACAGAGTGCCTGGGTGGCTCAATGGGTTAAAGCCTCTGCCTTCGACTCAGGTCATGATCCCAGGGTTCTGGGATCAAGCCCTGAATAGGGCTCTCTGTTCAGCAGGGAGCCTGCCTCCTCCTCTCCCTGACTGCCTCTCTGCCTACTTGTGATCTCTGTCTGTCAAATAAATAAATAAATAAATAAATAAATAAATAAAAGAAAATCATCCACATTGCCTTGGGTGAGCATACTTGTATGTAAACATATCAGCAAACTGATATCCAATTATTTCAAACCTGTAATTATCGGAATCAGTGTCTTTGGTAAAGACAATTTGCACTTAAAAATAAGTATTGCAAAGAGATCATCAATCCGTTGTACTTGCAACAAGCTGTATAACCTTGGGTAAATTATTTACTTGTTGGGTGCTCAAATTTTATCATCTGTAAAAACAGATTTTTTAAATAGTGCCTGGCACCTAGTAAACCCAAATTAGCTATTACATTATTATCTGATAGGACAATGAAATATGTTATTCTTCTATTCCTAAACTTAGGGGATGCCTGTGGAGGATTATCTGATGGGCGTGTAGGTAAAGGAGACAAAGGGAAAAGGATATTCTGGGCTAGGACTGTATGTGTATATTCATGGAAGTGGGAAACTGACATTTGTTTGGTTTGTGGGGAAAGGACTTGGGTGGAGAAACAAACAACGAAAAACAATTGTGGGATACTCACTGAGCATTGGCAACTGTGCTAGAAAGATTTCACTTACTGTGAGTGCAAGAATGGGAGGGGGACAGGGAATGCTCAGAAAGTGTTTTCTGGGGGCCCCTGGGTGGCTCAGTTGGTTAAGCATGTGCCTTCAGCTCAGGTCATGGTCCCGGGGTGCTGGGATCAAGTAGAGGCTCCCTGCTCAGTGAGAAGTCTGCTTCTCCCTCTCCCTCTGCCCCTCCCCACTGCTCATGGTTTTTTTTCTCTCTCTATCTCAAATAAATGAAATCATTTTAAAAAATATTTTATTTATTTATTTGACAGAGAGAGAGATCACAAGTTGGCAGAGAGGCAGGCAGAAAAAGGGGGGAAGCAGCCTCCCTGCTGAGCAGAGAGCCTGATGCGGGGCTCATTCCAGGACCCTGAGATCATGACCTGAGCTGAAGGCAGAGGCTTAACCCACTGAGCCACCCAAGCGCCCCGCAAATAAATAAAATCTTCAAAAATTACTTTAATTAAAAATAAATGTTTCCTGCTTTTTTTCTTTATTCAGATGATGTGACTCCAGTGACTCTAGAGACATTCACAGAAGATCCTAGTAAGCTACCCTTTTTCTTTGTTTTCATCCTGGGAACAGAAGGATTGAGGATGATATGTGTACAATGATAAATGAGGCATAGAAAAGAGGTCAGTGGGCACTCTGAGCTCATGCAGACCCAAGTGTCTGTCTTAGATACCACTGATGCTGTGAGGATATGGCCCAGGAGCCCACATCCTTTCATTTCGATCTTTCTTGCCTCCTTTTAGATCAACCCTTTTTTCTGCTTCTCTTTCCCACTTTTTCTGCCTGTGTTTTTTAATATATTTTTTTTAAGATTTGTTTATTTGACAGAGAGATCACAAGTAGGCAGAGAGACAGGCAGAGAGAGAGGGGAAGCAGGCTCACTGATGAGCGGAGAGCCCCATGCGGGACTCAGTCCCAGAACCCTGAGATCATGACCTGAGCTAAAGGCAGAGGCTTAACCCACTGAGCCACCCAAGTGCCCTGCCTGTGTGTTTTTATTTCCTGTGCTGTGTCTTTGCAGATCTGGTGAATGAGCCCTCTACAGATGAAACAGGTAAGTCTTACTACTGCTTTTAAAATGGCTTGAGTCTTGTTAATATCCACAATATATTCCAGCTTTTGAATTAGTCCTGTATTTTTGTCTAAGAAAGGAATAGAGAGATTGGGGGTGTTTTGTTCAGTGACAGTGGGATCATGGGAAGGAGTCCCCCAGTCCTCTAAAAAGATGAAACAAAGTGGATGAATACCTAAAACAAGGCATGTATAATAAACTATAACGTCAGTAGGCCAAATATTCTTCAAAAAATTTCACAATTACTTCAATTAACCCTAATCCCTTGGAAATAACACACAAACCCAGCCACAGCCTTGACTTTGCCCCAATACCTCCATTCTCCCTTTTTCTCAATCTTTTTTTTTTTTATGGGGGGAGGGGCAGAGAGAAAATCCGAAGCAGGCTCCAGGCCCAGTGCAGAGCCCAAGCTGCAGTTTGATCTCAAGACCCTGAGATCATGACCTGAGCTGAAACCAAGAGTCAGACACTTAACCGACTGAGCCGCCCAGGCACCCCTCCATTCTTCCTTTTTCTCCTCTGCCTTCCCCCTTGCCAGTTCAAAGCCCTCCTCACACCTGCTGTTTTGTGCCTTTTCAGTTCTGGCTGATATCGAGCCTTCCACAGATGACCTGGGTGAGTTCAGATGGGGATCCCAGGGCCACTGGGGCCATTCTGGGCTTTCCCCAGAGCCCATTCTGGAAGGCAGTACAGCTGGTGAAGGATCCGAAATAGACGCGACTACAGTTCAATGAGCACATTCTTCCAACAGTTCAATTTAGATGAATGGCATTTTTGATCCCGTAACATGCAGGGATTGTGCTGGCTGTTTGATGTACAAAACACCAATATGTGATCTTTTCCTCAGAGTTTCCAAGCCTGGGTGGGTAAAGGCAAGACAAATATATAAACAGTCAATGTTTGGGAAGCTAAAGGGAAACTTCCTCGAAGTAACGGTTGAACCGATTCTTGAAAGAAGAACTGGAGCCAGCCAGGCAGTCAAAGAAGGAACAGTATGTTCCAAGATTTGAACACAAAATAGAGCTTGGCACATTGAAGAAACATTTTTTTAAAACAATTAGGGCAAAACCTACAAGAAACAAAGGGTAGGATGTGGGAAAAGGAGACAGAAACTAGATTTTGAAGAAATAGTTATTGCAAACCTACTACTGAGTATCAGGAATATAAGATGAACAAAACTGATTTTCTTTTACTTGGTATTTTTTTTTTTTGTCTACTACACAAGATTAACAAATGGGTAACTTTATTTAATTTCACAAAATGCCAGAATCAGGATAAGCAACAGAAGGAATAGAAGACTAAGAGAGTCCTTGAGTATAGTCAGTGCCGGGGCTTAGGAAAGGGTTCTGTGGAGGACACACTGATTAAGTGGCTTCTAGAATGACAACAGGAAGTGAATCGAGTAATTAGGGAGAAGAGATCTGGGGTGAAGGAAACACGATCCAAGAAAGGCTTAGGACGGAACTAAAAACCCATCAGAATAGTTTTAGACAAAGAAAGGTTCCCATCAGATTTGTGAATTGGAAATCCAGCCAGGATGCTATTGCACTAGTCCCAATAAAAGATGATGGCCTGAACTCACTGAGGTGGAGGCAGGGTGTGAGCTATGATAGGGGACTGTTGAGATGATGTCCAGTGTCCTGTTGGGTAGATGGTGGGACCATTCACTGAAGAGCATGTTGAATTGGTGAAGGGTAAGTAGGACAGTTTAAGACATGTTAGATTTGAAGGATCTTTGAAAAATCGACAAACTCTTCCATAAAATGGCAGGTGGCTTTAAAGGTTGGGAGCTTGGAAGAGATCTGGGCTGGAAGTAGAAGTCTGAGAATTCTCAGCATGTAAGTCTGCCATTGAAACCAGGGAATAGATGAGATCATGTAGCATTCTTCCCATAGTATTCTATCTACCAGCAACTCTTCCAATGGCATTTTGACACATAAATCCCATGGTTAGTGTCTTCCCAAGACTCATCTTACTCCTATAATTCATTCTACAAGTTAGGCCTGTATTTAACTTGACCTTAGATTAGGTTTGGCTATGGCTGTGACCTTTGCTATTCTTTGCTGAATAACTTTTATCTGAGAACCCACGATGATGTATTTGATTTACAGAGAAGAAATTTTCTTTTATGAGTAAGAGCTTCTATAGGGTAATAGTCTTTTCTCTCCTTAACTGTAGGATGAAGCTCTTCTGGGCATAGGGATCCTTGCCTGGTGTCTCCACTAAATGTGCTTTTGGTCAACAAAACAAAGATACATTTTCAATTCTAGAAGAGGAGAAAGGCAAAATCAGATTTCCCATCCTAACTTCTAAATCTTTCCAGTTTTGTGGAACAGTACAGCCCACTGTGGGTTTTCTGTTAGAAGTTGCTAAAAGCACTATCAACTCCTTTGGTTTTTTATTTATAAGTGAGGTAACATGACAGTTGCAGTAGTGACTTCTAGAACTGGTAATAACTGAGTAAAATTTCTCTCTTCCAGCTTCTCCTGCTGATAAAAATACCACAACAGGTATGAATGTCTTTTGCACATCTTTTTCTTCAGCTTTCTTCTCAGGGATTCATACCTCCTTGCTCTTTGGAGGATACTTGATATACCTTCTAGCTTGCTTCCAGTTCTTTCTCAAGGAGTATTTTTAGTGCCCTTCATTTCTACTTTTTTTTTTTTTTTTTTAATGAAGTCTTATCCTCAAGCTCATGGGAAAAAGATGGGACCATTGTTGGATGGTCCTGAAAGATTCCTCTTCCTAAGCTGCCTTTGGACTTTCTGTGGTGGTTAATGAGTTAGGAAGTGACAGCAAGGACTCAGTATTACTCTGGTTGCCATGCCCAAAGTTGCTCTCTCTATTGTACTGATGATTCTGATGTGCATCTAGGATTGGAAACTACTAAAACAGAAACTGTGGCCCCCCTAAGAATTCTGATTCTTTAGAATGGGGTTAAAAGCATCTCAGTTTATATTTCATATGGCCACCTGGATAACCCTAGAAAGACTTTCCTAGAAGAACCCTGAGATTATTTTATCTACTTTTGCTTCCAGGTAGGAAAGCACCTAAATTTTATTTCAGCCAATTTTCTACCATTCTCTTTTGGCCAATAGGGAGGGCATTCCCCCAACTTGTAATAATCCTGTGTAGAGATCACTTTGTATTTTTTTCCCCCATTCTGTCTACCTTCTTCCGTCTCTTGAATCCTTTGTGGATCCCTGTTTTCTCTGCTGGACTTCTTCAGACTGCCGGGATGAAAAATTTGCCTGCACGAGACTCTACTCTGTGCATCGGCCAGTTAAACAATGCATTCATCAGTTATGTTTCACAAGGTAAGGGGTCCCAGGACGGGTAGAAAGCATCATCCATGGTAGTGGTTTCATGTCCGTAACTGCTTAATGAACACCCACTCTGGGATTTCACTTTTTGGAAGCTAGAAGGAGTTTTTAACATGATCCTTAGCTATTCCCGCTGGTGCCAGATAGAACCCGGAATCTGAACTGAGGTATATGGAGAACAGACTGACCAGTAAGACTAGATGCTAGAAGGCTAGTGAGATGAGAGCTGGGGAAAAGATAGTCATGAGAGAAGTACTGGTACAGTGAAATCTAGTACCTCACGGAAAAAGGCTGACGCGAAAGATCCAATAGCGGGGAGGAGTATTCAACTTAACTCTAGGTGGGAGTGTGCAAAGTAGCACTAAGAAGAATAATTAATACCATTCCATCCCCTGCATTCCTCTGGGAGGGAAGAAAAAGCAGTCCAGAAAAATTAAGGAAATCCAGAGTGGAGGAGAACAGTTAGGGAGAGTGGGGAATACAGAAGTTGAGCAGGCAACCTTGGCCTAGGCTAGTTCTCCCTCCCAATGCTCTTTTCTATCTACTTTCCTAATCATGTTACTGGGACTCTGGCAGTTTACGACGTATGTACATCATCAACAATGAGATCTGCTCTCGTCTTGTCTGTAAAGAACACGAAGTTATGAAAGGTAAGATGATGGCTGGGTGTCAGTGGGAGGGGTAGTTATGAGAGAGAGGAGTAGAAACATGGTCCTAATGGTTCCAAGGTCTGGCTTCTGAGGAGGGCGTTAGGCCACCTCCTTAACCCCCATCAACCCCTGGTTTGCCAAGTTATGCTAAATAAGCAATCTAAGTAAAGAAGTATGCTTAATATGTAAGAAAACGGTGCTTGGGTCTCTTTCCAGCTAGGTTGTAACCCCCACCTTCTCCTACACATAGAGCTTTCTGAAGCCCTAGCTGCTTTGAAGCTCACTGGGGTTCAAGGTGAAAAGCACAAGTCAGGGCCAGCTAGCTGGCTCAGTCTGAAAAGCATGCAACTCTTGATCTTGGGGTCATGAGTTTGAGTCACTCATTAGGTATAGAGATTACAAAAATAAAAAAAAAAAAGAAAGAAAACTTAAAAAAAAAAAAAAGCCAAGTCAGCCATTACAAATAGTAGATTAAGAATTGGCAGCCATGTTCATAAAGGAACAACTTTGTAAAAAAAAAAAAAAAAAAAAAATCTACTAATTTGTAGACACTGATGTTTGTATAGAGCCTATAAATAAATAATAATAAAAATAAACCAGATTGGACATTTTGAAGTTGGCAACATTTTAAACAGTCTGCCAATTCCAAGAACCATTGAAATTACTTATTGTGAAAATTTAGAAATAAAGGAGGGTAGAACAACTTTAAAAAAGAAAAACAAGATTACAAGAGTCCAAAGTGTGTGGTTATAAACCATGCATTGTGGGAATAAACATACTTCTCACCTTCCCTATGGCCAGCCCCAAACGGTGAGTGTGGTTGGTGAAGGCACCACAGACACAGCCCTTTCTGACTCAGCAGCCCATCCTGCACTGAGCTTCTGAGTAAGAGCTGTAGTTAACTTCGCAGAAGGAAACTTATTACTTGCCCCCATTGGCCTTGTGCAAGCACCTGCAAGGGAAGCACCTTGAGACTGAGGGATGAGTACTTTGGACTCTAGGCACTTTCAGATGTCTCAGGGGACTTACTAAAATTAGCTATTTGCAGGTAGTAAACAGATAGTCCGTGATTGAATCTCATGGTTTTTGCTATTAATAAATCCATGATTATAAGAACTGGGAGCTAGGCATCCAGAGGAACCTAAAATTTACTTGCCAACTGGGCTAGGTACTTTGCACATATTATTTCATTTTAAAACTCACAACTACACTGTGGAGGCTGGTATTTCATGCTTATTATCTTGGAAGGGATAGTGTGATTCAACAAAGTTAAGGAACTTTCTAGTAAGTAATAAATAACAGTAAGCTGCACATCTGGGGTTGTAGCCCAGATCTAGTTCTCTTCAGTCTTTCACTACAGCACTCTACGGCCCTCTATCTCTTTTTTTTTTTTTTTTGGCCCTCTATCTCTTAACATGGAAGCCCTTGTTACCTTTTTTGCATTCCCAACCCATTATGCTCTGCTTCTCTTCTAGATGAACTTTGCCGTCAAATGGCTGGTTTACCCCCAAGACGACTCCGTCGCTCCCACTACTTCCGACTTCCACCCTGTGAAAATGTGAATTTGCAGAGACCCAGCGGTCTGTGATCACCAAGGAAGAGGAAAGAATAATGTGTGGGTGGGAGGAAGAGAATGCCCTAACAAGAGGGACTCCTTCTTGTCCAACCATTGTCCGCTAACCCATAGACATTAGTATTTCTTAAACCAATCCCTTTGCAGTGCCTAGCTTTTGCCTCCATTCTCTGACTGATAACACAGTCTGTATTATTGCCTGGTTTTGCTGTTTCTCAATATCATGATGTAGATTAATGATAACCATGTGGCTTATATACAAACATCCTACACACAATTTCAAAGGAAAATAAACTTTAGGTTAATATTGACCGTCGGATCTGTCTGAACTAGATCTTAGGGAGGAAGAAGCTGTTGCTGTCCATTTTGGCTGGCCTTAGAACTCCATTTTTTTTTTAAACATTTTCAAGAGCTTCCTAGATTAACATGTCATTCATTTACATAGTCTTTTTTACTCTTATTTTAACTATTTTGCTGGATTTGCCTGCTTGGATTTTTTCAGAAGAGTCATGGTAATTTTTGTAGTCCTAGAGAATTCTCCAGAACACAGAGCTACACAATCCTACTGGCAACACATAAAGACTCAAGATGAGGTCTGCTGCGTTCAGAGGCCAAGGATAAAGAGAGAGGAGTAGGCTATGTATGGAACTGGGACTCATGGTTCCCTGTGCACTTTTTCATGTAGTTGTCCAACTGGCAGGCAGGGGTACAAAGTCCCATTTACTTGTTTTTGGTCATATGGCGGTTAGCCCACCCTCTCAAATTAGACAATTTAATGTGAAATAATTTCTGAGTTTGGTCAGGGTTTTCCTGATTTGTCGCTACTTCTTTCATCATCATCACTAGACAAAATCTGTAGAAATTACCATGCAAATGGACTCCAGAATAGCCTGATTTGGTGCTTAAGAAGAGCATTCAGACTTAAATTTTAATAGGCAGGCCAAGTTTTCCAAACGGTTTATAAGAAAGAGTAATAAAACACAATATTCACACAACCTACATTTTTATGTTGGCTCTAGCAGTAACCTGGTAAACCAGTAAACTAGGTTTAATTTCCCATCTTTAACATGACAAGGTTAGATTTATGTTGATTCTAAGGTATCTTTTCGTTCTGTGATTCTCAAGATTTAAGTGCATTATTTGTATTTCTTGAAGCCTAGATGCAGTCTAATTCATAGCCTTCATGTCTGCTTATAAGAGGAGAAATTTCATGTTAAGACAGTAGTCCACAACACAACAGAAAAAAAATCCTATTACAGGTTACTGATTACACACTATAGATGCTTCTATTTGAATAACTTAATAACCTTCCAAAGAAGCCCACAAAAATCAATGGAAGTAAGACACTTTGAGGCAAGTTACACACTCAGAATTCCTCTCTGCTTGGTAGGGTTGACTTCTTTTCCTCTTGAAAGAAAACTATGTAAATGAGCATCAGATTTTGCTGTTAAGAAACAATTTAGTTTAATGGGATTTGCACAACTGATTAAAGAGAAATGCTAGGAAAAGACCCAAAGCATGTAATCTCTGCTCTATAGCCTCTAAAAGTAAATATCCTCATATATAAATAGACTTATTAAGTGGATATTATACCCACTGTAGAGAAATCTCAACAGGCACAGAATTTCCAAGAATCATTTAAGAATCTCACCATGAACATGACCATCCTACCATATATTGAATGAGGTGGCATTCCCACCACAAAGCACCTCAATCCCAGTATTGAGTATATTGCAAATTAAACATTTTAAAATAAGCTTTTCTTTATTCCTTTTCTGGATGAGTGGTTTTTTGTTTGTTTCTTCTTCTCATAATGACAGGAATTTGTGCCTTTTTTAAAAGATTTTATTTATTTAGGTGCCTTGTTAGCACAATAGGTAGTGCTTCAGTCTCAAAGATTTTATTTATTTATATGTTTATTTATTTGAAAGAGAGAGAATGAGAGAGAGAGAGAGAAAGAGGATGAGAGGGGAGAGGTCAGAGGGAGAAGCAGACTCCCCACTGAGCAGGGATCCCAATGCTGGACTTGATCCTGGGATTCCAGGATCATGACCTGAGCCGAAGGCAGATGCTTAACCAACTGAGCCACCCAGGCGCTCCACGAATTTGTGATTTAAAAAAAATTTTTTTTTAAAGATTTTATTTATTTATTTAACAGAGAGAGAGATCTCTCTGAGTAGGTAGATAGGCAGGCGGGAGCAGGCGGGGGGTGGGCAGAGAGCAGAGGAGAGCCCGATGCAGGGCTTGATCCCAGGATCCTGAGATCATGACCTGAGCTGAAGGCACCCAGGCACCCTGCTTTTTTAATTTTTAAAAATTTTTCTTGGGGCGCCTAGGTGGCTCAGTCATTAAGTGTCTGCTTTCGGCTCAGGTCATGATCCCAGAGTCTTGGATTCGAGCCCCACACCAGGCTCCCTGCTCAGCAGGAAACCTGATTTTCCCTCTCCCACTCCCCCGGCTTATGTTCTCTCTCTCGTTTTGTCTCTCTCTATCAAATAAATAAATAAAATCTTTAAAAAACAAAAAATCTTTAAAAAACAATTTTTTATTTTTCAAGATTTATTCATTTATTTGAGAGGGAGAGAGAGTGCGTGAGAGGGGCGGGGTGGGGGCAGCAGAGGGAGAGGAACAAGCTAAGCTCAGAGCTGGATCTTACGACACTGAGATCACAGCCTGAATGAAATCAAGAGTCCATCCTCAACAGACGAAGCCACTCAGGTGCCCCAAGTTTTTTTTTTTTTTTTTTTTTTTAATTTATTTACTTTAGAGAGAGAGCACGCAGAGTAGGGAGGGGCAGAGGGAGAGAGAATCGCAAGCTGACTCTGTGCTGCGTGAAGAGGCCAACTAGGGGCTCCATCTCACAACCCAGAGATCATGACTGGGGCCAAAAACAGAGTAGGCGTCTTAACCAACTGCATCACCCAGGTGCTTCTCTGCCTCCTCCCCCGCCCCCTGCACCAATTTACGCTTTTATCCCACTTTGCAAAAGGAGCACCAGCATTGCTCTATCCCACTATTCTCTATTGTAACCTTCCTCACTCCGCAATTTTGCCATCAGTTCTCCAACACACCACATTTACTCTCCTCCAGGAAATTCCTCAATTCATCAGAAAATTATTTTCCTTTTCTAACCCCTTTGGACCCAACAGTCTAGCTAGGTAAAGCTTCTTGATTTACCCTCGCTTCTCTTCTACTTGATCATTTTCCAGTGTTTTCCCATTTCTCGTTGTTCTTAGGTTCTCTACCTTTTTTATTCTTGATATGTAAACCAACATTTCTAATTTGCTTCCCATTCTTTCCTTATGCTTCTAAATTCTTATTTTCCACCACAACTTTCCCACGCGAACAGTTCCAGATCAGTTTCAAGAGGTTGATTTGGTCCTGTTTTTTTTGTTTTTTGTTTTTTCTCAGCTTTATTTATTTTAGAAAGAAGGTGGTGAGGCAGTGGAGGGAAGGGCAGAGGGAGAGAATCCCAAGCTAACTCCCTGGTGGGCACGCAGCCCCATAGGGGGCTAGGCTGGGGTGAAGGGGCAGCATACATCTCACAACCTGTGCGGAAACCAAGAGTAAGTCAGTCAACAGACTGAGCCACCCAGGAGCCCCACTCCTGTTCTTTCCATCTTTTTATTTTTTTTAAAGATATTTATTTATTTATTTATTTGATAGAGAGAGAGAGATCACAAGTAGGCAGAGAGGCTGGCAGAGAGAGAGGGGGAAGCAGGCTCCCCACTGAGCAGAGAGTCCAATGCAGAGCTCAATCCCAGGACCCTGAGATCATGATCCGAGCTGAAGGCAGAGGCTTAACCCACTGAGCCACCCAGGCGCCTCCTTTCTCTCTTTTAAAAAAAAGGTTTTATTGGGGCACCTAGGTGGCTCAGTGGTTTAAGCCTCTGCCTTCAGCTCAGGTCATGATCTCAGGGTCCTGGGATCGAGCCCCACATCGGGCTCTCTGCTCGGCGGGGAGCCTGCTTCCTCCTCTCTCTCTGCCTGCCTCTCTGCCTACTTGTGATCTCTCTCTGTCTATCAAATAAATACATAAAATCTTTTAAAAAAAAAAGGTTTTATTTGTTTAAGAGAGAGCACGAGAGAGTACGTGTGAACATGCGAGGGTCAGAGGGAAAAGCAGACACCCTGCTAAGCGGGGAGCCTCACATGAGGCTCAATCTCAGGACCCTGGATCATGACCTGAACAGAAGGCAGATACTTGACCAACGAAGCCACCCCGGTGCCCCCTTTCCCTCTGTATTCTTGCCCACTGTTTTTTACCTTCATCCCATTTCTGATGTTCTAGTTTTCATTCCTTGTTCCTCCCATGAAAGGATTTGAAAACCTTTTACTCTTTTAGGTGTTAATATTATCCATTTTCTGGCGAACACCAATGATAACCCTCTTCAGTGAGGAATTTATATTTTGATGAAAAATAATTACTTGAATCAAAACAGTGCATTTTTAATCTTGGAATTAAAGGATTTGGTCAAAGTATCTTTAGGCAGGAGTGCCTCAGTGGCTCAGTTGGTAAGCATCTACCTTCGGCTCGCCTTTGGCTCTGGCCATGATCCTAGAGTCCTAGGATCAGAGCCCCTTGTTTCTGGGCTCCTGGCCCAGAAACAGAGCTCATTGTTGTAGGATTCAGAAGCAGGGAGTCTGCTTCTCCCATTCTCCATGCCCCTCCCCCTGCTCATGCTCTCTCTCGCTCACTCTCTTTCAAATAAATAAATAAAATCTTAAAAAAAAAAAAAAAAGAATGTATCTTTAGGCAATTTTTGGAATTGAATCCCTACCTGGTACCTTGAAAGATGACAGCTTCATCTGCCTAGCCGGGAGGTTTACTCCCGTTTTCTCTCCTAAAAATTGAGCTAATTCTGCTCTGAGCCTAACTTTTTCCACACTGCATGCTTATGAAAATTCTCCTTTCTCCTTGAACGGGAAATTCAAGTGTGCACTCTACTCTAAATATAGTTCTATGCATACTTTCTCTTAGTATTCATTTGACTCTCAGGCAGATGGTGCAAACCCCAGCTGGTCTCCCGACTTTTGGGCCTTGCTTTTGATGACATCGAGAAGTGGATGCTGCTAGCCACAAGCTCCTCCCTCCTCTGCCCCAGGGTGTTTGTGTCAAACCAACTACCTGACACCCGGTCAGAGGTGCAAACAACTTGCAACCTCTAAGGTTACCTTTCCTCCAGTACTGAGGCAGCTGTAACCCAGGCAAGAAAGAAATTTGAGAATGAACAGAAAAGAAGACAGAAGAGCGCTGGACAAAGGGAGTTAGCAGATGGGAGAGTAGCAGCAGGTTGGCATCATCAGGGCAGGGGACCAGGATGCTAGAAGATGGGAATTCTTAGCTCTGATGGGGAAAGGGAATTTGGAAAGTGAGGGGAAGAGGTACCGAGAGACCTGTAACTTTGCAGGGTAGAATGGAAAAACTTCAGGATCACAGCAGAAGGGAGGCAGGATGGTCCACAGGGAAGCAAAGATGTGGTTGAAAAATACAACAATCAACATTGAAATCCTGTATCATTTACCATTTTCACTAACCAAACATCAGGGAAAGTGACTTGTTGAGGTTCTCTGTGGTAGAGAAAGGAACATGTGGCCACATTTTTTTTTTTTTCTAAAAACCAATGAAGCAGAACCAGAAGCAGCAGTCAGACAACCACTTCTGGGCAGAACCTAAGATGGAAAAAGCAAATGCTGTTTATATAAATAGAGGTGCAGAACCCATAGTTTCCTGTTGACAAAATGAGCTTCACTTCACCTCAAACCCTCAATTATTTTTTACACAGCCGATAAAGGTGTTTGTTTTTTTCTTTCTTTCTTTCTTTCAATTTGTCCAATCACTTTCAGGAAGGTTCTGGGTTTTTTCCTAATGCAGGGAAAAAGACCTGCAGGTCCTTTCTCTATCTCTGCTAATTTTCTCCTTCCTCTCCCTTTTCCTTTCTTCTGTGGGTTTACCTACCATATGTGTAGCTTTATGGAGTACATGATTAAATTTACACGAAAAACCGTAAGGACTGAATTCAGGATGATCTCTTATATTTGTGAGATTCTCCTCTTCCCTTAACCCAGAAAAAGAAGGACAGACGGAATTTGAGCAAATAGAAGCTATCAGTTAAGTGGAAAATAACCCGAGTGATACTTAAGGGATTGATGGGCACTGAGGTTATTAACTGTGTCATTATACATCGTTTCTTAACATGCTGTTCTGTCCCCAAGGGTCAAACACAAGGAGTTACATTGAAGGATAATAAGGACTTCCCAGAAAAAGTTTTCCTCCATTTGTGTAAAGTTACATTCATATACCTATCCATCCATTTCCAAAAGGTATGAGATTTTCGGAGAAAGGGAAACAATGTTGGTTTTTTTTTTTTTTTTTTTTTTTTCAAGAGTTGATTTATTTAAGTAATCTCTATACCCAACCCGGGGCTCAAACTCACAACCCTGAGAATAACAGTGGCATGCTCCATTGACTGAGCCAGCCAGGCGCCCCAACAAAGTATTAATATAAAAAGCTTATGAAAATGTGCATTGTTAACCTCAAAGTCAACAGCTTTGAAAACAAAAGTACTTCGAAAAAGTTCATATAAAATGAATGAGAGCTCCTCAACTGGTTATTCAGAGAAACCACTTTGCTGGAAGGTAATCTATAACTTGTTAATGTTAAACTACGCTCTTATGTTACCATTATCTCACAGAAACTAGGATGAAAAGATCAGGCACAGTATAATAAGTGGTAAAGTAAAATAATTCATAAATTATAAACTGTACGTGTAGGTACAATTCCTAAGAATCACAGTATGTTCTAGTGACATAGGGGAGTAATAATTTTTTCTTTCACATTGCAGCCAAATAGATCATCTGTGCATGGGGCACCTACACTCAAATCAACACGGCTCTAGGTATAATAAAATACATATTTACATCATCCTGTTCATTTTTTTTTAAAGGCTTTATTTATTTATTTGACAGAGAAAGAGAGATCACAAGTAGGCAGAGAGGCAGGCAGAGGGAGAGAGGGAAGCAGGCTCCCCACGGAGCAGAGAGCCCAATACGGGGCTCAATCCCAAGACCCTGAGATCATGACCTGAGCCAAAGGCAGAGCCACTGAGCCACCCAGGCGCCCCATATCCTGTTCATTTTAATATAAAAGAATTCGTCTTTCTTTCAGGGCCAATCCTAACCTAGCACTCACTATTGTGATCCTAAGCAAACAGCTGCTCACCTGTAAATTTATGGGAGCACATCTATTTCAGTTGTTCTGAGAACAAGGAAGATTCAAAAGGGTTAGCACCTGCAACATTATATATTTAATATAACAGAAAGATTTTTTTTCTACTTTAGTGGATTGGTTTCTCCCTAACTGTTCTGGAGTAGGTTTACTCTTCCTTCCCTTGCACCAAAATGAGCTGACCCTTGCTGATTAGCCACCTAGCAGACAGGTGTGCAGACCTGCAAAGGATGTACAATATCATCAACACTAGTTTCTCTCTAATTTAAGGTTTCTCATTTAAATTTAATTTTTTTCCCCACCATTCAAAATCTTAATAAGAGAGCAGGATCTGGAGGTGCCTGGGTATCTCAGTCGTTAAGTGGCTGCCTTTGGCTCAGGTCTTGATCCCAGGGGCCTGGGACAAGCCCCGCATCAGGCTCCCTGGTCTGCGGGAAGTCTGCTTATCCCTTTACGACTCCCCGCTTGTGTCCCCACCCCCCACCGAATAAATAAATAAATCTTTAAAAAGAGAGAGAGAGAAAGAGAGAGCACGCGCGAGTGAGCAGAATCTGGGGTTAGATTTTGTAGCGCCCCCCACCCCCGCAGTCACCCCGCTTAGGGTCTGGTGTGGGTGTGCCCTTTTCGTGAGACCTTGTCCAAACGCCTGTACACCTCTCGGCCCTTGCGAAGACTGGAGCGCAGGTCAGGCCAGCGCCACAGCGCTTGGGAGAGTCCATGGCCAGCTGGTCTAAGGCCAAGATTTGGCCTCTGCCCTTGGGGATGCCTCTCTGGGCGTGGCCGTGCCTGCGCAATGCACGCAGATACTGTTCGGCACCTTGGGGACATGCAAGGTCACCTGTTACTGTCCCTACAATCACAGCTGTTTTGTCCTCTCTGCCAGGAAGCTTCATCTTCCAACGGTCCAGGGAAGGGACCAAGGCGGCTGGTTAGGGAAATGCAAACTTTTTTGGCACAACTTGGTGGAAGGTGTCATTGGTTCATCTGCCCAGAAACCCGGTCAGCCTGTCCATTCTTTGGCAGATGCCCTAGCTTTTGGGGTCCTTGTGGCGGTGGAGGGCGATTTGCATGATACCACCTCCTACTCCAACTAGCCCAGACTAAATTTAACTTTCAAATTTTTTTTTTAAAGGTTTTATTTATTTATTTGACAGAGAGAGATCACAAGTAGATGGAGAGGCAGGCAGAGAGAGAGAGAGAGGGAAGCAGGCTCCCTGCTAAGCAGAGAGACCGATGCGGGACTCAGTCCCAGGACCCTGAGATCATGATCTGAGCCTAAGGCAGCGGCTTAACCCACTGAGCCACCCAGGCGCCCCAACTTTCAAATTTTTTAATCAGGCTGTTTGTTTGTTATGAGCCTCATATTTCATTCTGAGAGCAACCCCAGGAGGTGGGCGGTTGAAGGGATTATGGCTTCTATTTTTCTGACAGGGAGCAAGGTTTTGAGAAGTGGAGAGGTGCTAATGACTTCATAAAATTTAGCGTGGTGGAAACACGGCTGAACTCACGAGTTAGGTTAATGTTCGTTCCATTGCAGAAAGAAGATTCAAAGACAAAGGTGTTTAAAGTCAGAAATGAGTGGGGTGAATGGGTGGCTCAGTCTTAAGTGTCTGCCTTTGGCTCAGGTCATGATTGTGGGGCGGGATTATGGGATGGAGCCCTGCATTAGTCTCCCTACTGAGCAGGAAGCCTATTTCTCCCTCTCCTACTCCCCCTGCTTGTATTTCCTCTCTCTCTGTGTCTGTCAAATAAATAAATAGAATTTTTTTAAAAAAGTCAGAAATGAGTTGCAAAAGGTTTCTGAGGGAGTCTAGAGTTTTCCAAAAATTGGAACAAAAATTCCAGTATACTTTAAAAAAAAAAAGATTCTTAAGACAACCAAATTTTATTAGTCCGTTCTTGGTGGAAAAACAGGAATTTTTTCCACATGATTAGCATACCCTCAAAGGCTAACTTCAGACATCACCACTGCCAAAGATAGGTGTACAATCATTTTTGCTAAAGGTCAGCAATTTTACAGGAGAGACTGAAGGTTGGCTTTGAGACTAGAGCTAGCTGGCACAATCCTACTTATTTGCTTCCTTGTTTATCCCCGGGCGCCCAACACTTTTTTGCCTGGTGAGGGATATGTGTGCACTCCCATATTCAAAGTTAAAGCTGAAAGCAGGTGTTGCTTGCCTTCACACGCCACCATAGACTACCCAAGAACTAGGTCACTCGAGAATTTTTTGCAGACACCCAGTGGTTGAGAGCTATGATCTGGCTGGAAGAAAGAACATGGGAAATGCCAAAGAGGTTCATGTATTTTCCTCTCCTCAGAAGGATAAAGAAAATCCATATGTTTGCTGACTAGTTAGTCTTTTTATTATTGTTTCTTTGATTCCTTCAGGAAATACAGCAAGTGTTTCAGAGCACAAACTCTGGAGCTAAACTACCTGGGTACAAATCCTAACTCTGCCATTATGATCCTAATCTTTCCATGCCTCACAGAACTCAATGATACCAAATGCTTAGGATCTTTGTAAGATTAACCGAGTTAGATGGTGAGAACAGGAGCTGACAGACCACCAGCAATGTTTGACTATCTATGCTTGGGACAGTGCTGGGTACAAAGTTGAGGACGTGGTGCCTTCTCTCAAGGAGATTAATTAGAATCACTTCTTTGTTACTCAGCTTCTTTCTTTCTGCTGGGAATAACACCTTGGGTTTCCAGTAATGGCATACATTTTCTTGTTTTCTTTCCAGGTTTGATTTTTGATTAGAGATAAAACAGTGCTTTTGTTTATACTACAAATTCATTATGCTTCTCCTGGTCAGAAATAAAGAGGCCATTAATTTTGTACAGCTGTACCCACAGCCTTCAGTTCCCATGAGCACCTACTTCCTAAGTGCTGGTCAAGCGAAGTTGCCATTTATATGTTGTTGTAAGATTTTATTTGTTGAGGCGCCTGGGTGGCTCAGTGGGTTAAAGCCTCTGCCTTCGGCTCAGGTCATGATCCCAGAGTCCTGGGATTGAGCCCCGCATCGGGCTCTCTGGTCAGTGGGGAGCCTGCTTCCTCCTCTCTCTGCCTGCCTCTATGCCTGCTTGTGATCTCTGTCAAAAAAAAAAAAAAAAAAAATCTTTAAAAACAAATCTTAAGGAAAAAAAAAGATTTTATTTGTTTATTTGACAGAGAAAGAAAACACAGGTAGGCAGAGAGGCAGGCAGAGGTAGAGGGGGAAGCAGGCTCCCTGCTGAACAGAGAGCCCCTATGCTGGGCTCGATCCCAGGACCCTGAGATCATGACCTGAGGTGAAGGCAGAGGCTTAACCCACTGAGCCACCCAGGTGCCCCGCCATTTATAACTTGAGTTCTTCCTTCCCATTCCCATTACTAGTCACTCTCCTCCTTTTTCTGGCTGTTCAGTCCTTGAAGTCTGAATTAATCAAGAATTTTTGAGATTCACTTAACATAAAACTATCTTAATGAGTACAGTTCAATGATGTTCGGTATGTACATTGTACTTACTACTTCCCAAACTTTTTTTTTTAAGTTTACTCATCCTAATCATCTCTACACCCTACATGAGACTCCAGCTCATGAACCCAAGGTCAAGACTCTCAAGTTCTTTTGAATCAGCCAACCAGGTTCCCCCCTACTTCCAAAACTTTATCGCCCCAAAAGAAAATTCCACATCCATTATGCAGTTACTCCCCATTCCTCCTCCCTCCAGCCCCTGGGAAACCACCAATCTGCTTTCTGCCTCTCGGGAGTCACTTATTCTGGATATTTAATATAAATGGAATTGTATACTCTGATCTTTTGTGCCTGCCATAGCCATGTTTGTTACAATGATACGTATGAAGGGGCACCTGAGTGGCTCGGTTGATGAAGTGTCCAGCTCTTGGTTTTGGCTCAGGTCATGATCTTAGGGTCCCGAGTTCAAGAGTTCAAGCCCCACGTCAGGCTCCGAGCTCAGCACCATCAGCTTGTCCCTCTCCCTCCCCTTGGCTCCTCTGCCTGCTTTCATGCAGGCACTCTCTTTCTCTCTCACTCTCTCTCTCTCTTAAATACATAAATAAATAAACAAATAAATAAATGAATAAATAAAGTTTTTTTTAAAAAATAGGTTATTTCTTCGGAGCATAAACAACTAGCTATAGAGCCTATCCACAGCAACTATCTCATTAGGGAGAACTTTGACTTCACTTCTTCATATGCTGTAACCACACCTGCTCTATGGAACCTGTGGAGGGGGGTCTAAAGTACTCGGGATATGTGGGAGACAGGACCCTGCAGAGTAAATTAACCAAAATAAATTATTAATAAATTAACCAAAACACGGAGTGTATTGGATAAGTTAGTGTTTTTCTCCTACTGTTCCTGATATAGTTGGCTCTTCCAGTCTCCCTCTGGTAAAGGAAAGAAATCTTTGTTGGTACTTTCAGCCAATGTACGGGTGAGGAGCAGGAAAGATGTGAGAGTTTGCGGGGGAGGAGGTAACCAGGCCAACCACATTTTGGAACTGCTGGTATCAAGTAGCTGTTTCTCAAATCTCATCGAGAATACTGAATATAGGGGTGCCTGGATGGCTCACTTCGGCTGAGGTCATGATCCCAGGGTCCTGGGATCCAGTACTGCATCGGGCTCCCTGCTTAGCAGGAAGCCTGCTTCTCCCTCTCCCACTCCCCCTGCTTGTGTTCCCTCTCTCACTGTCTTTCTTTCTGTTAAATAAATAAATAAAATTTAAAAAAAAAAGAAAGAATACTGAATATAATAAAACCAAGAGGGTTTGATTTAATGATTAGTGACAGAACAAATATTGAGAAGAAAAGCAATAATGAGCACAGACTCTATAAAAACAGAGGAAGGATTTGCCAGTATGGTGCCAGGACTTCCTTTGAGCAGAGGGTGATTTGATTTCAACTGTTCAGGACCATTTAGAGAGAAAGAGAGAGAACGGCGATTCCATAGGTAACATACTGTTTTTAATATGGTATACTTTCTTCAGGAACTGTCCCTTATCCAGTTCAGAGCTGTTTTGTCAAGACTGGAATCATCATTCTTTGTATTACATCACTGAGCAAACAAAGAACATGGGATTTGGTCTTTGGAATGCACCTTCCCACAAAAAGAGAAAAGATCTCCATGCTATCTGGAGCGTCTCTAATTTTCCCTGGCATTTCAACTGGCTAAAGAGCCATGAAGCAAACACTTTGCCAATTTTTCAAAACTATATGAAGTCATACAAACACAAAATTGTAGAGTGAAGTCATACAAACACAGACTTTTAGAGCTTGGAGAGACTTGAGCTCCACTAGGCCAATATTTTTCAAATTAGGTTCCAAATGAACCACCTGCTTTGGAATGAATGGCTACTTGTCAGAAAGGCAGAGAACCTGGGCTACATTCCAGACTTGCTGAATAAACTCTTTGGGGATTAAATCCTGGAATCTGCAATTTTAGACACTCACTCAGACTGTAGTGTGAGAACCGCAAAACTCCTCACTCCCATTTTATTACTCATCAGAAAAAGATGCGCTCCCGTAACGTGACGCTTACCATTGATATTTTTTAAATATCTGGCCTTCTAAATAGATCAGTTCTATAAAATATTTTATAAAACCAGTTCTTTATAGAATATCTGCCATGCACTAGGCAGTACTAGAGTCCCTTGCTTACATTATGTTTAAGAATCCTGCAAGATAGTTTCATATCTAAGCTTCAGTGTTCATGTCTGAAAATGGGGGTGATAGTCCCCACCTCTTGTACTTAATATATGCAACGTGCTTGGCACAGAAGCTGGCAAAGGGTATGTGCATAATAAAGATTAGCTGTTAATACTAATTTTTTTTCATACTTTTCATGTGGGGAAACTGAAACAGACGTACTCAAACACTCTGCTAGGAAGTGGCAGCGACAACTGAACTCAACGTGCTTCATTTCAAAACCTAGCTCGTCCCACTGCTCTGGACTGTTTTTCATTATGTGCATGATCAGTGAAGCTTCTTTTGTGACTTTTCCCATCGAGAATAACTTTTTCTTCAGCCCTTTGGCCATCCCTGGGCTTTTGATGAATACTTGTTTGTTCTCGCAACCTCAATGAGACCTGGGCAGCTGCACAGAAGTTGAGTGAGTAATTCCTGTATATGTTTAAAGGTCTGTCCCTCAGCTTGTTCATACCCCAGAGAAATTCAGTAATGTGTCTGGCAGCCAACTGAGAAAAACAAAAATCAGGAAATGCAGAAGTTAGAGCACTCCCAAAACCACATTTCACCCACACGGATCCCATTTTGGGCTTTTTCAAAAACAAGAAAGTATCATATTGAACAATCTACCTGGTGTCCAAAAATAGTGGTCTGGGGAGTCATTATCTGAGCATCTTGGCTCACAGACCCAGGAATGTGTGCCCTCAAGGATTCCCAGGGGGCCTTTTGGCCTCACATGCTGGCCAGAGTGAAACCTCACCTCGGGCTTCCCGTGGTGAAAATCAGCAGTGGTGAAGTCCAGATGTCCAAAACTTCACTCAGCCACCAGAGGCATAATTTCCAAGTCATGTTGTTTTTGTTAAAAATAAACTAACCAGGTTGTCCTGTGGTTTTTCAAGAGAAGTTGGTGAGGGGAGAAGGTAATTAGTAAGGAAGATAAGTTTTAAAAATAGCAAAATGTCCCCTCACAAAATGGTCTTTTTAATTGCACCAACTCCAAATGCCCAGGAATGAAAAATGTTATTGTAATTATAAGAGATGGAATTTTCCTTCCTTTAAAAGAAAGGGAGGGCGCCTGGGTGGCTCAGTGGGTTAAGCCACTGCCTTCGGCTCAGGTCATGATCTCAAGGTCCTGGGATCGAGTCCTGCATCGGGCTCTCTGCTCAGCAGGGAGACTGCTTCCTCCTCTCTCTCTCTGCCTGCCTCTCTGCCTACTTGTAATCTCTCTCTGTCAAATAAATAAATAAAATCTTTAAAAAAAAAAAAAAAGAAAGGGAAACAGGGAATGAAGCTTCTGGGGGAACATTTTTTTCTTATGCTGGGCAAATCATGCCTGTTCAGTAGCTTTTTATTTATAACCATTGTGCAAGGTATAGAACTTTGTTCAAAAGCTTTTCTTAGGGACGCCTGGGTGGCTCATTGGATTAAGTCTCTACCTTCTGCTCAGGTCATGATCTCAGAATCCTGGGATCATGCCCTGCGATGGACTCTTTGCTCAGCGGGGAGCCTGCTTCCCCCTCTCTCTGCCTGCCTGTCTGTCTACTTGTGATCTCGATCTCTCTCTCTCTCTGTCAAATAAGTAAATAAAATCTTTTTTTTTTTTTTTTTAAAAAAGCTTTTCTTAAGAAGCCTTCATGAGGGGCACCTGGGTGGCTCAGTCGGTTAAGTTTCTATCTTCGGCTTGGGTCATGATCCCAGGATCCAAGGATCGAGCCCCACGTAGGGCTCCTGCTCAATGAGCAGTCTGCCTCTGCCTCTGCCTCTGCCTCTCCCTCTGCCTCTTCCTCTGTCCTCCCTCTGCTCCTGTGTGCAGGCACTCAACAAGTGTTCTCTCTCTGCCTCCCTCTCTTGCAAATAAATAAAAATTTTTTAAAAGCTTACATAAAATACGAATAACATCTCAATTTTATCTGTCATTCTTGTTTTGTTATGAGCCATCACTCAAACCAAACAAAGCTACTCACTGCTGCTAAAACAAATGAAGCACATCCACGAAGTCCCAGTCTTTGCTCATGGAACTTCTGCGACCTGGACAGAGGATACTGAAGTTTTGACCAGGAGTACTCCACATGCTCCAAGTACCATGCTTTCACATTCACACCAGCAGCCACCCGAGCTCATGGCATTCAGTGGATGACGCATGTCAGGTTATTGCAATTATACAAGAGGTTAGTAGATAACTGTTTGGGATGCTTTAGGATTCATGCTTTCTTTTTTTTTTTTAATAAAGATTTTATTTATTTATTTGACAGAGAGAGAGAGAGAGATCACAAGTAGGCACAGCAGCAGGCAGAGAGAGGAGGAAGCAGGCTCCCCGCTGAGCAGAGAGCCCGGTGTGGGGCTCGATCCCAGGACCCTGGGACCATGACCTGAGCTGAAGGCAGAGGCTTTAACCCACTGAGCCACCCAGGCACCCCAGGATTCATGCTTTCTATGGAGAACTAGAGAGCCACTGTTCCTCAAATTTCCCCCGTAAGAGTAAAATGGGGGCACCTGGGTGGCTCAGTCAGTTAAGCGCCTGCATTTGGCTCAGGTCATGGTCTTGGGGTCCTGGGATGGAGTCCCAAGTCGGGCTCCCTGCTCAGCAGGGTGTCTGCTTTTCCCTCTTCCTCTGTGTGCTAGTGTGCTCTCTCTCCCCCTTTCAAATAAATAAATAAAATCTCAAAGTAAAAAAAAAAAAAAAGTAATAAATACTGACGATTTGAGGATATAATCCCAAACAACCCACTTGAGGCTGAAATTTCTCTGGAATGTTCATTCTTAACATTTACATGATGCTCTATTAGAAACTGCATTTGTGAGCCTGGCATACAAGGGAGGATCATTTTTTAAATCTTTCATGTTTTGAGAACCCTTACTTTTTACATGAGGGTGGGACAGGATACTGGGGAAAAGCCATACATGTAAGGAAAATGAATGTGCATATTATATTCTACTTCAAATAATGTTTGCTTTTTTTTTTTTATTAAACGTAATCCAAGGTGGCCAGGATTTTTTCATACGCTGTGAAGTTAACGTTGCCAGGAAGAATCTCTCACAAAAATATTTTTCTTTCGGTATTTAGTAGTGAGAGATATTAATGCGTTAATAGTAATACATTTCTCATTTAACGTAAATTGAGGATCTTTTTCTAGTTGTTTATGACCGCTGGCAACTTAGTAAGTTCTAACAATTGTTTAAATATGTAATGTTAAGCTTAGGTTTAAAAAAGTAAAGCTGGTGATCTACGTCTCTGCTATTTGCTTAAAAAATATAGGGGCATGGGACGCCTGGGTGGCTCAGCTGGTTAAGTGGCTGCCTTCGGCTCAGGTCATGATCTCGGCGTCCTGGGATCGAGTCCCACATCGGGCTCCTTGCTCAGCGGGGAGCCTGCTTCTCCCTCTGCCTCTGCCTGCCACTCTGTCTGCTTGTGCTCACTCTCGCTCCTCTCTCTCTCTGACAAATAAATAAATAAAATCTTTAAAAAAAAAAATACAGGGGCACTTGGGTGGCTCAGTCGTTAAGCATCTGCCTTTGGCTCAGGTCATGATCCCAGGGTGCTGGGATGGAGCCCCGCATCCGGCCCCAAATCGGGCCGCGCATTGAGCCCCACATCAGGCTCCCTGCTTGGTGGGAAGCCTGCCTTCCCTATCCCACTCCCCCTGCTTGTGTTCCTGCTCTCGTTCTCTCCCTCTCTCCATCAGGTACATTAATAAAATCTTTAAAAAAAACACAAAAGGTATTTGGTGCAGTCTTTTCTGAGTGGGGCCATAAATAAAATTTTAAAAAATGCTGTTTCCCTACTCTCTGGAAAACGTGTATGTTCCAGGATAGCATGACATATTTATCCTGTAGTTAGGATCTAATATACTGTCATGCCCTCATATTTAAGTGTATCTCTAAATATGCATGTCATTTTGAGAAGCATAGGGCCAGATATACACCAAGGTTCCTCAACTCTGAAATATTATGATTCTATAATTTTTATTTTTCATTTTTTATTTTTCACTATTTATTTATTTGAGAAAGAGTGTGGGGAGGAGCAGAGGGAGAGGGACAAGAAGGTTCCACGCTGGGTGCCAGGCAAACATGGGGCCAAGGCAAACATGGGGCCAGATCCCATGACCCTGAGACCACCACCAGAGCTGACCAAGAGCTGGACACCCAACCAAGTCATCCAGGTGTCCCTGACTGTAATTTTTAGATCTTTCACCGATATTTAATTCTCTTATGTGGTCTTTAAGTATTTTGTCTACTTTGGAAAGTTTAAACAAAACTACAAACCCCTTGAGGAACTACAATGGGTGTCATTGTTCCCCTTCAAAGCTCAGCCTTATAATCTCTCATAGTAGGCTTTCGATAAATATTAATTGAACGAACTTCAGTTTTCAAGTATCGTGCTTGTAACTTACAAGAGCTTTTCAAATACCGCCTTCAAACAGAACATGAAAACATATTTTTGTCTCTCCAGAACCTTCATTTTCTTTTTTATTTTTAATATTTTATTTATTTATTTGACAGACAAAAATCACAAATAGTCAGAGAGGCAGGCAGAGAGGGAGGAGGATGCAGGCTCCCTGCTGAGCAGAAAGCCCGATGCGGGGCTCGATCCCAGGACCCTGAGATCATGACCTGAGCCGAAGGCAGAGGTTTTAACCCATTGAGCCACCCAGGTGCTCTCAGAACCTTCATTTTCAAGTAATAAACATTTAAAACTTTTACATCTGTTGGAGGAAATCTTTTCATAGTCTCTACACTGAAGAGATTTTCAAACAGGAGATATCCAAGAATATACTTACGTTGTGTTCATAGATTTTTCCAACACCATAACAAATCTACTTTATAAATCAAGTAAGTATTCACAGATAATTCTGCTCCAGAAACCAGTTTGCAGAAACTGACTCCATAGTCACTTTTAATCTCCACACAATATGTATGGCTCAAACTTATATCCCAGATTGGATATCAAGAGTCATATGCTCCACCAATTGACTTTAACCAGGCAACCCCATAGCCACCTTCCTGTATCCTCTCCCACACCCCCTATTTTTGTATGATTCCCGATATGCAACATTTCATTTCCCAGCGGTGCCTGGCTGAGACTCACACCCCATCGTTGAACTGAGAGATGAGAAAAACATTCCGGCTCAAAAACATGACCCACAGATACTGTTGACAAAATGAAGAGCTCCAAAATGCATGTTTCAATTAGATTTAGATTAAATTCCCTGCCAGAGGGAGCCTAGGTGGCTCAGTGGCTTAAAGCCTCTGCCTTTGGCTCAGGTCATGATCCCAGGGTCCTGGGATCAAGCCCCGCATCGGGCTCTCTGCTCAGCGGGGAGCCTGCTTCCCCCCTCTCTCTCTGCCTGCCTCTCTGCCTACTTGTGATCTCTCCCTGTTAAATAAATAAATAAAATCTTTAAAAAAGAAAATAAATAAGTTCCCTGCCAGACACCTACATGTTTTACGTGGGAGAGAAATTATTAACTTCCATAAGTAATTCACTGAGTTTGCCTGACATATCTAGCCAAGCCCAGTTCTAAGTGATATAGGAATACAGGGAGGAAAATCCTCTATAGCTCTGATAAAGATTCCCGAGCTGATACAGTCAACCTGATCATGATTCTATTGGGCTGGTTTTACCAGCCTGACAGTATTGCATCGACAGTATGGAAGAATGGCTGACTTGGGTTCAGACGTCATGAGTAGCTTTTCTACTTCTCAGGTATTGACTGAGCTTATGAAAAGTGGAATGAAAATCTATCCCCAGCCAAAGGCTGAGCAGAAAGGAGGGCCCTTATGTGAGGAGCCGCTGGATCTTTTTAAATGATCACAGTTTCCTCCAGAATTATTTTCTTAAGATCTTATTTTTTTCCTAATGTCTACACTCAGCATGGTGCTCCAACTCACGATCCTGAATTCAAGGGTTGTGCACACTGTATCGACTGAGCCAGGAAGGCACCCCTCGGCCAGAACTTTTTTAAAGATTTTGTTTTTTATTTGACAGAGAGGGAGAGAGAGTGGGAGGAGCAGATGGAGAAGTAGACTCCCTGCGGAGCAGGGCTCAATGCGGGGCTCGATCCCAGGACCCTGGGACCACGACCCGCGCTGAAACCCAACCAACTGAGCCACCCAGGTGCCCCCAGAACTTTTACGTATGTGTGTGTGTTCCTATGTCTATGTTATTCAGAAGGTGACTCCACTTGTAGTTTGATAAATCTTCTTTTTAAAGATTTTATTTATTTAGGGGCACCTGGGTGGCTCAGTGGGTTAAAGCCTCTGCCTTCGGCTCAAGTCATGATTCCAGGGTCCTGGGATCGAGCCCCGCATCAGGCTCTCTGCTCAGCTGGGGGTCGGCTTCCTCCTCTCTCTCTCTCTGCCTGCCTCTCTGACTACTTGTAATCTCCGTCTGTCAAATAAATAAATAAAATCTTTAAAAAAAAAGATTTTATTTATTTATTTGAGAGAGAGCACACACAAGCACAAGCAGGGGGAGCAGCAGAAGAAGAGGGAGAAGTAGGCTCCCCACTGAGCAAGGAGCCCAATGCGGGGCTCCATTCCAGGATCCGGGGATCATGACCTGAGCCTTAAGCAAACGCTTAACAGACTGAGGCACCCAGGCGCCCCATCCACTTCTACTTTGAAAATAAGGTCTCATGCTGTATGCATATCTTCACTGGGACACTACACAGGATAACAAAAGGTGGAAACATCCCAAGTGTCCAGATGCATGGATAAGTAAAATGTGCTATGTACATACAATGGGACATTATAAATGTATAAACCATAAAAAGGTATGAAGTTCTGATATATGCTAAACCATGAATCTTGAAAACATACAAAGTGAAAGAAACCAAATGCAAATGGACAGGCATTGTATGTTTTTCACTTATATGGACTATCTAGAGAAAGCAAATTAATAAAGCAGATCAGAGGGGCACCTGGGTGGCTCAGTGAGTTAAAGCCTCTGCCTTCGGCTCAGGTCATGATCCCAGGGTCCTGGGATCGAGACCCACATCAAGCTCTCTCTCTGCCTGCCTCTCTGTCTATTTGTGATCTCTCTCTCTCTGTCAAATAAATAATAAAATAAATAAAAATCTTTTAAAAAAAATAAATAAATAAATAAAGCAGATCAGAGATTACCAGGAGGTACAAAGAGGGAATGGTGAGTTATTGCTCAGTGGTTATGAAGTTTCTTTATGGGGTGATGAGAACATTTTGGAAACAGTGGTGATGGTGGCACAACCTTGTGAATATAATTAATGCCACTGCATTATACACTTAGAAATGATCAGAATTGTGCAAAATGAAAACAAGTGAAACCAAAACCAAACAAAGAGGCATGTGGGTCAGCAATGAGCCAGTTTTCTTATTTCTGGCTGGAATAAAGGGGAATAATTTGATGAGAGAATACATAAAGGGAGCTAATACAGCTTGGCATAATCATGAAAAGTACAGCAGCAATATCATTTAGGCCTCTGGGGAATTTATAATTTTTGGATTTGGATATACTACCATCTCTAAAATTAATATTTATCTTTTAGGAGGATGTGTATATGTGTGTGGGTGGGTATGCAATTCTCTGGACAACTGGATGAAAATATGGTAAAGGCCCAGCTCTTATCTAAGGAGACAATTTAAAGGGATCAGAATGCCTGTGGCCCTGCCCCACTCTGGTCTCCACTGAAGAATCTATGAAGTGTCCTTCTCCCCTTTCCCATTCGTTCCATGGAATTCAGAGTGCCAAAGGTAACTGGCTATCCTCTTTCTGGTGCCCTCAGAATCTTTTTCAGAAATAAAGACTTGGAGAAATAAATGTCTACACAGGAAAAGGATCCAGGGGTGAGAATAATCCAGAAGAATCCAAGGTCGAGTTTCCCTGTGGAAGTGAGAAAAAGAGGCTTTTTGACCGAGAGGAGTAGCCTGGAGGGCAGGAATGGGGTCTTGAGCAGAGTCCTGTGAACAGCAGAATTCTCTGGAAATTCTTTCCGAAACTATAAAGAGCCAAAATTAGCCTATTAATTCAATACTTCTTTCACATGTATTACTCCTTTGGATTTCGCCAACACTTCATTGATATCTGCTGTACTTCGTATTTGGTGTGGTTTGTCGGAGGCGAGTGAGAGAGAGCCTTGTGAAGTGAAGTGAGGCTTCCCCACATTAAATCCATGCCCACCTTAGAGAGTCCTTGAGCGTGAACTGGCATTAGGCCATCCTTGTCTGGGTACCCACCAGGGAAGCAAAGTAGAATTTGCAATCCATCAAATCAGTGACCAGGAGCACAAGTCAGGGGCATGCAAGAGATTTGTCCCCACCACAGGTTTCCTAAATACATTTACTTTGTCTTTAATGTGCTTAGTACAATGTCTAACCATGATAAGTACTCAGAAGTACTAGCTGTTCCATGCCTTATCCCACTTCAGAAATTTCCCTTAATGTCCAAGATTTGATAGAGTAAAGAAGGGAGGAGTAGGCCAAATTGGAAAGGCTAAACTTCTATGGTTTAGACTTATGTGATCATTTTTTTAGACTTAGGTGATCATTTTTTTAAGATTTTAGTTTTTTTTTTTTTTTTTTTTAAAGATTTTATTTATTTATTTGACAGACAAAGATCACAAGCAGGCAGAGAAGCAGGCAGAGAGAGAGGAGGAAGCAGGCTCCCTGCTGAGCAGAGAGCCCGATGCGGGGCTCGATCCCAGGACTCTGGGATCATGACCTGAGCCGAAGGCAGAGGCTTTAACCCACTGAGCCACCCAGGCGCCCCAAGATTTTAGTTTTTAAAGGAATCTCTATATGCAACGTGGGGCTCAAACTTATAACCCCTAGATGCAAAATGGCAAGCTCTACCAACTGAGCCAGCCAGGTGCTCCTCAAGGTAAAATTTAGAGGTAAAGCAGGGGCAGATGGTAGAGGGTCTTGTGAATCATATAAGGCTGTTGGCTATTACCGAGAGAATGGGGAGACCTGGAGAGTATTGACAGAGGACTGACATGATCTAAAGGGTTTCAATGGCACGCCTGGGTGGCTCAGTCCATCGAGCATCTGTCTTCGGCTCAGGTCACATTCCTGGGGTTCTGGGATCAAGTCCCACATCTGGCTCCCTGCTCAGTAGGAAGTCTGCATCTCCTTCTCCCTCTGCCCCTTCCTCCCTCCCTCCCTCCTCTCACAAATAAATAAAATCTTTAAAACAACAACAACAACAAAAAGCTTTCTCTGACTCCTGTGTGGAGAACAGACTGTAATTTAAGGAGAGTGAAGCCGGAAGACCAATTGGCAGGCTAAATGTAGCGATCCAGGTTGTTCAGACCTGAGGGTGCTGAAAAGTGGTCAGATATGGATTTATTCTGCAAGTAGAGTTAGGAAGAGAGCCATCAAGGAAGACTGCCAGGTTGGTCTGAGCCATGGGAGGGATGATGTTACCACCAAGATAGGGAAGATGGCAAAAGGAACAGGTGTGTGGAGAGAACACAGGTGCTTAGTTTGGTCGGGATGTCCATCAGATATTCAAATGGAGATGCTGAGGCAGAAGCAGCTTGCAGTTATCCTGAGCTCAAGGAAGTGGTTCAAGCTGGAGCTAGAGATTTGGGAATCAATGTGTAGATGGTACTTAAAGCCTTGAGGCAAGAAGGGAGCTGAGATCTTCGATGCATCCCTCACCACTGCATCCCGAGCACCCAGCTTCTACCATGTAGTTAGGTTTTAAGTTTCTACTGAGTGAAGAAATAGAATGCATACAGACTGAGGTAGGAGGGAGAAGCAAAATCTTTAATAGACCAAATCGGGTAAGGGCAGAAATTTAAAGCCTTTTATTCGAAAAGCCCAACCTGTGTTCCAAGTTTAATGCAGTCATTTAGATGCTGGTTCTGTCTGATGAAATAAACATTTTTAATGGTTGGGGAGGCTGCTGCTTCTCAATTCAAAATATATGGCTTTCGTGGAAAAGACAGCTTTTACAAAAATTACTCTTGTGCAATCAATCATCTAGTCTTCTAGTCATTCTTGTAGTGCAATCAGAAAGAGAAAAAAATCATTAGTTTAGGAGGCAACATTTCTATTCTGAAGTCCTATATAATTCATTTGACTTCACCTGCTTGGCTGCAAAGCAGGAGCTCTTAGTGCTGGTCTTTGGGACTGAGAGACAGTGTGCACGTAAGGAAGGGAATAGATACTTCCAGCTAACAGAGTGTAAGATGCCATTTAAATGAACATTATTATTATTATGCTTTTAAAATTAAAGATGCAGGGTGCCTGGGTGGCTCAGTCAGTTAAGTGCCTGCCTTCTGCTCAGGTCATGATCTCAGAGTCTTGAGATCGAGTCCCGAATAGGGCTCTCTGCTGGGCAGGGAGTCTGTTTCTCCCTCTGCCCGCCACTCTACCTGCTTATACTCTCTTTTTGACAAAAAATCTCAAAAAAAAAAAAAAGAATTAAAGATACTATTTGTCACTAGGTATACAATTTCTGAAGTGTCTACAGCTACTAGCTCCTGATCTTTGTGACCTGTGGAGTCTATACTGGATTTTTAGAGCTGTAGCCCTATAGGAACCTATACACTAAGCAGAGAAGCCCTCGATCATGCACCCACGTGACTCTGCCTCTGACAGCCCCACCTACCATTTTTGGACCCAAACAGGAGGAAGGCTGTTGGGTACCTGGTAGTGATGATGCCTGGGAGGAGGAGCCTACGAGGATAAGCTCAGATTTGAATGTGTGGGGCCAATGCCTCACCAGACAGAGTCAGTGAAGCAGCAGGACTTGAGGCAAGCCTTTCCATGCCTAAGACTAAGAAAGACACTATGGAATCCACTATGGACAGGTAAAGCAGTCTCTTCATGGGTGGTTGCCCTGGCTTTTCTCTCAGAGTAAATCTGAGTTTTCAGATCGGTAGCTATCCCTTTCTCTCCTCTCACTATCTGACTCACTGCTTGGTCAATATGTGCATTTATTTTTTCAGGCGCTGTCTCATCTGTTCAGATCTTACATGCTCTCTGCGTAATTCTCTGTTCTGTCTCTCTTCCACACTCAACTGTCATGCACCACGTATGGCCACATACTGCAGTTAGAACTAGTTTATGGTAATATTAACATAGCAAGTGTTTAGACATCCAAATCATGGAAAGGTAATAACAAGAATACAGTATACTAAGAACAGTAGCAGAAACTGTAATAATAATTTTGTAAATATTGAACTGCAAAAGGACTTTGTAAACCTTCCTGGGGAGATTTTATTGAATAATTTAGCTACATACTGAATAATTCAGCTACATAGTAAGGAAATTATTTTTTAGTGCCAATATTAAAAATTGCTTGAAAGTCACTATGATGGTATATATCTATTCCGGGAAGAAAAAAATCAGTCAAGTTATTTAATGTTATAGTTCCAATTACTGGGCTGTTAATGGCATTTTTACTATCTACCTAGTCTTTCAATTTCTTCAGACCCTGCTTAACATATTTCTTAAAATGTATTTAATAAGATTTACACAATATTTTCACATGCAGTTTATGACAAGTTATTACCACAATTTATTTTATTCCTACTTTTATGATTACTAAAAATATGAGAATACTTAATCCATAAACTTTACCTCAATTTAATTTTGACAAAGAATTTACACTATAAAATTAAGATTTTTATTTCTTTAAATTTTTTTAAAGATTGTATTTTTAAGTAATCTATCGGTACACCCAGCGTGGGGCTTGAACTCACAAACCCGAGATCAAGGGTTGCACGCTCCACCAACTGAGTCAGCCAGGTGTCTCCAGAATTAAGATTTTTAATGGAAAACTAATGTTTTCAGAAAATTTTCTTGAGGACGAAAATGTCAACTGTCTGCTCAGCTTGCAATGAGATCGAAAATTAATCTGAGGTGTAAGTCAGAGGTAAAGGGTTCAGTGAAAATATTTGTACATGAAATGCTAGGCGATAACTAATAGTTGGAATTCAAAGGCAACAAGGAGAAAAGACGAAATTCAACAGGAGTAAAAGGGAAATATGTAATTATCATTAGGGAAAAGGATATCTGCAGAGGGCACCAGTGATGGCACAGGACAGGAGAGGACTTGGTCACGATTATTTTTAACCCATTTGTCTCCAGTTTGCATTGCTGGGGATGCAGCAGGTTCTGCCTCAGGGAGCACAGCTGTCTAGAGCAGCTGTCAAACTGTGAGCTCGAAAAACTGCCCCTACAAAGTCCTTTGTACCCAGAAGAGAAACTAAGAGAGCAAGGTCCTTGAAACAGGCTCCTAGCTACAGCTGAAGGAAAGTGAGGGACCAAGAAAGTTAATTAAAAGGTCATAGGCAATTTGCTTCACTGTGACTGGTCACTTCTGAAAGAAACAGTAACGACGGATTTTTGTGTGAGCAGAAAGCTAAAGGCCATCTGAATTCCCTTAGCTGTGCTATGTCCTTTCCTATATTCCCAGAACACTTTTGCTTTCTCCCAACAGCAGACACCCCCAAAACACCTGCTTTGCCTGACACAGTACCCTCCACCCTTTTCTCAGACATACAGCCCAGAAGGGTACATTAACTGTTTAAAGAAATTTATCAGTGAGGAATGATGCTTAATCTGTTTAAAACCGAGCCCCAAGAGATTTTTCCCCCTTTTACTTCAGTACTGATTAAGCACTTATGATGTATTCAATTTATGCTAATGATTATATGCAAATTATGTCCTGACAGTAACAGTAATGGTGGTAAGTGCTATGATGATTAATATACAATTATTTTATTTTATTTTTTGGTATATGAGAACTTGGCATGTTTTCCCCATCAAAACTCATGATCTTGGTAAAAAAATATGGAACTCTTCATGAATCTGCATGTGATTTTCACAGGGGCTGTGCGAATCTTCTCTGTATCATTCCAATTTTAGCACATGTGCTGCCCAAAAGCAACATTATCATTTTAAAATAAAGACAGCGATTATTAGATCTTTGTTAGCATTCATGTCAGATTCCTGCCAACTGAATTCCAAAACAATATGATTAAACAATTTTCATATTGTTTGGTATAATGTGTATACTGGTGATTAATCTAGTTCTCTGCCTCAGGATTTAAAGTGTATTTCAGTAAGCGTCCTGTGTGTGAAGCGCGACATTTAAATTGAGCCAGCTATAAAAAGTGTGTTCCTGCTTACTTAACTCATCAGGCTGACACTTGGGTATTTAACTTTTAACTTCACGGTCTATCACATGTATTGCTTTAAAATTAATTCTCAACGTCTGTCCTCCCCCAAAGACTGGTACGTGTTTTGTAGAAGCTTTCTTCACAATAGCTCCAGAGTGGAAACAATCCAAACGTCCGTTTACAGGCAGATGGGTAAATGAGCTATGGCCATGCAATAGAATATTACTTGGAAGTAAAAAGGATCAAATTACTGATACATGCAACACAACAAATGAATTTCAAATTCATTATGCTAGGTGCCAGAAGCTGGACACAAAGGAAGAGATAATGTAAGATTTATATGGAATTCTAGGAAGTGGAGAGAAATGTAGTTACAGAAAGATTAGTGGTTGGGGGGGGTAGAACTGACTGAAAAGGTGAAATAAGCAAATTTTGGGGAGGGGTGCCCTGGAAATGTTCTGTGTCCCAATTGTGGTTCCACTTTTGGGTGTTTACATTCGCCAGGACTCATAAAACTGCACATTTTAAATGGGTGAAGTATGTAAATTATACCTCAGTGTATTTAAAAAAAAAAATGAAGGCGAAAAAGTTTCAATTCTCTTGCCAGCAAACCGTATTCAAATCCTTGCCTAGGTCTTTACTTTTTCAATAGTTTACTGCACTTCTGCTCAATGCCATTAGGTGGCAGCATTATCTCCACAACTTGGTAAATACATTTCTGGAAAAGACCAGGGACAAAAACCAGAGAGACATCACTAGTGCTTTGGTATCAACCACATTGTATAGCTTGTGTTACGTCCACAGCTGCAAAGAAACTTTGGCTAGCTGAGAGTATTTCTACAAATTCAATTCAATTTAGTGCTTACAACATGCAAAACACTGCTAGGCATCAGGAAATTAGAGCAACGAGTCCCCACATGTGGGGGACACAAGTAATGGATTATGTTGCCGAGTTAAAAAAGCAGCAGGATGCAAAACTGCATGAGATCAGTATAATCAAAATCGTGTAAACATGCTTATAAAAAGACTAGAAAAAATCTTAACATAATTGTCATTAGACACTACATTGAATTATCATTAGACACTGTAAATCATTACATTTTTAAAATTAAATTTTTTAAAAAATTTTATTTTATCTTTTTTTCTCATAAAGTGATACTTTCTGCCTCAAAACACAGAAAATCCAATTGAGAAAACAGAGATGTCAGTGATCAATTGGTAACAGATGATGAGAGCTTTGACAGGGATAAACTAGGTAAACTGGAGAATGAAGCTACAGGAGGGGTTTTTGTTGCTGTCAGTGTTCAGTTTTTTGCCTAGAAATTTTTCTATAGCAGGGTGAGAAAGAGCAGTTGAATTGTGAACTGGATTTGAAGGATATATAAGTTTTGTCCAACGAAAAAGGTAGGAAAGCATTCACTGAGAGGAAGTGCATCAGCTAGGTGACTGGAAAGAAAAAAAAACCCACAGGATCAGATACTAGTGCCAAGGGATCAGCTGCATAGGCAATTGAAGATAGGGAAAGTAAGGGGAAAAGTAGCAGGAAAGGAAGCAAGAAATGTCGATTTGATGATCAAATGTAAAAACTGGCCTAAATACCACCTTAGAGTTTGGGATTTATCCTGTGGGCACAAGAGATTCACTGGGGATTTTTCGGCATAGAAATGACATGGTCACACCTGGGGCTTTGTGAGATCGCTCTGGCACAGTACGAAGAATGTTCTTTTGGAGGGACTGGGGGGAAACCAGACCAGCTTAGAAAGCCAGGACAAGAGATAAACCTAAAGAAGATTGAGGGCTTAGACTGAAACCGTGAACCGAGGGAATAATGCAGATATGAACAAGAAATATTTGGAGGTTTAGAAAATAAAAATACTAAAAAAAAAATTGAGATTTGAATAAATAAATTTAGACCATTAAATATGGAGGAGAAGAATCAAAGATAAGCCCAAGCTTTTCAAATAAGCCTAAGCCTAAGCTTTTATTTGAGATGAAAAAATAAAGAGACAGGATAGCCAGGACAGAGGACAGTTTAGGAATTACTGTTTTGACCATGTTGGGTTTGAAGTACATACTGGACATTTAGGTAGAGTTTGGAGGGGAACTTTGAAAATATTATGGAACCAAGGAACAAGTTTTTAAGTCCAAGTTGTCAGCATGTAACAGACAGCTATGGGAGGAGACTATCCTATGAAGTTATACCATTTGGAGGTTCTGGCTATGTCTCAATTTTTTTTTAAGATTTTATTTATTTGTCATAGAGGGAGAGAGCACAAGCAGGGGGAGTGGAAGGCAGAGGGAGAAGCAGATTCCTTACTGAACAAAGACCCGATGTGGGACTCGATCCCAGGATACTGGGATCATGACCTGAGCGGAAGGCAGACACTTAACCAACTGAGCCACCTAGGTGCCCTCAACTGGTCTTAAATATAAGCATGAAGAGGGGTTTGTAAGGGGTTCCAAGTTCAGCAGGTCTCAGGTATGCAGCAAGGTAAGAAAGAGGATCTTCTCTGGTATGGCTCAAATCATTAGAGATTTGGAGGAAATCCAGAGCTGGAGGAAAGCCAGGAGTGAGCGGAGAGTGAGTGGTGCTCCTGAAAGTTCCTCCCTCTCCTCACCCACAGCCTCCTGATGAAGCAGAGGAAATTTCTTTACCATTTCAAGAATGTCCGCTGGGCTAAGGGTCGCCATGAGACCTACTTGTGCTACGTGGTGAAGCGGCGGGATAGCGCCACCTCCTTTTCACTGGACTTCGGTCACCTTCGAAACAAGGTATCAGTTAATTGCTTCCAAGCTAGAGTGCAGGCACTTTTAGAACCATCTACAACCCTGAACACGCCCGATATCGTCTGATCTCGGAAGCTAAGCAGGGTCGGGCCTAGTTAGTACTTGGATGGGAGAACCATCTACAGAGAGTACTACTTTCAGCCAGTTTCACACTTAGGTCTCCACCAGATTTCAGAAATCTTTTTCTTTCTGTCCAGGAAACCACAATAAGTATGCCCCCACAGTATGCCACTTCACGTCCTCCCCGATCATGCTGGGCACATTACTGCCACCCCTTGCTTCAATGCCAAGAGTAACTGCCCCCAAATGTTCCTTCACTTTCTTCAGCATCCTAACTGCCTTTGAGATTAAGGAAGAAATCCAAACTTAGATTTGGAAGAATATTATCAGCTCATTCAAGCTAAATTTAAATAAAAACAAATTTTTAGAATTTTTGAAAGTTAAGGAAAAAGTAGCAAAAAATAATGACTCAATTCTGTTTTCCAAATGATATCTAGTCCCTCCTGCTTACATATACCACAGGCTGATGAGTACATTCAGTATGGTGAGACCCAGAATACTCGGGGAAGCCTCAATTGGTTGACTGATTCAATCAATCTCTAGATTGCATCTGGAAGATCAGAGAATTACATTTTCAAGCGACTTCACCATCTCCAGATGGGCTTACATAAACTTCTGCCAATGAGTATTCCCTGTCTCAAAACAGGCAGCAACATCTGATTTAGGTGGGATCCCAGGGAAGAATCCATAATCTGTAGGTGGACCAACATTGTCTGGCTCACTGTGAAGTGTTTATTTTACTCTTCAATTTCCTTTGCCTCCATTTGTCTTGCGTAAATTATCTCACTGCAATTGTTTTACATTCTAATCTCTTTCCTGTTTGGTGATGAGACACATTCTAAGTAGAGAAGGCTTTGCAGTTACCGACCCTTCATTTCCTTCTCATTTAATCCTCGCAATCGATACAAGCCCATTTTACTGGTGAGGACTTAGAAGATCCAAGAGTTGGGTGAGTTGTCCCAGTCACCTCAGTAATGGCACCTGGAAATGGAAACTAGATCTTCAGATCTGGGACTAATGACTTCTCTGCCATACTAGGCAGACTTGCTATATTTCACTATTGTGAGATTATTACAATCACAGGGATCATACGATGAGCAAACACATTATTTCATTGTTCTGAACCCACATCAGTCCTGTGACCTCTCTTTCAACATTCCCTGTTGGCCTCTACCCCCTCCAGTCCTCAACCACGCTTCCTACCGCCCCCTAGTGGTCCGGTGTGTTTCCTAAATGTTAGAGCAACAGACACAACTCAGAACTCTGGGGTACCGTGATGCTACTTCAGCCGGCCCAGCGCATCCTCCTGCTTTTCTGTTCGACAGAAAACCCACAGCCTTATTGTAACCCTAAGGCCCAAATGCAAACAGCCTAAAAAAGCTGACTGTTGCAGGCAGATGAATTCGTGGCCGTTAAGCTGCCAGCACCGCAGGAAAGGTCACTAAACGTCACTCACTCAAGTCCCCTGCTCTGTCTGCAGTCGGGCTGCCACGTGGAGCTGCTCTTCCTCCGCTACATCTCCGACTGGGACCTGGACCCTGGCCGCTGCTACCGCGTCACCTGGTTCACCTCCTGGAGCCCCTGCTACGACTGTGCCCGGCACGTGGCCGACTTTCTGAGAGGGTACCCCAACCTCAGCCTGAGGATCTTCACCGCGCGCCTCTATTTCTGCGAGGACCGCAAGGCTGAGCCCGAGGGGCTGCGGCGGCTGCACCGCGCCGGGGTCCAGATCGCCATCATGACCTTCAAAGGTGCGAAGGGGACCTGGCCGGGACTGCAATTCAGGAGAAAAATCAGAGGGGCCGGGTGGGGGATGGGATTCAGCCAAAAACTGACTAGAATAGTAGGAAGAAAATTAAGGGCATGGACACTCGACTTTGTGGGAAATGAGATCTAAGTAGGGGGGGGGAGGCAGGGTTTTCTTTCTTTCCTCTCCATTTGGGATCTGAACTATCTGCCCCATTCCCCTCCTTTTTTAAAGATTATTTTTATTGCTGGAATACTTTTGTGGAAAATCGTGAAAAAACTTTCAAAGCCTGGGAGGGGTTGCACGAAAATTCCGTCCGACTATCCAGACAGCTTCGACGCATTCTGTTGGTAAGGGGCTTCTTCGCTTCTCGTTGTCTTTCTCCCTCCGAAGTCATCTTTTCCTGGAGCTCCTTATATTTCCCTTTCTTATGTTTTTGACATTGCCTGTGCATGTGTGTGCGGGTATCACTCTCCATTTCTCCTCTGATGAAAACCTTCCTTTATGTTTAGTTACATAAAGTTACTCCTACATTTGAGTTTGCGCTTCTGTTTCACATCTCAGAGCCCTCTACCGAGATGCCCTTCCCTTTCCCTCTTTTCATCACCCACAAGTCTCTCTGTTGGACTCTCCTCAGGATTCTGTTTTCCTTCTGGTACAATTCCTTCCTGTCCTCTTCCTATACTCCCCCCAACTTCCTTCCTTCCACAATGTTACAAATGCATCCACTGGGTTCATTTCTTTCTTTACAGCCCCTGTATGAGGTTGATGACTTACGAGATGCATTTCGTACTTTGGGACTTTGATATCATCCTCCAAGAAATGTCACTTAGGATGAACCATCTCTGAAGACAGTGGGTAAAAAGACTATCCTGCAAGCATTCTGTTTTTCTTCAACTCTCATTTCCGTAAGAGTTTAGAGAGAAAATATTCATATACAGGACTTTGTTAAAAACAAACCAAAACAAAACAAAACCCCGTCTTGAAAGTACAGAAGGAACACAGGCCCACCCGGGTAATGCTGCAACTGGCGCAGCTTCTAATGCAATAGCGCCCCCTACTGGGAAATGACAGAATTGCAGGGAGCACCTAAAGTATGTTCTTTGACTCTGGTGGGGAGGAAACAAAAGGTAAACCTGTAAAAGCATGGTGAGAAGATCAAACGTTTATAATATGTATCCTTTATTATCTGATTCATACAGAATTTTCAATGATATTGGTGATAGATTTTTCCTTTCCTTTCCTTTCCTTTTCCTTTGGGGTTCACTTTCAAGTGAACAAACTCACACCAGTCCATGATCTATATAGAACCTCCTAACGAAAGGATCTGGGTGATTATAACCCCCAAACATCTTCCCAGGGCATTAATATCTAACCATGTACTGTATGTTTTCATTGTCTCAGGTATGTTTTTATGTTTGTACATAGAACAGTTCTTTTTCTTGGTATGAAATATGCATGATTGCCTTCAGGCTATTTTATAATAAAAGATCTTAAAGTGAATGAGGACTGTGAAGAACACACTGTAAAAGTTAGCCGATACCAAGTAACACATCTGGAAATATAGATCCTTTTAAAGAAGTCCATACGTCAGAAACCACAACCACAAATTTCACATTTAATTAGGTAACACTTGGAAAGGAGTTGCTTCATTCAATATTGAGAAAAACCTGTCCTCTCAGTGGGTCTCTTGAACAAAGTCAACCAGGCCAATGTTTCTGACTTTTTGTATGTATCCAATTCTCCTCTCAAAAAATGCTCATTATGTAGGAGAGTGTAGTAAAAAGAGAATAACATTTGGAAAGGAAGGATAACAGAGCATTCATTACAAAGTGTTTTCTCCTGCAAAACATAGGGAGCAACATGGCAGAGAATGTCGTAACAATGAGAAAAATATTCAAATAACTATATCACTGAGCAATTATTACCTAGCAACCCTTGCAATGCAGATAAATAGATCTGCAAGACAAGTTGAATGCACAACTGTGTTGTTTTACAAATACAAATGGGTGTCAGGATCAATCAATAGGAGAAAGAATAACCCTTTGCAACAAACTGTGCTGGGACAACTGGATATCTATATGTGAAAGAATGAATTTGGATCTCTTACCATATACCATATACCTTCATGTAAGAACTAATTTATCAAATTTATCAAATACCTTCATGTAAGAACTAAAATTGTAAAACCCTTAGAAGAAAACATAGATGGAAATCTTCATGACCTTGGGTATGGCCAAGTCCCTTAAATGACACCAAAGCACAAGCAACAGAAGGAATAGAGAAATTGGACTTCTTTAAAATTGAAAGCTTTTGTGCATCAAAAGACAGGCAAGGAAGCAAAAAGAAAACTTGCAAAATGGGAGAAAATATTTGCAAATAATATACCTGGTAAGACTTTTTTTTAATTTTTTTTTTAAGGATTTTATTTATTTGACAGCGACAGACACAGTAAAAGAGGGACCACAAGCAGGCGGAGTGGGAGAGGGAGAAGCAGGCTTCCCACTGAGCAGGGAACCTGACTTGGGGCTCGGTCCCAGAACCCTGGGATCTTGACCTGAGCCAAAAGCAGAAGCTTAACAACTGAGCCACCCAGGCACCCCCTGGTAAGACTATAGTAGACAGAATATACCAAGAACTCTTACAACTCAATACAAAAAACAAACTAATTTAAAAATGGCAAAAAGACCTGAATAGACCTTCCTCCAAAGAAGATACACGCATGGCTAATAAGCACATGAAAAGTACTCAACATCCTTAGTCTTTAGGGAAATGCAAATCAAAGCCACAATGAGATACCACTCATGCTACTACAGCATGACTATCAACAACATTAAAAACCATTACAGTGTTGCTAAGGATGGAGAAACTGAAACCATCCATATTATTAAACGGTGGACATGTAAAATTGTGCGGCTACTATGGAAAACAGCTTGGTGGTTCCTCAGAAGCTGAACCACAGAATTATTGTATCACCCAGCAATTCAACTTCTAGGTATAAATCCAAGAGATTAAAAGCATGCATTGAAATAAAAACTCATCTATGAGTATTTATAGCAGGAGTATTCGTAATAGGCAAAAAAAAAAAAAAAAAGGAAACATTCAATGTCCATCAGGTGATAGGTGGATAAATAATTGTGTGATATCCATACAACAGTATTTTATTTAGTCATAAAAAGGAATGAAGTAGGGACACGCTACAATGTGGATAGATCTTGGAAACATTGCGCCAATGGAAAGAAAGACAGACACAAAATGCCATATATTTTTTTATTCCACTCATAAAATCTCCAGAACATGTAACCCCACAGAGACAAAAAGATTAGTGGTTGCAAGGGGTAAGAGGGAAAAGGGCATGGGAATGAATGCATATGGAGTTTCTTTTAGGGGTAATGAAAATGGCCTACAATTCAATAATGGTGATGGTTACAAAACATTCTGAATGTATTAAAACCCACAAACTTGTATATTTTAGAGCTGTGTCTGAATGTATAAATGGATTTATAAATATAAATTTTATGTTATGCGAATTTTATCTTGATTTTTAAGACAAGTCAATATGACTTGAGTCAAGCAACCCTGAATTTGAACTCTATTTCTCCACAACAGTGTACAAGATATAATTAACCTCTCTACAGCCTTCATTTCCGATCTCTACATGGGTATGATAAGACAAACTTTTCACATATTTTTGGTAAATATTAAATTAGAAGATAACACAAAGCTGGTACTATCTTAGTGATTAGCACGGCAACCCTTTCTGTTTTCAGGGTAGAAACCTAGAAATCACCCTTGACACATCACCTTCTGCCCCCATTTCCGGTCCTATCCACTTTGCATACTAAATACTTCTTGAATTCATTTACTTTTCTCTCGCTCCTCTACTAGTACCTAAGAAAGGGGGAAAAAAGCAACAACAAAAAATTGCCCGATCGTTGAAAGCAGGCCTGATACTTCTAGCCAGGCCATTATTAATATCCTGCTGGACATAAACAATCTCATAGACTACTAACCTCAGACAAGATTACTCAGACTGATAAAATGAGAAAGCAAAACCATTTCTTCATTTGTCTGAACCACCCCACAAACACCACCTCTCTTGACTGGAAGGAATGACTGCTACTTCTTTACCAATTACAGCTTTATCCACATTCTAGTCAGTCCTCTGGAAGATGTGACACACCCAATTACACAACTGACCGAATTCCCTCACCATATCTAATCTAACACAAATTCCCATTTTCTTAGCCCCTCCCCACAAACAAACCAAAGCCCAAATTCTGAAATTAAATGCATAGTCATGAAGTGTCTCAGTAAGAGAAACACCCTCATAGTGAGACACTTCATGCTCACGACTCCCCATAATGTGGGTTCTCCCTCACTGCAAGCGTATAAATCCTACTTGTTCAACTACAGAAGGTGTGTTATTTATTATTGTCTTTGAATGGAGGCCATTGACACATCTCAGTTGGAGCTACAGATATCTCTTAGTCTATTGTCATAGTTACGACATGTACTAATTCTTACTATATTTTACTGAGAAGTGTAGAGGCCACTGTGAGGCAACAGGCTTGAGCAACTGAAACAGGAGCGAGGCAAAATGACTCACAGTGACCACCCTGGTGACACACAGGCTCATTAAGACACTCACCTCGAAATCGCTGTAGGTCCTAACTAACCAATTGGCTAGTTACAACTGGGCAGTTACCAAAAGGGGAAAGTTTCATACATTCCATACCCTCTCACTCTGCCTTGTAACTGTGGTACCTCACCACCATTTTGTGGTAGACAGTCTCCCTTGCAATGTATTCAATAAACTTCTCTTTTGTTCTGCCCTGGGTGAATTCTTTCGCAGTGGCCCCCTCTCAGTCAGGATGCCCCGCAAGAAGTAGCCTGTGGTGGTGATGATATGGCTGGTTTTAAGAAAATTTCATGAAAAATAAATACTAAATCTGCTAATTAATCATTCATTCTCCCTAATATTTACTGATCAACTATTAGATGCATAGCATTGTGACCAACATAATGGAGATTATGTATTTATATACGTATCTATATACCTTTGTTCAAAAAGCTTACATTCTGCCAGAAAGACAATCCATGTACAAGAAAATACTACATAGGGTTTTAAATGGGGTTGGGGTACTTTCTGTTATTAACTGCTATTTATAGTATTTTAGATTTTAAATTTTTCAATTTATTAAAGATCAAATTTAAGCAGTGAACTTTTAAGCCTTTGTTTCAACTTCAAAATTATTTTATGATTTATAAGTCTAATTTTGTATTAAATAAGAGCAACCACTTTCACTTGCTTTTTAATGTTAGAGTAACCCAAAACAGCAAATAAACTTAAAAACTCCTATTCATGGGAGTGCCTGGGTGGCTCAGTGGGTTAAGCCTCTGCCTTTGGCTCGGGTTATGGTCCCAGGGCCCTGGGATCGAGCCCCAAGTCAGGCTCCCTGCTCAGTGGGGAGCCTGCTTCCCCCCCACTCTCTCTGCCTGCTTCTCTGCCTACTTGTGATCTCTCTGTGTCAAATAAATAAATAAAATCTTAAAAAAAAATCCTATTCACAAATTTGATTATACTACTTTTACTATTTTAAGTTATGTTATGTATATCATGTGGCTATTCTTTAACCACCTTAAATGCTTGACAGAGTAGGCAGATTTATAAGCAAATCTAACAAACAAACAAAAAATACCCTACAACATGTCAAAACAATTTTTTAAAAATATTCCAAACATCTCAATCAATACTCATTACAGGCTTGACCAAATTCTCTTAAACTTTTCAGCTTAAAATGCTAAGATCTAATATGTGAAGATTCTTTAAATCACATTTATACACATATTATCCTCAGCTAAAACCAAATGTATTAATATAATTGGTTTCATCTGCTTTATTATCTATATATTCAAGTCCAGACTTTTTTAGGATTGCAAAGAATTTAATCTATTTGAAATGACAGACTCTAGTATCAAAGATGGGCTGGAAATCCCAGACAATAATATAGTTGCTTATCCATTACAGGATTTGAGATTCCAGACCAGCCATGGAATCTGAGAACTACAAAACTCTAGGTTTATTCTGTTAGAGAGGAGGCATGGACTCATGGGCTCTTTTATAGGGTTGATTTGTCAACAGATTCCCCAAGTACTCTCAGCATCTAAATGGCAGTTACCCAATTTGGGTAGATGGAATCTGACACCCCTACACCATATTGCAGCTAACTTCCTTCACTACTTGTCTGGATTTAACTAGTCTCACTAATCTGACTGAATTCTTTCTATAGTTTTGGCCACAGTTTTTTTTTTTTTTAAGATTTTATGTATTTGATTGGGGTTGGGGGGGAGAGACAGAGGGAATGAGAGAAAGTCTGACTCCCCACTGAATGTCAAGCATGATGTGGGGCTCACTCTCACAACCCCAAGATCATGACCTGAGCCAGAATCAAGGGTTGGACGCCTAGCCGACTGAACCACCCACGCACCCCCTTGGCCACAATTCTGTAGTCCTTCTAATATTTGGAAGTTAAAAACAATGCAATAGTCCTTCTAACATTTAGAAGTTAAAAACAATGCAACTACAATGCGGTTGAGTAATTGCCAGTCACTAGATGACTTAATGACAAATATGTGTTAACATGATGCTTTGGATTTCTAGAAGGAAGAGATCACTGTGGTTTGACTAAATCAAGAAAAGATTGATAGAGGACATTGAACTTTACCTGGACCTTGGGGGAAATGTTAAATACTTTAGTATGTTTCCAAAAATCTCTATAAATAAAGTGATGAATCGCTCAACAGTGACCTTTATAAATTCTGTTAAAAGTATTTTAAGAGGGCCCTTGGGTGGCTCAGTGGGTTAAGCCTCTGCCTTCGGCCCAGGTCATGGTCTCAGTGTCCTGGTATCGAGCCCCACATCAAGCTCTCTGCTCAGCGGGGAGCCTGCTTCCTCTTCTTTCTCTGCCTGCCTCTCTGCCTACTTGTGATCTCTGTCTGTCAAATAAATAAATAAAATCTTTTTTAAAAAAAGTATTTTAAGAAAAACACTGATGACACCACTGTGTTGAAATAGTCAACCCTATTACCTTTTGGTGGGAGAAGAAACTAATATTTTAAATATGTATTACCTTTAACCTCACAGTTTCATTTCTAGGAAACTAATTTGAAGAATCTGTCATATATGTAACCCAAGCTTACATATACAAGGATATGTACATAAACAACCCTGCAGTAAGGAGAAACTTCAAGTAACAAAGCCAATAGTGGAATGGTTAAACACAGAACATCCATACCTAATAAGTGCCTACAGCAATTTAAAAAGAATACTGTGGAAATTTTTAAAAGGTGTGGGGGGAGAATACTGTGGGGTGTCCTGTGTGGCTCAGTCTCCTGGGTGTCCCACTCTTGGTTTCAGATCAGGTCATGATCTCAGGGTGGTAAGATTGAGCCCCTCCAGCCTCCGCTCTGCCTGGAGTGGGCTTGAAAGTCTCTCTCTCCTCCTTCCCACACTTGCATTTTAAATAAAGAAAGAATGAAACAAGCAAACAAACAAATTCTTTAAAAAATACTGTCAATGGGGCTCCTGGGTGGTTCAGTCAGGTAAGCTGCTGCCTTCGGCTCAGGTCATGATCCCAGGGTTCTGGGATCCAGCCCCGCATTGGGATCCCTTCTTAGAGGAGAGTCTGCTTCTCTCTCTCCCTCTGCCTGCTGCTCTGCCTACTCCTACTCTCTCTCTCTAATAAATAAATAAAATATTTTTAAAAATACTGTCAAGATACATAAATGCATATAGAAAAGACAGAGGACCCGCCTGCGACTCCATAGTAGAGAGGCCCACGGGGGTCTCCTCTCCAAATGGGCTGTGTCCTAGCGCTGGTCCTGGTCCCCACCACCCCGATCCTGCACCGAGGCCCCAAGATTTCCAGCAGTGCATAAGTGACAGCTTGCCATCCATCCCCTCCAGGGGCTCACTCATGGCCTCCCACAACTATTACCGGAGCTGTGGAGGTTCTGCTTCCAGTAACTGCCCCTGTGGAAGCGCAGAGCATCTGGGAGAAGCCACCTCTCACCACCCCCATCTCCCTAACACCGACCAGGGTCCCTAGTGGGCAAGCTGCTTTTTCCAGAAGTCCACTCTCTGGTTTGTGGCTATAGTGTTGGGAGTCCCCCAGATCGCTGACTCTCCCAGGCCTCCAGCGACTCGATCACCTGCGACTTGGCTCTGGAAGCCACGAGGAAGCAGCCTGGTGGCCGCCAGCCTGACAAAGCCAATACGGAGCCCCAGTCCTGAGAGGCCACCACCAGCCACTAGGCTACAGGAGGTACTAAGGGGCCTCCCTCCCAGTAGACTAGGCAGGATGAAGCCCGCAGAAGCCGGCAGGTTCTTTTATATCAAAACAGCAAAACACCAAAAAGGGAGTTGAGAGAACCCGACTCCTTACTATCCAAGTCACACACAAGCCTTCCTGACATCCTGTAACCATGTGCCTTGCACCAAGTAGAAAATAAACTCCAAGCAGCCAGTAAAAAAGAAAGACATACAAAAATATCCAAAACGTAATACTAAGTGAAGAAAAATTGTTTTAAAAGACTTTGTAGGGGCACCTGGATGGCTCTGTGGGTTAAGCCTCTGCCTTCAGCTCAGGTCATGATCTCAGGGTCCTGGGATGAACCCCACATAGGGTTCTCTGCTCAGCAGGAAGCCTGCTCCCCACCCCTTGCCTTTTTGCCTACTTGTAATCTCTCTCTGTCAAATAAAACAAACAAACAAACAAGCAAAAAAACACTTTGTGGGCTCCTGGGTGGCTCAGTGGGTTAAGCTGCTGTCTTTGGCTCAGGTCATGATCTCAGGGTCCTGGGATCAAGTCCTGCATCGGGCTCTCTGCTCAGCAGGGAGCCCGCTTCCTTCTCTCTCTGCCCACCTCTCTGCCTACTTGTGATCTCTCTCTGTCAAATAAATAAATAAAATCTTTAAAAAAAAAAAAAAAAAAACACTTTGTATAGGGGTGCCTAACTGGCTCAGTTGGTTAAGCAGCTGCCTTTGGCTCAGGTCATGATTCCAGAGTCCTGGGATCGAGCCCAGCAAAAATAACAGCACACACATACACACACACACACACACAAGCACTGGGTATAACCTGATCTCATTTAGGCTTTCATAAGTATGTATATATGTAAACAAAACTTTTACATATACATATACAAATTCATATAGATGTATGTTCAGGAAAAATGCTGAAGAGATAAAATCCAAACCATAAGCTGCGGTTATATCCAGAGAGAAAAACTGGATAGGAGGAAGAAGGCAGGAGAGAGGTAACTTTCACTTTTCCCTCCGTATAATTTCAACAAAAGTATAACTGTAAACTTTGAAGAACTAAATTGAAGCAAAGAAAATACCATTTGAAACTTAGGACTTAGACCTTTTATTTGTCACTTCACGTTCACCACTGTTTATTTACTGACCTATAGAATATCCTACCACTTTAAGAAATTGAGAAAATTCCAGGAAAATAAGTCTAGTAGAAGCATGAGTCTTTCTTTAAAGGTCTAAAAGCTTTCCTCCTCCTCCTAGCAATAATTTATGAAACACTTTTTGAGGGTTGAGCAATCACGAAAGCATCTGTTAGGCAGAATTCGCCAAGAGAAAGAGAAATGGACATCCATAGTCAAAGGTTGGCTTACATGATTGCAGGCGTTTGCAGAACAAGTCTGAAGTCGTGTGCTGGCCACGAGGAAAATAGGCTGGAACTTTAGGGCAGGAGCCAGTGCTTTCGTGCTCAGGTACAATTTCTCTGTGGAAGCCCGGGTTCTGTTCTCCTATCCTTTAAACTAATTCAATCAGGCCCACCCAGATTATCTAGGAATCTTACTGTGAACTGATTATGGACTGAAGTCTTACCAACAGACTACTCCAGAGTAAGACCCTGGGTTAGCTCTGATTGAATAACCAGGGCTGAGGCAAATCAAGGCAAATAGACTCAAAAACACATGTCATAGTATGTCTATGTAAAGAACAAAAACAGACAAAAAGACACATATCAGAATCACCACTTTTCTTTTTTAGAGATTTTTAAAAATTTATTTATCTGAGAGAGAGGGTGCACCCATGAGCAGGGGAAGGGGCAGAGGGAGAGAGAGAAGCAGACTCCCCACTGAGCGTGGAGCCCTGTGTGGGCTCAACCCCAGGACTCTGAGATCATGACCTGAGCCAAAGACAGAGGCTCAACTGACTGAGTGACTCAGGCTCCCCCACAGTCACAGTATTCGAGCCCAGACCTTGGGTCTGTCATGGAGCTGTTTTACATGTTACCTTACTTGGTCACTACGGTATAATTCCAGGGTCAGCTACCAAAGTAGATTAAAATTTAGGTAACTGTGACTCTGAAGTTTTCTTTAATATAGCTCCTTTAGTTGCTGAAACCGGCTCAATTTACACATAAAAAGGAGATTTCTTTCCTAACCACAGGTAAACTAACTGGAAAAGTGAGATGGTTTTACTAGGAACTGATAGGGTTCTCGAGAATCAGGGACCACATGGCCTCTGTCTCTCTTTAACTCTTTTTTTTTCCCCCTAAGGGCTCCCTCTGTTCACCTCTCTTGTTTTTTCTTTTTTTTCTTTTTTTTTAAGGTTTTATTTTTTAAATGCGTTCTACACCCAAGGTGGGGCTTGAACTCAGAACCCCAAGATCAGGAGTCACACTCCAGTGACTGAGCCAGCCAGGTGTCCCTGTTCCCCTTCCTTCTAGCTGACTTCTTCTTCTTACTCCAAGTTTCTCTTCCATAATACTTAAATTTGCATATAATCCCTCATGAATGTTCCTGTCCTCTCTATTTTTTTATTCGTGAACATTATGGCTATTTGGCAATTTTTTTGAATTCCCCAAAGAGGGACAATTTAATTGCCTCAACTATCTTTTGGGCTGTTCAAAGCATGATCCTACTAAGGTGGCATCAGTAGGAATTAGAAATGAGAGGCATGAACCAGTTTATGGACTTTGAAGAGATGAGTGATTAGACATGAATGTTGCAAAGGCAGAGTGAATTAAAAGCAAATTAGACAAAGACAGCTCTACTTGAGAGAAATACATTGCATCTGAGCCCCTAGGTCTCACCTAGTGGCTCTCATCCTTCCCTAATCACCTGTCCCTCCATCCCCGGATCCCATAAGCCAGTGTGACTCATGCAGGAACCTACCAGCACTTCAATTCTAAACTCTAATCTCAAAGTCAAAGGTTTGTTTCTCACCATCACCAATACCCCCTTGGATTACGTCTGTCCTGTTTGTCCTCTAAACTCAGTGTCATTGAATCACCTCAATTCTCATCTCTGTTGTTCTAGGCTTTGCATCTGTGTCTATTCCTGACATTTCCATCATGAGTCTCCACTCAACTTTAGCTGAACTCTTCAGCTTCCAGTAAAAGTTGTTGACTTTGGTGGGATCAGAGCTCTATCTCAAAACTCAGGAATCGAATTCCATTTTCCAATGACAGTAACTATTCAAGCTGGCCATGTTTCCTTCAAAGCAGAGGGAAAGGAGACTTCTGTTTCTGTATCATCTATCTTTTAAGCACCTACTATTTTATCAAACACTTTGGTGGGTACTCATGCTACAAAGTTAATGAGAAACACCTTAAAAAGCTCTTTTTTTTTTTTAAAAGATTTTATTTATTTATTTGACAGATCACAGGTAGGCAGAGAGGCAGGTAGAGATAGAGAGGAGGAAGCAGGCTTCCCGCTGAGCAGAGAGCCCAATGCGGGGCTCAATCCCAGTACCCTGAGATCATGACCTGAGCCGAACACAGAGGCCTTAACCATCTGAGCCACCCAGGTGCCCCTTAAAAAGCTCTTAGAAAAGAGAGAGGCTAACAATCCACAATTACACACAACTCATCATAAGTACACAGACATACGTGTGGAGGAAGTTGTTTAAATTAGCCTTGAAGTCCCAAAGAAGGCTTTCTAGAGCAGAATACCCAGGAGCTTAATATTATTGTTTTAAATAATTTTTTAATATTTAAATATTTAAATATTATGCACATAGAGAGAAGTGCATGAATCACAAATGACATTTTGAGAATTTTCAAGACTGTATGACAATCACCAAGATCAAGAAATAGAGGGGACCCGAATGGCTCAGTTAATTAAGCAACCGCCTTCAGCTCTGGTCACGATCCCGAAGTCCCAGGAGGGATCAAGTCTCTCACCACATCAGGCTCCCAGCTCCATGGGGAGTCTGCTTTTCCCTCTGACCTTCTCCCCTCTCATGGTCTCTCTCACTGTCTCCTCTCAAATAAATAAATAAAATCTTTGGGGGAAAAAAAAAGTGTTTCTTAAAAAAAAAAGAAAAAGTAATGGAACATTACTAGCATTTCGAAGCTCCGCTTCTGCCTCCTCTCAGTCCTCTTGCTTACATTAACAGAAATTAGGAGTGAAAAGTGGTAAGGAGGGGTGCCTGGGTGGCTCAGTGGGTTAAGCCTCTGCCTTTGGCTCAGGTCATGGTCTCAGGGTCCTGGGATCCAGCCCAGCATCAAGCTCTCTGCTCAGCAGGGAGCCTGCTTCTCCCCGTCTCTCTGCCTGCCTCTCTGCATATTTATGATCTATCTATCAAATAAATAAAATCTTAAAAAAAAAAAAGGAAAAGAAAAGTGGTAAGGATATAGTTGGCAGAAAGAATGGCATAGATTGAGAGGTTTAGGGATGCGTGGGTGGCTCAGTGAGTTTAGCATCTGCCTTCGGCTCAGGTCATAATCCTAGGATCAAGTCCTACATCAGGCTCCCTGCTCTACTTGTCACTACCCCTACTTGAGCATTATCTCTGTCTCTATCTCTGACAAATAAATAAAATCTTAAAACATACAAAAAACAAATAAACACTGAGAGGTTTAAAGTAGTACAGAAGGTAGACATTTCTGTGACTTAGGTAGTGGAAGAAAGGGGGTGGTTGGAGAAGAGCTATCTCCTGTATAAGCAGAAGCCTGATCGTGAAAACCTGTCTTTTTGTTTTGGTTTTTGTTTTAAGATTTTATTTATTCCAGAGAGAGAGAGAGAGAGAGAGAAAGAGAATGCACAAGCGGGGGAGACAGGCCCAGGGAGAAGGACAAGCAGACTCTCTGCTAGGCAGAGAGCCTGACATACAATGGGTGTGGGAGCATCTGGCTCTGTGCTTTTCCCCCTCCCCCTCTGCCTACTTGTGATCTCTCTCTCTGTCAAATAAATAAATAAAATCTTTAAAAAAAAAAAAGAAAGAAAACAACTTGATGGTGATCTCATCGCCAGGAAAGAAAACAAACGAAGAAAAAAGAAAAGGGTGATAAAGACAATGGGTTTATGGGTTTTTTTTAACTTCTTTCTTTAAATTCAAGTTAGTTAACAAAGTGTATTATTAGTTTCCAAGGTAGAGTTCAGTGATTCATCAGTTTATACAACACAGTGCTCATTGCATCACGTGCCCTCCTTAATACCCATCACCCAATTACCCCCAACTGCCCATCCACCTTCCCTCTAGCAACCCTCAGGTGTTTCTTAGATTTAAGAGTCTCTTATGGTTTTCTCCATCTCTATTTTCATCTTATTTTATTTTCCTTCCCTTCCCATGTTCATCTGTTTTGTTTCTTAAATTCCACATATAAGTGAAATCATTTGTCTTTCTCTGACTGACTTATTTTGCTTAGCATACTACCCTCTAATTCCATCAACATTGTTGCAAGTGACAAGATTTCATTCTTTTTGATGGCCAAGTAATATTCCTGCACGTGTGTGTGTGTGTGTGTGTGTGTGTGTGTGTGTGTGTACACATCACATCTTCTTTATCCACTCATCTGTCAACGGACATCTGGGCTCTTTCCATAGTTTGGCTATTGTGGACGCTGCTGCTATAAACATTGGGGTGCACGTGCCCCTTCAGATCACTATGTTTGTATCCTTTAGATAAATACATAGTAGTTCAATTGCTGGGTCATGAGGTAGCTCTATTTTTAACTTTTTGAGGAACCTCCATTTTCCAGAGTGACTGTACCAATTTGCATTCCCAACTACAGTGTAAGAGGGTTCCCCTTTCTTCACATCCTCACCAACATCTGTCATTTCTTGAGGACAACGGGTTTATGTTGAGACATGTTAAAGCAGGAAAATGGTTATAAATAAGAGATGTGGGTTGGAAAAAATAATTTGGTAGTTATCAGCTTTATACTTTCTTTCTTTTTTTTTTTTTTTAAAGATTTTATTTATTTATTTGTCAGAGAGAGAGAGAGAGCAAGAGCGAGCACAGGCAGAGTGGCAGGCAGAGTCAGAGGGAGAAGCGGGCTCCCTGCGGAGCAAGGAGCCCGATGTGGGACTCGATCCCAGGACGCTGGGATCATGACCTGAGCCGAAGGCAGCTGCTTAACCAACTGAGCCACCCAGGCGTCCCAGCTTTATACTTTCTTAAATGAATCCATGCACGTGTAGGAAGTCCCCAAGAAGAAAGCATAAAATGCAAACAAATGAGAGAGAACTGGGGAGTACAGCTATGTAAGATGCAGAAAAGGAAAGAATAATCTAAGAATGAGTCTCAGAAGAAAAATCCAGAGGAAAAAAAGGCAAACCAAGGCAGCAGCATCTATGGAGGCAAAGCAGTAGGGAGTTTTCAGAAAGGAATGTTTAGAGGCAAGTAAGATAGTAAGTACCAATTGGATTTAATGATGTGGAGGAGCACAGGGACTTCAGTGGAGTGGTGGAGGCGTTGGGTTGAGGAAACGATGGCCAGGAAGAGTCATTCTTTCATAAAGCTTGACTGTATGAGGGAGAATTAGAGGGTTGGTATTCTTATGCCCACTGTTGTCTTAGAAGAAGATTATCTGAAACACGATAGACCCTTGATACATACGTTGTTCTGATTGACTGCATCTTCTTTTTTTTAAGATTTTATTTGTTTGCTTGATAGAGATAGTGAGAGAGAGAACACAAGCAGGGAGAGTGGGAGAGGGTGAAGCAGGCTTCCCTCTGAGCAAGGAGCCCGATGCAGGACTCAATCCTGGGATCAGGACCTGAGCTAAAGACAGACCCTTAACAACTGAGCCACCCATGCTCCCCTTCATTTTTTTTTTTTGAAAGAGAGAGTGGGCACATGGGCTGGGGAGGGGCAAGAGGAGTGGGGGAGAGAGAATTTTTGTTTGTTTTTTAAATATTCTATTTATTTGAGAGTGAGTCAGAGAGAGCACAAGCAGAGAAGAGGGACAGACGGAGAGGGATAAGCAGACTCCCCACTGAGCAGAGAGCCCAATGTGGGGCTCAATCCCAGGATCCTGGGATCATGAACTGAGCCAAAGGCAAAGGCTTAACCGGCTGAGCCAACCAGGCCCCCCTCATCAGTAGATTCTTAATTCTACTGAGACTGCCTGCAACCAGGCTACAACTTCTCTTGCCTGGAAGGCACAAATAATACATATCTCCTGCTGTGCTGGAGAGCAGACAGCTTTATCTTTTCTGTGGTGGATCAGAGCAGGTGACGCCTGACATCACAGCAAGCCAAGGACTGCAAATACGTTAGTCAATGATGAATCTGTCAGATCTTACTGAGAGGAGGACTGATACCATATCCATCAACAGTTGAGATTACCTCAACCAATCCCTCCTAAAAAATGTGAAGGTAGATTAAAGGACATCAGGAGATTTGGTAAACTCGGTTATGGCCTGGAGTCTGAGCTACCCTAGGCCTTGCAAACTTCTCAGAGATCTAAAAACTATTTATTTGAGACCTAAAAGCAAATGCCTCTAAGATACAGATTACCCATTGCCAAACTCCTGAGAAGCAAAGTAAATAAATGTTTAATTAAATAGCAACATAACATTATATGCCAACTGGCCAATAGTTTCTTAACTCACAAATAAATTTAATGTTACATATAAAGAACTTATATATAGTAGGGTCCCCTGTGTTGTACATAGATTTTTTAAAGATTTTATTTATGTATTTGAGAGAGAGAGTGAGAGAGGGAACACAAGCAGGGGGAGTGCGAGGGGAGAAACAGGCTTCCCACTGGCAGGGAGCCCCGTGTGGGGCTTGATCCCAGGATGTTGGGATCATGACTGAGCTGAAGGCAGACGCTTACTGACTGAGCCAGGCAGGTGCCCCATGCGTATTTTTTAAAGGTATTCTTTAAAAAAAAAAAAAAAAAGGATTATTTATTTATTTATTTACTTAGACAGAGACAGAGCACAAGCAGGGGGAGTGGCAGGTGGAGGGAAGGGAGAAGCAGTCTCTCCGACAAGCAGACAGCCTGACAGGGGGCTTGATCCCACGACACTGGAATCATGACTTGAGCCCTGAGCTGAAGGCAGACGCTTAACTGACCTGAACCACCCAGATGCCCTGTTGTACATATTTTTAAACTTTTTCTCTGTATTATATCTTGACACCTTAAGAAGGGTCATCTGGCTGGCCCAGTGGGAGCATGTGACTCTTGATCTCAAGGTTCTGAGTCTGAGCCACATGTTGAGCCTAGAGATTACTTAAAAAACAAAAAAAAACAAACAACAACAACAAAAGAGCACCTAAAGCTAAAACTAAAAAATGAAAAATAACCTTCCGGCTGGGAAGCTGCTTCCCCTCCTGGGGTCTAGCCAGTTCTTAGAGAGAGCAAGGACCCAGCATGTCCTTGACGTGCAAACACCAAATCCACAGCCACACCTCCCCTAGTTGGCCCAATTGCCCCAGGAGGCAAAATTCCTCTTCCTTAGTCATCCCAAGGCCAGGGACTAGGCAAGGAGGGACCATCTCTACAGGTTAGAGCCCAACCAAATTATCCACACTAGGTAATCTTGAACTGTTAACCTATCCTGCCTCGGCTTGCTCCCTGGAAACTCCAATGGAAACTCTGCCCTAGACCTTCCACTCCCTCCAAGTCTTCTGCTTCCTGACCACTCTGATGGTCTTCCCTGGGGCTCTGTTTGACACGCTGTGCCTCCTCTCTCTAGAACCTACGAATAGAGTAAATTTTCCCTGATTGTCTCGGTCTCCTCTTACATGGCTGCACTTGACTGACGATCTCATAAAAGAATACAAAGCGTGCCCCAACATAGGACTGCCTCAGGCCTACAGGTCTTAAAAGAGTTCTTAAAATAGTTCCTAATGATCTCCTTGACCCATCACTGATGATTGTATCTTACATGTGCCTTTTTCCCAAGGCCATGAGTGTATCTGGTTGAATCCGGAAATGCCCCCCACCACCCGCCGCACCCGGGTCACACACTGTACTGGGTATTCCCTTCAACCCCTGACCATGTCTCTTGTTTTATCAAACATAGACGGCAGATTCTTGTCATTCTCAGGTTTAACATTTTCTGGTGGAAGGGGAACAGAATATGCCACCGCCAAATATGCCCCTTTGGCATATTGATTATTGTGAATTAAAGCCTTTTGAGAAACAGCTGTGCAAGAAGGACACTTGTCCTCCTGGAAGCAGGTGATAATCCCATGTGAAAGGTACCTTCCCCGTAGCAGGGTGGGGAAGGCATCCTTCTCATCAGAGACGGTGAATTTTGGACTGAGAAGGTCATACAAACAAGTCTTTTACTTCTTCACCATTTAGCTCTTTGAAGCTCAAACCCTGTTGTTTTGCCAATTCCACACAAATTTGTGTTTGTCTAAAAGCTTCCTGCTTTGGTCACTTCTCCGAGTCTCATATTTTTACGGGGCTGCAGTACATATAAAATTAAATGTGTTTTCTTCTTCTTAATCTGTCTTATGTCAATGTAATTATTATTTTATTTTATTTTTTAAAAATATTTAATTTATTTATTTGACAGACAGATCACAAGTAGGCAGAGAGGCAGGCAGAGAGAGAGAGGGGGGAGGAAGCAGGCTCCCGCTGAGCAGAGAGCCCGATGTGGGGCTCGATCCCAGGACCCTGGGATCATGACCTGAGCAGAAGGCAGAGGCTTTAACCCACTGAGCCACCAAGGCACCCCTGTCAATGTAATTATGTAGGCCAAACAATGTAGAAGAATGGAATATTTTTCCAACCCTACCTAGTTTTATTATTTCCTTAGAAGAAGTTTCTAGGATATGGAATAAAGTACCTTTTAAAAATTCCTTTATTTTTTTTAAAAATTTCATTTATTTATTAGAGAGAGAGAGAGAGAAGAGAAGCAAACTCCCCACTGAGCAGAGAGCCCAATGTGGGGCTTGATCCCAGGACCCCGAGATCATGATCTGAGCTGAAGGCAGCTGCTTAACTGACTGAGCTATCCAGGTGTCCCTGCAATACCTTTTTAATTTGTTTGTGCATCAACTTTAAGACTGGTATAAAGGAAGTTGGCAGCCTAGAATCTATATTTCAGCATGGTTTTATTATGCTTTATCGTACAGGGGATATATGTTGTTTCTTTGTAGGGAAACAAATGGCTTGAAGTAATATATAAAATTTTACTGAAGTCAGAGAAGTTTATTACCTTGTGGTATAAGGATGTTCTTAGGAAGCATCTGATTCTCCATGGAAATGGGATTTGGGATGCAGCTAACAAACCCATACAAGCATTTCCCTTTTCAGGGATTTGGGTGCTCAGAAAGACATAGGGTTATTTTCCTTATTATTTTAAGACTCTAGATTATTCTACTTTAATTCTCATTATAGATAACTATTGCACAAAACACTGCACAGTCTTCTACTTAATGACTAGTCAGACCCCAGAAGAATGTCTCTGCCCTTTCTCTCTAAGAGAATGGGATTTAAAAAAAAAAAAAAAAAGAGAGAGAGAGAGAGAGAATGGGATTTACTCACCCACGTTACCTTTGCAGAAATCTCACAGAATTTATCCCTCCATCAAGAGTATACCATTCTTCAGCAGCGATGGCTTTATCCTAGGAACTTGCTCAAACCTTTCTACCCTATCACTAGCCCAGAAGATTTACACATTCACCAGGTTTTCTAGGATATTTGCTAAGTTGTGGGGTACCTGGATGGCTCAGTGGGTTAAGCCTCTGCCTTTGATTCAGGTCATGATCTCAGGGTTCTGGGATCCTGCCCCGCATGGGGCTCTCTGCTCAGCAGGGAGCCTGCTTGCCCCCACCCCAACCCCGGCCTCCCTCTCTGCCTACTTGTGATCTCTTTCTCTGTGTCAAATAAATAAATAAAATCATTTTAAAAATAAGATATTTGATAAAGTACTAACAGAAAATCCAAGCTACAGAAGTTGACTGGTTTGCTTCTTAATATGTCTCCCCTACCTCCAGTCCAAGCTGGAAGACTGTCCCTTCTTTTCAAGCTACTATGGTAATAGAGTTAATAAACCCTTTAGTATCTCATCTCCAACAACCTTTCTCGATTCAGATACACCCTTGTTGATACTTCTAGTCACAAACCAGTATCCAGCTCCCATAAGAGTGAAAAAGAGCAGGTGCTTGAGAAACTGCCAGCTTCCTCTGAGTCCTGGGCCATCTCTAATACTTAGAGCAGTAGGAAGACCAGGTGACCCAAAGACAGGATCTGGTTGCTTGCACGGCTGGGTATACAAGAGGCAAACTTAGGTCCCACTCCATACAGGTGTCCAAGTTGGGGGCTGGTGTCTCCTTTATTCCTGGCCCTGTAAGCCATAACAGCAAACTACTACATGCATCCACACGCTGGTTCACAAAGACAGTCACCAAATATTGTTAGTGCCTACAAGCCTAGGAAAAGCAAGAATGCATTTCCTATTAATTTCATAAAAATGGTCAGAATCCTGGCAGCCACAGATGGCACACTTTATTTACAAGATGAGAAGAGGGCTTCAGAGAGCCAAAAAGAGATTGTGAAGTGTCCTGGGGCTAGTAACAGCTGGGAGGGGGGGGTCCCACATCATGGCTGAGAGGCGAGGGAAAGGGGTGATTGTCAGGATCTGCACGGGTTAGCTGGGAAGAGGGCTGCTCAGGAGAGAACCTGTCTGAAGTCACACACCACTGGAAAGATAGGCACAAGGCCTGGCTAGGTTGAGGCAGAGCGAGCTGTTCTAATCTTTGGACCGTGAAATGTGCACAGCACAAATAACCACCTCTGAATGTTAATCAAATAAAACCTGCCCCTAGGGTTTTAAAGCTGTCATGGTCCATGAAATCTGGTTTCTTTTTCCTCCTGATTTAAATCCCATAGGGATGTCATGTACCCTTTATCAGAGATGAGATCCAAGCCCAAAATTAAGCCAGGAAGGATAAAGAATACTGAAAGCAGTGAGCTACAGAAGTTGGCAAAGGCCTTCATAAAGATTGGTGAAGTTGAACTGAGTCTTAAAAACACAAAATCAGTCAACGATAGAATGATAAAAATTAGAAGGAACCTGGGGCAATCATTTACTTGGGAGTATAAACTTTTACTTTTTTAATCCTAACTCTGATACTATTTTTAATGAGGCGTTTTCACATGGGTTCACACAAAAATGATTTCATAAGTATATACTACAAAACAACTTTGGCAATCACATATATGGCAATAGCAACGTAAGCTCTGAATTCCACCCTGTGTATCAGGATGGCTCATCTGTTCCATTATTTTAATTTATTCAAGATACTATTAATCTTTCTTTGGTACAATACCCGGTGCTGTCCTTTAGACTTCTCTTGACATTGACAATTCTATTATAAAACAGTTATTCCAGATCATCCAGTGATGATCTTCTTCTTTTATTTTTTTTTTCAAGATTTTATTTATTTGAGAGAGGGAGAGAGAATGAGCCAGAGAGAGGGGCAGAGAGAGAGGGAGAAGGACTCCTCGCTGAGCAGGAAACCCCATGTGGGGCCCGATCCCAGGACCCTGAGACCATGACTTGAGCCTACCCTTAACCGACTGAGCCCCCAAGGTGCCCCCAGTATACTCTCATTTGAAAATTTGTAATTTGTGTCTGATGATTTAAGTTTGGGAGACATTGCCTTGGCAGTTTCAAAGGTCCCAGTTCTTAGCAAATACTGGGTCTCAGTGAAGCTAAGTGACTGTCATCAATGCTAGAAACATTAATAGCAGATTTCTCATTATATATTGTAAAAATTATGACCTTTTTTACTTCTTTGTGGGCAGGTCAAAATTTATTATATCGTTGTGTACACAGGTACACACATCTGTGTGTTCACTTGCTCTGAGTTCTGGGATGAGAAGGTAGTTACTCATAATATAATTCAAGTTTGTTGGTTCCTTTGACTCCAGCTTTGGCATTAGTTCCAACAGTATTCATTTCCTCTTTAATATTTAGGCGATGAGGGGTGCTTGGGTGGCTCAGTCGATTAAGTGTCTGTTTTTGGCTCAGGTCATGATCCCAGATTTCAGGGTTGGAGCCCCGCATTGGGCTCCCTACTCCACAGGAAGCATGCTTCTCCCTCTCCCAATCCCCCTGCTTGTGTTCCCTTTCTCGCTTTGTCTCTGTCAAATAAATAACAAAATCTTATTTTAAAAAAATTAGCCAATGAGCAGGGCTGTCTGAGCAGACAGAAATGGTTCTGTCTCAGAAAACTAATTATATACATTAAAGTGAAGAATATATCTTTCATGATAAAGGATCAAATGTTTAGGGGCACCTGGGTGGCTCAGTGGGTTAAAGCCTCTGCTTTCGGCTCAGGTCATGGTCCCAGGGTCCTGGGATCGAGCCCCGCATCAGGCTCTCTGCTCAGCGGGGAGCCTGCTTCCTCCTCTCTCTCTGGCTGCCTCTCTGCCTGCTTGTGATCTCTGTCTATCAAATAAATAAATAAAACCTTTTAAAAAAAAGGATCAAATGTTTAAAAATATGAGATCAAAAAGTCAGTCACGGGCGCCTGGGTGGCTCAGTGGGTTAAGCCGCTGCCTCCGGCTCAGGTCATGATCTCAGGGTCCTGGGATCGAGGCCCGCATCGGGCTCTCTGCTCAGCAGGGAGCCTGCTTCCTCCTCTCTCTCTGCCTGCCTCTCTGCCTGCTTGTGATCTCTCTCTGTCAAATAAATAAATAAAATCTTTAAAAAAAAAAATTAAAAAAAAAAAAGTCAGTCACCATCAGGGCACTGATTCCAGGTACCAAGAAAGGATATACTGTTATACTAACTAGCAGAACAAGGGTCCACAGCTTGCTTCCTCTGGGGTTATCTTAGAATTATAAAATCTGGAGGGAAATAGATGTGACATGTAAAGAGAGTTGTAAGAAATGCTCTTTTTGTCACAAATAACTGCTTCCTCTTTGGTGAGGCAGTAGAGTGGCGTGCAAGGACCTTAAAATGTGGAGGCAGAATCACTTAAAACTTAGAAGCTATGTGACCTTGGTCAAATCATTTGACCCTTCTGTGCTTGTTTTCTTAATTATAAAGTAAGAATAAGAACAGTACTTACTTGATGGGATAGTTGCTAAGATTAAGTGGGCCCACATATATGAGCAATTTATACCAGTACCTGCTACAGGATGAGTACCTTTTTGTGTTTTTTTAAGATTTTATTTATTTATTTTTTGTCAAAGAGAGAGCACAGTGCACAAGCAGGGGGAATGGCAGGCGGAGGGAACCGCAGGTGCCCTGCTGAGCAAGAAGTCTGAGGAGGGACTCGATCCTAGGACTCCGGGATCATGACCTGAGCCAAAAGCAGGCGCTTAACTGACTAAGCCACCCAGGTGCCCCATACATGACGAGTATCTCACATAACTGCTGTTTTTATTACTTTTCCCCATTCAACCCAGTACTTGTGATCAAGCACATACAAAATTTGTTTCCCTGATTTGTTTACAAGGCTGCTTCTACTCATCATACTGAACCTATAGGTTTCCCAAGCATCCATGGTCTCACTGAGGGTGGGGGGAAGGCACTTAATCTGTAACTTTGAAACTCAGGGAGGCAAAAGTCAGGATTAGAGACACAGTTGTAGAATAATGAATAAGAACAGCTTTCATTTATTGAGTGCTCATTGTATTCCCAGCTGTTCTAAATGTGCTTTCCATGTTCATCTCATTTGATTCTCCTAACAACCCTACGTTATAAGAACTCTACTATCCCCCATTTAGAGAATGAAACTGGAGCAAACAGGTAAAGTAACTTGTCCCAAATCACACAGCAGGAAGCAAAAGAGTTAGAACTGGAGATTCCAGCTTGTTCTCTTAACTCTCAGACATCATATTGTCATATAATATTTATATATTGTAGGTGGGCCGATATTCAGCCAACAATCACAGTGCAACCAGACTAGTTGTCTGATTGGCTGGAGCCCTGTTCTGACTTAGTTGGTGCTTGGGTGATATCAACTATTACTCTATTATGACTATTACTTCCGATTACAGATGGTTGTTGAAGCCTTGAAGATGGAGATCTTTTGAGAAGTGTGTATTTACAATAAAAGAAAACTAGTATCTGAGCACCATGAAAGCAAAGGTGGGATCCGTTTTAGTCACTGCTAATTTTCCAAAATTGATTTTACCCAGTCTCTGCAAATATGTAAAGGAAGATAAAGATGGAAGAGAGTCTATCTGTCCTTAGCATAGGTTTTCCAAAGGAGTTGAAAAGCAAAAGATAAGTAAATAAAACAATGTGTATACACTATTATTTCAAGAAATGTGGCTGGGAAGAAATGGACACAGGACAGTACCACATTATTGGAGAAGAGACGAAAGGTTGCCTTTTCTACCGGGCATTTACGGCCTCATTAATGACATTCTGAAAGGTCTAACAAACCCTTAAGAATTCCACAAAATTATTCCAGAGTTCATCTACTAAAAGAAACATGGAAAATAAAAAAATGAAAATAAAAGAAACATGTGAGAACACCAAGAAAAATTCTGAAACTTGTTAAGAACACCAAGAAAACAGCAAGATAATAACGGGGCTTACCTCTTAGTTACTTGACCTCCTCCTCCTTTCTACCTTCCTTCTCAAACTCAAGCACAAACTTTCTTGGTCACACCCTCAGCAATATTATCCATTGTAGCCATTTGGCTTTCCGAATAGCTAACCCATCCTGTTTCTGACCATAACAGACTATTCTTCAAGCTCCATTGTTGAAATACACCCACGAGACCTGTTTCGTGATCTAATCAAGATTTCCAGCTGGTTGACCTTTCTGACTTTGCCCAACCTACCAGTCTTCTTCTTCATTTTCTTTCTTTCTTTTTTTTTTTTTTTTTTTTAAAGATTTTATTTATTTATTTGACAGAGAGAGATCACAAGTAGGCAGAGAGGCAGGCAGAGAGAGAGGAGGAAGCAGGCTCCCTGCTGAGCAGAGAGCCCGATGTGGGACTCGATCCCAGGACTCTGAGATCATGACCCGAGCCGAAGGCAGCGGCTTAACCCACTGAGCCACCCAGGCGCCCCTTCATTTTCTTTCTTATTCAGCTCAAACCCAGACTCATCTGAAGCTTTTTTGCCCCTCACTCTATTGCTTTCATCTGCTAAAACCCCATCTGCCGTCTCCATGCCTGCCCCTTAGCTCAGTGTGACTGGAGAATGCCACACCAAAGGGAGATTAAGGACTGTAAATTTAAGACCACCATCCCAGACGGGCCCTTATGACTGCAGAGCATAGTGAGTCTACACAACTTTTCCTGGGCACTCTCTCCCCTCACCTCGGGTGGGAGGAGGTGAAGATGAGAGAAATATACTTATACTCTGGTAGAGGTAAAAGTCTTAAGAAACATTGTCAAAGAAAGTAAAATAATTGAGTACCAAGTCTGATACTCTTCACTCAACGGAAATTCATCCAGGGACTGGGGGAGTCCAATGCTTCACGAACAATGGAGGGCTCTTCCCCAGGGATGTTTGGCCAAAATTGAGTATTATAAGTCATTAGAAGCCTCAGCTTGGAAACTTGGCATGATTCGCTAGGATGTAGGGATTTTCTTATAAGGCTAGCAGACCCTGTTTTCTAGGGTAAGGGGAGCTAAAGCCGAGTGTGTGTGTGAAGAAGGGTTGTGATTAGTGTGATGCTTCTTTAACCATGAAGCATTTCTCATAAGTACGGACTGATTTAGGTTTCAACTAGTTTTGTGCCGTGGACTGGCCACCATTTTGTGGGTCCCCAAATGAGGTTCTGGACTCAATTCCAATATGGGAGGGAGGTTACCCCCAAAGCTCAGGACAGCAACTGATGTCCACTCGGTTCTGACACTGTCTACTGGGAGATAGCATCAGTTTGCACAGAACGAAGGCTCAGTCCCACAAGATTGTTGTGCAGTCCCCCCGCCCATCCCTGACTTCATACCCCAATGGCAGGTTGATTACCTTTATATTGACTGATCGGCTACAAGCGGGGAGTTTCCAACAGCTCCCTGCAAAAGGATACCAATCACAAGTCCAGGCTGTCACCTGTGCTCCTGACCAGCTGGCTATAAATCAGGGTCTCCCTCAACCCTCTCCTAGGATTTGATTAATTTGCTAGAGGGGCTCGCAGAACTCAGAGAAACATTTTACTTACTAGAGTGCCAGCTTCTTATAAAAGGATGTAACTCAGAGACAACCAGATGGAAGAGGTACAATAAGCAAGGTGTGGGGAAATGAGGGGAGATTCCACGCCTTCTCCAAGTGCAATGCTGTCCCCAAATCTCCACCTGTTCACCATCCCTGAAGCTCTTCAAACCCTGTCCTTTTGGCTTTTCAAAAAACAATGTCTCGGGGTGTCTGGGTGGCTCAGTGGGTTAAAGCCTCTGTCTTCGGCTCGGGTCATGATCCTGGGGTCCTGGGAGGGAGCCCGCATTGGGCTCTCTGCTCGGCGAGGAGTCTGCTTCCCCCTCTCTCTCTCTCTGTCTGCCTCTCTTCCTACTTGTGGTCTCTGTCTGTCAAATAAATAAATAAAATCTTTAGAAAAAAAAAAAACGATGTCTCAGGGCACGTGGGTGGCTCAGTGGGTTGGGCCTCTGCCTTCAGTTCGGGTTATAGTCTCAGGGTCCTGGGATGAGGTCCACATCAGGCTCCCTGCTCAATAGGAAGCCTGTTTCCCCCTCTTGCTGCCTGCCTCTCTGTCAAATAAATAAATAAAATTAAAAAAAAAAAAAAAGCACCAAAAAAAACGATGTCTCCTTGGGGCATCTGGGTGACTCAGTCATTAAGCAACTCCTTGGGCTCAAGTCCTGATCTCAGGGTACTGGGATAGGAACACACATCATGCTCCCTGCTCAGTGGAATTCTGCTTCTCCCTCTCACACTCCCCCTGCTTGTGTTTCCTCTCTTACTGTCTCTCTCTCACTGTCAAATAAATAAAATCTTTTTAAAAAAAATGATGTCTCCAGTGCTTACGCAATGATGGATTAAATTATTGGCCATTGGAGATCCGTTTAACCTCCAGCCCCTCTCCCTCTTGGAACTTGGAACTGAAAGTTCCAACCCTTTAATCACTTGGTCAGTTCCCTGGGCAAGCATCCCTCTTTGTTAAGTGACCCAAGGCATTCCAAAAGTTACTTCATTAACATACAAAAGACACTTTTATCATTCATCCCTCCAGCCCCTTAGGAAATTCCAAGGATTTTAGAAAGCCCTGTGCTATAAACTTGGATGAAGACCAAGTAAGTATTTATTGCAATTCAAATTTTAATTCACAGTATCACAGTCCGGATATACAAATTACCTTTATCAGCGTGATACAGAAACTAGAGATTTATATATTTGACTGCAGAAAATTTTAACATTTCTCCAAAGGGGAAAAACAAAAACATCAAAAGACGGAAAAAAACATACGACAGAAATGGATGTTTTCTCTAATATACAAAGCTTGTTTACAAATATTAATGGAGGAGAGATGACAAAACCAACAGATAAATGGGCAAAGGATAATAACAGACAATTCCCAGAGGGGCTGTTTTTCCATTACCCAGTGTTGGCAAGAATGTGGGAAAACTGGACCTCTTTGTCTTCTTGCCCCAAACTATGTAATTACTTACTGAGTCAACTGTTATCCTGGGATCTCCCTTCACTATCACCCAGGAAAATTTTTTCTCCTTTCTTCCGTGCTTTAAACTTTTCTGAGCAGACAACATCAATATTGTCTTAAGAAAGAGTTGGAAGTTGGGACACCTGGGTGGCTCAATGGGTTCAAGCCTCTGCCTTGGGCTCAGGTCATGATCCCAGGGTCCTGGGATAGAGCCCCGCTCAGTGGGGAGCCTGCTCCCCAACCACCCCCACACCCTACCCCCCATCCCCCGCCTCTCTGCCCACTTGTGATCTCTGTCTGTCAAATAAATAAAATCTTTTTAAAAAAAGGAAAAAAAGAAAGAGTTGGGAGGTTTAACCAACTCAGTCACCCAGGTGCCCTGGGGATTTGAAATACTAGCAAAAAGTTTGATGAATAGCAGGTCTATTATAGGTGCTAAAGTGCTGTGGTCAAATTCTAAATCCCAAGCAAGAACCATCAGGTTAATCAATTCCCAAATTCCTGCCACAGAAACTGAGAGAAAGTTTGCCTTGACTAAGCCACTAGGTTTTGGGGTAATTTGTTATATAGCAATAGATAACTAATACAGTAGTGTTAGTTAATACTAATACTACTAATACTAATAGAAATTTCCAACTTCAGTCTTCCCTTTCCTTAAGCTATATATTATCTTTTTTTTTAAGATTTTATTTATTTATTTGACAGACAGAGATCACAAGTAGGCAGAGAGGCAGGCACAGAGAGAGGGGGAAGCGGGCTCCCTGCTGAGCAGAGAGCCCGACGCGGGGCTCGATCCCAGGACCCTGAGATCATGACCTGAGCCACCCAGGCGCCCCAGCTATATATTATCTTAATCATTTCCTTTTCCTTAAGCCATGATCATCAAAATTTTATAGAGTAAATTAAGGCCCAGATAAGTTAATGTACTTATTCACGTTTACAGTGTTTAAGTGATGAGCTATGAACATTTTCAGGTTTTCTGACAGACAGACAGTGTTCCTTGTATCCTCTCATGTTGACTTTAATAGTTTTGAATTATTGATTTTTTTTTTCCCTAATGAAATGATAAAGACAGGAAGGTCCGCTATTAACCGCTACCCTAGGCCCTGGGGATAAAAAGATGGGTGAGGCAGGTCAAGTGGCTTTTGGATAAAGTCGAGCTGTGAGATGAAGGACTAGTACAGGGATAAATCTCATGAGAGTAGTGGATATGAAAAAGCCCAGATGCAAAATGCCAGAAAAAAAAGGAATCCGAGTGAGTATTTGAGCAAGACAGAAATTTCAAGATTGAAAAAATTTATATTGGCCTCAGAGATTAGTCAAGGGTCAAGCTAGACTTATTTTTCTTCGAGAAATATGGTGATCACAGGCATATCTTTATTTAATATGTTATGTATTTATTTAGAGTTTTAGGTCTTTTTTATATTGTTCTATAACTTTATCACATAATTCTTATATTGCTCATCATTCACACTTTAATGACTTAACCATGCCAACTTCCCAAATCATAAATTTAATATTCAAGTTAGCAAAACTCCTATTTTTTTTTTAATATTTTGGGGCGCCTGGGTGGCTCAGTGGGTTAAGCCACTGCCTTCGGCTCGGGTCATGATCTCAGGGTCCTGGGATCAAGTCCCGCATCGGGCTCTCTGCTCAGCGGGGAGCCTGCTTCCCTCTCTCTCTCTCTCTGGCTGCCTCTCCGTCTGCTTGTGATTTCTCTCTGTCAGATTAATAAATAAAATCTTTTTAAAAAAATATTTTATTTTTCAGTAATCTCTACACCCAACATGAGGGTTGCAGAGGGAAAGACTCTTAAGCAGACTCCAGGCTGAGCATGGAGCCCCAACTCAGGGCTGGATCTCACAACTTTGAAAAATAACCTGAGCTGAAATCACGAGTCAGACTCTATTTTTTTTTTTTTTAGATTTTTATTTATTTATTTGACAGACAGAGATCACAAGCAGACAGAGAGGCAGGCAGAGAGAGAGGGGGAAGCAGGCTCCCCGCTGAGCAGAGAGCCTGACACGGGGCTCGATCCCAGGACTCTGGGATCATGACCTGAGCCGAAGGCAGAAGCTTTAACCCACTGAGCCACCCAGGCGCCCCACGAGTCAGGCTCTTAACCGCTGAGCCGACCAGGAGCCCCATAGTTAGCAAAAACACTGAAAGCAAGAATAAAATGACAAAAGGTGGGGTCGCCTGGGTGGCTCAGTGGTTAAAGCCTCTGCCTTCGGCTCAGGTCATGATCCCAGGGTCGTGGGATCGAGCCCCACATCGGGCTCTCTGCTCAGCAGGGAGCCTGCTTTCCCCCTTCTTCTCTCTGCCTGCCTCTCTGCCTACCTGTGATCTCTGTCTGTCAAATAAATAAACTAAATCTATAAAAAAAAATGACAAATGGTAAGTGATTCAGGGTGTGGAAAAATATGTTTAATATGTAAGACAAGGCAGGGAGGCTAGCTGGCTCAGTCAGTAGAACATGTGACTCTTTATCTTGGAGCTATAAATTCAAGCCCCACATTGGGTGTAGAGATTACTTAAAAATAAACTCTCTAAAAGTGTGTATATGTGTGTGTGTGTGTGTGTGTATAACAGAAAAATATATATATATATATAACAGAACAACATTTAACATTAAACAGATACATTTAAACTTAGTTCTCAGGGTGCCTGAGTGGCTCAGCGCCTAAGCATCCAGCTCTTGATTTTGACTTAGGTCATGATCTCAGGGTTGTGAGATTGAGCCCCATGTTGGGCACGGAGCCTGCGTGAGATTCTCTTTCCCTTTCCCTTTTCCCCTCTAAAAAAAAGAAAGAAAAAAAAAAAGGAAAACCACTACCAACAAAAAAAACTTAGCTCTTAGTTCCCTAAAAATCAAAACAAATGAAACTTTTAAAAATTAATAATTTTCAGTATTCTTCTTGTATAATAAAAGAAAATATATCAGTTCATGTGAGAAACTGTCTCTTACCTTTAAGAGGTCTTTTTTTTTTTTTTCAAGATTTTATTTATTTGTGAGAGAGAGAGAGATAGAGAGTGCACAAGCAGGCAGAAAGGCAGACAGAGGTGGAGAGAGAAGCAGACTCCCTGCCAAGCAAGGAGCCCTATGTGGGACTTGATCCCAGAACCCTGGGATCATGACCTGAGCCAAAGGCAGTGGCTTAACTGACTAAGCCACCCAGCTGTTCCGAGAGATCTTTTTTTTTTTAAAGTATAAATCTTTTGGGGTACCTAGGTAGCTCACTGGGTTAAGCTTCTGCCTTCAGCTCAGGTCATGATCTCAGGGTTCTGGGATGGAGCCCCACATCAGGCTCTCTGCTCAGCGGGGAACCTGCTTCCCCCTCTCTCTCTTCCTGCCTCTCTGCCTACTTGTGATCTGTTTCCCTGTCAAATAAATAAATAAAATCTTTAAATATATATATCTTTTTATAAGAACATTTAATAAATGGTATCTTTCATAGTAGTTAAAAAATGCATATAGTCAGGGTTCCTGGGAGGCTCAGTTAGTTAAGCATCTGACTCTTGATTTCAACTCAGGTCATGATCTCATGGTCGTGGGATCAAGGCCCACGTTGTCTCTGGGCTGAGAGGGGAGTCCGCTGTAGAGTCTCTCTCTTTCCCTCTCTCCCTCTCCCCCTCTCCCGAGCTTACACACACACTCTCTCTCTGTTTCTCTCTTAAATAAATATATATCTCTTTTTGAAAAATAAAAAAAAATTAAAAATGCATACAATCTTTAGTAAGTTCTCAGCCCCTATTCGGCCCCCAAAACCACTGTATATCCCCATGCCAACCCAGGAAGGCAAGTGAAGCAAGTGACCGAACCAGTCTGCCTCCATTATAAAAATTGGTGAGATATTGGTTACTGGCGTATCCTGAATGCCCAAACAGATTTTTTTAATTAAGTAATTTTTTTAAAAAAGCACACTGATTTTTAGTTCCATGGCATTCCTTGTCTGACTCTGGCTAAACTGCATAATCTTTCAGTTTCTTAGTTTCCTCATGTGGCAGGCACTTTATATGTTCACCAAACTCCATTTTCTTCTCTTCCTGGACTCTGTTCTGTGTTTCTTAGAGTTTGGGTGGGGCCACATTACTGATTTGTAATTAGTGGAATTGGGTCAGAGATGATGTTTGCCATTTCCAGCCCTTGATTCTAAGTATACTTTCCGGGCACCTGCCTGGCTCAGTCAGTTCAGTGTCTGACTGTGGATATCACCTCAGCACTTGATCTCAGGGTCATGAGTTCAAGCCCCACACTGGGTTCCATGAAGGGTGTGGAGCCTACTTAAAAAAAAAAAAAAAAAAAGAATAAATAAAAGAAAAAAAAACACTCTTTCACACAAATTAATGCTTTCTGTCTCCGTCTCTCTCCTCTCTTGTGTGTACTCTCTCTCCCGTGAGCTGGCAGAATGTGGAGAATTCAGAAGGCCATAGAAGATGGTGGAGTCCCCAGTTGGAAGGAATTTGGGTCCCTGAAAAAATGCACAGAGCAACAACATTCTCACCCAGTTTACATTAGGCTGCAATGTGAGCGAGAAATAACCCTCTGGGGGCACCTGAGTGGCTTACTTAGTTAGTTAAGTGTCTGCCTTCGGCTCTGGTCATGATCCCAGGGTTCTGGGATCAAGCCCCACATGGGACTCCTTGTTCAACGAGAAGCCTTCTTCTCCCTCTCTCTTCACCTACTGCTCCTCCTGCTTGTGCTCTCTCTTTCTCTGTCAAATAAATAAATAAAATCTTAAAAAAAACCACAACACTTTTTTGTGTGTGTAGCTTCTCAAGGTTTAAGATGCTGTAAATTACAATAGTAAATCATCCTATAAATCCTAACAAACTGTCTATTAAATCTTATGATATTCTGAGTCAGAAATAAATAAAAACTTGTTCCTTGTTTGCCTTTAGCATATTAAAAATTAGTTCCATGTAATTATTTGTCCTAAACACACAGCAAAATCCAAGATGGCCTCCAATTATTCTCCTCTCCTAGGATTCAAGTCTTTGTGTAGTTCCCTCTCACCCTGAATCACGGCTGCCTGGTGTTACCAACAGAATACTGCAGAAGAAATAGTGTGTGATCCCAAGACTGAGTCATTAAAGACATGGCAATATCTATCTTGGTCTTTCTTAGGCCACTTGCTCGGTAGACAGCCAGCTGCCATGTTGTGAGGACGTTAAAGCAGCCTGTGGAGAAACAGACTTTGCATCAACCATTAGCACCTACTTTCCAGCCATGAATGTGCCACCTACAAAGCATATTCTCTAGCCTTAGTCAAGTCTGGAAATGACTGCATCCCTGGCTGACAGCTTGAATGAAACCTAGTCAGAGACCCTGAGCCACAAACACTCTGATAAGAAGCTCCTGAATTCCTAATGAAGTTGACATAATAAATATTTATTGTCGTTTTAACCCACAAGGTATTGGAATAATTGGCGACAGGACAGAAATGACACAATCCATGATACTACTGTTTGGTAAAATTTCTAGATTCTTCTTAGATTTCTTTTTTCCCCCTGCAGCATTATTGAGACATAGCTAACATATAACATTGTATAAGTTTAAGGGGTGCAAAATAACAGTTTGATATAATATATACTGCAAAACGATTACTACAATAAGGTAAATAAACACATCTATCACCTCACATAGTTACAATTGTGCGTGTGCGTGTGCGTGTGTGTGTGTGTTAAGAATGTTTAAAATCCACTCTCTTAGTAAACTTAAAGTATACAGTACAGCATTATTGGGGCATCTGGGTGGCTCAGTCAGTTAAGCGTCTGCCTTTAGGTCAGGTCATGATCCTGGAGTCCTGGGATGGAGTCCTGCATTGGGCTCCCTGCTCAGCAGGGGAGTCTGCTTCTCCCTCTCTTTTTGCCACTGCTCATGTGTGCTTTCGCTCTCTCTCTCATTCTCTCTCTCAAATAAATGAATAAAATCTTAAGATAAAATACAATATTTTAAAATATAATCACCATGTGGTACATTACAATCCTAGAAGTTACTCTTCTTAAAACTGGAAGTTCATAACCTTTGACTACCTTCATCCCTGCCCCTGGGCAACCACTAATTTTCTCTTTGTTTCTATAAGTTTGGATTTTTTAGAATCTGCATATAAATGAGGTCATATAATATTTGTCTCTCTCTATTTCAAATAGCATAATGCTCTCAAGTTTCATCCATGTGGTCACAAATAACAGGATTTCCTCCTTTTCTATGGATATATAATATTTGTGTGTTTCTGTGTGTGTGTGTCTACGTGTATAATATATACCACATTTTCTTTATTCATTCCTGTTGATGAACACAAAGGTTGTTTACTTGTCTTGACTATTATAAAAAATGTGCAATGAACATGGGGTACATATATCTTGAGATATTGATTTCATTTCCCTCAGATATATACCCAGAAAAAACATTGTTGAATCATATGGTAGTCTTTTTTTTTTTTTTTTTTTAAGTATGTTCCATGCCCAGCATGGGGCTTGAACTCATGACCCTGAGATCAAAAACTGAGATCAGGATTTTGAATGTTTAACTACCAACTGAGCCACTCAGGAGCCCTTCTGGTAATTTTATTTTTAATTTTTTAAATGTGCTAGAATCACTTTATTTATATTTTTGAAGTGTTTGTTTATTTATCTGAGAGAGAGAACATCCAAGAGAGCACAAGCAGAGGGGAGGTGCAGAAGGAGAAGAAGCAGACACTCTCTCTCTCTTTTTTTTTTTTTTAATATTTTATTTATCCACTTGAGACAGAGAGAGAGGTCACAAGTAGGCAGAGAGAGAGAGAGGAAGGGAAGCAAACTCCCCGCCAAGCAGACAGCCCAATGCGGGGCTCGATGCCAGGACCCTGGGATCACGACCTGAGCAGAAGGCAGAAGTTTTAACTTATTGAGCGACCCAGGCGCCCCAGCAGACTCTCTTTTGAGCAGGGAGTCCAATGTAGGGTTCGATCCCAGGACCCTGGGATCATGACCTGAGCCAAAGGCAGATTCCCACCAACAGTGTACAATTGTTCCCTTTCTCCACAACCTCTCCAATATTTGTTATCACTTATGTTTTTGATGATAGAAATTCTAAGATGTGTGAGGTGGTATCTCATTATAGTTTTGCATTTCCCTAATGATTAGTAATGTTAAACAACTTTTCATGTAGGTGTTGGCCATTTGAATATCTTCTTTGGAAATATGTCTATTCAGGTCCTTTGCCCATTTAAAAATTGGATTGCTTAGTTCTTTTGCTCTACACTTGTATAAGTTCATTATATAGTTTGGATATTTGCCCCTTATCAGATGTGTAGTTTGCAAATATTTTCTCCTATTCCATAGGTTGCCTTTCCATTTTGTTGGTTGTTTCTTTTGTTGTGCAGAAACTTTTTAATTTGATATAGTCCCATTTTTCTATTTTTGTTTCGGTTGCTTGTGCTTTTAATGTCATAACAATAAAATCATTACCAAGACTAATGTCAAGGAGATTTTTCTCTATGTTTCCTTCTAGGAATTTTATGGATTCAGGTCTTTCATTTAAGTCTTTAACCCATTTTGAAATAATTTCTGTGAGTAGTATAATATAGGGATCCCATTTCATTTTTTCTTTTTTAAAGATTTTAGCTTTTTTTTTTTTTTTTTTGCGTGCAAAATCAGTTTTCCCACCACCATTTATTGAAGAGACTATCTTTTCCTCATTGAATATTCTTTGCTTCCTTGCCAAATATCAGATGACCATATATGCGTAGGTTTACCTCTGGGCTCGGGATTCTGCTTTATTGATCTATAAGTCCATTTTTAATGCCAGTACCATACTGTTTTGATTACGAAGCTTTGGAATATAGTTTGAAATTACAAAGTATGATGCCTCCAGCTTTGATCTTGTTCCTCAGAATTGTTTTGGGTTTTCAGGGTCTTTTGTGGTTTCATATGAAATTTAGAATTCTTTTATATTTCTGTAAAAAGTCATTAGAATCTTGATAGGGATTACATTGAATTTATGGATCACTTTGGGTAGTATGGACATTTTAACAATATTAATTCTATCAACCCATGAGCATGAGATATCTTTTCATTTATTTATGTTTTTTCCTTTGTCTTTTATCAGTAACCTAGGTTTCACAGTGTACAAACTTTTCACTTCCTTAGTCAAATTTATTCCTAAGTATTTTATTATTTTTGATACAATTGCAAATGGGATTTTTAAAAATTTATTTTTTCAGATCATTTGTTGTTGGTGTATAAAAGCACAAACTGAAATTTTCTACATTCTGGTGGCACTCACTCTTCCGTGGGTCTTCAGTGTCTGCTATAGAAACAGTGTACACAAGGAACCACTCTGTTCATCTCCAAATCACAGGAAGTTGGATCAGCCCTGTATCTAAAAGGATATGGGGTGGAATATTTTGGTAATGGCAATTTTGAGGAATAAGTCTGAACAATGTAAGCTGCTTTTGATTTCTTCTTGAAATCTTTAAACAAGGAGGGAGACTCTGGAAGAAAAAAAAGTTAGAATAATATTTTTCTTCATACTATTATTACCAGAAACATTTTATTTTATTTTAAGATTTATTTATTTATTTGAGAGAGAGAAGTGTGAGCGGGAAGGGGGGAGGGGCAGAGGGAGAAAGAATTCTCAAGCAGACTCCTTGCTGAGCATGGAGCCTGATGTGGGGCTTGATCCCAGGACCCCAAGATTATGACCTGAGCCCAAATCAAGAGCTGGCCACTTAACCCACTAAGCCACCCAGGTGCCCTTACCACAAGCATTTTAAAACATTAGTCGGAAGACTACTGAACAACTTTGAAGAGAATACAAATGGGACGCCTCCATTTCTTCAATAGGATGGCACACACCAACATGGGAAAGGAGAATATCTGCAATTCTGCAGAGCCCGTGAGTGGGGTGATAATGATAGTAATAATAATTTCAAGTTAACGTGGAATCTACATATATCTTAGATCAGTTTATCCACTCCCTTCTCCCACTTTCTTCCGACAGAGGGATTGTTTTGTTCTCACATTTTCTTCAGATGGATCAAGTAGTTAAATATAACATAAATGGCGAAAAGATGGTGAGGAAAGTACATGTCAATTCATCAGAAAAGGCGTTTGAAGAAGGATGCTTCTTTTGGCATGAGAATCTCTGCCCCTTAGAGTAACTTACTAGAATTATGCAGTAGAGTTCCAGCTCGTACAGCTTCATCCACAGCTCAGGGTATCTTGGCCAGTGATCTTCTTTCCCAGGTGGGTAGTTGACAAAATTCTTCCAGCAATGATCATACTCTGAGGAAACACAAATCTTGGTTCATTCCACAAATACAGCAGAAATTTACTTCAGGGAGCCCAACTTACATACTGTCTAGAAAACCCATTAGCCTTTTTAGCCCTGGAGAAGGGCCACTTTCCCCCAGAATCCCTAAAAAAGAACAAAGATGAAGATGGTTGAGAGGTCATAGTGGCAGGAATGGAGAAAGGGGTCCTCTTTTTGATACTTCCTTCGTATGAAGTTCAGACCCTGTCCTTTCTTACATGATCTTGGACTTTCACTTCTAAAACTTTCAGATAATAATAATTAATAATAATAATAATAATGGGATAACCAGTATCCTGGCCTTGAAACATACCAGCACCATGGTCTTTCATAAACCGTGAGATTCTTTGTTGTTTTTACCTGGGGCTCTCATGATCCGGACAGTCACACCACTTTTGAGGAGGTCTCGGAGTCCTTGCCGGTTTTGTGGATCCATGTGCCAGAAGAGCCGTGTTACATAAATAACCAGAGTGACACTAGCGTGTTGACTCAAAAATCCTCTAATAGCCTTGGAGCATTCCCAACACGGACTCCAGGACAGGAACCAGGTGATAGAACAGTGGGTGGATGGGCAATACCGTCTTTCTGAAGTAAATTTTTCTATAAAATTGAGTTCCACATGGTTGGCAGTGTTTTTGCCTGTGTTTCGCCACATCTTATGGCTTGTGCCCCACTGGATTTCATAGAGCAGGCAGGCCTCTTTACGGAGTTCTCTGGGATCAAAGAAGACTTCAAATTCCCAGGGTTCAATTCTCCTCCTGAAACACAAGCAGCACTCCCATGTTGTCATGCTATCTTTGGAGGGACCTTGAAAATCACTTCCTGCTCCCCTCTTCTGTCAGGCAGATATATAACATGACATCTCAGGAAACCTTGTTTCCTATTCTATTTCTCCAAGTTATCTAGGAAGGTCCATTTGAATTATCAGAGTTTCTCTCACAAGCATAGTGAAGAGATTTTTCCCAACCCATCTTATTTGGTTACCATTCTCTCTATACTGTCACCAACTAATTTTGAATCAGATATAAATGTGTCCTTGTTTCTCTTTTAAAGGCTTCTCTTTGGGGCACCTGGGTGACTCCGTTGCTAAGCGTCTGCCTTTGGCTGGGGTCATGATCACGGTCCTGGGACTGAGCCCTGTATTGGGCTCCCTGATCCTGCTCGGCAGGAAGCCCGTTTCTCCCTCTCCCACTCCCTCTGGTTGTGTTCCCTCTCTTGCTGTCTCTCTATCAAATAAATAAAATACTTATTAAAAAATGAAATAAAGGCTTCTATTTATTTTCTAATCTTTCTATCTCATCATGGAGTTGTCAGGTCCTGATCGTTAATCTTCACCATGCCTCAATAGACTCTAACTAGATTTTAGGTGTAGAAGCCTCAAATTGCCAACAAGAGTCTATTGCCAAGTCTGAGAAGAGAAAGAGTCAGCCTCAGGATTCTTCCACATTAAATTCTGTATACTAATTCCTCACAAGAAAAAAATTCAAACTGGTCCCAATGACATCTTTATTCATTTATTTTTTTAAGATTTTATTTTTAAGTAATCTCTACACCCAACGTGGGGCTCAAACTTACGACACTGAGGTCAAGAGTCACAGGCTCTACTGACTGAGCCAACCAGGCACCCCTCCCAATGACATCTTTAGATTTAATATTTTCCATGCGTCAAAGCTGGAACTCAGGGGAGACTCAGGATTGTGCTGAGGACTCTTCTTTGCAATATGGTTGAGTCATCAGCTTACTACACCCTAATATTTCCACTCATCCCTAAAGTATTACATTTATTTATTACATAGATCAGTCCTTCCACCCATCATGAGATAATATATTCCCCCTGCTATCATGCTACATCTGAAAAATGGGCGTATAGTATAAAACAAAAGGATGAAATCAAAGTGACAAATGAATTCTCCAGACTTTTCACTAATGGCTATACAATCATGTGATTTAAACAGAGAAGAAACAGAGGCAAGGCAAAAGTGGAACAAAGCTGGAAGGTAATTTACTTGAACAAAAACCAAAAGACATACAAGCAAAGATACAGAAAGCAGTGATCGTAGAGAACGAAGTTAGAAAAGGTAAAAACAGTGGCACCTGGGTGATTCTGTGGGTTAAGCCTCTGCTTTTGGCTTGGGTCATGAGCTCAGGTTCCTGGGATCGAGACCCACATTCGGCTCTCTGCTCAGCGGAAAGCCTGCTTCCCTATCTCTCTCTGCCTGACTCTCTGCCTACTTGTGATCATTCTCTCTGTCAAATAAATAAGTAGATAAATAAATCTTAAAAAAAAAAAAGAATAGGCAAAAAGAAAAGAGTAGGAGCATGATAAAAGAAGAGAGGAAAAATATGGAAAGCTATTGTCCTATAGCTCTTAAATTCACTTATTATTGGTTGTATTAAATGCTCACTCTGATAGTTTTATTCTTACCTCAAGGTGGCATCTCCTGCTGAAGGACCTGTTGACCAAGAGATGATTATGTCAGATAACACCCACATACAAATTTAGCTAAGAAAAAAATACTCTGTTCTTCCAAACCTGCAAACCATATCAGAAAATGGAGTGAAAAATTCTCTCCTGTATTAACTGGATTGGACCATTAAGAAAAGCAAGTTTCTAAGGGCTTTGCCAAAACCTGTTTGTCCAATCCCAAACCAAGTAATCCTCCTTAAGGCTCCTACAAGAATGATTAAGTGCAATGAGAAAGTCATTCCTCAGAGGCTCCTATGGTAATTTCTCTATGTTTCCATAGCATCTTGTACCTCCTTCATCATAGCAATCATGCTGTATTTTTTTTATATTTTATTTATTTATTTGACAGAAATAAATAAAATCTAAATAAATAGATTTGTTGATAGTGAGAAAGGGAATACGAGCAAGTGGAAGTGGAGGGGTGGGAGAGGGAGAAGCAGGCTCCCCACTGAGCAGGGAGCCCGATGCAGGGCTTGATCCCAGGACCCTGGGATCATGACCCAAGCCAAAGGCAGACACTTGAAGACTGAGCCACCCACGTGCCCCAATCATGCTGTATTTTGATTGTTATTTATATGTCTATAATAACACTGAATTGTAGATTATGTGAGATATGGATTATGTATATCTTGTTCCAGACCCTATCACACTGCCTGAAACATGTTGGTTAGCAATAGATATTTGTTGAGAAAATATTTGAATGAATCTCACTACTATCCATTATAGGATAGCTATAGATAGATAGATAGATAGATAGATAGATAGATAGATAACAACATTGTGCAGAGAAAGTAGATCTCTCATATATTGCTGGTGGGAATGTAAATTGGTACAGTCTCTCTTGAAAATAGTTTGGGTGTTCCTTAATTAAAAACAACAACACAGGGGCGCCTGGGTGGTTCAGTGGGTTAAGCCTCTGCCTTCGGCTCAGGTCATGATCCTAGGGTCCTGGAATCGAGCCCCACATCGGGCTCTCTGCTCCGCAGGGAGCCTGCTTCCTCCTCTCTCTCTGCCTGCCTCTCTGCCTACTTGTGATCTCTGTCTGTCAAATAAATAAATAAAATCTTAAAAAAAAAAAATTTAATAAATAAAGCTACCTCTTAAAAATAAATAAATAAAAATTTAAAAAATAAAAACAACAACACGGGGGTGTCTGGCTGGCTCAGCTGGTAGAGCTGTTAATGAGGGGCTTACTAAATGTTAAGTACTCTTTGAAATACAGGAACAGGGAACAAAAACAAATCTCTATCTTTAAGCTCATGGAGTTTATATACTAAGCCACGGATTTTATTTGAAGTGTCCTGGGAAGCCATTAGCACATGTAAGGACTATCCAAGTACAAATACTAGATTTTAGAGGCCCATACTTCTCAAGACTCAGAGCTTTGAAGATGAAATGGACACTGGCTTGACCTGAGTTCAGAATATTCACAGAACAGAATTCTAAAGATCTGAGGGCAGAAATGCGAGTCATTTGTTTTATTTGGAGAAACGTGGACATTTATTTTGGCAACAAGCATTCCTGTTAAGGGTTTGCTTCCTGGTTATTTGAAATCTAAAATTTGGGGAAGCAGGAGAAAAGGGTCATAAATCAAAAGGTGCAATTGTTTCCATTACCAGTCTCTCTTTTCCAAGAAAGAGAAGACACAGAGCAAAAGGCTCTCCTAACATGATACCCTTTCTCAGGGGACCAGAGAGATGCACAAGTCACTGCCCCTCTGAGGGTGAAGTGGCTGTGTGGCGATGCGGGCAGGACGTTCAGCCTATCCTGCTGGCAAACCTTAACTCTGAGATGGTGTTTTTAAGCCAAGAAGAGTCACAAGACTTGGAAGACAATTCCTCCAAAATGGGAGGAATTTTGCCCAAGGCTGTGTGTGTGTGTCTGTGTGGGTGTGTGGGTGTGGGTGTGTGGTTGTGTGTGTGTGTGTGTGTGTGTGTGTGTGTGTGTGTTGAGGGGTCCAGAGTATACCACTGGCATAAAAATTATTTGGATCTGAAGACATTCAAAAATAGACTGTCTTCCCCTGAAATCTCTTATTTTCCTACAAACAGAGCCTTCCAAAAGAACTCAAAAGAAATCAGTTGTCATAAGTCCCATCCCCTGGAACAAACCAGGAGAGACTGACTCTTACCACTCAAGATATACCCACACACATGGTCACAAAAGCATATGTCCATCCAGTCTCCCAAGGGCCCATTTAGATTTCCTAAAAGTTTATTTGTTTTTCTATAAGTGCTCTTGTGCATCTCTGCTTTTCCTCTTAAGGTGGTATTTAAGCCCCAAACTCTAAACACCTCTTTGAATCACATTTTTGTGAACTCTTGTATGCATGTTTGTCTTTTCTTTCGCTAATCTGTCTTTTGTTAGTTTAAATCTGAAGGCACCCAAAAACAGAATCTATGAGGGTAGAGGAAAATTTTTCCTCCCCGGCTCTGTGTATGTTTGTGCTGGCTGCAACTGTCTGTGCATTTGTACTAGATGGTAGAGGGATAGTCCAGAGAAGATCCATGGTGCAGTTTCCTATAGATGGAAGATGATCCTAGTTGGAGGGTGGGACCTTTTTTTGAGAGAGAGAAAGCATGTGCAGGAGCAGTGGGGAGGGGCAAAGGGAGAGAGAGAATTTTAATAGGATTTAAGCCCAGCATGGAATGCTAGAGGGGTGGGGGTGGTGGTTGATACCCTGAGATCATGACCTAAGCCAAAATCAAGAGTTGGTCACTTAACCAACTGAGCCACCCAGGTACCCCTGGAGTATGGAACCTTTAAAAAAGAAATTAGCCAGATGTTTAAAAAAAAAACCAAAAAAAAACAAAAGCAAAAACAAAAAACAGGACTGGGTGCCTGGGTGGCTCAATGGATTGAGTGTCTGCCTTCGGCTCAGGTCATGATCTTGGGGTCCTGGGATCGAGCCTGGCATCGGGCTCTCTGCTCAGCAGGGAGCCTGCTTCCCCTCTCTCTCTGCCTGCCTCTCTGCTTACTTGAGATCTCTCTCTCTCTGTGTCAAATAAATAAATAAAATTTAAAAAAAAAAGGACAGAGTCAGGAGTCAAGAAACACTATCCTAAGTGAGACCTGAAGAATAAACCTCTTATCCTTAAGAGGATATACAGGGAATTTAAACACTGAGCTGGTGGAGGAAGAGGGTGGCTAACACCTTGAAATGGGTGCTTCTCAGACAATCCAAATTGGGGCCTTTAAACCAGCAGGTCCACACAGAGGGAACCCTGTAGAAACAGAGGCCATACCTATAGAAGAAGGTCGAATTCATGGTGGGTGAAGCAGCAGTGAGAACTACAGAGAGAGTGAGATATATTCTTAGTATCTACCCCTTTCATGCAAGGCAATGATGCACAATGAGCCACAGGAGTTGGGATAGTCTGAGGGGTAAAATGCCCCACCTTCAGAGGAAAGTCTAGGAAAATTATTCGGATACTTCAGCTAAATAATGCCTTTAGTCTTTCCCCCAACATGCCACTCAGAAGAGAATTTTTGTAGAGGAAAAGGATAATGGAGAAAAAATATATATTGCTTCTTTCTTTTCTTTTTTTTTAAAGATTTTATTTATTTATTTGACAGAGAGAGATCACAAGCAGGCAGAGAGGCAGGCAGAGAGAGAGGAGGAAGCAGGCTCCCTGCTGAGCAGAGAGCCCAGATGCTGGGCTCGATCCCAGGACCCCAAGATCATGACCTGAGCCGAAGGCAGCGGCTTAACCACTGAGCCACCCAGGCGCCTCAGTATATTGTTTCTTAAAATCCAAGACTGATTTGTGTATCCTCTCCTATCATCATGCCCACATTTATGCAAAGTCTCCTCACTGATCTCTTTGCTCCCAAGTCTTTTCTGCTACCAGTCACAAAGCCACCAAGTGCCAGCTAAGTATGTCTAAAGCACTATTTTAGGCACACCTGGGTGGCTCAGTTGGTTAAGCATCTGACTCTTGATTTCAGCTTAGGTCACAATCTCAGGGTTGTGAGATCAAGCCCGGTGTCGAGCCACTCTGGGTGTGGAGCCTGCTTAAGATTCTCTTTCTCTCTCTGCCTCTCTCCTGCTCTAAAAAAATTAAAATAACAGGCATCTGGGTGGCTTAGTTGGTTAAGCATCTGACTCTTGGATTCAGCACAAACCCTGATCTCATGGCTTGTGAGATTAAGCCTCACATCAGGCTCCGTGCTCAGTGAGAGTCTGCTTGGATATTCTTTCCCTCTGCTCCTTCCCCTGCTCACTTGCTCTCTCTCTAATAAAATAAAATAAAATAAAATAAAATAAAATAAAATAAAATAAAATAAAATAAAATAAAAGCACTATTTTAGTCATCACTATGAGATTCACAAATTCTCCAAAGATCTTCTCTGACCAAAATCTACTTCAATTTCCTTAGCCTAGTATTCAAAGCCCTCTGTAATATCACTCCAGGATCATTCCAGGTTTGCTTTCCTTTTTTTTTTTTTTTTTTTTAAGTTTTATTTATTTATTTGAGAGAGAGAGTGGTGGGGAGGAGCAGAGAGAGAATCCTCAAGCAGACTCCTGGCTGAGCCAGAGCCCAACGTGGGGCTCCAACTCATGACCTTGAGATCCAGACCCTGAGATTGTGACCTGAGCAAAACCAAGAGTCGGTTGCATGACCAACTGTGCCACCCCGGTGTCCCTCCAGCTTTGCTTTCTAATCTCACTGCAGAGTATTTCACCAGACTCTCCTAGAGCCTAATAGGTTTACTCTTTGTATTTCCAAATGTATTTCCATATATATTTATACTCAGTTTACTCTCTATATAGTTCCAAATATATTTATATTTGTAAATTCTCTCAAACTTTTTGTGTCAACCAAGACTCTCTTTCTCTTTGCCCATCCAAATTCTACCCTTTCAAGATCCAGCTCAAATCCCATGTCAGCTGAAAATCATTTCCTTCCACATCCTGAAGTGTTTTCCCTCTCCCATGAATTTCTACAACGTTAAGTAACTGAATCTTAAATTATCAATTAACACGCCCTTGTGCTTTCACTTTTGTTGCTATTTTAAACTATTAACAGTTGCATTTTTTTTTACTTAATTTTTTATTATGGTGAAATAAGCATTGATTTGGTATCATTTGATCAAAATCATTTGTGGATGTGAATAGTTAGTATTAGTAACAATAATAAATCCTGTTTAAGAATAATATCAATATAGTAGTAAATAGGAAAATTGAAAAATGCCTAAGGACACAAGCACAGGCAGGACACACACACACACACACACACACACACACACACACACACACACACACAGATTTTTGCCTTTTTCAAGAACAAGGATTTTGCCAGGCCCCCAGGTCCAGTTTACCTTTGTCAGAAGCCATGGTGCTCTGTTACTGGACTTTTCCCCTGGAACTGTATATCGTGCTGATTGCTCTTACCAACAACATGCCTGAACATGGTAGGTGTGACCACCGCTACCTGGCTTGGGCAGAGGATGACTCAGTCCTGATTCTCAGCAAATTACTGGGTATCTAGATTGTACAAGATATGGGGATTTGCATCAATATGTTGATAAGAAAACTTATGCTTCAAATCATTAATCCTTTTTTATTTTTTTATTTATTTATTTATTTATTTTTTTTAATCCTTTTTTAAAAAGATTTTATGTATTGGATTGGCCAGTTAGCTCAGCTGGTTAGAGGCATGGTGCTGATAAAGATTTTATTTATTTGAGAGAGAGACCCCAAACAGGGGGAGCAGCGGAGGGAGAGGGAGAAGCAAGCTTTCTCCAAGCAGGGAGCCCCACTTGGAGCTCAATCCCAGGATAATCAGAGCCAAAGGCAGACACTTAACCAACTGAGCCATCCAGGCACCCCTGAATTTCTAAGTTCTTCCCTGATAACATCTGAATTTAGTAATTTTTCCCTTTCCTTAAATTAAGTCTGACCCATCATTCTTTTATTAGAGAGCACAAAGGAAGAACAAAGGGGAGAGAGAATTAACCTGTTTGTATAACCTGAAGACTTTCAGTGGACTGCTTTTTAGCTATTATTTACTTATTTCCAACTTCCTCCTATTTTGCTCTTTGCCCCAATCCTGTTGGAATGGGGAAGGGCACTGTTAGATGCAAAATCAGAAGAACTTTGGCCTCTGAGTTGGGTAATTATTGTACAAGTCTTAGGTGATCCCTCTTCCTTTTTGAAGCAAAGGTTAAGTGTATGGCCAAGTCCACTTCTGCTTTTTCATCCTTCGAGAAAGTGAATATTGTGCTCCAGATTACCATTGTCCCCCTGTTGCCTGACCCCTGGCTCAGGCATCTCTATGTTTCAGCACAGACTCCCAGAATTGAGGTCACTTTCAAGATCTAAGTCTCCCTCCCTCTAGCATCTCAGATCTAGAGCTTCTGAATTTGAATCTCAAGAACCATAAACCCTGTACCTACCTGAGCCCTCAATATAAGACAGTTCTTAATCATGAAAGTCAAACTAGAGTTTCCGTAGGCAAAGCAGTTGTCCAAGTGGCAGGTGGGAGTTTTGAAGAAGAGACAGAAGTGCCACATCATAAATGAAGGCCCTTCAGAAGCCAGGTCTTTCAAATTTGTATTTGTGGTAAGTAGAAGAACAGCCCCCTCCCCCCCATGTCTGCCTCCTATATCTGGAACCTGTAAGTGTGGTACTTCACAATAGCATATGGGACTTTGCAGGTGTGATTAAAGTTAAGGACCTTGGGGTAAGAAGATTATCCTATCATGAGTACCCTTATCCTATTACCCTATCAAAAGTACCTTGTAAGAATGATGCAAAAGAATTGGAGTCAGAGAAAGCCCTGTGACAATGAAAGCAGAGATATGGTTGGAAGGGGCCAGGACAGAGAATGAGGACAGCCTACATGGAAAGGCATGTAAATGGATTTTTCCCTAGAGCCTCCTTAAGAAATGTTGCCCTGATGACACCTTGATTTTAGCCAGTGAGATCCTATTGCGTATTTCTGACCTCCAGGCCCATATGACAATTTATGTTGTTTAATACCACTAAGTTTATGGTATTTTTTACAGCAGCAAGAAGAAACTAATATGACCACACTCATGGAAGGCACATATGCAATAGTTAAGATGGAGTGTAATTTGAGTTTGTTCCTATTAGATTTTTTATTGAGTGCTTGTCATCAAGGGTATTTCTGTACCCTTGAGTACCCTAAGTGTTGGGAAACTTAGAGCTGGGGCTCCTTGGGTAGCTCAGTATGTTGAGCCTCTGACTCTTAGTTTGGCTTAGGTCATGATCTCAGGGTCATGGGATTGAGGTCCACAAGGGGCTCTGTGCTCAGCAGGGAGTCTGCTTCTCTCCCTCTCCCTCTGCCTCTCCTCTACTTGCTATCTCTGTCTCTCTCTTTCTAAAATAAGTAAATAAATATTCCAAAAAAGAAAAAAGAAAAGAAAACTCAGGGAACATCTAATTGGCTCAGTTGGTTAAGGGTCTGCTTTGGGCTTAGGGATTGAGCCCCATGTAGGGGTCTCTGCTTGGTAGGGAGCCTGCTTCTCCCTCTCTGTGCCACTCTGCCTACTTGCGCTCTCTGTGTCAAATAAATAAATAAAATCTTAAAACACACACACAAGGAAATACCACTTCATAACCTCTAGGATGGCTTTAATAAAAAAACACGACAGTAGCAAATATTGGTGAAGATATGGAAAAACTAGAACTCTTGTGAATTGCTGTTAGTAATGTTAAATGGTGTGTACAACCACTCTGGAAAATAGCTTGACAGTCCCTCAAAATATTAAACATAAAGTAACCAAATGATCTGACAATTCCAAAAGAATTAAAAATATATCTCCACACAAAAACTTGTACATGAACTTGAATTGCAGTATTAATCATAATAACCAGGGCCCTGGGCTGGCTCAGTTGATGGAGTGTGTGACTCTTGACCTCAGGGTTGTGAGTTGGAGTCCCATCTTGGGTGTAGAAATTACTTAAAAATAAAATCTTTTAAGGACACTGGGTGGCTTGGTCAGTTAAGCATCTGACTCTTGATTTCAGTTCAGATCATGATCTCAGTGTCATGAGATCAAGCCCAGCACAGAATCTGCTTAAGATTCTTTTTCTTGGGGCACCTGGGTGGCTCAGAGAATTAAGCCTCTGATTTTGGCTCAGGTCATGGTCCCAGGGTCCTGGGATCAAGCCCCATGCCAGGCTCCCTGCTCAGTGGGGAGCTTGCTTCTCCCTCTCTCTCTGCCTGCCTCTCTGCCTACTTGAGATCTCTCTCTCTCTCTCTCTCTCTCTGTCAAATAAATAAATAAATAAAATCTTAAAAAAAAAAAATCTCTTTCTCTCTTTAACCTCTACCCTTCCTCCAACCCTTACATATGTGCTCTCTCCCTCTCCCTCTCTCTAAAAAAAAGTAAGTAAATAAAATTAAAATTAAACCTTAAAAAAAGGGCGCCTGGGTGGCTCAGTGGGTTAAGCCGCTGCCTTCGGCTCAGGTCATGATCTCAGGGTCCTGGGATCGAGTCCCGCATCGGGCTCTCTGCTCAGCAGGGAGCCTGCTTCCTCCTCTCTCTCTGCCTGCCTCTCTGCCTACTTGTGTTCTCTGTCAAATAAATAAATAAAATCTTTAAAAAATAAATAAATAAATAAATAAATAAACCTTAAAAAAAAACTCATACTAGCTAAAAGGTAGAAACAATTCAAGTGTCCGTCAACTGATGAATGGATAAATAAGTTAGGGGATAACCATACAGTGAAATATTATTCAGCTATAAAAAGGAAAGAAGTAGTGATACATGCTACAACACAGATAAAGCTTGAAAACATTATCCTCAGTGAAAGAACCCAGTCACAAAAGGTCATAAGTTGAATGAGTCTGTTTGAATGAGACTTCCAGAAGAGGCAAATCCATAGAGATAAAAAGTACATTAGTGGTTTCAAGAGGATGGGGGCAAGGGGTGAAAGGACTTGGGAACTATCTGCTAATGGGAATGGGGTTTATTTTAGGGGTTAATAAAAATGTTCTGGAGTTAGATGGTGGTAATGGTTTTACACTTGTGAATATAGTTATTAAAACCACTGAATTTACTTTAAAATGATGAATTTTTTTTAATTTTAATTTTTTTTATTTCTTTTCAGTGTTCCAGAATTCATTGTGTAGGCACCACACCCAGTGCTCCATGCAATCTGTGCCCACCACTAATACCCACCACTTGGTTCCCCCAACCTCCCACCTCCCGCCACTTCAAACCCCTCAGATTGTTTTTCAGAGCCCATAGTCTCTCATGGTTCACCTCCCCTTCCAATTTCCCCCAACTCCCTTCTCCTCTCAATCTCCCCATGTCCTCTGTTTTATTCCTTATGCTCCACAAATAAGCAGAACTGTATGATAATTGACTCTCTCTGCTTGAATTATTTCACTCAGCATAATCTCCTCCAGTCCCGTCCATGTTGATACAAAAGTTGGGTATTCATCCTTTCTGATGGAGGCATAATATTCCATAGTATATATAGACCACATCTTCTTTATCAAAAATGATGATTTTTTAAAAAAATTTTATTTATTTGTTTGAGAGAGAAAGGGAGCTGGAGGAGGGAGAGGGAGAAGTAGACTCCTTGCTGAGCAGGAAGCCCCATGTGGGACTTAATCCTAGGACCTTGGGATCATGACCCAAGTTGACGGCAGATGCTTAACTGATTGAGCCATCCAGGCATCCCATTTATTTATATTTTGGAATAAGAAGTCCTACTCTGTGCTATCCCACCCAAATCAGAGCACATAACTTTACTTACAGGGCACACACCTAGTTGTAGACCAGTTTATCAGACATTTAATGTTCTAGCTGAGAAAGAAGGTAATGTGTGTCCCATAGCCATGAAGTCAGAAATGGCATGCTCTTCTCTAGCCCTGGGCATAATGGCCCCAGGAGAAAACTTCATTAACTCAGGAGTGAACCAACCTGCCAACAACAACAGAACTGAAGAAGAAAGAAATGGCTATCCTTTTATTAATTTTAAATAACTTTTAAAAAAATAATATAGGGGTGCCTGGGTGGCTCGGTCGAGTCAGGTACGATCTCAGGGTCATGGGATGGAGCTCCGTGTCAGGCTCTGCTTTCAGCAGAGAGTCTGAAATTCTGGCTTTCCCTATTCCCCTCCCGCTCCAAAATAAATAAATCTTTAAAATAAATAATATAATATAATATAATATAATATAATATAATATAAATGTATTAAGCACAGAATGTAAATCAAAATCCTTGGTGGACTCAGGAAATCTAGCAGCAACAACTCCATTCAATTCAGAAGTAAATTTAGCAATGCAGCCTCAGGAATCGTGGTGTAAGGCAGAACTCAAGGTGTGAGGTGAGAAAGGTCAGGAAAGGAAGACAGATCCTTCATAGGCTGGTGGCAGGAGAGAAGGAGCACTGAAGTCGGTGTTGTACTCTGTAAGCAGGAGCCAAGTCAGGTCCCGGAAAGTCTTTATTTTAAAAAATTTTTTTTTTTAAGATTTTAGTCATCTGTTCATCAGAGAGAGAGAGCACGCTTGCGAGCGGGGGAGGGGCAAGCAGAGGAAGAAGCAGGCTCCCCGCTGAGCAGGGAGCCTAATATGGGACTTGATCCAGGAATCCTGAGATCTTGACCTGGTTTGAAAGCAGACGCTTAACCAACTGAGCCACCCAGGCATCTCTGAACTCTAGTTTTCTATAGGCCATTCTCCTTTGCTCTTCCCAGCGGAGGACAATGGCACACTGAAGTCAACGCTCACTCTTCCTACATATAAAGAAGGCCCAAGCAATGGAAAGACCCCAGAGAAATGGGGACTCTAGCAGTCCTGAAAGTAATTGAAATATTCCCCTTAAATGCGGAGGACTGTCTGCTAGATAGAAGACTACTCAGGGGTGTCTGGGTGGCTCAGTGGGTTAAAGCCTCTGCCTTCAGCTCTGGTCATGATCCCAGGGTCCTGGAATCGAGCCCCACATCGGGCTCTCTGCTCGGCAGGGAGCCTGCTTCCTCCTCTCTCTCTGCTTGTCTCTCTGCCTACTTGTGATCTGTCTGTCAAATAAATAAATAAAACCTTAAAAAAAAAAAAAAGAAGACTCTACTTAGTTATGTGCTCCATAACCATGAATTACTATAACATAGACCAACTCTTTCTTAATTTTCAATGAGTACTTTTTTATTCAAACCTCCATTTTTTCCCCCATTCTAGTCTGCAAGTATTATTTCTTTAATATTTTCACTACTCTAATACTTTGGTTAATACCACTAACCGTGGAATAATGGCATTTTATAATTACTATTATTTCTTTCATTATATTTTATTTTTTATTTTTTTAAAGATTTACTTTTTAATTTATTAGAGAGAGAGAGAAAACGAGTGGTGAGGAAGGGCAGAAGGAGAGAGAGAAAGAGAGAAGCCAACTCCTTGTCAAGCAGCTAAGCCCCCATGCAGGGCTCAATCCCAGCACCAGAGATCATAACCTGAGCCAAAAACAGACACTTAACTGACTGAGCCACCCATTTACTGGCTCTACTATTTTACTAGACTGAGTGCCCCCTAATTACTCCTATTTCTGTTCTAATATTTTAATGACAGATGATTTAAAGAATGTATTTTGATTTTGTGCAACTCTCTTCTAAAATCCCAAATTATCTCCTAAACACTTGGATCAGATTACCTTTTATACCAAAAAGTAGTCCTTATTGTAAATATCTATCTACATAGAACACAAACAAGAAGATTGAATAACCAGATTTCTCCCATAATACTATAAAATAAATTATTGTTATGCTGAAATAAAAATTCAGTAAGTATATTTTATGTTTAAAAAGTATATTTTTAAAAGTATATTTAAAAATATATAAAGTATATTTTTAAAATGATAGTGTATAAAAAATAAAGATCAGTTCAATGAAATAAAACTGTAAAGATAGGGGCGCCTGGGTGGCTCAGTGGGTTAAGCCGCTGCCTTCGGCTCAGGTCATGATCTCAGGGTCCTGGGATCGAGTCCCGCATCGGGCTCTCTGCTCGGCAGGGAGCCTGCTTCCTTCTCTCTCTCTCTGCCTGCCTCTCAGTGTACTTGTAATTTCTCTCTGTCAAATAAATAAATAAAATCTTAAAAAAAAAAAAAAACTGTAAAGATAATTTAGTTCAGAAATAATCTGCACCACAGGATGATTTGTTTCTGTTTTTGTTTTTGGCAGCAAAGCAAGGTTTATTGAGTGATAGATAGTAAAAATGGTACAAAGCTCCAGAAGAGGGAGGGGATCCGAAAGGGTTGCCAGTACAAGATGATTTGTAATATTTGTCCAGCATGATTTGGGACCATTCCAATCAATATGAGCAGCTTATTTACTCAATAAAGCAAGCTTAGCATGTCATATTATAAACGAGAAAGCCATTATCCAAGCAAGCATGTTGTTGCCCAATTAAAGAATATTAATAGAAGGGTATGATCTGAAATGACTATAATTCCTCTAGTATCTGGACCTGGAGGTTAATCGATCTTGCCATTTGGATCATTTAACTAATTCCCTTCCTCTGATTTCCCAATACATGTTCTATGCTAACTTGTTTTCCATGTGCACTTTTCCATCAGACACAACTATGCTAGCTAACCCTCTTCCCTTGGCATCTTATGATAAGCCCATATATTAATGACTGATTTGCAGGTGAAATTTTATGAATTTTGCTTATGCTAATTAGATTCACTTGTTCAAGGCTGAATGCACTACCAGGAATGCTGGGACCACATTAGCCCCCCACCAAAGTATTGCTATGTTTACCAAAACAACCACCTATTTTCTTCTGTCACATTGACTGCTCAGCTCTTTCTTCAACAAATACAATTCGAAAGTCCTTCTGTAAACATATTGACGCAGGTGGTTATTGTTTGCAACATCGTGATTGTTTCACTGAATTGTTCTAAATGATAGATCTAAAGCCAATCTCCCCCTGCTATCAGAACAGTGTTTTCAGTTCAAATGATGCATTTGACAAAGTGCTTTTTATACATCGTTTCGTTTGTGTTCAAGGATAGGCATTCAGAGTTTGCTACAAGTTCTGTAGCCTCATCTCCATTGTCCTTATAAATTACCCGTTCACTGCTGTTCTACACTGAAGTCCTGGTTAGAGGAGGAGATTGCAAAAAAATAAAAATAAAAATAAAAAATTGTGTCCATTCTATTGAAATGATTGTTGCAGTTTGTTTGAATGCCTTCAGTGTTCAGTAACAGATTAATCTATTGTGAAATATACATGTCATGGATTACTACTCAGCAGTTGGGGGTGCCTGGGTGGCGGTTGTGGGGCGAGGGGAATCAATTATATCCCTAACTGTATTAACCTGTAAGAATCTCTGAAACAAAAGAGGAAAAACAAGTGGTAGAAGAATATACTCCAATACTGCTTCTATAAAGTTTACATATTTAAGCAGCAATGCTTTACATTATCTTTGGTTCTAAACCTATGTAGTAAAATTACAGAATGGGAATGGGAAAGACATCAACTTCAGGATGGTGGTTTCTTTTTTTTTTCCCCTTAGGATTTTAAAAAATGTATTTATTTGAGAGAGAATGAGAAGTGGAAAGGGGCAGAGAGACAGAGAGGGAAGCAGACTCCCTACTGAGCAGGAAGCCTGATGCTGGGCTCGATCCCAGGACCCTGGCTGGGATCATGACCTGAGCCCAAGGCAGATACTTAACCAACTAGGCTACCCAGGCTGGGATCATGACCTGAGCCCAAGGCAGATACTTAACCAACTAGGCTACCCAGGATGTACCCTAGGATGGTGGTTTCATTAGGAGAATGGGAAGAGACTGGGAGGGTTAGATAGGCATCTTTATGTGTGTTTGTAATGTAGTTAAATTATAATGACCAACATTTTTTAAAAATCTAAAAATAAAACAAAAATTAAAAGTTGTGGCAGTAATCCAGGTGAGAGTGGTGAAGTTGACAGAAGATTGTGACAAATGGCATTAAAGAAGGGAGTAAATAAAGCAGTGATTGACAAACTTGCGCTTTAGTTCTCCCAACAGGGAAATGAGTGAATTCATACTTCCTGGTGCAATCCAAAGTATCCAACCAAGTCTAGAGTTTTGTATTTGAAGTCTGTGAATTTTGCATTTTACCCCAGGAGTCAATTTAAACCTTTGACTGTAATTCCAGGTTTAAAATTTTTCTAAGTGGGGACAAAATATCGACAATGACATATGAACAAAAAGTCATAACACTATTTCACTCTGAAAACTGTAAACAATATAAATCCCAATGATAAACACTCCCTTAAGTAATATATGTATCTAAATAATCATATATAATATAGCCACTAAATGAACTATGTAGATATTGGTGATTTGAAAAAAAATTCCTATGGTCACATTGAGTACAGAGAGATACAAAATTATATAAACAATGTGATCTCAGCTATAAAATCATATATGACAACAATAAAAGACTAGAAAGAAATGTAAGTATCAGGTACTATTTTAATATTATTATTCATATTATTTTATATTGTCTCAAAATAAGTTTTTAAAGATTTATTTACTTATTTATTTAAGAAAGTGTGTGTGAATGGGGGAAGCATTTATTTGAGAGAGAGGGAGAGAGAATCCTCAAGTAGACTCCCCATTTAGCGTGGAGCCCGACCTGGGGCATGATCCCAGATACTGGGGATCATGATCTGAGCTGAAACCAAAAGTCTGCTACTTACCAACTGAACCACACAGGTGCCCATACTTATTTATTTATTTTTTAAAAGATTTTATTTATTTATTTGACAGAGAGAGAGAGAGACAGTGAGAGAGGGAACAGAAGCAGGGGGAGTGGGAGAGGGAGAAGCAGGCTTCCCACCGAGCAGGGAGCCTGATGTGGGGCTCAATCCCAGGACCCTGAGATCATGACCTGAGATGAAGGCAGACACTTAACGACTGAGCCACTCTGGCACTCCAAAATAATTTATTTTTAAGTACCATTGTTAGCCTGTGAGATCTGCCAGAGAAAATTGATGACTTTAGGGAAATTTGATATTCACCTTCTCTATGAAGTATAAAAAATAAGGCCTACCTCAAGAAACAACCTGACATGATGTTTCTAAGTAACACACAGAATAATACCTGCCCATAAGAGACCACCAATAAATATCAGTCTCCTTCTATCTAGAGTCTAATAGACTGTCAAGTGCATCATGACTGTTAGATCATTAGGGCTGATGTGTGCGTATGTGTGTGTGAGATTAGGGAGATGATTAATCGTGATGGATTTTCCAGGAAGGTAAGTCATAAATACAAATATACTGGTATTTCAGACCCAAGAAGTCATACAGCACGTGACTAGTTTTATTGGAAGATTTACTCTAAGAATACCCCTTCTATTTCTCACAGCCTACCCACATCCACATTCGTCAACCACCATGTCTTCATAATGTCGTAAAATGACATTGTCATCATTGTCCTGATAGAGCATGGAAATGGGGGACAGCTTGGTGGGGATACAGACAGCCTGGGGGACCGCTGGGTCAACCGCATGCATCAGGGCTTGCATGAAAGCATAATTGGAACTGTTGAGGGAGGTGGTCAGGGAGAAAGGACAGTCTCCATGGCAATAGTTGGCCATGAACCCTTTGGGAGCAATAATCCACTTGTGCCAGCCTAAGTCCCGGAAGTTGATGAACAGCTGGTGACGATGGCAGAGGTTCTTGCAAGAAGCTTTAGGGGCAGGGATGGCTTCCCTCCTTCTTCGGGATGAAGGGTGGCACTGCTCTGGGTTGAGACTCACCACCAGCAGGGAAGCCTGAAGGGACTGTCTCAGTCTGGCACAGGTGTCCTGAAGCTGAAAATTCACCCCCGGGTCTCTGGTCCTCTTGACCAGTATCTCTAGCAACAAACCTAAGTTCTCCCGGGGGTTGTTATTCCAAACCTTCGCCACGTCCAGCAAGTTGAAGCGCACAACTCCTTGAGGCCATGGGACTGACTGTAACACGAGCCTTTTCCCTGGTTTGGGGATGGACTGGCCCCCCACGTGAGGCTCCTGAACCAGGGACAGAGCCAACTCCAGTTCCGGTCCCAGCTTATAATAAGTATTGGGCCCCAAATCTAGGCCCAGCTGGGCCATCGTTAGCTGCTCCGTATCTTGAACGGCAGACAGGTTAAAGTAGAGCAGCTTCTGCAGGCAAGGGGAGGCTTGAGGAAGTTTCTCTGAGTAAAGAAAGAGACCTAGATGGGAACAGAGATTTGAGAGTCACCAAAACATATTTCACTTCATATGCACCTATAAGATATAAATGCCAAATGCTATGTGATATCTACATATGCAAAATCAGGGCGGAAAATTATCGGTCATACTCAAACCCTCCCATAGGGAGGATTTGTTTCTCCCCCTCTTCATTCAAGACCAGAGGTTCTTATCTTCACATCTGCAGGTCCCCAGGGTGTCCTGGATAGAATTTAGAAAGTCCATGAACTTGGATGAGAAAAAGAATTACATCTTTATCTTCTCAGAACTCTAAATGAGATTTAGCATTTCTTTTAGCTATGAATATAGGCAACAAATCCCAATAATATTATCAGGGCCTATGACACTGTTACCAATAAAAATCATGGGTATGTTCATAGATTAAGTTTTTGCGAATGTCTTAAAATCACATTAATGCTCACACTGCTTTGAATTTATCATAAATACAGTCCCCTCCCTGGATATTATTATGTATTGTTTTAATAAATGTATCAGTTTATGTTTCTGTACACACATTTGGTTTAAAATATTTTCATAAAAGTATTTCAAAATTTAATTGATTTTCTTGGAATTTTTTAAAAGATTATTTATTTAGTTGAGAGAGAGAGAGAGAGAGAAAGAGAACCTGAGCAGAGGGAGGGGTGAAGGGAGCAGCAGAGGGAGGGGCAAGGGAGAAGCAGACTCCCACTTGAGCAGGAGCCCAATGCAGCCCTTGATCTCAGGACCCTGGGATCATGACCTGAGTTGAAGGCAGACACTTAACCGTCTAAGCCACCCAGGGACCTGATTTCCTTGGAAATCTTAAATATTTTATTTTAGGCAGGCTCCATCTCACCACTCTGAGATCATTACCTGAGAGGAAATCAAGAGTCAGATGCTCAACCGAACGAACAATCCAGGCACCCCAACCCTAAGTAAGGATTTTCTAAGGCCATTCAGCTCATGAAGAAATTACACCAGAAACCCAAACATTCCAGCAGTGCCTGGCTGGCTCAGTCAGTAACACGCACATTGGATCCATGGAGATTACATTTAAAAACACAAAAGAGGAAGAACCCCCCCCCTCAAGAAATCCTAATATTCTAACCATTCCCCCTGCATTCTCAAGTCTCATTTTTAAAAACAATAAAATAAAGAAGCATTTGAAATGACACAGTCCTCTTCAAGCCTACCTTATCATCTTTCTCTTTCTTTTCATTGACTATCTTTTGGAAAGGTAGGTCTATATTTGCTGTCTCTAGCTCTTCATATTCTTCTGTTATTTTCCAACTCTCTACCCCTCACTACTCCACAGAAACATCTTTCTTACAGGCTGGCTAGCTGTCAAGGGCAGAGATATCTTCACAGTAGTTACCTTCTCCACTTCCTAAAAAGTTGACCTCTCCTGTTCAAGGCTAGAATTCTAACCTATCAGTCTTCCTTCCTCCTCCTAGCACTAAATCAGATTCCTTAAGCATAAAAGAAAATCAAAAAGCCAGAATGGAAAGGATGGAAAGATTTGAGAGCATGAAGATAAAAGAACTTTTATATTCAAAATGATGTCATTAACAAAATTAAAACCACAAAGAACAATGAAGGAAACTGATAAGTTTCCTTCTATGCATGCATTTAAATTCATAATTAGAAAGAACTTTTACCAAAAAAAAAAAACTTTTACGAAAAAAAAAGGTTTTTTACCAAAAAAAGAGAGCTTTTACAAATGACCAAGAGGGCTTATAAATCATTAAGGAAAAGAAGACTCCTCAATAGAAAATGGCCAGCATTTATAAACAGGCAATTGTTTGGAAGGAAAAAAGAAAAGAAAAGAGGAGAGGAGAGGAGAGGGGGAGGGGAGAGGGGAGGAAGAAAGAAAGAAGGAGGGAAGAAAGGAACAAGGCAGGAATGAAAGAAAGGTTCATTATCCATTTAAAAATGCATTCCAGAGGGGCGCCTGGGTGGCTCAGTGGGTTAAGCCGCTGCCTTCGGCTCAGGTCATGATCTCAGGGTCCTGGGATCGAGTCCTGCATCGGGCTCTCTGCTCAGCAGGGGGCCTGCTTCCGTGTCTCTCTCTCTGCCTGCCTCTCCGACTACTTGTGATTTCTCTCTGTCAAATAAATAAATAAAATCTTTAAAAAAAAAATAAAAAGTAAAAATAATAAAAAAATAAAAATGCATTCCAGGGGTGCCTGGGTGGCTCAGTTGTTAAGTGTCTGCCTTCAGTTCAAGTCATGATCCCAGAACCTGGGCTGGAGCCCCACCATGGACTCCCTGCTCTGCAGGAAGCCCTCCATTCCCCATGCTTATATTCCCTCTCTTCCTATCTCTCTCCGTGTCGAATAAATAAAATCATTAAAAATAAATAAATAGGGGCGCCTGGGTGGCTCAGTGGGTTAAGTCGCTGCCTTCGGTTCAGGTCATGATCCCAGGGTCCTGGGATCGAGTTCCGCATCGGGATCTCTCTGCTCAGCAGGGAGCCTGCTTCCCTCTCTCTCTCTCTCTGCCTGCCTCTCTGGCTACTTGTGATCTCTCTCTGTCAAATAAATAAATAAAATCTTTAAAAATAAATAAATAAATAAATAAATAAATAAAATACATTCCACCTTATTAAAGTAATAAAAAGCAAAACAATGAGATCATGCTTTGCTACCAGAATAACAAAATTTAAAAGCTAAAAGAGTATTGTTACTCAATGGCCTTCCAGTGTAGCAGGGATAAGTAAGTACCTTGTAATACCTTCACGGAATGAATGAAATACTGTAAGCAGTGAGAATGAGCTACAATCACACACACTATGGGTAAATCTCACAAATACAATGTTGAGTGAAAGAAGCCAGACAGAAAAAAAGGATACATTTCACATTTCCATTTATGTGAAGTTCAGAAACAGGCAAAACTGGTAAGTAATGTTACAGGATAAAAGTTACTCTTCCAGAGGAATAGCGATTAACCAGAAGGGGGCATGAAGGTTCCTCTGAGGGTTGTTGCTCTGTTTTGTTTCTGGTTCTAGGCGCTAATTATTCTGTGAAAATTCACTGAGCTCTTCTCTAGGATTTGTGCACTTTTCTGTACGTATGCTATCATTCCACACGTTTCTTTAATATTTCTATAAGGGCTGCTTTCAAACTGTGGGAAAGTGAGAAATCTTTTTTTTGTTGCTAAAGATTTTATTTATTTATTTGGCAGACAGAGATCACAAGTAGGCAGAGAGGCAGGCAGAGAGAGAGGGGAAAGCAGGCTCCCTGCTGAGCAGAGAGTCCAATGCGGGGCTCAATCCAGGACCCTGAAATCATGACGCCAGCGGAAAGCAGAGGCTTTAACCCACTGAGCTACCCAGGTGCCCCAGAAAGTGAGAATTCTTATACATTCATGGTGGGGTATAAATTTCGGAAGACACTTATATATAAGAAGTATAAATGTGCCTTCTCTGATCTAAGAATCTCCTTCTAAGAATTTATCCTAGGGAAATAGAAAAAGCCTAACACACACACACAAAACAAAACAAAAACGGATGTAAAGCTGTATTGTTTATATTATGTTCATACCCATCAACAGAGCTTCAGTTACGTAAATTACAGCATGTTTATACAATGGCATATTGTACAGCCATTAAAATGAGATAGCTGTGGGGCGCCTGGGTGGCTCAGTGGGTTGAGCCGCTGCCTTCGGCTCGGGTCATGATCTCAGGGTCCTGGGATCGAGTCCCGCATCGGGCTCTCTGCTCGGCAGGGAGCCTGCTTCCTCCTCTCTCTCTGCCTGCCTCTCTGCCTGCTTGTGATCTCTCTCTGTCAAATAAATAAATAAAATCTTTAAAAAAAAATGAGATAGCTGTGACTTTTAGTTCTGATTTATATGAGACATTCATAATACCTGAGTAACATATAGTATGACCCATTTATTTAAAAATATAAGTTTCTATTATAAATATATGCAAAGAAGAAAATTCTGAAAGAACATACATATAAACTATTAATGATGGTTTTCTCTAGAGGGAGGTTAGGGAGGGGTGATGGTGGGACTATACCCTTTTCCTATATTATTTGATAGGATTATGGTCACCACAAAAATCAAAGTTTTTTCCATGGGGGAGGAAGGGAAGAATCCTTAGCTGTTTTCAGACAAGCTTCCCATACCTTTTAACCTTCCACCAGGAATTTTCCCTGAACCCCCACTCCCAAGTCTTGAGTCTTTAACATACTAATACTTAGCATAAAGTATAGAAGTCTTAACGTTTGTCTCTCTCCCTTCTATAAACCTTTTTTTTTCTTTTACCTTTTATAAACTCTTCAAGGGCAGACTTTATCTTTAATTTCTATATTCCCATGGCCATACCCAGTTCCCAGCACATAGTAGGTATCCAAGAAATGCTTCCCAGACAAATAAGTATTCAAATTTTATCTCCAGATACTGTAAAACTAACCAATCAGGGCCCTCGATTCCTCTTGTGATCCCCACCCCCGCTTCTGGGAAGCGATATAGAAATGCAGATTACATCACCCATCTCTGGCTTGGAATAAGAATTGGGTGGTAGAGTGAGGGGCAGGAACTGGACAGGAGAACTGCCTGTCTGTCTGTCTATCTACCTACCTATCTATTTGGAGAATCCACTTTTAACAGCTGACCTACGTAATTTAGGTGGATCGTATCAGTTTGACAAACTATTGAATGGCATTTATTCAGATCATCATATAATGGGCATGACAATGGCGTATACCACTGTTCTGTACTCACAAATCAGGAGCCATTTCCACCCAACTAAAATAGTGACGAGGTGTGGAGATGGGAACCTGATGTTAGGGGCCAACTGGACTCAATGTTCCCTGTCCCACTTGCCATACCAAAGGCACCACAGCACATAAACCAACCATGGGCTGAAGAATGAAGCCTGAGCCATAATTCCACCTTTGCTGCTTTCACCTTAACTGTAACCCAAAAGTGTTGATTCAGAAAAAAACCTATTTTGAATCCTACCTTTACTCACATGCTGGCTATATGGTCTTGAACGGCTCTGGAATAGTTTACAGGTTAATTTACCATCTAAGACTGACTTTCCTTATTGTTAAAAAGCTAATAAGAATCCCTGCCTTTGGAATCTCGGGATGTGGTTGGATTAAATGAGATAAGATATGTAAAACACCAGCACTGGGCCTTCTACAAACCCCTCGGTAATTGTTACCTTCCCCTTCTTCTCTTCCTTCATGCCATCAACTGTTAGACTTTTCTCTAGAATGCACGCTCATTTCCTTACCTTGATCCAGGAGATGTCGGAGTATGTTCCCACGGGTACGGAGATCCTTTAGGTAGCATAAATCTCGGGAGCCCCCACTGGTTGCTGCTGCCTCTCCATCCCAGAAAATTCTCTTCAAGATAGAAGGCACAGGTTGGAACTTCTGGGGTGAGGGCACTTTGTCTAAGCCCAGCAGTTGGAGAAAGACATGTTCTTGGAATTGGAAAGTCTGGCCCAAAGACACAGTTACCAGGACGCGGAGAGCCAAGATGGTCAGGCAAGGAATCATGGCCTCGGAGCGGAGACGCTGCTGGCCAGTGGGGCTAGAGAGAGCTCGATCGTCTGACTGCTGGGCAATTTAGGTGCTGCTAATTTATCTGATGGAGGATAATCAAGTGTGAATTGCTCTCTTCCCAGCTCCTCAAAGGTAATTGGATGGGAAAGGACAGAGAATTTTTTTCTCTTCTCTTGCTCTACTCTTCCCCCATAAAAGTTCACAAAACAAAGTTTATCAATGCATAAACTTAGCCACAAAAATCTGAGGTTTGTCTGCAATAGACAGAGTGGAAAGGAGACAGGCATTATTCATGGAACAAATGCTTATTAAGCATCTATTATGTGCAAGGCTCTGAGAAAGGTTCTAGAACAGTCCTGAAAAATGCCAAGTCTTGTCACTGACAGTCTATTTAGACAAATACATAGGTATATTTCTATTAGACTGTATCCACAGCAATGTGAGAAGCCGAGCCAGGAAGAGAAAACTCCACCCGAGGAATGCGATCAACACTGTTTTCAGCTCAAAGAGGGACTGAATGTTATTCATCTAACTTTGCCCTTCCTTTATATTTAAAGATTTATTTATTTAAGTAATCTCTACACCCAACCTGGGGCTTGAACTCACGACCGCTATGACCAAGAGTTGCATGTTCTGCAACTAAGCCAGCCTGGTGCCCTTAACTTTGCCCTTCCTGATTAAAGTAAAAAATCAGACTGACTGGGTTCGTTCTCATTCTACTACGTTTTAGTCATACGAAAACAGGCATGTCACTTAACCTTCTGAAGTTTTTGCTTTCTCAACTGAAAAGAAAAACTGACCTTTTAATTTGTTATAGGGATCTGATAAGAGGATGTATTTAAAGTGTTCTGTACAATGCCTGCCAAATGGTAAGCACAAAGTGTTCCCAGAGGAGAAAGCTTCAACGTTGAAATAAGTAGACATTTTTCAGTGAGACAATCCCCATTCAAGGCTGAAGGAACTAATGTGAAAAAGCCTGGAGGTTATTGAGAACTTTTTGGCAGCATATATCAATTTCTTTTTTTCAACTTATTTTTTAAAAGATTTAATTTATTTATTTGACATAGAGAGATTGAATGAGTGAGAGGAGGGACAGAGGTAGAAGCAGAATCCCTGTTGAGCAAGGAGTCAGATGCGGAACTCTATCCCAGGACCCTGGGATCATAACTTGAGCAGACACTTAACTGACTGAGCCACCCAGGCATCCCAGTGTATATCAATTTCTGGTTTTGCATTTTTGTGGTTTTACCAGACTCCTAGAAGATTTCCAAATGCAATAGGAGAATTAGCTGGTTTCTTGCCAAACTAATTTTCGTGCTGTTTGAGAACAAGGCCTTTTCCATTTTACATTTTTTTATACCACCTATTTTTTTTTTTTAATATACCACCTATTCTAAGACCTTGTTTCCCCTAAAGGAACAACAAAAGGTTGTACCTAATATATAATAGTTTCCCATCATTTACAGGATAAAGTCAAGACTCTTTAGCTTGTTTTTTTTTTTTTTTGAAAGATTTTATTTATTTATTTGAGAGAGCGCATGAGCAGCAGGGAGGGGCAGAAAGAGAAGCAGTCTCCTTAGCTTACTGGGAGTCCAACACAGGGCTTGATCCCAGGACCGTGGGATCATGACCTGAACCAAAGGTAGATGTTTAACCGATTGACCCACCCAGGCATCCTGTTTCTTTGGTGTCTGAAGACTGTATTGGTCTGGCACCCATATTGTTGCAGGATTGCAGGCATCTTGTCTCCCGTAGTTGAAGATCGAATGGAAGAATGAATCTGCGGACACAAAAGGGTAAAGTGAAGTGAACGTTTATTAAATGAGGGCGAGAACAGAAAGGAAAGAAAAGCTCTCTAGGGGGAGAGAGGTCCCGAATGGGTTGCCACTGAGGGCTTTTAGTGACAGTCTTTTACTGAGAACTGACTGGGAAGCTTGTGGCGTTGAGATTCTTGTGCTGTCTTGGTTTATTGCCTGTTCTCTTGTTGCGCTCTGTCTCAGCGTCTCCATCTGCCAGGATTAGTTTCAGGGCCCAGCAAGGGGAGTCAGAGTTTCCTCTCTCTCCTGCCTATACCTTAACCCTTCCCCTATTCATGGGACAGGACTGTGGGCAGAAGGAGCTACAGTGGGATTGGGAGGAGTGACTGTGTACTTTTTAATTAGTGAGGGTTAGGTATAGCACAAATCTCCAAGGAATCTGGAAGCGAGGCTTTCTGGACCTTGAGGAGTGACTGCTGCCAAGGCAAGGTTACTTTTCAGCATTAAGGCACTTAGGCAGCCACGAGTTCCTTGAGGAAGGTCACGGTCTGCACATTTCAGGTACCTATCACTGGGCTGCAAGCTGTAAGGAGATTTTAAGTTACATTTTTTTTTTGCCTTTCTTTCTCACATCAATAACACCAGCCTGACTCCTTGCCTCCCACCCGCCATCAGCAATGCTAATCCTGTAATGATACGGACCTACATGTCATCCCCTGTGAGCTCACTTCATCTGAGAGCCTTGACACAGACAAAGTTCAAAGTTCACTTCCACGGCAAAAACTTCTTGGCTCACCAACCTAGCTTAAAAGGTTTCTTCTTTCTCCCACGGAGCCTCGCGTGGCACCCATAACAGCACTTGCTACACTGCATTTCACTGTGTCTTTTGTCTCTATTGCTCCCGGACGATAAACTTCTGCAGAATCGGGATCATGTGTTTCCATCTAAGTATCTCCACTGTGTATTTTCCTCTTCAGTATCTCTCCGTGGCCCAAGAAAGTGTCTGGCAGGTAGTAGACATCCAGTAGACACCCGTACAACAAATTAATGAACAAAACGGACTGGTGCTATTTCCAGAGGTCTCATTCTTCTAGAGAGCCAAGTTTCCTCCAGTCCCATTTCTCCTGTCTCCCTCCTCCTGCTTGCCTCCTAAAAAGCTAAAAGGTAACACTATTAAATTCATCTATAATCTTCCACTGTTTTCAGCAGTAAGTGTGGGTTGCATTTTGTTTTTCTTTATTCAACTTTTCTGACTTAGTGTCAGAATCAGGGGCGCCTGGGTGGCTCATTCAGTTAAGCAACTGCCTTCGGCTCAAGTCATGATCTCAGGGTCCCAGGATCAAGCCCCACCTGGGGCTCCCTGCTCCGAGGGGAGCCTGCTTCTCCCTCTCCCTCTGCCCCTCCCCAAAGTTCTGCTCTCTTGCTCTCTCTCTCAAATAAATAAATAGATAAGTAAAATCTTTTTTTTTTTTTTTTTAAAGAGTTGGACTCAGACAAACTGGTTTAAAATCAGGTTCCACGACTTACAAGTTGTGTGATCATGACCAAATCACTCAACTGTAAAGTAAGAATAAAACATCCTTTGCTGCAGTGCTGAGGAAATCTGATGGGATGACGTGTGCCCAGTGTTCAGGACGACGTCAGCCATGGAAGCATTTGATGAAGCTCATTAGTATATTAGGACCCACAAAAGGGAGGCCACCTGAGTGGCCCGGGGCCCATGTCACAAACCTAAACCTAAGTTAGCCTGCATTTATGGAAATACCTATGGGGAAAATTTCACATACATCAATCACAATCCTCCAATCCACCTTTATCTAGCTCACCTTTCCCTGGACAACAGGACTTGCGAGCCTTCTAAGGAAATCCCCAACCTAGCCAATCACTCTCTGTTCTCATGTTGCCTCTTCTAAAGCTCTATAAAATGTGCATCAGATTCCTCGGGAACAGTGTCCCTTTGCTGTGAAGCTCTGTACTCTCCCAATATGTGGTTGTTTTCTCTTAAATAAAGGACATTTTAAAAAAAATATATCAAACTTGTTATTAAATTGTTTTAGTTTTATCATTTGACATACTTGAAAAAAGTTAGCTCTTATTAAATACTGTTATCATTTTTGTTTATTAAAGGGAAGTTTAATTGGGGCACCTGGCTGGCTCAGTGGCTCAGGTCATGATCCCAGGGTCCTGGAACTGAGTCCCCGCATCTGGCTCTCTGTTCAGCGGGAAGCCTGCTTCCTCCTCTCTCTCTGCCTGCCTCTTTGCCTACTTGTGATCTGTCAAATAAATAAATAAATAAATAAATCTTTAGAAGATCTAAGGCAATCACAGCTCCTCCAATGACCATGTAATCCTGGTCGTTTCACTCAGTGTCTGGTTTATGATACACACCCAAGCATGGAAATTTTTTAAATAGGAAGATTTAAATGGTCTGAGATGTCATGAAAGTTAACCTATCTGGGCCTCATTTCCTTTACCTATAAAATCACCAGATTGAATCCAGTTGTCTTTAAGGATTTTACAAAAACATGTGATTCTGGATTTTCAGCCCAAATAAGAAATTCAAAAGTGAGGCAATATGGCTAAATAGCATAGAATTGTTCTGTAGTTAAGGACTTAGATTAAAACCCCGGCTCTATTATTCACTGTCTGGGGAGTCCTGGATAAATTGTTTCTCTGGGCTTTGGTTTTCTAATCAATAGAATACTAAAAGTATCAGTCCAACAGAAATATTGTGATCATAGGTATAAAATATACTCAACCTCACAAAGAAAAAGAAGCTGATTAAAGCAATGAAATGTCTATCAATTGGCAAGAAGAGAAAAGACAATAGCAGAGTGCCAGGAGAGCTCAGTGGGAGGAGTGTGCGACTTGACCTTGGGGTCCTGAGTTCCAGCCTCCTGTGGAGTGTAGAGATAACTTAAATTTTAAGAAGTTGGGGACATCTGGGTGGCCCAGTCAGTTAAGTGTCTGCCTTTGGCTCAGGTCATGGTCCCAAGATGCTGGGATGGAGCCCCTCATGGGACTCCCTGCTCAGCGAGGAGTGTGCGTCTCCCTCTCTCTGCTGCTCCTCCTACTTGTGCTCTCTCTCTCTTGCACTGTCTCTCTCAAGTAAGTAAGTAAAATCTTTTTTAAAAAGTAATAAATGGTGAAGTGTGTAAACCTGGCGATTCACAGACCTGTACCCCTGGGGATAAAAATACATGTTTATAAAAAATTTTAAAAAATAATAAATTTAAAAAAAAAGAAAAAAGTAATGAAACTATTTCATACAAATGACAAAAAATAAAAGTAATAAATGAATAACATTTTTATTTTATTTTCTAAGGATTTTATTTATTTATATATTTGACAGAGATCACAAGTAGGCAGAGAGAGAGAGAAGCAGGCTCCCTGCTGAGCAGAGAGCCTGATGCGGGGCTTGATCCCAGGACCCTGGGATCATGACCTGAGCTGAAGGCAGAGGCTTTAACCCACTGAGCCACCCAGGCGCCCCTGAATAACATTTTTAAAAAGATTTTTATTTATTTGACAGAGAGAGACACAGCAAGAGCAGAAACACAAGCAGGGGGAGTGGGAGAGGGAGAAGCAGGTCTCCTGCTGAGCAGGGAGCCCTAGGATGCAGGGCTGGATAGATCCCAGGACCCCAGGACCATGACCCGAAAGCAGACGCTAATGACTGAGCCACTCAGGTGCCCCAATAAATGAATAACTTAAAAAAAGATTGATAAAGATTATAAATTTTGTGTTATGTACATTTTACCACAATTTTAAAAAATACTCATGTCTTCTTATCAGCAATTTCAATTCTGGACTATCATTCTAAGCCACTAGAATAAAAGCTACACAAGGGTAGGGACAAATCATGGGCACTTAATGAATACTGGTTGAGTAAATTAACTAACAAGAGTGGACAAAAAATTACAAATTTATTGATTTTAGTATTTTTTATTATCAAGAAAATTTTAAAATAACCTAACTGTATAATAGTCAATATATTATAGAGCATCTATAAACTAGATATTATTCAACCGTAAATAATGTTGTAAAAAGTATTTAATGGCAGGGGCACCTGGGTGGCTCAGTGGGTTAAGTCTCTGCCCTCGGCTCAGGTCATGATCTCAGGATCCTGGGAGCCCCACATTGGGCTCTCTGCTCAGCAGGTAGCCTGCTACTTCCTCTCTCTCTGTTGCCTCTCTGCCTACTTGTGATCTATCTGTCAAATAAATAAAATCTTTAAAAAAATTTTAATAGCATAGAAACTTAAACATGAATGCTATAGAAACTTAAACATGAATGTTATTTTATTTAAAGATTTTATTTATTTATTTGACAGAGAGAGAAAACTCAAGTAGGTAGAGTGACCGGCAAATGCAGGCTTCCCGCTGATCAAGGAGGTGGACATGGGGCTCTGTCCCAGGACCCCAGGATCATGACCAGCGCCAAAGGCAAATAAACGCTTAAGTGACTGAATCACAAAGGTACCCAAATATTTATTAGTTTTACCACCAGAAGAACTACTTACAACAACATAGTTATAACCACCAAAGCACAAAGTGATTTGGATGCTTCTGTCATTTAGTGAACAAATATTGACTGATTGTCTCGAAAATTATTCTAACCCGGTTGGCTCAGTTGGTTAAGTATCTGCTTTTCACTCAGGCCATGATCCCAGGGTGCTGGGATTGAGCCCTACCTTGGGTTCCTTGCTCAGCAGGGAGCCTGCTTCTCCCTCTACCTGCTATTTTGCCAGCTTGCTCTCTCTCTCTCTAATAGACAAACAAAAGTTCTTTAAATATACTTATAAAGATTCTATTTTATTTTTGAAAGCTTGTTTTTTTAAGTACTTTCCACACACATATAAGGCTTAAACTCATGACCCCAGCTCAAAAGTCACATGCTCACCTACTAAGCCACCTAGGTGTCCTCTGACTTATTTCATTCTACAACATTGCTATTGTCCGGATCACCAATAACATTTATAATTACCAAATCTAATACTGACTTAATGACTTTCATCTGACTTTATCCCTCAGCAGCTTTTGACTGAGTTGATCACTGCCTACCACTTCCTACCCTTACTTAGTTTCCAGAATAGTGCTCTCTCTCGGTTTACCACTTATCTCACCGGTCACTCATTCCCAGGTTCCTTTTCCATTTCCTCTTTCCAGTGATCTCTTAGAGCTGGGGTGTCCCAGACTTTGGGTCTCAGGTCTCTTTTCCTTTATAATTACATTCACTATCTTGGTGATCTCCTGTCTGTGGCTTCCAATATTGTATACATGCTGATAACTTTCTGTATGCTCAGAGCTTCTCTGTATTCTAGAACACTTTTACTAAGCTATCTACTTATCTTCTCTTAGGTGTCTGAAAATCATTGTTAAAGCTTATATTATTCACAGTGGAATTTCCAATCTCCATACCCTAGCCCTCTGCATCACCTCCTGCAGGTTTTTCTACCTTAGCTAATGCCAACCCGTCCTCTCAGGTCTTCAGGACAAGGCCTGGAATTTTCCTTGACTCTGTTCTCTTATACCCTATATTCAGTTCATCAGGAAATTTTACTGGCTCTATCTTCAAAATAATTCCAGAATCTGTACTCCACCGCAACCACTCTAATCAGAGACACTATTTCTTCTCTAAATTATACTGTAACCTCCTAATTGATCTCTGCCTTTATGTGAGAGAACACTCATACGTGGGGGGAGGGACAGAAGGAGAAGGAGAGAGAGAATCTTAAGCAGACTCCTTGCAGAGTGCAGGACCCACCACAGGGCTGGATCCCACAACCCTGAGATCATGACCTGAAGTGAAATTGAGAGTCAGATGCTCAACCCACTGAGCCTTCCAGATGCCCTACATCAGCCAAATTCTTTTTTATTTATTTATTTTTTTTTTGGCCACATTCTTTTAAAAGATCGGTTAACTCATTCATTCACCTGCTCAGAAACGCTCCGCTGGCTCTCTGTTTTTCTCAGGAAAAGTCAGTGTCTACAGTTGCCTCATTTACTAATTTTGCCCCTTGCTCACTTGTCTCCAGCACAGTGCTGTTGCTACTATTCCAGTGTGTGTGTGTGTGTGTGTGTGTGTGTGTGTGTGTGTGAGAGAGAGAGAGAGAGAGAGAGAGATGCCCTGTCCTCCACTGGTGCTACTCCAAATTCTTTATGTACTTGCTGCTCCCTTTGCCAGCAAGACTCTGATGTCATCTCATAGATGTCCCCAAGTCTGACTTTTTCACCTCGCTCAAGTCTCTACACTACACTTACCAGACCCTCTCCTTAAAGTGTATTCTTACCATTTCACTTTCCCACTTGTGCTCTTCTCCCAATCTCTTTTACCTTGTTCACAATCTCTTTTACCCTCTTCACAGCATGTAGTTGTTGGGTTTTTTTTTTAACATACTAATACTTTAATTCATTGGTTCAATGGATATTTGTGCCAGGCATTTTTTCACACATTTGGGATGCCAACAGGGAAGGGACACCTGGATGGCTCATTCGGTTAGGTGTCTATCTTTGGCTCAGGTCATGATCTCAGTATCCTGGGATGGAGTCTCCTTGCTTGGAGGGGAACCTGATACTCTCTCTGTATGCCACTCCCCTCGCTTGTGCTCTCTCTCTCTCTCCCTCTCTCTGACAAATGGATAAATGAAATTTTTTTCCTTTTTTTTTGAAACATAGCTTCTTTTTTTTTTCTTAAGATTTTTTGTTTATATATTTGACAGACAGAGATCACAAGTAGGCAGAGAGGCAGGCAGAGAGAAAGAGAGGGGGAAGTAGGCTCCCTGCTGAGCAGAGAGCCCCATGTGGGGCTTGATCCGAGGACCCTGGGATCATGACCTGAGCTGAAGACAGAGGCTTTAACTCACTGAGCCACCCAGGTGACCCTAAATGAAATCTTTAAAAAAAAAAAAATGCAACAGGAAAAAATTGGATCAGGCACATTTACGTATATACAGATATATGCATACATTTATATGTAAGTATTTGTCATATGAGTACTAGCTGTCTTTTCTAGGTGTGGCCTGTAACTTAATCTGACAACATGTCTCTCTTTTATATTTTATAAAGTGATAGTGAGAATAAATGGTGGTATTTTTTTTTCATTAATGGTCTTCCGGGGGGGCGGGGGATAAATATTTGAATTATTTTGTGTGTAGGTAAATGGGAAATGTACTGTTGTTGGTTTTTTTAAGATTTTTTTTTTTAAGATATTGTTTATTTATTTATTTGACACAGAGAGAGAGAGATCACAAGTAGGCTGAGAGGCAGGCAGAGAGAGGGGGAAGCAGGCTCCCCATGAGCAGAGAGCCCAATCTCAGGGCTCAGTCCCCAGACCCTGAGAGATCATGACCCGAGTGGAAGGCAGAGGCTTAATCCACTGAGCCACCCAGGCGCCCCTAAAATTTTTGTTTATTTATTTGACAGAGACAAAGACAGTGAGAGAGGAAATACGAGCACGGGGAGTGAGAGAGGGAAAAGCAGACTTCCCGCTAAACAGGGGGCCCAGACTTGGTGCTGGATCCCAGGACGCTGGGATCAAGACCCCAGCCAAAGGAAGATGCCTAAGGACTGAGCCACCTAGGTACCTTGATACTGTTTTTTTTTAAGTCATAAGCTCTGAGAACCACTGACTTAGAATAACTGGTACTACCAATCTTTCTCTTTCATAATTAAATGGATTTTAAAGAGTTAAGACTATTTAATCTTATCAATGAAATGGATATTGAAATTAAATCCATAAATTTACATACTCAGAAGATTCTCATAATTAGAATGACCTACCTCAAAGTATTAGGTAAATAAAAACTACTCTGGAGCAAAAATAAATATAAACACAAAGCAAGAGTCACTTATGTATCTTAGATAGGATAAATATAATTATAAAATAAATAAATATTTAACTCAGAACTGAATAACTTTGTAAATTAAAATTAGGTGAGAGATATATAATATTTCATTATAAAATGTTATATTTAATATTTTATTCATTATGATTAAGAAATTGCTTGAAAGGCAATTTAAAATTTAAATAACTGGTTGTGAACAATTTCTCTCCTGGATCTTCTTGGTTTCTCCAAGGCAAGAATAATAAAATATTAATGCTATGTCTAGGGTACCTGGGTGGCTCAGTAGGTTAAGCCTCTGCCTTCGGCTCTGGCCATGATCTCAGGGTCCTGGGATCAAGTTCCGCATCCGGCTCTCTGCTTGCCAGGGAGCCTGCTTCCTCCTCTCTCTCTGCCTGCCTCTCTGCCTACTTGTGATCTCTCTCTGTCAAATAAATAAAATCTTTTTTAAAAACGCTATGTCTAAATTGTGTACTTATCTAAAACATTACCCTGAATGTCTGGGCTTAGAGCAAAGAAAACAAAAAATAGTCCTTTCCTCCAGCGATATAAATTCGCAGCTGATAAGAGTTGGTAGGGTCATTCTTATTGCCTTGGATAACAATGTTTTGTAAGCCTTGCATTCTTAGATAACAAATTTTAAAAGTATTCTTGTTTAAGAGGGTCAGAAGATAAAAGAAAAGATGTTGCTCTTGACCTTTACTCTTAGGATTAACCTCTTTAACCTGTTGAGATTCAGGAGTTCAAAGATTATTTTGGTTATTTCAAAAGTAATGGCAGAATTTACAGATTTTAAGTGAGAGGAAGAAAGAACAAAAACCAAAAACTTGAAAACGAACGTACTCATTCTTCGACTACTTGTGACCTATTATATGTGAGTATGGAGTGTACATGGCCATTGATTTAACAATGAACAAACACACGACTAAACAGATACTATGATGTTCTAACTTTGTTCCAGACAAGCACTAGATGAGTGTTTTTCAACCTCTGAGTCATTAATGAATAGGGAAATAAATTTTGTGTGTCAGCATTGAAAAGAAAAACTGTAGATAATATCAGAGTGCATTGTACAATGGCTAATGATTTTTTCTTGAAAGTTTTAGCTTCCAGTATTTATCTGGATATGTTACTGGGTATATTTCTTTTCTCTTTGCTGGGGGAAGGGCTTTAAATATTTTATTTTTTTAAATTTTACCTTAGGTATATTTCTTCTTCTTCCTTTTTTTGGGGAAGATTTTGTTTTTAAGTAATCTCTACACCCAATGTGGGTCTCAAATTTACAACCCCAAAATCAACAGTCTCATGCTCTACCAACTGAGCCAGCCAGGCACCCTTATATTGGGTTTATCTCTTAATGTGGGTCACTGGCAAGACACTGTGAATGCCGCCGTACTAATGACATTCTTGAACGACTCCTTTCTTTCCTGGAGTTTACATTCTCGTGAGTGAACTGATAAGGAACCAATAGTGAAGATGTGATAGAATGAGCACAGCAACCCAGGAAGCAATGTGAAAGGCGCCCTACCTAGAAGTGAGGGATTGGGGCTGCTTCCTCGAAGAAAGGACGCTCCAGTAAAGCCTGGGGGAGTGACTAAGACCACCTACACGGAAAACAGACCGCCTGGATCCTTCCAGGGCACCATCATTATTTCCCATAAGACTTCGTGCAAGTTACTTAACCTCTATGCCTTAGTTTCCATATCTGAAGAAGGAAAAAATAAACGTCCCTATCCTATAGGGACACGGCTAACCGACATAATAAACGTCAAGTGTTCAGCCTGACTCAGCCTTAATAGGTATTTACTGTTAGCATCACGGGATCTGGGGGAGGGGGGGGAATGGGCGGGGCAGGAGGGAGAAGTGCGCATGTGCGCGTGTGTGGGGCCTGCAGGCGCCCAGGACTTGGGATGGGGTTGAGAATGCACAGTGTTAAGCCAAACCTTGGGAGAAGTGATAGGATGGTAACTTAAAAAAGAGGGGTTAGAGTATGAAAGGTCTTGTAAACCATAGGGAAATGTGGACTTCAATCTGCAGACAATGGGGTCTTTGAAGAGTTAAAAGCAGGCCTGACATCATCACCCTGGTTCTCATGAGGCCAGAATCTGCTTGATGGCACACATTTTATATATATTTTTTTCTTTTTTTAAGATTTTACTTATTTATTTGACAGACACAGTGAGAGAGGGAACACAAGCAGGAGGAGTGGGAGAGGGAAAAGCAGGCTTCCTGCCAAGCAGGGAGCCTGATGCAGGACTGGATCCCAGGACCCGGGGATCATAACCTGAGCAGAAGGGACACACTTAAGAGCTGAGCCACCCAGGCGCCCCCTGTACGTATATATTTTTTTAAGAGTTTAATTAATTAATTAAATTTTTTGTTGTGAGTAAAGGGATAGAAGTTTATAAAGATACAGAAAAAGCTCTCAAGAGTGAGAGGGGTCTCTGACAGAATTGCCCACAAAGGTCTTTAGTGTTGGTCTTTTCATAGAAAGCCAATCAGGGAACTTAAATCCTTCTAACGTCTCTATTGATAATACCTTCAATGGCTTACTTCCTTTTTAGGAGCTGGTTATTCTTTGTTGGTCACAAGTGATTATCATAAAGACACCCACCCCAGGACCCACCCCACACGCCTAGGGTAGGGTGGTCCTCCACCCCTCTTTTTAAGATTTTATTTGTTTGAAAGGAAGAGCACAAGGGAGGGGAAGGTCAGAGGGAGAGGGAGAAGCAAACTCTCCAATGAGCAGGCAGCCCAACTCCAGGCTCAATCCCAGGACCCCAGGATCAAGACCTGAGTGGAAGGCAGATGTTTAACTGACTGAGTCACCCAGGAACCCCAGTACATATTTCTTTTAAGGATTTCCTCCCTAGACCATGGTTTAGACATCCTTCTTCTGGACTAACAGAGCCTGGTAGTAGGGCACAGGCTGGATTTCCCCCATCATCTTTCAGTAAACCATACCCTCAATGGGAAGAGAAATGGATTGCAGAGGACTAATTAATACAAGGAGGTTCACCAAGGGGCCAGCTCAGTGATTAGGACTGGAAATAAGGTTGGCTGTAGCAGCGAGGATTGAAGAAAGAGACATGAATATATAGAAATAACCAGGCTGAAAAAAGGAAGGCATCTTATATGGTAATGAGGCTTTGGACCTGGGCATCTGGATGGATGGGGGTGTCGATCACTACAGTAGGTACAGAGGAAGTAGAGCAGGTTGAGGGGGTAAATCTAAGCTGCCTCCTTGATGTCTGAAGAGAGATCTTGCGTGGACACTTGCACACGCCAATAGGGAGCTGAGATGGGGGATCTGATCGCACATGTGGATTTAGGAGTCATTGGATTGCCCAGGAAGCTTACTCAGAGCACGGAATCATTATCTTTCATGAATCTTGGACACTTAGGAAAATGTAATGAAAGTGATCTGTTTTCCAGAGAGAACACATGCTCATAACTCTGCATTTTTAGGGAGTTCTTTAACTTCTTAGAGAACATCCACGAAATCTTTGAGGATGTCTGATGTAGCATGAGAAAAATAATGGGGGGTGCCTGGGTGGCTCAGTGGGTTAAGCCTCTGCCTTTAGCTCGGGTCATGACTTCAGGGTCCTGGGATCGAGCCCCTCATCGGGCTCCCTGCTCAGTGGGAAGCCTTCTTTCCCCCTCCCCCTCTGTCTGTAGCTCTGCTTACTTGTGATCTCTCTCTCTCTCTGTCCAATAATAAAAAATCTTTAAAAAATAAATAAATAATGGACCCAGGGCAGAATCCACAGAAAGAACTATTCAGTTAATTAGACACGGAGGCCATTAGACTGATGTGGGTTTAAGGTTATGGAGCCTACCTAAGGACACCAAAATCCAAGCTTGGAAATGCCTCAAGGTTATAGAATCACCGTGCTAGGGACAGCCAGCATGGCCAGGTAGGCTTTGAGCAATTTCCAGTCAACCTAATCATTTTCTTTCTTCTCTTCTGAACTTCCTCTATATGTCTTTCTCCCTGGCTCCTGTCCTTGCAGTGCTCCTACCCACTGCCAGTTTGGTGCTGTCTGATTGAAATCTGTTTTTGCTCAAATAAACTCTTAAAAATTTCAGTATGCCTCAGTTTATCTTTCCTTTCTTAATTCTTTTTAAGTAGGCTCCCCACCCAATGTGAGGCTTGAACCCACAAACCTGAGATCAAGTGTTGCAGGTTCTACCAACTAAACCAGCCAGGTGCCCTTGCTTCCGTTTGTTTTTCCACAGAACACAATACAAGGGAAAACTGTCTTTCTTCTGGGTAAAAGGAAACCCTGAAGAATGTGGTATTGTGTAAGTCAAGTGATGTCTTAAGAAGGACTTTTCAGGGCGTCTGGGTGGCTCAGTGGGTTAAGCCGCTGCCTTCGGCTCAGGTCGTGATCTCAGGGTCCTGGGATCGAGTCCCGCGTCGGGTTCTCTGCTCCGCGGGGAGCCTGCTTCCCTCTCTCTCTCTGCCTGCCTCTCTGCCTACTTGTGATCTCTCAGTGTCAAATGAATAAATAAAATCTTTAAAAAAAAAAAAGAAGAAGAAGAAGAAGAAGAAGGACTTTTCAATGGGGTCAAACATTTCTGAGAACGAGACCTGAACAGCGTCCTCTAGGTGTTCAGAGGACTTAGAGGAATGTGTACAGAGCAGCTAGAGAAAGTTGTTCAGGGGAGTGAGGGGGCCCCAGATTGAGGGATGAAGAACGGAGATGGAAAGGAATAGGCAGATACTGAGAAATCAGCACCGAATAGCAAATGAGAAAGGAAGTGGAAGAAGGAGAGAAGGAAATAAAAGAGGTATTGGGGAGGCAGGCACCTGGCTGGCTCGGTTGGTGGAACGTGGCTTTTGATCTTGGGGTTGTGATTTTGAGCCCCAGGTTGGGTGTAGAGATCACTTAAAAATAAAATCTTGAAGAAAAAAAAAAAAAAGAAGGGAAGGAAGGGAGAAAGAGAAAGCATGAATGAAAGGAGGTCTTCCACGTGTTCAAACCTATTCAGGGTTGAAGACACAAGGTGGGGCACTTCCCTCAGGAAGAGAAAGGCTTACGTTACATAGCTTGTCTTCTTTCCTTAGTCACGGCTCCCTGATCACTTTGCTTTTTCTCCCTGTTACGGTTATCACACAGCTTTCTCTGTGTGATCCTCCAGCCTCCCTCTTGTAAAGACCTTTGTTACTATCTTGGGCCCACCTGGGTTATCCAGAATCATCTCCTGATGTCTGGAATCTTAATCACATCCCCAATGTCTCTTTTGCCAGGGAGGGTCACATATCCATAGGTTCCAGGGAATGGAATGAGGACATCTTTTGAGGGCCATTATTCAGCCTGCCACGTGGGACTTCAGGAAAACCTCACCTCCTGCAAAATTATGCATGTGCATATGCACACAAACAGAAACACACAGTCATTGTGGAGAGAAAGGATAAAGGGACAAAAGCACTCAAAGTCTATGCAACTGCCCAAAACATTTGGAATTCTAATACAAAGAGGGGTCCTAGGCTGGCTCAGTCAGTAATAGATGTGAATCTTGATCTCAGGGTTGTGGGTTGGAGCCCCACCCCTAGTGTGGAAATTGCTTAAAAATAAAATCTTAAAAAAAAAAAAAAGAATTTTAATGCAGATAGACTATCACTGTTAGAAAGATATACAAAATTCCTAATACAGGTGAAGGTCCACTAAGGGAAGCAAAGGTAGAGAAAGCTGAAGCTTTTGATTTTATATAAAGGATAAAAGGTCGAATCACCAAGAGCTGTGTCCTGAAGGGAACAGACTTCATTTTTTTTTTTTTTTGGAATAGTTTTTAGATTTATAGAAAGGTGAAAAGCAAATACAGAGCTCACGTCTTCCCCACACCTGGTGTCCCCTATTATGATCTTACTTTAATATATACTTTAACATTTGTTAACATTAATAAACCAATACGAAAGGGTGCCTGGGTGGCTCAGTCAGTTAAGTTCCTGCCTTCTGCTCAAGTCCTGTTCCCACGGTCCTGGGATCCAGCCTTGCATTGGGCTCCCAGCTTAGAGGGGAGCCCGCTTCTCCCTCTCCCTCTGCTACTTGCCCTGCTTGTGCTCTATCACTCTCTCTCAAATAAGTAAATAAAATCCTTCAAAAAATAAACCACTATTAATGCATTATTATTAAATAAAGTCATAATTTATTTAGATTTCCTTTAGGTTTTACCTAATGTACTTTTTCTGTTCCAGGATCCCATGCAGGATATGACTTTACATCTAGTTGTCCTGTCTCCTTCAACATTCTCTTGTCTTTTTTTTTTTTTTTTTAAGATTTTTAAAAAATTTATTTGTCAGAGAGAGAGAACACAAGCAGGCAGAGTGGCAGGCAGAGGCTGATGCAGGACTTGATCCCAGGACCCTGAGATCATGACCCAAGCCAAAGGCAGCCACTTAACCATTTAACCGACTGAGCCACCCAGGTGTCCCCTTAATTGGGTCTTTATATGACTTAATATTCTTGAGCTGTATGCATTGGAGCTTCTTTAAGGGTAAAAGAGCAGAGGGAAAATAATGTTTGGTCTCAGCATTTTCTTAAAAACCCGACACTAAGGCAGAACAGCATTTGGACAATTTGTGCAGGGGCATGTGGATGGCACCGCTCTGATCTCTGGCAGGTTTTTAAGCTGACTTAGAGTCCTCATTAATGTCCTTGGTTATTTTGCCATGCAATACCTCCAAGTTCTACTTTCACCTCCCTTTTCCAATCTTTTGTTTCATATTATTACTATTTCATCTCAATTTATTGACGTTATAATTCTACAACACTTGAGTCCCATGGGTCCTGATGTTTCTTCTTGGGGTGAATGAATAAAATGGAAGAAACCCGAATTGAAATCAGAAAGCTTTCCAACTATACAGCTGGCTTATGAAATGAGGATAATGACACGGGAACGACAGAGCTGGAGGGGAAAAGACAACGCGATCATGGAAACTGTACTGTGGGGGAAGCTGAAAAGCACTGGTGTCCAATCTTCATCCCCGTTGTCCCTCTGGAAGAGGGGAGGGGACTTAGTAGCAGGGCTGAGGCTCCCTGCCAGCATATCTGAGCATGAGGCTGGCAAAATGAAGCAACCTAAATAAAATCTGTTAGGGTGAAGTGCCTCCTCCCAAGTCCATTGCCTGCCCGCTCCCTCCCGCCCCCACCCCCCCCCAGGCAGATACCCTCTTTAACAAGCCAACAATGGACTGCCCCTCTAGAGGGTCATCAAGGGTAGACCAACAAATAAAAGACAACAAGCCTTTGTGTCTGGGTTCCTTTTCTCAAAAAGGAAGTCAAGGCAGAAAGTCCATGAAGCAACAGAACAAAGACACAAGGCATTCCTTTGATCTCGGGACGGGGTTCCCAAAGCTGAAATATAAATTTCCACTTGGGCTATGCCTCTCCAGCATGACCTACTTGTCTTTCCTGGAATCTCCTCTTTAAGCAAACTTGGGAATGCTGGGAGTTTTTTGCTCCTCTCCTCTGATAGGCCTAGTTGACCAGTAACTTCATGGGTCCAGTAACTTCATTCAAACCACCAATATTGGGAAATGTACCGCCCCGCGCGCCCTGAGATCTATCCATCAGAACCCTGCCCAGCGGGCTGGTCTTTATTTAGCCTGCCCTCAGATTGGAAAAGTCATTAAATGTTTTCCACCAAGCTGTTCAATAATTGATTATAGACCCAGGATTCGGCTCCGGGAAGTACTGATTCTTCCTTGAGGGATTTCGAGAACTAACGTGGATCCGCGGAAAGGAAAGCAACTGCAGTCGGTGCCGGGAGAAGGAGGCAAAGAGCCGAGCGTCTGCGCGCGCGGCAAGCAGGCGCACGGGGCTGCAGAGACCTCTGTGCCCAATTGGGCACAGATGCCGGGCACTGAGCCACTTGTCCCCACTTGTCAGGCCTTAAGGTCGGACTCCAGGGTAGATGGCCTTGGACGCCATTGGAAACAGGCTTCTCAACTCTAGGTGCAAAGGGGACACATTGGCGGGGCAACGGGGTGGAGCCGCCGGGCAGAGGGACCGAGGCAGGGACAAGGGGCGTTAGTTAGGGGGAGCCCCGCCCCGCCAGACGCGAGCCCACAGCAGGACAGCGAGTCATTCATTAACTGTGTGTTTGGGAGATTTTCCAAAACAGCAGCTTTCCCCTCCTTTGCCAGGCTTTATTTACCCCTCTTTGGAATACGTCTCACTCCCCACGCCGTATTTTGGATCTATGGTCTGTTGTTTCGCTCCACCCGAGTGTTTGCGCCCTGAGGGCAAAACTTTTATTGTGCCCGTGGCTCTGTTGCCTGACCTAAAATCATCCTCGCACACAGTTGAAGGGAAAACATTTCGAAGCTAGAGAAGCTACCTGGAGGGACAAGGTGGGCCCCATAGATAAGAGAGAAAGCACAGCCAAGATTCCGACTTCGTCAGTTTAACCCCCTGGGGCAGATTAGAATTTTAAATTCCATTCATCCGATTTTAAGGACTTCCCCCCTCCTCCCACCTCCAGTAAATGAAACTATTTCACTATGTATCATTACCCTTTCCACAAACGAGTCTAGGGACTGGAGGGGTCTGTACTGTTTAAAAGGTAAGCTTAGGCAGGCAGTGTGGGGCGGCGGATGGGGACGCAGCTGTGGAGCTGGGTGGCAGAGGGTGCCGGACCCAGCTGGGGGGCTGCCGGCTGCCGGGTTTGTTGAAGGCGGGAGCAAGCGCTCGGCCCCACCTGCCTGAGCCCAGGACTCGCGCGCGCGCGCCCTGCACTGCTGCAGGCGGTCGGGCTCGCCCTCGGAGGAGCGGTCGGTGTGGGGCGCCTGCAGTCAGGAGCACATTATCGCTCTGGCCCTAAATTTGACAGCAGTATGCTCGTTTCGCTTTTGAGGCTGGAAAATGCGAGAGTCGTTTGTGAGATTAAGGTTCCAACAGAAACGAGATAGGCAGAGTACCTTGTGATTGGGAGTGGAACGTCCATCCCTTAGGTGCCCCGGCCCAGAACATTTGTGAAATGGTCAAATGTCTGAAATATAAAAACGGACCTCATATTAAGAGAAGGGAAGGACGCTGATGATGGGCTCAGTGTGGACTTCGGCAGCATGGTGATTCATTTGATGCCTCCAGAAAACACAGAACCTGTGAATTAGAGAAATTACGGATTCTACCTTCTTGTGATGATCAGTTAGCTCACAGAGCACGTGAGATGTTTCCTGAAGGCCTCATTCTTGGGATGAAAGATGACACCTCATCCCTGACTCCAGTGGAGGTGAAAGATGGATAAAATTATTTGAGCTGATTTAGTAAAAGAAAGATGAATTTAGGCATATTAAAAACTGTAAGTTTATTTGAGCAAAGCTCAGTTCGAATGGGGAAGCATCCAATCTAGCAGACAGAAGCCCTAAGGGGCTGTACAAAATGAAAGATTTTTAAGGCAGAAGGGAGCAGAAACAGGACATTATACTTGGGCAAAAAGTAGATTGGTTATGGCAAGTTGACTCACCTTTAGGGGATAGCAAGGGTCTATCAGATTACCTCACTAGGGCTGATCAGGTGATTCCTGCTTGGCTGGTTTGAGATTTTGTTTCTAGGGAGAGCCAAAATTGTAATTAATTCTTGGTTTGGTGAGGTAAGGCTTAGCGGGAGTGACTCCATTTTGGGCCCATTGTCTTGTTCTTAATACACAGTTAACATAGTTTAACAATCGAGTTCATCCTTAACAGATTTTCCCTTTGCACTCCTGCTTTGCTACAAGGACTTAATGCTCCTTCTTCTAACAGCTTGAGGAGCTGTACTTATACTCCTCCTTCAAGGACTGGAGATTAATACAAAGAATCAAATTTCCCATTGTCAAGAAGGGAGTTATGGGGCATCTGGGTGGCTCAGTTGGTTAAGGGTCTGTCTTTGGCTCAGGTCGTGATCCTGGGGTCAGGCTCCTTGCTTGTCACAGAGTCTGCTTCTCCCTCTCCCTCTCTCCCTGCTTGTGCTCTCCTCTCTCTCTTTCTTCAAATAAATAAATAAGTAAACATCTTTTAAGGGGGGGATTTTCTGGCTTATCTGTGTCTTCCCGTTAATTTTCTTCCCTGCCCATCTGTGAATACTCCAGTTCATGGTAAACTTCTGTGGTGGGTTCATGGAGCTCTAGTCACAGCTTGAAGGTCCACATAGCTCTGAACAGATCTAGGTCTGACCTCCTCCAAGAGGTCTGAACAGAAAGGTAACACTTTGCTCCAAGTCGATCTGAAAAGAATTTCAGCACAATTAGCCCAGACTCCCAGTAAAATGGTAGGGGGGACTGGCCTAGAAATTCAATTCTTACCTCCTTTTAGCCTATCAAGTAAACCCATCTGCCAGTCCATTGAAAAAATAAATGAACCATTGAGTGAAAGAATTAGGTGGGTGGGTATTGAGATTGAATTAGAACTGATACGCTTCCCCTTCTATTCTCTCAAAAAACAACGACAGCTTCTACAATTCTTTTGGACAATGTAAAGAGCCTATCTTTTCTAGCTGTATCTCTTAGAGATTGCCTAAAAAATCTGCCTGCTTGGCAAACTAGGCTTGGGTGTTACAGGACGAAGGGAAGAATAATGGCAATCATTCCCAATACATAGAAAAAAGATGAAGTCAACTGGGACTGTTCCCTTAAGGCTTTTCTCGCCAGGCACTTTTCCGCCTTCTGTGCCTTTCCTACTTTGTATTCCACTGAGGGTAGTGGAGAGCAACCAGAAGAAACAAGTAGCAAAGCACTAAGACACTAGAGAAGTAAATCACATAAATAAGGTCTGGAGCTCTGATGCACAAAATAGTGATTATAGTCAACAACACTGTTAAAAACTTCAAGGTTGCTGAAGGACTCAATCTTAATTTCTCTCCTCACAAAATAAATAATTATGTGCTAGAGGTGGTAGTTAACCCCAAGGCAGTAAATATATTGCACTATATAAATGTATCGAATGAACACATTGTTTTATGTTAAGCTTACATGTTATATGTCAATTATATCTCAATACATTTTTTTTCCAAAATATTATTACATCATTTACATCCCTCTCCCCAAAAGAGCAAATCATGCGAAGTTCAAGAAGTTGATATTAGACATATATTTTGTAATTGTGATGTTAATTTACTTTAATATATAAATGGTTTTGTAACCTGTATGAGCAAATTGTTCCATAGACTGGTTTCTCCTTTTCTTCCATTTAATTAACTATTGCTTTTTTTTTTAAGTTTTATTTATTTTATTTTTTTTTTAAAGATTTCTTTATTTGACAGACAGAGATCACAAGTAGGCAGAGAGGCAGGCAGAGAGAGAGAGAGAGAGAGAGAGAGAGAGAGAAGCAGGCTCCCCGCTGAGCAGAGAGGCGGATGCAGGGCTCGATCCCAGTACTCTGGGATCATGACCTGAGCCGAAAGCAGAGGCTTTAACCCACTCAGCCACCCAGATGCCCCTAACTATTCCTTTTAAACATCTCTCCCACTACCCCTGCTTGGGCTTCCACTCTCACTGTGTCTCTCTGTGACAAACAAATAAATAAAATCTGAAAAAAAAAAAAAATCAGGTTTTAAAATATTTATTTATTTATTTGACAGAGAGAGGGGTGAGGGGGAAGCGCCTGCGCACAAGCAGGGGGAGAGGCAGGCAGAGGGAAAGGGAAAAGCAGGCCTCCTGCTGAGCAGAGAGCCCGTGGGGCTCCATCCCAGGACTCCGGGATCATGACCTGAGCAGAAGACACTTAACCGACTGAGTCTCCCAGGCACCCCGAAATAGTTTCTGATGTCTGGAAAAGAGCCCCAACGTTTGAGGAAATTCAGACCCTTACAGGAATTGGGATAGCTTCCCTGCTGCTCTCCCTTACCAGCTTTCCTTCCTCCCGTTACACCGTCCTTCCCCAGCTCCATTTTATAATCCTAGCTATTAGCCCTTACTAAGAAAAGATAATCATCCTTCTAACTTTCAAAAATGGAAAACGTAAATGGTCTACATTGGTTCACCATATGGTTACGTATCTGAGATTCCCTCAGACATCTGTACACATTTTGATACTGTTAAAACCGAGATAACAGACCCCAAATGGAGCCACTTACGTTAAGCCACACTTCATCAAACTGAGATTTACAGTTTCAGCTCTCCTAGAGAGGACATCTTCAACCAGTCCATCAGGAACCGGCTGGTCAATACTAGTTAGATAGCTGGCCTGATCGAATCCATCCATCCTGTAAAGGAAGGTGACCTTGCCATAACCAACCAGCTTCTTCACCTGGTGTAATGCCCTAGTTCCTGCTCCTTCTCCCTACATTTTGTGCATCTCCTGGGAATTCCATTCTATCCACTGGATGGGATGCTGTCCTTTTCGTGGATCATTGAATAAAGCCAATATAGATCTTTAAAAATCTACTCAGTCGAATTTTGGGTTTTAACATTGGTCTGAGTAGAGATGCTGGTCTTATGTGTTGATTCATTCACTCAACAAGTGTTTCATGTCTATGGTTCTGCAGTGTGGTTACACACCCTACATAACACGAGTTTAACAGTTTACCTGATCTCGAATCTCATGCTTTGTATGTATCTATTTTAAGTTTCTTTTTTTAAAAAATATTTTATTTATTTATTTGACAGAGATCACAAGTAGGCAGAGAGGCAGGCAGAGAGACAGAGGAAGCAGGCTCCCCGCAGAGCAGAGAGCCTGATGCAAGGCTCAATCCCAGGACCCTGGGATCATGACCTGAGCCGAAGGCAGAGGCTTTAACCCACTGAGCCACCCAGGCGCCCCTTTAAATCTCTTAATATCTGTCATCAGACTATATTTCAAAGATTTGGTCGCAGCTACCAGCTATAGGAAATGCTAATCTCACAATATGTCTTTCCTACTTTTTCTATTTTAAAATTGCTATGCAGTAGTTTAAAAGACATCTTAATTAGGGTTTTAAAACTCAAGTAGCAGTGAACTGTTTTACATGTTACTTTACTCAGATTTCCTCAGATGAGAAATCTTTGCTTTTTTTGAAATTCAGCCAGTGGATTTTTTTTTTAGGTTTTACGTATTTACGAACTCTCTAACCCGTTGTGGCGCTTGAACCCATGAGCCTGACACCAAGAGTTGCATGAGCCTCTGACTGAGCCAGCTGGGCGCCCCCTAATGGATTTTCATTCATTAGTATTATTGTGTTCTTTATCACACATATATATGCTGCAATTTCTTTTTCTTTCTTCTCTTTTTCTTTTCTTTCTCTTCTTTCCTCCCCCCTCCCTCCCTTCCTACTCTCTCTTTCCTCCTTCCTTCTTTCCTTTCTTTCATCTACTGTTTTATTTGTCCTTTGAACCTAGCTTGATTCTTGATTTACTATATAAAATCTGGCATCTAAGGGGCACCTGGGTGACTCAGTCCATTAGGCGACTGCCTTCGGCTCAAGTGCCTGCCCTCGGCTCAGGCCATGATCCCAGGGTTTGGGATCAAGCCTCGCACTGGGGCTCCCTCCTCGGCAGGGAGCTTGTTTCTCCCTCCTCTCCCTGCTCATGCTCTCTCTCACTATCTGTCGCTCTATCTGTCCCTTTCTCAAATCAATCAATCAAGCAGGCAAACTTTTCTTCCTTTCTTTCTTTTTAAGGTTTTACTTATGTATTTGAGAGACTGAGAGAGCACAAGCAAGGGGAACGGCAGGCAGAGGGAGAGGGAAAAGCAAGACTCCCCGCGCAGCAGGAAGCCGGACTCGGGGCTCAATCCCAGGACCCTGGGATCATGACCTGAGCTGAAGGCAGACACTTAACGAACCGAGCCACCTGGGCACCTCTGGTAAACTTTTCTTTATAATTATATTGTTTCTTTCCACATTTTGAAACTCTACCTTCTCAAACGTTTCATACTCTCAAGAACCCCACCTCTCCTGGCTCCCTAAGTATGAAACATGTTCACTTCTATTACCTGAATATTTCCTATTTTCTATTTTTTAAAAAGCTTTATGTGCATATTCTATGAAGTAGCCCACAATTGTAGATTTGTGAAGACTGTGTTTGGTGGCCCTTTCCATTTGCTTCCCAGAAGCACCCACTTTAAACAGTTTTGGCCAATTTTTTTTGGTGTTTGTCTCTGTATTTCAAAATGGCAAGTTTATAATGATACTTCTTTTTTTTTTTTTTTTTAAAGATTTTATTTATTTATTTATTAGAGAGAGAGAGTGAGAGAGAGCATGAGCGAGGAGAAGGTCAGAGGGAGAAGCAGACTCCCCATGCAGCTGGGAGCCTGATGTGGGACTCGATCCCAGGACTCCGGGATCATGACCTGAGCCGAAGGCAGTTGTCCAACCAACTGAGCCACCCAGGCGTCCCTATAATGATACTTCTTGATTTTTAAATTCATTCCCTCCTCCATTTATTTATTTATTTATTTATTTATTTATTTTTGGGTGTTGGGCATTATTACTGACTTCCAAAACAGATTTTTCTTCCTTTCCCCTACCACACTCATCTGTATTTCTAATTTCCTCACTCTTCTAATGTGGTTATTTTCTATTTTAGTTAGATCAGCATTCCCGGTAAAAGGTGTAATGTGTGTTTGAACTGTTACTTCAGGATATTCAATTCTGCAAGAGAGGGGAAAAAGAAATGGGATGGAGGATACCCTTAAGGTTAAGCATAGACAGTGAACTGGTAGCTTAGAAGACAGAGGTGAAGCTAATCGTTGAGTGTGAATACTTAGTAAATAACTAGCACATGAGATATAGGTATAATTCATTATGTGTGTTTAAATATATTGTAAATTTTAAAAATATTCAGTAAATAAAACATTAACCAAAACCAGTTATTACTTACAGAAAAGAAAAGGATGAAAAGAACAAGTCATGAGCATATACCTGTGGACTAACTACCCATGTCATCCCTAAATCCGTCACCCATCAGTGGCAGCCGCTATTATCCCACCGTAGGCCCACATATGCTCTCCCATTGAAATGCAAACAAAATTCATGGTTGTTCACTAGGTTAATTGGCAAGCTGCAGCTACGGCTGGCCTGGTGGAATCAGCGTGTGTTATTGGTACCTGGTACCTTCTGTCTCGGGGCACTCTCCTCAGCCCCTCAGCTCTGGTTGTCATGACAACCGGGTCAGTGGGGGTGGGTGAAGCAGTGGAGAGACAAAACATGGAAACAGTACATCGGGAAGGAAGCTTTCCTGACCTTTTTAAGGTTCCTGGCTGGATCTAAAAATTAAATCTAAATCTAAATCTAGGGGCGTCTGGATGGCTCAGTGGGTTAAGCCTCTGCCTTCAGCTCAGGTCATCATCCCAGGGTCCTGGGATCAAGCCCCACATCGTGCTCTCTGCTCTGCAGGGAACCTGCTTCCTCCTCTCTCTGCCCTCCTCTCTGCCTCCTTGTGATCTCTGTCTGTTAAATAAATAAATAAAATCCTTAAAAAATAATAATAATAAATCTAAATCTAAAAATTAAACTGACAGGACGCCTGGGTGGCTCAGATGGTTGAGCATCTGCCTTCCAATCGGGTCATGATCCCAGGGTCCTGGGATCAAGTCCTATGTCATGCTCCCTGCTCAGTGGGGAGCCTACTTCTCCCTCTGCCTCTGTCTCCCTCTCTCTCTCTGTCTCTCAAGAATAAATAAATAAAATCTAAAAAAAATTAAATTGACAAAGACAGATTAGCAGGAGAAAAGCATACAAATTTACTTAATGTAAAATTGACTTGCAGGAGCCTTTATAAGGAAATGAAGACTTGGACAAATGGTTAAACCTAAGCCTTACTATGCTAGGTTTGATGAAGACCTGACAGTCATGGAAGAGTATCATTGGTTAAGGAGTATGAGGTAATTGTAGTGAAAGGGGAAACTTAGCAAGACCTGTTCATTTTTTAAAAAAAATTATTTATTTGAGAGAGAGAGTGTGGAGGGGTTGGGGTGAGGGGACAGAGGGAAAGTGAGGACCCTGAGATCATAACCTGAGCCAAAACAAGAGTCGGACGCTTAACCAACTGTGCCACCTAGGCACCCCTTCATTTGGGTTCTTATCAGCGTTCTCTTGTCTTGGAGATGAAGATGTTCCTTTCTTGCAGGTGTAGGAAGGGTACCTCTCAGCTTAAAATATTTAATAGGCCAAGAGGTCATATTTTAGGGTAGTGTGTAGTGAAGTTTATCAACTGTAGATTCCTTAACTTGAGAATTAAGATCCATCTAGACTGTATCCTATTCCCCAAAAATAAAATTCAATGGTGTAAATTCTAAAGATCTTATTGGTTTTATTCAATGACTCATTGACTGGGCAGCATCCCGTCTAGCAGATAGAAAGGAATTCTAAAGAGCTCTACAAGAAAGGAGGTTGTATAGGCAGAAGGGAGCAGGAGTAAGGAAAGCTGTACTGGGCCGAAAGGCAGATTGCTTATTCGTAAGGGTACTTTCCTTTAGGGAAGGGCAGTCTGCTGGCAGATTCCCCTCCTAGTGCTGGATCAGGAGGCTCCTGATGGACTGGTTTCAGATTTCATTTCTGGGAGAGCCAAAAACTGTTAATTACAAGGGCGCCTGGGTGGCTCAGTGGGTTAAAGCTTCTGCCTTCAGCTCGGGTCATGATCCCAGGGTCCTGGAATCGAGCCCCGCATCGGGCTGTCTGCTCCAACGGGACCCTACTCCCCCCACCACCCCGCCTGCCTCTCAGCCTACTTGTGATCTCTGTCTGTCAAATAAATAAATAAATAAATCTTTTAAAAAAACATAAAACTGTAATTACATGAAGTATCAGTGGAGTATGGCGCGAGCAACTCCATGGGGGGCCTGTTGTCTTGTTGTTATTGTTTTTTAATTTGCTTTTATTTGTTGGCTGACTTATTTATTTTAGAGAGAAAGAAAGCAGGAGCAGGGGGAGAGGCAGAGACAGAAGCAGGCTCCCCACTAGAGCAGGAAGCCCCACATGGGGCTCAATCCCAGGACTCCAGGATTATGAACTGAGCCAAAGGCAGACACTCAACCGACTGAGCCACCCAGGCGCCACGTTTTCTTTTGCTCTGCTTTTTTGCTGTGCACCTCAAAATGAGCCTTTTTTTTTTTTTAAGATTTTATTTATTTATTTGACAGGCAGAGATTATAAGTAGGCCAAGAGGCAGGCAGAGAGAGAGAGAGAGGAGGAAACAGGCTCCCAACTGAGCAGAGAGCCCGACATGGGGCTCGATCCCAGGACCCTGGGATCATAACCTGAGCCGAAGGCAGAGGCTTTAACCCACTGAGCCACCCAGGTGCCCCAGATATGAGCTTTTTAATATGGTCTATGAGCAGCCTCTCCATTTCATGACTTTAGAAGTATTCACCTGGTAGGGCTCTGCCATCAAGAATCTATCTTGGCTCAGGTCATGATCCTGGAGTCCTGGGATCGGGCCCTGCATTGGGCTCTCTGCTCAGCAGGGAGCCTGCTTCCTCCGCTCTCTGTGCCTGCCTCTCTGCCCACTTGGGATCTCTGTCTGTCAAATAAATAAATAAAATCTTAAAAAAAAAAAAAGATGTTATTTATTTGACAGATAGAGATCCCAAGTAGTCAGAGAGGCAGAAGCAAGCAGGCTCCCCACTGAGCAGAGAGCGGGATTCGGGGCTCGATCCTAGGACCCTGAGATCATGACCCGAGCTGAAGGCAGAGGCTTTAACCCACTGAACCACCTAGGCGCCCCTAAACCTGCATTTTTTGAGCGAGAGTCTATGCCAGCACTTTTCACTGTCTTACTTCTTCATCTTACACCTCCTGCCATCTGATGTTTGCCCTCACATCTCCCGCAGAATTCTGAAACTGTTGTTGGGCAGGCACTGGGGGCAAAGCGGGAACCGCTGGGAACAGAAGAGGAGTGGGGTTAAGATTGCCATCAATCAGTTCTTTTTAAGCTGTGGCTTGAGCAGAATCACCTGGGAGGCCTGCGAAACTGCTGGGAGAGTCTTTGATTCAGCGGATCTGGGTTGGAGCTCAGGGCTTTTTTTAAATCATATCCAACAAGTTACCAGGGGCTGTGGACTCTGCTTGTCCACAGGCCATATTTTTAAAGAACCACTTGAATAAAGTATTGTACCTAATGTGTATTTACGGCTGCTTCTCATCTGCAAAATATTTCTTTATCAGAACTTTGACTTTTGCTTTTTAGTTAAAACAAGCAAGATGACGTTTGAGTAGTTTCTCCTGATTTCCAGCTAAAGCCGGTAGAGGGGAAGACGCACATTAACTACATGATGGGAAAAACATGTATGGGGAAGGCGGCGGACTCATTCTCCACCTGCAGCAGAAAATCTGCACTTCATATTGGCGCTCGTTTCCAGAGTTCAGAACAAGTATTGGGGCGAGGGTGGGAATTTATAAATTTGGTTAATTTCAGCTGCTCACAAATGTTAAATGCAATTCAATTAATGGTCTAGAAAACAATCTAAAATTACAGATCCAAAGCACACATCCATAACATAGCAAGCTCTTAAGGTGTTTATAGCGGACACTTTATTTCTCCTCTCCGTTCCCTTACTAGCATCCACGGGTTTAAGAAGTCAGGCAAGGAAAACTTTTAAAGAAACTTTCTCAATTAATTTAACGGGGAGTTAATCAGCAGTTGGGTGGGTGGGGAATCACCCTGCATCTCTCAGCACTAGAACCCCGGGGTGGGGCTGGGGGCGGGAAGCCCAGTTTACAAACCAAGAAGCATTTCCAGAAGTCTGGAATAAACCGACTTTCAAGGCAACCTTAAGGGAGATACAACCACAGAGCTTCTTTTAAAAATTTCTGCCTACGTGACAGAGAGTATGATTGTCTTAATGCAGAGCAGATGAAGCATTACCCTATTAGTCCGCTAATAGGACTATGCCACTCACCTTATCCCTTTAACCATTAGCATTTACATTAAAATAGGCTGGCTGATTGGCTTATCTGTTGTTTTAAAAGGAAACCGGATGAAAACTTTGGGGTTTGATTTTTCTCTTGCTGCTCTGCCTGTTGGTGAAGTTTGGGTTTTTTCTCCCTCTTTCTGGGCTGTTAAGTTTTTGCCAGGCTACTTTGTAGCAAGGTGGGTCCTGAGCATCACCTCCCACCGGACCCCAAAGATCGAGGAGGAGCCTCGGTCTGTCACTAGGCTTCCAATGGATTCGCCAGAGCAGCTTTACCCAACCTGGGCTCCGGGATCATCTCAGACACCCAATGAAGAGGATTCCCAGGAAAGCTCAGGTAAGCCCAACGGTACCCTTTCTGACAACAGAGGGTTTGGGAGTGAAGAGGTTGCCTTCCTTCTTAAATTGACTTCAGTCTTTTAAAGAGAAATGCAGGAAGGGGAACCCCTTCCAGACAGGAGGGCCAAGGTTGGGTAGGTCTCCCCAGTGAAGAAATCCAGGAGGAGGGGAAATTGGGGAGGGAGTGTTGAGAACTGCATGGTTTACTTAGTACGTTCAGGAACACTTGCAATGTTTTCAGCCCAGTTTCTAGGGAAGAGCTATGAATTCTCCAAGGTCGTGCCTCAGAATGTCTGCCTACCACAAGTGGCAGAAGGGAAAAAATACTATAAACCAAAACGGATTCAACCTAAAATTTTTCTTCACTTCAGCAACCTTTTTTGGGTTGGTTTACCAGCTAAATTTACCCTTTAGGAATGTTAAGCAGGGAAATGGCTTTTCACAGGAAATTGAAGGAAGAGGAATACTTAAAGCCATGAATGTGCTCTATAATGTAAATTAGTAGGACGCTTTAGAGGGCGTTCTTAGGAACAGTGCCCCAGAACTACTGTCAATTAGGTCCTCTGCTGGCTTCTTGCTGTAGCAGAACTCGTTTCTGGGAGCGGTACCCAATCCCAGGCTTAGCCACGGAGAAGCACCCAATGTATTTGAAATCTTACTGAACCCTGATTAATGGGTAGGCCTGAGTCCGTCCTCACTGGGCAGCTAGAAAGCTGGGTGGGAAGCTTGCTGATACTTGGTAATTTGTCAGCATCCCCTCCCCAGCCCAGACCTGCCTTCCCCAATCTTCAAGGAAAGAACCTGGGTGGGTATGTACAAGGGGGAAATTAAGGAGCGGTTACCTGTATAATTCGATCTGTTTTTCCTCCAGTCTGCCTTAGTACATGATGGTTCCCAGCTAGGGATCATTATTTATATGCGCACAAGTCCCTAAAAGTCCAATGGATCCTGACTCTCTTACTGAGTGCTTTCACAGGGAAAATGAACATTAACTGCTAGGAGAGTGAATGGGGTATGCATAATGGTTTGGATCGAAGAGGTGAGTGGCTGATTTTGGAGTTGGAGTGGAGAGGTTTGAGAGGTTTTGTACGGTGAAAAGGTTGGATGTGAGTGAAGAGGGTAACAGTTGGGCTTCTTAGTTCCGGTTGTTGTTGTTTTTAAGGTTTTATTTGTCAGAGCACAAGCAAGGGGAGTGGCAGGCTCCTGGCAAAGGAGGAAGCCTCATGACCTGAGCCAAAGGCAGATGCTTAACTAACTGAGCCACCCAGGGGTCCCATGGAGAGACTGTTGTATGTGGGGTTTGTCTGTTTCACGAGCCTGTACCTGCCTCCTCCCCTCTGCGAAACTCAAGATGTTTAGAATTGTTACCAAGTGCTGAAACTTGTTCACTGATTTTTGATTTGCGTTAATGCTTTGCCGGTCTCTTCCTCTCTTCTGTTACAAATTAACAAAAGTAAAAATGGGAAAACTACAAATACCTGATTTCTCTCCCATGTTTTTCCACTTGGAATCGTGTATTTAGGTACCTGTTGACCCTGTGGGGGGGGGGGAATTTAACCTTTAGAACTAACAACAGCAGGAGGAGCAGGAAAAGTTTTTTAAAGAACTGTTTCCCATCAGTGGATTTTTTTTTTTAAGGTTTTATTTATTTTTAGAGGGAGAAGGACAGACTCCAGTTCGAGCAAGCTGAGGGCTGAGCCTAACGGGGCTGATCTCATGACCCTGAAATCATGAGATTAAGACCTGAGGGGACATCCATTTGGCCACTTAACTGAGCCACCCAGCTGTCCCCCGTCATCATGGATTCTTTTTAGGATTTTATTTACTTGACAAAGCACAAGCAGGGAAACCAACAGGCAGAGGCAAAGGGAGAAGCAGGCTCCCCGATGAGCAGGGAGCCTAATGCGGGGCTTGATTCCAGGACCTTGGGATCATGACCTGAGCTGAAGGCAGATATTTTTATAATTTTTTTTAAAAGGTTTTATTTATTTGAGAGAGAATGAGTGAGAGAGCATGAGAGAGCAGGTCAGAGGGAGAAGCAGACTCCCCCTTAAGGCAGATACTTAACCAACTGAGCCATCCAGGAGTCCTATCAGTAGTGGCGTCTTAAGCATGTTCTCAGATGTACGGTCTCACCACGTTCAGCATCTTAACACAGGCACCGTAGGTGATGGCACTAGATGTGATCTTCCATCTTGAACGTCCCATTGTGGAGCTTCGGAGGAGCAGACCTCCTTCGAGCATGAGACCAGTGACTTCTGAATGATACAGTGCACTCTATGATGGATTTTAACTTTCTCTTTTCTTATAGGTGCCTCTCAAACGCTCTCCGAAGTATTAACCAAGAACCTTGGTAAATTGACCCTAGACTCTAGTATCCTCCTCCCTTCCCCTCTGCCAGAGTATCCGTCTCAGCAGCCAGGCAGAGAGAGGAAACCACAGGGGCTGGTGGAGCGCATCCTCAGCAGCAGTGGGAGGAGGACTGGAGTGAGGACCTTGTTAACAGCCCGGAAGGAAAGAATGGCAAGGATGATTCGAATGATTCAGTACCAGCGCTACCTAAACCCGGGGTCTCAGGTAGGCTTGTGGGATCTGGGCAGACAGTGCTGCCCCACCTGGTGCTCAGTGAGCCATTAAGAATGATGTCCGGGGTGGCTCAGTGGGTTAGATTTAAAGCCTCTGCCTTCGGCTCAGGTCATGGTCTCAGAGTCCTGGGATTGAGCCCCACATCGGGCTTTCTGCTCAGCAGGGAGCCTGCTTCCTCCTCTCTCTCTCTCTCTGCCTGCCTCTCTGACTACTTGTGATCTCTGTCTATCAAATAAATAAATAAAATCTTTAAAAAAAAAAAAAAATGATGTCCTGGGTGGCTCAGTGGGTTAAAGCCTCTACCTTCAGCTCAGGTCATTGTCCCAGGGTCCTGAGACTGAGCCCCACATCGGGCTTTCTGCTTGGCAGGGAGCCTGCTTCCTCTTCTCTCTCTGCCTACTTATGATCTTTGTCAAATAAAAAAATAAAATCTTTAAAAAAAAAAAATGATGCCCAACGGGAAGCCTGGGGGCTCAGTCTGTTAAGCCTCTGCCTTCGGCTCCGGTCATGGTCCCAGGGTCTTCAGACTGAGTCCCACATCAGGCTCCCTGATCAATGGGAAGCCTGTTCTGCCTACTGCTCCCCCTTCTTGTGCAGCCTCGTTCTCTTGTCTCTGACAAATCTTTTAAATTAATGATGGACAGAATGATGAGCACAGGGTGTGAATAGCACTTGTGTTTTCAGGATTGTCCCAACAATTGATGGTAGATGTATAATGTTAGTAATCCAGCCTTTTTGATGGTTTTTGAATAAATATATATTTTTCCCCCCATAAAGCTTCAAAAAGATCTACAGCAGAAGGAAACGGAGGAGGTAAAATAAGATTTTCTCACGTTGTACATGTGGGTGGCTATCTGGTTTCTGGTTTCTGGTTTTTGTTCTGTTTTTTGTTGTTTCTTGTTTTTTTGTTTTTTGAGAGGAGAAAAGGGGAATGGATTTGGACCTTCTAAATCTCTGAGAACTCTGGAGAAATCCCATTTATGCTTGTAATCTTTAGTTCAGTTCTATTTTTTCCCTTTTTTCTTAGAGCAGTTTTAGATTAATGGCAAAGCAGAGTAGAAGGTTGAAGCTTCCCGTGTATCTCCTGAACAGTGCCCACCACTATGAACATTCCATGCCATGGTGAATTTGTACAGTTGGATCACCTCAAGTCTGTTATTTACATTAGGTTTAACCCTTGGTGGTACATCTGTACTTCTGCAAATGTTGTCAAAACATGGTCATGAAGATAATCTATAGTAAGAGCAGACAACCCCAAGTACTGGGTCCAGTTACTTTGAAGGGATTCAGAGAATGACACAAGGATACATTTTTTTACTGGTTCACAATCAGGTGTTCCTATCACAAAATGACCCACAGTCTGGCATTCTTTGGTACCCATACATTTCAGTCTTGCCTCTTTACCTCTAAAAACGTGTATTCCAAAGGCTCGTTTAGGGATGCCTGAGTGGCTCAGTTGGTGAAGCATCCAACTTTTTTAAATTTTTAAATATTTTTAATAAACATATAATGTATTAGCCCCAGGGGTACAGGTCTGTGAATTGCCAGGTTTACACACTTCACAGCCTCACCATAGCACATAGCCTCCCCACTGTCCATAACCCCACCCCCCTTCTCCCAACCCCCCTTCCCCCAGCAACCCTCCGTTTGTTTTGTGACATTAAGAGTCTCTTATGGGGGCACCTGGGTGGCTCAGTGGGTTAAGCCACTGCCTTCAGCTCAGGTCATGATCTCAGGGTCCTGGGATCGAGTCCCGCATCGGGCTCTCTGCTCAGCAGGGGGCCTGCTTCCCTCTCTCTCTCTCATTCTCTCTCTCTCTGCCTGCCTCTCCGTCTACTTGTGAGCTCTCTCTGTCAAATAAATAAATAAAATCTTCAAAAAAAAAAAAAGAGTCTCTTACGGTTTGTCTGCCTCCCAATCCCATCTTTTTTCATTTATTCTTTTCCTTCCCCCCCACCCCCAACCCCCCACACTGCCTTTCCACTTGATCATATCAGGGAGATCATATGATAGTTGTCTTTTTCCGATTGACTTATTTGAAGCATCCAACTCTTGATCTCAGCGCTGGTCTTGATCTGTGGGTGAGTTCAAGCCCTGAGTTCGTCTCCCTGCTCCACTGGAGTTAACTTAAAAGGTTATCATAATAACTAAGTCTGGATTTGAGGGTGGTTACATCTCATGGTGCAGTTAATCCATTTTATTGAAATTATTAATGCAGTTAAATTCGTTTCATTTCATTTCTTCTCAGGGTGAAACAAGAGTGGAAAGATTCAGATGTCGCTGTCATTATTGCCTGTATCACAAAGATCTTGCTGAGGAAACCAGCATGGAGAATAATTATGACGTGGAGCCAATGTAAACAGACTTTTATCCTTGAACTCTTTCTTTCTGCTAGTGATTTTAGGATCATTTTGCAGCAGCTTGGAAGGCTGCTCTATGTTAGGGCAAACTAATATTTTGATAATCTGTGATATTACAAGGGTTTTTTTTTTTTTTAATATCTTTTTTTTTTTTTTAACCGTGATGCCTGTAATTTGTGAGGAGTCCTGTAGTTTGCATTTGGATGACTTTCAGTATGCTTGCACCTTTTGATTTGACCTAAGGAAGCACTAATAGGTTTTGAATGTTGCCTGTGTGTTTGAGAGACCTGAAGTCATTAAGATAAGATCTAATACCAAAAATTAGAAGCCAAGTAACTTGTGCAGAAGGAATACAAGAAAACTCTGGGTGGTTTGGTAAGCAAAATTAGGGTGGGTACATATGCTAGATTTTCTGGTTTTCTGACATTGTAATAAAATTTTTTTGTTGTGCTCTTCAGTTTTCAGTAGGAGGTGTGTGTGTAGAGGATCTTAATAAAATTGAGTTATTTGAATATCTGTTACTGAGTCTTGTTTTTTTTTTTTTAACTCATTTTTTCTGTATGTTTAATGAACAAGAATTCTTAGGACATTACTAGCATGTAAACTGGCATTCTAATCTGTGGTGATGTCCTACTGGAAAGGGAGCTGATATTCCTGGGTAAGGTTGGAAAGCAAGGGGACAGATACTGGGTGGCCTGGGTGGCTCAGTAGGTTAAAGTGTCATCTTTGGCTTAGGTCTTGATCTTGGAGTCCTGGGATCGACCCCCCACATCAGGCTCCCTGCTCAATGGGGAATCTTTTTCCTTCTACCCTCCCCTCTGCTCGTGATCTCTCTTGCTCTTTCAAATCTTTTAAAAGACAGATTCTTGTACATACCACCTTCTGGAAGAGCTCTTGAAAACTGGGAGATACAGGTGAAATACGTGTTCAAAGTGTTCCATGTGGAGGAGAAGCAACTGGAGACCTGGGTGAAGAAATAAATCCCCTAAGTACATAGGTATGGAACCATAATCTGTTGGTCCTCAGAATGGGGTGGAGGTAGAAACAGCATGAACTTGAAGACTGGTTGCAACAAATGGAAAGGGTAATGGGTTATGTTGTGGGGAGGACATTAAATATTGGCCTCTGCTCACTACCAAAGTAGGTCTTAAGAGGTTACTCTACTTAGGTCTAGTCTAGCTGTCCTAGTCTACTAACATGGATAAGTTGTGGGAAGGCTTAAAGTTTCATTTAGCTTGCAACAAAATTCGGTGGTGTATATTTTTCATGGAAAACCTATTCAAGACTGCACAAAAGTGGCTGAGAGATGAAAATTACTTTCTGCACTTTAAATACTGTTATTATATAGTTCTTTAATCTTTCCTTTTGAGTTCCTTTCTCAGGTGTTCTGAGATGCAGGGCCCCTGACGTGGGGCTTGAAGGCAGGACCCTGGAATCCTGACTTTCAGGCATCCCTAAAAATATTCAAGAATTCAACATGGAGCTCACACTCAGACCCTGATACCAAGAGTTGCTTGTTCTACTGACTGAGCCAGTCTGGTGTCTACATTTTTATTTTTAACTTAGAAAAGTTCCCAGGATTAGGCTAGTAAGTCTATTTCACCTAGGTATTAGCAATGCTTAACACTTTTTACTGAGATACTTGGAAATAAATTTCTGATGTTAATCCCTCATTCTCAAATACTTAGTATTTTGAATAAGTGTGTTCTCTGACAGAATGACGAATTTAAGACATAAATTTTTTTGTAAAGAAATTGTATAATTTTTGCCTCTTCAGCCTTCTGTATCACTCTTCTGTGACTCTTCAGTGCAGCAGAGATTGAGATTTCTTTGTCTAATACAACCTGAACATCAGTGGGTGATTTTTCTCTCCTTTATCATACCGGCCACATTTGTATATGTGTGTACTTCTTCAGGAACTTAGAATTCAGGTTTTCTTTCCAGTGGTTATCTCTAAAACTTAAACCTTAATATTTTTACTTTTCCTTAGTACCTATTTTTCTAATGTGAATAGTAATTTCATTTTTCCCTTCCTACATTTTTCAGTCTTCTCCAGCTCTTTTTTTTTTTTTTTAAGATTTTTATTTATTTATTTGAGAGATACAAGTAGGCAGAGAAGCAGGCAAAGAGAAAAGGGGAAGCAGGCTCCCTGCTGAGCAGAGAGCCCAATGCCCAATGCGGGGCTGATCCCAGGATGCTGCGATCATGACCTGAGCAGAAGAGAGAGGCTTGAACCCACTGAGCCACCCAGGCACCCCTCTTCTCCACCTCTTAATCTGAATCAGTTATCTTTTGGTGTTAAACCCCGCTCAACTCCAGTTTACAGAGAAACCAGCTATTACCATGTACCACCTTCCCCTCAATTTTTTTTTAAGAGTTTATTATTTATTTGACAGAGATCACAAGCCCGTGGAGAGGCAGGCAGAGAGAGAGAGAGGAGGAAGCAGGCTTCCTGCCGAGCAGAGAGCCCGATGCGGCACTCGATTCCAGGACCCCTGAGATCATGACCTGAGCGGAAGGCAGCGGCTTAACCCACTGAGCCACCCAGGCACCCCAACCTTTTTTTTTTTTTTAAGATTTTATTCATTTGACAGAGATCAAAGTGGGGGTGCGGGGGGTGCGGAGCAGGCTCCCCGTTGAGCAGAGCCCCATGCGGGACTTGATCGCAGGACCCCAAGATCATGACCTGAGCTGAAAGCAGAGGCTTAACTCACTGAGCCACCCAGGCGCCCCTCCCCTCAACTTTTCAACTGTCATTCCTCCTACATCATTAGATTTCCCACTGCTTGTTCTGCTACTCCTATCTGCTCACTTTTTAAAGTCCCTTTTCCTCCAGTTACGTATGTGTAATGCCCTGTAATAATGCCCATTGTTAACTCTTCTGTTCTTTTTTTTCTTGAGAGACTGCCTGTCTCTCTCCTTTTGCTCAAGGGTATTAGGAGCATTGTTCTTCTGTTGTAAATGCTGAGTGTCCTTCAGAGCTGAGACCAGCTTGCTCCCCTGCCCCCATCCCTCTCGAGTATCTTGCCTGACTGTTCAATGCAAAAGGGTCTTTTATATTAACTCTAACTCTCTGGACCTTTTCCTCTTGAGCACCGTGTGTTCTTTTGGTTTCATTTAGTATCTTGAGTACTTTCTTCAGAGTGGATCTGTTCCATTGCTTTTGTTTTATCTGGGGAGTCCAATTCTGTATGTTTGCGACTGCCTTTGCTTGTCTTTATATTTTTTTCTAGAATTCTCTTAAAATTTCCACTCAATTTTCTTTATTTTTTTTAAAAGATTTTATTTATTTGACAGAGATCACAAGTAGGCAGAGAGGCAGGTAGAGAGAGGGAGAAGCAGGCTCCCTGCTGAACAGGGAGCCCGATGTGGGGCTCAATCCCAGGACCTTGGGATCATGACCTGAGCTGAAGGCAGAGATTTTAACCCACTGAGCCACTCAGAGCCCCAGGACCTTGGGATCATGACCTGAGCTGAAGGCAGAGATTTTAACCCACTGAGCCACTCAGGCAACCCTCCACTCAATTTTCGTTGTTATTCCTTTTATCTTCTGTTCATAGGCATACCTTAGAGTGAGAGTGATTTTGGTTCCAGACCACTGCAGTAAAGCAGGTATCACAACAAAGTGAGTCAAATGAATTTTTTGGTTTCCCAGTGCATAGAAAAGTTTGGTTTACACAATGCTGTAGTTCATTAAATGTGCAAAAGCATTATGTCTAAAAAATGTAGATACCCTAATTAAATACTTTATTGCTAAAAATACTAACCACCATCTGAGCTTTCAGCTAGTGGTGGTCTTTTTCCTGGTGGACTGTCTGGCTTCTGATGTTGATGGCTGCTGCCTGATGAGGGAGGTTCCTTGCTGAAGGCTGGGGTTACTGTGGCAGGTTCTTTAAACAACAAGGAAGTTCGCTTCATCTATTCCTTTCAGGAGCAATTTCTGGGTAGCGTGAATCTATGCGGTTCAATGGCATTTTACCCACAGAACATCTTTCAGAATTGGAGCCTCCTCTCCCGCCTGCTGGTGCTTTATAGACTAAGTTAATGTAATATTCTAAATCCGTTGTCATTTCAACAGTCTTCACAGCATCTTCTATAGGAGTAGATTCCATTTCCTGAAGCCACTTTCTTTGCTCTTCCATCAGAAGAAACTCATTCAGGTTTGGTCATGAGATTGCATCAACTCACGCACATCTTAGGCTCCATCTGATTCTAGTTCTCTTGCTGTTTGAACCACATCTGCAGTCACTTTCTCTACTGAAGTCTTAAAGCCTTCAGTCCTCCAGTGAGGACTGGAATTCGCTTCCTCCAAACTTGTAATTATTGCTATTTTGACCACTCACCTGGAATAACAGATTTTTTTTTTTTTTAAGATTTTGCTTATTTGACAGACAGATATCACAAGTAGACAGAGAGGCAGGCAGAGAGAGAGAGAGGAGGAAGCAGGCTCCCTGCTGAGCAGAGAGCCCGATGCGGGACTCGATCCCAGGACCCTGGGATCATGACCCGAGCCGAAGGCAGCAGCTTAACCCACTGAGCCACCCAGGCACCCAATAACAGATGTTCTTAATGGCATCAAGAATAGCAAATTGTTTCCGGAAGGTTCTCATTTTTCCAGATGTATCAGAGAATTCAATATCAATGGCAGTGATAGTCTTAATATAAGTTATTTCTTAAAGAATAAGACTTAAAAAGTCTTAAAATAAGACTTAAAAGTTGGGCGCCTGGGTGGCTCAGTTGGTTTAAGCAACTGCCTTCGGCTCAGGTCATGGTCCCAGAGCCCTGGGGTCGAGTCCCACATCGGGCTCCCAGCTCCTTGGGGAGTCTGCTTCTCCCTCTGACTTCCCCTCTCATGCTCTCTCTCAGTCTCTCTCTCTCAAAATAAACAAATAAAAAATATTAAAAAAACATAAGACTTAAAAGTTGAAGTTACTCCTTGCGGGGTGCCTGGGTGGCTCAGTGGGTTAAAGCCTCTGCCTTCAGCTCAGGTCATGATCCCGGGGTTCTGGAATTGAGCCTCGCATCGGTCTCTGCTCTGCGGGGAGCCTGCTTCCTCCTCTCTCTGCCTGCCTCTCTGCCTACTTGTGATCTCTATATGTCAAACAAATAAATAAATAAATCTTTAAAAAAAAAAAAATTGAAATTACTCCTTGCTCTATGGGCTACAGAATGGATGGTATATTAGCAGTAATGAAACCAACGTGAATCGCATTGGCTATCTCCATCAGAGCTCCTGGGTGACCAGGTGCAGTGTCCATGAGCAGTCCTATTTGGACGGGAATCTTTTATTCTGGACAGTAGTTTCCAACAGTGTGCTGAACATTCAATAAACCATGTCATAAATGTGCTGTTCTGCAGGCTTTGCTATTCCACTTACCCCAGGCAAAGCACATTTAATACAATTCTTTTTTTTTTTTTTAAGATTTTATTTATTTATTTGACAGACAGAGATCACAAGTAGGCAGAGAAGCAGGCAGAGAGAGAGGAGGAAGCAGGCTCTCTGCTGAGCAGAGAGCCTGATGTGGGGCTCGATCCCAGGACCCTGGGATCATGACCCGAGCCTAGGGCAGCAGCTTTAACCCACTGAGCCACTCAGGAGCCCCCATTTAATACAATTCTTAAGGGCCCTAGAATTTGCAGGATGGTGAAGATTTAAGTCACCAGCTGCCCTTGCCCCTAACATTACTTCATCCTTGGAAGCTCTGAAGCCAGGCCTGACTTCTCACTGGCTATGAAAGCCCCAGATGGTATCTCCTAGTAGAGGCCTGTTTCACCTACTTTAAAAATATGTGGTTTGCAAATACTTTTCCCGACTCGTTTGTTTTTACATCCTCTGTGAGGTTTTTCATGGAGCAATAGTTCTTAGTGAAATCCAATTTATGAATTTTTCCTTTTATGAATCCTGCTTTTAGTGTCAACTCTTAAGAGCTCTTTGCCTTGGGTTCTTGGGTGGCTCAGTCAGCTAGGTGTTTGCCTTCTGCTCAGGTCATGATCCTAGGGTTCTGGCATCAAATCCCGCATCGGGCTCCCTCTGCCTGCTGCTCCCCCAACTTGTGCTCTCTCCCTCTCTGTCAAATAAATAAAATCCTTATTTAAAAAAACAAAAAACAAAAAACCTCTGTCTAGTTCTAGATTCTGAGGACCTTTCTTATGTTGTTTTTGTTTTAAGATTTTCTTTATTTATTTGACAGAGAGGGACACAGCGAGAGAGGGAACAGAAGCAGGGGGAGTAGGAGAGGGAGAAGCAGGCTTCCCATGGAGCAGGGAGCCTGATGTGGAGCTTAATCCCAGGATCCTGAGATCATGACCCAAGCCAAAGGCACAAGCTTAATGACTGAGCCACCCAGATGCCCCCTCTATGTTGTTTTAAATTTAAGTCTGTGACTTTTATTAATGATATACGGCTCTTTCCACCATTTTGGAGGCTGTGGAGACCTGCGGCTGACAGGACTTATATAAAACAAATATGTCTGGCGGGCTGTGGGTGAAGCCCTTTTTTTTTTTCCATTTATTTTCCATTTATTATTTATTATTATTATTACTTTTTTATAAACATATAATATATTTTTATCCCCAGGGGTACAGGTCTGTGAATCGCCAGGTTTACACAGGGTGAAGGCCATTTTTACTGGCTGTAAGTGGTTGTTTCTGAAACCAAAGGGACCAAACAGCTCTTCTTAAAATTGAAGGTTAAGGGACGCCTAAGTGGGTCAGTGGGTTAAAGCCTTTGCCTTTGGCTCAGGCCCTGATTTCAGGGCCCAGGGATCGAGCCCCACATCGGGCTCTCTGCTCGGCTGGGAGCCTGCTTCCCCTTTCTGTCTCAGCCTGCTTCTCTGGCTACTTGTGATCTCTGTCTGTCAAATAAATAAATAACATTTTTAAAAAATTGAAGGTATTTATGTTAGAGATGAAACTGACTTTTCTATCTAGGTGAGATAGGCTTAAATATATGTGTAAAGCAAAGAACACAGTGACTCCTGGTGGCCAATCGAAAAAAAACCAGAGTAATTTGGGGAAAGGTAAATTAGACCCAAGGAAGCAGTGGCGAGGTTCATGTCAGATTCCCGCTAAGGCCATTGGACACAGAATCCATGTGATGCTGGATCCCTCAAGGATTTAAACATTAAAAGATACGTAATATAAGGGGCGCCTAGGTGGCTCATTCAATTAAAGGGCAGACTTTAGCTCGGGTCATGACCTCAGGGTCCTGGGATGGAGTCTCTTGCCTGGACTACCTGCTCAGGGAGAACCTGCTTCTCCCTCTGCTTGCCACCCTCCACCCCCTCTCGTGCTTGCTCGCTCTCTCAAAAGCAAATAAAATCCTAAAAACAAAAACAAAAAATACTTATTCTAGGCCTATTTCCAGACCAAATCGCCACCAAGTGCTTGCCAGTTCTCCCGAGCTTTCTGCCCAAATTGATGGCGATTTGGGCAGAAAGCTCCTGAGAATTAGCCAGCATTGTGTGGGGATTCAGGCCCCAATCGTGCCCCCTCCTTAGAGCACTTTCTCCCTAGGTGCAGGTTGTGACCATCTGGGAACTCGAGCAGGGGACACGGGGCTCCTGAGAGAGCCCCAGCTGAGGGGAGTTTTCCAGGGAGGAGTTGGGGGAGGCGTTCAGGCTCAGCATCAGGCTCTGTGTGGGTGGCCTAGGTAGGGGGCAGGTAGGTTTCTCCTGGTCTGAGGGTTCTGTGCAGCTCCAGAAGGCACGGTTTCCATCTTTTGGCAGGGGGACTCCTAGGGTGTGGCTCAGGGGTCCCCAATCTGGAGGGCTTGGGGGACAGGCCCCTGGGGACAGAGGCCTGAAAAGCCAACCTAGCATAAGGGTGAGGGCCTAGGGTAATGGCAGGCCGGATCTGCCAGTGCTGAAAACGAATCCCCAGGGGGCTGAGTTGAGGGAGGGTTTGGCCATGTGTGCACCTGGCTTTTAGAGCGCTTTCTGGCAGGGTTCCCGTAGTGACAGTGACCACTCCGGAACTCGAGCCAGGCGTTGGTGGCTCCCCTGAAGGCCCACGCAGCCAGAAGGGAGTTCGCTGGGGGTTTCGGCCAATTCTCACGAGCTTTCTCCCCAAATAGATATCGATTTGGGGAGAAAGCTCGTGAGAATTGGCCAGTGTTGTGTGGTGGTTCGGGCCACACCCCCACCCGCTGTTGAGAGAGCTTTGTGGTTAGGTCCCTGTTGTGATCATCTGGAAACTCCTAGGGGGGATATGCGGCTCTCATGAGGACCCCAGCTGAGGGGAGCTTTTCAGGGGTGGGCAGAGTTGAGGGAGGGGCTCAGGCTGACTATCAGGCTCCATGTTGGTGGCCTGGTGGAACGACAAAAGTGAGGGTGGCCTTGGGGGGGGCATGCACATTTCTCCCAGTCTGAGGGTTCTGCGCAACTCCAAATGGCACAGTTTCCTCCAGCGTGGCAGGCAGAGTCCTTGGGGTGTGGCTCAGGGGTCCTCAATCTGGAGGGTTTAGGGCCCAGGTCTCTGGGATAGAAGCCTGAAAACCCAATCTAGTGTTTGGATTAGGGCCTTGGGGGATGGCAGGCCCTATCTGCTCACACTGGTGTGAGATTCCCAGAGGGCTGATTTGAGGGTGGGGTTCAGGGGATGCATCAGGTTTTGGTTTTGTGGCCTGGAGCTGCCGGGAGCCACCCGTAGTGGGGGTGGACTCAGGAGGGCATGCAGTTTTCTCCCGCTCCGAGGGTTTTGTGCATCTCCAAATGGCATGGTTTCTTCCTGGGTGGCAGGCTGAGTCCTGGGGTGTGGCTTGCCAGTCATCAATCTGGAAGGCTTGGGGGCCAGGCCATGAAAAAGGGGCAGAAGCCTGAAAACCCAATCTAAGGTTAGGGTTTGGGCTTCAGACATCGAAGAACTGATCTGTTGGCACTAGGGCGGGCTCCTGTGGGGCATGAGCTGAGGACAGGTATCAGGCCGTGCATCAGTCCCCGGGATTGTGGCTGGGGGAGTCCTCCGGAGCTAGGGGTGGCCTCAGTTGGGCATGCACGTTTCTGCCACTCTGAGGGTTCTATGCAACTCCAAATGGCAGGGTTTCCTCCTGGTGGCTGTTGGAGTCCTGCGGTGTGGTACGAGGGTCCCGAAATGGGTGAGTCAGCTGTTCGGGTGGTGGATAAAGAACAGGATGAAAATCAGAATGTAACTGGCACTGTTATTCTTAAATACTGTTGATATATAATCAACACAGATCAACAGATCACAATGCTAATGAATCCCAGCTCAGGTGGCTGCGTCTCTTCAAAGGTACCGTAGAATCCTTCCTTCCCCATTTAACCTAAGTTGGAGAAACGGAAGTCCTGTGATGCTTAAGAAGAAGGGAGTAGGGGGCACCGTGGTGGCTCAATAGGTTAAGCATGTGACTCTTGATTTTGGCTCTGGTCATGATCTCAGAGTCTTGGGATGGAGACCCAAGTCAGGCTCCATACTCAGCTTGGAGTCTGTCTGAGATTCTCTCTCCCCATCTTCCCTTTTACTCTCCCTACTCGTGTGCTCTCTCTCTCTTTCTAAAATAAATATGTAAAATCTTTAAAAAAGAAAAAAAAAAGGATGGAATAATGGAGAATAAATGGAAATGGTGTGACACATTAATGTAGGTTTTCAATTGCCAGCCTGTGCTTGGATGTCAAGCAAAGCAATTCTGTGCTACCTTTAATGGTCATGCCAAAAAGAAACCTTTCTTTTTTAAACAGTTTTACTGAGATATAATTTACATACTACATAATTTGCTCAAACCTCTCTTTGCAGTTAATATTAAGCAGTACTGAATGTGAAGATTTATGTCTTTTTTTTTTAAGATTTTATTTATTTATGTATTTGTCAGAGAGAGAAAGAGAGCACAAGCAGGCAGAGTGGCAGGCAGAGAGAGAAGCAGGTTCCCCACTGAGCAAGGGGCCCGATGTGGGACTTGATCCCAGGACCCTGGGATCATAACCTGAGCCAAAGGCAGTGGCTTAACCAACTGAGCCACCCAGGCATCCCAAGATTTATGTCTTAATTTTATTTTGGATTATATAATCAAATATGTCCTGCATTCATCTTTCATTTGGTTAATAAATATTTTTAACATTCTTTTTTATTTTAAAATTTTGAAAATATTTTGCCTCAAATATATATATATATATATATATTTTTTAAAGATTTTATTTATTTATTTGACAGACAGAGAACACAAGTAGACAGAGGCAGGCAGATAGAGAGGAAGGGAAGCAGGCCCCCCACTGAGCAGAGAGCCCGATGTGGGACTCGATCCCAGGACCCTGAGATCATGACCTGAGCCGAAGGCAGCGGCTTAACCCACAGAGCCACCCAGGTGCCCCTGCCTCAAATATATTTATTATGTTCTGTATATGACAGGTTTCTCTATAATTCCATTTTAATAGTCTCTTCTTTGAAATAGATGATTTTAATATGCTTATATTTTAAATTTTTTATGAAAATTTCTTTTATAGTTATTTTTCAATTTAAACTATATCTCTTCCCAATTCCAGACTTTTCAGTTATTTTCCCATCCTTTGAACATAGCCAGTAAATCAGCATGTTTTATCTACCAACAGAAAACCACACACGGGGTGCCCGGGTGACTCAATTGATTAAGCGGCTGTCTTCTGCTCAGGCCATGATCTCAGGGTCTTGGGATGGAGCCCTACATTGGGCTTCCTGATCAGCAGGAGGCCTGCTTCTTCCTCTCCCAGTCCCGTGAGTAGTTGTATTCCTTCTCTTGCCCTCTCTCTCTCTGTTCCAGTAAATCAATAAAATCTTTAAAAAAAAAACAAACAAAAAACCCCCAAAACACACACACACACACACACAAATGCATATATATATATATATTCTTTTTATGGTTGTCTAGAATTTTAGTTCCACTGAAAATATGAAGTTATTATATAGTAAATACATACCATTGGCCAATAGTTCCTGTTTTCTTTCTTTTCTTTTCTTTTTTGTAATTTATCACTATCTTTAAGACAAGAAAGATTGTCTTATGTTTGAATATGTCACATTTCAGTATTAGGTTTTTGTTTTTTTTTTTTTAAGATTTTATTTATTTATTTGAGAGAGAGGCAGAGAGAGAGAGCATGAGCGAGGAGGTCAGAGGGAGAAGCAGACTCCCCATGGAGCCGGGAGCCCGATGCGAGACTCGATCCCGGGACTCCGGGACCATGACCTGAGCCGAAGGCAGTCGTCCAACCAACTGAGCCACTCAGGCGTCCCTCAGTATTAGGTTTTAATAAAACAAATAAAACATCTAGGAGATTAACAAATTGAATAGGTTTCCTTTTCAGTGTGTATGTTGAGGATGACTTTTTCATCAAATTTGTGGAAGTTGGAGAATTTATTAGTAGGCAATCCTGAGCTACACTGATGCTATTGCTACTGATTGTATTTTGTCTGTTTTGAGGTGTGCCCCCCACCCCCAGGTTTGGAGGCTCCTATTGAGATATTCTCAAGGGCAGAGATTTTTCTCCTCAGCTGTGTCCAGTCTACTAACAAGCCCATCAAAGGTGTTTTTCATTTCTATCACAGTGTCTCTAACATTTCTTTTGGGTTCTTAGGATTTCCATTTCTCTGCTCACATGGCCCATATATTCCTGAGTGCTCTCTGCTCCATCCATTACAATCATTAGAATATTAGTTACAATTGTTTTAAATTCCTGGTCCAATCATTCCAATATCCTTACCATATCTGTTTCCAATGCTTGCACTGTCTCTTCAAGTTGTGTTCTTTGCCCTTCGGTAAGTTTTGTTTTTTCCTGATAGCGAGACATCATGTACTGGGTAAAGGGACCAGCTATAAACAGACTTTTGCAGGGCATCTGGGTGGCTCAGTTGGTTAAGTGGCTGCCTTCGGCTCAGGTCATTATACCTGGGTTCTGGGATTGAGCCCCATGGGGCTTCCTGCTCCGTGGTGAGCCTGCTTCTCCCTTACCCTCTGCTTGCTGCTCTGCCTGCTTGTATTCTCTGTCTGTGTGTCAAATAAAGAAATAAATAAATAAAATCTTTTTTCTAAAGATCTTTTATTTTATTTGTCGGGGTAGGGGGGAACACACAAGCAGGCAGAGGCAGAGAGAGAAGCAGGCTTCCCACTGAGCAAGGAGCCAGATGTGGGACAAGATCCCAAGACCCTCGGATCATGACCTGAGCCGAAGGCAGCAGCTTAACCGACTGAGCCACCCAGGCGTCCCAATAAATAAAATCTTTTGAAAAAATAAAAAATAAATAGACCTTTGGTGTTGCAGTATGAGGTTTGAGGAGAGGGGAAGCAGTCTATAGTCCTATGATTAAGCCTCATGATATTTTAGTGAGTCTTTTAGTTAATGGATGTCTTCTGAACTATGAACTTCATAAGCATTTCTCTGTTTTATTTTGTTTGCTTTTCCTTTCCTTTAGGTGGTACAGGATGGCTAGAAAGGTCTATACTTGGCTATTTCCCTTTTTTCCCATAGAAAATTAGACTGCCTGGACTTGGTTATTTTTCCTTCAGCAGGTGAACTGGGTCTCCTAACACCCCAGCAGGAGAGACTCTGGTTAAAGAGTTTCCCTTGAGGGCAGGCTTTATTAAGGGCAAAGCAGTTTGCTCTGGTTAGTTCTTTTTCTTTTCAATTTTTTTTTTAGCTTTCTATCATTGTTTTTATTACTATGGAAAATTTGAAACATTCACTAAAGTAGAAGGAATAGTATCATGACTTCCAAAATACGGAGCATTTCATCCTGAACAATTATCTACATTTACCAACTTCAAATTTTCCCCGGCCCCTGCCCAAAACACAAGCGGGGGAAGTTTTCTCCATTGCTTATTTAGGAAACCTGGCCAAGCTCGTGGAGGTATATCTGGTGACTCCTCTTCCTGGGAGTTTTTAACTCTCAGAGTTGTTTGTGTTCAGCCTCTAGGAACTCAGCAACTGTACTTCGGGTGTTCCTACCCTAGTTCTCCTTCAGTGGTGATTTCTGCTAGAGTCTCTACTGCGGTGAGTCGTAGCTCCCGTGTCTTCCTGTGTTTGTCTCTCTAGTGCTGGAGGCAGGTGATACAGCCCTGTGTCCTGTCTTCTCTTAGAGAGCCATAAAGAGTTACTGATTTTTCAGTCTGTTTAGTGTTTTCATTTGTTATGACTTAGCAAGAAATTCCAAGTTCTTTACATGTGAAACTGGGACTTGAAATGAGGGTTTTTGAAATTAATAGATTATATTTGAGACTAGTTTTAGGTTATAGAAAAATGAAGCAGAAACTGTGAATTTGGCATATATCCCTTTCCTCCACATATAGCTTCCTTTAGTTTCCCATGTTAGCAATTTGCTGCATTAGTGTGATACCTTTGTTAAAACTGAATCATCAGGGCACCTGGCTGGCTCAGTGGGTTAAGCCTCTGCCTTTGGCTCAGCTCATGATCTCAGGGTCCTGGGATCGAGTCCCGTATCGGGCTCTCTGCTCAGCAGGGAACCTGCTTCCCTCTATCTCTCTCTCTCTCTGCCTGCCTCCTCGTCTACTTGTGATCTCTCTTTGTCAAATAAATAAATAAAATCTTTAAAAAAAAATAAAATTGAATCATCACTGCTATGCTATCATTTCCTAGGGTACATTGTTTATGTTAGAGTTTACTCTTAGTGTTGTATATTCTGGAAGTTTTGATAAATGCATAGTATCCTGTATATAATTCATTACAATGTGCTACAGAGTACTTTCACTGCCCTGTAATTTCCTGTGCTCTATCTACTGAACTTTCACTCTTACCCCTAACTCCCAGCAACCACTTCTCTTTTTACTATCTCCATATATTTGTCTTTTCAGAATGTCATTTAGTTGGAAGGATACTGTATGTAGTCTTTGTGGACAGGCTTCTCTGTAATAAATATTGAAGGTTTCTCCCTGTTTTTTCAAAAGTTGATAGTTTCTTTCTTTTTATTGCTGAATAATTTTCAGTTGTTAGGATGTATCAATTTATCTGTTCACTTATTGTATGACATTCTGGTTGATTCCCATATTTTACAATTACAAAGGAAGTGATAGAAACTTTATGTGCAGCTTTTTGTGTGAACATAAGTATTCAACTCATTTGAGTAAATATTTAGAAGAGTAACCGTTGGATCATGTGATAAGACTATGACAAACTTCGTAAAAAAACTTCCAAGCTGGGGGTACCTGGGTGGCTCAGTGAGTTAAGGCCTCTGCCTTCGGCTCAGGTCGTGGTCTCAGGGTCCTGGGATGGAGCCCCACATCAGGCTCTCTGTTCGACAGAGAGCCAGCTTTCTCCTCTCTCTCTGCCTACCTCTCTGTCTACTTGTGATCTCTGTCTGTCACATAAATAAAATCTTAAAAAACAAAACAAAACAAAACAAAAAAAAAAACCCTTCCAAACTGTGTTCTACATGTAAGCGGTCAGACCATTTTCTTTCGTGCAAGCAATGACTGAGAGTTTCTGTTGCTGCACATTCTCATCAGTGTTTTTTTTTTTTTTTAATTTTTTATTTTTTATAAACATATATTTTTATCCCCAGGGGTACAGGTCTGTGAATCACCAGGTTTACACACTTCACAGCACTCACCAAAGCACATACCCTCCCCAGTGTCCATAATCCCACCCCCTTCTCCCAACCCCCCTCCCCCCAGCAACCCTCAGTTTGTTTTGTGAGATTAAGAGTCACTTATGGTTTGTCTCCCTCCCAATTCCATCTTGTTTCATTGATTATTCAGTGTTTTGGGTTTTTTTTTTAATATTTTATTTATTTATCAGAGAGACAGAGGGAGAGAGAGCGAGCACAGGCAGACAGAATGGCAGGCAGAGGCAGAGGGAGAAGCAGGCTCCCCGCTGAGCAAGGAGCCCGATGTGGGACTTGATCCCAGGACGCTGGGATCATGACCTGAGCCGAAGGCAGCTGCTTAACCAACTGAGCCACCCAGGCGTCCCTCAGTGTTTTGGGTTTTAATCATTCTATATGCACAGTGGTATCTTGCACTATATGTACAGTTTTAATTTGCAATTCCCTGATGCCCTAAGATACTGAGCAGCTTCTTATGTGCTTTCATTTGCCCTTTATCTTTTCTTCTCCAACTTGCATCCCTTTTATGTACTTTTTTTCTTACTATGTTAGCAAGGACTTCCAGTACAACACTTAGTTAGGGTAGTGAAAGGAGATAGCCTTGTCTTGTTGGTGATTTTAGGGGGAAAGTATCTGGTTTCTCACCACTAAATAGGACATTAGTTTTAATTTAAATCAACTTGATTACTTTCCCCTCTAGGTCTAGTTGGAAGTTTTTTGTTTTTTCAGTCATTAATGGTATTGCATTTTTCAAATAATACTTCTGTATCAATCAATTTTTCATGTCTAACATGTTGTGATGGAATATAATAATTAATTTTAAAATGTTAATAAAGCCTTATATACCTGGAATCCATTCCACTTGTTCATGGTGTATAGCTGTTTTCATACAGGGTTGAATTTTATTGACTAATGATTTGTCGTAGGTTTTATATCTGTTTTCGTGAAACATCTTGGTTTGTAGTTTTTCTATATTTTTTCATGTTGCCATCCATTTTTGTTATTGGAGTAATACTGACTTCACAGAATGACTTAGGAAGGGTTTGCTAGCTATTTTTTTGGGTAGATTGTAGAGAATGATTAATTATTATTGAAATGTTTGTCAGAATTCACTGGTGAAACCACCTGCAACAGGAAATTTCATTTAGGAAGGTTGTTAATCACTGAATTGGTTGTTTTAATAGAATTCTATTCAGATTATACAACTTATTGTGGGAGTTTCTTTAGATGATGACTTTGAGGGAATGTTCTTTTATCAGGTTATCAAATTTGTGGGCATAGAGTTGTTAATATTCATTTCCTAATGTTGCAGTGTTCATGGGATCAGTAGTGATGGGCACTTTCCAACATCAGATATTTGTAATTTGTGTCTTCTCTTATATTTTTTTTTCTTTGGTAACCTGACTAGAGGCTTATAAATTTTACTGTTGAAGAAAACTGAAAAAGTAGTGGTCCATAGTTTGTTTTGGCGAAGTTAAAAGTGTTAGTCTGGCTAAAGTAGGAGGTAGAAAATACACCTACTGAAGTTGCTTTGGGAGAATAAGTTTAAGACAGAATGTTAATACTGCAAGTGATATGTTACTAATTTCATTTTATCAATGACTATAAGAAGTTGAATTCAAAAAGGAGTCTAACTGCTGGCAATCAGGGACTCACTGAAAGAAATAGAACGGATTTTCTAGAGCAATCGGCATGGAAATTTGGGACTGATTCTTTTTTTTTTTTAAAGATTTTATTTATTTATTTGACAGAGAGAGATCACAGTAGGAGAGAGGAAGGGAAGAGATCACAGAGAGAGGAAGGGAAGCAGGCCCCCTGCTGAGCAGCGAGCCCGATGTGGGACTCGATCCCAGGACCCTGAGACCATGACCTGAGCCGAAGGCAGCGGCTTAACCCACTGAGCCACCCAGGCGCCCCGGGACTGATTCTTTATAAAATTGTAACAGATTAGTTTGAGAAGGTCAATGAATAACATTTTTCTACTTACAGTGCTGTCTTGGGGAAAGAGAACATAAAAGAAAGCATGTTTATAAAATTCATTTCTAATATACATGCATTAATTTAGTTCTTAGGGGATATTTTCATATGGACATCCCATTTCCTATTTCCTATAAATTGTTCAAATTAACAGAGCCTAGAAAAATTGAACAAAGTATCTGAGCTATAACCATCCTGCCAACTTCACATAACATGAATTAAAAATAAATATTATCTTTGTAACTCATGGAAAATTTGGTTGATTTCTGCAGCAGAAGTTGTGTAGTACAGGATGAGGGACAAAGAACCATTAAAACTATTATTTGTCTACAGAAATTCTAACCTTCCCAATATTTTATGTATACTATGAATTTTTGGTCATTAAAAAATGCTAGCACACTGGGCACATCTGATCTTCATAATGTGAGTTAGACCAAATTTCTAGACTCAAAATTTTGGAGTCTAGAAAACTTACAGAGTTAATTTTCTAACTCCTAGGAAAGTTGAGGAAAGACCTAAGTCTATTGATATTACAGCTAGTATTTTAAATTATGCTAACTTTTTTGGAAATATGTTATGCATTAACTATGTAATTTCACCTGGTTTATACTTATATTAGTCACTTAAATAGCAATACACGAAATGAAAATGTTCTTCAAATAAATACTCTTATTAACTTCTTCATTGGTTTGAGAAGACCATAAATCATTCAGAAACCAGACTATGGTCATAAAAAGCATGTAGATCACCTTGAGTTTTTGAAAAATTATATTTAAGATACAAAAGAAATTTCCTTCTGCTCTGCACCAGATATTCTGATTTTATTTTCATTTGTTTTCACCTCTAAGATTTACATATCCTCTGATGTCCTTATATAGATTAAAATCTTTTAGAGGACAAAAACTTTTTTTTCAACACATTCACCATGACTTTAAGAACAAATAGTAGATGTGTAAAATTTTTAATTCATTAAGTGACCAAATAAATGTAACTTTCACTTTTCTTACCAAAATTTGTGTTTAATTTTATTAAATTGGTGCTAGTATATGTAGAGCCTAAACTGAAATTGTATTTATTTCTATGCATGGGAATTTTTCTTCTGATTAAGGAGTACTAATCAGTGATGAGCCCTTCTTGTGTTCTATATTGACTTTTTTGGAGATTATCTATCACTATAATATGTACAAATCTATCAGACAAAAACAAAAACACAGTTCTGACCTCAGAGTTCTTCCATTATAGAATTACTTTAGTAAAAAGTGGGTGCATGGATAGTTGGTATTATTAATAAAAACTTTTAAAGGAAATTGATAAAATTCACTAATTCTCCAGAAAGGAAATACTTTCACTTTGCTTTATATTCATGAAATTTAATTTCCTGGTTATCCAAAAGTTCAAACCTGTCAGTGAAAAGATATCTTCTGTCGAATTAATGTCAAATTTTGGAAATGTACAGTCTATGCTTTGAATACTGATATTTCTGGTTAAGAATAACAAAAGTAAGACTTGGTAGAATTTAAGAAACAATGTATTACTTTATAGTTTCAAAAAATACTGATCCATACTTGAAACTTTATTTAAGTCTTCAGTTGCGCCATTGCTACTTAAATGCATTTACAAGTAACTCTACCATTGCTCCATTCTAAGAGGAGGTAATTTGTCCCTATTCCCTATAATCCAAAATGTAATCGTTCACCTGAAGATTGTTGAGTAACCCCTGAGGCTTTACTCCATGCAATCTCAAAATGATCGTGCTTTCAACAGCGGCAGGAGACATCTCTATAGATAATCAAGTCAATTTTTTTCCAAATTTTTCTTCAGAATGCATAATGGATTTGTGTGTATATAAATAGTTTCCTGTGAAAGGTTAACCTTATGTTTTAACTGCTAAAATATTCTATTGTGCTGAACAAATTGTTTTTGCTTTGTTTTTTGTTTTCTGTAATTGGCTACTACAATATTTTTCAGAGTTTTTTTTAAAAACACTGTCGTGTCCAAATCCTCCTTGTGTGTTGGCTTTTCTAGTTGGTCCATGTTTTTACCTCGATCCTACGAGTCTTGTTCTGCTCTCTCTAGGATTTAGGGATATCTGCTTTATCCTTAAAATCCAATTTAATTAAATGTAAAACTCCTATATTGAGCTAGGAACTGCGTTCAGCAGTGAGGCCAACTAGGATAAGAGTCCCCTATGAGTTTCCCTTGGAAGTGGACAAAAGAAAATGAAAGGGGGCATGGAAACAAATAATTATGATAAGTTAGAGATGTAACAGAGTTAGGAAAATATTGGCTTTATGTGACTAAAGGATGACAGTGCTACTACTCTACATAAGAAAGGTTTCATGTTTATGTGCTACCAATAACCATCTGATTGTCTTATAGAAAGCCATAATCTATAAAACTATATAATATCTCCAAACTTAATTTATTAGGAGTTAAATTGTTTCCTTATTTTCTCCAACTGTTACAGCTTGAAATATATCATTTAATTTTTAACCGATTCCTAAGAGTACAACATACTTTAATAAATGACTCAAGAACTACTTTTTTGGTCCTCTTTGAAGCCAAGACTGTGAATTGACCTCTCTTCAGTGACTCTGAAAGTTCTGAGAAAGCATGACAGATGAATTAGAAACCCCACATCTCTACCATAGTTTCCTGATAGTAGAGCGATCACACTGAAAAATGGAGATCAGCTGCTACATTTAATTTTGGAAAACCTCAGATAATATTGATATTGAGAAGAGTTGGAGGTGTGTGTGTGTGTATTTACGTATTTATCTATATATGGAAAACATTGAGAATAAGAATCTTAGATGATTATTCCTTATGTGGTTTATTGTGGTGGTGGTTGTTCAGTCTTCATAATATCTTATTTTCAAAATACCATTCAAATACCATTCTGGTTCTTATTTTATTAGCTATTTAAATATTATTGTGAGGTATATTTGACTTTAGGTCTATTGACTTACTGAACAAGCTATATGGTCTTGGATACACTGTTTAATTTCCCTGGTAAGATTGAAACATGTTGTCTTAATCCTGATCATGGGTAAAGTGGCTGGTATTTCAGCATTAATTATGGTATCAGCCATAGCTTTTGGTTTCAATTTTGTTTTTAAGATTTAATTTATGAGGTTGAGAAAATTTACCATTATTCTTAATTTGCTGAGAAATTTTATCATGAACCTATGTTGTATTTTCTCAAGTGCATTCACCACATTTTTTGCAGTTAGTGTATAATATTTCTCCTTTAATTTTAGTGGAATACATTAAATATGTAGAAGCTTTTCTTTATCATGTTGACAACTTTGACTGACTCTGGGATTATTTTGTTCAACTAGCTTCCTTAAGATTTTTTTGTTAAGTAGTCTCAGTACCCAATATGGGGTTTGAACTCACATGGAGAGTCCCAGTCTCCACCCACTTAGCCAGCTTGGTGTCCCTCCACTGATGTTGAAGTTTATAACCTAGATTGGACTCCTTTTTCCTTTTTCTTTATTGCATTTAATGTTATAAATCTAAGCACTGAGTAGCTTATGAGACAACTTTTAATAAGTTGTGTTTCCCTCAATTATTTCTGAGGTTTATTTTCAGACCTGTGATCCTTTAGAAATAGATTGTATGATCTTTAGGCATGTGGAGATTTTCTAGATTTATATTACTTAGTGACTTAGAATTGGATACTACTGTAGTACAGAACAAACTCTGTACAACTTTTCTTCTAACAAAAGGTGACCTGTTTTGTGGCTCAGCATATGGCTTAATTTATTACTGAGTATTTCCAGTACATTTGAGAGAAATGTGTATTTTACCAATATTTGGTGTGATGTTATACAATATCAAATAAAAATGGTACAGCTCTTCCAATCTGCTATATATTTACTGACTTCCTTTGCCTAATTAAAGACTGGAGGATATTAATGAGACCAACTACTAATTTATGAAGAGGTTTTTTAGTTTAGTTTTTTTTTTTGAGATTGTTGTATTTACCATATACTTATTCTTCCAGACATTGCTATCTATTCAGAATTAGCTTTCTATATGGCATCTTTTCTCTTCAGTTTTTTAAAGTTTTTTATTTCTTTTCAGCATAACAGTATTCATTGTTTTTGCACCACACCCAGTGCTCCATGCAATCCATGCCCTCTCTAATACCCACCACCTGGTTCCCCCAACCTCCCCCCCCCCTCTTCAAAACCCTCAGATTGTTTTTCAGAGTCCATAGTCTCTCATGGTTCACCTCCCCTTCCAATTTCCCTCTTCAGTTTAGAGAAATTATTTTAACAGATTTTATTTAGCAAGTCTGCTGAAGATAAATTCTTTCACATTTTGTCTGAAATGTATGTATTCTTTGACCTTTATATGCTATTTACAGTTCTCTTGAAAGCCCCCCCAAAATCTTAAGATTTTTTTATCATAGTATTTTCATTCAGTGCTTTCGAAAATTTCCATCTCTTTACTGAAAAGCATTATTTATTATCATGTTGCTTATTTCTCTAAATTATTTACCATGTTAATCATAATTATCTTAATTCATTTCTGATAATTCCAACATCTGGACATTTCTCGGTTTGATAGCATCATTATGCTAGTAATCTGTTTTCACATATCTTAATATTTCATTAAGTGTGAGGGACTTTGTATTAAAAAAATGACAAAAATTGTTTCCCATAAAAATGAGACTGTTTCGGGCACTTGGGTGGCTCAGTGGGTTAAAGCCTCTGCCTTCGGCTCAGGTCATGATCCCAGGGCCCTCGCATCGAGTCCAGCATCTGGCTCTCTGCTTAGCGGGGAGCCTGCTTCCTCCTCTCTCTCTGCCTGCCCCTCTGCCTACTTGTGATCTCTGTCAAATAAATAAATAAAATATTTTTTTTTAAAAAATGAGACTGTTTCATCTTCTGGCTTACTCATCTGGGATTGAAGGATAGAGTGCCTAATGCATTGTGTAAGATTCAGCCACCTGTTAACTTTCTCCTGTTCCTCTATATACATCCTGACTCTACCAGGCCCCTTACTGTCCCTTGACAAGAAGTGACCCTTACTTCTCCTGCCTCAACTCCAGGGACAGACAGTCATTTTCCATGTTTAAATTTCAGTTGTAGGCAGAGGCTTTAACCCACTGAGCCATCCAGGCGCCCCTCAGCTGTTTTCCTCTTAACAGCATTTAGGGAGGTTTCTTCCTCCTCTCACTTCTCTAAAGGTTAAATCCACCATGGATCTCATCTAGCGGGGGACTTGTTGCTTTTCGGTATTCGCGGAGTTCATATTCCCATGTCTGTTTTCTTTCTTTCTTTTCTTTCTTTTTTTTTTTTTAAGATTTTATTTATTTATTTGACAGAAATCACAAGTAGACGGAGAGGCAGGCAGAGAGAGAGAGAGAGAGGGAAGCAGGCTCCCTGCTAAGCAGAGAGACCGATGCGGGACTCGATCCTAGGACCCTGAGATCATGACCCAAGCCGAAGGCAGCAGCTTAACCCACTGAGCCACCCAGGCGCCACTCCCATGTCTGTTTTCTAATGGCGTAAAATAACTATGACTTGGAGTATTATTTGTCTTGATATAATTACTGGGTCTCAAGTGATTCTTGAGTGATTCTTTGCTAGCCTGGTACTATTTTAAAATGGCACTTGGAGATCTAGTCTTAAATTAGTTGAAACTACTGTGAAAATCAGTATGTCGGTACTTGTGCTAAAATACCTACTGTGGGTATTTTAGTCACCTCTAACTCTGTCCCCAAAATGTATAGTTTCCTTGAGCAGACTGTTGGGAATGGAAGAAGATAAAGAAAAAGACCATGTAACATGTATACTGAGTAATACAGGTTTATGTTTTCTAAGGAATTGAGCAATAAGGCTTCCCAACTGAATCTAATAGACACTGAAAAAAATATAAGTAGGTAAGTTTGGGACCACTCCATATAGATATTCATTCCTGCTATTAGAGTAAAAATGAGAATGAGTCATTTTATAGGAGGTCACTGAGTGATCAATTCTTATATCTTGCCAAATAATATTAATTGAATTATTCTGATTATATACTATACAAATAAAAAAAAGGGACAATCACCAAAAAACAACAACAAACATATAAAGGATGTCGGGGTGTATCTGCTTGACCAGTAAAAAGAACTGTCAATCTGAAAAGAGGGAGCCAGGCCATTCTTTAGGAAAGATAGTTGATTGATAATCAGGAGACACCTTATTTTGGTGAAGTCCCATTGTTTTATTTTTACTTTTGTTTCCCTTGCCTCAGGAGACATATCTAGAAAAAAGTTGCTATAGCCAATGTCAGAGTTAGTTTCCTGAGTTTTCCTATGCTTTTATATCTCACATTTAGGCCTTCAACACATTTTGAATTAATTTTTGTGTATGGTATAAGACAATGGTCCACTTTCATTCTTTTGCATGTCATTATCAAGTACTTTGTCAAAATAAAAGCTTCTGAAAAGTGAAGGAAACAACAAACTAAAGGCAGATTACGGAAGAGGATAAGATATTTACAAGTGACATATTTGATAAAGGGTTAGTATCCCAAATATATAAAGAACTTAAACTCAAAACCACCAAAATGAATAATCTAATTAAAAATGGGCTGGAGACATGAATAGCCCTTCTTCCAACAAAGACATAAAAATGGTCAATAGGCACATGAAAAGATACTCAACATCACTGATGATTAGGGATATACAAAACTACGATCAGCTATCAACTCAAACCTGTCAGAATGACTAACATCAAGAATAGATGAAATAACAGGTGTTGGCAAGGATGTGGAGAAAGGGAAACCCTCGTGCGTTGTTGGTGGGAGTGTAAAATGGTGAAGCCACTCTGGAAAACAATATGGAGTTTGGTCAAAAAGTTAAAAATGGAACTACTGTACAATTCAGTAATTTTATTACTACTAAGTATTTACCCAAACAATCCAAAAATACCAATTCAAAGGGATACATGGAGCATTATCTACAATAGCCAAATTACAGAAGCGTCCGCTTGTCTGTCAACTGACGAATGGATGAAGGGGTGGTGTGTGTGTGTGTAATTCATTATCTTTATGGCTGAGTAACATACAGTGGGATATTACTCAGCCATCAAAAAAACAAAAAACAAAAAATTTGTCATTCCGTGACATGGACGGAGCTAGAATAGATAATGCTAAATGACATAAGCCAGTCAGAATAAGACAAATACCATATGATTTCAGTCATGTGTAGAATTTAAAAATCAAGTGAGCACAAGAAAAGGAAAACGAGAAAGGCCAAGAGAAAGACTCTTTACTATAGAGAAAAATGGATGGTTACGAGTGGGGGTGGGTGAAATAGGTGACGAGGATTCAGGAGGGCACTTGGCATGGTGAGCACAGGGTATCTTACAGAAGTGCTGAATCACTGTATTGTACACCTGCAACTAATATTACACTATAGGTTAACTAGCTGGAATTTAAATGAAACCTTAAATTCGTTTATAAGTTACTTTTTAAAGTTCATAGTAGAACACAAATTTATGAAATTCAAGCAAAAATTTGTAAGGAAAGAACAAAGATGAGAGGAAAAGAATGTAAGATAAAAAGGAAGCGAGTGACTAAAGCAAAATTTAAATTATTTAGTAATAAAATGATATATTAACATAGTTATTATAAATGAGGCAGAAATTGAGCTGTAAAAAATCAAAAAGACACTAACCATTGAGAATAGTGAGGAAGAAAAATGTGGCTGTCAAGGTAGTAATATTTCCAGAATAAGAACTTTTTCAATGATAGATGATGGAACAATTGGAACAGACAAATGTAAATCATAATTTTGAGATGAATGTAACGTTTTAAGACTGTTTTTAATTTTTTGTAATAATAGTCTTACATATATTTTTTTAAAGGTTTCATTTATTTGTTTGACAGAGAGAGAGAGATCACAAGTAGGCAGAGAGAGAGGGGGGAAGCAGGCCCCTCGCGGAGCAGAGAGCCCGATGCGGGGCTCGATCCCAGGACCCTGGGACCACGACCCGAGCTGAAGGCAGAGGCTTCAACCCACTGAGCCACCCAGGTGCCCCAATAGTCTTACATATTTTAGAATATTTTTAACAACCACAGAAAGAATAAAGTAAGAATTATTATACTGCAGAAATAATCATGGTTTTCAAGTATAAAATTCTACAAAATTGTCACCATATCAAATTTATATTTTCAAATGGGAATTACTCTAATAATCAACATAATAAAGACTATTGAGTTCCCTCTTCAGATCCTAAAATAGCTTCGCTATAGTAGTTGTTACTAAGCATTTGTAAACGAATAGTTTTTGTTTAAAGGACTATCATTTATAAAAGCAAGAAAGGGGGCGCCTGGGTGGCTCAGTGGGTTGGGCCGCTGCCTTCGGCTCAGGTCATGGTCTCGGGCTCCTGGGATCGAGTCCCGCATCGGGCTCTCTGCTCAGCGGGGGGCCTGCTTCCTCCTCTCTCTCTGCCTACTTGTGATCTCTCTCTGTCAAATAAATAAATAAAATCTTTAAAAAAAAAAAATAAATAAAAGCAAGAAAGGAAAACACATCTGTAATCACACTGCAGCTATACTCAGTGTTAATTTTTTATCTATATCTTCCCAGACTTTTGTTTATCATAAATGTGTATGTATATTTAGAATCATACTATAGCTACACTAAAATGCATATTTAATATGACTTGAATATACTCCTCAATCCTTGTTAGCACAGTATTTCAGAGATTGTCAAAGCCCAACCTGGGTTGAAAGAAGGGATGTTTAGCTCCAAACTGGTGGAGTCCAAATATTTGAGGAGCTAAACAAAAACCATTGAATGGGGGGCACCTGGGTGGCTCAGTGGGTTAAGCCTCTGCCTTCAGCTCAGGTCATGATCGCAGGGTCCTGGGATGGAGCTCCACATTGGGCTCTCTGCTCAGCAGGGAGCCTGCTTCCCCCTCTTTCTCTGCCTTCCTTTCTGCCTATTTGTGATTTCTCTGTCAAATAAATAACTAAAAATTCTTAAATAAGAAAAAAAAGAAAAGTCACTTTTTTGGATAACAGTATTTACCTTGCCTATTTTAGAAAAGTGTAGAAGAACATGGTAAAATGCCCTATTTGAAAATACATTAGAATGTAATTCATTTTAGAATAATGGTTATCAGTTCCAAAAAAGAATCCTTCTAAGAATCTCCATAAAATATGGCATACACAGCTTCATCAGGCACAGACCTGTTTTACTGCTTTCCCAGTGAAATGATCTGTGTAGCACTCATAAAATGTCATACTAAATATTCCCTATGCTAAAAAATGATTCTTAAGCTCCCAATCCATATAATATGTAAAACATCTGATGATAACATAGTGCCTGAGTTAATCTGATATGAATCATAGCGTATGATCCAACAAAGTGTGGATCTCTGACAGGCCCACTACAAATGGCATTGCAATCTGAGGCCAGTAGACCTATTAAATCCTTGATTTACCTACGTACAAGAGGATTCCCATCTTAACTCTGCTTAAATAAAAATAGCCATACTGATGGTAGTAAGAAATGTTTCTTATTTAAGTGTCAATCAAAGCAGGAGGTGAAATGAAGTAGTCATCACTTCAGCTCTCTTCTCAGCACACTGTCTCTCACGTTGATGGAAACGTGTTGCAGAAAGTACTGGAGTGTTTTGTTTTGTTTTAAAGATTTTATTTATTTATTTATTTATTTATTTTAAGATTTTATTTATTTATTTGACAGAGAGAGATCACAAGTAGGCAGAGAGGCAGGCAGAGAGAGAGGAGGAAGCAGGCTCCCTGCTGAGCAGAGAGCCCAATGTGGGACTCGATCCCAGGACCCTGAGATCATGACCTGAGCCGAAGGCAGCGGCTTAACCCACTGAGCCACCCAGGCACCCCTTATTTATTTATTTGACAGACAGAGACCACAAGTAGGCAGAGAGGCAGGCAGAGAGAGGAAAGGAAACAGGCTCCCTGCTGAGCAGAGAGCCCGATGTGGGGCTCGATCCTAGGACCCTGGGATCATGACCTGAGCCGAAGGCAGTGGCTTAACCCACTGAGCCACCCAGTGCCCCCTGGAGTGGTTTTATATGTAATTTCTCTCAGTGTGGATTTGTTTAATGCTCCATGGCTGAACTGACAAACGCATGCAATAGAATACAGTCAACACCAACATGTATCTCTCTTTGTGCATCCCTCCAGTAAGAGAGTGAATGAAAAGATTGAGTTGGGAAAGTATCAAGTTCCATTAGTACTAAGATTTGGAGCATGCACAAAATAATAGATTTTTAAAAAATATTTTATTTACTTATTTGACAGACAGGGATCACAAGTAGGCAGAGAGGCAGGCAGAGAGAGAGGAGAGAGGAGGAAGCAGGCTCCCTGGCTGAGCAGAGAGCCCAATGCGGGTCTTGATCCCAGGACCCTGGGATCATGACCCAAGCTGAAGGCAGAGGCTTTAATCCACTGAGCCACCAGGCGCCCAGAACAATAGATATTTTAATGAAGGAACTTGGAAAAGTATAAACCACTCGAATGAGAATTATAAAGACCAATTTCAATATTGTTTACAGCTGAATTTGGAAAGAAGTATTTAACCTGTATCTATGAAACATAAACATGTGAGATAAGTCTTCTAGAGGGCTCATGGAGAAAAAAGTAATGTACTGGTGTTTCAAATTTAAACCTAGTTCAATAGTAGGTAGTAACTTAAAACTTTCCACTGTCAACAAAGAATGGTTTGTGCTATTTCCTGAGTATAATGCACCATCTAAAATTTTGTTTAAAAAAAAGTGTAGCGGGGTACACAGTATTTTCTCTAATGAAATAATGTGGTACCAGAGAAGTGACCTTCATCTGTTCTTTTTTTTTTTTTCCATAAAGTATTACTCAGAGTGATTCTATTAAGTATTTTCTACCCATCTTTGTAGCATTATATTTTTGGTAGAAATATTCCAAGAAACCTACACTTTAGTCTATTTGGCGCAATAATAGTGACAATTTAAAAAATTACAATTGTTAGCTTTACTTGAAATTATTATCTGTATGTAGCAACGTTTAGACTTTAACTTTGAAACACAAATCTGGTTGAACTCAAGATCAATTGAGGAAGCTATTACCCTCCACTCAGGTCATGATCTCCAGGTCCTGGGATCCAGCCGTACATCAGGCTCCCTGCTCAGTGAGGAGTCTGCGTCTCCTTCTCCCTCTCCCTCTATGTGCTTGCTCACTTGCTTTCTGTCTCTCAGATACATACATAAATCTTTAAAAAAATAAAACAAAAAACCCCCACAAGCTAATACCTTCTGTGAGTCAGTCTCTTGATCCCTAAAACTGTAAGGACGTAAATCTCAGGTTCGGAAAGCCTGAAAGCTCGTTTTTACATTTTTAGTGCTATTACTTCATGTGTGTGTGCAATGTGTGTGTGATGCAACTTAAAACCATACAAAATACCTGCTGTTACATAATATGTATGTAAAATTATATGTATATAATATGCATGATACCTAAATATCATGGTTAACTTTACTGGGAGATTAAAAAATGAGAGGGCTCCTATATATAAAATACTTAATGATCTACAGGCCACATATTTGAAATTTCAGCAGTAAAATATTTTTCATTTGGTTTAAAGTGCATTTTCCAAAATTTTCACCAAAATCAATTTACCCTGTTACCCAGGCTCCCCCAACATAGTGATATATTACTAAATAATGAAAATTACCATGGATTAATGTATTTTAATCTAGTTTTATTTAACAAGTGCTTGATGGGTGAATGGTACACTGTGTAAGAAACAGTATCTGATAAATGTGCCAAGGTCATAGCGACAGAACAAATGCTGTACTGATAAGAAAAAAGGATTGCAAAGAAATGTCTATCAGGAGCTGAGATTTATACCCAAGCTTTGTTTTGAGAAATGGGATGAACACACTAGGGTATACCTTCTGTCTGTACAACACACACATGTGCATGCCTATGTTCACACATGTGCTTATGTGTGTGTACACATACTTCTGATATTTCTTAAAATCATCTAAAATTCTCTACAGATGCATAAAATGTAGGCCAGTTGAATGTAACGGGGAATATACTTTTGTATGTATTTATTAATAGATACATCTAGTTATTAACATCTGAATTCTAGTAATTTAACAGTCACTAAATGTTAACATAATAAAAAATAAAACCACTTTCTGATGGAAAGTGTATAATGATGTAATAAGTGTATAATAATGTATAATATTCTATTGTATATATGGACCACATCTTCTTTATCCATTTGTCTGTTGAAAGGCATCTTGGCTCTTTACACAGTTTGGCGATTATGGCCATTGATGCTATTAACATTGAGGTACAGAGGGCGCTTCTCTTCAGTACATCTCTATCTTTGGGGTAAATACCCAGTAGTGCAGTTGCAGGGTCATAGGGTAGCTCTATTTTTAATTTCTTAAGGAATCTCCACACTGTTTTCCAAAGTGGCTGCACCAACTTGCATTCCCACCAACAGTGTAAGAGGGTTCCCCTTTCTCCACATCCTCTCTAACACTGTTGTTTCCTTTTCTGTTAATTTTGGCCATTCAAACTGGTGTAAGGTGGTATCTCAATGTGGTTTTGATTTGAATCTCCCTAATGGCTAGTGATGAACATTTTTTCATGTGTCTGATAGCCATTTGTATGGCTTCATTGGAGAAGTGTCTGTTCATGTCTTCTGCCCATTTTTTGACATGATTATCTGTTTTGTGTGTGTTGAGTTAGAGTTCTTTATAGATCTTGGATATCAGCCCTTTGTCTGTAGTGTCATTTATGAATATCTTCTCCCATTCCGTGGGTTGCCTCTTTGTTTTGTTGACTGTTTCCTTTGCTGTGCAGAAACTTTTGATCTTGATGAAGTTTCAAAAGTTCCTTTTTGCTTTTGTTTTCTTTGCCTTTGGAGACATATCTTGAAAGAAGTTCCGTGGCTGATGTCGAAGAGGTTACTGTCTATGTTCTTCTCTAGGATTTTAATAGATTCCTGCCTCACGTTGAGGTCTTTTATCCATTTCAATTTTATCTTTGTGTATGGTGTAAAGAGAATGATCGAGTTTCCTTCTTCTATTCATAGCTGTCCAATTTAAGGGAAAAAATTATCACTCTTGGGTAAAATAATATAGCTTGTATATAGCACAGGCTACCGTGTTTGGAACTTATGTTCCCTGTATGTGTTTTAGCAGTAATCAGAGTTCTTATCTCCAGAGAAACTTAGATGAGATAACCTTAAAGTCCTCAAATCCCAATTACTGGATATAACTAAAATGTGAGCTTTGTGTTGGTAATTTTTCAGTGGATACCATGATCAACTAATCAACTACTTTTGATGAACTAACCTGCTTCTTTTTTTTTTTTAATTTTTTTTTTAAAGATATTTATTTATTTATTTGACAGAGAGAGATCACAAGTAGGCAGAGAGGCAGGCAGAGAGAGAGGAAGGGAAGGAGGCTCCCTGCGGAGCAGAGAGCCAGATATGGGACTCAATCCCAGGACTCTGAGGTCATGACCCAAGCCGAAGGCAGTGGCTTAACCCACTGAGCCACCCAGGCGCCCCTGCTTCTTTTTTTTTTAACCAGCATTTTTGAAAGGCAGAGCCCACAGGTGGATAATTTTCTCTCTCCTACCCATTGAGGGTAGATAGCAAATTACCTCATGTACATACCTTGGAACACTAGGACTAAATTAGTTTAGAAAAATCATTAGGGTCTAGATAAAGCTAAGATTCTTGTTTCCTAGGAACAAAGGAATAATAACGCAAATTTTAATACATTATGTCTAAAGCCTACATGGCCAGAGGTATGACATAATAAATCTGTGTTTAAATTTTAAATTGGTTTCCAATAAATAAATAAATAAATTGGTTTTCAAAAGTATTTTTACAGAGCTAAAACATGACATAGACATTTTGAACATCAGACGAAACTACTTGTATGTGTATATCTTCTAGACCTCGCACCAATATCTGGTCTAAAGAAAATGTTGAATAGGGTACCTGGGTGGCTCAGTGGGTTAAGCCTCTGCCTTCGGCTCCGGTCATGATCTCAGGGTCCTGGGATTAAGCCCTGCATCAATCTCTCTGCTCAGTGGAGAGCCTTCTTCTCTCTCTCTGTCTGCCTGTCTCTGTGCCTACTTGTGATCTCTCTGTCAAATAAATAAATAAAATCTTATAAAAAAATAAGGGCTGCTGTTGTGAACGGCACACGTAGGGCAGCTCTATTGCTCTACATGCAGAATTGACATCAATAGATTTCGGAATAATTTTTTGGTACCTGGGCAGCTGGTGATTGTTGGTTCTGGCACCCTTCTTTTAAGTAACCAAGGAAATAGAAAAACCCATCCTAAAATTCAGATGGAATCTCAAGAGACCCCAGATAGCCAAAATACTCTCATAAAAGAACAAAGCTGGAAGACTACACTTCCTAATGTCAAAACTTCCTACAAAGCTACAATGGAACTGAGGCTGAGACAGAGACCGATCTAAGTTCAAGAAGCCAGCATGACTCAGATCTTCTCCTCTTTGACTCCAAAACCAGAAATCCAGCCTTTTGGTTTGGTCTTGGTGGTGGACAGTAGATGAAGGGGGGTCTGGGGTAGGGGAATAAGTGATTCCTTGAATTGAATCTAGATTCAACCCAGATTTTTTTTCCCCACCTACTGGCAGGACTTCCTCCTATCTCTCTCTGCCTCTTTTTCTGATTCACTCCCCATCTGTTAGTGGGCCCTGGCTTCTGAAAATGTGATATAGAGGATAGGGTAAGCTGTGGGGGTGGGGAGGTAGACACAAAAGTGTGGGCAGTCCTTAATAAAAATTTTTTGAGAGTTCTCCAAAAAAAAAGTTGAATAATGACTTATTAAAATAAAAGAGAAAAAATATTTACAATTCTAGAAAAAAATTCACCCTTATTTAACCTTCCCTTTTCTAAACTATGTATTTTAAGTATTAAGCACAGTCATTATTCATATTAATTTTGCTTTTGGTCTCTCAGGACCCAAGAAATAAAAACTGTAGGAAAAAATTTGAGAGAGAAAGGCAAGACTTTAGGAAGATAAAAATAGAGTGAGTCAGATTTTTCTTCCAGAAAGGCGTATTTGTGTTCTTTCTCTAAGCACACCATTTGTTGAAGGCCCAACTCCAGAATTTGCAGCACCCAATAGAAAATGAAAATATAGGGCCTTGTGTAAAATGATTAACATTTACAAGACAAGCACAGCAGAGCATGAAACCAAGTGTGAGGTTCTCAGCTTGGGGCTGCGTGTGACTGCCTAAGTTGCACGCCCATGAAACCTACTTCTTAGGTATTTTCCATGTAATTGCTTCTGATTGTGAAATGGCTGGTCAATTCTTTTGCCTTCTTCCATTTTAAAACCACACTAGCCCTTATTAGAAAGTAGATGAATATTGAGAAGAATACTAAACATGTTCATAATTTTTTATGTGAAAGAAGAAAAATGTTACAATACATTTGGAGAGTTTATTGGTTGGCAGATATATTCAAGAAAATTATCTTTGGTTAATTCCTTATAAATACTGGCTGAAGGGGCGCCTGGGTGGCTCAGTGGGTTAAGCCACTGCCTTCGGCTCAGGTCATGATCTCAGGGTCCTGGGATCGAGTCCCGCATCGGGCTCTCTGCTCAGCAGGGAGCAGCCTGTTTCCTCCTCTCTCTCTCTCTCTGCCTGCCTCTCTGCCTACTTGTGATCTCTCTCTGTCAAATAAATAAATAAAATCTTTAAAAAAATAAAAAAAATAAAAAAATAAAAATAAATAAATACTGGCTGAAGTAAAGCCAATGATAAACTTCCTAGTTGAATTGATGTCAGTTGCTCTGTAATCTACTTATTTAGATAAAATTATTTAGCCCTTATCTATTATACTTAAGACAGTATTTTATCTAATATCACCGCAATATGGACTAAGTTTTGTTAAGTACCCACTGACAAATTGAGCCCAATTAAATGTAATAAAGAAATGAACACTATAATATTTACATGCAAACTGTTAAATTTGAGCACCGGCAGAACATGTGAGTAAATTGAGAGTGACTATAGGTCACTACAGAAAATTATATCAGATTTATTTTAAATTAACATAGGAAAACTATCACTATGGCCCATAAAAATAAATGTGATGTATATCTGTAATAAGTTATTAATTTCATAATTAAAATGTCAAAAACAGACCCATATACAGTGCACTGATTTGTTTTTTCCTATTTAATATACAACAATGGGTATATGCATGGCACAAAAAAAATGAGGGATCATAATTGAAAGCCAGAGTCCTAGCCCAGTCTAGGATTACTTCTCACCAATCTGACTGTTACCTCCATATCACTGAATAACATGGTATGTGTTCTTTATTTGTCCTTAGAAATTTTCTCATGAATTACTGCTAGGATGGCTAAGAGTGCAGATCAAATTCAACATCCTGTCCCTACTCGTATCTTCTTTTTTTTTTTTTTTTAAAGATTTTATTTATTTATTTTGACAGATAGAGATCACAAGTAGGCAGAGAGGCAGGCAGAGAGAGAGAGAGAGAGAGAGAGAGAGGAGGAAGCAGGCTCCCTGCTGAGCAGAGAGCCCTATGCGGGGCTCGATCCCAACACCCTGGGATCATGACCTGAGCTGAAGGCAGAGGCTTTAACCCACTGAGCCACCCAGGCGCCCCCCTACTCAGATCATGGTAATTTTTTTTTTATTTCTGGGATATTTCGAAGATACATTGTAACTTCTATTTTTTGCCCTAAAGTTTACATACTGCCTCTTGATTTGCTTCTCAGATGAAGAAAATTTCTCCGTCCGCAGTTCTTTCTCCTTCCCATCAATCCTTTTCTGGTAGTTATAATCTTTGCTTTCATGTTGTCTAGACTGATTAAAATTTATACTGCTGAATATTGAAGTTTTCAGCCAAGATGAAACACAATAAACATTAAAATTCTATGACTTAGAACCATGCTACTTGCATAGGCAGCAGTGTCCCGATGCCAAACTTGTATGTTTGTGGTCAGTGTCCTAGCTCTGAGCTGCTCAAGAATGGAACTCACATCTTGTTGATATGGATTCTGTCTTCTTACTCATCATCAAGGTCTTGAAAGTGTGATTTGTTACAGTTATTTTATATTCGAATCAGGTTTGTCTTGTTTGTCTTTGAAATAGAAATAGAATTTCTATTTCTCACCTTTACGCTGTTCTTATTGACTGAAGTAATGTGAGCTTTCTTCAACGTGGACTATTTATTCCGTATATATTTTTTGGTATCTAATCAGTTCCATTTCTTCAAGGCTATTCTTCTTTAGATGTCACTCAGCTTATGTTCTTATTTTAATGTTGTATTTCAAGGTTTCAAGGTCTCCTTTCAATGTTGTACATAAGGTCTCCTTAATGCACATACCAAGTTACCCTTTCCATTTTGCTGGAACTCTAGGTGAACTTCACTATTGTGGGTATAGCTTTCCTTTATTTTACTTTCCACTTATATTTCTCTTGTTAATATGTTCAGACAACATCCTTAAAAAGAAACAAAGATCGGAAAAGAGGCAGGCAGATAGGAAGATAGAGCGTGGAAGACACAGGAGGAGAGAAAACATAGGAGGTGAAATTTCCCTGGTGGTCTTGGTAGACAGAGAATTTTAGGTTCCAGATCATATTTTACAATCAAAATGTCAAAGACACACCACAACTTTATTTGTAGATCCACTCTGATGAAAATCTGATGCAGTTTTTTGTATTTTGTCTCCAGAGACTTAATGCTCTGCATTTTAAAGTTATGTATCAAGGAGAAGATTGATTTAGTTATATTTTCCACCTATTCTGAGGGGCACTGAGCAGTCCCTTTTATTGTGAAGTTTGTGGGGTGTTTTTCCCCTCAGCTTTTATCAATGACTTCTCTTCCTGCTGTGGGTATTTCTCCTTCTCCATTTTTTTCCTCTCTTGTCCACAGCTCAAGTTCATGCCATTCTTATATGGACACTATTGGAACACTGCATTAGGCTGCTTTTCTCTCAAAATCAATCTCTTAGTCTTTTTTTTAAAACTCTGAATAAAGTTTTATTTTTTTCCATTTTTCAATGTTTTAAAATTTTTAAAAAAGATTTTATTTATTTATTTGACAGTCAGAAATCACAAGTAGGCAGAGAGGCAGGCAGTGAGAGAGGGGGAAGCAGGCTCCCCGCTGAGCAAGGAGCCTGATGTGGGGCTCAATCCCAGGACCCCAGGATCATGACCTGAGCCAAAGGCAGAGGCTTTAACCCATTGAGCCACCCAGGTGCCCCTGTTTTAAAATTTTTTAATTTACATCATGAGTATACAATTTTAAAACTCTCTTCCCCACCCCATCCTACTTTTTTCATAGTTCATTTTGTAAGATATTGTGGTGTTATATAACCAGTACATTCTTGAATCAGTCTGAAAATAGGAATTTGAAATGCTTAAATATTCTCTTGAAGCCTGCAATTCTCATTGTTTTCATTCCTTTCATGCTATTAGTTCTTCTTGGTCATTCCTTACTCTGCTGCTGATTTGCATCATGCGTGTGGCAATAAGAAGATAATCACCTTACACCAGTTAGAATGGCCAAAACTAACAAGACAGGAAGGACGTGGAGAAAGGGGAACCCTCTTACACTGTTGGTGGGAATGCAAGTTGGTGCAGCCTCTTTGGAAAACAGTGTGGAGATTCCTCAAGAAATTAAAAATAGAACTTCCCTATGACCCTGCAATTGCACTCCTGGGTATTTACCCCAAAGATACAGATGTCGTGAAAAGAAGGGCCATCTGTACCCTATTGTTTATAGCAGCAATGGCCACGGTCTCCAAACTGTGGAAAGAACCAAGATGCCCTTCAACGGACGAATGGATAAGGAAGATGTGGTCCATATATACTATGGAGTATTATGCCTCCATCAGAAAGGATGAATACCCAACTTTTGTAGCAACATGGACAGGACTGGAAGAGATTATGCTGAGTGAAATAAGTCAAGCAGAGAGAGTCAATTATCATATGGTTTCACTTATTTGTGGAGCATAACAAATAGCATGGAGGACATGGGGAGTTAGAGAGGAGAAGGGAGTTGGGGGAAATTGGAAGGGGAGGTGAACCATGAGAGACTATGGATGCTGAAAAACAATCTGAGGGGTTTGAAGTGGCGGGGGGTGGTGGGAGGTTGGGGTACCAGGTGGTGGGTATTATAGAGAGTACGGATTGCATGGAGCACTGGGTGTGGTGAAAAAAATAATGAATACTGTTATGCTGAAAATAAATAAAAAATGAATTTAAAAAAAAAGATAATTTAGATTCTGGGAGCAGCATCTACCATAGGTCTCTAATTCTTTCAGGAATTGTGATAAATTTCTGTTGAAGCATGTAGTTCTCCACTGACCTGGGTAAAGTCTGTCCTCTGGGTAATCTCTGTCCTCTATGGAATCCAAAATGGCCAGATACAGGATACGTATGGGACCAAGAGTGTGAATGGAGGCATGTCACTGATTCCACTTGTTCCATATACAGACTTCCTAGAAACCACTTTCAATCCCTGCTCCCCCGACACCCACGCTTCCTGCCTGTCTTGCTTTTTTCTAGAGCTGGATCCGGGAGCCTTTCCAGGTGACCTGCCTGGCCACTTCCTCCTCTGCTTCATCAGTAAAGAAGTGTTCACCATCTCTATTCTCCCATAAATAGATTTAATTCTGTTTCCCACTGTGCTCCCCATCCCTAGCTCACTCATACATCCCCAGATTTCTTGGCTGTGACAAGTACATTTAATGATTCTTATTTTTAAATGGGTTGATGATGGATATGGGTTCAATATATGTGCTCTTCAACAATTATCTTTGTTCCTATTTTATCCATTCTTCTTTGGAATCTTCACTTTCTATTTTTTGATGAACTTTATTATTTTGAAGCTACTGCCTATTTAGAAATGGAACAGTAATTTTCAATTAAGTAATTTTTAAAAAAATGTATTACTTGTTCTGTCACCATTTCTTCTTAAATCTCTTGTTTTCATTCTGGGCTTAGTTTTGTCTTGACATAAACCATGTGTAATACTTTCTACCATATTGTCCAGTAGTAAACTTTCTTGTGCATTCTTCTCTCTGGGAATGCTCTTTGTTCCCTTCGTCTTGAATGATACCTTAGTGGCATATGAGCACCTAGATTGTTATCACGGAGCACATGGGAAACGTTCTCTAGGGTCTGGTCTGTATGGTAAACATGAATCCTGACATTGATCCAGATTTTTGTCATGTCATGTTTATAATTACTACCCTTTCCCTCTGCTTTAATATTCTTTGCTTTAATTTTCTCCTTTTTTTAGTATAATGTACATATATAAGGCGTTCTCACCTATGTGTGTGTGTTTGTGTGCATGCATGTGTGTATGGAAAAAGAGAAATACATGTATCTCCCTATATATATATATATTTATGGAGAGAATAACTTAAGCTTCCTTAATGTATTAATATCTTTCAAAAGTTCTAGAAAATTATTAATTATTTCTTTTAATACTGCTTCCCGAAATGTTCTTATTTCATTTTGTTGAATTTATACTATGATTTTCCATTCTATGGTGTCTCATCCCTTTTTTTCCTATTTTTTTATGTTCTTTTAGAAATAATAGTTATTAGATGTGATGGAACCACCAGCTACTAATACAGTAGTAACTGCATTGCAATATATAAATGGATAAAATCAATATATATATATACACACCTTAAACTTCTGCAATGTTGTATGTTGAATAAATGTAAATGAGTCTGGGGGAATCCCTATGGGCTGTGCTGAGGTCAGTTGGTCCAGTGCTAATTATTTACTTTCTAGAGGTTATAAAGATATTCTTTAGTTTTGCCCTTTTTTCTAAGTATTCTGCTGAATTTTTAACTTACAAGAACTGTATTTTAACTTGCAGAAATTCTAGTGGTTAGATTATCCATCTCCTTACCAATTTCCCTGGTGTCCAACTTTTTAATGTATTTTCTTTTTTTTTTTTAAGATTTTATTTATTTGACAGAGATCACAAGTAGGCAGAGAGGCAGGCAGAGAGAGAGAGAGGAGGAAGCAGGTTCCCTGATGAGCAAGGTTTGTAAGCTAAGTCATTATAGTCTTCTCAGATTTTCTGTTACTTTTTTTTTTCAGTGTTCCAAGATTCATTGTTAATGTACCACTTATTTTTTTTTAAGTTTTTATTTTAATTCCAGCGCAGTTAGCACAGTGTTAAATTAGTTTCAGGTGTACAATACAGTGAGCAGTTCAACAATTCCATACATCACTCAGTGCTCATAGTGGTAAGGGTGCTCTTTAATCCCATTGCCCATTTTCCCCCTTCTCCCCCCCCCACCTCCACTCTGGTAACCATCAGTTGGCTCTGTATAGTTAAGGGTTTGTTTCTCGGTTTGTCTCCTTTTTTTCCACCTTGTTCATTTTGTTTCTTAAATTCGACCTGTGGGACATCTGGGTGGCTCAGTGAGTTAAGCATCTGCCTTCAGTTCGGCTCATGTTGCCTGGGTCCTGGGATTGAGTCCTGCATCAGGCTCCTTGCTCAGCAGGGAACCTCCTTCTCCCTCAGCCTGCTCCTCACCCCCACTTGCCTCCCCCCGCTTGTGCACATTCTCTCACTCTCTCTGACAAATAAATAAAATCTTTAAAAAAAAAATAAAAATAATAAATTCTACCCATTGGTAGTTCTATGGTATTGATCTTTCTCCAGCTTCCTTCACTTAGCATTATATTCTCTAGCTCCACCCATGTTGTGCACATGGCAAGATTGCATTCTTTTCATGGCTGAATAATCCATTGTGTGTAATATGTACACACACACACACACACACACACACACATACACAGCTTTTTTTTATCCATTCATCTATCTATGGACATTGGCTGCTTCCATAACTTGGCTATTGTAAATAATGCTACAATAAACATAGGAGTGCATGTATCCCTTTGAATTAGTGGTTTTGTATTTTGGGGGTAAATACCCAATCGTGTGATTACTGGATCATAAGGTAGTTCTGTCTTTTACTTTGTAAGGAAATTTCATACTCTTTTCCACAGTGGCTGCACCATTTCGCATTCCTACCAACAGCAACCAAGTGTCCTTCTCCTCTGTATTGTCAGCAACACATGTTGTTCCTCGATTTTTATTTTTAGTCCGTCTAACAGGGGTGAGGTGACAGCTCATTGTGGTTTGGATATGCATTTTCCTGGTCATGAGTGATGTTGAGCATATTTTCTTGTGTCTGTTGGCCATCCAGATGTCTTCTTTGGATAAACGTTCATGTCTTCTGCCCATTTTTTTTTTTTAAGATTTTATTTATTTATTTGACAGACAGAGATCACAAGTAGGCAGAGAGGCAGGCAGAGAGAGAGAGGGAAGCAGGGAGCCGGATGCAGGGCTCGATCCCAGGACGCTGAGATCATGACCTGAGCCGAAGGCAGCGGCTTAACCCACTGAGCCACCCAGTCGCCCCCTTCTGCCCATTTTTTAACTGGATTATTTGCTTTTGGGTGTTGAGTTGTAGAACTTTTCTTTAAATATATATGTTGTATATTCCCACCTGGGAATCTCTGCTCAGCAGGGAGTCTGCTCCCCTGGACCCTGCCACACCTCTCTGTCTGTCTCTCTGCCTACTTGTGATCTCTCTCTCTCTGTGTCAGATAAATAAATAGAATCTTAAAAAAAAAAAAAAGGTGCATCTCCTTTTTTCTTTTTCTGGGGACCCTGAACTCTTTCTGCTTACAGATTTTGAACTGACTCTTTATCTTCAAAGCACTAAGCAAAATCTGTCCCATTTTCTTGAAAGTATTCCTGGGATGCCCTGTTTGACTAAAGCATCCTGCTGCAAAATCTTCCTCTGCTACACTTTTGATTTCTTAGTGGAGGATTTATGTTCTCTTTGTCCACATTTCACACCATTGTTAAATGTGCTCAAGTGAGCTGGTTCTTGAGAAATAGCATCTTTATGGCATTACCTAGAATTGTTCTTCATTTTATCAAGAATTTTTGACACCAACATCTATGAAGAAAGTAGTTCTATGTTGTAATGCAAGGGTCCCGCTCTCTACTTGTCACCACCCCCTTATTTTTAACAGTTGAAACACCTTGTGCCAAACTCTGTACAGTACAGCAGAAATACTGATCTCAATATAGTCCTTCCACACAGGCATTTGTTTCTAGATATAAGGACAGAAATAGTCAATTTCTATCTTTGCTTATCCCAAGCAGTATTTTGCTACAGAAAGTTTTCTTTAACTTCACCATCATTTATGAATATTTTTATTGAGGTATAATTGACATATAACAGTATATTAATTTCAGCTATACAACATAATGATTCAGTATTTATATATGCTGCAAAATGTTTACCACAATAAGTAGTTACTATCAGTCTTCATACAATGATACAAAACATTTCTGTTAATGATTACAGCATTTAAGATTTACCTTTAGTAACTTTCAAATATGCAATGAAATACAGTGTTATTGACGTGAGTCACCATCCTATAAAATTACATCCCCAGGACCTACTTATTTCATAACTAGAATTGAAACCTCTTGGTTCCCTTCATTCATTTCACTTGACACCCTCTTCCTCCTCTCTTCTGGCAACCACCCTTCCGGTTCTCTGTATCCATGAGTTTTGTTTGATTTTGTTCATTTGTTTTGTTTTTTAGGTTCCACATAAATGTAATATTGTATGGATTTCTCTTTCTCTTTCTGATTTATTTCACATGGCATTACACCCACAAGCTTCATCCATGTTGTTGCAAATAGTAAGATTTCATTCTTTTTATGGCTGAGTAGTATTCCTAAATACCTCCATATCCATCCATAGATCTATAGTATGTATATGCATATTCTTAATATTCCTTATATATATATTCCTATATATAAAACACAGTATTCATTTATATATCATGTATATGTATATATGTATTATAGATTTATGTATGTGTATACCCACGCACACACACACACACACACACAAACACACAAACACACATCCCTTTACGTAATCCCCATGCATTCATCCATTGATGGATACTCAGTTTGTTTCAAGTCTTAGCTATTATAAATAATGCTGCGGTAAATATAGGGGTGCATATGTCTTTTTGAAATTAGTGTTGTTGTTGTTGTTGTTGTTGTTTTTAAACCTCAGATAAATACCCAGAAGTGGGATTGTGGGATCATATGGTAGTTCTATTTTTAATTTTTAGAGGAACCTTTGTAATGTTTTCCATATTCGTTGTACCAATTTGTATTTCTAGTAACATTTCACAGAAGTTTCCTTTTCTTTATGCCAACACTTGTTATTTCTTGCCTTTTGGGGGGGTAGGGGGAAGTGCAGAGGGTGAGAAGGAAGAAAGAGAATCTAAAGTGGGATCCATGCCCCATGCTGAGCCTAAAATGGTGCTTGATCTCACAACCCTGAGATTATGACCTGAGCTGAAATCAAGAGTCAGACACTTAATTGACTGAGCCACCCAGATGTCCCCTTATTTCTTGTCTTTTTGATAATAACCATTCTGATAGGTATGGGATAATATGTCATTGTGGTATTGATTTGCAATTCCATGATGATTAGTGGTTTTGGCATGTTTTCATGTTGGCCGTTTGTACCTATTCTTTGGGAAAATGTCTATTCACATCCTCTGCATCTTTTTTAATCAGATTTTTCCTATTGAATTGTATGAGTGTTTTTTATATATTTTGGATATTAGCCACTTAATAAGACATGATTTGAAAGGGAGAAATTACTGCAATCAGTTGCCTTTTGATTTTTTTGATGGTTTCCTCTGCTGTGCAGAAGCTTTTTTTTTTTTTTTAAAGATTTTATTTATTTATTTGAGAGAGAGACAGGGAGAGAGAGCATGAGTGAGGAGAAGGGCAGAGAGAGAAGCAGACTCCCCGTGGAGCTGGGAGCCCGATGCGGGACTCGATCCCGGGACTCTGAGATCATGACCTGAGCCGAAGGCAGTTGTCCAACCAACTGAGCCACCCAGGCGTCCCTGTGCAGAAGCTTTTTAGTTTGATATGGTCCCACATGTTTATTTTTGCTTTTGTTGTTTTGCTTTTGGAGTCACATAAAAAAAAATCGTCACTATGATCAGTGTCCTGGAATTTACTACCCAAGTTTGTTGTTGTTGTTGTTGCTGTTTTTAATGAGCATTTCATGAGTTCAAGTCTTAGGTTCAAGTCCTCAACCAAGTTAAGTTTGAGTTGATTTTTGTATATGGTATAAGAGAGTAGTCTGATTTTTTTTTTTCCAAATTGTTGTTTAGTTTTCCGAATGTTTGAAGAGACTCTCCTTTCTCCATTTTATATTCTGGTCTTCTTTAACATAAGTTCTCATATATGCATGGCTGTATTTCCCTTTATTCTGTTCCATGAGAATGCAATGCAATGATCTATGCATTGGTTTTCTTGCTAACCCTATACTGATTTGATAACCAGAGTTTGGTAATATAGTTTGAAATCAGGGGGCATGATGCTTCCATCTTTGTTCCTTCTTAAGATTGCTTTGGCTATTCAGGATCTTTGTTGTTCCAAACCAATTTTAACATTGTTTGTTCTATTTCAGTTTAAAAGACTGCTTGGTACTTGATAGGGATTTCATTTAATCTATAGATGGCTTAAGGTAATACAGACATTTATAATCTGACTTATTTCAGTCTACAAGCACAGAGTGTCTTTCAATTTATTTCTAATTTCTTTATCAACTATATACACATTTTAGGAGACAGATCTTTCACGTCCTTGTTTAAATTTATTCCTAGATATCTTATTCCTTTGATGCAATTGTGAATGGAATTATTTTCTTAATTCTTTTGTTAGTTTGTTAATAATGGAGAGAAACAGAACAGATTTTTGTATTTTGATTTTGTACTCTGCAATTTTCCTGAATTTGTTTATAAATTCTCACTTTTTTTGGTAAAGCCCTTACGGTTTTCTAAATATCAAATCATAGGTTCTGTATTTAGCGACAGTTTTACTTATTCTTTTCCAATTTGGATACTACTTATTTCTTGTGCCTAACTACTGTGGCTAAGACTTTGAATAATGTGCTGAATACAATTATCAAAAGAACCTAAAGTACTAGATACTCCAGGCTTGAAAATACACACACACACACACACACACACACACACACACACACTCTTTCACACATTCACACAATCATACCTTAATTTTTGAAATAACCCATTGCATGCCAGTGCCAGTCATATTTAGGTAATTGTGTGGTTTGACATTTCTCTAAGAACTCCAAGTATATTTAGATAAAAAAATAATTTGAACCACCGTAATATTAGATCTGAAAAGGGGCACCTGGGTGGCTCAGTGGGTTAAGCCTCTGCCTTCGGCTCAGGTCATGACCCCAGAGTTCTGAGATCGAGTCCACATCAGGCTCTCTGCTCAGCGGGGAGCCTCCTTCCCCTGCTCTCTCTCTGCCTGCCTCTCTACTTGTGATCTCCGTCTGTCAAATAAATCAATAAAATCTTTAAGAAAAAAAAAAAGAAGCTATACATTCTTTCTCTGCCAAGTTGCACATTAATTTTCCAAATAGTAACATTTATCAAAAAGAAAAATTGGGGGGTGCCTGGGTGGCTCAGTGGGTTAAAGCCCCTGCCTTCGGCTCGGGTCATGATCCCAGGGTCCTGGGATCGAGCCCCACATCAAGCTCTCTGCTCAGCGGGGAGCCTGCTTCCTCCTCTCTCTCTGCCTGCCTCTCTGCCTACTTGTGATCTCTGTCTGTCAAATAAATAAATAAAATAAAATAATTTTTAAAAAAATTGGTCATATATATAGATATTCCCTTTTTCTGAAAATACATTAAATTAAAAATATATGAAATAAAAGGGTATAATTTCATAATGAAAAAGAAGGAAAAAATTAGGGTGCCAATAGTAAACAAAACATTTCAACACAGTTTTAAGTCCCAGAGAACAGATCAGTAAGGGTTAACCAATAACTGTGAGAAGAACAAGAGTTAGCCTGGGTTCTGATACAGTAGTGTTGAAACAAAAGTAAGACATTGTCCCATGGATAACCTTGGAGATCAGTATTTTGAGAACTTGGTAATATCTTGGGACAGATGTGTGAGACACAAAAGGAAACCTAAATATGAGTGAAACAGGGTTTCAAACAGTAGACCTCTCCCCTCAAGTACTGACAAAATGTCTTCCAAATAGAAAACTGTATTCTGCTACCTAGGTAAACAGAGAAATGAATGGCTCTGGGGTAGAAAGTTCTTCACATACCAGCACTTAGACAAGCCCTACTCTAAAAGCCTGCTCTATCCTCCAGTCACACAGGGAAACACTGAATCTTCATTAGTCTACCCCAACACAGTACACAGCACTCCTGGATTGTGTTTGCATGGTCTCCTTGTTAAATATGAACAGACAGGGTGCCTGGGTGGCTCAGCTGATTAAGCAACGGCCTTCTGCTCAGGTCATGATCCTGGAGTCCCGGGATCGAGTCCCACATTGGGCTCCCTGCCCTTCAGGGAGTCTGCTTCTCCCACTGACCTCTCTCCTCTCATGCTCTCTCCCTCTCTCTCTCAAATAAATAAAATCTTTAAAAAAAAAAAAAAAAAAGAACAGATAGTCAAGACCAACAAAGATTTGAAGAAAGCCTAAAACCTGGCAGAGGGAAAGCAGGAGAACAAGATGGATAAGCAAAGTCTTTCTTGAATGAATGTACCTTCAGAAAAAGCATGTGATGGAGTATGATGCTGTTCACCAGAAGTGAGAGACAGAAAGGTATTGGAAGGGGGGAAGAAATGAAAGTATCTTTGCTGAATAGCAATTAGTAAAAAGGGCAATGGATAATATTCCAAAAAAAGAGAAATGGATGACACAGAGTACACAAGAGGAAGGTGACACAGAGACTGTCCACTGAGGCTGTCTGACATCAATCTGACAGGGCTTCTCACAAGGGCAAAGTGAAAAAACGTGTCTTCATATCAAAGAAGCATCCCAAACCCATGAAAATAGAAATCCCGGTACAGTGATGGAGAATTGTGGAATTGCAGAAAAACTAAAGAAATTTAGAAGTTGTTTTTTTCCCCTTTTAAATTTTATCTGGAGGAAGGAGAGTGAGGAGGCAGAAGAGGCTGAGGAAATAGTTACCTGTGAAGTAGGGATAATTTAATCAGCATTGGTATTCTCATCAGCAACACTGGATAACAGGTGACAAAGGAGTCACTTTGTTTTTTGTTCTGTTTTGTTTTTAATTTTGAGAAATGATTTTAAACCAGCTGTTCACTACTCAGTATTTTCAATTAACTTTGAGTTAGAATAAAAAACAATTTCAGACATCAGAAAACTTCTTTCCACATATCTGGTCCTAGAACATTACTTAGATGTTTTAGCATTAGAAGGAAATAAACCATAAATAAAAGGTGAAAAAGGAAATGACATCAGAGTTCCAGTCTCCTGCAGTAGCAGATCTAGAAATGGCAGTCAGTCCAGACTACAGAGGCAAGGCTGAGTTCCCAGGAGAAAGGGAGGTGTTTGGTGAATAAAAAGGAGTATGCAAGAGATTCATCTTTTTTCTTTTCTTTTTTTTGAGTTTTTAGAACAAATTAAGACCGGCAATGTTAGTTGGGAGTCTGGGGAGAATCACAAGGAAAAAGAGCTCTAAAAGAAATAGAAGTTACAGGGGCGCCTGGGTGGCTCAGTGGGTTAAAGCCTCTGCCTTCGGCTCAGGTCATGATCCCAGGGTCCTGGGATCGAGCCCCGCATAGGGCTCTCTGCTCCTTGGAGAGCCTGCTTCCTCCTGTCTCTCTGCCTGTCTCTGCCTGCCTCTCTGCCTACTTGTCATCGCTGTCTATCAAATAAATAAATAAAATCTTTAAAAAAAAAAAAAGAAATAGAAGTTACAGAGCACTTTATGAATTAGGGACAAAGAACAAAACATAATTTTTATCAGAGTAAAATATTGTGTCCTATTTAAAAAGGGTAACAATTAAATTTGGAAAATGAGAGAGTTAAGGACATTTGAGAAATAACCTTTTACCATAGTAGAGTAAATCAGTGAACCAAAATTAGTAATATAAGAACTCAGTTTTTAGGTAAAGAGATAAAGGGGAATGGATTGGGGAGTTTTTTATTATTAAAAGTTCTGGGGCACCTGGGTGGCTCAGTGGGTTAAGCCGCTGCCTTCAGCTCAGGTCATGATCCCAGGGTCCTGGAATCGAGCTCCGAATTGGGCTCTCTGCTCAGTGGGAGCCTGCTCCCCCACCCACCTCTGCATATTTGTGTTCTCTGTCTGTCAAATAAATAAATAAAATCTTTGAAAAAAAAAAAAAGTCCTGCTGCCTTTTTTTTTAAGCATTTGTAATACTATTTTGATAATTCTTCATCAGTTTTTTTTTGCTACACCAATCACTAATATAATTTGCATTTTGTCATTTCAAAAATTTGTTGACACTCCTACTTAGTGTCAAAGGCAGTCACAAATATCATACATAATTGAAATATCAATAAATATAACACAGAGTGGTTCCCTAAATCATATTCCTATGTTCTTTTCAAAACCCATACAGTTTTGTTTTGCCATACTTACAGTCTCTTTTTCTTGCCTGGTTCTCTAGGATATACATGCGAGCTGTTGTGATGTTTTTATTTATTTTTTTTAAGAAAACTCATTATAAAACATTTGATACCCTTCTATCTTTAGGCTAGAAGGCAGTCCTCAAGGTACAAAGCCATAGCATTTCCTTCTGGAACATTGAAAATTTTCTTAGACAATGAAGGCAATTGCTTACTGAAACAATTTTCAGAACATAACCCAACAAAAACAGTATTTCATTTGCATGAGCCTCACACTCTTTCTAGCATCATCCTAGAGTGTATTAATCCAACTCAGGCATCTGCTGATACTCCACCAGCAAATTTAAAAATAAAACTCTAAAATGAGAGACTGACATCAGTCTGAATTAGCTTTGAAGTCCACTGATAATCTATGTATCTTCCAAATGCTCTTATTTTGTCCATTTCTGGTTTCACTGGCAGGAACCATGTTCCACATTTTTATCTCTTGAATCTGTGGAGCAGTTATATGTAAATGGCCTGGCGCTATTCCCGGCACAGATTAAGTCTGTGCCTCACTGCAGGGCAGTATGGTGGTTGCTGCTGTCCATGGTTCTGAGGAAATTTGTCATCATCATTCCAAAACCCAACCTTCCCCACAGAGCTTTTGATATTTCCTGAGTGTTAGCTGACAGATGGGGTATCACTAATTCTCCCTTCGAGCTAAAAATATGCGTGGCTGCAGAAAAGTCACCGGTAGATAAACCGTTACACTGAAAGAGATGACATTATGAGAAATTCAAGGTTTGGTCACAGGGTCATGTAATTGCTTTCCTTATGGCACTGGTGAAATGCCGTTATAGCTAATTCCACATGAGCTGCTGCTCTGAAGATCTGTCATCCATGGAGAGTCAGTGTCAGGTCACTGATAACTTAGGAAGTCAACTCCTATTTGATTTTTTAAGTTCTGTTGTATCTCAAAAAGTGTTTGTTTTATACTCCTATTTTCCTGAGGACACATTATAGAGATCTAGATTGAAGAGAAAATAGATAGTAATCACAGGTTTAAAAATTTACTCACAATACGCCTTAAACATGTAAAGGAAAACTAGCATTTTTGTTTTCTATAAAAGATCTAAATTTCCTAGAAGTTTTCCATTTTGCTGTGTTTTTAAAGAAGGAAAAAAAAAACACAAGGTGACTTTTGAACAACAGATTTGGACTGCATAGGTCTACTTATGTGTGAGATTTTTGAGTAGAGTACAGTACTGTAAATGTATTTTTTCTCTTCCTTGTAATTTTCTTAAGATTTTCCTTACCTTCTTAATGATGAGAATGCAGTATAGAATATCTATAACGTACAAAATATGTGTTAGTAGACTGTTTAAGTTATCCATAAGGCTTCTTGTCACAGGGTTTTAGTGTTTCCACTTAATTGATTACTTAATTAAGTAATTAAGGTCACTAACAGGAGTTAGTGACCTTAACCCTCATGTTGTTCAAGGGTCAGTTGTGTAGTTTAACCTGCCAACATCGGACCTCACAGTCTTCACAAGTATAAAAACCCATTTTCAATGATTTAGTCACTTTCAGATAAATACTCTGCCTTTCAGGCCAGGGGTACATGTAAAGGTGCTTAAGTTCAAACTGGAATGATCTATCACCTCAACCTGTTGGAATGGCCATTATCAGAAAGATAAGAAATGTCAGCATGGGGCGCCTGGGTGGCTCAGTGGGTTAAGCCGCTGCCTTCGGCTCAGATCATGATCTCAGGGTTCTGGGATCGAGTCCCGCATCTGGCTCTCTGCTCGGCAGGGAGCCTGCTTCCCTCTCTCTCTCTCTGCCTGCCTCTCCGTCTACTTGTGATTTCTCTCTGTCAAATAAATAAATAAAATCTTTAAAAAAAAAAAAAAAAGAAATGTCAGCATGGATGTGAAGAAAAGAGAATCCTACTATTGGTAAAATTGTTAACTGGTGCAGCCACCATGGAAAACAGTATGAAGGACCCAAAAAACTAAAAATAGAACTACCCTAGGATCCAACAGTTCCACTCCTGGGAATATATCCAAAGGAAATGAAAACACTAACTTGAAAAGATACCAGCACCCCCTTGTTCACAGCTGCTTTGTTTACAGTAGCCAAGACTTGGAAACAACCTAAGTGTCCGTTGATGGATGTTGTGGTCTATGCATAGACCATGGAATGTGCTTCAGTGTCACACACACACAACCAGGAAATCTTACCATTTTCAGTAACATAGATGGACCTTCAAGGCATTGTACTAAGAGAAATGAGCCAGACAGAGAAAGAGAAATACTGTACGATTGAAAGACAAATACGGTATGATCTCTTATGTGGTATCTAAATATATATGTATCTAAATATACAAGTAATCCAAACATACATAAAGAGACCAGACTTGAGAATTTCAGAGGCAGAGTTTTGTGTGGAGGAGAAATGGGAGGAAGATGGTCAAAATGCACAAATTACCAATTAGAGGATAAATAAATATTAGGGACAGAGTTTACAACATGAATACAACTAACATTGCTGTAGGATATATAGGAAAGCTTAAACTAGTTTAAAAAGATTAAACCATGAGGGGCACCTGGGTGGCTCAGTGGGTTCAAACCTCTGCCTTCAGCTCAGATCATGATCCCAGGGTCCTGGGCTCGAGCCCCGTGTCTGGCTCTCTGCTCAGCGGGGAGCCTGCTTCTACCTCTCTCTCTGCCTGCTGCTCTGCCTACTTGTGATCTCTGTCTGTCAAATAAATAAATAAAATCTTTAAAAAAAAAAAAAGATTAAACCATGAGACTTCTCATTACAAGGCGCACTCTTTTTTTTTTTTTTCTTCTTTCTTTGCTTTTTCCTGGATCTATATGAGATGATGGATGTTAACGAAACCTCTTGTGGTCATCATTTCACTATACATGTCAATCACACCATCATGATGTATATTCCTTAAACTTACACAATGATGGATGTCGGTTATTTCTTAGTAAAACAGGGCTGGGGGGAGAATTCTGCCTTTCTGATCCTTTCATCTTGTTCTCATTTTCTTCAAGATGAGGTCATGATATAACAAGTCTTTCAGTGTTCTTAAAGTCACAGAGAATAAGAAGGCCTTGAATCTCCTTTTGATTCTAAGTACTCCTTTCATCTTTGCCATGTTGTCCTTGGTGTAGTCCAGAATCTGTGCTTGTGATCAGTGAGATGTGACTTTCTGGCTGGTCTTTGCAAGGGACAATATTGAGGCATCTACTTTTAGATGCCTTGGTGCAAACTATTTGTCTTCAGTCAAGAAATCCTTCTTTGAATCTTTTTCAGCCTGTCTTTAAACCTTGTAACCTCTCCACAACCATGCTAAAACTTCTGAGTATCTTACTTTATCATCACACATATATTTTCTGGGCTTCTTGACCAAGCCTGTCATCTTACCTATTGAGCAACCGAGGTGGGCACTGTTGGATTTTTGTTGTACAACATGCTGGGAATCCAACTATTGGGGCAGTACTTTCTAGCACTTACTGAATTAAATTTTCTAGGGAGAGTTACTATGTTTATCAACCTTTGTAGTTTTTGTCTTAAATATATGAAACCTTGTTATAGGAATAATCAGAAGCATCTATGTTGTGATTAGTGCTGCCCCATTTGTTAATTTGTTTTGCAAATGAAGGGCTAATGAATTAAATGGAGGCAGCTATCAATTTTTCTTAAATGATGCATTTTATTTTTTCAGACAGAATTTTTTAAAAGATTTTATTTATTTATTTGACAGACAGAAATCACAAGTAGGCAGAGAGGCAGGCAGAGAGAGAGGGGGAAGCAGGCTCCCTGCTGAGCAAAGAGCCCCGTGTGGGGCTCGATCACAGGACCCTGAGATCATGACCTTCAGACAGAATTTATGCCAGTACTCAATAAATACTTTAATTACTGTCCACTTATTAAACCATGAAAATCTTTATTCAACAAGTAAAAGTAAATTCAAAATTATATATAAATGGAGCAACAGGTTGAGCCTAAAACCTGTAAAAACTGAAAGACTGGTAAAATGGAAACACACAATACCACTGAAGTATGAAAAATACAAAGTACATAATATACACAAGAGGAAATCTGGCAAGATCCATTACTTAAATTATTTTCTAGATTCTGACACACCAAGGTGAAATTTTGGTTTCTAAAAGTTCTAAATGGAAACCCCAGTAACCTAGAAGATAGTTTCTAAGAGTTACAGGAAACTCTTATTTTCCATTTCTATCATTTTAGTCCAAATGGGGAATTCTCCTCTGCCCTGTTTTTCATTCAAGTTGTTCTCATTTATCCAAATTTATCCCTCGTATAATATTTTCTGTTTAGAAATACTCTAAGAGATTCCTTCTTGAGTCCCACAATTTCACTGGAAGTACGAATGTCATTTTCCTCCCACTGTACAGATGAAAACAAATAAATAGATGAAAACAAAGTATTATGTGATGAGTTTACATTGTTGGTTCATATAAATTAATGGAGCCAAAATAAGAAAATAAGCTTAAGTCATGCTGTTACATATAAACTTTTTACATCCTCTCTTTGATCTCTTTCACATACAAAATCTAGCATCATCTTCAAACTGAAATCACTTTTTACCTCAGATGTAAAATGCTTCTTTTTTTTTTCAGGCCAGCTTTTCACTGATTTTCTCAGTGTGGCTTTCATTGACATCTTTTCCTATGTGAACATCATTAGCCTGTAAAATGAAATTATTCCTCAGCCTTAATTGTATACAGCATGCTATAACGACTTCATCCTAGAATTATAAGATCAAATGCAAATTATATGTTCTGCTCAGAAACTGAAGATTTTTCCCAATTCAAGGACTTGCCACCCATCTGCTTTCCCTTATCATACAATGCGATAACCACACTTAAACCACACCAAAGCAGAGTATAAAATAGTTCCTTAAGAGAGACATCCCTATATTTCCTCTGTTTTTAAAATTTCCATTAAATTGTAATGGATTTTATGTACTTCATTGACAAAGAGAGAGTCATTGCTTATCTTTTTCTAGAAGACAAGTGGAAAGAAGCAACAGGGCACAGTGATCTAAGAGCCAAGAGATAAAGATGTTAATTTCCATTCTGGCGCTGACTTCCTTAATAACTGTGAGATACCATATGAGCCTCCCTTTCCTCAACAGCTAAAGAGTGGAACTGGAACAGCACCACTTCAGCACTGTTCACGGGGTCAAAGGACAGGACTTATTTGACACATCTTTGAAAATGACAGAGCGCTTTGGAGAAGGATCATATTCATAAAATCACATCTCTGCTCTATTTCAGCTCTCACTATCCATGACAAAAAACGAACAAAAGAAACAACAAAGAGAACACTCTCACACTTGCTTCAAATCTTCACATTACATTACATGTAATGTAATCTTCACATTACATGTCATGATCTTTATCCAGGAGATTTGCCCATTTGGCATTCTACTCTCTTCTGCCATCCATAAATTACTTTGTGGAAGCTCTCTTTCTGTTACCCTTCCCCTGCTCAGCTTAGCCCAGCTCTTGTTCCTGCTGCTGTCTCCTCTATAGTTTTCATCCAGACTTAAAACTGTATGAGGTGGGGCACCTGGGTGGCTCAGTGGGTTAAAGCCTCTGCCTTCAGCTCAGGTCATGATCTCAGGGTCCTGGGATCGGGCCCCACATCGGGCTCTCTGCTCAGCAGGAGGCCTGCTTCCTCCTCTCTCTCTGCCTGCCTCTCTGCCTACTTGTGATCTCTGTCAAATAAATAAAATCTTTAAAAAAAAAAACTGTATGTATTTTCTATATTCTTCAAGATTCAAAGTTCTGAGAGCTGGAAAGTTATCTATCTTATTCATGGTTGTTTCCCCCTGCCCCATTACATAGTAAAGCTTCCTAAAAATGCACAAATAACTACAATAGATTATGAGTCCATAGAATTTTCTTTATTACTTTAAAGAGGTAGCCAAATAAATTTAGGAGGTAGAGCTTGTAAGAGGAGTCTCCTCTAATTTTTTCCATAGTATATATTCTTTCTTTAAAAAAGATTTTAGGGGCACCCCGGGTGGCTAGTGGGTTAAAGCCTCTGCCTTCACCTTGGATCATGGTCCCAGGGTCCTGGGATGGAGCCCCACACATTGGGCTCTCTGCTCAGTGGGGAGCCTGCTTCCTCCTCTCTCTCTGCCTGCCTCTCTGCCTACTTGTGATCTCTGTCTGGCAAATAAATAAATAAATCTTAAAAAAAAATTAATTAAAATAAAACAATAAAAAATATTTTATTTATTCATTTGAGAGAGAGAGACAGCATAAACTGGGGGAGGGGGAGAGGGGCAGAGGGAGAGGGAGAAGTAGACTCATTGGGGCTCTATGTGGGGCTTGATCTGAAGGCAGACCCTGAACCATCTGAGCCCCCCAGGTGCCTTACTAGCTTATATTCTGAAAACTAGAAATTCACTTTTTTTGGGGGGGTGAACTCTCTATCACTTTATGACTAATTATTTAATAGATTATTGAGGAATAATTTATATACAAAAATATTGCACAAATTCACTTTTTTTTAAAGATTTATTTATTTATTTATTTATTTGACAGAGAGAGAGATTACAAGTAGACAGAGAGGCAGAGAGAGAGGGAAGCAGGCTCCCAGCTGAGCAGAGAGTCCGATGCAGGACTCAATCCCAGGACCCTGAGATCATGACCTGAGCCAAAGGCAGCGGCCCAACCCACTGAGCCACCCAGGGGTCCCACACATTCACTTTTAAATGCACAACAAAAAAAGGACTAACAAAAAAACAAGTCTTTAGTCCATCACAAGTATAATACTTCATATATCACTTATTGAATAAAGTTATCAGAATTTTTCCTTGGGCCGATAAGTCACATTCAGAACTCCATTTTACCTTACCATCTTTGTTTGAGGAGTTCAGTACACTCCCTGTAAGTCTATTCGTATTTTCTTAGAATACTTTCTTTTTTAAAAAATTTTGTTTATTTATTTGACAAATCACAAGTAGGCAGAGAGGCAGGTAGAGAGAGGAGGAAGCAGGCTCCCTGCTGAGCAGAGAGCCCCATGCAGGGCTCAATCCCAGGACCCTGAGATCATGCCCCTCTTAGAGTACTTTCAAAATGCTTTTCATGGGGATACCTGGGTGGCTTAGTGGGTTAAAACCTCTGCCTTCGGCTCGGGTCATGATCCTGGGGTCCTGGGATCAAGCCCCGCATCAGTTTCTCTGCACTGTGGGGAGCCTGCTTTCCCCTCTCTTTCTGCCTGCCTGTCTGCCTACTTGTGATCTCTCTCTCTGTGTCAAATAAATAAATAAAATCTTTTTAAAAATAAATTTCATGAGCCTCTATATTCTCTATGAAATTGTTTTGTGGAGTGGAAAATAGTTATCACATCAGTGATTAAAGTTTCTCCAAGAGAACTTAATTTTCTAGGTCCAGATAACAAACACAGTCATATTCAAGAATAAGACCACGAAATTTCTTTGCCTCAATCAAATCCTAGCATCCCTGTGGCCCAAGTTCACTGGGAGGTGTTACTGGTGCAGTACATGGGACATACTGATCTTCACAATCACTTTATCACCTTTCCTGTTTTCTGAGCCATAGTGATGGTGTTCCTGCTGGGCAGAATCTTTTTTTTTTTAAGATTTTATTTATTTATTTGACAGAGATCACAAGCAGGCAGAGAGGCAGGCAGAGAGGGGGAGAGGGGGAAGCAGGCTCAGTGCCGAGAGGAGAGCCCGATGCGGGGTTCTATCCCAGGATGCTGGGATCAAGACCCGCGCTGAAGGCAGAGGCTTTAGCCCACTGAGCCACCCAGGTGCCCAGCAGAGTCATTTTTAATCAGGTTTTCGATGTACTATTTTCTGCCATGCGCTCAATTATCATGTATAGGAGCCCTTGCTGCTTTATTCCCTTGAATATGTTTGGAAATAGAGTCTCCTGGCCTAGGCTTTCTGTTTTCTCTTTTTAAATTTTTATGTGTTTATTTATTTTACCTTGTGCCAAGTACTTCACCATCAGGACAGCTCAAAAACTGACATCTGTCAAACTGAGGTCTCAAATTCAATATTTTTGTTCTGAAACATGCGGTGTCTTTTAGGAAGAAGTAAGAGGCGAGACATGGGAATTACCATATATTTTCTTAGTTCCTGACCATGTGAATTCTGAATCAGCATCTTTCCCCTGATATTGAACAGTTCTCCATTTACTGGTTTTTGTAATTTTGTAAGCAATGTGCAGCTATTTCATGGCATGGAGGTGGGAAGAAGATTTACCACGTACTGTAAGACTGGCGATCTATGCACTGGCTAGCTTCCCTTCATGATGCTTACTGTGTACTCCTCGGCATTGCGTGGAAGTGAAAACATTCATTGTTCACTTCTGTGGAACTTCCATTTTTGTCAAATTCATCTATATAATTAAAATTTTTACCCACTCACTTAACCTCTCTGATTCCCCCAAGAAATCAGGAATATGTTTCTCTGGTCTTTTAATTAAGCCAAAATAGAATAGTGGTATTTTTAGAAGTTAAAGGAATCTGAGAATCTGGAAATGTCAACTCTCTAGACAGACACTCAAATCAACTTCCACATACGCTTTTTTGATTGAAAATAATTAAGCCAAGTATATTTTTGTACTCCCCCTTTCTAGTGCTCTTGTTCTCAATATATGTACGTGTGCGTACACGCCCTTTGCGCCTTTTGTTCCTCGGTGCCCACGGACGATATGCTCCTGCTGTTTCAAACCCTTCTCCGTGGGACGCCTGGGTGGCTCAGTTGGTTAAGCAGCTGCCTTCGGCTCAGGTCATGATCCCAGCGTCCTGGGATCGAGTCCCACATCAGGCTCCTTGCTCGACGGGGAGCCTGCTTCTCCCTCTGCCTCTGCCTGCCATTCTGTCTGCCTGTGCTCGCTCTCTCCCCCCCCCCCTCTCTGATAAATAACTAAAATCTTAAAACAAAAAAAAACAAAAAAAAAACCTTTCTCCGCGCCCAGCAGATGAAAACTACACCGAGACTTCTGACACTATACATCCCCCACACTGTTTAGAGAACTATATGTGGGTTTAGGTCTTGGCAGGAATAGAAATTCAACAACGCCACTCAGTGATATGAGATTGTCTTTACAAGTCAAACCTACAAGGCCAAACTCTCCTGACATCAAATTTCTACTTAATATGTAAAATTAAGCAGGGTTTATCAGTTGGTTATCACGGCTTTGTATGGCAGACATAGGCCTACCCAGCATGGGATCTATGGGATTGTGTTCACTCAGCATTTAGGAAGACATACTTCATTCTTCAGTGTGTCCCATTTCATATGGCCTATTGTCCTCTGCTGTGCTGAGGCAGAGCTGTTGTTCTGCATTATCAGCTGTATTTCCTATGCTGTCACCATCTGGAGGAGGAGAAAGAAAAAGGAAGCATTAATGTAATTTTTTCTTATCCAGTATGTGCCCTGTCTCCAGAGAACCCCAAGACTTTAAGGTATAAGGGATATCTAAAGATCAGAAAACCTATATCCTTACTTCTGTTTTGATGCTGGAATCTGCTCTGACTCATTCGCTAATTTATTCACCAATGATTTCAGCCAAACAGGATTCATGAGATTCATTCATTTACCCATTTTTTCTTTGAATATTTATTTCATACTGTGCTCTGAAGATACAATTGAGAAATAAGCAAAGATCCCAGCTTTCATGAATTTTACATTTGAATAGAAAAGAAAGACCAAAAACCAAAAATGATTAGGAAAAAGGTATGATGTCAGGTATCATTAAGAGCCATAGATGAAATATGGAAAAGAATTGCTAAAGAGTATGAGGGAGCTCAATTTCAAATCAGATGATTAGGGCGCCTGGGTGGCTCAGTGGGTTAAGCCGCTGCCTTCGGCTCAGGTCATGATCTCAGGGTCCTGGGATCGAGTCCCGCATCGGGCTCTCTGCTCAGCAGGGAGCCTGCTTCCTCCTCTCTCTCTCTGCCTGCCTCTCTGCCTACTTGTAATCTCTCTCTCTGTCAAATAAATAAATAAAATCTTTAAAAAAAAAAAACAAATCAGATGATTAGGAAACACCGCACTGAAGAAGCGTCTGGGGACAGAACCCTTGGGAAGTGAGCATGAGTGTTACCCATAGAAGAACTTTCTAGGCAAAGCCAAAACCCTAACCCAAACACTTATGGATATAAAAGCTTTTCGGTGTCTGTTGCCTGGTGTGTTTGAAGAGCAAAGGTTCAGTGTGGCTCACACACAAGAAATAAGGGAGATAAGAACAGGACATGTGGTCAGAGAGGTGATGTGATTAGAGGAGAGTGATATGCAGATCTCCTGGAACATTGTAGGCTACTGGAATGATTTTTGCTTTCTCTCTGACTAGTAGGGCAAGTCATTGACAGGTTTTTTTGTTTTTTTTTTTTTTAATTATTTTATTTATTTATTTGACAGAGAGAAATCACAAGTAGTCGGAGAGGCAGGCAGAGAGAGAGAGAGGGAAGCAGGCTCCCTGCTGAGCAGAGAGCCCAATGCGGGACTCGATCCCAGGACCCTGAGATCATGACCTGAGCCAAAGGCAGCAGCTTAACCCACTGAGCCACCCAGGCGCCCCCATTGACAGGTTTTGAAGGATGGAGTGTCATTATATGATTGACATTGTAAAAGACAAATGTCTATATATTTATATACTGGTGTCAGTATAAATACAGATATGGATAATTTCCTCCCAGCTAAAGTGTGGACAGTAGGTAACTGGGTTGAAATCAGAATCAGGGAACAAATGAGGAGGCTGTCACAATTATCTAGACTAGAGGCTTGGATCGTGTCACTGTGGTGGATGTAGTAAGCTACAGAATTTTACTTATTATTTATTTATTTTTTAAGCTACAGAATTTTAAACGTATTTGAAAAGTAGAGCTGATAGGATTGGCAGCCAAAGTGAATGCTGGCTATAAAAGAAGAATTAAGGATGACACCAAGATTTTTAGTTTAGGCAGCTGAAAAACAATGTAGCTATAAGCCAGACAGAGAAGATGTCAGGGAAAGTAGGTTTTGGGAGATAGGACAAGTCTGCTTTGGAAATGTTGAGTTCAAGGTGTCTTTGACTACTTAGGTAAAGACAGTAGGTGGTATTGCACAGGTCTGGAATTCAGGGATTTAGGAGAGAAATCCAGGCTGGAGAATACTTTTAGAGTTCATTCACATTTAGATAATATTTAAAGCTATGATTTTCAAGGAGTGAATTTAAATAAGGAAAAAAAATCCAAATATTTTGTTTAAAGGTTCTGTGATGTTAGGATAATGGGAAGCTAAAAGGAATAACCACTGATACAGAAGGGAAAACGCTAGGAGGGGGAAGGGCCCCGGAACGCCACTGAAGAAGTATTTTTAGAAAATGGCTATTCCTGGGGCGCCTGGGTGGCTCAGTGGGTTAAAGCCTCTGCCTTCAGCTCAGGTCATGATCTCAGGGTCCTGGGATTGAGCCCCGCATAAGGCTCTCTGCTCAGCAGGGAGCCTGCTTCCTCCTCTCTCTCTGCCTGCCTCTCTGCCTACTTGTGATCTCTGTCAAATAAATAAATAAAATCTTAAAAAAAAAGAAAAAAAAAAGGTAATGGCTATGCCTAAAACTACTATAATGTTACATGTCAGTTCTCTCAAGTAAGAAGAGTGGGAGTGAATAATATGTAAAATTCTGCTGATAAATAAAGGCTGGCAAAAGCTGAGGACTTCTGCATTTAGCAACGTGTTTCTAGGTGGTTTTGATAGAAGTAGTTGTGGCATCATAGTCTTATTGGAACATTCTTGAGGACAACAGGCTGCAGAGAGTAAGTCTAACATATTACTTTGAGAAGACTGTTAAATAGAGCAGAGAAAGAGTGATGCTTAGGGAGAAAGGGAGCCTGTTTGTGTGTGTGTGTGTGTGTGTGTGTGTGTGTGTGTGTGTGTGTTTCAAGACAACACATACCAGAAGCAGATTTTATTCTCTGGGAATGGTACCCTATGAAAGTCAACTCATTCCATCTTCGACCTCTCTGACTTTTACACTTTATTTGAATCATCCCCCAACCTCTGTCACCACCATCTCTGTTAAAATCTTCCTGAATTAGTGACCTTGCTGAGTTATTTTTAACTCATACCGCCAACCATCAATGAAGGCTTGGGTCACAAACTCCAGTTTCACTGGAGTACGGGAGCACCTTAACATCTATACGAATGTCTTTCTAAACAGGAAATGCAGAGATCTCAACTCCCTTTTTCTACATCTCAAAAAATAAGCACTACAGGTAGTACAAGACAGGGATGTCTCTGTTTCAGTCAGTAGTTTAGCTTCCTTTTTACCAGTAACTCATACTTTGGTGGACACAGTGGGAGGTTGCAGTTGAGATTCCTGTGACTAAAAATGTGAATCCAGGGGTGCCTGGGTGGCTCAGTGCTTTAAAGCCTCTGCCTTTGGCTCAGGTCATGGTCTCAGAGTCCTGGGATCAAGCCCGGCATGAGGCTCTCTGCTCAGTGGGGAGCCTGCTTCCTCCTCTCTTCCTGCCTGCCTCTCTGACTACTTGTAATGTCTATCAAATAAATAAAAGCTTTTAAAAAAATAAATAAAAAATTAAAAATGTGAATGCATAGTTATTTTAAACAAGCAATTTGTAATTCTCTTTGTATTATGCCACAAAAGAAATGTTTGTGAGGTAATGCCTTCTTACTCTGAAGATCAGAATACACCAAGAGGTTTTTCTAAACTATGGAAGGGACTTGGCAGTATCTACAGTTTTTGTCAATTATTGTCACAAACAATGCTACATAACAAACCACTTACTAACCTATTTACCCAGCATCCATGAGGTGGAGAAATGCTGTAGGCTCTTAGTAGGCAGGAGTGCAAAGTCACTTGGCAGACAAAAACGGGAAGGTGTGAAAAATAACTCAATTCATTTTTTACTGCACTGTTGCAATTTGCTGTGTTTTTCTATCTGGCTTGGGATATATCCTAAGTAGTGAATATTAAAAAGAAAAATGATGGTATGAGAAGTAAACTAATATAATTCTAATTATTAAATACAGAATAATGTGGTTGTGAAAAGTGCTTTAACAGAGTTCATTATCTCAACTCCTACACTGAGTTAACTGTTCTCTGTAGACAAATGTATCCTTTTTTTTTTATTGAATTTATGATCAAGTTTATATATTTATATACACTTTTTTGGTCTGCTCCTCCAGTGAACTGAAAACTCCTCAAAGACCTAAACTGTATTAATTTTGATCCCCAGATTATCACTAGCTCTTAACACACAAGGGTACTCAGTAAGTACACACCAAAGGAAAGAGGCAAGAAGGGAAATGTTCAGTAAGCAGGAGCCAAATGACAGGAAGAGAGAGGCGAAAACAGAGTGGTGGGCTCTGAGGTGAGAAGGAATGTGGTATGCAGACCTGGAAGCAGGCTGTCCAGTCCAGTGTAATACGCTGACAGGAAAATCAGAAAAAATTTAGAAATAACCCATACTCTGAGGGCACAAGGATGCAAAGGTCATCTTCAAAAGTCTTAATGGCAGTGAGATTCTACTGCTATGTTCTATAAGAGAAAGTTGTGTGGTGAGATTTCTCTTAAAAAACAACAACAACAAAAATAGTACTCTGGTGTCTCCCACAGAAGTTCTGGGAAGACATGGCACTGAGCACATACCCAGGTGTACACACATTTTTCTGTCACTTCTCCTGAGCCAACCACCTCAGGGCGCAGGGCAGGCGTGGAGCTTGGAGCACATTCCATGGAAGAGCTGGAGCTGGTCTTCCCTCCAGGAGGGCCTGGAGAGTGCTATTCAAGGGAGCTTGACTGGACTGTGTGTAGGAGTTTGAGGGGCCCTCTGGGAGTTAAGGAATTACCAGCTGCTTGGGCTGGCTGGCTCGTGGGGCTGCTTCTGAGTTTGGGAAAGCTCTGGGCTTTCCCCTGATGCTCCCACTGCCCAGCCAGGTCTCAGGGGAAAGGTCTTTGTCTTCCCCGAAGAAAACAAAGCACGTCACATCCCACCAGGCACATTATGGCAACTGAAAAATGTTTACCAGAATAACACATTCAAGTTCATAAATGGTGGGACAAAACCACTTGGCTCATAAAATCAAGTAGAAATAATATTTTAAAGTATTAAGAATGATATAAAACACATGAAGGAAAAGATGAGATTTGGAGAAAAAAAATCTGAAAACAAAATAGGATGATACTCAGATTTTCATGAGAGAATTGGGCAGGCTATCAGAGTTAGCTAAAAAACAGTAATTTCCCTGACTCCAAGAGAAAACCAAATAGGCACACTCAAAGAGAAAGAATATTAGTCCCAAGAGAAGTCTGCCGGCCTTGTTCTCCACCGAATCCTCAGAGCAAGAAAAGTGCCTGGCACACAGTAAGTAGGTCCTAAATGGAGTTTTCTTTTGAGAATAAACTTGAAATTTGCTTCTGGCTAAATTTGATGAAATGCTTTGAAGGCATGATGTTAAATGACATATCATCTACTTAGGGTAAAAGGGATCAAAATGGAGAAAAAAGTGCAACTGTAGTTAAAAATGAAACAAAATGGAACACTGGGGTTTCCTTCAGTATGCCTCAACATTTGACTGTTAACCAAAAGGTAGGAAATTATTACTGATCACTCAAGCAGGCCATAAATATCAGTCATGGTGATGCCATAACGAACTACCAGAGTCAAAAGTGATTGGAAGGTATATTTAGACTAAATTTAAAAAGGCTTAAACAAAAACTTCGTTAACACTCATATACTTGGCACGTGATTGCAGGAATAAATGTGTGTTATTTTTAGCAAAGAAGTTCGTATTTAACAGAATAGTTTGCTTTTATAATCTCCAAATACTTGTTAAATGTCAAGTAAAGGGCTTTGTGTCAGCATATAACCATTAATGCTATGGGAGTGGAGAGGTTCTCAAGGAAAAAAAATGCATTCATGCTGTTTTACCCTGAGTAGAATGTCTCCTGTCCCTTGAGAGAGACAGCATGCTAACAGGAGTAGAAAACTGAATTTCATGATCTCTGTGTGACTTTCTGTACGTACAATGGTATGTTTTTTATTGATGACTGCAGTATGTAAGGATGATCGCTACTTAGATTCTTGGAAATTTTACAGAGAAGTTTCTTCACATTCTTTGGGATTTTAGTAACATTTATACTAGTCAAAAAACCATAGATCACTATCTGAATTTTTTTTTTTTTTGACAGACAGAAATCACAAGCAGGCAGAGGCAGGCAGAGAGAGGAGGAAGCAGGCTCCCTGCCAAGCAGAGAGCCCGATGAGGGGCTCGATCCCAGCACACTGAGATCATGACCTGAGCCAAAGGCAGAGGCTTAACCCACTGAGCCACCCAGGTGCCCCACTATCTGAATATTTTTTAAGTGAACTATTTGTAGAAAATCCCCAAACACATACTGCAAACTGTATAAAAGAAGTATCACATTCTCCTTCTCTGAATATGTTTGCCAGTAATTCCAGCAACTTTTGTATGACTCCCATTTTCCTTTGATATATAATGAAGTATAAAGGGGCGCCTGGGTGGCTCAGTGGTTTAAGCCTCTGCCTACAGCTTAGGTCATGATCTCAGGGTCGTGGGATCGAGCCCCACATCGGGCTCTCAGCTCAGCAGGGAGTTGTCTTCTCCTCACCTCCTCTATCTGACTCTCTGCCTGCTTGTCATCTGTCAAATCTTTTTAAAAAGTAACTTTTCATAGATCTCTCAGGACAATGAACATCTTTAAGGCTTTAATGGGACAGAATCACTCCTATCCTATTTTTTAACATGGTTCTGATAGTAAAGTTTGACTCATTTTACTCCCGCCAATTTTGTATCACCCATCACATTGTGTAATGCTAATTAATTCCAAATGATGAACTGTCCCACTGTGTGAGCGTGCAAAGGGGCCAACTCAGGGAGGCCAAAAGAACACTTTATTGGTACTATGTACTCATCTGGGGAAGGGTTGCTACATTGTTCTATAACAATTTATCACATGTTTTGAGGTTTGCTCTGTGAAAACACGCCCTGCAGCATCATTAGGCAAATGAGAGACTATATGGAAAACAAAATGAAAACTTTGACCCTTTGAAATCCTATTCCACTATTGAGGGAACAGAAGGCAAGCAAGTACCAATCACAACCTGACACCTGCACCCTCCCCCCTAGCCCTCCACTCCTGGGGGTGGGGGGACATGGGGAACACTCTTCCAGGAATCTCCAACTATCTTGATGTTAATACCTTGCTGGAGGGAAAAACCTTGAAAATGGCAAGGCCTCTGGTATGCCGTTTCTTATAGGTCCTCTTTAGCATATTCAAGTTCTTCAGAAATCTTCCTTTTCCCTTGCCTCCCCCAAAACCCATAGTTTATAACCAGCTGCCGATCATAACCCCACTGTGGCAGCTCTTTCTGCCTATGGGTCCTGTCCCCATGCTTTAACAAACCACCATTTTGCACCAAAGCCATCCCAAGAATTCTTTCTTGGTCGTCAGCTCTGGACTCCACCCCACCGACCCTAACATAATCTGAAACTTCATCATTTGGTGCCTGAATGTGGCGCTTTACCTTTACAACTGGACGCTGAGCTTTGGTGCAAAATTGGTGAGTACTTTCTCTCCTCTTCCTTTACTCTCATTTCAGGGGCTTTTCAAGGAGTGTGGTCTTATTGGAGCACTTGCGTGATTGCTCAGGCTGTAATCCTCTAGCCCATGGCTGCTCTATGGGAAGAGAAAGCCTGCCTTTTGGCGGGAGGTTAGTACCCTAACTGGAATGGTAGTAAGACCCAGAAACGTGATGACCTCTCTTTAGTCCTGTTCATCCATCTGCGGCTTCCAGTCAGCGAACGGGAGAAGAATGAGGCACAAACAAGTCAGCTGCAAGAGATTGGGAGCAAGGGACAACAGACGAAAAGACTGCTGCCCTGAGCAACTCCACAGTCTCTTTTATTAGATAGAAAAACAGAGGAACCGATGAAGGTCAAACTTAGTCACATGTCTTGTGGACAAATGAGGAGGAGGATTAAGTTTATAGTTAACCAAGCACATTCAAAGGACTCATCTAACGAAGGGAACTTCTGGGAAGAGAAAGGAGTGACAGTGGAAAAGGGAAGCAGGCGGTATTTCGTTCCAACCTGGGCTGACCAGGCGTTCCCAGCTGCTCGGCTTCTGTGGGGCGCCCTTCCGCCCCTAGCGAGCCGGGCATCCCCAGCTGCCCTGCTTCACGGTTGTATATCGTCCTTCTCCCCAAAGACCTGTTGCCAGTGTTATGTTTTTCTTAAGGCTATATCTTTTAAATGTGCTTGGTAACTAGTAAAATCCTCCAGGGGTTCTAGTTTAAGTAACACATTGTTCTGAGGGGCAATAGCATCTCCCTCTTTTTGTTTGTGAAGCAGTAGAAAAGTTACTTTGCAGCTTCTTGATTCTTCAGTCAGGATTTTCACGTGCTTCTGAGGACTAAGCATAAAAAGATTATAGCAATAAGAATAATCATTCCACCTATAACACCGAGACCAGTTTGTTTGATCCAAGTAGAAGGGTTTAAATCAGACAGAATATTATTAATTCTTTGAGTAAAACTCACTCCTGGAACTGATTGTAATGTTGAGTGAGTAATACTTAGAATAGTATCTTGAAGTTGATTAATATCTAAAGTTAGATTATCACCATAATGGTTAGTTAATAAGCCGGCGAATTTTGCTCCAAGATTTTTTTTTTTTTTAAAGATTTTATTATTTAGGGGTAGTTGAAATACAATTTTTTAAAAAGATTTTAATTATTTATTTGACAAGAGATCACAAGTAGGCAGAGAAGCAGGCAGAGAGAGGGGGGAAGCAGGTTCCCCGCTGAGCAAAGAGCCCAATGCGGGGCTCAATCCCAAGGACCCTGGGACCATGACCTGAGCAGAAGGCAGAGGCTTCAACCCACTGAGCCACCCAGGCGCCCTGCTCCATGATTTTTCTTATTCATTATAGGCATGGGGAGTAACAAATTCCAGTCACATAAAATATGAAGTCTAAGCTTTATATTCTGAATATCATTTTTTGTATCTATCATGGCTGTTTCTAAATCAGAGATTCATTCGTTCATCTAATTTTTGATCTATGATCATTTGTTGATTCCAGGCTTTGCTAGCATTCTCCATGCCACTTCTGTACAAACTCTGTAGTTTGTACAGTTTGATGCAAGGCTATTCCTGCAGTGGTAGCTGTAGCAGTTGAAAGACCCCTGCCCTGGAGAGTCCCCTCCCTTAAGAGATAAATAGGATGGCTTTAGATGTCCTGACAGCAGCCCAGGGTGGCACATGTGCAATTATCAAGACAGAATGTTGTGTGTACATCCCAGACTATCACAGGACTAATAAAGGATATGAATGCCCAAATTAAGGCCCTACAAGATCCTTCTCTCTCTCAGTGAATGGTTAAGTTCCTGGTTTGAAGGAGGACTATGGCCGAATCTCCTTTTCGGGCTTCTCATTCTTATCGCCTTATTAACCTTAATATGTTGCTTTGTTCCATGTTTCTCTACTTGGTGCCGAGACTCCATTGCTACAATGACTACACCACGACAGATGATCCTTATCGCACACGAGGACGCCTCTTCACTGTCAGCGCTGGATTCAGCTGCCTCCACCTTTCGTAACTCCCTTATACATTCCTACCCTGATCAATATCGACCCCAGTAGGTAGGGACAGCTCTACGCCCCTATTCAGCACGAAGAAGTTACAGAAGATGAGACCTTCCACCTTCAACCACTTTAAAGATTTAAAGGCTCAAAAATTGCTCAGGGGGAATGATGAGGGAGCAGGAGGATGACTGAGGACAAAGCAAAAGCTGGCGCCTTGCACTCCTCCCCCTTTTCATCCGCTCCCCTCCATATGTGTAGCATTCCACAGGCACCCCTGACTGCCATAAAACGATAAATAGTTAACTTGCTGAGATCACAACCCTGCAAGACAGGAGTCTCCCTTGGTTTGCAAATGTCCTTGAGATTTACAACAAAGAAGTTACCTTACGTTTGATAGCAGGAATGTAACATTTCACCAGGAGACTCCCAATTGTCTTTATGTTAGTGCCTCATTAGAGGGAAAGTGGCCTTGGCTTGATAGTAACCAGGCCTTCAATATCCTGGTTGTGCTTTTTTCGCATGCGTGGGCTAACCGGCCAGTTCTGCTTCTGTAAGATTGCTTTGTCTGCTTTTCGCGCGGGGGTCCCCTGACTCAATCCACTGACGCCAAGTATGCCTGTTCAAAGGATCAATCAATCAGCGCCGTCCCCACCCAAAACTTGTTTGTACCTGTCTATAAAAACCCCGCTTTCCCCTCAGTCGGTGTGCTCGGTTAGCTGGAGCTGCCGACCACCCGCCGGTACCTGCGTCCCAATAAACCTCTTGCTGTTTGCATCCAGTGGCAGTGTTGGATTCTTGGGTAAGGGGATCCGCGGGTCTTTCACAGTAATGGCTATAATTCCTAAAATAGCTATTATAAGCAACCCAAGAAATCTTTTTGTTCTATGGACCCAGTCCTTCGATCCTGTTAAAAGTATATGTACATCTGGAGAGCTTTCCCAAACACAGTGTTCATCTGTAACCAAATGCCTATTCTTCTAGCTATGAGAAGGATAGAATTGTCTGTATATACAAACATTCTCATCTACACAGGTGAACATTTTACAGCTGAGACCAACTATTTCTCTATTGCTATGATCAAAAGTCATTTTTCCAGTAACAAAAACACAGGATCTCTAACACAAGTTTTTACCCATTCTTCATCCATAAGGGGGAAAAAATGCATAGTTATTAGACTGATGAATGTAAAAGCCATTCCAAACTCTTATGCAATTTAAAGCAGTGGTGACTGTCCATAAATTCTTTTGTCTTTTATGATAATCAACAAAAAGAGATGGCATAGAAAGTCCTTGCTCAAGCCAGACCAGAGGTGCATCTCCTGAGGTTAAGGTTTGTGGTAAAATGGGATCATCAAAAACTTGCCATTTTAAATTTTGAGAGAAGCAGGGTTCCCCCAGTGCAGTTGGTGACTGCCATCCCCTTAGGGGACCAGTCCCATGCAATTCCATAGGAAACTTTAATAACAATACTGGAGGGAGAAGCTTGACAATCCTCCCATAAAGGATGAATTCCCTCATCAGACCACATTTGTGTTAGTTTGCATTTGGGAATAGGGGGTGCTGCTGTGTTATAGCTAGGACCCCAATATTCATCAGCTTGGAATCCTTTAGTGGAGAGTGAATGTAACTGAACTTTAGTCAGATAATTATTAGTAGGAAGGTCCACCAACCATCCCTGATCATCAGGGATAAGGTAACTGGAATGATTGCCAATACATATTGGTCTATTTTGACATCCAAGGTTAAGATTAATATGTGTGCCCTCCTCTAAGGGCAATAGCAGCAATCTAGGATCTAAGATTCTGGGTACCCATTTTGAAGCATTTAAATAAATTGGTATTATATCTTCTCCCCACTCTACTGGACGGAGCAGGGAGAATTGGGTATGTAAGTCCAGGAAGTAGTTATTTGTGCATAACATCCAGAAAGACTTATGGCTACAGTGATGAAAGGCAAGAGGAGGACAGTCTTCCTTAGCAAGTGGTGTAGTATAAAAGCAATCCTGTAAATCTATGATACTTATTGGCCATTCTCATGGGACTAGATTAGGCGAAGGCAATCCAGGTTGGAGAGACCCTATGGGTTCAAACAGAGGAATTACCTGCACATAGGTCTGTTAGAAGTCTCCATTTTCCTGATTTTTTCTTAACAAAAACTGGCAAATTCCAAGGACTATGAGATTCTTCAATAGGTCCTTTTTCTATCTGTTCCTCCACGAAGGCTTGCAAAATAAGTAATTTCTCTTGTATTAAGGGCCACTGCTCCACCCAAATGGGTTTGTCATTCTTCCAATTTAACTTAATGGGTTCAGGAGCAGGGGCCCTCAGTGAAAAATCTGGGAATCCTCCTTAGGAGAAGGTATAACCAGAGAGGCTTCCCACTGACTTAGTAAATCTTGCCCCCAAAGGTTAATGGGTAAGTCTACAATATAGGATTGTAGATAACCCTTTGACCCTCAGGACCTTTACAGAGAAGAATATTGGAGCTTTGACGCAGATTGCCAGCCTGTCTAAGCCTGTACTAGTAACAGAAGAGAAATTACAAGGCCATTTCTTAGGCCAATGTAATGAGCTTATGATAGAAACATCAGCTCCAGTTACCAATTAGACCTGAAAATTCCTTTCCTTGTATTTTAAGATGACAAACTGGTCTATCTTGATAAATTTTCTCAGTTAAATATGCTCCAGCTTTTCCAGTACTCCCAAACCCATTGGAGTTTCTTTATTTTTAGACTGACCCTAGAGATAGGGTAAAAGTAACAACTGAGCAATGCAGTCTCCTTTTTGAAAAGGGTATGGAGCCACAGTAGTTAACATCACTGAAATTTCACCAGTATAATCTGAATCAACAATGCCAGTTGTGAACTAGTATTCCCTTTGAAGTAATGTTAGATCTCCCCAAAAGTAACCCAGTGGTCCCCTTTGGTAGAGGGCCATAAATATTAGTTGGAACTTTAATGGGAAGCTTGGTAGGCATTAAAAGATAATCTCTGGGAATGGGGATATCTAGTCCAGCACTACCAGGCATGGCATATAAAAAATTTTAAATGGTACATTTGTCCAAAAGCTGAGTGTTATGGGAGAATTGTCCCTCTTGTTTTTCGGGGCTGAGAGCTTGCCCCAAAGTAAGTTTCCCTGAAGGGGCAATCCATCCTTGCTAAATTTGGAATGACATTGACTTGCCCAATGATTTCCCTTTTTACATTTGGGACAGAGACCAGGTGTTTTATTTTTTACATTTTGCAGAGGAATTTTCCTCTTTGCCAACACTGAGCTTTAGTATGCCCTGCTTGCCCACAGTTGAAACATTGTCCTTTAAATTTTCCTGTGGTCAGAGCAGCCATTGCTTGAGCTAACAAATCAGCTTTATAGGTCTCTGTTCCTACTCCTTGGCATAGCTTAATATAATCTGTCAATGTTCCCTTGCCTTTAAAGGCTGCTATCAATTTCTTACAATCAGCATTAGCATTCTCATAAGCCAACTGCTGAAGAATGGTATCCGCAGCCTCAAGATTATCTGTCTTTTGACAGCCTCTTGTAGTCTTGCAATAAAATCAGTATAGGGTTCTCTTGAACCTTGTACCACTTTTTGAAAAGAAGAACACTTCTCTCCTTGGGATTCTATTCTCTCCCAGGCTTCAAACAGCAACGCCAGAACTGCTCAATAGCTTGATCATTCATTAGTACTTGGTCTTGCATCCGGGCCCATGGCCCAAGACCTATGAGCTGTTCCATGGAAATAGGAGTATTACGAGCTCTATTGTAGGCAGCCGCTGTTTCTGCATGATCTTGCCACCATGTTTTAAATTCTAAGAACTCACTTGAAGATAGAACTGTTTTTGCTAGCAATGACCAATCCGTCAGAGTAAGTCGATTGCCTTCTGCTATGCCTTGAATGATTCCCATTGTAAATGGAGAATTAGCTCCATAGTTTTGTACTGCCTGTTTTAGTTCCTTCAATAATTTGAACGGAAATGACTCATGTTTGGCCTCATAGACACCATTAGGGTTGTTAGGATCATGTCCTGGAGGGACATGTTCTGTAATAACCGGGGAATTAAAATGTAAGGCATCTCGGTCTCCCACTCTCTGTGCTTCGGCTGATAGCATATACTTTTCATCTTTTTCATTAAATGGTGCCTTCTTATAGAGCAGCGGAGCTGATGGCTACAGTGCCATGGGCACCTTTTTTTCTGTTATTGGAGGAGGAAGAGGGAGAGATTCCTCCTTTATATATTCCTTTCTGGTGGCTTTAGTAATTTCTTTCTCCTGGAGGGCATGTTCAGGTTTCTCTTTTTTAGTTTCTCCTGAACATTCATTATTGCTCCCCGAATCAGGGGTTTGTAAAAGCTCCAAACCCGAGCGAATGAGGGTCCAAGTAGGCCATATGGTAATTGGATTGGCTTTCCTTTAGTATGCAGAAGTTTTAACTCATGACCTACTTTTTCCCATATTTGTAAATCTAAAGTCCCTAATACAGGGAACCATGAGCAATGTTCTTTAATTACCTTTAAAAGCTCCTTAAGTTGCCCCCCGCTGACTTTTGCTCCTCCTGCCTTTAGGAGCCGTCTCAATAAATAAACGTAAGGACAATAATCGCTTGTGCTCTCTAGATTACCCATACCCTGCAATAAGTACCCACAACTCACCAGGGGGAAAAAGACACGGCCGTGCAAAACTCATGTTGGGGTTTCTTCTCCTGTTTTGTTTCTGGTCTGGTCCCTGTTCGGGGACCACTTGCCGCCTCCAGTCAGTGAGCGGGAAAAGAATTAGGCACAAACAAGTCAGCTACAAGGAAAAGAGAGCAAAGGACAGCAGTCCAAAAGACTACTGCCCCGAGCTATTCCACAGTCTCACTTTTATTAGATAGAAACAATAGCCAACAGAGGAACTGATGAAGGTCAAACATTAGTCACAGGTCTTGTGGATAAACAAGGAGGAGGATCAAGTTTGTAGTTAACCAAGCACATTCAAAGGACTCATCTAATAACGGGCTCTTCTGGGAAGAGAAAGGAGCGACAGCAGAAAAGGGAAGCAGGTGGTATAATCATTCCACCCTGAGATGACCAGGCGTTCCCGGCTGCTCGGCTTCCGGGAAGCAGGCAGTGGTCAGCCTTGAGCGAGCTGGGCATCCCCAGCTGCCCAGCTTCATGGTCGTATACGTCCTTCTCCCCAAAGACCTGTTGCCAGTATGTTTTTCTTTTCTTTTTTTTTTTTTAATTTTATTTATTTTTTTGACAGAGACAGATCACAAGTAGGCAGAGAGGCAGGCAGAGAGAGGAGGAAGCAGGCTCCCTGCTGAGCAGAGAGCCCAATGCGGGACTCGATCCTAGGACTCTGAGATCATGACCCAGGCACCCCAGTATATGTTCTGGCAGCACTTTGTCTCTTCTGTCTCCCCTTCCCCTGTTTCTACACCAATGTGGGTACCACCTGCGTGACCAGCCTCTAGACCGTCCTTGGTGCCTCCATGGCTCCTCCTCTCTTCACAGTCAGGGAGCGAGAAGAGCACCCCCTGGACCTCATACCTCCACTCCAGATCTCCCACCCGTGTCTCAGGTAAACTCTGGACATGGGGTGGACCCAGGTGGAATTCCATCAGTACTTGAACTGAGTCTTTTTGGTTAATTAAGATAGACGTGTCTTTAAAGTTGCCAGCATTGAATGTGAAACTTACTGTTGAGGTTTGCTGAAAGTCAAAGAAGCTAATATCTCTGTTGCAATTTGTTAGCAAAAAGATGACTAAACTGATGATTCAATGTCTGTCTCAAAGTTTTCATGGGTAATTGTTCAGATAGTTTTCAGAGTCGTTGGACTTTGATGATAAACGGAATTAAATTCATTGGACATCTAGGTCTTTTCCAAAGAGCGTAAAGTACTAAGTCATTAATTACTGGACATAGGTTGGTGCTTTTTACTTCTTATTGCAAAGAAATGAAGGATATTTAAATCTGTTGGTAAACACGTTTTGTGGTTAATGGAGTCACAAATTTGCCATCTAATGAATGCCGATGTAACCGTTCACAATTGGTTTTTCCTTAGTCTTCACTGGAGATTAAGGTTTCTAAAGAATGCAAAATTCTAAATGACTAATGGGAATGCATTTTTGTGGAAGGTAAGTGGTAATTTTGTCCTAAATAAGATGGTTGTTTGGAAAGATGGCTTGGGACAAAATCTGAATGCAAAGGAAAGTTGTAGAAGGTTTGTGAAAGAAAAATTTTGGAACGGAATTTTAGGTGTGGTCAGGGCAGACTAAGATGAACATAAACAGATTTTAAAGTAAACTGACATAAGAATGAAAGTCTGCTTTCTCTCTCTTCAAATTTTGCACCAAGACGTCTCGAGAATTCTTTCTTGGTTGTTGGCTACCACGGAGCCTCACTTACATTCTAAGACTTCATCACTGAAGGTGATATAATACCTTTGGCAAGAATGGAGGCACATATAACACTGTGTATGGGAGCACGCAGATAGAAGATCCAACAGGGAACTTTTGCAAAATGCTAATGCAGCTTATTCTGATTAAATATTAGGGGTATGGGGGGGACCTGGGTGGCTCAGTGGGTTAAAGCCTCTGCCTTCGGCTCAGGTCATGATCCCAGGGTCCTGGGATTGAGCCCCGCATTGGGCTCTCTGCTTTGTGGGGAACCTGCTTCCTCCTCTCTCTGCCTGCCTCTCTGTATACCTATGATCTCTGTCAAATAAATAAAATCTTTAAAAAAAAATTAGGGTTTTTTTGGGTAGGAAATGTTTATTAAGAATGTTCTTTTCATAAGCATAATGACATTGAGTGATTTTCTCCCACTAACAGGTTGTTTTTGTTGGTGTTGTTGTTGTTTTTTAACATTTCCATCTAGTTTCATTTTCTTGTTCAATGATAAAGAGCTCCCTAGATAGCCCCTTTTTAGCATCTAATGCCCTGCAAGCTGATCTCCAGTTGGGGTTATGTAATCAAAGCAAAATGAAACTTTAAGCTATAGTTACATTTGGGCAGGCCTTGTAATTTCATATTTTATTTACTTATATTTATCTCCCTTTCATAAAAATACTGTACCAACAAACCAATATTCCGGTTTTTTAACTCAAACCAATGCACCCTCCCAAAAACCAAACTCTGGACTACTTTTCTCAAAGTGTTTCTAGAGAACTCCAGTTGTTGCTATTCCTTTCATGGATCTTTTTAATTTTCCACTTCAGGCCCCTGGGCAAATGCTAGAGCCCCAGGCAAGCTTGAAATTAATCACTACTACTGTTCAGATCCCTTTCCTCTTGTCCTAGGATTTTTTTTTTTTAAGATTGACATTTATGATGCCTGCTGCATCCCCCTGTCCTACCTGTACCCCTGTACTCCCAGCCTGGATGGGACACTCTCCACAACTTCCTTTATGAGTAGCAGGAAAACTAGAGATTGTCCCCCTATTAGATATCCCAGATCAAATTCAAATTATACTGTCCACTTAATCTAACCTAGGAAAGCACTTCTTTGCATTTGGGAGGATGTGAAATGCCTAAGATTACTGTGTGCCTTCTTAAAATGCATGTTCACTTTAATACCATTTTTTGTCTTAGAATGTGACCTTGGATAGGACTAGTTAGAGCCAGATAATTTCAAAGCATTTAGACTTTGTGCCATAATTTAGATCACAATATAAATGTAGCCACCATCTCTGCCTCATTAAAAGGGCATTTCTGATCTTTTTGCCTGCTATCTGAAAAGCGAATAAAAAGACAAATCAACGAGAGTGGAGGAAAGTTGACAAAGATGTAGAGAGTGGTGGTCTGAGTCTTATGAAAACAATTCTTACCTTCCTTGGTGCCACAGAAAGGATCCGCCATAGGACAGTGCCAGGTACTGTTGGGGTAAGCCGGAAATCAGCAGGAATACCCGGCTTGCTAAAATCTAACACAGAGGGCGCTGGGGGTGATAGAAGGTTTGGGAGGAGGGCAATGCCTTTGGAATGCCCTGGCCTGCTCCCCACTCTGCTGTGGGAATGCCGCGGGGAGGGGCTTTCCCCAAAGCTCTGTTAGTCCAAACAGCTGCCAAGCAACCTGAGGGATGGATGCCTTGGCCCCTAGGCTATGTTTGAAATGGGTAGAACAGGAAGATGAGCATATTGTATCTTTCCCGGAAACAGCTCCTCCTAGTGTCAATGAGACCTCTTGTTGAGAAACAGTGGTAAGGATTTGTGATTATCCTGAAGGACCCCTAAAGCGGGAGCAAAGGAGGGCAAAGGGTCTCCAAGCCTTGATCCCCTTGCCTTGCCTCTCTGCAACAGCAACGTCTGGAGTAAACTTTCATCCGTCGGCACAGGGATTGCTGCCCATTCCTGGCAAGGTACTACTTTTCTGAAATCATGCGTTCTCATGAATTTTTTGAAGTATAATTAATATGCAGTCTTACATTAGTTTCAGAGATACAATATAATGGTTCATCAATTCTGTACCTTGCTCCATGCTCTTGAAGATTGGTGAACTCTTCCTCTCTTTTCCCTCCCACTTCCCTCTGGAAACCACCAGCCTTTTCTATTTAAGAATCTTTTTTGTCTATTTTTCTTTGTTTGCTTCTTAAATTCTACATATGACTCTACCTTATTTCACCTAGCCTTATTCCCTCTGGGTCCATCCTTTTTTTTTTTTTTTTTTTTTTTTTTTGCAAATAGGAAGATCTCCTTCTGTTTTATGGCTAACGAATATTACATTGTACATATATGTCCCATCTTCTTGATTCATTCATCTAGCAGTGGACACTTGGGCTGCTCAGCAACAAAACAAAAAGGCAACCTCCTCATTGGGAAAAGATTATTTGCAAATGATCTATCCGATAAGGGGTTAAGATGAAGAGGATAATGACCCAGAGCAGGCCCAGGCCAGGAGGCCCCAGAAAATGGCAAGTTACTAACAATAAGCTAGAGATAAGCAATACTCTTACCGGCAGCAAGAGCTCACCAGCCCTTTCTGCTTCTGTGAACAGGCTTCCTCCTACAGGTTCCCTGCACTCCTGTTCTGGCCCAAAGCAGCCCCTGCTCCCCTGGTTTAAACCCACCTCCCAAGAGTCAGCATCGTTCTAGGTACCTGACTGCCTGCAGTCCCCTATGAAAGCCTTGTGACCCCCTTGCCTGGGGCCCAGAGTTTGGAGCATGAGCTCATCTGGATCCCCTGGCATGAAATAAATCCAAGTACTCCTACTTCTCTAAGTGTCCCTTGATCTCTTGCTGGTCTGATATTCACTTTTCTGCAACAAATATCCAAAATGTGTAAAGAACTGATACAACTCAGCTCAAAAAATCCAATTACAAATGGACAGAGGAGCTGAATAGACATTTTTCCAAAGGCAACATACATATGGCCAGCAGAGACACGAAAGGATGCTTAACATTGCTCACCATCAGGGAAGGCAAATAAAAACCATGGAGAACTGTCACCTCACACCTGTCAGAATGGATAATATAGAAAACACAAGACACAGTGAGTGTTGCTAGGATGTGAAGGAAAAGAAGTTGGTGTACCATGTGGGAATGCAAACTGGGGCAGCTACCAGGAAAAACAGTATGGAGGTTCCTGAAAAAAATTAAAACTTGAAATACCATATCTTCCACTAGTTAGTATTTACCCAAAGAAAACAAAAACACTTACTTGAAAAGATACAAGTTTTCCTGAATTTTTGACCAATAAGTTATTCTATAAAAAGTGTTCAGGTGTATTAGGATTCAGCAAGCTAGAAGTCAATAGAGTTGTCAATGAATGACGAGATTCATAGATTCCACAGAACTTTGTGGATCTGGAGGTTTTCTTCTGTTAACACATTTTTATTAATAAATATCAATTAATAAGAGTTTTTATTTCCAAAATTTATTTTATCCGTAAAAAGTAAGGTACCTAGTAAACACAGATACTGTCTACAAAGTCAACTTGTAACTCTCCTAGAGGACTTTAACTTTTCTTGACAGTCATCATCATGTCTAAAAATAATACATTTATACTTCTAGTTCTTGGAATGTCTTTTCTTTCATTTCGTAGGTTGGAACTGCTGTTTGCTTATTACTTCTTGAAGCAACCTCCCTAAGAAAGGAATGTAAAAGAGGTAAATTTTCTCTTTTTCTGTTTGATAATGGTTTTATTCCATACCGGTATGGTTAACAGTTTGGTAGATGATGAAAGTGCATGTTGAATCTTCTCTTATTGGTTTCTCGGTAATTGATAGTACTTTTTGAATATTATTTATATTATATTGAAAATGTCTTTTATTATCTCCACTTTTACCTTCTTTGTTTTATTTCAGTCCTTCTGAAATTTCATGATGATGTATCTGTGTATGAATCTCTTTAGAAAGTGTTAGATTCTCTATTGAGCCTTTTTCTTTTTGTTGTCACCCTCTCTTATATATCTATATTCCAAAATATTTAGTAAACTATTCAACCTTATATTTGTTTGAATTTTTTATTTTTAATTTTTTAAAAGGTTTTATTTATTTATTTGACAGACAAAGATCACAAGTAGGCAGAGAGGCAGGTAGAGAGAGAGAGAGGAGGAAGCAGCTCCCTGCTAAGCAGACAGTCTGACGTGGGGCTCTATCCCAGGACCCTGGGATCATGACCCCAGTGGAAGGCAGAGGCTTTAACCCACTCAACCACCCAGGCACGCCTGTTTGAATTTTTAAAAATAATTTTGTCAATCATGTTTAAAAACATGATCCAGTACATTCAAGAAAAGAAATCTCTGTAGGTCTTTGAATTGTTGAATTTTAGAAGCAAAACCCTTTTTTTCTGGGGACACAGAACATTTCCCATGACCAAAATTAAAAAGTAGTAGTAGTAGTAGTCTTTGCCCTTCCTCTCCACCTCCCCTACTTCCTCCTCTTCCTCCTCATCCCACTAGTGATGATGTAATGCTGTTGGGGACATAAATTAATATAAACCTCAGGGAGGGCGCTTCCTTAGTAGAGACCGAAGCTTTAACAGCATGACTATGACCTAACCGCTCATACATACAGAGTCTACCTCTAAAAATGTATAACTAAAAAATTGTAAGAATACCATAGAAATGTATTCAAGAATAGGGTAACTCATGGCCAAGATTGAGAAAATATATCAATTAAGTTACACTTAGGTGCAAGTAACCAGTGAAAAGTTCCTGAATTAATAGAGTGACTTATTTCAAATTAAAATATTAAAATGGGTAGATTTGGCATCAGTTAATTTGGTGTCTTATACATATCATTAAAGAAGTTGGATTCATTTCTCATATTGGCCTATGGTGCCTGTCTACAATTAAACTGGCAAGAATTATGCTATTATAGGAATTGATGAGACTAAATAGGATTGAGATGAATTTCTGAAGAAGTTGTTGAGATTATGTTGGTAATTAGCATGGTGGCTAAGCTTCCACTGGAATTGATTAATTAAAGTTTTAGAATTTTGTATGACCATACAGGAATGGATCTCACAAAGGTCTGAGGCTAGGACCCACTGACCTTTGTTTTGGGGTGACTAAATTTAACTTTATTGAATCTCAAAGAGAGTTCATAAGAGTTGGTTTGTGCTTAGAACCTAGTGCAATAGACAGAAAAGATATTCAAGTCTCCAGAGCAGCTGAGACAGAGTTAGGCAGGGGTTTTGGGATGGGTGGCAGAACACAGGAGTACAAAACAGGGAAGGTAAGCTTCTAAAATCCATCCACATTCTCACCGTGCATAAGTGGAATGAATCCTTGTACCTCACAAACCACTTACACCTCACATACCTGGAGTGAGCTATTTTGGGGTTTAGACATTGACCCCTGGACAAATTCCTCTTTTGTTCAGTCATTCCCATAAGCTTACATAACTTGTCACATTGAAAAAGTCCCATCCTGGGCGCCTGGGTGGCTCAGTGGGTTAAGCCGCTGCCTTCGGCTCAGGTCATGATCTCAGGGTCCTGGGATCGAGTCCCGCATCGGGCTCTCTGCTCAGCAGGGAGCCTGCTTCCTCCTCTCTCTCTGCCTGCCTCTCTGCCTACTTGTGTTCTCTGTCAAATAAATAAATAAAATAAAATAAATAAAAAAAAAAAAGAAAAGAAAAAGTCCCATCCTGTGTCCTTCAGTGTTTTTCTATCACTGATACAGTTATCCGTGCTAATAATCATGCGGGCGGTGTACTGTGCAAGTCTCACAATTTTAAGAAAATTGTAAAATACTTAGGACAAACATTTAAGGATAGAAACTTCTTTTTTTTTTTTAAGATTTTATTTATTTATTTGACAGGGATCACAAGTAGGCAGAGAGGCAGGCAGAAAGAGAGGGGGAAGCAGGCTCCCTGCCAAGCAGAGAGCCCGATGCGGGGCTTGATCCCAGGACCCTGAGATCATGACCTGAACCAAAGGCAGAGGCTTTAACCCACTGAGCCAACCAGGCACCCCAAGGATAGAAGCTTCTATCTTATTATGATACTGTGCTCATAAAATAGTGTTATTTTAAAAATTAATTGGGACTGGATGAAAAGAGTAAGATTCAATCTTAGAACTTCAGATGAGCAGTAATCTGTGTGTACCAGAGACAAATGCTTATGTCTGTATAATTCACTGGGAGTTTCCCAAATTTAAGTGATTTGGAGAAGCTCCTTGGAAAATTCTGCAGGTAGAAGAAAAACATTATAGAGACAATATCAACATTTAGAGAAAATAATTTGAACTTTGGTTTTTGGTATAGGGATGTGATGATGATGATGATAAGAAAATACCAATGGCATGTATCTGCTTAACCTCATTCATGGAGTAAGTGCTTTTGCTGTTGAAAGGAGAAATTCATCAGAGCTTTAAGTGTTCGCCTTTTTAAATGCAAATGATGGTAGTGCTGAAATAGCAAACTGAATTGAGGACAATACATCACTAAGTAAGTTTTTAAATTCAAGATAAATAGGTAAAGCATAAGCAATAACAAGGACTGATCACGAGTAACTTCAAATAGTCTGATTTTAGCACATTGCAAAGTAAACTCAGAATTTTCGTGAGAGGAAGGGATCCAGTAGCCATCTGTGAAATTTGAAATAGTATAACTTTTCAGCAAAGGAAGAGACATAAGCTTGATCCACCTGCCAGTGTCTCATGTTATTTTTCCTTATTTTCTTGCATTTTTCTCCAATTCCAGTAACACGAACAGATTCACAACTTACTTAAATAGCAAAGAACAAAGGATATACTCATACTCAACTGTCAGGTACAGATCAAATAATTGAGGTCCTTTATCCTTTTAGAAAAATACATCTGTAAGATGTCAAAATGTCCTGTCTCTTTAAAGATAGGTTGTAGAGGTGAATGGCTAAGTGCATAACCATGAGATGTCATGACCTGGGTTTGAATCATAGTCAGATGTTTACTAATCATGTAATCTGGTCAAGTATTTTAAAATGCCTAAGCCTGGGGCGCCTGGGTGGCTCAGTTGGTTGGACGACTGCCTTCGGCTCAGGTCATGATCCTGGAGTCCCGGGATCGAGGCCCGCATCGGGCTCCCAGCTCCACGGGGAGTCTGCTTCTCCCTCTGATCTTCCCCTCACTCATGTTCTCTCTCACTGTCTCTCTCTCAAGTAAATAAATAAAATCTTTAAAAAAAAAAAAAATAAAATAAAATGCCTTAGCTTGTTTTGTTTGGTTGGTTTTTTTTTTTTTTTTTTTTTTTTTTTGGTCTCTATCCACCTGTATTCATTGGGTCATTATGAGGAATAAATTAAACAATGTATATTAAAAGTTACATAAAGTTTTTGGAAAATCTTAGCAAATGGATCTAGTGTGGATCACTCTTCAGGCAAAACTTCCTGAAAACTATTGATAAACCATCACCAAAACATCATTATATGTCAAATATATTTTTTTTAAATGGTAAAAAGGAAGCTCTGTCTCAAATTAGAAAGAAGAAGAAGAGAATCTCAGAGAAAAGAAATCAAATTTCTTCAAAAAAGAATCTTAGAGAAAAGAAATTGACATTGTGTTGGGTCGGTGGGCTCCGGGAGTGCAGGAGGAACAATAGAAATGACCAGCGACTCTGGAGGCTCCCGGAGTGCAGGAAGAGCAATGGAAATGACCGCCATGGGGTCTCGCTGCCATCTTCCAGCCTACCCCCCCTACCCCCCGAGTCCTTAACCCTTGACTCTCCCACCAAAGGGATGTATGCCCAGGTCACGTCTCCATAGGTAACCCGATACATATGCAGGAGACAGATAAAAGACCCCCTCCAACTCCTTCCCAGCGCGACTTCCCCCCATTCTGCTTTCCAGAGTCTCGGAACCTCGCCCAAGGGTGCTCACCTCCTCCAGTGCTACTTTCTTGGCTCCCCTTCTCCTGAGCCCTGGAACTTCACTGCAGAGTGCCTTTAATAAACCTTGCCTTGCACCCACTTTGCCTGGTGTTGGGTTTATCTTGCCTATAAAACCTTACACATTGGTGATCCTTGCCTGGGCCTGAGGACTTGGTGTCCATGTGGACTGTGGAGAACAGTGACATGACCTTACTTGAAGGCAAGCTTGAAGCCGGCTATAAAGAAGACCACTCACAAAGCTGGGGCACTTGAAGTGAAAGATTATCTCTAAAAATGAAGGAGAGAAGCTGTAGAATGTAATTTTTCTTTCCTTTATGCTATGAATGGGAAAAATAAAAAGATCTTTGAAAACTTGAATTCCCAGTCCTGGACCACACCTGAGAAGAGATGAGAATTCCACAAGACAACACAACTTTAAAATACGACATAAGAGAGCCAAATCAGTATCTAGAAATGAAAATACAGAGTGATTTTTAAAATAATAAATAGCCTAAAAATTGTTAAATGAAAAAAAATTAAAGAACTGTTTGACATGGGAATACATACACATGAGAAATAGGAAGAAAAGAGAGGGTTCTAGTGTATTTATAATGGTAGTTTCCAGATGGAGGAATACACAGAATATGGGACAGATTACAGCTGTAGAGAATGGAATGAAATTTATGGGTTTGACGAACAAAAATAGAGACCTGAATGCATAATTGAAGAATCACAAATGAAGCAGAGAAAAAACCCAGAGATATAATAGTTAAAATAAAAAAGAATGTCACTTAGATGCAATATGGCAATAAATAAGAGGTCAAAAGTCCAAGTGAATACCTCTTTGATTTGCAAACAGTAAAAACATAAAAAAATACTTAGTTTTCTATATTTTCTTTGGGAAAACATTAAACAGAGCAAAATGAAGCCATTTTTCAGGAGTAAGACACAATATTACTAATAATCTGACATTCACAGAATGAAAATGTCTTCAGTAAGAAATGAGTTATCAGTAAGAAGCAAGACAGTCAGTATAGAAATTCAGCTTCTGACCAGGATGAAATAACAGGAAACAGATCTGTGCTTCCAAGTGAAGCTATCTAAAAACAAACAAGGTTATGAAAAAGTGGTTTTTGAGACACTGGGCATTACAAAATGAAGAAAAAGGATCCCTTAGAAATAGGATGGGCAGGAACATGAGCCCTAGAAAGACCCATTGAGACTTTTCAGTCTGGGGCATTCCAGAGGACAGACCTACATGTAGTTCTGTGGGTCTCTGTGTTAGCAGTAGCTGGGAATGTGGAAAGCTAGCAAACTGAACAGAGGGTAATACATCACTAGTAAGCTTTTAAATTCAAGATAAATAGATAAAGCACAAGCAATAACTAGGACTTGTCATGAGTAACTTCAAATAGTCTGATTTTGGCACATCACAGAGTAAACTCAATATTCCTGAGAGGAAGGGATCCAGTAGCAGCAGGGATTCACAGCAGGGAATCCTGTGAGGAAAGAGTCCCAGAGAGAGAATTTCAGAGATTGGTTGAAAGTTCCCTTGAATATTTGGCTGAGTACTTACCAGGCATGCATGTGAGGAAACTAATGACCACCAAGAAAAAAGCAGCTGGAAGAATTAGAAGGAAGAGTGATTGATGTTTACACGGAACTAGGAGTAAGGCCTGCTCCCCTCAGTGATACTGGAAAACGTGGTGATTGACACAAAGTGTTTCTTTGAGTTTATGTACTAAAGCTGTAAAAATTCATTTAATGTTCTCTCTTCTCATATCCAGTATCTATCAGTTATGGGTCATTTTTGATTAGGTGATATTCATCCTCACCCAAGGCTGTATTTTCCTGCACTCTTTCAACTTTTTTTTGGCTTTCTGTGAAGCTAGCATTACCTTTATATAAGAGGTACTCATAAATTCAGCATAAAAATTATTTTATAGCCCACTTGTGGTTGATCTGCTCATGAATCCCCAGTCCTGGACCACACATGAGAAGAGATCAGAATTCCATAAGACAACACAACTTCTTTTATATATTTGGATTTTATTACGATTTGAATTTAAAAAAAGTTTTTGGGTGCCTGGGTGGCTCAGTGGGTTAGGGTGTCCGCCTTTGGCTCGGGTCGTGATCCTGGCGTCCTGGGATTGAGCTGCACATCGAGCTCTCTACTCCGTGGGAAGCCTGTGCGCCAACCCCCCCCCCCAGCCTGCCTTTGCCTACTTGTGATCTCTATCAAATAAATAAGTAAAATTTAGAAGAAAAAAAAAAGAAAAAAGTTTTGAGAAATATTAATCCAAGTGACTGCCACAGTCCTCTCTATCCCTGTCATGCTGGTGAAGTTTTAGAATTCGAGTGAGGTTCTGTGGGGTGAAGCCCAGAGCGGATGACCAAGAAAGAATTCTTGACACATCTTTGGTGCAAAATGGTGGTTTATTATAGCACAGGACAGACAGGACTCATGGGCAGAAAGCGCTGCTGTCCCGGGGTTGTGAGGAGTGGTGATTTTAAGCTAAGGTTAGGGGAGGTAAAGGAAAGGGAGGGTTTGAAAGAAGACACACAGGATACCAGAGGCTTCGCTATTTGTCAAGTTAAGGTGGTTTTTCCTTTCAGTAAGGCATTAACAATAAGATAGTTGAGAGCTTCCTGGAGGAATGTCACACTCCTGCCACCACCTGTCCTTATCAATGAGTTTTAGGTTTAGAAGAAATTTAACCTTTTTTATATTTTCCTCTGCCTCAGGCTCCCTCAACTGTAAGGAGCTGAAGATGATGTTAGAGCTTCAGGAACTGAGTTATGGGTCTTTGGAAGTTAGGCTATTGGTAAGAAAGCCTCTTCCTTGTAAATCACTAGGACATTTGTAAAGTGAGGGAGACTCAGGTCTTGCAGGATTGTGATCTCTACAAGTTAACTGTTTTTCCTTGAAGGCAGCCAGGAGTGCCTGAAGAATGTCACACAAGTCACAAAGGGCGGCTGGGGGGAGGTGCTGTAGGTTTCCTGCTTCTCCTGAGTCCTCAGTTAGCCTTCTGTTCCCTCATCACTGCTATAAGGCTTCATTCCATTAACACCCAAGTAAACAGCCATCCTCCTGACCTATCCTCTTAATATTTGACATTCATTTTAACACTGATGTCACCCAAGTAACTTAGTCACAGATTTCTAAACAAAGTAAAAATATTCTGCTAGCCTTTAATTCACAATATGCTATTTTTAGACAAATTCAAGAACCTCTGTTTCTTACGAGTATTATGTTACTATAGTTTCTCTGTTGAAATGTGGAATATTAGATTGCCCTTCTCAAACCTTGATGTCTAGCAATATAATTTACTGTCATCTATTCCTTACTCAAGGAAACAAAATACAAATAAACTTTATTTTGGTTTTGTCCTGTTTCTCTCCTTCCCAGTCTTCTTCAAGCAAATATCAGTTTATTGATAATTCATTTGGAACAATATTGCCTGTTTCTACCACAGTATTGTCTTTGCTGCCAATCTACTTCAGTGAGGTAGCCAAACAGCCGGCCATGCATGTCTTCCACTTAAGGCCACTGCTGATAGTCCCATTCTATCCTGAGTAAAAAAATACTCTTCTTCTTGAACTACTAGTGTGGGACTGAGAGGAGACTGTGGTATTTAGTAAGACTTCCTCAGGGGTTGAGAGGTGAGAAAAACCTGTGTTTTGGGCCTCACAGCCTGTCTTACCTATTTGAATAACTGATAAGACACAGACGAAATCTGATTCATTCAAGTCTACAAAACCACATGAGGGAGATTAATGAATCCATACCAAATCATAATTTGCACAGTTTTATGCAGATACATTTGAAAACCTAGATGAAATACATAACAAATTATTTTAAAGTCTTTTTTCTGAATAAGTCTCTCTATATAATTTTTCCTAAAATAATTCTCCTCAAAATCTATCCCCATAGAGACAGAAAATTCAAAGAGACCAGTGCCAAAGAAAAACTAGGAAAATAATAGTTAAAGAAAATCCCACCAGGGATTTTCACAGGGGAAAGACACCAGGGAGATGCACAGGGGAAGTACACAAATTCTTGGGAAAAAAAAACAAAAAACCAAAAAAAACCTAACCTGCATGAAGTATTGTAGAATACATGAAAAAGAACTTTTTAAAAATTTATTTGGCGTGAATACAACATAGATATCAAAACCTGACCAAAATTACAGGTGATTTTTTAAAAAAATATTATAGTTGACTTATAATGTTATATTAGAAATGGATTTAACAGGGGCTCCCGGGTGGATCAGTGGGTTAAGCCTTTGCCTTTGGCTCAGGTCATGATCTCAGAGTTCTGGGATCAAGCCCTGCATTGGACTCTCTGTTCAGCGGGGAGCCTGCTTCCACCACCACCACCCCCCACCCAGCCTGCCATTGTCTCTCTCGGTCTGCCTCTCTGCCTACTTGTGATCTCTCACTCTCTGTCAAATAAATAAATAAAATCTTAAAAAGAAATGGATTTAACAGATGTAAAATATCAGGGTAGTTATGTATAAGAAAAAAAGACAAAAGTATCTGTTTTGTATACCTCCTGAGTAAGCATTTGAGATTCTGAGTAAAGGATCTGGGAGGACGTAAGGAAACCAGCAGAACTTTTGACAATATCACAGGGTTTTAGAAGCAAAAAAAGTCTGGAGCTGTCAAGGCAGCCGTGTTTGAGGAAATCATGATGCCAGGGTAAAGTGAGGTATAGCCGTTTGTACCTGAAACATCTCATGGATGCACAGGGCCGGCTCTGGGACACCAGCCATGCATGGAAAAAAAAAAAAAAAAAAAACCAAAACAAAACACAGATTTCAGGTCTGGACCTGAAGGAGGAGCTTCTGGGAGCCTTTTCAAAGGCTGTACCTTTGGAGACCTGGGGAGAACAGAGTCAGACTGAGCCTCCCCAGAAGTGCAATCCACATTCAAATTAGTCAATCCTATCTGCTCAACAAGCAATAAAATAGTCTCTGAATGTAAAGATCATCCTGCAGAGTTCAAAAATGTATCATACAAAATGTGCTATATTCCAAGGTAGTATTAAGCTAAATTAAAGAAAATCTAAGACCATATGACAGAGTAAAAAACTCACTATGGTAAAGATACAGCTCCAGCTCATTTTGATCTACAGATTGCGTTGAATTGCACTCAAAATTCCAGAAGTTCATATTTGATGGAAAAGAACAATCTTACTCTAACATTTATTTATTTATTTATTTAAATTGGGAAAAGAAGCAAAAGAGCAAAGTTAGAGGAACACATGCTTTGGAGACTTATTCTACCACATACTAATACTTATTGAATGAAGTAAATATAACTATTGCAAGGACAGAAAAATACCACAATGAAAGAACAATCTGGAAACACACCCACCCATAATTGCAAGTCCCCTTACATTTAGAGTTTTAACATGGGTAATGTTTTTAAATGACAAATGACACTGCTCTTCATTTGGGGAAGAATAATTTTTTTTCAGTAAATGCCACTCACTCAGGCAGATATTTGTATGAAAAAGGTAAACTTTAACTCAAATTAAAATAAATCTGAATGCAGAGATAAGTAAGACCTCTCCACATATAGCTAGGAATCAATTATTTTTAAAGGAAAAAGCTTACTATGAGTGTTCCACCTGCCAAGAGTTTGAGTGTCTGTGTTTTATGTAAAAATAAAGGAGAAACTAACACTGCTGGTCAGCAGATAGAATTGATTTTTTTTAATCTTTTTTTAAAAAATATTTTATTTATTTATTTGACAGACAGAGATCACAGGTAGGCAGAGAGGCAGGCAGAGAGAGAGGAAGAGAAGCAGGCTCTCTGCTCAGCAGGGAGCCCAATGCGGGGCTCCATCCCAGGACCCTGGGACCATGACCTGAGCAGAAAGCAGAGACTTTAACCCACTGAGCCACCCAGGTGCCCTAGAATAGATTTTTATTAAGAGTGTAGTGTGCTCAGCATTGTCCAGGATTTGGCATTACAATAATGAAGATTTAAAGCATGATTTTACTACATAGTAAGTTTTTTTTAAAAAGATTTTATTTATTTGACAGAGATCATGAGTAGGCAGAAAGGCAGGCAGAGGGGGAGGGGTAAGTCGGCTCCGCGCTGAGCAGAGAGCCTGATGCAGGGCCATATCCCAGGACCCTGAGATCGTGACCTGAGCTAAAGGCAGAGGCTTAACCCACTGAGGTACCCAGGCATCCCTACTTAGTAAGTTTTAAAAGTTGCTCAAAAAAATGAAAAGATTCCCCACATAAGGAATATAAAGGCTAAGTACAATATCAAAAACCTATATTCTGTGAAACAAAATAGTAGCATTATGAGCACAGAAATGCTGGATAAAATTTCTATAATATGGACAAAAACAAGGGTGTCTACTCTGGCTCTTATATTCAATATGCTGCTGGAAGTCCTTGCTATAGCAGTCCAGCAAGGAAAAGAGTAAACGGTGTTAGAATTTGAAGATTTTTAAAAAATTTATTTTCAGACAGAGATCATAAGTAGGCAGAGAAACAGGGAGAGAGAGAGGAGGAAGCCCACTGAGCCCCAAAGGTGTTAGAATTTGAAAGGAAGAAGTAAAATTGTCTCTATTTGCAAATGATATGATTTTATATATAGAATCTCAAGATTGAACCAAAAACCATTAATGAACTTAGTAAGTTTCAGGATACAAAATTAACGTTAAAAATCAGTAGCTTTTCAATACATAACAATGGATTTTCTGAAAAAAAAAATCCCATTTACAATGGCATCAAAAATGATAAAGTACTTAGGAATCAATTTAATTAAGGAGATGAAAGATCTTTACTCAAAAAACTACAAAACAAAGTTTTTATAAAAATTGAAGGAGATTCATGGGGTGCCTGGGTGGCTCAGTGGGTTAAAGCCTCTGCCTTCGGCTCAGGTCATGATCCCAGGGTCCTGGGATCGTGCCCCGCATCGGGCTCTCTGCTCATTGGGGAGCCTGCTTCCTCCTCTCTCTCTCTCTGCCTGCTTCTCTGCCTACTTGTGATCTCTGTCTGTCAAATAAATAAATAAAATCTTTTTTAAAAAAAAAATGAAGGAGATTCAAATAAATGGAAAGTTATCCCATGTTCGTGGGTTGGAAGAATTAATGTTGTTAAAATGTCACTACTACCAAAAGCCAGCTATAGGTTCAATACAAATTCTGTAAGGATTTGAATGACATTTTTTACAGTAGTGAAAAAAGACTCCTAAAACTTATATGGAACCACAAAAGACTCCTAATATCCAATGAAATTCTGAGGAAGAAGTACAAAGCAGGAAGAATCGTACTTCCTAATTTCAGGCTATACTGCAAAGCTCTTATCCTCAAAAACAGTATGGTACTGGCAAACAAACAAACAAACAAATGGGCCAAAGGAACAGTATCAAAAGCCCAGAAATAAAGCCAAGCACATATGACAGGGAAACCATGAATATTCAGTAGGGAAAAGGCATCTCTTCAGTAAATGGTGCTGAAACATTGAGTCATCGCATGTAAAACAGTGAAACTGGACTCAGTACCTCCACCACTCACAAAAATTATCTTAAAATGGACTAAAGACTTAAAGTATGACCTGAAACCATGAAACTCTTAGAAGGAAACATAGGACTAAAACTTCTTGACATGGGTCTTGATAATGATTTTTTGGACTCAAAACCAAAAACACAAGCAACAAAGGTGAGAATAAACAAGTGGGGCTACATCAAACTAAAAAGCTTCTGCACAGCAAAAGAGAACATCAACATAGTGAAAGGACAACCTATGGAAAGGGAAAAAAATACTTGCAAACTATGTATCTAACCAGGGGTTAATACCATAAGTATATATTTATTTTTATAGTCTTTTTTTTTTTAATTTTATTTTTCCATTGTTCCAAGATTCATTGTTTATGTACCACACCCAGTGCTCCATGCAATACGTGTCCTCCTTAATACCCTCCACCAGGCTCACCCATTCCCCACCCTCTCCCCTCCAAAACCCTCAGTTTGTTTCTCAGAGTCCACAGTCTCTTTTGGTTCATCTCCTCCTCTGATTTCCCCCAATTCACTTTTTCTTTCCTTCTCCTACTGTCCTCCATGTTATTCCTTATGTTCTGCAATTAAGTGAAACCATATGATAATTGACTCTCACTGCTTGACTTATTTCACCCAGCATAATCTCTTCCAGTCCTGTCCATGTTGATACAAAAGTTGGGTATTCATCCTTTCTGATGGAGGCATAATATTCCATTGTAAGTATGGACCACATCTTATTTATCCATTTGTCTGTTGAAGGGCATCTTGGCTCTTTCCATAGTTTGGTGACTCTGGCCATTGCTGCTATGAACTTTGGGGTACAGATGGCCCTTCTTTTCACTCCATCTGTATCTTCAGGGTAAATACCCAGTATGCTGTGGCAGGGTCATAGGGTAGCTCTATTTTGCATTTTTTGAGGAATCTCCACACTATTTTCCAAAGTGGCTGCACCAACTTGCATTCCCACCAACAGTGTAAGAGGGTTCCCCTTTCTCCACATCCTCTCCAACACTTATTGTTTACTGTCTTGTTAATTTTGGCTGTTTTAACTGGTGTAAGGTGGTATCTCAATGTGGTTTTGATTTGAATCTCCCTGATGGCTAGTGATAATGAACATTTTTTCATGTGTTTGTTAGCCATTTGTATGTCTTCATTGGAGAAGTGTCTGTTCATGTCTTCCGCCCATTTTTTGACATGGTTATCAGTTTTGTGTGTGTTGAGTTTAAAGGGTTCTTTATAGATCTTGGGTATCAGCCCTTTGTCTGTACTGTCATTTGTGAATACCTTTTCCTATTCCGTGGATTGCCTCTTTGTTTTGTTGACTGTTTCCTTTCCTGTGCAGAAACTTTTGATCTTGATGAAGTCCCCAAAATTCATTTTCACTTTTGTTTCCTTTGCCTCTGGAGACGTGTCTTGAAAGAAGTTGCAGTGGCCAATGTCGAGGTTACTCCCTATGTTCTCCTCTAGGGTTTTTTTTTTTTTTTAAGATTTTATTTATTTGACAGACAGAGATCACAAGTAGGCAGAGAGGCAGGCAGAGAGAGAGAGTGAGAGAAGGAAGCAGGCTCCCTGCTGAGCAGAGAGCCCAATGTGGGACTCGATCCCAGGACCCTGAGATCATGACCTGAGCCGAAGGCAGTGGCTTAACCCACTGAGCCACCCAGGCGCCCTCCTCTAGGGTTTTGATAGATTCCTGCCTCATGTTGAGGTCTTTTATCCATTTTGAGTTTATCTTTGTGTATGGTCTGAGAAAATGGTCAAGTTTCCTTCTTCTGTACATAGCTGTCCAATTTTCCCAGCACCATTCATTGAGAAGACTGTCTTTCTTCCACTGGATATTTTTTTCTGCTGTGTCGATAATTATTTGACCATAGAATTGTGGGTCCATATCTGGGCTCTCTACTCTGTTCCACTGGTCTGTATGTGTTTTTGTGTCAGTGCCATGCTGTCTTGGTGATCGCAGCTTTGTAGTAAAGCTTGAAATCAGGCAGCATGATGCCCCAGCTTTGTTTTTCTTTTTCAGCATTTCCTTAGCAATTTGGGGTCTTTTTTGGTTCCATACAAATTTTAGAATTGTTTGTTCCAGCACTTTGCAAAATGCTGGTGGAGTTTTGATCAGGATGGCATTGAAAGTACAAATTGCTCTGGGCAGGATGGACATTTTTCTTTAAAGATTTTATTTATTTATTTGTCAGAGAGAGAGAGAGAGAGCGCACCAGCACAAGCAAGCAGAGTGGCAGGCAGAGGCAGAGAGAGAAGCAGGCTCCCTACCAAGCAAGGAGCCCAGTGCGGGACTTGATCCCATGACCCTGGGATCATGACCTGAGCCAAAGGCAGTGGTTTAACTGACTGAGCCACCCAGGGATCCAAGGGCACTATGGACATTTTAACAATGTTCATTATTCTGATACATGAGCATGGAATGGTTTTCCATCTTTTTGTGTCTTCTTCAATTTCTTTCATGAGTATGCTGTGTTCCTCAGGTACAGATCCTTTACCTCTTTGGTTAGGTTTATTCCCAGTTATCTGATGGTTCTAGGTGCTATATAATAAATGGAATTGATTCTCTAATTTCCCTTTCTATATTTTCATTGCTAGTGTATAAGAAAGCAACTGATTTCTGTGCATTGATTTTATATCTTGCCACATTACTAAATTACTGTATGAGTTCTAGTAGTTTCAGGGTGAAGTCTTTTGGGTTTTCCCAAAATGAAATGTCATCTGTGAAGACAGAGAGTTTGACTTCTTTATCAATTTGAATACCTTTTATTTCTTTTCATTTTCTGATCGCTGTTGCTAGGACTTCTAGTACTATGTTGAACAGCAGTGGTGAGATTGGGCATCCTTGTCGTGTTCCTGATCTCAAAGGGAAGGATTTCAGCTTTTCCCCACTTAGGATGATACTGGCTGTGGGGTTTTCATAGATTTTATGAAGTTGAAGAATGTTCCCTCTATCCCTATACTTTGAAGAGTTTTAATCAAGAATGGATGCTGTATCTTGTCAAATGCTTTTTCTGCATCAATTGAGAGGACCACGTGGTGGTTCTTTCTTCTCTCATTGATTTGTTCTAGTACATTGATTGATTTGTAACTGTTGAACCACCCTTGCATCTCAGGGATAAATCCCCCCTAGTCATGGTGGATAATCTTTTTAATGTACTATTGAATCCTGTTAGTTAGGATCTTGTTGAGAATCTTGGCATCCATATTCATCAGGGATATTGGCCTGAAATTCTCCTTTTTTGATGGGGTTTTTGCCTGGTTTTTGATCACTGCTTTACTATACTGGTCTATTCAGGTTGTCAATTTCTTCCTGTTTCAGTCTTGGAAGTTTATAGGTTTCTAGGAATGCATCCATTTCTTCTAGGTTGCTTAACTTATTGGCATATAGCTGTTGATAATAATTTCTGATGATTGTTTCTATTTTCTTGGTGTAAGACATGATCTCTCCCCTTTTATTCAAAATTTTATTAATTTGGGTCCTCTCTCTTTTCTTTTGGATTAGTTTGGCCAGTGGTTTTTTGATCTTATTGATTCTTTCGAATAAGCAGCTTCTAGTTTCGTTGATGTGTTCTACTGTATTTCTAGTTTCTAACTCATTGGTCTCTGCTCTAACCTTGATTATTTCCCTTCTTGTGTGTGGGGTTGGCTGAATTTGTTGTTTATTTTACAGTTCCTTAAGGTATAAAGAGAGCTGGTGTATTCAGGATTTTTCAGTTTTTTTTGAGTGAGGCTTGGATGGCTATGTATTTCCCCCTTGGGACCGCCTTTGCCATATCCCATAGGTTTTGGACTGATGTGTCTTCATTCTCATTGCCTTCCATGAATTGTTTAAGTTCTTTGATTTCCTGGTTGATCCAAACACTCTTGAACAGGTTGGTCTTTAGCTTCCAAGTGTTTGAATTCCTTCCAAAGTTTTTCTTGTGTTTGAGCTCCAGTTTCAAAGCTTTGTGGTCTGAGAATATGCAGGGAATAACCTCAGTCCTTTGGTATCAGTTGAGCCTTGATTTGTGACCCAGTATGTGATCTGTTCTGGAGAGAGTTCCATATGCGCTTGAGAAGAGTGAGTGTTCTGTTGTTAGGGTGGAATGTTCTATATATACCTTTGAGGTCCATCTGTTCCAATGTGTCATTCAAAGCTCTTGTTTCTTTATTGATTTTCTCCTTGGATGATCTATTACTGAGAGTGGTGTGTTAAGATCCCCTACAGTTAATGTATGCATATCAGTGTGACTCTTTATTTTGATTAACAGTTGGCTTATGTAGTCGTCTGCTCCCATAATGGGGGCATAGATATTTACATTTGTTGATCTTGGTAGATAGACCCTTTAAGCATGATGCAGTGTCCTTCTGTTATCTCTGACTACAGTCTTTAGCTTCAAATCTAATTTATCTGATATGAGAATCGCTATTCCATCTTTCTTTTTTTTAAGATTTTATTTATTTATTTGACAGACAGAGATCACAAGTAGGCAGAGAGGCAGCCAGAGAGAGAGGATTCCTCCCCATGGAGCAGAGAGCCAGATGTGGGGCTCGATCCCAGGATCCTGGGATCATGACCTGAGCGGAAGGCAGAGGCTTTAACCCACTGATCCACCCAGGCACCCTTACCCCATCTTTCTTTTGAAAACAAAACAAAACTACAATGCAAAAACCACCAACAGAAAACAAAAAAAAACAGAAAATAAATTTAAAAAGTAGAATGGAGAAATAACAAAGACAGCTTACATCTTAAAATTCGATTTCAGAGAAGAATTTTTTTCCTTAGAAAACTTCCCTAACTTAGGCACACCAAGAAATGACACATTATTAAAACAAATGGTTTGGCTAATTATACTTTCAGTGAAAGAAAAATGATACAGGCAAATGGATGTCTTGAATTTAAAACCAAGCGCTTCATGTCTTACTACATCCCTGGGAACACTGACCATGGATTTCTAGAACACCAAAAAAATAATTAACATCTCCATAAGAGACAGTCCCTATTTCTTTACACCATTTATATCTGAGGCTGGGACACATATTTACCACTCAGGCTGTGTGATCTTGACTGGTTACTTGATTTCTCTGAACCTGATTTCACCCAGTTATGGGAGTAAGGCATGTTAATAAATAATAAAATGTGCAAACTCCTTAAGAATATGCAGATTAGGACCAATGGATTAATAATCATAACAGCTAACACTTAACGTACTGCTCCCATGTGCCTCAGACTCTTAGGAGTGCTCTACACGTGTTCACTGAATTAATCCTTGCAACAACCATATGAACAAGTCCAGTTTTCAGATAAGAATATTGTGTCCTAGAAAGAGAAAATAACTTGCCTGAGATCATTAACAGAGTTGACTTTCAGGCCTGTGTTCATCTGGCTTCAGAATTGCAGAAATTAATATATATATCACAAAGATCTATGCAACTGCCCATTATTTTTTAATTACATAAGGTCACAGGAATTGTGATTTTGACCAAAATGATAGCAACAACAAAGACCACCTTTCTGCATCACTAAAAGAAATTAGACACAGGGGAGGATTACGGAATGATGCTGCAACTGTATTCTGATACCCCTGCAGCATCAAGCAAGTGATTGGGGGAAAGATCTGTGTTCTAGGTCATCTGATGCCTTGAACAATTTTGCAAACAGGGAAAATTTGACAAAACCCAAACTCTGGGTTTGGGTTTTGTCAAATTGCCCCAGCAATTTTTATCCATTTGTTGTGTAAAGTATATGTATTTCTAGGGAATTAAAATTTCCACTTGTCTAATTCAACTTGTCAGAATGTTTCTAACGGCTCTGTGCTGTTGTAGAATATTTATGATGATTCTTTGAGAAAAAAAAAAAAGCGTGTTGACTATAAGAAGAACCAGGATGACATAAATTGGTTTAAATGCCCTTTTATAGAAAATCTCTATCTTTGCAACTCGGTCTTGCATCTCAAATTAGTTATGTTTCATTCTTTAGACATTTACTAAGTAAAAACTGTGCTATTAATAATAACCATTATTCATTGAATGCTGATCATAGATGCATATTAAGATGAATTGTAAGATTCTGAAGCCCCTGACTCAGAATATTCGCTGATTCACAAGCCTCGTAGATGACCTTTCCTAGTTTGATTAGCTACAAATTTTTCACCTATAAGTGTGAGGATCTAATACAAGTTGATGTTAGGTAAACAGAAAATTTCATGGTTCCTAGAAATGAAAAGGCCCGTGGTTTATCACATCTAGTCTGCTGGGTCAAGGGACTGAGAGCCTTTTTTCTTTTTTTTAAAGATTTTATTTATTTATTTGACAAACAGAGATCACAAGTAGGCAGAGAGGCAGGCAGAGAGAGAGGGGAGGGAAGCAGGCTCCCTACTGCATAGCCTGATGCAGGGCTCGATCCCAGAACCCTGAGATCATGACCTGAGCCGAAGGCAGAGGCTTAACCCGCTGAGCCACCCAGGTACCCCGGGACTGAGAGCATTTTTGATCACCGAATCTTTCTTGTCTCTTTGCTCTGCTTTCTTCTGTGTTGTTTTTGCTTATTCTTTATTGCATAGTCTCTATTTTGGCAGCTGCTAGGTTATATTCTAACAGCTTTCAAGCACTTAGGAAAGATGGCTTCTGTTGTTAATAGTTTCAGCAAAGGTTGTTCCTTTTTTATTTTTTTTTAAAAGATTTTATTTATTTATTTGAAAGACAGAGATCACAAGTAGGCAGAGAGGCAGGCAGAGAGAGAGGAAGGGAAGCAGGCTCTCCGCTGAGCAGAGAGCCTGACGTGGGGCTCGATCCCAGGACCCTGGGATCATGACCTGAGCCGAAGGCAGAGGCTTTAACCCATTGAGCCATTCAGGTGCCCCAGGTTGTTGCTTTTTGACCTGGTTTGGAAAGTAACCTCGTTCCATGACTCCATCTTACTGGAGCTATAGGAGAAGAAATTCAGTACTTACTGACGGGTTTGAAAGCTGTTAGACTATTGCATAAGTATTCAGGAAGTTCTTGGGATGTGCTTATACTGAAAAAAATCATTAGTTATGTGAAATTAGAATTTAATTAGATATTCTATAATTTTTATTTTTGCTAAATCTGACAGCTTTACTCAAGAGCTTATTAACTTCTATGATAAATTAATCTTTCCAAATATGGTAATATGCATGTCCTAAAGGCACACTCATAAGCAAAATGATAATGAACCAATCAACCAAACAATACATATCAAGAATGATATTTTTCTAGTGTTGGGAATTATTCAGAACTCTTTTCGTGCAGTAACTCATGTAGTCTTGTAAAAATTCTGTGAGATAAATAATTAAATTATTCTTATTTTACAGATAAGGACATTGGGTCCCAACGATGTTAAGTATCCTGAATGTGAAGCAGCCAGAGGTGCTGCGAGCCAGTGTTGAACCATGTTGTGAGGCACCAGAGATGTCTTACAGGTAATCTGTTCAACAGTTTCATGTCTCTTGCTTTTCAGGACAGGATTAAGCTACTCTGGTAAGAACCAAACTTTCCTTTTTCTATTGATATCTTTATAGTCTCTTTCCTTGGGCTATGTTTGCAAAGAATATGAGCTGTTTCATATACTTGTTTTCCAAATGCGCTATTATTACTTGGTAAATAAAGAGTAAATCATTTGCCCTATTAGCCTGGTTTGTAGTTATCTGTCCCATTCCCAAGTAATCTGCTGAAAGAGAGAAACGTAGCTTCAGTTCTAGAGAAGTTGTCTTACTAAACTGCGCAGCATTTTCTTCTTGCTGTCACCCTGTGTCAGTGCAGAAGGGCAGTCCTTAGCCCTGGGGCCAATGATGTTTTCTGCTCTTATGTGGCCACATTTTGTGGCTCTGTGTTCATACACGGATCTCAGTGCTTGCACAAGAGCTTTCAAATAAGCCATGGGTTCTCCAGGCTCGGGACCTCAAACCTCAGTATCCAAATATTCTTCTACACTTGGGGAACAAAACAGTCCCCAGGGCAACCTTCCACCTTGTGGACCTGAATTCCCTTAATCCCTTTAATTCATTCAGGAGGAAAGAGAAGAAAACAAAGTCTGGCAACCTTTTTTGGTTGTTCAACCCAATGTGTAAAGTATGCTTTCTTCTACCATTCTTCCAAATCTAAATATTCTATAAATGTTGCAGGTGAGAAATTTTTCAAGTAAATTTCATTGTAACAGCTAGATTCCTATTCTTAGCTCTCAAAGAAACGTATTTCTACCAAAGCTACTGTAGCTTAATGGTCAACACTATTAGAGTTAGAGGTCTGAAACCAGATTTTTTTTTTAAGATTTTATTTATTTATTTGACAGACAGAGATCACAAGTAGGCAGAGAGGCAGGCAGAGAGAGAGGAGGAAGCAGGCTCCCTGCCAAGCAGCGAGCCCGATGTGGGGGGCTCGATCCCAGGACCCTGGGATCATGACCTGAGCCGAAGGCAGAGGCTTTAACCCGCTGAGCCACCCAGGTGCCCCTGAAACCAGATTTATAAAGATATTGTTAAATTTCCCAAATAGAAGTTCACTTTTTTCTTTTCTTGACTACTTAAATCCTACCAAATAAGCATAACTTCCTAACTGACTGCCAGCCTGTCTACTGAAAGGTAAGTCATTTTAATGTAATTATATTATGGTTAAAAGTGTCTGGTTAAAACGTGTAAACTAAGGAGTCTTTTAGGATCAGTTTAGATGCCAATTCCCTACACGTTTTCAAAAACAACAGTACCTTTTTAAATCCATGTAAAAAAATTTATGCATACTGCTTAGCCAAAAAATATGGAGAAAAATCAATTTACTGCAATATATCATGGATCTTCAATTTCCCTGCTCACCTCTAGACACCAATACTACTTTCCCAACTCAGCAAATACTTTTTTTGTTACACAGACATGTCCATGGTAAGCAGAAGGCATTGTGCCTGCACGACAGGGAAAGTTTTAAAATAAATTTGCCACCAAACACTTGTCACTGGTCTTGCCTGAGGAGCAAGGGAGACCCACAGAGCTGGGCCTCAATGCCATTCATTCTGTTCCCTTCTTACCACTCCCACCACCTCTGACGTCAGATAGGATTTGTCTCAGGATGGAGCAGCTTGAATTTTTCCTGACAAGGAAAAGTCAAGATAGGGAGGTGAACTGATGCAGAAATAAATGGAAGAAAATCTACAAGCACATGGTTTTTTCATGTGAGCCCCTAACTCTGTGCATTATAATCACCAGGGTGCTTTGCTAAAAATATTTATTTAGATCACACTGGATCAGCTATTCCAGATTCCTCTGGACGGGGCAGAGGGATCAATAATTTAGTGATTTATGGCAAGCTTCTAAAAATGAGGTAATTATATATGTCTTCGATGGCAGTGATCTCAAGAGTCTGGAAAACTCTAGTATAAACTTGGCACTTCCTTCTGAAGAGGATTGTTTAAGAGCTTATGACGTTCAATAGGCTGGGTTCAAGTCCTGACCTGTCACGGGGAGTGTCTGTTACTTAGCCTCTTGGAGTCTCAGTTTGCTGAATTCAGAAAACCAGATAGGAACATAGGCCTGAAGCACTTAAACACAGCATCTGATGTTTACTGAGCACCCAGTAAATAAAAGCCTTATTATGAAAAAGCACATCAAATAAACTTGAATTTCTGTTACAAAACAAGAGATTTTCCCGAAATGTTTTATTTGAAGGTAGTCCTTTCAGACCGTGTTTCTGTCCGCTCCACCTGTATTCAGACTTCTTGAAAGGTTTAGGAAGCTCTGATCTGAGGAAAGAATGTCTTTTTTTTTTTTTCTTTAAGACATTGCTATTAACTAGTCCTTTCTTTGAAATCTTGCTGTCATTTGTGTTTGCTATTATCTAGCAAACTTTCTTTGAAGACTTGCTATTGTAAAGACCCAGGCCTGACCACCCCTGAGAAAATAACTAATGCTAATTAAAATGTGCTTTAGACTAAGGTACCAGAATGCTAAGTCATTGATTTTATTTTATTTTATTTATATTTTATTTATTCATTTGACAGACAGAGATCACAAGCAGGCAGAGAGGCAGCCAGAGAGAGAGGAAGGGAAGCAGGCTCCCCGCTGAGCAGAGAGCCCGATGTGGGGCTCGATCCCAGGACCCTGGAATCATGACGGGAGCCGAAGGCAGAGGCTTAACCCACTGAGGGCCACCCAGGTGCCCCTAAGTCATTGATTTTAAACAACAACAACAACAATTTGTGGAAGGGACTATGAATATGGTATTGGCATGATCAGCATATTCTTTCTCTTAGTCAAGCATAGAGAAGCCGCATATCTTAAAAAGTGACATTTTTTTTAAAAGTGAAAAATTGTATTCACAGAAATAAAGTAAGTGCCAGAAGCTAAAGTCTGTCCTAAAACCCACAAGCATAGGCATCAGAAGGTCACTAAAAAACAGACTGACTCACAACAAAATTACTGCTGTAAATCAAATGTTAATGGCGGCAGATTATGATATAATTTTGCTGCAAATTCTGGAATCTTCCCAGTCTCTTGCCTGAAACAGCCTACAGCCATCTCCACTTGGGATTTACATTTGTCATCAACACTGGCAGATTAGGTAAGACTTCCTTTCCTGTGAACACCAAACTCAAGACCATCTCCAAAGTTGTCTTCTCTATGGGTGTTTGTCTTCCCTGTCTTTTCTGTGAAGGCTCCAGTGTATGTTTCATAACTTTAACAAAAGTTACTTTCTAGTTATGTTAATTCATTAAGCTATAAAGACTGGAATCTGTTGATGAGTCTCTATATCTGAAAAAATGTTACACATGTATTTGTTTATCAGGTGTCTGTCTGCCTCTCCACCATCCATCCATCCTTATTCTGTTCAAAAATAAAAAAAAAAATAATGACAGTCCAGCTCCTGTTCCTAAAACTGTGACTTTTTTATTTTTTTAAGATTTTATTTATTTATTTATTTATTTATTTATTTATTTATTTGACAGACAGAGATCACAAGTAGGCAGAGAGGCAGGCAAAGAGAGAAAGAGGAGGAAGCAGACTCCCCATAGAGCAGATAGCTCGATGCAGGGCTTGATCCCAGGACCCTGAGATCATGACCTGAGCCAAATGCAGAGGTTTAACCCACTGAGCCACCCAGGCACCCCAAAACTCTGACTTCTGAAATGCTACATTTGAAATTGTACCTGGCTGATTCCAGGACTGGTATAAGAAATGTTCAGGGTGAGTCTGTGATATTTGTATAAGAAAGCAAAGAAGTAGTAAAATCTTGATTGTTTTATATCCAAAGGACTTTGAGATCAAAACAAAGGAACTCCCACTGAACAAGATGGGAAAACTCATACAACAAAAATAAAATCAGATTCTGTTCATTAATATAAATGGAACATATATTTTAAAAATGAGTTAATATGGATACTTAGAAAATATAGTCAAACAACAATAACAAAATAGAACACAAGCCAAAACTTTATTGATTACCACCTGGGTATTTAGAACACCACTTCCTTACTCTGGAGTTGGCAATGAAAGGAAAATTTAGTATTTTCCCTGCTGATGTCCTATTAACTCTGTTTTAGTGTAATCAAATACTCTTAGCTAATGATGAAAAAGTTTTTTAAGAGAAGAACTTAATAAATGAGGAGGAAATACCAGAATTAGAACATTGCTATTTTGCACTTTTTAATAAAATCATTGTTTTAGGGAGAGGGGTAAGCAATTAAATGGAAGAAAAAAATGATGGGGAACTTTGTAAAGGAGGAATTAGGCTGTTATCACCAGAACATCAATGATCAATTTTAGGATTATTGAAAGTGAGACAGCCAGGTATTTTATACCTCATTATTCCTAATGTTGAAACTGAATTTATGCAGACTTCTAGATAATAGTTCCAACTTCTAAGGAAAAATAATTCCAACAATTTAAAAAACATCAAAGAAAGGAGACCAATAAATCAAGAATGTAGTCCATACCATTGAACAATTTACATGGCTTTTGCAATGTGACAGCATGTGAAACAAGAGGAAACAGAAGAAATTCTAGGTTAACAAAGACCTCAGAAACAGAGCAACCAATTCGATGTATGTAATTTGAACAGACTACTTTAAAATAGGTGTTTTGAGGGCTCCTGGGTGGCTCAGTGGGTTAAGCCGCTGCCTTCCGCTCAGGTCGTGATCTCAGGGTCCTGGGATCGAGTCCTGCATCAGGCTTTCTGCTCGGCAGGGGGCCTGCTTCCTCCTCTCTCTCTCTCTCTCTGCCTGCCTCTCTGCCTACTTGTGCTCTCTCTCTGTCAAATAAATAAAGAAAATCTTTAAAAAAAATAAATAAAATAGGTATTTTGAGACAAATGGTAAACTACAAATGGTAGACTACATGAAATGATATTAGATACAAAAGAATTAACACATTTTTAGATCTGATAATGGGATTTTGCTAAAGAAAAAAAGTCCACAGTTTTGTGAGATGTACACATCATTATATAGCCCCCACCTTACTCTTTTAACTTTATTCTTGATCATATTTTTTTCCTTGCCCTGAAGTTGGCTTCATCTGAAGTTAATACAGCTACTCCCTTTTCTTTTGATTAGTGTTAGCGTGGTATTTCTCTCCTTCTTTAGAGAGAGCCACATTTGTGAACTATATAATTTTCCTTTAACCAGAAAAAACTGCCTTAAGATTTTTTTTTTTTCTTCTGCAGGGAAGGACTGCTTGAAAAGGATTTCCTCACATTTTGCTTGTCTGAAGATTTCTTAATTTGTCTTTCAAAGTTTTAGCCATGTTTTTAAAAATTCCAGCAACATAACACAGTGTTATATTAATTTCAGATGTGCAGTATAGTGACTCACCACGTCTGTGCATTACATCTGTGATCATCATGAAAAGTCTGCGCTTAATCCCCGTCTCTATTTCACCCTCCCCCACCTGCCCTCTCTTGGTTCTCTAGAGTTAAGAGTCTGTTTCTCAGTTTGTTTCCCTCTCTCATCTCTCTCTCTCTTTTCTTCTTTGCTCATTTGTTTTATTTCTTAAACTGCACATGTGAGGGAAATTATATGATATTTGTCTTTTTCTGACTGGCTTATTTTGCTTAGCATTATACTCTCTAGATCCTTCCATGCCGTTACAAATGGGAGGATTTCATTCTTTTTGTAGCTAATATTTCATTGTGTATGGATATCACACCTTCTTTATCCATTCCTCTATCCCTGGGCATTTGGGCTGCTTCCCTTGTTTGGCTACTGTAAATAATGCAGTAAACTTCAGGGTGTATATATCCATTCAGATTTGTGTTTTCACATTCTTTAGGTAAATAGCTGGTAGTGTGCTTACTGGATCATGGAGTATTTTTACTTTTAACTTTTTGAGGAAACTCCATATTGTTTTTAACCATGGCTATACTGCTTTTCATTCCCTCCAACTGTGTGGAAGGGTTTGTTTTTTACCTATATCCTCTCCCGCACCTGTTCTTGAGTTATTGATCTTAGCCGTTCTGATTCGTATGAGTTGATACATCCCTGTGGTTTCAATTTGCATTTCCCTGATGAGTGATGTTGAGCACCTTCTAATGAGTCCCTTGGACATCTGTATGTCTTTGGAGAAACATCTGTTCCTGTCTTCTGTTCATTTTTTAATTAGATTATTTGTCTTTTGGTATTGAGTGGTGTAAGTTTTTTTTCTTTTTAAGATTTTAATTTAAATCCAGATGGTTAATATACAGTGTTATATTAGCTTCAGGCATAAAATAGAGTGATTCAACAGCTCAAAACACCACCCTGTGCGCATCATGGCAAGGGTACTCCTTAATCCCCATCATCTGTTTAACAAATTCCCACACCCCCTTCCCCTCTGGTAACCATCAGATTGTGCACTATAATGAAGAATCAGCTTCTTGCTTTGTCTCTCTCACTCTCTTATCTCTCGATGTCTCTTTTTTTTCCCTTTGCTTGTTTATTTTGTTTCTTAAATTCCACATGTGTGTGACATCATATGGTATTTGTCTTTTATGCACTGACTTCTCTTAGCATTGTACTGTCTAACTCTGTCCGTGTCATTGCAAATATCAAGAGGTCATTCTTTTTTATGGCTGAATATTCCACCTCCATCTTCTTTATGCATTTATCAATTGATAGACACTTGGATTGCTTCCAAATCTGTTTTTATTTCCATTCGAATTTGTATTTAAATTCTAGTTAGTTAACATATAGTGTAATATTGGTTTCAGAAATAGAATTTATTGATTCATCACCCGTATACATCTCCCAGTGCTTATCACAAGTGCCTTGCTTAATAGCCATCACTCACCTAGCCCATCCCCTACCCACCTCCTATCCACCAGCCCTCAGTTTGTTCTCTCAGTTAAGAGTCTCCTGGGTTGTTTCCTTCTCTTCCCCCACCCCTTCCCCTATAGTCATCTGTTTTGTATGTTAAATTCCACATACGAGTGATCATATGGTATTTGTCTTTCTCTGAGTTATTTGGTAAGATACTCTCTAGCTCCATCCATGTTTTTGGAGATGGCAAGATTTCAGTTTTTTTGTTGTTGTTGTTTGTTTTTTTTTTTTTAAGATTTCAAAGATTTTATTTATTTATTTGACAGAGAGAGAGATCACAAGCAGGCAGAGAGGCAGGCAGAGAGAGAGGAGGAAGCAGGCTCCCTCCTGAGCAGAGAGCCCGATGCGGGGCTCGATCCCAGGACCCCGAGATCATGACCTGAGCCGAAGGCAGCGGCTTAACCACTGAGCCACCCAGGCACCCCAAGATTTCAGTTTTTTTGATGCCTGAGTAATGTTCCATGGTACTGTATGTATGTGTGAATATACCACATCTTCATCATTCATTAGTCAGTGGCGTTTTGGGCTCCTTCCATAATTTGGCTATTGTTGATTAATGCTTCTGTAAATACTAGGTTGCATGTATCCCTTCAAATCATTGCTCTTGTATCCTTTGGGTAAAATACCTAGTGTTTGTGCCAGTACAATACTGTTTTGATTACTATAGCCTTGTAATAAAACTTGAAGTTTGGAATTGTGATACCTCCAGCTTTGTTTTTCTTTTTCAAGAGTGCTTTGACTATTCAACATCTTTTGTAGTTCCAAATTTTAGGGTTGTTGTCATGTGGAAAATACTATCCCTATTTTGATAGAGATTCCATTAAACCTTTGGATTGCTTTGAGTTTGTATAGACATTTTAAACAATATTTGTTCTTCCAGTCCAGGAACATGAAATGTCTTTCCATTTCTTTGTGTCTTTAATTTTTTTCATGAGCATTTTATAGTTTTCAGAGTACAATTCTTTCATCTCGTTTGTTAAGTTTTTTCCCCCCTAGGTACTTTACTACTTTTTTGTGCAATTTTAAATGGGATTATTTTCTAAATTTTTCCTGCTACTGCACCATTATTAGTGTAGAGAAATGCAATGGATTCCTGTACATTGATTTTGTACCCTGTGACTTTACTGAATCATTTATCAGTTCTAGTAGGTTTTTTTTGGTGGAGACTTTTGGGTTTATTATATATAGTATCATGTCGTCTGCAAATAATGAAAATTTTACTTCTTTTTTACGAATTTGGATGGCTTTTTTTCTTTTTGCTGTCTCATTACTGTGGCTAGCACTTCCAGTACTATTTTGAATAAAAATGGTAAGAGTGAACATCCTTGTTTTATTTTGATCTTAAGGGGAATCTCTTATTGTTTTTTTTTTTTTCCCCATTGAGTATGATGTTAGCTGTGGGGTTTTCATATAAGGCTTTTATTATGTTGAGGTATGTTCTTTCTAAATGTATTTTTTGGAGGCTTTTATGATGAATGAATGTCGCACGTTGTCAAATGTTTTTTCTACATCTATTGAAATGATGCTATGGTTTTTATCCTTACCTTACGGATGTGACAAATCACATGGATTGATTTGCAAATAATTGAACTGCACTTGCATCCCAGGAGTAAATTTTGGTTGAAATAGTGAATGATTTTTTTTTTTTTTACTGTATTGTCAGATTTTATTTGCTATTATTTTGTTGACAGTTTTTACATCTATGTTCATCAGAGATACTGGCCTGTAGGTTTTTTTTTTTTTTTTTGGTGGTGTCTTTATCTCGTTTTGATATGAGAATAATGCTGGCCTTATAGAATGAACTTGGAAATATTCCTTCCTCTTCTATTTTTTTGAGTAGTTGGAGAAGAATAGGTATTCTCTTCCTTAAATGTTTGGTAGAATTATTCTGTGACTGTGTCTGGTCCAGGACTTCAGTTTGTTGGGAATTTTTTAGATTACTGATTCAATGTCCTTACTGATAATCAGTCTGTTCAAATTTTCTATTTCTTTCTGCATCAGTTTTGGTAGTTTTTATGTTTCTATCAATGTATCCATTTCTTCTAGGTTGTTCAATTTGTTGGCATATAATTTTTCCTAATATTCTCATACAATTGTTAGTATTTCTTTGGTGTGTTACTATTTCTCTTTGTTCATTTGTGACTTTGAGTTCTTCTTTTTTAATGAGTCTAGCGAAAAGTTTATCAATTTTGTTGATCTTTTAAAAAACTAGGTCCTGGTTTCTTTTTTTTAGTTTTTATATTATTCATTTCTGCTCTAATACTCAATTATTTCTATCCTTCTACTAGTTTTCGGTTTTGTTCTTTTTCCAGCTCCTTTGGTTGTAAGTTTAGGTTATTTGGCATCATTTATTTATTTACTTGTTTATTTTTTATTTTTTGCTTCCTGAGGTTGGCTTGTATTGTGATAAACTTGCCTGTTAAAATTGCTTTGCTGCATCTTGATTTGGACCATTGTGTTTTCCTTTTCATTTGTCTTCATGTAATTTTTTGATGACTTCTTTCATTTTTTTGGTTGACCCAGTCTTTGTTTAGTAGCATGTTATTTAACCTACACGTATTTGTAGTCTTTCCAGATTTTTTCTTGTAGTTGATATCTAGTGTTACAGTACTGTGGTCAGAAAAAAAAGCATGGTATGACTTTGATCTTTTCAAATTCATCAAGAGTGATTTGTGGCCCAATACATGATTTATTCTGGAGAATTTTCCATGTGTACTTGAAAAGAACATGTATTCTGCTGTTTTAGGATGGAATTTTCTGAATTTATCTCATAAATCATCTGGTCCAGTGTGTCATTCAAAGTCATTGTTTCCTTGCTGATTTTTCTGTTTGGATGATCTGTCCCTTGATAGGAGTGTAGTGTTAAAGTCCCCAACTATAATAGTACTAATAGGTGTTTTCTTTTTTCTTTTTGATAAGTCTAGCTGAAGGGTTTTGTTTTTGTTTTTTTTTAAGATTTTATTTATTTATTTGACAGACAGAGATCACAAGTAGGCAGAGAGGCAGGCAGAGAGAGAGGAGGAAGCAGGCTTCTTGCTGAGCAGAGAGCCTGATGTGGTGCTCCGATCCCAGGACCCTGGGATCATGAACTGAGCTGAAGGTAGAGGCTTTAACCTGCTGAGTCATCCAGGAGCCCAAGTCTAGCTGAAGTTTTATCAATTTTATTAATTTTTTTCAAAGAACCAGCTCCTAGTTTTATTGATCTGATTTTGTTGTTGTTGTTGTTGTTTCTGTATCATTTATTTCTTTTCTAATCTTTATTAATTCCTTCCTTCTGCAGGCTTTGGGCTCTGTTTATTATTCTTCAACCTCCTTTAGGTGTAAGGTCAGGTTGTTTGAGACTTTTTTTTCTTCTTCTTCAGGTTGGCTTGTATTGCCATAAACTTCCATGCTAGAATTACTTTCCTAAAGATTGTGTACCACTGTATTCTCATTTCCTTTGTCTTCATGTAATTTTTTGATTTCTTTGAGTTTTTGGTTGGCCCATTCATTGTTTAATAGCATATTATTTAACCAACATGCATTTGTCGTCTTTCCAGATTTTTTCTTGTGTTTGATTTCTGGTTATATAGTGTTGTAGTGTTGTGGTCAGAAAAGATGTATGGTATGACTTTGATCTTTTTGAATTTTTTAAGATTTGTCTTGTGGCATAATATGTGAGCTGTTGTGGAGAATGTTCCATGTGTACTTGAAAAGAATGTGGATTCTGCTGTTTCTGATGGAATGTCTTGAATATATCTGTTAAGTCCACTTGGTCCAATGGGTCACTCAAAGGCATTGTTCACTTGTTTATTTTCTGTTTAGATGAACTATGTATTGATGTAAGTGGGGTGTTAAAGCCCCCTACTATTACTGTTATTATCAATTAGTTCCTCTATGTTTATTATTAATTGTTTTATATATCTGGATGCTCCCATGTGGGGTGCATAAATATTTATAATTGTTATATCTTCTTATTGAATTTTCCCCTTTATTATTAAGCAATGCTCTTCTTTGTCTCTCTTTACAATTTTTGTGTGGTATGGGTATTTTAGTGATACTAATTGTTCTGACCCTTGAACATAGAATTTCCATTTGTTTGCATCTTTTTAATTTCTCTCATCAGAGTCTTACAGTTTATGGGGTACAGATTTTTCACCGCCTTAGTAAAATTTATTTATAAATGTTTTATTCTGTTTGATGCTGTTCTAAATGGGAATGCTTTCCTTCTGTTTTAGATATTTCATTGGTAGCATCTTGAAACACAACTGAGTTTTCATGATTTTATATCCTGAAACTACTGAATTCATTAATTAGTTCTCACAGTCAAAATATATCCAGCTCCTGGGGCGTCTGGGTGGCTCAGTGGGTATTTATCCATTGGTGTCTTTTCTAAGCTAAGCACAAGTCTATCCTCACACCTCCAACTCCAATGCACATATTTCATTCTAGCCCTTTTCCCCTTTGCTTATCCCCCATTCCAACAGTGAGAATCTGAGTGCCACCATCTTTCATGCATTTACATAATAGTTCAATTCTAGTCTTTAAGTATACCAGTGTCATAACTGTTAATCAGTACTTGATAAGAAACAGCTTTACTGGGCACCTGGATGGCTCAGTGGGTTAAAGCCTCTGCCTTGGGCTCAGGTCATGATCCCAGGGTCCTGGCCAGCAGGGAACCTGCTTCCTCTTCTCTCTCTGCCTGCTTCTCTGTCTACTTGTGATTTCTGTCTGTTAAATAAATAAATAAAATCTTTAAAAAAATATATATATATATATATATATATCTCCAGCTCCTTATTTCTGGACTTTTCCCAATTTCTACATTTTACTACCGTATGTAAACCTGCATTCAACTTCCATTTGTAAAAAAAAATGGAAATAGGGGTGCCTGGGTGGCTCAGAGGGTTAAGCCTCTGCCTTCAGCTCAGGTCATGATCCCAGGGTCCCAGGATTGAGCCTCGCATCGGGCTCTCTGCTCAGTGGGGAGCCTGCTTCTCCTTCTCTCTGCCTATTTGTGATCTATCTCTCTGTCAAATAAATAAATAAATAAATAAAATCTTTAAAAAAATGGAAATAGATAATAGCCTTAATTAATCTGTCTTAAACTAGGCTCCTAGAAGTAGAATTACTTTCTCAGTGAATGTGAACATTAATAATCCCCATCTTACATATCCCTCTCCAGAAATGGTGCATCATATTCTTTACCTAATTATAGAGAGCACTATTTCACTGTATCCATGTCAGAATAAACTGTTTCCTTTCAAATCTTTTTACTCTTATTAGCAAAAATACAAGATACATTAATTTGTATTTCTTTCATGATTTGAAGAAAACATATTTCAGTATACATTCGCTAGTTGGATTTCACCTCTCATGGTTTTCTGGTTGTGTCAACTAATAGGTTACCTTGAAATCTTAGTTGTCCAAGTTTTTGATGTTTTTACTTAAATCTATATAGGGAAAAATGAGAGAGACTACATCAGGTGATGGCAGGAGACACAAGTTTTAAAATTTACTTATTTAATTGGAAATAGAGGTGAATATTCCTGATGTAAATATTAAGTATTAGATGCATATGTTACGTAGTGTTTTTTTTTAAAATAGGAAGGAGTTAAGTGTTTTTGTCAAGAAGTCGAAAAATTAAACATTCTGCAATTTCTTCTTTTTAAAAAGATTTTATTTTTTTATTTGACAGAGAGAGAGAGATCACAAGAAGGCAGAGAGGCAAGCAGATGGACAGGGGAAGCAGTCACCTTGCCAAGCAGAGAGCCGTAAGCAGGACTCCATCCTTGGACCCTGAGATCATGACCTGAGCCTAAGGCAGAGGCTTAACCCACTGAGCTACCCAGGCGCCCCCATTCTGACATTTTCTAGCTTCAGGTGTTATCAGTCTATGCAAACACAAAGGCAGTTTGGCATAGTTCCTAGTGATATAGGCAATCTAGAAATGAACTTAAACGTAAATAAAAAGTTATCTGATACCATTCCCTTAGTACAATGATATGGAATTAAACCCATAAAATATTTAAGGGTAATAGAGAAACTAAGTTACTTGGAAATTTCTTTGTTCTTTTACTCTCCTAGATTTATTTGATTTAATTATAATTTCACAGGTCGCACCTCATAACAGCTACTATTTTTAAAATGATCTCTGGTACACACTGGCTTCTCCATTGTCCTGTCCTTAATGTTCTCCATCAGAGTATGTATTTCCAGCATTCATTATATTTGTTTACTGCTTATTAAGTAAACATATTCTTGGGAGCCTTTTAAATATATATTATATGACCTTAAACTGATATTATATGTTACTGTATATTATATACTATAATATATATTTTATACTATATAATATTATATATGTTATGTAACCTTAAACTGATGTCCATTTAGTTACTTGTTATTTTCCGTTATTCCTGCCAGAATCTCACTATTGCCAATGAATGTATATTTATCACTTGTAATCCCAGGGATCCCTATCTTCTTCCCACATTTTTGGTTTCTAATCAACTCATGCTCATGTTCCAGGAACTCGAGACTATTAACTGTATTATCTAAATAATATAGGAGATACTGAATGCAATTTGAAAATATGGGTATTTCTCTCCCTGTCCTACAATGTTTCTAGTAGAGATTTTTTTTTAATTTTTTTTTTTTTAATTTATTTGACAGACAGAGATCACAAGTAGGCAGAGGGCAGGCAGAGAGAGAGGGAAGCAGGCTCCCTGCCAAGCAGAGAGCCCAATGCTGGGCTCGATCTCAAGACCCTGGGATCATGACCTGAGCCAAAGGCAGGGGCTTTAACCCACTGAGCCACCCAGGCACCCTTGTAGTAAAGGTATTTCTTAAGCCTTAAGTTAGCGAATGGTTTACAAGTCTTCATTATTCTTGATACCCAGGTTTTCCTAGTTTAGAATCCTCAAATGAAATGCATGTTAAACTGATTACCTCAAAAAAACTGTGTGAAAATGGAGATAATTTCCAAAAGAAGCATTTTTGAAGCACTTTTCATTTATTTTAGCACCATAATCTATGTTGTAAGCAATTGTTTAGCTTCTCAAATTGAGTAGCCACCTTTCGCCTATTGAAATTCTTTGCATAAAAGTAGTAAGTCAAACTGAGATGAATTGAATTACAGAACATTTTGGGAACACACAGTCTGTGCTTCAAAGAAATAGATCTGAGTACACTTTAGTTTTTTAAACTAGTTCTTATACAAATTTGCAGTCAGGCAATATGAATGAATAACACAGTAAACACCACAAACCACACACATAATCATTATTTTGCTGTATTTGTTTCTTCTCCCTTTCTGTCTGCCTGCACACATGCATATGGATGTAATTATGTGTGTTGGTATTCATGCATGTATTTATATTCATGTATATGTATAATATAATTTTACAATAAGCTAAAGACACTATGACAGTTTTCATCATAAATACTATAAAGCGTATTCAGTGAAAGTAAGAACATATCCCATTAATCTTTTTTATCAATAATTATTTGTTTTGTCAATATGTCTTTTCAATCTGTTAATCTAGAAGAGCTCCCTAACTTCTTGGGTTTTTTTTTCTAATTTCCTATTTTATTTATTTTTTCAGTGATCCAAAATTCCTAACTCCTTATTTTAAAATATTGACGTTTGGTTGACACCATGCCAGATATCTTACAGAGTATACCACAATCTAGATTTATTTTACTGCTTTGTTATGGGTACTATTTTTTAAAAATTTTTTTCTATTGACATTAAAATGGAATTTATATGTGAAGGCTTGGTTAGATTCAGAATAACCTTCCATTTACTTGTTTTCAAAAATCTATCTTTGGTGAGTCTTTATAGTACATATTCCATATTATCAAGTTGGTACAAAGGATATCATTCCTTTCTGGCATTTTTAGTGCATAAAGACATATACTTACTTTAATTTAAAAGATGTGTGTAATATGTTTCGATTAATGCAGAAATATATTTTTGCATTAAAATCTATAAGATTTTTCTACAGTTCTTTTCTTGCTTTAGAATAAGTCCCATTAAGAATGGGAGCCTGAAATGCCTCTGTTCTTCAGTTTATTTGGTTGTTAATAATTTGACATGGAGTCAGAATCAGTTTTCTCAGTGGTACTCAATTTAGATGTTAGAAAATTCTTTCCAAATGTTTTGAATGTGTAAAATACTCTCTTAGTCTTAAAAATTAAAAATTGCATAAGAATATACTCACAAAATTTTTACTTTTTCAGAAAATCTTTGTATTTATTTAGCAAGACAGTACAGAGGGAGAGAGAGAAGCAGACTCCCTGCTGAGCAGAGAGCCCAATGCTGGTCTGGATCCTAGGATCCGCAGATCATGACCTGAGCTGAAGACTGATGCTTAACTGACTGAACCAGATGCCCCAGAAGATTTTTGCTTCTTTACTCTACACTCACTTTGACCACTACTCAGATAAAGGAGACTCAACAGCTCCTTCATTGTCTTGTACAGTTATATGGTACTCCTTGGTGTTGATGTACCATTTAAAAAAAAATTTTAAAGCGTACCTTAACTTGAACATTTGCATTGTTTTAAGTTTTTGCTGTAAACAGTGGTAGAGTGGATAACACCGGCATCAATTTTTTCCACCTTATTTGCAAAGAGCTACATGTAGGTTGGATGCCTAAGCAGTGGGTTTGCCATCCAGTGTTTCATGGTGGTGTCAGATTTCCCACAATATATTTTGTATCATTTTAGCCATATACACCAGTGAACTGTGAGAATAGCCTCCCCCCACCCAGCAAGGGCAATAGAGTGTTTTGTCAATTTTTGTAGATTTTGATGTGCTAAAAATTAAGAAATATTTAAATTGTGTTTCTTCATTTGAAATTGTTTTATTATAAGTGAGTCTTAGCATTTTTCCTAAATTTAAACATTTACACTAAGTTTTCTGTCAAACATATTTTTATGTTATTTGTCCATTTTTTAGAGAATTTGCTTTTCTTAAATAGATACTTACAGAAATATAATAGGAAGGACTGGATGGGAGGAAGAGGGAGAGGAAGAGAAAGAATGAACACAGCAATTAAACATCTATGATAAGAATCTGCACATATATTCTGGTTTTAGTTTGAAGTGTGTGTGTAGTCTGTGTTCCAGGTTTGGTTCTTTTTTTTTCTTTAATAGTCAAATTTATTCATCTTTTAATGCTTCTGAATTTTGAGAACTAATACCCAGGCTTTCCAACTCCAACTTAGAAAATTAATAAATGTTTTCTTATAGTACTTGCATGATTTATTTTTCAAACATTCAGATTTCTGATTCATTTGGAGTTTATCCTAGGGAACATGTTATATATTTTCAGTTCTACTGTTTTTTTAAATAACTATTGAATTGCCTTTATTTTTTTTAAGATTATTCATTTATTTATTTATTTATTTGACAGATCACAAGTAGGCTGAGAGGCAGGCAGAGAGAAGGGGAAAGCAGGCTCCCTGCTGAGCAGAGAGCCTGATGCAGGGCTTGATTCCAGGACCCTGAGACCATGACCTGAGTCAAAGGCAGAGGCTTAACCCACTGAGCCACCCAGACACCCCTTGAATTGCCTTTAAAACGTTCATCAAAAACTCTTTTTCTTCGAGACTTAATCTACTACATATTATACTTTTAGAGGTACTTGGTATAATCTACTATATATTATACTTTACATATATTATCAATTTTACTTTTTGGTGCCAGTATCTTTCTGATTGTTCATGTATAAGTAGCACATTGTTTTATGAGAAAGGCATTTTTCTTTATTTTAATATCTGGCAATACCAATTCTATACTGCCTTACTGATCTTTTTTTTTGTTTCTTTGTCTAGTCATTTTTTTTATATGACCTTCATAATTACCCCAAGTCTTGGCACTTTTAGTGGGAACACAGTAGATTTATATTTTACACAGTGTGGATAGATTTTTTTTAAAGATTTTATTTATTTATTTGACACACAGAGAGAGATCACAAGTAGGCAGAGAGGCAGGCAGAGAGAGGGAGGGACGCAGGCTCCCTGCTGAGCAGAGAGCCCCATGAGGGGCTAGATCCCAGGACCCTGAGATCATGACCTGAGCTGAAGGCAGAGGCTTTAACCCACTGAGTCACCCAGGTGTTCCTGGATTGATGTTTTTATAATGTTTGATTGTTAAATTTTTTTTTAAGATTTATTTATTTATTTGACAGATCACAAGTAGGCAGAGAGGCAGGCAGAGAGAGAAAGGAGGAAGGAGGCTCTATGCTGAGCGGAGTGCCCGATTCGGCGCTCGATTCCAGGACTCCGGGATCATGACCTGAGCCGAAGGCAGAGGCTTTAACCCACTGAGCCACCCAGGCGCCCAGGCGCCCCTTGATTGTTAAATTTTTAAAAACGGTGCTGGGGCACCTGGGTGGCTCAGTGGGTTAAAGCCTCTGCCTTCTGCTCAGGTCATGATCTCAGGGTCCTGGGATCGAGCCCTGCGTCGGGCTCTCAGTCAAATAAATAAATAAAATCTTTAAAAAATGGTGTTTCCTTCCATTTTTTCAAAACTGCTTTTGTGCCTGAAGCATTTAAAAATTTCCCTTCTCTAGGTGTTGGACTTTTGATTAAAGATTTTATTTACTTATTTGACAGAGACACAGCTAGAGAGGGAATGATCACAAGCAGGGGAAGTGAGAGAGGGAGAAGCAGGCCTCCTGCTGAACCGGGTGCCAGAGCCAGGGCTGAATGACTGAGCCACCCAGGCACCCTAGTTTTGCACTTTTAATCCTAGGTATTTTACTGATTTTTTTTTTTTTTACAAGATTCTCTTTGTAATTGTTCTTGGGATATAAGAAAGGTTTTAAAATTTCATAATTTTTAATATTCTGATGGCTTACTGAAGTGTTTGTATTGGTTTTTATTCTTTTTTTACTTTAACTTTGTAGACATGCTGTCATAAAATGAGGAAATTAAGATTTTTTTCTCTTGGTTTCAATTCTTATTTCTCACCTTTCCTGTGTTCTTATTGTTTTGAATAATAACTATAGTTCAGTGTTAAAAACTGGTCCTTTTCTTTATTTTAGTGGTAATTGCTCTCTCTCAGTGTGTCAGATATTAACTTTGCAACTGATGTACGTAGATCTATGTAGATTCAAGGTTAGGAAGTCATCATAATTTTTTTATTTTATTGGTACCTTGCTAACAAATAGTGGACTTTAAAAAAGTTTTTATGTCAATAGTTTGAGTTACATTAGTGGATATATTATATTAAATCATCCAATTTCTAGAATAAATCTTACTTGACCATGATGTATTGGTTTTAGTGTGATTTTAAATCCTCCTGCAATTAAAATGTATTTGTGATTAAGCAGGAGTAGTACTTATTTTTATATATTTTATATTTTTATATTTAATATACAAATAAATATATGAATAATAAATATACAAATGATAAACATATAAATATATAAATATATAAAAATAAAACATATTTAATATATTTTGTATATAATATATTTATATTTTGTATATTTTTGATGCCACTATAACTTTAACATCCTTCTAAAATCAAATGACAGTCTTGATTGAGTATAACATCAATACCTTCATTTATTAAAAAAAAGCTCTCAATGTTTTCTGGTCCTTTTAATCTTTGCAACAATTTAACTGGCATTAGAATTGACTGCTTTTTAGTGTTTGGTAGAATTTTACAGTGAAACAATCTGGTTTGCACTTTGAAACTGGTTTTTGGTTGCTTTTTCTTTCTTTTTTTTTTTTTAATATTTTATTTATTTATTTGTCAGAGAGAGAGGGAGAGAGAGAGCGAGCACAGGCGGACAGAATGGCAGACAGAGGCAGAGGGAGAAGCAGGTTCCCTGCCAAGCAAGGAGCCCGATGTGGGACTCGATCCCAGAACGCTGGGATCATGACCTGAGCCGAAGGCAGCGGCTTAACCCACTGAGCCACCCAGGCGTCCCTGGTTGCTTTTTCTGACATACATTTTTTTAAAATCTGAAAAGGCAGTAGGTATACAGATGTTTTGTTGATGGATTTTTTTTTACAGAAGCTAAAAAATAACATTTTTGAAATGGAGGGTTTGTTTTTTTTTTTACTTTTAATGCTGTTTCATACAGGCTAGACTATTTTTTAGACAGTATCTCTTCATTCTTGTTCCCAGAAATCAGCTGATGATTAATGGATATATTACTTTGTTGGCTGTTTAGAACTTAAAACAGAAAGAATGAAACACAGGTTAACTCAGATTTTCTTTTTTTAAAGATTTTTTTAAGGTTTTGTTTATTCACTTAACAGAGAGGGAGAGTATAAGCAGGGAGAGCAGCAGGCAGAGTGGGAAGGAGAAGCAAGCTCTCTGCTGAGCCCGGAGCCGGATGAGGGACTCGATCCCAGGACCCCAGGATCACCACCTAAGCTCAGCTGCTTAACGAACTGAGCCACCCAGGCGTCCCAAACTCAGATTTTTAAAATATCACTTATTTTCCTCTGCTTTTGATATCTGAAAGAAAAGTGATGAATCATTTCCACCTGACAGCTATTATTTGTTTTCTCTCTTAATTCATTAAAAATAAACTCAGTGACAGAATTGTCATTATCTATATTCATGCATTTGTCAGTATTTTAATTTTGAAAGGAATTTTTCCCCCCACATAACACAATTGCAGAATGCTCCCCTGTGACAACCACATATGTGCCCATGGAATTCTAAATGTTTTTTTCTGAAATATTTTTATACAAAGCAACCAAAAGCTTTCTGTTAATTTCCTCTGCACAGGACATACTTTTGATTGGCACATTCTGATTGGTACATACCACCTGCTCAAAGCCAAACATTTTTTGTGATTTCTGTTTACCAGGGTCAAAAAGGGATCTTAAAAATCAGAGAATGTAGTATTTACAAACTGAAGAGTAATGCTCAGCACCTTAAGTATATTTAAAAAAAAACCCAAAAAACCACCCAACACTATGTGAAAAGCAGTTTATAGATTATTAATTATAAAGTGCATAGGGAGAAATGAATTTTTTTGCCTTTACTGATATCAGGATAAGAATATTTACAAGTCTGAGTAATTAAAATAGCTGAGAGTTCATTCTTTTAGGATTTCTGAGTATCTCACACATAATTCAAAAATGAAGTTATAGGGAGATGTGCACTGTTTGAGCCCTAAACGTGCTGTTCTCCCACCTTCCTTTCTAAAAATTTTTATTTAATTTCCAGTTAAAAAAATGATAAATTCTAGTTAGTTAATACACTGTAATATTAGCGTCGAGTGCACCATGCAGTGATTCCACACCCACACGTCATCCATGCTCCTCGCAGCACGTCTCTCCTGAACACCCATCACCTGTTTCACCAGCCTCTCCCCGCTTCTCCTCTGATAACCACCAGCTTGTTTTCCATAGTTATAAATCTGGTTTTTTGTTTACCTCCTCCTCCTCTCTTTCTTCCGCCCTTATATTTTTATTTCTTAAATTCTGCATATGAATGAAATCACAGGGTATTTGTCTTTCTGCGACTGACATATTTTGCTTAGCACAATACACGCTAGCTCCATCCATGTGATTGCCGATGACAAGATTTCATCCTTTCATAGCTGAGTACTGTTCCACTGTATATATATACACCACTTCTTCTTTATCTCTGTGTCAGGCAGTGGGCACTTGGGCTGTTTCCATAATTTAGCTATTGTAGATATTGCTGCTGTGAACATCAGGGCACATGTATCCCTCTGAATTAGTACTTTTGTATTCCTCGCATAAATCTAGTAGTGCAATTGCTAGATTATAGGGCATTTTTATTTTTAACTTTTTTTTTTTTAAAGATTTTATTTATTCATTTGACGGAGAGACACAGCAAGAGAGGGAACACAAGCAGGGGGAATGGGAGAGGAAGAAGCAGGGAGCCTGATGTGGGGCTCGATCTCAGGACCCTGGGATCATGACCTGAGCCGAAGGCAGACGCTTAAAGACTGAGCCACCCAGGTGCCCCTATTTTTAACTTCCTTAGGAAAGTCCACACTGTTTTCCACAGTAGGTACACCAGTATGCATTCCTACCAGCAGTGTACAAAGGTTTTTCCTCCATATTTTTATCAACACGTGTTTCCTGTGTTTTTTATTTTAACTATTCTGACACTTAGGAGGTTATCTCTGGTAATTTTGATTTGCATTTCCCTGAGAATGATACTGAGCATCTTTTCAGATGTCTGTTAGCCATCTGGATGTCTTCTTTGGAGAAATGCCTGTTCGTGTTTCCTATCAATGTTTTAATTGGATTACTTGTGATTTTTTCTGTGTTGAATTTTATAAGTTCTTTATGTTTGAATACTAACCCTTTATCACAGTTGTCACTTGTAAATATCTTTTCCCATTGCATAATTTGCTTTGGTTTTGTTGGTTGTTTCCTTCACTGTGTAGGATCTTTTCAAAAGCAAAAAGGAATAATGGGGATTTCATTTCCCCTTTACTCTTTAAAAAAATATTTTCCATTGATTCAGCAAATCCTTCATAAGCATATGAAGGTAATACACATAATTACATCTATGTCATTTCTGATGTCCTTACCATATTGTGGATTTAATGACCATGAAGTAGTAAATTCTGGCTCAGTTTTATGTTACCTGCTTAAGAAAGCCATCAAACACCATGAAATGCTTCCAGATTTACTGAGTTGAGCTCTTTCCACTTTGCTATTGGAGGTATAAGTGAACACAAAGAACAATTTAAAAATAATTGTCAAGATACTAAAAAACATATAATCTTTGGCATAGTAGTTCTCGTTGTAGAATGCTGACTTAAGAAAGCAGAACCTCAGGTAATAGTTTACTTACAAAGAAGTTCAACAGGGAGCCCGATGCAGGGCTATATCCCAGGATCATGACCCTAGCCGAAGGCAGATGCTTAATGACTGAGCCACCCAGGCACTCCAGTTAAATCATTTTCTGAATGAGAAAAACATTACAAGAAAATCCACTAAAATTCTTTCAGAAAGTATCTTTATTACAAAATATCAACTATGTTTACATACCTCATATGCCATTATATTCTAACATCCTTATAAAATGAAATAATAATTGAATATAATTTTCTTGACATGATTCTTTATAAAATGCCATTAAGTTAATCGGTGATCTGTGACTAAATCACAACTATCTTTTTTCTCTCCTAGAGAGCTAGTAACTTAAATATTTGTTATTCTAAAAATCATACTGAAGGGGCGCCAGGGTGGCTCAGTGGGTTAAGGCCTCTGTCTTTGGCTCAGGTCATGATCTTAGGGTCCTGGGATCGAGCCCCATGTCATGCTCTCTGCTCAGCAAGGAGCCTGCTTCCCTTCCTCTCTGCCTGCCTCTCTGCCTACTTGTGATCTCTCTCTCTGTCAAATAAATTAAAAATCTTTTTAAAAAATCATACTGAAATGTAAGTCTTAAAAATACTAAAATAATTCTTGCCTAAAACTTTGAAAACAATTCTTGCCTCCTTAAAATTTTCAAAAATACTTTTCAAGAACAGTTCTTGTCTAAAATTTACCAGAACCATTTTATTTAAAGATTTTATTTATTTATTTGATAGAGATCACAAGCAGGCAGAGAGGCAGGCAGAGAGAGAGAGAGGTGAAGCAGGCTCCCTGCTGAGCAGAGAGCCCGATGCAGGGCTTGATCCCAGGACTCTGGGATCATGCCCTGAGCCGAAGGTAGAGGCTTCAACCCACTGAGCCACCCAGGTGCCCCGACCAGAACCATTTTTGAGTGCACTGTATAGGTATCAATAGTTTTTCTAAGTGACATAATCTATAAGTTCATGCAAATCAAATTATTCAACACTTGTAATATTACACTGACCAAGCTTTTATGGGCTTTTGAAATGATTAATCTCAGGGTGATTTTCAGGAAAAAATAAGGGCATTCTGTGTCACCACGTAAATATAATTACACTGTTACTGTGCTCAACTATCATCAAAGAGAATACAGAATAAGGTACAGTAATAATGATACTACTTTGCTAGCTGAATTTTGGCTTATAGAATTATTTGAAATGTGAGAGACTTTGTAGAGTCAATTAAAACTTAAATAAGGAATGATATGTTTAATCACTTGAAAGTTACTAGGTTGTTTTTATAGTTCTTTGATATAAGTGAACAATTGTAGAAAATGTTTCATTGAGGAAGGTAAAATTATTTAATATCATAAAATTACAGTCTCTTTTAATAAAAGTTAAAATTTCCCAACTGTTACGAGAATAAGAGAGGAACTGTTTCTAAAGCTATCACTAATTACCTTGGTTTTCTTGCATAATGAACCTCAGTTTTGTTCAAATCAGAAATATGCTTAAATAAAATAATCTGCAATTTCCTTGGAAAGATGGATGTGTTCATTCTCAATGATTCCTAAGAATTAAGAATTAAGACATGATTAAGGTTGGGAAATTTTTCTCATGCAACTGACAATGTAGTCAGCAGGACATAAGCATTAATTGGTGAATATATCCATTGTATAAAATTCAACTTTAGCCTGCCCTTAATTTAAGTAACTTCTTTTAGATTTAATTATGTTCTACTTTTCTTCTGAACTTCTTATGTTCATTTTTCCTTACCCTTATTGAAATATTAACATATAACATGTGAAGTTTAAGGTGTCCAGTCTGATCAGATACAGGCATGTGTTGCAAATGCTTACCACAGTGATCTTAGTTACCACCTCTATCTTTTCACTTTTAATTTGGGGGAAGAGTGGTAATATTTAAGATTTACTCTCTTAACAACTTTCAAGTATATAATACAGTATGTTATTTATTGTCATGATGTTATACACTAGATTCCCAGAACTTAGGATATTATAGCTGCAAGTTTGTGTACTTTGACCAAATTCCCATTTTTGCCACCCACAGCCCATAGCAACCACCATTTTGCATTCTGTGTCTGTGAGGTTGATTTTTTTTTTTAAGAGTCTGCACATAAATGACAACTTAAGAACCTAGAGAGTACAATACTAACTGAAAGGTCAGAGAAAAACAAATAGTATATGATTTCACTCATATATGGAATTGAAGAAACAAAACTTACAAAGGAAAAAAGATGTAAATAACATCCCAAAGGCTCTTAAAAATAAACAACTGGTGGTTGCCAGAGGGGAGGTAGGTAGGGTGATAAGGGAAATTGATAAAGGGGATTAAGAGTAGCATTTCTCTTGAAGAGTACTGAGAAATATATAGAATTGTTGAATTTTTACACTGTACACCTGAAACTAAACGGTCAGTAATACTTGATTTAAAAAAAAAAAACCAAGTTGGTGCACCTGGGTGGCTCAGTGGGTTAAGCCTCTGCCATTGGCTCAGTCATGATCTCAGGGTCCTGGGATCCAGCCCAGGGTCTGGCTCTCTGCTGAGCAGGGAGACTGATTCCCCCTCTCCCCAGGTCTGCCTCTCTGCCTACCTGTGATCTCTCTCTCTCTCTCTCTCTCTCTGTCAAATAAATAAATAAATAAATAAATAAATAAATAAATAAATACCTGTCATTCTCTGACTTTCTCCCCTTAGTTTAATGTCCTCAAGCTCCATCTGTGTTGTTGCAAAATCAGAATTTCCTCCTTTTGGGGCGTCTGGGTGGCTCAGTGGGTTAAGCCGCTGCCTTCGGCTCAGGTCATGGTCTCAGGGTCCTGGGATTGAGCCCCGCATCGGGCTCTCTGCTCAGCGGAGAGCCTGTTTCCCTTCCTCTCTCTCTCTGCCTGGTTCTCTGTGATCTCTCTCTGTCAAATAAATAAATAAAATCTTAAAAAAAAATGAATTTCCTCCTTTCATGGGGCTAAATAATATTCCATTGTGTGGACAGGGGCACCTGGGCGGCTCAGTCACCTGAAGGCAGGTGAGGTCACGATCCCCAGGTCCTCGTATCAAACCCTATCTTGGGCTTCCTGCTCAGCGGGGAACCTGCTTCTCCCTCTCCCTCTGCCATCCTCACCCTGCTTGCTCTCTCTCTCTCAAATAAATAAAATCTTTTTTAAAAATATTCCATTTTTGTGGATATATACTACCTTTTCCTTATCCATTTATCTTTCAATATACGTGTAGGTAGATCCCACATATTGGTTATTGTGCATAAGGCTGCAATGACCATAAAGCTACAAATATCTCTTCAAGGCTCTGTTTTCATTTCCTTTATATATACTACGTAGCAGTTCATTTGCTCAGTCATATGGGAGTAGTATTTTTCGTGTTGTTTTTTTTTTTTTTTTTTGGAAACTCCATACTGTTCTCCATGGTGGCTTACCACTTTATATTCCCAAAATAGTGCTCCCCTTTTCCCATGGCATTGCCAACACACCTCTCTTGTCTGTTCAATATAGCTGTTCTCACAGTGTGAAATACTATTTCAGGGTTTTGATCGGCATTTGTCTGATGAAGTGATGTTGGGCACCTTTCATGTACCTGTTATCCACCTGTATGTCTTTTCTGGAAAAATGTCTTGTCAGGTCCTCACCCCATTTTAAAATTTAATTCAATTTTGCTCTTGAGTTGTGTGAATAATTTATATAGATTTTATATTAACTTCTTATCTAATAGATGGTTTTAAAAATATTTTCTGCTGTTTGTAGATTACCTTTTTGTTTTCCTAGTTCTTTTGCTTTGCAGAAGTTTTATAGTTCAGTATAGTTCTGCTTGATTATTTTTGCCGTGGTTGTTTATGCTTTTGTTGTCATATCCAAAAAAATCATTGCCAAGACCCATATTGAGGAACATATTCCCTGTGTTTTCTTTTAGTAGTTTGACAGTTTGGGATCTTACGTATAAGAATTTAAGCCATTCCAAGTTAATTTTGGGGAGTGGTGTAAGATAGGAGTCCAGGTTCATTCTTCTGCATGTTATTGTCCAGTTTCCCTAACATACTTACTGAAGAAACTGTCTTTCCTCTGTTGAATCTTCTTGATTTCCTCATGAAATTTGAGTTCACCATATATGTCAGGGCTCATTTCTGGGCTCTAGATTCTGTTCTGTGTGTCTGTATTTATACCAGTACTATTCTGTTTTGATTACTACAGATTTGTATTAAAGTCTGAAATCAGAAAGAATAATGACTACCAGCTTTGTTTTTCCTCAAGATTCTTTTGGTGATCCTGAGTCTTTTGTTGTTACATAAAATTTTAGGATTGTTTTTCTCTTACCATGAAAATTGTCATTGGAATTTTGATAGGGCTTGCATTGAGTCTATAGATAGCTCTGGGTAGTATGGACATTTTAACAATGTTCATTCATTCATCAGTGAATTCAGTTATTTCATCAGTGTCTAAAATTTTTGTATGAAACACATTTGATATATAATACTGTAGAATTTAAGTTGTATCAAATGTTAACTTGATACATTTATATATTGCAATACAATTGCCATGTAGCAATAATTAGCACCTCTATCATGTTACATTATATTTCTTTTTAGTGATTAGAATAATTATGTTTCAATCTCTTGGAAAATTCAGTGGTTATAATACCACTGTTGTATTTGCTATCCTGTGCACTAGATCTCTAGAGCTTATTTCCTATTCACTGTATGTTTGTAACCTCGGTCAGTATTTGTCCTTTCCGTCTATCCCTCAGCCCCTGGTACCCTCCATTTTATTGCTTCTGTGAGCTTGGCTTTTTTAGATTCCGCATGTGACTGATAACATATAGTTTGTTTTTCTCTGACTTACCTCACATAGAATAAAGTCCTCAAAGTCCATTTATGTTTTGCCAAATGGCAGGATGTTCATTCCTAGGTTAAAGATACCCCTATGTATTTTGATGCTCTTGTAAATGGAATTGTGGGGGTTTTTTTTTCCAGATAGTTTTTTCTTAGTGTATGGAAACACAACTAATATTTTTTTTAAGATTTTATTTATTTGTTTGTCAGAGAGAGAGAGAGAAAGCACAGCAGGGAGAGTTGCAGGCAGAGCAGGCAGAGGGAGAAGCAGTCTCCCCACTGAGCAGGGAACCCAATGTGGGACTTGATCCCAGGACTCAGGGATCATGACCTGAGCTGAAGGCACATGCTTAACCCAGGCATGCCCACAACTAATCTTTTTATATTAATTTCATATCCTGTAACTTTAAATTGGTGATTAGTTCTAATAGTTTTTTTGGTAGGGTCTTCAGGGATTTTCTATGTAACATCGTATTTTCTGCGAACTGAAATAGTTTTACTTCTCCCTTTCCAATCTAGATGCCTTTTGTTTCTTTTTTTGCCTAATTGCTCTACTGGGACTTAGAGCTGTGCTGAATAGGAGCTGAGAGTGGGCACCTTGATCTTATTCCTAATCCCAGCAGGAAAGTTTTCAGTTCTATTGAGGGTTTTTTATATAGATTTTGTTACGTTGAGATGCATTCCTTTTATACCCAGTTTCTTGAGTGTATTCTTCTTTTTCTTTTTTTTTTTTTGAAGATTTTATTTATTTATTTGACACACAGAGATCACAAGTAGGCAGAGAAGCAGGCAGATAGAGAGGAAGCAGGCTCCCTACTGAGCAGAGAGCCCGATGCGGGGCTCAATCCCATGACCCTGGGATCATGACCTGAGCCAAAGGCAGAGGCTTTAACCCACTGAGCCTCCTAGGCGCCCCTCTTGAGTGTTTTCTTTTTTCTTTTTTTTTTCTTCTTGAGTGTTTTCAACATGAAATGATATTGAATCTTGGCCAATGCTTTTCCTGCATCTACTGAGATGATTTATAAGAATTTTCCATATTCATTTTTATTTAAATCAGTTAATTAACATATAATGTATTACTGGTTTCAGAGGTCAGGGATTTATCGGTCTTCTAGAATACCCAGTGCTCATGACATCACATCCCCTCCTTAATGTCCAGCACCCAGTTACCCCATCTCCCCTCCAGCAATGCTGTTTGTTCCCTATGATTAAGAGTCTTTTATGGTTTGTCTCCCTCTCTGATTTTGTCTTCATTTTATTAATTTATTACATTTAATTATTTGCATATATGGATCTGCCTTTGTATCCCAGGGGAAAATCCCATTTGATCATGGTGTATAGTCTTCTCAATGTCCTGTTGGATTTGGTTTGCTAGAATTTTGTTGAGATTTTTTGCAAATATACTTGTAAGAAAAGCACAGGCAGGAAGGCACCTGGGTGTGCAGTTGGTTCAGTGACAGACTCCTGGTTTCAGCTCAGGTCATGATCTCATAGTCATGAGATCGAGCCCTACATCCAGCTCTGTGCTCAATGTAGAGTCTGCTTGAGATTCTCTCCTTCTACCCCTCCTGCTCATGCTCCCTCTCTCTAAAATAAAGAAATAAATCTTAAAAACAAACAAAAAAACCACAGGCCAATATCCCTATACGTAGTGTCCTAATATGACTTTGGTATCAGGGTAATGCTGACCTCATAAAATAAAAGTTTAGGTTAGGGGGCGCCTTGGTGGCTCAGTCGGTTAAGCATCTGCCTTTGGCTCAGGTCATGATCCCTAAGTCCTGGGATCCAGCCCCGCATCAAGTCTCCCTGCCCAGCAGAAGCCTGCTTCTCCCTCTTCTGCTCCCCCTGCTTGTGTTCCCTCTCTTGCTGTGTCTCTGTCAAATGAATAAATAAGTTCAGTTTAGGACTGTTTCCTCCTTTTCTGTTTTTAAGAAGAGTTTGAGAAGAACTGGTGTTAATTTTTTTTTAAATGTTTGGTAGAACTCACCAGTGAAATTATCTGGTCCTGATATTTACTACTAGGTATAATGTCTACTCTTTCAGTTTTGAGTCTTTTTTTAGTCTAGATAAGGGATTGCCAACTTTTTTATATTTAAAAAAATACAACTTTTAGTTATAATATTTTCTTTGTCTTTTTAATCTCCATTTTTTAATTTAATTTTTTTCAGTGTTCCAGAATTCATTGTTTATGCACTGCACCCAGTGCTCCCTGCAACATGTGCCCTCCTTAATACCCACCACCAGGCTCACCCAACACCCCACCCTCCCCTCCCAAACCCTCAGTTTGTTTCTCAGAGTCCACAGTCTCTCATGGTTCCTCTCCCCCTCCGATTTCCCCCAATTCACTTTTTCTTTCCCTCTCCTAAGGTCCCCCATGCTATTCCTTACGCTCCACAAGTAAGTGAAACCATATAATTGACCAGTCCTGTCCATGTTGATACAAAAGTTGGGTATTCATCCTTTCTGATGGAGGCATAGTACTCCGTTGTATATATGGACCACATCTTCTTTATTCATTTCATCTGTTGAAAGTCATCTTGGCTCTTTCCACAGTTTGATGACTGTGGCCATTGTTGCTATGAACATTGGGGTACAGATGGCCCTTCTTTTCATTACATCTGTATCTTTTCTGCATTTTTTTTTTTTTAGGATTTTATTTATTTACTTGTCAGAGAGAGCGTGAGCGAGCACAGGCAGACAGAGAGGCAGGCAGAGGCAGAGGGAGAAGCAGGCTTCCTGCCAAGCTAGGAGCCTGATGTGGGACTCAATCCCAGGACACTGGGATCATGACCTGAGCCAAAGGCAGCTGTTTAACCAACCGAGTCACCCAGGCGTCCCTCTTTTCTGCATTTCTTTTGGCTCTTATTTTTCTCATCTTTTTTCTTCTACTAACATTGGGCTTAAGATCTTTTTTTCCAGTTCCTTGGGGTGTACATGTACCTTTCTTATTCGAGAACTCTCTTTTAAAGTAGGCATTAACTTTCCTTTTAGAACTGTTGCTGCTACATCACATAAATTTTGGCATATTGTATTTCCATTTTCATTTGTTTCAAGTTTTTTCAATTTCTGTTTTTATTATTTTTATTTTTTTAAAAGATTTTATTTATTTATTTGACAAAGATCACAAGTAGGCAAAGAGGCAGGCAGAGAGAGAGGGGGAAGCAGACGTCCTGCTGAGCGGAGAGCCTGATGCGGGGCTTGATCCCAGGACCCTGAGATCATGACCTGAGCCAAAGGCAGAGGCTCAAAGCACTGAGCCATCCAGGAGCCCCTGTTTTTATTTTTTTGATGCATTGTCAGTTTGGGAGCATGTTTAATTCCCACATATTTGTGAATTTTTTTCTATTATGATTTCACTTTTCATAATATTGTGGTCAGAAAAGATATTTGGTATAATTTCAGTTCTCTTACATTTGGCACCATGTGTTTTGTGACTCAAGAAAAGGCATATCCTGGGGCACCTGGGTGGCTCAGTGGATTAAGCCGCTGCCTTCGGCTCAGGTCATGATCTCAGGTCCTGGGATCGAGTCCCACATCGGGCTCTCTGCTCGGCAGGGAGCCTGCTTCCTCCTCTCTCTCTGCCTGCCTCTCTGCCTACTTGTGATCTCTCTCTGTCAAATGAATAAATAAAATCTTTAAAAAAAAAAAAAAAAAAAAAAAAAGAAAAGGCATATCCTGGAAAAAGGTCTATGCATGCTTGAAAAAAATGTATATCTTGCTGCTGTTGGTTGAAATTATCTGAATATGTGTTTAGGTCCATTTGGTGTAGTTCAAGTCCAGTGTTTCCTTATTGATTTTCTGCTTGGGTGATATATCCATTGGTTAAAATGGGGTTTTCAAGAACCTTACTATTATCATATCATGTTTCTCTATAGTTATATATTAATATTTACTTCATACATTTATATGCTGTGGGATTGAATGAATATTTATTTATCACAGTCTATTGATAAACTAACCTGTTTATTGTAAGATGACTTTTTGTTACAATTTTTGTCTTAATGTCTATTTTTTTTCCTTATGTAAGTACATCTACCCCTGCTTTCTTTTGGTTTCCATTTGCATGGAATGTCTTTCTCCCTTGTCTTCACTTTGGGCCTATTTGTGTCCTTAAAGCTGGAGGCAAGTCACTTGGAGGCAGCACATACACTTGTATTCTTTAATCCATTTAGCCACTGTGTCTTTTGATTGAAGAGTTTAGTCTGTTTACTTTTTTTAAAAAGATTTTTATTTTATTTATTTGACAGAGATCACAAGTAGGCAGAGAGGCAGGCAGAGAGAGAGAGAGGAAGAAGCAGGCTCCCCGCTGAGCAGGGGGGGAGCTTAATCCCAGGACACTGGGATCATGACCTGAGCTGAAGGCAGAGGCTTTAACCCACTGAGCTACCAGAGGCCCCTAGTCTGTTTACGTTTTTAAAAAAATACTGATTTGGGGGCGCATGGGAGGCTCTGTGGGTTAAGCTGCTGCCTTTGGCTCAGGTCACGATCTCAGGGTCCTGGGATCGAGCGCCGCATCAGACTCTCTGCTCAGCAGGGAGCCTGCTTCCTCCTCTCTCTCTGCCTGCCTCTCTGCCTGCTTGTGATCTCTCTCTGTCAAATAAATAAATAAATAAATAAAATCTTTTAATAAAATAAAAATTAAAATTAAAAATACTGATTTGAACAAGCATTTGTGTGAGCAGGGAGGATGGGTGGAGATAAAGGGAGAAGACTTAAGCAGACTCCCCACTGACAGGGAGACCAATGCTCACTTAATCAACTGAGCCACTCTTGTGCCCCTAGTCCATTTACATTTAAGGTAACTTTTAATAGGTAAAGACTCAATAATGCCATCTTATTTCTTTTTCTGGCTGGAGTCTTGCCAGTGGAAGCCACTTTGGGACCATGGTGTGACCCTGGTTCCCCTAGAGCCTACAGGAAGTGACCTAGGATAATGGGCATAAGCCTGGTGTTGGGACAGGTTAGTTGGCTCTGGTGTCTGCTCTGAAATCAGACACTGACTTTACCACCCTTTTCCCATGGGAGAACATCTCTCTCACTCTTTCTGTCTTTGATAGGCTGCCTAGACATAGTGGGTGTATAATGGGGGATATGTGAATCTGTCCTTCCTACCAATCCCAAAATTGACTGCCCCTTGCTCAAGAGGCCAGTACTCAAGAGATGATTTTTGACTGGAAGGAATTTGAGTTTTATTCAGGAGGCTGGCAACTTGGGGAGGAGGTGGACTCTTGTATAAAAGCCAACTCTAAGGTTTCTACCTCGACCAAGTGTTTTTAAAAGGGTTTAGGGCAGTAAATCAGAGACCGGAGTGTAGTGGCCTGCAGCTTTTCTTGATTATGTGAAGACTTGATGATGCCAGCTCCAAACATGATCTCAGTGGGAGGGCTTGTTGCAAGGGGCTCTCGTTCTTGTGATGTTCAGGGGTACTCTGTTCTTTCTGTAAAGGAGGGCAAGGTCTCCAGATCCACAAAGGAAGACTAGTAAGATCATTTATGTGACCTAAACAAAGAAAAACATTTTCCTAAAAACATGCTGGGCTAATCAGAAAGCCAAGGTAGCTTCAAACAGACTTGCTGGCCTCTGTGGGTGAGAAAAAAATCTGATCCTTCACTCTTCAAGGGCAGAGTAAATTTGTTCTGTTACAGATCAAGGGTCTTAATGCAGCAGGTAAGGAGTGTGTTGTCGTAAAGCAACTCACCCCTTAAGACCAAAGGGAGTGCTGTAATACTGTCTCCCTTAGTGCATCTTTTTAAATTTCTGTGTTCTACCTGTATGCTATAATCCCCGACCTCAATATTTGGTTCTGTGTGCAAAAGAGTTACTCAGATCAATGCATGTGTGTGTGGTGGTGTGGAAGCAGATTGCTATACCACCATTTTGTCCAGTGGTTCATTTTAAGTTTACCGTAAAATGTACATGTTCCATAGTCAAATAATCATCTTTAATGTCATGTTGAACCATATTAAATAGTATTCACTTGGGGCACCTGGATGGCTCAGTTGGTTAAGCATCCAACTCTTGATTTCAGCTCACGTCATGATCTCAGGGTGCTGAGATTGAGTCTTATGTGGGAAGGGAGGGTTTGCTTGGGATTCTCTGTCTCCCTCTCCTTCTGTCCCTCCCCCCACTCTTGCTCTTTCTAAAATAAATAAGTCCTTTGAAAAATATACATTTTAACTTCTTATGGAACTGTATGAATGAGTTATTTAGTTGCCAGTACTCACATTTAAGTCACTACTCCATCCATGCATTTATTTAAGTTTATATAGGCTAATTTTTTTTAACTTTTGCCATTTTGATTTACATTTGAGTGAAATTCTGAGAACGGACTCAATTTTAAAGAATTGTTTTTTATTCCAAACCATCTGATGAAGTACAGTACCTGTAATTTGGTTACGAGTTCTAAGAATTGGTACCAATATGTGTTGTTCAAAGTCAACTACTTAAGTAATTACAAATACTCAAATACTTTTTCATGTATTTAATTACTATAATTCAAATGGATAGTTTTCCCAGTTGGTAACAGTAGTAATTAAACCAAAATGTAATTCACTTTGTAGGTGTCCATGAGCGATGTTATATGAATGAATTGAATATGCATCCATTCTTTAAAGATACTGCTATATACACAAGATGGTCTTCTGGATTTCCAGTGAATAAGAAATGTAACTATATTTATAATGCACATAAATATAATAATAGTCAATAAGTGAGTTTGTCTAACTAAATCCAAAAACATATTTTAATGGTTTCTAAACATTTTCCATTAAAAGTAACCATATATCATGGTAGTTTTCTTAAACACATTTTTAAGCTTAATTGACAATTATTAAATTATGCTTTTGTGATTGCACCTTGTAAACCTTTGTGGAGCTTTTTATGAGAAATTCAGTTATCCAATAGAATAGCTTCAAAACTGTGAGATTATCTGTTTTTAGAGCTATTATCAGTCATATAATAAATACTGCTGGAGTAGGAATGCAATTTAGACTGAAAACAAATACTAATTCTCCCCACATCTATAATCTTCTACTCCAAAGTGATTGAATAGGTACACATGTTAGAAGACAGATACTGATATAGGTAGATAGGGAGAACTTGAAGGGAACTGAAAATGTTGGTGAATAGCAGTAAAATCAATGACTCAACACACAAAACCAACTCAGTGAATCATCTAAGTTGTGTAACAAATGACCGCATTTAAAATTCTCATGAATGCATGGATAGTATTTGGGGGAAAAAAATCTGTATACCACTTAGGGATCTCTTTTGTTTTCTTGGACTATAAGTGTGTGTTTTCTGGATATTTTTATTTTTTAAAAGAAATTATAAGACTAAGTCCATATTTGATTAAGTTATTCTACTACTTTCAATTCAATATGTATTTAAATTGTAACACACATTAGGATAATTATAGATTATAACAATATCTATTATATGGTGATGAAGTTTTATCTGTTTCATTATTTTTTAAGATTTTATTTATTTAAGACTGAGAGAATGAGAAAGAGAGCATGAGGGTGGGGAGGGTCGGAGGGAGAAGCACACTCCCTGCTGATCAGGGAGCCTGATATGGGGCTATCCTGGGACTCCAGGATCATGACCTGAGCCAACCAGGTGCCCCTGTTTCATTATACTTATAATTCATGAAAATATAAGACAAATATTCTAGAATATTTATGATGTAAATGAACTTGATCCATAATCTTAAAGACTTTCAATTGTAACTCAGCAGTCATTATATTTGTGTCTTTTATCAACTTTATTTCAGTGACAGCAGCATTTTTCACTCCTAAAAATCCCAATACTAAGTAGAATGCTTGATTTCCACACCAATATCTGCTTTGTTTTCTTAATATAAGTGACAAATCCATCCTTTCAGGTGTTCTCATTTATTATTTTTTTCAATAGACTATTTTTAGAGCAATTTTACATTGACAGCCGAACGGAACTGAAGGTACAGAGATTTTCTGTATACTTGTTGAGCTCACTTTTACAAAGCCTCTCCTATTATCAAAATCCTATGCCAAAGTGCTTTGATAGAACTGATGAATGTACATGGATACATCATTGTATACAAGGTCCATAGTTTATCATAGAATTCACTCTTGGTGTTAAACCTTCTGTGTATTTGGACAAATGTATTCACGACAAGTATTCACCATTAATAACATCTGATAGAGTGGTTTCACTGCCCTAAAATTGCTTCATGCTTGACCTAGTCATCCTTCCTCCGCCCCAATACCAGGCAACTATGATTTGTTTTTATTCTGTGAAGTTTTGCCTTTTACAAAATGTCATATACTGATAGCCATAATAGTATATAGCATTTTTGGACTGGTTTTTCACTTAGTCATTTGTATTTAAGTTTCCTTGATGTCTTTTCATCTCTCACTAGCTCATTTTTTTTTTTTAAGAACTGAATAATACTCCATTGTCAGGAGGTGCCACAGTTTATTAGTAAATTGATTTACTGAAAGACATCTGGGATGCTTCCAGGTTTGGGCACTTTGGAATGAAGCTGCTAAAAACATCCCTCTCCGGGTTATCATGTAGACATAAATGTTTGAAGTCTTTCGATAAATAAGCAGCATGATTGCTGGATGACATTCTGGTATTTTGTAATAAACGACCCACATTTCTTCTAAAGTGGCTGTATCGTTGTGCATTTTCACCAGCAACAAAAGAAAGTTTCTGTTGCTTCACAACACCCTTGTGTTGTCAGAGCACTTGGTGTTGTCAGTGCTCTAGATTTTGGCCACCCTAACAGGTGTGAGGTAGTAACTCGCTGTTGTTTGAATTTGCATTTCCCCAATGACAAAAAATGTGGAGCATCTTTTGATGTGCTGATTTGCCATCTGTATATTTTCTTTGGTCAAGTATGTGTTAGGGTCTTTGGCTCATTTTCTGATAAGTTTTTCTTATTCTTGAGTTTTAAGGCTACTTGTATGTGTTATAACTGGATAACATTTCTGCCTTTTGCAAGAATTTTTCTCATTCTTTGGCATGTCTTGTCATTCTTTTCATACTTTCTTTCATGGAATACGCATTTTTTTTTAAGATTTTATTTATTTATTTGACAGGCAGAGATTACAAGTAGGCAGAGAGGCAGGCAGAGAGAGAGAGAGGAGGAAGCAGGCTCCCCACTGAGCAGAGAGCCCGACGTGGGGCTCGATCCCAGGACCCTGGGATCATGACCTGAGCCGAAGGCAGAGGCTTTAACCCACTGAGCCACCCAGGCGCCCTGGAATACGCATTTTTTAACTTTAATGAAGTCCAGTGTACCCATTATTCTTTCATGGCTAGAGCCTTGGGTGGTGTCTCCAAAAAGTCATCATAGTCCCCAAGGCCATCCAGGTTTTCTTCTTTGTTGCCTTCTAGGAGCTTTACAGTTTTGTGGTTTGTGTCTTCTTCAATTTCTTTCACTACTATCTTCCAGTTTTCAGTGTTCAGTTCTTTCACTTCCTTGGTTAAATTTATTTCTAGATATTTTCTTCTTTTTGCTGCAACTCCAAATGGGATTATTTTCTTAATTTCTCTAATAGTTCATTATGAGTGTACAGAAATCCAACAGGTTTTTTTTATAGTCTTTATCCCACAACTTTACTGAATTCATATATTAGCTCTCAAAGTTTTTTTTGGTGGTGCCTTTAGGGTTTTTTATATATGTTCTCTCCAAATAGACAAGCTTTGTATTTCTTTCTTTCTGATTTACTAGTTACTCCAGCTAGGGTGGCCAATACTGTGTTGAAAGAAAGTGAGAAGAGTGGACATCCTGTCTTCCTCCTAACTTTAGAGGAAATGCTGTCAGCTTTTGAACATCAAGTATAATATTCGCTGTGGGTTTGTGATACACTGCATTTTTTTTAAAGATTTTATTTATTTATTTGACAGACAGAGATCACAAGTAGGCAGAGAGGCAGGCAGAGAGAGAGAGAGAGAGAGAGGGAAGCAGGCTTCCTGCGGAGCAGGGAGCCCGACGCGGGGCTCGATCCCAGGACCCTGAGATCATGACCCGAGCCGAAGGCAGCAGCCCAAACCACTGAGCCACCCAGGCGCCCCTACACTGCATTTATTATGTTGAGGTATATTCTGTCTAAATTCACTTTCTTGAGCATTTTTTAAAATTATTTATTTATTTTTAAAATTCCTTTTCAGTGTTTCAGAAGTCTTTGTTTACCACACCCAGTGCTCCATGCAATATGAGCCCTCCACAATACCCACCAGGCTCACCCAACCTCCCTACCCCTCCTCCCCTCCAAACCCCTCAGTTTGTTTCTCAGTCTCTCATGGTTCATCTCCCCCTCCAATTCCCCCCAACTCCCTTCTCCTCTCCATCTTCCCATGTCCTTAGTGATACTCCTTATGCTCCACAAATAAGCAAAACCATATGATAATTGACTCTCTCTGCTGACTTATTTCACTCAGCATAATCTTGGCTTCCAGTCCCATCCATGTTAATGCAAAAGTTTGGGTATTCATCCTTTCTGATGGAGGCATAGTACCCCACAGTATATATGGACCATATCTTCTTTATCCATTTGTCTGTTGAAGGTCATCTTGGTTCTTTCCACAGTTTGATGACTGTGGCCATTACTGCTATGTACATTGGGGTACAGATGGCCCTTCTTTTCACTACATCTGTATCTTTGGGGTAAATACCCAGTAGTGCAATTGCAGAATCATATTTTTATAGCTCTATTTTTAATTTCTTAAGGAATCTCCACACTGTTTTCCAAAGTGGCTGCACCAACTTGCACACCCACAACACCCACAGTGTAAGAGGGTTCCCCTTTCTCCACATCCTCTCCAACACATATTGTTTACTGTCGTGTTAATTTTGGCCATTCTAACTGGTGTAAGGTGGTATCTCAATGTGGTTTTGATTTGAATCTCCCTGATGGCTAGTGATGATGAACATTTTTTCATGTGTCTGTTACCCATTTGTATGTCTTCATTGGAGAAGTGTCTGTTCATGTCTTCTGCCCATTTTTTGACATTATCTATTTTGTGTGTGTTGAGTTAGAGGAGTTCTTTATAGATCTTGGATATCAACCCTTTGTCTGTAGTGTCATTTGTGAATATCTTCTCCCATTCTGTGGGTTGCCTCTTTGTTTTGTTGACTGTTTCCTTTGCTGTGCAGAAGCTTTTGAACTTGATGGAAGTCCCCAAAGTTCCTTTTCACTTTTGGAGACATATCTTGAAAGAAGTTGCTGTGGCCGATGTCAAAGAGGTTACTGCCTATGTTCTCCTCTAGGATTCTGATGGATTCCTGCCTCACACTGAGGTCTTTAACCCATTTCGAGTTTATCTTTGTGTATGGTGTAAGAGAATGGTTGAGTTTTATTCTTCTACACATAGCTGTCCAATTTTCCCAGCACCATTTATTGAAGAGACTGTCTTTTTTCCACTGTATATTTTTTCCTGCTTTGTCAAAGATTAGTTGACCATAAAGTTGAGGGTCCACGTCTGTGCTCTCTACCCTGTTCCACTGGTCTATGTGTCTGTTTTTGTGCCAGTACCATGCTGTCTTAGTGATCACAGCTTTGTGGTGAAGCTTGAAATTAGGCAACGTGATGCCCCCAGTTTTTTTTTTTTTTTCTTTTTCAACATTTCCTTAGCAATTCGGGGTTTCTTCTGATTCCATACAAATTTTAGGATTGTTTGCTCCAGCTCTTTAAAAAATGCCGGTGGAGTTTTGATTGGAGTGGCATTGAAAGTATAGATTGCTCTGGGCAGTATAGACATTTTAACAATGTTTATTCTTCCGATCCATGAACATGGAATGGTCTTCCATCTTTTTGTGCCTTCTTCAATTTCTTTCATGAGTGTTCTGTAGTTCCTCAAATACAGATTCTTTACCTCTTTGGTTAGGTTCATTCTCAGGTATCTTATGGTTCTTGGTGCTATAGTAAATGGAATCAATTCTTTAATTTCCTTTCTGTATTTTCATTGTTAGTGTATAAGAAAACAACTGATTTCTGTACATTGATTTTGTATACTGCCACATTACTGAATTGCTGTATGAGTTTTAGTAGTTTGGGAGTTTTTATCATACATGGATGTTGAACTTTTGAAGTAGATTTAGTGCATTTGGTGACATGAACATAAGATTTTAGCCTTTCATTTTGTTAATGTGGTATTTCACATTGATTTGCAGATGTTGAAACATTTTTGCATCCATGGAATAAATCCTACTTGTTCATATTGTATGTCTTCTTGAAAATATTTTGTTGAGGATCCATGTTCATCTTTTCATCCATGTTCATCTTTTCATCCATGTTCATCAGGGTTATTGGCCTGTAAGTTTCTTAATTGAACAATTGAGCAATTTATGATTGAGCAATTATGATTAATTGAGCAATTAATTGAGCAATTTAATTGAGCAATTTATAATTGAGCAATTTATGATTGAGCAATTGAGCAATTTATGATTCCATGTTCTCTCCCTTTTTTTTAGCATATTGTCAAAAGCATTTGCATTGTTTAAAAATTTTTAGTGGTTTCTTAGAATTTGCAGTATAGGTCTATGCCTAATCCAGATCCACTTTTAACTAATACTGTAACATTTGACAGTTAATAAAAGATTCTTATAATTACAAGCAATCACAATGCCTCCCGCACATTCCTTGTATTACTGCTGTCATTCATTTTACTTACTCATAAGCAGACATAAGAACATATGAAAATGTGTGTGTGTGTCTGTGCAAGCATATGACTGTCTTTGAAGTTTTTTGATGATATCCAACGTATGGATTATTTTCATTTATGAACTATGCCTTTGGCATAATTAGAAAAGGCTTCTAGAAGTTTTATAATTTCAGTTTTATATCAAGTCTATTATCCTTCATAAGTTTGTATGTCTATATGATGTGAGGCATAAGGTTTTTGGGGGGGTGCACTAGGGATATAAAATTCCTTCAACACATGTATGCTATTTTCTATGACCTGGCTCAGATTTCCATTGAATTTTATTGAATCTTTTGATAAATTTTTGGAGAATGGGATTCTTTACAAGATTAAGTCTTCTAAATCATAAACAATTTAGCTTTCTACATTTGTTATCTTAATTCCCTTAGCCACTTTGAAGTGCTCAGTGTATAGGTCTTAAAATTTTTGTTGGGCATACCCCAGTATATTTCATAATTTTATACAATTTTAAAAGGTATTTTTAAAATTTCATTTCCAGTGCTTTTAGGAAGAAATACAATGATTTTGTATCATAATTTGTAATATGCAGTGTTGCTTAAGTTATTAACTTCTAGCAGTGATTATTTATAGTTTCATGAGATTTTCTACATAGATCTTCTTCTCATCTGTGAATAAAGACATTTTTTTTCTTCCTTGTCTGTGTGGATGCCTTTTAATTCTTATCTTTTTACTTCAGTGCCAAGACCTTCTATGTAATGTTGAATAAAAGTAATGAGAGCAAACACCTTCTTTTTCTTGATTTTTTTAGGGAGTGCATACATTTCTTTGTCATTAAGAAAGTTACTAGCTTAAAAGAAATGTTATTCGCTGTTGATTTTGTAGATGTTCTTAATCATGTTGAGGAAGTTCCCTTCTGTTTCTAGTTTTATGACAAAAATGTATTTTTGGATTTTGTCACACATTTGTTATTTGTCAAGTGAGGTAACAGGATTTTTTTTTAGTTTATTAATATTGTGAATTGCATTCCTTGATATTAGAAAGCTAAACCAACTTTGCAAACTTGGGTTAAACTCCAGGTCATCATGATGTATTATCTTTTTAACATATTGTTGAATTAGCTGTGCTAGTTTCCATTTAGAAATTTTGCATCTATAGGTTTGAAGGATATTGTTCTGATATTTTATATTCTTATACTGTCATTCTTTAGTATTGGTATTACTACAATGCTAATCTCATGACATGAATTTGGAAACATTCTTTTTCATTTTTCTGAAGACTTTCAGAAAAAAGTTGATATGGCATTATTTCTTATTTTAATGCTCAGTACAATTCCTCAGTGAAGCCATTTGGTTCCAGGGTTTAATTTGTTGACAGTTTTAAAACTACAGATTTATTTTTTAAGTAGGAGTAAGGCTTTTCACGTTATTTCTTTTTTTAATATATATATATATATATTTTTTTTTTAGAGGACTTTGAGAGTTTGTATTTTTCAAAGATTTTGTCCCATTCAGTTTATTCATTTCTTCACGAATGTATTTTGACACTCTGTCTCTCATGAATTATGTCTGTGTCAGCTAACTTCTTAACAAATTGGCATAAAGTTGTTCATAATAGTCTGATTTTCCTTGAAATACAGACTCTGTAGTGTGACATCACTCCTATTGTGATATTGATTAATTTGTGACTTCTCTTTTTATCCTGAACAACTGGTCTGGAGTTTTATCAATTTTATTAATCTTCTCAAAGAACTAGGTTTTGAATTTCTAGTTAAGCTTTTTGCAACAAGTGCAAAACTATTAAAGATTTTTTTTAAATTAGCCAATGTATAGTTATCAAATCACCTTATTTAGCCCTGTCAGCATGTTTTGCTTTGAAACCTAATTTTTTTTTAAGATTTTATTTATTTATTTGACAGACAGAGATCACAAGTAGGCAGAAAGGCAGGCAGATAGAGAGGGGAGGGGTAAGCAGGCTCCCGCCGAGCAGAGAGCCGGATGCAGGGCTCCATCCCAGGAACCTGGGATCATGACCTGAGCTGAAGGCAGAGGCTTTAACCCACTGAGCCACCCAGGCACGCCTGAAACCTACTTTTTCTGTTACCAGCTTTGGTTTGACTATTGTTAACATAGTATATTTTACTACCCTTTTAGTTTTCCCATTTTGTTTCTCTATGTTTGCAGTATATTTCTTGCTGGCAGTGTAGGATTCTCACTTTATACCCAATCCAGTCATTTACTCCCTTTAGTGTTGGTGTTTAGACCATTCCCATGTAATTTTATTACTACTAAGGTTAAGTGTAACATACAATTTTCTATGTATTTTCTACTGGTACCATCTGTTCTTTGCTATCTTTCTTTTTCCCTTTATTCAAATCTAGTACATATTTTTTAATGATCTACTTTATCCATTTTGTTGTCAAAATTTTAAGGTTACTTTAAGGCTTAGAGTAAAAATATTTAATGTCATAATCTTTTTTAAAACAGTATTTCATTGATTTACTTGAGAATGAGAGGCAGCACTGAGGGAGAGAGAGAAGCAGACTTTACTGAGTGGGAAGCCTGGCAAGGGACTCAATCCCAGGACCCTGAGATCATGACGGGAGCTGAAGGTTGGCCCTAACATAACATAATCTAACTTAAGTGAAATAAATTCAATTTACAAATGGTTTAAAAATAGTACAAAATATATTTAGGTAACTCCCTTCCCAAATTTTGTTATATAATTGCCACATATCACAAATATCAGATTATATCACTCTTGTTTTTTAAAAATCAGTGTTTTGGGGTGCCTGGGTAGCTCAGTGGGTTAAGCCTCTGCCTTCGGCTCAGGTCATGATCCCAGGGTCCTGGAATCAAGCCCCGCATCGGGCTCTCCTCTCAACAGGGAGCCTGCTTCCTCCTCTCTCTCTCTCTGCCTGCCTCTCTGCCTACTTGTGATCTCTGTCTGTCAAATAAATAAATAAAATCTTTAAAAAAAAATAAATTAAAAAAATAAATAAAAATAAAAATCAATGTTTTAACAAATTTTAAATGGTACCAGAGTGTCCTATTAACCCATGTACTTACCCTGTCTAGTACTCTTCATTCCTTTGTATGGATTCATATTTATATCAGTTATCATTTTTCTTCTATATTAAAAACTACTTTTGGGGGCACCTGGGTGGCTCAGTGGGTTGAGCCTCTGCCTTCGGCTCGGGTCATGATCTCAGGGTCCTGGAATCGAGTCCTGCATTGGGCTCTCTGCTCAGTGGGGAGCCTGCTACCCTCCCACCACCTGCCTCTCTGCCTACTTGTGATCTCTCTCTGTGTGTCAAATAAATAAAATCTTTAAAAACAAAAAAACAACACTACTTTTTTATTGAAGTATAGCTAACACATAATTTCACATTAGTTTCAGGTATACAACATGTTTTGACAATTCTATAGCTTACGCTGTGTTCACCTAAGTGCAGCTACCATCTCTCATCATTCAATGCCATTAAAATACATAAGTGATTATTTTTCCTATGCTATATCTTTCATCCCCATGACTTCTTCATTCCATAACTGGAAGGTTGCACTTTGCACTCCCCTTCACCCACTTTGCCCATTCCCCAGCCTCACTCCTTTTGGCAAGTACTCGTTTGTTCTTTGTGTTTAGGGGTCTGTTTCTGCTTTTGATTTGTTTATTCATGTATTCCTTTGTTTTCCTTTTTATTTTTTTTTATTTTTTTAAAAGATTTTATTTATTTATTTGAAAGAGAGAGAGAGAGAATGAGAGGAGAGAGGTCAGCGGGAGCAGCAGACTCCCTCCTGAGCAGGGACCCCGATACGGGACTCCATGCGGGACTCGATCCTGGGACTCTATGATCATGACCTGAGCCGAAGGCAGTCGCTTAACCAACTGAGCCATCCAGGCACCCCTTTGTTTTTCTTTTTAGATTCTACATAAAAGTGAGATTATATGGCATTTGTCTTTGTCGATCTAACTTCCTTAATTTAACATATTAGCCTGTAGACCCATCCATGTGGTCACTAAATGCCAAGATCTCATTCTGTTTTATGGCAGAGTAATATTGCTGTGTGTATTCTATATCTTCTTTATTCATCTGTTGATGCATACTTGGATTGCTTCCATATCTTGGCTATTGTAAACAATGCTGTAATAAACATAGGGATAGATTTATCTTTTCAAATTGGTGTTTTCATTTTCTTTGAGTAAATAACTGGATGATAAATTACTTCTATTTTTAATTTTTTAAGGACTCTCCCTACTGCTTTCCATAATGGCCGCACCAAGTTGCATTCCTATCGACAGTGCATCTTTCCTTTTTGTCCACACTCTCATCAACACTAGTTTCTTCTTATCTTTTTAATTCTATATACTCTGTTGGTATAAGGTACTATCTCAATGTGGTTTTGATTTACATTTCCCTGATGACGTGGCCACCCATCTTTTCATGTGTCTGTTTGCCATCTGTATGTCTTCTTTGGAAAAATGTTTAGAGAAATGTTTATTGCTCTTTTTTCAGTGTTTGTTTTTTTTTTTTAACATCAGTGCTTTCTGTATTTTGGATATTAACTCCTGATCAGATTATTTGCAGATGTTATTTCCCATGAATAGGCTTGCCTTTTCATTTGGCTGCTGGTTTTTTCACTGTAACTTTTTATTTGGGGTAATCCCAGTAGCTGATTTTTACTTTTGTTTCCCTTGTCTGAGGAGACATATCTAGAAATGTATTTCTTAGATATATGTCAAATAAATTACTATATGTTTTCTTCTAGGAGTTTTAAAGTTTCAGGTTTCACATGCAGGTCTTTAATCTAATTAGAGTTCCCTTTTTAATGTGGTATGAGAAAGAGACCTAGTTTCATCATTTTGCATGTAACTGTCCAGTTTTTCCAACACAGTTTTTGAAGAGATTATCTCTTCCTCATTGTCTATTCTTACCTCCTTTGTCATGGATTAATTGACTATACAACATGTTGGTTTGCTCTTCTGGGTCCATTATTCTGCGTGTCTGTCTTTGTGTCAGTACCATACTGATTTAATCACTACAGCTTCCTAGTATATTTTAAAATCTGGGAATGTGATACACTAGCTTGGTTCTTATTTCTCAGGATTGCTTTGACTACTGGAGTTTTTGTTTATTTGTTTGTTTGTTTGTTTGGAGTTCCATACAATTTTTTTTTACTATTCTACTTCTGTGAAAAATTGTGGTTTTTATTATTATTTATTTATTTATTTTACTTATTTGAGAGAGCAAGAGAGAGAAAGAGCATGAGTCGGGGGGGAGAGAGAGGGAGTAGCAGACCCCCCAAACTGAGCAGGGAGCCTGAAGTGGGACTCGATCCTATGACCTTAGGATCATGACCTGAGCCACAGGCAGACTGAGTCACCCAGGCACCCCTGTTGGTATTTTGATAGGGGTTACATTGAATCTGTAGGTTTCCTGGGCGTTACAGACATGTTAACAATATTGATTCATCCAGTCCACGAACATGAAATAATTTTACATTTGTATCCTCTTTAATATTCCTTTTGTTACAATTGCAAATGGAATTGTTTTCTTAATTTCTCTTTCTGTTACTTTGTGTTAAGAAACTCAAACTCAATTTCTTTTTTTTTAAAGATTTTATTTATTTATTTGACAGAGAGAGATCACAAGTAGGCATAGAGGCAGGCAGAGAGAGAGAGAGGAGGAAGCAGGCTCCCTGCCGAGCAGAGAGCCAGATGCGGGACTCGATCCCAGGACCCTGAGATCATGACCTGAGCCGAAGGCAGCGGCTTAACCCACTGAGCCACCCAGGCGCCCCTCAAACTCAATTTCTGTGTATTAATTTGTGTCCTCCAACTTTACTGAATTTGTTTATTACTTCCAATATTTTTAATATAGTCTTTGGAGTTTTTACGTATATCATGTTACCTGCAAACAGTGACAGTTTCATTTCTGCTTTACCAACTTGGATGCCTATTCTTTCTTTGATTGCTACAGCTAGGAATTACAGTATTATAGTAAATGTAAGTGGTAAAAGTGAACATCTCTGTCTTGTTCCTGATTTTTAGAGGAAAAATTCTGTTTTTCACCACTGAGTATGATGTTCACTGTGGGTTTTCATCCGTGGTCTTTATTGTGTTGAGGTATATTCCCTCTAAACCTGTTGAGCTGATAGTTTTTATAAATGGGTATAGTACTTCATCAGATGCTTTATCTGCAGCAGAATGCAAGTGGGGGAAGGACAAAGGGGGGAGAAAGAGAGAGAGATGCAGAACCTGAGGTGGGGCTTGATCCCATGACCCTGAGATCATGACTTGGATGTTGAATTGACTGAGCCACCCAGGTGCCCCTGCATCTATTGAAATAAGTAATTTTTTTTAAAGATTTTATTTATTTATTTGACACATAGAGAGATATCACGAGCAGGCAGAGAAGCAGGCAGAGAGAGAGGAGGAAGCAGGCTCCCTGCTGAGCAGAAAGCCCAACGAGGGGCTCGATCCCAGGACACTGAGACCATGACCTGAGCCGAAGGCAGAGGTAACCCACTGAGCCACCCAGGCACCCCGCAAGTAATTTTTAAAGACTTTATTTATGTATCTGATGGGGCGGGGGGACAAGCAGGGGGAGCAGCAGAGGGAGAGGAGAATCCCTGGACGCTGGGATCCTGACCTGAGCCAAAGGCAGACCTTAGCAGACTGGACTGAGCCACCCAGGTGCCCAAATAATCAAATTACTTTCATCTTCCATTTTTTTTTTAAGATTTTATTTATTTATTTGACAGAGAGAGATCACAAGTAGGCAGAGAGGCAGGCAGAGAGAGAGAGGAGGAAGCAGGCTCCCCGCTGAGCAGAGAGCCCGATGTGGGGCTCGATCCCAGGACCCTGGGATCATGACCTGAGCTGAAGGCAGAGGCTTTAACCCACTGAGCCACCCAGGCGCCCCTCATCTTCCATTTTGTTAATGTGGTTTATCACATGATGGACTTGCAAATTTCGAACCACCCTTGCATCCCCAGAATACATCCCTCTTGATTATGGTGAAAGACCTTTTTAAAGTATTTTTGCAATTTTTTTTACTAGTATGTTGAGGATTTTTGCATTTATATTCGTCATGGGTATTGGTTTGTAGTGTTCCTTTTGTAGCATTTTTTATTTTGGTATTAGGTTACATTGATCTTATGGAATGAATCTGGGAATTTTCCTTCCTCAAAAAAAAAAAAAAAGATTTTTTGGAACGGTTCAAAGAGAGTATTCACTATTCTTTAAATGTTTTGTAGAATTTACCTATGAATCCATATGGTTCTGAACTTCATAATGATGAGAGTTTTTGATTACTGATTGAATTCTGTTACTAGTAATTAGTATGTTCAGATATTCTACTTCTTTCTGATTTAGCTTTGGAGGATTATTTCTAGGTGTTTATCCAGTTCTTCTAGGTTGTCTAATTTACTGACATATAATTTTTCATTGTAATCTCATAATACTTTGTCATTCTGTGGTATTGGTTGTTACTTCCTTTCAGTTCTCATTTTATTTGTGTCCTGTCTCCTGACATTTGTAAATTCATCTTTTCAAAGAACCAGTTATTGGTTTCCTTGATCTTTTCCTTTTTTCTCTGAACTTTATTATCTCCTTCTTTCTACTAGGGCTTTGTTTGTTTTCCATTTCCTAGTTCCTTTATGCATAATGTTAGATTTTTAATTTTTTTTAGATTTCTCTTATTTTTTGAGGCAGGCCTATAGCTCTGTAAATTTCCCTCTTAGAACTTCTTTCAGTGAGTCCAGATTTTGGACTGTTGTTTTTTCATTTTTCATTTGTATCCATGCATTTTTTTTTCATTTTCTCTTTGATTTCTTTTTTCACCATCAGTTGCTTAGTAACATGTTGTTTAGGCTCCACATGCTTTTCTCCCCGTCCCCCATTTTTTCCTTGTAATTATTTTCTAGTTCTGTGCTATTCTTATTGCAAAAGTTGGCTGGTATAATTTTAATCTTTTTAGGTTTATTGAGATTGTTTTGGGGTCTAAGATGTGACCTATCCTGGAAAATATTTCAACTTTTTATCAGGCAGATTGCATATAGTTCTTTTTCTGAAATTTTTTCTGGTTCTTTCATTGGCGTATATTCTTCTCTCCCCTCATTTTGCTTCACTTTCTGCATTTGTTTCTAAGAATTAGGTGGCACAGCTACTTCCCCTAAATTTGAAGTCATAATCTTGTGTGTGGTCATTCCCTGTGTAGACTCTATGTACCTGATAACTTTGGCTGGCTAGTTGGGAGTGGTGTTGTATGGGCTGGGGATCTGAGGACACTTGTGCAGGTGCCTTGATAGGGTGGCAGAGCTCAAGGGTTCACAGGCTGTAGTGGTCCCAGGACTCTCTGCACAGAGGGCCCTGTGGCAGGACTGTTGAAGATACAGTAGAAATCTGTGTGTGCTGGGGCTCTCTGTGCAGAGAGTACCCTAGTGATGTTAATAGAGCTCTGCCAGGATGTGGACAAGGGGGGCCTGGGGTATTCTCTGCAGGAGACACCTTAGCAAGGCAGATGGAGCCAAAGGGGGGGGTACAAGCCAGCATCCTGGGGCACTCCCAACAGAGCCTGCCATGGCAAGACAGCTGTGGCTGAAGTGGGCATAGGCTGGGGTAGGCCTAGGGCTCTCCACAGAGAGGGTGCCCTGGCAGAACAGCTGAAACTCAAGTGAAGTACACTAGGGTCAGGTGGGGTGTGCGGCACAGGGGTTCTTCTGGCAGGAAGGCTGGAGTCAAGGTAGGCACAGACTAGCAGTTCCCAGGGCACTCTTGCTTTGATACTCTGCAGGAGGTACTCGAAGAGTTTTGGCTATAGCAGAAGATACAAGCCAGAAGGTCACAGAGTTCTCTGTCTACATCAAGACATCTCTATAAGACTCTACTAGTCTACATCTCTGTCTACCCTACCAAACTGTTTGGAGCCCAAGTAACACGGGCCTGGAGTTTTCTGTGGTCCTCAGTTGGTGGTAGTTGGACCAGTGGCTGGAGCTGTAGTGAATGTTGCTCAGGAGTGTCCTGGTGAACCCTGCAGTGGGGCTGCTTTGATGGGTTGGCTGGGGTGGGTATGGTTTGAGACCCAGGACTCTCTGAGGCTGTCCTTGCTCCTGTCTGCACTGTCAAGGTAGATAAGGAATGTAAGCAGTGGCACTTTCCAGACCCTCAGGCTCACAGAGAGTTCTCGAAGCTCCCTTGCCATTCAGCAGTCCTAGGGCTAGGTACTTTATTTTCTAGTTGTTCTTTTTAAATTACAACTTGTTATAGCCAGGATATTCATGGCTCCTGTGGGCTAGGACCTGGGAGGCTCACTGAAGGGGCAGGCTGTCTGTGGCATGTGGAAGGAAGCCTGTCCCTAGCTACTCTACCAGGATGGAGGGAGATGGTAAACAGTGGTTTTCTTCAGCCCCTTCAACCCAGAGAACTTCTCAGCACTTGGAAGGTAACTGGATCTTTCATATAATAGTTGCTCTTTATAACGGCAGCTTCTGGGGCACCTGGGTGGCTCAGCTGGTTAAGCATCCTACTTTGGGTTTCAGCTCAGGTCATGATCCCAGAGGCATGAGATGGGCCCTGCCTCTGGACGGTTCTGCGTTCAGTGGGGAATCTGCTTAAAAGATTTTCTCTCTCTCCCTCTCACTCCCCACTGTCTAAAAAATAAAAACAAAATGGCAGCTTTTTCCCTCTGCCCCAGGACAGACAAATCTGCTCCTAGTCCCTTTAGTGCTATTCTTCCCTGTTGCAATCTGCATTGGGGTGAGGGTTCCCTTCATTGCCAAGTCTCTCTCTCTTACTGTTTTCTGTGTGGCCTGTCTTTTGTTGTGCAGCTCTGCCCTCTGCTTTTCTTCAGGAGGAACTGTTCTACATATAAATAGTGTAAATTTGGGATGTTTAGGGAGGTGAGTTCAGGGTCTTCCTTCTTTGCTCGATGGGATCAGAATTCTAAAACACTACCTTTACCTGCTTTTATAGTATATATCTGGTACATCCATTCTCTCAGGTTGTAGTGGGAAAAAAAATCTTTTACCTTCAATTTTAGAAGAGTTTCTCTATTCATCAAATTTGTCCTTGATGACTTTTTTTTTTTGAAGATTTTATTTATTTGACAGATAGAGATCACAAGTAGGCAGAGAGAGAGAGAGAGAAAGGAGGAAGCAGGCTCCCTGCTGAGCAGAGAGCCTGATATGGGGCTCAATCTCAGGACCCTGAGATCATCACCAGAGCCAAAGGCAGAGGTGTTGTTAACCCACTGAGCCACCCAGGCGCCCCTGTCCTTGATGACTTTTTAATCAGTACTTCTAAGATGTTGATCAACTGTCTTCTCTCTTGCTTTGATATTGTTTCTCTGTACATACACTTTTCCTCAGGATGTCTTTATAAATTTAAAACCAATAAATCAATATTTCTTTTGAGCCACATAATTAAGATACTCTTTGGTATAATTTCCCTCATGTTTTAGGGCTTCATGTTTGAAAATCCTCAATCCCTGGGTTTAGTTTTTATCAAACTGGGAAATTGTCGGGTGATTATTTCTTCAAATATATCTGACCCCTGTCTTTGAGGAACTCTGATTATAAGTATAATGGCTGTCTGAAGTTGTATCACAAATAACATTTTTTTTCCCATTCTTTTTTTTTTTTTTAAAGATCTTATTTATTTATTTGACAGAGAGAGATCACAAGTAGGCAGAGAGGCAGGCAGAGAGAGAGGAAGGGAAGCAGGCTCCCTGCTGAGCAGAGAGCCCGATGCAGGACTCGATCCCAGCACCCTGAGATCATGACCTGAGCCGAAGGCAGCGGCTTAACCCACTGAGCCACCCAGGCGCCCGTTTTTTTTCCCCATTCTTATTATGCTTTCTGTTTTAAACAGTTGCCATGAAGTATCCATGTTTATGATTTTTTTCTGCAATGTCTTACAGCAATTACATCCAATGTATTTATTTTATGCTAAACACAATTTTTGCTACAAGAAGGTCAAATTCATTCTTTTCCTATCTTTCTCCTTAAAATGTGGAACCTGTCATTTAGCTTGTTGACTATATAAACTGGGGCTTTAATTACTTCTGTGCTATCTTTACTATCTGTGTCACTGCTGTGTCAGGTTTGTTTCATTTCTTTTCCTCATTCTAGGTATGTTTTTCTGTTTCTTTGCACGCTTGGTAATTTTTGAATGCCAAAAAGATAATGTGACTTTTGATTTTTTTAGAGGTTAGAAAGCTCGAGGGATAAATATTATGTAAGTTTTTTGAGCTTTATGCTAAGACATATCTAAGTTACTTGAAGACAGTGTAGTTGATCATTTGAATCTGTGTTTTAAGATTTTTTTTTAAAGACTTTATTTATTTATTTGACAGAGATCACAAGTAGGCAGAGAGGCAGGCAGAGTGAGAGGCGGAAAGCAGGCTCGCCACTGAGCAGAGAGCTCGATGTGGGGCTCGATCCCAGGACCCTGGGATTAGGACCTAAGCCGAAGGCAGACACAATGACTGAGATGCCCAGGCACCTCCCTGCCAAAAAACCCTACTTTTAGCTAAATAGAAACTTTCTACTATATTTCAGTACCATTTTCTTATTATTCTAAAACATATTCCTTCATTTAATTCTCCTTCAGTGTGGTAAACTTTCCTATCTGCTCTACTAGTATTTTTAACTTCACCATTATCCTTTCCCCCCCAGTTCTCCCTTAATTTTCTGACTTATTGTCCAACATACTTTCTGAAATCTGTTTTTAAAATCTTATTTTTTCATGGAATGAAAACTGCAAATATTTTGATTACATTCTTATATTCTTACATTGGCAAATATCCAGTACTTTTGGGTCCTATTTGGAAGAAACATTAGTTTCTGTTCCACCCATACTCATGGATGCAGAGAATCCACTTAATAAAAATAATGAAATCCCAGAGCAAGACAGAAATAAAACAAGGCAGGGTAAGTACGACGCAAAAATGGATAATCTTGTGTTTGTGGGAATGAGAGGGAAAAAATGAGTAATTGTCATCTTGTTTTTGGAAAAAGTCCACAATTATCCCTCTAAGACCTGGTAGTCTTTACTGTGGCTCAAAATCCAAGAATGTATTTGCACTTTCTTAACTGAAATGGCTTTGCAGAGGATCAATGTTTTTCACTTTGTACCCACAGAATGAACATAAAATGTCTGTCAGTGATAAACACACACACTATCCTGAACCTTGCAGAACTATTTCGACTCATTATTATTCCCTTCTGTGCACAAACAAATGCTTTTACTTAGACTCCTGTTTCTAAAACTTCTGTGGGCAAATTAAAAATGACAGCCCTGGATACCACTGATAGCAACTGTATTTCCACAGAGTTGCCTTAAGAGGCTAATGACAGTCTTTTGTAACTAAGTATATTTAACTGGTATAAGCACTTTCAAAAATGAATTAGGAGGCACCTGGGTGGCTCAGTCAGTTAAGCATCTGCCTTTGGCTCGGGTCATGATCTGAGGGTCCTGGGATGGAGTCCTAGGTCGGGGTCCCTGCTCTGCAGGGAGTCTGCTTCTCCTCTGCCCTTCCTCCCACTCCTTCTCTCAGTTTCTCTTTTTCTCCATCTCAAATAAGTGAAATCTTTGAAAACACGAATTAGTAAAATACGAAGATACATACATTTCTTCAATGGGATTTTCAACCATATTATCAAATCAATCAATATAGTTGAAAAGCTGAAATAAGTCTTTTCCCCTAAGATCATGTCCTTAACTTCTTTCTCTTCACCCTTTCCATTGTTTGTTCATTTCCTTCCGTGATGTTTTCTTTTTCTGCAATTCTTATAAAATAGTACTTGAATGGCTTTTAAATTTGATTGATTAAAATCAGTTTTGTCTAGCTGTTACTTTTCTTGAACTCCAAACTCTCTTGGTAATTAATGTGACTATCATTAAATTTGGAGTTAACTTTCAGATGGCTCACTTAAATTCATAGGATTTCATTAAAAATGTCTGCTGAACTCTTCTGTATGACTTAAAATAGCATTTTCATATTAAGGACAAATCACATTTAGTACTTTCACAAAGCAGAACTAGCCAATTGCTAACTCATCTTATTAGTTTTCATAGGATGTAAGGAAAAAAAATCCTTATCCCAAGTTATTATGTATGAAAGGGGAAAAATAGATAAATATGTGTATATGTTAATGTTTCCAGAAAGAGTGTAGTTTATGGACATTTCTTTCCCACCTCATGTACATTTCTTTATTCATACAGGGTCATTTTATAAAATGTTCATATGTTACATGCGTTCACCTGATTCTAAAGATAGAGTAGAAATTTAGGGGTTTGGGAGCTAGTGAGTGAAGAAAGAATCACATGTCTACTAAAAGATTTAAGAGAAGTACATAGCAGAAACTGAGGCACAGATGGGTTGATAATTACATTAATATATAAATCAAGAAAAATAACAACCACTTAAGTGGGAAGTACCCAAGACATTATGTGATTGACACAGTACAGAAACAAGATTTTAGTTTGAGTGCCAAAGAACCCCAAGGAACTCGATTTGCCTAAAGAGAATTAAGAATTAAACAAATATCATATAGCACCTCATAGGATATTGTACATATCAGTGAAGCTGGGGATGGTAGATGAGTAAAGAATAGGACTGGTGCCTAAATAGAAGACAGTGAGGTCCATGGAGTTCCTATAGGGTAAGAATAAAGCAGAAACAAGGGTAGAAATAAAAAAAAATTTTTTTTGATCCCATTATTTATTTAACAGACAAAGATCAGAAGTAGGCAGAGAGAGAGGAGGAAGCAGGCTCCCTGCTGAGCAGAGAGCCCAATGCAGGACTCGATCCCAGGACTCTGGGATCATGACCTGAGCCAAAGGCAGAGGCTTTAACCCACTGAGCCACTCAGGTGCCCCCAAGTAATAGGATTTTTAAAAATTTGTTATACTCCTATACTAAAGTTATATATTGTACATTCTTCTAAATTAAATACTTCATACAGTTGAAATAAATAGTAGGCTATAATAAATTTGCTGTGAGAGCTCAGAAATACAAATGAGATGATCTGTAAACTGAGAAGCTGAAATCCAAATGTTTCAAATCATTTTGACTCTTCTGTTTTCAAGCATGGATAAAATATTTGGAAATACATGCTCTTACAAGTTTAACACTTCAATAACAATAATCTATTCAGTAATTTTATCTTACGCAATATAATGCTGTTTGTCAATAAATTGATCCTTGATATAATTTTAAAGTTAATTTATCTCTAATTTAAAAACCAGCTAGTCTTTTGGTTCCAGGTCCAAGTCATAAAAGTGTCACAATATGGCATTCTTTGTCCACAATAAGAAAAGCTGGACAATCTGAAAATTAAAAACTTTCTTAGAACTATCTGAAAACTCAGAGCAGAGGACAAACAGTTATCCCCAGTCGTGGAGAGGCAGGAGCAGCAGCAGCAGCTGGAAGCCATGAATGATAGTAAGACTTACTTTACTGGAAAATCAGAAATTGCAGCCAGCAGAGTGTGGACTGCTGTGAAAAACTTCTGAGGGTCACAATTTCAGAGACTGCACTAGGCTTTCACAAAAAAAAAAAATAATAATAATAATAATAATAAATCAGAGAAAAACAACCTCATGACTCCAAGGAATAAACAAAGAGACACCACTAGGATACCCTCCAAAACCCTCATCATGAAGCCCAGGTCTCAGGGAATCCTTCAGGCAGACCTTATTTCCCATGGTAGAAAGAAATTACATAACACTGTACCTTTTCCAGCTTCCTACATGAAAAAGAGAAGGAAAAACTAATTCACAACAGGACAGGCCTTCAAAAAAAGATTGAAAATGCTGAAAGTAAAACAGATGAGGGGACAAAAAAGATGAAAGTTGTATGCCTGGAAAAGAACCAGACAAATGAGAAAGGCAAACCCCAAAGAGAGGGGAGAATTACAAGTGAGATTTGTTCCAAAGTATGTGTCTTGTTTTCCTTCTGTCACATCCAGCCATCATCCCAATAAACCTCAAGTATATTAACAGTGAGCTGCAGTTGAAAGAGGTCACAAGATGTATACTCTTTCTGAGGAACAGGGCAAAGGGAAACCCTAAATCCAAGAGAGGTATAAATACAAACAGTAGAGGTATTTGAAACCTATCACTAAAGAAAGCTGAAATCCTAGGCAAATTAGTGTAACTTCTCACATGACCACATAGATAATACCTTTGCGCATTGCACATACAATGTCCTAATTTCAACAAAATTACACAACCCGAAGAATCAAAACCATCCTCAGAAACAAATTCAGATGTGACACAAATGTAGGAATTATCAGACAAGTGTTTTTACAATACTCTGTCACCAGAGAGAGAACAACAATGCAAGAGAATCAAAAGCACATGCAAGAAATCAAGAAGCAAGTAACCGAAATGAAGAATACCTTTGATCTGCTCACCAAGTTTAACACTCCAAGGAAAGAGTCAGTGAATGTCAAGAGAATCAATGGAAACTTTTCAAACGGAAATAAGAACATGAAAAGAAAATGAAAACAACATCAGAACATCTAAGAACTGATGAACAGTACAAAAAGTTTCAATGTAGGCATAATTGGAAAAATAGGAAAAGAGAATGCAGCAGAATATTCAAATAGTAATAGAAAACTTTCAAAATTATTTAGAGACAAATTACAGATTAAGGAATTTCAAAGATCATCAACAACCACTTGTCATTAGGGAAAAGAAAATTAAACAACATAAAATTTAAAAAATTAAATCCTAAGAATAACAATTTTGTCAAGGAGTTGGAGAAACAGGAAGTAATTTCCTTCACTGGAAGGAATGAAAATGGGTGCATCCACTCTGGAAGATTCATTGACAGTTTCTTAAAAAGCTACACAGAGGTTTATCTTTGACCTAGCAATCACATTCTTAGTATTTGTTCACCTCTTTTGAAAACTAATGTCCACACATCCATGGGAAAGTTTACAACAGCACTGTTTATATGGTCCAAAGCTGGAAGAACTCCATATGTCCTTCAATATGAGTGAGGATGAACACTGAGATATAACTACTACTTAGTATTCAGAGATAATGGGTCATGAGCTATTAATATCAGTGAATGTTAACTGCATATTGCTAACTGAAAGTTGTCAGCCTGAACAGGCTACATATTGAATTATTAAATTTACATGACCTTCAGAAAAAGTAAAAACTATAGGACAGAAAGCAAAAAAGTCATGACCTTAGATTCTAAGGGAGAGGAAAGTTTAAAAGGTGAGACACAATTTGGGGGTGGACGATAAACCAATTCTGTGTGATAAGAGTACTGATGAATACATTAGACCATGAACTTGTCAAAACCATTACAACTTCATTGCACAAAGAGTGAAACTTAATGTAAAAAAAAAAAAAAAAAGTTTTAAAATTCTTTAGATGGTCCAGGGTTCCAAAGATGTAAAGCAAACTAGAAGAAAAGAATCTAATTGTATCAAAATATAGGACATAATCTCACTAAAAGGCAGAAGTACAAGGTAGTCCTCTAAAGAACCTTGGAAATGAATAAAGAGTCTAAGGCTATATATAAGAAAAGCTGTACAAAAACTCTGCATTAGTCAGTAAAGCTGGTTTTTTTTTTAAGATTTTATTATTTATTGGACAGACAGAAATCACAAGCAGGCAGAGAGACAGGCAGAGAGAGAGGAGGAAGCAGGCTCCCTGCTGAGCAGAGAGCCCGATGTGGGGCTCGATCCCAGGACTCTGAGATCATGACCTGAGCTGAAGGCAGAGGCTTTAACCCACTAAGCCATCCAGGTGCCCCGGAGAGCTGTTTCTTATCAAGTTCTGATTAACAGTTATGACACTGGTATACTTAAAGACTAGAATTGAACTATTATGTAAATGCATGAAAGATGGTGGCACTCAGATTCTCACTGTTGGAATGGGAGAATAAGCAAAGAGGAAAAGGGCTAGAATGAAATATGTGCATTGGAGTTGGAGGTGTGAGGGTAGACTTGTGCTTAGCTTAGAAAAGACACCAATGGATAAATACTTACAGGCGTGGCATCCTCATAATGGTGGAGTAAGTGTTTTATACTACCTTTTCCCTAAAGAACAATTGAGACAACCACCTATGGACAAGGAAGACTTTCTGGAAATCCTGGGATCCATTGGGGAAGTTTCAGCACGTTGGTAGCAGCCAAAAAAATACAAGATGGAGGCATGGAAACTGGTAATGGTTCATTTTACCCATGTCACCCATCTCCTAAACCAGCACAGCTCAGTGTTAAGAGAAGCTTTTTCAGTCCATGATTTCTTTCATGGGGAAAAGAATGTGTGAATAGTACACAGCTTCTCCATCAGGGCAAAACATGGCCTAAGAGTCTCATTTCTCTTTTGCCCTATCCAGAATACTGAGTACTGAATTTCATGACTTGGAAGCAGTGAGGGGTTAAGAAAAGGACAGCTAGGGCATAGTGGATGTACTAGATGGAAGCAGATTCTGCTAAACGTGTCACAGACACCATCAGGAAGCCCCCAGTGAGTCACAGGGGACATCTAGAATGCAGATCCCAGAAGGCTCACTGGCACTCCCAGCAGCAGCAAGAGTTTCACGGAGGGCTGGTGAGTGTGTTCACGAAGCTAGACCAAATCTGTGGGCCTGGAAGAGTACCACAATCTTGAGCATGGCCACCATTCTAGGGCAAGCAAAATGAAGACCGTCCACAACAGGTCTGGCTTTATGGTATTGAGAAACAGCTTTATTAGAGGATTGAGGGCAGACACATGACCTTTAAGAATTCTGACATACAAGGTGGCAAAAAGTATTCAGCAGGTGTATCTATAAGAAAAGCCTGGGAAAACCTCAGAATCTCTAGCAGGACTGGCAAGGTGTTTCTCTCAGCTAGTTAGTGAGGACTACTTGGGGTAACTGCTTCCTCAACTGTGAAGTCAGCAATGCAAGACTTCAAGGAACATGCAAAAAATCAACAAAAATATGACAGCACCAAAAGAACACAATAATTTTCCAGGAATCAACCACAAAGAAATGAAGATCAATGATGTACCTGATAAAAAATTCAAAATAGTTGTTTTAAGGAATCTCAATGAGCTACAAGAATTTTTCTCAGTTGTTGTTACTAATTTATATAACTACCCATAATTAAAACCTGCATATCGATTTATGGTAAAAAAATGTGTAAAATCATCATCAGTATACATATTTATACTTGTTCAGCTTCACAAATGAGGTTTCCCTTTTCCTGGAGCTTTAATTGTAGCTCATTCACATGCTGTATGATCATAATTGGTTTTGTTTTGTTCTTTTGTCTTTGATTACTGGATAGTAGTTTTAAGAAAATTTTCATTTGAAGTTAAACATATGGCAAATCTTTGTAAAACTCCTCTAGCGCTGAGCCAAGGAGCATTAGCAAAGAACATAGGATTATTAAATTTGCTGTCTTCTAAACTTAGGGAAGAGTCAGAGAATATGCATATATATACTACAAGATGTTAACAGCTCTATCCATGATATTTTTAACCCATTCAGCTTCAAAAAACTTCATACAGATATTTTCCACATTATTGTACAATGGAATGAAGCAACAAAGAAGAGTCTCTTGTTTGAAAATGTCAATAAATTTGAATTTTGACCCCCCAAAATAATAAAGATAACACAATGAAATCAAACTGCAAACTTGAACAGAAATAATTTTTTAAAGATTTTATTTATTTATTTGACAGAGAGAGAGAGATAAGTAGGCAGAGAGGCAGGCAGAGAGAGAGGGGGAAGCAGGCTCCCCGTGGAGCAGAGAGCCCGATGAGGGGCTCGATCCCAGGACCCTGAGATCATGACCTGAGCCGAAGGCAGAGGCTTTAACCCACTGAGCCACTCAGGTGCCCCAAACAGAAATAATTTTTGAAGAACCAAACAAATTCTGGAGCTGAAGAATACAGTGAGTGAAATGAAAAAATGTAATAAAAAGCATCAAAAGCATGCTTCTCGAGCAGAAAAAAGGATTATGTGAAGTAGCAGATAAGATCTTTGTATTTCTTCAATGGAGAACAAACAAAAAAGATTGAAGAAAGCCAGCATGAACCATGGAATATCATGGAAGATAAGTTGGAATCTCAGAAGGAAAATAGAGGGAGAAAGGAACAGAAACCTTGAGGATATAATGGCTGAGGACTTTTCAATATGGGGAGGTATCTGGACACCTGTGAAATCAAAGAAAAAGAGAATATTTTAAGCAGCAAGAGCAGTGAGAGGAAATTCTTATAGAAGGGAATCCCCTTAAGGCTACTACTAGATTTCTTGAAAGAAACTTTGCAGATTAAGAGTGGAATGTTATAGTCAAAGGACTGGGGCTGCGGGTAGGAGGAAGGCGGGGAGGGGACCTTGCCACCAAAATATTTTATCCTGCAAAGTTGTCCTTCAGAAGTAGTGGTAAGATAAAGACATTCCCAAACAAAAGCTCAGGGAGATAATCACCACGTTACCTGCCTTTTGAAAAAGGCAGAAAGGAATTTTCCAAGCTGAAATGAAAGGACATTAACTAGAAATATGAAAATATGTGAAGGTATGAAAACATGTGAAGGTATAAAAACACACTGGTTAAGTTAAGTATACAATCAACTCAGAATACTCTAATAATGCAGTGTGTTAATTTGTGGTATGTCAGTTAACCCTACTGTAAGGGTTAAAGGAAAAAGTACTGCAAATGTCTAAACTGCAGTAATTTGAATGGTTATGCAATAAAAATATATAAGTTGCAACATTAAAAACATAAAGGAAGAGTAAATGACTAGAGTTTTTAAATGTAACTGAAGTTGTTAGCCTATCATAGGCCATTATAACCATGGATTTATGTTTACCACAAACCTCAAGTTTGGAGTAGGTTTAAAAAAAAAAAAGATTAAGAGAAGTGAATCAAAGCATACCACTATGGAAAATCCTAAATTCACATAGGAGGACAAGAACGGAAGAAAGGAACAACAGAATCACACAACCTTACCTACAAGCCTTTACCTATCATTAACTCTTTAAATATAAAAGGATTAAATTATTTAATCAGAAGAGGAGCAAACTATGTGCTGCCTAAAAGAAACTCATTTCAGCTTTAGGAGACATAAAGGCTCAAAGTAAAGTTATGGAGAAAGATATTCCACGCACATGGAAACCTAAAGAGAGCAGGAATAGCTGTACTTACTTAAGAATAAAAAAAAAAAAAAAACGGGGTGGGGGGGTGCCTAGGTGGCTCAGTGGGTTAAGGCCTCTGCCTTCGGCTTGGGTCATGATCCCAGGGTGCTGGGATCAAGCCCCACATTGGGCTCTCTGCTCCATGGAGAGCCTGCTTCCCCCTCTCTCTCTGCCTACCTCCCTACCTACTTGTGGTCTCTGTCAAATAAATAAATAAAATCTAAAAAAACAAAACAAAACAAAACAAAAAACTTCAAGTCAAAACCAGTAACGAGAAAAAAATCTAATGAGATAAGGAAGACCATATTACAGATAAATGGGTCATTCATCAAGGATATCTACCAATTCTAAATATAGATGAACGCTACATCAGAGTACCTAAATATATTAAGAAAATACTGATATTAAAAGAGAAATAGATAGCAATAAAAACATGATACTTTCAACAATAGACAGATTATCCTAAAAAATTCATAAGGAAATTTGTCAGCACTTTGGTTTAGATTAAATGACCTTAACAGATATATAGAGGACATTTCTACCAACAGCAGCAGAATATAGATTCTCAAGTGAAAAGGGAACATTATTCAAGACAATGGATACAAACTATGTTTTCTGACCACAGTGACATGACACTATAAATCAATAACTGGAGGAAAGATGAAAAATTTACAAGTGTGTAGAAATGAAACACACTCATGAAGAACCAGTGTGTCAAAGGAAAAAAATGAAAAAAACTAGTTAAAAACTATCTTGAGACAAAAAGTAGAAACATAGCAAACCATAAATTATGGGAGGTAGAAAAAGCAATTCTATGGGGGAAGTTTATAAAGATCATAAATAGACAACCCGACTGTACATTTCAAGGAGCTAGGAAAAAGAACAAAGTAAGCCCAAAGTTAGGAAAATAAGAAGATCAGAGCGAAGTAAATAAGAACCAGAACAACAACATAGAGCTGGTTTTATGAAAGATGAAACTGACACACATTTAGGTAGACTTAAAAAAAAGAAGGAAAAATCAAATTGAGAAATAAAAGTGGTGATATTACAGTTGATAGAAAAGATCCTAAGAGATTTCCATAAGCAATTATAGGCTAACAAATATAGAACCTATTAAGAGTCAATCATTAAGGGAAAAAAATCCAAACAGACCTGTAAGGATGAAGAAGACTAAAGCAATAATTAAAACCTCTCAACAGGGGTACCTCGGTGGCTCAGTGGGTTAAGGCCTCTGACTTCAGCTCAGGTCATGATCCAAGGGTCCTGGGATCAAGCCCCACATCGGGCTCTCTGCTCACTCTCTGCTCAGCCGGGAGCCTACTTTCTCCTCTCTCTCTGCCTGCCTCTCTGCCTACTTGTGATTTCTCTCTGTCAAATAAATAAATAAATAAAATCTTAAACAAACAAACAAAACACCTTTCCACAAATGAAAGCCGAGGACCAGATGGTTTCTTTGGTGAATTCTTGCAACAGTTTCAGAAGTACCACAATCATAAAATGAGTTTGGGAATGTTCCCTACTCCTCAAATTTTGGGGGCCAGCATTACCCTGATACCAAAGCCAAATAAGCTAAAAGAAACTATAGACCAATATCCCTGCTAACTATAAATGCAAAAATGTTAGCAAAACGCTATCAAATAAAATTTAACAGCATATTAAAAGGATTATACTCCACAATAGAGTGGGACTTACCCCTGGGATACAAAAATGATTCAGCATATGCAAACCAATAAATGTGATAAACCATTTGACAAAAATTCAACATCCATTCATAATAAAAATGCTAAGACAAGGGGTGCCTGGGTGGCTCAGTGGGTTAAAGCCTCTGCCTTCTGCTCAGGTCATGGTCCCAGGGTCCTGGGATCAAGTCCTGCATCCGGTTCTCTGCTTGGCAGGGAGTCTGCTTCCTCTTCTCTCTTTCTCTCTCTCACTGCCTCTCTGCCTACTTGTGATCTCTCTAGAGAGAGAGATCAAATAAATAAATAAAATCTTTTTTAAAAAATGCTAGACAAATTGGGTATAGAAGGAACATATAATAAACACTGTAGCAGACAAGTCCACAGGTAACATATACTCACTTAAAAATAGGAAATCCAGTCTTCTAAAATCATGAATGAGACACGGAGACTCCTATTCCAACGTAGTCCTGAAAGTCCTAGCAAGAACATTCAGACAAGAAAAAGAAATTCAAAAGGGAGAAGTAAAATTGCTTAGTTGCAGATAACATGATCTTATATGTGGGAAATTCTAACACACCACTGAAAACTGTTAGAACTAATAAATGTATTTTCAATGAAGTCGAAGAATACAAAACATAGAGAAATCAGTTGTATTTCTATACACTTACAACAAAATATTTGAAAAAGAAAACAGTCTCATTCACAATGCCATCTAGAAGAGAAAAAAAATTACATAGTGTTGTATTTCACTAAGAGGATGAAAGTGCCGTATACTGAGAAAAAAACTTTGATGAAAGACAGAAATACTCATGAAAGAAACTGAAGAAGACACAAAGAAATGGAAAAAACATTCCATGCTCAGGGGTTGGAAGAACAAATACTGTGAAAATGTCTATACTATCTAGAGCAGTCTACATATTTAATGCAATTCCTATCAAAAGACCATCAACTTTTCTCAAGGAAATGGAACCAGTCATCCTAAAATTTGTATGGAACCAGAAAAGACCCCAAATAGCCAGAAGAATGTTGAAAAAGAAAAGCAAAGCTGGTGGCACCACAATTCCAGACTTCAAGCTCTATTACAAAGCTGTAAAAATCAAGACAGTATGGTACTGGCACAAAAACAGACACACAGATCAGTGGAACAGACTAGAGAGCTCAGAAATAGACCCTCAACTGTGGTCAGCTAATCTTTGACAAAGCAGGGAAGAATGTCCAATAGAAAAAAAGACAGTTTCTTCAACAAATGGAGCTCAGAAAATTGGACAGCCACATGCAAAAGAATGAAACTGGACAATTTCCTTACACCATACACAAAAATAGACGCAAAATGGATGAAAGACCTCAATGTGAGACAGGAATTCATTAAAATCCCTAAGGGGAACACAGGCAGCAACGTCTTCAACTTCAGCCACAGCAACTTCTTCTTAGACACATCACCAAAGGCAAGGGAAGCAAGAGCAAAAATGAACTGGTGGGGGGGTGGGAAATGAACTGGTGGGACTTCATCAAGATCAAAAGCTTTTGCACAGTGAAGGAAACAGTCAACAAAACCAAAAGACTGTTGACAGAATGGGAGAAGATATTTTCAAATGACCTATCAGATGAGGGGCTAGTATCCAAGATCTACACAGAACTGCTCAAACTCAACACCCAAAGAACAAATAATCCAATCAAGAAATGGGCAGAAGACATGAACAGACATATTGGCAAAGAATACATCCAAATGGCCAACAGACACATGAAAAAGTGCTCAGCATCACTCAGGGAAATACAAATCAAAACCACAATGAGATACCACTTCGCACCAGTCAGAATGGCTAAAATTAACAAGTCAGGAAACGGCAGATGTTGGTGAGGATGCAGGGAAAGGGGAACACTCCTATACTGCTGGTAGGAATGCAAGCTGGTGCAGCCACTTTGGAAAACAGTATGGAGGTTCCTCAAAAAGCTGAAAATAGAGCTACCCTATGACCCAGGTATTGCACTACTGGGCATTTACCCCAAAGATACAGATGTGGTGCTCCAAAGGGGCATGTGCATCCGAATGTCTGTAGCAGCAATGTCCACAATAGCCAAACTATGGAAAGAGCCTAGATGTCCATCAACAGATAAATGGATAAAGAAGATGATGTGTATATATATGACAGGGTATTATGCAGCCATTAAACACCCACCACCACCCCCGCCGAAATCTTGCCACTTGTAATGACATGGATGGAACTATAGAGTTTTATAAAGAGAAAAACAATTATCCTATGATCTCACTGATACGAGGAATTTGAGAACCAAGACAGGATAATAGGGGAAGGGAGGGAAAAATGAAACAAAACAAAACCAGAAAGGGAGAGAAACCATAAAAGACTCTTAATCTCAGGAAAGAAACTGAGAGTTGCTGGAGGGGAGGGCGCCAAGTGGCGCCCACAATTTTCTGTGAATTGTGTAAGACCAATGAATCACAAACTTGTACCCCCAAAACAAATACTACATTATATGTTAGTAAAAACAAAAATCACATCACTCCTGTTAGAATGGCTCTTACCAAGAAGATATTAGTTAAGTGCTGATCAGCATGTGGAGAAAAGGGAACTTTTCAACCACTATGGAAACTAGTATGAAGGTTCATCAAAAACATTAAAAGTAGAACTACTATATAATCTAGCAATCCCACTTATGGGTATATATGATAAGGAAATGAAATCAGTATCTTAAAAAGAGTATCTATATCCCACATTCATGAAAACATTATTCACAAGAGTCAAGACCAGAAAAGACCTAAGTGTCTAATGGATATCCATTGATGAATAAAGAAAATATATAGATGTATACATACACATACTATATCTATCGATCTTACCTGTGTATCTATCTATATAATGCAATATTATTCAGCAATAGAAATTCTGCCATTTGTGGCAACATGGATAGAATATGCAGACGTCTATATGCTAAGTGAAGTAAGTCAGACAGATATTGGAATTGTGGCTGCCAGGGGCTGGAAGCTCGGGAAAATGAGGACAAATTCATCAAAGGTCTAAACTTCCATTTATGAGGATTGAATGTATAATGTGGAGTCTATAGTGAACAATACTTTATTATATGTTTGAATGTGCTAAGAGTAGAACTTAAATATTATCACCACAAAAAGGAAATGGTAATTATGTGAGATAACAGAACTGCTAATGAACCCTATTGTGGTAATCATTTTGCAATATATACGTGTATCAAATCATCACATTGTACAACTTTAATTAATGCAATTTTATATGAAAATTGCATATTAATAAACTTGGAAAAAAGAATGATCGGTAAGTTTCATACACGTTTTACCAACACACACATTTCTTAACTTTGTAAACTACTAGCCTCTAGAAGCAAGAGTACCCCTTAACAACAAGCATGCACTGTGTTCTCATTTAGATTTTTAATACCATTTATAACAAAGGGAAATAAGGCTCCTTAGAAAAATGACTATTCTAGAGCTAATGCAGGGAATATTCAAGACGATTTCATGTCAGAAACTAAGAAAGTGCTTAAAAACAAAACCAACTGATATATGTCAAAGGGGGCATAAGAGCCAACTGATAGAACTTTCAGGGGTCAAAAATGAAACAACTGTAATACAAAATATTTGATTACAGTTCAAGTTAGAAAATGAATATCTCTTAGCCTGTACTGAAATTAAGAGAATAGATTATGAATTGGTAAAAACAGACAAGTATCCTGAGCAAGAGAATTCCAATTAATGCATGTAGATTCTGCTACCTCAAGCAACTGTAGCATAACTCCCAAGCCCTTAAAACTGGTGTACATAGTGACCTTTTTTGAAATAGGACAGTATGGAAGGAGAGGGGAAAATAATATTACTATGTCAAAACCTGAAAAACACTCCTTCAACTATGACCAAACTTAACACCCATAATGACCTAATGTGTTGATAACCTGCATTCTTCCATACGATATGATAAGAACTACATTTTATGTCTATGCTCTTCTTCCCAAAAACCCTTCATCCCAGTCTAAGCATGAAAAAAATCTCAGAAAATTCCCAGTTGAGGGAAACTCTAAAATTCCTGACCAGGAATCCTACAGACTAGCACACCAAGGAAACCAATGCAAGAAACGGATTCAGTTACTGATGGCAGTGTTCACGCAGACCGTGTTCATTAGCTGTATCAAGTATACTTAGCAGGGGAAGCGAGGTGTGTGGAGTACATAGAAATAATTATTTTTGCCACCTTTCTGTTCCTTTGAAACTCTTTTTGAAAAGTTTATTGTTATGCAATGCAAAAACAAATACTATGAATAAAAGTCTAGAAGAATGTTATCAAACTCCTCTTTGGATTTTTCCTTTCAAAAATATACTCTGGTAAGAAATCTTTAAAAAAAAAAAAAAAAAAAGGGTGCCTGGGTGGCTCAGTGGGTTAAGCCACTGCCTTCTGCTCAGGTCATGATCCCAGGGTCCTGGGATCGAGTCCCTGCATTGGGGCTCTCTGCTCAGCAGGGAGCCTGCTTCTCTCTCTCTCTGCCTGCCTCTCTGTCTACTTGTGATCTCTCTCTGTCAAATAAATAAATAAAAATCTTAAAAAAAAAAATAAATATATATAATCTGTGTAGTGTGAACACTATTTTCTGTCATAAAGGCATCTGTATCTCAGTATATATATTTATCATTCAATAAATACGTGTTTATCATTCATTCTTATAAGCATAGTGATAAAGAGTAACACATAATCACACACTGATAATCATTTTATGGAAATTGAAATGATAAACATCTGCACAGTGTACTGTGGACACGTACATGAGTAAATAAAACTGAGAAGTTAACCTGTGAATTATATTTGAACTGATAAATCAGGATCAACCACATGTAGAAAAGAGAAGGAGGTTATGCATTTTATTTTTTTAAAGATTTTATTTCTTCATTAGAGAGCATAAGCAGAGGAAGAGGCAGAAGGAGAGGGAGAAGCAGACTCCCCGCTGAGCTGGGAACACAAAGCCAGAGCCAGTCACTCAGCCTCATCCACGCCCTCAACTCAGCCCCCCAACCGCTGACAGCTCTCCCTGGGGTCTTCAGATCAGTCCTGCCATGCCCTTAGTCCCTAATGCTAACCCTTGGATGGATTCTGAGAGGACCTTCCCCAAGGGCCTTGTTTCAAATCCCCAGGGACTGGGGACACAGGAGCAATACCAGATGACTCAGGCTGTCAGCCAGAAGGACACTATGCCATTTAAATCTTCAGAAAGGTTTCAGAGCAGGAGAAATGTGCATGCCCACCTCAGGCCATGCCCATATTTAGTGGACCTCAGGATACAAACCCAGAGACAGCATTCACCCTGACCCATGCTCTCAACTCAGCTCTGGGAACACTCCCCAAAAGCACCTTTAGATCAGTCCTTCCATGCCTCTAGGTCCTAACCGTTGGTTGGGTTCTGACGGGTCCATCCCTAGTGGCCGCGCTCCTTAGGGCAGGAGTTCAGGACACCTGGGCAATAGCAGAGGACTCAGCCGGCCTCCTTAAAGGAAATTTTGCCCTTTGGAGCTCTAGAAAAGATTCAGTGCTGGACAAATCTGCATGCCCATGTGAGGCCACCCCCACGTTCACTGGCCCCCTGGATGCAAAGCTGAACCCTGAAGTTCTCTATTAACTCATCCCCCAGTAGAGATTGAAACACCCTGGGCATGCCTGACATGCCCCAAGGCCCTAAGCTTAAACCGAGGCTGGGACTTCAGGCTTCTGTCCCCAGAGTCCTGGCATGCATGTGTTGGGGACACCTGAGCAGTATCAGAGGGACTCCACCTGCCACCCAGAAGGAAACTATGCCAATTGGAAATCTGATAAGGATTCAGAGTAGGAGAAATCTGCATGTCCACCTGATGCCAGGCCCACATTTACTGGACCACTGGACACAAATTCAGATCCTGACAGTCACCTGACACACGCCCTCATCTCTGCTGCCCTGGGAAGCTCGCCAGTGAACCTTCACTTTGGTTCTGCCATGCCCTAGCCCCTAACATTTACAATAGGTTGTCTTCTGAGAGGTCCATCCCCAAAGGTCTGCCTCTGATGTCCCAGGGAGTGAGGACAGCTGAGCAATGCCTGAGGACTAAGCCTGCAACACAGAAGAACACTGCCATTTGGAACACCGGAAAGAAATCTGAAGGAGAAATCTGAAGGCAAAGCTGGACCCACCCCAGCAATCCCCCACTTTTGTTGACCCCCTGCAAACGAACTCTGAGCCCGGCCCTCCCCTTATCCCTATATGAACCCAAATCCTAAATCCTAAACCATAACCTTATCTCCTCTAATGCCTAACCCTCACCCTAAGCAGAAGAAGAAACCCGGAGAATGCTAAAAGACAAGTTGGGCAGGTGGACACAGCTGAAGTGGGTCTGTGGTCTATTTTATAAGGTGGAAGCTGTATTGATCTCCTCATTTCAGGTTATGTGGTGGTCTGCAGGACACTGTCCCCATTTGGGGTAAAACACACTGAAGCATCCCACCTGAGGTGGCAAATGTGGTTAAGAAATGACAGCTAGGGGTGCCTGGGTGGCTCAGTGGATTAAAGCCTCTGCCTTTGGCTCAGGTCATGATCCCTGGGTCTTGGGATCGAGCCCCACATTGGGCTCTCTGCTCAGCAGGGAGCCTGCTTCCCTTCCTCTCTCTGCCTGCCTCCCTGCCTACTTGTGATCTCTGTCTGTGAAATAAATAAATAAAATCTTAAAAAAAAAAATTAAGAAAGAAATGACAGCTCAAGAACCTGAGTGTGGAGATAAAGCACATTTGTGCTGCTGTAACAAGCGGACTGCACAGTGAAATTACCACAGAGGAAATGATGACTCTTCCAAACATCCACATAAGCACCACATCACAGAAGCAGAGAGGATATAAGACATTGGAGTGGAGGCCAAGGCCTGCCAGATCCAGTTTGCCCACCATGGAGAAGCCACTCGCCCTTGCAGGAGGCCACATGTTAGCAAGAGACTTGTGGGAAGATTAAATCGGGGGGCCCCATGTCTTCACTGCAGTAGAAGCAGTGGGATTTGGAAGTTGGATTTGGAATTCCAATTCTCTACAACACTCCAACACAATCTGGTTAGAACTGTGAAGGGAAGCCTCAGTAAAGTAGACTAGGGATGCCAATAGAAGGGGATGCTGCAAGGGAGAGCCTGCCACTTAGTGTCTATGTGGCAGCGAACATGACCTGGCATGACCCTGACGTAGACCCACACTTGGACCTCACTAGCACTCAAGCCTGGCCCTGACCCCAATTAAAGACCCTAACCCTAGCCCCCAAACCAAACAATGTTCACAAGAATCAAAAGATAGAAACTGCAGGTCCTTGCGGCGCGGCCCGGGGTGCGCGTGTGTGTACGCCGGGCGCTCGGCGCGGCCACTCGGTCTCTGAGGTGTGGTCCGCGGGCAGAGCTCACCATGTTGTCCCGGGCAGCGCGCAGCGCGAGCAGGACGCTGGTGCCGGCGCTGGGGTCGCTGGGTTCCAGGCAGAAGCACAGCCTCCCCGACCTGCCGTACGATTATGGCGCCCTGGAGCCTCACATCAGCGCCCAGATCATGCAGCTGCACCACAGCAAGCACCACGCGACCTACGTGAACAACCTGAACGCCGTCGAGGAGAAGTATCTGGAGGCGCTGGAGAAGGGTGACGTTACAACTCAGGTAGCTCTTCAGCCTGGGCTCAAGTTCAATGGTGGAGGCCATATCAATCATTCCATCTTCTGGACCAACCTGAGCCCTAAGGGTGGTGGAGAACCCAAAGGAGAATTGCTGGAAGCCATCAAACGTGATTTTGGTTCCTTCGACAAATTTAAGGAGAAGTTGACCGCCGTGTCTGTTGGCGTCCAAGGCTCAGGTTGGGGTTGGCTTGGTTTCAATAAGGAACAGGGACGCTTGCAGATTGCTGCTTGTTCTAACCAGGATCCATTGCAAGGAACAACAGGTCTTATTCCACTGCTGGGGATCGATGTGTGGGAGCATGCTTACTACCTTCAGTATAAAAATGTCAGACCGGATTACCTAAAGGCTATTTGGAATGTAATCAACTGGGAGAATGTAACAGAGAGATACATGGCTTGCAAAAAGTAAAACATGATCATTACATTGAGCAAAATAAGCTTCTAACGACTATTTTTGTAGTAGTGCAGAGTACCGTAGTATGCCAGTAAGCTGCTCTTTTGTAGCATTTCTTAATGTAGCTTGTTCAAGCATTTGATGAACATGATTTAATGCTATGAATTTCTTGTTTTCAAATTTTGTTATTGGGCAACTGAAAATAGTAAGTGCTTTATTTGATTTAGTCTTTTGGTTGAACATCTTCTTCTGAGAGCTGAAACAGCCAGCAGGTTATGATTGCCATCATGAAACTGCCAAAAAGATCTCATCCCTGTCCTCTTAGGGCCTCCGGGGAAGCCTTTTTGCTCTTGTTCTGTTGCACTTGTAGAAAACCTGGTCCTTTGCCCAGTTGTTTAATGATAAAAGGTTAAATTTGTTTCCCAAGGGAAATGTTCAGTTTTTCTATTGAAAATTGCTCTTTTTTGTAAGTAATCTGTCTAGTAGTATTTGTGGTAGATATCACCCGTGGGCCTTTAATTATCTTTGGTCACATGTTTCACAAGGTTAACACCATTTTGTCTTTTAAAAAAAATCACTTGATTGCTAATTGAGAATTGCTCTATTATGAAAAGGAAATAGTCATGCATTTGAATTTTTCTGTTGGGAGAAATAGGACTTTTATGTGGAATCTTGTCATCAAACAGAAATATGTGTTAGGTGACTGCTCAAAGGAGACAAATCTGAGCCTTATTGATAAAACAAATGTTGGGGATGAGGCCACAGACCATTCTGGCCAAGCACTTGCCCCCATCTCTGCCTGTTCACACGCACCCCCTGGAGAGCAGCAGCCTGGGTCGATGCTGCCTTCCCAGAGCGGCAGGTGGTTGGTTTCTGGATGTGGCCAGCGGCACGTCCCTGCACAGGAGCATTGATTTTCAAAGACTTGTTTTTGAATTACTCCATCATATTTGATCTTCTTTTCTTTTAAACAAATGCACGGTCACTATAGAAGCTTTATATTATATAGTCCTTTAAGTAAAGGAAAGTGATACCCATAATCCAGTGACACAGCCTGTCCAGTTGTGTTCTTGTTTCCTGCTTGCAGGACTGTTTAAATGTAGCAGGGAGCCTCTTGTAATTTGGCCTAAATTGTCATGCGCTCCATGTTTCATCATTTCCCTTATTTTAGGGGGCTGTATAATTGGACACTTGCTAATTTATCTTACAGTTCTGTTACTGAATATTTCATTGGTTTCTAATTGTTATTTATTCAGATAATGCTGTGGTGAGCAACCCACATAGATTTTACCTTCCATGGGAATAGTTTTTCTATGTAGATTTTTTTCTTATGCCTATTTAGTAACTGAATGTTTTCCCGAGTTAGTATATTATTTTTTCCCCAAGTTTATTCTATATATTTGGCATGGAAAAATGGGGTAACTTAGCAGTTTCGATATTGAAGACTGAAGTTTAAAAAAATTTAAATTTAAGGCACTTTTCTTTTAGAATTCAATTAGAAAGTATTTAGGTTTTCTGAACGGTCGGCAGCGTTGATGAGAGTAGTGATGAGAGTAGATTGAAGACACTGTGGGGACCGGGATTGCCATCCTTCTCCTGCAGCGAAGTGACTTCATGGAGTCCAGTGAGAGCCGGGCTTACCGCTTGCACGTGTACAGATGTATGCACGCGTGCCTGTACGTATGTATGCAGACGCACACATATATACGGATATATACACACATATAAGTATAAGCAAGGCAGTGAACTCTGTTTAAATGGACCATATAGAAAAGTGGAACCTTCCTGAAAGACAGCGTTTTGAGCACAAGTAGTCTGCCAGATCCTGGTTTGTATTGAACCAGCAGGTACGCAGAGATTACTGATTCATATAAAACTTTTTGACTGTTATTAAGCTTTAAGATTTCAAAAAATATTCAGTGTTGAAATTTCTATGGGGCTCTATTTTTGCTCTGATTTTGGGTTGAGGGAACAAGGGAAAGCATGCTGTTCTTCCCTAAGGTTTTGTTTTTTTCCTCCCCATCAGATAGATTTTAAGAGACTAAGATAATTTACAGATAAAGATTTTAATCATTTGACAGAAAATGAGATTTCAACATTTTTTTTAGCCCTGTTACTCATAATAGAAAAGAAATAGAAAAAGTAAAAGGCACCTCTTCTGAAATGAACCATTCGTTGTTCATTCAGGAGGGATCTTTGTGACCAACTCAGCAGTGCTTGTTCTAATCTTAAATGTGCTTCAAACACCAGAGTGTGATTAGTGCTGCAAGAAAACAGGGCATGAGACAAATACTGTCTCAAGTAGAATCTGCTGCTGGAACTGTTGTGTGATAATTAGACTTTGAGGTTGAGAGAAACTACAAATTTCACTGCACACCTCAAATTCATGATCTTAAAATGAGATTTGAGTTTCTAGTAATTATATATTTAAAAAAAAAACATCATGATGATAAAATTAAGATTGATGTGTGTTGTGAGTCATCTAAAACTAGTTCTAAATAGAAATCTTATTTCCTGTTATAATTGCATTGGGAAAGCTGTTAGGTAGAAGTTTTATAAATCACTGTTTCTCATTTTCAGTCATACCTAATGATTGGGCAAGCAGATGGCCTATCTCTGAAGGTACGCATCAAACCTGGGATGCATTAAAAATCCTATAAGGTCTTGGATAGTTTTCATTTAATTATCCATTAGAGAAACATTTATTTTCCTATTGTGTGAAGTTTTTTGATTGTTAATAAAAGAATCTGTCAACTATCAAAAAAAAAAAAAAAAAAAGATAGAAACTGCAAATAGCCAACAATGGTGAATGCATAAACAAAGCGTGCTGAAGGGTTTGAATTTGGGCTCAAGTTCAGGTTTCAGTCAGAGTTCTAGATCAGGGTTTAGGCTTAGGGTCAGGGTGAGGATTTAGAGTGAAGGGCAAGAAAACAGAGTTTAGGGCTTTAGGTTTATGATTTAGGGTTTAAAACTCAGGGCTTCTGGGATAAAGTTCAAGGTCAAATTTGGGGACTGGGTTTATGCTGGGATTTTGGTTCAGGGTTCATGGCTCAGAGTTCTGGTTTAGGGTTTGGGTTCATAGTTCAAGGCTTGGATCCAGGGCTCAGGTTCAGAGTCCAGGCTTCAGGTTCAACTTCAGGTTTGGGATTCAGGGTTCCAGTTGGGGCTTTAAGGTCAGGTTAGGTTTCAGTGTTAAAGTTAGGGGTTAAGGTTAGGTTTAGGGATGACACATTTTCTTCACTTGTCATCATGGACACAAAATTTCTATCTGAACTTCCTAAATCTGAAATGCATTTCATCTGGGTGTCAAGATCTGGTTTGTAACTTAGGATCCCAGTAACTCCCTACTGACAGCATTCTTGCACTACAGTCTCCCAGTCACCCAGAAGCAGCTTTTGTCTTGGCCCAAACATACCCTGGGCAGAGAAGGCTGAGCTGGTGCCAAAGTTGGGATGACTTTACAATAGTAGAGCTGTGAAACAAAATATCAGGGAAATGTTCATGGAAAATAAAACAGGAGACAAGTAATTGGTCGATTCCTGATTCTTCCACAATAACAAAACCCAGTCTCCAATAGAATCTGATAATGTTCCCTAGGAAGGCCTATGGTACTCATTACCAGTACTGAAAGAGGGCCCCCTCCCCTGCTTTAAACTAAGAATCACAGCAGGATACATCCTGCTTTGTGTCAAAAATAAAATTTTATTATTTGGCTGTTCCAGTGTACAATTTGTGGAAGCACTAACATTTTCCTTTCTGGAATCCTCATCAACACGAGGGTAAAATGCAGGTAATGTTGTAATGCACTGCTCATTGGAATACCAAGTACAAGGAGGGCTTATTAGAAGAAATAAAAAGATATCGAATATGAAACTCAGAAAAAGCACCCTTGATGGGCATTTAATGAGGATCCCTAACCATAAGTTCTAACATCTCATCCTATGGAATTCACCCATAAAAATCATCAGTAACAATAGCCTGCTGACCACTGTAACCACCTCACCATTGACCTCTAGGCTTGTAATACACACTCCAACTGCTAGAGACACACTTCTCAGCAGCAGATAGGGACTTGCCCACTCCCAGGGGACCAACTCTTAAGGGGAAGCCAAAAAAATCCCACCCCTTGGAAATCCCAGCCATTAGGACACAGTCACAGAAACCACACCCAGAACTCAATAAAGGACAGACATCTCATGAAGCGGATGCTGCAAATCACCACCACTCCTAGAAGTAACTCTACAGTGGACTCCAGGTCTGTCCCCTGCCCCGGATTACACAGGGCACCGCATTCTTCAATACTCCATCCTCAGAACAAAACCGTGAACTGTCCTCATCAGTCCTGTGTGCAGGCTCACAATGAACCCTGCGAAAGCCACACACCTTCTTGAGAGCACTCAGCCTCTCATGCCTATCCAAGCAGATGGAGGGTGGGGTCTCCCCGACTTCTATACCAACTAGAGAATACTTGGAACAGGTCTTGCCGTACTCCATGCAAAAAGGATATTCTTCATCTACAAAATGATGGATGCTGAAACACGAGGATTCCACTCAACTTTTTGAACCTAGATAAGTTGGAGCTATAGCTTGGCCAGAGCTATTATCCCCAACCCCCTATACACACACACACACACACACACACACACACACCCTTCCCTTGTGCACTCCAGACTTGTTTCCATCCACCTTATTCATTCTCCCCCATTGTCTGCAGAGTAGTACAGTAGTACTGAGGTGCTAGGTGCTAAGGCAGCACCTTGGACCCATTTACTATCAAAAATTAATATTCATTTTATTAACAGACCATCCCAGAAGATCTTGCCACCACAGCCATTAAAAAAGTCATTATAACAGAGGTCCTAACAACCTGGGCCAATCTCCATGTCTCTACTCCCTGGCTCCAGGGAGTGGCTCATCCATAGGCATATGACCTCGTCCCAATCAATCAGGTGGGAGCACCCTCAGGTCTCAGCCTGCAGAGCCAAGCATGGAGTGGACCACCCAGGCTTTTCCACATTGCAGAAGTGGTCTAGGCCAGGCCCGTGCCAGCACCACAAAGAGCCCAGGAGGCCAGTGCTCCATAACATTGCTGAGGGCAGAATCAGACAAGTCCTGAAGCCCACACATGTGAGATCCTCTGTTAACTCAGGAGAACCCTAAAAATGCTCATGGTCTTGGCCTGAACAATATAAGCATCTGTTCGATATACCCGTCAGGCAATGGGGACTTATTCAGCCAAACAATACCTACATGGGATTCAACCACAGACAAACGTGTTGTGGGAAGCTCAATGCCTACAAAGAAATGGGGAGGAATTCCTGTGGCTTTCATTGTTGGCCCATTTCACTATCATCTTTTTTTCCTTTCAAGTGCAGGGGCCAGGGTCAGCCAGGATAGATCCCAGTGTCTTCCCACTCTGCCACTGGAAAAAAAGAGCCCTCTGCCGCATCATCCATTGTGTTCCAGATCTGTAGTGTGGGAAACACACCTATTGGCCAAATGGGACCTTGCCCCATATTCTCGCAATCAAGTGTGTCTGGAACATTAGTTATGGATGGTCTGTGGCTGCTTTCATGCCACAATGCAAGAGTGGAGTCATTGCTGGAGACACCACATGGACTGCAGCACCTAACAGAAAATCTTTACAGAAGACTTCCCAGAAACGTCTCTGCTGATCCCTGGTCTCAAAGATCCTAGGATCATGTCCCTACTTTAAGTAGAACATAGCACCTTCTGGGTAAAATCTAATTTCATCATCCACAGAGGCAAGGGCTTCCATCCTTTTAGCCAGAACACCATCTCCATCCTCCTCTACTGACACCTGGAATGGCACGTCTACAGGTCTGCAGCCCAATGGGAATTCACTGTCATTTACAGGGTAGTGATGCTCAGAAATGGAGGTGTAAGTCTGAACTTGTGAGGGTGAGCATGTGTTTCCTCTTTGATAGGCAGAGTGTGCAAGAAGAATACAATACAGTAGCATGCCTTCTGTCCCACAGGAATGGCCACGCAATGTGGTTGCATAGTGATCTCAGAAGGAAGCCACCTTCATAAAACAAACTTCATCTGAAAGGACTCCCAAGTACCTTGTCCTGGACAGTAGGTTTCACCAAGGCTGGGGGCATATAGAGGGCCAGAGACTCCCCCTGCCCATCAAGGTTTTGAAGGATGCCTGCTTTTCCAGGACCAAAGATCCTGAAACCATTCATCCACCTGTCATCCAGCCAGGCATCTGAGAGAGATCTACTCCAAGCAGAAAGAACAGACCAAGAGACAACAAATGACAGCCTTCTGTGACAAACACCATGACAGGGGATACTAAGGAGAACTGGGGGTGTGAAGGGTTGGTCAGATCTGGATGCAGGGAGCCCAGGAATATTCTAGGAGGAAGTCACAGTTATGCCCTTGTGTGGCTACACTTGTCCGTGTGACCGGGCATTAGCCAGACCAGAAAAGATAGGGCAGCAAGGGGCGGTGTCCCTAAACTGTCTTCTGCAAGGCAAAAGTTCAGTAACAAAATTTCTTTCTGTACGATTTCATGTCACACACATCCATGTGTCCCTAAAGCTGATCATGTAGAACATGAAATATGTAGTTGGCCATGGCTTTCAAACCTGAGGTGCTAGGGGCAGAGCACACTTGATCTTTCTTTTGGCTGCTTTCAGAGTAGGATGACTCTTACCACCTTCATCTCCAACCCAAGTACAGGGAACAAAGCCAAAGCAGATCTGCACTTTGAAATGTCACAGAAATCTGCAAACCCAAGTTCTCACAGAAGCTAAAGGTTTAGGACCAGGGTGACAGAAGGGGAGGCCGATAGCAAGGAACCAAGGGAATACGTCATGTGCATGTGAGCTGGCCCACCTCTCTACCTCTTGGAAGCAAGCCATGCCTGACAGGAGGGAGTCCCACCTGCACCTGGTCTGTTTGCTGCCCTTGAGCAGAGCAGATGATGGGCTCAGCTGGATGTGGCTGTCAGGGGACGATGTCCAGCTGGTGAAAACATGAACACACTTTTCTCCCAAAAGAACATACAAGAGACCAAGAGACAAACGAAAAAGTGCTTCACATCAATAGCCATCAGGGAAATACAAATCAAAACCACAATGAGATACCACCTTACAACAGCTGGCATAGCTAAAATCCTCAAGGCAGGGAACAACAAATGTTGGCGAGGATGTGGGGAAAGGGAGACAGTCTTACACTCCTGGTGAGAATGCCAGCTTATACAGCCACTCTGCCAAATGTTATCCAGTTTCTTCAAGAATCTATAAATAGAGCTACCCTATGACCCAGCAATCGCACTACTAGGTATTTACCCCAAAAATACAGGTTGAGTGAAAATAGTGGCACCTGCCCCCCAATGTTCATTGCAGCATTATTCGCTCTAGCCAAACTATGGAAAGAGCCCAGATGTCCATGGGCAGGTGAATGGATAAAGAAGATGTGGTTCATATCTACAATGGAATATTATTCAGCCATCAGAGAGGATGAAGACCTACCATCACATCCACCTGGCTGGAACTGGAGGGTATTATGCTGAGCGAAATAAGTCTGTCAGAGAAAGACAGCTGGCACATGGGTTCACTCATATGTGAAATAGGAGACACACCACAGAGGATCAGAGGGTAAGGGAGGGAAAACTGAATGGGAAGTCATCAAAGAGGGAGAAAAAACATGAGAGATTCTTCATTACAGAAACAAACTGAGGGTTGCTGGAGGGGAGTTAGATGGGGGATGGGGTAACTGGGTGATGGGCATTAAGGAGCACATGTGTTGCAATGCGCACTGGGCTTTATACACACCTGATCTATTACTAAACACTACAGCTGAAACTAATGATGTACTATAGCTTGTCTCATTGACATTCAGTTAAACAAAAAGAACTCAAGCAAACACTCCTAAAAATCTGTGTGGAACCACCAAAGATACAGAATAGCCAACGTAATATTGAGAAAGAAAAACAAGGCTGGAGGAGCCACAATTCCAGATTTCAAGTTATACTACAAAGCTATAGTCATCCTAACAGTATGGCACTGGCACAAAAATACATACAGCAACCTAGGGAACAGGACAGAAACTCAGATATAAACCCATGATTGTGTGGCCAATTAGTGTTCCCCAAAGCAGGCAAGAATATCAAAAAGGAAAAGGACAGTCTCTACAACAGTGTTGAGAAAACTGGACATCTACTCACAGAAGAATGCAATTACTCTGCTTCTTTACACCATACACATAAACTCAAAATAGTTTCAAGACCTCAGTGGAAGACCTGAAACCATAAAAAATTCTGTAAGAGGGCACAGACAGTAACTTCTTGACATGGACCAAAGCAACATTTTTCTAGACTGTCTCCTGAGGGAAAGGATATAAAAGCAAAAATAAACAACTGGGACTATATCAAAATAAAAAGTTTCTGCACAGCAGAAGAACTAGGAAGAAATAATAATAATACGACAACCTACTAAAAGGGAGAAGATATTTGCAAATATCCTATGCAGTAAAGGGATAGTGTCCAAAATATGTGGAGTGGAATCAACTCAACACTAGAAAACAAACACTCCAGTTAAAAAGTAGCCCAAAGACATAAATAGACATTTCTCCAAAGAAGAAATACAGATGGCCAACGGTCCCATGAAAAGATGTTCACCATCATCCAAGCTCAGGAAAATGCAAATCAAAAGTATAATGAGATATTAGCATATACTGTCAGAATGGCTCCCATCGACAGCACAAGGAACAGCAGGTACTAGGAGGATATGGGAAAAGGGGACCCTCGTGCACTGTTGGTAGAAAAGCAACCTGCTGCAGCCACTCTGGAAATCAGTATGGAGGGTCCTCCAGACATTACAAATAGAGCTACCCTAGAATGCAGCAACCACACTACTGGGTATGTACCCAAAGCATACAAAAACAATAACTCAAAAGGATACATGCACCCCTATGTTTCTTGCAGCATTATTTACAAGATCACAATATGGAAGCACTCAAGTGTCCACTGAAAGAGTGCTAAATGAGATGAGAGATGTGTAAACACACACATACACACAGTGGAATATTACTTAGTCATGAAAAGAATGAAATCTTGCCATTTGCAGCCACACAGATGGATCTAGCAAGGATTATCCTAAGTGAAATCAGTCAGTCAGAGAAAGACAATACCATATGATGTCACTTTGGTGTAGAATTGAAGAAACAAATACACATAAATAAGGAGAAAAAAGAGACAAACAAAAATACAGATTCTTAACAATAGAGAACAAACTGATGGTTACCAAAGTGGAGGTGGGTGGAGGGATGAGAGAAACAGATGAAGGGGACTCAGAGTCCACTTTTCTTGGTGAGCAGTGAGTAAAATACAGAATTACTGACTCACGCTATTGCACACCTGAAACTAACATAACACTGTATGCTAACTTGACTGGAATTAAAATAAACAATAAAAAGGAGTTTTCTTTTAGTAACCTATCTGAAAAAGCTTCGATACACAATGATCATATGCCCTACTTGGGAGTACTTCCTCATCAATATTTATTCATTCTATGCCTCGAATTCAAATTTCACTAAATTTACCTGTAAATCCTAGCCCAGGGGAGCCATAGTCCCTTTTCATCCAGGATCAGCACCTATGCATTCCAGAGAGTGTAAGTAGAGAAAGATGCCTTGTAATAATCCAGAAAGCAATTACTGTTGTCTGTTTTAGTACAAGATGGTCACAGAATGTGTGACAGGTTTCAGAGCTGGTTTGTTCTCTGTCCTGGATCACTAATTCAGTGGCCGTGACTTGGATCCATTTGGCTACTAGATTTCCTGTGGACGAGCTTGCTTCCAAGCACATCCATGGAAGACACAAAGGTGTGTGGGCTCAGTATGGGAGAGGAAGAGGTTCAAGTACAGACCAGGGGAAGATCCCTCCCCTGATCCAGGAACTGCCATGGGTGCGGGTATGGGACACAGAAGCAACAGGAAGCCACCAAGCTCACCAGCTGAATACTGGAGGCACAGGTCAAGGGATCTCGTGATGTGGACTGTGGAGGCTGCTCTGAGCTACCTCTGGGAGGGAGAGGGAGGAAGGAATAAGAAAGAGAAACTGTGGGGCTCCTGGGTGGCTCAATGGGTTAAAGCCTCTGCCTTCGGCTCAGGTCATGATCCCATGATCCCATGGTCCTGGGATCGAGCCCCGCATGGGGCGGGGGGGTCTCTGCTTAGCAGGGGGCCTGCTTCCTCCTCTCCCTCTGCCTGCCTCTCTGCCTACCTGCCTACCTCTGACAAATAAATCAATAAAATCTTTTAAAAAGAGAGAGAGAGAGAGAAACTGCATGCCCCTGGCCCATACCACCTGCCCACTGCTCCTGGCACACATCAGTCTACACTGCTGACACAGCCTGGGTTCAGGATGGGCTGGCTCAGGTCCCTCAGCAGTGGGGCACCTGGCTCCAGGGCTCAGGAACATGCAGAGGGTGGTGGCAGGGAAGGCTGGCCCTCCGAGGTCATCCCCTCTTTGAGCAGAGAGCCCTGCAGGACTAGTGAAAACCCAATGAGAGGTTTGAAAGACATGCCATGGATGAACTAAGGCATGGAGAAACACAAAACAATATTAGTTTTTAAGGTCATAGCTGTCACCTGAGGAAGTGGGGACAGCTGCCCTGAGGATGACTGAGGGGAGAGCAGGCCAGGCTGAAAAGGAAGACATGGTTCTCCTGATTGGAAACCCATTTTTCAGAGGAACCTGCAGCCTCCTGCCAGGGCAGGGCATCATCCTCACTCACAGGGGATGGATGGAAGTGTTCCATCAGGGGACTGACAGAGCTGCCTCTTGAGAAGGCTACCCTGGCATCAGCTGGCACAAGGCAGAGAATGAGGGCCAGATGGAGGGAGAGCAATACCCTGGGGGGCCATGGGGCAAGAGCAGAGGCTCATGACCATGATGATGATGAAAAATAGGAGGTGGCAGCCTGAGAGCCCCTGGCATGAAAGTGCCATGGGCACAGTGCCCACAGCTACAGTGACTGGGCGCCTTCTGTGCCAGGCATGGTTCAGTTCATTGGACTCCAGTTTAGTGCTGACCACAACCCTAGGAAGTGTGCACCACCACCGCCCTCCTCTCCCCATGCTGCTGCTAGGAATCACAGTCACCAGATCCCTATCAGTTTTCATGGAAATGAGCACTGGCTCCCACCACACACTGCCCCTCTGGTGGTGGTCTAGTGTGACCCGCGTGCTGTCTACCTGTCTCCATACAACTCAACAGACAGGAGGGTGTACCTGAATTCCACAGGTTCTGATGAGACAGACCACAGGCCCCACTTCCCCACCCACCACCAACACCCAGTGGATCACTTGGGACCTCGGCTATTGTCATGAAACTCACCATGCCCTGTTTCTGTCACTTCCAACAGAAAGTCAGGTTCTGATCCCCCAATTTACCATACATCCTGGTATATGACTTGGGGCCATGTCATGTACCCACATGGCACCTTTCTGTTAGAGAGGACCACACTGCACCTCCTGGAAAATAGTTTCTAAGGAAGTACATGTCCATCAGGGCTACAGTGTGAACAGTGGTACACAGCTGGCATGGTAGTACTCAGTAATTCTAACAAGGGTTGACCACCCCCCCCCATCTCATAAAACTGTCCTCTGTCCCCAGAGAAGTCATGGTGTGCCCTCAGAAAATACCCCAGGAATCTAACCTTTAAACTGAATGCTCCCTTCATGCTCTGGTTCAAATCTTGTCCAACTACAACAGTATAAAAATAGAAATCAGTCACAAGAAGAAAATGGGACAGTCACAAATACGTGAAAATTCAACAACATGCTAGTAAACAACCCATAGTCAAATAAGGAATCAAAGGAAAATTTATAAGTACCTTGAGAAAATGAAAAAGAGAACCTATGAAAAGTTATGGCATGCAGCCAAAGTGGCTCTAAGAGGGAAGTTCATAAAAATTCAGGTCCTCATCAATCCATCTGAAAGCTCTCCAATAACCAACTTAATATACACGGAAAGAAGTGGGGGGAAACAAACAAACAAACAAATAAACCAGCAAAGCCCAAAATCAGATACAAGGAAATAACAAAAAGGAAAGTGGAAATAAATCCAATGGAGACTAAAAAGACAAAAGATCAATGAAAATATGAGCTGCACTTGTTGGAAAGACAAACCAAACTGACAAACTTTTAGCTAGATTCACCAAGAAAGAGAGAGGGCTCAAATACAATGAGGAAATAAAGATAATGGATTCCTGTCTCACATCAAAATCCTAGGTGATAACACAGTCAACAACCTCTTCAACCTTGGGAACTGCAACTTCTTGCAAGACATGTCTCTAAAGGCCAGGAAAACAACACACAAATGACCAACAGTCCATGAAAAAATGCTCCACATCAATTATCATCAGGGAATTCAAAACCATAATGAGATACCACCTACCAGCAGTTAGGATGGCTAAAATTAACAGGACAGGAAAAAACAACTGTTGGCAAGGATGTGGAGAAAGGGAAACCCAGTCTTACACTGTTGGTGGGAATGCAAGCTGGTGCTGTCACTCTGGAAAACAGCATGGAGGTTCCTCAAAAAGTTAAAAGTAGAGCTGCCCTACATCCCAGCAATTGCACTCCTGGGTATTTACCCCAAAGATACAGATGCAGTGAGAAGGAATACATGCTCCCCAATGTTCATGGCAGCAATGTCCACAAGAGCCAATGTCCACAAGAGCTCAGATGTCCTTCAACAGAGGAATGCATAAAGAAGATATGGTACATACATACCATAGAATTTTACTCAGCCATCAGAAGGGATGAATACCCACCATTTGCATCGACATGGATGGAAATGGAGGGGGTTATACTAAATTAAATTAATTCAAGCAGAGAACAACAATAATCATATGGTGTCACTCCTATGTGGAACACAAGGAATAGTGTGGAGAACCACAGGGGAAGGGAGGGAAAACTGAATGGGAAGAAATCAGGGAGGGAGACAAAGAGAGATTCTTAATCACAGGAAACAAACTGGACGAGAGGTAGGTTGGGGGGTTAGGGTAGTTGGGTGATGGGTATTAAGGAGGGGACATGTGGTGATGAGCCCTGGGTGTTATGTGCAACTAATGAATCATTGACCATTACATCAAAAATTGTACCTTGGCTAACTGAATTTAAATTGAAAATGAGAAAAACTTTAAAAAAAAAAAAATAAAGAAAGAAAGAAACTGGAGCTATTACAAGGAATATCACAAAAATACAAAGGATCGTTACAGATTACCATGAGGAAGTAGAGGCCAACACCTTTGACAACCGAGAAGAAATGGATAAGTTCCTAGCAACAAACTAGAATCAACTATGAAGGGGGGGAGGGATCTGAACATACTGATCACTAGTAAAAAGATGGATTTGATAATCAAATCCTCCCAGTAAACAAATGCCCAAGACTAGACAGTTTCACTGAGAAGTTCTAACCAGACAGTAGAAGAATTAAAACCAATTCTTCCCAAACTGTTTTTGAAAAGGAAGAGAAGGGCATACATCCAAACTCATTTCATGAAGGCAGCAGTACCCTGCTACCAAAACAAGACAAAGATGCTACAAGAAAAGGAAAGGCCAATATCCCTCGTGAATAGAGATGCAAAAATCCTCCACAAATTATCGGCAATATCAATTCAACAATCCAACAGGAGAATCACACAACATGATCCAGTGGGATTTATTCCAGGGATGCAAGGATGATTCCACATCTGCACATCCATCAATAGCACACACCACCTTACCAAAATAAAAGATAAAAATCCTAGGATTGGGGCGCCTGGGTGGCTCAGTGGGTTAAGCCGCTGCCTTCGGCTCAGGTCATGATCTCAGGGTCCTGTGATCAAGTCCCGCATCAGGCTCTCTGCTTGGCAGGGAGCCTGCTTCCCTCTCTCTCTCTCTCTGCCTGCCTCTCCATCTACTTGTGATTTCTCTCTGTCAAATAAATAAATAAAATCTTTAAAAAAAAAAAAATCCTAGGATTGTTCCAACAGATGCAGAAAGAACACTTGACAAGATTCAATATGCATTTATGATAAAGACTCTAAACCATCTGGGTACTTAGGGAACATACCTCAACCAAACAAAGGCCCTGTATGAAAAGCCCACAGCTGATGTTACACTCCAGGGTGAAATGCTGAAAACGTTCCCACTACCAGCAAGAACAAGATAAAGATGCCCACTTTTATCACTTTCATTCATCATCATCTTGAAAGCCCTTGCGAAACCATTTAGACAAAAAAAAAAAAAAAAAAGATGTGAAATCTAAATAGAAAAAAAAAATGGTCACTATTTGCAGATGACATGATACTACATGTAGAAATCCCTAAGGTGTCCAAAAAAAATAAATAAATTTTTTATTAACAAATAAACAAATTTGAACAAATTAGAATAAATAAATTCAGTAAAGCTGCAGGACACAAAGTCAATTATACAGAGACATGTTGCATTTCTTTTTTTTAAAGAATATATGTATTTGACACAGAGAGACAGAGAGAGAGAGAATAAGTAGGGGGAGCAGCAAAGAGGGAAAAGCAGATTCCTTGCTGAGCAGGAAGCCCAATGCCAGACTCATTCCCAGAACGCCAGGATCATGACCTGACCTGAAGGCAGACACTTAACCGACTGAGCCAACCAAGTGCCCCAACTTGAATTTCTATATACCGATGACCAACTTTCACAGAGATTAAGAAAGCAATGCCATTGACAATTGTATCAAGCAATAAATAAGTAAATACATAGATAAATAAATAACCTAGGAATAAAAGTAACTAAGAATGAGGAAGACCTGGTATACTGAACACATGGAGGAAAAGGAAGGAAAAATATGTGCATGTTGGTGGGTGAATGTATGGGCCAAAGATTTGGAAGATGACACATATAGATGGAAGCATACACCATGCTCATTAACTGAAAGCATTAATAATCTTAACATGTCCACTGTACCCAAAGCAATCTGGAGAAAGGAGACGAGAGAGAGAGTCCAAGATAGTAGAGGAGGAGGACACCTTCATTTGATCTGGCAGTCCTAGGAGGGAAGTATGTATCACTACAAGTGTTTCTCAAGAACTAAGAAAGGTCTCAAATACACAACCTAACCCTACATCTAAGGGAGCTGGAGAAAGAGGAGCATAGAAAGCCTAAATCCAGAAGGAGAAGAGAAATAATAAATATTAGAGCAGAGATCAATGAAGCAGAAACCAAAAGAATAGTAGAACAAATCAACAAAACTAGGAGCTGCTTCTTTGAAAGAATAAGATTGATATAACCCTGGCCAGATTTCTCAAAAAGAACACAGAAAGGACCCAAATAAATAAAATCATGAATCAAGAAGAAGAGATCACACCCAACACCAAGGAAATACAAACAAGTTTAAGAACATAGGATACCAACCCTATGTCAACCAGTCAGGCAGTGTAGAAAAAATGGATGCATTCCCAGAAACATAGAAACAACCAAAACTGAACCAGGAAGAAAAGGAAACCTGAAGAGACTCATAATCAGCAATGAAATTAAAGCAGTCATCAAAAATCCTCCAGAAAACAAGAGCCCAGCACCAGATGACTTCCCAGGGGAATTCTACCAAATATTTAAAGAAGACTTAATACCTCTTCTTCTGAAACTTCTCAAAAAAATAAACTGGAAGGAAAATGTCCAAACGCTTTTTTGGTAATTTTTATTTTTTTAAATTTCTTTTCGGTGTTCCAGAATTCATTTTTTATGCACCACACCCAGTGCCCCATGCAATACATGCCCTCCACAATACCCATTACCAGGCTCAACAACCTCCCATGCCCCCTCCCCTCCAAAACCCTCAGTTAGTTCCTCAGAGTCCACAGTCTCTCATGGTTCATCTCCCCCTCCAATTTGCACCAACTCCCTTCTCCTCTCCATCTCCCCATGTCCTCCGTGTTATTCCTTATGTTCCACAAATAAGTGAAACTATATAATTGGCTCTCTCCTTTACTTATTTCACTCAGCATAGTCTCTTCCAAACCCTTTTGATAAGGCCAGCATTACCTTGATCCCAAAACCAGACAAAGACCCCACCCAAAAGGAGAATTACTACCCCTATTCCTGATAAATATGGTTGAAAAATTCTCACCAACATACTAGCCAATAGGATCCAACAATTCATTAAAAGGATGAGTCACGGGGTACCTGCGTGGCTCAATCCATTGGTCATCTGCCTTTGGCTTGGGTCATGATCCTGTGGTCCTAGGATCAGGCCCCTCATCAGACTCCCTGCTCAGTGGGGAGCCTGCTTCTCCTCCCTCTCCCCTGTCCCCTGCTTGTATGCACACGTGCGCTCTCTCTCTCTCTCTCTCTCTCTATATATATATATATATATATATAGAAATTTTTTAAAACTAAAAAAAAAAGATGATTCACCATGACCAAATAAAATTTATTCCTGGGCTGCAAGGGTGATTCAACAATGGCTAATCAATCGATGGAATCCACTATCTTAATAGAAAAAAGAACAAGAACCATAGGATCCTCTCAATGGGTGCAGAAAAGCATTCAACAAATTAATGCATTCCTTCTTGATCAAAACTCTTCACTGTGGAGAGATAGAGGGTACCTCTACATCATAAATGCCATCTATGGGAAAACTACAGAGAATATCACTCCCAGTGGGGGAAAACTGAGAGCTTTTCCCTTCAGGTCAGGAACACAACAGGGATACCCATTCTCATCACTATTGTTCAACATAGTACTAGAATTCTTAGCCTTAGCCATCAGACAAGAAAAAGAAATAAAAGGTGTCCAAATCAGCAAAGAAGAAGTTAAACTCTCACCCTATGCAGACAATAGGATACCTTCTGTGGAAAACCCAAAGACTCCACCCCAAAATTGCTAGAACTCACCCACAAATTCCATAAAGTGGCAGGATATGAAATCAATACACAGAAATCACTTGCATTTGTCTGCAGCAACAATGCAACAGAAGAAACAGAAATTAAGGAGTCCATCCCATGTATAATCACACCCAAACCATAAGATTAGGACTCTAACCAAAAAGGCAAAGGATCTGTACTCAGAAAACCATACCATAGTCATGAACGAAATGGAAGAAGACACAAATAGAAAAACGTTCCTTGGTCATGTATTGGAAAAACAAATATTGTGAAAATGTCTATGCTACCCAGAACAATCCACAGATTCAATTCAATCCCTATCAAAATACCATCCACATTTTTCATAGAACTGGAATGAATAATCCCCAAATTTGTATGGAAGCAGAAAAGAGCCTGAATAGCCAAAGGGATGTTGAAAAGGAAAACCATCACTTAAGGCAACGCAACTGCAGACTTCAAGGTTTACTAAGAAGCTGTAATATCAAAACAGTATGATCCTGGCACAAAAACAGACACACAGATCAAAGGAACAGAATAGGGAAGCCAGAAATGGACCTTCAACTCTAGGGTCAACTAATGTTCCTCAAAGCAGGAAAGAATATCCAATGGGGGGGAAAAAGCTGTCTTCAATAAATGGTGTTGGGAACAAGGGAGATAATAATGAGAATAATGAAGATGGATATCAGAATAATAAAGCAGAATAATGAAGCTAGACCATATCTTTATACCATACACAAAAAATAGACTCCAAGTGGATGAAAGACCTCAATGTGAGACAGGAATTCATCCAAATCCTTGAGGAGAACAGAGGGAGCAGCCTCTTTGACCTCAACCACAGCAACTTCTTGCTAGACATGTCTCCAAAGGTGAGGGAAACAAAAGCAAAAATGAATTGTTGGGATTTCATCAAGATAGCAAGCTTTTACACAGCAAAGGAAACAGTCAACAAAACTAAAAGGCAACAAAAAGAACGAGAGAAGATATTTTCAAATGACGTATCAGATAAAGGGCTCGTATCCAAAATCTAGAAAGAACTTACCAAACTCAACACCCTCAGAACAAATAATCCAATCAAGAAATGGGGCAAAGACATGAACAGACATTTCTCCAAAGAAGACATCCAAATGGCCAACAGACACTTAAAAAAGTGCTCAACATCCCTTGATATTAGGAAAATACAAATCAAATCCTTAATGAGACACTACCTTACACCAGTCAGAATGGCTAAAATGAACAAGTCAGGATAAGACAAGTGTTGGTGAGGAGGTGAAGAAAGGGGAAGTGTTTTATACTGTTGGTAGGAATGCAAGCTGGTGAAGCCACCCTGGAAAACAATGTGGAGGTTCTTCAAGAAGTTGAAAATAGAGCTACCCTAAAACCCTGCAACTGCACAACTGGGTGTTTAATCCAAAGATAAAAATGTAGTGCTCTAAAGGGTCACCTGCACCCCAATGTCTATAGCAACAATGCCCACAAGAGCCAGAGTATGCAAAGAGTCCAGATGTCCATCAACAGATGAATGGATATATATGGGTATATATACCATTGAGTATTATACAGCCATTAAAAAATGAAATCTTGGGGCACCTGGGTGGCTCAGTGGATTAAAGCCTCTGCCTTCTGCTCAGGTCATGGCCCCAGGGTCCTGGGATCCCTGCATCGGGCTCTCTGCTTGGCGGGGAGCCTGCTTCCCCCCTCCCTCTCTGCCTTCCTCTCCGCCTACTTGTGATCTCTATCAAAAATAAATAAATAAAATCTAAAAAATAAATAAAAAATAAAAATGAAATCTTGGGGTGCCTTGGTGGCTCAGTGGGTTAAGCCTCTGTCTTCAGCTCGGGTCATGATCCCAGGGTCCTGGGATCGAGCCCTACATAGGGCTCTCTGCTCAGCGGGGAGTCTACTTCTCCCCCTCTCTCTCTGCCTGCTTCTCTGCCTACTTGTGATCTCTCTCTCTCTCTCTCTGGCAAATAAATAAATAAAATCGTTTTTAAAAAAATGAAATCTTGCCATTTGCCACGACATGGATGGAACTAGAGGGTATTATGCTAAGTGAAATAAGTCAATCAGAGAAGGACAATTATCATATGATCTCACTGATATATGGAATTTAAGAAACAAAACAGTATCATAGGGGAAGTGAGGAAAAAGGGAAGAAAGATGAAACCCAAGAGGGAGTCAAAGGAAAAGAGACACTTAATCTCAGGAAACAAACTGAGGGTTTTTGAAGGGGTAGGAGATGGGGGAATGGGGTGGCTGGGTGCTGGGCATGGGGAAGGTATGTGCTGTGGTGAGCACCATGTGGTGGGCAAAACGAAGGCTCTCAAACCTGTACCCCTGAAACAAGTAACACATTGTATGATCATAATGACAAAGAAGTGAAAGAAAAACATTTAGAATACAAATGTAAACTACAAATAAATAAATAAATAATCTCACTGATAGAAAGCAAGCAAGCAAACAAGCGAACAAGCGACTAAGCCACCTAGAGTCACCACACTCCAATTTCAAGTTAGATTACAAAGCTGTTGTCATCAAAACAGTATGGCACTGGCATAAAAACAGTCACACAGGTCAATGGAACACAACAGAAAGCTCAGAAACTGATAATCATAGTACTTATGGCAAAGTTTATTCATTTGTATATTAAAGGTATATTTAAACTTAGCTCTGACAGAATGATTAACTCTGAATGGGAAGTTATAATATTGATGTCCTGTTCTAACAGTTGCTTCCAATAAATGCATTTTTAAAATGTGCTGTTTTATAGACATAAATATTATAAAATAAGGATGATTTAGAATCTACACTTTTAAGAAAAATTAAATTCACTTTAATAAATCTACCATGGAAAAGGAAATACAGATATCCATCACCAGAACTGAGAACATCACAAAAGAAGACAGACAATCTGGTGTCTGATGGAAGAGTAGAATACTACAAGGAGCTCTGCCCAAATGTTCAACCTGTTGAAGCTATAGATCCAGCTACTCATGTACAAAAACACAGATGTCAGAGAAAAGTCCTACCAAAGAGTATGAAGACATCATCAGTGAAGTCCACACTGCATATATTCTGATAGGAAAAATATTTTCCCAACAAATAAACTGTAGATGAAAGAAAGAAGAAAGAAAGAAAGAAAGAAAGAAAGAAAGAAAGAAAGAAAGAAGAAAGAAAGAAAGAAAGAAAGAAAGAAAGAAAGAAAGAAAGAAAGAAAGAAAGAAAGAAAGCCCAGAAACTAAACCACACATGTACGGTCTTAACTTATGACACAGCAGAAGAAAATAAACAATGGGGAAAGGACTGTCTCTTCAGTGAACGGTACTGGGAAATCTGGACACTAAATGCAGAAGAATGTGACTGGATCACTTTCTTACACCACACATACAAATTATGAATGGATGATTGACTTGAACATAAGAACTGAATCCATAAACCTCCAAAAAGAAAATACAGGTAGTAGGTTTCTTGATACTGATTTTGGGGAAGAGACTTTTGCATCAGACACCAAAAGCAAAGGCAACAAAAGCAAAAATAAACAAGTGGAAGAACATCAAACTGAAATTTCTGCATGACAAAAGAAACCATCAAACCCTTAAAGGAAACCTCCCCAATGAGAAAAATTATCTGCACCTCCTATGTGTGAGAAGAGGCAAATATCCAAAAATACACAAAATGCTCCTTCAAATCAAAACAAAAACTGAAGAGAAACTGGGGAGAATATGTGAATAGATACTTTCCAAAGATGGCATACAAGTGGCCAACAGACACAGAGAGAATTGTTGAACATCACTAATTGTCGTCAGGGAAACAGAAGTCAAAACTGCAATCAGCTATCACCTCACAAGTGTGGGAACAGTAATTGTCCGAGGACAAATACCCGGTGTGGTGAAGGGTGTGTATACTAAGGGACCCTGTGCACTGTTGGTGGGAATGGAAATTGGTGCAGCCACTGTGACAAACGCTGTGGAGTTTCCAGAAAAAAATTAATAGAACTACCACATGACCTGGTAATTGCTCTACTGAGTATTTCTTAAGCAAACACAAAAACACTCCCTCCAAAAGAGAGATGCACTGCCATGTTCACAGCAGCATTATTCACAATAACCATACATGGAAACACTGACCTTGGGAGCCTTATGCTAAGTAACTCAGACACAAAAAGACAAACACCAGAGACTGTCATGGACATTCCACATGGGAAAAAAAAAATACTGACCGCACAGGTAATGAGAATAGATGGGTGGTTTCAGATTCAGGGATGGTGGGGGGAAACAGGTGAAGGTAGTCAAAGCTGCCATGTTTGAGTGATAAAATCCACAAGTCATGGAAAGTTCTATGTAGCATGGAGACAAAAGCTAACCCTGCAGAATGGGGTACAGGTTCCCCCACTACTTCAAAGGACAGTTTTCCTAGGAAACCTTTCACAGCAGAAAAGCTGTAAACAAAAAAAGGAATGACCATTCATTTCTACAGAAAAATGAGTGAGCATGCTCAGACACCAAAAGTTCCTTCTCTTTGGTTCTTCTTAGGCCTCAGGACACAACATCCTAACGGATGCCCCCAAATAAATGGAGACAAAGCACAGGAGATGCTCACAGACACAATTCAAAGCACTGGTGGCTGGACGTGGAGAACAGTGCCCAGGAAGGAGCTGGTTGGGGTGCACACCATATCTGCAGTGGTTTCCCACAAAACAGATGCTGAATGCAATGCCCACTTTTTGACTTTTTTCACAAGAGAGAAATCCTCTTCAGGTTTCTTCTTGCTACTGGAGCTGGGTAATAACATAGATCTTTCAAAAAAAAGCCAAGTGTCTCCATGAACTTTGAGAAAAGTGGGGAAGACTTGTACTTGAAAGTTGCTGAGGCAGTAGAAGTTCAGAGTTCTCCTGGACACAAACATCAGCAGGTCCACTGTGAAAGGCACCTTCCTCAGCAGGTGAAACATGGACTACCTCCTACCCCCAGAAACCTCCTTTGCCTCACTCGGGACAACCACAAGAGTTCAGTTACCTCAGTTCCTCTTTTCTCCCATTTCCAAGATCAAACCTATCAGCAAGTCCTGTGAGCTCCAGCTTCAGTAGGTACCCAGAAGAACTCTAACCCCTCCTTCTAAGACTGACTGCCTTGTCCACACTGGAGCCCATCTCTTGCCTGAATTTCTAGAAACACTTCATCATTGACCTCCATTTGCTATCCTCAACCCTGTGTCATCTGTTCTCAACACTGTAGCCAGGATGGCCCAGTGAAACAGGGTCCCATGGGGTCACAGCCCTGGCTTTCTGTCATCCTACTGTCACCTCTCTAAGATCATGTCCTAAGCTGTCTGCTGTGGCCACAGGGCTTGCTGCTCCTGGACATACGTGCTATGTTCCTGCCCCAGGGCCTTTGCATATGTGTTCCCTTCCATTTATAAGGCTCTTGGTGTGATATCACTCACCTTCTTTAGAACTTGACTCAAGCACCACCTTCCTAGCAAAGTCCCACCTGGCCCCTATGTGAATATCAAGCACTACTGCCATCCCCCCTTCAGCACCCCAGCCCTGTCTCCTGCTTTCTATTTCCAGAGCAGTTATCCCAGTCACCAGGCCATCTTGGCAAGGGGGAAACGGAGCCCTACTCAGATGGTTTCACCATGGGCTCCCTCCAATTTCCTAATCCAGAGCCCTGGGGGAAAAGGTGATCAAAGGGGTGCCTGGGTGGCTCAGTGGGTTAAAGCCTCTGCCTTCGGCTCAGATCATGATCCCAGGGTCCTGGGATCGAGCCCCACATTGGGCTCTCTGCTCAGCAGGGAGCCTGCTTCCTCCTCTCTCTGCCTGCTTCTCAGCCCACTTGTGATCTCTGTCTGTCAAATAAATAAATAAAATCTTTTTTAAAAAAAGAAAGAAAGAAAGAAAAGGTGATCAGAGCTCTTGCACAGCCAGGATGCCCAGAACAATGGGTCCCCCTACAGCATCCTGAAGACCATCAGGAAAATGAGCAATAAGAGGAATCCACTTGCACATGAAACCTGAAACCAGACACCTTCCTCGATTCCAGGTGAGCACACACACGTCCTCCACTTGCCTGATGTGCTCATCTGAGAACGCTGAACAGAGAAGCATCCCAGGGTCCAAATCTCCCTCTGGCCAAGGTCCTGGGAAACAGCCACCTATGACTAATGTCCGGCATCCTCCCATGCTGGGGCAGAATGGTGCACCTATCCCTCTCTCCTGGGATGTCACCACAAACGAGGTTTTGCTGCACACTTTTCAGGAAGGAACCTGCAGCAGCAGCAGCAGCAGCAGGCCGCCCAGGCTCAGTCTCAGTCTCACATGTCAAGCCCTATGTGGAACTAGAGCTTCAAGGAGACTGCTGTGCCATGTGGTCTTGGAACCTCATGGCAGGAGCTGAGATATCAGTTCCAAATGAAAACTGACCTCTTGCACACAGCACAGGAAAGGATTTTTCAGGGGTGTGGCTCTGGAAGAAGTGCTTCTGCTGGCAGAATTCACAGGCACAAGGCAGAGGACACCTGCAGTGCCTCATCGGAGGAAGCAAGAGGCACACTGGGCAAGAATCCATAATGCTGCCTGTGGGCTGCTTCCCACCAAGCCTCCTGCTGAGATGAGGGCTGGAGAACCAAACAGGAAGCAAGTTTCCTACCGCATCTGCAGCAGGAGAGCTGGCTGGGGAGCAGAGCCCTGTCCCTGGAGCAAGCTGGCCTGTACATCAAGAGCGAAGGCCCACCACCACAGCCTCATGGCCTCCCAGCTGTCTGATCTGACTCCCCTGCCAGGCTCACACCTGCTGACGCGGTGACTCCTAAGACACAGAGACTGCTTTCCTCCCCAGCGCAATGCTGCTCGCAGAGAAGCCAACTCCAGGCTCAGAAACGTGTTCAGCATTCAAAAGGCAGGAACGGGTGCATTTAGGCAGATCAGCCAAGCAACTCTGTGTGTGGAAAAGTCAGACCACCTCCTCCCTGAACACCAAAGCTTCTAAGTCCTTGCTTCAATCCCTCGCTCACTGGGCACAGAGCACCACGTCAGCATAAACACTGCTCTTTCAAATCTCTTGTCTCCCATTCCTTCAAATCAGAATCCAAGCTCTAGACATCACCCTATTTTCCCTTCAGAGAAGTCAGGAAATGGATAGAATAAAACACTACATGGGCACGGCACACTTCTATCCAAATAGAATTCAGTGTTCTTTCTCATACGGGAAGCCTGACATCACCCATATTAATGAGAGGCACCAAAAGTTCAGTCCTCATAGATATAGTTGAGCTTTTGTTTTTCCTTTTGATATTTGGATTTCAAAGTCAATGTCTATATTGTTTTGTTAAAATAACAAGAGTCATGGGATGCCTGGGTGGCTCAGTTGGTTAAGCAGCTGCCTTCGGCTCAGGTCATGATCCCAGCGTCCTGGGATCGAGTCCCACATCGGGCTCCTTGCTCGGCAGGGAGCCTGCTTCTCCCTCTGCCTCTGCCTGCCATTCTGTCTGCCTGTGCTTGCTCTCTCCCCCACCTCTCTCTCTGATAAATAAATAAAAAATCTTTAAAAAAAAAAATAACAAGAGTCATAATGATGTGGTCACGTAAGGTTCTGGGTCCCCATAACCAGACAACATGGCTATCGTTCAGATAAGGATGAAGACACAACCTCTTCCCAGGAAGCAAAGCCCACACCCTCAGGGATCCTGACATCACGGATGATGAGCTCGTTTGCTCGTTTGCTCTGTGGAGTTGTCCGAATACAGAGGATGCAGGCCCCCTCCAAGGTTCATTCTGTTTTCTTCATCAGTTCCCCAGTTCAAGTCACAAGGGACTCGCTGGGTCAGGTTTCAGGGCCCAGGATGGGCCACCAAGTAAGCGCACCACCACCCCCACGCTTCCCCCAACCCCCGGGAAAGAGTAGATGTTCTCTGGGAGCACAATGAGCCCCTCCCTGAGCTACTCAACAACTTACACTCCTTCTCCATTTGTCCTCCTCACAAAGGCCACTGGACCCTGTTAGAGCCCCATGCCTGTGCTTTCCTTAAAAAAAATATTTTCTAATATTGGAATGTGGGTCACAGAAGAGAAAAACATGAACACCCACAAAGAATTCTTTAAATATTTCAGGAGATTTGTTTCCCATTGTTTAATTAAAACAGGAAATTTAAAAATGCACAGATAGCCCCTTCCACCAGCAGGTACGACTCACTGCTGTGACTTAGAGGAGAGCAGGAAATACAAGTGGAACAGATGTTCTGATGACCCATCACTTCCATCATCTAGGTTGTGAAACTCCACACACACCCAAAGAAAGAAGCCCAAACCAATGTCCTGGGCTGGCAACGCAGAGAAGTCTGAACTGGAGGGACAGGGACAGATGAAGAGCCCGTGTGTGTTGGCTGAGGCCAGTGGCACAGAAGAAGGGCTTCTGCCAGCTCACCACCCAGGCTTCAACTGTCCTCAGTCAGGAACCTGCTCACAGCCCTGATCTGTCACAACTGTCACACAGGAGACACATGGCCACCCCTAGTGCCAGCCCTGCCCACACCCTCCTGCAGAATGCACTCCACTCTCCTCTGGGACCCCTGGTAGCTCTCCCCAGACCTGGTGCTCCCCTGTCTGCTGCAACACTCCAGGATTCCCACCTCTTGCCAAAATGACACTGGCCCAACGCTTTCATAAATGTGTCCTATTTCTCTCAAATCACCTTCCTACCTGGGCAAACTCTAAGTCACATATCAATGGAACATGAATGTGCTCTGAGATCTGAGTCTTTCATTGTAGACTTCTGAGGACTCCTTGTGTGATAAAATACCATAGCCTATGACGGGGGTTATAAAGCTATTATTTACAGAATAATACAGCCCAAATCACCTCATTGTTCGTTGCTCTTCAGTAGCCCGAAAGTTTCTGTGTAAAAAGCCTTTCCATAGATATTACCTTCCAGCAATTTCATGAGGAGAAACAAACTCTGTGTGATCACCTGAATAACCCAGCGTCAGACAAGCAGTTCCAGAATTCACCCCAGGGCTCCTGAAGTCTGCCAAGCCCCCTGAGGCTACCAGTGTGCCTCTATCCAGGAGAACTTCCAAAGACTCTCCTCTGACTCCACCACCAAAGAAACTACAGAGAAAGTGCAGCACGTCAAAATATCTAGATGATACATTTAGTCAAACTAGAAAGTCAAGCTTTAAATGGTAAAAGCCTACTTTGAATAATTATGAATTTTCCCTCTACCTTAATTGGAACTCTTGTGATGAAAACACTAATCAGTTATGAAACATCACTTCTGACAAATGACAAGACATCATCCATGTCTCTATCTGGCCACAAAAAGGCACCTAAGTCTAGATGTTGGCCTAGGACCATACCCCAGGCCCAAGTGAATAAACACCATTAGAGTAAGGATCAAATTATACATTAAAGGGATGCCTGGGTGGCTCAGTTGGTTGAGCAGCTGCCTTCGGTTCAGGTCATGATCCCAGCGTCCTGGGATCGAGTCCCCCATCGGGCTCCTTGCTCAGCGGGGAGCCTGCTTCTCCCTCTGCCTGCCATTCTGTCTGCCTGTGCTCGCTCTCTCCCCCTCTCTCTCTCTGATAAATAAATAAAATCTTAAAAAAAATTATACATTAAAAACACACAAAGAGTAAATCTCATCTTCCTTCTCTGATACAAGTGACTTCCTAGGAAAGAGATGTGCAGGTTATGAACAGCAGTAAATGAACAGAGACAATGGCATTCCCTGCAATGTTCTACCTGCAGGGACACTAAGTAACTCCTGCACCAAAGCCAGAATGCTGACAAGCTACTTCAGTTTTACTTCATGGCTCAACCAGAGAAAAGAGAAAAGCCTAGGAGGTTTTAGTTAAAAAGAAGTCTTACCTCCAGTCCTGACATGTAAGTGACATTGCGCCCAATGTACCTGCTGCTTTCTCAGAACACTGACGTCCTGTGACAAGCTGCATGACTGACTCAGACGCTGTTGTTCAAAATGTTGGGTCTTGGGGCACCTGGGTGGCTCAGTGGGTTGAGCCTCTACCTTCGGCTCGGGTCATGATCTCAGGGTCCTGGGATCGAGCCCCGCATCCGGCTCTCTGCTCAGCGAGGAGTCTGCTTCCTCCTCTCTCTCTCTCTCTCTCTGCCTGCATCTCTGCCTACTTGTGATCTCTGTCTGTCAAATACATAAATAAAATCTTTTAAAAAAAAAAAAAAAAAAAAGGAAGTCTTACCTCCAGTCCTGACACGTAAGTGACATTGCACCCAATGTACCTGCTGCTTTCTTGGAACACTGACATCCTGTGACAAGCTGCATGACTGACTCAGACACTGTTGTTCAAAACATTGGGTCTCGTGGAGCCCGATCAGAGAAGAGTTGTCAGCTGGGGATGAGAATGCCCCTCTGACCTAAGGCCGGCACACCTGCTTCTGTTCCTGGAAGAAAGGAAAACATAGACTTGTTTTCTTCTTTGCTTTTCTTTCTTAGAAACACATACTTGTTTCTTAAGTAGTAATTATCAACATTCTAAAGTAGACCAAGACTTTGTCTTTTTTGGAAAAGAGAAATTATCCTTCCAAAGGAACAGTTCAACTCACCTGTTCCTCGTGCAACTTGAGTGGGGTCTGATTTCCTCCAGCTTCCAGGCCCCCACCTGGAGGACGCTCCTGCAGGATCCTGACAGCCCATTACCACCATCCCCTGGGACACGGGACACAATGCTAAAATTGGGGGATGGCCCTGGGGCTGTTACCGTCACACATGTGTCTGGGGGTGGAGGCGGGGACAGGAACTTGGAGGACCCTAAAGTGCGATTCTGACAGCCCATTATCACCAACCCCGAAGAAAGGTCGCAAAATGTTGAAGCTGGGGAACTGTTCTGGGGCTTGTTAGCGCCACACGTGTGGGGAATGAGGAACAGGGAAAACTCTGCTGAACTCGGGGTCCTGCTCAAGGTCCGTTGCCTGCACCGTGCCAGGGGATGAGAGGCACCCCACTGAATTTGGGGACTGGGGGCTGTCTTTACATGCAGTCTTCCTGGGGAACATGGGAAATCTTGAAATGTATACAACCATCCCACAAAAGCTTGGGTGAGCGGGCGCCCTGGAATCCAGGGGTCTGGGGGAGAGGGCCAGTTGATGGACATCGGGCAGAAGAGATTTTCAAGGGAAAAAGAAAACCCATCTGAGTTCCCACAATGAACTCGCTTCATGCGCCCTTCGAGGACTCTATCCCGGGGATCCCCAAGCCAGCGCAGAGCCCGCACTTACCGAAGCAGGACACCCGCCCAGGATCTCTCCCAGTTCCCCAGTGCCTGCTCCGCCTCTGCAAGCTGAGCTAGCTCTGGGTCCGCCCACAGAGGACATAGCCCCACCCCCACGTGCTCAATGGTCGGGAAGGGTGGTGCCCTGAGCCCATTGGATGTCGCGCCTGCCGGTACCAGGCAACCCTCTTACATCTGCACCTCCGTGCTTTTGCACACAATCCCAGAGGCAAAGCCTCCGCGCTGAACACTGGCTCTGCGGGGCAGCCACGGGCGGATCTTGGGTAGGGCACCCCCTCCCTCAGACATCTGGCCCTTTTCGGAGACCCCTCTGGCTTCAGACCACCCTCAGAACCCTGTGCCTTCGGTTCCTGCACGAGCCCTGCCTGCAGAGTTGTTCCTGGTTCCTGGCAAGGTCTGCTAGTTTCAGACCTTCCCTGCCTTGGGCTTTAGGAAATGCAATGGTTGGGGCGCCTGGGTGGCTTGGTCATTAAGCCTCTGCCTTCAGCTCAGGTCATGATCCCAGGGTACTCTGATGAACCAGCATCTGGCTCCCAGCTGAGCGGGAGGCCTGCTTCTCTCTCTCCCACTCCCCCTGCTTGTGGTCCCTCTCTCACTGTGTCTCTGTCAAATAATAAATAAAATCTTAGGGAGGAAAAAAAAAAAAAAGGAAATGCAATGGTTTCCCACATTTCCAAGGCAACTTTAAGACCCAAAAAGCAATGCTCTAAGCTGGAGGAGCTTCACCTTCTGGTCTCACACATGGAGTGGATAGTGCTTCTCAGACCTTCGGAGCATCCTTCCACGATGAGCCCGTTTATGCTGGAATATATATTCATATCCTTAGTTCTGCAGGGAAGCTCCAGGATGAACCAGAACAACTGCCCTCTGTGCTGTTGGAGTGGTGAACCAGGAACATTGATTTTAAAAAGAAAACATGTTATTGTCCAAATGAAGGGAACAAATCCCTTTAAACATTTTGGAGAGAAAAGAAGAGAGTTTTATTCAAACACAAGTCAAGACAGCTGCCTGGGAGACACAATCTTCACAAGGAAGGGAGTGATCACGGGGAGGAACATTTGGAGCAGGTTTCTATATTTGGTCTGTTTTGTTTTGCATACAGAGTGACACATCATCATGAGGAAGAACATTCCAGAAAGTTACAGACTTTTTCTTTCTTATGTTTTCAGTATGTGCACCATCATCACTAGCAGTGGGTAGCTTCCCATTTCCATATAGCCATGTTGTCCCTCTTAGCTCAGGGCTACCAAAAAGGGCAGCTGTGAGGGGACCACAGGCCAAGGCTGCCAGGTGTGACTGGGGCAGGCAGAACTCTGACTTAAGGCTCAGTTCCTGTCTAGATAATCATACTGCTCTTCACAGACAGAGTGCCATTGCCTGCGAGCTCTGATGTAGGAAGGGTTGAAAATTTCCCTTGTGATTCCCTCTCTGGCCCTCAGGATATGTAGCAAAGTTACACTTAATTTTTAGACATTGAGGGACTTCCCGGTTTTCTTTTCATTATGACTATGGTTCATTTCTCCTGTGGTCTAAGAATATAATCTAGTCAACTTCAGGCTTTAAAATGTCTAGACTTGCTTCATGGCCCAACATTTCATCTCCTTGGCTAAATACCTCGGACCACTTGTAAATAATGTATTCTGTACTTAATGTGTAATGCTCCATATATGTCAATTAGGTCACATTTGTTACCAATGTTTCATCTGCTTTTTCTATCAGATATTGAGAAAGGTATATTCAAATCTTCAAACCATGCTACTCTAGTCAACAATGCATTGGAAAGTCTACCAAGTGTTATAAGGCAAGAGAAACAAAAAGAATAAGAATTGAGGGGATAATTGTGACTATTCACACATCCTATGTGGGTACACATAGAAAATATAAAATCATCTATAAATACACTATTAGAATTAAAAATGGAAAACTTGCAAATCTTAGAACCCAGAAAGCAGCCTGGGGACGAGATTTCTGATGGATGGAGGGAGGAGTATCAGAATAACGTCAGCCTGTCCCCAGAGACCTGGCAAGCCAGAAAGGGCTGGCAAGACATATTCAGGATACTAAATGAGAAGAACATGCAGCCAAGGATACCATATCCAGCAAAGGCTGTGACTCAAAGAAGAAAAAATACCTATTCTTATGAAGCTGTTTCAAAAAATAGAAACAGAAGGAAAATTTCCAAACTCGTTCTATGAGGCCAGCATTACGATGATCCCAAAACCAGGCAAAGATGCCATTAAAAAGGAGAATTACAGAGCAATATCCCTGATAAACATGGGTGCCAAAATACTCAACAAGATCCTAGCTGATAGATCCAACAGTACATGAAAAGGATTATCCATCACAACCAGCTGGAATTTATTCCTGGGATGTAAGTGTGTGGTTCAACATTGGCAAATCAATCAACAGGACAGACCACATCAATAAAAGAAAAGACAAGAACCATAGGATCCTCTCAATTAATGCAGAAAAGCATTTGATACAAAACAGCACCCTTTCCTGATTAAAACTCTTCAGAGAGTAGGGATAGAGGGGATATTCCTCAGTTTCATAAAAACCATCTATGAAAAGGCCACAACGAATGCCATTTTCAATGAGGAAAAGATAAGGTCTTTATCCTTAAGAGCAGGAACACAACAGGGATGCCCACTCTCACCACTACTGTTCAACATAGTACTAGAAGTCCTAGCCTCGGAAATCAGACTACAAGAAGAAATAAAAGGCATATAAGTTGGCAAAGAAGTCAAACTCTCTCTTCCCAGATGACATACTTTATGTGGAAACACAACACTTCACTCCCAAATTACAAAAACTCAGGCCAGTTTGCATTTCTGTAGATCCTCTGGAGCTAGAATGCCCCCAGTGCCCCTGGGGGTCTGGGGTCAGGTCCAGTACACACCCTGATGCTGCCCTGTTGGAACCTCTGATGAGCCTCCTGATCCCTCCCTCCATGAGACACCCTCTACCCCCTGACAACTCCAGCCTGCTTCCTGGAACTCCCATTCCCCTTTCTGACCCCATGGTTCACTTTTCCCATCACTGCCCTCATAGAGAGTACATTGAACTACTTCCTATTCTGTCATTTAAATGTTTTCTGTCATATTTGCTGTGAAACGGTACCTCGCATCATCTACACCAATGTAGGATCCCTTGTCGCATTGCCTGACGTCGCTGTGCCCTCACAGTGTCATGGGGCTAGTGTCCTGGGCAAGGTCCTCACTAAGCCAGCTCAGCGGTGGCAGTGACGGCCTGAGCCAGACACTGCTATTTGTGTGCAAGTAAGGCAGCACAGCCAAAACCTTGGTTTAGGCTCAGAATTGTTCATGGCCCCTCAGCCACATCAGATGGCCTGGGGGTATAGCCTGAAGACACTGGCTAGTCCAATGTTGCCCTGGGGAATCTCCATGGAACAGCCATTGTGTCCACTGGGGGAACTGCATAGGAGCGGGGACAATGGGAGTCAGAACCCCTGAGATAGAATCCGTCTCAGAGACTGCCCAGAACTTCTTAGGAGTTCATTCCATCATCTTGAATGAATAAATTCATCTAAAAACGTCTTCTTCTTTTAGAAAGCATGAGCCTCAAGCTCCAATGAAGTCGTGCTGGCAATCAGCAAAAAAGCCAGACCGAGATGGGAGATGGCCTCCAGTATGATCCCCAAAACTGGCTTTAGCTACAGCCACAAATACCCATTGATCTTTCCTGGACCCCCAGACTCTCCTGGGACTCTTCACTGGGCATATTGTGGGAACAAAGTCCATGTCAGGGCCACAGAAACCTCCGGCAGTGGTTATAACGAGACTCTGAGATGTCAGTGGAGTCCTAAGCCATGGGCCCTCTCAGAGTTTGTCTGCAAAGACATGGTTGGTGGGAAACCCACATGCTGACAGAGGGTAGAGGAAGATGGAAAAAGCTAGGCTTCTCCATTGCGACAGCACAAGTGGCGTAGGCCAGGCCAGTGCCGGTGCCACTGAGGGCCCAGGCAGCCAGGTGCTCCATAACATTGCTGAGGGCTCAATCAAACTTGTCCTGAAGCCCACACATGCTAGATCCTCCGCTAACTCAGCAGAACCCCAAATGTGCTCATGGTCTTGCCCTAAACAAGATGAGCATCTGCGGGTGCCTGGGTGGCTCAGTGGGTTAAGCCGCTGCCTTCAGCTCAGGTCATGATCTCAGAGTCCTGGGATCGAGTCCCACATCGGGCTCTCTGCTCAGCGGGGAGTCTGCTTCCTCCTCTCCCTCTGCCTGCCTCTCTGCCTGCTTATGATCTCTCTCTGTCAAATAAATAAATAAAATATTAAAAAAAAAAAAAAAAGATGAGTATCTGTGTGCTGTAGAACCCGCAAGATATACCCACCAGGCCTTGTTGACTGACCCAGCCAAACAATACCTAAATGGAATTCAACCACAGACAAACGTGTTGTGGGAAGCTCGAGGCCTACAGAGAAATGGGGAGGGGGAGGGAATTCCTGAGCCTTCATTGTTAGCCAATCTCACTATCATCTTTTTTTGCTTTCACCAACAGGGGCCGGGGTCAGACAGGAAAGATGCCAGTGTCTTCCCACTCTGCCCATGGAAAAGAAGAGCCCTCTCCCTCTTCATTCATCGTGTTGCAGATCTGGGATGTGGGAAACTATCACCCATGGGCCAAATGGGACCTCCCCCCATATTCTTGCAATCAAGTGTGTCTGGAACATTAGTTATGGACAGTCTGTGGCTGCTTTCAAGTCACAGTGCAAGAGTGGAGTCATTGTCAGAAACACCCCATGGACTGCAACACCTAACAGAAAATCTTTACAGAAGACTTCCCAGAAGTCTGTGCCGATCCCTGGTCTCAAAGATCCTAGGATCATGACCCTTCTTTAAGTAGAACATAGCACCTTCTGGGTAAAATCTAATTTCTTCACCCCCAGAGGCAAGGGCTTCCATCCCTTTAGCCACAACGCCATCTCCATCCTCCTCTACTGACACCTGGAATGGCACGTCTACAGGTCTGCCGCCCAACAGGAATTCACTGTCGTTTACAGGGTAGTGATGCTCAGAAATGGAGGTGTAAGTGTGAACGTGTGAGAGTGAGCATGTGTTTCCTCTTTGGTAGGCACAGTGTGCAAGGAGAATATAATAGAGTAGCATGCTTTCCGTCCTGCAGGAACAGCCATGCAACGTGGCTGCAGAGTGACCTCAGAAGGAAGGCACCTTCACAGAACAAACTTCATCTGGGAAGACGCCCAAGACCCTTGTCCTGGACACTAGGTTCCACCGAGGCTGAGGACACACAGAAGGACAAAGACTCCCCATGCTCATCAGGGTTCTGAGGGATGCCTGCTGTTCCAAGATCAAAGATCTCAAAAGCATTCATTCACCAGGCATGCCATTCCAGCCAGGCGTCTTTGAAAGATCTACTCCAAGCAAAAAGGACAGACCAAGAGACAACAAATGACAGCCTTGTGTGACAAGTGGCATGACAGGAGATACTCAAGAGGACTGGGGGTGTGCAGCGTTTGCCAGACCTGGGGGTAGGGGGACGGGAAACACTCCAGGAGGGCGATCATGACAGGGGATGCTTGGGAGGACTGGGGGTGTGTAGGGTTGGCCATACCGGGGGGTAAGGGGACCATGGGTACTCCAGGAGGATGTCACAGATGTGCCCTTGGGCACATGTGTCAGTGTGACTGGGCTTTGGCTAGACTGGAAATAACAGCGTGGGCATGGGGCAGTGTCCCTAAACTGTCTTCTGCAAGGCAAGAGTTTGGTCACGAGATTTCTTTCAGTGTGATTTCATGTCACATGCGACCGTGAGTCCCTAAAGCTGATCGTGTAGAGCATGAAGTACGTAGCTGGCCATGGCTTTCAAACCTGAGGTGCCAGGGCAGAGCACACTTGATCTTTCTTTTGGCTGCTTTCAGAGTAGGATAACTCTTCCCGACTTCCTCTCTGACCCCAGGACAGGGAAGAAAGGCAACACAGATCTACACTTCGATGGTCAACAGAAATCTGCAAACCCAATTTTTCACAGGAGCTAAAGGTCCAGGACCAGGGTGACAGAAGGGGAGGCCGATAGCAAGGAACCCAAGGGAATACATCATGTGCATGTGAGCTGGCCAACTTGTATAGCTGTCAGAAGCAAGCCATGCCTGACAGGAGAGAGTCCCACCTGCACCTGGTCTATCTGTTTGCTGCCCTTGAGCAGAGCAGAGGATGGGCTGAGCTGCGTGTCACTGTCGGGGGGGAGACGGCCAGCTGGCCACAGATGCTACCTGCCAAGGCCTTAGAGGACCAGCTCCTGGTCCTCAGCTAAGATGAAACAATATATGTGCAGTGACCTATTTCTGGGGACAGGTCATGTGCTCAGTGCTTTGGTGACTATATCCTCTCCCGCTGTATTTTTTAAAAAGCACCTTAGGCAGGTAAGATTGGCATACAAAAAGCTGTCCCTAGTTAATGTATGTAACTTGACCCTGACCCTAACCCTCATATCTAGTTAAGAGATACTCAATGTAGAATGCCGCTCATAAATTAGAGGATGGTTTTTAGAAGCTAAGGACTTCAGGAACCAACCTTCTTCAGTCTTACTATTCTCCATTGAATCCTGTAAATCCGGACCCATTGGGCCACTGCTATCTGGAGAGTGACCACACGGGGGCAGCGGTGAGTCAACAGTGCCCCAAATCCCACTGTAAAGCCCATTCTTCCTTCACCCCGTCAAACCTTGTTCATTCAATGTCTGCAGATCATGGCAGAGATGAGGAAAAGTGTGACTTTGTTGAATTTTTTAAAAACTAAACTAATTCTTTCAACCTGTTAAGAATAGAAGACTTTTTCTAATATCTCAGCCTTGGAGAGCACGTGAAGGCCCAGGGGCCTGGGAAAGGGCTGTGACTATGGAATCAGCTCAGGTCTGCTTAGGAAACAAGGATCGCTTCTATTCCCCTTCTTTTCAGGAAGAATTTGTCTGAACTACCAGCACTGAATCCACACCAATAAAACAGTGCAAAATGGTGCTGCTCAGAGGAAAACAAAGGAGAATCAACAGCCTCCAGAAACAGAGAAAGAGCCACACCCAGGAACCAAGAAGACAGATCACTAAGGCTCTGCTCAGGCCAGTCTGCATTTCTGTAGATCCTCCCGAGCTAGATGCCCCCAGGGCCCCCGGAGGTCATGGGGTAGGCAGAGCACACACCCTGATGCTGCCCTGTTGGAACCTGTGACAAGCCTCCTGAGGTTTGACAAGCCTCCACGAAACACCCCATACCCCGTGACACCAGCCTGCTTCTTGGAACTCCCATGCAGGAACGGCCATGCAATGTGGTTGCCTAGTGATCTCAGAAGGAAGCCACCTTCATAGAACAAACTTCATCTGGGAGGACTCCCAGTCCCTTGTCCTGGACACTAGATCCCACTGAGGCTGGGGGCACACAGAAGGACAGAGACTCCCCCTTCCCATCATCAGGGTTTTGAGGGCGCCTGCTGTTCCAGGACCAAAAATCCCAAAACCATTCATCTGCCTGCCATCCAGCCAGGCATCTGTGAGAGAGATCTACTCCAAGCAGAAAGGACAGACCAAGAAACAACAAATGACAGTCTTGTGTGACAAGTGCCACCACAGGGGACACTCAGGACTGGGGTGTGCTAGGGGGACCAGAAATCCTCCAGGATCACCTCCGACTGCTGACCAAGGCTTTCTTGTACTCAGTCCTCTGTGGAGCCCACCTCAGCCCTGACAGATGGGCCCACCATGCTCCTAGGCCCTAACCCTAAGCCTGGGTTTGGTTCTCAGGCTTCCGTCCCCAGAGGCCTGGTCCCCAACCCATCCTGATAGTGGACTTCTGTGCCATACCCCCAGGAGTTCACCTGCCACCCACGAGGAAACCGTGCCCTTTGGAGCTGCAGAGAACCCTCAGAGCAGGAGAATCCTGCATGTACCCCAAAGGTGACCCCCATACTCAGCGGCCCCCTGGGCCACAAACCCAGATTTGACACCTGGTTTGAACCATGCCCTCCAACCAGCTCCCCAGCGATCCCGCCTCAGTGCTGGCGGATAGGGCCTGCCATGCACCGAGGCCCAAACCCTAACTCTAGTTTGGGTTGTCAGTCTTCCATCCCCAGAAGCCTGGTCCCCAATCCCTCCAGATTGGGAACCCCTAGCCACACTCCAGGACTCTGCCTGCCACCCAGAAGGAGACTGTGCCATTGGGACCTGTGCAAAACCCTCAGACTGGAGAAACCTGCATGCCATCCTCAGGCCACCCCCACCTTCTGTGCCACCCTTGGCTACAAACCCAGAGCCCCAGGCTCAGCCTCCCCCCTCCCTTAACTTTGACCCCAGGGAGCCCGCGTCCCTGGTGGCCAACAGGGAAGCCGCCTGGACCCAGACCACAGTCATACATGTCCCAACACTGGGTGGACATGCATCGAGTATTGCCTCACAACAACAGCCAATTCGCACTAGTTTTCTGCCCAAATGAATGTCGATTTAGGCAGAAAGCTTGTGAGGGCTGGTTGTGTACCCCAGTGAACTAGCTTTCGGCGGTGAGGGCATTTGGGGGGGCCGCATTGGGCAGTCACGGGGGTCCCACATAGTCGTGGGCCGAAGCTTGCAAGAAAGCCCTCTAAACACCAAGTGCAATTGCTGCGTGGATGGCCTCTGAACGCAGGCCAGGCCTGTCCTCTACTCTCCCCTCCGAGGCACCTGCCTTATAGCTGGCAGATGGGGCCTGCCATGACCATAGGCCTTAACCCTAACCCTGAGCTGGGTTCGCAGGCTTTCGTCCAAGAGGCCTGGCCCTCAAGCCTTCCAGATTGGGGACCCCTGAGGCATACCGCAGGACTCAGCCTGCCACCCAGAAGGGAAGTGTACCTCTGGGAGCTGCGGGAAACATTCACAGAAGAGAAACCTGCACACCCACCTCAGGCAACCCTCACCTTCGGGGCCCCTTTCTGCCAAAAGAAGCCTGTGCCTGAGGCTCAGGTTCACACCCTAACTCAACTCTGCCTCCGGGAAGGTCACCTCTGCGGGGGGCCTCCGGAAGCCAGGTGGGCCAAGCAACCCACCTCGCATGGCCACAACATGCACCTACCAATGAATGCTCTCATCTAGGGCCGGAGTGTGGCCCGAAATGCCACCCAACGCGAGCCAGTTCTCACGAGCTTTCTGCCCAAATTGATGTCGATTTGGGCAGAAAGCTCGTGAGAATTGGCCTGAATGCCCTGATGGACTGGCTTCCCGTGGCAGGGGCCTATGGAGGAACCTACTGGTGAAGGCCCAGGGTCTCACGTGGTGTCGCCCGAAGGCTACAGGAAAGCGCTCTGAAGGGCAGGCGCATGTGCAGCCCCTTCCCCTACAAACGCGGGCCAAACAGGCCCTCTACCCAGCCCCCCTGGGAGTCCTCAGCACCGGCAGGTGGGGCCTGCCACAACCCTAGGCCTGAACCCTAAACCTGGGTTGGGTCTCAGTCTTCCATCCCCAGTAGGTCTGGCCCTCAAGCCCTCCAGACTGGGGACCCCTGAGCCATACTGCAGGACACCGCCTGCCACCCAGAAGGAAACTGTGCCATTGGGAGCTGCGGGAAACAGAGCGGGAGAAACCTGCATGCCCACCCCAGGCCGCTGTCACTGTTGGTGCCCCATTCTGCCAAAAAAAGCCAGAGCCTGAGCCTCAGGCTCACACCCTAACTCAACTCTGCCTCTGCGGGGGTGGGGGGCCTGGGGGAAGGAGGGGGGCGGCTCCGGGAGCTGCATGGGACTGGCTTGCAGTCTCCCATGGCTGCAGCACTCACCTACCCACAAACACTCTCATCCTGGGCCCGGAGCGCGGCCCAAAATGCCACGCAACACCAGCCAATTCTCATGAGCTTTCTGTCCAAATCAATGTCGATTTGGGCAGAATGCTCATGAGATTTGGCTGGAAACCCCTGGCAGAACTCGCTTCCGGTTGCCCGGGCCTTCAGCGAAGCTGCCTGGGCTTGGCCTGAGGTCCCAAGTGGTCGTGGCAGGAACCCTGCGAGAAAGCGCTCTAAAAGCCAGGTGTACGGGTGGTCAAACCCTCCCTCTATTCAGCCCCTGCGGTTTCGTTTTCAGCACTGGTAGATCAGGCCTGCCATGACTCTAGGCCCTATCCCAACCCCGACGTTGGATTTTTCAGGCTTCTGTCCCCAGGGACCTCCCCCAAGCCCTCCAGATTTGGGACCCCAGAGCCACACCCCAGGAGTCCGCTTGCCACCCAGATGGAAACTGTGCCATTTGGAGCTGTGCAGAACCCTTCAGAGCCAGAGAAACCCGCATGCCCCCTGAGGACAACCCCACCTTCTGCAGCAGCCTGGTTACAAACCCACAGCCTGACATTCCACCTGACCCCACCCTCAACTCAGCACCCCAGGGAACCCGCTTCAGCCCTGGCAGATGGGGCCTGCAGGCCCTTAGCTCAGCTCACCTCAGGGACCACTGTCAGCTCCAGGCAGACCTGGAACTCCCATCTGCCGTTAACACTCTGGGATCCCCCTTCCTTCTTCCAAAATTACACTGTCCCAAGTCTTTCATGAGAAATGGAAAAGGCTACCTCCTGAATGCTTAACACCTCCTTTCCTCTTCCATCCTATTTCTCTCCACTTACCTTTGTACCTGGGCAAACTGTAAGTAAAATATGAATGGAACATGTACATGCTCTGAGATCTGAATCTTTCACTGCAGCGTTCTGAGGGCTCCTTATATAATAAGAAACTAGTGTATCCTACCACAGTGTGTTTGAAAATGGCCCTCTACAGAATAGGAGAGTGAAAATCACTCCATTTTTACCTCACTCTTCATAAAGCAGAACGTGGTCTTCTTTTTTTCATTGACTTCAATTCCAATTCGTTTCTGTGCAGTGGTAATGCCTTTGCTTCAGGGATAGGATTTCGCGATTCCTCCCCTGCACAGAACATCCAGAGCTCATCACAGCAAGTGCCCTCCCTAATAGCCATCACCCATTGAACCCTTCCCCCCACACCCCTGCCTTCTAGCAACCCTCCGTTTGTGCTCTAAGGTGGAGTCTGTTTCCTCATTGGCCTATCTCTCTCCCCTCACTATGCTCATCTGTTTTCTTTCTGAAAATTCCACAGAAGTCAAGTCATAGGCTATTGGTCTTATCCTACTGATTTTGCTCAGCTTAATGCACTATAGAGCCATCCACACCCTTGCAGATGGTAAGATTTCATTCTTTTTGAAGCTGGGTCCTATTCCACTGTATATAGATATAGATATAGATATAGATATAGATATAGATATAGATATAGATCACCCACATCTTCTTTCTCGATTCTTCAGTGAATGGACATTGGAACTCCCTCCATAGTTTCGCTATGGTTGATAATGCTGCTATAAACATCACGGTGCTTGTGCCCCACTGAATGTGCATTTTTGTGTCCTTTGGGTAAATACTTAGGAGTGCATTTGCTGGATCCTAGGGTTGTTCAGTTTTTAGCTTTTGGAGGAACCACCATACTCTTTTCCAGAGTGGCTGCAACAGCCTGCATGCCCACTGACCGTGCAGGAGGGTTCTGCTCCAAGCCGAACATTACCTGCCAGCAATTTCCTAAGGAGGAAATGGAAAACCTGTGAGATAACCTGACTCACCCAGCGTCAGGCATGAAATTCACCCCAGGGTAGCTGACAGGAAACCCCTTGAAGCCACAAGCATGCCTCTATCCAGGAGAATTCCCAAACACTCTCCTTCCGACTTCACCACCCATGAAACTGGGTGTCCCCGGCCCGAATTCCTGAATGTTTGCAACACACCTAAGCAGAAAGTGCTCTCAACAGCAGGTGTGAACGTGCCCTGAATCACTGCACAACGCTGGCCAATTCTCAAATCAATATCAATTTGGGCTGAAAGCTTGTGAGAATTGTCCAGAAACCGCCAGCGAACTCCCTTAGAGCTGCGCGGCCCTTCAAGGGAGCCGCCTGGGCATGGTCCAAGGTCCTGAGTGGTCGCGGACTGAACCCTGCGAGAAAGCGCTCTTAAAGCCAGGCACACTCATGGCCAAAAACTCCCTCTACTCAGTGATGAGCCGGTCTCATCACTGGCAGATTGAGCCTGACATGCCCCTAGGCCCCAACCCGAACCCTGGATTGGATTTTCAGGCTTCTGTTCCCAGGGGCCTGTCCCCCAAGCCCTCCAGATTGTGGACTCCAGAACCATACCCCAGGAATTCGCCTTCCTCTCACATGGAAACTGCCATTTGGAGCTGCTCAGAACCCTCAGACTGAGAGAAACCTGCATGCCTCCCCGAGGCCACCCCCAAATTCAGCAGCCGCCCCTGTCCACCAACCTGGAGCCTGATGCAGAGCGTCACCCTTGTCCTCAAATCACAACCGGGGATCCCGCCTCAGCACCAGCAGATCCGGCCACCATGCCCCTAGGCCGTTTCGCTAGCTCTAGGTTGGGTTTTCAGGCTTCCATCCCAAGAGGACTAGCCCCAAAGCACTCCACAATTGGGGACCCCTGAGCTACACCCCAGCAGTCCACCTGCCACCCAAGTGGAAACCTTACCGTTGGGAGCTGCGGGAAACACTCAGAGCAGGAGAATCCTGCACACCCACCTCAGGCCACCCTCACCTTTGGCGCCCCCTTCTGCCAAAAGAAGCCAGAGACTGAGGCTCAGTCTCACACCCTAACTCAAATTCGTCCCGGGGGAGCTCGCCTCTGCAGGGGGCTTCTGGAAGCCAGATGGGCCCGGCTTGAGTTCTCGAAAGGCCGTAGCACACACCTAGCAAGAAAGCGCTCTCAGCATGGGGCCGACATGGGCCGAATCCCCACCCAACGCCGCCTAATTCTCATGAGCTTTCTGCTTGTGATGTCAATTTGGGCAGAAAGCTCATGAGAACTGGCCAGAAAGCTCCTGCGAACTCAATACCAGTGGCAGGGGCCTATGGGGGAGACGCCTGGGCCCAGCCTGGGGTCCCAAGTGGTGTCACCCAAAACCTACGGGAAAGCCCTCTAAAGGGCGGGTGCACACGTGGTACCAGTCATCTCTGGATGCCGGTGAAACCCGCCCTCCACTCAGCCCCCCTGGGAGCCAGCCTCAGCACACCAGGTGGGGCCTGCCATGCCCCAGGCCCAAGACCTAACACTGGGTTGGATTCTCAGGTTTCTATCCCCAGAAGCCTGGCCCTCAAGCCCTCCAGATTGGGGACCCCTGAGGCATACCGCAGCACTCCACATGCCACCCAGGAGGAAAGCATGCCATTGGGAGCTGTGGGAAACACTCAGAGCTGGAGAAACCTGCACATCCACCTCAGGCAATCTTCACCTCCAGTGAAAGAAAGAAGAAAAAGAAACCAAAAGAAAGCCCGAGCCTGAGCCTCGGGCTCACACCCTAACTCAATTCTGCCCCCAGGGAGCCAGTAAAGTGCTCTAAAGGATGGGTGCACATGCGGTCCTGGTCACCTCTGAATGTCAGGAGGCACCCTAAGGCCACCCTCATATTCAACTGCCCTCATGGACACACACTGAGCCTGAGCCACAGACTGACAACCGCCCTAACTTCAGATCCCCGGGAGCTCACCCCAGCGTCAGCAGATCAGGCCTGCCATGCCCTAGGCCCTACCCTAACCCTAGCTTGGGTTTTTAGACTTTGGTCCCCAGAGTCCTGGCCCACAAGCCCTCCTACTGGGGACCCTGGAGCCACACTACAGGATTCTGCCTGCCCTCCAGAAGGAAACCATGCCTTATGGAGCTGCATGAAACCCCCAGATTAGGAGAAACCTGCCTGGACCCCGAGGCCACCCCCTCTGTTAGAGGCCCAAATGGACACTAATGCCATTCTGACACTCAGCCTGAGCCCTACCCTCCACTCAGCCACCAAGGTAACTCCTCTCACAGCCAGCAGATAGGGCCTGCCATGCCCCCGGGCACTAATCCTAACCTGTAGCTTGGGTTTTCAGGCATCTGTCCCCAGAAGCCTGGTTTCAAATCCTTCCATATGGAGGACCCCTGAGCCACAATACAGAACTCCTCCTAACCCCAAGAAGGAAACCGTGCTATTTGGAGCTGTGTGAAAACCTCAGAGTAGGAAAAACCTACATTGCCCCTGAGGCCACCCCACATTTGGAGACATCATGGACACAAACCTGCATTGTGACCTTTAGCCTGAGCCCTGTTTTCAACTCAGCTCCCTGGGTAGCTCATCCCATAGCCAGCAGATCAGTCCTGCCATGGCCCTAGGCCCTAATCCTAACCCTACCCTGGGTTTTCAGGCATCCATACGCAGAGGCCTGGTCTCAAATTCCTCCATATGGGGGACCCCTGAGTCACAAAACAGGACTCCCCCTGTCCCCAGAATGAAACCTTGCTATCTGGAGCTGCGCAAATTTGGAGTTAGGATTTGGATTTGGAGTCAAGAGAACTGGATTACAGCGCAAACCCCCTTATTCAGTATCTGTGAGATTTCTGGAAAGTCTCTGAACCTTTTTTGACTTCAGTTTCATTATCTGTAAAATGAAACTACCAATACTTGCCTGGCTAACCAATGAATTGGTATGGGGATCAAATGCAATGAATTATGAATTTTAAAAGTATATAGACACGTATTCATAATTTGTATTTCCTTATCTTTTGGTAAGCTTTGCGTGGATAATTGATGTACATATATCCAAGATGGGCAATTACTCTAAGTCCACCTAAACTCAAGAACCATTTAGTACAATTCCTGTGCAATCGAGCACTTAATAGGTGTTTCTTGATGAAACTATCAAAAGTAATGGAACATTACTTACCCAGAACTAATCCCCAAGGCACTTTCGTTAACCAGAAGAACATTCACCAGAACAGAGCAGCCTTAGGTTGAGGTATGGTCGATTCAACTAGTTTAAAGGGGCTGTAGTTATGAGCACAGGAACGTAGAGCCAGATGACCCGGGTTCAAATTTCAGCTCTCATTCAGGAGCTAAATGATCTTAGACAAGTTACTTTAATTTCTTAGTGCCTTAATTTTCCCATCTGTGAAATGGGGTAATAGTACCCCATATCTGTAGTAGGTAAATAGAAACTGAATATTTAAAGGTGTCTGATTTAGGAATCTCTCGGTGTTTCTATTCAGTATCAACGGGTACCGACTATTTAAGTAACTATTAACAATTAGCAATCAACTGACACGGAGGAGAGATGTCATTATAATGAAGCCTAAGGGACTATACCATGTTTTGGATAAAAAATAAAAAACTTTTTCGTATACTAAATAATGCTTCAATGCTCTATTCTGCCTGAGGCTTCCTGCCTCACACCCACTTTCTCTAAGAAAAATCAATGATTGGACTAGGACAAGTAAAGACAGCTTACCTGACCTATTTTTCAATTTCCTTCTCTGCCAGAAAACCCATCTTGAATGAGTGAACTTTTGGTGACAATGGCACGGGACTTAACAAGCATCAAGATGAAGCATGTGAGGAAGAGAAGTTGACACAGAACTCAGTGGTTAACAGCTCACAGTTGCATTTTTTTTAATTCAATTTAATGCATTTCACAAATATTTACTGAGAAATCACTATCCATAAACAGAATCAAAATAAGATTTTTCAATCTTCAAGAATTGAGTCACAGGAAAGACAACCACACAAATTTAATACAAAACAAAACATATTAAGATATATTCATGACATAAAAGAGGATTTTAAAAAAGTAACATCAAAAAAACAATTAAACAGACCTGGTTGAAGAAATCTGGAAATGCTTCCCAAGGGACATAGCATTTATAAATGCTCAAAGAGTGAATGAAACTATTTCTTTTTTCCTTTTATTAAAGTAGTTTTGTGTTTTTTTTAATGTTTTTCTGATTATGAAAATACTACATGGTCACTGTGGAGGATTTTTTTTTTTGGCCTATTTATTTACTTACTTACTTTTTTAAAAATTTAAATTCAATTAATCAACATATAAGGTATTATTAGTTTCAGAGGTACAGTTCAGTGATTCACCAGTCTTATATAATACCCTGTGCTCATAACATCACATCATGGAGGATTTTTTTTTAATCCAAAAATGTACAAGGAAGAAAAAAAATCATCTGTAATCTCACCACCTAGAGATAACAATCTTTGAGTACATATGAAGTGGGTTTGAATCTCAGCTCTGCTATTTTCAGTTTCCTTATCTATAAAATACAGATAATGATAGTACCTTATAGTACCTCATAGATAATGATAGTACCTCATAGAATTGTTGTGAGGATTAATTTAGGAACACTTAAAGCTATTTGTGGCACATAATAAATGCTCCAAAACGTTGGCAATTAATATGTAAAAACGCTATATGCAAGTATACATGCTTTAAATTAAAATGCCTTACTTATAAACTTTTTTTTTTTTTAAAGATTTTATTTATTTATTTGACAGACAGAGATTACAAGTAGACAGAGAGGCAGTCAGAGAGAGGAGGAAGCAGGCTCCCCGCTGGGCAGAGAGCCCGATGTGGGGCTCGATCCCAGGACCCCGGGATCACGACCCGAGCCGAAGGCAGAGGCTTTAACCCACTGAGCCACCCAGGCGCCCCACTTATAAACTTTTTTAAAAAGACTTTATTTGATATGGAGATAATGAGAGAGCACAAACAGGCGGAGCAGGCAGACAGAGGGAGGGCAAAGAAGCAGGCTCGCCGCTGAGCAGGGATTCCTACTCCATTCCAGGACTCTGGAATCAGGATCTGAGAGGAAGGCAGATGCTTAACCAACTGAGCCACACAGGCATCCCTATGAACCACTTTAATAGCTGGCATTTTATATTAGTCTGAGATGAGAAAGCCAGACTGTAAAGTGGTCAAATTTAATAACCGTTTCTGGTCCTCTTTGGTTGGATTCCACCAAGTGCGTCTTTATTTCAAAATAATGTAAGTTTTGGGGGCACCTGGGTGGCTCAGTGGGTTAAAGCCTCTGCCTTCGGCTCAGGTCATGATCCCAGGGTCCTAGGATCAAGCCCTGCATCAGGCTCTCTGCTCAGCAGGGAGCTTGCTTCCCTTCCTCTCTCTGCCTGTCTCTCTGCCTGCTTGTGATCTCTGTCTGTCAAATAAATAAATAAAATCTTAAAAACACACACACACACACAAAATAATGTAAGTTTTCAAAATTGAAAGATTTTTATAATCCTAGGTATTTGAACTACCATAAAGGGCCAATGTCATTAGATAAACTACAGATAAGCTGTAGATAATAGGTAAATGGGGCATGCATAGTCTGACTATATTAAAGATTTTGGAGCCACTCAGACTAGTATTAATATTGGGTTTTCACAGTCCATAGTTGACGGACACCGGTAATGTAAGAATCAATCTATGCAATTATATATTTACTGAGTTTTAACTACAGGCTGGCACTGTCCTACGTGCTAGACTCTGAAGATACACTGAAATAGGACAGGAATCCTTGCCTGACACTTTAAAACTACAAACATGATGCAAAAGTGATGGAAAATATTGTATATATGAAATACATGTCGTAGTGTCTTGCACACGGTGGGTCACTAAACAAATGTAGCTGCTTAATTGTTACATTAATTGTATTCTACTTCTTTTCCGAATTTCCCTTCCCAAGTTTTGTTTGCTCCTCACTGTAGTCTGAGGGACTGCAACCTAGTCTGTATCCAGTAGAAAATACTCAACAGTGAAACCTAAATATTGAGCACTTACTGTGTGCAAACATATATTATTCCCAGTCGTCACAAGAACCCTTTAAGATCAGTACTACTGTTGTTCCCGTTTTACAAATGAGTAAACGGAGGTACAGCTAAGATTATGTAAAGTGCCTGAAACTGAGATCAAGTGTGGAGGGGAAAGGGGTTGGGTTAGGGTGGGGATTCAAATGCGGACACCTTGAGCCAATACTGCCTCTGAATAAACGAAGCAGCAGTACCAGAAAAGTAACTTACGAGCAGAACTCCCTAAGGATGCTCTCCTTTTCGTGAACGGTAACATATTAGTACGTTTAAAGAGAAGCTTAGGAATTTTCAGCGCTCCTCAGAGGATCCTCACACTTCCGGCCCCTAAACACGTGGAACCATAGAAGAGCAATTAAACGCCTAAATCACACGTGGTTTGGACTACGTCATCTGGATCCCAAGAGCTCGGTACTCCAACCTGCCAACTAGCTAATGAAGCCCTTATGAAACATTCTAAGCACACCTGACCGGCGGTGAGGACCCACGCGAGATTCAGCGGGGTGGGAGGGACTCGTGCCGGACGCCCCATCCCGGCATGCACCACAGGCCCCGGCGAGCGCCCGGAAGCGTCGCCTGCCCGTTGCATGCCGGGAGTTGTAGGCTCCGGGTCAGGGCCCGCGGGCTGTCGTCCGCACTCTCCATGAGGCTGCTAGCGCTGGCCCGCGCGGCGCCGACGCGGGGAGCGCGCTTCGCGCTGACTCAGCGGCGACGGAGGCGGCGGCGGCGGCGTTAGCCGGCCCCTCGCGCTCTTTCCCTTCCTGGGGCGCCGACCCCGCCCGCCTGCTTGCTAGCTTGCCGGCCGGGCGCCACGCAAGAGAAGGCGCCAGGGGACGCGGAGCGGCGCGCGGCCCCAGCCTGCTCGGTCTCCGGCGTTAGCGCTGCGGCCGTGGCGGAGGACGACGGCGACAAGGACGAGGGCCGCTCTCCCCGCTCCCTGCGTGCGGCGCCGCTCCGCTCCGCTGACCAGCCCTCGGGAGTGCAGGCGGGGAGGCGGGATGGAGTGATAGGGAAGGTGACTCGGAGCTCGGGGGCGGCGGGACTCGGACCCGGCTTGGTCCGCGCGAGGCTGCGGGGAAGTTGGCCGGGCGGACTGGCCCGGGGAGCCCCCCGCCGGGGAGGGGTGCGGGCCGGGAGCCCTCCATGGCGCGCCCCGAGGCTGGGCGGACTGGGTGGGGGTGGGTACGAGCTGCGGCCGTAGCAGCGGAGCGCGTCCCGAGTGCGTGGCCGCCCGTTGCCGGGTGTTTCATCACCCGAATTGCCACGAGGCTTCCTTTGGGGAGGGACGGAGAGGGGATGAGGAGGGGGCAAGGGCGGCCGAGGAGGGTCGGCATCGTCTCTGGCCGCTAATGTAGTAAAAGTGGCCAGCGTCATTTGTAAAAACAGCGTGTCCCTCCAGTTTCAACTGCAGAGACCTCAAACTTGCTTTGCCTACCCGCCGCTCCCCCCCCCCCCCGCCCCAGGACAAAAAGGAGAAAAGTGTTATTTCTGTGTAGTAATTTGCCAGCACAGACACGCCATTTCTTCTCTTCCCTTCCTCACAGTCCTGTAGGGTAGGCAAGCGTGATGTTTCCCTGTAACCAGAAGAAACAGTACTTTTTAAAAGTGCTAATTAGTTGTTACGGGGGGAAGTTACGTTTTATTAAAGCGACTTGTCAGCGTGGTGTTAAAAGACTGGAAAGATTCAGTCCTGGTCTTTGAACAATCTCTAGTAGGTGTGGAGGAGTTTCCCCTGATTGTTTGATTTTTTTATTTAATGGCTATCAAAGAAAAGTTAGGGCTTAATATTTTAAGTATGTTGCTTACCTTCTCCCAAAACATTTACTAGATGCATAATTGAAGTGTTTATCGCATTGTAACAAATGTTTAAGCCTGCACGTCTGTGCCACGTTAGAACATTATGTGTTCATGCACAACCTTTAACTGAGGGAACTGTTACCTTTTTTGCACAGGTTGTAACTTTTAAGTTGTTTGCACACATGTGGGTAATTCACCGTTTTATGGATATGTTGCACTGCATATTGATTATTATGCAAATTCCTTCTCTGTGGGGGATTCTTTCTCTACTGACAACTGTAACAAGTTTATGTTTCCTTAGGTTATTTATTGGCCAGGTTTTTAAAGAACTGTTTCTCTTCAGTGCTGTTTCTCTTGATAGAATTAAAGTGACTTGACCAAGCTTAAGGAATTTTCCCTAAATTAAAGGAATCTTTTCTAAGACTTTTTTTTAAAGATTTATTTATTTGAGAGAGCACAAGTGTGGGGAGGGGAGCAGGAGAGGGAGGCAGACTCGCTGCTGAGAAGGGAGCAGGAAGATAGAGATCTCAGGACCTTAGGATCAGGGCATGAGCCTAAGGCAGTCTGTTAAACGAGAGGCCACCCAGGAGCCCCATGGGACTTTTTTTTTTTTAAAGATTTTATTTATTTATTTGACAGCTGCACAGGCAGGGGGAGCAGAAAGCAGAGGGAGAGGGAGAAGCAGACTCCTTGCTGAACAGGGAGCCCTACTTGGCTTGATCCCAGCACCCTGGGATCATGACCTGAGTCAAAGGCAGATGCTTAACAAACTGAACCACCCAGGTGCCCTGCCATCGGACTTTTTAACCTGGGATTTCACAGAAATTCAAATTTTCTTTTTTGTGTATGTGTTTTTTCCAGGGAATCATCAAATTTTCTAGTCATTTATGGCAAGGATGGGGAGGAAAACCACTGCCTTTTTTTGCATTTTCCCATCTATTCAGATGCCCGTTTATTAGTATGAAATGATAAATCTGGACTGCTCTAAGTAGTTCCCATTCCCCATGTGACTAGCTCTGAATTATAAATAATCTGTTGAGGGCCCACTATATGCTAGACATCCTTTACATACCTATCTCACCGAGGTCTTTACAACTTTTGAGATAGATGGTCTTTCCCACTTTATCTCTATGATGACCCCTCTCTAGGGCTCTCTCTTTCACATTTCCTAGTTGTCCATGTGGCCCCAGTTTGAAAATGACTGAATTGGAGTACAAACCCAGGTATTTCCAAACCCAAAGCCTATGTTGTACTATGTCCTAGAGATATAATGAGGAATATTTAAGACAGCCTTTCCCTTTAAGATTATAGAGAGAAAACTGGTAAGTAGGCAGTGGTGACAACATAGCAGCACTTAAGAGGGGCATTTAATCCAGTTTGGAAGAATTGGACAATAGGGGTCAAAGAAGTGTTCTTGAAAGAGGACTTCTAAGCTGAATTTTGAAGGACAGGCAGGGGTTAGTTAACCAAGTAACAAGAAAAGCAGTGAGTGCAAAGATGAAAGGCAGAATACCACTGGCCTTGCAGGGTTGGGGTGCAGAATAGTGAGGAGTCATTCAAAAGAGTTTGCATCTTAACCCTGAGGGCAGTGGGTCCTGCCTTGCTGTAGTCTGAACATATGATAGTAATCACAAGAGAAAGCTGAGCTTTTCCCTCAAAGGGCTCTCAGCACATACCCTGACTGACTTGTTTCAGGCACGCCCAGGGGAAGACAGAAAAGCATATTGTAGTTGGCGTCCTCTAACCTGGATCAGATACTGGCCTCACCGTTTCCAAAATGCTGTGCGCCCTCACCCCCTGCTTTCAGTCTCCTGACTTCTTTAGGCTCTGATCTTCTCTTTGGTTTATGATCGTTAAAACACACACACACAGTCACAAAGCCCTACAGCCTTTTGATGGAGGAGTAGGCATGTTCTCCCTACCTCGTAGGCACTGAGAGAATAAATGTGATTTTCACATCATTTAGAATTTGTTCCGTGCTCCCTCAGTTACACGTTCTATCAAAAACTAAGTTGCCTTTTGGGGCTTAATTGTGTTCTTATTTGAGAATGATAGACCCTACACTATGAAAAAGTGCATTGCTTTTCGAAGACTAAAAAAATGGTTTTTGAAATAAATTTCTAAAATTATCCTGAGTGTCTGTTGTTTAAAAGTTAAATAAGTTAAATGACTGGTTTTTCTCTCTTCTGCTCCTTCCTCTTTCATTTGACTTATCTTGAAGTACTTCATAGACTCTCAAGTAAGGATATTGAACTCCAAGGTTAACTATTTAGTCAACCACTCTAAGTTATTTTTTTTTCCTAAAGGTTTGTGATATTGGTAAATGGAAGCAGGCAAATTAGTATAAGAATCTAGATGTGTCGTATTTTAATATAGTTGCAGAGTTGCACTTCTAAGTACTGAGGATGATTATACCACACAGATCAGATGCTTCTATTTAAAGTAGAAAGTAATTACTTTCTATACTTGATCCTGAAGAATAAGAAAATTTGAGAACATTAATTCCATATGTTAGATTTTTAGAAATTACACATTGTGGAGTATTTAGTAGGCGCATTCTTCTGAGACTTATGTTCCTTTAGTTGTAATTTGGGTTAGTTTCAAAAGAAGTTCTTTCAACATTTACACTTCTTTGCGTAATGTCATCCACTTGTTACGATATTCTGGATAAGCGTCAGTTTTGTTTATCAAGTATTGTTTTCTTTCTCTTTTTTTGTGTGTGCAGATGTTTGTGGATTCTTCTGTGGGATCAGAGGGCACGCCTGTTGTAATCAGAAAACTCCAAGAATAGCAGCAGGGATGGATGAACAGGCTCTTTTAGGGCTAAATCCAAATGCTGATTCAGACTTCAGACAAAGGGTAAGTTAAGTCAGCTTAATCAGTTTTTAAAGGTTGTTAACCCAAATTTGCATTAGAGGGCTTGGATTTAAAAACAAAATACATTTGATGATAAAGGTTTTATTTGAGTAGAAATGAACAGAGACAAATTTGAAGTACTTGAATATATTCTGAATACAGAAATGGTAGTATTTTGATTGATGTTCTTTTTAGTTGGCTCAAGAAAGGTATTAAAATCTGATGTGATTCAGGGCAGCTCTTTATGTCACATCAATCATTATTTCTAATTATTTAAAAGTTGCAGTGCAAAGGATTGCTCAAGGAACTCTCCATAATAGCAGACGTGCATATTTTATCTTTATATTTCCTGACTTGGTCTGGACGAGTTGTTTAACCTTCGTGTTGGTGATATTTAGCATCCTTGTTATTTACTCCAGGCAGACATGTAAATTAGTGGTTATATATGCCATGTCTTAGGTTACATAAAATGATTAGATGACAAGGAATCCATTATGAGGTGCTGGGATATTTGAGCAAAAATAAACAATTAAACATGTTGTAGGCTATACCTGTAATCAGGGCTATAGCTGAATGATAAAAGAAGAATTTAAAGAATAAGCCTATAATTAAGTTTTTTAAAAGATATGGGTGTTTTGAAGTACAGGGTAAGAGGAAGGAGAAGCATTTTTTCTTTCTGCTTCTCATAGCAAAGGATATTTTTTATAAATGACCTAATGAGGGTAACAGGCTCACTAAATATTATTGCAGTTTTTATAGTGCTTTTAAGGAGAATTTTTTTTTTTAAGATTTTCTTTATTTTTTAGAGAGAGAGAGAGAGAAAATGTGAGTGAGCAGGCGTGAGCAGGAGTAGGTGTGGAGGGAGAGGCAGACTCGCCACTGAATAGGGACCCTGATGCAGGACTCAGTCCCAGGACCCTAGGATCATGACCTGAGCCAAAGGTAGATGCTTAACCGACTGGGCCATCCAGGTGCCCAAAGAATTTTTTGGAAGAACTTTCTTAATTTTATTTTTATTTTTTAAGGATTTTATTTACTTATTTGTCAGAGAGAGAGAGAGAGAGAGAGACTGACTGCAAGTGTGGAATGGGGCAGAGGGAGAAGCAGGCCCTGCACTGAGCAAGGAGCCTGATGACCCTGAGATCATGAACTGAGGCGAAGGCAGATGCTTAACCCACTGAGCCACCCAGGCATCCCCGGATAACTTTTATTAAGTAAAACAAAACAAAAAAACGCCTCAAGTAATATCTAACATGGTTCTCTGCCTCTGCTGTTAAATAAGTAACCAGCCATCCTCATAAAGGGAAATAACAGGGATTGAGATTTAAGTAATCTGGCTAGTAACAAGGTACCTAACAAACTAGTTAAGACATCAAAAGACACTTAAAATCCATGTTTTTGCAGAGTGCCTGGGTGGCTTAGTTGGTTAAGCACTGCCTTCGGCTCAGGTCATGATCCTAGAGTCCTGGGATTGAGTCTCATGTCAGGCTCCCTGCTCAATGGGGAGTGTGCTTCTCCCTCTGACCTCTCCCCTCCATGATCTCTTTCTCATTCTCTCTCTCAAATAAATAAATAAAATATTTTTAAAAATAAAATCCATGTTTTTGGATTGGGTGGCTCAGTTGGTTAAGGCTCTGCCTTCGGCCCAGGTCATGATCCCAGGGTGTTGGAATCAAGCTGCATATCAGGCTCCCTGCTCAGGGGGAATCTTTTCCACCTTCTCCTCCCTATTCCTGTGCACACGCTCTCTCTCTCTCTCTCTCTCTCTCTCTCATTCTCTATCTCCGTCCCTCTCTCTCTCAAATAAATAAAATCTTAAAAAATAAATAAAATAAAAGCCATGTTTTCTGTATGTAGCTAAATTTCTTTATTTAAGAGTTTAAGCTGCCTACCTTCAAAGCCTTAGTCACATAGTTGAAGTAGCATAGATCTTTACCTTGGTATTGCATGACTATAACTAAAAGCCTTTTACTATTTTGTTCAGTTATTAAATAGCCTTTTTTGTTATTTTTTATGATCCTTTTTGGAAATCATTTGTGGTTTTTTTGTTTGTTTTGTTTTGTTTTATAAGATTTTATTTATTTCTTTAATAGAGACCCAGCGAGAGAGGAAATACAAGCAGGGGGAGTGGGAGAGGGAGAAGCTGGCTTCCTGCCAAGCAGGGAGCCCAGAATGGGCTCGATCCCAAGATGCTGGGATCTTGACCTGAGCCGAAGGCAGAGGCTTAACCCACTGAGCCACCCAGGCATCCCGGAAATCTTTTTTTTTTTTTTTTTAATTAAATACCACTATCCAACAAATTTCTTAAATACACAATAATTTTCTTTTTCAGAAAAGTAAATCCAATGCGTTGTTAGTGGTCTTAATACACAATTATGCTTTTTATCAATAAAAATTAGTTCTTTCAGCCTCAGATTTGGGTTTTTTTTCTTTTTTTTTTTCAGCTACAGGTTGATGTTAAGCTTCCAAATTCAGGCTTAATTTGATATCCATTAAGCCAGCCCGAGTAACAGATTTAATTAGGACAAAAAAAGAAGGAGTCTTAAGGAAAGTGAATTCTGATAGTTCTGATGTTGGAAATCAAGAGTAGTGGAACATAATCAATTTTGATCATAACTGTCTACCAACCCCAATTCTCCACTGTCTGGCTGTAGTTCTGTTTTTTTCAGGGACAGTAGCTAAAGTGACTCTTGCCACTTAGAGGCAGGAGAGCATTAGAGAAAAGGTATGAAATAGAAGAAAAGATGATAAAAGCTTTGACTTGTTCATAATTGCCACAGAATTTCACTTAAAAATGCCAGTAAATGCGGCATCTGGGTAGCACAGTTGGTTGAGCATCTGACTCTTGGTCTCGGTCAGGTCATGATCTCAGGGTTGACAGATCGAGCCCCACACTGGGGTTCTGCTCTCAGCTGAGAGTCCTCTTGAGATTATCTTTCTTCTTTCCCTCTGCTCCTCCCCCCACACTTTCTTGCTCTTCCTCAAATAAATAAATCTTCTAAAGAAACCCAAAAATGCTAGTAATGCATGCACTCAGAATGCAAAGACTTTAATTAAAAACTGAAAACTTTCGGGCGCCTGGGTGGCTCAGTGGGTTAAGCCGCTGCCTTCGGCTCAGGTCATGATCTCAGGCTCCTGGGATCGAGTCCCGCATCAGGCTCTCTGCTCAGCAGGGAGCCTGCTTCCTCCTCTCTCCCTCTGCCTGCCTCTCTGCCTACTTGTGATCTCACTCTGTCAAATAAATAAAATCTTTAAAAACAAACAAACAAACAAAAAACCCCACAAAACTTTTATATCATTTTCACTTTTTTTTTTTTTTTTAAGATTTTATTTATTTATCAGAGAGAGAGCGCGAACACAGGCAGACAGAATGGCAGGCAGAGGCAGAGGGAGAAGCAGGCTCCCTGCCGAGCAAGGAGCCCGATGTGGGACTCCATCCCAGGACGCTGGGATCATGACCTGAGCCGAAGGCAGCTGCTTAACCAACTGAGCCACCCAGCTGTCCCTATTTTCACCTTTTTAATGGAATCACTGTCTTTGGCTTAAAACTTGCCCTTATTTAAAGAAAATGGTATGTCAGTGATAATTCTAGCCCCTAAACCCCCCTCCCCCGCCTTCTTTTTTTGGTAAGTGAAATATGAGGTGGTAATGCAGCATACCTGAGTGGCTTCCACCTTGTCCTTAAATGGGACAGTAAATGTTCCTAAAGGAAAACTTAGGTTTCAGGAATATTGTTAGTTGACAACTGAATTAGGTTCTTTGCAGCACCTGGGTTCTTCTGTTCTTAATTTCCAAAGACAGACATTATTTATACTTAGGATAATAACTGGTGATGTTCATCTCCTTACCTTCATTTACATGGATCTTATCAGTGGGAGCAGCGAGTGAGACCACATATGAAAACCCATTACCCCATTCATACAACTCTAACAGAGCTTTTTTGATTTCTTTTAAAATCTCTAACCTGGGGCGCCTGGGTGGCTCAGTCATTAAGTATCTGCGTTGATCCCAGGGTCTTAATCCCAGGGTCCTAGGATCAAGCCCTGCATCTGGCTCCCTGCTGGCTGGGAGCCTGTTTCTCCCTTTTCCCACTCCCCCTGCTTGTGTTCCCTCTGTCTCTTCGAATAAATAAATAATCTTTAAAAAAAATAAATAAAATCTCTAACCTAAAAGGAAAAAAATTTTACATCTTGACTTCTTTGTGTTTGTATAGACTTACATAACTAAATATATATTTTTACTGTATATAGTATATAGATGCATACACAACTAAAACAATTTACACAAAATAAGTTACTTTTTTTCATCCTTGGAATGCATTTAATTTTTTTTAATAATTTTAAAAATGTTTTATAAGCATATAATATATTATTAGCCCCAGGGGTCTGTGAATCAAAATAAGTTATTTTATTATGTGCAATGCACTCTGATATTGTTTTTCATTTTTTTATTGTGGATCAAGACCTATAAAATTGATGTCATCACTAGTGGGGCACAAACCACAGTTTTAAAGAATATTTACTAATTACGGGGCGCCTGGGTGGCTCAGTGGGTTAGGCCGCTGCCTTCGGCTCAGGTCATGATCTCAGAGTCCTGGGATCGAGCCCCACGTCGGGCTCTCTGTTCAGCAGGGAGCCTGCTTCCTCCTCTCTCTCTGCCTGCCTCTCTGCCTGCTTGTGATCTCTCTCTGTCAAATAAATAAATGAAATATTTAAAAAAAAAAAAAAGAATATTTACTAATTAAAATTAGGCCCCTCTAGGGGCGCCTCAGTGGCTCAGTCAGTTAGTTGTCTAACCCTCAATTTCGGCTCAGGTCATGATTTCAAGGTCGTGAAATAGAGCCCCACATAGGGCTCTGTGCTGGGAGTGGAGCCTGCTTGGGATTCCTTCCTCTGCCCTCTGCCTCTTCCTACCCCGTCTCTCTCCCTCTCTTAAAAAAAAAAAAAAAAGAGGTTCCTCTATAATGCTTAATGTTCTTTCTACATGATTTTGAAATCTGATCAGTACATCAGTTGCTTTAGAATTATCTAGCACTGTTTTTGTGTGATTTTCTTGACAGAGATACTTTTCACAGCTTGTTAGGATTACTGTTTGTCCATTGTCATATGTGACATCTGCATCTGTCATTGATTCCAGTTGCAACATGCTAATGGAAAAGAGTAGCAGAAGTAATTCTCTTTTTCCCCACAATCTGGTAAAGAGCCCATGGACTTGGTGCTGCATCCATTCTAAAGTATACTTACTTTTTTTTTTCTTTTTAAGATTTTATTTAGTTATTTGATAGTGCAATTGGGGGAAGGAGAAGAAGAGAAGCAAGCTGCCCTCCCCCCTGCCATGGATCAGGGAGCATAATGCGGGGTCCATTCCCAAGACCCCAGGATCATGACCTGAGCCGAAGGCTGATGCTTAACCAACCAGGTGCCCCTGGAGTATATCTACTCTCATAACAAAGCCCTGAATTCATGAAATGAGATACATTTCCTAAAGCATTTCAATTATTCATACTTTTCCAAAATTCGTATCATACAGTTGGACTCTAATTTTGGTTTGGGTTTTTTTATTTTGTTTTGTGTGTGTGTGCATTTTTTTTCAAGATTTTTATTATTTTATCTACTTTTATTTTTAATTAATTAATTTTTTTAACTAGGCTCCACACCCAGTATAATGCCTAACACAGGACTTGACCTCAGAACCCTGAGAGTAAGACTTGAACTGAAATCAAGAGTTGAATGCCTAACTGACTGAGTCATACAGGCACCCCTGGTTTTTCTTTTTTTTTTTTTAAGAATTTTTTTTTTTTTAAGATTTTATTTATTAATTTGACAGAGAGAAATCACAAGTAGACGGAGAGGCAGCCAGAGAGAGAGAGAAAGGGAAGCAGGCTCCCTGCCGAGCAGAGAGCCCGATGCGGGACTTGATCCCAGGACCCTGAGATCATGACCTGAGCCGAAGGCAGCAGCTTAACCCACTGAGCCACCCAAGCGCCCAAGAATTTTTTTTTTCTTTTAAGATTTTATTTATTTGAGAGAGAGAGAGCGCGAGATGGGGGAGGGTCAGAGGGAGAAGCAGGCTCCCTACTGAGCAGGGAGCCTGATGAAGGACTCTATCTTGGGACTCCAGAATCATGACCTGAGCATAGGACTTGTATATTTTTTCTCTTAATACTCATAATTATGCATTGAGGTCAGCAGAGCATTTTTATGTTGTCTCCTTTGCTATAAGGAAACAGTTTTGAGTATCTAACTGATGGAATTTTTTTTAACTTAAAATTTTTTTCTAGGAATGATCAGTAGTTGCACTTACACAGAAGCCAGAATTCAGTGTTTTAGCTATTTTTCTTCAGGTTGACTGATTTATTATTGGTTAGCTACTCTTAGAATATTTTAATATCAGTAGGGCACTGAGATCAACTATTCCAAATGCATTTATACCTTCGTAATCTTACAGGCCCTGGCCTATTTTGAGCAATTAAAGATTTCCCCAGATGCCTGGCAAGTGTGTGCAGAAGCTCTAGCCCAGAGGACATACAGGTAATTATAAGAAAATTTATATGACTTAGAGGAATTTAAATTTCTGTGAGACCTATATTTAGAAAATGTTTTCATAAAAGCATTTTTATGGCTTGTGTTTTGGAAAACCATTTAGTATAGAAATGAGAAAAATAGTAAACCAGTAATTTGGCCATTCCGGGTTTAACTTTCAGCAAAACTAGACTTTGCCTTATGCTGTATAGCTGAGAGCAGATCCCAGCTGGAATACAGTACAGTAAAAACTTCTTAAGATGGGAAGTGATCGTTGGTTTTCTAAAAAGTCGGCAGAGGAGGTAATCATGAATTGTATGTATCTTGAATTTTTATTTTAAAGTATAGAAACACTCAGTTGGCAATCTTTTTATATTGGCCCAAGGTCTTTCCTTTGTGTATATTCCATTAGCATTCGCTTCATCTTTCTTGCAAAGATCACACTCAGTGATCCATCCTCTATAATTTCTACTTTCGGTCTCTAGTGGATTGAGGAACGATTAGTACAGATTCCTAGACTTTTGGCTATTGTTTTCTACCTCTCCTAAATCTTCTGGTTATCTAGCCCACATCAAATACACACAAGGTTTTTCCTTTTTTAAAAATTCTTTTAAATTTTAAATTTTATGTTGATTCTAGTTAGTTTACATGCAGTACTGTGTTAGTTCCAGGTGTACAGTGTAGTGATTCACCACTTCCATACAACGCCCTGTGCTCCTCATAGCAACTGCCCTCCTTAATCCCCATCATGTACTTAACTCACACCCATACCCTCCTTCCCCTCTGGTAACCATCAGTTTAAACTCTGTAGTTATATAAGTCTGTTTCTTGATTTGTCACTCTCTCTCTCCCTCATTTTTTCCCCTTTGTTCATTCTTTTGTTTCTTAAATTCCACATATGAGTGAAAACATAGGGTGTCTTTCTCTGACTGATTTCACTTAGCGTTATATACTCTAGCTCCATCCATGTCATTCCAAGTGTCAAGATTTCACTCTTTTTATGGCTGAATAATATTCCTGTGTGTGTGTGTGTGTGTGTGTGTGTGTGTGTACGTGTACACCACATCTTTATTTATTCATCAATTAATGGACACTTGGGCTACTTTTATATATTGGCTATTGTAAATAATGCTGGTATAAACATAGGGGTGCTTGTATCCCTTTGAATTCGTGTTCTAAGGTTTTTCCTTTTTGCAATATGACTTTCTATGAAGTCTTTCCAAAGCCTTCAACTTAATTTTTCCAAAAATCAGCACTTTCACACTCACTTCATTAGTTTATATAATAGTTAATTCAGTTACTTAACTAAAAAAAGACCTACGACTGACATCGTAAGGGTTAGGGAAACACAGCTCACTAATTATAAGCAAACAACTCACTGGTGGGAATAGATGCCCATGGATATTAGTGATGCTTCTAGCTGACATCCTCAGCATTCTGTGGCTATCATACTTGCCACCTTTTACGATCAGAAGCAAGTGCTCTAGTGAGAGTTAATTTTGAGAACATATACTATATGCTTGGGAGTGTAGAAGATCTGGCCTTTTATTTTTTTTTTTTAAAGGATCTGACTTTTAATTAAAGGATTCCTATAGTTTATTTTTGAGTGGAAAACAAGAGTCTTGTATACTTGATTTAAGGCTTCAGTGTCGTCTGTGCTAAGAATAGAAACCCTATGGGCATCTGGGTTGCTCAGTGGGTAAAGCCTCTGCCTTCAGCTCAGGTCATGATCCCAGAGTCCTGGGATCAAGCCCTGCATTGGGCTCTCTGCTCAACAGGGAGCTTGCTTCCCCCTCTCTCTCTGCCTGCCTCTCTGCCTACTTGTGATCTCGGTCTGTCAAATAAATAAATAAAATCTTTAAAAAAAAAAAAAAAAAGAATAGAAACTGTAAGTTCTTACTTACAAGAGGTGCTGATTGATTAAACCTAACTTAAAACTTTTAAAGATTGTTTCATCTTCTTGTGTGTGAAATTACTTTATTTAATTCATTCATGTAGTCTAAGTTATTGTCTATTCTTATATTGACCAGTTAGCTTTATTTATGAAAATTGTCTTCTGTGACTAAGCCCAGCCCAAACCAGCTATCTTGGATGAACAGAGTGTTGTTCATTAAAGAGATTTTTGTCAGAGATTGTAGCTGACTCACTGTGACTAACTCTGTATCAACCCTGTAGAGAGCTTGAGAGTAGATAATTGGTAGATTTCTGCCCTTTCTATAAGGGCAGTATATTTGTAACTTGGTTTTCTATATAAATTTTGAGGCTGAACTGCCAGTCTGTGTGACCCTGCTTGTTTTGGATTTGGCTGCAGTGGAACTGTGTAGGATTGAATCTTAGGTATGACGAGTTACCATCTCTGATTTGACTCAATCCCTGGCTGTGTGACCATTTGTCATTTTACACCTAGCCTTTCTACTGTAAAGTGTAGGAGCGGTTCCAGTAATCCTAACATCTAGAATTTAGGGAAATTCCTTCTGTTTGCAGTATACTTAAGGTGCATCTTAACTTTTTTTTCATTGTTTTGCTTGTGAGATTTAATGGAACTATTGAGCATGGAATAATTAAGTTCTAAACAGTATAATGATTGAGATCACTAAGTAGAAAGTAAGCCAGAGTTCTTGTTTGAGAAACTTTTCAACTATGTTTCACTAGTACTTTACTTTTGTTTTTTCTTTAAATTATATTCTGCTTATCTGATTTTCCTTTTTTCTTTTTCAGTGATGATCACATAAAGTTTTTCTGCTTTCAAGTACTGGAACATCAAGTTAAATACAAGTAAGGCTCTTCTCACTGTTTTAACTCTGAAATATATGGGGAGAGGTCACTTTCTAAGTTAGTTTTTCTCTCTTTGGGAAAATCATAATACAGGCTGTAAATGAGGGTGTATGAGACACATCCAGTTTATAGATGTGTTTTTGATTTACCCAAGTGTTTTAAAAATACTGAGTTAATTGATTACATATAAAAAATCCAGACATTTCACAGAAAAAATTCATTTCGAGCTTCTCTGGAAAAATCAGAAGATCTAGCAATGCCAGACCTGTTTCTGTAAGTCAACTCTGTTAGAGGTTAGTGGCAATATGGCCACTTGTATTTATTTATTTATTTATTTATTTATTTATTCATTCATTTATTTTTAAAGATTTTATTTATTTATTTGACAGAGAGAGATCACAAGTAGGCAGAGAGGCAGGCAGAGAGAGAGGAGGAAGCAGGCTCCCTGCTGAGCAGAGAGTCCGATGCGGGGCTCGATTCCAGGACCCTGAGATCATCACCTGAGCCGAAGGCAGCGGCTTAACCCACTGAGCCACCCAGGCGCCCCGGCCACTTGTATTTAGAACCCTGCTTTAAATAAGCAAAAACAGTTAATCACTGCTTAGAGGGCCCTTCATTTGCCTATTGATTTATTCTGTAAGCCACAGACCTCAAAATGTAGATGTATTTCTATTTGAGAAATTCCACAGCTGTCATTTTATTTTAACATGAACTGGACCACAAATCAAACTAAGACCAATGACGCTACCTTTTGGGCCCACCCCTATCTTTTCTTTTAAGCCATGATGAGAAGCATGATCAATTTCTTTTAGGAAATTTTAAGTAATTGAGTGTTAGACAAATTTTCCCTTTCAGATATATGAGGCTGTTACTTTTTAAACCACAGACATCAAATATAGCCGTCATTGTTTTTCTTCTCTATTTTGAACAGATATTCAGAACTAACTACTGTTCAACAACAACTAATTAGGGAGACGCTCATATCTTGGCTTCAAGCTCAGGTAAAATAGTAATTTCATTCAGTACATTAGGTTACCAGATATTTAAATTTTTAGTGTTGCAAGAGTTTAGAACTTTGCCTCAGAAATGTTCATCATTTATCCTCCCTTTGACCCCATAGCTTTTTTAGAAAGTGCTGATTTCAAAGTTCTTGGGTATATGAAACTTAGCAGTAATTTAAAATTATATCAATCACTGAAACTTTTATGCTTTACGTGACACAATGTTGAAACCTTGGTTTTAAGGTAGGTTTTTGTTGTTGTTTTTGGTTTTACTTTGTTTTAACTACTTGACAAAAACAGATTTATTTTGCTCTCTCCTAAAGGTGAGCCCTCCTAGACAGCTTCTTCACAAAGAGCCCTTTACAAGAAAGCCATTAGAGTTCTTTATTCACATTAGTTCTTTTGTTAATTTTAATCTTAGCATATGAAGCAGTTAGGTAGCTAGAATTTCTGTTTTTCTTAAAGAGCAAACAGAAGAAAAACAATTTAACTAGTAGAACCAAAAACTAGTAAAATTCTGCACATGAAACTTTTCTTTAAAAGTATGGGAATAAGAAGTAAACATAGCACCTTTGTTTATTTTCCATCTGGGTAATCACTTAAATTACTTTGGTAATTTCCCAGCATATTTGTTGCATAGCTAATCTAGACCGTATTGAGGCTTGGTGAGTTTTTGCCTGTTCATGATAAATAAGAAAACTTTTTGAGACTTTACAGCTTACATTTAATTTCATGGACTATTTCTCTTCGTCAGATGCTGAATCCCCAACCAGAGAAGACCTTTATACGAAATAAAGCGGCCCAAGTCTTTGCCTTACTTTTTGTTACAGAATATCTCACTAGATGGCCCAAATTTTTTTTTGACATTCTCTCAGTAGTGGACCTAAATCCAAGGGGAGTAGATCTGTACCTCCGAATCCTCATGGCTATTGATTCAGAGTTGGTGGATCGTGATGTGGTGCATACATCAGAGGCAAGTAACTTCCCATTAATTGTTAGTTCTTAATGTGGATTTTGTAGAGATGATGGGCACATATTAAAAAGAGCAGGAAGTCTTTCTTTGGAAACAAATTTTCTGTTCTTTCTGCTTTTTTTTTTTTTAAGCATATTTATTTTTTTAGTAATCTTCTACCCAGCGTGAGGCTCAAACTCATAACTCTGAGATCAAGAGTCTCATACACTTCCAATTAAGCTACCTCAAATTTGCTTAATAATTCTAAATTCAAGGGTACCTGGGTGGCTCAGTCGGTCATCTGCCTTTGGCTCAGGTCATGGTGCTGGGGTCTGAGATTGAGCCCTGCATCAAGCATTCTGCTCAGCGTGGAGTCTCCCTCTCCCTCTCCCTCTGCCTTTGGCTCTGCCTGCTTGTTTTCTCTCTCTGTCAAATAGATGAAATCTTAAAAAAAATTCTGAATTTTCTCTAGTTTTGGGTCTTTTTTTTTTTAAGATTTTATTAATTTATTTGACAGTCAGAGATCACAAGTAGGCAAAGAGGCAGGCAGAGAGAGAGGAGAGAGGAGGAAGCAGGCTCCTTGCTGAGCAGAGAACCCCATGTGGGGCTTGATCCCAGGACCCTGAAGGCAGAGGCTTTAACCCACTGAGCCACGGGTGCCCTGTTTGTTTTTAAGTGAGGCTTGAACTCATAACCCTGAGATCAAGAGTCACATGTTCTACCAACTGAGCCAGCTGGGCACCTCTAAATTCACCCAGCATTTTGAGTTTTGTTTTACAAAGGAGCTTGAACTGGGCTTTTTTTCCCCCAAGTGTATGTTGAAATTAGAGTATTACTTTAGATTTTCTTTTTTTTTTTTTTTTAAAGATTTTATTTATTATTTTGACAGAGAGAGATCACAAGTAGGCAGAGAGGCAGGCAGAGAGAGAGAGAGAGAGAGGAGGAAGCAGGCTCCCTGCTGAGCAGAGAGCCCAATGCGGGACTTGATCCCAGGACCCTGAGATCACGACCTGAGCCGAAGGCAGTGGCTCAACCCACCGAGCCACCCTGGCACCCTTACTTTAGATTTTCTTAACTATGCAAGCACTTTCTCCAATAAAATACACAAATTGGTTCTGTTTTATGAATTTCTAGAGAAATGTAGTCTGTATTTACTACTGCTGTATAGTTACTCAGTGAGGAGGAATCATTGCTAATGAATCTGCTAGTTTCTTCTGTATTCTTAGTAATAAAGCCCATCACCATAGTCTTTCTCTATTTATTATCCCATATAACTTTTTCTTTAATGTTAACACAGTAGAAGTTGCTTGATTCAAAAAAAGAGAAAAGATCAGAAAGAAAAAAAAGGAAATTGCTTGATTCAAATGTATATAATAATTTAAGGTCATTATATGTCATATAACTTTTTTTTTTTTTAAGATTTTATTTATTTGACAGAGATGACAAGTGGGCAGAGAAGCAGGCAGAGAGAGAGGAGGAAGCAGGGTCCCTGCTGAGCAGAGAGCCGGATATGGGGCTTGATCCCAGGACCCTGGGATCATGACCTGAGTTGAAGGCAGAGGCTTTAACGGACTGAGCCACCCAGGCACCCCTATGTTATATAACTTTAAAGGTTATTATCATACATTTAAATTATTGCCATTCCTGGGGCGCCTGGGTTGTTCAGCGTCAAACTCTTGATTTCGGCTCAGGTCATCATCTCAGGGTCATGAGATCGAGCCCTGGGTTGGACTTCAGTCTGGATGTGGAGCCTGCTTAAGAGCCTCAGAGTGCTTAGGTGGCCTATTCGGTTAGGCAGCTGCCTAGCTCAGGTCATGATCCTAGAGTCCTGGGATCAAGCCCCTGTCTTGGGCTCCCTGTTCAGGGGGAAATCTGTTTCTCCCTTTGCTCTTCCCCTGCTTGCATGTGCTCTCTCTTTTCTCTCTCAAAACCTGCTGTGCACGGTGGCATGCACCTATAGTCCCAGCTACTCAAGAGGCTGAGACAGGAGGATCGCTTGAGCCCAGGAGTTCTGGGCTGTAGTGCACTATGCCGATTGGGTGTCCACACTAAGTTCAGCATCAATATGGTGACATCCGCGGAGTGGGGGACCACCAGGTTGCCTAAGGAGGGGTGAACCGGCCCAGGTCAGAAATGGAACAGATCAAATAAAATCTTTTTATTTAAAAAAAAAAAGATTTTCTTTCTCTCTCACTTTTCCCTCTTGCCCTCACCCATCGCTCTCTATCCTTTTCTCAAAAAAAAAAAAGAAAAAAAATTACTGCCATTCTTGGGGCACCTAGCTGGCTCAGTCGGTGGAATATGTGACTCTTGATCTGGGAGTTGTGAGTTTGAGACCCTTGTTGGTTATAGCGATTACTTAAAATCTTTTAAAAAAAAAAAAAATAGGGGTGGCTCAGTGGGTTAAGACTTTGCCTTCGGCTCCGGTCATGATCCTGAGGTCCTGGAATCGAGCCCCACATCAGGCTCTCTGCTCAGCGGGAAGCCTGCTTCTCCCTCTGGCTGTGGCTGCTGCTCTGCCTACTTCTCTCTCTCACTTTGTCAAATAAAAATATTTAAAAATAAAAATAAAATAATTATTGCCATTCTTGCAGAATTTATGGAGATATTGAGTCACTGTGTTGTACAATTGAAACTAATGTACCATCTTGTGTCAACTATACTAAAAAAAATTCTTTTAATTAAAAACAAATTTCCAGGGGCGCCTGGGTGGCTCAGTGGGTTAGAGCCTCTGCCTTCAGCTCGGGCCATGATCTCAGGGTCCTGGGATCGAGCCCCGCATCGGGCTCTCTGCTCAGCGGGGAGCCTGCTTCCCCCTCTCTCTCTCTGCCTGCCTCTCTGCCTACTTGTGATCTCTCTCTGTCAAATAAATAAATAAAATCTTTAAAAAAAATAATAAAAACAAATTTCCATTCTCTTAAGTAATTTAAATATCATGTTTGCATAGTATTGAGAAGTACCTTTTATCATATGCTTTAGATTTCTAAGTAATGCTTATTCGTAGTGTGTTTAATAAGGACTTAAATTTGGCTCTAAGGAGTACAACGGAAAAAGGAAATTAAAAGAATCACAGGATATGATTTTAGAGTTGATAAGTAGGAAATAATGGTAGGGAATGTGTTAACAAGTCTAGAAGTTTAATTGTGAGATACTACTATGCACAAGTATTCAGATGTCAAAAATTAGTTTGTGTGATAATCTACTGTGCACATAAGGTGTTTTGTTTTGTTTTTTTAGGAGGCTCGTAGGAATACTTTAATAAAAGATACCATGAGGGAACAGTGCATTCCAAACTTGGTGGAATCATGGTACCAAATTTTACAAAATTATCAGTATACTAATTCAGAAGTGACATGTCAGTGCCTTGAAGTAGTTGGGGCTTATGTCTCTTGGATAGACTTATCCCTTATAGCCAATGATAGGTAAGTATTCCTATACTTTAAAGATAGACCTACAGAATACAGTATGTAAAACTCATGAATTTGAAAACACTGTTTACAATTTTTTCCTTCTATTTCCAGGTTTATAAATATGCTGCTAGGTCATATGTCAATAGAAGTTCTACGGGAAGAAGCATGTGACTGTTTATTTGAAATTGTAAATAAAGGAATGGATCCTGTTGATAAAATGAAACTAGTAGAATCTTTGTGTCAAGTATTACAGTCTGCTGGATTTTTCAGCATTGACCAGGTCAGTAAATTTATGTATGAAGTTTTGAGAATTGCTACAACAAAGTAGGAAAGGTACTAATTTAAACATGCTTTCTTTTTTTTTTTTTTAAGTGTTATAAATTCTCTGTTATGAGGAAACATTGTATCCAGAAAGCCATAATGTTATCTGTAGCATTGGCCCCCATGGTGGGGGGGGGGCCTTACACCAGTTATTAAACTTGAAATCTGGGATGTTACCTGCAATTGTGGATTTCTTTCAAACTTCAAGTTGATTCTGATACTACTGGTCTATACTTTACGTAGCAAAGAACTATACTATATATATGCCAATATATTTTGACCAAAACTAGACTTAGTTATAAATATTACATTTTTACTATACTTTTGAATTGTTACTCATTTGAGCCGTTGGAATTTAGGCCCAACAGAATGAAGGCTCTGGGTGTGGTAAGTAATTTAGAAACAGAATTTGAAGATTTCTATTTTACTGTGATGATAAAAAAATTAGTAAGAAATCTGTTTTGTTGTTATGTCAGCTTTAGTGTTGTTCTTGCTGACAGAAGAATAGTAACATTTTCTTACATTGTTAATAACTGTCTTATTTAGTCTGTGGTAAAAGACCTAAGATGTTGAAGGTTACATCTCTTTCTATATGAGAATATCAGAAGGATAATTAATGATAACAAACTGAAGTTTGAGTTCTAACACACTGGTATGACCTTAGGCAGGTAGTTATAATAGCAGTTCTGTCACTTTGCAGCATAGTTAAGTCTCAAATTGTTATAAATTGTTATACATACTGTAATATGACATAACTTACACAGCATGTTGACTAACTTGAGCAGGTTTTTTTTGTTTTTGTTTTTTTTTTAAGATTTTATTTATTCATTTGACAGATAGAGATTACAAGTAGGCAAAGAGGCAGGCAGAGAGAGAGGAGGAAGCAGGCTCCCTGCTGAGCAGAGAGCCCACAGCGGGGCTCGATCCCAGGACTCTGGGATCATGACCTGAGTCGAAGGCAGAGGCGTTAACCCACTGAGCCACCCAGGTGCCCCTAACTTGAACAGTTTAGAAGGAAGGTTTTGAAACCACAGTTCTCTTTTTTTTTAAGCTTTTATAAACTTGGCACTATCTATAGGTCTATAACCATTAAAAAGAGTTGCTTGAAAGAGTACAAGTGGTTAATAATAGTAGAATTCAAATTCTAAAAATTTTTCAGTCCAGGTGGTAGAATGGTTAAATGTCTAATGTTAGCTTAAAATTGAATCTTACAATTTGCACTTGATTCATACTAAAGTTCAGAGTTTTTCTTCTTCCTTTTATGTGGGTGTTTTTTGTTTGTTTGTTTGTTGCTTATGTGGGTGGTTTTAAATTGAGGTCTCTCTTGATTGCTTAATAGGAAGAAGATGTTGACTTTCTAGCCAGATTTTCTAAGCTGGTAAATGGAATGGGACAGTCATTGATAGTTAGTTGGACTAAATTAATTAAGAATGGGGATATCAAGAATGCTCAAGAGGCACTACAAGCTATTGAAACAAAAGTGGCACTGATGCTGCAGCTACTAATTCATGAGGATGATGACATCTCTTCTAACATTATTGGATTCTGTTATGATTATCTTCATATTTTGAAACAGGTGAGTCCTTGTTTTACTCTTTTGCCCAGTAGATAATATAAGCAAGCCATAGAGAATTGGAAAATACAGGAAAAATGAGAAGAAGAAAATACCCATAGTTCTACTAGCTAATGATATTTACTGTTAAATAGTAATGTACTTCCGTCTCTCCCCCAACTCAACTTCTTAGCCAGAAATGAGAATAGCCAGGTTCTAAAATTCACTAGGCTTTAACCAATTAAAAATTGGTAACTAATTAAAAGCTACAGGTTTAGGTTATTTTTTCATTTTGAATATGTTTTTGTTTTTTTTTTTCCTTTTTTTTTTTTTTTTCTTTTTTTATTAAGTAGGCTTCACACCTAGAATGGAGCCCAGGGCAGGCCTTAAACTCATGAACCAGAGATCAAGACTTGAGCTGACATCAAGAGTCAGACATTTGGGGCGCCTGGGTGGCTCAGTGGGTTAAAGCCTCTGCCTTCGGCTCAGGTCATGATCTCAGAGTCCTGGGATCGAGCCCCACACTGGGCTCTCTGCTCAGCAGGGAGCCTGTTTCCTCCTCTCTCTGCCTGCCTCTCTGCCTACTTTTGGTATCTGTCTGTCAAATAAAAAAATAAATAAAATCTTTAAAAAAAAAAAAAAAAGAGTTAGACACTTAACCGACTAAGCCACCCACGCACCCCTGTGTTTGTTTTAAATATATTAGAAATCTTGTTAAACATTATTTATTATTTTAATTACATATAGAGCATTTCTTTTTTTTTTTTTTTTTTTTTTAAATATCTTATTTATTTACTTGACAGACAGAGATCACAAGTAGGCAGAGAGGCAGGCAGAGAGAGAGGAGGAAGCAGGCTCCCTGCTGAGCAGAGAGCCCGATGTGGGGCTCGATCCCAGGACCCTGGGATCATGACCTGAGCCGAAAGCAGAGGCTTTAACCCACTGAGCCACCCAGGCGCCCCTTAGAGCATTTCTTATAAGCAGCTTTTTTCAATTAAAAATTTTCTCTTGGAGAATTGCTTCCACTAAGAACTTAAAATGTAGTTGGTAATAGTCTCCTTATTATGGCTCATAGCCTTTTAAAAATTAGTAATTTCCCATTATGTCATTAGATGAGAAAACCATTCCTATTTCACTTACATTTGATTAACTAAATGAAGTTAAGCTTAAAATACTACCTTCCGTATTATTGTTATAAATGAAACACACATTTGCCACATACCTTAAGGAATTTTAGGTAATGGGAAGACATGAAGATATGAAAATAGTTAAAATGACTCCTGGTAATCCCACTGTGTGTCTCTTAATGGACCTCTAGCTTTTTTTTTGCCTTGCTTGAAAACAAGGGAAGACCATACTTTACTGTCCTATAAATTTCTTCGGTAAATATATTATAAATATGCTTAAAGTTAAAATTCATCTACATGTCAAGTTATTTAGTAGAAATAGAATTGCTAGATCTTATGTTAGGTGCATTTGAAATATAGAAAGGTATTGTCAAACCTCCCTCCAAAGAAGTGTGCATGTTTTAAAAGATCTTGATTGATTAGAAAAATATTTTGAGGGGTGCTTGGGTGGATCACGTAGTTAAGAGTCTGCCTTGGGTTCAAGTCATGATCCTTGAGTCTTGGGATTGAGCCCTGCTCAGCAGGGAGTCTGCATCTCACTCTCCCATCTCCCACTCCCCACCCTGCTTGTGCTCCCTCTCAAATAAATAAAATCTTTAAAATATTTTGATAAGCAAGTATGACTTTAGGAAACCTTATAAACTTATTGCTTACTTTTTAACAGCTTCCAGTGCTCTCGGATCAGCAAAAAGCTAACGTAGAGGTAATTGACTTCTTTTTACTTATAAACTGATACCAGAATCTGTATCTGCAGTCTGTCTTGAAATGCAGCTTAATTTCAAAATATATCCGATAAAAGGAAACTGACAAAAGACATTTTATTCTTAATTTTAGGCAATCATGTTGGCCGTTATGAAAAAACTGACTTATGATGAAGAATATAACTTTGAAAATGAGGTAAGGATTTTACATTGGGGAGAAATCATTTTTAAGTCATTATTTACTTAAGTTAACATTTTAAGTTTTGATTTTTTTAGAGTGCTTTAAAGTAAGAAGTATTTTAATAATCACATGTTTATTATTGACCTCAACCTTAGGTGGAATTAATAGAAGCTTCATAAGCCTTCATAATACCTTCAAAAAATAACCTTTTTGGTCTTGTGTCCCTTTTTAAAACACTTTGTAGCATTGAACTTTGTAAAGTATTTGACAGTATCATTGCTTATCACATTTCACTTTGAATTATGAGAGTGATGAGTTGAGGCCTGGTCAGTGGACCTCAGATTGTTAAAGAGTCTGTGGGAAAGTGCAAATGAGTCACTCAGCTCTCTGGACTTGTTGTATTTATAAGTCTCATCCAGGGTTGCCAGTGAGGCATTTAGCCTCAAGCACAAAGATCATCATCAGGTGCTTTCTATCAACTCAAGCATCACTTACACTGTTTTGCAACATGCTACGTGTTTAATTCCCCACCTGAGGCTTTCAAAAATCTTGGACTATAAAAAGATAATGGTGATGATAACCAAAGCATTATGCGCTTGCAAAGAACCAGATTTGTTTATATATACATATCCTCATTCATAGAGTATTACAAGATAAAAGGAGTATGAATAAGGTGGTGAAGTTCCAGTGTGAACCCATTCTGGCTCTAGATTCGCCTATCTATTCTGTTCCTGGCTCTAGGCTTTTGAGATCTAGGGCTATGTTCAGAAATATTTCCTTGTGGGCAGGAGAGGAAAGGCTACTGACCATAGTAAGTTTTCCTATGTAAATAAATGTTAATGAAAAAATAAAAATACATATTACATTTAGAAATGCAGAAAACTATATGAGAACTAACGACTTACATGAATTTTAGGGTCTTTTAAGTTTTAAAATAAGAATTTTAAAATATATCTTAGGGTGAAGATGAAGCCATGTTTGTAGAGTATAGAAAACAACTGAAGTTACTGTTGGACAGGCTTGCTCAAGTTTCACCAGAGTTACTGCTGGCTTCTGTGCGCCGAGTTTTTAGTTCTACGCTGCAGTAAGTTTGTTACTGTTTTTGTAACGATTCTACCTCCTTCCTTTTCTCTGTGATGTGGTCTACAATAAGTGAGTCACAAAAATAATCTTTGTTACTTACTAAGATCTTTCTGTATCTCTGAACCAATGCATTTGTCTTCATCTTTTCTTTATTCGAGTATAGTGAACATAGTGTTATATTAGTTTTACGTGTGCATTGTAGTGATTCAACAATTCTGTACGTTGTTTATTGCTCATCATGACAAGTGTACTCTTAATCCCCATCACGTATTTGATTCATCGCTCCAGTCACCTCCCCTGTGGATACCATCTGTTTGTTCTCTGTCATAGGGTCTGTTTTTCGGTTTGTCTCCTTTTTCTCAGTTCATCTGTTTTGTTTCTTAAATTCCACATGTAAGTGAAATCATAGTGTATTTGTTGTTCTCTGACTGGCTTATTTTCCTTAGCATGATACAGTCTAGCTCCATCCATATCATTGTTACCTCCATTTATCATCCTCCTTGTGGGGAAACACTGCTCTTTGCAATGTAAACAAAAATGGATCACATCAGTTATTTCTATTTTTGTGATGTGAATTTTGTTGCCTGTTAAAATTAATAATTGCTATGACTTCTTAATTAAAGAGGCTTTTGTCAGTGTTATAGAAAATGTTTATACTCAGATCTCATATATACTCTCTTATGGTAGGAATTGGCAGACGACACGTTTTATGGAAGTTGAAGTAGCAATAAGATTGCTGTATATGCTGGCAGAAGCTCTTCCAGTGTCTCATGGTGCTCACTTCTCAGGTGATGTTTCAAAAGCTAGTGCTTTGCAGGATATGATGCGAACTGTAAGTATATACAGATAATTTATTTTGAACATAATTTTCTGTTTTTGCTATAAGCTAGTGGGAGTTCTTTAATTTAGCATCTGTTAATACTGGGGCATTTTGATGTTACAATGAATAAGAACAGATTTCTTAACTTTTTCTTGCCCAGTTGGTAACATCAGGAGTTAGTTCCTATCAGCATACATCTGTGACATTGGAGTTCTTCGAAACTGTTGTTAGATATGAAAAGTTTTTTACAGTTGAACCTCAACACATTCCATGTGTATTAGTAAGTATACATTTATTCTCCATTTCTGGGTTTTTTTGTTTTTTGTTTTTTGTTTTTCGATTTATTTCAGTTAATGAGCAGATAGGATTCTATCTTTATAGCCTTTCCCAGAGCCAAAAGCTCTGAGAAACTTCTTGAGTATACTGAAACCAGCCCCTCCTCTATTTCTTTAAAATGGACAGTTTCTGGCTTAATAAGTCATCTAAAACAAGTCCTCAAGGGCTTCTTGGTGTCCTTAAGGATTATGTGGTATATATACCTGGTTCCTGTCTTCCAGGAGCTAAGAAGTAAAATTTGATGTGAACAAAAATATATTGTGACAATACCAATAAAAATTTTAAGTAAAAGTATCTCTCTTTCTTTAGATGGCTTTCTTAGATCATAGGGGTCTGCGGCATTCTAGTGCAAAAGTACGGAGCAGAACTGCTTACCTGTTTTCCAGATTTGTCAAATCTCTGAAGTAAGTACTAAACATCAGCTGTTATGTTTACTTTTTGTTTTTAAGATTGTTAAATAAGACCTATATGTTATTTTCTAAAAGCCTGTGATAGATTTGGTTTTTTGTTTTGTTTTGTTTTTTCAGTCAGGTTTACTTTCTTGGTATCCTAATGTCACGACTTCTTTTACTTTTCATTAGCCATGTTCATCACTGCGAAATGATTTGTTTGCACACTTTTATATATAACACCTGTCATCATTAATGACATTAGTTATTTATTTAACTAACTGTTTTATTGCTGTGGATTACTCTCTGGTTTATTTGAAGTCCTAAAGAACATATTTCTTAGAAATAAATTTTTTGACCTTTCTGTTTTGTGGTGTTTTTTACTAGTACCATTTTCTTGGTATGAAAACTACTTGTTCTTAGACTTATAAGGTTATAATTCTTAAAAATCCTAACTTGTTTTAATGATAACATCTGACTAGCTTAGAATTGAACATTTTTTTTTTAGTTCCATCCTCTTTAAAAGGAAATTTGGTATTTTGAGCACACTGATTTATGTAATTGTGATTTTCCTTTTTTGCCTTTATTCAGTAAACAAATGAATCCTTTCATTGAGGATATTCTGAATAGAATACAAGATTTACTAGAGCTTTCTCCACCTGTAAGTACCTATCTTTCCAAATTACAGATTTTCCCCAAGTATCATTGATGCCACACCTGCCTTTAGCCTTTAATGCTAATGCCTTATAAACAGTTTTCTTAATGGGGGGTGATGGCAAAGATGAGGGATTGTGTTAGTTCTGTTAGTTCCCTTATCACAGTTGAGGGATTAATTAGTTCTCTTTACCAAGATTCTGTTGATATTAGCAAACAAAGCATAGTAATAGAATTAATAAAAATGGAGGGGTGCCTGGGTGGCACAGTCAGTTAAGCATCCAACACTTGGTGTTTCTTGGTTTTTCTTTTTTAAGATTTTATTTATTTATTTGACAGAGATCACGGGTAGGCAAAGAGGCAGGCAGAGAGAGGGGAGGGAAGCAGGCTCCGCGCTGAGCAGAGAGCCCAGTGTGGGCTCGATCCCAGGACCCTGAGATCATGACCTGAACTGAAGGCAGAGGCTTAACCCACTGAGCCACCCAGGTGCCCCCAACACTTAGTTTTTGCTTGGGTCATGACCTCAGGTTTATGGATTAAAGCCCCCCCGCCCCACCACCAGTTGGGTTTTTCACTCAGCACAGAGTTTGCTTGAGTTTCTCTCTCCCTCTCCCTCTGTTCCCCCTGCCAATAAATAAATAAATCTTAAAAAAAGAAAGAATAAAAATGGAAAGGAGCTGACTGATAAATTTGTCTGAGTGAGATAAGGTCTGCCCTCTGTTAAATGTTGAAGTATTTTATGGAGAAGGAAAAATTCAATTTTTAAGTTATTTCCTACTTAGTATAAGATCATATTAGCCGTTCTAAGTGACTGCCAGGCTTAGTGATTAGCCTGCTAAGTGAATGCATTAGATTGAGTTTTGGGGGGTAGCTTAAGGCTTTGGGTAAAATTTAAAAGCTGGTCGATATTTTGGTTTTCATTTCACAAGAAATATTTAAGTTGAGCTACTTTGTAACTATGATTTGACTTCTACATGTTTTTGTATACTGACATTGACTTTTTTTTTCATTTTGATAAAAGTTTCTATTGGAGCAGCCACTTGAGAAATGTTAAACATAAAAATACTTTTATTTGGGGTGTCTGCGTGGCTCAGTCATTCAGCATCTGCCTTCAGCTCAGGTCATGATCCCAGGGGTCCTGGGTTTGAGCCCCACCCACATTGGGCTCCCTGCTTGGCGGGAAGCTGGCTTCTCCCTCTCCCACTCCCCCTGCTTTTGTTCTCTCTCTCGCTGTGTCTCTTTCTGTCAAATAAGTAAAATCTTAAAAAAAAAAAAAGAAAGAAAGAAAGAAACTTTTACTCTTTTAAGTAAATATCAGTATTTAGGATATAGTGATTACATAATTAGACTGAATGAAAGATTACTAATGAATTATATGGTTAAATTATCTTTGCATATTATAGAACCCTATATATTAAAGTACTTCATTTGATTAATGCCTATTTTCCATGGCAGTTCACACTGACTTGTAAGACTTAGGCATTCAGAAAGTCCTCAGGCACCTGGGTGGCTCAGTCCTTTAAGCATCTGACTCTTGATGTCACCTCAGATCTTGATCACAGGGTTGTGAGTTCAAGCCCTGTGTTGGACTCCATGATATGCATGGAGCCTACTTTAAAAAAAAATTCTTGTTAGCCATATTATCTTACCAATATTAGAAGTTTTTCATGTTTTTTATACCAATCATATAAACAAGGGCTTGTACTATACCTGTAATCTCTTTTTAGTATATAAAAAGACTTCATTCAAATTGTGTTTACCGGGTGTTGTCTGCTTAATAGGGTTTTAAGTATAAATGTTTTAACTACCTTATATAGCTCCTTTATCTTTGTTTTCTCAACTGCTACAGCAGTAATAGTCCTAGTGGTACTTAAATGCTTTAGCTGCTTTGATAGAGGGACTTAATATGCTTAAATGAGAGGAACTGAATGAACAACGATAAACAGCAATAGGACTGAATTTCTTTCTAGGAGAATGGTTACCAGTCTTTGTTGAGCAGCGATGATCAACTGTTTATTTATGAGACAGCTGGAGTGCTGATTGTTAATAGTGAATATCCAGCTGAACGGAAACAAGCCTTAATGAGAAATCTGTTGACCCCATTGATGGAGAAGTTTAAAATTCTGTTAGAAAAATTGATGCTGGCACAAGATGAAGAAAGACAGGCATCGCTAGCAGACTGTCTGAACCATGCTGTTGGATTTGCCAGGTGAGTGTGATTATAATTAAAATTGTAAATTGGGTGTCTATACACACAAAGAACCATTTATATGGATCTGTTAGAATTGGGCATACCCATATTTCAAAGACTGAATTGTGGAGAGAATTATCTAAACCTTCCTTCTCTAAACCCAGTGAATTCGAAGATTTAGTTGAAGAAGGGAATAGATCACATAACATTCTGCATTTCTGGTTTGACAACTGTCTGAAGCGTTAACTCCTCTGACTTCTTTAGAATAAACTGTTCATGTGTTTGAGGGAATTAGCCGAAGAGTTTTTTGTTTTTGTTTTTTAAAAGAATATTTGTCAGAGAGCACAAGCAGCGGGGAGCGGCAGGCAGAGGGAGAGGCAGGCTGTCTGCTGAGCAAGGACCCCGATGTAGGGCTCAATCCCAGGACCCTGGGATCATGACCTGAGCCAAAGGCAGACAGATGCTTAACTGACTGAGCCACTCAGGTGTCCCTGGCTAACGAGTTTATAGAACAGTGACATACTGGGACATCTTAGATCAGTCCTGGTACTGATAATCTTTTTTTTTTTTTTTAAATTTTAAGATTTTTTTTAATTTATTTGACAGACAGAGATCACAAGTAGGCAGAGAGACAGAGAGAGAAGAAGGGAAGCAGGCTCCCTTTCAAGCAGAGAGCCTGATGCGGGGCTTGATCCCAGGACCTTGGGATCATGACCTGAGCCGAAAGCAGAGGCTTTAACCCACTGAGCTACCCAGGCGCCCCGGTACTGATAATGTTGAGGCTTCTTTTTAGCTCTCTCATTTTGTCCTGAAGACTACCCAAGCTACCTCTTCTTTCTCTCGGCCCATATATTTTATTGGCAAACAATAACAGTATGAAAGTTGCAGTGATTGCTGTTTAGAAGCTGCACAGAGAAATTGTTCTACAGAGTACTTCAGTGCAAAAGCTAATGTTACGTTTTATAAATAACTTGATTCTAAACATTGTTTACTAAATTTAAATCAGGAGTTTGTAGATTGTCTAGAACAGCCTAGTCATAGCAGTGGATTTTTTTTTTCTTTTTTTCTACGTACTTTATCAGTAGGATTTTAGTAAAACATTTAGGTGGGTTCTCATTAGAAGGCTTATATCAATTACCTCTCATTCATTTAATTTGAACCCTTTCTGGAATGGCAACTGGAAGCAATAATAGTACAAATAGCCATATTAGTTAAAGATGGAAGCAGTTGTGACATAGAATGTAAATAATTGGCTTCTTAGTTTTGTCAAATGTGTAATTAGCTGTGCATTATTTTTCATTACTCCATAAAACTTTTATTAAAGCAAAAAATTAATACTAGTTGCTTGATTTTGCTTGTGTAGCCGAACCAGCAAAGCTTTCAGCAACAAGCAGACTGTGAAACAGTGTGGCTGTTCCGAAGTTTATCTGGACTGTTTACAGACATTCTTGCCAGCTCTCAGTTGTCCCCTGCAAAAGGATATTCTCAGAAGTGGAGTTCGTACTTTCCTTCATCGCATGATTATTTGCCTAGAGGAAGAAGTTCTTCCATTCATCCCGTCTGCCTCAGAACACATGCTCAAAGATTGTGAAGCAAAAGACCTCCAGGAGTTCATTCCTCTTATCAACCAGATTACAGCCAAATTTAAGGTACCACAGACCTTTTAGAGCTCAGAGAATCTCCTGACTTACAAATTAGATATGTTGATCTTTAGATACATTTTGTTTTGTTTTGTTTTTTAATAGAAGTCACTTGAGGGCATAGACCATAAATATTGTTGTCATCGCCAGTGACTCACACACTACCTGACACATAGGCCATGCTTAATGGATGTTTCAATAAAAATAAACCTTATCTGCTCTGTTCTGAAGAAACAGTCTGTTTTAGAAAAGCAAATGAAAATGCCATTGAGTACTAAAATGTCTAGAGGTAAATAAAAACTTGCACCTTGGGTGCCCAAGCAGAAGTTTGAAGTTAATTCATTGTGCTAAAGGCAGTTTTATTGTACAAGGAAATGTAAACCAAGTATAAGCTGGCATATAAAAATGGCTAACTTGTAGTGCTTTCTGTTCAAAATCCGTTCTAAGCCTTTTTTTGGTATATTAATTCATTTGATCCTCCTAATAGCCCTAGAGAGAACCATTGTATTTTATAGATGAAGAAACTGAGACACAGAAGTTAAGCAATTTGCATCAAGGCACATAAAGTCTTGAGAGCCCAGTCTTAAAAATTCTGCATGTAATTTAGCAATAGAATTCATTTCTTGATAATTCGTGGCAGTATTCAGTTGTGAAATATATCTGAATCCCTGTTTTGGGGGGGTTTTTTTGTTGTTTTTTTTTTTTTTAGATTTTACTTATTTTACAGAGAGATAGCGAGAAAGCGAACACAAGGCGGGGAGAGGGAGAAGCAGGCTTCCTGCTAAACAGGGAACCTCATGAGGTGCTCCATCCCAGGACCCTAGGGTCAGGACCTGAGCCAAAGGCAGATGCTTAATGACTGAGCCACCCAGGCGCCTCTGAATCCTTATTATTTTAACCTGATTCTTTAACTGTAGGAAATGCGTTGAGCTAACAGTTTTAAAGATTTAAATAATGTATATGCCTAACACAGATTTTTGTCCTAGTACTGATATTTGCCAACAGAATTATGTAAATACATATCCTAAATAGAAACTCTGCTTTTTGTAAAGGCTTTTTGTAAAATGTGTTTTTCTAAGTTTTATATTAACATTTTTCATGTTTCTGAATATTAATTTTTGTTTTTATCTTCAGATACAGGTATCTCCATTTTTACAGCAAATGTTTATGCCTCTACTTCATGCAATTTTTGAGGTATTGCTCCGACCAGCAGAAGAAAATGACCAGTCTGCTGCTTTAGAAAAGCAAATGTTGCGAAGGAGTTACTTTGCTTTCCTGCAAACAGTCACAGGCAGTGGAATGAGCGAAGTCATAGCAAATCAAGGTGGGACGCTGAGATTATCTGCTTGAAGCCTTGTTGCTGTTGTACATCAGTATGAGCAAGAGCTAGTTGAAGTAAAAATCAAACTTTTTTTTTTTTTTTTAAAGATTTTATTTATTTATTTGACAGAGAGAGATCACAATTAGGCAGAGAGGCAGGCAGAGAGAGAGAGGAGGAAGCAGGCTCCCTGCTGAGCAGCGAGCCCGATGTGGGACTCGATCCCAGGACCCTGAGATCATGACCTGAGCCGAAGGCAGCGGCTTAACCCACTGAGCCACCCAGGCGCCCCGTAAAAATCAAACTTTAAAGTGGTTGTGTGTTTGACCCTGGGGTGACAGTTCATTATTATCAAGGTGGGAATCAATTTCGTGTAGAGGACCTTAAAAATATTTTGTATTCAGTTCCCTTTTTCCTAGGGCAGTATTCTTTTTTTTTTTTTTTTTAAGAGTTCATTTATTTATTTGACAGACAGAGATCACAAGTAGGCAGTGAGGCAGGCAGAGAGTGAGTTGGAAGCAGGCCCCCTGCTGAGCAGAGAGCCCAATGCAGGGCTTGATCCCAGGACCCTGAGACCATGACCTGAGCGGAAGGCAGAGGCTTTAACCAACTGAGCCACCCAGGTGCCCATAGGGCAGTATTCTTTAATTGATTCCTTGGTGGTAAAAATAGTATGGTGGCAGCTTGTGAGCATTGACCTGACAGTTGAATCTTACTGGCCAGTTTGCCATTTTGAAATTAAAAGTAAATGGGACTAGCTCTGTGCAGTGCAGTATTGCAGCCAATGAGGTTTATACAAGGTGCGATTGTTGCTAATTGAAAAATAAATGGGACTGTTTTGAGCAACATAGAGAATTTTGCTATGTAAGAAATCTAGAGGGCAATATAACAAGGGACTAGTTACTTTTCAGTGTTTTATGCTTAAAATTTAAGATCCAGATTAGTAAAAACTGAGGGATCTTATCAATTCTGTAAATGGTTTTGTCTTATTACACTATATGAAGTGAGAACTTTTACAAACCCAGCATTACCTTGATTCCAAAACCAAAGACCCCACTGAAAAGGAGAATTATAGAGCCAGTATCCCTGATGAACTTGGATGCAGAAGTTCTCAATAAAATACTAGTAAATTGAATCCAATAGTATATTTAAAGAATTATTCACCTCGATTAAGTAGGATTTCTTCCTAGGCTGCAGGGGTGTTTCAATATTTGTAAGTCAATCAGTGTGATACATGATATTAATAAAAGAAAGGATAGGAACTATATGATCCTGTCAATAGATGCAGAGAAAGCATTTGACAAAATACAGCATCTTTTCCTGATAAAAATCCTCAGCAAGGGTCACCTGGCTGGCTCAGATGGTTGGGCATCTGCCTTTAGCTTGGGTCATGATCTGCGGGTCTTGGGATCAAGCCCCATGTTAGGTTCCCAGCTCAGCAGGAATCTGTCTCTCCCCCTGCTTGTACTCTCTCAAATAAATAAATAAAATCTTTTTTTTTTTTTAAAGATTTTATTTATTTGTCAGAGAGAGCACAGGCAGAGTGGCAGCAGAGGCAGAGGGAGAAGCAGGCTCCCTGCCGAGCAAGCCCGATGTGGGACTCGATCCCAGGACGCTGGGATCATGACCTGAGCCGAAGGCAGCTGCTTAACCAACTGAGCCACCCAGGCGTCCCTCTTTTTTTTTTTTTTTTTTTTTTAAGGATTTTTATTTATTTTATTTTGAGAGACAGTGAGAGACAGCCTGAGAGGGGGAGAAGGTCAGAGGGAGAAGCAGATTCCACGTGGAGCTGGGAGCCCATTGCGGGACCTGGGACTCCAGAATCATGACCCAAGCCAAAGTCAGTCGCTTAACAGCTGAGCCACCCAGGTGCCCTGAATAAATAAAATCTTTAAAAACAAAACAAAACCTTCAACAAAGTAGGGATAAAGGTAACATACCTCAACATCATAAGGCCATATATGAAAGATCCACAGCTAATATCATCCTTGGTAGTGAAAAACAGAGCCTTTCCCCCATGGTCAGGAACAAGACAGGGATATCCACTCTCCCCACATTTAGCATAGTCCTGGAAGTCTTAGCCTCAACAATCATATGACGAAAAAAATAAATAAAAGGCATGCAGATTGGCAAGGAAGAAGTCAAATTTACACTATTTGCAGACAACATGATACTCTGTGTAGAAAATCCAAAAGACTCCACCAAATAATTACTGGAATTTATACAGGAATTCAGCGAAGTCACAGGATATAAAACCAATGTGTAGAAATCTGTTGCATTTCTATACGCCAATACAAAGCAGCAGAAAAAGAAATCAAGGAGTCAATCCCATTTGCAATTGCATCAAAAACCATAGGATACCTAGGAATAAATCTAACTAAAGTAAAAGATCTATACTCTGAAAACTATAAAACACTTATGAAAGAAATTGAAGAGAACACAAAGAAATGGAAAAGCATTCCATGCTCATGAATTGAAAGACAAACACTGTTAAAATGTGTATATTGCTCAAAGCAGTCTACACATTTAATGCAATCTCCATCAAAACACCACCAGTATTTTCTACAGAGTTAGAAAAAACAATCCTAAAATTTATAAGGAACCACAAAATACCTTGAATAGCCAAAGCAATTCTGAAAAAGAAAAACCTGGATGGAGGTATCAGGATTCCAGATTTTAAGCTATATTACAAAACTGCAGTCATCAAATTAGTATAGTACTAGCATGAAAACAGACATCTAGATCAATGGAACAGAATAGAAACCCCAGAAATGAACCCATAACTGTATGGTCAGCTGATCTTTGGCAAAGCAGAAAAGAATATCCAATGGAAAAAGGACAGTCTCTCCAACAAACGGTGTTGGGAAAACCAGACCTCCAATGGAAAAAGGACAGTCTCTCCAACAAACGGTGTTGGGAAAACCAGACAGCCACATGCAGAAGAAGGAAACTGGACCACTTTCCTACATCATACACACAAATAAATTCAAAATGGATAAAAGACCCAAATAGGAGATGGGAAACCATCAAAATCCTAGAGGAGAACAAAGGCGGAAACTCTTTAACCTCAGCCATAGCCACTCCTTACAAGACACATCCTCACAGGCAAGGAAACAAAAGGATCTTCATCAAGATAAAAAGCTTCTGCACAGCAAAAGGAAATAGTTGACAAAACCAAAAGACAACTGACAGAGTAGAAGATATTAGCAAATGTTTTATTGGATAAAGGGATAGTATTCAAAATCTATAAAGAAGTTACCAAGCTCAGGGGCACCTGGGTGGCTCAGTGGGTTAAGCCTCTGCCTTCAGCTCAGGTCATGATCCCAGAGTCCTGGGATCGAGCCCCACATCGGGCTCTCTGCTCAGCAGGGGGAGCCTGCTTCCTCCTCTCTCTGCCTGCCTCTGCCTGCTTGTGATTTCTGTCAAATAAATAAATAAAATCTTTAAAAAAAAAAAAAAAAGAAGTTACCAAGCTCAATACCCAGAACAAATAACCCAGTTAAGAAGTGGGCAGAAGACATGAAGAGACACTGTTCTAAAAATGACATCAAGATGGCTAACAGGGGGCGCCTGGGTGGCTCAGTGGGTTAAGCCGCTGCCTTCGGCTCAGGTCATGATCTCAGGGTCCTGGGATCGAGTCCCGCATCGGGCTCTCTGCTCAGCGGGGAGCCTGCTTCCTCCTCTCTCTCTCTCTCTGCCTGCCTCTCTGCCTACTTGTGATCTCTCTCTGTCAAATAAATAAATAAAATCTTTAAAAAAAAAAAAAGATGGCTAACAGACACATGAAAAGCTGCCCAACATCTCTCATCATCAGGGAAATGCAAATCAAAACCAGATGAGATACCATCTCAAACCTGTCAGGATGGCTAAAATTAACCCAAGGTATAATAGATGTTGGCAAGGATGTGGAGAAAAGGAAACACTCTTGCACTATTAGTGGGAATGTTAACGTGCAGCCATTCTGGAGAAGAGTATGGAAGTTCCTCAACAAGTTAAAAATAGAACTACCCTATGACCCAACAGTTGCACTACTAGGTATTTAGACAGAAATACAGATTTGAAGGGATACGTGCACCTGGATGTTTATAGCATCATTATTAACAGTAGCCAAACTATGGAAAGCACCCAAATGTCCATGGACTGATGAAGGGATAAAGATGTGGCAGATAAATACAATGGAATATTAGCTATCAAAAAATGAAATCTTGCTCTTTGCAGCGACATGGGTGGGAACTAGAGTGTGTTAAGCCAAGTGAAGTAAGTCAGAAAAAGACAAATACTGTATGATCTTACTCTGGTGGAATTTAAGAAAGAAAATATGAACATACGGGAATGGGGAAAAGAAAGGAGAGAGCAAAACAAGCTATAAGAGACTCAACTATAGATTACAAACAAGGTTGATGGAGGGAGGTGGGTAGGGAGGGGATGGGTTATATGGGAGATGGGTATTAAGGAAGGTATTATGAGCACTCAGTGTTGTATGTATGTATGTGTGTTAACCACCTAAAATGTAAATTTAAAAAATTTAAAACTTTAAAAATAAAAATAAAAGCTAATTAAATTACCCAAAAATAAAAATTAAAAGAAACAATGAGGGCTGCACAGGTGGCTCAGTCAGTTAAGCTTCTATGATCCTAGAGTCCCGGGGTTGAGCCCCCTTTTGGGCTCCCTGCTCAGAAGGGAGTCTGCTTCTGTCTCTGCTCTGCCCCTGCTCCATTTCTCTCTCTCTCTCTCTCAAATAAATAAATAAAATCTTTTACAAGAAAAGAAATAACAGAGTGCTTCAGGTTGCCTTTCTAGGTTCTTTTTAAAATTAAACTTAGGGCACCTGGGTATCTCAGTCAGTCCATTAAGTGTCGGACTCTTGGTTTCAGCTCAGGTCATGATGTCAGGATTATGGGATGGATCCCCATGTCAGGTTCCCTGCTCAGTGGGGAGTCTACTGGAAGATTCTTCCTCTAACCTCACTCGTGCTCTCTTTCTCTCTCAAATAAATTTTAAGATTAAACTCAAATTTTTATTTCTCTTCAGGTGCAGAGAATGTAGAACGAGTGCTGGTGACTGTTATCCAAGGAGCAGTTGAATATCCAGATCCAATTGCACAGAAAACCTGTTTTATCATCCTCTCCAAGTTGGTAGAACTCTGGGGTAAGAGAATTTTAAAAAATAAAAAAACCAAAAACACTTCATTCCACAACCTGTTTCTTAAGACCCTTAGAGATGAAATGGAACCCTGGCTCTAACATAGACAGGAGCTGGGAGTTAACTGTGCCCAGTGATAACTAATTGACTTTCTTTTTATACAAGATGAAAATTTGAATTCTCTTGACAGGAGGAAAAGATGGACCAGTGGGATTTGCTGATTTTGTTTATAAGCACATTGTCCCCGCATGTTTCCTAGCACCTTTAAAACAAACCTTTGACCTGGCAGATGCACAAACAGTGTTGGTAAGCACCTAGGAATCTTTGTTTACCTTGTGTACATCTTGTGTATTCTAACTCAAATTTCTTTAATGCCAGGCTGACTATATTAGTCTCATTGCCATTATTTTTAGTTAATTTCAAATTAGGATTCATTTTTAAAAGGTTGATATTTTCTCAACCTTTTGTATATTCTTACTGAATCCTGATACTTAAGTTTCATATGTAAAATCCAGCTCCTTCAACTTTAACAGCCTCCATCTCCTCTTTTTCTAGAACCTTGAAAAGTGTACATGATGTAAGCACTTATTAAAACTTGATTGAGTTATTAGTTTTCTACTACTTTCATTCTGAACCTTGTGCACAGTGGTTTTTTCCTAACCATTAAGAGTAACTTTCTTTTGCTTGGAAAGTAGTTTCCCTAGATCTCATTTTCAGAATACTGATGTCAGGCAGAATCCATTCTTCATTTCCCCAAAACCTAGTAAAACCTAGATTTTATAATTTGATACGCTGTGCATTAAGACAGCATTTTTAAATTTTATTCCTTTTTCTATCCAACCCACTTATTCCATATGCCTGTCACTTTCCTTCCTCTGTCCCTTGTTTGGGAGTAATTGTTAATGAGCAGTGGCCAGGGAAATAAAGAGACAAGTGAGATCAGTAACCGAAAATGAAGTGTATTAAAATACTCACACTTGTTTTTCATAGGCTTTATCTGAGTGTGCGGTGACATTGAAAACAATTCATCTCAAACGGGTAAGCCTTGCATTGTGTGCCCCTTTGTTTTCATCATACATGGAGATTTGTTATGGTTTTAATTGTGTTTGACTTGTCTTGTTACTGTATCTTTTGTAAAAGTTGATTTAGTTCTTTTTTGAAGGTGAGGAAAAGGTTGAATGAAAGTAACGGTATCTGTTACTGTCCTTTATGTTTTAGATAACAAGAAGTTTAAAATATATGTTTGTTTTGGTTTGACAAATAATGTGAAAAAATTATAAAAAGATCCACGTTTTATGACTTAGTTGGCTTTTCACAGCCAGATTTCTCCAAATTCTTAAGTACTATAAATGGTTAGAGTTCTTCACTACTTCAGAATGTTTTGTTCTTCTTGTCAGTCTAATTGTTTGTAAAATTTTAAGTGATTCTGGCTAAATCCAATTGGTGACTTGTTTACCTGGTACAATATATTTTAGTAACGTGAATAGATTGTGAACATTTAAAAATCAGGTACTGAGGTGCCCGGCTGTCTCCCTTAGTGGAGCATGCAGCTCCTGATTTCAGGATTGTGAGTTTGAGTCTCCTGTTGGGCATGGAGGCTACTTAAAAAAATAATAAAATTTTAAAAATAAAAATCAGATACTTATTTTAAAAAGAATAGTTCTTGTCTCCAACCTTCTCAAAGCCAGGATGCCAACAAAGGACTGGCATTCCCACAGAGCAGTTTCCTCCAACCCCTCAAAAAAGTATTCATCAGTCTCCACGCAGTCCACTCCCTCATTTGAACTTGAGGTTTTGATTCTGATAAAGATTTGGAGGGTTTTTATTTCTGCAGTAATTTCTCTAGGCCTGCTGTATGCTAGGGTGAAGAATATGTGGGGATTGGGTGCAGGGCGGGTATAACAGGGGAGCTATATAAAGATGAATTAAGTTTAAAAGTCCCCCAATATTTTTAGGACTTAGAATCAGGGGACACAATGTGTAAATAACTCAGTGGGTTAAGTACCTGAATAGAAATAAATTAATACATCTATATTAAATGTAATATTGTGAGACTAAAGATGAGCAAGTAATATGGCTCTGATGGCAGTATGAGAAAGCCATAGGATAGAAGTAGTCTTGTTCGTTGTTGGGTTTTTTTTTTTTTTAAAGATTTTATTTATTTGTCAGAGAGAGCACACAAGCAGGCAGAGGCAGAGAGAGAACCAGGCTCCCTGCTGAGCAAGGAGCCTGATGTGGGACTCGATCCTAGGACCCTGGGATCATGACCTGGACCGAAGGCAGCGGCTTAACCAGCTGAGCCACCCAGGCGTCCCTTGGTTTCTTTTTTTTTTTTTTTAATATTTTATTTATTTATTTGACAGACAGAGACCACAAGTAAGCAGAGAGGCAGGCAGTGAGAGAGGAGGAAGCAGGCTCCCCGCTGAGCAGAGAGCCCGACGTGGGGCTCGATCCCAGGACGCCGGGATCATGACCCGAGCCGAAGGCAGAGGCCTTAACCCACTGAGCCACCCAGGCGCCCCCCTTGGTTTCATTTTTTGATAAGCTTTAGGATTCATTGGACTGACAGGAGGAGGAGATTCATTGGACTGACAGGAGGAGGAGCTGTCATTCTGAGCAAAGTTAAGGAGGTATATGAAGACAGTGTAGACGTTGCCTTGTAGATTTGATAGAAAATAATAGAATTACCTGTTTAGCTAAAATAGGGAGGTAAAAGTCATAGCTAAAAAGTAAAATAGGACTAGGTGGTAAAAAGCCTTGTGTCATATATGAAAAGTTGGGAAGTCAGTGGGCACTAGGGTTATAATTGAGGATAGCTTGAAGCAGATTCAGAGAGCAGTTTGGAATATGGGTCTGAGGCAGTTAGAACTAAATACTGATTTTGGAGTCCACAGTGTATAGTCAGTGCAAAGTGGTAGGAACGAATGAGACTGTTTAAGACCAGAATAGAAAAAACCCTGGCTAAAGCAAGAGTTAAGAGAAAGCTAAAAGTGTAACCAGAGGTATGAATGTTAAGAGAAAAGAGTCATAAGAGTCATAATAGAACGTCGAGGGGGGCACCTGGCTGGCTTAGTTGGTGAAGCATGTAGCTCTTCATCATGAGATTGTGAGTTTGAGCTCCATGTTGGGTGTACAGATTATTTAAAAATAAAATCCTTTAAAAAAGGAAAATCAAGGAGGATAAAAAATGAATAGAAACAGTGAGAATGGTATTTGTAATTCCAAAATATTTGTCTAGTTTTTGGAAGCTCTAATTTAGACACACCGAAGTGAATCAAACAGAATATTCTATTTAAAAATGTCTCCCTTGGTTCTATTTTCTCATTTATTCATTTGACTGATTTTCTCTTGAGGCACACATTTACTTTTCCTGATTTTAAAAAAAACAACAGGGACGCCTGGGTGGCTCAGTTGGTTAAGCAGCTGCCTTCGGCTCAGGTCATGATCCCAGCGTCCTGGGATCGAGTCCCACATCGGGGTCCTTGCTCCGCAGGGAGCCTGCCTCTCCCTCTGACTCTGCCTGCCACTCTGCCTGTGCTCTCTCTCTCTCTCTCTCTCTGACAAATAAATAAATAAAATATTTAAAAAAAAAAAATAAAAAAAAAATAAAAAAAAAAAAAACAACAACACTTCATTTTTAAGTGAGAACAGTGGGGTTATATGAGGTGATGGACAATGCATGGGCACTAAATATAGGAGAGTACACTGAAGAAAAAGATGAAAGGCACCTGGCTGGCTCAGTCGGTAGAACATGCAACTCTTGATCTTGGGGTTGTGAGTTCAAGCCCCACAGTGGCTGTAGGACTTACTTTAATAAAGAGAGCAGGGGCAAGGGTGGGGAAATAACTTGCATTTTGCAGTGAAATGCAGCGCAAAAAAAAAAAAAGAAGAAGAATATAGATATAATACTAAATAACGTTAACATGTAGTGAATGCTAAGCACTATTCTAAAAGCTTTATATTTCTTAACTCATACACCCCTCACAATAACTCCATTTTTCGGATGGGGAAACTGAGACTCAGATTAAGTAACCTCAAGTTACCAGAAATTTTGCAGAGTCAAGCCTCAAATCAAAGCAGTCTGACTCCAGACTGTATTCTTCTTTTATAAGATTTATTTATTTGACAGCAAAAGCAGGGGGAGCAGCAGAGGGAGAGGGCGAAGCAGGCCCCCTCTGAGCAGGAATCCCAATGGAGGGCTCCATCCCAGGATCATGACCCAAGTCAAAGGCAGACAGACGCTTAACCCACTGAGCCACCCAGGCACCCCCAGACTATATTCTTAATCACAATACCATACTGTTTTTGACATGTACATGTATCATTCTAACTTCTTTTTATGCATCATTAATATCAAGGTAATTCAGTTATAATGATCTTTTGGTTTTCAGGGCCCAGAATGTGTTCAGTATCTTCAACAAGAATATCTGCCTTCCTTGCAAGTAGCTCCAGAAATAATTCAGGTAAGAGCTGTCAGAGCAGGCATTCCTCTTAATTCAATTAAAGAAATAAGACTGTGTAGTTCAACCTAAATACTGATTCAAGAAAGTTAAACTGCGGGGCACCTGGGTGGCTCAGTAGTTTGAGCCTCTGCCTTCAGCTCAGGTCATAGTCTCAGGATCCAGGGATCAAGCCCTGCATCAGGCTCTCTCTCAGCAGGGAGCCTGCTTCCCCATCTCTGTGCCTGCCTCTCTGCCTACTTGTGTTCTCTATCTCTGTGAAATGGATAAATAAAACCTTTTAAAAAATATATATATTTTTTTTTTTTTTTTAAAGAAAGTTTACCTTCAGCTTGATGTTTCACTACAGAGTTCAAACTTCAGGGGTACATGAAATTGAATGGGAGAAAATTATATTTTTATTTTTACTAACCTTTAACCAAAAGTTTAATTTCCTACCATTGTGTAGGTGACAAATCACAAATCACAGTAGCATTCACATTGCCTGTGACTTTGTCACCAATAGAAATCACAGCTGTTTTTGTGTCACATTAGTTGTTCTAGGAATCTCACAATACTATTTATACTTAAGTATATTGAAATTAGGAGTTCTGAAGATACACCACTAGACCTTGCTATCCAAGTCAGTCAGTAATCGTATTATTCCAGCACATATCAAAAAATTTTTAATAACCATTTTGATAACCAAAGCTTCTTTTTTAATCCCATATATTGTAAATTATAAATTTTTAAAAGCATGCTATAAAGAGTCCAGTAGGCTCCCCAAATTGCCAAAGGGCACTACAATACACAAACCTATTGTGAAGATTTGTGCTAGGTAGTTTATTTTACATATGCGAAGCTTATCAGTGCTTACTTTCTAAAACTGAAACTGTACTGTGAAGTATCTGGAAAGCAATCTTACATTTTTACACTATTGCAGAGTAATTTTTTTAATGGCATTCAGTAATTTTCTTGGCATATAGTTACCTAGACTTGTCCAACAGCACATAGATCTAATTGAGGTATCAAAGTTTTGATTACAAATCTCTTCATCAGATTCTAAGAATTGTTTTTTTACTAACAGTGTTTTTAAAGAGTTTTTATGCTATTTTATGAAAGATAATGAAAAATTTGATTGAAAAATAGGATAGATCCTGCATAAGATTGATCATAAAACTCATTTTTAATGAATTTATGATCTCTTATTTCATGACATACCATCTTTGAAGATATTAATGAATTTTCTCAGCTATTATTTATTACATAAGGAAGGTAATGTTTTAATGAAAGCAATAAATTGCTAATTACTCAATGATCTTAATGCCCATCAAAAATAGAAATACACCAGATTGTTAAGTAAAGCAAAATTCTATTTCTCTCTAATAATCTGATTATAAAAAATAAGCATCCCCAGTTTTCCTTTTTTCATATGCCTTTTGACAGTACCATTAGCAGAATTCTATTAGAGAGACTTAACCTCTTTTTCTTTTGGTCAAGCTCTGCTCAGTTACCACTCTTACTAGGTGAGAACAGTCAGAGCAATGTAGTTTTTATTCCATTCTTCCTTCTCAGGCATGAGTCAACCTTGTTTAGGAGAGCCATGCTCTCAAAAGTGAAAGCAAAATGCTCTCACGTGCTCTCACGTGCTACAGCATGAATGAACATTGAGGACATTATGCTAAGTGAAATAAGCCAGTCACGGAAAGAGAAATATTGTGTAATTGCACCTAAATGGAATATCTAAAGTAGTCCAACCCTTAGGAACATAAAGTAGAATGGTGGTGGTCAGGGGTTTGCAGGGGGAGGGGGAATTGATGGTCAATGGGTATAGTTTTAGTTTTACAAGGTGAAAAATTCTAGAGGTCTGTTGCACAACACTATGTATGTAGTTAATCCTAGTGTACTGTATATACAAAAATAGTGGTTAAGGGACACCTGGGTGGCTCAGTGGGTTAAGCCTCTGCCTTCGGCTCAGGTCATGATCTCAGGATCCTGGGATTGAGCCGCACATCTGGCTTTCTGCTCAGCAGGGAGCCCGCTTCCCCTTCTCTCTCTGCCTGCCTTTCTGCCTATTTGTGATTTCTCTCTCTGTGTCAAATAAATAAATAAATAAATATCTTTTTTTTTTAATCCTTAAAAAAAAAACAGTGATTAAGATGTTCAGTTACATGTTTTTGTTTTTTTTAAAAAACACAATTCAAAAAAGAAAACTGGATTTGAATTACAGTGAATTTAATACAATTAGATTCATTCCCTTTCTCTCCTATCTCGGCCCCTCAGGAGTTTTGTCAAGCGCTTCAACAGCCTGATGCTAAAGTTTTTAAAAATTACTTAAAGGTAGGTATTTGGAAAAACTTACATATCTTCATACCATCAGGTAATATTTTAGAGAGGAGAGAGAATACGTATTATAATACTGTGTCATACTCTGGTCTTACCAATCATTACTTATTTGGGGATGTCTTCTAAAACCTGCTTATAAAAATTTGTAGTTTTGGGGTGCCTGGGTGGCTCAGTGGATTAAGCCTCTGCTTTCAGCTCAGGTCATGATCCCAGGGTGCTGGGATCGAGCCCCACATCAGGCTCTCTGCTCAGCGGGGAGCCTGCTTCTCTTTCTCTCTCTCTCTCTCTCTCTCTGCTTGCCTCTCAGCCTACTTGTGATCTCTGTCTGTCAAATAAATAAATAAAATCTTTTAAAAAAAAATCTGTAGTTTTAAATGTTATTCGTTAGAGTTTTCTATAAAGCCCCTTTCAACTGAGTTCTTAGAAGAGATCATAAAAAGTGAGGTAAGCATACTGTGTACATGCTTGAACATACTATGAAAATGCCAGGCAATTTCGTTTTACAGTTTGTAATGTAATTAAGAAGTACAGGATTGAGACAGCAAGTAATGTTTAAGAACATGTGCGTAGGGTGCCTGGGTGGCTCAGTCATTGAGCGTCTGCCTTCCGCTCAGGTCATGATGCCAGGGTCCTGGGATAGAGCTCCGCATTGGGCTCTCTGCTCAGCAGGGAGCCTGCTTCCCCCCCTCTCTCTACCTGCCTCTTTGCTTACATGTGATCTCTCTCTCTGTGTCAAATAAATCTTTTAAGAGGGGGTGGGGCGCCTGGGTGGCTCAGTGGGTTAAGTCCTCTGCCTTCGGCTCAGGTAATGATCCCAGGGTCCTGGGATCAAGCCCTACGTCGGGCTCTCTGCTCAGCGAGGACCCTGCTTCCTCTTCTCTCTCTGCCTGCTTCCCTGCCTGCTTGTGATCCCTGACTATCAAATGAATAAATAAAATCCTTTAAAAAAGAGAGAGAGAGAGAGAGAGACAGGGCACCTGCGTGGCTCAGTGGGTTAAGTCCTCTGCCTTCGGCTCAGGTCATGATCCCAGGGTCCTGGGATCGAGCCCTGCGTCGCACTCTCTGCTCAGCTTCCCTTCCTCTCTCTCTGCCTGCCTCTCTGCCTACTTGTGATCTCAGTCAAATAAATAAATAAAATCTTTTAAAAAAAAGAGAGAGAACATGTGCCCATATTGAGTTGAAAGAAACTAAAAATATAAAAACAGAAGTATGAGTTACTTGGTTATATCCTGTTTTTGAAACTTTTGAATTGTAAAACGGACAGAAAAAATCCTCAGATTGAGCAATCAATGCTTTTTTACATTCATAAATTGAACAGATTTTTTATTTTATTTTATTTTTTTTTTTAAAGACTTTATTTATTTGACAGACAGAGAATCACAAGTAGGAGAAGAGGCAGGCAGAGAGAGAGGAAGAAGCAGGCTCCCCACTGAGCAGAGAGCCCGACACGGGGCTTGATCCCAGAACCCTGGGATCATAACCTGAGCTGAAGGCAGAGGCTTTAACCCACTGAGCCACCCAGGCTCCCCAGGTTTTTTATTTTAAATATTTATTTGAGAGAGAGCACATGGGGAAGGAGCATGAGATCATGACCTGAGCCAAAACCAAGAGTTGGATGCTTAACCAACTGAGCTACTCAGACATCCCATAATTGAGTGAATTTAAAAAAAAAAAAAAAAAACTCTCCGGGTTGGGGTGCCTGGGTGACTCAGTTGGTTGAGGGTCATGGTCCCAGGGTGCTGGGATCAAGCCCCTAATTGGGCTCCCTGCTCAGAGAGCCTCCTTCTCCATCTCCCTCTGCCTGCCGCTCTGCCTACTTGTGCTCTCTGTCAAATAAATAAATAAAATCAATCAATCAGCAAATAAAATAAAACCTCTCCAGGAATTCAGATTTACAATTTATATCTCTCACCCAGAAGGTAGTCCTTCATTACTCCATGATGGCTTTTTATGTAACAGGTACTATGCTAACTGCTGCAAACAACCGTATGAGTTACTTTCCTTGCCAATAAAGAGCTCATGTTTTGGAAATAAAATTGCAGTGTAACAAGATAGAACTGTTTTTTGTTTGTATTACTTTCATTCAACAAATTTGAGGACAAAACACTATGCTAAATATATTGGTAGCAGGTGATTTAATGAATAACCACCTGGTTCTTTTGTCTAAGGCACTCTAAAATTGTTAAGTCAGGGCCTTTGCTGAGGAAGTAAGTGTGTGTTGTCCTTAACTTTGCTTCTGTAACATCTGTCCTTGTCCATTTTTTCCCTGGTAGTAGTTTGCCAGCTTATACTGATAGGAGTTTGTGAGAAGATTAGAAGTTACTGTTTAAGATCGGGAACCCTCCCCACTGCCATTTCCCTATAAAATCGAAGTGCCTGTGGAGGTGATGTCTGTTATATAACTGATCCAGCTGGTGAAAGGACTCACAAAAATTGTAACGTTCTACTAAAGGGATCTGTAACAGCTGATCCAGGTACAATGTTGCAGGCTTGTGCTCCAAACATAGTAATTCATCCAGCTGCATTTATAAAGTCTTCCTCCGAAGCCCAACTTTTTTTTCAGTGGGAACATTATCTCCAGGATAGCACTATTCTTGTTTTTGGGAAAGTGAAGTTCCATCTTTTGTGCCTACTCTCTTTAGATGTGATCGATCCTTAGATCTTGCCGATTCTCTCCTCCTCACTCTGAACTTGCTCTCTGTCTCCACTGCTGCTGCTCTGGTGTGGAGTTGGGTTCTCTCGTGCGGATATCCCTTCCCTTGTAGGCAAGCTGAGCTGTTGGAAAACTCTGAATAGTCCTCTAAAATTCATTTGCCTTATACTCTTCATAAACCTATACCGTTGAGGGACGCCTGGGTGGCTCAGTTGGTTAAGCAGCTGCCTTCGGCTCAGGTCATGATCCCAGCGTCCTGGGATCGAGTCCCACATCGGGCTCCTTGCTCAGCAGGGAGCCTGCTTCTCCCTCTGCCTGCCATTCTGTCTGCCTGTGCTTGCTCTCTCCCCCTCTCTCCCTCTGATAAATAAATAAAATCTTAAAAAAAAAAACCTATACCGTTGATTAAAAAATAAACTCATGTTTCTTAGTTTGACATTCATGGTTTTTTGTTGTTGTTGTAGTTGTTGTTGTTTCCTGTTTCTGGTATTAAACCACTTTTCTGATTTCTCTTGCTGGAATGGTCTTTGCTGTTCTTGCTGTTCTTCAAAAATTCTGCCTTATTAGCAACCCTCCTCCTTTATGAATTCTACCCATTCTTTAGGCTTGCCTCAAGCATGGCCTCTTTGTGAGGCTTTGTTATGCTCATGTAGTGATCATTCCTCTCTTCACTTAGTCAACAGATTATTTGTTAAATGAATGCCTGATCTGCTAGATGCTAAGGATACAATGATGAATACAGTCCTTCGTGAGTTTACAACCAGTAGTCTTTCTGGTGCTCACTTAACATATACCTAACTATGTGGGCTCCTGGCTGGCTTACTCTCAGGATCATGAGTTCGTGCCTCACGATGCGTGCAGAGATTACTTAAAAATAAAATCTGTATTTGAAAACAAAAAGAAAAACAACAACAAAAAAAAACATGTAACCTGGGCGCCTGGGTGGCTCAGTGGGTTAAGCCGCTGCCTTCGGCTCAGGTCATGATCTCAGGGTCCTGGGATCGAGGCCCGCATCGGGCTCTCTGCTCAGCAGGGAGCCTGCTTCCCTCTCTCTCTCTCTGCCTGCCTCTCCATCTACTTGTGATTTCTCTCTGTCAAATAAATAAATAAAATCTTTAAAAAAAAAAAAAAAAAAAAAAACATGTACCAAAAAAAAACATGGAAAGTAGTAGGTAATAGTGAACCAGTCACCAGCACAACCTCTAGCCTATTCATTCATACTCTCAAATGTTGAATTGCAAGTATTTTTTTAATAATCAAATAAATAGGGGCACCTGGGTGGCTCAGTGGGTTAAAGCCTCTGCCTTCAGCTTGAGTTATGATCCCAGGGTCCTGGGATCAAGCCCCGCATTGGGCTCTCTGCTCAGCGGGGAGCCTGCTTCTCCCTCTCTCTCTGCCTGCCTCTTGGCCTACTTGTGATCTCTGTCAAATGAATTTAAAAAAAAAAATCTTTATAATCAAATAAATAGTAAATTCCTTAGAGGATAACAGCTGCTATCTTTAGCTTTGGTTTGTTCATTTCTTTCTCAAAATTTAATTGGCCTGTATTAGCTGTGACTGTGTGCCAGTCAGCAAAAGGTATAAAGAACATGTTTTCCTCTGATCACTTGAGTTCTTGCATCAGCGTTAATAACCATATTTTCACTAGTTTCCCAACTAATGTCAACATAAGTTATCTCGAGATTTGATCAAATTGTCCAAAAAAGGAAGTTCTTGTACCATGTGTGGATTTTTTTTTAATTAACATATAATGTGTTATTTGCTGCAGGGGTACAGGTCTGTGCCATGTGTGGATTTATGCAGTATGTGAGATGTTCTAAATATTGATTTTATTTTACAAAAGAATGACTACCACTTACTGGCTTGGAGCCTGTCTTCAGGTAAAAGGTGACATCTTCTGACATCAGCACTAATTGTACTAATATTTTATTTACAGGTATTCTTCCAGAGAGCAAAGCCCTAAGGACTGGATCTCCCTGTGCCTACTTTATGATCAGGAATTCCAGTTGATTTATAAGGAAGCAGTTTTGTGTGCCATTCACACTGGTCTTTTTAACATTGCTTTAAGCTTATTGCAGTATATGTATTGGGATTTCTCTGTAAAATGGGTGTAATTTTCTCTGAATATAGGTATGTGACAACAAGAGAAGTTGCTTGCATGCCAGTGCAAATTTGTTCTATATAAAAATGCTGTTAAAAGATACAGCGCGGTTATTCTAGTACCTTTTTTTTTTTTTACTTGAAACGTTAAATCCTTTATAAAGACCATAGCAGGAAAACAGTGTACTTTTTTTTCAATTGCTAAATATAAAATGTTTGAAAATTTTAATTTTCTTTTATGTGCGCTGTCTCAAAATATGGGGGGAATATAACAAACCAAAACTAAATTTTCGTAGATAGCCATTACATTTCTTTAAACTATTTCGATGCCAATGTTGGTTCTACAGAAGAGAATGGTTTCATAAATTAACTGATTTAAGAGTAGGTACCGGTGTTATACACTTTTTATAAAAAAATAAAAATAAATTTTACGTAGTGAAATCTACCAAGTCTTTTTTGATATTATTATAAGTACTTTAATTTTATTTCATCTCTTTCTGATTTTTCATTTAAAGAATTGCACATATAAGCTTATAGATGATTTATCTATGTTCCCAAAAGGTTACATGGAGCTTAATTCTCTCAGATTATTTTAAAAATTATTTAAAAAGCCTATTTCAATCCATTGCTAGAATTTAAAATCCAATTTTCCCCCTCTTTTATTGGATTTACTTGGGACACTGTACCTATGTGTTAATGATGCTTATAAGTATGTGCCCATTTAGTTAACAGAAGTACTTCTCCCCATTTTTATTCATGACCCTGCAAGAAAGCAAGAGGAAAATAATAGTAAGTAGTATTAGGAAATTAAGAGAGGAGGGATAAACTGAGCAGCAGAATTAAATTATTACAATCATTGGGGAGGGTATGTGTTGTAATGAGCCCTGGATATTATAAGACTGATGAATCACAGACCTGTACTCCTGAAACAAATAATATATTATACGTTAACTGAATTCAAAGAAAGAACAATTACTACAGTCATTTAAATTTAAATTTTACAAGCTCAAGATTTTAGGTGAGGGTTGGTTGTTTTTTTTAACCTTTGGCCCATGTTGTTCCCCTCCCTAAAGTTTTCATGATGGCTTCAGTGGTCTATAAACTTCCTAAAACTATTTTAATTATATACATAAATCTTTCTTGGCGTTAATTACAGTAGTGATTTTAAACATTTTCCTTACATTGTAGAATAAAAGTACTAAACTAAACTAACTGTTAAACTAAATTAACTTTAAAAAAAAGATGGATGAAATGTGTATTATACTTAAATAAAAATGTTTTTAAGAATAGGTAAGTGAGGGGGACCTAACTGGCTCAGTTGGGTAAAGCATTGGACTCTTGACCTCAGGGTCATGAGTTTAAGCCCCATGTTGGGCATAGAGCCCACTTTTTTTTTTCTTTTTTTAAGATTTTATGTATCTAAAAGAGAGCATGAACAGGAGGAGGGGCAGCAAGAGAGGAACAAGCAGACCCTGCTGAGCGCTAGCCTGATATGGGACCAGATCCCAGAACCCTGAGATCATGACCTGAGCCACCCAGGCACCCCCATAGAACTTACTTTTAAAAAATAAATTCTCTCTTAAAAAAAAAAAAAAAAAAAGGATACCTGGGTGGTTCAGTCAGTTAAGCATCCTACTCCTGATTTCGGCTCATGTTATGATCTCAGGGTCAGGGATCAAGTCCCATGTCAGGCTCTGTGCTAAGTGTGGAGCCTGCTTAAGATTCTTTCTCCCTTGGGGCGTGCCTGGGTGGCTCAGTGGTTTAGGCCTCTGCCTTTGGCTCAGGTCATGATCTTAGGGTCCTGGGATCGAGCCCCGCATTGGGCTCTCTGCTCAGCAGGGAGCCTGCTTCCCCCTCTCTCTCTGTCTCTCTGCCTACTTGTGGTCTCTGTCAAATAAATAAATATTTTAAAAAAAAAAAAAAGATTCTTTCCCTCTCCCTCACCCCCTACCCCCACTCGCTCACAAGTGCTCTCTCTCTAAATAAATTAAAATGGGTATGTGAAAGCTTGAAGTGTTCCATTGATAAGCTTTCTTGTACTGTAAGAAAGATCATGGCATCTAGTGCAATAGCACTAGTTTTTCAAAGTATACTAACAAGTCAGCATAGTGCTTAAGAGCTAAGGCAGGTTGCAGATTTGAGTAGGTTCTATTAGTCACTAGTTTTAAAAAGTTTAAGTAATTTAAATAACTTCTCCGTATACATTTCCACATCTGTAAAATGGGGGAGATAATGGTAGCTACCTCACAACCAAGAATTTAAGTATGAATGGCTTCTTATACTACCTGCGCACAAAGACTTCGTATTAGCTATGATCGCTGTACTATTAGCTCCATATATGTAAAGATGACGCCTCCTTTTTCCGTTTAAAGCCTCAAAAGATTGTGTATGTTCAGGATCAAGAGAAAACAAAACATGGAAATTAAGAGTGCAGTAGAAGATAAACTTCATGTTCTATAGTCATGTATAATATCCATCTTTCCCTGAAGTTACCCAGAGCACTTTTTTTTTAGGGAGTACCATAGCAATTAGGAAATTCTGCTTCTTCATGAATTACTTACTTGTATTTAGTTTCCAAAAATAAGCCCCCAAATAATTGTCATGAGAGTGAATCTCACCTCTTGAAAGGTGAGGTCACAAAAGCAAAGACGGATTTGTGTGGCTTGACTATGGAACAGCAAGGGTTTTAAGATGCCTGGTCGAGTTATGTGCCTAACAGTTTATTTAAAGTCTTAAATGTTAACGTTAATTGGTTCACAAACAGCTCTACCTTTAAGAAAATACCTGTGGTATTTCAGTGATAAATAATTTTGGTAAATATGTGAATCAAGGCCTTTGGCTCAGCTAATTACATTTTCTCCCATAAAACTTTTGAGCTGTAGGTCTTACTGTTGTAAGGAACCTGGACAGGTCCCCTTCTTGGTGTTAGATACAGAACTGAAATTGGTTGGAATTGTAAGCAGTAAATAGATTTGTTGTTAGAATGGTTCCATCTAACACTGGTTAATTAAATGGTTTATTTTAACATTGTTTAAAAGTCTAATAAAGTAACTTCCTTTGTAACAACGCATTACTGTGGACTTTTGTTATCACCATTGTGCAAGGAACATAACAGACTTACGTTATGGGGCGGGGGAATGTGCTTAGAGTCAGTATTTGGTGGGGAGAGTTGGGACTGCAAACCCAGATGTGTTCCATTCAAAAGCCCCTGGTTTCCTATTAATTCCTGGTTGCTGTAGTTCTCAACTGGGAAGAATTCTTCCTCGTCAGTCTTACAAGTTTAGCCCTGAAACAGCCAGAGAGTCTCTGACCTCTCCCTATGTTGAGAAAGGCTGCAGTGCAGTCAGTGGGCAGAAGGGATCACTTTAGGGAAGAGCTGCTTGAGATCCTGGAGGCACGAGTATTCAGGACCTCATTTCAGACAAGTTCTCCAACACTTCCATTTTTCAAATACCGTGTAAAGAGGGAGTTAAGACAACTTTCATTCCTGACTTCCTCAACGCAAAAAAAAAAAAAAAAAAAGTAAATAAGGAATTAAATGAGCTTATTTACATTAAGAATTTCACGTCTGGATTATTCTGAGGCGATCATGGGACCCCACTGCAGCCAACACAGCCTTTAAAACACTTTCAGATCTATCCGTCCAGACTGTGTTACTCCCCAGGGACAGCCTCGCACGTGTCCAGCATTCTGCGCACCTGTGACTATTAGAATGTTTGCAATCAGTTCAATGTCTGTCTTCCCTACTGTCACCGCACGTCGCGCTCTGTCGGTGGTTCTCGAGGACGGGGCGGGATTTGCAGTTCTGGGAAACCGAAACTGCTCACTGCGCAGGGCTCCCTAGCTTCACCCTTAGGGTGAGGGAGGGGCAGGCAGAGGGTGCGGACCAGTTCCGACTCCAGGCAACCCCCAGTCTCCCCGCCTCTCCCTACGAAGAACGTGGAAACCAGCAGCCCCACCAGCCCTGGCCGCAGGGTAGGCGGCGGAGGCCGAGGCCCGTCCGGCAGACGTGCGCACGCGCACCGGCGCGCGCCGGCCGTCGGTCACGTGGCCCCCGGCCAGGGCTCGCGAAGCCGGAAGTGTCCCGAGGCTCACGGAGGCCGCGGGAGCCCGCTGGAGCTGGTGCGACGGAGACCTGGCGCGGTAAGTGGGGCGGCGCGGGCAGAGGGGCTGAGCCGCGCGGGGCACGAGCAGGGAGGCCCGCAGGGGCAGGCGCGGAGCGCTCCCGCCCCCGGTGGGAAATTGGGATGCTGAGTCAGAGCGGGGGCGGGGCGGGCGACCCGGGAAGCCCAGCACCACCAGGGGCCGAGCCCTGCCGGGACCTTGGCTGGGTGGCCGCCTCCCGCCCGGGTGTTTGGGGCGTCCGAAATCCGGTAGAATGGTCGTGCGGGCCCGGTCCCTTCCACCTCTACTTCTCGCCCCCCTGCGCGGCCCTCTGACCGGGCGCCCTCCCGGGTCAGCGTTCAGCGACGTTGGGCACGAAGAAAGAGGTGGTGCTCATTACCGGGTATGGGCCCTGGCCGCCCCGGAGAGACGGATTCCCCCTTTTTTTAAAAGAGTTTGACAGTTTTCTACTCCTTTATGAACGTTGACACGAACAGCAGTGTTCAAAGGGTTTGATTTTACCGATGATTCGGTAGACGTTTCGTTAGGGTTTTAGTGATGGTAACGTCGTGGATTGACTAACCGGAAGCTGGAAGCAGAGGACGTCTATTAGTATACATACACACATATAATGTGCATTCCCAAACATTTCCTTTGGGAAATTGCTTACGGGTTTATCTTCCAGTCCGTTTCCCAGGTATTTTCAGCAGATGGCTTCAAAACAAGGTCTACCCGTTAACTGTCCAGTGCATAACCAAAGACCCACTTTTTTCACTCCAGAACGCTGGATTATTAACATAGTGGTAGAGTTTGGAAATCCTTGAACTTTGTCCAGATGCCTGTCATCAAACTTGTTCTCATCCATAGACAGATGGTAACTTTCGTTTTGGACAGTATGAGGAAGTAGGCTTAAGGCAGGCACTAGTAACATACTTGTTGAGTGCCTGCCTATAATGTATCAAAATTTGGGGAAGATTTAAAAAGCAAACACCTTGTGGATGTGCTGAGTCATGTTTTAGCATGCTGTTATTGTGGGTTTATTGGAAGATAGTTTCAAAAGACATTTCCCCTCATCACTGTGAAACTAGTCTTAAATCTTCATATAGAGAGAAGATATCTTAGCTGATAAAAGTGCTTATATATTATTTACTAGCTGTATGTGGGTACCTGGCTGCACTATTTTACATTTACAGTTACCTCAGCACAGTTACAGTAATTAGGAAAGGTTTTTCATTATTGAAAAATATTTGAAAATACTGAAAAGATAGTTGATATTATTAACCTAAGCTGACAGATGTGTATTCCTTGTGAAAAGTGCTTCTTATTTTTATTGCTTATTTCCAATAAGTTAATGTTTAGATAACATTTCTTATCTAAATTAGATGGATGGTAAAGATTATATATCTTAATATATAAGGTTATTGAAAATGGACCATTCTTTATGTTTCTTATGGAATATTGATAGTCATTAATTCATCACTGAATACCTAGTCTGTTCTAATGGACTACAAAGGGATATCAGAATCTGATTTGATTTGGTATTACAGCAGTTTTAATGTGGCATGGTGAGAATATTGTTTATGCTACTAATTTTTATTCCAACATGGAGCTCAAGTATTTTTAATACCCTTGAAGTAATGTAGTTTTCCAGTTACTAAAGGAGAAGGCTAGGTAGGGGTGGTGCTTTTTTTAAAAATCAACTTTATTTTTTAGAGCAGTTTTAGATTTAGCAAAATTGAGCAGAAGATACAGAGATTTTACTTAATACATAATAGCATCCACTTGCTTATTTTTAAAGACTTTGGTAATATACACCTAATATGTGTATATTTATATACTTGGAGATTGGACCGATTATCCTTAATTTCACAAGAGTTAGCAACCTTTCAAGAATAAAAACTTTTTGCATCTTTCCATTATGATTGTCAGGCACCATGCTGATGAAATTTTACCTTATGGAAATGTTATGCCATGGCAACAGTTGTTTTCATTAGTGTAGCTCTGCCCTTAAAGAAAAAAAGTAATTCTTTTCTATACTTCTGTTATATTTGACTTTATGACTTTAAAGATTTTTTTATTTTTATTATTGAACAGAGAGAGAGATCACGAGGCAGAGAGGCAGGCAGAGAGAGAGGAGGAAGCAGGCTCACCGCTGAGCAGAGAGCCGGATGCAGGGCTTGATCCCAGCACCCTGGGATCACGACCCGAGCCGAAGGCAGAGGCTTAACCCCCTGAGCCACCCAGGCAACCCGACTTTATGACTTTAAAACACCTTATAATTCATCACTGACTAATCTTTCAAAACATCTGAAGGAAATAAGTGGCCAGTATCACTCTCCTGAGAAAGATAAAATCTGAAGGGAAATAGATATTTTATGCAGCCTTGGGATAGGTGAGTTAAAGTGAGTATATAAGATGTCATTGGTTAATGTTTTTTTTCAGAGCCCACACGGCATTTTAGTCTTTAATATTGTTGGAAGCTTATATTTTTACATTAGACTGCACTTTTCAGTTTAGCAATAACTAAGTTATGATCTTACTGGAGACTAAAAATAGCTAACATTTGTTCCTTAAATGTGCTGTTCCCTTAAAACAACATGCACTTTTTTTCTTCTCTCTTAGTTTAACAAGAACTCCTGACCAAGCCAAAATGCAGAGCACTTCTAATCATCTGTGGCTTTTATCTGATATTTTAGGCCAAGGAGCTACTGCAAATGTCTTTCGTGGAAGGCATAAGGTTGGTACAGAGAAAACTGTGAAGGCTTTTTATCACTGTATATGTTCTCTTTTGGGAAGCACACTTGTACTAAAATGTGAGACTTGATGAGACTCGATGTTTTCGTTTACCCTGTCTAAAGAGAGTTCTTGTTTTTGTGGTTCAAGTATAGCTTGTGTTAGAGTTAGTGATACCTACCTGATAGTGGCAGAGGTTATGTGTTGGGAGTGGAGAAGAAGAGAATGGTTTAAAAAAGGGACTAGGAAGATTGGTGTTGTGCCTTTTGATTCTTTCCCCAACCTAGTCCTCATAGTGAATGACCTCACTAGCAGAAAAGTTCCTTATGGCAGTGAGTGCATTGGGGTGGGCTACAGATGAAGGAAGTGTGCAAAGGCAGATGCATAGTTTGAGGGGAATCCACAGGTGGTTCTGATATGCTGTATTACAGTTTCATGTCCTAGTAAACCGCATCCTACAAGGTAGATTGGAATAAAAAGAGATTATCAGCAAGGAGCCCACACTTAAAAGGTATGAGGTAAACAGAACTTGTAGTGGAAGTGAGAATAGAATAAAAGGCTAATCTTGGAGGCACTTAAAGAACCAAAAAAGATTTTCTGTCAGATTCTATATAGGAAGATGAAATTAAAGATAATTAAAATAACTTTAAATGAAGAAATTTAAGATCATTAAAGTTTCTATTCTGGGAAGGAAGCTGGAAGAATAATAGAGAAAAAAATCTCTTATAATGCAAATAATCCACTAATTTTTCAGCACTGTGAACTCTTTTTGACTAAATGATATTCGGAGAATTTTAAATTCTTGTTTTCAGAAACAAGAGCTTTAAATATTTGAGTAAGGAGGAGTTTCATGTTTTCCTATAGCTGTGTGATTGCCTGTCAGTTCTGTCAGAAACAATAAGATAAGCATTCAGAGGGGAGGGGCTGTTTCCTCTGAGGAAAGAAGCTGACTGTAAACAGCCTCTGGTTCGCAGTGGCTGAATCAGAAGTGTCATACAGCTTTTAGCCTTTTTCCCTCAGATTCCAGAATTGTCCACAAGTTCTGGGTTCTTTATCAGGTCCATATGGTCAACTTTGGATATTCCTGCCCTAGAAATTGTTTTTGTTTTATGCCCTGTGCCAAGAAGAAAAGAAAATGGGTGGTGACACAAGATTCAATGTTGAGACCACATCTGACTGTCTGTCTTCCTGTGACCCAAATTAACTTTAACAAACTTTAATAATCACTTGGTACATGACAGGCACTGTGACGGATCTAGTGAACATAACCGCAAATAACGTGCAGTTCCTTCCCACAAAGAGTTTTAGGTTTAGCTGGTGTTGGAAAGGACGTAAATTGGAAACTGATGGAATAATAGGTAGTCAGTAGTGACAGAAATTAGGTGAGGCATATTCCATGTATTCTGGTCCTCTTTCCTTACTTAAGATACTTGGGTGTCCTTCATTTAAGTTCCTATATCTAGTAGGCATTCTGCAAATGTTTGTGGAATAAAAGAATGAAGAATGAGGACAGATTAGACCACCCTAAGATAACCCAAAGTTGTTCTTCAAAGGGAACGGAAATGTATTTTATCCCATATAGTCAGAAGACCTAAAATAAGGATTTGAGAGTCATAGGAATTTACTTAGAAGACTGTGAAGAGTCAGTTTAGTATTCAGTCCCTAGTATTCTTACCATGGGTGTATTTTCAGAAATCATGTTTGTTCTCAGTGACATCAATTTCAGAGGTTTAGGTCTATACCTGAAAAATCCTGCTTGCCCTTAACTATTTAAGAATTTTTTTTTCCGGGACACCTGGGTGGCTCCGTGGGTTAAGCCTCTGCCTTTGGCTCAGGTCATGATCTCAGGGTCCTGGGATCGAGCCCTGCATTGGGCCTTTGGCTCAGCAGAGAGCCTGTTTCCCCTCTCTCTCTACCTGCCTACTGTGATCTCTCTCTCTGTCAAATAAATAAATAAAATCTTTTAAAAAAAAAAGATTCTCTCTCCCTCTGCACTTCTTCTCTTTTTTTTTTTTTTTAAGATTTTGTTTATTTTCTTGACAGAGATCACAAGTAGGCAGAGAAGCAGGCAGAGAGAGAGGAGGAAGCAGGCTCCCCACTGAGCAGAGAGCCCCATGTGGGGCTCGATCCCAGGACCCTGGGATCATGACCTGAGCTGAAGGCAGAGTCTTTAACCCTTGAACCACCCAGGAGCCCCTCCCTCTGCACTTCTAAAAAAAAAAGAAGAAGAAGAATTTTTTTTTTCCTCTCCCCCTTTTTTAAATTAATTATTTTTATTAACTTATAATGTATTATTTGCCCCGGGGTACAGGTCTGTGAATCATCAGGCTTACACACTTCACAGCACTCACCATTTTATTTAAGAATTTTTTTTAAAGGTTTTATTTTTATTTATTTATTTATTTATTTGACAGAGATCCCAAGTAGGCAGAGAGGCAGGGAGAGAGAGAGAGGAGGAAGCAGGCTCCCCACCGAGCAGAGAGCCCAATGCAGGGCTCAGTCTCAGGACCCTAAGATCATGACCTGAGCCAAAGGAAGAGGCCTAACCCACTGAGCCACCCAGGCACCCCTATTTAAGAATTTTAAACTATGATATTATTTAGACCTTTTTGTATTACCGCCTGGAATGACCAAGTTCCAAATTTACTATTTGTTATTCAAAGTATATTACTTCCGTAATCTGTCTCTTTCTCATTGACCTGTTTTTAGTTATTAGTGTATGTGATGAATGTGTATGTTTGTTAATCATGATGAAGTTAGGGGCACCTGGGTGGCTCAGTGGGTTAAAGCCTCTGCCTTTGGCCAGGTCATGATCCCAGGGTCCTGGGATTGAGCCCCGTATCAGGCTCTCTGCTCAGCAGGGAGCCTGCTCCCTCCTCTCTCTCTGCCTGCCTCTCTGCCTACTTGTGATCTCTGTCAAATAAATAAACAAAATCTTAAAAAAAAAAAATCATGGTGAAGTTAAAGGGAAGAGCTAAAGGAAGGATGTGTTGATTTTCCTATATGTATACATTTAACCCTTAAATAACATGGGTTTGAACTGTGTGGGTCCACTTACATGTGAATATTGTCTTCAGTACATACAGTACAGCACTGTAAATGTATTTTCTTTTCCTTATGATTTCTTACAACATTTTCCTTTCTGGCTTTATTGTAAGGATACATGTAGCATATAAAATATACGCTAATCAATTGTTTATATTCTCAGTAAGGCTGCAGCAATAAGCTATTGGTAGTTAAGTCTTTGGAGAGTTGAAGGTAAATATGGTTTTTGACTGCACAGAGGGTCAGCACCCTTAACCCTCATTGTTCGAGGGTCAGCTATATGTAGATCCCAACTACATGGAGATCCTTTAAATATTCCTCCTCTATGCTTTGAGTTAGGGACAGTGAATGACAGGTGACTATGCAGTTGAATAAAGGGAAAACAGTACATTCCCACACTATGCCAGTAATCTCACAGGTATGATTTGGACTACAAAAGTATGGAAAATGCTAGCCTTGATCACAGTAGGCACTTTGCAATATTGCATTATTTTCCCCAGTTGTTCCTCTGTTAGGATTCTCCTAATTCTAGATTAAGTTGAAAATAAGTATCCTCAAGAGAAATCTTGTGGTATATTTTGGTAGATAGATTTAGGTAGATAGATTTAGCAGTGTTCTTACTCTAGTTGAACAAATAGGAAAACGGTATAATTAAACTGTGATTTGGTTGTTATTCTATTTTCATACTGTCTGAAAATGGGTGGTAAGCTAGAGTGAGGGAGGTGTGATCATGTCACATAGATGTGGTCTCCAAATAGTGATCTTGATGAGAGGCTGTGAAGCAGTTAAATGGGTTTTGGGAGTTTTGGGGTTTTTTTGTTTGTTTGTTTGTTTGTTTGTTTTTAAAGATTTTATTTATTTATTTATTTGTCAGAGAGAGAGAGAGAGAGAACACAAGCGCACAAGCCGGGCAGAGCGTCAGGCAGAGGTGGAGAGAGAAGCAGGCTCCCTGCTGAGCAAGGAGCCCGATGCGATGCAGGACTCGATCCCAGGACCCTGGAATCATGACCTGAGCCGAAGGCAGCGGCTTAACCTACTGAGCCACCCAGGCGTCCCAGGCAGTTAAATGGTTTTAAGAGAAAAGATCATGAGATTCTGACTGAGAAAAAGATTGTGAGCTTCTGAGGTGATTTTGGCTATGAGTAGTGAATCTGTATGAAAAGCTATGGAGAGGGCATCAAAGCCGGCATAGCATGAAGATCCTGACAGACAGGCAGCCATGAAATATCTTTAGGCAGGTGGTGCTTAAACCCCAAAGTCAAAGAGGAAATGATCTTTCCACATGCTCCAGGGAAGTTCAACCTTGGATTATGGGAAAAGTAAGATTAAACTCAAAGAATCTGGACTGACCACTAAGGAGAGGCTTGCCACTTAGAATGACTGGGAGGAGGTAGGAGGGTCTGGAAGAGAGCCTTAAAGCAAAGTTAATATGAAGAATATAAGAAGGTGATGTTTACCTGAAATTAAGCATTTGCACCTCTAAGAGGGCCTCCCAGCTACAGTTGTGCATTGTAATTTTCTTTGCAATCTACTTCAATAGATTGCAAATAGAGAGTGAGAGTGGGGTGCTGCAGGCACATCCATAGAGAAAAGGAAATGTCTTTGATCCTCTAAGAGAAGGCTCTATAAAGAAACAGTCTTGGGGCACCTGGGTGGTTTAGTGGTTAAGTGTCTGCCTTCAGCTCAGGTCATGATCCCAGGGTCCTGGGATTGAGCCCTACATCGAGCTCCCGGCTCAGCAAGAAGCCTGCTTCTCTTTCTCCCACTCCTCCTGCATGTGTTCCCTCTCTTGCTGTGCCTCTCTCAGTCAAGTAAATAAATAAAACCTTTAAAAAGAAAAAAAAGAAAGAAAGAAACAATCTACTCTAGTCATCTAGGTGAAGTTGCAGAAAGATCTCCAAGGCAGCAGTGATGCAATCCAATGAAGATAGGCTACTTGAACCTGACCAACTCCAGCTTCTACTTCCATACGCACATCTGCACACACACAGTATTACAGCTAGGGAGTGGTGTTTTGTTTGTTTGTTTGTTTGTTTGTTTTTTAAGATTTTTTTATTCTGACAGAGAGAGGGAAGAGAGAGAACATGCACAGGGGGAAGGGTCAAGGAAAAGGAAGAAGCAGGCTCCTCACCAAGCATGGAGCCCAACATGGGTCTCGATCCCAGGACCCTGGGATCATGTGAGTCAAAGGCAGAGTCTTAACCGAATGAGCCACCCAGGCACCCATTTTTCTTTTCCTTGACCCTTGACCCTTTTCTTTTCCTTTTTTTTTAAGATTTTGTTAATTTATTTTGAGAGAGAGAGTGCACATGTGTGCAATTGGGGGGAGGGGCAGAGAGAGAGAATCTTAAAGCAGACTCCCCACTGAGCGTGGAGCCTGATTCAGGGCTTAATTCTATGACCCATGACATCGTGACTGGAGCTGAAACCAAGAGTAGGGCACTTAACTAACTGAGGCACCCAGGTGCTCTGGAGTATTTCTTAACAATTAATTTAATTACTTTGAGGGTTTTTGTTTTTGTTTTTTGTTTTTTTGAGATTTTATTTGTCAGAGGAAGAGAGAACATGAGCAGGGAATGCTGCAGGCAGAACAAGTAAAGGGAGAACCAGGCTCCCCACTGAGCAGGGAACCCAATGTAGGACTGGATCCCAGGACCCTGGGGTAATGACCTGATCCAAAGGTGGACGCTTAACCGAATGAGCCATCCATGCATCCCTATTTTGAGCTTCTTTTTTTTTTTTTTAGGATTTTATTTATTTATGTCAGAGATCACAAGTAGGCAGAGAGAGAGAGAGAGGAGGAAGCAGGCTCCCCACAGAGCAGAAAGACCGATACAGGGCTCAATCCCAGGACCCTGGGACCATGACCTGAGCCAAAGGCAGAGGCTTTAACCCACTGAGCCACCCAGGTGCCCCTATTTTGAGCTTAATGAAATTTTGTATATGGAGTATAGTTTTCAATCTCTCTTTTCCTGTTTTGTTTAAATTATTAAGCCCTGGAGAAACCCTTCTAAAATACTACTTTCCTATCTAAAATATACTTTCACATTTGATATTACTAGAGCTCTTCTTATATGTGACTCTCTTTGCCTCATATAATGGAAGCTTTTTTTTTTTTTTTAACTTTTATGTATTTGTTTATTTTTAAGTAGGCTGTAGGTCCAATGTGGGGCTTGAACTCAAGACCCTGAGATCAACCATTGCATGCTTTACTGACTAAGCCAGCCAAGCACCCCTGGAAGCTTTTTAATTTGAAAGAAAGCCTTTACTTCATTTCAAAGCATATAATTTGAGAGAAATTTGGAGCAGCTAATTGATTTTAGCTTTAAAAAAAATCAAGAGCTCTGGTACAGTTACCTATGCTTAAAAAATATTTGGGTGTTCTGTAAGATAAATAAATTGCTATAGTTAGTTCTAATAGTACCTTTTAATTTTCTTTATAATACTATAGATAAACAAAATATTTCTCTCTTTTTTTTAGAAAACTGGTGACTTATTTGCTATCAAAGTATTTAATAACATAAGCTTCCTTCGTCCAGTGGATGTTCAAATGAGAGAATTTGAAGTGTTAAAAAAGCTCAATCACAAAAATATTGTCAAATTATTTGCTATTGAAGAGGAGGTAAGTAGTCAAGCTTTAGTTAATCTTATCTTATTTATTGTAATTACTGCAATCCGGGAGAAATGACCTAATATAAAAATTGCTTTATAAACAATGAAGTTTTTTAAGTGATGAAAATTAGAGCTTGTATAACCAAATATCCTGTCCTCAAAGATTCCTTTTTTTTTTTTTGTCCTCAAAGATTCTTGAAGAGGTATAACAATGGAAATAAAGTATCATGGAATCAGAAAAAGTAGTATATTTCTTATACTAGGCTGTGGTTACCAGTATTTTTACTAGAAATAAAAACTAAGTGAAGTTAAATTGACATAATTATAAAAGGAGCAAGTCAAACAATACGAAGAAGGCTTTGTAAAAGAATAAAAATCCTAGGAATCCAGAAATTAATACAGTGTATAAGTACATACTGTATATATTAATACAGTATATAAAGGATACAATTGACTTTAGGAAGAAACTGAAAAGAAGAATGTCATTAGGAAGAAAAAAAGAATGTCATTAGAAAAATTATCTAGAAGTAATGGAAATAGAAATTTAGTTTAATCCCTCTAGATGTGAACAAGTAATCAGTCAAATCACACTTTTTAAATAATAATTTGGCACTTTATATTCCTTATAATAGTGATTTTATTTTTAGTAAGTACTTCTTAGGAACTAATCAGAAATTTAAGTATAGTTTTATGCACAAAGATGTTCATTGCTGCCCTGTTTATGATAAAGAATGGTTAAATAAGTTAGAATATGTGATGGATAGTTACTCAGTTTGTTATGCTCAAGGTTAAGAATGTAGCCATCCAGGGGCACCTGGGTGGTGCAGTCATTCAATGGCTGCCTTTGGCTCAGGTCATGATCCCAGGGTCATGGGATCGAGCCCAATATTGGGCTCCCTGCTTGGCAGGAAGTCGGCTTCTCCCTTTCCTACTCCCTCTGCTTGTGTTTCCTCTCTCACTGTGTCTCTGTCAAATAAATAAATAAAATCTTTAAAAAAAAAAAAGAATGTAACCTTCCACCTGCCAGGTTTGTTCAAGATCACTGATACCAGCTGCAGAAGAGTTTGGCATACTGTACAAAGAGAACAGTCCCCAGAAGACTGTACTTTTTCAGACACTAGCTGCAAGTTCACCAGTCCCCTAGGGCTATCATCACATCATACCAGCTGGCTACAAATTTGGGGCTCCCCATGACTGTCCCCCAGATTTTTTTTTTTTAAGATTTTATTTATTTATTTATTTAACAGGGAGAGAGATCCCAAGTAGGCAGAGAGACAGGCAGAGAGAGGGGGAAGCAGGCTCCCCCGATGCAGGGCTCAATCCCAGGACCCTGGGATCATGACCTGAGCCAAAGGCAGGGGCTTTAACCCACTGAGCCACCCAGGCGCCCCCCAGATTTGATAATATGCTAGAATGTTGAATGACTCAGGGTGCCTGGGTGGCTCAGTCAGTTAAGTATCCAGCTTTTTTTTTTTTTTTTTTTTTTTTTTTAGATTTTATTTATTTGACAGAGAGAATGACAGTGAGAGAGGGAACACAAGCATGGGGAGTGGAAGAGGGAGAAGCCAGCTTCTTGCCAAGCAGGGAGTCGAATTCAGGGCTCGATCCCATGACTTTGGGAGCATGACCTGGCCAAACGTAGATACTTAACAACTGAGCCACCCAGGTGCCCTGAATGTCCAACTCTTGATTTCCGCTCAGGTCATGATCTCAGGGTCCTGGGATTGAGCCCCACATTGGCCCTCACACTCTGCTTTCGGTTCTCTCCTTTTTCCCCTGCCCCTCCCCCCTGCTCATATGCTCACGCTTTCTAAATAAATAAGGTCTTAAAAAAAATAGAATGTTGAATGACTCAGAGAACTCAGGAAAGAAATGTAGTTACAGTTTTATTCTAGCAAAAGAAGACAAATTAGAACTAGTCAAAGGAAGAAATTCATAGAACAGAATATAGGAGGATTCCAAACATGAATCTTCCTTTTCCTCATAGATACAGTACCCTCCTGGTATTGATGTATGACAGTATACACAAAATATTGCCAGCCTCAGAAACTCACCTGAACCTTTGGTGTCTAGAGTTTTTGTTGGGACTCAATCACATACTGCCTGCATGGCTGACTTTTTAGTCTTTAGCCCTTTCCAGAAGTTCAGGCTAATACCTTTAGTTGTGTTTTCCTTTGGAAATGGAGATGGACTTGTACATCCTAAAACCTCCATCATAAATCACATCATTAGACTGTTAATGGCCAAAGCCCCCATTCAGAGAAAGACTTCTCGCAAACAGGGTACTCCAGATGCCTACTAATCACCTGTTGGTAGCCAAAGCCAAACAAAAACCTGACCTCTCTTGGGGTGAAATTTATTCTTCACTACACAATAGTTAAAGCAGTAATGAAAAGAGGTATTTACCAAAGTTTTAATTATCTGGAAACATGTTTATGTATAATGTTATGTCAGAAAAACAGGATTAAAAATAAATACACAGTGTGATCTTGAATATACAGTATCATGTTTTGTATCTCTTAAGTGATTTGATAGATAAGAAATAGACTGAAAGGAAATGCACCAAAATATTAGCATAATTATCTCTGGGTAATGGAATTATGGGTATTTCCCAAATTTTCAACCATCAACATATTCATTATTTAAAAACAAAAATCTTGGGGTGCCTGGGTGGCTCAGTGGGTTAAGTGGCTGCCTTCAACTCAGGTCATAATCTCGGGGGTCCTGGAATCGAGTCCCGGTTCTGGCTCTCTGCTCAGTGAGGAGTCTGCTTCTCCCTCTGCCCCTCCCCTCAGCTTGTGTCCCCGCCACCCCATCAAATAAATAAATAAAATCTTTTTTAAAATAAAATAGTTTATGAAAGTGTTTTGGGGGACACCTGAGTAGCTCAGCTGTTTAAGTGACTGCCTTTGGCTCAGGTCATGCTCCTGGAGGCCTAGGATCAAGTCCCACATCAGACTCCCAGCTCCCTGCTCAGTAGGAAGTCTGCTTCTCCCTTTGACTTTACCCCCTCTTGTGCTCTCTGTTTCTGCCTCTGACTCACCCTCTCATGCTGTCTCTCTCTCATATAAATAAAATCCTGGGGTGCCTGGTGGCTCAGTCGTTAAGCATCTGCCTTGGGTTCAGGTCAGAGCTGAGTTGGGCTCCCTGCTCGGCAGGAAGCCTTCTCCCTCTTCCATTCCCCCTGCTTGTGTTCCCTCTCTTGCTGTTTCTCTTTCTATCAAATAAATAAATAAAATGTAAAAAAACAATGAAAGTGTTTTGGGGATATGCAGGAAAAATTATAAAAGGAAGGAAGGATAAAAAATTGGAAATAACCACAAAAAAAATTGGAGATGAATACTGGATTTTAAGACTCAAAATCACATTTTCAAGTTCCTAAAATGGGAACATATCTTATCATCAGTGTATATATGTAATTTGGTAGTATTTCTTTTTCCCTAAAAAGCTGTTATTAAATTGTGATGTATTTTATAATCAATGATTCATTAAAAGGTTTGAAACAAATCTGCAGCTCATATGCAAATCAGCAAGCTCAGACTGCTGTGAGGGGGACCACTAGGCTCTTCTGCCATCTATTTGTTTTTAAGACTAGGACTCCAGGGGCGCCCGGGTGGCTCAGTGGGTTAAGCCGCTGCCTTTGGCTCGGGTCGTGATCTCAGGGTCCTGGGATCGAGCCCCGCATCAGGCTCTCTGCTCAGCGGGGAGCCTGCTTCCTCCTCTCTCTCTCTGCCTGCCTCTCTGCCTACTTGTGATCTCTCTCTGTCAAGTAAATAAATAAAATCTTTAAAAAAAAAAAAAAAAAAAAAGACTAGCACTCCAGGGGCACCTGGGTGGCTCAGTGGGCTAAAGTCTCTGCCTTCGGCTCAGGTCATGATCCCAGGGTCCTGGGACGGAGCCCCACATCGGGTTCTCTGGGAGCCCCACATCGGGTTCTCTGCTCAGCAGGGAGCCTGCTTCCCTTCCTCTCTCTGCCTGCGTCTCTGCCTACTTGTGATCTCTGTCAAATGAATAAAATAAAATCTTAAAAAAAAAAAAAAAGCACTCCATTCCCTGAAGTGGAAGTACTTGTCATGAGAAGAATTTCAAGTGTCTTAAGAGATCTGTTCAAACATTAATGTCCTAAATGTACTATTATGTATTAGAAATTAAAGAAATTTTTAAAGAACCATTATAACAGTGTAGCAGTGATTTTTTTCTATTTCAGATTTAGCCAGATTTCATCGTGGTTTGATCATCTTTCAAAAACAAATCCAATAGGAATCTAGAAGCTGTTAATCATTATATGAGTATAGTCAGTAGGTAGTTAACAAATCCCAGGTAAAGCATTCATAGTGCGTTCATATTCTCCATGTAAGTGAAATCAGATAAGCACTAGCTTATAATAAAAACTTTTATATTGAGTCCCAATCAGTGATTTTTTTTTTTTCCAGACAACAACAAGACATAAAGTACTTATTATGGAATTTTGTCCATGCGGAAGTTTATACACTGTTTTAGAAGAGCCATCTAATGCCTATGGACTACCAGAGTCTGAATTTTTAATTGTTTTGCGAGATGTGGGTACGTTTATTTATATGATTTTATAAATATATGTGTATATAGATAGATGTGTGATTTTATAGTTATATGTGTATATAATTTAATGACATAAGGGTTTTTTTTTTAAGATTTTATTTGAGAGACAGAAAGAGAGCACGAGTGGTGGGAGGAATGGGGGGAGGAGCAGACTCCACACTGAGCAGGGAGCCCAATGCTGGGCTCCATCCCAGTACCCTGGGATCATGACTTGAGCCAGAGGCAGATTATTAATGAGCTGAGCCACACACGTGCCCCAAGAATTTTTTTTTTTTAAAGTAGGCTCCAGACTCAGCATGGAGCCCAACACGGGGCTTGAATTCATGACCCCAAGATAAAGACCCAAGCAAGAATCGAGTCTAACCCTTAACCAACTGAGACACCTAGGTGCTCCTAACGACATAAGAATTGTAAATATATTATTTTTGTATTCAAAACCAAAGATCTTTTTGCAGTACTTTCTTAGATACAACACCAAGAGTGTACATACACAAGGAAAAAATAGATAAGCTGTACTTCATCAACATTAAAAACATTTGTGTTTCAGAGGACAATATCAAGTAAGTGAAAAGACAACCCACAGAACAAGAGAAGTTATTTGCAAATCACATATACGATAAGGAATTTTGATCCTAACAACTTAATCAAAAGACAATGCAATTTTAAAATGGGCAAAAGTAAAAAATAAAAATAAATAAATAAAAATGATAAACATCTTTCCAAAGAAGGTGAACATATATGGCCAATGAGAACATAAAAAGAGAATCAAGATTATTAGTCAGGGCGCCTGGGTGGCTCAGTGGGTTAAGCCGCTGCCTTCGGCTCAGGTCATGATCTCAGGGTCATGGGATCGAGTCCCGCATCGGGCTCTCTGCTCAGCAGGGAGCCTGCTTCCCTCTCTTTCTCTCTGCCTGCCTCTCTCCATCTACTTGTGATTTCTCTCTGTCAAATAAATAAATAAAATCTTTAAAAAAAAAAAAAAAAAAAGATTATTAGTCATTAGGGAAATGCAAATCAGAACTACAAAGTGATACCACTTCATACTCACTAGCATGGCCAAATCAAAAAGATAAAATGGGCACCTGGATGGCTCATTCCATTGAGTGTCAATTCCTTGGTTTCAGTTCAGATGATGATCTCAGGGTCATGTGATTGAGCCTGGTCTTGGGCTCCTCACTCAGCAGCAAATCTACTTAAGGTCTTCTCCCTCTGCCCCTCCCTCTACTCATAAATGTTCTGTCTCTCTTAATTAATTAATTATTTTTTTTAAAAAAGACAACAAAAACAGGTGCTGGCAAGGATGTGAAAAGTTGGACCCTAATATATAGGTGTTGGATCGTAAAAAAGTACAGCCACTTGGGAAAATAGTCTAGCAGTTCCTCAAAAGATTAAATAAAGAATTACCATGGGACTTAGCAATTCCAATGCTAGGTATTTCCCTCAAGAATTAAAAACTTGTCCACACAGAAACTTGTCTACCAGTTCCTAATAGCCAAAAATGGAAGTAGCCCAAGTGTCCATCAACTGATGTATAAATAAAATGTCCATTATCCATGCAATGACATATTACTCGTTCATGAAAAAGAAAAATGGGGCACTTGACTCACTCAGTCGGTGGAGCATGTGACTCTTGATCTTGGGGTCATGAGTTGGGCCTAGAGCTTACTTAAAAAAAAAGAGAAAGTAGTGATATATGCTATAAAATGGATGCACCTTGAAAAATGATGCTAAGTGAAGGAAACCAGACACAAAGGTCATAATATTTATTATTTTGTTCACATAAAATGTCCAGAATAGGCAAATCCATAGAAACAGAAAGCAGATTAGTCATTTCCAGGGGTTTGAGGGGATGGCAGGTATGAGGAGTGACTGCTAACAGGTATGGGGTTTCTTTTTGGCATAATGAAAATGTTCTGAAAATAGTGGTGATGGTTGTACACTTTGACTCTTCTAAAAACTACTCAGTTGTATACTTTAAAAGTCTGAATTTAATGATACATGAATTTCATCTCAAAGCTATTTAAAAAAAAAAAAAGAATATGGCAACCAAAGGGAATAATATCTTCTTGACAAGAAGTGAATCAGTATTTGAGGAATGGGAAAAGTCCATATTCTTTCTTTGATAAAGAAGGCATAAGGTTAGTGGGAATTCTTGAACTTGATAGTGGAAGCAGTGTGGAGACCCTTTAGGTGAGGATAAGATAAGAGAAAAACAATATATGCTGCAACCCATTTAACCAAGTAGAAGTTATAGATAATTGATGACTTCCTAAGTGTACAGGTAGCCCTGAATTTTCATAATTGATATGAAACCCATTATGATACCCATAAGCTTATTTTTGTATGTTATATTTGGACATTCATCTATCAGCTGTCAAATGTTTCAAACTAGTGTTCAGTGGCAGTGCTTATCAGTTAGCCAAAACAGATTAATTTCAGCAATGTAGCCCCTTTACCCTTAAAAAAGAAAAAAGGAAAATGACCTTTGAAGAACAGCTTTAAGCATGTAAGAAATATATTCTTATGAAAGCCAATCTGACACTTTGCCTCAATTAATTTTTTACTGTTTTATGTATTGAGTCCAGTTTACTATTTTACGGAATTTTTCTCCAAGCTAAAGAAATAGGAAAGTGTGGTGAAAGATTGGCAATTTCTCGGGAATCATTTTTCTTAAGTTTAGGCACATTACCCACATGTATATAACCAGAAGTAATTCAGGAAGTCTTTTTGCGGGGCGCCTGGGTGGCTCAGTGGGTTAAGCCGCTGCCTTCGGCTCAGGTCATGATCTCGGGGTCCTGGGATCGAGTCCCGCATCGGGCTCTCTGCTCAGCAGGGAGCCTGCTTCCTCCTCTCTCTCTCTGCCTGCCTCTCTGCCTACTTGTAATCTCTCTCTGTCAAATAAATAAATAAAATCTTTAAAAAAAAAAAAAAAAAAAAAAAAGGAAGTCTTTTTGCTGAAGACCATTTTGTTCCATTTCCTAATAGTATTTAATTAAGAGAGATTGGAGTCTTCCCTAAACCATATTGGTCCTTATTCTTAAACTCTGTTTCTCAGACATGAGATACAAAATGTAAACACCATCTGTTATTTCTTTGGTAAAAATGATTTTAGACCAACTTACTGAAAAACATACTGAGTGAATGTGGATGAATTTGATGTGCATACACATGTACATAGATGCCTACATTATGATTTCCTTTGTTTTATTTTATCAAGTTGGTGGAATGAATCATCTCCGAGAGAATGGCATAGTGCACCGTGATATCAAGCCAGGGAATATCATGCGTGTTATAGGGGAAGATGGACAGTCTGTGTACAAACTCACAGATTTTGGTGCAGCTAGAGAATTAGAAGATGATGAGCAGTTTGTTTCTCTTTATGGCACAGAAGAATATTTGGTAAGTTCTGTATCACTTATTTAAAGCTGAATATGTTGTAAATATAGGTGACTGGTCAACTATAAAATGTCACTAACTTTTACGACAAAAATTAAGCTTTTATTCTCATGTGTATGGTGTGTAATGAGGGAATTAGATATTGCCATCTAGCGATGCTGTTAATTTTTCTTTCATAACACTCAAGTTCTTTAATTTTTCTAATGCTGTGGATCTATATTGAGAGAAAAAGCTATATATATGTTTTAGAAGCATGTAGCTAGTAAATGCTCCCCTTTTTGGATCACAGCAGTTAATATTATTACAAGTTTGTTATAATGATATCCCTATAGAGCAAATTTCGTTATAATTCTGAAGCAGAAGATTCTATTCAGGGAGGTTGGTTATTGAAAGACAGAAAGGAACATTATAAGAAACACAAAAAATGAAATGCTTTTGAAAAGATCTAACTTGAAATGCTAGAAAGCTAGAAAAGCTCTGTGTTTCAAACTATGTAAGGTGTGTTTGTATAAAGTTAGTAAGCATTTGAAACACTTAAGAAGGGGCGCCTGGGTGGCTCAGTGGGTTAAGTCTCTGCCTTCAGCTTGGGTCATGATCTCAGGGTCCGGGGATCGAGCCCTGCATCAGGCTCTCTGCTTGGCAGGAGGCCTGCTTCCCCACCCCCACCCCGCCTGGCTCTCTGCCTACTTGTGATCTCTCTCTGTGTCAAATAAATAAATAAAATCTTAAAAAAAAAAAAAACAAAAAAAAAACCACTGAAGAAAATATACCTAAAAGTAAGTATATTTAATTTTTCAAGGAACCACCATACTATTTTCCACAGTGGCTGTGCCAGTTTACATTCCCACCAACAGTGCCTGCAGATCCCCTTTTCTTTACATCCTTGCCAGCACTTGTCATTTCTTGTCTTTTTATGCTGGCCATCCTGGTCTGTGTGAGGTGGTGTCTCATAGGTTTGATTTGCATTTCCCTGATGATGAGTGATGTTGTGCATCTTTCCCTGTGACTACTGGCCATCTGGATGTCTTCTTCAGAAAAATGTCTTTTCAGGTCTTCTGCCCATTTGTTAATTAGATGGTTTATGGTTTTTTGGTTATGAGTTGTATGAGTTCTTCTTTTTTTCTTTTTAAGATTTTATTTATTTATTTATTTATTTATTTATATTTTTTTAAAGATTCCACCTATTTATTTGACAGATAGAGACCACAAGTAGGCAGAGAGGCAGGTGAGGAGAGAGAGGAAACAGGCTCTCCACTGAGCGGAGAGCCCAATGTGGGACTCAATCCTGGGACCCCGGGATCATGACCCGAGCCGAAGGCAGAAGCCTAACCCACTGAGCCACCCAGGCACCCAAGATTTTATTTTTAAGTAATCTCTATACCCAACAAGCGGCTTGAACTAACACCCCAAGATCAAGAGTCGCAGACTCCATTGATGAAACCAGCTAGGTGCCCCTGTATGAGTTCTTTATACGTCTTGGATATTAACCCCTTCCCAGAGATACCATTTGCAAATACCTTCACCCATTTAGTAGGTTGCCTTTTTTGCCTTTTTTGTTTCATTGATGGTTTTCTTTGCTGTGCAAAAGCTTTTCATTTTGCTGTAGTCCCAGTAGTTTATTTTTGCTTTCATTTTCTTTGCCTGTGGTAACTACACATACAGTGCTGAGCTTTGTGTAATGTATAGAATTTTGTTTGTTTGTTTTTTGGTTTTTAAAAAGACTTTTTTAATTTAGAATTTTTTTTTATATTTATTTATTTGATAGAGATCACAAGTGGACAGAGAGAGAGGGAAGCAGCAGGCTACCTGCTAAGCAGAGAGCCTGGTGTGGGGCTCGATTCCAGGACCCTGAGACCATGACCTGAGCTGAAGGCAGAGGCTTTAACCCACTGAGCAACCCACGTACCCCTAGAATTATTTTTTTATTTTACTTATTTATTTATTTACTTATTTATTTATTTTAAGATTTTATTTATTTATTTGACAGACAGAGATCACAAGTAGGCAGAGAGGGAGGAGGAAGCAGGCTCCCTGCTGAGCAGAGAGCCCATTCGGGACTCGATCCCAGGACCCTGGGATCACGACCTGAGCCGAAGGCAGAGGCCTCAACCCACTGAGCCACCCAGGCGCCCCTAGAATTATTTTTTTAAAGTAGGCTTCCCACCCAGTGTGGGGCTCAAACTCACAACCCTGAGATCAAGAGTTGCATGCTCTATCCACTGAGCCACCCAAACGCCCCTGTAATTATTAATCACTGTGTTACATACCTGAAACCAATGTAACTTATATGTCAACCATATTTCATTAACAAAAATTTAAAATAAGAAGTAAGTACATTTAACATGTAATCAGGAAGTTTATAATAAAAAAACTATCACTAATTGCTTCTGGCTCAGGACTTTATCTTTAAAGTCTTTTTTTTTTTTAAAGATTTTATTTATTTATTTGAGAGAGAGACAGTGAGAGAGAACATGAGCGAGGAGAAGGTCAGAGGGAGAAGCAGACTCCCCATGGAGCTGGGAGCCCGATGTGGGACTCAATCCCGGGACTCCAGGATCATGACCTGAGCCGAAGGCAGTCATCCAACCAATTGAGCCACCCAGGCGTCCCTATCTTTAAAGTCTTAAAGGGCACTGCAGTGGCTCAGTCGGTAGAGCATCTGACTCTTGATCTCGTGGTCATGAATTTGAGTCCCAAGTTGGATATAGGGATTACTTAAAAAAAAAAAAAAAAAGAAAGTAAGTCTCGGATTCTGACTTCTTTCCAGTTGGATTCTGCTGTTGTAAACTTATACCATGAAGAATAAAGTATAGCTGCCCCATAGCTTTATTCAGATTATTCTAAGTCTAGTGTGAATGAAGGTGTCTTAAATTGTTCTGTTAAATAAATAAATAAATAAATATTGTTCTGTTAACAGAATATAACCCCAAATTAGTCTGTACTTATATTTTGATAATCTTTTAATAAGAATACCCCAAAATGGATTATATTCATCCAACAAATATGTATGGGGTGCCTACTGTGTGCCAGGCACTACTGGAGGCCCTGGAGCTTCCATGGTGAACAAGATGCATGAGATTCCTGGATTGGAGTTGGAGTTATAAGCAGAAGCTAGCCAGAACATACAGCCTAGGGGTTTCAACTCCATATGATCACTCCCTTTTTATAATAAATGTTTTGCAATGTTCCCTTCAGTATCTTGAAATGAAATGCTTAGATATAATCAAACTGTACGCCTAATTAAGAAAATGACCTAATATCTTAATAATATTATATGGGAAAATAAAATCATATTTAATATGTGGAAGTTTAGGAACAGCTTCACTAGCAGACATTAAAAAATCTGATGCTTGTACTTGTACTTCCAGTGCAAGTACAGTGATCACTTGCATGTTCTGTTAATGAGTCACACATCACAAGTGGTGGTGTTGGCACTGGCATGATTTTCCAAAGCAGTGAGTAACTCTTCATGGTTTCTAACTAAACAAAGTAGGTTGACATAGAGCTGCATTCTTGTAGCTACAAAAATACTTTGTGTACAAATATATTTTATATTGTATATTTATATATCAGATGGAATGATAGACTTCTCACCTATACAAGTTATCTGGCAGGATATTCAGAAGTCATGCTGTTGGGGCACCTGGCTGGCCCAGTCAGTACAGGGTGGGACTCTTGATCTCAGGGTTGTGAGTTTGAGCTCCACGTTGGACATAGAGATGACAAAAGTCATGCTGGATATCAGAAGCTTATTTTTCAGAACTATTCCCTGTTAAGCAGGATGTCTTTCATCTCTGATCTCTGCCTACTCAATAGCAGTAGCTCTTCCCATTTACCATGGAAAGCAAAACAGCCATTCCTTACCAGCCTTTATGAGGTTGACCACCCATTACCAACTATTACTCTTTCACTTAGCCTTCCAGGACCAGAGCTTAGCTTTTGCTGTTTAACAAACTTAAAATGGAAAGAACACACCATTAGCTTAACTGCAGTTCATGTTGAACTCCAGGCTGAAATTTTGCTCTAATCTATTTTCTGTTCCATACTATGCCCAGCCGTGTTTTCAGATATAGTATACCAGAAGTTATTAAAAGAGTTCAGTAAGGGGCGCCTGGGTGGCTTAGTGGGTTAAGGCCTCTGCCTTCGACTCAGAGCATGATCCCAGGGTCCTGGGATTGAGCCCTGCATCGGGCTCTCTACTCAGCAGGGAGCCTGATTCCTCCTCTCTCTGCCTCCTTGTGATCTCTGTCTGTCCAATAAATAAGTAAAATCTTTAAAAAAAGAAAAGAGGGGGCACCTGGGTAGCTCAGTGGATTAAAGCCTCTGCCTTCGGCTCGGGTCATGATCCCAGGGTCCTGGGATCGAGCCCCACATTGGGGGCTCTGCTCAGCGGGGAGCCTGCTTCTTCCTCTCTCTCTGCCTACTTGTGATCTCTGTCTGTCAAATAAATAAGTAAAATCTTTAAAAAAAGAAAAGAGTTAAATAAAAGCCTGAAGCTCAGCAATCTAGAAATATTTATATATGTGTGTGTGTGTATTATTTTTTTTTAAGATTTTATTTATTTATTTGACAGATAGAGATTAGAAGCAGGCAGGCAGAAGGGGTGGGGGAAGCAGGTTCCCTGCTGAGCTGAGAGGATTCTGGATCATGACCTGAGCTGAAGGCAGAGGCTTAACCCACTGAGCCACCCAGGGGCCCCACAGAAATACTTATATTTAAATGAAAAAATTTCTCATTCTGGAATTCCCAGGCCAGATGTTTAATCTCCCACCACGCTTTGTTTGTGAAAGTCCAAAGAAAACATCAACATTCATTCTTCCATTTTTAATATGATGGATATTTTAATAATATAAACTGAGAGTTTTGTAGTAGGTTTATTCTTATGTTCCTATTCCAAGTGTGGAAGGCCAGGCCCAGTAATACCATACCCTCCAGAAACACAAGTCTTACTTTCAGGAGAGAACCAGTGAACACAGATACATCTAACCACTCTGTATTAAGCCAGTATCATTCAGTCACTCTGCAGGGAATTATACCTGTTAGGTAGTGTATTATTGCACCTTTTGAGGAGATTCCCCCTTTGTCTTCTTTTAGAATCGCTGTATCTACTCCTCGTGTGCTAGAGGATTATCAGGCATATCCAGGTACTCTGTTCACAGCCCATTTATACACTACGTACCATCTATTAGGTCAAAGGTCTGGCTAGCACTTCTAAGGACAGTAGTTTATGTGCTACACCATAAAACAGCAAAACCACTTGTACCCCATATGTCTGGTAGGCATAAGTTTGGACACTCAATTCAAACCCCTCATGCTTATCACCTCTTTTGATTTTGCATTAAAATCTATTTCACAGGCACCTGGGTGGCTCTGTTGGTTAAGCAACTGCCTTCCACTCAGGTCTCTGTTGGTTAAGCAACTGCCTTCCACTCAGGTCATGATCAAGTCCCGCATCAGGCTCCCTGCTTGGCAGGAAGTCTGCTTCTCGCTCTGATCTTCCTCTCTCATGCTCTCTCTCTCTCTCTCTCATTCTGTCTCAAATAAATAAATAAAATCTTAAAAAAAATAAAGGGTATTTCCCGAAAGAGTATCCCCCATCCCCATCTCCCACCCCTCCCATACACCACACACAAAATCCAGGGATTGTGACCCTTCGGGAGTCAGATTCATAGATTGTGTTATTTAGAAACACCCTCCTAGTAGTGCCATTTGCATTGGTTCCCAGGCCCTTGGGCCACAGCCACATATCACAGTGTCATAAGGCATTTGTTCTGATTTGGATGATCAGATCTTTGGTCAACTCTGCTCTACTTTGGTCCATAATAATACACTCTTGTAGCTTTATCTTTCCAGAATCTTAAAGTTCTAATGCGTCACTTCTGTGAAGGCAAGTGTCAAGAGGCAAAGCATGTATGACTCCTGGTTATACTCTGCAGGGCTTAATGTCCACCAGAATCTCTGTCTGGATCTGTAAGCTCCTAAGCCATGTCTTCTAAGATTTGTCTCTACTCCAGAACTCTCATATAGTGTCTCCTGGGCTTAAAGTCATGTGTTCAACATCAGACCAGCTACTTGTCTGGGTTGCTCCGTCCCAATCAACCCAGTCAGGCTAGTCTGTGAAATCATTGTAGAAAATTTTATTTTTATCTCAGAGTCCATCTGACTTGCTCTGATGGACTGCATGTCAGGGACGAGGAAAAAGAATCAAGGCTGCCTGAAAGGTTTGGGGTATAAGCAACTGGGTAGATGGTGGTACTGGTTACTTAAGAACGTAAAGATTAGAAGGAAACCAGTTTGAGAGTGAGACCAAGAGTCTATTTTAGATATGTGAAGTTTGAGCTACTTTTTAGATATTAGAGAAAACAGTAGAATATATGAATCTGGAGCTCAGGGTGGGAGATAGTTTTGGGAGTTAAAGTATTAGATAAGGGGCACCTGGGTGACTCAGTCGGTTAAGCATCTGCCTTCTGCTCAGGTCATGAGCCTGGGGTCCTGGGATTAAGCCCCCATATTGGGCTCCATGCTCAGCAGGAGCCTGCTTCTCCTTGTGACTGCCACTCTACTCTGCCTACTTGTGCTGTCTCTCTCTCTCTCTCTCTCTGAAATAAATAAATAAAATCTTAGAGTATATAAATAATATTAAATGCCATAGGCCTAAATAGGAGATGAGGAAATAAGACAGTTATAAATGTAAACAGCTATTTTGAGAAGTTTTACTATGATGGGAAGCAGAGAATTGGGTCGTATGTAGAAAGGGTGGTGGGGTCAGTTTAGGGCTTTTTTTAAAAAAAAGGAAGGGATTCTAGGGGCGCCTGGGTGGCTCTTGATTTCAGCTAAGGTCATGATCGCAGGATCGCAAGATCAAGTCATGCATCAGGCTCTGCGCTGGGTGTGAAGCCTGCTTACAATTCTCTCCCCTACTCCTTCTACCGCCACCCCCTTCCAAAAAGAGAAGGAAAATGGGAGATCTTAAAGCATGTATGTAAGCTGAAAGGAATGATCCAGTAGGGGGAAATTGATACTTAAAATAAAAGGGTTAATTGCAGGAGCTGATTTCTGGAATTGGTGAGTCTCAATAGGGTAGGTTCCACAGCACAGATGGAAAAGTTAGCCCTTGACAGGAGCAGTTCCATCATAACTGGAAAGTAGGCCTGGAGTCTGGACACAGATTCAGATAGGTTGGTATTTGATAAAAGGCATAGGGAGAATTGATCTCTGATTGCTTCCATTTCCTCGCTGAAGTATGAAGTGAGGTTTCAAAATTGAGAGTCAAAGAAGGATAGTTTGGAGGCTTGAGGAGGGAAAAGAAAACATGAAATTGTCTTTTTTAGATTGGGAAAGTGAAATTATAAGGAAAATATGGTGGAATTTGTAGGTGTTATTGATTACCCATTTGTGTGTAATGTATTACTATAGAACACAAGTTCGTTTCTTCATCCTTTTTTTAAAGCATCCTGATATGTATGAGAGAGCAGTACTGAGAAAAGATCATCAGAAGAAGTATGGAGCAACAGTTGATCTTTGGAGCATTGGGGTAACATTTTACCATGCAGCTACTGGATCCCTGCCATTTAGACCATTTGAAGGGCCACGTAGGAATAAGGAAGTGATGTAAGTGGTTTCTCTAAAATTCAAAACAATTTTAAAAATGTATTTCTGTCTTTGTGTCATCATACTTTGGGGTGTATACTAATCAATATTGATTTTAGCCATCATTTCTGATGTATTAATCTATTTTGTTTTGAATAAGAATACAGCTTTATAAAATATATAGGCATAATTTTTCATATTGTGTTTAAGTATCTTATATACAAAGTGTAAATGGCATCAGCCATTGGTCCATTATTAAAAATACCCTGCTTTCTGGAGTCTGTTTCAGCACACCGTTTATTTCTCTTTGTGTACTACTTCTATAGAAGTACTATACTACTTTTTCATTTATATAACTGAAAAAAAAATAGTATTTCTGTTAAAACCATTAGATCTAAAACCAGATCTAAAAGAAATAAAATTTTAAAAACGGCGCACCTGGGTGGCACAGTCGTTAAGCGTCTGCCTTTGGCTCAGGTCATGATCCCAGGGTCCTGGGATTGAGCCTTGCATCAGGCTCCCTGCTCGGTGGGTTGCCTGCTTCTCCCTCTCCCACTCACCCTGCTTGTGTTCCTTCTCTGGCGCTCTCTGTCAACTAACTAAATAAAATCTTTTAAAAAATGAAATTTAAAAAGAAAATTTTTAAAAAGAAAAAAAAATTTTTACCCTGAACTGATCTGATTTTTTTTTTTTACCATTTCAGAAATAACATTTAATATACATATATAACATTTAATAAGTTTTTTTCTAGTGTGGTTTCGGTCAAAGACAATGTATTTCACTAGTACATTATACCTTTATGTACTGCCATAATTAATGGGAAATAGTTACTGTGTATAAAATCACTGTTGTAAACCAAATAAAGGAGAAAAAGAGAGGTGCCTGGGTAGTGTCGGCCTTCTACTCAGGGGATTAAGTGTCTGCCTTTGGCTCAGGTCATGATCCTGGGATCGAGCCCCACATCGGGCTCCTTGCTCAGGGGGGAGCCTGCTTCTCCCTCTTCCTCTGCCCCTTTACCCCAACCTCCACCCTCTGTGCTCTCTCTGCTTTCTCTCTTAAGCTCCCTCTCTCAAATAAAATTTTAAAAAGTAAAAAGAAGGAAAGAGATGGAATTCTAGATATGAAATTTTTTTTTAAGATCTTATTTATTTGACAGAGGGAGAGAGAGAAGCAAGCAGGGTGAGCAGCAAGCAAAGGGAGAGGGAGAAGCAGGCTCCCAATCCCAGGACCCCAAGATCATGACCCGAGCTGAAGGCAGATGTTTAACTGACTGAGCCACCCAGGCACGCTTAGATGTAAAATTTTTTATAAACATCTGTACACCAATCATATATCTTTTTATCATAAAAGAAATTAGTGAATGAGCCTGTGTTGTGAGAAGTAGCTAATCTGTGTACACATAAAACTATAAGGTTATAAATGTTGTTTAGAGCATGTTCTGGGATAGTAACTCACTGACATCCCAGTGTGTCCAATCATTCTTTAGATCTTAACATTTCTCAGACCTTTGTATTTGCCCCTGCATTTTGTAAGCAAACATGACTTCAGTAATCACAACTATAAAAATATGATCTTTCATCTAATCTTACTTTAGGAAATCGAGAGAGAAGGATATTTTTCTGTTTGTTGATTTGAGGAGGTAAAACCAGCTGATGCAATGACTTTTGCTAAAAGCTGGCTATCTAAATGTTTTCAGCAAGCACAGTCTGCATATTCATGGGAGGAAGACATCCATTACTGTACTGATGATTTTGGTATAACGTTATTTTGAGCCTGCTTTGTAGTAGTGCGCATTTTATAAAATCTCTTCATTAATGAAGGCTGAGAGTCAATTTGTATTTTTCTCATTAAACGTAAATTGTACCTAACAGTTTAATCATGTTTTTGTCACACCTACACTTTAAAGCTTTTGCACATTTCTTGCTGCCCTAAAAATGGTTTAAATAAAAACATGATGCTCCCTAAGGAAGGAAACGTGTGACTCATCAGCAGCTAGGAATACCTGATAATTTTGTCATCATGTGCACAGATATACCATTAGAAGAATTTCTTTTTTTTTTTTTAAGATTTTATTTATTTATTTGACAGACAGATCACAAGTAGGCAGAGAGGCAGGCAGAGAGAGAGAGAGGAGGAAGCAGGCTCCCCGCAGAGCAGAGAGCCCGACGTGGGGCTCAATCCCAGGACCCTGGGATCATGACTCGAGCTGAAGGCAGAGGTTTCAACCCATTGAGCCACCCAGGCACCCCAGAAGAATTTATTTCTTTATATGCACAGATTTTCATGAACACTGATAATGTTCTGAGGTGCTTGAAATAGTAATAAAGACTGTTTTACTATTGAAGGATGCTTTTGTTTCACATTATAGCAGTGTCGTTCCCTCAGCCTATCATTTACATTTTATTAGTGTATTTACTTATGCGTCTTAGCAAAATTAGTAAAGCTTTTCCAAATATTTTAAGGATTCTGCCATCATTCTCTTCACTTCTTTTTGCATTAATCTCACATATCTCTACTTATTCTTCCACAGTCAGATCTTTCTCATATGAATGCAACTTACTTTTCACATTAAATTCCTTCTGTGAAAACTATGTTAAGGCAAAACTCCTGCTGCCTCTCCTGTAGAAGCAGCAAGTGGTCCAAATCAGCGGTACCTGGTGTCTTGTGCTTTTTTAGAGAATATATTGATACGCTCAGAGCACATGAAACAAATGAATAAAAAATTGTGCTAGAAAGGTGCCTGGGTGGCTCAGTCAGTTGAGTGTCTGCCTTTGGCACAGATCATGATCTCAGAGTCCTGGAATCAAGCCCCACTTCGAGGCTCCCCTGCTCAGCAGGCAGTCTGCTTCTCCCTCTGACCCTCCCCCATCTCGTGCTCTCTCTCTCTCTGTCAAATAAAAAAGTATTTTTAAAAAAATATGCTAGAAATAATGTCTATAAACTTATGTAAGACTGCTGTATTATGTCTTGCATTTTCTTCTGGAGGAAAGTATTTTTGAAAGCATGGAACCCTTCTTTCTCTCCCACTCTCAGGTTTTGTTTAGAAAAGTGCTGAAACCTGCCAGGCTGCTCTCATTGACTTCCCCCATCTTTATGGTATTCTTTTGCTTCCCCCTCCAGCTCTTTCTCTAGGCCATCTTTATTTTTATCACCTACCTCAAGGATCCAGTTAAATTTGGCCTTTAATTTTGGTACACACGCCTATTCTTGTATGTGTTAATATTTTTTCAGTTTGCAAAGAATGTTTGTGATACTGTGCTGTGTATAGTGTTGTCTTCTTTTAAAAGAAAAAAATTCTACTGTTCATTCTGCGGTAATTTCATAGTCCAGTTGACTGCCTTTGGATAATATGGGTAAAAGGGATTTTTATGGCCTAGAAACATTCTGTAACATAACTTTTTTTGTGTTTGCTCGATTTTTTCAGATGGAAAAATTAATATTTTTGTTGTGAACATCAAGATCTGTTATATGGCACTCTGAGATCCCAATGAAAATTAATTATGGCATATATAAAATAATCGTACAACCACTATTCTACTTCAGTCAGTCAGATTCAAAGTATTTTGATTGTTTTATGGATCCTGTGAACATCAATCACAAAGTTTCGTCTAGTAGATAATTGTAGGTGCAACTGAGGAAATATTTTTGCAAAGCTCATTGATATGCTATGAAATAATGAACTACTTATTTTATTCTGCATTTATTCCTCCCAAGGTATAAAATAATTACTGGAAAGCCTTCTGGTGCAATATCTGGCGTACAGAAAGCAGAAAATGGACCAATCGACTGGAGTGGAGACATGCCTATTTCTTGTAGTCTTTCTCGGTCAGTATGGTGTATTCAGTTCTCTTTTGCACTTTGATGTTTGAGATCTTTGTTGACTAAAATTGCAAATACTCGGTGTGGTTTGGTTTGGGTTTTTTTTAAAGATGTTACTATGTTTTAGGCATACTTTGAAGTGTGGTGTTTGTCTTTGTGGCAATGTAAAGATTTATAGATGTATATAAATAGTTTTATCAGATCTCTGTTAGGATACAGGGCAAACATTTTTGATATTGCTAATCACTAGTCTTAGAATTCTGTCCAATGTAGAAATTTCGCTTAGGACCTTGGTATATTTTGTACTGACCATCCATATGGACAGACCACAAATAGTGGTGCAGAGAGTAATAACTAGAGTTCTAAAAAACAGTCATGAAGTTTAGGGATGGCTCAATCGGTTGGGCGGCTCCCTTCAGCTTGGGTCATAATCCCAGGGTCCTGGAATTGAGTCCCGCATTGGGCTCCCTTCTCCGTGGAGAGCCTGTTTCTCCCTCTCCCACTGTCTGCTGCTCTGCCTACTTGTGCTCTCTGTCAAATAAATAAATAAAATCGTAAAAAAAAAAAAGTTTAGTATTCTCATTTTTAAAAGTATTTATATTATTGAAAAGGTGAGAATTAATACTTTTCTACTACTTTTTCCACAGTTTCAAATGTTCAGGTGGGTCTTAATTTAACTTAGCAAGCAGAACTCAAAAAAATTTTATTGTCAGACATGAATTGTTACCACAAAGAAAAATTTAAGGAGAAAGAAATTTAGAGAGTAGATTATTTTAGGTTTTATTCTGGAAATAAACCCAAGACACTCATCAATATTAGAATTTCTGATTACCGAATTGACTTCCATTTTTCCTGAGTCTGGCAGTTGTATAATCTACAAGTAACATAGGTTATGATTTACTGGCTTAACATCCATTGTAATTTGTGGATGCTTTTTATATGATTTTCTACAAATAAATAAATAAATTTAAATATTTAATATTTTAAATATTAGATATTACTCACTTAAACCATATATATCCAAAAAGCCATATATATCATAAGCTAATAAAATATCATCTATTACTGTTTTATATTTTTGATGTCTGTGATACTCATTTAAACTAAGAGTTCTTCTAAAATCTTTTTGGGGGGCTTAAAAAAGTTTTTTTTGAGTATAGTTTACGCACAGTGTTATATTAGTGTCAGGTGTACCACATGGTATAAAATCAGTTTTTGAGAACCACTATTCTGACAATTTCATTTTTGTGTGTTTAAAAAAGTTCTCCAAAATGAAATTGGGTCATGAAGCCAGAATTATCCAGAGAAATTCATTTGATTGGAGAGCAGAAGTTGAACGTTTTAATAGTGGTTTGTGTTAAATTTTGTTTTAGAAAATACTCATTTTTGGAATTTCAGGCAAAATTGATAAAATGTCAAAGGGTCAGGAAGTGAGCATTGGCTAATCATTATATTTCTGAAATTCAGAATGAGTAATTTGACAATCTGAACTACAGATTGTGTATTTCAGGATGCAGGTGTTACCTATCAGTGTTTAGCATACCGAGTTACAAATTCTTTTATAAAAATTGATTAGATACCAGAAAGTATGTTATATAACCTTTTTTTGAAATAGTAAGTACTTTAAGTACTACAAATCAGCAATGAAAACAATATGAAAAATAGAACAACTGTTAAAAAAAATAACAGTCACTATATATATTAGCCAAGACTGGGTAGCAATTGAGAAAGACCTAATTCAGCTGGTTTAAGTGAAAAAGGATGTAGATTGACTTTGTAATTGAAAGTTCATATGTGTATATGACTCAAAGCCCAGCTGAATCCTTGGACTCAGACTGTGACGTCAAGACTTAGTCTATTCAAATCATTCACGTCTCCTTTTCTCTGATTCGTCTTTACTCTAGGTCAGGCTCTTTGCTGGCAGCCACAAGGTAGCTGCTGCCATTCTCAGACTCACATTCTCAAAGCTTTGAAAGCACAGTAGGAAGAGAGACTGATAGCAAAGATTTCTGGTTCTCATGTAACTAATTTGCCTGCTATCACCTGTCCACCTCTAATTGTTATTAAGCCACCAAGGAATTATTGCAGTGTCTGTTACATAGTCAAGAATATATTTTAGGGGCACCTGGGTGGCTCAGTTAAGTGCCCGACTCTTGATTTCACATCAGGTCTTGATCTCAGGGTTGTGAGTTCACACCCCATGTTGGGCCCCATGCTAGGCATGGAGCCTGCATTTAAAAATAAATAAATATATATGTATGTATGTATATATATGTACAAATATATAAAAAACTATTTGAAATTCCATAATTGAGAGTCTTTTTGAGTGTATTGTATAATTCAGTGAAAGCATGAGAAAAAATAAGTCTTGACTGTTGATTAACAGACCTGTACCCCTGAAGCAAATAATACATTATATGTTAATTTTAAAAAAATCTTTACATTCTTTTTTTATTTTTTAAAAATTTAAGCTTATTAGTCAAAGATTATCTCTAGTTAAAGTGACACTCATTGATCTCTAGATGATTATATCAATTTTACTTCCTAAAGAAATATACTACCAAAAAAGTATACTACAAAAGTATATAAATTCAACATTAAAAATTATATATTAGCAGTATTAAAAGAATATTGAAGACCTTGAAATTAAGCCATTATCTTATCCTCATCACTGCCTGGTTCTAATCCACTGATCTTGTCTTGATGGCCATGGATGTATAACGTTGGAGTGTTTGGAAAAGTGAGAAAACTTGGGAAGGAGCAAATAAAATAATCAGTAGAAGATAAGTTAACATTAAATATACCATAACCTCTGATTCATTGACAAGTAATTTTAAACCAAGGCTACCTGACTTTCTGAAAAGTTGGCAGATTTTTTAAAATTTTAGATCAGGGGCGCCTAGGTGGTTTAGTCAGTTAAGTGTCTGCCTTTCATTCATGTCATGATCCTTGAGTCCCAGAATCCCTGCTCATTGGGGAGCCTGCTTCTCCCTCTCCCTCTGCCCCTCACCCCACTTATGCTGTCTCTCTCTCTCTCTCCTTCTCTCTCTCAAATAAATAAAATTTCTTTAAAAAAATTTTAGATCAAGCTTAAGCAATAGAAGTTACTTTGATTTGTTGGTAAATATTAATATTTTTGTATCTAGAGAAAATGCAACATTCACTTTTCCAGTAACTTTTTCAATACTATTTTAGGGGTCTTCAGGTTCTACTTACCCCTGTTCTTGCAAACATCCTGGAGGCAGATCAGGAAAAGTGTTGGGGTTTTGACCAGTTTTTTGCAGAAACTAGTGATATACTTCATCGAATGATAATTCATGTTTTTTCACTGCAACAAATGACAGCTCATAAGATTTATATTCATAGCTACAATACGTAAGTACCTCTTTATGTTTTCATCCTATATCATAATGTTGTGTTTTATAATTATCTTTCTAAATTAGTAGAGAAAATGGAAAAGATGTCTCAGCTTCTCCAAAGGCACCCACTTCCCACTTAGGAACTTAAGTCTGCATGCTTAGTAAATTCTTTTTCACTTATTTTTAGAGTGAAAGGATTAATTTTCTACTTTTATAAAATTTGTAGTCAACTTGGTTTCTTCTTAAACTGCAGGTTTTAGAAGACTGTTTTTGTTTCTATGCCTTCTCTCTTACTTAATCACCTAAACACAGATAACATCTACCAATGAATGGGCTGGGTTAAGAGTGCTGCCCTGTCAGGGTTGCCTGGCTGGCTCAGTCAGAGGAGCCTATGACTCTTGATCTCCAGTTCCTGATTTCAAACCCCATGTTAGGCAAAGAACCTACTTTAAAAAAAAAAACTTAAGAGTATTACCCTGTCACTTAAAAAACATTAAAGCATATGTCTTAAATATAATCAGTGTGTTATTATTTATATATGTGGCATAAACCCCATATTAGGTGTTGGAGAAATAAGTATTTGTTTTACCTTAAAAAAACACACATTATGCCTATATTATTTTTTAAAATCTACCAATTTGATAGAACTGCATATAACTAAATACACACACACTTACATGTAAAACTAGGGATATCTGAAATCATAGGTGGACTATATAAGAATCAATATCCTGGTTATAATATTACACGATAATATACGCTAGATGTTACCATTGGGGGAAACTGGGCAAAGGGTATACAATATCAATGGGTATTTTTTCCTTAGAACTGCATGAATCGGGGCACCTGGGTGGCTCAGTTGTTAAGCAGCTAACTTTGGCTCAGGTCATGATCCCAGGGTCTTAGGATCGAGCCCCACATTGGGCTCTCTGCTCAGTGGGAACCCTGCTTTTCCCTCTCCCACTCCCCCTGCTTGTGTTCTCTCTCTCACTGTGTTTCTGTCTCTCTCTGTGTGTCAGATAAAATCTTTAAAAAAACAAAACTGCCTGAATCTACAGTGATCTCAAATGTTTTTTGAAATGAAGGGGCGCGGGGTGCCTGGGTGGCTCAGTGGGTTAGGGCCTTTGCCTTCAGCTCAGGTCATGATCCCAGGGTCTTGGGATTGAGCCCTGCATCGGGCTCTCTGCTCAGCGGGGAGCCTGCTTCCTCCTCTTTCTCTGGCTGCTTCTCTGCGTGCTTGTGATCTCTGTCAAATAAATAAATAAGTCTTTTTTAAAAAATAAAAATAAATAAATAGATAAAATGAAGGGGAGGGGCGCCTGGGTGGCTCAGTGGGTTGAAGCTTCTGCCTTCAGCTCTGGTCAGGATCCCGGGGTCCTGGGATCGAGCCCCACCTCAGCTCTCTGCTTAGCGGGCAGTCTGCTTCCCTTCCTCCCTCTCTGTTTGCCTCTCTGACTACTTGTGATCTCTCTCTGTCAAATAAATAAAATCTTTTATTTAAAAAATAAATAAATAAAATAAAATGAAGGGGAAAAAAACATTACACCCATTCTATGTACCTCAGTGTCTGTTTTGACGAGATTCAGATAGCAGTTTTGATGTCTCATAAAACTCAAAAAGAGACCTTTACTGGCAATTAATTTATCAAGGAGTAAAATCAATTAGATAAAATAATATTTTAGATTTTAATATGTAACATGTATAATAATAATATAAACATTAAATATAACATCAATATAATAAAATATTAATATAACAGGTAGGTGTGTATTATTCATCTTTGTTTTGGTATGTAGTAGCATGAATAAATGTGCATCATAGGGGCACCTAGATGGTTCAGTCAGTCAAACAGCTGACTCTTGATTTTGGCTCAGGTCATGATGATCTCAGAGCCCTGGGATTGAGCGCAGAGTTCCCAAGTCCTGCTCTGAGCACAGCAGGGAGTCTGCTTGTCCCTTTCTCTCTGCTCCTCCCCTGACTTGTGCTCTCTCTCTCTCAAATAAATAAGTAATATATTTTTAAAAAGATTTAAAATTATATCATATGTGCTGGCCATTGTTTCATTTTCAGAATACATTTGAACATAAAAAAAGTCCACCCAAGCCTGAGACAAATCACAGCATTGCTGATGAAATGTTTCTTTGATTGCATAGGTCTGTTCAGGGAGAATCTGCCTTTTTCCCCAAAATATCATTTTGAAAAAAATCTGGTTTTATTCATTCATTTAACATATTCTACAGTCATATCTCAGAGACTGTTCTCAGCTGTTAAAGGGATTAAATCTTCCATGGTTCTGTGAGGTGGGTGATACTGCTCGTGTTTTATAAAAATGAGGAAACTTAGCACAAAGTAGTTAAGTAACTTAAGGTAATTCAGCAAGTAAGTAGAACTGGAATTTGAACCCATGTAGTCTGATCCAGAGTCCATGCTCCAAAGTGATCTGCCGTGTTCCCATTAGTAAACATTAAGAATCCTGTATCTTACACATATCCAACGTGGTTATTCAGACATAAAAGTATTTTGGAATTGATAGCTGTCTAGACACGTTATGTGGAATTTTCAGTTTAATAGACATCATAGTACCCACATCAACAGAGCAGTGTTTCTATAGACTGCCCATGATCTGAAGTATCACGTAGAAATGAATGTTGTTATACTCAGCAAAAAAAAAAAAAAAAGATTTTAAAACTTCTTACTCCACCCCAATTATGTTGTCCTTTTGAATTTTTCTCACACAGTGCTACTGTATTTCATGAACTGGTGTATAAACAAACCAAAATTATTTCTTCAAATCAAGAACTTATATATGAGGGACGACGTTTAGTCGTCGAACCTGGAAGACTGGTACAGCATTTCCCTAAAACAACGGAAGAAAATCCCATCTTTGTAGTAAGTCGGGAACCTCTGAATACCATAGGATTGATATATGAGAAAAGTAAGTGGGGATTTTCTTAGTGATACTTCTAGCCATTAAAAAAAATGATCTGTATAAATAATTGGCATCTTCATAAAGCTTGATGATGATAGTAATGTAGAATTTTCATAAATACTAATATTTTGTAAACTAGTTGAATGAGACTAGTAATAAAATTGAAGAGCCTTTGAGGACTACAGAATTTGACCTTCAATATTGTTTCAAAAAATGGTAAAATAGGGGCACCTGGGCAGCTCAGTGGGTACGTCTCTGCCTTTGGCTCAGGTCATGATCTCAGGGTCCTGGGATCGAGCCCCGCATCAGGCTCTCTGCTTAACAGGGAGTGTGCTTCCCTCTCTCTCTCTGTCAAATAAATAAATAAAATCTTAAAAAAAAAAAAAAAATGTTAAGAGGGGCACCTGGGTGGCTCAGTGGGTTAAAGCCTCTGCTTTTGGCTCAGGTCATGATCCCAGGGTCCTGGGATCAACTCCCACATCGGGCTCTCTACTCAGCAGGGAGCCTGCTTCCCTCCCTCTCTCTCTGCCTGCCTCTGTGCCTACTTGTGATCTCTGTTTGTCAAATAAATAAATAAAATCTTTTTAAAAAATGGTAAGGGGCACCTGGGTGGCTCAGTGGGTTAAAGCCTCTGCCTTCAGCTCAGGTCATGATCCCCAGGTCCTGGGTTCGAGCCCTGCATCGGGCTCTCTGCTCAGTGGGGAGCCTGCTTCCCCCTCTCTCTCTCTCTCTACTTGCGTCTCTGCCTACTTGTGATCTCTGTCAAATAAACAAATAAAATCCTTAAAAAAAAAAATGGTAAAATAGTTTGCCATGTATGTTATACTGTAGCTCTCTGCTTTTAGTATTTTACTAGCACTCAAAATAACCTTTTATATCATAAATATGAGCAAATGTTTATTGTGTCCAGTGTGACTAGGACATTTTGCCAGGCTTTGGAGTCTAAGAAAAATTAGATCTACATTTTGAGATTTTTTTTTTTTTAAGATTTTATTTATTTATTTGACAGAGAGAAATCACAAGTAGGCAGAGAGGCAGGCAGAGAGAGAGGAAGGGAAGCAGGCCCCCTGCTGAGCAGAGAGCCCGATGCGGGACTCGATCCCAGGACCCCGAGATCATGACCTGAGCCGAAGGCAGCGGCTTAACCCACTGAGCCACCCAGGCGCCCCTACATTTTGAGATCTTAAATTATTAATCTTACCGGTGGTGGGTGAGGGTTACCCAGATTTTTTTTTTTTTTGCCATTTATATTTTTTATTTTTTTATTTTTTTATTTTTCACATTTTACTGATACTTTCAGAGAGATTCTGTTTTGTTGTACTCTTGCCAGGAGAATGTATTACTATTTTCTTCATTCTCTTAAAATTTAGCAGACATTTATTTTACATTTCTCTGACCACTGTTAAGACCAAAAACATTTTAGCATGTGTTTATCCACTAGATATATTTCTCTTTTGTGAATTGTGTGCTCATTTCCCTTGTTCATTCTTTTGGTTTACCCCGATTTTTATCTTTTTGTTGTTTTTAAAGATTTTAAAGCCCCCAGATTTTTACTTTTGTGTTTGGGTCTTTGGGATTTGATTTAGATCTAAAAAGAGAAGCATTGAGCTTATTGTGTAGAAAAACATTTAAGAAAAAACTGAACTCTTTAGAAATATTTCAGGTAATTTCTTCATTGTTAAGGATTGAGTGTTGTTTCAAGTGAGTTTTTGTTTTTTTTAACCTGGAAAAGAACTTTGGGGCTCCTTGGGTGGCTCAGTAGGTTGAGTGTTTACCTTCAGGTCATGATCCCAGGGTCCTGGGATCAAGCCCTGCTTCAGGCTCCCTGCTCAGCAGGGAGTCTCCTTCTCTCCTCCCCCTGCTCCTGTGTATGCATGCTTACTCTCTCTCTTTCTCTCAGTGTCTCTCTCCCCCTCTCAAATAAATAAAATAGTTGTCCAAAAAAAAAAGAACTTTAAAGAGTTTTGCTACTAATGTTTAATTTAGGGGTTGTTTAATTTTGAAAATTGCTATATAAAGGATATAGTAACCTATTCAAAATGATTTATTTCTAATTTTAATTATTTTACTTCATATTTCAGTTTCCCTCCCTAAAGTACATCCACGTTACGATTTAGATGGGGATGCTAGCATGGCTAAGGTTAGTATATAATTAAATTACTATGAAAAAAAATTATTCTGTAAACATGTGAATTAAAATTATCAATAGTGGAAACAGTAAAATGTATTATCTTTACATATGTGTATGTGATCTAGGAAATTTTTCACTTAAATGATTTATTTATACATATATTTATATATTTTATATATAAAAATATATAAGCTGGAAAGTTGTTATGTAGAAGTTTTTTTTTTTTTTATCCTGTACCACAGTTAGCACCAAATATTGTGTTTCTTCATTAGGCAATAACAGGAGTTGTGTGTTATGCCTGTAAAGTTGCCAGTACCTTGCTGCTTTATCAGGAATTAATGCGAAAGGGGATACGATGGTTGATGTAAGTAAGAAATTGAAATTTGAAAATAAGTGGTAACCACCCCATCATTGATACTTTACCTCTTCATACTAGGTAGGGTTAAGTTCTTGGGGGTTTTTATTGTTTCATTTTGTTTTGTTTTTAAAGACTTTGTTTTTAAGTAATCTCTGCTAGCAGTAGTGGGGCTTGAACTCAGTGACCCTGAGATCAAGAGTCACATGCTCTACCAGCAAAACCAGCCGGGTGTCCCTTGGGTTTTATGATGATACATTTGTTCCACATTTGGTTACAAAACATTAAACAACTGGGGCGCCTGGGTGGCTCAGTGGGTTAAGCCTCTGCCTTCGGTTCAGGTCATGGTCTCAGGGTCCTGGGACCGAGCCCCACGTCGGGCTCTCTGCTTGGTGGGGAGCCTGCTTCCCCCTCTCCCTCTGCCTGCCTCTCTGCCTACTTGTGATGTCTCTCTCTGTGTGTCAAATAAATAAATAAAATCTTTTTTTTTTTTTTAAGATTTTATTTATTTATTTGTCAGAGAGAGAGAGAGTGAGAGCGAGCACAGGCAGACAGAATGGAAGGCAGAGGCAGAGGGAGAAGCAGGCTCCCTGCGGAGCAAGGAGCCCGATGTGGGACTCGATCCCAGGACGCTGGGATCATGACCCGAGCTGAAGGCAGCTGCTTAACCAACTGAGCCACCCAGGCATCCCTAAATAAAATCTTTTAAAAAAAAAAATTAGCAACTCTTTTTTTTATTTAATACCTACAACAACCTTGTGAGACAGATAGGACAAATAATATCTGAATTTTAAAACATACCACACTGTACAATGTAATGGTAAATATTTTTCCAAGGACCTTGACTGGGGCTGTCATTTCACTGTCTTGGTAGGCTTTGTCATTTTTTGTTTTTATGTTTGTTTTGTTTTTTAAGATTTTATTTATTTAATTGAGAGAGAGAAAGAGCATGAGCAAGGGGAAGAGGGAGAGGGAGGAGCAGGCTCTCTGCTGAGCAGGGGAGCCCATCACAGGGCTTGACACCAGGACCCAGGACCCCAGGACCATGACCTGAGCCAAAGGCAGACACTTAACTGACTGAGCTACCCAGCTGCCCTGGCTTTGGCATTATTATGATGCAGTACAATCTGTACTTGTTCTAGAGTTTATGTCCTCAGAATCTTCCTTTCTTTCTTGCCTTTTTCCCAAATGAAGTGTACATTCAACTTTATTTTTCTAATAGCGTTAATTGAGCTGCAATTCACATACTGTTTAGTTCACCCATTTTTAAGTGTATAATTCAGTGGTTTTTAGTACATTCACCGAGTTGTGCAGCCATCACCACTCATTATAAATTATTTTTGTCACCCCAAAAAGAAATCCTATACCCATGAGCAGCCACACCCTATTTCCCTCATAACCTCCTATCCCCAGGCAACCACAAATATGCTTTCTATCTATATAAATTTGCCTATTCTAGACTGTTCATGTAAGTGAAATTATACAGTGAAATACACACTTCACTTTGACAAGCAATAAAAAACTTTTTCTTTTTTACCAAATCACTTAATATAGTTATTCTAGGTCAGAATATTGATCATCTAGTTAAGTATTCTCTTCCCTGAAAGTAATCCTAAGTAATGTTCTGTGGATGAGTATGACTTGACCTTTTTTACCTTTCATGATTTGTAGATGCTATCTTTCACCTGCTAGAACCAGAGAACAAATAGTCTCCCTTGAATGTCGTGCCTCCAGTTTCTTTTTTTTTTTTTTTTTAAAGATTTTATTTATTTATTTGACAGAGAGAGTTCACAGTAGACAGGCAGGCAGAGAGAGAGAGAGAGAGGGAAGCAGGCTCCCTGCTGAGCAGAGATCCCGATGCGGGACTCGATCCCAGAATCCTGAGATCATGACCTGAGCCGAAGGCAGCGGCTTAACCCACTGAGCCACCCAGGCGCCCCATGCCTCCAGTTTCTATACATCATTTGAGGCTTTTGAATTTTATATACACATACTACTGGCCTCATGTTCCCTGGGCTCATAATGCCGCTTGGCTTTCATGCTTGTGACAGTTTATGTATATCTGCCTCACACCTATTCATCCTTTCTTGCAAAAACATGTATGAAGTGTTTCATCATTCTCATTCTGCTGGTGCTTTAAGAAGAAAGAAGAATGACACTTTTTTTGCCTGTCACCTTTGTGTTAAATCTATAAATTGATGGGGTTTTTTAGGTGTTCACATACCCAGCTTGTAAGCCTATGCTTTTTTCTTTCTATTAAAAAGCCTCTTCATTTTTACTAAATGATTTCTAGAAAACTCTTAAGTGTTGATTCTGTTTACTTTTGTAAGTAAATTTACTTAATTTTGTACTGTAAATTTACTTTTGTTTACTTTTGTATTGTTACTTATTCTCTCACGTTCATGCGGTTGTTATCTACCACAGTCACTGCTCCATAAAGCTTGGATTTCTTTTACCTCGTAACTTGTAGTTTAGTAAGCCATGAGAAAATAGTTTTTTGCTTTGTTTTTTGGTTTTGGGGTTTTTTTTTAATTTTTTTTAATAGTTTTTAAGATAGATCACTGTTGGTAAACTTTTTCCGTTAATGAATATTTTAGACTCCATAAGCTCCATAAGTTCTCTTTGGGTTTTCTGGGGTTTTTTTTAAAAGATCTTATTTATTTATTTGACTGAGGGAGACACAGCAAGAGAGGGAACACAAGCAGGGGGAATGGGAGAGGGGAAAGCAGGCTTTGTGCTGGGTAAGGAGCCCGATGTGGGGCTCAATCCCAGGACCTGGGATCATGACCAGAGCCGAAGGCAGATGCTTAATGACTGAGCCACCCAGGCACCCCTCTCTTCTTTGTTTTTACTTTGTTTTTATAACCTTTGAAAATATAAATGTCATCCTTAGCAAAAACAGGTTTGGTTTGTTGACCTTTAATGTAAACCAAAAGCCCTCCAGTTTTATCATTTACTATGTCATTCTGCTTCTTGAGAGATCGTAATAGTAATTAAAATTAATTCTGGTGGTATAAGGCATAATGCTGTTTAGCTTATTCATGTGATTATAGATTTTTAAATTCCTTAATATAATTTTAATGCCTTAGATTTCCAAACTCTTAATAAGTAGTAATTAATAGTTTGTGTCCTGGAAAAGCATAGAGGTCACAGTGATGCTTTCAGTAATGAAAAGTGAATTGGCAAGACTCAGCCCAAGGCAGTGGGTAGATGAACTGGCTTTCATAATATAACAAGATTGTTAATAAATTTGTCTGAACAATAGTAACAGTAGTGCAATTAGTGATAGGAGAAAACAAATAATTCTTTAAAAAAAAAAAAAAAAACAGGGGCACCTGGGTGGCTCAGTCCTTAAGCATCTGCCTTTGTCTCAGGTCATGATCCCAGGGTCTTATGATCAAGTCCCTGCTCAGCTGGAAGCCTGCTTCTCCCTTTCCCATTCGCCCTGTTCGTGTTCCTTCTCTTGCTGTCTGTCTCTCTGGCAAATAAATTGAATGTTTTTAGGGAAAAAAAGTCATTCATTAGATAAACTAATGAGAATATTATTATTTTTTAGAGAATTAGTTAAAGATGATTATAATGAAACTGTTCACAAAAAGACAGAAGTTGTAATCACATTGGATTTCTGCATCAGAAACATTGAAAAAACTGTGAAAGTGTGAGTAGATGACTTCCATACTAATACTGGTTAAAATGTTAAATATTGTCCCATTTCTCTTTCATTTATTTAGTTATCCTTGGCATCATACAGTATGCTCTGCAAATATTTGTATTAAGATACAACCTTAGATTAAGTTAATTCCTTGCAAAGACAAAATTGAGTCTTCTCGGTAAGAAAAGAACATTGGTGACATTTTCTCCTACCCTTTGCAAAGGAAAAGGTAATCTGACATAGAAATGTCTCATTTTTTAACCTTGCAAAAGCAGCAACTCTGAATAGGAAAATACAAAAACTGCAGTTAACAAAGGAAGTGGTAAGGGGTGTTCTAGAACTGTGTTTTGTTAGGATTTACAGAATTTGGGGGTTACTTTTAGTTTACTAGTACTTATTAATTAACCTTATCCCTGAGACTGTTTTTTGAAACAGAATATTTTAAGATTTTCCTGGGCTGTATTATTTATATTGCAGAGGAAATATAATAAATGAAATCAGTGTGTACTAATGACCGCCATTCTGCAGTCTAGTATTTTGACTGTTTTCTTGGCATAAGACTGTTGGAAATTCCTTCTTTACAGAGACATCAACTTTTTCTGGAATCTTTGCTTGTAGGCTTTGCATTTAATATTTTATTCTCAAATAGTTGTCATAAAAACTCAGATACAATTTATAAAACATCTTTTAAAATATATGTATTCATTATGCTAATTTTTCCATAATTGTTTTTTATACAGTTATGAAAAGTTGATGAAGATCAACCTAGAAGCAGCAGAATTAGGTGAAATTTCAGACATACACACCAAATTGTTGAGAGTAAGTATTTACAAAATTATGACAGTCATTGGTTTGCTGTGCTAATGGTTCTATTTGACTTTTGCAACAACTCTATGAGATACAGAGTATTAACCATATTTTACAGGTAAAGAACTAAGCTTAATTGAATGATGGAAAGTATTTTCCATGTTTTTTTAAGAAAGGATATTTAGAGTAAGAAATGCTTTATAAGATGTATTAATACTAGTTAATCTCTTAGTTTATTATCATGTGATACTCTGTAGAAAATCAAACCAAGAAACTGTCCTTGCATTTAAAAATAAAAATAGGGTTGGGGCGCCTGGGTGGCTCAGTGGATTAAGCCGCTGCCTTCGGCTCAGGTCATGATCTCAGTGTCCTGGGATCGAGTCCCGCATCGGGCTCTTTGCTCAGCGGGAGCCTGCTTCTCTCTCTCTCTCTGCCTGACTCTCCGCCTACTTGTGATTTCTCTCTCTGTCAAATAAATAAATAAAATCTTTAAAAAAATAAATAAATAAATAAATAAATAAATAAATAAATAAAAATAAAAATAGGGGCACCTGGGTGGCTCAGTGGGTTAAGCAGCTGCCTTCGGCTGGGGTTGTGATCCCAGGGTCCTGGGATTGAGCCCCGCATCGGGCTCTCTGCTCAGCAGGGAGCCTGCTTCCTCCTCTCTCTCTCTGCCTGCCTCTCTGCCTGCTTGTCATCTCTCTCTCTCTCTCTCTCTGTCAAATAAATAAATAAATAAATAATCTTATGAATAAATAAATAAATAAAAATAATTTTTTTTACTTTGAATTGCCATAATCTACAAAAAAAATATGATTCAGACTGTAGACTCCATTGGCAGTGTATCATTTCTGTATTTTGCTAATCTGGATCTGAACCCACTGGTTTTATTTAGCTTTCCAGTTCTCAGGGAACAATAGAAACCAGTCTTCAGGATATCGAAAGCAAATTATCTCCAGGTGGATTGCTGGCAGATACATGGGCCCATCAAGAAGGCACTCATCCGAAAGATAGACAGTAGGTTATATAATTTTATGGGTAGTGTCTGCTCTTATTATTAAATGTCCTTTTTCACATTGACTCAATTAATTTATTTGGATTTTTTTTTCCTTATATAGTGTAGAAAAGCTACAAGTCCTGCTAAATTGCATCACAGAGATTTACTATCAGTTCAAAAAAGACAAAGCAGAACGTAGTAAGTAAAATTTTTATTAATCTAATGAATCAGCTCTACTAGTTGTAATTCAGTTGAATTAATTTGGTATATTTATAAGGGTGGATCCTTATTTCAGAGACTTGATTCTGTTGGGAAGGAGGTTGAATATACTAAAAATTATTCTTAAAACCAATGTTTTTTGAGTATTTTTAATTAAGGGTCCTGAACTCTAAAATCTCTAGAGACCAGTCATGTAACAAAAGGGAACGAGATTGGAGGAGGAGGAGAAGAGAGGAGATACCCGTATGAAGGGGAGAGTCACTACTCAGATTCATGAAATTCATTGCACCAAAATCTTCCTATCCTTAAGAGAGCTGGAAATACAGATTTTGTTAGAATATCCTGTGGATACCTGGCTGGCTCAGTCAGTGGAGCAAGCAACTCTTTATCTCGGGGTCATGGGTTTGAACCCCACATAGGTTGTAGAGATCACTTAAATAAATAAATAAATCTTTAAAAGAAAGAAATATTTGATTTTTTTAAATGTTGGCAGTTAATTTTTTTTTATGTTAACACTGTAGAGATCAATTAAAAATGTTTGTAAGCTATATATCTAACCCATGGGTTGTAAATTTGTGTCATCTTACTCTAAACTCTTAGCTTTTTCGAAGTCATACTCTCAAAAGAAAAAGAAGTGTGCATGATTTTGTGATTCTATATTTGCAGAAGTGATATTTCTTATTTTTAGGATTAGCTTACAATGAAGAACAGATCCACAAATTCGATAAGTAAGTGTCCTTATCATGTTTAATAATTATTTCTGGTTATGTAATTAATGCAGTCCCTCTTAACAGTTGAAATTAATTCAGATAAAAAGTACATTTTTAATCTTGGCTTTACAGAATTGTTACTTTGTGTGCACATATTTGAGGCCCACTTTGTCTGGTTGAGAGGTTAAGGAAAAGGGAGAATGATGTAGAAGAGAATCTTCTACATCATGTGCTTTGATTGCAGAAGGATAGATAATAGAGAACATAGGCAAGGACAGAATTAACCACTTTCTTAACCTTAACTTCATTAAATAAATATTTTCTGACCATTCTCCATCATGAACCTTCTCTTTCACGTCTTGCTGCTATAATGCCTATCTTAGAAACCTTTGGCATTCTACTATCCATATTCTTAAGCCAGAATAGTCATTATTAAGAAACATAAATTTTATGTATTTAAAAAGTTTTTAATATTGGCAGTAGAAACCGTCACATTGGTTTAAGCATGTGATTATTTCTAAATTATAGGCAAAAACTGTATTACCATGCAACAAAAGCTATGACCCACTTTACAGACGAATGTGTTAAAAAATATGAAGCATTTTTGGATAAGTCAGAAGAATGGATGAGGTAAGGAACTTTAGTGGCTGACTGTGCAAAGTACAATTCAGTGTACATTGTATATTGTAAGTAAGATAGTATTTCATTAGACTGCTTACTAATTGATTCTTTTTGGTTTTTAGAAAGATGCTTCATCTTAGGAAACAGTTATTATCCCTAACTAATCAGTGTTTTGATATTGAAGAAGAAGTATCAAAGTATCAAGACTATACAAATGAGGTATAACTATCAAAAGTGTCCAGAAAAAAAATCTTTTTCCTATTAGGAAAAAATACATTTCTTCTCAGTTTATATTTGAAATGATTGAAAAGAGAGAAATACGATTTAATACGCCTTATATTCAGTTCTGTTTGCCCATTTGTAATGTGTTTTGAACCAAATTTTCAGAACTTAGGTATTTTACACTTAAAAGCATCTGATAAAATAAAAAATTTAAAAATTATTTTTAAAAGCATCTGATAGACCATTCTTTTTAATCATCTATGAAAATAACCTTTTTTAAAGTGGTGGTTTAAGTACTGTATTATTCACAGATTTGATATTAAAATTTAAAGCTATAAGGGCTTACTAAATTGTGTAACATTTGGGGCACCTGGGTGGCTCCAGTTAGTTAAAAACCATCTACCTTCAGCTCCGGTCCTGATCCCATGGTCTTGGGATCTCAGCAGGGAGCCTACTTCTCCCTCTCCCTTTGTCTCTGGGCTTGCCATTCCCTCTGCTTGTGCTCTCTCTCTGTCAGATAAATAAATCAAATCTTTAAAAAAACAAAAGCAAAAAAAGGTGTAACCTTTAATGTAAGATCTGTAGTTTATACTTTGTTCAGTGATTGATGTAGGTATTTTTGATGTTTCAGTTACAAGAAACTTTGCCCCAGAAAATGTTTGCAGCCTCCAGTGGAATCAAACATACCATGACCCCAATTTATCCATGTTCTAATACATTAGTGGAAATGACTCTTGGGTAAGAGATTTATTATTTGGTAACTATGATGTTTTCATTCATTTTTATTTGTTTGCAATCTTGCTCTTTTATTTTGAAATTTTGGGTATTTGTTGTGAATAAATTTGTTAATGGTATTTAATGGCTTAGTCCAATCTAGAGTACTAAAACATATTAATAGAATTCTAAAACATTTGCATACTTTCTTGAGCAGAGACATTGATACTTGTTTTGTTTGTATAGTATGAAGAAATTAAAGGAAGAAATGGAAGGGGTGGTTAAAGAACTTGCTGAAAATAATCATATCTTAGAAAGGTAAGTAATGCAAATATTAACTCTGCCCTGTGATTTTATATGCAGTAGAATACATATAGATCTATATTTGTACCTGTCTGTCTTCCTGTATCATTAGGTTAAAGTAGTGGGGAAAGGATATAAAGTCAGAACCCTTTTGTTTTGTGATTTCCATGGTGCCTTTTAATGTGTTCGGGGTTGCTTGGATAAAGACAAGTCAACTGTGATTGATTCCATTATATAGTAGCACTGGTTAATAGAATTATTTGCTAATTTGAATCCATTTGTGAAACTGAAAATCTTTTGCACATTATTTTTCATACATCTTCTCATTAGAATTGTAATTTATTGGGGTTCCTGGGTGGCTCAGTGGGTTAAGCATACCACTTGATTTGGGCTCAGGTCATGATCTCAGGTTCAGGAGATTGAGCCCTGCCTCGGACTCTGTGCTTGGCAGGGAATATGCTTGAAGATTTCTCTCCCCCTGCTGGCCCCCATGCTTGTTCACTCTTTAAATAAACAAATTTAGAATCATTATTTTTAAAATATTTATTTGAGAGAGTGCACATGCACCAAGTGAGAGGCGGGCAAAATGAGAGGGAGAAAGAGAATCTCAAGCAGATGCCTGGTGAGCTCAAAGCCTGAGGCGGGGCTTGATCTCCCAAACCTGAGATCATGACCTGAGCCAAAATTAAGAGACCGAGGCTTAATCGACTAAGCCACTCAGGCACCCCAAATGTTACCTTTTTTTTTTTTTAATGTGACCCATTTTTAATGTATGCTGATTTAGTTGGTTAAAACTGATACCTTGTTTTAATTTGCATTTCTTTGGTTAATAGTGATATGAAAGCATCTTTTTATGTTTTATTCAGATTTGTGTGTGTGAATTGCCTTTTGGTTTTAAAATCTGTTTTTCTGTTGGTTTATAGCAATTACATAGTAATTATCTAAACTTTCTTTAGTACCCAACTTAGTTTTTTCACAACTTGAGCTAAGTATCAGCAAGAAAAGACTATTAAGATATGCTTTCACAAACTTACATTGAATCTCTTCTGCCTTGTGACGTAAAATCCCACTTATTAAAACGTGTCCCATAAGTCACTTTCCCCTGTCTTATTTGCAAATTTATTTGACAATATATGTGTGATATAACATGGCATTGTCACAGCTTAAATGTCAAATGACCGCTTACGGATTTTTGCCAGAGCTAATAATGGACTCCAGGTCTTGACCACTGTCTCCATGTGGCTGTCTCATTATCACTTCATTTCTTTTATATCTAAAATCACATCATACCACCCTTCCCAACTCAGTTTCCCCTCCAATTTCCTCAGTCTCTTGAGGGGAGCCACCTTTTTCCTGATCCCTTGAACATAGGTTATTTTAGATACTAACCCTTTTGCTGCCTTTCATCAAGTTTGGTGATCTTCCTTGAGAATGTTTCCATATTCCCCCTCTTGACCTCATCAAACCTCCTTCCTCTAGATTATCACCTAGGAGCTGTCGTGATAACCTACCACCTATCTTCCTAAGACTAGGCTTTTCCCATCTGTCATGGCTATTATAGCCAAAACAATCTTCCCAAACACTATCTACTGACATACTCCTTCAGCTCAGAAATTTCTAAACTCCTGTTACCTAAAAGGTCAAATCTAAATTCACACTTGAATTCAAAGAATAGAATACTCTGGCCCAGCTCATTCACTCAACTTTACTTCCTGCTGGCCCCTGAAATAACTCTAGAGCAGCAAAGTTGCATTCCTTACTCTCCGTTGAGATGTCACACTTACTCCCAACTTCTTACCTTTGGTTTTCTAAATCCCACTCCACCAAAAATAATTTACCCAGTTTTTCCTAATACTTCCTAGATCACATCCCTCATCCTTTTCTCTTAAGAAGTCCTCTCATTGATTTGAGATTCCATATTAAAACCTAACCCATTTTCTGGATTAGATTCCTGGGTGGCTCGGTCGGTTAAGCATCTACCATTGAGGGACGCCTGGTTGGCTCAGTGGGTTGAGCCTCTGCCTTCAGCTCAGATCATGATTTCAGGGTCCTGGAATTGAGCCCCGCATCGGGCTCTTTGCTCAGCAGGGAGCCCGCTTCCCCCACTTCTCTTTCTTCCTGCCTCTCTGCCTACTTGTGATCAAATAAATAAATAAAATCTTAAAAAAAAAAAAAAGTATCTACCATTGACTCGGGTCATGATCTGGGATGGGTCTGAGATCAAGTTCTACATTGGCTCCCTGCTCAGTATGGAGCCTGCTTCTCCCTCTCCCTCTGCTCCTCCCCCTGTTTGTGTGCTTGCTCGCTCTCTCTCTCTCTCTCTCTCTCTCTCTGTCAAATAAATAAATAAATAAATATCTTTATTATTTTTTAAAGTCCTTCCAAGCCACTGATTGGGTTTTTTTTTCACATATTTATAATAATACCACTGTGTTTCAGTAAGAAATAGAGCAAATCATAGTTGCTTAAACTCTTTAATAGCTTACTCATGTGAAAAGTCTCCTATATTCTTCTTTAAAGTGTTAGGGCCAAATAAAGGAATCATCTAATTTCCTTTTTTCTTTTGTGTTTTAGGTTTGGCTCTTTAACCATGGATGGCGGCCTTCGCAATGTTGACTGTCTTTAGCTTTCTGGGAAGTTTGAGAACAGCTTTAGTTTGCACAAGAAAATAATGCTGGGGCATTAAATGAATGCCTCTGTAAATGGTCTCTTATTTCTACAATTCAGTATTTGATGTGGTCATGTAAATATGTACAATATTGTAAATACGTAAAAAAAGATATAAATTTTTGGCTGCTGTTAAGATGTAATTTTACCTTTTAACATTTATAATTAAATGAGGATATTTGACCTCAGTGAGCTCTAGAAGAAAGCCATGACTGATATGTTGAAATACTGATCCTCTACTCTTCTGAGTGAGGCTGAGTTCTACATCTCTGACTGCCTACTGGAAACATTTTTTAAGTGGAACCAAAATTGTCATCCTTACAGATCAGAAATGACTGATAATTGACTTGCTTACAAGTGATAGTATGGAGAAGTGGCTTCTTTGGGTGAGGAGCCGAACTGAACCACTGTTTTACTAGGATCACAATTTTGGGGGAAGGGTAAAGTGACATTTCATTTTACAAGGTGCCCAGAACCCAGTTATCGTCACATGTGTTTAATTTCAGATAAATTATTGAGCAGAATTTTTAAAGTGATTTAATTATTAAAAACTGTTCATTTTATTTTGGCCATAAGTGTGTAACTGTCATAAGAATTTTAGGATTATTTCCACTGTTTGAAGCTGTACATTTTTTGTTTAATTTCTGCTTACTCCATCATGAAAAAATATCAATAAATTTCTCAATTTTAATGTAAAAGTTTGTATTTTTCTGTGTTATAGCAGTTTGAGAAACAAAAGTTGTCTTTTGAAAGAAATATCTGTGGTGATGGTAAATCATTCTCAGACTACTGGATACAAGGACAGTTTTGTTTCTCTTCTAAATCTGATTCTAGTTTAGTGTAAGTTCTACAATAAATTTATGCTATCCAAATCCAAAGGGAACATTCTCTTTGAAACATCTATCGAGAGTCGTATATTAAAGGATGGACTCAGCAAGAAGTTATTTCATCCAACAAGGTTGTGGTTCTGATTTCGGTCTTGGGTTTCTGACTTACCAGATTATTGAAGTGTGATTATGTACAACCTGCATATCATAAAGATAGCATGTCCCAAAGAGTAAATAAATTTGAGTAACATGAACATTGGGAAACTGAAAATGGATTAGGTTTTGTTTTCTTTTTTTTTTTCCTAAAGATATTATTTATTTATTTATTTGACAGAGAGAGAGAGAGAGAGACCGGGAGAGAGGGAACACAAGCAGAGGGAGTGAGAGAGGGAGAAGCAGGCTTCCCGCTGAGCAAGGAGCCCAACACGGGGCTACATCCCAAGACCCTGGGATCATGACCTGAGCCAAAGGTAGACGTTAACAGCTGAGCCACCCAGCTGCCCCTGAAAATGGATTAGGTTTTAATTTGAAATCTCAAATCTATGTATTATTGTAGTAGGGAATTTTTAAGTATCACCTATACATACTGTAGAAATACATGCATGGGCACCTGGGTGACTCAGTCGGTTTAGCAACTGTCTTCAGCTCAGGTCACAGTCCTGGAGTCCAGGGACTGAGTCCCACATCAGGCTCCTGGCTCAGCAGGGAGTCTGCTGCTCCCTCTGACCCTCCCCTGTCTTGTGCTCTCTCTCTCTCTCTCCATCTCAAATAAATAATAAAATCTTAAAAAAAAAAAAAAGAAAAGAAAGAAATATGTGGGTGAATGGTCCCTGTCAAGAATACCTGTTAAGAATACCTGTTTAGGGGCGCCTGGGTGGCTCAGAGGGTTAAGCCTCTGCCTTCGGCTCAGGTCATGATCTCAGGGTCCTGGGATCGAGCCCCGCATCAGGCTCTCTGCTCAGCGGTGAGCCTGCTTCCCCCCTCTCTTTCTGCCTGCCTCTCTGCCTACTTGTGATCTCTGTCTGTCAAATAAATAAAATCTTTAAAAAAAAAAAAAAAGAATACCTGTTTAGTCTGAGAGTTTCTGGAGTGAGGGGATGTTTGTTTAATCCCTCTTGATTGTAATTTTCCATTGGACTATCTAACATGTATGTATTTGATTGTATAATTTAAATGTTCATGTCACTGAACATTAGGTAAAATTTTACTTTTATTATGGGATCAGTTCACATATTTGCAGATTAGTTTTCAGCACCTCTAGAAAGATTACCAATAAATAAACCTATGCTGTGGGGATTGAATTTTTATGAGTTGTATTGACAAGAACAAATCCATTCCACGTGAATATCAGTTAAGATTTAATGTTTTAGGGGCACCAGAGTGGCTCAGTGGGTTAAAGCCTCTGCCTTCGGCTCAGGTCATGATCCCAGGGTCCTGGGATCAAGCCCCGCATCAGGCTCTCTGCTTGGCAGGAAGCATTGTTACCTTCCTCTCGTTGCCTACCTCTCTGCCTACTTGTGGTCTCTGTCCGTCAAATAAATAAATAAAATCTTAAAAAAAAAAAAAATTTAATGTTTTATTCCCCATAACAGCAACAAGGAAACCAGGCATTCTTCCTTTTTTATTTATTTATTTGTTTATTTGACAGAGAGAAACACAAGCAGGGGGAATGACAGAGAGAGAGAGGGAGAAGCAGGCCTCCTGCTCTCAATCCCAGGCCCCTGGAATCATGACCTGAGCCGAAGGCAGATGCTTAACGGACTGAGCCCTCCAGGCATCCCTAGTATTCTTGCGTTTAAATTTTACCTTCAAAAATACAATCCTCATTCAGAACATTTTAAGTTAATGAATACATGGTGATACATACTAGTGTGCTTACCTAATAATAACCCAATAGGCTATATCAGTTTAGTAGCCTTTTTTTCAATATTGTGATATATTTTCAAAAGGTAGGGATTAATGATATAAAAATGGTATATACTTAGTGGATTTAACTCTTTACATAAGCTATAGTTCTAACAGCAGAAGAAATAAAAACTCAAGTGAACATAAAGCATATGGGAAAAAAACAATCTTTTTAAGTAAATAAAAAAGGAATTAGAGGTTACGGAAGAAAGGTGAAAAATAATCCCATAATATCTTCTGAAGTTCCAGGTTCTATGGTTTTGGAAATGACCAAATACTATATGATTGCCTTACAGACCTCTACACTTTGTCAAGCAGGGTGACTCTTCTTAGATGTGAAAGATCTTCTCAAAATATTTACTCTAGAATATATTTATCCATAAATTATCCAGGAAGGAATTATAATAAACTTGGGTTTATCTTGCTTTCCAGTTATTTTTTTGAGCAGTAATTTCACTTTTACGGTGTTCTGTGCTAAAAATAAGAGGTAAGTTGTTGGGAATTAAGAAAGTCACTATTGGGGGTGCCTGGGTAGCTCAGGTTAAGCGTGTGCCTTCGGCTCAGGTGCTGAGCCCTGCCTCAGACTCAGGAGCCTGCTTCTTTCTCTCCCTCTGCCTGCTGCTCTGCCTGCTTGTGCTCTCTATCTCTCTGTCAAATACATAAATAAAATATTAAAAAACAAAAAACCAGGGAACCTGGGTAGCTCGGTGGGTTAAAGCCTCTGCCTGTGGCTCAGGTCATAATCCCAGGATCCTAGGATTGAGCCCCACATCTGCTCAGTGGGGAGCCTGCCTCCCCCACTCTCTCTGCCTGACTCTGCCTACTTGTGATCTTTATCAAATAAAATCTTTTTAAAAATAAATAATATAAAAATTTAAAAAACCACTATCAGTAGGAATAAGCAATCTCAACTGATATATCAAAAATTTATTCTCCCTTCAGAATCACAGTCACAACCAGGGTAAGCCTGCTATTTCTGATTTCACCCCACTCAGAAACGTGTTACGCATTGTGCTTTGTCTTTCAGAAGTGCTGTAGGAAATTTACTCCAATGTTTAAAACTCTGAAGTACTGGGGTGCCTGGGTGACTCACTGGGTTAAAGCCTCTGCCTTTGGCTCAGGTCATGATCCCAAGGTCCTGGGATCAAGCCCCAAAGCCCGACATTACGCTCTCTGCTAGGCAGGGATCCTACTTCCTACCCACCTCCTCTGCCTGCCTCTCTGTCTACTTACGATCTCTGTCTGTCAAATAAATAAAATCTTAAAAAAAAAAAAAAAACTCAGAAGTGCTGAAAATACAAAGTGTTGAAAATATAAGGGAGTTATAACACTATTGTTTTAGCTGGATATATCATTCATGTCCCCTTTTTTAAGATTTTATTTATTTGAGAGAGAGCAAGAGAGAAAGAAGAAGGTATGAGCAGGTTGAGGGGCAGAGCGAGAAGCAGACTCCCTACTGATCAGGGAGCCTGACACGGGACTTGATCCGAGGGTCCTGGGATCATGACCTGAGCTAAGGGCAGACACTTAAGCAACTGAGCCACCCAGGTGCCCCCACATCACATTTTTAAGAACACTAAAGTTGGGGCTACTGGCTATCTCAGAAGAGTATGCAACACTTGATCTTGGGGTCGAGTTCGAGCCCTATATTGGGGATAAAAATAAATAAATAAACGTAAAGACCTAAGTATCTTCAAAAGTCTTACACTGTTGTTTTATTTGGACTTCCTCCCCAATTGTCACTTACAGGAAGACTCAAAGTCCAAATCCTAAGGAATACCAAAAATGGAATAGAAAACAAAGACAGCGGTGTGGAAATAAAAACTGGTAATAATACAGTTTGTGTTTTTTAGCATACAAATCAGCATCAAAGATTTAGTGTGGTGTATAAACACACAACTCAGACACTACATCAGGATATTGAGGGACTAAGCAAGCTATCCTAAGTTTCTTTTGACAAAAAGCACAAGGACTAGTGGTTAAACATAGCTTCAGGTGGGATGATCAGAACCTCAGCCGCAGTTGTTTAGTAGAGAGCTAAACATTGGTGTCCACTGAAATAGTACACAATAATGTTAAAGGTCTAGAAAAATATTCAGCTAAGGGTCAAATTCCAAAACGGAATCTTAGCAAGAATCTTTGTTCTTTTACACATTTCTTGGCTTCTAAGAATCAAAATTTTTTTCCAGGACAAATTCTTGACAGAGTTTAAAACACACATGATGTCTTCACTGGAAAAGTTTTCAGTTTGTACAATATAAAACATTTTAAATTTGTGCAAAACAACTGCACTCAAGGCTATGGCTTTGGGAGGCAGCTTGTTAATCACCAAGTCCTACAAATTGCATTGAAATTCTGCTGGATGCTGAACTTTAGTGGATACTGGTAACTTTGCTCCTCCATTGAAAGTAACTGTGTTTTTTTTGAAAGAGGGAGGGGCGGTCTAGCTTAAAAATTATCAAGTGTTATAATAGGTTAGAGTTTCTGAAGCTTAAAACGCTTTCTTTAGAAAGAACATCTATTAATACAGTTTCTAAGTTATGAGGGCTAAGGTCTAAAGGACAAACCAAAGGAATGACAGGGGAAGGGGATTTAGGGCTAACAGGTGGTCCCCAGACATATTGGCTGGAAGAGAGTTCACAGCTAAAGTGTCATATGTGGGTGTTACTGTGCTTTCATCATCCATATTTTCTGTAGGGAGTCATTCTGGAACATTCATAGTTTTAGCTATGGCCATTAGAAGTGACTTCAACAGGACCTTCAGAAGAATAGCCCATCTCTTTTACTGGTTCCCCAAATCACTGACCTGCTCAAAGAATCGGAAATCCAAGTTGGTGTGGAGCCAAGGGAGCCAAGGTAGAGGTAAGTTATCTCAAGCTAATTCTTCATTTCAGATACTTTTTTTTTCCTCCCTCAAGTATGGAGAAAAAATAAAGCTCGTAAGGCATTATTTAAAATGACTGAGAAGGGGCGCCTGGGTGGCTCAGTGGGTTAAAGCCTCTGCCTTCGGCTCCAGTCATGATCCCAGAGTCCTGGGATCGAGCCCCGCATCAGGCTCCCTGCTCAGTGGGGAGCCTGCTTCCTTCTCCCTCTCTGCCTGCCTCTCTGCCTACTTGTGATCTCTATCTGTCAAATGAATAAATAAAATCTTTAAAAAATAATAAAATAAAATAAAATGACTGAGGAAAAACTGAGAAAATGAAAGCAATTTGAAGGTGAGATATTAAAAGCCATGAACATTTCTGTAATTCAAATTTTATGCTTCGTAGTCATTTAGGTTCAAAGTTTTCTAGAGAAAGATGGAGAATCTTTAGCTTTAAAAAAATAGCTTTTATTTTCAGTGAGCCTTAATTTGCTTATACAATTAAAATACCTCAGAACACATGGAAAAGAACTAATGATAGTAAGTTTCTCCTCCTAGAAAACTAAAAAGGTCAATGGACCTTATATATCTTTGGTTGGGGTCAGTTTATGCAGCATATTTTAGTTGGGATTTTTGTTTTGTTTTGGGGGCGGTTCAGTCAGGTATTGATGTGGGATTTTTAAACACCTTAAATACACTACCACATAAAGCTGTGCATTTTCTACCCTACTCCTGCCTGATGGGAGTGTAGAAGGGTCAGAGGAGGGGGGAATGGATGGAGTAAATGCACGGCTGGTGTCTGGAGCGCCTCCTGCAGGAGGAGGTTGGGTATAGCACTTGGAGCAAGGTGAGCAAATTCTCTTTATAATCCTGCCTGAAGCGGGATTAAAATTATAGTCGTGTGTTTTTGACACCCATACAGGTATGCGTTTTATGTAAGTGCTTAATGTTTTCCCCTTGTCTGGTAGATTATCAAACATCATCTGATGATATGAAAAATGATCCAAAACCAGATCCTCTCCTGCCCCCCTGCAAAGTAAGCTCTAGGGTCAGTGTGAGGCTTGAACTCACATCCCCTAAATCAAGAGTCACATGCTCTACCACCTGAGCCAGCCAGGTGCCCCCAGATCCTCTTTTATTTATGGGACTCCTGGGTGCCTCAATTGGTTGGACGACTGCCTTTGGCTCAGGTCATAATCCCAGAGTCTTAGGATCGAGTCCCGCATCGGGCTCCCAGCTCCACGGGGAGTCTGCTTCTCCCTCATGCTCTCTCTCACTGTCTCTCTCTCAAATAAATAAAATCTTTTAAAAAAAAAATTCTAAAACAGAAATGACTGTGATCTATAAACACTAAGGAAGATATCTGATAAAGAAATCTACAAAATGTGAGGCCTAGTATAATTCAAGCATCTATTGTTCCTTTAATAGTTTATTTTATGCTTTTTTCACTGTCAAAATATGGGGAATCTAGGTTTCAAAGTCCCTCTGTTCATAAATATCATCTTTCAGATATGGAATAGCATAATTTGGATGTCAGAAGCCCCAAGAGAATGTAGAAAAACCATCTTCTCTAATCCCTTTCATTTTATTTTTTAAATTTTCTTTCTTTATTTTAAGTGATCTCTGCACCAAACATGAGACTCAAACTCAAAACCCTGAGATCAAAAATCACATGCTCTTCTGACCAAGCCAACCACACACCCCTCCAGTGGTTTCATTTTAAAGATGAGTAAATTGCCTCCAAACGGTTAAATAATGTAGCCTTCCAAAACAATTACATGGAAGGAAACAGAAGTTTATCCTACACTGTGATTGTTGATCCAGTGCCTTTGTTACGGCACCACAGTGCTAAGTGTGGTGCGTGCACATTGGAGAATGTGAACATATAAACCCTCACAGAATATTTCACACAGAGCCTTCATCAGTGGGGAATCTATCCCTAGAAAGTGTGGTGATTTATTCTTCCAAAGCAGAGCTTGCTAGCATTATTAGTTTGGAGATTAGTAGCCTGTTTCCAGAAATCTTTTTACTCACAGTATGATAAAATAAAATCTTTTAATAAGATACTACCCCATTCTAAGGAGATTATTTAAATATTTGCCTTACAGGGGCTCCTGGCTGGCTCAGTCGGTTGAGGGTCTATTCTTGATTTTGGGCTCAGGTCATGATCTCAGTGTTCTCGGATAGAGCCCCATATTAGGCTCTGCACTCAGTGCCAAGTCTCCTTGAGGATTCTCTCCCTCTCTCTCAGCCCCTCCCCCTGCTCATTGCTTGCAGGCTGGCTCTCTCTTTCTCATTTTTTTTTCAAAGATTCCATTTATTTATTTGACAGAGAGATCACAAGTAGGCAGAGAGGCAGGCAGAGAGAGAGGAAGGGAAGCAGGCTCCCTGCTTAGCATGGCCCGATTCCAGGACCCCAGGACCATAACCTGAGCCGAAGGCAGAGGCCCCAACCCACTGAGCCGCCCAGGCGCCCCTCTCTTTCTCTTTAAAATAAATAAATATGTGCCTTACAGAATCCTATCCCCTCAAAAACAAAAACTCTCTCTCATCTTGTCTCCAATGTTTAACACAATATTTTGTATAGTAGGCAGTTAATAGCTATTTTTCTCACTGAACTGACTTACAAAGACAGCCATATGGGAACTGAATTGGATGAAATAAGAATGGATTGACTTGTAGAAATCAGCTGATCCCTTGCTCCAGCCTTTCATGTAGATCAAAGCATTGTGGCCACCTACAGAAGAAAGCTCAACATCAGGTCACCTCTTCAGGATTAAACTCCTTCTGTCACTCATCAATACCTTATGGTGTAAAGGTGCCTCAGAAATTTGTCCTGGGTTCCTTACATACCTCTATCCCAACCAACCCCACATGAAAACTTAAATGGTCTCAAGGCAGGACCTGTGGTTGATATTTTAATGCTAAGTAAGTACGTGTAACTTTAGCTCACTCTCCTTTATTTCTTCTCTATTTCCCCACCTTAGAAAGTAGTAAGTTGTACCAAAGCCTAAGCTAGGAAGACATATACAAAGACAGTCACAAATATGAATTCAGTACAAATTTTAAGCACCTCATTAATCTCTGGTCTTGAAGGGAAAGAATGGGGAGACGTGTATGAGAAAGTCCACATTCAGTGGCCTGGAGCCCTTTCTGATCAAGTCGAGAAGCCTAAGCAATGTGTGAAAACCACAGAGCTCAGAAGCCTGGGCATCCGAAGGGGAGAGCACAGAACTGTGGTGTCAGACTTTGCTTCTGCGGCTGAGAGCTCCATGGCTCTGAGCAAGCCGCTGGGATTTCTCATCTGTAAAGTGGAAGGATTGGACTTGATCTGAAAGATTCCTTCCAGCTTTGTAAATGCCATGACCCTGAGATACAGGAATATAGATAAAGCAGCTGCAGAGTTGCTGAAGAGAGCAGAAAAAGGAGAAGTTTTCTGGAAGTCAAACAGCATGTCCCCATGTCACTCATCCACAGAAACAGGACTGCATCAGGAATCGTCCATATATCTGAGAACTTACGTGAAATACTGTTTAAGGAGCTTATATATCAAATGCATACAAGCTCTTTTTTGAAACAAACATGAGATCTAGACTCTCCATACGTAAAGATGAGCCCCAGCCTTTAGGCTCCTACATGTTGAAATTGGGCTTGTTTTGAGATGAGTCTCAGGGAAGGAAGGGTACCAGGGGGCTCTTTCATACCAAAGATCTCCTCTGGTCCTCCCTCTCACCTTTTTGCCCCAGGTTGTAGCAGGCAGCTCAGTGAAATTTGGTGGCTGAATGAAAATCTCTTGCTTCCTATGGGGAGGCAGATGTGAGCACATCTGGAATACCCAGAAAACCACCAGCCTCCCATGGCGAAGAAGACAAAGGGGAGAGCTGCTCACCAGACAGCACCCCATTTGTGCCCAGTGTTCCCTAACGTCCTCATGGGCAGCCCTAGAGGAGGAGCCCTAATGAGGACACCGCTCCTGGCTTGCGGGTGAAGAATAGAGAGTAGGCTGTGATCTCCAGGTAGCATTTACCTTCTGCCATCAGTGAGGGAACAGGCAGGCTGACGGACAAGATGACATCACAAAATCTATAAGGCCTATCCTGTACTCAGTGATCTATGAGAAGCAAACTCTCTCTGATTCTAAGCGAGGGGAGCAAGCTCAAGACCCGTCTGACATTACTATCACCGTCAAAGTCTGCTCGTCTACCCTCTGCCTGCCACACCCTCTGCTCACGCGTGCACACGCTCTCTCTCTCTCTCTCTCTCTCTCTCTCCGACAAATAAAATCTAAAAGAAAGAAAAATATACTGGACAAGGAGACAGAAGACAGGAAAGGGTGTTAAAAACCAGATTTCACTGATGGTACCAAAGTCTGATTAGAATTCTCAGACTCAGGAGATAAATAATAAACCCAGCTCTGAAGGGCCTGAGATCATCAGAGTCCAGATGAAGTACAAAATTGATGCCGTCAGAGACAGAGAGGCCTTGCGCAGGTTAAGGCTCCGGGGTCTTAGATATGCGTGTTATTACTGAGGCAGGGGGCCCAGGAGAAGCAGCCAGGGTCTTGGGCAAATTTCAAAGACCTCCAAATTGTCCTTGTTCATTCACCCTCAGCCTCGTGTAGACAGACCTGTAGACCATACAATAAGGGATTCCTCACACCAGAGCAATCATGGGATGTCTCCCCAAAGAAATGGTAGGTTGTACAGGACTGGAGGGGGAGAAGGTTGGTGGTTAGGGCAAATGGAGATGAAGCAGCGTTCTGATAGGCACAAAGCAGGGCTATGTGTAGAGGGATCAGTGTTGGGTCTGGAATGTGAAGTGGTCCCAGGCTCCTATGTCCCTGGAAACCACAAAATGAAGGTGACTGTGGAATATCATGGCAGGAACATCCTTATCTCAAGTTGTGCACCTGGACTGGAAGTTAAAGTTACCTTGTTGTGTCAAAGTGACTTAGACCTTCTAGGCAGAATTGTGATGTTTCATTCTTACCGGTCTTTTCTCTTATCAGCAAAATTTCCCACGCTGCCTAGCTTGAGGGATTTTTCTGGGGGCATTATGACACGTTATTAATGGCAGTGTGGGAGAAACATTAGCAATTATCTGTTTATCTTCCCAGACTGATGAATCATAGGAGAGAGTTTAACTTTCCCAGTCCAAGCGACATCGTACTATCTCGTTAGAAATTCTTCCTCTATTTTTCAGTAGCCTCCCAATACAATTTTACATATAATGGAACATTTCAGATAACCAGTCACTTCCACTTTCCACACTTCCCCCAACCCCAGAGCCACTCCCGTTCCCATTTGGATATGTTGCTCAACTCTGGTTGACCCTTTATCACGGGAATTCCCTTGCCGTAGTTCAGGAGTCCTATTTATTGTTTATTTTGTTTACTCCTTCCCTATAGTGGACAACATCTAGTAGCTTTCTGTAACAAGGGCTCATGAAAGGCATTTCATGTTTCATCTTCAGAAATTCCCCAAGGAAGGGCTTTGAAATTGGTCTTTTTAAGATTATTTATTTGGGGGTGCCCGGGTGGCTCATTCAGTTAAGCGTCTCCCTTCAGATCATGTCATGATCCCAAGGTTTTGGGATCGAGTCCCACATCAAGCTCCCTGCGAGGGGTCTGCTTGTCCCTCTGCCTGCTGCCCCTGTTCTCTCTCTTTCTCTCTCTCACAAATAGATAAAATAGATTTTATAGATAAAATCTTTAAAAATAATAGTAGTATTATTTATTTGGGGCGCCTGTGTGGCGCAGTCAGGTTTTGGCCGGGATTGTGGTCTCAGGGTGGTGATCTCAGGGTCGTGAGATCAGGCCCAAGCCTGGCCTTGAACTCAGTGCAGAGTCTGCTTGGGACTCTCTCTCCCACTCCCGCTACCCTTCACCCCTCCCTTTCACCCCTTCCCCTCCTGGTGCACACAAGTGTTCTCTCTCTCTCTCTCTCAAATAAATAAATCTTTAAGATTATTTATTTAACTAGACACTCACTGGGCCCTTTCAAACTGGAAACACATGTCTTTCAGTTCTGGGAAGATTTCTTGCATTATTTCTTTGAGAATTCCCTACCCTCTGAGTTTTCTACTCTCTTTAAGGTTATCAGCCTCTTAGATTGATCCTCTAGCAGTTTCTCTCCTGGACCACCTCTTTGACTTTTCGTCCTGCATTATCCTAGCAGCTGGTTGTGGGCTCCATGGGGATAGAAACATGTTTTACTCGTTACCCCCAGTCACTTTCCCAGGACCAAACAAGTTCTGGGAAATTACCTATAAACCTAAGAAACTTTAGAGGGACCAAAATTGCTTATTTTCAGTTTTGGAAGCCTTAGTTATGTAATTACTTAAGAAAAACAGAAATATCAGGAAATAAAGAGACTGAAAAGTAATGAACAATTTATTGTAGCCTCTTCTGACTCATAGTACCTGGGCTGGACTGCTGTTTGCTTTTCATTTATTTTTATTTATTTATTCTTTTCTATTTGAAAGAGATAGAAAACAAGCAGGGGGAGTAGCAGAGGGAGAGGGAGAAGCAGGCTCCCTACTGAGCAGGGACCCCAATGCAGGACTCGATCTGAGGACCTTGAGATCAACACCTGAGCCGAAGACAGACACTTAACCAACTGAGCCACCCAGGCATCCCTGCTGTTTGTTTTTGTGCATGCTGTGAAGAAAGACCTGGTGAAACATTATTTGAGAAGTAGTGGGATGTTAAGCTGGTTAAGAGAGCAGATTTTTTTGTAAGTATTTCACTAAATTATTTTTAACAAAGACCATTGCTGATTATAAAATTAAGTGTTCATCAATTTCATTAAAAGGAACTGAGGAGCATCTGGCTGGCTCAGTCAGTGGAGCATGTGATTCTTTTTTTTTTTTTTTGTTAAGATTTTATTATTTGACAGAGAGAGAAATCACAAGTATGCAGAGAGGCAGGCGGAGAGAGAGGAGGAAGAAGGCTCCCTGCTGAGCAAGAAACCAGATGCGGGGATCGATCCCAGCACCCTGGGATCATGACCTGAGCTGAAGGCAGAGGCTTAACCCACTGAGCCACCCAGGTGCCCCTGGAGCATGTGATTCTTAATCTTGGGGGTTATAAAATCAAGCTCCACACTGGGTGTAGAGATTACTTAAAAAAAATTTTTTTTTAAAAGAATGTATCCATTCATTTGACAGAGAGAGACACAGCAACAGAGGGAACACAAGCAGGGGGGGTGGGAGAGGGAGAAGCAGGCTCCCCTCTGAGCAAGGAGCCCGATGCGGGGTTTGATTTCAGGATCCTGGGATCATGACCAGAGCCAAAGGCAGATGCCCAACAACTGAGCCTCCCAGGCATGCCGTCAAAAATAAAATCTTTAGGGGACACCTGGGTGGCTCTGTTGGTTAGGTGGCTGCCTTTGGCTCAGGTCATGGTCCCAGGGTCCTGGGATCGAGCCCCGCATCCAGCCCCTTGCTTGGCGGGAGCCAGCTTCTCTCTCTCCCTCTGCCTGCCCCTCTGCCTGCTTGTGCTCTCTCTCTCTGTCGAATAAATAAATAAAATCTTTAAAAAAGAAAATAAATAAAATAAAATCTTTAAAAATAAAAAAGAAAGAAAGGAACTCTCAGGATCGTGAGATCGGGCCCAGTGTCAGATTCCTTGCTCAGCACAAAGTCTGCTTGAGTTTCTCTCTCCTCTCCCTCAACCCCACAGCCTCCTCCCCGCACTTTCTCTCTCTCCAAAAAAATCAATAAATCTTTTTTTAAAAAAAGGAACTGAAGTCTTACCTATTTTGTAAAGTTGGTCACCAGAAAATTAGTTCTTTTTTCTTTTCTTTCTCTTTTTTCCAGGAAATTAGTTTTAATTTTGTTTGTAGAATGTAGACAAATGTATGTAAAAGTAAGAAACCAAATTTATTAAACAATCTGAAATTCAGACTTATTAATTCAAACTGACATTATGTAATATACATTGTATATACATACGAACACACACACATCCACACATATATAATTATAGGTATAAAGCTTATATCAGACTTCTAAATATTGCTACTCCTGGGGAGTGAGATTGGAAGTTGAAACAGGGAAAAATGAGGAACTTTTCTTTTTACTCCCTATGGTTTTTTTTTTTTTAAATAAGGAGGGAGTTTTTTTAAAGATTAATTGATTTATTTGAGAGAGAGTGCACATGCATATGATGGTGGGGGTAGAGAGAGAGACAAGCAGAGTCCCCCCTGAATGAGGAGCGCTACTAGGGGCTCCATCCCACAGCTCCGAAATCATGACTTGAGCCAACATCAAGAGTTGGATGCTTAACCGAGTCACCCAGGCAACCCTAAAAAAGATTAATTATCCATAGCTAATGAGAACAAAAAACTAATTAGGAAGTCAAAATCTTTTGCAGGATGGATTTCAATTCAGCACATTCTATGGTTGGCAGCACACTCACTAGTCTTTGATGTAGTCCACCATGAAAGATTCTGTGGTCAGTGAGTTTAGAAGCACTACATACCATGATCTCCTTGGGGACACCCAACATAAATTAGCATGTTCAAGTTCTGCAGTAAACTACTTTACTTTATTGAACCACTTTTTCAAAACACTTTTTCATTTCATTTTGGCTTCAGTGTTTTACTTTGTCTGTCTTTCTCTCTCCCCTCCCTGCCTGCCTCCCTTCCCGCCTTCCTTCCTTCTTTCTTAAGTTTTATTTTTATTTAAATAATCTCTACACCCAACTTGAACTCTTGACTCTGGGATGAAGAGTTGCATGCTCTTCTGACTGAACCAGCCAGGTATCCCTATTGTCTTTTTCTTTCTTTTTTTTTTTTTTTTTTTTTTTAAGATTTTATTTACCTGACAGAGAAAGAGATCACAAGCAAGCAGAAAGGCAGGCAGAGAGAAGTGGGGGAAGCAGGCTCCCCGCTGAGCAGAGAGCCCGATGCGGGTCTCCATCCCAAGACCCTGGGATCATGACCTGAGCTGAAGGCAGAGGCTTAACCCACTGAGCCACCCAGGCGCCCCCCACATTGTCTTTTTCTTAATAGAATACCCAGTAGACACCAAGAACATAGTCAAAAGGAGATGTGGTGCAGGGTGTGGGTCGTGAAAGATAGTGTGACCCAGACACTTCTATCGCCAAACATCATCTAGAGGGAGCACATGTTGGAAAATGCTTGCAGATTCTGACTTTTCTTCTGTAACTAGAAGCTTGAAACTCCTACAAGTCACAAGATTGATTCTAAGTGGGTACATGATTTGAAGACCTCTCTCCTGTGTTCTTCACGTTATCTTTAAAAATATGTTAGTTCTGGGGCACCTGGGTGGCTCAATGGGTTAAAGCTTCTGCCTTCGGCTCAGGTCATGATCCCAGGGTCTTGGGATCGAGGGTCCTGGGATCAAGCCCCGCATTGGGCTCTCTGCTCAGCTGGGAGCCTGCTTCCTCCTCTCTGTCTCTCCTGCCTCTCTGCCTACTTGTGATCTCTGTCTGTCAAATAAATAAATAAAATCTTAAAAAAATATATATATGTTAGTTCTTAGGCCAGTAGTAATCCGACCAGCATTCACCCGGCAAGAGGGGAGGAAGATTGACTGGAAAGGACCATGAGAGTTGACGGAAATGTGTTAGATCTTCACTGGGGTAGTGGTTACACAGGTGTGTACCTCAGAACGTGGCCAACTGAACACCTGTGCATTTCCTTATATGTAAACTCCACCACAAGAATGTTAACTCAGAAGAGATTTTAGATCAGAGCAGCATTGTGATGAAGAGCGCCAGTGTTAGAACCAAACCGGTTAGGTTCATAATCCCACCCCACCATCTTCCACATGTGACCTTGGTCAAGTTCCTCAGTCTGTCTCTAAAATGGGTAGCGTAATAGTACCTCCCTTGGAGGATTATTTGTGAGGACTGAGTGAGTTAATAGAAATAATATATTTATATCAGAAACTGGTACAAAAGTACTCAATAGATGTTAGTTTCTACTTCTTGTTATAAGTATATATGGTGCATTTAGAAAAGCTGCTAATTTTTGATCCCTTAAAGAAAAAAAAAAAAAGTGTGTTGTAGGTTTCCAGACTGGAAGCCTAGATACATGTGTTAAATATGAATGTGGTGTTTCAGTTCTCTGGTGTTCTGTTACTATTCCTGCCAGCTAAAAGAATATTGAGGTCATTACTGAAAAGGGGACACTGAAAAAAAAAAAGAGAGAGAGAGAAACGAAATAACTGATTGCAATAGGGGTGTTATATAGTTTCTGGAGAGTTTACATTAAAGTCTTAAAATAGATGGATTTCAAACGTCTGTGAGCCCAGCAACAAACGCCAAAATAGACAAGTGGGACTACATCAAAGTAAAAAGTTTCTGCACAGCAAACAATCAGTAGAGTAAAAAGGCAGTCTATGGAATGGGAGAAAACGTTTGCACACCATATACTCCATAAGTAGAAAATTTCCAAAATATATAAAGAACTCCTACAACACAATAGCAAAAAAAACCTAATAACCCAGTTTGGGGATGGCCAAAGGATTTGAATAAACATTTCTCCAAAGAAGACATACAGATGGCCAACAGGTACATGTAAAGGAACTTGATATCATTCATCATTCAGGGAAAAGCAAATCAAAACCACAATGAGATACCACCTCCCATATGTTAGGATAGACATTATCAAAGAGATTTAAAAAAAAAAAAAAAAACAAGTGTTGGGGCGCCTGAGTGGCTCAGTGGGTTGTTAAGCCTCTGCCTTCGGCTCAGGTCATGATCTCAGGGTCCTGGGATTGAGTCCCACATTGGGCTCTCTGCTCAGCGGGGAGCCTGCTTCCCCCACTTCTCTGCCTGCCTCTCTGCCTACCTGTGATCTCTCTATCAAATAAATAAAATCTTTAATTAAAAAAAAAACAAGTGTCGGTGAGGGTGTGGAGAAATTGGAATCCTTATACTCAATTGGGGACACAACAAGTGCACATAGAAAACAGTAAGAATAGGTGCCTGGGTGGCTCAGGCAACTGAGCCTCCATCTGACTCTTGGTTTTGGTTCAGGTCATGATCTCAGGGTCGAGTGCCACATCAGGCTGCACAGTCAGTGGGGAGTCTGCTGGAGATTCTCTCCTTCTGTGCTTCCTCCCCACCCCCGCACTCACACACACTCTCTCTCTTTCTGTCTCAAATAAATAAATCCTTACACCCCCCCAAAAAAATAGGAAAATAGTATGGAGTTTTCTCAAAAAATTAAAATAGAACTAACATATGTTGTAGCATCCCAAGTCTCAGTATTTATCCCCTCCAAAAGTGAAATCAGGATCTCAAAGAGATTCTGATACTCCCCCAGTCATTACAGAACTATTCAGAACAGCCAAGATATGGAAACAACCCAAGTGTCCACTGACAGATACATGTGGTATATTCATAGGATGGAATATTATCTAGCCTTTAAAAAGAAGGAATGGTAATATGTAACAATATGGATGAATCTTAAGTATATTGTACTAAGTGAAATAAACCAGTCACAGAAGGATAACTAATTCATGATTCCATTTCTGTGAGGTATCTAAAATAGTCAAACTCACAGAAGCAAAGAACAGAATGATGGTTGCCAGGAGCTTGGAAGAGAGAAAAGGAGGAATTGCTAGTCGATGGGCATAAAATTTCAGTTATGCAAGATGAATAAATTCTAGACATCTGCTGTACATTGTCCCTATAGAAAATAATCCTGTACACTTAAAATCTATTAAGAGGATAGACCTCGTGTTAAATGTTTTCATTTACCACAATAAGCAAAAAATTTTTAGGTTTACTTATTAAGTAATTGACCCCAACATGGGGCTTGAACTCACAACCCCAATATCAAGAGTCACATGCTTTACTGACTGAGCCAGCCAAGCACACCTAAACAAAAATTTTTAATGTATTATTTAAGGTTTTATTTATTTATCTGAGAGAAAGAGAGAACACACAGGCAATGGGAGGAACAGACAGGGAGGGAGAGGGATAAGCAGACTCGACAGGGATCATGGAGCCTGACACAGGGCTCAGTGCCAGGACTCGGAGATCATGACCGGAGCTGAAACCACAAGTCAGATGCTCAACTGACTGATTCACCCGGGAACCCCCCAAAAAAGTTCTTAAGATTTATTTACTGGGATGCCTGGGTGGCGGTTAAGAATCTGCCTTCAGGGGCGCCTGGGTGGCTCAGTGGGTTAAGCCGCTGCCTTCGGCTCAGGTCATGATCTCAGGGTCCTGGGATCGAGTTCCGCATCGGGCTCTCTGCTCAGCGGGGAGCCTGCTTCCCTCTCTCTCTCTGCCTGCCTCTCTGTCTACTTGTGATTTCTCTCTGTCAAATAAATAAAATCTTTAAAATAAAAAAAAATTAAAAAATTAAAAAAAAAAAAAGAATCTGCCTTCAGGGCGCCTGGGTGGCTCAGTGGGTTAAGCCGCTGCCTTCGGCTCAGGTCATGATCTCAGGGTCCTGGGATCGAGTCCCACATCGGGCTCTCTGCTCAGCAGGGAGCCTGCTTCCTTCTCTCACTCTCCATCTGCCTGCCTCTCTGCCTGCTTGTGATCTCTGTCTGTCAAATAAATAAAATCTTTAATAAAAAAAAAAAAATTAAAAAAAAAAAAAAGAATCTGCCTTCAGCTCAGGTCATGATCCCAGGGTCCTGGGATTGAGAGCCCTGGGTCAGGCTCCCTGCTCAGTGGGGAGCCTGCTTCCCCCTCTCCCCTCTGCCTCTCCCTCCACTGGTGCTCTCCCTTGCTCCCTCTGGAGGGGCCGAGGGAGAGAGAAAGAAAGTAAATCTTCAAGCACAGTCCATGCTGAGCCGGGAGCCCAACTAGGGGCCCTGAGATCATGACCTGAGTCGAAACCAAGAGCTGACTATACCACCCAGGCACCCTATAAAAAGGTTTTTAATGTTTTAAGAGCCCAAAGGAGCTAGAGTCAGCCATTCTTTAGAATAGGCGGAGGTGCTGTAAACTGACTAAATTTAGGGCTCCCAGTTGTAGCTTGCTGATGAAAGAAGTCCATCCACAAATAGGGAGCAGGTGAGTGGCCTGAGCCACATTTATGGCACTCAGCTAGAAATGGCTTTCAGGGTCATCGGTGGAAGTGTGTGGAGCTCCCCAGTTATGGCTCGAAATGGTGCAGAGACTTAGCCTCCCACCTCACCCAAGAACTGGACCCAGTAGCACATCCTTGTTGCCTCCAATGTTCGGGACCAGCTCCCACCTTCCATTCTCTGCCGTCATGCTCAACCACACCCTGTGCCGGCTGTGCCGCTCAGACAGGCAGGAGATGACAGACAGGGAGTTGAGGAATGCTCTTTGAGAGAGAAATCCATCCCCCACTGCTTGGACAGAGTCAGGAAAGCAACATCCCTCCTGTGCGGCTAAGAGTGCGATCCTGATCAGATGATAACATTTCTGGCTTTTTCCCACCTCCCCACTGGCCCACAACTGCCCTTGATCTGTCCTCAGTGTCAGAGGGCTGTACTGAGAAGACAAAGACTCTGAAACTATGTACATCTTCCTAGGCCAAAATTAAAGTCAGAGAAGTCTTAATTTTGAAAGTCCTCACCTGGTAAAGTCATGCAGGCAAATTACATGTGGGTCCTAGAACATGCACAAAGGAAGAAAGGATCGTGTCCATGGGCATTGGGATGGTAGGTAATGGTTTTCTTCCCTCCATGTGCCTTATATGGTTCTGTTTTCCAAAGTTTCATCATGTTCATTGCCATTTTTGGAATGATGACTCTGTGCCCTTGGCCTCTGCTGCAACACTGCTGGTCTCCTGACTCCCCTCCCCATTTTATTTTGACCAAAGAAGGAATCAGAGAAGCTCAAAGCCTCAAAAGAGTCTCACCCAGATCCCACAGCTGAAAAGAGTTAGAGGCCAGGGCAAGGATCGGTAGTCTCAGCCGCGCCTGACTTGGGAGCACTCCCCCCACTTCCTTGAGTCCCTTGCCCCAAATAGTGGAAACACAGCCCTTCTCCTTGCTGGCTTGATTCATCTCCAGGAGAGAAGAGGAGTCTGTGAAATTATACAAAGTTCAACTTGTGAAGCTTCAAAATTTTAATTTCACACTTGGAAGTTCTTTGGAAACAGCAAGCTTTTTTGGAACACCAGGAGGCATGAAAGCAAATGCCTTTGGTCATGTACCGTGTTTCTGGTGACACGATTTTCCAGACGCCTCTGGGAGGTGCAGTCAAAGTAGAACACCTTTGAAAATACCAAAACCCTAAGTGACAGGATGGAGCTTTCCCAGGCCCCAAACTATTCTTTCTTTCTCTGTTTCTTTTCTTTTCTTTTTTTGAGAGCATATAAAATGAAAACAGAAATTGCAACAGAACTTCTGTTCTCCAGATGTCAAGTCTATTATTTTCATCTCAGCCTCTGCAGGGGGGAGCGCAGGGAGAAACTGGCAGTGACCCGTCTTCAGCTTCTTTTAGTCCCCGTGTAGGCCCTCGGTAGGATGTGCTCAGTGCTGTAGGTGAAATACGCGGTTAGCATTTTTTTTAATAATAAGTAGATAAATCTATTTATTTTACCTATTTATCTTTTTAAATTTTATTTATCTATTTGAGAGAGAGGGGGAGGGAGAGGGAGCAGGAGTGGGGGTAGGGGCAGAGGAGAGGGAGAAGCAGGCTCCCCACTGAGCAGGGAGTGTGAAGCTGGACTCTATCCCAGGACCCTGAGATCATGACGCTTAACCGACTGAGCTACCCAGGTACCCCTGCAGTTAACATTTTTTCATCCCTTGCCCTACCTCATCTTCCTCCCACCGAGCCCAGCTTGCACACATACAGCATTTAACTAAGTCTCTTGTCAAAAGCACTTTTAGGATTGGCCACCCTCCGATGGTTGGTTGAACTGCCCTCTTAGACTTTGTGCCGAGAGAACTTCGATCTCGCTGTCGAGAAGGCAGTGCAAGCTGGGTCCCAGGAGTGCCAACCCAAGGCATTAAGAGACTGCAAGTCTCCTCCATCCCACCCCCAAAATTATATACTCTTGGCTGGGATCTCAAGAGCCATCCACCTACTCAGTTTCAGCTGAAGAGGCCAAGGATACAGAAGTTTCTCTGTCCCGGCAGGGGTTTAAGATGTAACAAAGTGTGCCATCTGAAAAATCTGGTTCCCTGGTAAAGGGGGTGGAGATATATCCCCCCATTCCCTCCCTCCCACTACTCCAGCAGCTGATCCCCTCTGCGAATCCAGAAATAGATTGTTGCTTCTAGACCCTAGAAGGGTAGACTCTACATTCCCCAAATCCAGGGTAATGAGATTGGGGAGGGGAGTGCAGTGCTAATTGATTTCTGGGCAAAGGAGGATGCCCACATTTTTAAAACTGCCACTCTGTTCTTTTTCTGAAATTCCATTTTCTTTTTATTTGCTCTAAAGAAAGGGCTTCCTTTACAGGCATTGCCTCACGGATAAAGAGGTTCCCTAAGGTTCCAAAGACCTCCCTCCTTGCCCCACAAACCCACCAGCCTGTGGCAGGAGCTTTCTGTGAGGACCAGCTCCCCAAATTTACGAATGATCAGAGTCACTTGTAGACTTGACTTGTAGACTAAGACCAAAGCCTCTGAACTCTGGGATGGCTTCAGGAAGGAGAAGCCAAACCAGCTGCAACAGGGACAAGGGTTCTGTCCTGCATCAGACCCCAGTTCCTGAAGGGGACCCGTTCAGGGAGGCCTGGAGGGCTGGTGGTGGGGAAGGAGGTCCCAAGTCCCACCAGATGTTGACAGAGACACGACGCTGTCATTTGCTAGCTGGTCTTCTTGCTCGAAATCATCCTTCTTTCCTTCCTTCAGGCGCCAAGCTTCCCCCAGAGTGATGTTCTTAAAATACAGAGCTACACTCCATCCTCTGGTTCCCTATTCCTTACAGCTTGGGTTCCAACTGTTGTTCTACTTCCAGGCCATTCTTTCAGCACATCTGACTAGCAAAGCTATGCCTGGAGCATGAGAAACTCTTTCCCTCATTGCCTCTTTGGGAAAAAAACCCACACAGATTCTTTCCCTTCGTTTTCAGCCTTTGTAAGCCCCTTACCCTTAGCCCACTTGGGCTACTAATGAGCCTGGCTGCGGCAGGGGTTGTTGGGGGGGCGGGAAGAAGCGGGGAGAAGGGGCTGGCAGCTGGCGGCAGGGAGCTCGGGTGAGATCCTGCTACTCCTTCATATGCTGGCTCCACACTGAAGTTTTTCAAAGTCAACTTTCCTCTGGTTCTCCGCGATGGAGTTTCTTTTACTACTGGTAACCAGAGACAACAGATCTGCTGTCAGAACAGCCTTGAGAATAAAGATCAGCTGGTCCCTCATGACTGCTGTGATGGCGTGATAGGAGCAGCTGAAGGAGACACGAGGTCCAGGCATTACTTTTGTCCCTCAGGCTGAGAAAAGCCTCAAGTATGAGGGGAGAGCCAAGTGAGCTCCCATCCCAACGGTGACTCATTCTTGTAATTATTCCTCGGGCTGCTGCGTCTCCCAACCTGAGACTGTAGGTTCACCTGCTCCAGAACTACCTGGGCTGAGCGGTAAAGCCCAGCATTCCCACACCCCACCAATCTGATGTCCAGGACTTCTGAAGGAAGGGCTGAGAACCTGCAGTTTTAACACGCTTCCCAGATACTGCTCTTGCTGGCTTTGGCGGAGACCGGTCGAGCCCCTGATTCCCGTCTTTGTGTCTCGGTGAGTTGTCTGCAGTCCATCCAGACGGCCAGTGGAGCACAAGGACTAGGAACATGGCTTGAGACCCTGGCTCTGCCACATATTGGCAAGTGACAGTAAGAAAGCTGTGCAAGTAGGCAAAGAGGCAGGCAGAGAGAGAGGGAAGCAGGCTCCCCGCTGAGCAGAGAGCCCAATGTGGGGCTTGATCCCAAGACCCTGGGATCATGATCTGAGCAGAAGGCAGAGGCTTTAACCCACTGAGCCACCCAGGTGCCCAGGATTACTTTTTAAAAACAAGGAGGGGAAGCTGGCTGGCTCATTCAGGGGAACATGTGACTCTTTTTCTTAGGGTTGTGAGTTTGAGCCCCACGCTGGATGTAGAGATTACTTAAAAAATAAAAGAATTTAAAAATTAATGCAAGGGTGCCTGGCTGGTTTGGTCTGTAGACCATGCAACTCTCTCTGTTTTGGGCGGGGTGGGGGGGGGGTTGGTTTGTTTTTTGTTTTTTTGTTTTTTGAGCTCTTAATCTCAGGGTCAAGAGTTCAAGCCCCACGTTGCTCCTGGAGGCTACTTAAAAAAGAAAAAATAAGGGACACCTGGGACACCTAGGTGGCTGTCAGTTAAGGGTCTGCCTTTGGCTCAGGTCATCCCTGGATGATGAAGTCCCACATCAGGCCCCTTGCTCTAAGGGAGGCCTGCGGCTCCCCCTGCTTGTGTTCTCTCTCTCTCTCTCTCTCTCAAATAAATAGATGAAATCTTTTGTTAAAAAAGAAAGAGAAAAAAATGAGTGCATATTAAGTGCAAGTTTCCTGGCACATAGTAAATGTTCAATAAATGGCAGCTCTCGTTTTCCAGTCCAATGCTTCCCAAACATCAGGCATTCACAGGCCATTGTCACAATTTTTGTGATTTATGCCTGCATAATCCTCTACTAGACTTTGCAAAATATTTGTTACTAAATAACTTGCCCTTCTTCTTTAGCACCATCCTAAAAAGCGATACCTGGGAAATAATTGATTTGATGCACTATTATATTCTTTACACATTAAAATTAATACATAATTAAATCTAACTCATTTGTTTTAGGGACTGCCACGGTATGTCTACCACCAGTGGGAAACTCTGGTCTAATCCAACTTCAGGAAACTGAGACTCAGAGAGGCTAAGTGGATTTTCCAGGGTCACACAGGGAATTGTTGGAAAAGCCAGAAGTAGAGGAATTCAGGTCTCCCAACTAGGGCAGTACCCTTTACCCCACATCAAAACTGCTGGTTTTACAGTGTTCTTAAAAGACACACTGAGGGGTGCCAGACTGGCTCAGTCAGTAGAGCGTGCAACTTTTGATCTCAGGGTTGTGAGATCAAGCGCCATGTCGGGTGTAGGGCTTACTGAAATTAAAAAAAAAAACAAAACCTGAAATGTGCTGAAAAGGGATCATTCTTTTGTTAGTCTGATGTTAACAAATTGGAAATAACTTTTATAGATTAAATTGGCTACAAAGATAACCTCCATTCGGCATGAAGCAGAAGAGGAAGTTGAAAGCACATGTTCACCTCATTTCACCCGTCTGCTCTTGAGCGGGCGCTGAGCTCACAGGACAAGGAAGACTGAGGTGCTGAGCCCTGGAGGTGCCGTGGGAGACCGTGTGCAACCGTGACTCCTGGTGACTCGTAATGGTGCAGACAGGAGTCTGCCTGCAGCAAAAGCAGCTCAGGGCACAAGCTCCAGTGTCAGATGGGGCTGGGTTCTAAGGCCGGTCACCACTCACAAGTTTGACTTCGCCTTTCTGAACCTCAGTCCCCTCATCTGCACCACTCTCGCAGGGTTGCTGGGAAATTAAGTCCTCTCTAGAGAACGTGCCTAGAGCAGCAGGGAAGGCTTTTTTTTTTTTTTTTTTTTTTTCGAGGGAGAGAGGGAGAGGGATTGGTGCAGGGGCAGAGGGAGAGGGAGAGAGAAAATTTTAAATAGGGTCCACACCCAGCACCGGCTTGATCTCTGTTCTTGTATCAGATATGTGATTTGTGGGGAGCCTGGGTGGCTCAGTGGGTTAAGCCTCTGCCTTTGGCTCAGGTCATGAAATCAGGGTCCTGGGATCGAGCCCCACATCAGGCTTTCGGCTCAGCGGAGAGCCTGCTTCCTCCCTTCTCTCTCTCTACTTGCCTCTCTGCCTACTTGTGATCTGTCAAATAAATAAATAAAATCTTAAAAAAAAAAAAGATATGTGATTTGCAAATCTTCCAGCCTGTGATTTGCCTTTTCATTCTCTGTTACAGTCTTTTGGAGAAGTTCTAAATTTTTTTTAAAAGATTTTATTTATTTATTTGACAGAGATCACAAGTAGGCAGAGAGGCAGGCAGAGAGACAGAGAAAGCAGGCTCCCCGCAGAGCAGAGAGCCCGATGCAGGGCTCGATCCCAGGACCCTGGGATCATGACCTGAGCCGAAGGCAGAGGCTTTAACCCAGTGAGCCACCCAGGCGCCCCTGGAGAAGTTCTAAATTTTGATGAGTCCTGACTCATCCATTTTTTCTTTTATTAATTATACTTTTGACATATTCTCTAAGAAATTTTTACCTAACCCAAAGTGACAAAGATTTCCTCTTAGAACTTTTATAGCTTTAGGTTTTACTTTTTTTTTTTTTTAAAGATGTAGTTATTTGTTTGAGAGAGAGAGTGAAGTGGGAAGGAGCAGAGGGAAAAGGAGAGAGAAACTCAAGCTGACTTCAGGTTGAGCATGGAGCCTGGCATGGGACTCGACCTCATGACCCTGAGATCACAACCAAAGGTGAGCCAAAACCAAGAGTCAGTTGTTGAACCAACCATGCTACCCAAGCGCCCTGCTTCAGCTTTGCATTTAAATCTATGGTCCATTTTATGAAAGATTTTGTTTACTTATTTGACAGAGAGAGAGAGCACAAGTTGGCAGAGAGGCAGGCAGAGAGAGAGAGGGGGAAGCAGGCTCCCTGCTGAGCAGAGAGCCCGAGATTCGGGGCTTGATCCCAGGACCCTGAGATCATGACCTAGGCAGAAGGCAGAGGCTTAACCCACTGAGCCACCCAGGCACCCCGATCCATTTTTTTTTCTTTTAGATTTTTTATATGAGAGCAAGTGAAAGAGAGAGCATGAGCAGCAGAGAGGAGTAGGGAGAAGCAGACTTCCCGCTGAACAGGGAGCCCGATGTGGGACTCAGTCTCAGGCCCCCGGGATCCTGACCTGAGCTGAAGGCAAGTACTTAACTGACTAAGCCACCCAGGTGCCCTCTATGATCCATTTTTTTTTAAATTTATTTATTTGACCGAGAGGAGGAAGCAGGCTCCCTGCTGAGCAGAGCCCGATGCGAGGCTCCATCACAGGACCCTGGGATCATGACCTGAGCCAAAGGCAGAGGCTTAACCACTGAGCCACCCAGGTGCTCCTATGATCCATTTTTGAATTAATTCTTATATATGGCAAGGGGTACGAATTGCAATTTATTTTAAAATATGCAAAAGCAAAAAAAAATTTTAAATAAAATACAACATGTAAAAGCATATGAATATCCAATCCCAGCACCATTTGTTAAAAAGAGCATCCTTTCTTTACTGAATTGCCTTGGTACCTTTGTCGAAAATTCATTGACCAAGTACGTGTGGGTTATGTCCGGACTCTCTCGTCTACCTGAATGTTATTTTTTAAATTTGTTTTATTGTGGTAAAAATATATATATAACTGAAAATTTGTGATTTTAACCACACTTAAATATACAGTTCAGTGACATTAATTATATTCACACTGTTCAATCATTACCACGATTTTTTCCAAAATGAACGTTCTTTTTTTTTTTTTTAAAGATTTTATTTATTTACTTGAGAGAGAGACAGTGAGAGAGAGCATGAACGAGGAGAAGGGCAGAGAGAGAAGCAGACTCCCCGTGGAGCTGGGAGCCCGATGCGGGACTCGATCCCGGGACTCCAGGATCATGACCTGAGCCGAAGGCAGTCGTCCAACCAACTGAGCCACCCAGGCGTCCCCAAAATGAATGTTCTTTTAGTCTTTTTTCTTAAAAAAAAAAAAAAAAAAGCCTGAGAATTTGATATAGCATTCCATCACACCCTTAGTTTTGTTTTAATATGAAAAAATAATGTCAATGCTCCTGAAAGATAACCATGTTTAGCCTCCAGCCTTATGTGGATTCCATGACAGCCCTCTGTCCCTAAGTTGTTCAAACCCCCATTTCAGAACCTCAGAGGAAACGAGAATTCACAGAGATCTTAGAGATGACCTTGAAGCCCCTTCATTTTACAGACTTGAAAGCCGAGAACGCGGGTCCCAGGCTGGTGAGTGACAGAGCCAACTGAAACACAAGAAATGCTATTCTGGTGCCATGGGGGTTTGCACCAAATCCTGGAGCCTCCCTTCCATGAGACCCGATTTTGGTGAGATCCCTTCTCTTCTCAGGACACCAGGGAGGTGACGCCGCACAACGCTCCTCACATGGCCATCTTGAGAGTTCACCCAAGGGAAAAAAATCACCCTAAAGTCAACAAAAGGCAAGGGGCTGTCAGGAACAGAACAGCTGTGGGATTCCTGACCACCAGCAAGCGGCCACTGAGGACAGAATGCTCAGAAAGAGTTCTTGAGGGGCACCTGGGTGGCTCAGTCATTAAGCATCTGCCTTTGGCTCAGGTCAGGACCCGGAGGTCCTGGGATCGAGCTCCACATCGGCCTCCCTGCTCAGCAGGAAAGCTGCTTCTCTGTCTCCCACTCCCCTTGCCTGTGTTCCCTCTCTCACTGTGTCTCTCTCTGTCCAATAAATACATAAAATAAAATCTTAAAAAGAAAAAAGAAAAGAAGGGAAAAGAAAAGAGTTCTCATAAGAGTCAAGGAGGGCACTAGGCAGCTCTTCCTCCTCTCAGGCTGGATTACGAGTCTTAGAGAAAATAGAAAAGAGTCCTGTTTACGGACCCGACTGAAAATGCGATGCGCACCCTGCTTCCTCTCATCCATGAGGCCATTATTACAGTGGAACCTCCCCCAAAACACTGAGAATTGTGATCTATCATATGAAGTGGGGTTTCTTGGAAGCAGCTAGAAAACACTACTCCAGGTCATGATCCCTGCCCCCAAATGCAAATTTTCTTCTTTTAAGTTGATTTATTCATTTTTTTAGTAAGCTCTGTACCCAACTCAGGGCTCGAACTCACGGTCCCAAGCCAAGAGTCACATGCTTTTCTGGCTGAGCCAGCCAGGCACCCCCAAATGCAAACTCTCCTAACCAGAAAAGTAGGAGGTTTCTTCCAACAACACGGTATCAGCAGCTAACCCTGTGGAGCGTTTACTCTGATGACGCCATCACCGGAAACTCTTCTGGCACTTGTTAGAATTCAGTGAGAGGGGGACCATGGTTTTCTTCACTTTATAAAAGAAATGAAGGCACAAAGAGGTTCAAGAACTTGCTCAAGATCTCCCAGCTCCCCTCCACTGGGTCCAGAGGCCTTAACAACCACATTACTGGCATCTCCAATCAGGGCTGAGGTCGGGAGACCCTCCCTTGACCTCTCTCACGTGATTCACGGCTATGGTTGTGAGAGTCTGACAGCCCCCAGTGAGTGAGCTGTCGGGCATGCTGGTGGACAGTTGGAAAATACATGAAGCCAGGGAGTGGAGGGAGGCCCGGCCTCCTGGTGGGCTCTGAGTCACACAGGTCACCCCGGGCTGGCCTGCTCGGCCTGTCGCCGTCAGCTGTCTATCTTGTCTGTCTGTCTCTCATGCTGCACAGCCAGCCTGGGACTCACAGATGGGAACTGCCATTTACAAGCTCTCTGGCAAAATCAACTTGCAGGTGAAGAAAACCCACAGACCGGGTAGGTTACCTTTGCTTCTGAGTCTGATGGCATCTGGGCTGCTGGGAGGACGAGGAGCCTCCACGTGGGTTCAATGGTCTCTGCCTTTGATGTGCTAGAAAGACCCAGGCGGCCTTCAGGGATGGGGTAAATGCTTCAAGGGGCTCTGCTGTTTCCGTTCCTCATCATCTGAGTTCATTTATCAGCCTCTTCACAAACCGGCTTTATTTCTTGGAGGCAAATGTGCTTTTGAATTTCACACAAGTCCGATGAAGGATGGAGACACCAGAGCCATGGGCGTCTTTCTATTACAGGACAGCTCAGTAAGTTAAATTTTCCAGAACAGATGGAACAGTAACGCCAGCATTATTGTGACCAGTTATAAATATCAAAGACATGTGTTTTGCAGTTCAGATTCTTCCTGAAAGGGCTCAAGGACTTTTAAGCTTTAGTCCGCAGCTCCCAAATCTTTCTTGAGGAGCAATGGAAAAACGCGTTCAGGCGTGCAGCGCTGGAGGCGGAATGGTTGGTGGGGGGTGGTGCTCAGGTAGGGGCGCCTGGGAATGCGTGGGAAAGCCTCGGGTTCATAAAGTGGGCAGATGCTGGTTTGGGGTCCCCAGCACCATGTTGGTGCATTTGCCACACTGTATCATGAGGGTTGCTTCCTGTACCCTTTCCTTCCGCCGAGGGCAGAGGCTGAGCCTTCCGGTAACGGTCTAATGAGCCCTGGGATGACGCAGGCACTAGTATTTTGGGTATGTATTTAAGAATGTATACCTGCATGAGGAATAAGTCTCTGCAAATTAGTTGAGTTTGACTCTAGAGGTTCTGGTTTCTAGGTCACTTCTGGATGCTATTTTGTAAGCCAGGGCCCTGTTACCCTCCTATGGGTTTGATCGGGGGATCAGCACACAAAACATTTTGATGATACAGACTGCTTTATCCTTGGCTAGAATTGAAAACTACGAGTGGATCCCCACTCTTCATTTTCCTGCAGGGTTTTTCTTACCCGGATAATACTACTTTAATGGGTGAAGTTATTTCATAATAAGGTCCCTTAAAGACTTCATAATATAAAAGATTCATTACTAGACTAGTATTGTGAGAATTCTAATTGCCAGTGAACAGAGTTGTAGAATTTCTTATCTATGTGTTGTAAAATGGCTGAAAGAGCTCTTTTAAAGACATTTACATTGGAAAACCGTTTGGCAGTTCCTCAAAAAATGAAACAGAGTTACCATATGACCCAGCAATTCCATTCCTAGGAATGGAAACCACTCATTGTCTATTAACCGATAAGTAGATAAAATGTGGTCCTTCCAGGCAAGGAAACATTATTTTTAAAAAAGAAAGAAAGAAATATTACTCAACAATAAAAAAGAATGAAATTCTGGGGCGCCTGGGTGGCTCAGTGGTTAAGCCTCTGCTTTCGGCTCAGGTCATGATCTCAGGGTCCTGGGATCGAGCCCCACATCAGGCTCTGCTCAGCGGGGAGCCTGCTCTCCTCCCCCTCCTCACCTCTCTGCCTACTTGCGATCTCTGTCTGTCAAATAAATAAATAAAATCTTAAAAAAATATAATGAAATTCTGACACATACCACCACCTGCTGGGTGAAAAAGCCAGACACAAAAGGCCACAGATTGTATGATTCCATTCATGGGAAACATCCAAAAAAGGCAAGTACACAGAAATTAGATTTGTGGTTGCCAGGGGCTAGAGGAAGAAGGAAATAGTCTGTGACTGCTCACAGGCAACAGGTAAGGGTTTTGTTCTTGGGGTAAATGAGTGTTCTGGAATTAGATCATGGTTGCACAACTCTACTCTTCAACATGGTGAATTTTACATTATGTGAACTTTATCTCAGTCGAAGAATTGAAAAAAGAAAAACAGAGTAGCCTAATCCCCTGTCTTTGTGAAATATATTCACCGATATATTACATTTAGATTTCAGTGAAGGCCTGTTAGTCCAGGTTTAAAGGGCTCTGCATACTGTTGTGAACAAACAGGCCTCTCACAAACACATGTTCATTGCTCCGGGTCAGACGCTGGCTTTTGGTTTTGGAGGCTTCATTTCCCTCTGCCACATGCATCTAAGCAGGAACCTCATGTGCTCTGTCTTTCAGAGGGTAAATATATATGTCATTCTTACTGCCGAGACCTGGTTCATCTGGATTATCCCCCAAATGGGAAATTACCAAGCCGCGTGCCAGCTTGTGAAGTAAGACGCTCAAGCGAAAAGCACACTCAGGTAGGCACTGTTGGCTGACGTTCTGGGTTCAGGAGTACCATCTCGCACACGCCCGATGATGGTCTTTTTATCCCCGTGGCTTCCCTGAGTGTCTCCACAGGCTCCACATAGCCCATGTCCAGTATCTGCCGTTTCTCCTGGCCTCAGGGCCTGCCCAATCAGAAGCTGGACTATGGGTTGTGATTTTAGAAATAACCTGATAGAATGGCTTGATGGTTCATCCCACAGATCTGGGGTGAGAGCTGGGGCTCGTCGCAGCTCTGAGTGGGGTCTTGTTGCGAACACGTGGGTCGGTTGGTTGTGTCTGCATCTGATGAGGAACCTCGCAGGAGCGCCCTGCAGGGGAACCCACCTGTGGTCATGGGTCTGTCAAAGCAAGGCTCGCTAGCTAGGAGGTAGAGATCCACTCCTGTAGATCCCCAGCCAGGTCCCTACCGGTGCCTCCACCCCGCTGTCCTCCCCTGCCTTGCTGAGATTTTCCAAAGGAAGGGGGTGCGACTGGCCCTGTTGCCGGCTCCTCCAGAAGCTCGACTATTTCTAGCATCTTCTTTCCTGACCCATCAAGATTGTTCTGCTTGTTCATTTGTTTTTTTGTCAGAAGATTGAGTTGACACTTGCCTTGGATGATCTCTGATTCTCTCGTCAGTTTCTGGGAGCTCACTGCTGTATCTGAGTAGGATTCCTGAAAGTAGGCAACGATTTGCTTTCTTTCGTATGTGAATAACACTACTATTCAATTTGCACCACCCACCCACACCACCCCCCCCACCACGCCCGGGCTGATTCCTCATTGCTCCCTGACCAGTGCTGAGTACAAAAGACCGGATCCGTGGTTTTTTCTGCAACAAAGTTAACTCTTGTTCAGTTAACTCTGCTGTTGTGCAGAGTTTGTTCAGTGTGTGTGGCTCACATCTGCGGAGTTCCCATTGGACTTAATGACACTTGGCACGGGCACGGGACGCAAATGGGGATTCTGTAAAGGGCACGGAGACTAGCTTTTCTGGCAAACTGACAGCTTCATTTTAAGTAATGACTGATGTGAATTTTACAACTGGAGCCTATTGGAGTTCCTGCGAAGTTGTGTCAGCCTTAGAACTAACTTCAGAACATGCCTTCATCTCAAAGAAGAAAAGCTTGGATTAGGGATGCAGTTTGTAATTTAATAGGATGTCTTTAGAGCAAGCAGAGAAGATAATAGACGTATTATGAGAAGCTCTAGGGAGAACAAATATATTCTTGTTGGGCTTGTTGGGCTTGGAGGAAAAAAAAACTGTAGAGTTCAAGTGCGAGGTTTAAACAAATGCTTTAAGAAGTTTCTCAGAAGCTACCTGAGCTACAAGTGCTTGAATCATTTACATTCTTTTCTTGTATAGATCATTTTTTCTTGTATAGATTTTTTTTAAAGTAATACTGAGTTCTCTAAAAGTTTTAGAAAATGATAATTTGATACTTATTTTAGTTCTGTAATTTCAAATTGTAGAATGTAAGATTTAGAAGTTGACATTTTGGGGAGTCCCAGATTTGGTTTGCAAGATGGAATCACACAGAACATTATGAAAACAGTCTTCCCAGCTGGCTGAAGATAAAATTCCTCCGTATTAGAGTAAGAATAACCTCCAACTGGGAATGCCACTCTAGTAGATCATTCGCTGTATGTACCTTTCCAGGATAGTGACATGGACCTGTCCTGCGGTGATGAGAAGCATATTAGAGCTTGAATATTTCTTCTCATAAGGCACACCCAAAATGTGGTGTTATAAAACATCGTTTTAACATTCTACCTAATCAATCTACTCCTGTGAACTGGGATTTAATACTCTGATTTTCTCTTACTGGCTGATGTGCAATTGTTCCAAAGTCATTAACAGGATTCTGAGTGTTGGCAATATCTCTAGCCTCAGGAAATTAACCTTTTGAAAGTGTGTATCAGCTGATTGTGTTACAAGATCTCTCAGTCTAATTATAATCCCCAATGCTGTTGGCCTTGGCCACTGATAGTAAAAGAAATTGCAGAATGGCTTTAATTAGTATAAGACCCTTGAAAAGAACAATTCAAGCAGAATCTCCTGGAAACAATTGAATTTGGCCAAAGAACCAAGAAATGAATTCCTCCCTCTTGTTTTCCTGCTGCTTTCTGTTATGGTGAGGACTTTGAAAGATGGTTGGAAAGCACTTTTCAACTATAAACCACGTATATATTTTTTTAAAGATTTTATTTATTTGAGAGGAAATGAGAGACCACGGGCAGAGTGAAAAAGCAGAAGAGAATCAAGCTCTCTGCTGAGCAAAGAGCCTGATGCTGGACTGGATCCCAGGACCCTGAGATCATAACCTTAGCCGAAGGCAGATGTTTAACCAATAGAGCCACCCAGGCACCCTCAACTATAAGCCATACTTTAAAACATATTTAGTTATTTATCTTTAGGTTTCGATGTAACCTGTTTGGTTTCTATATTCAATACTATGAAGATTTGATTGATTTGCAAATCAAAAAAAATTTTTTAAAGATTTTATTTATTTATTTGACAGGTCACAAGTAGTCAGAAAGGCAGGCAGGGGGTGGGGTGGGGTGGAGTGGAGAATTAGGCTTTCTGCTGAGCAGAGTGCCCAATGGGGACTCAATCCCAGGACCCTGGGATCATGACCTGAGCTGAAGGCAGAGAGGCTTTAACCCACTGAGCCACCCAGGCGCCCCAAAATCAAATTGTTTTTATATTCCATATAGTTTAGCGATTATGAAAATAATACATGATAATGATAGAAATTTTGGAGAACGTAAGAAAGTGAAAAGAAAGAAAGAGGGGTGCCTGCCTGGCTTAGTCAGTAGTGTGCAACTCTTGATCTCAGCGTTGTGAATTCAATCCCCATGTTGGGTGTGGAGCTGATGTACCCAAAAATGATCACTCAGTATTTCAGTACCTTTCTTTCCTGTTTTTAAAGTGTCTATTGCCTGTATGTATTTCTCATAAAATTGGAAGCATTTGATCAATAGATATCATATAGCTTTACTCTTCATTATACTGTGACCATTTTTCTACCCTGTGTTCTCTGAAAACATGATCTCAAAGATAAAATATTTCATCTTATTAATGTTTTACACTTGATTTAATAACTGTTTCTTTTAATGTTGTCTTACTATTGTAAAAAAAAGAAAAAAGCTGCCATAACATATTTGTATGCAAATCTTTTTGCATGTTTCCATTTATTTCCTTAATACAGATTATCTAAAAAGAATTATTTGGTCAATGGCTTTATGGCCCTTGATACAAACTGCCAAATTCTTTAACAGAAAGTTTGTGTCAGTTTACACCCTTACCAGCCATTCCTGAGCCAACTTATCTCTGTATAAATTCATCTGCAGTCTCCTGCATAATGTATTCCAATAAAAAAAAATTTTTTTTTAGGCACTCCTAGGTGGCTCAGTCAGTTAAGCGTCTGACTTTTGATTTCAGCTCAGGGCGTGATCTCAGGGTTGTGAGATGGAGCCTCGTGATCAAGCCAGAGTCAGACTCCCTGCTCAGTGGGGAGTCTGCTTCCCCCTCTGTCTCTTCTCTCCCTCCCCCGACCCCAAAATCCTGCTCTTTCTCTCTCTCACAAATAAGTAAATAAAATGTCAAAAAAAAATTGTTTAAAGGCTTATTCCCTTAAGATTGGAGGATGAGGTTGGGTCTATTCTAATTTTTCAAAAATTGTGATTATTAGTAAAGCTAAGACCCAGAAAAATTGGTGATTTTGTGATTCAGTCTGGTCTTTCTCAGAAAGGAGAAAGACCTTTTATGCAAAGGATATGAGGTTCACAATTGCTTGTCCTCCTGATTTTCTGAGGGCAGATCTCTTCCAAAGTAGGGCAGGAGATGGCAGGTCTGTGTGAGCTAGTAGAAAAGGAAAGTACAGGGGCGCCTGGGTGGCTCAGTGGGTTAAGCGTCTGCCTTTGGCTCAGGTCATGATCCCAGGGTCCTGGGATCGAGCCCCACATCCTTGCTCAGCGGTGGGTCTGCTTCTGCCTCTGCCTGCTGTTCTCCTTGCTTGTGCTTGCTCTCTCGCTCTCTCTCTCTGACACATAAATACATAAAATCTTTAAAGGGGCGGGGGGGGGGGGGAGAAAAGGAAGGAAAAGAAAAGAAAAGGAAGGTACAGAAGCCAACCACCACTTGTGTTTCTGGTTGAGGCAAGGCGGGAACTGTAAGGATGAAGGGTGTTGAAAGAGATGTAGGTGATTAGAAAAACAGCCCCAGATATTAAAATCCCTGAGGAGCTTCACAAAATGTGAGAAGTTGTCTGTTCCTCTTTCATCTCTAGATCCCACAAGCCACAAAGTCATTCTTAAGTCGTTGTCTGTTTGGTTTCCTGGGTTTAGCATTTTACATTCTCAACGTTTTTACTTGCTCCCCATACAGCAGCAAGGACAAGCTTCAACCCTATGAACTTGCCATTTCATGGGTCAGAAATGGCCGACTACCTCCAGCTGGTTTCATAGGGCTCAAATAGGGAATCCTTCTTCATGATCCTCAGTTAATGGTACCATTTTGTGACGGGGGCACCTGTCGCATGGCCTCCGCCCTGCCCTTCCCGGGCAGGTGCAGACCGGTGGTTAACAGTCGGGCAGAGGCTGCTTCTCTCCCCGCCAGGCTGGAGGGCGAGGTCGGCCGAGTCGTCGCTGTTGGTGGCACCTCCGCCACCAGAGGGTGCTGTAGCACCGGTTACCGGACGTTTGCCCGCTTCCAGGGGAAAACAGTAAATATGTAGTCATTGCTAGTACTTAACTGCGCCTTTATGGGCAAAACTAGGGTGTAAACATAGCATATCATTATTATTTGTATTTTTAACATGAACCAAACTTCCGTGTGCTTGCCACCTGTTATTTCTTTCGTGCTTGCCACAATTCTATCAGCAAAATACTATTTTTATTTTTATAGACGAGGAGATTGAAGCAGAGGACAGTTTTACAAATGAGAAAAAATAAAACAGATTTTATCCACAGGCTCAATCCTCTTAAGGCATTCTTTCCTTCCCTCCCTCTTTTTTTCTGTTCCTACTGACAAGGCAAAGGAGATAAATCCTTGTTTAAAAAAAAAAGAAAAGCTTGGGGTGCCTGGGTGGTTCAGTGGGTTAAGCCTCCTCTGCCTTCAGTTTGGGTCATGATCTCAGGGTCCTGGGCTTGAGCCGCACATTTGGGCTTCCTCCTCAGTGGGGTGCCTGCTTCCCCACACACACACACTCTCTGCCTGCCTCTCTGCCTACTTGTGATCTCTCTCTCTCTGTCAAATAAAAAAATAAAAACTTAAAAAAAAAAAAGAAAGAAAAAAAAGCTGAAGCTCATTCCCTAGCGCTGGCAGACTCTCCAGCCCTGTCTGCCTGCTGCTAAAGCAATAGGGCAACCGGCCGTCCCCATGCCTGGTCCCACACATTTCTCAGGCTCCTGCTTCTGTGACCCCTTTCCCCTTCAACCTTGCCAGAAATGACTGATCTTGGTTTCACCCTTATTCAAATTCTGAGGGGCGGAGGGCAGACTGGAGACAATGCTAGGACCTTCCATAGCCCTCAAAGATGGCGGCTTTCCTTCCTCATACAGCACTTTACAGCATGTGCTCAGACTGCCCACGCGCTGTGACTGAGGGCCAGATCCAAGCTGAACCCCGCCACTAGCTGGGTGGCCTTGGTTAAGTCATTTAACCTCATCCATCACATTTATGCAACAAATCTAGTACTATCTCATTCTTAATATTTTTGTGGAGATTTGTTCAGCACATAGGAAAGTCCTTAGTCCAGGGGCTGGGAGAAAACTATTCAATTAAGGTTCGCTAATACTACCATTTTCCTTACTTCTCCCAACAACCTATAAAGTAAGCCTTTAGCAGAGAACCTGGCGTAGAGCAGATGTGTTGAGTGCTGGTGGTTAACAGAAAAGTCTGAGTTTCCAAGAGGCCAAGCAACCTGCCAAAGCTCAACAGGTAGCATTTTAACTACAACCTATTTTCAAAATTGTTTTCAGTTTTTTGGTAGGCAAGACTGAGAGACATTATTTTCAGATAGATTACAAAAGGCACGCAGCACTGTGAGCCCCACCTTACAGAAGAGCCAGAGGTCTTCCAACAGCCTTCAGAAAAGGCCTGGTGTTTGTTACCTGAGGTTCCAATAACACAATCCCACCCTGACCCCAGATTTAGGGGATCCTTAAAGTTAATCTCATTTAAATATTGTAATGTGACTCTGAACAATTAGCATTTTCGTTAGGCTTTGATTATTTTTTTAAAATATATGTATTTATACTATATTTACAGATATAAATATATATACCATATTATTAGTACAATGTATTCATATAACTAGATCTATTTATATTTATATAATTTATATACTTATATTTATATGCAATATAAATATATAGGAGAATATAATTTTGTGGACTCGGGGTCATGGTTGGAAGGGGGAGGGAGGAAAAAATAAAGTGTGGTGAGAAGGTCAAGAACTAAGACAAGAAATTGGAACCCTGGGCTTCATGGTCCTTTTTTCCAAGATGAGCAACTTGGATTCTACTTCTAAAGTCCTGTGATTTAGGGGCACCTGAGTAGCTCAGTCGTTAAACGTCTGCCTTGCCTCTGATCATATCCCAGGGTCCAGGAACTAAGCCCTGCGTTGGACTTTGCACTAAGTGGGGAGTTTCCCAGGGATTCATTCTCTCTCTCTCTCTCCCTCTCTCTCTCTCCTCCTTCCCCTCCCCCTCCCTCCCTCCCTCCTCTCCCTACCCAACCTCGCTAGCTCTCTAAAAGAGGGTGGCTCAGTGGGTTAAGCCTCTGCCTTCGGCTCAGGTCGTGGTCTCGGGGTCCTGGAATCGAGCCCCGCATCGGGCTCTCTGCTTAGCCGGGAGCCTACTTCCCCTTCTCTCTCTGCCTGCTGCTCTGCCTGCTTGTGATCTCTCTCTAAATAAAATCTTTAAAAAAAAAAAATAAATCTTAAGAAAGAAAAAAAAAAAGGAAAAAAAAAGTCCTGTGATTTGAATATTTTCTTTCTACCACTATCCTGCTGATCTTTCTACATGCTCTCTTAGATATTACACAGTGTTGGGTGCCTGGGTGGCTCAGCGGGTTAAGCCTCTGCCTTCCGCTCAGATCATGATCTCAGGGTCCTGGGATCAGGACACCTTGGGTCGGGCTCCCTGCTCAGTGGGGAGTCTGCTTCTCCCTCTGCCTCTGCCCTTACCCCTCCCCGCTTGTGCTCACTGATGCACGTGCTCTCTCTCCCCCAAAATAAAACCTTTAAAAATATATATATTACATGGTGCTTTATGTTCTCAGTACCAGCTTTAGAGACCTGCAAGTTGTTAGCTTTTTCTTCCCAGGGACTTTATTAATATACACTTAAAAGGCTGGCTCAATAATGACACTAGGTTCAGTCACTAAAGAGAAGAGGTCAAGTGATTTTGTGGAATAAAACTGAGCAATAAATAGGAAGGAAACAGCTGTGTGTCTAAGGGCTTCTGGGGTGCGGGACTGCTGCACAGTGAGAGGGGGCCCCTGAGGGGGGGTCACGTGGCCCCTGGCACTCAACAGCATTTGTGGAAATTGTGCTGCTCCTGAAGTATGGCTAAGAAATTTGGAATTTTTACTAAGAATTATAGTAAAGTATATGCTTCGGGACCCTGTGTCCTTCATGAGTAGAAATATGCTATTTGGGGTTAAGAAACATTTGATGCTTGAGGTGCCCAGCTTGAGGTGCTCAGTAGAGCATGCGACTCTTGGTCTCAGGGTCTCAATTAGTGCAAGCCCCAAGATGGGTGTAGAGCTTACTGGGAAAAAAAAGGAAAAGAGAGAGAGAAACATCTGATGCTCAATCAAGTCCACAGAAGCACCACATCTCAGAGAGAGGACCTTGGGTGTCAGTCAGCCTGACCTCCTTCTCAGTCAGGCTTGCAACCTAAAGCAGATGACCATCCAGTCTCCACTTCAACATTTCCCCTAAAGGGTAGCTTATTAATTTAAGGAGTCTCCAGTGTAGTTAGGGCTATAGACTTCTTGATGCTGGGCACAACCTTTGTCTCCCTACAGTTGTAGCCCAATGGCCCAACGCTTGATCCAAGGAACAAAACAGAACTTCTACTTGTTCACACTCCTGACCATCTCCTTCTTCTCTGGGTCATTGTTCCTCTTAAAATATAAGGAAAACAGGGGCAGGGTGCCTGGGTGGCTCAGTCGTTAAGCATCTGCCTTAGGCTCAAGTCATGATCCCAGCTCCTGGGATGCAGCCTGGCATTGGGCTCCCTGATCGGCTGGGAGTCTGCTTCTCCCTCTCCCACTCTTCCTGCTTGTGTTCCCTCTCTTGCTGTCTCTCTCTCTCTGTCAAATAAAGAGATGGATAATAAATAAATAAACTTTTAAAAAGGAAAACAGGCAGGGGCACACGGCTGGCTCTGTTGGTAGAGCACGAGACTCTTGATCTCAGGGTTGCAAGTTTGAGCCCCATGTTGGGTGTAGAGATTACCTAAAAATACCATCTTTAAAAAAATATCGATAGATAGAGGTAGATATGCAGAGTCACTGCTGTCAGAATGCAGAGGAATCTGCTAGAAAGCCTTTCTGAAGTGCAGAATTTGAGTAAAGATAAAAACAGGAATGAAGAGTTTCCAGGAGGTGTCATGACCAAGTGAGCTTAAGAGCTATCAACAAACTGGCAGTTCCTGTAGGACCACCTTAAGGAGATCCTGATCTGGCTTCTGGCTCAGTTCAGCTGATCAGATTCAATATTTATTCCATCTCCATTCTGTGTAGGACACTGGTGATTTTGGCACAGTCCTGTCCTCAAGGAGTTCATGACCTAGCAAGTAATCTTATCTAAAATAGCGGCTAGGTCACTCTCTATCCCGGCACCCTGCTTCTTGTCTCAGGCACTTCTTTCTAGAAATATTTATTGATTGCCAACCATGTGATCAGAATAGACAAAAATCCCTGCCTTTGGGGAGCTTATATTCTGGGGGGAGAAACAGAGACCATCAACAGGAAATAAACAGTTCAGTAGGTACTGATAAGTGCTTTGAAGAAAAGAAGTAGAAAAATAGAAAAAGGATAAGAGAATCTGGAGTGCCCAGGGGTAGTGGTTTTCAGTGTGGGCTAGATGGGTTTCACTGCAGAGGTGACATCTGAGAAAGACGGGAATGTGAGGGTGAGCCCTGTGGCTGACTGGGACGAGCACTGCAGACAGAGGGAACAGCTGGAGGACGGTTGGGGCGGGAGTGTGGCTGGCCTTTTGGAAGCCAGAGTGGCTGGAGGAGAGGGAATGGAGAGGAGAAAAATAAGGGGAAAAGAGTAGGGGGGAATGGTGGGGTGATTTTGGCTTTTATTCTAAGAATAAATCCGCTAAACAGATTTTGGCTTTTATTCTGAGTGAAATGGAGAACCACCACATGGTTTTGGATAAAGAGTGACATGTTCAAAATTTCCTTTTGAAAGGATCACTGGTGGGGCACCTGGCTGGCTCAGTCAGTGGAGCATGCAACCCTTGATCTTGGGGGCATGAGTTCAAGCCCCTCATTGGGGGGGGTGTTAATTTGCTTAAAAAAAGAATTTTTAATGGGATTATACCTTTGTTATACCATCAAAAGTCTCCGTCATAGGGACACCTGGCTGGCTCAATCGGGAGCATGTGACTCTTGATGGCGTGGCTGTTAATTTTGACCCTAGTTGGGTGTGGATATTACTTAAAAACATATTTTTTTCATCTTTTTTTTTTTTAATCTCCATCGCAGGGGCACCTGGGTGGCTCCATCAGTTGCGTGTCTGACTTTGGCTCAGGTCGTGAACTCGGGGTCCTGGGATCAAGCCCTGCATCGGGCTCCCCGCTTGGAGAGGAGTCTGCTTCTACCTCTCCCTCCCCTCCACTCCTCCCCCTGCTCCTGCTTGCTCTGTCTCTCTCAAATAAATACATAAAATCTTAAAAAAAAAAAAGTCTCCGTCATAAAGTAGATGAGTGAGACTTCATGATACACTTCTTTGTTTATTTGGATCTTCAAAAAAATAAAGAAAAGAAAAGAAATTAAAATGGGATTAGACAAGCAAGACATGTACTATGGGGAGTGCCTGGCTGGCTCAGCTGGTGGAGAATTGATCTCAGGGTTGTAAGTTTGAGACCCATGTTGGGTAGAGAGATAACTTAAAAATCGGGATGCCTGGGTGTCTCAGTTGGTTAAGTGGCTGCCTTTGGCTCCGGTCATGATCCCAGCGTCCTGGGATTGAGTCCCACATCAGGCTCCTTGCTCCGCAGGGAGCCTGCTTCTCCCTCTGCCTCTGCCAACCACTCTGCCTGTGCTCACTCTCTCTCTCTCTCTAACAAAAAAATAAAATCTTTAGGGGCACCTAGGTGGCTCAGTTGGTTAAGCATCTAGCTGTTGATTTTGGTTCAGATGATGATCTCAGAGTCGTGAGATTGGGCCCTGAGTCAGGCTCCACACTGGGCAGGGAGCCTGCTTAAGATTCTCTCTCTCAGGCGCCTGGGTGGCTCAGTGGGTTAAGCTGCTGCCTTCGGCTCAGGTCATGATCTCAGGGTCCTGGAATCGAGTCCCGCATGGGGCTCTCTGCTCAGCAGGGAGCCTGCTTCCTCCTCTCTCTCTCTCTGCCTGCCTCTCCGACTACTTGTGATTTCTCTCTGTCAAATAAATAAATAAAATCTTTAAAAAAAAAAAAAAAAAGATTCTCTCTCTCCCTCCCCCTTTGCCCTCCCCCCAGTCCTGCCCCACCACTAGCTCTTGAGCATGCTCTCCTTCTCTCTCTTAAAAATTAATTAAAGTTCTTTTTAAATTTTTTCTTAAAGATTTTATTTATTTATTTGAAAGAGAAATCATGGACGAGAGTACAAGCAGGGGGAGCAACAGAGGGAGAGAGAGGAGTGGGTTCCTCACTGAGCAGGGGCTCCATCCCAGGACCCTGGGATCATGACCTGAGCCGAAGGCAGATACTTAACTGATTGAGCCACCCAGGCAGCCCTAAATTTAACCTTTAAAAAAAATTATTGTGGGACCATCTGTGAAGGGGAGCAAGCCAGGGGAAGTGAGGAGAGACTTCCAGTAGCAATGCAGACCTGACACCTGAAGAGGAAGGGGTAGGGGAAGGAAGAGCCTGAGACTACAACAGAGTTCTGAGAAATCTGAGTTGAGAATCCTTGAGTCGATTTAAAAATGGTCTAAAAACAAATCTTGCGGGGCGCCTGGGTGGCTCAGTGGGTTAAGCCGCTGCCTTCGGCTCAGGTCATGATCCCAGGGTCCTGGGATCGAGCCCCGCATCCAGCTCTCTGCTCAGCAGGGAGCCTGCTTCCTCCTCTCTCTCTGCCTGCCTCTCTGCCTGCTTGTGATCTCTCTCTGTCAAATAAATAAATAAAATCTTTAAAAAAAAAAAAAACAACAAATCTTGCCATTTACAACAACATGGATGACCCCAGAGGGCATTACGCTAAGTGAAATAAGCTGGACACAGAAGGACAAACACCACAGATGCCCACTTACATGAGGAATAAAAATAGTCCAACTCATGGAAGCAGAGAGTAAAATGGTGGTTGGGAGGCTGGGGATATGGGGAAGTATTAGCCAAAGGGTATCAAGTTTCAGTTCAACAAAATGAATAAATAGGTACCGGGCACCTGGCTGGCTCAGGAATAGAGCATGGGACTCTTGATCTTGGGGTTGTGAGTCCAAGCCCCACCTTGGACATATAGCTTACTTTAAAAATAAAAAAAATTAAAAAGTGAGAAAATAAAAAACAAAGAAGATCTTCTAGAGATCTGCAGTATGGCACAGTGTCTGTAGTGAACACTTTTGTATTTTATATTTTATACTTTAAAATTTGCTAAGAGAGGGTGCCTGGGTAGCTCAGCTGTTTAAGCATCTGCCTCCAGCTCAGGTCATGATCCCAGGGTCCTGGAATGAAGTCCTGCATGGGGCTCCTTGCTCAGCGGGGAATCTGTTTCTCCCTCTGCCTCTCCTTTTGTTTCTCCCCCTGCTCATGCTCTCCCTCTCTCTCAAATAAGTAAATAAAATCTTTAAAATTTGCTAAGAAGGTAGATTTTATGTTAAGTGTTCCTATCACAAAATAATGACGATGATAAAAAGGGCAGGAGGAAACTTCTGGAGGTGGTGGTTACATTTATGACCTAAATTGTGATGAGGGGTATATGGGTATATCTGCAAACTCATCAGGCTGTATGCATTAAACAGGTACAGTTTCGTTGTATTTTTTTTTTATATATATATATGCCAGTCATACCTCAATAAAATGGTTTTTTAACAAATTAAAAGGTTGGAAACAGGGCGCCTGGGTGGCTCAGTGGGTTAAGCCGCTGCCTTCAGCTCAGGTCATGATCTCAGGGTCCTAGGATCGAGTCCCCCGTCGGGCTCTCTGCTCAGCAGGGAGCCTGCTTCCCTCTCTCTCTCTCTCTGCCTGCCTCTCCGTCTACTTGTGATTTCTCTCTGTCAAATAAATAAATAAAATCTTAAAACAAAAAACAAAAAAACAAAACAAAACAAAACAAAAAAACCCCATCTCTGTACACAATTCCATTAAAAAAAAAAAAAGGTTGGAAACAAACAACAAAGTTGTTCGTTAAAGGAGCCAAATCTGGCAAGAAGGGGCTTGTATTAGCCCCCTCCTTGCTCAGTGGTTGGCTGGGAGTAGCCTGTAGGAAGAGTGGTTTCCAGTCCAGTGTGGGGTGGGTCGGGGATGCCCGCAGTCCTGGCCCTCAGTCACGCATGCGCCCTCAGCAGGACATCGGACTGGCGTGTTTTCCTGGCCATCACAGCCTCCCGCCAGGTCCCCTGAAGGCTGCTTATATTATTGTTTATATGTCTTGTGAGTCATGGACTAACAAGGCTGGAATGAACCTCAGAGATGATGTCATTGAATCCCCTCATTTTAAAGATGAAGAAAGAGAGACTCAGAAATTTTAAACAAACTTTCCCAAGGTAACACATTTCATATTCCTGGCCGCAGGATTAGGTGCCAGGGTTCCTGACCCGCTGTGCAGGGACAAGCAAAGCTGTGCCTTCCCTTTCTCGGAGCTCCGTGGAGGCAGAGGGTCGCAGGTAGTACAACCGAACGGCTCACTGATTCTAGAGTCAGAATGATTATGCAGATATGACCCCTGTATGACGTACTTGTGTAACACTGAGAACACCATATAATGAAAAATACCCCACGGAACTTCCCCGTCCTGCTTTGGGGAGTGGTCTGCACGTTGGCAGCATTTATCTTGTTTATAGAATCCCCTCGGGAGGCGCCTCGGTGGCTCAGAGGGTTAAGCCTCTGCCATTGGCTCAGGTCATGGTCTCAGGATCGTGGGCTGGAGGCCCGCATCGGGCTCTCTGCTCAGCAGGACCTGCCTCTCTGCCTACTTGTGATCTGTCTGTCAAATAAATAAATAAAATCTTAAAAAAAAAAAAAATCTCCTCAGACATCTCGGAGAGAAGGACCATTCCAGGCAATTTGGGGGATAGTTCAACTTGGCGTCATCTCCTCCTCTCCCCTCCTCCTCCTCCTCTTTTTCCCATAATGCCTTTCCCACCTTTGTCCCCATCTTTCCCTTCTAACTAAATGACATCTCTCTTTAGTTGAACAACTGTCCAAACTAAAAACATGGGAACCTTCCTCCATTCTTCTTGCCCTTTCTCCCCACATCTAATGAGCAGATTCAGTTGGCTCTATCTCCAAAACACGAACAATGTCTGTCCATTTTTCTTCATGTCCGCTGCTGCCACTTGGGTCCCAGCCACCATTGGCTCTCACTTGTACCACTAGGGCGACCTCCTACCATTTTTTCTGTCTCTCTTACATGCAGCAGCAGCCAGAGAATATTTGTAAAATGTCAATCAGATTACATCACACACTCGTTTAAACCCCTAGGGCCCTTTAAGTAAAATATGCATTTGGGGCACGTGAGTGGCTCAGTCAGTAAAAGTCTGACTTTGGCTTAGGTCATGATCTTGGGGTCCTGGGTTTGAGCCCTGTGTCAAGCTCCCTATTCAGCCTGTGTCTGCTTCTCCTTCTCCCACTGCCCCTCCCGCAACTCATGCTCCCTCTCTCCCTCAAATAAATAAGTAAAATCCAAAAAAAAAAAAAAAAAAAAAATTAAAATCTGCATTCTTTACCATGCCTTACAAAGCCCTTTATGACCTAGGCCCTGCCTACCTTGCTGATCTTGGCTTCTACCACTGCCCTATTCAATCACTGTATAACAGCTCTGCTGACTCTTGTTCTCTCCCTTAAATATGCCAAACTCTGTCCTGAGCTCCTTTGTTTTTCACACTGCTTGTAATTTTCTCCCAAGGACTTCTCTCAACTGGTTCCTGGATTCAGGTTTCACCTTCTCAATGAGGCCTTCCCTGGCCATCCAAACAAAAGTGGTCCTCATCCCACCATTATCCTCTAACTATTACCCTGTTTTATCTTTTTCATGCCACTTACCATCTGCTGACTCTAATTTATCTCTTATCTCCCCCATCTAGAATGTCAGTTTCTCTCTCTCTTTTTTAAAGATTTTATTTTTGCATAATCTCTACACCCGATGTGAGGCTTGAACTAACAACCCCAAGATCAAGAGTCATATGCTCTACCCAGTGAGGCAGCCAGGTGCCCCCAGAATGTCAGTTTCATCGGAGAAGGGGCTGTGTCTGTTTAGTTCCTGGCTGCATCTCTAATGCCTATCTGTCCCAACCTGGTGCAGGCTGGGGTCTCAAAAATCCGTATTGAATGAATGAATGGTGGCTTCCATGTACACAGTCTGTGCACATCCAATGTTGCTGTAGATTTTGGTCATTGACTTAGATGATCTTGGCTTTCAATATTCAACATCCCAATGCTGGAGTTATTGTCTCAAACACTGTCAGTTGTCACTGTTGACTTCAACTCTCAACTGATAGACAATGTTTGCTATTTGACAATGGAATATGTGTAATTTCAAAAAAGAATGTTTTATAAACAAAATGTGAGGAGCCCCTGTCCTCTGATGACTAATATCCTAATTTTATTGGACTGGGGACTCAAAATTTTTTGTTAACTTCTAAATTCAGTAAATACCTCCCTCCCTTATCACATTTATACAAGCTGACATCTCTAACAAAGAAGCAGTCATGTTCTTTGAAAAACAATTAGTGTTAAGTCTCAACACTTTTACATAAATTTTTAACAACCTCAAAACTAAATTCAGTATCCATAGGTAATAAAATAAGGTAAACTACAATGATCATGTGAGCAAGAAACAAAATGCTGGTCCATGAGCAGACCAAAATTTCTTCAATTTGGCGGGTGGGTCAGGAGGGTGCTGGGGTGCGGGGGATGACATCGTTTTGTACTGATCACCAGTCCCCAAAGGACTCAAGAGTCTTACTGATGGAACTCTATCCAGAATAAAAGGGGAGGGAAACTTTTCTAAGAATGCTCACCATCCTAGACATTTCTGCTTTCTTCTCCCAAGGAATGTGAACTATCTTGTTTTACATTTTTTTATTCTATCATTTAATCCATTTGCATGGCACTGTTGCAAAGCATTTGAAAAACACATTCCAAAGCAGAATTCACTGGCAGTAAAGCCACTGACTTCCAAATCCAGTGTCCAGCACGGCCGTGCACCTAATGGGCAACTCAACAAGTGTACTAACCAGATCCAGAAGTCCGGAAAAAATCTTGAAATAAGATAGATCCCTAGGTCCCAATGGCTCAGTCATTGTTTTGAGAACTCTAAAACAATATGAGTTGAAATTTCCACATGTACCCACTCAAGAATTTTCCTAGGCAGAGACCAATAGACCACATGCTAATACTGTCAAAAGCCCATAGTGAGACTTAGATGTAAAGATGGTGGGCAGGTCTCCTGCAGTCAAAGAGAACATTCAATTTTCTAATCATTCTGTACACATTGCATCTGTAAAATGGAGGTTATGGTGCGTGTCTGTCCCTGGATCTCCCCTGAGGGGTAGGGATTACAGACTCTTGAAAGTTGGAGGTGGTGTTTGTGTTGTTGCCAGGTGGGGACCAAAGGCAAAAAGCAGTTGTTCCCATGATTAGGTCCAGATTAAGAACAGCTTTAAGGGCTAGGGCTGACATCTTGAATCCTATCCTTCTGCGGAGCAGCAGATGCCGCAATTCACTGAGGGCAGGGATAATTGATTCTCTTGCTACTGGGCCGAGGAGGAGAGAAGCAGCTGGGGTTTGCAACTGTTGTGGCCGATCGATTTCAAAGGAGGCCTGGTTTGAAGAAGCCCGTTGCAGGAGCTGGGCCAAGAGACAGAGGCGTGGGTGACCACGGTGATTCCCAGGGGGAGGAACCTGGGTGACACTCTACCTGAACCCCGGGAAGTGAGAGTCACACCCTGGTTCTTGATCCTGAAGTTATCAGTCACAGCTGCGGGAGCAAGCCTCTGGCTTGAGCAAGTACAAAGTACAAAGAAATGGAAGGAATTCCGCCCCCATGTGTAGACACACACACACGCTCTGACCTAGAAACCTAGAACTTCCTTTCTACAGACAGAGGGTGACAGGCAGTATGCATAGATCTGCAGTCTCCACTTCTTCTGGGCATACATTTCCCAGCCTCCCTTGCAGTAAGGGTGGCCACGTGACGGAGTTTCTGCCAATGTAACGTGAGCGGAAGTGGGCCTCTCCCAGGTGTGGCCCGCAGACCTCCCATTCGTCCCCGTGGCTCTCACTTCTCGTCCACTGTCTGGATGGAGACAGCTTTGGGCAGCTGAGGGACTGGGGAGCCGTAGGTGGGAGGAGCCGGGCCCTGATTGACTATAGTCCTCAGAGTAGGATTTGGGGATTCCTACAATTAACGTACCCTGAATAACACACTTCTGGGACTGCAACTAAACCCTTCCCTGAAAGAGTCTCGCAGAGCCTCACTCATGGAGCTGCTGGCTGGTCAGAGGTGGTTCCACACGCAGGAGCTGCCCCTCAGGGCGCTTGCGCTGCAGGGCCTCCCGGCCTCCCCTTCTGCGTGTGCCTGCTTCCCGGGGCCGCAGCTGCAGCGGGGCAGGGGTGGGGGGCGGCGGAGGTGCAGGGAGCGGCCTCTCGCACCAGGCAGAGTGATGGTGCTGCGGCTTCCCTCTCTCCGGGGGCATGGAGAGAGTTCTTTGGATAAACTCCCATGCCTTTCCCTTCATATCCTGGGGTGTGTCTCTTTGGGTGTTTGCTTATTTGATGTTTTTTTAGACGTGTGTGTTAAAATACATAAAACATAAAATTTGCCATTTTTACCCTTTGCTTGTTTTTCTTCCTTGTATTACATTGCGGGGCCCTAAGCCTTGGTAAGGATCACATCCCCGTTCAGCTTAGGTCAAAAACAATTTTCTTCTCTCTCTCTCTCTCTCTCTCTCTCTCTCTTTTTTTAAGATTTTACTGATTTATTTAAAAGAGAGAGAGAGGGAGAGAGAGCATGCATACAACTGGGGGGGAGGAGCAGAGGGAGAGGGACAAGAAGACTTGGGGCCAAATGTGGAGCCCCACAACCCCGAGATCATGACCTGAGATGAAATTAAGAGTCCCAAAGGTCAACCAACTGAGCCACCCCGATGCCCCTTTTCCTTTTCTTTTTTCTTGCTAAATGTAAGCTCTTTGCCTAACATGGAGCTTGAACCCATGACCCTGAGATCAAGAGTCACATGCTCTACCAACTGAGCCAGCCAGGTCCCCCAGAGACATTTTTGACAGCTACTCTTCCTCACACCTCCCAACATGGCACATGGTGGCCATCTTTCTTTCCCCCTTCTCTGTTTCCAGAACAGCTTCCAGACTCCACCGGTGCAGGAGCTAAGGCAGGCACTTCCTCATCTGTGTGGGGTTCCCACTCTATAGAAAATTCCCAAAGGTGTCTTGTTTTCATTCACCACCTAACACAAGCCTTAAGGTGTAATGAGCCTTTACCAAGTTATCTAGCAGGAAGTAGCCAATCAATTAGGGACACAAGGCCAGTTGGTGAGGTTTAAGTTTTGCTTCCAGAGGAGGTTTTGGTTAGGAATGTTTTATACCCACTCCAGAGTTCGGTGACCCAGAAATAGCAATGTAGATGTGGATGGCAGCTTCTCTCTTGGTTCTCCCTAACAACCACAATTACTCCTCACTTTTATTTTTTTAAGATTTTCATTTTTTAGCGTAATCTCTATACCCAATGTGGTGCTTGAACTCATAACCCAGAGACCACGAGTTGCATGCTCCATGACTGAGCCAGCCAGGCATCCCTACTCACCACTCTGGATACCCCTTAAAAAAAAACAATCATCTTTCATCGTTACTATATGAGCCTCCAGAGTTCCACTGGGGCATAGTTTTTAGCACAAATTAGAAAATTCTCTGACATCTGCAGCCTTGCCACAGCTTGCATGGTGAAGAAGGCTAGATTTCAGCCTCCCTCTGGACCCTGGTCAGGTGCTTTGTGCAGTGCACAACTTGCACACCTGCAGTGCTGGCCCCTTCCATTTGACTGCTAAGTTTTTCTCCCAGCGTTGCCCTGAGTTATAACCAGTACCCCTCTCCTCCACATCATCAGTGTCATCCTGGGGGCTGAAAGGCATAGGCTTGGGGATCTTAAGGTGGCTGGAGGTGGAGGTAACTTGAATTACACTGTGTCAAATAGAATTCTGTGCACTGACCTGAGAACACAACTATCTCAACAACATTGTTCCTATGGGGAAAATATATTCCTAGGGCTTTTCAAAAAACCAACTCAAAGAAAGTCATAGGACCTGACTTAAATGCATTTGACTTCCTTCTCATCCTTAAGTTTGGGAATGTCTGTGGCTCACTCTAACTTTGGCCGTGGCTGGCTCAGATTTGATCTCTCAGACTTTGCCCTACAAGTTGCACAAACTTTGGAAAATAGATTTCTGGACATAATGTTTTCTTTGAAACTTGATCTCCTCACAGAGGATGTATCTTTGTAAATGACTGACTTAATTAAAAAGTGGGCAGGCACTGATTATATGCATTTTCCTCTTGTAGGGCTTATTTTGGTGTCTTCCCAGAAACTGATGTTTTGTGGCTGATGGGTGAGGAGGACAGATGTTTCAGCTTGGCCTTTTCTCCTTGATATTCCTCATCTGGGCACCATCCTAGTATCAAGGGACAAACAAGCTGAACTCAACACCATCACTTGACCTCATTTCTGATTTATGAATTCTCCTGCGACCATGCAATTGGAGAAGAAGGCAGGCTCTGAAGTGTGTTTTGAATTTTAATATCTTTTCATACTGGCCTCTTTTTCTGTCAGCCACCATGTGTGTGCGTCTGCCTTAACTTGCTGACTAGAAAATTGAAACATACTTCTAGCCAGCAGCCAGGAACAAAGGGAAAAATTGTCTAAAGAGCTATTTAGCTGCCTGCATTGCCCTCCACCCCACCCCACCCCACCCCCGCCAACACCCCCTCACTTATATGAACAACCTTCACAAGAATCTAAGCTGCTTTTGTATTAATGTCAGTCATGGCCTTTCTCACAGGGTTCTGTGAGCACTGAAACAGTAAGGATTCTGCCATCTTGGGTGTGTGTGGGGGGGGTACTGTTCCGAGGGAGGAGGAGCTTGAGGGTGTCTCCCATCATCTGGCAAGCCAGATTCCACGTGAAAAGAAGTATCTAGAAACTGGCTCAAGGTTATGTCCTTTTCACTCTGTCTGCTTCCTGGCTCCTTGGAAGACAGTCAGGATGGCTTCAAGGAATTGGCAGTGACTTCATCTGAAAGCATTTTCCTGAAACATGTAAATATTTATGCCTTAGAGGACGCTCTGACTCCAGAAAGGCTGACCCCAGTGGTGCTCTGTGGAGGTAAAGTAGAACCCACAGAACATGCTCTGGGGCAACAAAGTCTCACCTACCTGTCAAGAGAATTTTGAATTCCAGTGACAGGAACGATCCATAACAGGAAAGTTCTGTAGGAGTGGAGAAGTGGGGTGGGTAGGAACCAGGCAGTGCCTGAGAGTCAGGTTTTGAGATGTGAACTTGCTTATGGAGGAGGCACCCTGGAAATATCCTTACAGATGGCAATGGGTCTCTTGAGTTTGTCCTGCTCTGTGCTTTCTAATGGCCCGTTGGGGATGCTGGGCCCTGAGAGCCCTGGACAGAGAAAAGAGGCGGTCAGGTGTTCAACACAAAGGCTTCAAAGGACTGCGGGCCAACCTGGCATCAGGAGAGGAGATCAGCCCCCTCAATCCTGGACCGGCTGCTGGGAAGCCTCGCTATTACCTGGCAATGGAGTGGAAGCAGCAAGTTCTTTCTGGAGATCCACAGGCGAGGCTGAGGCTTCTGCATGAAAAAGCTTCCTGATCATTCAGCACTTTCTTAAGACACCTGTGCTTTTTGGCTGCCACGAGGGGGGAAAAAAGCCAAGCTCTTGGCAGCCTCCTCTGATCTGGTATTAACAGCATCACACCAGTCACTTCCAGAGATTTATGACGCTTTCTTTGTGTGGTTCCCATGCAGACATTAAAATGTAAGATGAATTTTGTTCAAATGGTCTATGTTCTCTTTTCCGAGGGTTCCCAAGTGCTTTGGCCATGCCCAGCGGTAAATGGCTGCAAACCATATTGGTGAGCACAGTGGGGCCAAGCAGAGTCGTTTCTGAGATTCTGCTGGTGCTAGAATTGCTCACTTTATTCTTTCAGATAGCTGGAGGGCAACAGTCCTTTGACCACACTTAGAATTCATAGATTATGACATTTATAAAACTTCCTATTAGGAGCACCTGGGTAGCTCAGTGGGTAAAAGCCTCTGCCTTTGGCTCAGGTCATGATCCCAGGGTCCTGGGATCGAGCCCCGAATCGGGCTCTCTGCTCAGCGGGGAGCCTGCTTCCCCCTCTCTCTCTCTGCCTGCCTCTCTGCCTATTTGTGACCTCTATCTGTCAAATAAATAAATAAAATCTTTTTTAAAAAGGGGGGGGCACCTGGGTGACTCAGTGAGTTAAAGCCTCTGCCTTCGGCTCGGGTCATGGTCCCAGGGTCCTGGGATCGAGCCCCACATCGGGCTCTCTGCTCAGCAGGGAGCCTGCTTCCTCCTCTCTCTGACTGCCTCTCTGCCTACTTGTGGTCTGTATCTGTCAAATAAAATCTTTAAAAAAAAAAAACAACCCTTCCTGTTACCCCAGATTGGGCCCAGTTCTCACTCTAACATTTCTCATGCCTCCCTGAACCTTTCTTTCATGGATCGTATTACAGTTTTTAATTGTAGATTTATGTGCAATTCTTTATTTTACCTCTTCCTCCCATTAGACTGTAAACTTTATGAGAGGACAGGCCGCATTTGTTTTGCTTGTAACTGACTTTCAACATCAAGCACAGAGAATGACATACAGTTGGGATCCTGTAAATATTTATCCAACAAATGCACAAGTGAATGAATGAATGAATGAATGAAGCTTGAAGATCAGAAAGAATAAGTCTAGTGCCATCACTTAGTAGATGAAAACACAAAATTTAAATGATTTATCTAAGTCTATGAAGCTTGGTTTTTGTTTTTGTTTTTGTTTTTTATGTATATGAAGATCCATGAAATTTGTCGATTAATTTGAAAGTATTAGTTACCTACATATTCTGTTGTATTAGGGGATCCAAAGGTGAATAAAATTCAATTCCTATTTTTTAAAAAAACAGCAGTTAGGAGCACCTGGCTGGGCTCAGTTGGTAAAACATGTGACTGTTGATCTCGGAGTTGTGGCTTGGAGCCCCAGATTGGGTGTGGAGAGGACTTAAAAATAAAATCTTTAAAAAAAAAAAAACAAAAAAAACAGTAGTTAAACTGTTAGGATAACAGTAATGACTATTCCCTAAATGCTTACCAAGACATTACTTCATTTAATACTTAAAACAGTCCTATGAAATAGATATTATTGCCCCCATTTAACAGATACGGAAAGATGAGCTCAGAAATAATACTGGTAGAGTGTATTAAGCTTTTACTAGTTGCCAAAATTGTTCTACATGTTTTACCTCTATTTATAAGCCCATTTAATCCTCAAGGCTTGACTAGGGAAGGATCCACTTCCAGACTCACTCATGTGACTGTGGTCAGGACTCAGGTCCTCACTGACAGATGGCCAGAGACAATTCCTGGCTAAATGGGCATCTTTATAGTGGTAGTCACAGCATGGCAGCTTGCTTTCCCTAGAGCAAGGGCTGAGAGAGACAGAGATGCAGAAAAAGAGGCAGAGAGACAGAGATCAAAGGGAAAGTCTTGGTAATGTAATTTCAGAAATTACGTCCCATCACTTAATTATTGCTATTTTCTGTTCATTTTCTATTCTAGTCACTAGGTCCAGCCCATATCCAGTAAGAGGGTATTAAACAAGGGCTTGAATACAAGGAGGTGGAGATGACAGGTCATCCCAGAGGCTGCTTACCAAAACAAGGTTAATTTAATAACCTAAAGTCGATCAGTGTAATCTGTCATATAAATGGTACAAAGAAGAAAAATATGATCACTTCAATAGATAAAGTATTTGATAAAATGTGATATTCATTGATGATTAAAAAATGAAAACGGGGCACCTGGGTGGCTCAGTCGATTCGACATCTGTCTTCAGGTCAGGTCATGATCCCAGGACCCTGGTATTGAGCCCCGAGTTGGGCTCCCTGCTCAGCAAGGGGCCTGCTTCTCCCTCTCCCTTGGCCTGCTGCTCCCCCTGCTTGTGCTCTCCCTCTCTCTGTCAAATAAATAAACAAAATCTTTAAAAATGAAACAAAACAAAAAAACTTAACGAACTAGAAATGGAAGGTATTGTTCTTTTTCTCCTTCTCCTGCCCCTCCCTCCCCTTCTCCTCCTTCTTTTTCTTTTGCTTTTCATGGAGCCCAATGCGAGCCAAACTCAGGACTCTGAGATCAAGACCCACGCTGAAGCCAAGAGTCCGACCCTTACCAGACTCGGCCGGCCCGGTGCTCCTGGGATTGCTCATATTCTGATAAAGACCCGTAATAGATTGGATTAATAGCCTCGCTTTCTCACTCCTTCTGTACCACACGCTTTGCCACGTGACTTTACAGGATCCTCCCATCCTGGGCAAAGGTACTGTTGATTCAACTGAGTCATATTTGGCAACAGTCTTTGAGATATTAGCAAATGTGCTTCTAGCAAAGTTCTGAGGTGGGATTGCCTACTGCAGTTTGCCCTTTTGTTCTACCATTTACTATGAGAAGGATCAACCCAAACTAGCCCACTGGCTCCAGCACTTGTTAAAAAATAAAAAATTTTTTAAAAAAGGTAACATTTGCAATGGTATGAAAAATAATCAAATACCTAGGAGTAAAACAAAAGATTTTTAACATCTCTGAATGGAAAACTATTGAGAGAAACTAATGAGCTATATATTATATATATATATATATATTTTTTTTTTTTTTTAAGATTTTATTTATTTGACAGACAGAGTTCACAAGTAGGCAGAGAAGCAGGCAGAGAGAGAGGAGGAAGCAGGCTTCCCACTGAGCAGACAGCCCAATGTGGGGCTCGATCCCAGGACCCTGGGATCATGACCTGAGCTGAAGGCAGAGGCTTTAACCCATTGAGCCACCCAGGTGCCCCTAATGAAGCTATATTTTAAAACAAACACAAAAAAGAGGGTTAGATCATGTTCATGGATTAGAAGACCCTATATTTTATTTTATTTTTGTTTATTTTTTTAAGATTTTATTTATTTATTTGATAGAGAGCATAAGCAGAGTGAGTAGCAGGCAGAAGGAGAGGGAGAAGCAGGCCTCCCACCGAGCAGGGAGCCCAATGTGGGGCTTGATCCCAGGACCCCAGGATCAGGACCCGAGCTGAAGGCAGACACTTAACCAACTGAGCCACCCGGGCGCCCCAAGACTCTATATATTAAATATGTCAGTTATTCCCAAATTGATCTCCCTAGTGCAAGTCCAATAAAATTCCCAAAAAGTCTTTTGTGAAAATTTACATATTGATTTCAAAATATGTTTGGAAGTGCAAAACGGCCAAGAACAACTAAGTCAACCTTGAAAAAATAATATGGGGAGATTTAATTTTCTCAAAAAAGTAAAACCAGTATAATTGTTATATAATTATATTAAATCAATATAAGTAATTATAAACCAGGGTACCTGGCTGGCTCAGTCAGTGGAGCTTGAAACTCTTTTTTTTTTTTTAAATATTTTATTTATTTATTTGACAGAGAGAGATCACAAGTAGGCAGAGAGGCAGGCAGAGAGAGAGAGAGAGAGGAGGAAGCAGGCTCCCCGCTGAGCAGAGAGCCCGATGCGGGACTCGATCCTATGACCCTGAGATCATGACCTGAGCCGAAGGCAGCGGCTTAACCCACTGAGCCACCCAGGCGCCCCAGAGCTTGAAACTCTTGATTAGAGCTCCATGCTGGGTATAGAGATTACTTTTTTCTTTTTAAAATTATTTATTTATTTGACAGAGAGAGAGAGAGAGAGCGAGCTAGAGAGGGAACACAAGCACCGGGAGTGGGAGAGGAAGAAGCAGTCTGAAAGGTCCCCCAATTTTGGGTCCATGATCAAAGGAGCTAGACTGATACAAAGTGAAGGTCAAGCAAAGCTTTATTTCGCGCCAAGCATCCAGAATCAAACCAACCAAGCAGGGATGTCTCTTACAAAGAGGCGACTCCTCTCTGCCTTACAGACTAGCTTTTATAGAGCAAAGACCGCGTGGTTGGGCCTGGCCACATACAGGTGGCCAATGAGATTGCAACACACAGAGAAAGCTGCATAGTCATGCTAGGTCACACACGAGTGACCAATTGAATTAAAATTTACCCTAGTAGATATTTGAACTAGCCTATCTCCTTGGTCAGAATTGGCTCCCAAAAGGCCGCACCCACACTCCTTGGTAGCTAGGGAAACAGTATGCACGCCCCACTGATTGGATGTCTCTACCTGGCCTGACTCACCCTGGTAGTCAGGCTTTGTTACCTGGGACTGGTTTGGGACTGGTTTCCCAGACTTGCTTTTAAGTAAGTCCCCTGGGTGCGGGGCAGGTTCAGTTTAAGTTTTACGGCATAAACAATGAAATCACTGTTTAACCAGATGGAATCCTCTGGCTAAATAGGCCCTTACACAGACTCCTTGCCCAGTGGAGAACCCAAGCAAGGCTTGATCCCAGGACACTGGGATCACGACTTGAGCCAAAGGGAGACACTTAAGGACTGAGCTACCCAGGTGCCCCAGTATAGCAATTATTTAAAAATAAAGTTTTAAGGGCGCCTGGGTGGCTCAGTGGGTTAAGCCGCTGCCTTCGGCTCAGGTCATGATCTCAGGGTCATAGGATCGAGTCCCGCATCGGGCTCTCTGCTCAGCAGGGAGCCTGCTTCCTTCTCTCTCTCTCTCTGCCTGCCTCTCAGTGTACTTGTAATTTCTCTCTGTCAAATAAATAAATAAAATCTTAAAAAAAAAAAAATCTTAAAAAAATAAATAAATAAAATAAAATAAAAATAAAATTTTAAGAGGGGTGTGTGGGTGCCTCAGTTTGTTAAGTATCTGACTTTTTTTTTTTTTTAAGATTTTATTTATTTATTTATTTGTTTCAGAGAGAGAGAGAGAGAGCATGCAGCAGGGAGAGAATCCAAAGCAGACTCCACGGGGAGTATGAAGCCTAATTCAGGACTTGCTTTCACGCCAGGCGATCACAACCCAGAAATCATGACCTGAATTGAAGTCAAGAGTGGGATGCTTGAACAACGGAGCCAGCCACCCACGCATTCCAAGCTTCCAACTCTTGATTTTGACTCAGGTCATGATCTCAAGGTTGTGAGACTGAGCTCTGCCCTAGGCGTGAAGCTTGCTTAAAATTCTGTCTCTCCCTCTCACTCTGCCCCTCCCAACTTGGCCCTGTCCCCACTCAGCTGCATACTCCAGCTATCTCTCTGTCAAATTAATTAATTAATTAAAAATAAAATCTCAAAAGTGAAAAGGCAAAAAGGAGAAAAAAAGAAAAGGCAAGTCCCTGAGTGGGAAAAATATATGTAACTAACAAAGATCTGTCCAGAACATATTATGAAGCCCTATAAATTCACAAGGAAAAAAAAAAACTAGAAAAATGGCGAAAAGAGATAAATAGATATATATGCATCAAAAAAAGAGTAACCAATAAATACATTAAAATGTGCTGAACACAGGCACCGGGGTGGCTCAAGCAATTAAGCTTCTGCCTTTGGCTCAGGTTGTGATCCCAGGGTCCTTGGACCCAGCCCTATATCTGGCTCCCTGCTCAGCAGGGAGTCTGCTGCTCCTCCCTCCATGCCCCCAACTTGTGTGCTCACTCTCACTCTCTCCAGTAAATAAAATCTTAAAAAATAATAATAATAATAAAGTGTGCTGAATAGCATGAGTGAAGAAATGCAGATCAAGAAATTGCTAATTAAAACTATAAAGAAGGGAGCACCTGGGTGGCTCAGTTAAGCATCTGCCTTCAGCTCAGGTCATGATCCCTGGGTCTTTGGATCAAGCCCCACATCAGGCGCCCTGATCAGCAGGAGTCTGCTTCTCCCTCTGTCTCTCCTCCTGCCCCTCTCTTCTGGTTCCTGTGCTTGCATTCTCTCTCTCTCTCTCTCTCAAATAAATAAAATCTTAAGATAAATAGGGGCACCTGGCTGGCTCAGTGGGTGGAATATCTGACTCTTGATCTTGGTCTCGTGAGTTCAAGCCCTCACGATGAGCAGAGAGTTTACTTTAAAAATAAATAAATAAAGAGATAAAAGTACACACTCCCAAGAATGACTAAAATTACACAGACTGAAAATATCAAATGATGATAAGACTATGGAACAACAAGAACTCCCATAAGTTGCTGGTGGGAGTGTAAATTACCACAACTACTGTGAAAACTGTTTAGTAGTATCTATTAAAGGTGAACATATATATGTACTATAACCCGTTATCTCCACTCCTACGTATATCCTAAATGAATAAGCATGTGTTCATTAAAATTCACATACAAGATGTTGGTAACATTGTTTATAATAGCCCAAATTTGCAACAATCCTAATGTCCATCAGTAATCAAACACTGTCATAGTCATACAATGGAATATTATACAACCATATATTTTTATTTTATATTTTATATATTTTTAAATTTAATATAAATGGTGTATATATGTGATATATATAATATATCATATATAATGTATAATATATAATATGAATTGAAAGTCGGGTAAAATGAATGCATGTTGTCAAAAGTCCATAAAGTGGTTCCCTTTGAAGAAGGGAAAAGGGCTGTGATTGTGAGGGAGCCTAAGAAGCTTGATGCTGCCAGTGTTGTATTTTTTAATCTACGTGGTGGTTGCGTGGGTGTATTTATTTTGTGATGATTCATTGATCTCTATTCCTAATAATGATGTGCTTTTATGCATGTAAATTATACTGCAATCATAAGTCTTCACTGATGAGTTGTTGGGCTGAGCGCAGGCAAATGCCAAGTTCTGATTGGCTGAAGACCGGACACCTCAACCAATCACTGTGGCAAGGGTGACGAGACCTCTTGACTGACTGTACACAAGTATTTTTCAACAGGGGTATTGTTGGCATTTTGGGAAGATAGGTCTTCACGGTGTAAGACTGTCCCACAGCGCCCTGGCTCCCCAAACACTAAATGCCACTAAACACTTCACCCACACACATACCATTTCCCAGTTTGGAGTGGTGGGGAGCCCATTCTGCTTTGTTTGAAAACAATCCCTTTACACTTATCGGGAAAAACTTTTGGAGCTGAAGCACATCCCACCAAAGCCAAAAGGCTGGTACATAGTAAAGAAAGGTGCAGTGGCTTTGGGGAGAAAACCACAAAGGTCACTACATACTGATGAAAAATGGGGACTGAAAAAACATTAATCACCACCCCCTTCTGTCTGCTCCGTCATCTTTCATTTCTTTAAGGGGGAAATTCAATCTTCTGGGGGAAGTAGTGTGTTCAGTTAGTGAAAATACTTACTTAATTGCTTTGATTGTGAGAAACAGGTAAATGAAAATAACTGGTGATCCGGACGGCTTTTCTTTATTTGCAAGTTAGTCTAATATCTTAAATGTACATAAGCTTGCTTCGGCTCAGAAAGGAGTTAATTGGATATATGTCATTGTGAATGTATACGTAGCCTCTGAAAACCAATTTAAAACACAAAAAATAGGGGCACCTGGTTGGCTAAGTCAGTCCAGTACAGCATGTGACTCTTGATCTTGGGGGTAGTGAATTCAAACCCCACACTGGGCATAAAGCCTACTTAAAAAAATTTTTTTTAAATTTTATTTAAAAAAAATATTTTTAGTGTCTGCCTTTTTTTTTTTTTTTAAGATTTTATTTATTTATTTGACAGACAGATCACAAGTAGACAGGCAGGCAGAGAGAGAGGGAGGAATCAGGCTTCCTGCTGAGCAGAGAGCCCGATGTGGGGCTCGATCCCAAGACCCTGGGATCATGACCTGAGCAGAAGGCAGAGGCTTAACCCACTGAGCCACCCAGGCGCCCCTTAAAAAAATATTTTTATTTAAAAATTTTTTTTATTTTATGGTTTTTTTTTTTTAATTAAAAAAAAAAAATCTTTCTGGGGCACCTGGATGGCTCAGTCAGTTCAGCATCCAGTTTTTGATTTGGGCCCCGGTTGTGATCTCAGGGTCCTGGGATCCAGCCCCATGTCTGGTTCTGCGCTCAGTGGGGAGTCTGCTTGGGGATTCTCTTTGTCCCTCTCCTGGGCCACCCCCCACAACTTGCACATGTGCATACTCTCTCTGTCTCAAATGAATAAATATATCTTTTTTAAAATGACCTTTTTTTTTTTTTTAAGATTTTATTTATTTATTTGACAGAGAGAGAAATCACAAGTAGGCGGAGAGTCGGCAGAGAGAGAGAGAGAAGCAGGCTTCCGCCGAGCAAAGAGCCCGATGCGGGGCTCGATCCCAGGACACTGAGATCATGACCTGAGCCGAAGGCAGCAGCTTAATCCACTGAGCCACCCAGGCGCCCCTAAAAATGACCTTTTTGATGAAATGTGGAAACAGGAAAAAGATCGCTGCTATTATGCAAAGTAAAGGAGGCGGGATGAGCAGAGACATGCACGGTATGCTGGCAAATATGCAAACCATGAGTGCCTCTGACCAAGGATGGAAAGATGTTTTGCAAAAACAAAGAGTCGTGATCATTTTCTCTTTTCTCAAAATGATCCCTAAAACTTGCATGACCTTCTATAAATGACAAACTAAAAAAGAAAGGAAAGCCTTCCTTCCCTTGGAAAATATCCCGTTTTCCCTAGGAAGTACCATAGTTTTGAAGATTTTACTTATTTATTTGTCAGAGAGAGAGAGAGAGCACAAGCAGGGGGAGAAGCATGTGACTTGATCCCAGGACCCTGGGACCACGATCCCAGCAGCGGGGCAGACACTTAACCCACTGAGCTATCCAGGCTTCTCAAAAGTACCATGGTTTATGCTGAACTCTGATGAGGTTTTTTATAAAAGACTAGCCCACCTCATCTGGGCTGTGCTGTTGGGAATTCTGGCTTCTAGTTCTAACCCTGCTGACAGGCCAATGATAGACCTCATGCACGCCCTTGAAACTTTCCCCATGTCTGAAGCTTAGAGCCTTTCCACCTGCTGCTGCCATTTAACTCAGTGAGATGCATTTAATGCCCATGAAGCTCACTCTGGTATTTCAGATTATAGTCTTTGAGAAATGTTTATAAAGGATGAAAAAATGGTAGGAGCACTGGCGGGTTGTTAGAAGTGAATTCCTTCAACCAACTTTATTGCATGGCTTCCATAAGCAAGGGACAGTATTTGGACTTATGAAGTATACACAAAGATGTTTAAATTAGGGTTTCTGCCTTCAAGGAGCTTACAATCTTACAGTGATAAAAATATCTAATATTTGTGTGTAAGCCTGACAATTCACAGACCTGTACCCCTAGGGCTAATAATATATGTTAATTAAAAAGAAAAGAAAAGAAAATAGAATGAGGGGGAGTGAGTTGGGGGAAATTGGAGGGGGAGACAAACCATGAAAGACTGTGGACTCTGAGAAACAAACTGAGGGTTTTGGAGGGGAGGGGGTCGAAGGTTGGGTGAGCCTGGTGGTGGGTATTAAGGAGGGCATGTATTATATGGAGCTCTGGGTGTGGTATATAAACAGTGAATTCTGGAACATTGAAAAGAAATTTTTAAAAAATAAATAAAAATTTGGGGTGCCTGGGTGGCTCAGTGGGTTAAGCCTCTGCCTTCGGCTCAGGTCATGATCCCAGGATCCTGGGATCGAGTCCCACATCGGGCTCTCTTCTCGGCAGGGAGCCTGCTTCTTCCTCTCTCTCTTTCAGCCTGCCTCTCTGCCTACTTGTGATCTCTGTCTGTCAAATAAATAAATAAAATCTTAAAAAATAAAATAAAATAATAAAAATAAATAAATAAAAATTTAAAAATATATCTAATATTTATTAACGGTTTACAATGTGACAGTGTTTTATGTACCTTCATTCTGTGCAAAATAATTATGTATTATTTATCATTACTACGTATTAATTAATATGTAATGAACTTATTTAATCCCAACATTTTACGGAGGTGAGGATTATTAGTATCATTTTATTTTTAAGTAAGCTCTACAGCCAGTGTGGGGCCTGAACTCACAACCCTGAGATCAAGAGTCCCATACTCGGGGCACCTGGGTGGCTCAGTGGGTTAAAGCCCCTGCCTTCGGCTCAGGTCATGATCCCAGGATCCTGGGATGGAGCCCCGCATCGGGCTCTCTGCTCAACAGTGAGCCCGTTTCCTCCTCTCTGTCTGCCTGCCTTTCTGCCTACTTGTGATCTCTGTCAAATAAATAAATAAATCTTTAAAAAAATTTTTTTTAAAAAGAGTCCCATGCTCAACCAAGTGAGCCAGCGAGGAGCCCCTATTAGCATCATTTTAAGAAATAAGTTGGGCGCCTGGGTGGCTCAGTTGGTTAAGCAACTGCCTTCGGCTCAGGTCATGATCCTGGAGTCCTGGGATGAAGTCCCACATCAGGCTTCCTGCTCAGCAGGGAGTTTGCTTCTCCCTCTGACCCTCGCCCCTCTCATGCTCTCTCTCTCACACTCACACACTCTCAAGTAAATAAAACCTTAAAAAAAAAAAAAGAAAAGAAAAGAAAAGAAAAAAGAAAGAAGCAAATTATGGGGTGCCTGACTGGCTCAGTTGGTAGAGTATGCTCTACCAAGATCATGATCTTGATCTCAGGGTCATGAGTTCAGGCTTCATGCTGGGTGTAGATATTATACACATACATACACAAATAAATAAACAAACTTAAAAAGAAAAGTGCAAGTTCTTTATCACTCTCATATACTGCTGCCCATGCATTAGCATAACTGTCTTCCTCAACTAGCTTTCAACCCATCAATTAACCTGTACATAGGTTCTGATCTACAGAATGATACCTTTTTTTAAAAAGTTTATTCATTTTTTGTTCATAATCTCTACATCCAACGTGGGGCTTGAACTTACAACTCCAGGATCAAGAGTGGCAGGCTTTTCCCACTAAGTCAGTCAGGTGCCCCATGATGCCCTTTGAGAGAAGACTAGTAAAATCTGTTAGCCAAATAGCCAGACTGGAAAGTCAGTACTTTTTTTTTACCCAGACTCAGTTTCAGAGGCATTTTATTCATTTATTTGTATTATTATTATTACTAGGATTTTTAAGATTTTATTTTGTTTTATAAGTAATTTCTATATCCAACACCAAGGCTTGAACCCACAGCCCCAGACCAAGAGTGGTGCATTCCACTGACTTAGCCAGCCAGACATCCCACACAGTGCTGTGCTTTATCCTGAGAACTTACCTTCTGGCTGCAAGTTTATACCCTTTGTCCAACATCTCTGAAACTGTCAGTTAATCTAGAACGGTGGGATAAAGTCATCACATTTAGTTTATAATTGTTTTAATATTTGTTATTTGGGGGGAAGGGAACTATGAACATTAATATTAACATTAACATTAACATTAATTAATTATAATTTAATTATAATATAATTATAATATTAATTAATATTAATTAATGAGTCATTAATAAACAATCTTTTAAAAAATATTTTATTTATTTTATTTGACAGAGATCACAATCAAGGGGGGGGGGGAAGCAGGCTCCCCGCTGAGCAGAGAGCCTGATGTGGGGCTCGATCCCAGGACCCTGGGATCATGACCTGAGCCGAAGGCAGGTGCTTAACCCACTGAGCCACCCAGGCAGCCCAATAAACAGTCTTTTCTGTAATGCTATAACTTTGCATTGTAAAGATTCATTTATTTGTCTGAGAGAGACAAATTATTTGTCTGAGAAGGGGAAGAGAGTGTGCAAGGAAGTGGAGGGGCAGAGGGAGAGAGAGAATCCTCAAGAAGACCCCTCGCTGAGCACAGAGCCCCACATGGAGCTCAATCCCAGGACTCTGAGATCACCACCTGAGCCGAAACCAAGAGCCCACTGCTTAACCCACTGAGCTACCCAGGCACCCCTGTGTTGTCAATTATTAAAATACTTGTCTTCTTTCCAGAATGTAGAAGGGATTATAGGTTAAAGATCAGCTAAAAGGAGAATAGGATACAAAGCTAGGTCTTTTTTGCTTTCTGGTTCTCCTGATCTACACCCCATTTATGTCTCCTAAAATCACAAATTCTCAAGTTTAGAAAGTTTAGAAAGAGGGGCGCCTGGGTGGCTCAGTGGGTTAAAGCCTCTGCCTTCGGCTCAGGTCGTGATTCCAGGGTCCTGGGATCGAGCCCCATGTTCGGGCTCTCTGCTCATCAGGGAGCTTGCTTCCTCCTCTCTCTGTCTCTGCCTGCCTCTCTGCTACTTGTGGACTCAAATAAATATAAAATAAAATGAATAAATAAATATTGATCTTTGTCAAATAAATAAAATAATCTTAAAAAAAAAAGTTTAGAAAGAACCTCAGTGGGAAGTCCGCAAGAGATTCTCTCTTTTTGCCTCTCCCCCAACGCTCTCTCAAATAAATAAATCTTTAAAAAAAGAAAGTGGGGGGCGCCTGGGTGGCTCAGTGGGTTAAGCCGCTGCCTTCGGCTCAGGTCATGATCTCAGAGTCCTGGGATCGAGTCCCACATCGGGCTCTCTGCTCAGCAGGGAGCCTGCTTCCTCCTCTCTCTCTGCCTGCCTCTCTGCCTGCTTGTGATCTCTGTCTGTCAAATAAATAAATAAAATCTTTAAAAAAAAAAAAAAAAAGAAAGTGGGGCACCTGGGTGGCTCAGCCCATTGGGCATCTGCCTTCTGCTCAGGTCATGATCTCAGGGTCCTGACTGAGCCCCACATTGGGCTCCCTGCTTAGCAGGAAGTCTGTTTCTCCCTCTGCCCCTCCCTCCACTCATGTGCACACATGCTCTCTCTCTCTCTCTCTCTCAAATAAAATAAAATATGAAAAAGGAAGACAGGAAGGAAGGGAGAGAAGAAAGAAGGATGGATGGAACTTAAAGAACATTTGTAGTCTGATATTTTTCATACTGTGGATCCCAACCTCTTAGAGGTTGTAAAATCAATGGACTAGTTATGATAAGCATTTACAAAAAATTAAACAGAATAGAGTAAAACTCAATGTATATGGTAAAAGTATCATTTAGCAAAACTTTTGTTTAAAAAAAGTAACTTTTGTTTTAATTATCATATTAGTGTCATAGGACTCCCACACAAAAAGTACCCAGACTGTTGGTTTAAAGCCACAGAGGAGTGTGGCTCAGTTGGTTAGGCATCTGCCTTTAGCTCAGGTCATGATCCCAGGACACTGAGATAGTCCCTGCTCAGCATGGACCCTGCTTCTCTCTCTCTCCCTCTGCTCCTCCCCACTGCTCACTCTCCCTCCTGTTTTCTCTCTCTCTCTGTCAAGTAAATAAATAAAATCTTTAAAAAATAAAATAAAAAATAAAGTAATGAAAGGTTGCCTGGGTGGCTCAGTCTGCCTCTGGCCCAGATCATGATCTAAGGGTCCTGGGATTGAGCTCCTCCTAGGGCTCCCTGCTCCATGGGGAGTCTGCTTCTCCCTCTCCCTCTGCCTGCTGCTCCCCCAGCTTGTGTTCAATCACACTCTCTCTCCCTCTCTGTCAAATAAAAAATTAAAATCTTAAAGAAAAATAAAGTAACAGAACTTTATTTTTTCACAGCTCCAGAAACTAGCAGTCCACAATCAAGATATCAGTACGTCTGTGCTCCCTCCGAACCTCTGGGTAGAATCCCTCCTTTTCTCTTTCTGCTTCTGATGGCAGCAAGCCATCCTTGCCTGTCTTTGCTTGCAGCTGCATCTCCCCAGTCTCTGCTGGTCATCATACAGCCTCCCCTCTGGTTGTGTGTCTCTGTCCAAATGTCCCTCCACCAGAAGGATACCAGTCAAACTCGATTAGGGCCCACCGCAACGACCTCATCTTAATTTGATTACATCTGCAAAAACCCTATTTCCAAATAAAGTTATATCCACAGGTACGAAGTGTTAGGACTTCAACATATTTTGGGGTGGGGGGACACAATTCAACCCATAACCATATATATGTATATATATACACACACACACACACACACACACACACACACACATATGTGTAAAACTTATAAACTGAGTTAATAAGTCAAACAAGTCATGAACTAAGTACATAAGTCAAAAAAATACATGTGTATGGGGTGCCTGAGTGGCTCAGTGGGTTAAGCCTCTGCCTTCAGCTCAGGTCATGATCTCAGGGTCCTGGGATCGAGCCCCGCATCGGGCTCTCTGCTCAGCAGGGAGCGTGCTTCTCCCTCTCTCTCTCTGCCTGCCTCTCTGCCTAATTGTGATCTCTCTCTGTCAAATAAATAAATAAAATCTTTAAAAAAAAATACATATGTGTAACATTAAAAAATTAATATTAGGGGTGCCTGGGTGGCTCAGTGGGTTAAAGCCTCTGCCTTTGGCTCAGGTCATGATCCCAGGGTCCTGGGATTGAGCCCCACATCTGGCTCTCTGTGCTTCCCTCTCTCTCCACCTACTTGTGATCTCTCTCTCTGCCTGCCTCTCCGCCTGCTTGTGATCTCTGTCTGTCAAATAAATAAATAAAATCTTTTAAAAAATTAATATATTTTTAAAGATTTTATTTATTTATTTGACAGAGAGAGATCACAAGTAGGCGGAGAGGCAGGTAGAGAGAGAGAGAGAGAGAGAGAGAGAAGGAAGCAGGCTCCGCGCTGAGGAGAGAGCCCAATGCAGGACTTGATCCCAGGACCCTGAGATCATGACCTGAGCCGAAGGCAGTGGCCTAGCCCACTGAGCCACCCAGGCGCCCCTAAAAAAATTAATATTAATTGTGATTAAAAGAAATCTTGGAGGCACATGGCTGGCTCAGTTGATGGAGTGTGCAACTTTTGATCAAGGGTTTTTTTTTTGTTGTTTTGTTTTTAAGATTTTATTTATTTACTTGACAGACAGAGATCTCAAATAGGCAGATGCAGGCAAAGAGAGAGGAGGAAGCAGACTCCCTGCTGAGCAGAGAGCCCAATGGAGGGCTTGATTTCAGGATCCTGAGATCATGACCTGAGCCGAAGGCAGAGGCTTAACCCACTGAGCCACCCAGGTGCCCCAACTCATCCAGTTCTTAACCTTTCTGTAATAACTTGCCAGTAGTAATTGGGACTAACTATCCTGAGCCCCTCAACAAGTGGCTGACCATCTCCGTAGACACCTCATTCTGAGTGTTGGCAGGGCTTTTATGAGGGAAGAATTTATTAGGACTGCATACATAGCTCACAAGAGACCTAACCAAGCACCTGAAACCACAGGATGGTTTTTTAGTTGCAACTGTTGCAAGTAACTGCTCTTTTGGAACAAATTATTATATGACTTGAAAGTAGTCATGCATAAAGAAAAAAAAAATAGCTATACCTAGTGATGAAGAGGATGCAGATTTTGTAAAAATTAGTTTTATTGTTTGATTGATTTTTTAAAAGACTTTATGTTTGTTTGTTTGCTTGACAGAGACATATCCAGAGAGTGAACACAAGCAGGAGGAGTGTAAGAGGGAGGAGTGGGCTTCCCACCAAACAGAGAGCCCGCTGTGGGGCTTGGTCCCAGGACCCTGGGATCATGACCCGAAACCATGGCTTAATGATTAAGCCACCCAGGTGTCCCATAATGATTAGTTTTAAAGGCACATCTTAAATATTAGGGCGCCTGGGTGGCTCAGCGGGTTAAATATTACATCTGAGGAAGGTCTCATTGCCAAAGCCTGAAGAAGGATGCATAATCTTTTTATAACTGAAAACCTTTCAAAAGAGTTCAAGAAGACATTTCTTCTTCTTTTTTTTTTTTTTTTAAAGATTTTATTTATTTATTTGACAGAGAGAGAAATCACAAGTAGGCGGAGAGTCAGGCAGAGAGAGAGAGAGAAGCAGGCTCCCGCTGAGCAAAGAGCCCGATGCGGGGCTCCATCCCAGGACACTGAGATCATGACCCGAGCCGAAGGCAGCGGCCCAATCCACTGAGCCACCCAGGCGCCCCTTCTTCTTCTTTTTTTAAATAGATTTTATTTGGCATGCCTGGGTGGCTCAGTTGGTTAAGCGGCTGCCTTTGGCTCAGGTCATGATACCAGCATCCTGGGATAGAGTCCCACATTGGGCTCCTTGCTCCTCAGGGAGCCTGCTTCTCCCTCTGCCACTCTGTCTGCCTGTGCTCACTCTCTCTCTCTTTGACAAATAAATAAATAAAATCGTTAAAAAAATAGATTTTATTTATTCATTTGAGAGAGAGAGAGAGAGATCTATAGTGGACAAGGAAGGACAGAGGGAGAGGGAGAAGCAGACTCCCTGCTGAGCAGAGTGCCCTAGGTGGGGTTCCATCCCAGGACCCTAAGATCATGACCTGAGCTGAAGGCAGCCACTTAACTGACTGAGCCACCTAAGTGCCCCCCCCCATTTTCTTAAAGATTTTATTTATTTATTTGAGAAAGAGAGAGAACATACACGGGCAGGGGCAGGGTGGGGCAGGGTGTGAGAGAGAAAGAGCCTTAAGGAGACTGCACTGAGCTCAGAGCCAAACTCAGCCCCATATCAGCACTCTGAGATCATGACCTGAGCTGAAAGCAATAGACTGATGCTTAACTGACTGCACCATCACCAAGGTGCCCCAAGAAGACATTTTTGTATCCTGACACTTTACTGAATTCCTGTACAAGTTCCACTAGATTTGGCAACAAGACAGAAGAAAGAGAAATTAAGGAGTCAATCCTATTTACAATTGCACCCAAAACCATAAGATACCTAGGAATAAACCTAACCAAAAAGGCAAAGAATCTATACTCAGAAAACTATAAAGTACTCATGAAAGAAATTGAGGAAGACAAAAAGAAATGGAAAAAAATGTTCCATGCTTATGGATTGGAAGAACAAAATTGTGAAAATGTCTATGCTACCTAAAGCAACCTACACATTTAATGCAAGCTCTATCAAAGTCCCATCCATTTTTTCTAAAGAAATGGAACAAAAAATCCTAAAATTTATATAGAACCAGAAAAGACCTAGTATAGCCAGAGAAATATTGAAAAAGAAAGCCAAAGTGGGTGGCATCACAATTCCAGACTTCAAGCTCTATTACAAAGCTGTCATCAGCAAGACAGTATGGTACTGGCACAAAAACAGACACATAGATCAATGGAACAGAATAGAGAGCCCAGAAATAGACCCTTAACTTTATGGTCAACTAACCTTCGACAAAGCAGGAAAGAATGTCCAATGGAAAAAAGGCAGTCTCTTCAACAAATTTTTTGGGAAAATTGCACAGCCACATGCAGAAAAATGAAACTGGACCATTTCCTTACACCACACACAAAAATAGACTCAAAATGGATGAAGGACCTCAATGTGAGACAGGAATCCATCAAAATCCTTGAGGAGGAGTACAGAGGCAACAATCTCTTCAACTTCAGCCACAGCAACTTCTTCCTAGGAACATCGTCAAATGCAAGGGAAGCAAGGGCAAAAGTGAACTATTGGGACTTCATCAAGATCAAAAGCTTTTGCACAGCAAAGGAAACATTAATAAAACCAAAAGACAACTGACAGAATGGGAGAAGATATTTACAAACGACATATCAGATAAAGGGCTAATATTCAAAATCTATAAAGAACTTATCAAACTCAACACCCAAAGAACAAATAATCCAATCAAGAAATGGGCAGGGGACAGGAACAGACATTTCTGCAAAGAAGACATCCAGATGGCTAACAGACACATGAAAAAGTGCTCCGCATCACTCAGCATCAGGGAGATAGAAATCAAAACCACAATGAGATGCCACCTCACACCAGTCAGAATGGCTAAAATTAACAAGTCAAGAAATGACAGATGCTGGCAAGGATATGGAGAAAGGAGAACCCTCCTACACTGTTGGTGGGAATGCAAGCTGGTGCAACCATTCTGGAAAACAGCATGGAGGTTCCTCAAAATGTTGAAAATAGAACTACCCTATGACCCAGCAATTGCACTACTGGGTATTTACCCTAAAGATACAAACGTAGATCCGAAGGGGAACATGCACCCAAATGTTTATAGCAGCAATGTGCACAATAGCCAAACTATAGAAAGAACCTAGATGTCCATCAACATATGAATGGATAAAGAAGATGATACACACACACACACACACACACACACACACACACACACACAGTGGAATACTATGCAGCCATCAAAAGAAATGAAATCTTGCCATTTGCGATGACATGGATGCAACTAGAGGGTATTATGCTGAGCTAAATAAGTCAATCAGAGAAAGACAACTATCATATGATCTCCCTGATATGAGGAAGGGGAGATGCAACGTTGGGGATTAGGGGATAGGAAAAGAATAAATGAAACAAGATGGGATTGGGAGGGAGACAAACCATAAGAGACTCTTAATCTCACAAAACAAATAGGGTTGAGGGGGAGAGGGTGGTGGGGTTATGGACATTGGGGAGGGTATGTGCTATGGTGAGTGCTGTGAAGTTTGTAAACCTGGCGATTCACAGACCTGTACCCCTTGGGCTAATAATACATTATATGTTAATTTAAAAAAATAAAATTAATTTTAAAAAAAGAAAGAAAAAAAAAAGAAGACATTTTTGTAAAAGAACAATGGAGGGTGCCTGGGTGCCTTCGTTGTTAAATGTCTGCCTTCAGCTCAGGTCATGATACAGGGTCCTGGGATGGAGTCCCACATCGGGCTCCCTGCTCAGTGGAAAGCCTACTTCTCCCTCTCCCACTCCCCCTGCTTGTGTTCCCTCTTTCGCTGTGTCTTTCTCTGTCAAATAAATAAAATAAGGGGCGCCTGGGTGGCTCAGTGGGTTAAAGCCTCTGCCTTCGGCTCAGATCATGATCTCAGGGTTCTGGGATTGAGCCCCGCATCGGGTTCTCTGTTCAGCGGGGAGCCTGCTTCCTCCTCTCTGCCTGCCTGTCTGCCTACTTGTGATCTCTGTCAAATAAATAAATAAAATCTTTTTAAAAAAATAAATTAAATAAACAAACAAATTAAATAAATAAATAAATAAAATCTTAAACAAACAAACAAACAGGGAACAATGAGCTAGGGCAAAGGCCCCCAGCCAATATAGTAGGGTCTAAGTAAAACTGTGAACCCTTACCTTGCCAGGTCACTGCTCTTCGGGACTGATCCCCTTTCCCTCCTCTGCCCCTCACCAGCCTGCTCATCCTAGTGAAAAAAATAAAAATAAAAAATAAAAAGCTTACCTAGACTTATCTTTCCTTAGGCAATTTCTAAATAAATCATTATGCCTGTTTTCATTTTGAAAGGCTTCACTGTTTTACTGGTAGAAGGTACTTTTTAGGGGCACCTGGGTGGCTCAGTGGGTTAAGCCTCTGCTTTCAGCTCAGGTCATGATTTCACCGTCCTGGGATCAGGCTCTCTGCTCAGCAGGGAACCAGTGTCCCCCTCTCTCTCTGCCTGCTTCTCTGCCTACTTGTGATCTCTGTCTGTCAAATAAATAAATAAATAAAATCTTTTTTTTTAAGTTACTTTTAATTTATTTTTTAAAAAAATTTTTTTAAAGATTTTCATTTATTGGGGGGGGCACCTGGATGGCTCAGTGGGTTAAAGCCTCGCCTTCCGCTCAGGTCATGATCTTAGGGTCCTGGGATCGAGTCCCGCATCGGGCTCTCTGCTCAGCAGGGAGCCTACTTCCTCCTCTGTCTGCCTGCCTCTCTGCCTACTTGTGATCTCTGCCTGTCAAATAAATAAATAAAATCTTTGAGAAAAAAAAAAAAGATTTTCATTTATTTGAGAGAGAGAGTGAGCTAGAGCGCAAAAGTAGGGGGAGGGGTGTAGAGAGAGGGAGAATCAGGGTCCTCACTGAACCCGACTCAGGGCTAGATCCTAGGACTCTGGGATCACAACGTGAGCCGAAGCCAGATGCTTAACTGATTGCGCCACGCAGGCGCCCTGAACCTAATTTTTAGAACTTGAAAGGCACTTTGAGTAAGGGAATCTTTTTGTGTCTCCAGGACATTCAGGTTGGAAACAGTCCTACCAATGACGATCCTTATCCAGCTGAGACTCCTGGCTGGGGTGGGGGATGGGGGTGGTGGTGCTCGTATTTTGGGAGGAGCCGGAGGGGTACATCTTAGAATGACAGGAAAGACGGTATGGAGTTCTGAATTCTGAATCAAGCTCCCTTCCGCTTTCCACCTTCACAACTGTGAAGCAGTCGGTACCACCTAAATTTCTTCTCCGAGGGGGAGTAGACCTGGGTGTTTCACGACTCCTGGCTGTGCTGTCGGCTTCACGCTATAGGTAAGCTACTAAGGGTTGAGCCAGAGTTCTGACTGGACCCTGCTGCTCATTTTCCTAAGATTGGGGCCGGCATTTATTTTTTCAACTCTCCATGGGGAGTCTGAACGAATAGAGAAGGAGCTTCGAAGGGACACTAGTCGGCCTATAGTGTCTGCTCAGTGCTGGTATTACACAGCTGGCCGAAAGCTTGGGCCTCTGAGTACCCATGTCGAAAGGAACCTTCCACCCTCTGCTTGCTTGCGCAACATCGCACAGACCTGGCCCCCAGAGATCTATCTCCCCACATCTCACCCCACCTCCACCCTAATCTCTCCCCCAGGCAAATGGGAGGTGCTTGGGGAACACACACAGCCTCCAAGTAGTGAGTCTTTGTCCCCAGGTTGGAACAAAACAGTCTCTACCCTCTGGCATGGCTGATTCAGATTATTTGTTTGGGCCTTTTCTGAAATTAAAAAGGATCGGTGTTTTTTTACTCTCTGTGAATGGGATGAAAGCTCAAATGTTCCGTGTCCTGTCGTGTCGGGTAGGGGAAGTCAGACTTGTGTTTCAGTCATGGACATGATTTCTGCAGGCTCCAGGCACACGTGGCTGGTCTCCATGCCCCTCCCTCCAGGTCTTCCATCCCATCCGCCCTGACTGGACTAGGCTAGAAGAAACCAGGGCTCCTGCTGCTGCCGTTTTCTTTACTTCTTGTCCCTCCATCCTGTGTCCTTCCTGATCTGAAGCTCCCTGGCAAGGTGTTATTTTGCATAAAGAATATGGTGGATTTATGGGCGCAGTCAGTTTCTGATGAATTTATATTTTAATCTCTGTCCATGCTCTAACTTGGCTTACGTGGAGCCGCATAGTTCTTGCACAGAAATGGCGGGGTCCAACTGAAATCATATATAGAGGTGCTGATTACAGGAGGGAGACACTGACCTTGAGCTCGAGAGGCATTGCTGTGTGGTGATCCAAGCCATGTGCACTCAGCCACGATTGAAACCTTCAGATCTCTCGGGCGTTTCCTTCCTTTGATTATAACTTAGGGTTTGCAGCAAAACTCAGGAGGAAACAGAGCAGACTGTGGTGCCCACTTGATTTCTGCAGGGCAGGTCTAAGCAGAGAAATCTCCACTTTATAGCTCCTCTTTTCTCAGCTGAAATGCAGGTACTTGACATCTAACAAACATCGTACATTTAATTATTCTGATTGCCTGACTCTTTTGCCCAGAGGGGAAGAGGGGCCTTTTGTTTATGGAGCCAAAGTCAGGCAAAATTATGAGGTAGTTTGTCCGGGAGAGCTCAAACCTCTCCCTGTTTCTCACATTTTCATTTTGGCTTCTCCTGCCTGCTCCTCATACCCTCAAAGGTCTTGTTGCCTTCTACTAAAGATGTCTAAGTAAAGAAAACAAAGCAAAAAAAAAAAAAAAAAAAGTGGGGGGGAATAAAGTTAATGTTCCATTAGGGTTTTGGGATGCCTGAGTGGCTCAGTTTGTTAAGTGTCTGCCTTCGGCTCAGGTCATGATCCCAGAGTCCTGGGATCCAGCCTTGCATGGGGCTCCCTGCTCAGCAAGGAGCCTGTTTCTCCCTCTCCCTGCTTGTGTGTGCGCTCTCTCTTTCTCTCTGATAAGTAAATAAAATATCTAAAATAAATAAATAAATAAAAGTGAAAGGACTAGGTTTTGTTAGTGGGTCACTATCCATAGGATTAATGTGTCTGAAGTCCGGTGGTATCATAGTCACCACCACCCCACCCTCACTCCCCCACCCCCTTCACTTGTGGGGGGCGGACAAATGCTTCTAGTGCAGAGAGGTATTCTGTTGGTATTTGCAAGGAGGGCGCCTGAACTTCCACAGTTGTGGCTTCTATACTAAGATGCAAGGTCCTGGTTGGTTTTTATCATTCCAGCCACTTACAAACATGTAACTGTTTGAAGAATATGGAAACTGTAACGGTTCTATTTTTGTCCCAGTTAAAAATACTTCGGCATAGACAATGGTATCTCCACCAAGTAGAGATTATAGTGTTTGGTTGTTTCATGGTGTTAACTAAATGACCACCACCCCCTTGCTGCATCTTTAGATTTCTATATTTATCAAAATCCATTTGTTAAAGGAGTACATCAGGAAAGAGCGAGTTATTCCAAGTTTTGCTCACATGGCTACTGAAAATATAGAGAGGGAAGAGAAGGAAAATGTCACAAGGCAATCTTTCTTTGCATTTGGGCTTTTGTTTGCTGTGATGGATTGAAGATTGGAAGAGTGAGTTGTTGAACAGCCAAGTCAACTGCACAACTTATTTCTGCTTTCCACAGAGTTGCTGGGAGCTGTGTATAATTATTATTAAACATCTCCATTATGGGGGCACCTAGGTAGCTCAGTGGGTTAAAGCCTTTGCCTTAGTCTCACGTCATGATCCCAGGTTCTCAGCTCCGCAGGAAGCCTGCTTCCCCATCCCCTCTCTCTGCCTACTTTTGATCTTTGTCTGTCAAATAAATAAATAAATAAATAAATCATTAAAAAAAAAAAAGGAGCCAGGGTGGTGCAGTTGGTTAGGTACCTGCCTTCAGCTGGGGTCACGATGCCAGGGTCCTGGGATAAAGTCCCACATCACCTTGCTTTGTGCTCCGCCCCCCCCAACAAATAAATAAAATCTTTAGAATAAATAAATAAAATTTTTAATTTTTTTTTTTTAATTATTTTAGGGGTGCCTAGGTGGTTCAGTTGGTTAAGCGTCTGGTTTAGTGCAGGTTGTGATCTCAGAGTCCTGGGATCGAGCCCCACATTAGGCTCCCTGCCCAGTGGGAGTCTGCTTCTCCTTCTCCCTCAGCCTACTGCTCCCCCTACTTGTGCTCTCTCTCTCTGTCAAATAAATAAATGAAATCTTTTTTAAAATTTTTATTATTTTAGATTAAAATCTGGTACAGGATGCCTAGATGTCTCAGTCAGTAGAAAGTGAGACTCTTGGTCTTGGGGTCATGAGTTTGAGCCACACATTGGCTATAGAGAATGACTTAAATAAATATATTTATATGACAGAGATCATAAGTAGGCAGAGAGGCAGGCAGAGAGAGAGAGGAGGAAGCAGGCTCCCTGCTGAGCAGAGAGCCCGATGTGGGGCTCGATCCCAGGACCCTGAGATCGTGACCTAAGCTGAAAGCAGAGGCTTTAACCCACTGAGCCACCCAGGTGCCCCTAAATAAATATAAAAAGATATTATTTATTCATTTGAGAAAGAGCATAATTAGGGGGAGAGACAGAGGGAGAAAGAGAAGCAGATCCCCAGCTGAGCTGGGACCCTGACGTGGGGCTCAATCCCAGGACTCTGAGATCACAACTTGAGCTGAAGGCAGATGTTTAACCATCTGAACAACCCAGGCACCCCTAAATAAATAATTATTAAGGGGCACGTGGGTGGCTTAGTTAGTTAAGAGTCCAACTCTTGATTTTGGCTCAGGTCATGCTCTCAGGGCCATGAGATGGAGTCCTGCCTCGGGGTCCAAGCTGGGCATGGAGCCTATGTAGGATTCTCTCTCTCTGCCTTCTGTCCCCCACTCCAGAGCCCTTGGCTCGTATGTGCTCTCTCTCTCTCTCTCTGAAAATAAATAAATAAATAAGTAAATATGAAGAAAATCAATTAAATGTAGAAAAACATTCAAAAGAAAATAAAAATGACCTGTAATTCCAGTAGGATAAGGTGACATTTATGAATATCTTACCTTCTAGCCTTTCTTTCTAAGCATAAATTATTTTTAGACAATTGGTGTCCTGCTGAATATTGTTTTGCATCCTACATTTTTTTTTACTTGATATTAATTCATGAATATTTTTCCATAATTTCAAATAAGATGATTTTTTTTTAAGATTTTATTTATTTGACAGAGCGAGATCACAAGTAGGCAGAGAGGCAGGCAGAGAGGGGGAAGCAGGCTCCCTACGGAGCAGAGAGGCCAATGTGGGGCTCAATCCCAGGACCCTGAGATCATGACCTGAGCCGAAGGCAAAGGTTTAACCCACTGAGCCACCCAGGTGCCCCAAATAAGATGATTTTAATATCTACATAATAGAAACATTAAAAAACCTACTTTATTTTATTTTTTAAAAATCTGTTGGGACACCTGGGTGGCTCAGTTGGCTAAGCGGCTGCCTTCAGTTCAGGTCATGATCTCAGGGACCTGGGATTGAACCCCACATCAGGCTCCCTGCTCAGCAGGGACCCAGCTTCTTTCTCTGTCTGCTGCTCCCCCTGCTTGTGGGCTCTCGCTCTCTCTCTCTCTGTTATATGAATAAATAAAATCCTTTAAAAAAATAAATAAAGATTTGTTTATTTATTTAAGATTTTATTTACTTATTTACACAGAGAGAGAGAATACAAGCAGGGGGAGATGCAGAGGGAGAAGCAGGCCCCTGGATGAGCAGGGAGCCCTGCACAGGGCTCTATCCCAGGACCCTGAGATTAGGACCAGAGCTGAAGGCAGACGCTTAACCCACACTGAGCCACTCAGGAGCCCCAAGATTTATTATTTTTTTTAGAGACGGAGAGAGAGTGTGTGCTCCCACATGCCTGTGACAGGGGGTGGGGTGGGGGGGTGGTACAGAGGGAGACGGAGAGAGAAAGAGAAACAGAATCCACACTGAGCATGGAGCCTAGCACACGGCTTGATACCAGGCCCCTGAGATCATGGCTTGAGCTGAAACCAAGAGTTTAACACTCAACTGACTGAGCCACCAAGGTGCCCCCAAAACCTCTTTTTCTTTAAAGATTTTATTTGTTTATTTGACAGAGAGAGAGATCACAAGTAGGCAGAGAGGCAGGTGGGGGAAGGGGGAGGAGGCTCCCTGCTAAGCAGAGACCCCCAATGCGGGACTTGATCCCAGGACCCTCAGATCATTACCTGAGCCAAAGACAGAGGCTTAACCCACTGGGCCACCCAGGTGCACCCCGCCAAAGCCTATTCTAATGTAACTTGCAATGTGGTTAAATATATGTGTATATATATATATACATACATATATGTATATATATATATTTTTTAAGATTTTATTTATTTGACAGACAGAGATCACAAGTATGCAGAGAGGCAGGCAGAGAGAGAGGGAAGCAGGCTCCCTGTGGAGCAAAGACCCCGACGCTGGGCTCGATCCCAGGACTCTGGTATCATGACCCAAGCCGAAGGCAAAGGCCCAACCCACTGAGCCACCCAGGTGCCCTGGTTAAATATATTTAATGGAGTCAAAATGTGTATCTTTTTTTCCTGTATTTGTTACATCTTCTTTTTAGTTTTCAATCTGCAAAAAACTGCTTCAACCCAAATTATAAGAAAACCTGAAGGAAAAAAATGAGAAACCATTACAGTGCCTTTTGAAATATAATAAAACAAAGTATTCAAATAATACCAAATGTGCCCCCATAAATCAAAGAACAAGGGCAACATGGGAATTTAGGTTGAAAGTTAATTCTCTTTTTCACATTAAAGTGTCAGAGTAATCAAATAGTTAAAAATGACACTCCATAATTAAAGTCTAAAGATAGTAGTCCTATAGTTAGGGCCTTCCCATATGCCAATATTGCTCCAGCAAACATGAGCATACTTTTAAAACATTTATGGATACTGTTTTAAATTAACTTTTTTTTCCCATAAAGAAAAACTGTTCAGGGCTTGCCCTGTAACAATGCATTCTGTGACTACTTGATGAACATGAATTTATTAGCTCAATTCTTCTCTATAGGAAGGAATTGTCAAGACAGCAAAACATTCTCAATAATCACTCTGTCCTGGGGTGTCTGGGTGGCTCAGCGGGTTAAGCCTCTGCCTTCAACTCAGGTCATGATCTCAAGGTCCTGGGATCAAGCCCCGCACCGGGCTCTCGGCTCAGTGGGGAATGTGCTTCTCCCTTCTCTCTCTGCCTGCCTCTCTGCCTACTTGGGATCTCTCTCTCTCTTTCTCTCTGTCAAATAAATAAATAAAATCTTAAAAAAATAATCACTCTGTCCCATCATGATTATTTTGTAGACATAGCCCATAAGCCTGACTTGCAAATAAAGTAGAAGGGACACCCTTGATTTCCTAGTAATGAAAAGGAAGACAGAGGGACACACACACACAGAGTGCCTAAATGCATAGTGTCTTTTTTTTTTCTTTCAGATTTTATTTATTTGACAGACAGAGATCACAAGTAGGCAGAGAGGCAGGCAGAGACAGAGAGAGGGGGAAGCAGGCTCTCCACTCAGCAGGGAGCCCGATTTGGGGCTTGATCCCAGAACCCTAGGATCATGACTTGAGCCAAAGGCAGAGGCTTAAACCACTGAGACACCCAGGCGTCCCAAAAAAACAAAATCTTTAAATAAAAAAGTTTGAGGGGTGCCTCAGGTCATGATCTCAGGGTCCTAGGATTGAGCCCTGCATTGGGGGGGGTGTCTCTGCTCAGCAGGGAGCCTACTTCCCCCTCTCTCTGCCTACCTCTCTGCCTACTTGTGAGTTCTCTCTCTCTCTGTCAAATAAATAAATAAAATCTTTTTTAAAAAAGTTGATCTAATATGTATACTATTTAACCACAGTGCTGTAGTAACAGCTAAAATATTATGAATTCTAATCTCATCTTTCGATGTTAATTTCTTCTGTAGTCTGTATAAAATAGTTGAGCTGGCTGATAGGAAACCTAAGTCCCAGTTTTGGTTCAACTGCAATCATAGACACATCATTTCACGTCTCCCAGACTCAGTTTCCCATCTGTGAAGTGTCAGTAATTACAGAGCCTTTAGGTGAAGCTGAGATAACTATATGAGAAAGTGCCCTAAGCATTTAAAAAAGTATAGCCCGAGATACACCATGCTATTATTATTATCCTCCTGTTATTTAGAAATGCAGCAATTAACTGAAATACCACTCAATGACATAGCAAAGCTTTATCTTTGAGATTTTTAAATAGCTTTGAAGATGAAAGGATGTTGAGAGATTTCTTCATAGGAGCTCAGATCCCAACTGAATTTGTTTTTAAATAGTGTAAGGGTTTGATGACTGTATTTCAGTAGGATTACTAAAAATAGAGATCTTATGCTTCTTTAAAAAATTTTTTATTTTGGGGGCACCTTGGTGGCTCAGTGGGTTAAAGCCTCTGCTTTGGCTCAGGTCATGATCCCAGGGTCCTGGGATCGAGCCCCGCATCGGGCCCTCTGCTCCACGGGGAGCCTGCTTCCTCCTCTCTCTCTCTCTGCCTACTTGTGATCTCTCTCTGTCAAATAAATAAATAAAATCTTTAAAAAAAAATTTATTATGAAACATAACCTGAGAATGAATTGTATAATGAATCCCCATGTCCCCATCACTAATAGTCAGCAGTTGTCAAGATTTTGCCATCTTTATTTTATCCATTCTTTTTCTTTCTCTTGCTCAAGCAATTCCCCAACAAAGGTCATTTTATCCATACATACTTCAAAATATATTTCGTTCGTTCTTTTTTTTTTTTAATAGGATTTTTAATTTATTCATTTAACACAGAGAGACACAGAGAGAGAGGGAACACAAGCAGGGGGATCAGGGGGTGGCAGGCAGAGGGAGAAGCAAGCTTCCTGCTGAGCAGGGAGCCCAATGTGGGACTTTATTCCAGGACCCTGGGATCATGACCTGAGCCAAAGGCAGGAGGCTCTCCACAACTGAGCCATCCATGCACTCCTTACAGTAAATTTCTTCTTCTTTTTTTTTTTTTAAATATTTTATTTATTTATTTGATAGAGATCACAAGTAGGGAGAGAGACAGGCAGAGAGAAAGGGGGAAGCAGGATCCCTGCTGAACAGAGAGCCCGATGCGGGGCTTCATTCGAGGACCCTGAGATCATGACCTAAGTTGAAGGCAGAGGCTTTAACCCACTGAACCTCCCAGGCGCACCCCCCCACCCCCGCCTTACAGTAGGTTTTGTTTTGTTTTGTTTTGTTTTTTTAGAATTTTTATTTATTTATTTGACAGAGAGAGATCATAAGTAGGCAGAGGGGCAGGCAGAGAGACAGAAAGGAGGAAGCAGGCTCCCTGCAGAGCAGAGAGCCCAATGTGGGGCTCATTCCTAGGACCCTGAGATCATGACCTGAGCCAAAGGCAGAGCTTAAGCCACTGAGCCACCCAGGTGCCCTCCCCTTACAGTAGTTTTAACTTCCAGTTTGATTATGAGTGTGACTGAAATTCTTGTTGTTGTTATTGTTGTTGTGTTAGGGCTCTTTTCCTCATTTTTCTGTGAACTCTATGACCTTATCTTTTGCCCATTTTTCAATTGAGTTACTGCTCTTCTTGATGTTTTTGAGTTAAGAGTCTATGGACTATGGGTATTTGCTGTCTGTGACAAAATTTGCAAAGATCTTTTCTTGTTTTTTTTTTGTTTTAAAGATTTTATTTATTTATTTGACAGAGAGAGAGATCACAAGTAGGCAGAGAGAGAGAGATGAGGAGAAGCAGGCTCCCTGCTGAGCAGAGAGCTCGATGCGGGACTCTATCCCAGGCCGCTGGGATCATGACCTGAGCCGAAGGCAGAGGCTTAACTCACTGAGCCATCCAGGCGCCCTTTTCTTGGTTTGTTAATTACATTTCTCCTCTTTTAAAAATTAGAACAGGGGGCGCCTGGGTGGCTCAGTGGGTTAAGCCTCTGCCTTTGGCTCAGATCGTGATCTCAGAGGCCTGAGATGAAGCCCTGCATCGGGCTCTCTTCTCAGCGGGGAGCCTGCCCCCGCCACCACCACCACCACCACCACCCCCGCGGCCTGCCTGTCTGCCTACTTGTGATCTCTGTCAAATAAATAAAATGTTTAAAGAAAAATGAGAGCATAATTTATACACAGTAGAACTCACCCTTTTTAGAGCATAGTCCAATGAGTTTTAACAAATGAATACCATTGCATAACCCACCACAATCGCAATCAAGATTTAGAATGGTTCCTGTCATTTGCTTTGACTCCGCCTATTGTATTCTGTTTTGTCATGATTTTGCACTTTTTCTTAGCTACTATAAGCATGACTTAATGTAAACAGTTTCTCTCAACAAATATTTCATAATTCCCATCTGGGTTTTTTTTGTTTTTTGTTTTTGTTTTTTTTTTTAAGATTATTTATTTATTTATTTATTTGACAGACAGAAATCACAAGTAGGTGGAGAGGCAGGCAGAGAAAGAGAGGAGGAAGCAGGCTCCCCGCCAAGCAGAGAGCCCGATGTAGGGCTCGATCCCAGGACCCTGGGACCATGACCTGAGCTGAAGGCAGAGGCTTTAACCCACTGGGCCACCCAGGCGCGCCCCCATCTGGGTTTTGAACAAACATTATAAAGCCTAAATATATATTCTACCTGGGGAGGTGAGGACACATATAACTAATAAAATGCATTTTTTCTGTTGAAGGAGCTTCTACTTCAAAATTACAGGTTTCTTTTTTTTCAGAAAGTACTTCATTTATTTATTTGAGAAAGATAGAATAATGGAGCGTGCACAAGAGCAGGGACGGAGGAAGAGGGAGAAGCCGACTCCCCTGCTGTTAGGGGAGCCCCCCGCCCCAGGGATTATAACCTGAGCCAAAAAGGTAGATGCTAAGAACTGAGCCACTCAGGTGCCCCCAAAAGGTGCAGGTTTCTTTAGCGAAGGTGAATAGGACTGCTCTTTTATATCTGTGGAATTATGGGGCAAGTAGTAAGCTGATGGTACCTCCAGCATGGTACTGAAGGGGATCAGGCTACGCCACTCCAGAATATGCCCCTTTGGCCAAGAATTTTTTGAGCCAAAGGCAACTAAGCACCAGCCAACTGTGGGGGTGGGGTGGGCAACTCTAAAACCAGTGTATAAATGTCCCTTTTGTAAAGGATATTTACATTTATAAAGGCCATTTTCATTTGTAAAGTTGTCTTCCTCTCCCTTTCTAGAAAGAGAATGGCTCCTATAACAGCTTTTATCACCTGGGATGACTGGAGCCTGCTTAACAAACCTTGTAAACAACCCTGATTTACCAGACGTTTCCTCGTCACCTCCCTACAGCCCACACCCTCCATCTCCACCCTGATTTAAAGATACAGAAGTGCTGGGTTTATCAGGCTCGCTGGGTTCTCACCCCTCTTCTGTGAAGCTTCCGTATGCATATGCAGTGGACCCTTTTCTCCTGTTAACCTATCTTTTGTCAGTTTAAACTGTAGGGCCCCAGATACTGCACCCCAGACGGTAGAGGAGAAAGTTTCTTGGTTTCTCCACTGCCCATATCCCTTGAATGCTTTGAGTTTAGTGGAAGATTGAATTTTGCTTCATTGTTTTCAACAACAGTCAGTGACAGCAAAGTTCAAGGATTTGGAGTTATGTTTCCCAATGCTCAGCCAGTGCTCAACCTCTGTGCAGCGAGTCCCTCTGAAAACCACAGGAAGTTTCTCAAGAGGTGGGCAAGCTTGTTTGTCAGCTCCTCTCGGGTTGGGGTTACAACACAGCCCCCCCCTCCCCACCCCCAACACTCTCTTCTCCAGGTCACCTCACTAGTAGTTCCCCAATTTTTAGCAGATAAAGTCTTGAACTCCTCAGCTTCTTTTTCAACACCTTGGCCCTCACCTCTCTGGTCAACTTTCCTCAACCTCAGGTGTTTGATTCAGCCTGAGAACAGGCTGTGCCTACTGAGTTTTTACAGGAGACCTTTCCTCTCATATCAACTTCATATTCTCTCTACCCACCTCCTTTAGGACTCACCAAATCTCATTGCACTTCATCTTTGGTTTGTCTTTTGATGCATTCTTCGTAAATTTATTGATTGCCTGAGTGTATCATGTTTATGTAATTGTTCCATTGGATGTAAGGGAAATGACAAGCGTTTAGAGGGCAGCAAATCTACCTGACACTTAGCTTTGTACCTTACCGGCTTCTGTGGTGCTAGGCACATAGTGAGGTCTGTGGATAAACACTATTTATTTATTTATTTATTCATTTAAGATTTTATTTATTTATTTGACAGAGAAAGAGAGAGAGAGATCATAAGTAGGCAGAGAGGCCGGCAGAGAGAGAGGGGGAAGCAGGCTCCCTGCTGAGCAGAGAGCCGGATGATGATGATGATGACGATGATGATGATGATGATGATGATGATGATGCGGGGCTTGATCCCAGAACCCTGGGATCATGACCTGAGCCAAAGGCAGAGGCTTTAACCCACTCAGCCACCCAAGCGCCATCCCCTTTTCAAAAAAATATTTTATTCATTTGAGAGAGAGAGAGAGAGCGAGAGAGAGCGCACGCGCACACAGGAGCAAGGTAAGGGGCAGAGGGAGAAGCCAACTTCCCACTGAGCAGGGAGCCTGATGTGGGACTTTGTCCCAGGAACCCAGGGTGGTGACCTGAGCCGAAGGCAGATGCTATAACCAATTGAGCCACCTGGGCACACCTGAATGAAATACTTAATGTAATGAAGAAAATGGAGGTTGCTGAGCACGAGAAGAGAGCAGGGAGCCTTAGTGCTCCTGCAGAAATCTCTCTCCATCAGCAATTTTTCTCCTCTTCCATGTGGACAATTCTTAGAGCCTAGTTCAACTGCCCCTCAGGCATCCTCCGTAGAAACTCTGAGGCCACCATTAGGTTTCTATTTGTATTTTTTTTTCTATTTGTATTTATTAAGAAGGATCAGCATCTCCCTGGAATGTCTTTCCTGCACAAAAAAGCATTTCTGTATATCTAAAGCTGCAGTCTTATGAGACACAGATTTCAAAGTCAGATACCTTAGGCTCTGGGTATAGGTACTCCTTATTAAAAAGGAGTTGTCAGATTTCTGTCTTGTATTTGATAAATTGTCCAAATTTAGCCACAGAACACTTTTTATTTCTTCATTCCTTCCTCCACCTTCCAGCCTCGCGAGATTAATGAAATCTCAAGGAAAACTGGCCAAAAGGGGCACCTGGGTGGCTCAGTCAGTTAAGTGCCTGCATTTGGTTCAGGTCATGATCTCCAGGTCCTGGGATCCAGCCCCATGTCAGGCTCCCAGCTCAGTGGGGAGTCTGCTTCTCCCTCTCCCTCTCCCCCTGCTTGTGCTCTGTCTCTGTCTCTTTCTCGCAAATGAGTAAATAAAATCTTTATTATTTATTTGTTTGTTTATTTGTTTATTTATTCATTAAGATTTTATTCATTTATTTGACAGAGATCACAAGTAGGCAGAGAGGCAGGCAGACAGAGAGAGGGAGATGCAGGCTCCCCACGGAGCAGAGAGCCCGATGCGGGCTCCATCCCAGGACCCCAAGATCATGACCCAAAGTGAAGGCAGAGGCTCAACCCACTGAGCCACCCAGGGGCCCCATAAATAAAATCTTTATAAAATTTGCTAAAAAATGTCTTTTTATTCTTCATAAGTTACAAAATGAACATGTCTGTAGAGGAGACATCACGTGACAAGAGCTATCCCAGTAGGGGAATGTGACTCTTCCTCCTGAGGACAGTATTGATCTCCCAGGTACAGGCTCTGTTTTTAGATGCCCTGTCAACAGGTTATGCCCATGGGAACCTGCCATAATCATGGTGTCTGGTACAGTCGGTGGCACACTGACTCTTAATCTCAGGGTCATGAGTTCAAGCCTCACACTGGGGGTAGAGATGACTTAAAAAAAAAGAAAATCTGGGTGTCTGGGTGGCTCAGTGGGTTAAAGCCACTGCCTTTGGCTCAGGTCATGGTCCCAGGGTCCTGGGATCAAGCCCACATCAGGCTCTCTGCCTGATGGGGAGCCTGCTTCCTCCTCTCTCTCTGTCTGCCTCTCTGCCTACTTGTGATCTCTGTCAAATAAATAAATAAAATATTTTAAAAAAAGAGAGAGAAAGAAAATCTTGGTGCTTGGGTAGCTCAGTCGGTTAAGCAGCTGCATTTGGCTCTGTTTTGCCCCAATAATGGGTCCGTGAATAAAGGAGCGAGATTGATACAAAGCTAAGGTCAAGCAAAGCTTTATTTAGCACCAAGCATCAAGAATCTAACCGAAGGTTCGGAACGCACCTCTTACAAGAGAGGGTGACCCTTCCCTGTTTCACAGACTAGCTTTTAAGGGCAAAGGCCATGCGGTTGGCCTGGCCGTGCACAGGTGACCAATGAGATTGTAACACACACAGGAAACTCCACAGTGATGCTAGGTGACCGGTTGAATTACAATTTACCCTAGTAGACATTTGAACCAGACTATTACACCTTGATTAGAATTGGCCTCAAAAAGGCTCCCAAAAGGCGGGGCCCATACTTTTTGGTAACCAGGGAGACGGTATGCGCCCCCCACTGATCGGAGGTCTCCACCTGGCCTCACCCACCCTTGTATCTGGGCTTTGTTACCTGGAGCTGGTTTTCCAGGACTTGTTTTTAAGTGAATCCCCTGGGGGAATGGGAGCAGGGACAGTTTCTAAATACGTCCGTACAGGCTCAGGTCATGATCCCAGGGTTCTGGGATGGAGCCCCACATCAGGCTCCCTGCTCAAGTGGGAAGCCTGCTTCTCCTTCTGCCTGCCACTCCCCCTGCTTGTGTTCCCTCTCTCTCTGTGTCTCTGTCAAATAAATAAATAAAATCTTAAAAAAAAAAAAATCTTAGGGCGCCTGGGTGGCTCAGTGGGTTAAGCCGCTGCCTTCGGCTCAGGTCATGATCTCAGGGTCCTAAGATCGAGTCCTGAATCATCCGGCTCTCTGCTCAGCAGGAAGCCTGCTTCCCTCTATCTCTCTCTCTGCCTGCCTCTCCGTCTACTTGTGAGCTCTCTCTGTCAAATAAATAAATAAAATCTCTAATAAAAAAAAAAAAATCTTAAAAAAAAATAATGGTGACTTACTCCATGGCAAAATGTATTCAGGTTCTCCCTCCTTGTATCCAAAAGAAGGCAAAGAGAGCTAAATCCTCTCATTTCGAACTTCAAATAGCACATTTCTCTCACAACAATATACTCTATTAAAATTAATTCACTGCAAATTATTTCTGACTGACATTTCTCTGAGACGGTCTGACTCTACTCCCCTTCTAGACTGGTTGAGCACAGAAGGCAGTGTCGGCTACGGTTAGACAGGCGAATTTAGGACCTATGGCACTTCACCATGTGGTAGCTATAATGGGTACTACCTGCTTCTCTTTCATGAGGAGAGAATGAAAGCTGTTGGGAGAAGTCAGTGAGTGAACTCAGACCGAGCCTTCAGGATTTAGCACATAGGAACTCAGTAAATGGTCAATGAATTCTATTATCACTTTTTTCCTTATTGAGGGATCTTCTGCAGGAATAAGTTCTTAGAAATCAAAAACCACAACACCCAGGTGCTTCAGTTTTTGTCCTAGAGGATTTCTTTCATTGCATATGAATAAACTAGTACTTTAAAGGCAAACAAAGTGTGTTTACTCAGTAAAATTCGCAATTATTTGAGGAACAATCCGCCAAATTAAGTTTCAGTTTCAAGTGCCCTTTGAAAGTCCTGTATGTTTGCCAAAATGATTCACTGTTAGTGTTTTCTTTGGGGGGAGAGGCAGAGAGAGGGAGAGAGAGAATGCAAGGTGATTCCATGCTGAGGGCAAGGCCTGTTGTGGGGTGCAGATCCCAGGACCCTGAGATCATGACCTGAGCCAACTTCAAGATTCAGTCACTTAAACCACTGAGGCACCCAGGCATCCCAAAATGTAATTATTTTTTAAAGAATGTAATTATTTGTTAAACTCCAGCTTTTTCTATGTCCTTTGGTTTCTTTTACTATTATAAAATTGAGAAGTACTGGAAGCATATAAAAAACATGGACAATACTGCAACAAAAAAATGTTTCCAATACACACATAAAATACACATTAACATTTTGTCATATTTGTTTTCATCCTTTTTCTTTTTAACAAAATAAGATGCCACAGCTCCAGTTAGAAACTGCTCCCCATTCTTCTTCCCTTTTCTCTCCCAAATTTTCTCTCCTCCCATCTCTCTCTTTTGTTTGTTCATCTTTGGATGGAGACAGGCAATTATCACTTAATGAGAATGTTAAGGTCAAGGGCTTTGAGGGTCTGAGATATTAGGTAACACGATTAAGTATCGGAATGATGAAGGACTTTTTCATCAGATAGGTGCTTTCCTTGGCCAGTTCTTATCCGAGTAATGAGGGGATACAGAAGCCTAAGATGAAATCTACTTGGACACAGACACCAAACGTGTGGTTACCCCCACTTTCCAGATGTGGAACTGAGCCTTAACCAGGTTAGACAAGCTGCTATGGATCACACCGTGTTCGCCTGCATTTCAACATAGTGGTCTGATTTTCTTTTTAATGCAAGCTTTAGGGGTGCCTGGGTGGCTCAGGTGGTTGGGCTTCGGCCTTCAGCTTGGGTCATGATCTCCAGGTCCTGAGTGTGAGCCCCATGTTAGGCTCCCAGCACAGCAGGGAGTTTGCTTCTCCCTCTCCCCCTGCCTGTCCCCCTGCTTGTGCTCTCTGCCTCTCTCTCAATGAAAAATAAAATCTTTAAAAAAAAAAAAATAGGGGTGCCTGGATGGCTCAGTGGGTTAAGTCTCTGCCTTCTGCTCAGGTCATGATCTCAGGGTCCTGGAATCAAGCCCTACACTGGGCTCTCTGCTCAGCAGGGAGCCTGCTTCCTCCTATCTGTCTGCCTGCCTCTCCGCCTACTTGTGATCTGTCTGTCAAATAAATAAATAAATAAAATCTCTTAAAAAAAAAAAAAATGTAAGCTCTATGCTAAATATGGTGGTTGAACTCAGGACTCCAAGATCAGGAGTCACATGCTCTGCCCTCTGACCCAGCAAGGCATCCCTAGCAGTGTCTAAGCCCCCATCTTTAACCAGCAAACACACTGTCTTCTAGATATCACAATGGTTATTTCTGTTGCTGTCATGAACAAAATGGAAGTAACCAGAGTGGTTGTTGATGCCACAGGCACTGTTTCTGACAAAGCAGAGGAGACACTAACTGCCCAGTGATATTTTCTAAGTACTGGCCCTGTAGTAACCAATTCCTATCATCTTTATCACAGAAATTTTGAGAGCAATTTTCTTTTTATTTATTTTTTTCTTTATTTTTTTTTTCTTTAAGGCCATTCTTTTTAAAGATTTTATTTATTTATTTGACAGAGAGAAATCACAAGTAGGCAGAGAGGCAGGCCCGGGGTGGAGGTGGGGGATCAGGCTCCCCGATGAGCAGAGAGCCTGATTGGGGGCTCGATCCCAGGACCCTGAGACCATGACCTGAACCAAAGGCAGAGGCTTACCCCACTGAGCCATCCAGGAACCACAGGTCTCAATGACTTAACAGCTGTGAGACCTGCTCACTCCTAAAGCAAAGGGAAATCAGGCTTTACTTCTGACCTGGGATTGGCCCTCCTTCCTTGAGAGGGGAGGATTTCTGAACTTCCTTGTTTGATTAACAAGGAAGTCGGTGATGGGTGTTGAATATGCAACAGGGTCGAATACTTGGAGTAAAAAAGACTAATATTTGCTTGGCCCTATTCTATGCCAAGGGGCTGTTTACAGGGATTCTCTTGCTTGGTCCTTACAGAAAGTTAAGAGAATAAAATGGAACATTGTTCTCTGTTGTTGTGTTTGTTTTAAGATTTTATTTATTTATTTGAGAGAGAGAGAGCAAATGAGAGAGGGAGAATGAGCAGGGTAGAGGGGGAGAGGTAGAAGCCCACTCCCTACAGAGCAGGGAGCCCCTTGCGGGACTTGATCCCAGGAGAGCAGAGTCATGACCTGAGACAAAGACAGATGCTTACTGAACTACCCAGGAGCCCTAAATGCAACATTGTTATTCCTATTTTACTCATGCTGAACCTGAGGCACAGGTAAGGTAATTAAATTGTTAAAGGTCAAAGACGAGTTAAGTGACAATGTTATCATTCACACTCAGGTTGGCCTGTCTTCCAAGTCCACATTTTTCTATATGATATAGGCATCAAAGTAAGTTACAGGTCAGTGAGATCTTTATGATACATCTCCCTGATAAATTGTCTTAGTTCTTACCACATGTTAAGAATATTACCTACAGGGTTGCCCGGGTGGCGCAGTGGGTTAAAGCCTCTGCCTTTGGCTCAGGTCATGATTCCAGAGTCCTGGGATCGAGCCTTTCATTGGGCTCTCTGCTCAGTGGGGAGCCTGCTCACTCTCTCCCACTCCCTCTGCTTGTGTTCCCTCTCTCAGTGTCTCTCTCTGCCAAAAAAAAAAAAAAAAAAGATACTTGCAGGGGTGCCTGGGTGGCTCAGTGGGTTAAACGTCTGACTTTGGCTCAGATCATGAATTTAGGGTCCTGGGGTTGCCTGGGTGGCTCAGTGCGTTAGGCCTCTGCCTTTGGCTTAGGTCACAATCTCAGGGTCCTGGGATCAAGCTCTGCATTAGGCTCTTCGCTCAGCAGGAAGCCTGCTTCCCCCACCCTTCTCTCTGCCTGCCTCTCTAACTATCTGTGATCTCTTTCAAATAAATAAATAAAATCTTAAAAAAAAAATGAATTCAGGGTTCTGGGATCGAGCCTAGTGTCAGGCTCCCTACTCAGCAGGGAGTCTGCTTCCGCTCTCTCTCTGCCCCTCCTCCTGCTCCTGCTTGCTTTTCCTCTCCCTGTCTCTCAAATAAATAAACAAAATCTTAAAAAAAAAAAAAAAAAAAAAAAAAACCTTGCCAAATTTCAGGGGGCACCTGCTGGTTCAGTGGGTAGAACAAGAGATTGTCGATCTCAGGGTCCTGAATCATGAGTTCAAGCACCACATGGGGCATAGAGCTTATTTATTTATTTATTTATTTATTTATTTTTAAATTTTTTAAAAATTTATTTGACAGACAGAGATCACGAGTAGGCAGAGAGGCAGGCAGAGAGAGAGAGGAAGGAAAGTAGTCTCCCTGCTGAGCAGAGAGCCCGATGCGGGGCTCAATCCCAGGACCCTGGGATCATGACCTGAGCCAAAAGCAGAGACTTTAACCCACTGAGCCACCCAGGCTCCCCATATAGAGCTTATTTAAAATAAGAAAAGAAAAATACCAACACTTTCTCCCTGACCTTGTCAATTTCCTTCTTCCTTCCTTTCTTTCTTTCTTTTTTTTTTTTTTGAAGATTTTATATATTTGAGAGAGAGAGAGAGAGAGCACAAGCAGGAGTTGTGGCAGAGGGAGATAGAGAAGCAGACTCCCTACTGAGAGGGGAGCCTGACACTAGGCTAGATCCCAGGACCCTGGGATCATGACCTGAGCCAAAGTCAGATGCTTAACCCAGCCACCCAGGCATTTTGTGAGATCTTGACAATTTCATGGGTGGAAAATGTACCTTGTTTTCATTTGCTTGAGTTTTCATAAGTCTTAACACTCTATTCTCTACCCAGCAACCAAAGGAGTCCTTTAAAAAAGTAAGTCAAATCATGCCATTCATTTGCTTAAAATCTCTAGTCATCATTCATCTCAGAGTAAAAAAACAAAATCAAAGCCCCTATAAGTACTCTTAAGGCATTATAGGAACTCTAAGCTTTCTCCCTGTTACCCTTTGTACTGAAGTTCCTATGACTTTCTTTTCCAATTGCCTACTCAGACACACTGGCTTCTTTGCTCTTATTCAAATATGCCAGCACATTCCTACCTCAGGAACTTTGCACTTGCTGTTCTCTTTGCCTTTCCCCAAGGATATCTACACAGCCAGTTCCCTTATTTCCTACATGTCTTTGCTGAAAGTGACTTTCTCAGTGAAAGCTTAAATAGCAAGTCTATATAAAACATTCTTTATCTTTTGGGCGCCTGGGTGGCTCAGTTGGTTAAGTGACTGCTTTCCGCTCAGGTCATGATCTCAGGGTACTGGGATAGAGTCCCGCATCAGGCTCTCTGCTCAGCAGAGAGTCTGCTTCTCCCTCTGACCCTCCCCTTCTCGCTCGCTCTCTCTCTCTCTCTCTCTCTCTCGCAAGTAAATAAAATGTTAAAACAAAAAACATTCTTTATCTTTGTTCATGATTTATGTGAGAGTACTCATTACCTTCTAATACACTGTAAAACTGTCCTCTTTGTTTTGCCTTTCTCCCTGTAACCTACACTAAAACATAAGCTCTACTAGGACAAACATTTTTGTTTGTTTTGTCCAGTGATGTAGCCTTTGTGTTGAAGTCAGTGTTTGGCCAGATAGTATGTGCTCTTTAAATATTTGTTGTCTAGGTGAACAATTTATTATTTTTATTTTAAGATTTTATTTATTTATATGGGTACTTGGGTGGCTCAGTTGGTTAAGCATCTGCCTTTGGCTCAGGTTATGGTCCTAAGGTCATAGGATAGAGTCCTGCATCCAGCTCCCTGCCCAGTAGGGAGTGTTTCTCCCTCTGCCCTTCTTCCCTTCTCATGATTGCTCTCTCTCAAATAAATAAATAAAATCAAGAGACTGGTGTGAGAGAGAGCACAGGATGGGGGGGAAGGGGGACAGGGGGAGGGAGTGCCAGAGGGAGAGCAAGAAACAGATTCCCCACTGAGCAGGAAGGCTTGATCTCAAGACCCCAAGGACCTGGGATAATGATCTGAGCCAAAGGTAGACACTTAACAGACTGAGCAACCCAGGAGCCCCTACTGAGTGAAAATTTTAATGTACAAAAGACTGATAAGTTATATGTATTTTTCCTTTTATAAACTGATTGTCATGTCCTTTGTTTATTTTTCTATTGTTCAAAGTTTTTATTGATTTGTATGAATTTTTTATGTTGTAAAGATAGCAGTTGTATGGCAAATATTTGCCTTAGTTTTTTCCCATTTTTACCATTATGTGTGTTAAAAATATTTAAAAGTTATGCAAATTTACAAATCTTTTCCTTTGTGATTTTGTGTTTTATTAGGACAAGTTTACAAAAGAAAAATTTTACCTTTAACTATATTTAGTTAGGGGCTCCTGGGTGGCTCAGTTGTTAAGTGTCCACCTTCAGGGGCACCTGGGTGGCTCAGTGGGTTAAAGCCTCTGCCTTCGGCTCGGGTCGTGATTCCAGGGTCCTGGGATCGAGCCCCGCTTCGGGCTCTCTGATCAACAGGGAGCCTGCTTCCCTTCCTCTTTCTTTGCCTGCCTCTCTGCCTACTTGTGATTTCTGTCTGTCAAATAAATAAATAAAATCTCTAAAAAAGAAAAAAAAAAAAGGCGTCCACCTTCAGCTCAGGTCCTGGGATCAAATCCCTCAATGGGCGCCCAGCTCAGCAGGAAGCCTGTTCCTCCGTCATTCATTTCCCCTGCTTGTGTTCCCTCTCTCACTGTGTTTCTGTCAAAGAGGTAAATAAAATCTTAGGGAAGAAAAAAAAAAGAAGTATAAAAGCTAAAAAAAAAGAATACTACCAGAAAAATTTAGAAATAGATTAAGTTGCTTTTAAAAAACAAAATGCCAATTCTTCCTTCCTTCCTTCTTTACTTTTTGTTGCTTAAAAGCACTTCTACTTAATCATTCACTTATGCCTTTTTATTTATTTATTTATTTATTTTCAATTATGCCTTTTTATTAAAACTGATTCTGATGGTGAGCTTACAAATATAAACACCTAGTCCTTTGGAGCTTAAAAATAATATCATGAATAAAATCCTTTTTATGGTATGATGGATCATAAAAAATGTTGGATCATTAAAAAACACTATTTATTTATAAAGATTTTTTTTTTAGATTTTTATTTATTTATTTATTTGACAGAGAGAGAGAGAGAGAGATCACAAGTAGGCAGACAGACAGAGAGGGGAAGCAGGCTCCCCGCCAAGCAGAGAGCCCGATGCAGGGCTCGATCCCAGGACTGAGATCATGACCTGAGCTGAAGGCAGAGGCTTAACCCACTGAGCCACCCAGGCGCCCCTATTTATAAAGATTTAAAAAGTGACGCCTGGGTGGCTCAGTTGGTTGGACAACTGCCTTCGGCTCAGGTCATGATTCCGGACTCCTGGGATCGAGTCCCACATCGGGCTCCCAGCTCCATGGGGAGTCTGCTTCTCTCTCTGACCTGCTTTTCGCTCATGCTCTCTCTCACTGTCTCTCTCTCAATAAATATAAATAAAAATATTTTTAAAAAGATTAAAAAAAAAGATTTTATTTATTTATTTGACAGAGACACAGTGAGAGAGGGTACACAAGCAGATAGAGTGGGAGAGGGAGAAGCAGGCTTCTGGCCGGGCAGGAAGCCCAATGCAGCCTGATCCCAGGCACCCCTATAAAGACTTTTTAAAAGTTTTTATTTATTTTCATTTATTTGAGAGCAAGAGAGAGCACAAGCACTGGAGGAGTAGAGGGAGAAGCAGACTTCCTGCTAAGCAGGGAGCCTGGTTTAGGGCTTATCCCAGGACCCTGGGATCGTGACCTGAGGTGACCACCAACTCTTAACCAACTGCGCCATCCAGGCACCCCATAAAAAACTTTAAGGTATTTTTCATTTTAATATTTTTCTTGCAGGTATTGAGAAACTTGAGCTCAGGTTGGGTTACTTCCCTTTTCCCATCCACAATAAAACAAATTACTTAAATTCTTTAATGTATGTATTACCCTTTTTTCTATACATTATCCTTAAATTGGAGGTATTTAATAAAGATTAGGTTAATGTAACAACAGAAACCAAATGACAAGTCTATCAAAGAAGCAAGTAAATTGTCTTATTCTCTTAAGTTGGGTTATGTGCCCAGCAGCAGCTATCAGTTTAGACCGGGTAAAACACTATGGAATTAGAATTCCTGGTTTCTAATTATTCAGTAGCTGTGTGGCTGGGAAGAAGGCTTTAATATTGCAGCATCTGTAAAATGGGCTTAACTCTGAGGCCTGCCTCTTGCAGAGGTGAATCACTCAGGGTAAGGAACAGCTTTTCAAGCTGGTGGGGTAAGCCTGAAGGTGGAGCAGGTTTGCAAGCCTTCCTTCTGCCTGGGGGTGGGTTGGCTCAAAGCCAGCTCTCCCCTCCACTAGCGCACAAACCCGCAGGCACAGCTGACTGGGAACCGAGCAGAGGACCTCCAAGGCTCTCTGCAGACCTTCAGATAAACAGAAAGCAAATCAGAACCGCCCAGCCCTACCACCTACAGCTTCTTTTCTCTTTAAACCTCAGCTGTTCTGGGTGTAAAATGAGCATACATCAGTACTAACCACTTTATAGAGTCGTTTTTGAGGTTTAAAGGAAATATGTATGATCTCTCTTTCTTGCATAGAAAGTTCAGCGATAATGGGTGAAAAAATTTTTTTCTTAGGTAAAATTCTCTTTTCTAACCCCTGTCTTCCTCTTTTAAATGAAACCTCTTCTATAAAGCCTGCTCACCTCAGCAGTGGCGGTGAACCTTCGAAACAACCTTTCCGTCAGGATCTCTGCAAGGAAACTAGTATGATTTAAATCAGTTCAGTAACACCAAGGTGTAAATGACTGGTACCCACAGGCGACTTGCAAAAAAACCTTGCATTCTATAAAAGGATTAACCGGAAGGATTTCAGAAAATATGGATTTTGCGGGGGGGGGGGGTAGGAGGGTGAATAGAATTCCCTGAACCCATCACCCCGACGCAGAAACCATGCCTTGTAGGACTGTAGGAGGGGACATGGAAAACGCACATTTAATTAATAAGTTCTTGAACCGCAGAACGATTTCACCCCTCACCCCCTTCACCAAGGGGCCTCTGAGATCATAACGACCTTGGCCGTCCTTATCTGAGAAAGAACCTCCGCTAGAGAAAAGGGGAGAGGGAAGAGCGCAGCTCAACTGAATTACCAGAAAGGATGTTTTCATTTGAATAAACTCTACCCAGTTGTTACCTCCCCCCTCTTCTCCCCTAACTTTTATCCTTTTTGGAGGGGCGAGATGCTGGGGTTCGGGACGAGGGGAAACGGCCGCCAGAGGTCCGACGGGCTGGGGGCTCCTCGGCGGGGCGATCTCCACTGCTGCCCGCTGGACTCCCGGGAGGGGCAAACAAGGAGGGGGCAGCGGCGAAAGTTCCCTGTTCTGCTCGGGTCCTCCCCAAAACCCGAGCTAGCGGAGCGGGGGGCGGGTAGCCGGATCACAGAGGACTAGGCAGTTTCCGGCAGGCTGGGGGAGCGTCCCGGGGCACAGCCCGGCCCGACACAGTGGTCGAAGTGGGCGTTCTGGGCAGCAGACTCTGCTGGGAACCAGCAGGCGCCGAGGAGGGCTGGCCGCACCACCCCCACCTGCGGCCGCGCGGGGAGTGCCCGGACCGCGTGGGCCCAGCCCCGAGCCTCCCGGGGAGGGGCACAGGGGGCAGGGCGGGGCCCCGGGAGGCGGGGTCGCGAGGCGCTTGGAGGCTAAAGCCGCGCCCGGAGGCTGGTGGGGAGGCGGCGGGAGGGGCCGGGACCGGAGTGAGCGGCGGCCGCAGCTGCAGCAGGACGGCCCGCCGGCGGCTCGGGGCCGCGCGCCGGGAACCTCGCGGGGCGGGCGGGCGCGGCACCCCCTGCCTGGCCGCCTGCGCCTGGGGGGGAGGCGGCCCACGCGTGACGGGACCAGCAGCATGAGCAGCGGCTACAGCAGCCTGGAGGAGGACGCCGAGGACTTCTTCTTCACCGCCAGGACCTCCTTTTTCAGGAGAGCGCCCCAGGGCAAGCCCCGCGCCGGCCAGCAAGTGAGTGGCGGGCGCGGCAGGGAGCTGCAGCGGGCACCAACAGCCCCCGCGATCCCCGAATCCACGTGTATCTGTGGGACGCGCCGGGCATGCCCGAGGGGAAGGAGGAAGGGGGCGCCTAAGAAGGGGCTTCGGACTTTTGGGATCCCGGGGTTGTGCCTGGAGGTCGTGCACGTGGGCGTGCGGGCGTGCGCTAGGGGCGGCCAGGGCGAGGGAAGGAGGTGGGAAGGGCGGGAGGCCGAGGGCCTGCTCCTGCCTTCGGCGCCGGATGGCCTCTGCCGCCCTGCTTTGGGCTGCGGGCTGCGGGCGAGCAGTTCTGAGAACGTGGAGGTGTCCCCAGCCACTCCCGGCGTTTCCTCTGCATCCCGGCTGTCCATGGTCGGGGTCCTGGCCCCGGCCTCCATTGGGAGTCGGTCCACGGACAGGGAACTCCCGAGGGGCTTGGGGACTAAGGGGTAGTTTTGGTGACCTGGACTCGGCCACCTTCCGGGTCCAGCACGTTGGGGGTGGGGGTGGGGGCGACAGCAGGCGCTCCCCAGATCTCGGTTGCGGGAGTCCAGGTGGTGCGTTTCCTGCGAAGTCAAGTTTATGAGTGCCTTCGGTGTTTTGCAAACAAGTTCCGGTGCTAGGTAAATACCAGCCGGCGGGAGCTGAGCATTAGACCGTTTTCTTCCTTTTTTGGAGGAAGTTTGCTGTGGGAAGTTATGACTTGGGAAAAGATGAGAAGGGAAATTTGGGCCGGTTTGGCCGACCCGAACCGACCGTGTTTTCCTGGAAGGCTTTCCTGAAACGGGCCACTTGGGGTGGACTTCTGAGTCCCGCGCGTGAACCCGCGGCCCCTTGGCCCCGGGAGCCGCACCGGGAAGCTCCGCCAGCCCGGCAGTGCTCGCCTCGGATTAGTGCGAGGCTGTAATGGAACAAATTTGTTGGCTCTTCAACAACAGGCGCTCACCAAACCGTTGCTATTAGACTTGGTCCTGGAGGCTGGAGGCAAGGAAAATCGTTCAGGGCCGGATGATGAGTTATGGGAGGGGTGAGGACTGAGTAATGTTGTCAGGGTTTCCTTGCCAGACCTTTTAAGTTTATTTAACCACTTTCTGAGGTCAAATTTCTTTTTATAATTCGGAAGTTCTAATCTTTTCAACCTCTTAACTTCCAAACCGGAAGAGGGGGGACAGGGGACAGTGAAGGGCGAGAGTGAAAAGTCAAGTGCCCTTTTTCAGTAGCAGGTAATTTTGAGTGAATTTCGGGGCGGTAGCCTGCCCTGTTTATTGTTTCTAAGGCTTAGGGCTGCACTATTTACTAGTCACTTTGAGCGGTGGCTTAGCTTAGGCTGCTGCAACAAATACCGTAGACACGTGACTTAAACACAAATATTTCTCTTAGTTCCGGAGGCTGGAGGTGGATCTCGGTGCCTGGCTGGTGGCTTCAGTTTTGGCAAGGACCCCTTGGCTTGGAGACCGCTGACTCCTTGCAATGACCTCCCATGGAGAAAGGGCTAGCTTTCTTCCACTTACAAGGACACTGATCCCATCGTGGGGGCCGCCCTCATGGCCTCATTCCTTACCTCCCACAGGACCCACCTCCAAATCCTTTGGCATTTAGGGCTTCCTCATACGAGTTTTGGAGTGGGGGTCCACAAACATTCAGTTCATAGCGACTGATCCTCTATTTTCGGTAGAGTGTATTTATTTTTTCTATTTTTTAAAGATTTTTATTTATTTGACAGAGATCACAAATAGGCAGAGAGGCAGGCGGGCGGGGGGGGGGGGCACGGAGCAGGCTCCCTGCTGAGCAGAGAGCCCAATGCAGGACTCAGTCCCAGCACTCTGGGATCATAACCTGAGCCGAAGGCACAGGCTTAACCTACTGAGCCACCCAGGCACCCCAGTAGAGTGTATTTTAATGGCATGAGTTTGCTCTAAGGTTTGGAAGGCAGAAATACTCTTCCTCTCTGTGGGTTAGGGAAGAGTTGCTTTTCCTTGTGCTTCTCTCACTTGGTTCTTTTTTTGGCCTCTCCTGTCTTTCTCTACTTTGTATTTTCTCCTGCCACTTCTGTTGCTGTCACCATTTGACTAGAACATGACAGAGGGGGTTGCACTCATTTGAAGTTGATTCCAGAGGTGGCTCTTCAGAAAACTTGCTGGTTCTTAGATTGTCCAGGTGTGTCAGTCCTTCATGAGGGCCAGAATATCCAGGTTAGAATTTCGGGAGAAAGTGTTAGTGCTTTAAAAGAATAAAACCTCCGATCGCCTGGGTGACTTAGTGGGTTGAAGCCTCTTCCTTCGGCTCGGGTCGTGATCCCAGGGTCCTGGAATCGAGCCCCACATGGGGGCTCTCTGCTCAGCGGGGAGCCTGCTTCCCTTCCTCCCTCTCTGCTTGTGTCTCTGCCTACTTGTGATCTTTCTCTCTCTGTGTCAAATAAATAAATAAGTAATCTTAAAAAAAATAAATAAATAAAACCTCCCCCCACCCCGGGGTTGAGATATACAGTGTTTCTGTTCATTAATCTAGCATATATATTATATAATGTAATTTATTTCACTTTCAGAATGAGCTTAACATTAATATGTATTTTGGAGTATTGTGGTGAAAGTCAGGACAGTAAGACCTAGTTCTTCACTTGAAGGACTTGTTCTCTATATTCTGAAGCATTACTGCCTGTGTATTTCCTCTCCTAACATAATACACGCAAGGTGCTGAGTTATGGGACTTATTTGCCAGTTGGCCACAGCATTTGAAACTGAATTTTATTTTTTTTAAAGGTTTTATTTATTTATCAGGTTTTATTTATTTATTTATCAGAGAGCGAGCACAGGCAGACAGAATGGCAGGCAGAGGGAGAAGCAGGCTCCCCGTTGAGCAAGGAGCCGGATGTGGGACTCGATCCCAGGATCATGACCTGAGCCGAAGGCAGCTGCTCAACCAACTGAGCCACCCAGGCGTCCCTGAATTTTATTTTTTTAAGATTTTACTTATTTATGTGACAGAGATTACAGGTGGTCAGGTGGAGGGGTGCGGGGGGGGGGGGCAACAGGCTCCCTGCTGAGCAGAGAGGCCTATGCAGGGCTGGATCCCAGGACCCTGAGATCATAACCTGAGCCAAAGGCAGTGGCTTAACCTGCTGAGCCACCCAGGTGCCCCTGAAACTGAATTTTTGTGAGCATTTTGGTTAAATTGACTGAATGAGTGTGTTAAATTCCGGATGAGATTTGTGAGTTAAAGAAGTAAAACTTAAAATATAAAGCAAGGCATCCTAAGCAAAAAACATTTCTTTTACCTTAGGTTGGATAACAGATAAGCCTCTTTCATTTTATTTATTTTATTTATGTTAGTATATTATTACTTTATATTTCTTTGTATTGTATTTTATAGTGGGACATACCCCCAGTGGGACTTGAAGTCATGACCCTGAGATCAAGAGCCAGCCAGCCCTGCCTTTTTCATTTTATTATGCTGGTGATTTTAAGAATAAGATAGGTATTTTTAACAAAGCATAAAAGTGAAATTTATCCTTTCTCTAGAAAGGTGGAAAGAAATGTTGCCATAAGGATCTATTATTGATCACAGTAAAGGGTTTTTTTTTTTTTTTTTTTGGTGCTGAACCACCTGGTGAAAAAGCCAGGAAAATTCAGTTTGTAGGACTCCTGAAAATATCCAGAGATAGCAAGATGTTTTTGGTAAATGCAGGATGGAGAAAAAGGGGGAGTAGGATGAGGAATTTCTTTTCTTCTCTTGACAGGCAAAGGAACATCGCCCAACTTCTTTCTGTCTCCCAACAAAAACAAAAATCCTATGGATATAAAGAAAATGTTACCGTTTTCTTCCTTGTGTTGGTACCCTCTTTAAAAAAAAAATAAATAAAAAGGCTTAAAAAACCTGTCTGGAGAGTAGAAACAGCAGTGAGAGGTGGCCTTTTTTGGTGGCAGTTTGATGACCTGTTTATTGCTGTATCCCTGGGGCGTCCATTGGTACTGGACACAAAGTGATTGCTGAGTGAATATTAGTTGTATGAATGAATGCTTTCCTGGTTTGGTAATAATTGGCTCATTGCAAGTTTTTCAGATGTACCCTGTCTAATGAGTCTCCCTAGAGCCCCCTGGAAAATTAACTTAAGGAAAGGTAAGGCCTTGTTAAGTGTGTCACTGAAGGGCCCACGTACTTTGCTTTTGGTTAATTCTCAGCCCCACCCCCCAAAATTATTTCTTCTTTGTTTCCTTTAAATTTTTTTTTTTTTTTTTTTTGAGAGAAAGAGCACATGCACCTGTGTGTCCCAGGAAGGGGTAGGGTAGAGGGAGAGAGAATCTTAAGCAGAAAATAACACAGAGGACATGGGGAGATGGAGAGGAGAAGGGAGTTGGGGGAAATGGGAGGGGGAGACGAACCATGAGAGACTGGACTCTGAAAAACAATCTGAGGGTTTTTCAGGGGCCAGGGGTGGGAGGTTGGGTGAGCCTACTGGTAGGTATTAAGGAGGGCATAAACAATGAATTCTGCAACACTGAAAAGAAATTAAAAAAAAAAAAAAAAAAGATCTTAAGCAGACTCTACTCTCAGAGGGAAGGGCACTCCAGACCTGATCTCACAACTCTGAGATGACCTGACCTGAAAGCAGGGGTCAGACGCTTTATCAACAGAGCCACCCAGGTGCCGCCCCCCCCCATTTAAAAAATCTGATTTTCTCTTTGCAAATATGGACATCTGTAATTCAGGATTTTCTTAAAAGGTTGACCCTCTATTCTGCACATATGTTTGTTACAGTGTTCTTAATTCCTGCTTGTGGATCCACTGTTGTTTCATGTAGAGCGGAGAATGGGCAGTTCTGTAATTTATAATTCTCCTTTTCTACATATTCAGACTTCCGAGAGTAGGAATGAACTGAAATTACTAATATGGTCTGTTGGAACTATCTTACTTCATAGCTAAGGTAATCCCTTTTCTTTCTGAGCCTTGGCTAGTTAACAGGAATAAGGAATGAGACACACTTTTTGCTTTAGCAGTAGAATAGTCAAGAATTCTTTTTTTTTTTTTTAATATTTTATTTATTCACTTGAGCGAGGGAGCAAGTGAGAGAGAGAGTATGAGTTGTGGGGACTGGTAGGGGCAGAGGGAGAAGCAGACTCCCTGCTCAGCAGGGAGCCCAGTGCCAGGCTTGATCTCACCTGGGATCATGACTCCAACTGAAGGAGACGCTTAACTGAGCCACCCAGGTGCCCTGAACAGTCCAAGAAGTCTTAAAATTGTCTTTGTACCACTCACACTTCCGAAAGAGTTATACTGAAGACTTGTTTAATAAGGAAAGCCTATATGAGTCCACATAACAGGTCTCAAGTTCGCCCTATGGGTAATTTCCTTACTATAATTTTTTTTTAAACATTTTATTTGACAGAGATCACAAGTAGGCAGAGAGGCAGGCAGAGAGAGGAGGAAGCAGGCTCCCTGGGACCATGACTTGAGCCCAAGGCAGAGGCTTTAACGCATGGAGCCACCCAGGTGCCCCTTTCCTTACTATAATGTAAATATTTTTCTGACTTGCAGTTTGGTGCTGTGTCTTGCTGCTAGAATCAACAGTAAGAAGTTGCACTGTTTTATTCAGTGTGTCCATTAGATGCTTTGGCAATAAATCACTGGGAGTAAAAGAACAGTGATTTAGGGGTGCCTGGGTGACTCAGTGGGTTAAAGCCTCTGTCTTTGGCTTGGGTCATGATCTCAGGGTCCTGGGATCAAGCCCTACATCGGGCTCTCTGCTCAGCAGGGAGCCTGCTTCCTCTCTCTCTCTCTGCCTGCTTCTCTGCGTACTTGTGATCTCTGTCTGTCAAACAAATAAAATCTTTAAAAGAAAAGAAAAGAAAAGAACTCTGCCTTTGGCTCAGGTCATGATCTCAGGGTCCTGGGATCAAGCCCCACATTGGGCTCTCTGTTCAGCGGGGAGCCTGTGTCTCCTTTCTCTGCCGGCCCTCTCTGCCTGTTTGTGATCTCTGTCAAATGAGTAAATTAAAAAAAAAAAAAAACAAAACCAAAACTTATGGGATACAAACAGGCCAATTTAGCCAAAATACATTATACAACAGCAACTCTTTCGCATGCATCTTTCCCCTATCTTGTTCTGTCATTTCACCATTGCTTCTGAAGAGCACCCCTCTTCCCAGATAATGGTGCTCAGCCAAATCAGAAGTGAAAAGCAAGCCTCAAACCAGGACAGGACATCAAAAGATAGTTACTTATGTGGGCAACTGGGCACGGGTTGAGGGACAAGAACTGATGCTCAGGGCTAAGAGTTACGGACCAAGCATTTGGTCTGCCTCATTTTTCTTCTCCCAGAAAATGATTGTTTACAGTATGACATGCACTGACTGCCAAAGGAAGTCTAAAAAGAATAAGCACATTATTGGGTATTTTTAGCTTCTCTTTTCATAAATGTTTTGTGTCACTGCTTTCCAAATAATTCTAAATCTTGCAAGTTAGCCAGAAGAAGAAACCGGGTAGAGATGTATTGTTCATTTAAGAGGTGACTAATTTTCTCTTGAAGTTGAGTTAAAAGAATGTGTCTTTGTGAGTTCTGCTCACACAAACACAAAATTCCAATGGATTAATAGGTACTGTGTAAAAACAGAATTTATCAGACATGAAGATGAAATGTGCAAATCACCGCATACCAGGCAAAAGGACTGGTAGGAATGTTTGCATTCAACAACATCGGGATCAAAACTGAATGCAAGAGTTAGTACAATCAAAATACCTTTGAGGTTTTTAAATCACTACTTTTTTTTTTTTTAAGATTTATTTATTTATTTGACAGACAAAGATCACAAGTAGGCAGAGAGAGAGAAGGAAGCAGGCTCCCTTCTGAGCAGAGCGCCCAATGTGGGGATGTGGGGCTCCATCCCAGGATCCCGGGACCATGACCTGAGCAGAAGGCAGAGGCTTTAACCCACTGAGCTACCCAGGTGCCCCTGGCCTGTTGGTATCCTTGTTTCATTGAAGAGCTCTGTATAGTGCCTAGGAAGAGGTTTAATTCATCTTCTTTTTTTTTTTTTTTTTTTAAGGTTTTATTTATTCATTTGACCGAGGGAGAGACAATGAGAGAGGGAACACAAGTAGGGGAGTGGAAGAGGGGGAAGCAGGCCTCCTGCTGAACAGGGAGCCAGATGCCAGACATGAGCTGAAGGCAGACGCTTAACGGACTGAGCCACCCAGGCACCCCCAGAAGTTTAGTTCTAAGCAAGCATTAGCAATGTGACAAGGCCCTGCTTCTTGTTCGCTCTCTGATACACCTTAGAAAATAACCACATGCGATGAGGACTGTAGTCACACCAGCCTCACTTTTTTTCAAGGTCCATGTGGTTCCCCGTTGCAGAACCTTACCCTGGGATTGCTGCCATCCATTCTCCTTCCCATGTTAATCTGCCTCTCCCCTCAGAGAGGTCTTTCTGAACCACCAGTCTGAAGTAGGTACCCCTCCCCTCTTAAAGCCCTCTGCTCTTTCCTTTCATAGCAAAGATGATAATATGTTGTTCTGTTTAGTTTAACAAGGTCAGAGACTCCCGTGTTCAAGGAGCACATAAAATAAATGCTCCATGCTTGGTGTGCGAAGGAATGAAAGCTTACTAATTTTGGATGGAAGTTGCTATACAAATTAACACAAATTTTCCCCCTCTCCCAACTAGACCATAAGCCTCCGTGGTATCTTACACATTAGTGTCATTTAAAAATAGATGATATTGGTAATAGGTGTTACTACTAGTTTATGTATAATTCACTTCATGTATTTCCCCCTTATTTTAAGAAAGCCTGTCATTCATTTATTCAGTAATTTATTGAATTTATTTTATAAACAATTTATTTCTGCTATGAAGGAAAGAGCAGAGCATTTTTGTAAAGCATTTGTTTTTATGTATTAGAGTGTGGGAGAGTGCCCATGCGTGCAGCGGGGAGGGGTAGAGGCAGAGGGAGGAGACTCCCTGCTGAGCAGGGAGCCTGAGGAGGGGCCCAGTGCGGGGCTTGATCGCAAAACTCTGAGATCTTGACCTAAACCAGAGACAGACACTTTACCCATGGAGCCACCCAGGTTCCTGGAGAGCAAAGGGCATTAAGAGGGGGAGGAGTGCCTACTTTGTTTTGTCTTAGTTTTATTTTATTTTATTTTTTATTTTTATTTTTTAAGATTTTATTTATTCATTTGACAGACAGAGATCACAAGTAGGCAGAGTGGCTGGCAGAGAGAGAGGAGGAAGCAGGCTTCCCGCTGATCAGAGAGCCCGGTGCGGGGCTCAATCCCAGAACCCTGGGATCATGGCCTGAGCCAAAGGCAGAGGCTTTAACCCACTGAGCCACCTAGGCCCCCTTAGTTTTATTTTTTAAAAGATTTTATTTAATTTATTTATTTTAAAGATTTTATTTATTTATTTGACAGAGATCACAAGTAGGTAAGTAGGCAGAGAGGCAGGCAGAGAGAGAGGGGGAAGCAGGCTCCCAGTTGAGCAGAGAGCCTGATGGGGTGGGGCTCGATCCCAGGTCCCTGAAGATCATGATTGGAGCTGAAGACCAAGGCTTAACCCACTGAGCCACCCAGGTGCCCCTAAAGATTTTGTTTAATCTCTGTACCCAACTCGGGGCTTGAACTCAAAATCCTGAGATCAGGGGCGCCTGGGTGATTCAGTGGGTTAAGCTCAGGTCATGGTCTGGGGTCCTGGGATCAAACCCAGCATCAGGCTCTCTGCTCACCGGGGAGCCTGCTTCCTCCTCTCTTTCTGCCTGCCTCTCTGCCTACTTGTGATCTCTTGTCTGTCAAATAAATAAATAAAAATCTTTAAAAAAAAGAATCCCGAGATCAGGAATCACACACTCCACCGACTGGGCCATCAGATGCCCCCATTTAGTAATATTTTTTAGAAGCTTACCAACTAGACAGCTCTCTAATTTTTCTTTAAAGAACTTGCTCCTTTAGTACAAAGGAAACCCGTACGTGTTGATGGTTTTTCAGGGAACCACGTCTATTGTGTAGATAGAGTGTGGTAAAGCTATACATCTGTTTGGATGGAAAGTTTACTGAGATGTTGTATTCCTGTAAAACAAGTCACATTTTTCCTGTTGACATTTGTCCAGAAACTATAGATGATTGTGTTCCACAGAAACGTCATCATCCTCAAGGATATGAGATGCACTAAACAGAGTTAATGTTAATACCACTAATCAGACCTTAACCACTCTTGTGAATGAAGTTAGTTTTCTGGGTTTTTCTTCACTACTACTACTACTACTACTTCTTTTTTTTTAATATTTTATTTATTTATTTGACAGAGATGGAGAGCACAAGCAGGCAGAGCTGCAGCAGAGGAAGAGGGAAAAGCAAGCTCTCTGATGCGCAGGGAGCCCTATATAGGGCTCCATCCCAGGACCCTGGGATCATGACTTGAGCCAAAGGCTTAACTGACTGAGCCACTCAGGTGCCCCCCAGGATTTTCTTTTTTTTTTTTTTTAACAGTTTCTTTTTTTTTTTTTAAAGATTTTATTTATTTATTTGACAGAGAGAAATCACAAGTAGATGGAGAGGCAGGCAGAGAGAGAGAGAGAGGGAAGCAGGCTCCCTGCTAAGCAGAGAGCCCGATGCAGGACTGGATCCCAGGACCCTGAGATCATGACCTGAGCCGAAGGCAGCGGCTTAACCCACTGAGCCACCCAGGCGCTCCCCCCCAGGATTTTCTTAATAGTTAACACTCGTTTGGGTATCTGTGGCTAATAAAATGATTTTTGTTTAATTTTTTCTTTTTCTTTTTTTTTTTTTAAAGATTTTATTTATTTATTTGACAGAGAGAAATCACAAGTAGATGGAGAGGCAGGCAGAGAGAGAGAGAGAGAGGGAAGCAGGCTCCCTGCTAAGCAGAGAGCCCGATGCAGGACTGGATCCCAGGACCCTGAGATCATGACCTGAGCCGAAGGCAGCGGCTTAACCCACTGAGCCACCCAGGCGCTCCCCCCCAGGATTTTCTTAATAGTTAACACTCGTTTGGGTATCTGTGGCTAATAAAATGATTTTTGTTTAATTTTTTCTTTTTCTTTTTTTTTTTTTAAAGATTTTATTTATTTATTTGACACAGAGAGATCACAAGTAGACGGAGAGGCAGGCAGAGAGAGAGAGAGAGGGAAGCAGGCTCCCTGCTGAGCAGAGAGCCCGATGCCGAAGGCAGCGGCTTAACCCACTGAGCCACCCAGGCACCCTGATTTTTTCTTTTTTAATGGATAGGGCCAGAGATGCAGTAGGATGTCCAAGCCCATGATCAATGATTAAAATGTGACATGCATGTAAAAATGTTGTGAATGGAAGAGACCATCTGCCCTAGATTTATTTTAGTATGCGTGAGAGAGCCCACATGCAAGTGGGGGGAGGGGCAGAGGGGGAGAATCTTCAAGCAGAGTCCTGCTGAGGAGGCCACTTGGATCTCACAACTCATCATATCATGACCTGAACTGAAACCAAGTCGGATGCTTAACCTACTGTGCCACTCAGGCGCCCCTAGAAGAGCCCATCATTCTAAACAAATTTTTTTTTTTTTTTTTTTTTTTAAGATTTTATTTATTTATTTGACAGAGAGAAATCACAAGTAGACGGAGAGGCAGGCAGAGAGAGAGGAAGGGAAGCAGGCTCCCTGCTGAGCAGAGAGCCCGATGCGGGACTCGATCCCAGGACCCTGAGATCATGACCTGAGCTGAAGGCAGCGGCTTAACCCACTGAGCCACCCAGGCGCCCAAGAGCCCATCATTCTAAAGCAGGACTGCCCAGTATGGGAGTTCTGGCCACGTGTGGTTGTTGAGCACTTGAAATGTGGCTGGCTTGAATTGAGAGGTGCTATAAGTATGAAATACACACTGGATTTCCAAGACAAAGGAAGAAAACATAAATTACCAGAGTGCTTGTTTACTATTGCTTATATGTTGAAACAATATTTGGGATATGCTGAGCTGAATAAAATTAAGTTTTACCTGTTTATTTTTTAACATGGGTACAGGAAAATTTAAAATTACATATGCAGTTCACATTCTGTTTTCTGCTGGACAGTGCTGTTTGCTAGGGGCTTCGATCTCCATCCTCTGGTGGCTGCAGAGGGACAGACCGCTTGCCAGCCAGGCACCCTGGGAAGATTTTTCTTCATAAAGAGGAACTTGCCCTTTACTGTTGGGAATGGTTTTTCAGCCCCTCTTGGGTCATGCATACTAGCATTTTGAGGTTGTGAAACCCGTGTGTGGGGAACTTCCCTTTTATCTGACCAATGAGCTGATAGATAAAACTGTCCTAAAGGCATTTCAAATTGCAACCCTGCCTTAAGTTTATAGAGAATGGGGTTCATTAATTCATAGAGTACTAACACAGCAAGAGTAATACACATTTTATAGAATGTAATTGCTAACTGCTGCTACATGATTCAGTCAGCTAAGAATAATTTACTAATTATATACTGCAGCACTCAGTTTTTTTTCCCCAGATGCTAAACAAAGTGAGATAATTGGAGGAGGAAGAAGGATGAATTTGGGAATTGGAATCCAGAAGAATTGATTGAGAAGATACGGATTTAAAAGGTTTTAGAATGCAACCAGCACAGAGTTTTTCATGAAATTAATGAGGTCTAGACAATGTGTGTGTTAAGATAGTAAGGTAGTTTTCTAAATTCATTCCCATGGAATATTCCATTAATTTTTTTAGAATTGTTTCCTAGTGTTTTCATTTGTCCTTCCTTTTTAAATAATTAATACCCCCAGTGTGGGGCTAGAACTCCTGACTCCGAGATAAGGAGTTGCATGCTGTGGACCAGCCAGGTGCCCCTCATTTGTGCTTTTACATGCATTATAATCATACTGATTTTCACAATCCCCATTAAAAAAAGTTGCGGTAAAATACACCTAACCTAAAATTTGCCATCTAGACAGTTGTTCGGGTAAACCATTTTGAAGTGTTCAGTGGTATAAAGTATCTTTTCATTTTAGTGTCTCCAGTTGCCAGAACTTTTTCATCTTGGAAACCGAAATTCTGTCTCCATTAAACTGCACCCCCACCCCCATACTCCTGGCAGTCAGCCTTCTATTTTCTGTTTCTAAGCATTTGACTAGTCTAGATAGCTCATATAAGTGAAATCATACACTATTAGTTTTTGCCTTTTTGTGACTGTCTTATTTCACTTAGCACAATGTCCTTAAGGTTCATCTGTGCTATTCCATTTGTTAGAATGTCTGTCCTTTTTTTTTTTTTTAAGATTTTATTTATTTATTTGACAGAGATCACAAGTAGGCAGAGAGACAGTCAGAGAGAGAGAGAGAGAGAGGAGGAAGCAGGCTTCCCGCTGAGCAGAGTGTCCGATGTGGGGCTCGATCCCGGGACCTTGGGATCATGACCTGAGCCAAAGGTAGAGGCTTTAACCCACTGAGCCACCTAGGCACTCCTAAAATCCCCTTCCTTCAATGGAATATTCCGCTGTATGTATATACCACATTATGCTTATCCATTTGTCAGTCGGTGGCTAATTGGGTGCTTCCACCTCCTGGCTATTGTGAATGATGCTGCAGTAAACATGGGTGTACAGATAGCTCTTAGAGACCCTGCTTTCAATTCTTTTGGGTACATCTATACCCACAGATGGCATTGCTGAATCATAACAGTAGTTATATTTTTAATTTTTTTAAGGAATTTTGTCCTGATAAATTTGAATCTTGCTATTTAGATTTAGGATTAATGAGCTCTTTCTGAGTGATTGATTACAGCTAGCCCAGCTATCATTTTCATGTTTGCCTTGGATTTCATTGAATAGGCATTATTTTCTAAATTTTGGAACACTGAGATGTTCCTGGTTTTTTTTTTTTCTTTTTCTTTTTTGCTGCTATGCATAACAGTGTAGTGAATGTTTTGAGGGAGAGACTTTCCAATATGGATTAACCTCAGGATAGATGTACAGAATGGAATTCTACTTAAGCAATGATGGTATGGCCATTTTTATAACTGTTTGTTCTCTTGCACTAATTGAAGGCTGCATTTTAAACTAGTTTCATTGTGCCCTTAGCTCCATTTTGGTGTAGTCATTAAAACAGAGGGAAAACTGGGACCCCTGGCAGCCTCAGTCAGTAGAACATGCCACTCTTGATCTTGGTTTGTAAGTTCAAGAAGCCTCACTTTGGGCCTAGAGTTTACTTAAAAAACAGGAAAAGCTTTGTAAAGGTACCTCGTTGTTAGTTAATTGCATTCCTTTAAGCAGTAAATTTAATATTTTTCTGCACTTCTAAGTGATCTTCCTCTTGGTATGAGCATTGTTCATGGCCTTTGACCATTTGCGAGGTAGGCAGGAAGTCTCCAGAGAGCCCGTTATTGAGTCCTGTGCACATTTAGCTGGGTAGATGGTTCTCCTTTTTTTGTGGTCAGCTAAACTTCAGGTTATTTTTGACTTACTGTGTTTGTTCCAAAGGGACATTACATATTCTGGCATTTTGAAATACTTTAGCATGTGTCTCGGGCTGACATCATTGAAACTTGGAGCGCAAAAACAAACAGCAAACCAAACAAACCAACCCCCCCAAAACAAAACTAAACACAAAACCACTTAACTTCTATAATTATGACACAGGAAAGCCATTACTAAGAAAGCATCAGTGTCCTATGAATACACTAGAATTACAGAGGGTGGGAGCTGGGTGATATACATCTTTAACCATGTTTAAACAGGCACTTTCGGTTGCTTTTTTTAATCTTTGAATTTCAATTTATTTATTTATTTATTTATTTATTTAGAATTTCAGTAAATTTAGTGCTAGTGTTCCAACCACCCTGGTAGATAGAATTCAGAACTATATAAATAGACCAGGTATTGAAAAAAGGATTGTAGGACAAACTACTAAAAACCCCACCTACCAAAAATGACTTTTATAGTGTTTACTTATAAGCTTCTTGTCTTTTGTTGAAACATTGCAATTAGATGGAATTTGGCATCGATACTTTTTAAGTCTTGGCAGTGTCAAAAATTTTTGCTTAATCTCTTATAATCTGATTAACTCCTACTCCTTGCTTTCATTTAATTTTTTTTCTTCAGAATATTTTAAATAAGTGAATCTTCTAAAGAGATGTAAGAAATTATTTCTGACTTTAGATAGATCACGAGCCCTCCTTCATCCTCCTATTCTTAGACAACTCAAGTTTCCTGTGAAAATTTCTTATAAATGCTTGTTTTGAGGACTCCTTTTCGGTACTTTGCCAGTGAAGTCATAGAAATTTATGTGTATCTGGTCACAGTTCTCAAACAGCAAACCAAAAACTGAAAGATTTGCATGAAAATAGAAAAATAGCTGTATGCATTACAGATGAAGAAAAAAATACCAATACTAATAAAACCAAGTTTAGCATTCCACAGTGTTTTACAGTTTAGGGAGCGTTCCAAGGGACTTAAAATGCAGTTGATTTATTTGGACTCTAATTTCAGTGGAACTTTGAGATAAGAAATTAAACCAACACAAGTTTTATCGCTTTAGACTTTTGCAGATTTCAGGTTTTAATGGCATCGCAGAGGTGAATTTAGGGATATTTGACTGGAGTCCGTCATTTCCCAGCTATGGGAAAATGTAAATATTATGTAGGTGGTTTAAAGAAACAATAATATTACTTGTGTCCATTTAAGGTCTGTTTCTCTTTGTTTAAACAGGCTTGTGGATCGCTTTTTCTTGCCAGTTTTCCTTTGGGGGGAAGTTACTGCCCTTTCAGATCTCTCTGAAGTTTGAAAATTGCTTTCTCTGATGACTGGCGCTGGCCACGTGGTGCGGACGGTTGGAAGGAGTATGGTTGGTTAGGCTGTGGCTGCTGTGCTGAGCTGGGGTGTGATTCTTGGCTGTCCTGTGGGGCTCCGTTAGAGGAAATGTGGTCTGTGGACTGTACCCAAAGCCCAATTATTCCTGCCATTTGGTGCAGAGGATCAGAGGTAGGTCCTCTAGGGGAAGGTAGTACCTCTCAAAAAGGCAAACATAGCACCATTATCAGAGAATCAACTTTTTTTTTTTTTTAAGATTTTATTTAATTATTTGATAGAGATCACAAATAGAGAGGGAGGGGGGGGGGAAGCAGGCCCCCCGCTGGGCAGAGATTCTGGGCTTAATCCCAGGAGTCTGGGATCATGACCTGAGCCCAAGGCAAAGGCTTTAACCCACTAAGCCACGCAGGCGCCCTGAGAATCAACTTTTTTTTTCTTTTTTTTAAGATTTTATTTATTTATTTGACAGAGAGAAATCACAAGTAGATGGAGAGGCAGGCAGAGAGAGAGAGGGAAGCAGGCTCCCTGCTGAGCAGAGAGCCCGTTGCCGAAGGCAGCAGCTTAACCCACTGAGCCACCCAGGCGCCCGAGAATCACCTTTTGATGGAAGTAGTTCTGTGCACCTATCTATCTATCTTATCTTTCTCTTTCTTTCTTCTTTCTTTCTTTTAGCATATAATGTATTATTTGCTTCAAGGGTACAGGTCTGTGAATCATCAGTCTTAAACAATTCACAGCACTCACCATAGCATATACCCTCCCAGTGTCCGTCACCTAGCCACTCTACCCCTTCTTCCCCCACCCCCAGCAGCCCTCTGTTTGTTTCCTGAGATTTAGAGTGTCTTAACGGTTTGTCTCCCTCCCCAGTCCCATCTTGTTCTGTGCATTTTAATTAACAGTGGATCTTTATCCTTTTTTTTTAGGCTTTATTTATTTACTTGAGAGAGAGTGAGCACGTGAGACGGGGGAGAGGGTCAGAGGGAGAAGCAGACTCCCTGCTGAGCAGGCAGCCCAGTGTAGGACTCTGGGACTCCAGGATCATGACCTGAGCTGAAGGCAGTCGCTTAACCAACTGAGCACCCAGGTGCCCTGGATCTTCTTGATCCTTTGAGGAGAGAGCTATTTAAAAAAAAAAAAAAAAAAGTAGCTGGATTTTGTGATGGACTAAAAGGTGGGGCGGTGTGTTCTTGATGGATGACAAGCAGCTGTGTAAGGCAGCCTGGGTTTTACTTTTTTTTATTTTTTAAAGATTTTATTTATTTGACAGGCAGAGATCACAAGTAGGCAGAGAGGCAGGCAGAGAGAGAGAGGAGGAAGCAGGCTCCCTGCTGAGCAGAGAGCCTGATGTGGGGCCCGATCCCAGGACCCTGGGATCAAAACCCGAGCCAAAGACAGAGGCTTTAACCCACTGAGCCGCCCAGGCGCCCCCAGCCTGTTTTTTTTTCTTTCTTTTTTTTAAAGATTATTTATTTATTTGAGAGAGAGACAGTGAGAGAGCATGAGCAAGGAGAAGGTCAGAGGGAGAAGCAGACTCCCCATGGAGCTGGGAGCCCGATGTGGGACTCGATCCCAGAACTCCGGGATCATGACCTGAGCCGAAGGCAGTTGTCCAACCAACTGAGCCACCCAGGCATCCCTCAGCCTGGGTTTTAAATCCGTGCTTGCCAGCCAGTGTCTTGGGCAAGTCCTTGCACCTCTTTAAGCTTCAGTCTGTAAAGTAGCAGGATGCCTGGCACATAATAAGCTATAATGAGTAATAGCAATTTTAAAGAACCAGCTATTTATCCTTGAAAGGTTCTTCTGTGTAGGGTAGGGTCATGCACTTCAACTGAGTTTTGGGCTGAGCAGAGAACTGACCATGGAAGGGAGATTTGAAGCCAAAGAACGGGGAAAGGTGGCAATGAATTAGGTGTGTCTCTCTGGTTTTATTGACCAAAATGAACTGGGAATCCTCATTGTCCTTGATCAAGAAGATTCAGTCATTCCTGGAGGCTTTTCTTGTTAAGCCACTTTAGTCTCACTGTAGTTCCTTTGTTTCTGGTAAAGGGGTTGTTGTCTCCTGACCAAGCCTGAAGCCACCTAGCGAAGTCTTCACCAACTTCTTTTTTCCCTTAAAGCAAGCCACTCCAGTGGAAAGAGAATGATCAGGCCTGTGAAAATGGGTTCTTCTTAAGAGATTATATATAGGGGCGTCTGGGTGGCTAAGTAGGTTAAGCCTCTGCCTTCGGCTCAGGTCATGATCCCGGGGTCCTGGGATTGAGCCCCACATCGGGCTCTCTGCTCAGTGGGGAGGCTGCTTCCCCCCTCTCTCTGCCTGCCTCTATGCCTGCTTGTGATCTCACACTCACTCTCTGTCAAATCAATCAATCAATCAATCTATCTGTCTTTAAAAAAAAAAAGAGTTCATGTATAAGTTAACAAACCAAAGGGTTTTTTCTTTTTTCTTTCAACTTCCTCTGTTCTACCTTACTTACCTTCCTCTGGCTGCAGAGTTTTCCTCAAGGCTTGACCTGCTGATGAATTTGGCTTCTTCCTGGGGGCTTTCCTTTTTCCTCCAGAAGGTGTAAATCACCTTGTGCTTGTTGATTAGGGACTTAGTCACCGTTTTGTTTCTGGTTTTCACGAGATCAGATAGAATGAGGTAATGTATTTAACTGTGTAAGTCACTGCAAAGGCGGTGCTGCAGCTGTCAGGTGAATCCTATCTCCACGTGGCGTTGTGGCCTAGTTCCCAGCCCCCTGGTCTCCCACCCACAGTGTGTCAGCTGGACCCAGCCATGGTTCAGAACAAGCCCCCCCCGCGCCCCCCCCCCCCCCCCCCCCCCCCCCCCGCGCTCCAGGAACACAGGCTTTAAAGCTGCCCAGTGAGTCATGTGATCTGCTCGGCGCACTCCTCCCAGTTCATTTATGCTCTGTAAAACTGGCATGAGTGTTGGAATCTTGTGGGAAACCTCTTCCTTTGGACCACGTGAGCCTCTTGGGGTTTGCTTTTCCCTCTCCGTATGCAGTCTCCCCTTCCTTTGGTTGTATTCCTTACAATGAATCGGTTGTCTAAAACTGGCTTGAGATTCTTAATGCTGCTGTGAATATTTTTAATCCCTTGAATTGTAAATTAGCTGAACTGTAAATTTTACTGATACACTTTTCCGTAAATATAATTTATTCATATAAAAAACCTAGACATTAACTAGCATATGAGTACATGCTCAATAAAGGTTAACTGTTACTTCTAGTAGTATTAGTATTAGTTTATTAGTATTAAAAACAATTTGTTAGGAGACTTTACCCAGTGTGATTTGCTGGAAGAATCCAGGGATGTAGAATTGGGAAATCATCTTGAGTTTGAATCTGTCATTTACCAGCTCTGGGAGTTTTGAACAGGTTCCTTAACTTCTTGAGTATTAGCTTGTTAATTTTTTTTTTTTAAGATTTCATTTATTTATTTGAGAGAGAGAAAAAAAACATGAGCTGAGGGGAGGCAGACTTCCTGCTGAGCAGGAAGTCCAACGTGGGGCTTGATCCTGGGACCCTGGGATCATGACTTGAGCTGAAGGCAGACAATTAACTTACTGAGCCACCCAGCACCCCCCTCTTTTAAAAAATATTTATTTATTTATTTGAGAGGAGAGCGAGCAAGGGAGCAGGAGAACGGGGAGAGGAAAGGGGCAGGGGGCAAAGAAAGGCAGACTCTCCTCTAAGCAAGGAGCTCAGACTGGATTCCAGACCCTGAGATCATGATCAAGGCAGATGCTTAACTTACTGAGCCACTCAGGCGCCCTCAACTTGTTAATCTTTAAAACAGTTATTATGGGGTGGCTGGGTGGCTCAGTCCGTTAAGCAGCTGCCTTGGGCTCAGGTTGTGATCCCAGGGTCCTGGGATTAAGTCCTACGTTGGGCTCCTTGCTCAGCAGGGAACCTGCTTCTCTCTCTGCCTGCCATTCCCCCTGCTTGTGTTTTTGTGCTCTCTCTCAAATAAATAAATAAAAATCTAAAGCAAAAAACAAACCCAAAACAAATCACTACCTTGCACATAAAAATAGACATACATGAGTGAGATGGGGGAAATAAGTTCATTTTTCAATAACAAGTGTCACCTCCAATGCTACCATAGGTTGAAAAATCTAAAATCAATTTTTTAGATAATCTGTATTAAGAAAACAATTTTGTAGGCATCTCTAAACACACTGGTGATGCAGTCATATTTGCAGTTATGTAACATTTTATAACCTAGGAATACTTTTTTTTTCTTACTATTTTTTTTAAGATTTTATTTATTTATTTGACACAGAGAGATCATAAGTAGGCAGAGAGGCAGGCGGGGGGGGGGGGGGAAGCAGAGCAGAGAGCGCGATGCAGGGCTCCATCCCAGGACCCTGAGATCATGACCTGAGCCAAAGGCAGAGGCTTAACCCACTGAACCACCCAGGTGCCCCACCTAGGAATACTTTCACACACTTTATCTTCTTTAACCGTTCTGTAGTAACTGTTTTTATTTATTTATTTATTTATTTAATTTCATTTGTCAGAACACACACAAGCAGAGGAAACAGCAGGCAGAGGCAGAAGCAGGCTCCCCAATGAGCAAGGGACATAGCAGGGCTCTATCCCCAGGACTCTGGGATCATAATCTGAACCAGAGGCAGATGCTTAATCTACTGAACCACCAGGCACCCTGTAGAATTATTTCTTTTCCTAAAGAGGGAAGTCTTGGGAAAGAAATCAGGGGGTCCTGGGGGTTTACTGAATTCATCCCAGTATATTGCTAGCACAAACGGGTTTTGCATAAGCCAAAGCGATCACTTAATTGTTCTGAACAACTTCTATACTGCAGGAGTTAATAAACATAGTGTTAAGAACTGTTTAAGGTCAAGACCACCAGCAGTGCCACATTCCTTGAAAACGGCAGGATGAATGTATGAGAGTCCTTTGCTTTTATGGAGAATGCTAAGGCAGTGGGGGTAGTTTAGTCATTGTGCTTCCTGAAGGATGAGTGCTTGTGGTATGCATTTCCATTTGGGAGTGAGGAAGTATATTCATTTCCTTTGGAAGATTAAATTTTGTCCTTTGTTTCCAGTCTTTTATTCCAGTTGGTCTGCATTTACTGTTGCCCGGTAAATGTTCCAAATAAATTTCTTCTAGCAAGTTAACCTCTATTTTAAAACATCAGAGTCTATTGTCTAAGTCAGTATATCCAAATATGAGGCTTCTAGATACTTCTATCCCTTTTGCCCACATCCTGTGTGGAGTGCCTTACTCAGCCTCTCCATTTGCTGATTCATGGATGTCCAGCTCAAGGCTCATTTCTTACAATGTCTTGTCCTCTGATTGCTACAGGTATTTTAAGCATTGCCTTTCTGACAAGAATGAAACCTCCTGAGGGCCAGGGGCCAGGGGTCTTTGCTTTATAGAGGCCATATCAAATGATTTTGTGCGTGTGATGATTAACTTGATTCATTTTGAGACATTGTGTTTCCTAAGAAGAATTATTTTTAATCTGAGCAATTTACTTAAAATTTTAATCTGTTTCTAATTTCATACAGACTTCAGGAGATACTTCAGCAAGACCCTGTAGGGAAAGATACTTCCTTAAAAACATTTGAGGGATTACTGAAAATTTAGAAAGACATAACTAACTCTAAAGGTATGGCTGGGTGGAATGGTTCCTTTTAATGTGAAGAGTCTGAGGTTTTCTTTTAGCTAGAAGGAACATACTTAAGTGCATAATTACAGGAAGTTTTGTTTTTAGTCATGGAAATCACAGAAAAATTATTTTTCTAGTGACTCCTGTTATTTTCATTAAGTACATCCAAGTGTCCCTGAAATTATGTGGTGCATTTTAGATTTGGAAAATGTGATGTGACAGTACGGATGGCAGATTTTGAGGCTGCTCACGTTTTGTGTTCATTTTAATTTGAAATGTTGGCTGCTGAAAAGGAGTATGTGTCAGAGTGGTTGGTGTGAACTAAAATGTTGCATTGGCATTTTGTGGCAAGTGGAGTACCAAGACTCCATACCGTTCATGTTCGTTATTAAATATTATTTGAAGTATCTCATTTTACATCTAGGCATTACGTTCATTTAGGCACTGATTGATTTTAACAGTTTTTATGATCAGATGGGAGAATGTGGGCTGAACTATAAATAGATTCCCTCAGCTGTATAATTGATGTCATCAAAAAAGGTAGACCCATAAAGTTGAAAAGCTTCTTCAAAATACTGACCTGTTCTTTGTGGCTGTTAGGACTTGGAGGAGTGCATTCTGGCCAGGGTTCAGTGGCTGGCAGTGATTGAGGTGGAATGAAGGCAGCTAGAATGGGGTGGCGTGGAAGTGGGGCCAGGTTACAGATACTGGTCAGCTGGGGGGATCTGGTAACTCTGGATGTGGGTATTGGGGTGGTAAGAAAGGACAGGGGTGAGTTGTGGCCTTCTTGGCTTGGGTGACTCAGGAGGTCATGTCACTCACCACGAAAGGGAATGTAGAAGAAAAATCAGATTTGGGAAGGAAGGTAAGTTCAGACAACCTATTGACTGCAGGCCATCAATAAAAACAGAATGAATGAATCTGGGTGTAGTTTTTTGAACTGTCTGCAGGGCATCAGTGTTTCCCAGGCTTTTCCAAAAATAAGATAGAGGAGGTAGACCTGATCTGGGGAAAGAGCTTTGGGATTTGTTGAGGCCTGGGAGGAGGAGGACCCAGGCAAGGAGGACACGCTGGAATTTAAAGGGTAAGGGTGTGTTCCCAGCCATAAGTAAAGTGAGTGGCTGGGGAGGTAGGAAGAAAGCCAGGGGAGTGGAGTCCTAAGAGTCCAGGAGGAGCCCACCTCAGGAATAAGGACTTGGTCAGGACAAGTGGAGCATACAGAAAAGCCAGGGATCCAGGGACTGAAGTTGAGCCAGGAGGAGACTCTGGAGACCTTGAGGAGTGTCTCTTCAGTGACTTGAGAGGCAGTCTGATTCCAGAAGGAGGAAGAATGAATAGTTGTGGAGGAGACTGCTCTTCCAAGGCATGGCTGGGAAGGAAAGCACCGTGCCCTAAAATGAGGCCGTGGGGTAGAGGGAGTCGTTGGTGTGTTGTCATCATTTTTAGATGAGACACTTGAGGAGAAAGAAAGCCCATGGGTGTTGGAAGATACAGGTGAGGGAAAAGGTTCCTTGAAGGAGATGGCTGGCTTGGCAGCAGAAGGAATGGTGTTCGGACCAGAAATGGGGAAGGACTGCTTAGGAAGAAGATGGCTCCTCTCGGAGAAGAGGGGAGGGGTTAAGTCTGGAAAACACGCTCCTGGTATAGGTGATGGAGACTAGGAGTTCGAGTCGAGGCAAATGGGGACTGATTGGGCGGGCGGGGGTGCGGCTGTGTGGCGAGAAAGCCACGGGCCCAGAGACAGAAAAATAAATAAACTAGCAGGAGGGTGGCGGGGCTGGAGGACCAGGTGACCCTGTGGGTGGAGCGGATGGGGAAGGACACACCTATGGGTGTGGTGAAAGGCTGGGAGAGGGCGCGGGCCCTGAAAGGGCCTTCCTCGCTTGCCAGGCTGAGTGAGATTGTTGGATTTTATTTTCTGGGTAAGGAGGAACCCTGTAAGGAGTAGTAACAGGTCAGACCTCTGATTTTGCAGCGGGGAGCAGTTTAACGGCAGAGTTTGGGCGGAGACGAGGATATTGTTTGGAGGCTATTGCGGTGACCTGGGGCAGGGTCGGTCCTAGGGTTTGAAATGGGGCAGCCGCAGTGGGAGAGGCGAGGATTCCTGAAGTTGACTGGGTAGATGGGCACCTGTTTGGCCAGGTGGGGTGAGGGGAGGAGACAGGTATGTGTTCGGGGCAGCTGAGGACGGTCCTGCCCCCGTGGAACTGGCAGGAAGGTAAGCCGGTCTGGCGAGGTGGCACCGTTCGATTTAAGGCACGTTTTCTGAACATTTGTGTAACGTCCAGTTGGCGACTAGAATGAGGGGTCTGAAGCTTGGGCAAGAGGTCTCTCTCTGCTAGAGACATATTTGGAGGCATGAGATCATCATCCTTCAATAGGAAGTGGTAAAATTTATTTGAAGGAACACGAAAAAAATCTTGATGTGGATATGGACTATAAAAATAAACTTCTCAGACCATTTCAGCATATTATTAACTTTCTTAGAATAAAGTCTTTGATCAGAATGCGGATGTGTTGCCCTCCAGTAGCTCAAAATTTAAATGACAGAAGGATGTTAGGAAATAAATTGAAGGAAATGTTTTTAAAAGATTTTATTTATTTGACAGGGACTACGAGAGAGGGAACACAAGCAGGGGGTGGTGGGAGAGGGAGAAGCAGGCTTCCTGCTGAGCGGGGTGCCCTGTGTGGGGCTTGATCCCAGGGCCGGATCAGGACCTGAGCAGAAGTCAGACGCCCAGCGACTGAGCCACCCAGGCACTCCTCGACAGAAATGTTTTTATCTTTATAGTTTATTGGTATTTTTTCTTAAACTGTTAGGTTGAAATCCTTTTTCTTTTTCTTTTCTTTCTTTGTTTTTTAAAATTTATTTGCCAGAGAGAGAGAGAGAGAGCGAGAGCGCGCGTGCACAAGTAGGGGGAGCAGCAGACTCCCCACTGAGTGGGGAACCTGATGTAGGGCTTGGATCCCAGGACCCCGGCTCATGACCTGAGAGGAAGGCAGCCACTTAATCAGTTGAGTCACCCGGGCACCCCTTATTATGTTTTTTTCTTTTAAGTTTTATTTTTATTTAAGTAATCTGTATACCCAGCACGGGGCTCAGAATCATTACCTGGAAATCAAGAGCTCTTCCAGCTGAGCCAGCCAGGCACCCCCCCCCTTTTTTTTTTTAAAAGATTTTATTTATTTATTTGACAGATCACAAGTAGGCAGAGAGGCAGGCAGAGAGAAGGGGAAGCAGGCTTACTGCTGAGCAGAGAGCTGGTGCGGGGCTCGATCAGGACCTTGGGACCATGACCCCAGCCGAAGGCAGAGGCCTTAACCCACTGAGCCACCCAGGGCCCCCCCTGCCCCCCCCCCCCCAAGAATCTAAAGTCTTTAGATTCTTTGGAAGTTGCAGCAGTGTGGTGGGTGCTCTAGAATTTGGAGCTGTGGGTAGCTCAGGTTCTCCTTAAGCCCCTGCCTCTCTCTTCTGAACTGCCTGCGCATCATTTGGATGTAATGATGTAGAAGAGTGCTGCTTTTATGGCATCAACAAACATTTACTTTTCCCAAGATTTTTATTTATTTACTGAGAGGAGGGAGCGTGCACCTGTGAGAGGGGAGGGGGGAAAGGGCCAAGGGAGAGGAAGAGAGAACCCCAAGCACTAGCCCCAGGGCTGAGCCTGACAGGTACAGGATAGTTCACAATGCGTAATTATGTAAAAGTAGTGTGAGTACCTTTATAGCTGACTACCCAGCTTTATTCTTAAGATTTTGAGGGTGCCTGGGTGGCTTAGTGGGTTAAAAGCCTCTGCCTTTGCCTTTGATCCCAGGGTCCTGGGATCGAGCCCTGCATCGGGCTTTCTGATCCGCAGGGAGCCTGCTTCCTCCCTCTCTCTGCCTGCTTCTCTGCCTGCTTGTGATCTCTGTCTGTCAGATAAATAAATAAAATCTTAAAAAGAAAAAAGAAAAGATTTTGAGAGGGGCACCTGGGTGGATTAGTCACAAAGCATCTGCCTTTGCTTCAGGTCATGATCCTGGGTTCCTGGGATCCCTGCTGAGCCGGAAGCCTGCCTCTCTCCCTCTGCCACTCCTTCTGCTCATGTTTCCTCTCTTGCTGTGTCTTTCTCTGTCAAATAAATAAATAAAGTCTTAAAAAAAATATTTTGAGAGTGAGTGAGTGGGCACGCCTGTGCCTGTGCGTGTATAGGGGGAGGGGCGAGGGGAGGGCCGGAGAAAATCCCCAGCAGACTCTGGACTGCGAGCCCAGCTAGTGTTGGGTCAGTTTCACCACACCAAGGCCATGATCGGAGCTGAAACCAAGAGTCGGACACTTAAACCTACTGAACCACCCCAAGGACCCTGACCATCCAGCTGTAAAGATAACACTTGCAGGTGTCTTTGAAGGCCCTGGGTCTTCCTGGCCCCATTTTCTCTCTGGTTCCTATCTCTCCAGTTCTTTTCTTTAATCATGCTATCCATGTATTTAATACTTTTATTACTGGTGTCTCTGTAAATATTAATCAGCAATAGTTAGTGTTACTTCACATTTTCTTTTCTTTTTTTTTTTTTAACTTGTGGATGTGATGGGGCACCTGAGTGACTTAGTGGGTTAAGCTTCTGCCTTCGTCTTAGGTCATGATCCCAGGGTTCCAGGATTGAGCCCCGAGTTGGGCTCTCTGCTCAGCAGGAGCCTGCTTCCCCTTCTTGCTCTATCTGCTGCTCTGCCTACTTGTGATCTGTCAAATAAATAAAATTTAAAAAAAAAATGTGGATGTGTAATTCCATGTTTTCTTCTTTTTTTTAAAATATTTTATTCATTTATTTGACCGAGATCACAAGTAGGCAGAGAGAGAGGCAGGCGGGGGGTGGGGAGGAGTAGGCTCCCCGCTGAGCAGAGAGCCCGGTGCGGGGCTTGATCCCAGGACTCTGGGATCATGACCTGAGCCGAAAGCAGAGGCTTTAACCCGCTGAGCCACCCAGGCGCCTCCCATGTTTTCTTCTGTAGCTCACTTTGGTTCAACTTTGTTTTTGAGATTCTTGCTGCTCCAGTTCATTCTTTAAGTGCTGAACACTCTAGTGTGTCCCATTTTCCTGTTGATGGACATTTAATATTTCCTTCCATTTTTCTCTGTTGTAAATGACATTGTGATACATATAGTTATTTACCTGTCTCCTTTTGCGGGCGAGTGTGAGACTCCAGGTAGGTTATAATCCCAGGAGTGGACTTGCTTAGTTTGTGGAGAAGGGAATGTGTATCTTCATGTTGGTTGGACAGGTTCTTCAGTTCCATCTTTGAATTGGGTAGCTTGAGGATTTAATTATTTATTATTCTATGTTAGTATTTTCTTTTCTTTCTTTTTTTTTTTTTTGATTTTATTTATTTATTTGACAGAGAGAGCTCACAAGTTAGGTAGATAGGCAGAGAGAGAGAGGAGAAAGCAGGCTCCCTGCCATGCAGAGAGCCCGATGTGGGACTTGATCCCAGGACCCTGAGATCATGACCTGAGCCGAAGGCAGAGGCCTAACCTACTGAGCCACCCAGGCGCCCTGTGTTAGTATTTTCTTGAAACTGTAATGGACCTATGGAGATGTGTGGTTTGGGGAAAATTTGGAATACACAACAGATAATATTTACTGTGTATTAATGGTCTGTGATTTTAGTGATTTGTGTAAAGTTCCATTTAAATGAATTTTATATGGTTTTATATCTTCACCTAGGATCACAATGAAAGGCTGTAAGAAAAGAAATAATGAAACTGTATTTCTTTGTGCTCTCCTGAAGTTAACACGGAGTGTGGCTTGGGGGTGGGGTATTAAAAAACATTGTTATTGAGGTGTAATTGATATTAGTTTCAGGTGTACAACTTAATGGTTCAATATCTGTATATGTTCCAAAATGATCATTAAGTCACCGTACCTTGTTACAGAATTTTTTTTCTTGTCATGAGAGCATAGGGCTTGAGTACCTTAACTGCTGCTCTCTGAGCTACTTTTTAAGTATGTGCCACAGTGTTTGTAATTTTGGCCCAGTGCTGTACTGAAAATCTCTTCTCAGCCCTCACTGATCTCAGTGATCAAGCAGAATGGAATGAATGATGAATGGCATCAGGTCATGATCCCAGGCTTCTGGGATCGAGTCCCAAATTGGGCTCCTTGCTTGGGGCGGAGCCTGCTTCTCTCTCTGCCTCTGCCTGCTGCTCTGCCTGTTTGTGCACTCACGTGTGCTCTCTCTCTTATCTGACAAATAAAATCTTAAAAAAAAAAAAAGAATGGCATAAATCCTGATGGGATCTTTGTGAAGTAACCTGGCATACTCCCTTGGGATGAAAGAGGGTTCTGTTTTCTTAGTCTTCCTCAGGTTGCTTCAGTTTAGTTTGTGGTGTCCAAGAGACTCGTTGGACTGGCTTTAGGCTGATACTAATCAGTTCCTTCGTATTTCCCCCACTGCTTTGTTGTTGTTTTTTTTTTAAATACAGTTTGGTGGGGAGGGTTAGAGGGAGATGGAGAAAGAATTTCAAGCAGGGAGTCCCAAGCAGGAGCCAGACGTGGGGCTTGATCTTACAACCCTGAGATTATGATCTGAGCTGAAACCAGGAGTTTGACTCTTAAGCGACTGAGCCATCCAGGGGCACCTTCCCCAGTGACTTTTTTTTTTTTTTTTTTTTAAAGATTTTATTTATTCGTTTGACACAGAGAGATCACCAGTAGGCAGAGAGGCAGGCAGAGAGAGAGAGAGGAGGAAGCAGGCTCCCCGCGGAGCAGAGAACCCGATGCGGGACTCGATCCCAGGACCCTGAGATCATGACCTGAGCCGAAGGCAGCGGCTTAACCCACTGAGCCACCCAGGCACCCCCCCAGTGACTTTTTTTAAAGAACTTCTGTGTAGCTCTCTTTTTTCAGTAAGATCCAAAAACCATTTGCTACTGTGGCTTAGTTATTTCTCCAAACATTTATTTCCTTCTGGCAGGAATCCGTAAGAGAGCCACTTCTCAGGGACCTTGGCTATAAGTTCTGCCATGTGTCATGTCATTATTGATAGGGACTTCTTGCAAGAATAAAGCATGAAATGGGGCGCCTGGGTGGCTCAGAGGGTTAAAGCCTCTGCCTTCAGCTCAGGTCCTGGTCTCGGGGACCTGGGATCGAGCCCCACATCGGGCTCTCTGCTCAGCAGGGAGCCTGCTTTCCTTCCTCTCTCTCTGCCTGCCTCTCTGCCTGCCTCTCTGCCTACTTGTGATCTCTGTCTGTCAAATAAATTAAAAAAAAAAAAAAAAAAGAATAAAGCATGAAAGATCTTGGCATCCTAGGAGGAGGCAAGGGGCGAGCTTTTTATTTATGCAGATTTAATGTTGATCAGTACTGATTTCATCGGAGGCTTTGTGGGCCTCTCACATACTCTCCACTCTCCTAGTTTATTTTTAAAAAATTTTCATTTAGGGGTGCCTGGGTGGCTCAGTGGGTTGGGCCACTGCCTTCGGTTCAGGTCATGGTCTCAGGGTCCTGGGATTGAGCCCCTCTTCGGGCTCTCTGCTCAGCAGGGAGCCTGCTTCCTCCTCTCTCTCTGCCTGCCTCTGATCTCTCTCTGTCAAATAAATAAATAAAACCTTAAAAAAATTTTTTTTCATTTATTTTTAAAAATTTCACATATTTATTTGATAGTGGGTGGAGCAAATGAGCACAAGCAGGGGGAGCTGCAGAGGGAGAGTGAGAAGCAGGCTCCCCACTGAGTGGCGATGGGATTATATCCCAGGACCCTGAGAGTAGGACCTGAGCCAAAGGCAGCCGCCTAACCGACTGAGCCACCCAGGTGCCCCTCCTGCTGGTTTAGACTAAGAACTTTAAAGCAGGTGCTCCTCGAAATAGAGAGCAAATGGGAAATCCTGTGGACATGGGGTCTCGTGACTATACAGTTGTCAAGACTGGGTTTGAGAAGTGACCTGACTGCTAGGGACATTCAGTGGGCAGGTCATCTGTTCTTGAACAGCAGCATTTCTTTAGTCCTGTGTGGCCTTCTCTTTTGATTTCCTGAAGCACTCAGTGACTCCTAATTCCAATACTCGGAGCTATCCGATCACAGTTATTTGTTGCAAATTATCTTTTCTACTGTATTAGGCTTTCTTGTAAGCTGATCATAATAAACTCTGGTTGATAGCTCACCCGTTTTTATTTATTTACACACACATATATGTAATACATTTTTTTTTTTTTAAGATTTTATTTATTTGGGGCGCCTGGGTGGCTCAGTGGGTTAAAGCCTCTGCTTTCGGCTCAGGTCATGATCCCAGGGTCCTGGGATCGAGCCCCGCATGGGGCTCGCTCTCGGCGGGGAGCCTGCTTCCTCCTCTCTCTCTGCCTGCCTCTCTGCCTACTTGTGATCTCTCTCTGTCGAATAAATAAATAAAATCTTTTATTTATTTGACAGAGATCACAAGTAGGTAGAGAAGCAAGCAGAGAGAGGAGAAAACAGGCTCCCTCCTGAGTGGAGAGCCCGGGGCTCCATCCCAGGACCCTGGGATCATGACCTGAGCCAAAGGCAGAGGCTTTAACCCGCTGAGTCACCCAGTCGCCCCTGTAATACATTTTTATTTAAAATAAGCGTGAGGCTTGAACTGATGACCCTGAGATCAAGAGTCCCGTGTTCTACTGACTGCGCCCATCCGGCACCCTCACCCGCTTTATTTAAGTTGTTTGCTTTCTCCTCAGACCTAGCAATTCTACTTCTAAAAATTTATCCTTAAATTAAAAAAGAAAAAACAACAAGGATATATGAAAAGGTTTGTTATAAGAGTTTCATTAAAGCATTTTTTTTTTTTTTTTTAAGATTAAAAGTGTTTTGGGGATGCCTGGGGTAGGTCAGTCAGTTGAGTGCCTTCAGCTCAGGTCATGAACTCTGGGTCATGGGATCAAGTCCCACATCGGGTTCCTTGCTCAGTGGGGACCCTGGTTCTCCCTCTACCTGCCATTCCCTCTGCTTGTATGTTCTCTCTCTCTCTCTGACAAATAGATATATATATTTTTTTAAGATTTTATTTACTCATTGGACAGAGAGAGTGCAGGCAGGCAGAACTGCAGGCAGAGAGAAGGAAGCAGGCTCCCCACTGAGCAGAGCTTGATGTGGGCTGGGTCCCAGGCATGCGATGATCCCAGATCGTGACTTGAGCCGAAGGCAGAGGGTTAACCCACTAAGCCATCCAATAATCATGGGAAAATAATCTCAATAATCATGGGGGGAAAAAAAAGATTTAAACTTTTTTTTTAAGTAATCACTATACCCAGTGTGGGGCTCGAATTCACACAGTGAGATTGAGTTACTCCCTCTACTTACTGAGCCAGCCAGTTGCCCCAAGGTATTATTTTTAATAGTGGGAAATTTAGAAACAATTTAAAGGTCCAACATTAAACCTGTCATGTATGTATAGACATTCACCTATCTAATAATGTTTGTAGAAGGGCACCTGGCTGGCTCAGTTGGAGGAGCATGATCTTGAGGTTGTGGGTTTGAGCCCCACGTGGAGTATAGAGATTACTTAAATAATTAAATAAGCAAAATTAAAAAACCATAACCTTGTTTAAAAAAAAAAAGTATTTGTAGAGTACAGTGGTACAGGTTCTGGATCCAGACTCTGAATTCTGCTTCTGCTACTGCTACTTGGAACTGTGTGACCTTGGGCGAGTTTCTTTGTCTCCTTTTAAAATTGTGGTAAAATACACATAACATAAATTTTACCTTTTCAACAATTAAAAAAAATATATTTTATTTCAGAGAGCACAAATGGTGGTGGGGAGGAGCAAAGGGAGAGGGAAAGAGAGAGAATCCCAAGCGGATTCCACACCAAGCCGAAGTGGCACTTGATCTCCCCATCCCAAGATGATGACCTGAGTTGAAACCAAGAGTTAACTTGCTTAACCAACTGAGCCACCCAGTTTCTTAATGGAATTATTCATTGTAATCACATCTTTCTTTAGGGCATTCTGAATGTCAGTGAAGTTAATGCATGTAAAAAGCATAGACTGGGCCATGTCCTAGTAACACTCAAACACTGTCTATCATATATATTTTAATTTACGAATTTTATGGGGACACCTGGGTGGCTCAGTTGGTTAAGCTCATCTGCCTTTGGCTCAGGTTGTGATCTCAGGGTCCTGGGATCTAGTCCTGCATCGGGCTCCTTGCTCAGAAGGGAGTCTGCTGCTTCCCCTGCTTTTGTGCTCTCTCTCTGTCTGACAGATAAATATTTTAAAAACCTTTTTTGTGTATGTAAGATATACAGCATGACTTGATATCCACAGTGGGCTGATTATTATAGTCAAGCTAATAAGCATGTCATTTCCTTATATGACTTTTTTTTTTTTAGTAATGATCACGACCTGAAATCTGTTGTAGCATATTTCCTGTGTTTAGTACAATATTAACTATAGTTATCCTGCCTGCCTGCACATTTGCTCTCTAGACTTAACTCATCCTGCAGAACTGAAACTTTGTACCCTTTGACCAACAAACATTAGCTGTTGTTAAAATATTCAATACACAGATACTCACACAAATAATTTTTTAAAAAGATTTTATTTATTTATTTGACAGATCACAAGTAGGCAGAGAGAGAGAGAGGTGGGGGGAAGCAGGCTCCCTGCTGAGCAGAGAGCCCGATTCGGGGTTTGATCCCAGGATCCTGAGATCATGACCTGAGCTGAAGGCAGAGGCTTAAACACTGAGCCACCCAGGCACCCTTACTCACAAAATTTTTTTTTTTAATAATTTTTTTAAAGATTTTATTTATTTATTTGACAGAGAAATCACAAGTAGATGGAGAGGCAGGCAGAGAGAGAGAGAGAGAGGGAAGCAGGGATGCTGAGCAGAGAGCCCAATGTGGGACTCGATCCCAGGACCCTGAGATCATGACCTGAGCCGAAGGCAGCGGCTTAACCCACTGAGCCACCCAGGCGCCCCACTCACAAAAATTTTTAACTGGAGATTTTTTAAATGGCATGTATAGTTTAAATACAAGAATAGAAAAAAAAAAAAAAAAACTCCCAAAGGATTTACCTTTCTGGGTGATAAGATAATCTTTTTTTTTTTTTTTCTTTAAGATTTTATCTATCTGACAGAGAGCAATAAGCAGGGGAATGGCAGGCAGAGGGAGAAGCAGGCTCCCTGATGTGGGGCTCCATCCCAGGACTCTGGGAGCATGACCCCAGCTGAAGGCAGACACTTAAGGACTGAGCACCCCAGGTGCCCCAGATAATCTCAATTTACTTCTCTGTTTTTTTCCCTCCTGTAATTGTCATGGTTTTCTTTTGTAATAGAAAAAAATTTGCATATGATTTTATTCTGGTGTCTGTGGGTAAAAACACTGAGAGGTTCCTAGTCGGTTAATCCTAAAAAGGACAATTTGATTTTTCACTTTATCTTAGAGTTTCATTTGTTCCCTTTGCTTGACTAATTATTTACATCAAGATTATTGTGGCATGTATACAGTTGTGTCCAAAATACTCTCACAATGGCCACTTCCTAAGGGTAGCCTTAAAATTGCATATAGTTTGTTAACCTTATTGTGGTATTTTGTTTTTCTTAACTGTAGTTTCCTGTTCTTTGGATTTTTTGCATGTCAACATTAAACTGAAAATATTTTGCTTTGGGGGGTTAATAAGCCAGACAGAGTGGTGTTGATAATTCAAGGAAATGGCCCAAGCCATTATCAATTAAAATTGCATAAAAAGCCAGGTGTACCTTGATTAGAGGTTTCTAAGGTAGAAAGCCAGGAATATTCTAAATTCCCGTGGCCTGTGGTATTAAAACTGTTCTGTAGTGAAGGTGGGGAGAGCAGAAGAGGCCATGAGTGGGTCAGGAAGAGTGAGGGCCAGCGAAACACACTTGCAGTGCTCGCCGCTGGGAGCTTAAGACTTCTCAGCAGTGTTGTGTGTTCTCTTAGCAAACCTGGTTGTCGTCGTCATTTTTTTTTTTTTTTTAAAAGATTATTTATTTGAGAGAGCACAAGCAGGGGGAGAAGCAGGGAGAACAGCAGAGGGAGAGGGAGAAGCAGGCTCCCCACTGAGCAGGGAGCCCAATGTGGGGCTCAATCCCAGACCTGAGCCGAAGGCAGACACTTAACTGACAGGAGCTACCGAGGTGCCCCAGCAAACATAGTCTTAACGTCTGCTTAGATATAGATCTCTTTTCTTCTTAGTTTTAAGTGAGCCCACCTCAGGTATATATGCCATATGGATCCCAACAACCTTCGGTGCACCTGGGCCTGCCCAGAGGTTTGTATGGGTCCTAGTATGGGAAGCATGGCCTAGACAGTGTGGGACTTTTTGTATGGAATCAGGTGGGAATTGTTGATAGTTGGCATGCTTTGAGAGAGCTTCCAGGTTTATTCTACCAATATCAAATGCCTGCTGAGCTGAGAATCTTTGAGGGTTGGGCTCAGAGATTGAAGGAAGTTGACAGAGAATTAGGGCAAATCCATAAAGTTATGATTCTGTGCTGTATTGAATAGGTATTGTATTAAGTGCTTTATTACGTCCCAGCAACCCTGTGAGATAGACCTTCACTTTTGTTTATAGGACAGTACATTACAGATGAAGTTACCCTTTTTTAAAAAATACTTTTAAAAAAGGATTTTATTTATTTGACAGATGGAGATCACAAGTAGGCAGAGAGAGGGAGGGAAGCAGGCTCCCCTCTCAGCAGGGAGCCCGATGCGGGGCTCCATCCCAGGACCCTGAGACCATGACCTGAGGCAAAGGCAGAGGCTTAACCCACTGAGCAACTCAGGCGCCCCTGAAGTTACCCTTTCTTTAAAAAAATTTTTTATTTTGGGGTGCCTGGGTGGCTCAGTGGGTTAAAGCCTCTGCCTTCAGCTCAGGTCATGATCCCAGGGTCCTGGGATCAAGTCCCACATCAGGCTCTGCTTAGCAGGGAGCCTGCTTCCCTTCCTCTCTCTCTGCCTCTCTGCCTACTTGTGATCTCTGTCAAATAAATAAATAAAATCTTTTAAAAAAGATTTTCATTTTGGAAGTTTTTATGTGCTTTAGGTATATGTTAGGTATATGTTTTATTAAGTGAAACTATATTACTAGCTTTCCTTCTGTCTCTTAACAAAAAAGGAAAAAATATTTTGTTCTTGAGGTTAAGTATGGAGCATATTTTATCTTCAGATACAGAACCTTTGTCTTTATATAGATAATTGCATCTTGAAAATTGAAGTATAGGGGCGCCTGGGTGGCTCAGTGGGTTAAGCCGCTGCCTTCGGCTCAGGTCATGATCTCAGGATCATGGGATGGAGTCCCACATCGGGCTCTCTGCTCAGCAGGGAGCCTGCTTCCTCCTCTCTCTCTCTGCCTGCCTCTCTGCCTACTTGTGATCTCTGTCAAATAAATAAATAAAATCTTTAAAAAAAAAAAAAAGAAAATTAAAGTATAACTAGAAGTAGTAAAATGTCTAAATCTTAATTGGACAGTTCAATAAGGTTTTATTTCCCTCATTTTCTTTCCCTCCCCCCCCAACTGCCCCCCTCCAGCTTAAAATATAGTACATTTCTGGCCCCCAGAAGGTTCTTTTGTGTCCATTCTTTTTATTGATTGATTAAAGCATATGTGCTGCTGAAGTGAGCACTTTTGTGTCCATTCCTAATCAGTAATCTTCACCTTTTGGCTGGAATCACTATTCTGATTCTGTTACTATAGATTAACTTTGCTTCATCTTGAACTTCATATAAATGAAGTATCCAGTATGTACTCTTTCTGCCCCGGCATCTTTTGCCCAAAGCAATGTCATGTGATTGACCCGCATGTGATTTATCACCATTAGAAGTATACTGAAGCCCGTATTGGTTTGATTCACAGGGTTGTTTTTTGGTCCCTTTAGGAGTATAAAACAGTGTAAGTGGAAAATAAGTTCAGTTTTCAAGAGTGCTGTATGAGGTACCCAAGGTAAATGCATATGGCTGATCATGACCTAGAACATGCAAAGGAAAAGTCTTGGTGATAACGCAGGTACCAGGCTTTGTGTAGAAGGAATGAGACCCGTACTTCGAAGACACGTGGGCACTAGAGGTTGGATAGGGGGTGGAGTCGGTGCTCCCAGCATGTGTTTGTGTTTGATGAGTGCGAGAGATGGAGGGCAGTCCTAAACTTGGCCTCCAGACTTGGCCCAGGTCAAGGAGGTGCTTTCTTGAATGTCAAACCTTTGAGGTATTTACACTTTGGAAAGATTCATTGGGCAGTGGTTATGGCATTGCAGGAATGTCGGCTGTGCAGAGCTCAGGGTCAGGAGGAAGATCTGGGCTGGAGAAAATGAACACAAAATGGGTTATAGCTGTGGGAGTAGACCTAGGCTCCTGGCTAGAGTTCTAGAGTGGTGTGGTTCACCAAAGGTGGGTGTTAGAATTGCTCAAGAGACTTCTTGGAAATATACTGGGTAAGCCTACCTAGGAGCTTCGATTGGTGCTTCTGGGGTCACAGCAGCTACTGGGATTTTTGAAAACACTTCAGTTTATTCTGATGTCCGTTCCCTCCTCATGCTGCAGATGGCAGTCAGTGAGGAAAGTGGGGCTTGGGCTCCCCTTTAGGACACACATCCCACAGGAGAGTCAGGAGACCGCAGTCTTGCTGTCTGGATGGGCAAGAGAGCAGTGTTCAGTGGGTCCCAAAGGTCTTGTTTCCAAAGTGGCCGTGGTGTGCCTGTTGAAACGCTGCCACAACAGGGAGCTTGCCAGCTTCCTAGGCAGTCATTTTGGGACCATTTTGAAGATCAGAAAAGGTTTTTGGTGAAATAAGCCAAACTGTCACAGGGTGGGCCTTGAAAGGAGCGCAAAGCTAGTCTACCCTGCATGGGTTACTCAGTCCTGGGTTATAATGACGGTTTTCACAACTGCCCAGTTTCCTTTTCCCATCCCGATCCTCTGCAGTGCTTACTACTCCTGTGTAGCTTTCAAAGCCTCTGTTATGATCCTCTTTAAATTGTTCCTCTTGGGACACCTGGGTGGTGCAGTCAGTTAAACATCTACCTTTGGCTCAGGTCATGGTCCTGGGGTCCTGGGATTGAGTCCTGTGTCTGGCTCCCTCCTCAGTGCTTCTCCGTCTCCCTTTCTGTAGCTCCCCTGCTTGTGCTCTCTGTCAAATAAGTAAATTAAAAAAATTTAAAAAGGGGGGGGCAGAAATTCAGCCATAAAACCTCACATGCCCAAGTCCTACGGTTTATGGGACAGTGTGACTAAAGTAAATAGTCAAGGGCAGGGACTTTCCAATGAGTGTGATTACTGTAAACAAATATGTATAAGAATCAATAAGAAACATCCAAAACAAAATGGCCCATCATTTTGGTGTAAGTTTAGTAAAACTGCTTCTTTAAGTTCCAGGAAAAGGCAAGACCCCTTAAAACTTGTTTACTAGTAAACATTCACTAGAGTGCAAAGGCAATTTTATTTTGGCAACTGAGGACAATTCATGAGTCAAGTATTGATTAAATATTTGAGCACCTGGGTGACTCAGTTAAGCATCTGCCTTTGGCTCACATGATCCCAGGGTTCTGGGATTGAGCCCCACATCGGGCTCCCTGCTCATCGGGGAGCCTGCTTCTCCCTCTCCATCTGCCTGCCCGCCCCCCTGCTTGTGTTCTCTCATTCTCTCTTGCTTGTTCTCTCAAATAAATAAAATCTTAAAAAAAAAAAAGTTGAATTTGGTCTTACGTGTCATATTAGAACTGAACACTTTAGGGGAGTCTTGAGGTAGGGACATGGAGGCAAGGCTGCCTCAGTGGGCTCTGAGCTCTGCTTTCTCTTCTGCTTGGAGAGGATCAGATTTACTTATCACACTGGTAGAATGACAGGCGAGAGGGTGGGTCAAATAAAAGTTAGGATGCATAGGCTCAGCACCTGGGTGGCTTGGTTGGGGGGTGACTGCTTTTGGCTGAGGTCATGACCTCACAGTCTTGGGATTGACTCCCCCATTGGGCTCCCTGCTCAGCAGGAAGTCTGCTTCTCTCTCTGAACCTACCCCCCCCCCTTTGTCTCTCAAATAAAAAAATTGATAGGCTCAATGAAGAGGATGAATCCAAGATGAATTAAAGATATACACTAGGTCTACACTTGTGATGCCTCTACTCCATCTCAAAAATCCAGAAGTATCTTACCTATACAAGGAGAGAGGAATAAATGATCTCTATTTAATGCTGGTCAAAATGCCTGATTGGGGGGAATGTCTTATTTGAGGAGCAGTAGTACAAAGAGGAACAATTTATTTGCTTATTTTTTACTTTTGTTTTTATTATTATTATTTTTAAAAGATTTTATTTATTTGACAAAGACAGCAAGAGAGGGAGTACAAGTAAGGGGAGTGGGAGAGGGAAAAGCAGTGCTCTTACCAAGCAGGGAGCCCTCAGTGGGGCTTGATCCGAGGACCCTGGGATCAGAACCTGAGCCAAAGGCAGATGCCTAACGACTGAGCCACCCAGGCACCCCTATTTACATATTTACATATTTATTTAGTTATTTTTTAAAAGATTTTATTTACTTAATTTGACAGATCACAAGTAGGCAGACAGGCAGGCAGAGAGAGAGGAAGGGAAGCAGGCTCCCCACTGAGCAGAGAGCCTGATGTGGCTCAATCCCAGGACCCTGAGATCATGACCTGAGCCGAAGGCAGAGGCTTTAACCCACTGAGCCACCCAGGCGCCCATTAGCTAGTTATTTTAAAGATTTTACTTATTTGAGAGAAAGAGAGCATGAGAGGGAAGGTCAGAGAGAGAAGCAGTCTCCCCGTGGAGCTGGGAGCCCAATGTGGGACGCCATCCCAGACTGCAGGATCATGACCTGAGCTGAAGGCAGTTGCTTAACCAACTGAGCCACCCAGGCACAAACCCCCGCTTTTTATTTTTTAAAGATTTTATTCGTCAGAGAAAGCGCAAACAGGGTGAGTGGCAAGCATAGAAGATAGAGGGAGAAGCAGGCCCCACAGAGCAAGGAGCCTGATGCAGGACTTGCTCCTAGACCCCCAGGATCATGACCTTGGCCAAAGGCAGATGCTTAACTGACTGACTTGACTTAACCCAGGCGCCCCTGGATTTTTGCCTTTTGCCTCTACTGCTACTAACACCGATCTCTTAAGTGCTCATAAAGTAGTTTCCAAGAGGAATTTGTTTTATGTGCTTTGTTACCTTTGATATAAATAGTTTTGAAGTTGGTGTTGAAACTGCTGTATAACCAACCATATACAAAGCTAATGTAGTAAGGATATGTTACTGTATTTGAAATACGTAAATCTAATACTGGAAAAAGCAATCTCTTTAACAGGCTATGCATCTCTATGGTGCCTCCTCTTTTTTTTTTTTTTTTTTAACTTAAATTGAAGAGATTTTTAAAAAGGATTTCATTTGAGAGAGATTGAGAAGGTAGGTAGGGGAAGGGAGAGAGAGGGACAAGCAGACTTTGCACTGAGCCCAGAGCTTCTTGACTTGGGGCTGGATCCCAAGACCATGACCTGAGTGGAAACCAAGAGGCAGACGCTTATTGGACTGAACCACCCAGGCCCTGCCCCCCCCCCCCCCCCCCTTTATTTAAAGCGCTGACTGAATGTCAGGAACACTGGCAGCTTACCTAATTTAAGGCTGAAGATATATGGACAGGCAATAAAAATAATGACCTTGGTACTTTGAGATAAAATATTAAGTTATTTTTAAGGTGTCATTTAACCTTTGATCGTAGACTTGATGATTGTTTTGTATAAATAAGATTTTGGTTTTAAGTAATCTCTACCCCCAATGTGGGGCTTGAACTTACAGCCCTGAGACCAAAGGTCTTTCTCATGTGCCACCGAAGGAACTAGCCAGGCGTCCCCAAACATTCTTTCTGAATTACTGGAAGTGCTAGGGCAGCAGCTTGAAATTTACAACAGACTAGTTGATGGTTAGATACTAGATGATCATGCTTTTTAGGGTATCAGCAGTTGCCTTCTTGCATGGGCTGAAGAGGGGTGCTGTCATAGCTACAGATAAAAGAGCTGAGGTGCTGAGGAATGAACACTGTAATCCTAAGGTTTCTTGAAGAACGTAATTTTCTGAATAGATGATATATTTTTGTTTTGCTTTGTAGATCCAGGTCAGTGACTTCTTTAAAGGCGCTGTTTTAAAACTTTGTGTCTTTCAGTATATGCTATCATGCTATCATGGGGCTTGCTTCATGGCAGGTCTTTTTTTTTTTTTTTTTTTAAGACTTTATTTATTTGTCAGAGAAAGAGCAGAAGCACAGAGTGCTGCAGTCAGAACAGACAGAGGGAGACGCAGGTTCCCTGCTGAACAAGGAGCCCCATGTGGGTCTCATCCCAGGGCCCTGGGATCATGACCTTGAGCCAAAGGCGACCCTTAACCGATTGAGCCACTCAGCTGTTCCCCACTTTTTTTTTTTTTTTTTAAAGATTTTATTTATTTATTTGACAGAGAGAAATCACAAGTAGATGGAGAGGCAGGCAGAGAGAGAGAGAGAGGGAAGCAGGCTCCCTGCTGAGCAGAGAGCCCGATGCGGGACTTGATCCCAGGACCCTGAGATCATGACCTGAGCCAAAGGCAGCGGCTTAACCCACTGAGCCACCCAGGCGCCCTGTTCCCCACTTTTTTAAAACCCACCTGTAAGACCATGACTTTACAGGCATTATGTTTGTTTTGCAGGAGAATCAGATTAATTTGCTTGCACAGCCCTCAGACTTGGGGACTTCTTTCATTGATTTAGGGTTGTCTTTTGCTCCCTTTATACTTCAGGAGAGTTCCTTTGAGTATTCGATGGGATTTTGTCTGGTTTACCACAGTAATTGCATACTTAATACCTAATGGCTTAGTCCTTAGAAAACTGATTGTTTTGGTATATAATTCTGAGTGTAATTCTCTAAATATAAAGTCTTCAGTAACCAATTGTTGGCATATCTGTGGACCGATGTCTGAAGATGATGGCGATGGATTCCCATCTCTGGGTTACCCTCAAGGATCTCCGGGTTGGTAGAGGGCGTTGTTAGTGGGGCTCCTCTGGATCAAGAGCAAATTCATCTTGGAAAAGGGTATTATTGCTCTAATGTCAGATTTGCCAGTTCTCCTTCTGTCGTCTCCATTCTAACTCCCCCTGAAATCTAGTAGCACTGGGAAAAGTTATATCTACCTTGGCACAATAATCTGGCCACTGGTCTATTACATATTTTAAAATTATTTTATTTAGAGAGTGCACATGAACTGGGGGAGAGGCAGAGGGAAAAGGGTGAGGGAATCTCAAGCAGACTCTGTTGAGTGAGGATCCTGATGTGGGGCTCAGTCCCACGACCCTGAGATTACAACCTGAGCCAAAACTGAGTCGGATGCCCAACTAGCTGCGCTACCCGGGATCCCCAAGGTTTTATTTTAAAGTAATCTCCTCACCCGGTGTGGGGCTTGAACCCACAACCCTGAGACCAAGAGTCACATGCTCCACCGATGGAGCCAGCCAGGTGCTCTTGGAATGTAAGACTGTTAATTAGATATAAACTTGGAGGTGGCTTAATGGGAAGGGGTAGTGTCCCAGTCCTTACAGGGACAGGGTTTCTTTCTGGGTCTGAGAATATTGTGAACTTAGATCTTGGGAACGTCTGTATACATTGTGAGTATACCGAAACCACTGAGTTGTATGCCTCACATGGGTGAATTTTAGGGTGTCTGAGTTCTAAGTCACTGTTTTTTTTTTTTAAAAGATTTTATTTATTTATTTGACACAGAGAGAGATCACAAGTAGGCAGAGAGGCAGGCAGAGAGACAGAGAGGAAAGCAGGCTCCCCGCCGAGCAGAGAGCCCGACGCGGGGCTCGATCCCAGGACTCTGGGATCATGACCTGAGCCGAAGGCAGAGGCTTAACCCACTGAGCCACCCAGGTGGCCCTAAGTCACTGTTTAAAAAAAGATCTTATTAATGAATTTTAGTGCAAAGACGATTGATTACAGAATTGCTCGTGATTTCCTGCTTTCCCTTTTCCATTCTCCAGATCTCCCAAAGCAGTTGAAACGAAAGATAAGAAACATTAAACACTCTTATCTTCTGGTGTTGGGGAAATGCTGAGTGGCCTTGAATTTGTGTGGTGAAAGTTGTTTACGCAAGCCTGAGTCTGTAAGCCCAGAGATAAGAGAAATCCGGCTGAAGGCTCATTCAGGCAAAAAGTGATCAGACAATCGTGCAGACATGCCTGATGGAAAATCTGGGATTTCCTGATATTGGTCCTTTAATTTATGGACCATTCTAGGCTGTCAACAAAGTAGTTGTCTCAAGTGAAATTGTGATACACGCTACAATGTGGATGAACCTTAAAGTCTGTAAGCTCAGTCACAAAAAGACAAATGTAGGATTCCACTTATGTGAGCTGCCTCAAGTAGTCTGATTCATAAAGTAGGATGGTGTGGTTGTCAGAGGCTGAGGGACAGGCAAATGGGGGAGGTATTTTGAACAGGTACAGATTTCAGTTAGAGAAGATGAAAACATTCTGGAGATAGATGTTGGGAGTGGTTGCACAACTGTGTGAATTGTACTTAATGCTGCTGAGCTATACACCTTAAAGTCGTTAACATGTGGGGAGCCTGGCTGGCTCAGTCAGTAGATCTTGGGGTCATGAGTTCAAGCTCCATTTGGGGTATAGAACTTACTTAACAGGGGCATGGGGGTGACACAGCTGGTTCAACATCCGACTCTTGGTTTCGGCTTAGGTTGTGATCTCAGGGTTGTGAGATTGAGTCTACATCTCCACATGCTACGTGGAGTCTGCTTGAGATTCTCTCCTCTCCTTTGTCTGCTTCTCCTGCTTGGGCGCTCTCTCGATTAAATAAATCTTTAAAAAAAATTAAAAAATGGGTAAACTATTAAATTCTATGTTAAATATTTTTAAACACACACAAGGAAGAACTCAGTTAAGAGCGGAATCACTGGAGGGGCACTTGGGTGGCCCATTTGGTTGAGCCCTCCATGTTTTGATCTCCCCTCAGGTTTTGATCTCAGGGTTCTGAGTTCAAGCCCGATGTTGGGCTTCACACTGGGCATAGAGCCTACTTAAAAAAAAAAAAAAAAGGAGGTGCCTGGGTGGCTCAGTCAGTTAAGCATCTGCCTTGGCTCAGGTCATGATCCCAGGATCCTGGGATTGAGCCCCACATCAGGCTCTGTGCTCAGTGGGGAGCCTGTGCTGCTCCCTTCTGCCTCCTGCTATGCCTGCTTATCTTCTCTCTCTCTCTCTGTCAGATAAATAAATAAAATCTTAAAAAAAATAAAAATAAAATCACTTGAGAAGTAAAGTGGGTAGGACACAGGTCTGGCTTCCTATCAGACTGCGCACCGGTTTCAATGGCCTAGTTTCTGCTACCGTCCTGAGTATGTGTGAGGAGCAAACCAGATGCTCAGGTCACCACCTGCTGTACCTTCCTTCTGATCCTTCCACCTGTCACTCATGGAGCATCATCTCCTGTGTCCCAGAAATTGAACTCTGCACTGGAGAAAGATGAAAGTGTGCCCCGAGGTGTTGATAATCCTGAGGGAGGTTGGGAGAGATGGATTTGCTTCTAAAGAAGTGTCACATTGCATAGTGGCCATCTGTGGTAGTAAGTGTGGGTGGCACTATTTAGGTAGTGTTGGGGGGGTGACAGTGAAATGTCTGGAAACCTCATTTAAAATAGTAAAATCAATACGTGGCTGAAATTTGATACTCACAGATGCACTCTTTAAAAAGGCTTTCTATAGAGGAAGAGTCATTTATACCCTGAAAATTCTTCACAGAAATAAAGAAATCCTCATGGTGCCAGAGGAGCTAGGAACTTTGTGTGAGGAGCCACCAGGATGAGGGTGAGGCCGACTATCCGGTGGCCCCTGTTTCCTGAGGCAGCAGAAGGCAAACTCACAGCTCGCGAGTTCCTTCAGGAACTGACGGTCTGGTCAGTGGAGGATACCAGAACACAAACAGGAGAGAAAACGTGTCTACAGAGTGTCCTGTAACAAAACACCATGGACGACATGGCCTATCAACCACAGGAATTTATTTCTCACAGTTCTAGAGTCTTGGAAGTCCAAGACCAGGGGCCCGGCAGATTGGGTGTCTGGTGGGGGCCTGATTCCTGGTTCACAGCAGCCTTTTGTTGTGTCCTCGTGTGGTATGAGGGGGTGAAGGAGCTCTCTGGGGTTCTTTTTCCTTTTTTTTTTTTTTTTTTTTATTTTTTAAAGATTTTATTTATTTATTTGACAGACACAGCAGGAGAGGGAATACAAGCAGGGGGAGTGGGAGCCCACTGAGGGGCTCTGACCTGAGTCTGAGCTTAAGGGTTGAGCAACCCAGGCACCCCTGGAGTTCCTTTTATGAGGGTTGTAATCCTTCAGGACCTGATCACCTCCCACAGGCCTGCAAGCCAAATACCATCTCCCTGGGGATGAGCACTTCAACATACAAATTTTGGGAAGATGGAAACATTCCATAAGTAGCACAATTTTTTTTTATTTTTTAAAGACTTTATTTATTTATTGGACAGACAGAGATCACAAGTAGGCAGAGAGGCAGGCAGAGAGAGAGGAGGAAGCAGGCTTCCTGCTGAGCAGAGAGCCCGATGTGGGATTCGATCCCAGGATCCTGGGATCATGACCTGAGCCAAAGGCAGAGACTTTAACCCACTGAGCCACCCAGGCGCCCCAGTAGCACAATTTTTATATTAAAAAAAAATTTTTTTAAATACAGCCATGTATAAGTGATTGAAAATCAGTAAGAACCAGTTATGGAAGGGAAGCATGAAAGTCCAGTGGGTCAGTGACCATGAGCTTGGACAGTCTAGTTTCAGAACGCATTTTAGACGTTGTTAGTGTTTTTAGGGAGAGCTCATTCTCGGAGGCCGTTTTCATCTGTTAGATTCTCTACTGGGGAGGAGGAGGAGGTGAGGGAGGGTGGGGGAGAGGTGAGGTGAGGCAAGGATGTGATATTTTTGGAACAGTTTGAAATACAAAGTAATTTCCTGATAAGATTAGTTCCTCCTAAGTTAAAACCCAACTGTGGTCGGTCTCTTAGTAATGAAATAGAGTGGACAAGTTTAGAAAAACTGGGTCTCTAGCTCTTACGCTTGAATCCCACTTAAAGTTCACTTTAGGATAAGAGAGGGATCAGTTTTTGTGGAGTACTTTATTTTGATTTATTTTTGAATTTTATAGTAAATCACAGTCTGTTTCCCTGTCACTTTTCTGCATGGGGGGGAGCACACTGTTGCACTGATTTGAAATACAGCAAAAAAAAAAAATTTTTTTTTTAAATATAGCAAATTTTGAAAGAAAATATAGAAGAATGCTAAAGATAAGAGTTATTAACAATGGGGGCACCTGGGTGGCTCAGTTGTTAAGTGTCTGCCTTGGGCTAAGTTCATGATCCCAGGGTGCTGGGATCAAGCCCCACATTGGGCTCCCTACTTGGTGGGAAGCCTGCTTCTCCCTCCCACTCTCTCTGCTCGTGTTCCTCTCTTGCTGTCGCTCTGTCAAATAAATAAAATCCTTTAAAAAAATATTTATTAACAGTGTTTCTGGAAACAAATCCTGTTCCCTACCCCTGAAAAGGGACACTAGAAAATAATTACACCAAAAGTGATATTTCTACTTGCTAATTCCATAATCATTCACCAGTTACATTAAGAAGCTGTTGCAACAGGTATTTATTTATTTTTAAGGTTTTTTATTTATCTCTTGACGGAAAGACGGTGAGAGAGGGAACACAAGCAGGGGGAGTGGGAGAGGGAGAAACAGGCTCCCTGCTCAGCGGGAGGCTACACTGCCCCAGCCAAAGGCAGAAGCAGATGATTAATTGACTGAGCCACCCAGGCGCCCCTGTAATAGGCATTTAAAAGGAAATCATGAAAACGATCGTTGTGTTTAAAGGTATGAATACTGAGACGTTTATGTTGGCCTAAGAGAACTATTGTCTAAACCTGGCTAGGTGCTATAAGGGAGGAATCCAACTTTGTATTTCATAAGTAAGGTTACCACTAGGTCATTAATCTGGGATTTCTTGACCTTTAAGGAGTAGGTCACAAATCTTATTTTAAATAGGTGGTGATACTGTCATTTGTTTTATCTTTTAAATGCAGGGAAATTTCTTTTTAAAATAAATTTTCCCCCAGTGACTAAGATAATACATACTCAGTGCACAATACTTGGAAGTTAGAAAAAATGGGAGAAGTTTCTGGAAAATCTCTTCCTTTCAGGCAGTCTGTTTTCAGGATAGTTTTTGGTTGTGGTTTGAGAAAGCTTTGTCCCTGCTGGTTTGCTTTTATCTAGATGAGCCATCCTTTCTGTTTTGCGTAACACATTTGTGGACGACTTGTCAGAGACCCCACTGTCCTTTTCCTGCCTCCTGTCTCTGGTCTCTGGCATGTGGAGGATTTGGGAGGTAGTCACCTAGCCTCACCCCATCAACTTCCTGTCTCGTTTTCATGGGCGCACTAGCAGCTTTACTTTGCATTTGTTAAACATTAAAGCCAGTAAGGGCACATGGCTGGCTCAGTTGCTAGAGCGTGGTTCTCTTGTTCTTAGGGTTGTGAGTCTGAGCCCCATGTTGGGTATAGAGATTACTTAAAAACCTTAGAAAAACAAAAATTAAAGTCAGCAGAACATACTGCAACAACCTTATACTTGGAAACGTCTGGGTTTGTTTTTAAGTCTGGGGCTTGGCAATCGGAAGGCTTTCTCTACAGGGGAAGAGCCCCCTGTGGGAGGCACTGGGTTCAGATTCTGGCCCCGCTATTCTGGAATTGTAGCCATGACAGACAAGTTCAGCTTGGTTTCTCATGTGCAAGGGAAATAAGGTTTTTGGGTAAAGTTACATGATTTACTAGATGTATGGCCAGCTTTCAGAAAGTGCTCTCTCCATTGATGTTATGCCCAGCAAAACCTGTTTGTTTCTTTCATTCAGAAATCTTTATTGAGCACCACCTGTAGGCCAGGCTTTACTCTAGGTACCAGACACCAAAACAGGGAGGGAAAAAAAAAAAACCCTGTCCACAGGGAGCTCAGATTTTTGTGGGGAAGGCAGTAATAAACTAGATAAATGCCTACTTTATGTGATTATATTAAGTAGTGGTAGGTCCTAAGGAGAAAATCGTAAAGAAGCATGGAAGGTGTGTGTGTGTGTTGCAGGAGAGGAAATAACTGAGTTATTTAACCTGTAATGTAGCTGCATATTTTTTCCACGTGTAATGGGTTTTTATGTTCTCGTTGGAGGCCAAAACTTGCCCTTTTGTGGAAGTGGAACTTCTTTGCTGTCCCTGGCATGTTTCTGGGAGGAGGTGGGTTCTCATCTTGCCTGGCTGGGAATGCCGGCTCCGGTAACAAAGGGTTGGAGTGCTGTGCATCTCTGGGTATATCGTGGAAAGTGCTTACAGTAGTGTCAGGCATTCAGTAAATTTTAGCCCTAGTATGCTAATGCTGTTTAGCTCTTCTGTCTCTTTGTTACAAAACTCAGAAGTTTTAAATAGAAACCAGAGGGGCGGCTTTCTTGGAAAAATTGCCCAGTGTTAGGAAGCGGTAATAACGTGTCAGATTTGGAGCACAGACGTAATGTGGACCCTCCTTCCCCGGTTTCCCACACTGGTCACTTCTTTCTTCAGATCTCATTATCTCTTTTCCCCCTCTTGAACCCCTGCGGCCATCCGAAGGAACAGATTTTTTAAGGCAGGAACCATGGTTGATGTATGAACAAAGACCATTTTGTGTTGCTATCTGTTGAATCAGGCAGAAGGAAGAAACACATTCTCATAGCCTCGTCAGGTTTCTAAGAATGAATGTACTTGGATAAAAAGAGGATAAGAAATCAGTAAAGGTGTGGTGCATGCTCAGTGAAGGAAAAACAGAAACAGCACTTTTCCTAAGCTTGAGTCCTATCTTACTGACTGGCTAAATACGAGATTTAGAAAATAACAGAAATCCATCCAGGGATGTGAGCTTATTCTGTGTGATCTCTACCTTCAGTTTCTCCTTATTTCTCAACAGCGCCTTTTTAGTTCAAGCAATATGGATTCTGTTACCGATATGAAAAATTTATACTTAAAAAACTTTATTTAGCGCTACTGTTAATATTTCAGATCTTTATACATTATGTCTGCCCCAGTTTAATAGTGGTCATGAAGTCAGTGGTTTTTTTTTGGTTTTGTTTTTAAGATTTAAGAGAAAGAGAGGGAGCGTGAGAGGGAAGGGCAGAGGAAGAGGGAGAAAGGATCTCAAGCAGACTCCCTGCTGAGTGGGGAGCCCCACCTGGGGCAGTTCTGAGATCAGGACCTGAGCTGAAACCAAGAGTTAAGAGTCTTGACTGTGCCACTAAATCAGTTTCAATAGTTTTAAAAAAAAAAAAAAAAGGTCTAGGAGTGCCTGGGTGTCTAGGTGGGTTAAAGCCTCTGCCTTCAGCTCAGGTCATGATCTTGGAGTCCTGGGATCGAGCCCCACATCAGGCTCTGTGCTTAGCAGGAAGCCTGCTTACCACCTCCCTCTCTGCCTGCCTCTCTGCCTACTTGTGATCTCTCTGTCAAATAAATAAATAAAGTCATTGAAAATATTAGGACTACCCCTCCTCTGCTTTAAAAAAAAAAAAAAAAAAAGGCTTACTGGGTTCTTTGTTGGTTATTGTATTTCGTGAGCTATATTATCCTCTCAATTCAAGAAAGCAGTGACATATAGTGGGCAGTTTAGCGTGGCTCTGGGTTAAGATGTCAGCCTCTTTCTCAACCGTTGTATAAAATTTGAGACTGATCGTAGTCTGTTTTCCCACATATGAAGTAATTATTGTCTCAAAAGGTGGTTGTGAGGGGCGCCTGGGTGGCTCAGTGGATTAAGCCGCTGCCTTAGGCTCAGGTCATGATCTCGGGGTCCCACATCGGGCTCTGCTCAGCAGGGAGCCTGCTTCCCTCTATCTCCCTCTCTGCCTGCCTCTCCGTCTGCTTGTGATCTCTCTCTGTCAAATAAATAAATAAAATCTTTAAAAAAAAAAAAAGGTGGTTGTGATGATAAAATGGATACATATATATATGTGTCTAACACAGGGTAGATGTTAGAATGAAATCCGATGGATTTGACTTGTCTCAGGAATAGTAATTTTTTTTTTAAAGGTTTTATTTATTTGACAGATATCAGAAGTAGAGTAGTGGTGATGATGACCGTAGGCAGCCTCACACTGTGAAGTGGTTTGTGGTGTACTACGGTTAACTCTGAACAGGGACCCTCTGAGGGTAGGTTTTTCTATGATAATTTTTTTTGCTGACAAGAAGCAGATTAAGAGATTTAGAAAGTCCTGAAAGATGTTAAGAGATCACTTTTTGTTGGTCAAGAGGACATGTGTTTTAAAAAGTCATGGGAGGAGGCGCCTGGGTGGCTCAGTGGGTTAAAGCCTCTGCCTTCAGCTCAGGTCATAATCCCAGGGTCCTAAGATCGAGCCCTGCATCCGGCTCTCTGCTGAGCAGGGAGTCTGCTTACTCCTCTCTCTCTGCCTGCCTCTCTGCCTACTTGTGATCTCTGTCAAGTAAGTAAATAAAATCTTTAAAAAAAAAAAAAAGTCATGGGAGGTTGCTGATAACAGTTGGCAGTAAGAACTTTCTTAAGGAAGCAGTCCAGTGTTTGATGGGACGGCCACCAGGCCTGAGCTCTGCCTGGGACTATGACCCCCTAACCATGCCTCATCATGCCTACGGCGTCCAGCTCTTCGAAGGCCCGTTGGATGGCATCCCAAAGGTTGGGTGTAGTTGCATAGCCTTTCTGACAGTTCCCAGGAAGTGTCTGCTTTTGCTTTCTTCTCGGTCGATCTATCCAGCCGAGAAATAACTGGCTTAATACTGCTGGTTGTGACTTCTGACTGGTTTCCACAGGTGAGAGACCAGCCTGAAATCTGTTTTGCAGGGAAGAAGTAGGCTGGAACAGTACAGCAGACAGTTTGGGCCCCAGGCAGGCGGTCATGATGTATAGCGTGTTCTCCTTCAGGGGACCTGATGTTGGGGTTCTCTGGGCAGCTGGGAACTTGTGGACCAGGATTTGGCCGTCCTGCAACATAGCAATTTAGAACTTTCAGTACACCTGATACCCTAGTTACTTGGAAACGGAAATTCTACGTTCTAGAATGCAACATTTTTTTCTCCTCATGTTTGCACTTCTTTCATCTTTCAGTGCTGACCTTTTAGTGAGTACAGAGAGAAGTTGATTTAACAGGGTTTTTAATTTAAGACGGGAGACCTAACACACCCATATGAGCACCTTGATTGGATCAAGAAGAGCTATAAAAGGCATTTTCTGGAACAGATGGGGAGCTCTTAATTTTGAATGGATATTGAGACGGCCTTACTGATTTTCTTAGGTGTGATAATTTAAAAGTGTTTTGATTATGTGGGAGAAAGAATGTCCTTATTTAGAGATTCATGCTTAAGGATGTAAAGAGTAGCGTGTCCTCATGTCAGCAGTTTAGAAATGGTTATGCAAAAATCAGTGAAGCCCACCCCCTATAGAGGGGTGGCATTAAGTGCCTTGAGGACCGAGGGCCTGACCCATGGCCGCACACAAAGTATTTGCCGAGTGGGAAGCCATTCCCAGGAAACTAGTCTGCGCTCTTCCTGCCTGCTGTTTCCCCTTCACTGAGGTCCTCAAGGGTGTGTCTCTGGGAAGATTCCAAGCACCTTGCACAGGGCTGGGCACGTGGTACTCTGTTGAAGGAATGGGGAAGAATGTGACTAGCACAACCATTTGAAACTCTTAGCAGCGACCATTTCAGAGTGAGCTGTTGTGTTTTCCTTGCAGACTTACTGACTGGCAGGAATCCAGGAATGAGGGGCAGTCTGTCTGGTTTCTCATGAGTATTTTCAGGAAATCAGGCTGAGTTCCTAACAGATCTGAAAAAGGAGTGGCAGGGCATTGGGTGGTCCAGACCAGATCTCCAAGACTAATGGGTTTTGCAGAAAATAAGCAGGTGCCACTGTGCATAGGAAAGCTGGGCTTTCTGGAACTTCCCACCCTAACTGTCGGAATTTGGTTTACTCTCAGGCTGGGCTGGTAGTCAGAGGTTTTAAGAGGCTGGTGGGTAGGTTTGGCATTGCTCTCAGGTTATGAAGTGTTGTTTAAGCCGTTCTTGGGTGGTATAGGAAGGAGGGAAAGCTTATCATTTTGTGCACATTTATTGCCCGTTGCCCATGTGTTTTATGTTCAGTGTTCTCTCAAGCAGTGCAGTGAGAACTAGAGTCAACTTTCTTCCCTAAGTGCTAAGCAAATACAGAGTTCAGGCAGAGAGTGAAAATAGTTACAGAATGCTGATTATTTATTTTCTGTTTAGGATGAGAGAAAGGAGGCACAAAGGAAAGAAACCATTTACTTCATATATACATTTGAAATTTTGTCCCGTCCCCCCCCCCCCCCCCCCCCGCCGCCCTTCTACTGAGACATTCAGAATGGTTAACTGAAACCGCCTTCTAAAAATACCCTCTAGCAGCACAAAGTATTTTCTCTTTGTCTAAAATTAGCTGATTTGAGCTCAGTAGTCTGGTTTCCTAAATCCTTCCATTAGGTGCTTTGGCTGCTTCTCTTTAGTTTTATGAGTGATGGGGAAGCAAACTAGGAAGGACTCCATCTTTGACAGAAGAATTTACAAATATCTGAGGCTAGTTCCAGGTTAAGTCTTATCTCTTCCAGGAAGGCTTCCCAAGCTGTTTCTGTCCTGGGCTCTCCTTTTCTTTCTTTTTAAAAAGATTTTATTTATTTGAGAGAGAGCGCCATGAGCCCGTGCTTGCACAGGCCTTGGGGGGTGGAGGGTGGGGGGTGAAAGGCAGAGGGAGAATGAGCAGAGCCCTGATGTGGGGCTCAGGATCAGGACTCTGAGATCATGACCTGAGCCGAGGCTCAACTGACTGAGTCACCCAGGCACCTCTGTGCTCTTTTCCGTCACCTGTCTTCCTTGATAACACCGCTCTCCCTGTCCCAGCCCTGCCTGTCCTGAAGGGCCTCACCTGTGCTCTGCTCCCTGTTCTATCCAGTGCCTCACACGACCGTTTGCTGAATGTTTAAGCACTTAACAAATATTTGTCAAATGTCAGAGCTGGTCCGTTTACTGAGCAGGAAGAGAGGGAGATACTATTTGGTGGTGGTGTTCACAGACGCCTATCTCTTCATGGGAAAATTAAGGAAGTGGGAGCTGAAGAGAAAGCAGGAGAGATATTAGCTGAGTTGGGAGTGACTGGGAAATGTTGGCCAGGTCAGAGTGCGGTGGTAGAGAGCGGCCAGGCTGATGAGAACTCCTCCATTCCTACCTTCCGTCTGCCTGAGCCCTAGATGGCACTGGGCACTTCGAGGTTTGTTGATGTTTGTAGAATACTGTGCGCTTTTGGAAAATGTGGTTTACCTGCCTCAGGCGGGAAACAACATTGGTTTTGTGGAAGTTAGGTATACTTAATTAGCTTGCATTTGTCAATTTCTGAAAACGTTTTTCAGTAATCTGGAGCGTGTGTTTCTCTTCCAAATCCCTTGAAAGAAGGGGGTCCTAACTTCTCTTTTAGACTCATAGACTTTCCGTCTTAGAAATGTTCCCATTTTACAGCTGTTGGGATGTTCAAGAAGGACCACCTGTCATCCCGTTTCCCCTGCCTGAGTTCTGGATCAGTTCGTTGAGAAGGAAGACCAGAGTCAGGAAGAGGTAGACGGGTGTTACCTTTATTGCTGACAGTAGACGAAACTGATATTGGAGAATGTGGCCTGCTGCGTGGACAGGTGGTCTCCCCGAGGCTGAGCTCCAGTGCTGGGCTGGGGATAGTCCCGCTACAGGCTCAGAGCAGAGTGTGAACCCCCATGTGATGACTCTGGTGCACACTCATTTTTCCTTCCAGACCCACTGATCCTGTGCTTCTTCCTTGTCCAGGAGGTAGGCTCATGGGTGGAGAGCGGAGGCCTTTTTTTCTATTAAGAGGTAACAAAATGACACCTGTAGAGGTGATGTCCTTTCCTAAAGTCACAGAGCTAGCTGGCAACAGACTTTTCTCCTGGGCTCTAGAGACCATTGGTACGCATAGAAAGGGCATGGTTTTGGAGCTGGACAGGCTTACTCTGTCACCTTTGCATTCGTTTATGCATCTGCACTATGGGATTAGTCTTCCTCTCTCAGGGACTTTTGGGGGAGGTTTTCAGTCAATTTAACCCATGTTTAATAACCTGGGCTCGTGCTCCATTGCCTCCTCATGAGCAGTGCAGAGCTTACCCCAGCTTGTCTGTAATATTTACCAGCCCGTATGTTCCTTCTTTTTAATCCTGGCTTAGAGCCTCAGGAAACTTGGTGATTGGGAGGTGTTTCTCAGCAGATTGGGACTTGGAAATTGAGTATTTTAATTTTGATATTTTGGGAGGGAAACTGTTATTCCTCACGAAGTAAAGTGCTATATTGAAAGAATTTTACATGTCCTACACCCTGTAGACAGGATTTGCGTTACACCTGGAATTGATTTTGTAGCCAAGAGTTGAGCACTGTGCCTGCTTAACCTTGGGGAACAGATGCCGTTCTATTTCAAATATTCTTACTTCTTTTCTAGGACATTCGTTAAGTGGCTGTTTAAAGATTTTGTTTAGGGGCACCTGGGTGGCTCAGTGGGTTAAGCCTCTGCCTTCCGCTCAGGTCATGATCTCAGGGGCCTGGGATCGAGTCCCACATTGCATCGGGCTCTCTGCTCAGCGGGGAGTCTGCTTCTCCCTCTCTGCCTGCCTCTCTGCCTACTTGTGATCTCTCTCTGTCAAATAAATAAAATCCTTTAAAAAAGATTTTGTTATACAATTTAGAGGACTTTGAAAAAGTTCCCGAGGTGGAGGGTGATTGGGGCCTAGGGGAAACGGTGAAAATGGGAAACAGACACATATTTGTGCAAGGGACCTGGTCCAGAAAGTGTAAAATGGGATGGAGCCCAGTCTCCACGTTTCTTGCAATGTCCTGGGTGAAACCTCCCCAGGCCCTCCAGGTCATTCTGCATCTCTGAGCGGGTGCACATCCTGTGTTCAGTGCTTTGTGCGAACCTCCTCTTAGCGGCTGCTGCTTGCTTCCTGTCCAGATCCTCAGGCTAGCGAGACTCAGCTGTCAGGCTGGGTCTGCACCGCTCCGATACACACACGTTTGCCTCAGACCCTAATGCTCAGACTTTCCTGAAACAACGTTCTGTTTCTCTTCTTTCCATTTCAATTCTGACTTTTGCTTTTTCATGTGTTCCCAGCCCTCACAGGCAGCCAGAGGCACACCCCCTGCCCTCAGTCGGGACTGACCTGGCCTCCTGGCCGTGGGGAGCGGTGAGGGGGGTTGCTGAGTCCCAGCACTGAGGAAAGGTGGGGCGGGAGGGCACTTCCTCCTGGCCTTGGACTTCCCGCGGAGCCTGTAGGGAAACAGAGCTGGAGGGTGTGCAAACCCTCAGGGTTATACCAGCAACACAAACACTCCTGCTCAACAAAGACAGTTTAAAATGCTGTAAACACCCTCCACGCCCCCTGTCCCCCCCCCTCCCCCCTTACTGGCAGCTCAATTTCCAGGGCAGTTTTTGGGGAGGGTAGATTTTTAATTTAGAAATTGGTTGCTGTGAGAGGGTGACAGTAAAAACTGTCTTTCCTTTTTTGACAGTCTTTGGCAATAGCAGTTTTTGTTTTTGTTTTTACATGGTTAGAGAGGCTTTTTTATTTCCCAGACCACAAGGGCCTATTTTTACCTGGGACTCTCTGGTTGGTTCTCCCTAGGGGCTTCCTGCCTCGGTCTCTGTGAGGGCAACGGGCTGTCGGCTTTGGGGACAGTAGGAGCTGTAGTCGTCTCTCTGGAGGTGGCTTGTGCTCTGCCTGGGGTGTGGGCAGCATATCAAAGTGTGGCCCTTTATGCTGACAAAGTGCTGGATTGCTTTGTGTTTACTTTTTTAAAGGTTATTTTAAATTTTTTCATATGTGAAAGTCTTTTCTTTCCCTGCTTACCATTCATAACAGACTTCCGGAGAAGTTTTTGGAAGTTTTGTGCGGGAAGGAAAACCATCTCCAATCTCACCAGTCTGGCATAAGCACTGGTAACATTTTGGAATATTTTTCTTTCTAGTCTTTAGGCACGTTAAAAGATAAACTCCAACTGAGTAAAGTTTGTAAGATCTTACTGGCTTTAGTCAGTGATTCATGAATTGGGCAGCATCTTATCTGGCAGATAGTAAGGAACTCTGAAGAATTGTACAAAATGAAAGATTTTCAGGGAGCAGGGCCCACACAGGATGGATGGGACAATGACGGAGAAATTTAAAAAAAGCAAAGAGCAGATGGTGGCAAGGTCACCTTCCTCAGGCACAGCAGGGAGCCATCAGGCTGATGACCTCACTAGTGCTGACCAGGTGATTTCCAGATTGACCTGTTTGAGGTTCCACTCCTGGGGGAGGCTGAAACTCTTAAGTTAGGTCTTAAATCTTAGTCTGGAGACTTGGGTTTAGCACAGGTGACTCCATTTTGGGCTTGCTGTCCAACTAGGCACATAATTTATCGTATTGGAGATGCAATTTCTCCTCTAATTTTTTTTTTCCTTTTCCCATGAAAAACTCTCTGTAGCGTTCATGTTAACAGCCCCTGTAGGGTTCCTTTGAGATTTGAAAATATTGTTGAGCTATTTCCTTAATGCTGGGAATACAGTTTCTGATTTTTAAACGAATTATCTGTGGTCCTGTATAGATTATTTCTGTTTCCAGTGCGGGGGCTTGAACTCATGACCCTGAAATCAAGACTGAGAGCTGAGGTCAAGAGTTGGATACTTAATGGACTGAGCCACCCAGGTGCTCCCAGATTACGAATTCTCTGATAAACTCTTAGTTGTATTAGTGCCTCATCCTCCAAAATTTAGGTTGAATACAGCGTTTGAAAACAGGGAAGCCTCCAGAAGCCAGGAGTGCATAGATCTGTTGTCCTCTTGCTTTCACTGTCTCAGTCCATGGTTGGTTTTCCTCCTCCTGCTTTTTTGGCTTAATGGGCTTTGAATTGGATGGATCCGGTATGAACCATGCTTAGCTTCTGTGCTGATGAACTGCATATCCTTTTATTTGCAAAATAGGGATAATAGTGGTACCCACCTACAGCGCTGTTAGAAGAATTCAGAATCAGGTTGTGAAGGCAGTGGCATAGTGTCTGGACTTCGGTGATAAGATTCATTAAGGGCAGCTGCTGTCACCTTCCTCCCTTCCTCAGTGCCTCCCAGAGATTTGGGTTGGCGAATTCTGCTTTCTGGTGTTGGAAGCGTGGCCAGAAAGGAAAGGGAAGCGGAATGGGGGAGGTATATTGAGAAGACCTTTATTTTTCCCTTCCTAAGTGCAGGGAAAGTTCAACTGTTTGTTCCTGGGATTGTCAGAACCCTCAAGGCGGTTGGTCTGGGCTGGGATTGGCCTGGGTGAGGGTGGGCGGGACCCCGGTGCACTCTACTTTTCTTGCAGGGGCTTCTCTCTCCCTGGTCTCTTCTTCCGGCCTTTGGGTCAGTTTGGGTGTCCCGTAACTCACCCAAGTCACTGGCTGGGACCAGCCTTGCATCTCTCCCTGACACGCTTCCGAGGACTTTTGTGTTTCTCACCCCATCGATGACTAAGCAGGAGGGCGGGAGAGGATTTTTGTAGAGAAAAGTTATCTTTATGTTTATGCTTATGTGAAGTCCTTCAAGGTCACAATGCACCTGGTATCTGTTTGAATTGCTCTGACGTCTTTCACTTCAGAGTACTTTCACCTCCTTGGTAGGTAGATGGAAGGTGAATCCTCAGATAAAACCAGCATCTGGGGCTGCATTTGTTTAAAAAAAAAAGGGGGGGGCGCGGGGGTGCTGCTGAGGTGAAGCTAGATGTGGAAGTGTCTAGTGAGAGTGGAGGGCAGCAGTGGGGAGTCTTTCTTTGTCCTTCATCGTGGGTTGCCTGTGGTGTGGAAGAATGCGGCCTTCTGCACATGGTCCTTCAGTCAGGCCTTTTTTTTTTTTAAGATTTTATTTTTATTAGACAGAGATCACAAGTAGGCAGAGGGGCCGGCAGAGAGGCTGCTGAGCAGAGAGCCCGATGCGGGGCTCGATCCCAGGACCCTGGGATCATGACCTGAGCCAAAGGTAGAGGCCTTAACCCACTGAGCCATCCAGGCACCCCCAGTCAGGCCTTTCTAAGGGCTATGAACAGACTTACTCAAAAGAGCAGCCTTGAGTGGAGTGTAGGGGAGGATACTTCAGGAAAGAGGGTTGAGTGAATGAATGGAAACAAGAGTGATAGGAAAGAGTTTTAACCCTGTGGTGTGCTTCGGAATTTCAAGTTTGTCTAGTTAATATCTTTCTTGGTCTGGACATCTGGCCTGAAAGGACTGACAATTCTTTCCCTTCTCTCATAGTGCCACCTCTGTATGTCAGATGGTATGAGAGTGAACGTGACATGGGTTTGGACTAGTGCATTAGTAAGGCTGCAATGAGTAAGAATTGAGGATTTAGAAATCCAGGCCTTAAGGAGTTAAATGCGACTTCCTGGACATTGCCTTCAGCAAATTGCTGTCATCCACACGTTTTAACTCTGTGTTGCCTGAAAACATAGAACTTAAATTGCTTTCACATCTTTTTTTTTTTCATGTGGCGTGAACTTTGACTCTGTGTTATAATTGGCAAGGAAGAACACCAGGTATCTTTTGGATAAGTTTGTTTCTGATAATTTTTCATGGCGTGCTGGCCCATAGACATTTCTAATTTTCTTGAGATATTTCGTTTTTCTGGTCAAATGAGGTAATGACTCCTACTTGCAAGGCCTCTTCCCTTGATTTTCAGATTCCTGCTCTTGGCGGAGCTGGCGAAGCCCGGAGCCTGCTCAGCTTCCCAGATGGGCTCCACCTGCCGCCTCCTGGTTGTTGCTGCATTCCCTCATGCTTCCTGTCTGGCTCATCTCCAAATGAGCCTGCTCATTTCCTTTCTCTGGAACCTCCCTCCCGTTACAGGCAAGGTTCAAAGGTTCCATAACCAATCCAAGGATGGGGAGGCCCCAGACCTGACCTGCAAACTCTGACCTTTGTAAGAGCCTCTGGCACCCGTGTGCTAACCTGAACAAGGACTGTGGCTCAGGAGCTCCGGTTTTAATGGCTCTTAGCTGAAGGCAGTGGCTGGCTGCTGGAGGACCCTCAGAGTCTTCAGCAGTGAGCTGTTTTAATCTAGAATTTAGGGTGGGCACTGTGTCACTATTTACCAGTGTGTGGTGTCTTTCTCACTTCCATCCAGGCTTCTCCGTGATAGCTTCTTTTTTTCCCAGTTAATTTTCCCAATACTCTGTGGACTCCCATTGTGGGCACTTGATTAGGGCAGTGGCGTAGATAGAATATCAGTATACCGGGGTGCCTGGCTGGCTCAATCGGAAGAGCATGTGGCTCTTGATGGGGGGGGGTCATGACTTTGAGCCCCACGTTAGGTGTGTAGAGATTACTTAAATAAACTTAAAAAGAATATTAGACAACTCACTGCTGAAGAGGACAGGGACCATAGCCCAAAGCCCTCTTAATAATCAGAGCTTTCCTTAAGGACGGGTCTTCCTCTGCAAACCCAAGAACCCACTACCTCTCCCATTCTGACCGAAACCTCAGAGCGGTGGGCTGTGGCCACATTCTTTTTCCAATTATGAAAGCTGATTAGCCGGATTTGGGTGTGCTTGTCTCTGAGGCCTCTAATAATCTTTCCTTTCTTTGTTACCCAGCTCACCTAGAATTTGAGAAAGTTAAACCAGTTGTGAAAATGTATCCCCTTTCAGAAATGAACAGCATCTTAATTGATTCCCTTTGAAAACATGTTGAACAGGGATTTGTGAGTCTGAGCGTAATCTGGTATGCCTTGAGGTTGGGCTCTCCAGCGGGGGCACTCTGAGGAGACTGGTCCCCCTCCAAGTTTGTTTTCTGGCTCCAAACAAATGAGTGGCTGTTGGACGATTGGCACGCGACCCGGCTTTGAAAGCACAGCCATATAGGGTATTGTGGACTGGTAACCAGGGGCTTTAAAAAGTGAGGTCATGGAAGGCCCAGATGAAACGCTCTTCATGTGGATCACAACTGCAATTAATCTTATTAACACCCTGGGCCCGTGCCTGCTCTCACTGCCCCGCGTGTGTGAGGGTAGTTAAGGGGCAAGCTTTGAAGGCCTCGCTCCTTTGATGGTGCAGATGGAGAACAGAAGCGTATAAAACTTTGTTTCTGCTGTTACAAAGGCCTTTTGTGTGCCCTTGCAGATGCATTAGTTTTGAGAAGCAAACCAAAAAACCCCACACAGATTGATAAGCGGTAGGAAAGCGGGGATGGATTGCAAATGCAATCTTGTAGATGTGGGCTCTGAGACCAGATAGAATCAATCCGTTGAAAAGGAATGTGCGACGGCCGCCTTCCAGCATCGAGCTGGTCCCAGCACCGTGTTCCCGAGAGGACGGTTTAAAATGCTGTCAGGTTATTGGGAGGCAGGAGTAAACACAGGAAGCAGCCAACGGAAGAGGTGCTGCGGCTGCTGGATCTGCAAGGACGGGGTGGCCCAGGGCCTGCTGAGACACGGAAGTGAGGGCTCTTGTGGGGAGGACTGCTTTCTGGGTGGGGTGGGCCTTGGGGGGGGGCACACGGTGAGGGGCAGGGTGGTGCGTGCACATGAGCTCTTGGGGGAGAGTTAAGGGTGGCTGAGAGGCAGGGGTGAGGCTGGGAGAATATACAGGCAGTAGACGGCTCCCATGGACCTTTCCCAAGTGTATGTGAAAGAGGCCTAGTGCAGGGCTCCATCCTTATAAGGTTACAGCCCGGTTCTATTTTTGAAGTCCATTAAAAAAAAGTCATCCTAAAACACCCACCTAGACTCCCTTCTGCTTTTTCTTTGTTGTTTAACAAGTAGCCTGGAGACAAAGAGGTGGTTTAAAATTGTCAGGTTCGACAGATGTGGTGTGGGTCTGCTAATATCACTGAATGAATACAGGATCCACTTACTAAGTGAATAATTAATAAAAGAAATATCTGTTCTTATGTAATTTACCCATCTGCTCCTAATTAATAATTTCACACGTACAACATTATTACAGGTCTGTTTTCTTAGTTTCCTGCTGTGTGTTTCAACCTGCGGGTCTTCTCAGATCCTATAGCATTCTAAAGTGCTTTGGGACTCACCAAGGAGGGTGGGAGAGGGAGAGGAGGTGAGCATCCTTTCCATCTGCAGAGCATCCTGGAGGAGCAGCGTTCCCTGGGGCGCTGTGGACTTGCTGGCGCTTTGCCCTCCCCCTTTGCTGGCTGCTTCTCCTACCCTGACATCACACTTAATGCCTCTCTCCCTACAGGGAGGGGTAGAGGGCTATGACAGTCTTTCCTTTTTCTTTGGTGTTGGAAACATGAACAGCAAACATCTTATACAGCAGCATAGGAGCGCCCAAGCTGAAGGTGGGCAACACGAGTCCCTGAACCCCCACCGGGAGGGGAGTAGTGCCCCAGCTCTGTCTGTGTCCCACTGTTTGTAAACATCTTCCCATTGGGTGGGGGAAAGCCCTGGACTGGCCAGGATGAGTCAGCATGCCATGGCCAGTCCCCAAGATAAGCGTGAGTCTCTAGACGTGGCACCCAGCCGACGACCGTCGGCGCTGGTGCCGTGAGAACACAGCAGCAAGCAGCACCCTGGACTTTTAAGGTCAGGACCAGTGGCATGAGGCACCCCAGAAACAAGTGCCTTCAGGAATGGAAATCCGTTTGACTTCAGCGTGTTACTTTACGTTGCTCTTGTGCAGCTTTCCCCAGCTTGTTGTTCATTCACCCTTGCGCACCCTACGAAATCGGTCTAGGTTCCCGTTGTCTGGTTGAGCCCCATGAGCCACACAAAGCCATTTACATTTAAAATATTATTTATTGGGACGCCTGGGTGGCTCAGCTGGTTAAGCGGCTGCCTTCTGCTCAGGTCATGATCCCAGCGTCCTGGGATCGAGTCCCGCATCGGGCTCCTTGCTCAGCCGGGAGCCTGCTTCTCCCTCTGCCTACCACTCTGCCTGCTTGTGCTCACTCTCGCTCCTCTCTCTCTCTCCGACAAATAAATAAATAAAAATCTTAAAAAAAAAAATTTAAAAAAATATTATTTATTTATTTATTTGACAGACAGAGATCACAAGTAGGCAGACAGGCAGAGAGAGAGAGGGGAAAGCAGGCTCCCCACTGAGCAGAGAGCCCTATGTGGGGCTTGATCCCAGGACCCTGGGATCGTGACCTGAGCCGAAGGCAGAGGCTTTAACCCACTGAGCCACCCAGGTGCCCCTTAAACTATTTATAATTAAATAAAAACAAAAATTCAGTTTCGCCTGTAAGTGCTCCCATGCCCACATGGGGCTGGTGACTCTTCCTCCGGACAGCACTGTCTGGAACGCTTCCCTCATGGTAGAAAATGCTGTTGGATGGCGCTGGTGCAGATCAGCAGGCTGGTCCTAATTTGAGAACTTTCTGGGCTCCCTCAGCATCTCTACCTACTTTTGGATCTCTGGGGTTGTGGGACCAGGAGTGAGAACGCCTTACAGGGACAGACTTGAGTGCAGAGTCCCAGCCTGAAAGACCCTCTCTGGGGCCTTAGTTGTGTGTGAGAGCCCTTCCTGCATTCATCACGGGGTTTCCACTGTGTACACTTAAGTGTACACAGCAGAGTTCTTTTCCTGCTAAAATGTAGTTCAGGAGCATCTAACTTGATTCGTGGAGAGTTTCTTTGGAGCCTCCAAACTGCTTGCTCCCTAGCTGCTGGAGAGGACTTTTACATGCAAACCTGCTTTGCTCTGCTGATAGGTCTTTCCCTGATCGTCGGGGAAAGCTCTCAGAGATTTTTCTGTTCTGGTGAGGTCCACAACACTTCATATGCTATCTTTGTTGGAACAGAGCCTGGAAGGAGGACATTTAAAGAGGTCATTATCAAGGCTCGTTACCACTGGAGCTGGCCCTGCCTCCACTCTTGTTTGCAGCAGGGGCTCCAGGCTCCAAGACAGGGCAATACCTGATGTTTTGTTCTGTACCCAGGACAGGCTCGTATCCTCTGGGTCACTCCCTGGGCCTCCCCGTCTTGTTGGTGACACTGTTAGGGGACTGCCTGTTTCCACAACTGCACAATGCGATTCAAAGTTGTAATGCATGAGTTCGGAATCTCGCCTCACTTCAAGGAAGCATCTCTTGGCCCGGTAAATTTACCCCTTCCACCGATAGATACAGGCTGGTTCCCACCCCTGGCCAGGAGTCGGAGCGGTTCCATGTCGGGGGCGGTGGGCCCATGGCAGAGAGCTAATGACTCCCGTTTACTGAGTGACCGTCATCAGGTGCTGTGCCTCCGTTGTCCCCCACTCAGAATCTGTGCCAGTTGTGTGGTTTTAAAAAAAATGACCACTTTTTTTTTTCCTTAAGATTTAAAAAATCTATTTGTCAGAGCGTGAGCAAGCAGGAGTACAGGCAGGCAGAGTGGCAAGCAGAGGCATAGGGAGAAGCAGGCTCCCTGCTGAGCAAGGAGCCCTAATATATGCTACTCCTGTCCCAGGACCCTGGGATCATGACCTGAGCCGAAGGCAGCCGCTTAGCCAACTGAGCCACCCAGATGTCCCCAAATTGTGTTTTTAAAAGGGTCTGTACTTTCATTTTTTAAAGAAAACACACAAGGGAGTGGGCCAGGAGTTGGACAGGCTTGACTAGGCTATCCTCCACGAGAGGGTGGAGAGGACTGTCCCAGCTTGAAGCGCTTGGCACCAAGCCAGGCGCCGGCAGGTACTGCATAGAATTGTTGAATGACGAGTTGTATTACATTTTCGTAGCAGCTCTTTAAAGTACATACTGGTTTGCACATTTTACAGAGATGAGAAAACAGATCCGGGAGGTTAAGTAGCTTGTCTTTGGTCACACAGCTAGGACGTGGCAGAGCTGGGATTCAGACCTAGCGAGCCTTGAGTGTACCTGCAGCGGCGGCCACCTGGTCCCAGGGCTGTGAAGGGGGAGCCCAGCCCCCCTCTCACTCGCACCTGGGAGCCGGTCTTCCTGGGTGCTTTTGTAAGGACCTATTTAGAAACTGTCCCTTCTCCCCTTCCCCCAGGGGATTTACAGGTAACAAAGCCCAGATACAAAAGTGGGTCAGGCCAGGTGGAGACATCCATCAGTGGGGGGATGCATATGCATCCCTGGTTACCAAGGAGTATGGGCCCCGCCCTTTGGGAGCCCCCAATCAAGGTGTGATAGGCTGGTTCAAATGTCTACTAGGGTAAATTGTAACTCAGTTGGTCACCTAGCATCACTGTGGAGTTTCCTGTGTGTGTTACAATCTCATTGGCCACCTGTGCGTGGCCAGGTCCGACCGCATGGCCTTTGCCCTTAAAAGCTAGCCTGTAAAACAGAGAAGGGTCGCCCTCTCTTGTAAGAGGTGCGGCCCCGAACGTTCGGTTAGGTTCTTGATGCTTGGCGTGAAATAAAGCTTTGCTTGACCTTCGCTTTGTATCAGTCTCGCTCCTTTTAATCACGGACCCATTATTGGGGCATAACACTTTATCTTGTTGTTGTTTAATTTAAAATGTGATTATTTTTAACTTAAAATATTAAGTTGAGATAAAATTTTCTGTTAATAGATAGGTTAGCAAGAAGGGCAAAGAAGTTCTCCGTCCCTTGGCCCAGAGAAAGGCTCCCCCCGCCCCGGGCTTGCTGATGAAAACACTAGAGGAGAGGCTAGTGGTTCATCATTTTCACAGAACAGATTCTGGAAGGTTGGAAGACTGAATGAAAAGTGGCTTATAAAAGAGAGGACCTGTGACTGCCCCCGCAGACACACCTGGGCGTGGCCTGGCAGCCTTTGAGCCCAGGAACAATAAGGATACATTCAGACACCTGCAGTAAGGATACATTCAGACACAGGCGCCCCGTGCCTTTCCGGTCCTCGCCAGCGCAGGTCAAGGTTAATGTCTTTACTGTTTCCTCTCTCTTGTGCTTGCCACGCAGGTTTTGAAAACCCCTCCTTATGTTCACCTTTTGCACTCTTTTACCTACTCTGTCCTTTGTGGGTAGCATGTTTTTTTCTCTCTCTCTCTTGTAAGGCCGTCTTCCCAAAGGCATTGCATTCAGAGGAGGGGCAGGAGGATCCTTCCCTATGGGAGAGGAAAGGCGGGGTGGGGGTTCTCTTGTAAAGGGGTAAAAATTTGGAAGCTTTCCAGTTCTAGAGACTTCCCCAGTTATGACACTAAAAGAAACCACTCCGGGCCGAGCTTGTGACTTCTCTGCCTTTCTCCCCGCTTCCGGACTCCTCCCCTCAGACGCTGCGTAGTTGTCATTTCAGAGGCCTTTTCCCTCCCCACCTTGCTCACTCCTCCCTAGCCTGTGCCGGAAGGTAAGCCCCGCCATGGTGGAGGTGTGGCACTCACTGTCCCCATGCTTGCGTGAGAGCCTGGCACACAGCAGAAGCTCAGGAAATACTTGCTCAGAGAGCAGCCCTTGGTCCGTGGCCATGAGGTGTGCAAGTGCTAGGTCAGTCGACTTCACATAAGAGAGGAGATCTTAAAAGTTCTCCTCCTCCAAAAAAATTATAATTATGTGAGGTTGATGAAGTTCTAGAACCTAGGTGAGGTTCGGTGGACTGAGGTCCGGAGCTGATGACCAAGAAAGAATTCTTGAGACATCTTTGATGCAAAATGGTGGTTTATTAAAAGCACGGGGAGGACCCGTGGGCAGGAAGAGCTGCTGCCCAGGGCTGTGAGGGATGGCAGGTTATGTACCCTGCGGTTGGGGGAAGGTGAGGAAAAGGGAGGTTTCAACGGAGTTTTCATATACTAAAGAGGGCCTACAAGGATACTGGAGGCCTTGAGGCTGGATCAGTGTTGTCTTTAGGCCAGCCATTAACATCAAGATAGTTGGGAGATTCTTGGTGGGATATCACAGTCCTGCTATCAGTTGTCTGATAGCCAGGGGAGACTCCAGTTTTTCAGGATTGTGATCTCTGCAATTAATTAACTATTTATGGCGGTCAGGGGTGCCTGAGGAATGCCACACAACATTACCAAGGGGAGCGGATGGAGAGGGGGTGCAAGGTACCAGCTTTTGCTTTGTCTTCAGCCAGCCTCCTGCTCCCTCATCAAGGTGATTGATGAGCTCTTTTAACTTGTGGGTGCTGTTTCGCAGTATATATGTGTGTCAGATCCCTTTGCAGTGCACCTGAAACAAAGTGTTGTTTTTCAGTTGTATCTCAATATTAAAAAATCAGGGTCCCAGCCTTTTAGGTATTAGTTCCTTCTGTGGGATCTATGTTCCAGTTGATCTTTTAATAACAGGGTGTTCCGCCTTGAAAGGATCTTGGAGGTCCTTGGGGCCCTCTCCTTTCTGAACTGCTCCTATGGTTTCCTTAGGTTTTAATCTCTGAGAAGGAAGGATGGTTGTCACACAAGTATGTCTCGGTTATGCCTGTGTAAGTGATCCAGGGGGGCTTTCTCTTTCCAGACCAGCTAGCTCCTTTGACTTCCTCAAGCTTCTGGGAATGCTGACGTGAGGAGGCCTAGGGGTGATTGGTGCTTAGCTAAGCATCTGCAGTGAAGAACTCCCTGGGGGCGCCCGGCTGGCTCAGTCTGTAGAGAGTTGGAGCCCTGGGCTGGGTGCAGAAATTGCTTAAAAATAAATTTTTTAAAAAAAAAGATGTTATTTATTTATTTGACAGACAGAGATCACAAGTAGGCAGAGAGGCAGGCAGAGAGAGAGAGAGAGAGGAGGAAGCAGGCTCCCTGCTAAGCAGAGAGCCCAATGCGGGGCTCGATCCCAGGACTCCGGGATCATGACCTGAGCCGAAGGTAGAGGCTTTAACCCACTGAGCCACCCAGGTGCCCAAAAATAAATTCTTAAAGAAAGAAAGAAAAAAAAAGGGAACTCACTAAATTGACTTGACCCTGCCTCTTTGCTCTTAATCATTCTCTCTCCTTTTCGTTCTTCGGCTTCTCCTGTGTCTTAACTTAGGCACTAAGCCCCTGTGGTGGGCATATGCTGCAGTATTGGTACGTTAGCTATTTTGTTCATTTTTAAAAAGTAACTGGTTTATTTTAGAGAGAGAGTAGGGTGCGAGGGAGGAGCAGAGGGAGAGAGTATCACAGGCAGGCTCCATGCTAAGTGACCCTGAGGCTCACGACCCTGAGATCCTGACCTGAGACCCTGGGACCCTGAGACCCTGACCTGAGCTGTAATCAGGAGTCGGATGCTTAACTGACTCAGCCACCCAGGCGCCCCTCTTTACTTTGGGGGTACTTCCACCACCAAGATTTTATTTGTTTATTTTGACAGAGAAGGAACACAAGCAGGGGGAGTGGGAGAGGAAGAAGCAGGCTTCTGGCTGAGCAGGGAGCCCGATGCGGGGCTCGATGCCAAGACCCTGGGATCATGACCTGAGCCAAAGGCAGACGCCTAATGACTGAGCCACCCAGGCGCCCCCACCTCCCATGGTGGGGGGGGGGTACTTAAAATTTTTTTTTTTTTAAAAGATACTTATTTGACAAAGAGACCGTGACAGAGGGACTTCAAGCAGGGGGAGTGGGAAAGGGAGAGGCAGGTTTCCTGCCAAGCAGGGAGCCTAATGTGGGACTCGACCCCAGGACCTTGGGATCATGACCTGAGCCAGAGGCAGCAGCTTAACCGACTGAGCCACCCAGGTGCCCCTGGGTACATTTTTTTTTTTTTAAAGATTTTTTCTTTATTTATCTGACAGAGATCACAAGTAGGCAGAGAGGCAGGCAGAGAGAGAGGAGGAATCAGGCTCCTTGCAGAGCAGAGAGCCCGATGTGGGGCTCGATCCCAGGACCCTGGGATCATGACCCGAGCCGAAGGCAGAGGCTTAACCCACTGAGCCACCCAGGTGCCCCCCCCCGGGTACATTTTTAATGGTGGGCCTTTGATTGCCTTGATTCCTAAGTGGAACCATCTTGCTCCGTAGGTCACACTGTTGAGAGCAGCAGCAGATCTTTGCAAAATTGCCATGTTAGGCCAGGAAGCACTTTTGAGATGAAGATGATTCACACTGCTGGTCTCTTTTATTTGCTCGGAAGTAGACGTGGGCCATTGAGCTGAGGGCACGGGATTAGTGGGCGACAGACTCTGGGTCAGAGCCCTGGGCATGCTGGATTTGGGCTTCTTTGTCACGGTGCTCTCATGCCCTGCTGGTGCCACATCTCACATTTGTGAAGTGGAGACCTCTTACTGGCCACTTCTTAGTATTTGCTGGGGAGAGCCTTGGGCAATCTACTGAAAAAGGAATGTGGGAACAAAGCCTCATTATCTTTTTCAGCTGTGGCCTGTGACCAGTGAATTGTGGATCGGAAAGAGCCGGGTAGTCAGGTGCAATGTATGTTTTGAATTTCCTTAGATATAGTCACCGAAGCTTCTGAAAAGTGACTTTAATCTACAGCTTTTTTTTCTTTCCCCTTTCCTAACCAGTGACACCAAATAAAGGATTGCTTTGGGGTTCTATGTTGGCAGACAGAAGGCTCCCCAAGGGACTTTGAGGCCCCCTCCTCCTGGGGAGATAGGGTGCTCTCTCTGTTTCTCCAGCAGTACCGACACCGACCCATCTGACTTCAGGGCGCTGCTAAACTTGGGAAGTTACTGACCTACTTTATAGTCAGCGTACCCCTATGTTCAGGCTCTGAATTAAAAAAAACTTGACACCTGAATGGATCAAGAGCCATTTTATGTTGGTTTTTTGTTTTGTTCTGTTTTGTTTTTGCAGAGTTTATTTATTAGAGAGAGAGAGAGAGAGAGCGCGTGCGCATGCGTGCGAGCACATGTGCACGCGCATGCAGGGGGAGGGGCAGAGGGAGAGGGACACGCAGACTTGCTCTAGGTGAGAAGCTCCATTCACAGCCCCGAGATCATGACTTCAGGTGAAATCAGGAGTTGGACAACTGACTGATGGAGCCACCCAGGCACTTCTGCAGTCCTTTCACGTTCTTTATTAGTGTTCCTGCCAGTTCTTTGGTTGCCACTCTCTGTGGCTTCGTAACACTAGCTCCCCATAAGAAAAGATGGCAACAGAGACAGGCTTGGGTAGCCTCTGGTAAAAAGGTAGACACCTCTTCAGAAGTTTTGTAGTGGAGGATAAATCAGTCCATATTTAGCTGCTCTTCTCTTTTTGACTTGAAGCTAGTTAGGACCCTTCATCCTTTTGAGTTACTACTCAGGGTTGAATGTGATCATGGTAGCCTTTGACTCAGGCAGGGACAGTGGGAACCTGTTTGTGTTAGTGGAAACAACACAGAGGACCCGATTAAAATTGAGTTTGGTCTGTTAACTAGTTGGGTCATCCCCAGATGAGTGTGTCACACAACTCCCACCCCAAGAGATCTCAGAAACTAGAGTTACTGAAGGTTGGTAGGCTTTGGGAGGGAGTCTCGCCACCACGGAACAGCTGAGTTTCTGCTGGCAGGTGAATTTGCTTAGAACTTGATCTCCTTTGGAAACTGGAATAATGTCTACTTGGTTAGGTTGTTGGGAGAGTGAAATGCAACACGAGGCAGGCGTCTTGGATAGTTGACTTCACGGGGTCCCTGCACACTGAGGTTTGGGCGCCTGTGACTGCATTTTTTTTTTTAAAGACTTTATTTATTTATTTGACAGAGAGAGATCACAGGTAGACAGAGAGGCAGGCAGAGAGAGAGAGGGAAGCAGGCTCCCCGCTGAGCAGAGAGCCCAATGCGGGACTCGATCCCAGGACCCTGAGATCATGACCTGAGCCGAAGGCAGCGGCTTAACCCACTGAGCCACCCAGGCGCCCCTGCATTTTTTTTTTAAAGATTTTATTTATTTGACAGAGATCACAAGTAGGCGGGGAAGCAGGCTCCCTGCTGAGCAGAGAGCCTGATGCGGGGCTTGATTGCAGGACCCTGGGATCACGACCTGAGCCAAAGGCAGAGGCTTTAACCCACTGAGCCACCCAGGCAGCCCCCTATGACTGCATATTATAGAAGGACGTTGCATACTATCCTGTGATGGTTGAGCTCTTTTTAGACAGCAAACCATTGGGGAATCCTTCAGTGGTAAGAGGGTTCAGCTATGTCGTTGCAACCACAGTGTGGAAGGTCAGAGCTGGGGTGAGACTGTAGGGGTTGGGAGTGGTGAGAGTGATAGGGGAGATCTGGCTACTTGTATCTTGACATGAGGATTTGTTCAGAAGGTAAGTTGCCCTCTGGTAGTTGTGTCTGATTGGGTCATTGGTGAGTGCCAGCTAACATCACTACCTTTTTGCTTATAAATATGGTGAAGCTATAAAGACCATAAGGTTCATAGAACATGTTAAAGGGAAGCTTTTGGTGTGTGTCTGTGGATACTGTTTAAAATGGAAATGACCAGTCTTGCACGTACTCCTAGAGAATGGTGTTTGTGCAGAAGGGAAATTTAAAAAGGACAGCTGTACAAAATAGTATTACGTGTTCCTTTTAGCTGCTGATAGATTAGTTTTATTCCATATAGCCCTCAGGAAGACTTGGTCTGAAGGAATGAAAGCCATGTTTGGTGGATGACCCGGGGATTTGACAGTGAGAGGGTGTGTGTATGCCTCGGTGCCAGTGTGTATGTTTCAAGGTGAAGTGCTCCAGAGTTCTTGTGTGGAATGCGAAAAGAATCCTGGCTTATCTGCATTTTTCTTTGTGCTTGTTCATGTGTAACATGGTTTGTTTTCCTTCTAGGATGTGGAGAAAGAGAAGGAAACCCACAATTACCTCAGCAAAGAGGAAATCAAAGAGAAAGTCCATAAATACAACCTGGCTGTCACAGACAAGTTGAAGATGACTTTGGTAAGCACCTACACCTGGCAAAAGACAGATACAAACTGTTGGTCTTCCCATCCATGTGTCTTAAAGTCTCTCAGTAGCACTTGAAGCCATTAAATGGTCAGGGTACGCCAGACGATGAAGTGGAGTACTTCTGCAGCTTTCAGATGAAAGTTCTATTTTGAAGTAGCTTTATCGCACCCATCAGTTAATACTTTAAAGTTTCGTGACCTGGGGCACCTGGGTGGCTCAGTGGGTTAAGCCTCTGCCTTTGGCTCAGGTCGAGATTCCAGGTTCCTGGGATGGAGTCCTGCCTCAGGCTCTGCTCAGCAGGGGGTCTGGCCCCCCCCTCCCCCTCTGCCTACTTGTGATCTCTCTCTTCTCTCTCTCTCTGTCAAATAAATAAAATCTTTAAAAAAAAAAATTTGTGACCCCGGAAAGATTTTTAGCATCGAGGACTGCCATCACCTCTTTAACATACAGGTGGTACCTCAAATTGTGATAAGGCTTACGTCTGTTTTCTCTTGTGCAAATAAGTCGGGAAATGTCGGGAAAAGGATTTCATGCTGGTGGGTTAGAATAGAATGGAGCCAGGATTCCTTCCGGCTGGTTGCCTCGGAAGGTGGGCAGATGTAGTATTCAGCTTCCTGCACGTTGTTTGGGTCTCCTCTGCATTGTTCGGGGCTCCTGCTCTGCGGAACTGAACACTGAACTCAGTGGGGAGCTGGTGGAGGCGGGAGAAGGCATGGGGCGTAGTGGCAGGGGAGAAGAGCCAGAGCAGAGCCAGAGTATTCATTTGCCTCAGACAGGACCGGCGTCTCTGCTTGTCCTCACGTTTGGTGACTTTCCTGGAGGCACCTGCCATCCTGTGGTGCCCGTTTCCAGGGCCCTTGGACTTCTGCCTCTCGGGCTGTTGGCTGTGAACTGACAGTTCAGCCAAGGACAGAGTGACTGGCTTAGAGCAGGTCCTGCTGAAGTCTGTGACCTTTGGGGGAGGAGTGCTACACGTAAACCCTTGTGATAAAGGATTCCTCCCCAGTGGGACGCCTTGAAGAGGAGGAAACGGGACACATGCTCTCGACTTTCTTCTTCATTACTCCCAACGGTGATGCTTGTCTGTTTCCAAACGCGCTTTTCATCAAAGGAGAAATACTGCACTCAACCATCGGCTCCCCCCCCCCCCCCCGCCCCAGAGATGACGTTGCAAAAATAGAAATTTGAAGTGTTGTGGAATACTTTCTACAAGAATGAACAATTGAGGGGCACCTGGGTGGCTCAGTGGGTTAAGCCGCTGCCTTCGGCTCAGGTCATCATCTCAGGGTCCTGGGATCGAGTCCCGCATCAGGCTCTCTGCTCAGCAGGGAGCCTGCTTCCTCCTCTCTCTCTGCCTGCCTCTCTGCCTGCTTGTGATCTCTCTCTGTCAAATAAATAAAATTTAAAAAAAAAAAAAAAGAATGAACAATTGAATTAGTATGGTAAATTGATCTTGTGGAAACGAAGAAAAGCAGTGGACCAAAAAGGGGGGTTTTTAAAAACGTTTTAACTGTCTGATTTCTTCACTTTTTAAAAAAATTTTTTAAAGATTTTTATTTGATAGAGACACATCGAGAGAGGGAACACAAGCAGGGTGAGTGGGAGAGGGAGAAGCAGGCTTCCCGCAGAGCAGGGAGCCGGATGCTGGGCTTGATCCCAGGACCCTGGTTTCATGACCTGAGCTAAAGGCAGATGCTTAAAAGCCACCCAGCGCCCCTAACTGTCTCATTTCTATGTAACACCTGAGGCTTTGTTTTACTAAAACACTAAAATACGTTTTTTTCCTGGATGTAAAAAGAAAAAGTGAAGAGCAGATGATTATTAACTGTTTTTGGTGACTAAGAAATAGTAGGTATACCATCAGCGAAGACAAGTGCTGAACTCAGCAAGTTGTGTATTTTAAATACGCGCAGGTTCCCCCCACCCATGAAAAGCGTATCTCAGTAAAATGGGTAAAAAAGTATATAGAAGGAGATACTAAGTTAAGACACGTTAAGACAAAAAAGACAAGTGCTTATAATATCTGTAGTTTGCATAGTAGCTGCTTGAGGCCGCCAAGATGCATCCCCCACGCCCTGCGCGATGTGGGGTATGCTGTGTCCAAACATTTTGGCGAAATTGATCATCTAGGACACGGGGTGATAGGCACTAGGAATGAGGTAGCTTGTTTGGGTTCTGTTCCCTCGGTTTTGGGTGTTTCCAAGTGACACACAGAACCTCTCCCCTTCCCTCCCTCCCTCCGTCCCTCCCTGATTTTATTTATTTGAGAGGGAGCATACATGTGCATGCGTCGGGGAGGGGAGCCCATGCAGGGACTCCATCCCAGGTGCCTAAGATCACAATCTGAGCCAAAAGCAGACGGTTAATGGCCTGAGCCAGCCAGGCGCCCCACGACCTTCCTTTTCTGTGTAATAGCTGGTTACCAGCTGCAGAAGTTTCCTTCCAGCCAGTTGGCCCCGACCCGTCTGCCACACACCAGTGTGTTTTGGGATTTGGCTGGCCTCTGCTTCGGTGGACTGTAACCTCTCCAGTGGGCCCTGACCTTTCACATGTGGTTTTGGAAGCGTCCCTCCCGGACCGCTGTCCCCACAGCACGAGGAGGCTTCTATTGCCACATCTGCCCTACAGACCCCATCTCTGGAAGCACTTTGCCAGGGTAGTGTTAACCTCCCTCTGAGGTCCTTCCCTTCGGGGCGATCTTTACTGAAGCTGTGCCACAGAGCAGTAAAAGCACAGAACCAGACAAAGAGTATCTTGCCTTTCATCTAACTGTGCGTTTCTTCCTGCTTCAGAATTCAAATGGGATTTACACTGGCTTCATTAAAGTCCAGATGGAGCTCTGCAGACCCCCTCAGACTTCTGGAAAACTCGCTCCCGGTAGCAATGGCTGTATGAACACGCTTCACATCAGCAGCATGAACACCGTCGGGGAAGTGATCGAGGCCCTGCTCAAGAAGTTTCTTGTGACCGAGAGCCCTGCCAAGTTTGCACTTTATAAGCGTTGTCATAGGGAAGACCAAGGTATGTTGCCAGGCCTCAGATGAAAATGATGTCTGCTTTTATGTCTTTGTCATCCTGAGCAGCAGGAATGCTGCTGGGTGTATGTATGTCAGAGCCCAGGGACAGGTTCTGGGAGCCATGGTGATCCTGGCTTAACCCTTTTCCCATTTCCTGGCTTTCCATATTCCTCAGTTGGACACTTGTGGGTCTGAGGAGTTTCAAGGCATCCACATGTGATGGGCATTTGTGGAGGATTTTGTGATGTGTGCACCAGGGGATGGCTTTGAGTTTTTTTGTAAGCCTTAATTTTAATGCTCTTCAGGATGAAAAAGAATGCTTTTGTGCTTGAAGGTTTCATTAGCACATTCCATGTTTGATATGCCTCTGAACAGGGGTGGTCTGGGGGACTTGCCTCCTTGGAGACTTGGAGGATGGGCAGGCGCGTGTGTTACTGCACATTTGCAGACTTCCTGATGTGCATGGCATCATCCCGGGTTCTTCTGTTTCCTGAGCTCACCTCGCTAGCCGTAACCCGGGGGTGGCACCCAGCCCCCCAGAGGCACATACAGTGGATAAATAACATTCTCCTCTGGGGTCTGCCTGTCTGAACTTCATGCCCACATGCAGCGAGTCGGAAGAGGATAGTAAGGAACTCTGTGAAACTGAACATGGTAGTTCAGTGCTCGAGCAGAAACTGATCACCAGCGGTGAATAACCATGATACTGGAAGTCATCAAGTGCTTGTTTGGAAATGCTTAAGATGTGTGGGCAGTCCAGCTACTTAACCTCTGCTTTTTTGGGGTAGAGCCTCCAGCAGCAATGGAGGAAATTAGACTAACTTGATGTGCTAGGCATAGCCTAGTTGCTGAGTGTGCATACTTCTCTTTGACCCCAAACCATGGGCTGGGCCCTGCAGAATACCAAGAGGACCCTAGGCCAAGGTTCCTACTCTCAGGAGGCCCCAAACTTGAAGCATGGGCATTTACATCTCCAGGGAAATAAGTACCTGTGATGTGGCCATATCCAGAAGTGCCAGGATACCATAGAGGAGCTCAGATGGGCTATCCGGCAAGCTTCGTTGCCTGCCCGCTGGACTTGAGCCGCATGGCCAGACAGTAATAGCATCCTGTTGAAATATTATCCTCATGGCTGGCAGAGTCTTTCAGCACTGCAGGCAGTGCTAGTACCCTGTGTGTGTCTCTGTGTGTGTCCCCATGTGTTGCAAGAGACACATGCCTGCAGCCAGCAGAGCCCGCGTTCTGACGGCTTGGTTGGTTTGCAGCGGCTCATAATTCTAAATTAATGTATAGAGAGATTCACTCTGACTTTGTTTTCTTCGATGGTATGTTTTTACTGTTTCTTAAAGGGGCTGCAGATCCTTTTGTAAGTGTATTATCTTGCTTTCTAAAAGGGGGAGCAGAATAAATGACAGGCCCATCCTTGGACTAATACCCATTAAAATTCATTCCTGAGGATTATTCCCTTTGTAATCGAGGCACAGTGCGTATTGTGCAGCTAGAACGGAACTAGCGTAGATTTCATTCCACCGCCGGCTGTTCACAGCGATAGGAGAGGAGGGCGGTGACTGGGTGGCTGGGTCATGGGCTGTGTTGCCTTGATCGGGAGGAGGGGCTGGAAAGCCAGGCGGATGGTCTGGGGAAAGACGGGATCCTGTGTAACCGGCTGCCTGTTTGCTTCTGCAGTCTACGCCTGTAAGCTTTCGGACCGGGAGCATCCGCTCTACCTGCGTTTGGTGGCTGGGCCCAGAACAGACACGCTGAGTTTTGTTCTTCGTGAACATGAAATTGGAGAGGTAAGTGATTGTTCATTCTTGCTTTCCACTGTAGAGAGCAGCTGGCCCTGGTTTACTGCTTGAGTCTAGTGACTCTATTTCCTCGGGGGTGGGGAGGGTTGGGCAGGAGGAGAGAGAATGCACGCAGGCGGGCATCTGTCTAGCTGCCTCTCTGTGTCTCTTGGGACGGGGAGAGGAGTCTGGAGGACAGCTTTCTGTGTGTTTCTGAAATGTCAGAAATGAACCCAAGGTTAGCCTACAATAGAATTTTTTTTTTTTAAACAATATCTGTTCTCTTGGTTTATAATTCTCAGAGGTGGGAAAAGAGCAAGTAAGAAATCTTTTTCCCACCCGAGGATCCCATTTCACTTCTTCTACCTCCAGATTACCCTAATGCAGCTAAACTGTGAAAGTTGATACTCTCCATATGTTTGCTACAAACCTCTCCAGGCTCATTCGTTTAAAGAGAAATAGAAGGAAATGGAATTTAAAAAAAAAAAAAAAGGAAATGCAGGAGTTTGTCTACCACGAGAGACATAAAACTTTGTAGAATCTTTTTTTTTCTTCTTGCCACAGTGATTTAGAAATTATGTTTGTATATGCATCATTTGTCATTTTGTCTCCAGGGAGGATTGAATTTAGGCCAGTTCAGTTGAAAAAAGCACTTTATATGGTCCAGCCACCAACTTTAAAAGGACACTTGAGTAAATTCCTGGGTCTTGGGGCAAGCCATGGGTCTCCGTCTTCTGCCTGAACAAGAAATGGCATGAATTGTCCATGTAGAACATTGTGTGATGCAGTGAGAATAGTTTCCAGGTTTAAAGTTAGGAAGCCAGGGGGTGCCTGGGTGGCTTGGTGGGTTAAAGCCTCTACCTTCAGCTCAGGTCATGATCCCAGGGTCCTGGGATGGAGCCCGGAATTGGGCTCTCTGCTCAGCGGGGAGCCTGCTGCTTCCTCCTCTCTGCCTGCTTGTGATCTCCGTCTGTCAAATAAATAAATAAAATCTTAAAAAAAAACAAAAAAACAACAAAGTTAGGAAGCCAGGAGTCCACTTCCTACCGGTCCTCTTGTGAGTTTAGGAGCATGACGTTAGGAGAATCTTCCAGTCTTCAGCCCTCAGTTTTGAAATCTGTGAAATGGGGCTAAAGACTTTTAAAGGTGGTTTTGAGTTACAAATTAAAAATACATGTAAACATGCCGTGTAAATTATGTATCTGTAAGTTGGAGCTTGATCTGGGGAGTTTTAGGAAGATAGTGCTTTTTTTTTTTTTTTTTTAAAGATTTTATTTATTTATTCGACAGAGATCACAAGTAGGCAGAGACGCAAGCAGAGAGAGAGGAGGAAGCAGGCTCCCCGCTGAGCAGAGAGTCCAATGCGGGGCTTGATCCCAGGACCCTGAGATCATGACCTGAGCTGAAGGCAGAGGCTTTAACCCACTGAGCCATCCAGGCACCCCGACAGTGCTGTTTTAATTAACAGAATATTCTATTGTAGAAAGTTTGTTCTCCTACTCCATGTTTCTTACTTTCTTTAATAACCAGGTCAGAATTCTCCAGACAGCCTTCTACCATTATGCCTACTTGGTGGTTTTATTCCATTTGTTCCATCTGTTTTACTTGTATTAGGTTATCTCTGGTCCTTTTCCCTCCCCACACCCCTGGGAGTTCCTGTCAGATATTGTTCCTGGGGCCCCTGGGTGATTTAGTCCCTTGAGCTTCCGACTCTCGATTTTGGCCCCCATCATGGTTTCCTGGTAGTGAGATTGAGCCTGGGAGCATTGGATGGGCTCAGTGCTCCGCACTCAGCGAGAGTCTGCTTGGGATTCTCCCCCTCTGCCCTGTCCCCTGCTTGTGTGCACGTGCTCTCTCTCTCTCTAATTAATAAATAAATAAACCTTTAGTGGAAAAATTGTTCTGCCTAAAGCCATGATTCTCAGCCTAGGACCCAGGGCCCCCTTTTGGAAGGTGTTTTGTTTGGAAAATAAATTTAAAAAACCCCTTCTGGTGATGCCAAGTATCTTTCTTGACCTTTACTGATGAATTAAAAATTTTTTCTTAAAGTGCCTGCTAGGGGCGCCTGGGTGGCTCAGAGGTTTAAAGCCTCTGCCTTCAGCTCAGGTCATGATCCCAGAGTCCTGGGATCGAGCCCCGCATTGGGCTCTCTGCTTCTCGGGGAGCCTGCTTCCTCCTCTCCCTCTGCCTGCCTCTCTGCCTACTTGTGATCTCTGTCTGTCAAATAGATGAAATCTTTAAAAAAAAAAAAAAAAAAAAAGTGCCTGCTAGGTGCGGGGTGCTTTTGGGGAAGCAACTCAGAGTCTCCAGGGCAAGTGGCAAAGCCCAGATAGTGAGAAAAGAGTAGGTAAAGAGTAGGTGAGGGAGACGCTTAGCAAATGATCCCCATAATTTTTAAATCTTTTGTGATCAGGGCTACATTGCTCAATGAGAGCTTCTCATAGGTGTTGTTCTGGGTCAGAAGGAACAGAGGAAGGAAATCATGGAAGACTTCTTTGAGGAAGTGGCATTTAAGCTGAGACTTGAAGGTTGAGTAGGAGTTTGCCAGGCAGAGTAGAGAAAGTGAGTGAAGCTAATGTAATGAGTGGGACAGTGTGAGAGAGAAAAGGGAGCTAGAGGGGTCAGGGTCTTTCAGACTTATCAGGAATGACTAGGGGAAGCCACCGAAGGATTCTAATAGGGGAGGGACATGCCTAGATCTGCATTTTATGAAGAGTATTCATATTCAGCTTGGCTCCTGAGGGAACAGATGGGGGAACAGAAGAGTGGTGTAAGGAGGTTATTGGGTGAGTTTGTCCCTCTGCTGGAGCAGAGGATGGTGAATGCAGAGGGGGGCAGCAGAGGTAGTAGAGAAGAGCAGGCCAGTTGGAGAGCTGTGTAGGAGCTGGTAAGATTGTGGGAAGTGGAAGAATGTGGCGGTGATGGTGGTGACTGCAAGGAGAGGCAGAGGAGAGTGGTTTCCGATGCTGCTGGGGTCAGGTAGAGAGGGGCCAGGTCAGCCGTGAAAATGTCTGGTGCACTTGGGGCCCTGAGTGCTTTGGCCCCAGTGAGATCCGCTGTGGAGAGCTGTGGAGGCAGGCAGAGGTGCGAGTGAGCCCGGGTGTCCTCGGAGGGCCCGGGTGCTGGGGGAGGGAGGCTGGGGAGCGCCTCCCCCCACCAACCCCACCTGTGCCGGCCCACGATCTGACTTCAGCACCTGGGTTTCTCCTTCTTGTGTCCTTGCACAGTGGGAAGCCTTCAGCCTTCCAGAGCTACAGAATTTCTTGCGGATCTTGGACAAGGAGGAGGACGAGCAGCTGCAGAGCCTGAAGCGGCGCTACGCGGCCTACCGCCAGCAGCTGGAGGCGGCCCTGAACGAGGTGCGGACGCCCGGCTAGGCGCGCCCTCCCCTGCCGCCCCCGGCCGAGAGGCGCGGGACCTGCGTGCGCGGCCCCAGCCGGGGTCTCTCTCGCGGGGTGGGGGGGCCGTCCTCGCGCCCCGTGACGCCGGAGGCCTGCCCCCTCGGACCCCGGCTCTAGTCCCCGCCGCCTTCTGGCCTCTCCCAGCGGGGCTGCTGCCGCCCGTCCGACGGCCCCGCGGGCTCACCTCTGGGCAAGCTGTGAATCTGGTCTCCTCTCTGGGGCCATCTAGGCGGCTTGGAAGCACGACTCTGGGTTTTGTTTGATCTTTCTTCCGTACTTTGTTTTCGTTGATTATGTGATGGTGAAGTGGAGCTGAAGGACGTGCAGATGATTTTCTTTTAAAAGCTTAATAAGGAATCTCTCTGAAGACTGTCCTGTGTTGAAACTACCTGTCCGTTTTCTGTTTTCGGTCTTGAAATGTCCGAGGAAGCGACCCGAGGGACTTCGGAGGCCCCGGAAGCCGGGAACTCGGAGGCCTTGAAGGGTTTGGTTAGGAGTTGGACTGAGAAGGTGAAGAGCAAGTTTGGAGGAAGGCGCCAGCGGAAGTGGGGAGCTCTGCGGGAGCGTGGTTTGGGTGAGGGGCGAGTGGTCGGGGAGACAGGTGTGTTTGGTTACAGATGGGAAAGCCTTGGGTTTTGAGATGTTAAGCCCATCGTGGTAGTGCTTGATGGGCTGGTGAGTAAGACCTGGGAACAGAGCCAAAGCAAGTAGGAGCTAGAGCCGAGGGAGGAGCTGGGAAGTGTGCAGCTGCCCAGAGAATGAGAGGCCAGCCAGGTGGACCAGAGCGGGTCCTGTGGTGTGGGTCGCCCTCTCTGGGGACCCGTCCTGGTGCTCTCTTGTGGGGGTGGGGGTGGGGCGCTTCTGCGGGTGGTGGGGCCATGACCGAGGGCTAGCTCAGGTTACTGTCCGTCTCCTACCCCAGGTCCAGTCTCCTACCCCAGCCAGCTGTTTCCTGAATGGAAAGGGAGTCTGGATAGGGGGTGGCTGTTTTCTGGTTAGCTGCGAGATTTGTCAAGTAGAGAGCTCACTGCATACTTTTGTGACAATCACTCCCCTTCTTCCCCTAGTTTCCCTTTTTCCTGAACCCTTCCCCCTCTTCCTCCTCCGCTCTTCCCTCCTCCCCACCTTCTCTTACAAATTGCATTCTGTTCTTCTCTAAGGTGGATTAGGGATGTGGTGTGTACACCCAGTGCTATCAGATCCTCCTTCCAAAAGGAGTACTTGACTGAGGAGGAGGGTGGCCAGAAAGGGAGGACTCCCCTGCTGCTGCCCTGCCACACACCAGCTGACCACACAAGAGGGGCTCTTTCTGGAAATGCTCTAACGAAAGCGCGTGTTCTGCCAACCAAAGAAAGGCGTGCAAAACAGAAGCCTTCCTTAAAGCAGGTTAAATAACCTCGTTTTTTTGCAGCAATCTGAAAACAAGAAAGCCGTGCTGTGTTCTAAAGGGGCCTTATAATCTGTTTTTGTTTTTTTTTTTTTTTAAGTCTAGATACATTTTGTTTATAAATTCCCAAGGAATTGTCAACACTTTGGTGACACCTAATGGATTCTTTTTGAAATTCCAAGGTGCTTCATTTCTGCCTCTTAAGTGAACTGTGCCTTTTAAAAACTGCATTTCTGTTCCCTTCTTGGTGGCACTTCCGACTTTGCAGAGAGCACCGGTCTTGTTGGAGGCAGGTGTCCGCGGTGGTCTGCTGTGCACACACATTACTGAGACAATCTGATATTCCTAAGCTTTTTAAGGAGAGTTGGGGGGGGGGAGTAGAACTAGCTATAAAATATGTATGGGGCACATCTTGTTTAATTTTGCATGTGACTTCTTTTTAGTGCATCGATGAGGTTTTAGTGACGTTGTCATCCAGCACTTACCTTTATTGTTCAGGGAATGCCTTCGTGATTTTTTATACTGGTTTTACTGTTCAGACTGTGGCTTGGGTTTGAGTATACTGCTATCAACCACCTGGTCTTTGAATTGCCCACCCAGTAAGCTTATATTTTGTGAAGTATTTGTTTTTCAGATTAAGACACTGTTAGAACCTACAAAAGTAGTAGCTGATGGTTATCTGTGAATTTTTTCTTTCTTTCTTTCTTTCTTTTTTTTTTTTTTTTACTTGAAGTAGATTGTCTTAAACAGGCATCCTCCTCTCTAGGATCCAGAACCTCGCTCGTTGTCGTGTGCACTACAAGTTGCAGTTTGGAAAACTTGCTGTATTGAAATTGTCAGTACATAGTTCTTGGAACACTGACGTTCTCTCCCAAACACTGGTTCCTGCAGCAGCATTTTTCATGCATAAAAGAAGAAAAGGCCACTACGGCCAGAGATTTTTAAAAATCACTGTACAAATTCTTATGTTAAATTAAACTAAGCTTTGCTGTAATACTGTTTTCTCTTCAATATGTGATGGTACCAGAATGTTGTTAAAAATGAAGGGGGTAGTATTGCAGGGGAGCATTTTAAATCACAGAAGTAAAAAGGTTATAATATTTATAATTTTGATGAGTTTATTTTAATAGGGAAGATTTTTCTTCCCTGCGGTTGTTTCTGGAATGGCAGATTGTTTCCATTATTAAAAGTCGAAGTTGTTAGCTGGTGTCTGTGTGTTTTTATTTGCGATAATAATATGCCCGGTAAAAGGAGGTCGCAGGAGCGGGACCCACGAGGACATGTGTGGGAACGCAGGGACTTAGTAGGTTTGAGTGGGGCACATTTGTTCTCTCAAGTGTTGCTTTAACTTTGTCTTACTCTCTGGGGAAGGAAACCCTCGCTGAATGTCTACCTGTACAACACATTCCTAAAACAGTTGTTCTGATTGTGGAATATACATATGTTCAAAAGTGTATAAAGCATGTGAACAAAGAATTAATATAAAGTGGATGCCCTGTGGCCCCTTCCAAAAACAGGAGGGTCCCATTAGTTCCTTAGAAATCCTCTCCCTCCACCTTCCCTACCTGCCTTTAGTTCTCTTGTCCTTGAAACAGACCACTTTCAACGTTTAAAGTGTATTTTTTGGTCAGCATGACTGTCCCACACAGGATGGTGGGATGGGGAGTATTTGGGGGTATCTGTGAGTGGGTAAAGGCTCTGTGTGCTCCTCTCCTGTGCCTGCTCTAGGCAAGCATTTTAACTGCTGCACTGCCCCCTAGGGGTGGTGGTGAAATCAGACCAGGGCTGCACCTGTTGGTGAAGGGAAACATTTCCAGAAAAGCACCATAGTTGTTTGAGAAGTGAAAATATTATGATATAAAATGATGGCTTTGTATAGATCTCTCTGATGAAATATCGAGAGGAATCTGGTTTGTTAGTTCAGCCTGGGTTACTACCCAAGGTGCACGGGGGGTTTTTTTGTTTGAATTTTTATCCCTTAAAGGGAGTTAGTTTCCTGCCCTAAGCTTTTTGTCAGAATTTATCACCAAACGATAACCTGTTTAGATTTTCTTATTTTGCAGAATCCTCAAGAATAGTATCTTGCATTTTGTGTTAGAAAGAATGGGGAGGGTGCCTCAGTAGGTTAAGCATCTGCCTTGGGTTCAGGTCATGATGTCAGGGTCCTGGGATCGAGTCCTGTGTCGGGCTCCCTGCTCAGCAGGGAGTCTGCTTCTCCCTCCTCTTCTGCCACTCCTGCTGCTTGTGTGCTCGCTCTCACCCTTTCTCTCAAATAAGTAAATCTTTAAAAAAAAAAAAAAAAAAAAAAGGTTGGGGGGATGTCTCTGTACTGGCAAATTCACACGAAGTGTTCACAGTGTGCCAGGCTGTATTCTCCAAACCTCAGTACATATTAACGCTTTTTCTCTACTGTGAGGTAGGTATTGTCAACATCCACATCTCACAGATGAGGCGGCGCACTGAGGTCCAGCAGCTTGCCCACCGCCTCGCTGAGAGAGCGGCCGAGCCAGGTCCTGGCCTCGAGCAGCCCTGCCGCTTCGCTCCCCCGGAAGCTCCGTCCAGTTTTCCAATGCACCTACCAGCAGGAAGCCCGGGATGTTGCCCGTCCGTGCTGAGTGGTTTGTCAGAAAGCAAGCCTCTGGGTGCGGTGGGGGTTTGTGGGACGTGGAAGGGCAGCCTCGATGTCTGAGTGCTCTGTCATCCTTGTGTGGTGTTCATTCAGCATCCCACTGAGGTGGTTGTGGGTTAACACTAACCGTCTCCCGGTGTTTTCATTCCGCAGGTTCTGTTGTGCGGGAGGCTCCCGGGGCAGCTAGCCCGGCCAGTGTTCCCACTGTGGTTAGTACCATCATTCCCGGCACCACCCAAAGAGCCTCTTCGGGGACTGCAGAGTTCCCATTCGCAAAGGCTAGAGCTTTCCTCCCCGACCAAGGATGGGCCTCTGCAGAGGAACACGGGAAACCAAGCATGGAGTCTTGAAAGTGCTCCCTTGTCGGTGTGCGCACCCGCACAGTTAACCAGGTGCGCAGAAGAGCAGCTTTGTACAAGAACTCGGGCAGGGAAAGCGGGGGGGGACGGGAGTGGGCAGCTGTAAATAACTTTCCGGGGCGATGTCATCTGCATGGTCGTGTTTTGGGTTTTTTGTGGGGGTTTTTTGGTTGGCCCTTTTTGGTTTCATTCTGTTTTTCTGGCAGAACTTTCCCTCTAATCCTGCAAGGTGAGAATGGCAGGGAAGAGGACAGACCCTTTTGATCTTAAATCATAGTTTCCAGAGACAGCTGTGACTCACGTTTGGCTGAGGCAGGACTTGGCAGCAGCTGAGCTGCCAAAGCGCCCCTCTCCTTCCCCTCTTGGAAATGGGAATACTGACATTCTTACATGTTTACACACAAACAGCAGAACACCCAGGGCTCTTGGTATCCTTCCAAGGAAGCTGGGGGTTTTGGCTTTGTTTTTGGAAGGGAGTTACTTTAAGTGGAATAGTTACTTCCAGCCTTTCTAAATGAGCCTCACCTTTAAGGCAGCTGGCTCTTCAGTGGCACAGATCGGGGGTGCTGGCAGCCTCCCCTTGTTTTTGCCAACCTTTGTTGGCAAGAGGGATTAATGAGATCCTGCTCAGTTCCTTTCTCTGAAGTGGGGTGCTAGGGGCTTCGCTTGTGAGGGCCTTCCGAGAAGGCGGGGCTCCGAGAGGGCAGGGCTTGGGGGGGACAGAAGGACAGAGAGTCTCAAGCAGATTCCTGAGTGCAGAGCGTGACCAGGGCTGTGACGCAAGGCTCAGTCTTACACGGGCCTGGGACAGTGACCTGAGCTGAAATCAAGGATTGGAAGCTTAACTGAATGAGCCATCCAGGCGTCCCGAGGGCTTTCAGATTGTCAAGTGCGATAGGATTTGTTTAAATTACAGGAATTTTGGAGTAGCACACTAGAATCCTTGAATTGTTACTATTGCTGGTAGGAAAGTAACAGCTTCAACTCCAGTGTTTTATACTGAGCTATAAATGGGGTCTTGAGATTCTTTTCAGTTTCAAATGACTTTTCCTTGCATATGTAATCTCTCAAGGAGCATGTTGACTCAGTGACTTTTAGGTAGTCAGGCATACATCATGCCTTATCAAGAAAAGACCCTTGTCAGAGAATACATGGGCAGCCACGGTAACTGGGGACTTAAGGAAAGTCCGAGTTCCATTGCCTTTCTTCTGGATAAACTTTCTAATTGGCAGTTTACGTGCGTTGGGGAGGGAGGTGGGTCTCAAGGAAGACAACCAGTGAGGGTGTAGGGGTGTGGGTGAGGCCAGGAACAAAGTTTCTGTTCCCTGTGTCACCCTGTGTCCACCGCCCCAGCTTGCTTTGTACAGTTTTGTTCTTTTGTACCTAAGGAAAGGGAGCAGAGCAGAGGCACAGTGGGTCTCACAGAAAGTTACTTGTTAGGAAGCTGGTGCTTGGGAGGGGGCGGTTTAGAATCTGTTGGAAGAGCTTTCAAGGCAGAATGACGTTTCCATGCGATTCATGGACTGCACCAGACCTATCAGAGGTGCTCGTTTCATTTTATTATTATATTTTTTACAAGATTTTATTTATTTTTTTGACAGAGATCACAAGCAGGCAGAGAGGCAGGCAAAGAGAGGGGGAAGCAGGGTCCCCACCTGAGCAGGGAGCCTGATTCAGGGCTTGATCCCAGGACCCCGAGATAGGACCTGAGCTGAAGGCAGAGGCTTAATCCACTGAGCCACCCAGGTGCCCCTATTTTATTACTATTTTTTAAAAAAGATTTTTATTTATTTGACAGACTGCAAGAGGGAAGCACAAGCAGGGGGAGTGGGAGAGGGAAAAGCAGGCCTCGATCCCAGGACCCTGAGTTCACGACCTGAGCTGACGCTTAACCAACTGAGCTGCCCACGTGCCCTTTTTTTTTTTTTTTTTTTTTTTTAAAGATTTTATTTATGGGACACCTGGGTGGCTCAGTTGGCTAAGCAGCTGCCTTCGGCTAGGGTCATGATTCCAGCGTCCTGGGATCGAGTCCCGAATCCGGCTCCTTGCTCAGCAGGGAGCCTGCTTCTCCCTCTGCCTCTGCCTGCCATTCTGTCTGCCTGTGCTCGCTCGCTCTCCCTCTCTCTCTCTGATAAATAAATAAAATCTTTAAAAAAAAAAAAGATTTTATTTATTTATCGGAGAGAGAGAGAGAGAGAGAAAGAGAGCATGAAGAAAAAGGATAGTGGGAGAAGCAGATTCCCCACTGAGCAGGGAGCCCAATGAGCACTTGATCCCAGGACTCTAGGATCACAACCCAAGCCAAAGGCAATCACTCAACCAACTGAGCCACCCAGGTGCCCGGTGCCCTAATTTTATTTTATTTTTAATTTTTGTATTATTTTTATTATTTATTTATTTATTTTTAAAAAAGATTTTATTTATTTATTTGACAGAGAGAGATCACAAGTAGGCAGAGAGGCAGGCAGAGAGAGAGAGGAGGAAGCAGGCTCCCTGCTGAGCAGAGAGCCTGATGCGGGACTCGATCCCAGGACTCTGAGATCATGACCTGAGCTGAAGGCAGCGGCTTAACCCACTAAGCCACCCAGGTGCCCCCTTAATTCTATTTTTTAAATTTTTGTTTTTTAGTTTAAATTCAATTAATTAGTATATACTATATTATTAGTTTCAGAGGTAGAGGTCATGATTCATCAGTCTTATATAATACCCAGTGTCATTACATCACATGCCCTCCTGGATGCCCATCCCCCCACCTCCCTCCCCTCCAGCAACCCTCAGTTTGTTTCCTATAGTTAAGAGTCTCTTATGGTTTGTCTCCCTCTCTGATTTCATTTTGTTTTATTTTTTCCCTCCCTTCCCCCATGATTCTCTGTTTTGTTTCTTAAATTCCACATACGAGTGAGATCTTACAGTTGTCTCTGATTGACTGATTTCACTTAGCATAATACCTTATAGTTCATCCACATCATGGCAAATGGCAAGATTTCTTTCTTTCTTTTTTGATGGCTGAGTAGTATTTCATTGTATATTTAGACCACATCCTCTTTATCCATTCATCTTTAATGGACATCTGGGCTCTTTCCGCAGTTGGCTACTGTGGACTTTGCTGCTGTAAACATTGAGGAGCGCGTGCCCCTTTGGATCACTACATTTGTGTCTTTGGGGTAAATCTTCAGTAGCGCAACTGCTACTAGGGTAGCTCTTCTTCAGCTTTTTGAGGAAACTCCACACTGTTTTCCGGAATGGCTGCACCTGCTTGCATTCCCAACTACTGCAGGAGGGCTCCCCTTCTCCGATCCCCAGAGGTGGCAATTTGAAAAAGACAGATTTTTCTGCATCCCACCCCAAAGCTGAATCTGTATGTCTAGGACGGGGTTTGGCGAATCTGCCATTTTACCCAGCGCCCCATACGTGTTCAAGTATTAACTGCAGATCTTCAGAGGGTTTCCGGGGGCTGAAGGGAGACATCCGTGGGCACAGGCATCCCTCTTAATGCTTTTAAAAATGCGCCATTTTTTACTGTAATTGACACAGTGTTACCGTAGTTTCAGGTGCACAACATAGTGATTCAACATCTTTGTACAGCGGCTGTGCTCACCACAAGTGAGGCTACCCTGTCACCACAGAAAGCTACTAGAATGCCAGTAACGATATTCCTACGCTGTCTCTGTTCTCGCCGGATGTATTTATTGCACAGTTGGAAACCCATGTCTCCCACTCCCCTTCACCCATTTTGCCCAACCCCCCATCTTCCTCCCCTTTGGAAACCAGCTGCTCTATTTATGGATCGGTCTCTGCTTTTTTGCTCATTTTGTTTTTTAGATCCCACCCATATGTGAAACCACAAGGTATCTGCTTAAACAAGGTCATTTTAAACTAAGTAATGGCAAGTCTGCAGAGGGGCTCCCTGACCTGCAGCCCTTAGCCCTGGAAAGGACTTTTACATAAAGTAGCACCCTGTGCCTCTGACCACAGCTGCTTGGATCTTCGGTTGATACAGGCTGTTGATCAGTTAGATTCTCTCAAGGTTTTAAAATCAGCACAGGAAGTCAGCAGTATCATACTGTGACATAGTCACATACAGTGTCCTAGTCAGCAGTGGGCACTCCCAGACCTTGAGGGCCTTGTGTCCGTGGGGAGAGAGTGCGCAGAGAAAGCAGGAGAACGGGGCCAAGGGGAGCCAAGGGGAGCGGGGGAGGGGCTCTGTGGCCTCCGTGAGGGGGAGAGTGCGTTCAGAACTTACCCGCTACTTCAGCTGTCACATGCTCACAGTCCCCTCTTCCCCTCAGTGTAGAGTCCTCTGTCTGCGCGCCCGTTGTGCTAACGTGCTCATTTCCACAGTAGGATCAAGGATGGAAAAAGGGAAATTTTATAGCACGAAGTTCCTGTTAGGAAAGATGAAGGGCCTCAGATCTCTGCTTCTCTTCTTCTGGTTCTTAGGGTGGAAGCTCTCCCAAGGTAAGCGGGAGAAAGGAAGTACTGAAGAGTGGTAATAAACGAAATAGAAAACAGAAACCCAACGCCACCAAACGCTGGTTCTCCGAGAAGCTGAGCAGAACCAATAATCCTCTGACGGGGCTGCTGGGAAAGACAGCGAAGGTGCAGGCTGGGAACATCAGGAGTAAGAGAGGTTGACGTTGCCGCGGATTGTAGATATTCTCGGGAGATTCCTATTTTAGGCCCCAAACCGCTGTTACGGTGTGCCCCCAAAAAGTGAGCTCCGCACGTACCTGACTCTGCCTAGTTGTGGAGTTGCATGCCAAGGGCCGACGCTGCTACTGCTTCCAGCATCTCGGTTCCCAGCAGTGATCTGTACGTACATTTCGTGAGTATGAGCAGTGGTATTCTAACACTACTTAAATTTACCTTCATATTACTGGAAGGACAGTAGAGTTGAGGCTTATGAAAATGAGAACTAAGGTTCCCTCCCTCCCTCTCTGCTCCCACCACCATCTCTTTCTCTCCCTCTCTTCCCCTTTTTTTCTTCCTCCCTCCATCCCTTTTTCCCTTTCCCAGTCAACAGCTTGGAATTAATTTTAATTACATATAAAAAGTGAGTCAATCTGGGGCACCTGCCAGGCTCTAGAACATGTGACTCTTGATATTGGGGTTGTGAGTTCAAGCCCCATGTTGGGTGTAGAGCTTACTTAAAAAATAAAACAAGTTCTAAAAAGAAAAAGTATGATTTACCATTGGGTTCTATGATGTCTGTATTCTTTTTTTTTTTTTTTTTCAATAGATTTTATTTATTTGACAGAGAGGGAACACAAGTAGGGAGAGTGGGAGAGGGAGAAGCAGCCTTACCGCTGAGGAGGGAGCCTGATAAGGGTTGATCCCAGGCCCCTGGGATCATGACCTGAGCTGAAGGCAGAGGCCCAACTGAGCCACCCAGGCACCCCGATATCTGTATTCTTATAGCCACCTGTTTAACCTTTCACTTCATATTGGTTCTGTTCTTGGCAGAAAAAGAGACTTGAGTAGAACACGAAGCATTTTAATTTCTTTCATTCAGTGTGTATCTATAAATCGCCCTGAAGATGGTAGGTATTGGGTGGATTCTGGTGGGAAAGAGCCTCCTGGCCCTTCACTTCGTGGAAACCAGTGCACGTGCAGTACGAACTGGTATGTGTTGGGAAAGTACAGAGTGGTATGAGCATTTACAGGGTTGGAGAAGCTTCCTTCTAGAGGTGATGTAGAGCCCCCAGCTTAAGGATCGGTAGGGGTTGCCTCGCAGATTCCCTAACCTACGTGAATGTTCTCTACACAGTGGGGACTGGTTTCTGAAGTCCTTTTGGCAGCATGTCCTATCAGTGTCACTCTTGCTGGTTTTCCTCCGTGATGGGAAAAGGACTTGAGGGCTAAAACACGGTCTCTGAGTTAAGAGTTCATCTTCAGCAAGGGCAGAGTTAAAACTAACAGTGGCCATTGCCCTGGAGCAAACCATTTCTCCCCCTGTAAAGTGGAGAGAGCCTTGGCTGTTTGCTTGCCTCCCAGGGCTGATGTGAGGACCAAATACCATGATGAATGTGAAGGTATTTTTGTCTCCTACAAAGCCCAATATTGTGTAAGGTTACTGGTATTGTTTTCCAGGTGGTTCTTTTTTTAAGTTTTTTTTTTTTTTTTGAAAGATTTTATTTATTTATTTGACAGACAGAGATCACAAGCAGGCAAAGAGGCAGGCAGAGAGAGGGGAAGGAATCAGACTCCCTGCTGAGCAGAGAGCCGGACGCGGGGCTCAATCCCAGGACCCTGGGATCATGACCTGAGCCAAAGGCAGAGGCTTCAAACCACTGAGCCACCCAGGTGCCCCTTTTTAAAAGATTTTATTTATTTATTTGACAGATCACAAGTAGGCAGAGAGGCAGGCAGAGGGGGAGGGGGAAGCAGGCCCCCTGCTGAGCAGAGAACCCAATGTGGGGCTCCATCCCAGGACAGAGATCATGACCTGAGCCGAAGGCAGAGGCTTTAACCCACTGAGCCACCCAGGTACCCCTGTTTTCCAGGTTCTTGTTCCGAACATGGAGTTAACTACTGGCTGCTTTACCACTGGGCTAAGATGCTCACCTATCCTGTTGACAGTAAAATTCATCTAGAAGCATCAGCTAGGACGCAGTTTCCAAAAGGGACATTTTCCGAAGCAAAAACATTTTTTATTTGTTCTTCAAACTCTGGCTTAGGAAGGGCAACAGTTAAAGTAAATCTGAGAACACTCAAGATTCCAGGGCGATTGGCAGGACCCAAGTAATCAGCACTCAGTGTCATCCCTCGCACTGCCTGTAAATAGGTGCCAGAGTGTGGCCTGTCTTCTGACAAATCACAGCCACTGTGCTCAGAGCTACTGGGACTGGGGATCCCTGTGCTGTCCGCCCCGGTGAGGCAAGAGTGATACTGAGAGACCCAGACCAGAGGACCACCTGTAGGAGCAGCCCAGGGACTTCCCCCTTGTTTCTAGTTGGTGTGGTCATGCATGTGAGAGCCCCCCCCCTCCCCCCAGGACTCTCCCTGGGGACCGGGCTTAACATCTGCAGTGCTCAGCATTTCATAGTCCATCTGGAATCAGCTGGTTGGGCAGCTTTTGAGACAGGCCCGGGCTCCTCTGCAGGCTGACCGTGAACCCCGGCAGTTGCTAGGGCCTCCCACGGCACCACACAGGGCCGGATGACCTGCGCTGTGCTGAGGACCAGACTTGGTACCCCAGGATTCATTTTCCATGGGAAGCCACGTATACAGAGGAGCCATTTCTCAGACTTAAGCAGGACAGACTGCACTGCGTTTCTGAGCTACTTGGCTAGCACTGGGATGAGGCAAAGGAGTGGTGAGGGATGATCGTGTTTTGGACAACGGGGGGCCTGGCTTCCCAAATCAAGTCCAAGTGTCCACGTGCTGTAGCCGCTGAAAGAGCTGGTCGCCCCCCACGCAGCACTCTCTCCCCTGTGCGGCTTCTGGGAGGTACAGAGACGTGCTGGAGAGAACGTGGATTTGTGACCAGAGCCTGCCAGCCCAGAGTCCGTGAAAGTATTTTCCAACATGTGATGAGAACATCTAAGCAACCATTTCAAAGAAGCTTCTACTTGGTTTTGGAATCGTAGCTGGGAGCCTGTTTATTTATATTCTTTGTGCATATAATACATGTAAAACTCTTTCCCACCTTGGAGGTAAGGTGAGCCTCTACCACTAGACAGCTTTGTCCTGTCTTGGGTACCTACAATTGAATAAGTTTTGGCAAAAGGCTTGCCTGTTTCCTTCTTGGTAAACAAGTTTTGTCATCCTATCAGTCCTGTATTGCTGCATATTACTTCCAAATCAGCTTAAACACAGATTCTGTTGCATGGTTTCTGTGGGTTTGGAAATGGGAAGGCAGCTTAGCTGGATGGTTCTGGCTTGGGTGGCTCTTTGGGAGATGGAGGTTTGGGGGCGGCAGCCCTGGTTAGCACCCTAAGCCTTGACCGGGCTGGGCTGGAGGATCTGCTTCTGAGAGGGCTTGCTCTCCTGGCTGGCTGGCAAGGTGGGGCTGGTCATTTGCAGGAAGGCTCAGATCCTCAGCCAGACCCAACCATAGGACTGCTGGCTTGTCTTTGTAACATGGCAGCAGGTTTCCTCCAGAGTCATCCAAAAGAGAGAAGCGATCAGGTCGTCCGTGATCTAGCTTCGGAAGTCACACGGATCCCAGTATCTTGGCTGCTGGGTTACCACAGCTGTTCTGGAAATACATGAGATCTGAAGAGAGGAGCTGTTTTTGGCTTCTTTTCCAACAGCCATGCTCTGGAGTGGGATAAGAAACCACTGCATGGTAGGGACACCCCCCCCCCCCCCTTCTTAGTCTGAAACTAGTTTCCCTGTGAATCCAGGTACTAGGGACAGGTCCTCCCACCCCCTCCCTTTAAATGCAGTCCGTTAGTAGTTGCTTTATATATTTAAGATGCTCCTATGTTGGGTGCATAGATACTACAGGAATGTTCAGAAACATATCCTCTTGTTGGATTGACCCCTTTACCATTATGTAATTTCCTGCTTTTTCTTGTTCGTTTGTTTAGATTTATTTATTTGACAGAGATCATAAGTAGGTAGAGAGGCAGGCAGAGAGAGGGGGAAGCAGGCTCCCTGCTAAGCAGAGAGCCCGATGTGGGGTTTGATCCCAGGACCCCGGGATCATGACCCGAGCTGAAGGCAGAGGCTTTAACCCACTGAGCCACCCAGGCACCCCTGGCCTGTTTTATATTTATATTTATATTAGCCTTCGTTTTAAAGTCCGATTTGTCTCTATATAGCTGCTGCCTTGATTTCTTCCTTTCCATGGAATATTGCAATTTTTTATCCACTTCAGCTGTGTGTATCCTTAAAGCTGAAGTGAGTCCCTTGTCGGCAGCATGTGCATGGGTCTTGTGTTTTTTGTGATTGGAGAATTTAGGTCTTTTACTTTTTTAAAAGTGTGTTCCACGTTGGATGTGGGGGTTCAACATGGGGCTCAACTCATGACCCTGTGATGAAGACCTGAGCTGAGATCAAGAGTTGGACGTTCAACCGAGTGGGCCACCCAGGTGTCCCAGGTTGTTTACATTGAAGCATTGATACATATGTACTTAACTGCCATTTTGACATTTTAAATTTATTATTTTCACTGCCATTTGTTAATTATTTTCTGGCTATTTTATAGCTCCCGTTTCTTGGTTTCCTTTGTTGTTTGGGGACTTTTCTGTATCTTCTACTGGCTTTTGTATGGTGGTTACTATGAGGCTTAGAGATAACTTCTGTTTCTACCAGTCTAAATGGATAATTTAAGTTTGAACACATTTTTACTATCCCCCCCCCTTAATGTTCTTTAATGTCACATTTTACAACTTTTATCTTGTGTAGCCCTTAATTATTATACTTCTGTCTTTTGATCTTATACTACCTTTGAGATTAATCCATGACCTTTAGTATAAATGTCTTTACTGGTTAGATTTATATTTTCAAATATCTTGTGGCTAAGTAGCACCCTTTTTGGCTTAAAAAAGTCCCTTTCACATTTTTGTAAGGGCAGTTTAGTGGTGATGAACTCCTTTAGCTTTTGCTTGTCTGGGAAACTCTTTCTCCTTCCAATCTGAGTAACTTTGCTAGATAAGAGTATTCTTGTTTGGAAGTTTTTTTCTTTTCAATCTATATACTGTCCTAGATGTCGGAAACAGAGTAATTCCATTTCCTAACTAAGCTCACTGCCTGGTAGTGTAGGCGTGTGTATGGATAATGGAGGAGGGAAAAATCCTTCTTAGATCAGAGACAGAGTTTAACAGAAAGGTGGGCTTTGTGAGCTTGCATAAATTCAGCTGAAGGAAAAAAATCTATTCTGCAGAGGTCTTCTATCACAATAAATACTAATTACAAGTATTCTCTGAATCTCTCCATCCTATCAGCATCAGTCAGACCTGCAGATTGAGAATATATTTAAGATTGTTGTAGAGGGGGGGAGAGAGTGTGCGCATCCATGAGCAAGGGCAGGGGCTGACAGAGAGGGAATGGATCTCACGCAGACTCCCTGTGTAGTGTGGAGCCTGATGCAGGGCTCGATCTCACGACCCTTAGACCGTGACCTGAGCTGAAATCCAAAGTCGGATGCTTAGCTGACTTGAGCCACCCCGGCTCCCTAGGTTAAGGGAGTATTTACGGATCTCAGTTCTGCTGGGTACAAGGTGGTCATGGAAGTTTCCTCTGAAAAACCCAGTATTAGAATAGTTCACTATCTCCTCTGTGACAGTCCAGGAGCAGGCTCCCATGTCCCACATCTAAATTTTGTCTTTTGTGGGAATTCCTAGGCCATCCATGGAGGTCTCAGTCCAGCCTGGGGACTTGGGAGTTCTCTGGTTGTCTGCTCTTCCCACAACACACTTCAGGGTAAGCACACGACCAGCCTTTCAAGCCCCTTGCTAGTTCAGGAAGATGAAACAAAGACCAAGTTTTATAGGGGATTTGGTTCTACAGGGCAGTGTACAGTCTCAGAATAGGTGGGATAAGGCAGAAAAATGGATGGAGCACCGGGTTACTCAGTGGGTAGACAGCATCCAACTCCGGATCTTGGAGTTGTGCGTTCGAGTCTCACGTTGGGTGGAGAGATTACTTAAATGAAAAATCTTAAAAGATCGATCTGGTAGAGTCTATACTTGGCCTTACTTTGTCTATACAAAGAAATGTTCTTTTTTGTTGGATTCACCTCGTGATACTCTCAAGTTACTTTTTTGGGATTTACCTAAGCATTGGGGAAATATATAGAAATATACTTCTGTTTGGACACTTTTTAAAAAGAGTTTAAGTAATCTCTCTACCCACTGTGGGGCTTGAACACATGACCCCAAGATCAAGAGTCACATGCTCTACCCACTGAATCAGCCAGGTGCCCCTCAATTAGTTAATTAATTAATTAAAAGATTTATTTATTTGACAGATCACAAGTAGGCAGAGAGGCAGGCAGAGACAGTGAGAGGAGGAAGCAGGCTCTCCCCGCTGAGCAGAGAGCCTGATGCGGGGCTTAATCCCGTGAGCCTGGGGTCATGACCTGAGCTGAAGGCAGAGGCTTTAACCCACCTAGCCAAGCCACCCAGGCACCGCTAATTTTTAAAGATTGTTTATTTGACACACAGAGATCACAAGTAGGCAGAGAGACAGGCAGAGAGAGGGCTCCCTGCTGAACAGAGAACACGATGCGGGGCTTGATCCCAGGACCCTGAGCTGAAGGCCGAGGCTGAACCCACTGAGCCACCCAGGCACCCCTCAAATTGACAGTGATCTGGTTGTCCTCAAACATCTTGTTTTTCTACTTGGTTTTCACAATTTGTAAGATATGAGGCAACCTCTCAGGTCAGGGTTTGGCAAATCCTGGCCTGTTTGGTAAGTAAAATTTACCAAACATAACTACTCATACTAAGTACTGTGTTCCAACAGCAGAGGTAAGTAATTGTGATAGAGACATCCCTTGAAGAACAAGTCTGTCAGTCCCCATCTAAAGTCCTTTGTTGAGGGCACTACATCACATGAATGGACATCAAGGGAAAGCACCTTCGAAGTTAAGCTTACTTGTACCTAATTTAAAGTCTGCCAGGATAAGACTTTTCCTGCAAAGTGGTAAATGCATAAAGATTTATCATTTTTCTCCATGGTACTCATTCAAGGCTATCGGTCAGCAAGAGAGCACCTACAGAAGAGCTTTCCAGGTAGAGACTACAGCACCCAAGGAGTAAAGGCCTGTTCTCCAGTCTTAGGTGAGTGACAAAAAGATTAACCGGCATCTTGTCAGAATGACTACTTGTGGACTAAAACAAAGGACACATTCCCACTAGAACAGAAATAAATTTTAATTTGTTGAAAAGTGCAGCAGTGAACAGGGTCTTTTGAAGGGCACTTTCTAAGTCAGGTGACTGAGATGACACAAAGCCAGGGCAGAGTAACTTTTAGGAACAGATGACACAAACACAGGAATTCACAGAGGTCATGGGACCTAAGTGGTCAAAGTAAAGAACCCAAATACTCCACCTAATTCATTGGTGGATCGATGGTGGAAATATCCTTTGCTTTACCTTAATAAGGACCCTGGAACATTCTGTCTTTTGTTAAAGCACTAATCCTTAGACACCAAAAATAAATTTTAAGAATATTTCTTACACGTCAAGGTATAACTTCATGGCTATGGTCAGTATTTTGTACAAACCTTAGTATTGTGAATTAAAACATATTTTACAACAGTATTGTTGGTCAAATTCAAAGATGCTCAAAAGGGGTTCTCCACTGGATATTTGAGGGTAGCTTTTAATAGGAAATCTTATAAGGCAAAAATCTCTGTTCATTCCTGTGGCCTTGGGTCACTCCTAATGGTTATACAATTTTCTCCTCTGAAGGGCACCAACCAGTCCAGACCTGGCCTTCGTAAAAGAGAAAATAATCAAAATCCAAATTCATACAGTTAGGAGAGAAAGAAGCCAAGCCTCTTGCAATGTGTTCCTTGTACATACATTCTGTAAAGTTCAGTGCATTTTGTAGTCTGCTAGGCTATGAACTTGAGAGATGATTTTAGTACAGATCCAGAATGAAGCCAGTCTAAGAAAAAGTCAGATTATAGGCCATTCCCAAGTTAGCAGGAAATGTCCCAAATACAGGAGGCAGGAGCTACCAGAGCGGGCATCCCGTCCCCACCCGGACATGGGCCGCTGAGTGTTCGGAGCAGTGTGGCAAGGTTCCTGTGGGCAGTGGACTTGGGTCACTCTTAGGACTTTACCTGTTCTCAGGAACCAGCATCAGAAAACTGAATAATAGGACATCACAATATAAGACCTGGTAAGAGTTGGTTTCTTTTTATTCGGGAATAACTATGGTCAACTTTGAGTAAGGTAGAAGTTGACTGATTAATGTTAAGAATCAAAGTGTAGAATAAAGCTGATACCCATATGTAACATTGTAGTTTGCTTTTAATCACAAAATATTTAGAATATCTTCCCCTAAAACATTCACAGCAGAGGTGTTCATTTTACTTGCCAGTTTCACCTCTGAATACCACCACAGTTACTGGGATTGCATGAGGTAAAGGAACAACCCAAAGGCTATTAACCCAACATGGCTCCAGATCTGGAGTTCTGATAGAGATGTTGCTTACAGCCATGTCTTCCAAAGTGCTTAAAGCTCGACCTAAGACCTTAAATAAAGCTAAAATCACTACTGCCTGAGTTGAACAGGTTATAAACCCCAGCGCTCTTCCTCCTCCCCCTGCTGTTCCAACCACAGAGGAGCTTTCTTGGGAAGAAACCAGTAGAAACCAGATTGGTCTTGGAGCCTGGAAACCTACTAATGTAGGTGTTATGTACAGTCAGGAAACCTCCCCAAGGTCTGGCTTTGACAGGGAACAGTGAATGAGGCCCAAATTACGGGAGACTCCAGACCCTCAGGCAAACTTCTGTACAAGGGAAGAGAGTAGGGTGAAGCAAGCTGGAACTCCGCGTCACCTGTGCTGGAGGAACAGAATGTCCACAAAATGCGGAGTCAAAACCAAACCCAGGCTCCTGCCACACAGGCACCTACGCCGTCCCAGCTGCAGCCCTTCCATCCGTCAAGCTGTTGAGCCGGGCCGCAGAGGCCCTCAAAGTGCAACCTTCACCAGCCCTTAGATGTTCTTCCTCTCTGCTGAGATCCCTAAGCTACTTTGTTCAGATCTCAGAGGGGTAATAATCAAGAGAAGAGATGTTCCCTCTTGTGGTTAGCATGTGGTGAGCAGTCTGGAAGGAGACGGAAGGAAATGGCTGTCACCTTTTAAGAACTACCTGGAATTAGCCTTTACCGAAAACTTAACTGTTCTCTTTCAGTGTAGCACCAGCCCAGAATGCAAAAGAAACGAAAACAAGAAAAAACCCAACAACAGAAAACAGTGCTTGGTTGACAGGTTTGGAATCTGTGACCTTATCACATTGTGATGTGGATATTATAAACAATGTATTTCCACTAATCTGACAACGGTGGTACTTCTTGCTCTGATGGTTATTCAAGGCGTGTGATGTTGGTATTTGTGAGAGTGAAGTGGTTGAGCTGTAAAATACACACCCTCCCCAAAGTACCGCCGTTTATCTGAATGGACTTACAAATTCAGACTCTGATCACACAGGGAATCATCAGGAACTGGAACCCCAGGGAAGGGAGCATTGTGATTAGCTGAACGAGGGATCAGGGCCAGCCATCCCTGACGGAGGGGCAGAGTTCACAGTTTAACACATTGCACAAGGTGGTCAGCTGACTGGGTTGCCTTTTCAGACGGGACCTAGAGCCAGTCCAGAAAGTCTTCCAGGCGCGGTCTTGCGGACTAGCTACAGATACCTACTACAATCACTTCTTCAGACAGAGGCGTGCAGGAACCCAGTGCAGAGGTTGCTACAGAGGAGGTTTTGAAAACCTTCGAGTCCTGACACTGCCCTGATTGTTGAACATGAGACGAGGGTCAAACCTGTATCTGGGGAGGAGAGAAAAAGGATGTCACGTTAACCCGAGTTAGCCACTGAGTACTTCAGTCAGAATGTTCAGTGGAAAGGACGGCAGGAAGGAAGATCAAAGGACCCATTAAATCACTAGAAAGGAATCCAGTGGCAAAGTCTGTAGTACAGAACAGAAGCACTCGATAATTAAGAGCATTTCCAGCACAAGGAAGCAAGCACAGAACAATGTAGTGAAAAGCAAAGAGGAGAAAAACAAGGTTATTCTTGAGAGGCATTAGGAGGCGGCAAGATTTGAGGTAGGTCCCCCCCACCCCTTTTTAGGGGCGTTTGGAGGAATCCTGAGGGTTGAAAGCAGCCTAATGGCAGTCTAGCCCTTGCTGGAACCCTAGCAGCTGCTTCAAAGCCTTCCATTCACCGTTCAGGTAGAACGACAGGTAACAGCACAGGTGTGCACCTCAGACTCCAGTAGTTTCCTACTGATGAGTAGTTTTCCTACCAGTAGTTTCTTACTGATGAGTAGTTGGCTCATCATGAACTGAGCTAGGTCATTAACCTATGGCTACCACTAAAATAGTAAGGCAGTTCAATTCCTGTGAAATACCTACCATTCAGCTTTTACTCTTTTCCTTCGCTGGTAAAATTAAAGTAGATAAGCTGGAAAGACAATTTACATGTGTAGTCTAGACATAACACTGCATTTTACTTTTATCTGCAATTTTTTGGGATAAACTTAACCAGCATTACTTGAGAACAAGGGTGAGCCATACACTCGCTGTCCCAACGACTCAACGTTGTTACTGTATGTAAATGAATGAATGCGGCTATTTTCAAAGGGTGGTGGCTGGACTGGGCCTATAGGATCTAGTCTGCTGACCTCCATTTTCAGAGGATTCCACAGGCCTAGGTATGTGGTGGGAAAGAATAAGCTACTGCTAAGGAATTTAAAAGCAACCAGGTGGCTGAAATAGCTGAGGCTAACATGAGGAAAGCCGGCATCTACAGTCTCTGTTATAAGCTTCGTAGCAAGACAATTAAATTACAGTTTCAACAAACAAAGCTTGCCTGGGAGTCAGGAGGTCTTACTCTGTCAGCTCTAATGGTGACACTTGGGCAAATTTAGCCGAGGGCTCAGCGTGGCTGCTTGGACGTTCTATCGCCAGTCCTCTAACACTTCAGGCCTGATGCTCAGCCTCCATTTGAGATTCAATTAGAGGATGGATTTAAGTTCCAAGAGTCATCCAGAGACTGCTCTAGACATCTCATTGTAGTTGATAAAACATTCTGAGCGAAGCAGCTGCTGGAAACCACAAAATCATCATGTGTCAACCAGAAGTCTTGTGTCTTGTACTTTAGAGAATGAATTTCCTACCTCAAGGAATGGGCCTGAGTGAGGCTGCATTTCACTCACCTGGAGAAAAGCTCCAAGCTGGGCAGTCAGAATGCTTGACTGATGACTGCGTTAACAGGGTTACCCATGTAAAAGTTTAATTAGCAATAACTGCGCCTCGGATAAATCTCACTGGCTACGATACTGCCACTGCGCAAAGCTACCCATATAAAAGAAGGCTCAAGTGATATAAAATTATGATAAATATTGTCTTTTTATATTGTTACCTAATTTTGTTTGCTGGCCTCCGTGTCTCTCTCTGGCTTTATATGCAGCATTTAGGAAAAGTGGGGTTTTTTGGGTTTTTTAAAGATTCTTTTTAGAGAACAGGAGCAGGGAGAAATGGGAGGGGAGAGAATCTTAAGCAGATTCTTGTTAGCTGAGTTCAGAGCCTGATGCAGGGCTCAATTCCATGAGCCCGATCTCATGACCTAAGCTGAAATGAAGAGTTGGAGGCTGAAGAGAGCCACCCAGGTGCCCCTACATTTCTTTAATAAACCATCTATAATCCATTTTCTCTGCTCATCACATGTATTACTAAGTTGTATATTATATTACAATATACAACATGCTGTTGTATATTACAATATACAACTTAGTAATATATGCTTATATATTACTGAAGACCGCTCACACAAAGCTAAATAATTGAGTTACTACTTAAGTTACTATTTTCCATCAGCTCAGGACATCAATCAAAATAACTAAATCCTTTCCTAGTGAAAATTCAACTTTAGAGTTCATGGTCTTCAAGCGTAAAATGCCAAGTTTCTTGCTGTAGGCAGTTCAGATTCATGGTGTGCTAAGACTAAGACCCAGTGTCACCGGAGAGAAGTTATTTCAGAGTACTGAGTGGGAGGATGAGGCTGGCTTAGTAGGTGATCAAGATCTTCTCTCCCTCCATATACGATGTGGTCTTATGCATTTCAACATTTCAGAGTCTATACCTTCTAACTCATTTTGTGTGTTTAGCATATTAAATTTACTGGCAAGCATTTTAAGTTTCTCCAGTTGGGGTTTCTGAGAAGTGAAATGAAGGCTTATCCTCCTGGAAGTGCTAGGGAACAGGGCAGCACTCAGTCGGCTTACTTTAAAGAAACCCCACCTGTCACCAGTGTAATCAAGTTGGTACCATGACAAGGATCACACGAGGAAGGGGAGGGAGGAGAGTCCCATGTGGCAGCGAGCAGGGCTAGGCCTCCAGCTAAAGCAGCAACTGGCACCGGAGAGCAGAAGTTTGAAAGAGCTTATTTTCTCAGTACAGGAGGTGAATGCACGAAGATGCAGTATTCCTACTACAAAGGAGAATAATGAGAGAAACAGCTCAGAGCCAAAAGGACCCCTCAGGCTGCCTCTGGCTTCAAGAATGGCATGATTGCTATAGACAACTAAGTTGTCAAAGCCATCGAAGACAGTGGAAACTTACCCACGGTCAAACACTCCTGGAGTGCGACAGTTTGGTCCAGAACAGGACTGTAACATCATTAGCCGGTAGTTCATTTTTCCTAAAAGCTCTGGGTCTATACTTTTAGCAATGTTCGTGATTTGGTCTGGATCTGCAGTCAGGTTGTACACTTCTACAAATACCTACAAGAATGAAAAGATGGGGGAAGGTTAAGAGCAAGCGTTATAGTTGAAGTAATCCCCGTGTGCGTGTTCTAAACGGGGAGGGACGAGGTGGACAGTGCAGTCCCCAGGAGAACACCATCTGGTCTTCATGTCCTCAGAGAGCCCGAGGGTAAACGCAAGACCACAGAGCATGTTCTTGGGTTAAGGGACTTCAGGTTCAAGGCCCACATGCTGGAAACAGGCCTCCAGGACACCCTGTGCTTTTCGGCAGAGACAGGAGGACAAATTTACTATCTTTCATAATAAAAGCAGAAAAGAGAATGCAGGACCCTCAAACAGCAAGGTCTCAGAAAGTAGACTCAGTGCTAATATTGTTATAGAAGTGAGATTTGACATTTGAAGGTTTATTTTTGTGTTAGAATTGTTAAGACTCAAATGAGAATAAATATGAAAGTACTCTAGCCTGTGTTATACAGATGCTATACTTTCGTGTTTTAAAAAGCAGTTTTGGGGCGCCTGAGTGGCTCAGCTGGTTGAGCGACTGGCTCAGGTCCTGATCCTGGAGTCCCGGGATCGAGTTCCACATCGGGCTACCTGCTTGGCAGGGAGTCTGCTTCTCCCTCTGATCTTCCCCCTTCTCATACTCTCTCTCTCTCTCTCTCAGATAAATAAATAAAATCTTTAAAAAACAAATAAAATAAAAAGCAGTTCTGGATGTCCGACACCAACTGGGAAAGGACACAATCCCATTATTTCTGACACTAGACAGATCTAATACCACTATTATCTCCTCTCCCCCCAGCTCTGTACTTTATTGTCCAAGGGACAGGCTAGGAAAATGACAGCTAAACATTACAGGGAAGGAGGAACAAGAACCGATTCTGAACGATGCTCTTCTGCCTGCTGTCCAAAGTGCTTCTGACCCACAAACGAGTGGTGAGCAAGTCCATTTCCAAGAAACACAGTGCGTGTCGGCTCCACAGGGCAAGATGTGGGATGCCAGCTGGGCACGTGCTGATGAACAGTGTGAAAGCACGAAGGACTGCAGGGCGGGAGGTCTCCGTCCATACTGGTCTCCGGGTGCTGAAAGCCACCTTCTCACAAGCATGGCGCCTCTGGTTTGGCTTTTGATTGCCCACTGCTCATCTATTTGAGCAGCTCTGGGCTAGGCTGTTGTGGGGACCAGAGTTTCTGAACAAGCTGGTTGTTAGCCTTCTGGCAAATGTCCCAACTCCTTTTACCTCCACAGAAGTTGAGGTGTCTTACTGTGGCCCCAAACTAGCAGGGAAGCAAAGAGAGCAGGCACGCAGCAATCTGAACAAGTGGACGGTGCCTTTAAATGTGTGAGTGGTGCTAGGGGTGCAGAAGAGCCCATTCAGAAAGGGCACAGTTAGAGAAATGCAGTATGGCTTTGTGGAATTCTGTTCTTTGTTTTTGTTTTACAAAATTAGAGAGAGACACAAAACAAACTGAGGGTTGCTGGGGGGAGGAGTGTTGGGAGAACGGGGGTAGGGTTATGGACATTGGGGAGGGTATGTGGTTTGGTGAGTGCTGTGAAGTGTGTAAACCTGGCGATTCACAGACCTGTACCCCTGGGGATAAAAATATGTTTATAAAAAATTAAAAAAAAAAAAAAGATTAGAGAGAGAACAAGCATACGGGAGTTGGAGGAGGGCAGAGGAGGAGGGAGAGAAAGTTCCAAGCAGACTCTGTGCTGAGTGTGGGGCCCAGTCTCAGGACCCTGAGCTGGCAACCTGGGTCAAACAATAGTCAGACACTTAACTGACCGAGCCTCCCAGGCGCCCCTCTATTTTCTGAACCGAAGGAAGCCTCAGTATAAGTACAGATAAGAAACCTATCTTCCTTAGGAAACGGCCTTGGAATTGTTATTCTTCTGCTACCTCGACCAGCCAGCAGAGCATGGGCACTAGCACGCAAGGGGGTGGGGGAGACAGGGCCTTCTTACCTCCTGGTCATCGAACTCACAATACTGTAAATTCCACTGCGCCGACAGGGTCCTCACACAGGCGTAGGTGTTATTGTAAGCATCTTCACAGACACAGTCTGGGAAACATTGCTGTAGGGATATTCAGAAAGTTAGATCAGGAGAGTTCTATAGGAACAAATACCACCTGTCTACAGGGGCAACCAAGTTGGTTCAAGCCAGACCTACCACTGGATAGAAATTAGGGAGCTTTCCACAGAGAAGTAAATCAAAGGTAGATGTGGGGCTTTGTTCTTTACTTGTGGCTCACTTGATTAAGGATATTTGTGGTAGTTCTGCTTACAGACTCTTGTCAGCACCGTGTGCTAATCTCATGACAAGAATGTGTTGCAGTGAGCAACTGGAAAGTGGATGGGATAGATGCTGAGGAGACGAAATGAATCTCCTAGGAGTCACGTCTAAGGTCTGTTAGGAACTGTCATCTTAACAGGTTGGAGAAAAAGGCTCAAGTGAGCTTTGTGGAATCAGCTGCAGGTAACTTAATGTTTTCATGTTGTCCTTACCGACTTCCTTATACTTTGGTATTGGGCTTCTCTCTGGAGTTGACTTTCCTATTTTGCATCATCCAAAGTGAGGCCAACATTGCTCCCACCACCTTCAGGACCAGCCTGACTGTCACCAAGCAAGACATTTATGATGGCAGTTACATATAACTGTGGTGACCCCGTATCTCTTCTAAGGGCTGCTGCTAACCTCCCCCATAAACAATGGTACCACTATTGGGAAGGAGAGGAAAACAAGAAGGGGAATGAAAAAGAATATGGGTAGATACATGTGCTGGTTAGGAAAAATGAGGAATTCAAGGTGCACATTCTGAAAATAGGTCAGAAACATCATTTTCAGGATTACTAAATTTGTCTGGTCTACTAATTTCTAGTCAAGTGACAAAGTCAAGTGAAAGAGGACCAAGACTCAGATTTAGGGTTTTAATACTTGACACATCTAAGCCAATGCCTTGCTGTGCTACTGGTAAGAAAACTGTCTAAGCCAACTCAAGCTACTACTCACCGATACTCCAGGACTCAGCAAAGGACAGGTTGGGTCGGTGACATTACGGCCTTCTCCTTGATATTCCACCAAGACATCTGATCGCCAAGTCAGACTGCTGGCACCTTTCTGGAAGGAAGAGCAAAAGTGGTTTCTGTGAGGCGTATAGACTGTGATTAGGATCACAGAGTTCTATTCTGCTAAAGGGGAGTGGCGGGTCAAAACGAATTGGACTATTCATTCAGTAGCTGCAGAGAATGGGAAAACCTGATGCAGATGAAGGCTTCTATCATGTTTGGTTATTTCAGAGCACTGACAGATGACAGAAAATGCTTCGAGCATTAATACCTCTGTGAAGCAGGAGGGGAATGGAAACTATAAACTCTTAAGAATTCTTCTAGGGACACCTGGCTGGGGCAGTTGGCCAAATGTCCAACTCAGGTCTGATAGTGGGGTCGTGGGATCAAGCCCTGTATTGGGTTCGAGTTCAGTGTGGAGTCCACTCGGGTTCCTCTCCTTTGCTCTACCCACCCCCCCAACATGTGTTCCCTGTAAAATAAACAAAACATTAAAAAAATTCTTCTAAACCTATCTGATGAAGAAATTTATAGCCAAATACACACAAGGCTAAAAATTAAATATATTAAAAACGGCTAGTGTGCTAAGGACTATAGCGGGTTCTAAGTTCTTGGTTGGAGTGAAGATACCATACATACTGGAACTCACTTATTCTTCACTGCGCATTAGTGGAGTGAAAGCAAAGAAGCAACAGCATTTGAAACGGGAGGGTCTAAGACAGGAACACAAGTGGTGAAAGGAATAAGGTTAAAGTAGTGAAAGGAAGTTTTGGATCAAAATGACAATATGAGCAGTTTCCCGAAATCCAGCTTTTAGACAAGGAATAGAGAGGAAGGGTGGTCATTAGAATAAAATCAAGGCTGTGCTTTAGAAAAATCATCCTAGGAGCGGAATCTAGAGATGGAGTCAAGAGATGCAGGACAGGGAGATCAGGTTAGAATGCGCTCCTAAAATAGTCTATAGGCTTACTAATCAGAGTCGAGTCTGGCTTGTGGTGTTAAAAAGGAGATAGCAGGCCCAAAATGGAGTCACTTGTACTAAACTCCACATCAACAAACCAAGACCTAACACCTAAGCTAGTTGCAGTTGGAATCCTCCAGGAACGTAACTTTACCAGTCAACTTGGAATTACCTGGTTAGCACTAATGAGGTACTCTGCCCCACAGACCTTCCTGTTCCCCTCGGGAGGGTGACCTTAGCTGAAACAATGCATTCTTTGTTAATAATTTCCATATCCACCCCCTTTCCACGTTAATAAATTTCCCTTTTCTACAGCTCTACAGAGGCTACTACCTTCTATCGCAGATGAGCTGCTGCCTGATTCATGAATCACTGAATAGATTTTTAACAGATCGGATGGCAGTGCCAGGAGCTGAATCAAACTTCTTAACAGCACTCTGGGACAATGAGAACCCTGGGAATGATACTTGCAAACCTATTTTTTTTTTTTTTTAAAGTAGGCTCCATGCTGGGCATGGACTTGAGGCTTGAACTCACAACCCTAGATCAAGACCCAAGCTGAGGGGCACCTGGGAGGCTCAGTGGATTAAAGCCTCTGCCTTTGGTTCGGGTCATGATCCCAGGGTCCTGGAATCGAGCCCCGCATCGGGCTCTCTGCTCGACAGGGAGCCAGCTCCCCCACCCCCTGCCTACTTGTGATCTTTGTCTGTCAAATAAATAAATAAAATCTTTAAAAAAAAAAAAAGACCCAAGCTGAGATCAAGAATCAGATGCTCAACCAAGGTGCACCCCTTACCCCCACACAAACGCATTTTTGAGTTCACGGTCCTTTCACCATTTCTGAGATTCCAAGTTGTGATCCTAGTCTAATTGGCTTTCCAGTCCAGGACTTGTCACTTTCAGCTGGCAGAATGTTCCATTCAGAACCCAGTTCCCCAGCCCTTGGTTCAATTTGCATTTCCCAGTTATTTGGAACCTCTTTCCAGTCCACAGTCCCTATTTGCTGGAATTTGCTGGTTTAGTCCATGCTGGGAATTGCTGGAGGTACACACAGCCTTCTCTTGGCCAGTCTCTAGTAAACCTTTCTTAGTTACTACTAGTATGTTAAGGCACATACTTTTTTTTTCTAATTTGACAGAGATCACAAGTAGGCAGAGAGGCAGGCAGAGAGAGAGGAGGAAGCAGGCTTCCTGCCGAGCAGAGAAAGGCACATATTTATTTGTCATCTTTTGTGTACATAAAAGCTATTGCTGGGACGCCTGGGTGGCTCAGTGGGTTGAAGCCTCTGCCTTCGGCTCGGGTCATGGTCCCGGTGTCCTGGGATCGAGTCCCGCATTGGGCTCTCTGCTCCGCCGGGAGCCTGCGGTGTCCTGGGATCGAGTCCCGCACTGGGCTCTCTGCTCCGCCGGGAGCCTGCTTCCTCCTCTCTCTGCCTGCCTTTCTGCCTACTTGTGATCTCTGTCAAGTAAATAAATAAAATCCTTAAAAAAAAGAAAAAAAAAGCTATTGCTAATGAGGATTTTGGAAGCCAAAAAGCCACAAAAATTGGCTTGAGTATTGGACATGAGTATCTTACGGTGCCTGTCATCCCTAAGACAACTCTTATGATAGGAAACTGGTCATGGGATTGGTTGCACGGACATTTGGTCACCCAACAACTTCAAGAAAATTTCTGTGCAACAAAGGTACACTGTAAAACACCAACCCCCAACCCAGTGGCACATCCCTTTTAGATACTTAGATTGGCACTGAGAAATCCAAAGTCTTAGCTAATTAATTAAGTCTAGTGTACTGGCACACTTGTATACTTTGTATCTAAAAACTATGGTTCCTTAAGTTAGAAGTATCTACTAAAGTGGCGAAATCTTACTAAAAACAGTCCAGAGTTAAAATGGGCCTTGATGGGGACAAGTAGACCAGATCCCTGAGTTAGGAAACACACTTGACCCTGGCACACCTGGCACACAGCTCAGATAGCACCAGAACCTTCCCAAGTGACCTCTTGCTGTGCCACACACAGTGGGAGGCTTTGCCTGGCACTGCACCCCCCCCCCCATGAATGCACCTGCGACGGGTGGGGGGAGCAGCTCTGCACATGAGCGTTCCTGCAACAGCTGCAGCTGGACTTCGCAGCAAGCAGCACCGGAAGGCTGCCGTGCCCACAGCTACTGCAGCCGCCGCACCAGAGAACTGCCCTGCACGCCGGGGAGTCCACACCAACCACAACCCAGCGAGGACAGGAGGGTGTGCACACCCCACATGGACATCCCTGAGACACAAGGCTTGGGTGACCTGGGGAGTTGGCACTACTGGGTCTCCTAGGATGCCTTTGGCATAAAGCCACTTCTTTAATACAGGAGATGTAATCGATCTACTTAGTACATAGAAACAAATATATTTAAACTGAGAGGAAAAATGAGAATATGTTCTAAAGAAAAGAGCCAAGGCAGGGCGCCTGGGTGGCTCAGTGGGTTAAGGCCTCTCTGCCTTCAGCTCAGATCATGATCCCAGGGTCCTGGCTTGAGCCCTGCATTGGGCTCTCTGCTCCACAGGGAGCCTGCTTCCTCCCCCCTCTCTCTCTGCCTACTTGTGATCTCTCTCTCCCTGTAAAATAAATAAAATCTTAAAAAAAAAAAAAAAACTAAACAAAACAAAAACTGGAAGAAACGCACATGCAGGCTAAGAGCAACATGCTATTAAACAACCAACGGGTCAACAAAGAAATAAGAGAAAAAAAATACCCCGAAACAATGCAAATGGGAGCACAACAGTTCAAAACGTATAAGACACAGCAAAAACAATTTTAAGGGAAGTTTAGGGGTGCTTAGGTGGTTCAGTCAGTTATGTGTCTGTCTTTGGCTCAGGTCATGGTCCCTGGGTCATGGGATGGAGCCCTGCATCTGGCTCCTTGTTCAGCAGGGAGTCTACCTCCCCAACCCACTGCTTGCTCTCTCAAATAAATAAAATCTTTAGAAAAGGAAAAAAGAGGGAAGTTTATAGTGATACAAGTCCACCTCAAGAATCTAGAAAAATCTCAACCTTACACCTTTATAAGGAAACTAAAAAACGAACAAAGCCCAAAGTTAGTAGACTAAAGGAAATAAGAAGATCAGAGCACAAATAAATGAAACTGAGACTAAAAAACAATAGAAAAGATCAGCAAAACTAAAAGCTGGTTCTTTGGGGCACCTGATGGCTCAACTGGTTAAGCATCTGCCTGCCAGCTTGGGGTCCTGTGACTGAATCCCTGAGTTGGGCTCCCTGCTGAGCAGGGAGTCTGCTTCCCCTCTCCCTGTGCTTGCGGCTCTGCCCACTTGTTCTTGCTTGCTCTCTATCAAGTAAATAAAATTTTTAAAGAAAACCTGGTTCTTCGGAAAGATAAAATTGATAAATATTTTAGTCCGACTTACCAAGAAAAAAACAGGGACCAAATAAAATCAGAAGTGAAAGAGAAGTTACATGGAAAGGGACAACTTACAAGAAACGGGTAAATCCCTAGGAACATACAATTTTCCAAGACTGAATCCAGAAGCAGGAAATCTAAATAGACCTATTACTAGTAACAAAACACAATCAGTAATCAAAAAACTCCCACCAAACAAAAGTGCAAGACCAGGCTTCACAGATGAATTCTAACAAAGAAGAATTAATATGTATCCCTCTCAAACTATTCCAAAAATTAAAGAGGAAGAAATGCTTCCAGATTTCTCATTCTAGAAGGCTGGCACTACCTGGATACCAAAATCAGACAAAGATACCACACACACAAGTTGTAGGCCAATATCCTTAATCAACTCAGATGCAAAAATCCTCAACAAAATGTCAGTACACTGAACTAAGCAATACATTAAAAAAGATCATATGCCATGATTAAGTAAGATTTATTCCATGGATGCAAGGATACAAGTCAATCAATATATACCACATTAATGGAAAAATCAGGGGCACCTGGGTGGCTCAGTTGGTTAAGTGTCTGCTTCTGGCTCAGGTCATGATCTTGGTGTCCTAGGATCAAGTCCTGCATCGGGCTCCTTGCTCAGCAGGGAGTCTGGTCTCCCCTTCCCTCTGCCCCTCCCCGCCACTACTTACCCTCTCTCCCTAAATAAAATCTTAAAAAAAAAAAAAAAAATCAGATGGTCAGCTCAGCAGATGTGGAAAAAGCATTTGATGAGATTCAACATTCATTTATAATAAAAACTTAAAGTGGGTATTTAGGGAACATTCTTCAACATAATAAAGGCCACATATGACAAAACCACAGCTAACATCATAGTCAATGGTGATAAGCTGAAAGCTGTTCTCCTAAGACTAGGAACAAAACTAGGATGCCTACTTTTGCCACTTTATTCAACATAGGATTGGAAGTCCTAGTCACATCAGACAAGCACAAGAAATAAAAGGTGTCCAAATTAGAAGAGAAGTAAAACACTATTTGCAGGCAACAAGAGAACTATATATAGAAAACTCTATAAAGATTCCACCAAGAAACTATTAGGATAAGAATTCAATAAAGTTGCCAGATACAAAATTAATATACATTAACTGGTTGTCTTTTAATATACTAATAATCTACCATGAGAGAGAGAAAGAAAGCAACTGCATGTACAGTTGCAGCAAAAAGAGTGATTTAACCAAGCAGGCAAAACAACTGTACTCTGAAAACCGTTAAGACAAGAATGAAAGAAATAAAAGATGACACAAATAAATGGAAAGATACACCACACTCAAGAAACCGGAATACTTAATATTGTTAAATGTCCATACTACTCAAAGGAATCCACTCTTCAATGCACTCCCTACTGACACAAAAACAGACACACAGGTCAATGGCACAGAATTGAGTCCAGAAACAAACCCATGCTTATACGGTCAATTAATATTTGACAAAGGAGGCAAGAACATACAATTGGGAAAAGATGGTCTTTTTTTTTTTTTTTTAAAGATTTTATTTATTTGATAGACAGGGATCACAAGTAGGCAGGGAAGCAGGCAGAGAGAGAGGAGGAAGCAGGGTCCCCGCTGAGCAGAGAGCCCGACATGGGGCTCAATCCCAGGACCCTGGGATCATGACCTGAGTCGAAGGCAGAGGCTTTAACCCATTAGGCACCCAGGCGCCCGAAGATGGTCTTTTTTAAAGACTTACTTTAGAAAGAGAGCAGGGGAGGGACAGAGGAAGAGGGAAAGAGAAAATTCTCAAGCAGATGCCACACTGAGCTCAGAGCCTGATGTGGGGCCCAATCCCACAATCCTGAGACCACCACCTGAGCCAAAACCAAGAGTCAGACACTCAACCGACAATGCCATCCAGGTGACCCAAGATAGTCTCTTTAATAAATGGTCTAGGAGAAGTAGATGGCTACACGCCAAAGAATGAAACTGGAGTACTTTTTTTATACCATACACAAAAATAAGCTCAAAATTGATGAAAGACTTAAACCAGAAGCATAAAACTCTTACAAGAAAACAGGAATATATTTTTGGACCTGTCCCCTCAGGCAAGGGCAGCAAGGCAAAAATAAACAAGTGGGACCACGTGAAACTAAAAAGCTTTTGCACAGTGAAGGAAGCAACAAAATGAAAAGGCAACCTACTAAATGAGAGATGTTTGCAAATGATATACTGATAAAGGGTCAATGTCCAAAACAGACCTCACACAACTCAGTATTTTAAAAAGTCCAATTAAAGGGATGCCTGGGTGGCTCAGTCGTTAAGTGCTTGCCTTCGGCTCAGGTCAAGATCCCAGGGTCCTGGGATTGAGCCCCTCATCAGGCTCCCTGCTAGGCGGGAAGCCTGTTTCTCCCTCTCCCACTCTCCCTTGCTGGTGTTCCCTCTCTCACTGTGTGTCTCTCAAAAAAAAAAAAAAAAAAAAAGTCCAATTAGAAAGTGGGTAAGGACCTAAGCAGACATTTCTGCAAAGATGACATACAGATGGCCAAGGCACATGAAAGATGCTCACATCACTCATCAGGAAATTCAAGCGAAAACCACAATGAGATCACCATACACTTACCAGAATGGCTAATGTTCAAAAGACAAGAAATAACAAGTGTTGGTAAGGATGTATAGAAAGCGGAATTTCCGTGCACTTTTGGTGGGAATGCAAAATGGCGCAGCCACTATGTTGAACAGTATGGAGGTTCCTCAAAAGTTAAAGACAGAACTACCCTACGATCCAGTAATCCCACTACAGGGTATTTATGTGAAGAAAATTAAAAGACCATTTAGAAAGATGTATGTGCCCCTATGCGCACTGCAGTATTTACATACACCAAGATATGAAAGCAACCTAAGTGTTCACTGATAGATGGATAAAGAACCTGTGGTGTATATATACAATGGACTACTACTACTCAGCCATCAAGAAGAATGAAATCTTGCCATTTGAGACAACATGGATGGACTTAGAGGATATTATCCTAAATGAAATAAATCAGTGAAGGACATATACCATGATTTCACTTACATGCAGAATCTAGAAAAACCAAAGGAACAAAACAGAAGCAGACTCAAGATACAGAGAACAATCTGGTGGCTGTCAGAGGGGAGGATCATGAGGGGGTGGGCAAAATAGGGGAAGGCGATAAAAAGGTACAAACTACCAGTTATTAAATAAATAAGACACACAGATCCAATGTGCAACACAGGGAATACAGTTAATAATGCAGTAACTTTGTACGGTGATAGAGGGTAGCCAGATGAACTATGGTGATCACTTCGTGTTGTATATAAATGTTGAACACTATGTTGTACACATGAAACTAATATAATATTGTATATCAACCATACTTCAATTAAAAAAAAGAAATGTATTTGAAAGGTTCCTGAATTAAAATGGAAAGAATGGGATACCTATTTTAATTGGTATGCAGAGGTTTCCAAAAGACTTCAATATTCCAAAATAGCCTCACTAGAAGATTCATTTCAAAAAGACCAAGGAGAAATTGAAGACACAGAGGCACCTAAAATAACAGACGATAGGACTGAATCGACTCCTCACTCCCTTCTGTCCTCCTTTATGTGAGTACTCATGTTTTACTAATTTTTAAAAGGGTTTTATTTGACACAGAGAGAACACAAGAAGGGGGAGCTAAACAGGGAGAAGCAGACTCCCTGGTGGGGCTTGATACCAGGTCCCTGGATCATGACCTGAGCCGAAGGCAGACGCTTAACCGACTGAGCCACCCAGGTGCCCCATGTTTTATTCATTCTGTCAAAATTGCCTTTCCACTCTGAAGAGACTATTAAACTGTTATCTTTAATAATAAAATCACCTGATGCTGCAAGTGATCCTTCTCACATTTCTTTCACTCCTTGGTTAAAGACCAAACTAAGGGCCATAGCTAAAGAATTTTCTAAACCTACGGAAGAGCCTTGAGTTTTTGAAGAGTTTAGAATCCTTATGAGTGCCTATGACCCCAGACTGCCAGATCTTTACCAGCTTGTACACATGTTGGTAGAACCTCGTGAAGGCCAAAAATGGATTTGGGAAGCAGAATGGCATAATTCCAAGGATGAGAGTCAAGATCTTCAATTACCAACATAGTCCTCTTACAGACCATGAAAATCTAGAAATAAATCAACTGATATTTTAGAAAGCAATACTGAGTCTTCCCTGCCTGCACAGATTGCTCTATTATCCAAACATGGAAATAAAAGATGAATCTGTGGCGGAATCTCAAGGCTGTTTGGAAGTGTTCTTCCTATGGCACTCCAGATTCCATACGACCTGTTCAAGCTGCCCTATTTGCAAATGGATTATTTCCTGAGATTAGTGGGTTAATAAAAAGGCAGAACATAGGATGAGAGGCCTCTGGCTTGACTGAACTTGTGACCACAGCCAAACACTCTGAGAGGATTTGAACCAAAATCATAAACAAAGGTCCGCCACACTAATGGTCTTACCGGGTCTCCCACATCATACCCTCCTTGAAGTCCGTCATCAAATGGCTGGCCCAGGGTCCATTTTCTCATTTGTAATCAACTGGGACACCTCAGAGAAACTGTCCTCAAAGGTCCTACACAAATTCCTCGATGCCCCCAAGGAAGAGCTCCCATATGGGCCATCTCCAAAACTAACAGGTTTCCAAGGTACCTTCCAGTAAAACTGCTATCAGTAGTACCCTAAACATCCAAGGGGAAAGTAAAATTAATCAAGAATTTTGCTAAATTCTAGTAGATACCAGAACTACACTTTCTACTTTAAACTGCACTCTTGGGCACCTGGGTGGCTTAGTTGGTTAAGCATGCCCGACTCTTGATTTTGGCTCAGGTTATGATCTCCGGGTCATGGGACTGAGCACCCCCATCAAACTGTGCTCAGCACAAAGTCTGCTTCAGATTCTCTCTCTCCCCCTCTGCCCCTCCCCTTGCTTGCATGCATGCTCTGCAATACATACAATCTTTAAAAAAAATAAAAAACCCACTCTCACAGGACAACAGATCCCTCAGAATGGAAAGAAGGTTTATATACCAGGGGTATATAGTAAAGCTCTGACAGAATTTCTAGCTCGACCAATACAAATGACTACGGGGCATTTTACTAAAGCTGCCTTTTTTACTCTGCGATACAGCCCCAATTTATTAGGTAGAGATCTCCTTTCTAAATTAAAATAGCTAATATATTTTGCTTCTAATGTGACCTCACCTTAGAATTTCCTCACCAACCTGAACTTACATTTTGTTTTAAAGATTTTATTTATTTGACACACACAGAGAGAAAGAGATCACAAGTAGGCAGAGAAGCAGGTGGAGAGAGAAGGGAAACAGGTTCCCCGCCCTACCTAACAGAGAGCCCAACACGGGGCTCGATCCCAGGACCCCAAAATCATGACTCGAGCCGAAGTTAAGATGCTTAGCCAACTGAGCCACCCAGGCACCCCTGATCTTATATTCTTTATGACTGGTCTTTGATAGAGATGAGAGAAAATTCCAACAGAAATTCCCTAATTTAACTGAGATGCCTGAAAAATTTGTGGGCCACTTCCGATTCTGACATTGGGGGAACAGCAAGTACAGAGCCTACAGAAATTCCGACAGACAGAACTAAACCTACTTCTGTATTGCTCTAATATCTATTAAGGCATGAGGCCATATAAGGTCTTACACCTTGCCCAGGGGTTAATCATTTCCTGTTCCAGCCCTCCAACATGCAGAATTTGCCAGTTTGGAAACATAATGGGATGGGAAAGCAACTTGTCCAGGACCTGAGAGCTATTAACAAGTTATTCTCCATTGTTCCGAACGCAGGCACCCTTTTGTCACAAGTTCTACCAAATTCAAATGGTTTTCTGTTGTAGACTTGTTCAGCATTTTCCAGCATCTCTGTGGACTTCAACAGCCAATATCAATTTCTTTTACTTGGAACAATCAATAATATATCTGGACAGTCCGGCCTCAAGGATTCATCAAGGTCCCTTATCATCCCCATGTACTCCACCAAGATTTCATTATCCTCCAGTTCCCTGGGAAATCCATCCTGTGATATGCAGACCAGCTCTTTCTATGCTCAGTTACCAAAGAGGTGTCCACAAAAGATTTGATTTACTTGTTGCAGTAGTTCACTGAAAAGGGACATGAAGTCTCTGAGGAAAAAAATCACAATTATTTCTAGACACTGCTGATTACACAGGTCATAATTAAGCACTAAAGGAATTCAGTTATTTCGAAAAAGGATTAAGTTGAGCACAGCTTTGTGGATTTCTTAACCTAGCTGGCTGTTAAATACAATGGGTTTCTCATTTTTCTATTGGTTCCCCACTCTATGAATTTACTAAAATTTCAGTACCTGAACCCCTTGCATGGGAAGATAAACACAAGCAGTCCTTTTTAAGACAAAAATAAGCACTAGAAGATTCACGTGCCCTAGAGTTACCAAACCCAACCCTTTCACCTCATCTCTGCACGAAAGAGATAACCAAGTCACTGCCTGTTACAGCATACAACCTTGGTTCCGCTGCTATAGCCTATTCCAGCCACCATAAGGCTGCAGGTTTAGGAGAAGCCTCCGTGAATTTAACTTTAGGAAAAGACATTTCTCTGTAAACTCCGAACACAGCTTAAAATCTCAATTCAGAATTGACCCAACACTTCTGCAAGCAGACAAACCTCCTGGGAGCTCTTTCTGCTCCTGCCGCCTCATTTGCATCTAAATGTCTGACCGGTCAGGTCTGCAATCTTGGGAAAATGAAATTTGTTCCCAGAGACCTCAAACCTCCTCCTCCTGGCCCCTCTGAACAACTGCAGCGGTAGGGGTTACTACCCATATGTTCTTGAATTCATGCCTTCCAGATAGGCTGAAGCCCTTCCCTGCTGCAAGGCTGATGGCCTTTCAGTAGCAAAGAGACAGAAAACATGTTTTCCACTTGTGGTATACCTTCTATAATTTCCAGTGATTGAGGCACCCACCTCCCGCGGCTTAATGAAAGCCTTGCAAACCTCTTGAAATGATCACTGAGCCAATCACCCTTGATCCTATCAGACAAGGTTGAGAGAACTAATAGGATCCTCAAATTCTAAACTTGCTGAAACGGCTGTACTCCTTTGACCTAAGGTGTTAATTAATGTTGCCTCTGGCTTTGCTGACTATTCACAGCAGCCCTCTCAGGGAAACAAACACACTCCACATGAGATAGTCACTGGTAGACCAAGGTCTATTGGTATACAGCTTTCTGCTGGTCCCTTGTTGTTTCAACTTGGTCTGACTAGCTACTCTAAGTCTTTTAATGTTTTATGCTAAAGCCTATCATCAATAGGTTAGTGAAGCTTTCCTGGTTTCCAATTCAAAGGATCCTGCTAGTCATGGTCTAGAGCCTGGTGACTGAGTATTCTGGAAACATCGTAAGAAAGTAGCCTTCGAACCTATTGAAAAGACCTTACCAAGTGGCTCCTGACTACTGATTCTGCTGCCAAACTAGAAGGCAATGAGCCCTGGGTAAATACCTTACAGCTGAAGAAGGCTCCCCCTGACATCTGGTCCTGTCCAGCATCAGAAATCTCCAAATCAAAGTGATGAGGCCAAGAAGCAGGTGACTTCTACATAGACTGCTTCCCCCTGGATCAAGACTTCATACTTTAACTAACATGAAAACTTTTTTCCTTCTTCTTTCCTTCACTCTGGTCTTGGACTGGAAAGGTAACACCCTCTATCTATTATATCCCAGCCAGTGCTAAGGAAGGTAACCTTTCAGACTGCTGGATTTGTCATCAAAATTCTGATCTATCCAAAAGGCTAGAGATCCCCTGGTCTTCCCTGTGACCAATTTCTCTTCTCTTCCCAATCACTACAATGTTACTACCCCCTCCTCCTTAAAAAACCTTGTATACCAAGTTCAACTCTTAGGGCTAGAACATCCTGTGCCTTTTACCTTTCTCCATTTATAACTGCTAGGTGCCTAATCAGACCCAAGTATCTAAGTAAATCTTGGTACACCTGCACCCCCAAGCTCTCATGATTGTGTAGGTCAGACCTGTTCCTTTTCACTCAAAGATCTCACCAGCAGCACACATCTTCACAAGTCATTTAGAACGACCCTATTTCAAGTTAGGAGATTTTCTTCCCATCTGTGCTGAAAACCTAACTGACCCCTGGCTTGAACAGGTAAATGCAGCAAACTCTGTGAATGAATTCATTAGTATGACCACTTTAATGGAGATGATCTGCACGCTGACAGGGTTTGTCTTTGTCTGTGGTTACTACTCCCCTTGGGCCTGTGAATACCTAGCTAGCTGGCAACAGCTGGGCAATGCCTTAGGTTAGCTGTGCCCCTAACTTTCCACCATGAACAATGATACCTCAACTGGCTGACTCTTGGATTTCTCTTTCAAGTCACAAAGAAATTATTAGGAGACACTCATGACTCAGGAATAACCTCCTTTTGCAGGGGCATACTTCTCTGGTTCTCAGGAAATGCAAATTAGAGTATGATTAGAAACCTTAACTCAAAAATACTGCAGAAGCCACTGCTAAGACAAGAACTTTCCAACAAAGATCCTTAGATTCTCTCGTCGAAGTTGTTCTTGTTAACAGAATGGCCCCCGATTATATTTTGGCTGAGCATGGAGGTGTCTGAGCTATGGCCAACATCAACCGCTGCTGCTGCTGGAGTAACACTTCTGGGGAACTGAAACTCAGCTGTGTAAGATCACGGAACAACCCTCTTGGCTCAAAAAGGTGACTCCTTCCGCGGGGTCTTTCTGTGACTGATTTTGATTGGTCTAGGTCTTGGGGACTACAAACACAGGAATTATCCTGTTCACAGTAATAATAAACTTCCTGCTTTTAAGTGTGTGTTCACAGCCACTAACCGTCAAGCAAATGACCTCCCCCAAGACAGGAATGTCAGAAAAGGAATGACAGACTTAAAAGATTTTGAACCTGAAGTCATGGCTTGTGAATATCACAGAAATTAAGCAAAAGACGTCACAATCTATGAATACCAAAAAAAGGATGGACAAAAGCTGCCTCCCATCAGCTTAACTTTAATCAGTCAATTTGGATTATCTGGTCAGTACTAGTGAGGTAATCTGCCCATTGGGCCCTTCCATTCCACTTAGGAGGGTGATCTTGCTTGAAACAATGCATTCTTTGCTAATAATTTTTTTCTGTCCCCTTTCTGCCTTTAAGATTTTTCTTTAATTTGAGAGAGAGAGAAAGTGAGAGAGAACATAGAGGGGAGAAGGCAAGAGGGAGAAGCAGACTCCCCGTGGAGCTGGGAGCCTGACGCAGGACTGGATCCTGGGACTCTGGGATCATAACCTGAGCCGAAGGCAGTCGCTTTACCAACTGAGCCACCCAGGTGCCCCCCTTCCTGCCTTTAAAACCTTTCATTTTGGGGTTTGGTAGAGCTCTTTTCTATTACCAGATGAGATGCTGCCCAAATAATCACTGAATGAAGCCAATTTGATCTTTTACTTTACTCAGTTGGAAATTTTTAAAGATTTTATTTATTTATTTGACAGACAGAAATCACAAGTAGGCAGAGCAGCAGGCAGAGGGCGGGGGGGCAGGGGAGTAGGGGCCCCGATGTGGGGCTCAATCCCAAGACCCTGAGATCAGGACCTGAGCCGAAGGCAGAGGCTTAACCCACTGAACCACACAGGTGCCCCCTCAGTTGGGTTTTTCACAGTAGTCTACCTCAGTTGGGAGCTTGTTAGAAATGCAGTCACGGGCTCTACCCTTACCCTTAATGAGCCAGGAGCTGCATTTTAATAAGATCCACCAGTGATTCATATGCACAGTAAAATGTGAGAAGCACCTCTGAAACAGTGGTGCTCGAGCTGCTCCCCCAGCAGCATTACCATCATGGGAGTACTTATTGCAAAGGGTGGGGAACCTCCTAGCTTGAAATAGGGTCGTTCTAAACCCCTCATGGATGCTAGCTAGTCTGAGAACTCTGCACTAAGGACCTAAGTGGACCCACATAACCGGATGCACACAGTTGGAATGAGGGACAGCTTGTGCAAGGCCTTGGAACGCCATAGCCCCCTGGAAAGGGGGATGCGGAGACAGGACGGATTTCCTAACCAACTAATCTATAATGAATCCTGAACAATCCCTTGCAGGTCAAGCCTCAGAAATCTAAGTCACAGGAGTACCCACTCTGCCAGCTCTGAGCCACGGAAGCAGGGATTCAGGGGGAACAGTTTATCTGATCAGTGGTCCCAAGCTTTGCTACATAATAAAATCACTAGGGGAGCTTTAAAAATCCTGAGGGCCAGGTTATATTCTGTGTCAATCAATATGGTCAGGAAGGCTCATTAAACAGTCAAAAGCCAGACAGTAAATATTTAGGGTCTGTGGTTATGCAGTCTCTGCCACAACTACTCAACTTTGCTTTTGTGCCAGGAAAGTAGGCCTGACAATATATACATGGAAGAGTATGACTGTATTCGAATAGAACACTGTTTACAGAAAAGCGGGTGGGCTAAATTTGGTCCACAGCGGTTTGCCAGCCTCTGGTCTCTAGCAGCACTATCCAGGACTTTCTGACAGAAATGTTCTGTATGTGTGCTATCCAATACAATGGCTCTGGGGGCACCTGGGTGGCTCAGGCAGTTCAGCGTCTGCCTTTGGCTGACCCCAGAATCTCGGAATCAAGCCCCTCATCAGGCTCCCGGCTCATCGGGGTGTCTCCTCTCCCTCTTCCCTTCACCCCACTTGGGTGCGCTTCTCTCTCAATAAAATTGAATAAAATAAAAATACAACAGCATCTGAGCACTGGATAGGTCGCTAGTGACATGGAGGAACTAACTTTCCCATTTTATTCCAGTTTACATAACTAGCTGCACGTGGCTAGCAGCTGGTCAGTCAGGGCAGAGCTAGAGCTGTAACTCTCTGCAAGCACGACACACCAGTAATTTCACTCGAGTACCTTCCAAAACAAAACAGGAAGAAGGAAAAGAGCCGAGTCCTGATGGCACTTCCACAACCATGCAGAGAAATTAAGTATCACTGACCCTTGAACAACACAGAGGTTAAGGGCACGGACACCCTAACTGGCTGAAAATTCAAGGTGAACTTTTGACTCTCCAAAAGCTTAATTACCGCCAGCCTCCCGCTAACTGAAAGCCTTACTGACAACATGGCTGACTAATTCACGTTTTGCGTTAAGTAGTATATACCATATCCTACAAAGTAAGCTAGAGAAAAGAAAATACCAAAAAAAATCATGAGGGAGAGAAAATGTATTTACAGCACTGTATTTCTCACACTGTAAGTTTGTCATCTGTTTACAAGATGATCTGTTGTTCCTACATTAATAACACCTTACATGATATGCACACTGAACACCTTATACATATTACTAATACTAGACATCAAAAATAAAAAAGCATGAAAAAGTAATTCATGTTTGTTTACAGGTATAATGAATCACACACCGGTAACAAAGCAGCAGCACTATGATTGCTTTATGGTGACGTAGGGTAGCTGACACAGCTATGGTAGCCTAGCTCAATGAATGCGTCGTCGTAAAATTTCTAGGGCAAAAAACCCACAAAAACTATAGCAGACTGGTATGTCATATTCATAACACAGCACTGGGGACACTGTTACATTAAAAAAAACTTACTGGTGATGACAGGCTGATACTCCTGTTTCTCCAGTTATGAGGGAGGGAGCCATAGTGCATGGTAACGTAATTTTTTTTTTTTTTTGGTAACATAATTCTTTGAAAGCAAAAAACAGTAAGCAAACTACCACATTATTAATTTTATACTAAATACCACTCACCGTATGCCTATGTAAGGACAGACTATCCGCTTCCATACAAGTCTCATACACAGTGCTCTAAATGGTGAATACTTAGGTGATGCGGCTGCTGCTACAGTTCTTGCTGTACAGTTACTAGATTTTTGCACAAAAACACAAACCTACACAATGTAAATTTATTAACTGTATGGCGTGGTGGCCGTTCACTCTTCAGTGGACCATCATAAATGTCTTATCTTGGTCATCTTCTTGTTGAATAGGCTGAGGAGGAGGTGGAGGAGGGGCTGATCTTGCTGGTTCAGTGATTTCAGAGGTGGAAGGGGAGGCAGGCACACTCAGTCTAACTTTACAAAATACACAATTTTTGTCTTTTCATTTCCCTAAAAATATTTCCATATGGTACCAATCCTTCTTCCACTGTGTGATTTTAGCTTCATTGCTTGTATCATAGAAGGGTCCATGTCATTAAAGTCAAAAGCAGTCTTGAATAATCAAAATGCTTCTGCCAGACTGTCTGAAGTCAACTCTCTAAGATCCTGAAACCCTTCAACACCCCTCCCAACTTTCTGCCACATCTATAATCTCTTTCACAATTTCCTCTATTGTAAATCTTGTGAAGTTAGGCACATCTGGACAGAGTTTTCTCCAGGAGGAATTTACTATTTTGGCCATGGAGGCTTTTTCTGTAACAACTTCTTCAATGGTATAATCTTTCCAGACTTTCATGATATTCTCTCGGGGTTCTCCTCCATAGTTGACGATCCTTTCCAGAGAGTAACTGTGTGTAATAAAACTTAAAAATCTTTATGACCCCTCATCTAGAAAATAAATTGGGGACACTGTGTTTGGGGGCAAGGAGACCACTTTGATGCCTTCAGTGTTTAACTCCTGGGGTTCTGGGTGGCCATCCTCTTTGTCCAATATCAAAAGAACTTTAAACGCAGTCCCTTATTGGCAAGGTACTTTCTCCTGACTTATGGAACAAAACATTGATGGAACCAATCCAGAAAAATGGTCCTCCCTGTCAGGTCTTCTTATGCAACCAAAAGACTGGGTAGCTGGTGTTTATCCTTTCCCTTCAAGGCTCAGGAGTCCTCATCCAACTGCATTTGCACAAAACAGTAGGACTTAGACTACAGCTTCCTGCCTTAAATCGTGGTGATTGCTTCTCTTTCTTACTAATAAATGTCTTTTATGGCATTTTTCTCCATAACAGAGAATTTCTATCTGGACTAAAAACCTGTTCAAATAGATATTCTCAACGATGAAGATCTTATTTATTTGAGAGAGAGAACACGAGCAGGGGGTTTGGGGGTGTGGGTGGGGAAGGGCAGAGGGGAAAGGGAGAAGCAGGCTCCCCTCTGAGCAGGGAACCTGATGTGAGGCTTGATCCCAGGAACCTGAGATCATGACCTGAGTTGAAGGCAGACGCTTAACCCATTGAGCCACCCAGGCGCCCCTCAATGATTTTCTTAATGGCATCTGGGAACTGGTCTGTCGCCTCTTGGTCAACAGAAGCTACTTCTTCTGTTACACTGACATTTTTTAAGCTAAATCTTTCTAAAATTACCAAACCATCCTTTGTTGGCATTAAATTCTCCAGCTTTATATTCTTTATCTTCCTTTGTTTTCAGTTGTCATATAATGACTTTGCTTTTACTTAATCATTATTAGTTCTATAGGTGTACCTTTTTATTTTTTTTTTAAGATTTATTTGTTTATTTAACAGACAAATCACAAGGAGGCAGAGAGGCAGGCAGAGAGGAGGAAGCAGGCTCCCCGCTGAGCAGAGAGCCCGATGCGGGGCTCGATCCCAGGACCCTGGGATCATGACCCAAGCCGAAGGCAGAGGCTTTAACCCACTGAGCCACCCAGGCGCCCCTAGGTGTACCTTTCTTAAAGCAATCCTGCACCTACACAAAGCTACATTTTCAATACAAGATAAAAAAGTATTTTGCAAAAAGGATTTTTTTCATGCCTGTTGGCATACCTGCCATGACGGCTTCATGAATTTCCTTGTTTCTTTTTTTCCCCCACAGTGGCCTTTATGCTGGATAAATTTGTCTTGAAATGGTGGGCAACCAAAGCTGCAGACCTCAATCTACGGTACATATCAAGCAATTCCTTTTTCTTATAATGTCGTAACTTTTCTCAGCTTCTCAGGAGCATTTCTAGCATCCCTAGTGGCACTCTGCATGGGTCCGATGGTGTTATTCAAGGCTTATGGTATTGCATGAAACACAGTGAAAAATACACGAGAACTGGATGAGATCACTTTTTACGACAATACAAATTTACTGGAGAGAAGCTGTTCATGCACAGATGATTAGCATCACACGGCATTTTAAGCAGATACTCACAACACTTAAGCTCACCGTACCAGCAACTGGAGGTGGCTAGGAAGTGATACAGTAATACAGTATGGACTACAGTCGACGATTTTATGCAGTTATAATTTAATGCTACATCGTTGTATTTCTCTCAACTAAATGGTGCCATGTATATTCTGAGTAACTTTTGATGAACTTCAACTTTTTAGAACAGATTTGTATACATTTTATGATCCTAAGTAATAAAATAGTATCTATGTATATTTTATGCATTCATGACATACCTAGTTTTCCTTACTTTCTTCAATACTTATAGGCTACATGGTTCATCTGCTAGTTTTTAAAAATTGTTGCAAATCTCCAAAAAATTTTCCAGTGTTCATAAAAAAAAAAAATCTGTAAGTGGACCCACACAATTCACACCCATGTTGTTAAAGGATCAACTGTGTATGCCGCAAATAATTTCACCCCCACAGTGAAGATTTTTTTCCTACCTAGAAATACACAAGGCACATAGTATAAAATTTGTGCAAGAACATTAAAAGATGTAAAATTTCCTCTTACTGGATCTATAGATTCAATGCAATTCCAACCAAAAATCCAACGTGAATTTTCAGTTAATCTTCAAAGCTGTTCTAAAGTTTACATAAAGCGTGGTAGCTATGGTCCCCACAAGGGCAGAGAGGTCTGCCTTTACAAAGATTTAATTACACAGCTTTATAACAAAAACAAAATGATACTGTTACAAGGATAGAGAGATCTGTGGAACAGAAAGGACAACTGAGTATATATAGAGAAAAAAATGAAACTGGATCCCTGACTCATACCATACCAGAAAATCAAATCTACGTATATCAAGGACTTTTATGTAAGAGGCAGAAGTACAAAACTATTCTAAGAAAACCCAGGAGAACTGTTTTTTGATCCAAGGTTCCAAGCAATTTTATAAGCAAGACACAAAGAATACTAACCATAAGAGAGACGATTTATACATTTAACTCCTGTGTTCTCAAATCATAATGTAGAGGAAAGACAAGTCACAAACAGGGAGAACATGACGGGCAAAAAGGTATTTCACAAGGGAAGCGACACAAAAGGCATGAAAAACTGATTCACTCATCAAAAACTCAATTAAGGGGCACCTGGGTGGCTCAGTCTGTCTGTCTTCAGTTTAGGTCACTAAAGCCCCACATAGGGCTCCCTCCCTGCCCCGCCCCATCCATGAGCATGTGTGCTGGCTTGCTCTCTCCCCGAGGTATGTGCTTTCTCAAAATCTCTCTCTTTTTTAAAGATTTTATTTATGTGGCCGCCGTGCAGTTATTGGTGCATGCGGTTTTGAAAGTGGGGAGGGTCCTGTCCCAATGAAAAGTTACAGAGCGCTTGTGTTTTAAAAAAAATAAAGAAAAGAAAAAGGATATTCTTTATGTATTAAAGAGACACAGAGCACTCAAGAGATTGAGACAGAGAAAGAGAGCGAGCGAGCAAGGGAGTGAGCAGGGATGGGGGAGAGGGAGAAACAGATTCCCTGCTGAGCAGGGGGCCTGATGTGGGGCTCGATTTTAGGACCCCAGGATCATGGCCTGAGCCAAAGGAAGATGCTTAACTGAGTTACCCAGGTGCCCCTCAAATAAATAAAATCTTAAAAAAACCCCAATAAACATTAAAAAATGGGCAAAGGATCTAAACGTTATCTCCAAAGAAGATACACAAATGTCCAATAAACACACAAGATGTTCAACATCATCAGTCATTGGGGGAATGCATAGATCAAAACCCCAGTAAGACAGTACTTCCTACCACTACAATGTAATAAAAAGACCGCTAACAGCAAGTGCAGGCAAGGACGTGGAAAACGCCAAAGCCTCGTGCACTGCCGACGGGAGTATATAAAATGGTACAGCTGCTTTCGAAACAGTCTCGTAGTTCCTCTAGAGATTAAACATAAGTCACCACACAACCCAGTAATTCTATTCCTAAGAAAACAGGTATGTACCCAAGAGAACTAAAAACATTCGTCTGCACAAACACTTGTACACAGGATGTCCACAGCTGCATTATTCGTAATAGCCAAAAGGGAAAACAACCTATCAACTGAGGAATGGATAAACAAATGTGGAATATCCATACAGTGGAATATTATTTGGTAATGAAAAGGTATGAAATACTGATACCTGTTACAAAGGGGATGATTTCTGAAAACTTTATACTCAGTGTAAGAAGCCAGTCACAAGAGCCCACATATACATGATTCTATTTATACAGAATGTCCACACAGACAAATCTACAGCACTAGAAAGTAGATCAGTGCTTGCCTGGTGCTGAGAGAGGGAGCAATGGGGGAGAGACTGCTAATGGATCTGGGGTTTCTTTTTGGGGTGATGAAAAGGTTCTAAATTTAGATCACGGTATGGAGGCACAACTCTGCATACACCAAAAACTACTGAACTTACTATCAACTTTAAATTAGTGAATAAGGGAATTAAAACTGTTAGAAATGATTCATTTCACTAATAAACGAGGAAATGCAAAGCAGGACTAAATACAATTTTGGTCTTTTCTATCCACCAGATTGGCAAAAATTAAGTTGTCTATAAGTTGTTTCTTATAGAACAAAGGGAATTCTCATACATTGCCGGTGGGAATGTAAGATGATGACATTTTATAAAAATAACTTGGCAATATTTATAGAAATGAACAATGTGCAGTTCCTGTACTGGTATATACACATGTTCACTGGAAGACAGGTATAAATATCAACTAACGGCACTGTTTTTTTGTTTTTGTTTTTTTTTTTAAGATTTTTAAAATTTAAGAGAAAGCAGAGCAGGAGAGAGAGGGCGCAAGGAGGGAGGTGGGGGGCAGGGAGAAGCAGACTCCTGCTGAGCAGGCAGCCTCATGTGGGACTCGATCCCAGGACCCTGGGATCTATAATAAGCAGATGCTTAAAGACTGAGCCACCCAGGCTCAACCCAACATCATTGTTCCTAAAACAAAACTAGCACAAGAGAACAATCTACTGACTAATAAAAAAACGAAGTTTTGATGTGTTCATACAATGGAGCATTCGGCATATGTGAACAACGTGTATCAGTTTGGAAACAATGCTGAATTGGTAAAAGTCCCAGATTACATTCAGGTGTTTTGTTTTGTTTTGTTTTAGTGCCAAAAAAGTATCAAAACTAAGGTATCTTGTTTAAGGATACTTACATGATAATTACTAAAAAAATAAAATCCAGAGAATGACAACCATGACATTCAGGAATATGATCACTCCTAAGGGACAGGCAAGGGACTGATAGGTAGGATGGGGAGGGGCATATAGGTAGATGCACCAGTAGTGGGAATATGTGAGTTCTTAAATGGGATGATGAGTTCCTGGGTATTTCTCAGGTTTCAAGGCTTATGTGAGTGACATGTATTCTCTTGAATGAAGCACATATTACCTAGTAATAAACTGTAACAGACTCAGACAAATCAATGATTAACAGTCACCTATAATGAGTTACCATACATGACTAACATATTTTAACACTGATTCTGCCGATTTAATATTGATCGTTCCACAGATCCTTAGCTCTGTGCAGTCCCATACACACAAATACTTCCTGTGTTTTCTATTCTTTAAGAGATTTTGTTTTTTGAAAAGATTTATTTTAGAGAAAGAGCAGAATGAGGGGCAGAGGGAGAGAGTGAATCCTGAAGCAAACTCCACACTGAGCAGGGAGGCTGACGTGGGGCTCAATCCCAGGACCCTGAGATCATAATCTGAGCCAAAATCAAGAGCTGGCTGCTTAATGAACTGAGACACCCGAGTGCCCCTAAGATGTTATTTTTAAGTAAGCTACCCCCAGCGTGGAGCTTGAACTCACAACCTCAGAATCGACTCATATTCTCTGACTGAGCCAGCAAGGTGTCCCTTAAGGTATGTATTCTGAAGTGAAAGGTCTTGTCAAATTAGCCTCCTGACAGCTCATACTGACTACATGTTTACGAACCGAGTCTAAGTAGTTTTCATTTTCTCAGACTTCTGCAAATACTCAGTTATAAGTCTTTTTAATCTCTGCCAGTTCTGTAGGCAATAAAGACCTCCTACAGTTATGCATTTCTTTGATCAGCACCGGAGCAATCTTTTTTGCACTTACTGTAGACATTTCTAATTCCTCCATGAGTTGATGAGTTCCTTCTTTTGCCCATTTTTCTACTGGGATATTAATCTTTCTAAAAACCCATCTACTGGGGCGCCTGGGTGGCTCAGTGGGTTAAGCCGCTGCCTTCGGCTCAGGTCATGATCTCAGGGTCCTCGGATCGAGCCCCGCATCGGGCTCTCTGCTCAGCGGGGAGCCTGCTTCCTTCTCTCTCTCTCTCTCTGCCTGCCTCTCCATCTACTTGTGATTTCTATCTGTCAAATAAATAAAATCTTTAAAATAAATAAATAAATAAATAAATAAAATAAATAAAAACCCATCTACTATGGTGAAGAACTCATCTGTTGGGACCACGAACCCTTTTTCACATATGTTGCAAATATTTTCCCCATTTCTCATCTGTCCTCACTTTGTTTACGATGGGTTTCTGGGAGGGGGAGAGGGGAAGAAGGGAGGATACAGATCTGTTTATAAATGGTCCAACTGGTCTTTTAGAAGCTCCTTCCCACCAGAGAGAAGAGAAAAATTCTATTCTCCATTCTCCAATTTTCACAATTTGATTTAAGATTTAAATTTTTAATTCTAAATCTGTACAACCTGGAATTTATTTCAGAGTCTTGGCTCAGGCCCGATTGAGGGCTTCATACTCACCAAAATGGGCAATAAAGACATCCCATCCATCTGTGTCTTATTCGGGTTATATCCAGCAATATCCAAAATAGTAGGACCCAAGTCAATGTTGGCAACGAGCATCTATGAGAATGAGGGAAGAAAAACAAGCAATCTAGAACACAGTTGGTCTGGTTTTCCTTTTCTATCATACAGCTCTTCCCCCACCCCACCCATGAGACAAACAGCATTTGCTATTATCTTTTGTACAGCCCAGACTTACTGAGATCTTACTCACTGAATCATATAATAATTCAAAAAATGAAACATAAAGATTTCTAAGACTTGTAATACATGCCCCTGGGAAGTTATGTATCTATTCAACCCACACCGCTATTGAGCAAAAAACATTTTTCAAAACATTTTTCGTAACTTCTTTGGGACTGCCCAAAGTCTGATGAATCATGAGAAGATGTTGCGCTATTTTATACAAAGTGTTTACAACATGTATTTCTACAGTTCACTAAATTTGATTTCAAACAGACTCCTGACATTTTTGAAATCCTCAAAGGGTGAATGCTTCTTTTTATCCTTTCCATTTTTTTTTTAAAGATTTTATTTATTTGACAGAGAGAGACACAGCAAGGGAGGGAACACAAGCAGGGGGAGTGGCAGAGGGAGAAGCAGGCTTCCTGCTGAGTGGGAAGCCTGATGAGGGGCTTGATCCCAGGACCCTGGGATCATACCTGAGCCAAAGGCAGATGCTTGACAACTGAGCCACCCAGACACCCCAGGTTGAATGCTTCTTATCAAGGAAGATATCAGCCCTTTTTGTAGTTTCTCAAAGTGGTAACACTACTAAAAAATGTTTGCAATAGGAAGGTAGAGGAGAGGGGTTTAAAAAAAGATGTTTGTAATAGACTTTGGAGACTGCAGAAAACTCATTCCAACAGTGTACTGACAGGAGTTTCCTTAAAGAGCACAAAACTAAGATGTGCTAAATAAACACGTTAGGCATTAAAGTCACTGTCCTGCATTTACACCTTGCTTTATTCCTTTGGTTTATTAGACTATTTTACTTCTGTATACAAATCCTCTTTAGGACCTAAACCAGCATACTCCCACAGATGTAATTTAAAATTATGTACTAATCACATTAAAGTAAAAAGAAAAGGGGAAGAAATTCATTGTATATATTTTATTTAACTTGATATGTCAAAAATAGTACTATTTCAAATGTAAGCAATGTAAGACATTTAATAAGATTTTATCTTTTTTTTTTGAGCTGAGTCTTTGAAATCTGGAATGCTGTACTTGTAACACATCTCAGTTTGGACTATCACATATGTTTTGGCTCACCAGGCGCAGTGGCTGGTGGCCACTGTGGTGGACATGCAGGCTTAAAGTCACTTAAATCACAGGCTAGGGAAAACTCAGAGTGGTGAAGACAATCCACCAGGGATACCAGGGGAGTCAAAGTTTACCAAGCACCTATTCTGTGCCAGTCCTTACGGTTTATCCTCTGTTAATCCTCGCTGCCACCCCAGGATGCACTATTTCCCCTGCTTTACAGATGAGGAAGTGAAAGAGAAGTAACTGAAACAAAATCAAAAGCTTGTAAATTGAAAAGCTACCATGTACCGAAAGGAAATAAAAGTCTTCAGGATTGTTGAGACAATGCAGAGCATCGTAGAAAGGTCAAGGTGCAGGGGATTAAAAAAGTGAAACCTAACTCAGGAACTTTTCATTTAAAAACAAAACCAAAAGTACAGAAATAATAGGCAAGAAAATGTCTTCAGAGCACTGTTCATCAGGGGCCAGGTTTCCTGGCAGCTATGAAGGGCTAATACAGGGCCGAGTAATATACTTATCTTGGCTCTGAATCAGTAAGTTTAATGCTAAGCTTCCAGAAATCACCATTCAGTGGTAAGCCACTCACAGGAAAGGCAATCCTTTCTTTACTTTTATACTTAAGTGAAAAAAGTTAGGAAATTCTAGATTCAAGAATTAGAATGGATACTATGGGTCCATGAGCGTAATGACTTCTAGAAACACTAGCAATTCAAGTCCTAAAACAGTACTGCTTCTATCACTAAGTATAAAAGTTACTCAGGAAAAAACTCACAAAAATGTCCCCAAGGATTATCCAAGACCCAGGGTAAGAGATATCTTCCCTAATTCCAGGTCTCTCAGAAGACCGAGCTGCTCTGAATACAGTCAACAAGAGTGGGTATGAATACAGAAGAGATCATGGCAGGAGAGAAGAGACAAGCACAGATATAACCTCAAGAATCAGATCAAAGCAACAAGACTCTGATGTGTGACTCAAAAGACCTTCAGTTATGTCTAGGACATGAATGAAGTGAAGTCAAATCCACAGGTATTACTAACATGTCCAAGGCAGTTTTATAAAGAAGAAGAAAAAAAAAAGTAAACACCAAAATTGTAAAACCTACAGAGATTTAAAATGGTGACTGCCTGTTTCATCAGGAAACACTTAAAGAGCCATCAATTACATGATGGGAGGCTCTCTCAAATGGCAGTCTCCTTTGTGGGGAGAAAGGTCTGGAAGTTTCAGTACAAATCAAGAGTCACTAAGATTTGTCCCAAGTACCACAGACATCATCCCAGGACTTTGTTCCCAGCTATCTGCAATAATCACATTTTCCCTAAAAAGTAATAAATTCTCTTCCCTTTTAGGCTTTAGTTTGACTAAGAGGGAAAGAATCTCAAAACCAGCAAACTACATCAGAAGATGGGAGACTTCTAGAGGATACCGAGCATGAGTGAAGAATCCAACAGAGACTTCTGTCTCTGGTTTTTACAAACAAGAATCAGAATGGATACTACAGGCCCTTGATTATAATGACTTCTAGAAACACTAGCAATTCAAGCTCCTAAAATGGTACTGCTTTTATCACTAAGTATAACCTTAAAGATTCATTTATGGATTGGAATTAAAAAGCACTGACAAGACCAAAAGTAAATTATTTCATAATCGCAGCCTCACAGCTTGGGAATGTTCTTAGGATTTATGTATATAGATATTATGATCAAATAAAAACCCTTAGAAAATTCTGGGGCATGAAATCAAAGGATATTGTGCTTTGGAGCTGCTCATTTTTTTAGCTCTAGAAGAATGACTGTGCTATAGAGAATTACGCAGAAAAAATAAGACTGCTCTACGGAGGATACACTGGGTTTCCAAATGGACATTTAAGCCCTGATATTACAGAATTCACGTAGAGTTATCAAAGGAAAGGCTGCAAGCACACCAGACAGCACCCCAAATCCATGTAGCGAAAAGCACTGAAGAAAGGAGAGGGCTCCCCACATCTTGGGCTACTCTGCATTTACCCCTCAAGCCCAGCTTCCCTACAGTGAAGAAGCCAGGGAGTCGCTGAGTTACACTTGTGAATTCTCCACTTAGCATTCTCCCAATTTCACACAGGGAAACAAGGCTTACCTGGCCAGTCCTCGGGCCAATACTGTGTCTTCTTGACCCCCCAGTTCGGTTCTATTTCCCCTGGATCATGCTGTGTCATTTTTTTCTCCTACTAACCTTTTCCTTTCTTAAAACCCTTTTGATGAATTTCTACCACCAAATCTGAAGCTAGCATCACTTCCAGCCAGGACAGAAAACCTCAGTAAGCCAGTCTTTGGCATCCACGCAGACCACTTCTGTTCTGCTCTCCCAACGGCTAACACAAAGCTAAGCCCACTGGTCAAACGTACCCTGTTTTGACCATCAGCTTTTGACAGCTCAGCTTAATATGCCCAACTCATAACCCTGCGCCTCTCATGCAGGACGACTGGCACCGAGACAAGTACCCTGTCAACACAGGATAAATGACTCACCATCTCTGACACTCTTTGTGCTAGGTGGAGGCTGAGCATTTCATACTTCTCAAACTACATCTGTCAGCACAGCACCCCCCACCAAACCCCACCCTACCATGGATTTTGAGAAGAGACACAGTTAATTTTCAATCCCGGTTCTGCCACTTACTATGTGACCTTGGTAATAACCATTCAGGCAACATGGATGTCCCCCAATGTGTGTTAAGGGCAGGGTATTCTAAGTGTAGACAGTGCCTCTCTTCTAGGAACTCCCCCAAGTAAAAAAACACAAACTCAGCAGGGTGTGGTAAGTGTGAGGGCAGCCAGGACAGGGCAAGGGCACCTACCCCAAGTGGGGGTGGGGGGTGTAGTGACTCTCCAGGCAGAAACCCCAAACCAAAGCTCTCAAGGACAATTAGTGAAGTGGAAGGGGCATTTGCGGGGCATTCCCAAACAGAAGGAGCAATCAGCAGACAAAGACAAGGAGGTGAGAGAGATGAGACAGAGAGAACCACTTCACTTAGAAGTGACAGTGGTTCGGTACAGCTGCCATTCTGTCCCCTGGGCAAGCCAAGCTCATTCTTCGATGTGTGACTTCCCATTTATTGTTCTTCTCAGAATGCCCTCCCACAGATCTCTGCAGGACTAAACCCTTTCCAACACCCAGGTCTCTGCTCAAGTGCCTCAGAAGCTTTCACTGACAACTGTAGTGGAAGCATCTGGCTCTCCAGGCACTGAGAGTTAAGAACTAGTCTTTCCTGACTGCTCAGTGCTGTGTAGCCAAGCCTGCAGGCATAAGATATTTAAATATTTTCTGAGCTATACTGTAATGGTTAGGTACAGACTCTGGAGCCAGACTCCAATATTTGATAGCAGACTCTGATATTTTATCTTGGGCATGCCATTTAACTTCTACACCTCAGTTTCCTCACCTGTGAAATGGGTGTAACAGTATCTCTAAGTGGGTTCCTATAGCTAATACACTTAGAATAGCACCTGTCACACACTAAGCATTCAAAAAGTGATAGATATTACTGTTGAAATGGTTTCCTAGGAACCAGGTTTCATTCAGACTGCTTGGAGAAGGTCAACTTTTCTGATTTTAATATTTAGATGCCGCTGTTAACTTGAAGATAAAGGGAACTGTTTGGCTGATGGGCAGCTGGCTGACACATTCCATTCCGTTCTCATTTCACTTCCTTCCCCACGCTGGTTAGAAATGGCCCTAACAGCCCTGCTCCTTGGAAATGCACACAGCTGCCAACATGTTTTGAGTCCACTCCAACACCAAGATCAAGAAAACACTTTTAAGACTAAGCAAAGTAAGTCAATCAGAGAAAGACAATTATCATATGATCCCACTGACATGTGGTATTTAAGAAACAAGACAGAGGATCATAGGGGAAAAGAGAAAAAAATGCAACAGGACAAAACCAGAGAGGGAAACAAACCATAAGAGACTCTTAATGTCAGGAAATAAACTGAGGGTTGCTGGAGGGGAGCTGGATGGGGGAATGGGTTAACTGGGTGATAGACATTAAGGAGGGCACATGATGTTATAAGCACTGGGTGTTACATAAAAGTGATGAATCACAAAGAGACCTTGGGGCAAATAATACATTATATATTAATTTTTTAAAAAAGAGTGATGAATCACAAACCTGTACTCGTGAAACAAATAATACATTATATGTTAATTAACTGAATTTAAGTTTTAAAAATTCTAATAAATAAATAAAGGGCTAAAAAAAAAAAAATCAGACTTAATGGTCCTCTAAACTCGCCTATCTCCTTTGAAAGGAGACCCATTCACATGGTACTGGATTTGTAGTGGGAAATGACTGGCTTTAGGAATGCAGGTGTTAAGAAAAAAAGAAAACTCAAAAGAAATTACAAAGGCCATTTTACCTTTCTGAAGAATTTCAACAGAATTCCATCATTAGCATTATAAAAAGAAATAAGGGTATTACACTTAAACATTAACCTCCAAAATTAGACTAAAGTACCTAGTATACCCAGAAAGTCTGGCCAGTTTTCCAATTCTAGCTTAAGTGATGTATTTGCTCATTTTCTTTTGTCTCACAGAGCTGGGACTGAAATTGTGTTATTAGAGAAGAGAAGACATAACTAGTAGAACTTATCAATTCTTATCTTCCAAGCATTAGACCAAAGCGTTTTGGATAAGAGTGTCTAGAATCTCTAGGAAAAACGTGCCTCAGTATTTGGTACCAAGTTTGGAAAAAGACACTGAAACCAAATGGAAATGGCAACAAAAGAAAGTGGTACATTATGACAGTTCTAGGAGAGAGAATCAGTAAAACAAATGCATGTGGGACAAGCAGTTCCACAGAGAGAGGGAAAAAAATCCTCTGAAGACATGCTTTTTATAGCCTTATATTCAGTGAGGTCAGACTGGCAGCAGCTATCAGCAGGGAGGTCAGATATGCAGAATCAGAATCTGCATTTTAACAAGGTCCCCAGGGGCATTTGCCTGAGCTCTTAATCTACAGGGTAGTAGGCCCCAAACTGAGCTGCTTCTTTGTATTACCTGTGGACTTAAAAAAAGCAGAGGCTGGGTCCCTATTCTAGTTCAAGTGAGTCCACTAGAACCATTCTGGATGTTGAACCTTTCACAATTTCAGAACATGATGTTGAGACAGTGGTAGCAAGTCACTGCTCCAGGACAAAGTAAAGATTTAGTCTCGAAGGACAAATCAAAGCTACTCCTAGTGATATATGTATATATGGGAGGATGGGGGGGGAGAATACAATTAAAAGAAGGTGGCCAGGAGTTTAAAATATAAGTAAATAAATAAATAAATCAATGAATAAGGGAATCACCGACTCCAAGACTTATAAATACACTCACAAGATCTTAAGCCAAACACAAATCATCGTCGTAGGAGAAGTCTAATCAGCCTCCTCTTCAGAGAACAGCCTTCTTTTCTCAGGCAAGTGCTACCTGTAAACAGCGTCAGCTTCTCAGGCACCTACCTTGCTTGTCTGATTTGGTTTGATCCCAGGTCCCCGAACCAGCAGTGGAACTTTGATATCAAACTCATACAGCTGTCTTTTGTCTATCGGCAAAGAAAACTGTCCTGAAAACAAAATACAGGGGGTAAAGAAGGAGCTAGGAAAGAAGTATCACACACATATTCAATCAATGGACAGTAAGAATGCAAACAACTCTGTTCTATTTATGGGGCTTTAATAGAAAGTTTATAATCGCTTAGGTCTCTTATTACTATAAGGCAGGAAATGAGTTCATCTTTAAACTAATGCCTAGGGGGACTCCTTGGTCTAAGATAAGACAAATTCAGCAAAAACAATGACTGGAAAGTACTGAAACACAAATACATAATTTATGTAGGATACTCAACCTGACCACAATTGAATGAGGTTACTCTAAAAACTGTCAATAAAGAGCCAAAGCATTTATCTGACCTTTCCTGAATAAACTGCATTTCAAGATAACCAGTTGAGTTCTTCTCTAAGGAATTCCAACTAATAAATGCAAAAGGACAGAGTTATGAAGTCAACATTTTGCCATCTTTAAGAGAATAGTAAATTAAAGCAAGAATGAATCATCAATGGAACCTTCAGCCACAAAAGGTTCATAGGTCAGGCTCAGGTTGACACCACATGAGCCATCAATTAATAGCAGCATCGCTAAAGTGGTCCAACCAGACACCATCATGAACTCATGTAACAGGAAGTACGTATCAGTATCACCAAGGAAACATTCTTTCTGAAAATGGCAATTTTTAAAAAAAGATTTATTTATTTATTTATTTATTTATTTGACAGAAATCACAAGTAGGCAGAGAGGCAGGCAGAGAGAGAGAGAGAGAGGAGGAAGCAGGCTCCCTGCTGAGCAGAGAGCCCAATGTGGGGCTCGATCCCAGGATCCTGCGATCATGACCTGAGCCGAAGGCAGAGGCTTCTGAGTCACTCAGGCACCCCTAAAAATGGCAATTTCTATTAAGCCTCTAGATCTAACTACCCATCTATAGAAAATGCTGACTAAAGAAACAGAAGTTAAGGAATCCTGAGAATGCAATTAGCCAGATCTAGAATGTGAGATATTCTGAACAAAAAAAAAACCCCAAAACCCTTTTCCCAATAAATCAGTGGCAGTAACATTCTCAGGGCACATGAAAAAATACAGGTAGCATGCGAACTTCGTCTAGATCCTGATACGTAATAGATTAGTCAGAGGCACAATGGAGAGTTCATGTACAGAATCACAATGTCTGAAGTTTCTTCAAAACCTTCTAAACAAAATAAAGACAAACATGGGGAAGATAGGAAGAATTCAAAAGACTGGCCACACATAGCTGAAAAGCGAAGCCGGGAATGGAAGTTATTTTATTAGTCTTTACTTTGAGTGCTTAAAAATATTTACAACGAAACATTAACTGCCTCATCAATCTGCTCCCATGCAAGTGAGCCCCACGTTAGTAGTTTTCAAGTTTATTAAATTGATACGCTGGGAAAGAAGACATTCATTTTTAAGAATATCCAAGTGGAAAAAAGGAAAGTTAAGGATATGGGGCTGACTCATACAGAGTTTTAAAAAGACAAAACATAAAACAAAAAGATACACACACACACACACACACACACACACAAAATCAATAAAACACCCCACAATTTCACAAGAAATTTCAAGACAACCTTCTCTTGTTCTTTCTATGTAAAATCTCTTACCCCTAGTCTACTTGCCCTTTAAATCTAGTTCAATTTCAGGGGGCCTGGGTGGCTCAGTCAGTTAAGCGTTTGCCTTCGCCTCAGGTCATAATCTCAGGGTGCTGGGATAGAGCCCTGTGACAGGCTCCCTGCTAGGGAGCCTGTTTCTCCCTCTTCTTCTACTGCTCCCCCTGCTTGTGTGTGCTCATGAGTGCATTCTAATAAATAAAATCTTAAAAAAAAAAAAATCTAGTTCAGTTTCTTCCTTTTTTCCTAAAGCCTATCTCTAATCTAACAAGGTCACTCTTTCCTCCCAACTCCTAGAACTTGTATTTCATGTAACTTGGCACATGAAATAGCAAATAATGACACGTTTCCCCACGTTTGAATGAGTTGACTTTCTAACTAGAGGAGTCCTGAGGGCAGCAGCCTCCCCCTCTGGCCCACCCACTGCTACAACAGGCCTAGAGCTCCCTGCTAGTGCTACTGACTGGGTGAAAAAGAAAGGCACCTAATCAATGCCACAGTAATACGCCAGTCTGCCCCCTACCTGTGTGGTAGCCGTTGTCTGAGGTATAAAAGATGTAAGTGTTGTTTAGTTCCCCATTGAACTCCAGTCTCTTGACCAGTTTCTCCACAAGGTCATCAACTGACAGTAAAGTTTGCCACCTGCATGTACACAGAGGGTGACAACAGAATTTCAGAATAATAGCTGAAGGAATGCTATCTTGCCAAAAAAGCAGGAGCAAAGTCAAAAACGAAACCACCCAAAGTCCCCAAACCTCTTTTCCTCAGACCCCTCCCTGGGGTGTGTGTGTGTGTAGGGGGGGATTAGAAAATCCCAGAACATAATGAGTTCATTCCAAATTTAACGGTTTCCAAAGAAATGAGGCTTTTAAAAGCAGTTAGTTTTATTAACACTGGTGGTGACAGCAGAAAATGGAAGGGAAACCTGTCAATTCAGTACTGATTAGCACAGATCAATTCAGATAAACCTACGCCACAACAACGTTTAGGGGTCTATTTAGGGGACAGCAAGCTACAGTGACGGGCCAGTTTGCCCACTGTTTTTGTTTTTTAAATTGTGGTAAAAGACCACACAACATAGAATTTACCAACTTAATAAATTTTAAGGGTACTAACAATAGTATGAAGTATATTCACACAGTGAGGCAGATCTCCAGAATCTTTTCTTCCTGCAAATCTGACGCTCTATACCCATTAAACAATTCACCATTTTTATACAGTTTTACTGGAACACAGTTGTGCTCATTCAGTCACATAATGCCTAGTTCTACTCCACAGGCAAAGCTGGGTAACTGCAACAGACACTGTCTGGCCTGACAGGCTATGATTATTTACTCTCTGGTCTTTTACAGACAAAGTTTGCTAGCCCCTGGTATAATCTAAATACATCTTTAGAGAGTGTAATGAATTTTTAAGAACTGACTTAAAAGAAATTCCTTGAAATTCCAAATAGCAACAGCAAATATTCTGTTCTAGTCTAAGTCTTTGGGTCTTATGCAAATACTAGGCCTGATGTCCCACAAAGTGACCTTTTCTTCAGACATAGAGAATATATATATATTTTTTAACCAAAATGCTCCAGTTTGCAATTCTGTTTTAACAAGTCATGAAAATGAATTGTTTTATTAGTCCTCAGGTCCAAAGACCATCTCCTACACCTTCTGGGGCAGCAGACCTCTGAACAGTCTCTCCCATCAACTTGCTACCTGTTGATCTTGTGTCAAAGATAACCACATTGTGCAGTCCCCTGGTTCATGGGCTGATTTGGAAGGTCCTCAAAGACCAGCTACCAGAGTACCAGCTACCAGAGTAGCAGCGCTTACCTTTTCCGAAATGCATTATCTAAGAACTGTATTGAAGAATTAGTCATTGGGGTCTTGGCTTGCCTAATTAACCAGTGCTTGTTCTAAGATTTAAACGAAAATAAAAAGTTAGCACGAAATCATACAATCAAATAAACTGCTAGAGTACATAATGAAAAGGAACATGTTATACTTCAGCAAAAAGGAACTTACTGGAGCATTTAGAGAACTTCAGACTTCCTCTTCCCTGCGCCATGTGTTCCTAAAAACACTTTCTATATATTATCACTCATTCTTTATCTTCCCAGTGCTCCCTATTGAAAGGAGGCCTGGGCTCCTTGTTAGCAGCATTAATCAGCATTTAAAGATATTTAGTGAAAGATATTGGGAAACTGCTGGCTAAAAGGAGACTAAATCTGTAACATTGAGTCTATGCTTTGGGTCTACTAACCAAACTATAAAATGGTAAATATTAACTTTACCTTCCAATAATTTTTGCCTTAAAAATTTAGTCATTACTCTATCAGCCTCTATTTTCCTACCCAAGATACTGATTATCCTAGAACCTTGTGAAAATCTCATCATAGCAATTTCCTAAAACCTCAAGCTCAAATCTAGAGAATTCTTCTCATTTAAAAAAGCACTCACAGTTCTAAAAAACAAAAACATATCCATACATCATTAATTCTCTCCTCTCTACTTATAAAGCCCTAAGTTACCACCTCCCAAACTATCAGCCCCAAAGTGTTCTTAGTTAATATGTTTGAGAAGTGTTATACAGCATATCCTCCTGCTGGAAATTCATGTTGGAACAGGAGTAACTCTGAGAAATTCTGCAACAAGGTGATTAGTTAAAATTTCTAAACTTACTTGCTCATGAGAACTTTTATTAACTTCTTTTGGAACGTGGATAATGGCCCTCTAGTTCAAAACTCAGTTCTCTCAGCTTTAAAAATCCTACCTAAGCACTTGCCTACTTGCCAGGCAACATGCTGCATAATTTCTATGTTCTTCAGTCCATACTGCAGCTGCATGAGGAATCAGGACCTCCCACTTTACTTCTCCCACTTTCGATAGAGAAGCAGAAGTTAAGCATCTTGCTCCCAGATGGGTCACTTGGCTCGGAAATGGTAGTGCTGAGCCTAATCCAAGACTCAATCTACTACACCTCCCCAGCAATTAAGATTTCTGGGCAAAAGGCACGAGGCAGTATAGAACTTCTGCCTTTGAACCAGTGAACAACCTACCCTCTGTGCCAAGGGAAGTGTAAGTAACTAGCATATGAGGCAAATATTTAGGTTGTGGCCCTTAATTACATTCCCTGCTCTGGCTCACTTCTCCATTCAACTTCCCTTTCCAGTCATATTGCACTATGTCACCCCCTCTTTCCTGTGCCTCAGGAAAGGTGAGGGCCACCCACAGGGGGGTGCTGCAGGCCTAGCTCAGCCCCACGGGATGTGTCTGAGCCACTGCCACATGGGAGGAGAGGTGGCACAGAGATTAGAAGAGCCTGTAGTCAGTAAAGATAGCACTTCTTTAACATTTCCTATAGATTCTCCAGCTGCTAACCAGATGTGGCAAGATTATCTCTCCTGAAACAAGTTTACGCTATTATACTCAAGACAGGCACAATTACCTTTAAAATATCTCGAAGGAAAACCAACTACATGGCTCAAAAGCTCCCTAACAAGGTAATATATAGTTACTTATATCAAGTGTGGTTTAATTCAAGGTTAGGGGAAACTACCGTTCCATGGATGTTGAAGTTCTTATTCCTTGGTGCAAAGACGTTCTGGAAACTCTTCTGGTACTGAGGTGCAGCTGTCCAAGGAGAATGAGGTGCTGGTGTGGAGATCATCATGAAGAACGGCTCAGAGTTGGATTTGTAGTCCAGGAAGCCCAAGGAGATATTAGCCTGAGATATACACAGATCTGTCATCTTCTACCCTACCCAACAGTTCAGGACTTGAAAGATGCATGTATACAAGGGGTATAATTTATAATTAGCTTTTAATCAATCTTAAGAATTTTAACAATCTTAATACTAACACAAACTATGTCAAAGTTATTACAAGTGTGTTGCTGAAACAAATATTAGGGTTTTAGGCAATACTTATTTAAAAAAGTGGAAAAGCATACCATCCTAAAAAAGCAAATAAGATCTCAGTGATTTCGCATGATCTAAACGTTGTTTTGCCTCCCATTAGGGTAAAAATAGTAATGCGGCTTTTTAAGGATTATTTTGCACTAATATGGCCTAAAGTATGTCTCTGTTGCCTTAAAATATATAAAAAGAGAGTCAATCTAATTCACAGTAGGACAGGTGGATTAAGTTACCTTAATCTTAGAAAAATATACAGAGCACAGATATCATAAGTTATGCCAGCTCAAGCAGCTAAGCTAAATGAATAACATTAAATCCAAACATATACTACCAGCATTTTAACTTATATTGACTTACATCTTTCATTTGCTTATCTGGAGCTACATTATGAAAATGAAAGCATCCCACACACGTTATGTGTTTTAATTGTTCTAGTTGATTTATAGCGTCATTTACTCCCATCACTGAACTCAAAGGATACTGACTGCATCAATTTCCACCCACCTGGTTACTCTAGGCCTGTCAGAAGCCTGTGGTTCCAACATGCCAAGCACACTTCTGCCTCAGTTCCTGCAAACCCCTTGTTCCCCCTGTCTGTGCACCCTTCCCACTGATCTGCACAACTCACTCTCACCTCTTTAAGCATTATCTAAGTAACTCCCATACCTTGTCAGATTTATTTGTCTACCTGATCACCAAGAGTGACTCTGCTTCATTTACTTAACACCTGCTATGCTGGGTGCTGAACTATTTGGTGAATTAATTCTCTGTGAAAGGTCTGTCATTAGAAACACCTTAGACAGGAAAGGAAAGTCCTAAGTTCACGCAGTTTCAGGAATTTTATATAAAAATCCACAAAGCCTTAAGAACTCCCAGTCCCTAGCTCCCCACCCTCAGGGTGAAGCTGCCATTTCCTAGCTCGTGAGTGAATCTGGGGTCAAGAGTAAGAACCTCTAAAGTAAAACCTCTTCAAAGTAATCTCTATAGTCTTAAGAGATTAGCCTTTGGGGATTTGTTGCTGGAATTTCAAGAACATTAACTCTGAGCCTGGCTTATATACAAAGAAAAAGTCCCTCAGGAGTCTTTAATCAGTTGGAAATACTTTTTGGCAGTTAAATGAAGTTATTATTCATTCATATTACTCAACAAGACCAAGTCCAAAGGTTTTCTAGGCAGAGGTTTCAACCATGAGCCAAACTTGCAAGGACAGAGCCTTGATTACTCACCAGAACATCTGTCAGGTAGTCCACACTGTAGTTTTCACCATGCTTCCGTGCCTTCCCATTGATAGACAGGGTATAGTTATAGTATTTAGAATTCTTTTCCTATTAGACAGGAAAGTAAAATTTGTTAAGCGATTAGCACACTAGAAAGTCAGAAATCATGCTGGGCTATACTCTGTTGCAATAGGGATAAGACATTTTGGGTTGCCTGGGTAGCATGGTTGGTTAACCGTTTCGGCTCAGGTTGTGATCTCAGGGTTGTGAGACTGAGTTCTGCATTGGGCTGAGACTCTCTCTCTTTCTGCCCTCCACTTCCCCAGCCCTAGTCAAATAAATCTTTAAAGAAAAAAAAAAGGCATTTTTTAAAAAAGGGAATTACTCATTTAGTACTGAACTGGATTTTTTGACTAGAGTTTTATTAACTATTAGCACAGTTTCAATAATCTGTCGTAGTTTAAAAAGCCACAAGTAGATCAGACAGAACAGCAAAATATGTAACTAAACCTGGTGTGATGCAGGAAAAACATCTCCCAGAGGAGTGACTCACAAATCAACAGACTTTAAGAGGAGAAAATAGCTAATCATAAATGCAGAGCAACTTATGTCAAAATCAGAGCTAAATGAGAGAGTAAACATATTCTATATCTGTAGGGCTGTGTGTGTTAACTGTCACTGGCTTCAATAATCACTCACCAAGGCGTACCAGTAACTCCAGCCGAGAGGGACATGTTCTAGTCCACCTGCATCTGGGGCTCCATACTGAAAAGCAAGACAAGCAGGACATCAGAAATGCTTAGCTAGGACCAGATCAATAAGAAAGAGGAAGCTTTTAGAATCCTTTCAGATCAGTGCCTGAAACCAGATGTTCAATTTTCCCAAACACATGAATCAAGTCGAAAAGTAAAGAACACTAAAACCTAGGAACTACTGAAGGAGGAGTTTGTAAACTATGGCCGTAGGCCAAATCTAGCCAGCCAACTGTTTTATATGATCAGTAAGCTAAGAATTTTTTTTCCATTAAAAAATACAAACAGCAATTAATAGAGGAGTATTCTGTGACATGTGACAGTTACAGGGAATTGAAATTTCAGTCATGAAGTTTTTTTGGAACGCAGGTGCACTCATTTTGGTTTGTGTCTTTCTATCTGCTTTCATGCTACAACGGCAAGGTCAAATACAGGAGCCCCCCTTATTTGCAGTTTCATTTCCCATGGTTTCAGTTAACCAGTGGTCAACCGAAGTCCAACAGCAAATAAGCCTCCTGCCAGAAGGTCACAATGCCTGTCATTCACCGCTCTTCTTACCATGTAGGTATTTTATCATCTCACACCATCACAGGAAGGGGGAGTACAGTGCAATAAGACACTCTGAGAGACACAAGACTCACATAATTTTTATTGCATTCTATGGTTGCAACTGTTCTATACGGTTATTAGTTGTTGTTAATCTCTTACTGTGCCTAATTTCTAAGTTAAACTTTATTACGGATACATATACATAGATAAAAACAGTATATTATAGAGTTCAGTACTATCCGTGGTTTTAGACATCTACTGGGGGTCTGGGGAAGCATCCCCGTGGATAAGACGGTGGGTGGGGGGAGTATTGTCATCACAAAAGAAAAGCTCAAAGTATTTACTTCTGGCCCTTTCTAGAAAAAGTCCATATAGCTTAGGCCACGAAGTTCATTTCTGGAGTTACTGAAAGCGAAGACTGAACACTCCAACTGACCTTGTGGTTAATGACAACCAAAATAAACAGACTATGAGCTCTCAGCTTATAACTGCACTTGTCCTGATGATGAAACCTACTTTTGGAGCTCAATTTATTTGATGAGATGAATTAAGTGACCAGAGACTCATCCCATTTAACTCAACAAGGTTTAGTATTGCCCATTTATTTTTATTTATTTATTTTTAAAGATTTTATTTATTTATTTGACAGAGAACACAAGTAGGCAGAGAGGCAGGCAGAGAGAGAGAGAGAAGCAGGCTCTGCACTGAGCAGAGAGCCCGATGTGGGGCTCGATCCCAGGACCCTGGGATCATGACCTGGGCTGAAGGCAGAGGCTTTAACCCGCTGAGCCACCCAGGAACCCCAGTATTGCCCATTTAAAAAAGAATTTAATTTATGAGAAATCTTTGTATTTTAATGAACTTCTCCTAATTTTGTATACAGAATTTTTAAAAAAGATTATTATTTATTTACTTGACAGAAGGTACACGAACAGAAAGAGCGGCAGGCAGAGGGACAGGGAGAAGTAGGCTTCCCCCTAAGCAGGGGGCCTGATGCGGGACTCAATCCCAGGACCCTGGGATCATAGACACTTAACCGACTGAGTCACCCAGGTGCCCCTATTTTTGTATACACATTAAGTGATCTCTGATAGGCAAAGTAGTATAAATTCTCTGTATGACCCACGTCTTACCTCAATAACCTAGTATCTGTACTTATTTCTCATGATTCTTTTCAAACTGACTTAACCTTCCTTCCAACTCACAAGGTTGAAAATTCTCCCAATTGTGGGGAGGGAAAGAACGAACAGAAAATTCAGATTAAATATTAGTATCTTTAGCAACCATGGATAAAGTATGTAAAAAATGTACATCTTTTCTTTGTCCTGCACCCCCAGTTTTACTATGAGAGAGAACCCAGACATTCCCAAATAAACTGTTTCCTCTAAGTTTGAACTTTGAGTAAAAGCTAAGACCAATGTGGTGAACCTGGGGGCCATGAAATCTGGACTTGGCCAGCTATAGTGGGTATCCTCTCATCCAGGCACCCAAGAGGCCAGCACATCCACCACTAAGCCAAATGCTGTAGTGGCCTGAATATCCCAGGCTCGGGGTGTTTTCCCTCTATCAGTGATCACTCCACATTTTCGAAAATGGGAACAAAAAGGGATAAGTCTGAAGTTGTTATAACGCAGGAAAGGTGGTAGAAGGAAAAAAATTCTTCATTCTCTTCCTGATAAAGGGGAAATGGAGACAAAGATACCATGAGACGAACATGACAAGCAAAATCCTTGAAGAAAAAGGGGAAGATGCATCAGACAGCAGCAGTCATAGGACAATTAAAAAAAAAAAAATGCTATGAGGCTATCTAAAGGAAGAAGAACTATAGTACTCAAATCATGTAAATATGTTCATGTAAGTAAATTCTTGTTTAATGTGCAGATTAGGAGAAAACTATACCAAAAACATTTTAACATGACTCAAACGGATAATAATGAAAAAAAACATGAATTACATTAATTTACATTTATAAAGCTTTTTTTTTAAAAAAAGGAATAATGAGATCATTCAACCTACCTCATTTAAGTATTTCCCTGCGAAAAAGGTTTGATAACCACACATCGATCTGAGAATTGCTGGGAAAGTATTTGGTTCTTGGATCTTCTGCCAAGACTTACTACTGCAGTTTCCCTCCAAAGTGTTGTTAACAACGTGATGATTATGTGGGTACTTTCCTGTCAAGATACTGGCTCTGCTCGGGCAGCAAAGAGCACTTGGCACATACTACAAAGCGAACAGAAGCAAAAAACCCAGTTACACAAGAAAGATGGATTTCTCCTCATTTCTAAAGAGAGTAAAGAAAGCTGCTTAATACTCTAATTTTGAATTTCTAATTTCCCATGGAATAGTTTTTTGGTTTTTTGTTTTGTTTTTTTTTTTTTTTTTGGTAACACATGACACACTTCAGAGCTGCTTTATGTCACATAGTAGAGACCGTAAACAAACCAAGAGAACAGATTTCTTTTTCAGCTGGTTTCTTTCTGCAGAATAAGTTATTCCAATCTTATCTGCCAAAGAAATATTTACATGGTAGGAGCTAGGTCTTTTTTTTAAAAAAAGGCTTCATGCCCAACCTGGAGCCCAAAGTGAAGGTTGAACTCAGGACCCTGAGATCAAGACCTGAGCAGAGATCAAAAGTTGGATGCTTAACCAACTAGGCCACCCAGGCACCCCAGGAGCTAGATCTTAACCAAATATAAAGACTACTACCTGAATCTAATGTAGCTGAGAGGCACAGGTTCATTTTCAGGATAATCTGTAGCTTTATATAATTCCTATATCACTTAATACACTGGACAGAGATTATTTTTTCTACTCTAATGATTTCTCCATTAGCTACTATCATCAATAAACTTAACCCATTTTACCTATTATTTGTGTATATCTTAGTACACATCACCAAACCACTTTACAGAGAATAATACTAGTTTATACCCGCACCAGCAGGGAAGGAATGCTCATTCAAGTACACCCTTGCCAAAATTATGTATTATCCCTTATTAAATACTTGGCATTTCTTTGGGCTTTCAAATTGGATTTGGCATTTTTAAATACTGGTGAGGATGAACATTCTCCACATGCATACTGACCGACTGTGTTTACGTGAATGACTTGTTCATGTGCTTTGTACATTTTTTTTGTACATTTTTTTCCTGGGACATCAGCTTCTTGTTACATAAAATCTGAGTTAAGGAAGGATTCTATCATGTTACAAATATTTGCCATTTTTTATTTTTGCTTTTTCAATTTTGTCAGATTATTTGACTTCTGTAATTTTTACATTGGCAAGACTTTCAATCCTTTCGCTTGTCTGATGACCTATTTTTTTGGTCGCTATCACACTGTTTACTGTATCTTCATATTACATTTTGTTATCTGGAAGGTCAATTTCCTCCTTTAAGAAATTACCTTGATTGTTCTAACCTATTTATCATTCCAGATAAATTTAGAATCACTTTATTCAGCCTTTAAAAAATCTTGTTGGGATTTTGATTAGAATAAACTAATGTTGGGTCTTCCTGCTGAAGATGATGGGTGTGTCTACATATTAAGTATTTTTATTAAGTAGTTTTATTACATTACGAATGAAGTTCTGTAACCTTATTTATAAACACAGGTCTTAACCATTACTGACCAGCAGCTATACCTAGAGTCTGCATTTTCCTGCTGTATGAATGGGCTCTCTTCTCTCTCCTCCCCAGTACTTCTCTAACTGGTTATATAGAAGAAGATTATTTTTATTTTTTCATTTCTATTTTACTAAACTCTATTAATTTAAAAAGTTTTTGAACAATTCTACATTTTTTGGGTAGAAAATACAAAGAAGTGGAAATAATAATTATGTCTTTTTCCAATATTCCAGTTAAGTCTGCAGGATTCATGCTGATCACGACAATTCAGAACAGCATTAAGTGACAAGTATTAGGCCCCTGTCTCATCTCTAACAGCACTGGCCTGAGTCTTGCACCTTAACTATAAGGTGTGCTATTTGTTTGAAATACTCATCATAATAAGGATGCATTCTTCTAACAGTTCAATAAATTACCAGAAAAGGATGCTAAAATTTCAAAGGGCTTTCAAGCATCTATTAAGATGAACATTACCTTTTTCGTCTTTCAACTACTGATCTTGTTGGTGGACAATATAACAATTACTATTACGTAGTATTTACTGCAACTCAGGTGCTGATATAAGTGCTTGCTTTACATGTATATATTCATTTAATATCACAAAACCCTGAGGCAGATTTTAGGACACCCAGTTACAAATGGGAAACTAGAGAGGTTAATAACTTGCCCAACATCAAACAGTTAGAAAAGAGGCAGAGAGAGCATTCAAAACTAGGTGATCCAGCTCCAGAATCTGTGCTCTTAAGCACAACACTATGTTGCTGTTTAATGGATTTCCTGATAAGCTAGGCTACTACTTACTTGGTTATGTGCATGGTTCCTGAATTTGATTTATTAGTATTTTATTATGGATCTTTGCAACTCTTTGCATCTCCTTCCTTCCCTCATTTGGGCTCCACACCAGGCCTGAACTCCTAACCCTGAGATTGAGACCTGAGCTGAGACCAAGAGTCAGATGCTTAATTCACTGAGCCACCCAGACACCCCTGCATCTATGTTTACATAGACATAGCTATTTATACCTCATACATGCACATATATGTGTATACACACACAAGATACTGGTTTTGTTTGGTTGCTATTATTTTTCTCAGGCTGACTGTCAGGATTAATAGGGCTTTGTAAAGTGGCCGGCAAGAGTTGACCACAAAGTAATTTACATTGCATAAATGTTACTTGATTCTTACAATTCATTTTCAAACCTCAAACAGTAAAGCTTTAAATATTCTCTAGTTCTGAGCTATAAATCAAACTGGCTTAGAAAATACCTACAATTAAGGTTCAAATTGTAAAAAGTAGTATTTCAATTAAAAGCATTTAAATCACATTATATAAAGTTCTTCCTTTAGATCAGGCATTTAACTAGGTCTCCCCAAAAGAGCATGCTTCTTCTTAGAACATCAACATCAAGTCTCACAAAATTAAGGTAGCTTTAAAACTTACAGCACTGGAGAAAGTCATCCCCATTTCTCCAATGAGAGCCTTGGTTTTCTTTAGTGGTGTCTGTGAAGTAAATAATCATCTGTTAAGCCATTTCCTCCAATTAAAAAAAAAAAAAAACACAGAGACCAAAACTCATGTTTTTTGCATCTTACTCGCAATGATCAGCTCCATCTGACACTAAGAAACTGCCAAAAGAGTTCTGTTTCTGGAGATGAACCAAACAGGTTTGGTTACAGTCAGTTATATCCCATGCAAAAGAGCAGTGGGGTCACAATGCCTGCAGGAAGGGAAAGTTCACAGCTGATAGCATTATTCTAGCAATGCTGATTTCAATGTAATGAAATTTTGGTGCTCTCTTTTGTCAGCAGCCCTCTCACAAGATAGATAGGGCAGATCTCCATTAATTCATCTTTAGGAGCAGGATGTGGGCTCAGAGATGAAAGGAGCCTTCCCCTCTTTAAAAACAGAGAGGTTTTAGGTTCCCAGAGCCAGATAAGGTCCCGAAGCCCAGAAAAGGACTCAAATATCATCAGTGATGGAGTCCAAATGCCTCCTTTTCAATCACAAGCTCAAAACCCCATGCACTAGGCCAATCACGACTTTAAGTAAGGACTTGAACCAGATGGCAAGTAGTAGAGACAATAATCTCAAATCCTAGAGTGAGGATAAAAGTATGAAGAAGGTCATTAAAATACAAATAAAAGGAACACTAACAATCTTTATTTAGATTCCAGACAACAAAAAAGGACCACTGAAGAGATTCTAATTTTAGTTGTATTTTATCAATCAGTTCATGATGATTTTGAAGTACCTTTGAAATCTGAGACCATATTCAGTATAGTTTTAAATATACCTTATAGTATATTTTATATTTTAAATATTTTAAATATACCTTAAAGATCACCTAAATATGTGATTATGTTAACAAGGTTCTTGTTTATAATACTGTATAAACGACTCTCCCCCACTGTTTTATATAGATAGTAAAAAACCTAAAGAACCCATAAGCTCAAAAGGATGAGAATTCTAACTTATTTAAGAAGACCCTTCATAAGTGCATGAGTAGCTCCAGAATAGGTTTCCAAGGAGATGCTACAGATCTATAAGTCTTCGTTAACCTTCAGAAGCAATGTCACCAACTGAGATCCTCCAGAAAACATCACTGGGTGCTACTTTCAGGTAAAGAATATTGGGCTGAATTAAACACTGGATGGACAAGAAATCTGAGTTATGACAACAGAGGGAGGGGAAATGAGAATACAAAGTATAAATGGGAAAAAGGACATTGTGAGTTGATTATATGGGACTCAATCCTCAAACTGTTGGATAAATATGCAACAGTACTGAAGAATATCTGATTGTTTTTTATTTTTTATTTTTGAAGATTTTATTTATTTGACAGAGAGACACAGCGAGAGAAGAAACACAAGCAGGGGGAGTGGGAGAGGGAGAAACAGGAAGCCCGATGTGGGACTTGATCCCAGGATCCTGGGACCATGACCTGAGCTGAAGGAAGACATCTTCAGCTGAAGGCTGAAGGCTTCCTTCAGCTGAAGGAAGACATCTCAGCTGAAGCTGAACCACCCATGTGCCCCAGAATATCTGATTTATAGTAAGACTATAGTATGTGATTATAACCCATTTGTTAAATACTTAACGTGTGTCAGGCACTGATCGAGGCCAGGATGAACAGAAGACAGAAGGTCCTTGATCTCATGACCTCTGTATTCTTGGGGACTTAAATAACAGGTAGACAATCATTTCAGGCAGTGAAAAGTGCTATGAACACAATAAATCAGGATGATGTCCTTTAACTGGCGGGAGAGGGGGAAACTACTTTAGTTGGGTGGTCAGGAGAGGCCTCTTTCAGGAAGTAACTTGGGTACTCAGAGTTACATGATGAGGAGGCCAGCCATGCTAAGATCTAGGAAAAGGTGCTTCCAGGCTAAGTGAATAGCAAAGACAAGAGCTGCCAGAGAAGACACACATGTGAGGAACAGAAAGAAGGCACATGTGGTAGAAGTAGCACAGCAAGTAAAGGAGACTGTGGGGTAAGACAAGGTCAAAGTGTTAGGCAGGAGGCAGCAGATGATGCACAGAGATTTTAGTGTCAATAAGAATTTGTCTTAATGACTGTAATTTTTATGCTGCTAACACCAGTACAGTGATAACCATGTCTGCTAAATCAAACAAATCCTAACAAGAACCACGCTGTACTGAAAATGTCTGTGTCTATGCTAATCTGAATGCTAAAATGGATCCTTAAGATACCAGCAAAGAGAGTTACAAGGTTGGTCAGGTCAAGATTGTACAACACTGCTTAAGGAGCAGTCAATCTGATACCTGGATATGGGTAAATGCATTACTTGACTCATCCAAAGCAAATCCCTTCCATAAAAATCCTAAGGAGTCATTTACTTTTTTGGCTCCATGTATAGCGGCTCTGAAATAAAATTTTAACATATTTAATAATCATTGTTTTCAGCAAAGACATGATGTGTTCGTCCCCTACATTTCATCATGGCTCCTTCCCTTACTTCCTTGAAATTTTGACCAAATGTCAGTTCTTCCAGGGTGAATGATTTTAGAAAGAGCAACCAGTGAAGTAGAGTGTATCCATCCCACCATAACATTCAAGTAAAATAAAATAGGAACTATTCCCTAAGCAAAAAACCAGAGTCCCACAGATGATACCTGCAACAAATACAGGGAAATGTTCAAGATGATCATAAAAGACGATTTCAAAGATGACTGAAAGATTCTACATGAAACACTACAGGAAGTACTAGAATCCTTCTACCTGAGCTGGTCTGGTGGACTGGACTACAGTTTATTTGGCCAACGATGGCAGCAATTCATAATCCTTTTTGAGCCAGAGACCTCATTCTCCACAAAATTGAAGATAAAATACAGAGTATTACGTATAAATTAAGGACTTCCATGACCCCCCTGGTGTTCCTAAGTATCATCTTAAGAATCTCTGATCTGAAGTATAAGTGAGTAGCTGATGTGGTTATGTGGAATGACATCTGTTAAGTCAGTATTCTAGAATATGAGAAAAATGGGGCTTCAAGATCATAAGACACCAGGCTTTGCTCCTTATTAGCTACATGAACTTTGGCCAAGTTACTTAACACCCTCTTAGTTTCCTCTTATTTAAGGGAAGGACAATATGTACAGCAAAGAACTTTTATGACTAAAACACAAGTATAAAATACTTCACACTCTTACTGCTCCAAGTAGGTTTTCAAATGCTGTTACTGTCTTAGTGATTTCCCTTCAAGTCCTGCTTGACAACTAGTGGTAGAATACCCTGGAAAAGGATACAAGAGAAGCCAGAATACCCCAAAGAGTTGAGAGCATTAAATTTGACTTGTTCCCCACTCAATTTTGGCTCTTTAGTATAAACACCTATAATAAAGAATCTGATACTGGTTTAAAGAAGCAAATACAACATGCTAAGGAGAAGATACCTCAAAGCTATACAGACCACACCTGTGTTCTGTAAAAATTAAGAAACTCAATTCTGAACACCTTATATTTCAGTGATAAATTTTTGTTTTCACCAGAGATGTAAAAGCTTGACCTTTTAATTGTCTTAGTCACTAAGCTATTACTAATTTTTGATAGAGATGGCTTGCCTTTTCTAGACAAAGCACTTTTCAAGGACGCACATAAAGTTTTTTTGAAGGAATTTTGTGAGGAGGGTCAGTGGAGTGGTGGGAATGGAAAAAACAAAGTAAATTCCAGGAGGGCAATTAAGTCAAGACTCTTCAATGTCAATGTGGTGGAGTAGAAACTAAAAGGCAATGAGGCATATGTGACACAAAATGTAAATGCAAGCATCTTAAACATAAACCAGAAAAGTTTCTCAGCACTGTGAACACAGTCCTGAGTAAGAAATACATTTTCATTAATTATCCAGAAATATATATATGGATATGCGTACCCTTATCATATATACCCACATGTATCACACCAACATTTTCTATTCTACTTTATTTCACAGGAGAGTAAAAATCTGGTAGCTACTCACTAAACTGATTTCACAACTCACTTATGGGTTGAAATCGGCAGTTTGAAGGACACTGAGGTAGGGTGTTCCCAGACAGTGTAAGTTAGGAACCTCTTGCGTGAAGTGTTTTCATAGTCTCAGCACTTAGCTGAAAACAAAAAGATAACTGAAACGAAGAAATAAAGGACATATATATTTTCTTAAAAGATAAGAAAAATGCCATAACCAGGATCAGAGCACTCATCAGAATTTTGACCTGTTTCAACTACATAAGTGCCTTGGGAAAGCCCCTTTCTGGGGCCTCCATGAGTAAGGGGTTGGGTAATGCGCCTGAAGGTCATAAATTCCAGAACTCTAAGATAAAGAAGCAAAATTCACTCTGGGAAACAATGAAGTCTCATGAAAAAACACATTTAAAATGGAACACGGACAATAGTAGCAAATGTATCAGCCAGGTGTTCAATTAAGCTAATTGAATTCTCTCGATTCTTGGGAGGCAAAGCGCAGCCTGAAGAGTTTGACAACCTATCCATCAGATTAGTTGATCTCAGCACTTATTAAATATCGGGCACAGACACTGTACATGGAGACAAACACAGAGGTGGCCTAGGTCCTTTAAAGAGAGAGCTGGACTTGTCCTCAGATCCTCTAAGCCAAAAGAAAAACAAGGCTTGCGTGCTCTTAGCCACCACCTGCTCATCGTTGGTTCAGCCCATCCCTAACTGGCGTCCACCTGTTTATTTTGAGCTATAAACGCGAACTCCGCAGCACTAAGGTCCAGGTTCGAACCTCTGTGTAGTGCGTGCATGTGTGCCTACTCAAAAGAGACGCGGGAGAGAAAGGAAACAGAGTCCTGCGGCCCCTCAAACTTGCGTATGGGGTCAGGCGTGGCAAAAGCAAAACCATCCAGGATCAGGCACCCAGCTCAGGGAACTGGGGGGTGGGGATGGCGAAAGAGGACAAGAAACCTGGGGGTCAGCCGGGGAGATCGAGGGGCGGGGCAGAAATAGAAGCGTTACCATGCCGCCGAGCACTTCGTCCTGGTCGTCGGTGAGGAGCAGCACCACATTGGGCCTCCGAGAGCCCGTCGCCACCCCAGAGACCCCCAGGCAGCTGCCCAGCAGCAGCAGCAGCGCCGCGCTGCAGGAAGGCAGGTGACGGGGGCTGTTCCGCCGCGGCCCACTTGGGGCCAGAGGCAGGAGCCACATGGCAGACTGGGTTCCGGGGGTGGCCCCGGGACCGAATGGAGGGACGCGCAAGTGTCTGAAGACCAAAAGGCGAACGAACTGCAGGAGGAAAAGCGTTGCCGGGAAAGGCCGGGGGACTGGGGTCAGGCGTTTTCTCCCCTAGCACGATCACGTGAACCGGAGACAGGGGGCGGAGTACGCCTTGCGGTCACGTGAGGCCCGACGGGGCAGGGCTGCGAACCGAAAGGGAGGCAGGGCGGATCCGTGGGCCGGAAACCGGAAGTGGGCTCCAGGGGCGAAGAACCGGTCGGGTTGGGGGTTTTGCGCTTGCTTTAGTCTCAGGCTCGGGTTGGATTCGCGAGCGGTGTGTATGTGAACGCTTGGTGCGAGGGTTAAAATGGAGAGAAGATGATGGGGCGTCTGAGTGGCTCAGTGGGTTAAAGCCTCTGCCTTCGGCTCAGGCCATGATTCCGGGATCCTGGGATCGAGCCCCGCATCAGGCTCTCTGCTCAGCAGGAAGCCTGCTTCCTCCTCTCTCTCTGCCTGCCTCTCTGCCTACTTGTGATTTCTCTGTCAAATAAATAAATAAAATCTTAAAAAAAAAATGGAGAGAAGATGAAATGAACGAGGGAATCAGCTCACAGTAGGCGGTTAAGAGAAGGGAGGAGAGTGCTTACCTGATAGTAAGGTCAGCTGGTGGGCGAAGTCTGGTCTCTGTCGTATTTTATTCTCGAGTCAACAGCCACTTACGAGAGCCTTTATGTTGAATCATTTCTCATTTTCTCTACAGCTCACCTGTTACACTCGAAGCTGGATTCTGGCTCAGCTTTCTGGACTCCAAGCCTCAGCTGATAAAGTGTTTTCAAACAAACGATTTAGGGATATCCTGACAGCCTAATACTACTTGGTGAATTTTTGAAAGCCCTTTTAGAAGATGTTGGAGGATATGCACAATTGAACAAAACAAAACCCCTGAAACATGGTTACCCAACCACATTAAGTAATGTTTAGGGGGAAAAATTCCGTGTACTAAGGCTCCAAATATTTCTATGATACAGAAATACAGGTACAGCTCTACCTCAACCGTCTGCTAAAGTCTATGAAAACAGAATTATCCCTGGCAAGGTGAAGGGTCAAGTTTTATTCCCAACTTAGAGTAACAGCCTGTACCTCCTGGCTCCTAACAAAGTGTATTTTCTCTAAGCGAGACCATCTGGCCTGAAAAGTGTTTTAAAACTCATGAAAACACTATAATGAGTTAAAAATAATTGTAGGAGTACTTTGAAGTGTCATATATTCAACTGTAAGTCTTATGCAAAAGGAAGTGTTAACTTTTTGAAAAAAAAAAAAAAAGGTTTACAGAAGGCAAGAGAACCTTTACAAAATGAAGTAAAGTTCCACTGTAAGAAAAATTATTCTGGGAATCTGGTAAGAGTCGTTCCCAGATGGTCAAGGTACTGGGTTACAGCCTCAAACTATGCTCATTTTGCAAACTGGTGTAATAATCCCTAGGAAACCAAGACTTCTAGGAGACTTCTGGCTCAAAGAAGAACCTGCATTGATGCCCCAAATTGTAAGATTATATCACTGGTCTTGGTTCAAGGCTACTTTATGAACTATCTGATGGCAGAGATTGTATAATTAAGAGCCAGCTTTATTCCAGATGCTAGACTAATGCTGAGGAGACACTGTTCCTTTTTCATGGAGCCTGCAGTCTAGTTGCAGAAAGATATACAATCTAATAATCACAGAAGTGTATAATTACAAATAAGGAGACATGCTATGAAGGAAAAGTAAAGAGAGAAATGAACATTTTAAGGAGGTGGGGGGCTGACCTAATTTTTTAAAAAAGACTATTTATTTGACAGAGAGAGAGAGAGAGAGAGATCTTAAGTAGGAAGAGAGGCAGACGGGGGCGGGGAGGGGAGGAGCAGGCTCCCTGCTGAGCAGATAGCCCAATGCGGGGCTCTATCCCAGGACCCTGAGGTCATGACCTGCGCCACCCAGGCATGGGGCAATTTAAGGATTCGCTGAGGAAATAAATTTTCTGTGGCCCTGAGGAGTTTAAATAGGAGATCATTTGTTAATGGGGTAGTGGGGTGGTAGAATGTCTCCTAGGCACAGGGTACAGCATTTGCGAGGATATTGAGGTAGCGCAAAGAACTAAAAGATGACAGTGTAGCTGGAGCAGAGGGAGAGAAGGAGATAGAGAGGTAAACAGGGCCCAGATTATGTTAAGGATTTTGGTCTTCGTCATAAGGCTAATGGGGAATCACTTTAAGAGTAGGGGAGAAAAGGGACGCCTGGGTGGCTCAGTTGGTTGGACGACTGCCTTCGCCTCAGGTCATGATCCTGGAGTCCGGGGATCGAGTCCCGCATCGGGCTCCCAGCTCCATGGGGAGTCTGCTTCTCTCTCTCTGACCTTCTCCTCGTTCATGCTCTCTCTCACTGTCTCTCTCTCAAGTAAATAAATAAAATCTTAAAAAAAAAAAAAAGTAGGGGAGAAAAAATCATACATGAATTTGTGCAGATTAGAAGAGGATAAGAACGGATGAAAAGAGAACAAATCAGATTTTGTGGGGTGTGAAGCTTATATGTATGCAATTTGGCAAGGGTGGCTCCTTAAGAAAAAGAGTGACAATATAAATATAAAATTAGGTGCAAAAGTGAATATTTATTTAGAGTAAGAAAAGAAATAACCATATTACAGATTTTTTAAAGTCGAAAATATTACAAATTGAAATGCAAAATTTTAAAATATAGTATTTTTTATTAATGAACCACAGACACTCTTCTCCATGCTCCTCCCACTGCTCCGCCGACATTTTCGGCTATGTACACTTAAATCGTCTCTTCATAAGAAAGTGGGTTTGTAATATATTCTATAGAGAGAATAGAAGATCATTTAGCCTTTTCTCTAGCATAGTTGATCAATTTTTTATTATCGATAGTTAAGAAATTGTTTTTCATCTTCAGTTCGTTATTGGTTATACACACACACACACACACACACACACATATTTACTGTAATCATGTATTATGAGTTTATATCCTCTGCACTGATGTCAACTTGAGGTCAAGTCAGAAAGAAATTTAATATTTTTAATGAGTTTATATGATTCACTTTCTTCACAAATTATCAAACAATTCAAGAGCCTATTTATTACTTTCATTTTCAATTTATCTCTTCTACAATTACTGTTTTCATTACGATCTGAAAAAAGTGATTACTATTTACTTTTCAATGTCAGGACAATTTCTTTTGATTTTCTCACCTTTATCACTTTAATTTCATATTCATGAACTTTTTTTTTTTTTAGAGATTTTATTTATCAGAGAGAGAGAGGGGGAGAGAGCGAGCACAGGCAGACAGAATGGCAGGCAGAGGCAGAGGGAGAAGCAGGCTCCCTGCTGAGCAAGGAGCCCAATGTGGGACTCGATCCCAGGATGCTGGGATCATGACCTGAGCCGAAGGCAGCTGCTTAACCAACTGAGCCACCCAGGTGTCCCATATTCATGAACTTTTTACCTCAATTTTATCTCGATGCTTTTTTTCCCCAAGATTTTATTTATTTATTTGACACAGACAGTGATCACAAGTAGGCAGAGAGGCAGGCAGAAAGAGAGAGAGGGAAGCAGGCTCCCTGCTGAGCAGAGAACCCGATTTGGGCTCTATCCCAGGATCCTGAGATCATGACCTGAGCCGAAGGCAGAGGCTTAACCCACTGAGCCACCGAGGCGCCCCATCTCAATGCTTTAATAAAATAAATTTAAAGACAACATAAGAAGGTGCCTGCCATATATGTCCACATCAGGAGTCTAAAATTTATCAGTTGGAATGTTCCTAAGTGTCTTTCTAAATGACAGTTAAAATGTTATGTTTGGGTTTTATCAACTGTTAAATAAGTTTGTATTTTTTTTTAAAGATTTTATTTATTTATTTGACAGAGAGAGATCACAAGTAGGCAGAGAGGCAGGCAGAGAGAGAGAGAGAGAGGGAAGCAAGCTCCCTGCTGAGCAGAGAGCCCGATGCGGGGCTCGATCCCAGGACCCTGGGCAGAGGCTTTAACCCACTGAGCCACCCAGGTGCCCAAGTTTGTATTTTTTTATGAAGATTTTATTTATTTATATGAGAGAGTGGGGAGAAGGAGCAGAAGGAGAGAATCTTCAGGTAGACTCCCTGCTGAGTGTGGAGCCCAGCACCCGGCTTGCTCTCACGACCCTGAGATCATGACCTGAGCCAAAACCAAGAGTCAAATGCTTAACTGATTGAAACACCCAGGTGCCCCTGCAAAATTGTTTTTAAAGAGCATGTACCCCTTTGCTCTGTTGTGCTGACATATGACTGTAAATGTCATTCAACAGCAGATTAAAATAGCTCAAATATTTCTTCACCTTGTTGAAAAAAGTCAGATAAAAAAGTTTAAAATTGCTATAGAGGTTCCTGTTAGAGGAGTAGTGCACAGTAATCAACAACTGATCAGTTTGTCACATCCAGAATAGAATGTGTAGTGTTGTTATTGGTGTCTGGTTATATATTTGATTTACCACTTTTGAAAACATTTTTCCATGAGGGGTTCCTGGGTGACTCAGTTGGTTAAGCATCAGATTTCAGCTCAGGTTATGGTCTCAGGGTCCTGGGATGGAGCTATGATTTGGGATCCACACTCACTGGGGAGTGTGCTTGTCCCTCTCCCTCTGCTCCATCCCCCAGCTTGTGCTTTCAGACTTTCTCTCAGATGAATACATAAGATCTTAAAAAAGAATGTAAAAAAATATAGATTTTTTAAAAAACCGAAAAAATAAAAACCCCAGAACATTTTCCCATCAGGATGTCCACCTGGCTTAGTCGCTAGAGCATGCATCTCTTGGTCTTAGGGTTGTGAATTTGAGCCCCATATTGGGTGTGCAGATTGCTTAAAAGTAAAGCCTTTTAAAAAACTTTTAAAAAATTTTTCCCATCATTAATTTTTCATGAATTGTTTTTGTAAAATAAGTCATTTAAAAATTTTTTATACTTTTTTTCCTACACCTTAAGCAAAAGTGGGTTAAACCCAGCTATTAGTTGAAAAATTCCCATGAAATTTCCATTATTGGTACAACACTGTTTCTTATCATGAACTCTGAAGTAAAAATATCTTCAACTTAAATATTTAATAACCTTGACCTCCATCTTTGGCCATGATGGAGTAATAGGGCCAGACTAACCTTTTTATTAGAAACAACCAGAAAACAGGCCAAAATATGTTTCACACAATGGACAACAGTCAGTGTAGGACTATAATCTGTGTGTAGAAAGGAAAGAATTTCCCCCACTTTTAGCCTGTGGGCACATTCTGAACCAGAGAGCCAGGAAGAGGATACTATGCAGAACAAAGATGAGTTTAGGGGAGAGAGATTAAATCTGGAGGAGGTTGAGGTAGCTGGCAGAGGTGAGGCAAAGTTCCAAAGAGGAGGAAAAGCTCCATAAATCTGCAGATAATCCTTTTGAGATTTGGTGGAACACCTAGATGTCCATGTGTAGGGTGAAGCCATCATACATTACATAAAGCAATGAATAGCCAAGGAGATGTAAGAATTCTCAGAGGATATATTTGAGATCCAACCAGCCAGAAGAAAGTCTTCTTTGATCATCAGGGGTATTTAATAGAGAACCCAAGAAGGTCATACCTTAGTAGTAGGGCTAAATTATCATGAGTGAAAAGTATGACAAAGTTTATTTTTTAAAGATTTATTTATTATTTGAGAGAGAGTGTGGGGTGGGGGACAGAGGGGCAGAGAGAGAGAGAGAGAGAGAGAGAAAATCTCAAGCAGACCCCCCACTGAGCACAGAGCCTGATGAGGGGCTTGATCCGAACCAAAATTAAGAGTCAGACACAACCAACTGAGCCACCCAGGCACCCCTACAATGACAGAGTTTAAATATAAGTCTCAAAATATCAAGCTGATCTGCAAGAACTTTAACTTGCTGGTGAGAACAAGGACCCATACTACAAAATCTGGATGCTCAACAATATGAAATTCACAGGATTACACAGGAAATCAAATAGGAAAATGTGATCAGTAACCAGGGAAAAATCAGTCAATGGAAACATAATAAATGACACAGATAAAGGAATTAACAGGTCAGGGATTTTATTTTATTTTATTTTTTAAAGATTTTATTTATTTATTTGACAGAGAGAGATCACAAGTAGGCAGAGAGGCAGGCAGAGAGAGAGAGAGAGGAGGAAGCAGGCTCCCCGCTGAGCAGAGAGCCCGATGCGGGACTCGATCCCAGGACCCTGAGATCATGATCTGAGCTGAAGGCAGCGGCTTAACCCACTGAGCCATCCAGGCGCCCAGTCAGGGATTTTAAAACACCTCTTATATATGTATATGTCACAGTCTAAACAGATTTAGACTGGGCATCCTGCCGAATAGCATATCCATCCATCCATTGCATTGAGGACATATTGATCAGGCAGGATGAACGAGGGGCAGCTAACCTACTGCAATCTTTTGATATGACATGTGCTCTGGAGAGTGGGATATAGGCCCTAAGAAAATTCAGGGACTTGCACTTCAGTGAAGGATGGCGGGGGTCCATGGGGTATGCCACAGTGAGCCTCCAGAGTAAAAACAAATTGCTGCATCTTGCTTTTCTTACTACAAAGAAGGAAGCCCGGTGCTCATTTAACCTTTTGGATTCTGTATGTAACTTACTCAGCTTAGGAAGACTGCCAGCTTTGAGTGGGGCCTGGAGCAGGAAAGCATGCTAGAGCAGATGGGGCCAGCTTTGTAATCTGTTGGGCGTAGTGTGAAATAAAAATGTGGGCACTAAAGGTGCTAAAGTATAAATCCTTTTAAAAATATTGTATTACTAACAAAATGCAATGGGGATTATAGTGATACATGAGTAGCACCATAATCTTGCAAACTACAATTAACATTTTTGGTAATTATATATCCACTTAACATTGATACTTTATTAATGTGATACCTTGACTGCTAATATGTTTTTTTTTCTGGCTGGCTTTCCTGCAGATTCATTTCTTAGGCTATTAAGATGTATACTTTTGGCAGCTTCATTTGATATAATTAAGCCTGGGGTATCTCATCTTACCATGATATTGGTATAGATAATGATGTATATGTATATATTTTCTTATGCTTTGTCCTCAGGTGTTTATTCTCAGGGTAAAGATGGTGAAGAGGAAAGTCTGAAATGGGCATAGTTACCCTCTCCCATCCTGAGTCCCATAAGAGGAGGCAGGTGACTAGGCAGCTCAGGTACTTCCGGTCAAGGGCTTCGGCCAGCGTCCCAGGGCCCAGGGCCTGAAGCCCTTCCACAGGCTTATGGAGAGAGGCCAAAAAGGTAGCCAGGAGCCCACTCTCCACAGAATGGTGGCAAGCGGCTGGCTCTCTCTCCCCAAGGGCTTGGGCATAGACTGTCCACAGTGAGACTGCCCAACACTTGTACTCAGTCAAGAATGGGATACCTGGTTTCTGATCTTGGTAATGACCACCAGCAGCACTCACATTTGAGGGGTCTGGAATTTAATCTGCATTGTGGGATGCACTAACATTCAGAGACCAGTGCTCCTCTGAGACACCATGGAAACCCAACCTACCGAAGAATGGTAAGATGAGATACCCCAGGCTTCCAGCAGCACCAATAGGATCCTATTCTTAAAGTCCCAATCACCTTTACCTCAAGCTTGTAAGAAGGTTGCTAACTTTTGTACTACTTTGGTCATTTTAAAAACAGCCTATAACCTCATACTGTGTCCTTGAAGTCACTCAGATGACTTCTCGGAGGGGAGAACGGGGCTCCAGACCTTCAATGACATCTGACTCCCACAGAGGAGGATCCAAGTTTATTAAACATTTTTAATTTTAAGGAGGATCTTTCTTCCGATTAACTATTACTAGACGTAGTAAGAGTACTTTATAGGCTATATAACAAAAGCATAAATTTTTTAAGAAGATTTTATTTTGAAACATTACACAATATGTTAATTAAGTGGAATTAAAAAAAAAAAAAGATTTATTTAACATAGATGTCGCGGCCGGTGTGACAAATCGACCAGGAACGTGAGGATAAGAGGATGGTGGAAAGAAATGAAGAGACAAAGAGATGGGGACAGAAGGAGCACCAAGGAGGATGTCCAATAGTGCCGAGTTTATTCAAGGTTGTGAGGCATTATATAGCTAACAGAAACAACCATAAGAAAAGTATCTATTTTTAGCTGATTACTAAAGAATTTGCAATATGCACAGAAAATCCTTCAAGCTTTCCCATTATCATTTCCCAAGCCCTAATAGCAGACCTTCCAGCGCCAGACGTACTGACTTCAAGGCCACTCAAGACATAGTTGTGTAAGCACAGCACAGTCTTACAGTGGTGTTGTCTATAGCCCGTGCAAGGACAGCAAGGACCAGCAAGAATTTCTGACCCCGGCCAAATCGTCTCTATCTGACTAGCAAACGTGTGGGAAGTCATGTAGGTGAGAGCGCAACATATAGCACAGACCCTTTCTCAGTGCTACTCGACTTTATTGACCTAAGCCTTTTGTTCGGCTATTCAGCCTTTAACGGAGGCACAAGTCAGGCCCTGGTTTGGTCCTTGTCTCAAGCCTTAACGTGGCCTCCCACATTTCCCCCTTCCTTTTTAAATAAATTAAGCATATGAATTTGTGCTTGAGTGTGTAGTCGTTGCTGTTCTGCATGAATCTGTACAATGCACCATATTAAAACAAAAGCAAGTAATATAATGAGGAGTTCAGTAAACAACCAGAATGAGTGTTACTAGTGCTGCTATTCCTGCTATCAATAGACCCGGAAGACTTTTGACTTGTTTGAGCTGCAACTGCCTTTTAAGGGCAAACTGATAACCATAATCAGCATACCAAGGTCCTTCTACATCTATGGGTAAGAGTACATAAGGGGGGTTGCATAGTTATAAACACTATTATGGGACCTGTGCCTGACAAAGGCAGGGATACAGGTAGACAACTTGTTAAAACACAGTGGTCACAATGGATATTACACAATAGATGTCCCCCTTGGAAAGAGGTGAGAACTATTGATCCCGAGCCCACTACCAGTAGAAAAGGTCTAGGAATACAGCCCACAAAGTCAGATTGAAGTTCTTTGTGGCAGTGTAACCACTCCTGGCTATTTGCACTCCGATTGGTCCCAGGGCAGCAACCAGTTTCCAGAGTTCTGCATGAAACATCCCTCTCCTGTAAGGGGGGAGACGTCTTCTTCTCCTCCACTGATTTCTCCGACTCAGGGTCAGTGTTGCAATTCGTTGCCACCAGGGCGAGGAGTTGGCACCTTCTCTCTGGCATCCAGCGTGGAGTGTCCTCATCCTGAGGGAAAACACAAACAAAACCACGTCCTCTGCAGAGGACAGGGTTAGGACCCTTCCAAGTGCCCATCAGGGGGTCTTTCTACCTAGCATAAGGAAGAGGAGAAAAGTCTGGATGCCAAAAGTGTTCTGCTGCTGTGCGACCTATATCGTCGACATTCAAAAAATTTAAAACATAAAGAATTAAAATTAAATGCATATGAGGAGAGTATTTCATTGTTCCCTGTAGTATCTCCCCCTCTTTTAATTTTTTGAGGTAAGATTTAAGGGTATCATTAGCTTTTTCAACAATGGCTTGTCCTTGTGAATTATAGGGGATGTCCATTGAATGTTCTGATTTGTTTGTAAATAAGTATTTTTATATTTTTGTAAGTCACAGACATCTTAAGAAAAAAATATTTTTAGTTTGGAAGACTAAACATTAGAGAACCAGTAATGACAAAACATTAAAAGATATAACATTATAATTTTTTAGTTTATATAGTTCCATGTTACTAAATCTGGTGAATGCAGTTTTTTTTTATATAAACATATATTTTTATACCCAGGGGTACAGGTCTGTGAATCACCAGGTTTACACACTTCACAGCACTCACCAAAGCACATACCCTCCCCAATGTCCATAATCCCACCCCCTTCTCCCAAACCCCCTCCCCCCAGCAACCCTCAGTTTGTTTTGTGAGATTAAGAGTCACTTATGGTTTGTCTCCCTCCCAATCCCATCTTGTTTCATTTATTCTTCTCCTATCCACTTAAGCCCCCATGTTGCATCACTACTTCCTCATATCAGGGAGATCATATGGTAGTTGTCTTTCTCTGCTTGACTTATTTCGCTAAGCATGATACGCTCTAGTTCCATCCATGTTGTCGCAAATGGCAAGATTTCATTTCTTTTGATGGCTGCATAGTATTCCATTGTGTATATATACCACATCTTCTTGATCCATTCATCTGTTGATGGACATCTAGGTTCTTTCCATAGTTTGGCTATTGTGGACATTGCTGCTATAAACATTCGGGTGCACGTGCCCCTTTGGATCATTACGTTTGTATCTTTAGGGTAAATACCCAATAGTGCAATTGCTGGGTCATAGGGCAGTTCTATTTTCAACATTTTGAGGAACCTCCATGCTGTTTTCCAGAGTGGCTGCACCAGCTTGCATTCCCACCAACAGTGTAGGAGGGTTCCCCTTTCTCCGCATCCTCGCCAGCATCTGTCATTTCCTGACTTGTTGATTTTAGCCATTCTGACTGGTGTGAGGTGATATCTCATTGTGGTTTTGATTTGTATTTCCCTGATGCCGAGTGATATGGAGCACTTTTTCATGTGTCTGTTGGCCATCTGGATGTCTTCTTTGCAGAAATGTCTGTTCATGTCCTCTGCCCATTTCTTGATTGGATTATTTGTTCTTTGGGTGTTGAGTTTGCTAAGTTCTTTATAGATTCTGGACACTAGTCCTTTATCTGATATGTCGTTTGCAAATATCTTCTCCCATTCTGTCAGTTGTCTTTTGATTTTGTTAACGGTTTCCTTTGCTGTGCAAAAGATTTTGATCTTGATGAAATCCCAATAGTTCATTTTTGCCCTTGCTTCCCTTGCCATAGGCGATGTTCCTAGGAAGATGTTGCTGCGGCTGAGGTCGAAGAGGTTGCTGCCTGTGTTCTCCTCAAGGATTTTGATGGATTCCTTTCGCACATTGAGGTCCTTCATCCATTTTGAGTCTATTTTTGTGTGTGGTGTAAGGAAATGGTCCAATTTCATTTTTCTGCATGTGGCTGTCCAATTTTCCCAGCACGATTTATTGAAGAGGCTGTCTTTTTTCCATTGGACATTCTTTCCTGCTTTGTCGAAGATTAGTTGACTGTAGAGTTGAGGGTCTATTTCTGGGCTCTCTATTCTGTTCCATTGATCTATGTGTCTGTTTTTGTGCCAGTACCATGCTGTCTTGATGATGACAGCTTTGTAATAGAGCTTGAAATCCGGAATTGTGATGCCACCAACGTTGGCTTTCTTTTTCAATATCCCTTTGGCTATTCGAGGTCTTTTCTGGTTCCATATAAATTTTAGAATTATTTGTTCCATTTCTTTGAAAAAGATGGATGGTACTTTGATAGTAATTGCATTAAATGTGTAGATTGCTTTAGGTAGCATAGACATTTTCACAATATTTATTCTTCCAATCCAGGAGCATGGAACATTTTTCCATTTCTTTGTGTCTTCCTCAATTTCTTTCATGAGTACTTTATAGTTTTCTGAGAATAGATTCTGTGCCTCTTTGGTTAGGTTTATTCCTAGGTATCTTATGGTTTTGGGTGCAATTGTAAATGGGATTGACTCCTTAATTTCTCTTTCTTCTGTCTTGCTGTTGGTGTAGAGAAATGCAACTGATTTCTGTGCATTGATTTTATATCCTGACACTTTACTGAATTCCTATATAAGTTCTAGCAGTTTTGGAGTGGAGTCTTTTGGGTTTTCCACATATAGTATCATATCATCTGCGAAGAGTGATAATTTGACTTCTTCTTTGCTGATTTGGATGCCTTTAATTTCCTTTTGTTGTCTGATTGCTGAGGCTAGGACCTCTAGTACTATGTTGAATAGCAGTGATGATAATGGACATCCCTGCCGTGTTCCTGACCTTAGTGGAAAAGCTTTCAGTTTTTCTCCATTGAGAATGATATTTGCGGTGGGTTTTTCATAGATGGCTTTGATGATATTGAGGCATGTGCCCTCTATCCCTACACTTTGAAGAGTTTTGATCAGGAAGGGATGCTGTACTTTGTCAAATGCTTTTTCAGCATCTATTGAGAGTATCATATGGTTCTTGTTCTTTCTTTTATTGATGTGTTGTATCACATTGACTGATTAGCGGATGTTGAACCAACCTTGCAGCCCTGGAATAAATCCCACTTGGTCGTGGTGAATAATCCTTTTAATGTACTGTTGAATCCTATTGGCTAGTATTTTGTTGAGTATTTTCGCATCTGTGTTCATCAAGGATATTGGTCTATAGCTCTCTTTTTTGATGGGATCCTTGTCTGGTTTGGGGATCAAGGTGATGCTGGCCTCATAAAAAGAGTTTGGAAGTTTTCCTTCCATTTCTATTTTTTGGAACAGTTTCAGGAGAATAGGAATTAGTTCTTCTTTAAATGTTTGGTAGAATTCCCCCGGGAAGCCGTCTGGCCCTGGGCTTTTGTTTGTTTGGAGATTTTTAATGACTGTTTCAATCTCCTTACTGGTTATGGGTCTGTTCAGGCTTTCTATTTCTTCCTGGTTCAGTTGTGGTAGTTTATATGTTTCTAGGAATGCATCCATTTCTTCCAGATTGTCAAATTTATTGGCATAGAGTTGCTCATAGTATGTTCTTATAATAGTTTGTATTTCTTTGGTGTTAGTTGTGAAATCTCCTCTTTCATTCATGATTTTATTTATTTGGGTCCTTTCTCTTTTCTTTTTGATAAGTCTGGCCAGGGGTTTATCAATTTTATTAATTCTTTCAAAGAACCAGCTCCTAGTTTCGTTGATTTGTTCTATTGTTTTTTTGGTTTCTATTTCATTGATTTCTGCTCTGATCTTTATGATTTCTCTTCTCCTGCTGGGCTTAGGGTTTCTTTCTTGTTCTTTCTCCAGCTCCTTTAGGTGTAGGGTTAGGTTGTGTACCTGAAACCTTTCTTGTTTCTTAAGAAAGGCTTGTACCGCTATATATTTTCCTCTCAGGACTGCCTTTGTTGTGTCCCACAGATTTTGAACCGTTGTATTTTCATTATCATTTGTTTCCATGATTTTTTTCAATTCTTCTTTAATTTCCCGGTTGACCCATTCATTCTTTAGAAGGATGCTGTTTAGTCTCCATGTATTTGGGTTCTTTCCAAACTTCCTTTTGTGGTTGAGTTCTAGCTTTAGAGCATTGTGGTCTGAAAATATGCAGGGAATGATCCCAATCTTTTGATACCGGTTGAGTCCTGATTTAGGACCGAGGATGTGATCTATTCTGGAGAATGTTCCATGTGCACTAGAGAAGAATGTGTATTCTGTTGCTTTGGGATGAAATGTTCTGAATATATCTGTGATGTCCATCTGGTCCAGAGTGTCGTTTAAGGCCTTTATTTCCTTGCTGATCTTTTGCTTGGATGATCTGTCCATTTCAGTGAGGGGAGTGTTAAAGTCCCCTACTATTATTGTATTATTGTTTATGTGTTTCTTTGATTTTGTTATTAATTGGTTTATATAGTTGGCTGCTCCCACTTTGGGGGCATAGATATTTAAAATTGTTAAATCTTCTTGTTGGACAGACCCTTTGAGTATGATATAGTGTCCTTCCTCATCTCTTATTATAGTCTTTGGCTTAAAATCTAATTGATCTGATATAAGGATTGCCACTCCTGCTTTCTTCTGATGTCCATTAGCATGGTAAATTCTTTTCCACCCCCTCACTTTAAATCTGGAGGTGTCTTTGCGCTTAAAATGAGTTTCTTGGAGGCAACATATAGATGGGTTTTGTATTTTTATCCATTCTGATACCCTGTGTCTTTTGACAGGGGCATTTAGCCCATTAACATTCAGGGTAAGTATTGAGAGATATGAATTTAGTGCCATTGTATTGCCTGTAAGGTGACTGTTATGGTCTCTGTTCCTTTCTGATCTACCACTTGTAGGCTCTCTCTTTGCTTAGAGGACCCCTTTCAATATTTCCTGTAGAGCTGGTTTGGTGTTTGCAAATTCTTTCAGTTTTTGTTTGTCCTGGAAGCTTTTAATCTGTCCTTCTATTTTGAATGATAGCCTAGCTGGATATAGTATTCTTGGCTGCATGTTTTTCTCGTTTAGTGCTCTGAAAATATCATGCCAGCTCTTTCTGGCCTGCCAGGTCTCTGTGGATAAGTCAGCTGCCAATCTAATATTTTTACCATTGTATGTTACAAACTTCTTTTCCCGGGCTGCTTTCAGGATTTTCTCTTTGTCACTGAGACTTGTAAATTTTACTATTAGGTGACGGGGTGTGGGCCTATTCTTATTGATTTTGAGGGGTGTTCTCTGAACCTCCTGAATTTTGATGCTCGTTCCCTTTGCCATATTGGGGAAATTCTCCCCAATAATTCTCTCCAGTATACCTTCTGCTCCCCTCTCTCTTTCTTCTTCTTCTGGAATCCCAATTATTCTAATGTTGTTTTGTCTTATGGTGTCACTTATCTCTTGAATTCGCCCCTCGTGGTCCAGTAGCTGTTTGTCCCTCTTTTGCTCAGCTTCTTTATTCTCTGTCATTTGGTCTTCTATATCACTAATTCTTTCTTCTGCCTCATTTATCCTAGCAGTGAGAGCCTCCATTTTTGATTGCACCTCATTAATAGCTTTTTTGATTTCAACTTGGTTAGATTTTAGTTCTTTTATTTCTCCAGAAAAGGCTTTTATATCTCTCGAGAGGGTTTCTCTAATATCTTCCATTCCTTTTTCGAGCCTGGCTAGAACCTTGAGAATTGTCATTCTGAACTCTAGATCTGACATATTACCAATGTCTGTATTGATTAGGTCCCTAGCCTTCAGTACTGCCTCTTGTTCTTTTTTTTGTGGTGAATTTTTCCGTCTTGTCATTTTGTCCAGATAAGAGTATATGAAGGAGCAAGGAAAATACTAAAAGGGTGGCAACAACCCCAGGAAAATATGCTTCAACCAAATTAGAAGAGATCCCAAATCGTGAGGGGGGAGAAAGGGGATAAAAAGAGGTTCAAAAAGGAACAAAGAAAAAAAAAAAAGAAAAAAGAAAAAAAAAGAAAAGAAAAGAATTTAAAAAAAAGAAAACAAATAAGAAAAATATAAAAAAGAAAAAATATATATATTAGATAAACTAGTTAAAAAACGTTAAAAAAGAAAAAGGCAAAAGTTAAAAAAAAATTTAACCAGAAGGCGAGAAAAAAAACAAAAAATGAAAAAGAAAAAAATTAAATTAACTACAAGACTAAAAAAAATCACAGGGAAAAAGCCATGAGTTCCGTGCTTTGCTTTCTCCTCCTCTGGAATTCTGCTGCTCTCCTTGGTATTGAAACCACACTCCTTGGTAGGTGAACTTGGTATCGGCTGGATTTCTTGTTGATCTTCTGGGGGAGGGGCCTGGTGTAGTGATTCTCAAGTGTCTTTGCCCCAGGCGGAATTGCACCGCCCTTAACGGGGGGTGGGGGGGTGGGGGGGTGAGTAATCCGCTCGGGTTTGCTTTCAGGAGCTTTTGTTCCCTGAGCGCTTTCCGTAGAGTTCCGGAGGACGGGAATACAAATGGCGGCCTCCTGGTCTCTGGCCTGGAGGAGCCGAGAGCTTAGGGCCCCACTCCTCAGTGCGCCCTCAGAGAACAGCGCCCAGTTACTCCCGTCTGCCTGACCTCCGGCCGCGCTCCGAGCTCACCGAGCCTGCGACCAGTTCAAGGTAACACCGAGCTGTGAGCTTACTGTCGGCTCTGTCTCTGTAGCCGGCCTTCCCGCTCCAGTACCCGCAAGCTCTGCGACACTCAGACACCCCCGATCCTTCTGTGACCCTGCGGGACCTGAGGCCACACTGACCCCGCGTGGGCTTCGCCCCGGTTTAGCCTCTGGAGCGATGTCCCTCAGCGGAACAGACTTTTAAAAGTCCTGATTTTGTGCTTCGTTGCTCCGCCGCTTGCCGGGATCCGGCCCCTCCCCCCGGGGTCTATCTTCCTGTCGCTTTGGATTCACTTCTCCGCCGGTCCTACCTTTCAGAAAGTGGCTGTTTTTCTGTTTCCAGAATTGCTGTTCTTCTTCTCTTCGATCTGCCGATGGATTTTCAGGTGTTTGCAATCTTTAGATAAGCTGTCTAGCTGATCTCCAGCTAGCTGAAGTAGTCTCAGCCTGCTACTTCTCCGCCATCTTGACTCCTCCCCACTGGTGAATGCAGTTTTAGTTAGTTCTGGAAATTCTTATCCATTTTAGTTTTAGGATTTTCAAGTATATCAAATATTTGTGTTTGTCTTGATATTTCACAAGAGAATTAAAACAATTACAAATGACAAAACTCAGAATAGATATGGTTAAATTACCAGGTGATGACCTTATCAAAATATTAAAACTTTAAGAAATGTATAGAACTCAGAGTAGTTACAGCACTTACCCAAATGTCACCCAAGGTTTATTATTGGTTTAGTAGTACTTATTGAGTATTTTAGTATATCAAGGAAAAGCCTTATGAGTTAAAGAGATTTCATTTATAATTTAAATCTTGTTGGCAATTGCTAAAACCTTAGAAAGTTTTAAAATACATGGCTAAATATAATTAGGGATGTTAAACACCTGATAAAACAAAACAAAGAAACTGGGTTTTCTGGGCAGGCAAAGAGAAAACCATAACGGATCAATTAATCTAAGAAAACTTTGCCCTTTTAAACAGAGAGAAAACCAGCTTTTTAATATCAGTGTCTTTTCTTTTTTATTATTATTAAGCATGTAGTCTTAAGATAGTGGGTTTACTGGGTTTCCCTCCCATCATGAATGATGTCGCAGACAAAGGGAGGGGAATCTTTTACATGTTGTCCTGACCATACCTAAAGTTCCTTTCCTGAAGATATCCCTTCACAAACCTTTTACAACTTGCTTTTGCATTTAGGTTTTGTCCCAAGTCATTTCCTTCCAAACAACCTTTCATTTAGGATAAAATTGCCTTCTTTTACTTTTAATAAAATGCAGTCTCATTCCTTAAATCTTTCTTACGTATTTCCTATTTTCCTACATATAGGGTTGCTTTCCTTATTTCCATTAGCCTTACAGTTAGCAGAATTTTGCTCTTTTAGAAATATCTTAATCTCTAGTGAAGACAAAATATAAACCAATTGTGAACAGTTACAACAGAATTTTTTAGAAGGCAAATTCTGAAACAGTTAAGTATAAAACATGCTTATTCTTAGTTTTTTTGTAGCAAGAAGTTAAAAGCATAAACCTATAACAAGTACTTAATGCTTTAGTATTTTATTTCATTTGGTTAAGACCTAGATGTCCATAATTTAATTACATTTGTCATCCAAAGGCACTCCAACCTCAGGGGTGTCTAAAGGGTCTGATTGTGAACCAGTGAGACCAGCGATTAACTCAGGAGAGGGAGGAGGACTATTTGTGCCCAAGTGCTCATACACATCCTCTTGCTCATCTACTACCAAATCACAGGGGGAATCCCGAGAGGCTATAGATAGTAAATCTATAGAGTGTTGCGGATCTAAAGCCTCCCAAATATCCTCCCAAATTTTTATTGTTCCTTTAGGGCAAGCACATGGACCCCTAATTTTTAATTGATTTTTAACCTTTTGCCCCACTTTTTGCCATGCATCTAAACTTATAGTTCCTTCCTTTGGGAACCATGGACATAACACTGAAACAGTGTCAAAGAACTGCTGCAAGGTTCATTTAGTAACCTTGGACCCTGCTTTTTCATTAGGGCCTGCAATGCTGTCAAAAAGAAAGTTTGTTCCACTGATTGACCTTGCCCCACATTATTTTACTCCTGTTGTGGCCCTGAAAAACCGGGCTCCTCTTACCTGGATTTGGTAACTACTTACCTATAAGAGCGCACTTCCTGAATGTGCTCAGGTCCCCTGTCACGTGGCCGGCGCGACAAATCGACCAGGAATGTGAGGGTAAGAGAATGGTGAAAAGAAATTAAGAGACAAAGAGATGGGGACAGGAGGAGCACCAAGAAGGATGTCCAATAGTGCCGAGTTTATTCAAGGTTGTGAGGCATTATATAGCTGACAGAAACAACCATAAGAAAAGTATCTATTTTTAGCTGATTACTAAAGAGTTTGCAACATGCACAGAAAATCTTTCAAGCTTTCCCATTATCATTTCCCAAGCCCTAATAGCAGACCTTCCAGCGCCAGATGTACTGACTTCAAGGCCACTCAAGACATAGTTTGTGTAAGCACAGCACAGTCTTACAGTGGTATAGTCTATAGCCCGTGCAAGGACAGCAAGGACCAGCAAGAATTTCTGACCCCGGCCAAATCGTCTCTATCTGACTAGCAAACGTGTGGGAAGTCACATAGGCGAGAGCGCAACATATAGCACAGACCCTTTCTCAGTGCTACTCGACTTTATTGACCTAAGCCTTTTGTTCGGCTATTCAGCCTTTAACGGAGGCACAAGTCAGGGCCTGGCTTGGTCCTTGTCTCAAGCCTTAACGTGGCCTCCCACACATAGACAGCACAAGAGGGAACACAAGAGTGGGAGAGAGAGAAGCAGGCTTCCCGCTGAGCCGGGAGCCCAATGTGGGACTCCATCCCAGAACCCCAGAATCATGACCCGAGCTGAAGGCAGACACCTAATAACTGAGCTACCCCGGTGTCCCCCAAAGGGATAAATTTTTGATAGATTATTTCCAAATAGAAATTTTAGGATTTGTGGAACTGATCATTCTTGTGGAATAATTTTTCTAAAAATCTGTAAATCTTGGGGTGCCTGAGTGGCTCAGTCTGTTGAGCTTCTGGCTCTTGATCTAAGCTCAGGTCATGATCTCAGGGTCCTGGGATTGAGCCCTGCTTTGGGCTCCCTGCTCAGCAGTGAGTCTGCTTCTCCTTCTCCCTCTGTGATCTCTCTCACTCTCTCTCAAATAGATAAGTAAAATCTTTAAAAAAATAAAATAAATACATGTAAATCTTCCTATGGATCAGTTTTATTTAGATATGAATTCAATTTTAAATGTAAATCATAAGTTACTGTAATTTTATAATTGTAACATTATCACTGATATAATAGTTACATTGTGATGTGTCCTTTGGTATTTCCTGTAGCTTGTGGAGGGTGTGCAAGAAACCTGAAGTGGCTTCTTCAAACTTTAATATAGTAATTGAAGGTGCCTGTATATTCATTCTATCACTGCATCTTCAGTTACAAGGAAAAATTAATTTAGTTGTTTTCATCATTAATAATTGGTTCATCTGGAGTTTCACATGAAAATGGTGTTATTTTCTATTATAAGCTTGTGGATATTTGATCTGCCATGTTGCAGAAGTTTTCTAAAGTCTTTGGAGAATTCTAAACTCTAAATTCTAATAATTCAAATAATTCTCTGATTTGCTTTATTTCAGTGTTCATGTGTGTGCTTTTATCTTGTAATAATTTACTGACAAAGAGTATTGCCTGAAAGCCAGCAGTTCCCACTGTAGCTTTCAAAAGATTTGTGCAAATATCACAAAGCTGGGATTTGGGGAGCAGATGGAGACCCCCCACAACAGGTCCCAGCACTGGTCTTGTGTAGAGCCCCTTTCTCTTCCTATTGCTGTTGCCACCGCTGCTGCTTCTCCAGTGTTCTTTCTGCTATTGCTGCCACCAGTCTGGGCTTTGGTCTTTTCCTGGCCACGGTGGGGCCTTGAGACTCCCTGACTTCCCTGAGGCATGAGCATGCGACAAGTGCTTCGGGCATGACTCCTGCTTACTGTACTCCTTGTCCTGGTTTATCTCTTCTGCTCATGCACATGTCCCATTGGACTTTATTTTCAAAACACAAGTTCAAAGATAAAATTGTTAATAATTTCAAGTTGGTCACCACAAAGCATAAGCCAAGCATGGGGACCTTCTGAGAGTGAGGCTCTGTACAACTACAGGGTCCACATCTTGAAGTCCGTCCAGGTGCCAGGTCCCATTTGTGACACAAGTAATTCTCTTGCTTGGACCATATACTCTGGCAGACCCAATGATATTTTAGGTGTCACTGATGAGAAAAGATGCGATGTGGGACAAGTCTCCATGGGAAAATTACAGTACCAACCCTTAGGGTTTGGGAGCAGGGCCATGTTATCTACAGCAGGAATTATGCATCTTTTGAAAAATGGCTTCAAGTGTACCGAGCCCTGATAGAGATAGAACTCTTGGCCATGAGACACCAAGTGACCATGCATCATGAGTTGGGTCCTCTTGGACCTACCAAGTCAGAGTTCATCAGGATCAGCAGTAATTTTACATGTGATGAACTGTTACATTTGGAACCAAGCACAAATAAGATCAGAGGGCATCGGTAAGTTCCCATATCGTTCATTATGGTTACTGGGTACCAAAGGGAGGAGGAGACGGCCCAAGCTTTGTTTATGGGTAGAACAGCATAGTATATTGGCGCAGGGTGGAAATGGATGGTGGGTTGCATTACAGTTTCACTTAGGGCTGGCCTTGTATGACAGTGGTGTGGGAAAACCATCCTAACAGGCATGGCTTTGGTTGATGCACCTGACCATCCAGTTTGTGAGATAAGGTAAGTAGTCTGAGGTTGGCATATATATGCGTTCATTGGTAGTGGTGAATGGCCTTGGCTGGCCCTGTCATGGGAGTGGAAGGAAAATGACTGGAAGATTGGAGATAGGGAGGTCTGAGGTAGAGGCAAAAGGATGGATATACAGGAACAGGCACAAAGTGTGAAGAACGTGGTGTGACGTATTTATGCTCACCAGAAAGCATTCACCGTGGAAGAGGCACTAAACCGATTAGACAAAATAGCTTATTTGGTTTAGGTTTGCCACTCTGCCTGGATGCTGGTGTGGTAGGAACCTCACTCTCAAAGAATGTAATGTGTACAAATGGGATATCAGAAGTTTGGCTTCCAGCTGATATAACTGAGCAACCACAATTTTTTACTATTACAAAGGAAGGGTGATATTCTGTCACTTTGAAATCTAGTGTCACAATAAAAGTGTAGTCAGATCTCCAAAGTTCCTCTAAGCACTTAAATTTTATGGTTTAAATGTCATTCATCATTAACAGCCTTTGCTTATTGACCGTCTACTATGTATTACTATGTATTTCCCAAGGTCTGTTTAAGGCTTGTTGGTTTTTAGAAGTACTAAAATCCTGTGTTTACCTGGCATCCCAACTTTTTGGATTGAAAAATACGAGTCCTCTTCATGTATAGTTATTAAACTGAGAACAGATTGTATTGCAGTCCAAGCATATAAATAAATTCTAATCAGCAAAAATAAAGGGCAGAAATGAGCTTTCATGAGCAGAAGCTGAAACATAGAAATGACCTTTTGAATTTCTCTTATGCTTGGGAATGAGTAATTCCTGAAGTATTAAAGCGAAAGGTTAAATAGATTTTAGAAATCAGCCATTCCAAGCACTATCAAGCCTTTCATTATAGCAGTTCAGTATTTATGTGTGTGTCTGAACATGCTGAAAAAAATTATCAAATTGTCAAAAATGTTGAGAGTCTTGTTAAGGTATTTTTTTTTTTTTAAGATTTTATTTATTTGAGAGAGGAAGAGAGAGAAAGAGCACGAGAAGGGGCAGGATCAGAGGGAGGAGCAGACTCCCTGCTGAGTGGGGAGCCTAGTGCCGGACTTGATCCCAGGACTCCAGGATCATGACCTGAACGGAAGGCAGATGCTTAACAGACTGAGTAACTCAGGCATCCAAGGTAGTTTTTGTTTTTGTTTTTTTTTTTATTTTATTTATTTATTTATTTATTTATTTATTAAAGATTTTATTTATTTATTTGAGAGAGAAACAGTGAGAGAGAGCATGAGCGAGGAGAAGGTCAGAGAGCGAAGCAGACTCCCCATGGAGCTGGGAGCCTGATGCGGGACTCGATCCCGGGACTCCGGGATCATGACCTGAGCCGAAGGCAGTCGTCCAACCAACTGAGCCACCCAGGCTTAAAGATTTTATTTATTTATTTGACAGAGAGAGATCACAAGCAGGCAGAGAGGCAGGCAGAGAGAGAGGAGGAAGCAGGCTCCCTGCTGAGCAGAGAGCCCGATGCGGGCCTCGATCCCAGGACCCTGAGATCATGACCTGAGCCGAAGGCAGCGGCTTAACCCACTGAGCCACCCAGGCGCCCTTGTTTTTGTTTTTAACAAGCTTTAATTTATTTTTTTGTTAGGTAGTTTTATTTATTTATTTATAAAGATTTTATGTGTTTATTCGTCGGGGGAGAGGGAGAAGCAGGCTCCCTGCTGAGCAAAGGGCCCATTGTGAAACTCAATCCCAGGAAGCTGGGATCATGACCTGAGCTTAAGGTAGCTGTTTAGCGGACTGAGCCACCCAGGCATCTCTTGTTAGGTAGTTTTAAATGATGGGTATCAGAAGGTTATTGACAAGACCCTGATACCTGTTTGGAAATAATTTAAATGTTCATAGCCTGCAGCTTGTGCGCTAGAGTCACATAAATGGCAACCTGTAGGTTTTAGTAAGTTGCACTCAACTTAGAGATAGATGCTTCTTAGCTGCTTGTAAATATAATGCATCACTAGACCTTGTACCTGGTGTAAAATAATGAGTATAATTATTTAAATATTAAAACTCAGGTTCTAAACAAGTTGGAATACTGATTATTATCAGTAGCATAATTGGCCATAGTAAATTTAATTTTAACTATTATCTTTAATCATGATCAGTTTGAAATCATATTCTGTGAGACCAGTAGTTCTCTCCTATACCCAATTAATTGGCTTCAGTCGTTCAGGGAACTCACTTCGGCCCTCTAGTCACCAAGTAGCTGTAATGTAAGATCCAAAAATGGGCTGCTCTTTGCTAAGAGTACTTCTAAGATTCTTTTTAATGAGAATCACTTTTCATAGGAAAGCAGGTAGTTGGTTGGTCTTTTGTCTAGTTTGATGGGCTCACATCAGTGAACAAAATAGACAAAAATTCCTGCCTTGCCGAGCTTACATTTTACTGGCAGAAGGTAGATAATAAATCAGTAGATGATATAGTATATCGGAGGGTGGAGTATATTACGGAAAAAAGAAAACAATGAGGGGGAATAAGGGAGGGTGGGAAGCCACAGTTTCAAATAAGGTGGTTAGACCCACTAAGAAGATGACGTTTAAGCAGAGACTTGACCCTGGTGAGGTAAGGTCATTTGCATACTGGGTGGATGATCATTCCAACATGTCCAAGGATCTTGAATCTGCTTTCCTTGTTATATTTTATTTTGACAGTTTCTTTTTATGTGATTTGATACTGATGGGAAATGAGAAATGATTTTTGAAGTTCTAGTTAATTTTGAAATGCTGATTGTCAATGATCTATTGTGTTTACTGGTCTCTTTCACCATCCCTTTCAGTTCACTTTTAATTTCTTCATGCATATGTCCCAACAGAGATACCCAGCATGAGGTGCTGAAAACTAGTAATCACATCTCTTACTGCATGGAGTTAGAGAACGGGCTGGGAAGTCAGATAAGAAACAACCCAATTTCAGTGTTTCCCTTTATGCAAGTCCTGCTTGTTGCAAAGTTTGACATGTGAAGGAAGGCTCCCAGGACTCTAGTCAATGCTGGAAACAATAATTAAAAAAAAAAAAGCTCAAAAAACAAAACAAAATAATTTTATTTTTTCTATTTCATACATTTTAAATTAAATGAATATAGTAGTAGTTAATATAGTTATAAAACCATAAAATAATATTTCTAAAATAACTTCAAATTCTGGATGCCTAAGGAAAAAGTTACTAACAGTTTGCTTTTCTTATAATAACTCCAATTTCAAAAAGGGTCCTATTGTTCTCACCCTGTTTACAAGTATTGTGGTGGTAGTGCCAAGAGACATCAGGTTTTTACCTGTAGGGTCAGGCTCTATTATGAAAATGCCTTGAAAAGTAAAAAGTGTGCTGAACAGACATACAGCACCACCACTGTTCACTAGGGGCATTGTGGCTCTTTTTAGTAATACAGCAAATATTTAATAGTGCTAGGAGATAGAAAAATACATACTCATCCGTAAGGAATATGTATTTATTCATAATGAAAACCAGACACTTAAAGATTTAAGAGAAGTTCACTTTATTCTTTGTGATGGGCAGTAATTCAGCCTCTCTGTGCCTCAGCTCCCTCATCTGAAAAGTGAGAATAAAATAGCACTTACCTTTGTAACAATGTATGGTGAGGAATGTTAACTAGGCTTGTCCTGGTGATCATCTGGAAATATACTGAAATACTGAAGTGTTATGTTGTGTACCTGAAATAAACTAAAAAAAAAAAAGTTTTTATTTGAGAGTAAGTGAAGGAGAGAGAGAGCATGAACGGGGTTGGGGTGGGGGGGAGGGGCAGAGGCAGAGGGAGAAGCAGGCTCCCCACCAAACAGGGAGCCCAACTCCGTTCCAGGGTCCTCGGATCCTGACCTGAGCTGAAGGCAGACGCCCAGCACAGTCATCCAGGTGTTCTGAAATTAATTTTTTTTTTTTTTTTTGGGATAAAGATTATTTATTTGTTAGAGAGAGGGAGAGTGAGCACAAGCAGGGGGAGTGGCAGGCAGAGGGAGAAGCAGGCTCCCCACTGAAGGAGCCGCATCCCATCCACGGCTCCATAACAGGACGCTGGGATCATGACCTGAGCTGAAGGCAGACCCTTAACTGACTGAGCCACCCAGGCGCCCCTGAAGCTAACTTAATGTTACGTCAATTATACCTCAATTAAAAAAATACTATTTACCCACTTTATAGGGTTAACATGAGAACTAGGATAAATTGTGCAAAGAACGAAGAAGAGTTTCTGGCACACAAAAAGCGCTCAAAACTGAAAATTGTTATTAAATTCACAAAAATACAGTGGAGGGGCATCTCCGAGTTGAGATCTAATATAAAGATACATCGTTCAGGATATCACAAAAACTTTTGATTTTACTGTCAGAATCAGCCATGTCAATTTATTGGTTTGGTCATCTCATGGACAGTTATTAAAAGCCTCATTCTGTTAGGTCCCATGCCTGGGAATTAGTTGATCTTAATCTAGTACTTCACTTTTCACTGAAGGATAAAAGTTCACAGCGTTATTAAATCTCAAGTATATGCCAACTCTTCCAAAAGGTTATTGTCAGAAACTAAGAGCGCCTTGAAGGCGCCCAGATCAGGTGGGGAGGTGGGAAGGGCTGGGTATTGTGTCCGGACTATGCCAAGAAGGGAGCTCCTGGCCTCCGCCGACTGCGTGGTATTTAGAACTCTGGGCCTGATTTCGAGCTGGTGGCTGAATCGGATGCAGGAGTTGCCCTCTTTCTGACTTGAATCAAGTGCTTAAAAGTGAAGGTGGCGGCGGCCAGAGCGTTCTACCCCCTCCAGCTAAAGGCTTCATCCTGGTGTGTTCTGGCCACATCCTCCTCCTTAACGCGGATCGGATAGCGCTCCCGGGCGAAGTGGGGCCTCACCTGCCGCAGGTGTCCCTAGGGAGTCCGGAGGCGTGGCCGCACCCCCACCCCGCCCCTCCAGGCCGGGAGCTGCGGGCCGCCGCTCGGGTCCCCTAAGCCGGGAGGTCAGGCGTCCCAGGGATTTGGGGCCCGCTGGCGCGGCGCCCGGCCGAGGGCACCCCAGGCGCCGAATAGGCCGCGCCTCCTCCCGGAACTGGCCCGCGCCGCAGGGCGGGAGGAGCGGCAGGAGCCCGGCTATCGCACGCCGCGGGCCATGGAGGTCCTTCCCGCAGGCGGGGGCCGGATGGGGCGCCCGGAGCCGGGGGCAGGGCCGGAGGACGCGGAGGAGGAAGCGGTTCCCGGAGTGCCCGGAGCCCCGTGCCTGCAAGGGACGCCGTCGGCGGAGCGGCTTCGGGGCTCTCGGGACTCCTGGGGGACGGAGGAGGACCCGGAGTCCGGCGAGCCGCGGGACGGCCGGACCAGCCGCACGGCGTCCCTGGTGAGCGGGCTGCTCACCGAGCTGTACAGCTGCGCGGAGGAGGAGGAGGCGGTGGGCGCGGGCCGCGGGCCCGGGGGTCGCCAGCGGCGCCGCGACAGCCTGGACAGCTCGACGGAGGCTTCCGGCTCCGACGTGTTCCTGGGCGGCCGCGGCAGCGCGGGCGACTCGCGCGTGCTGCAGGAGCTGCAGGAGCGGCCGAGCCAGCGGCACCAGAGGCAGTACCTGCGGCAGAAAGGTGAGCGCCGGGGCCGGGGGCTTCGGGGACTGCCTGGAGCCCCGCCCGCTGCGCCCGCCCGCGCCCCCGCGCTCACCTGGGCTCACCTGGCGGAGCCGCGGGGCGCTCAGTACGTTTGCGGCGTCTCCTCTGACCTGCTGCTAATGCCCGCAGTGTTACCAATTCTAGACCAAACTTGGTTCTTACTGCCCCTCGACCCCCATTCCCTCTCGAGTTGTCCAGTGGAACCTTAGCGCCGGGTCACGTGTTCGTGGAGGCCCAAAGGGAGAGTCCGTCCACCTTCTGATTTCCCCAGAACAGCCGTGAGGACAGGTTTGGAGTTTCTGATACGTGTACCAGAAGTCACCTAGAGGGCGCCGGGAGAAAAGAGGTGACTCCTGTGGCTGATTTTTTCCCCCCTTCCCCTAATCCGTCCTACCCTGGCTACGCACTAGGATAGTGTTTCACTAGTGAGGCGGAATAACTCGATAATGCAGTTTCTAAGCAGAGCGCATGAATTCCATTTCGGCCCGCCTGTCTGGTTTCAGGAAGCTCACTAGGCGAATCCCGCCCCCCCCCCCCCCCCCGCCCTGCCCCTACAGTGGAGGATTACCGGAGGGCCCCACTGTGTTGGCGGTATCACAGGATTTGACTGCTGGTGCCTTCAGTTGGAAAGGTCGACCTGAAAATGGCCTTCCTTTTGGTGGGTAGAGGCTAATTTGGTATTTCTTTTGTTACCAGACTCAGAGGCTCACGGCCTGATTGAGATTTTTTCCCCCTGTCAACTGTGCGTAATAGTTTGCCTTTCAGGCACTAACACAGTTATTACACTGTCTTTTTTATAGGTATACCAAGACTCCAATTTACAAAAGAAGTGGGATGTGGAAAACAGATGCTAAGTCACCATAACATTTCTTGAATTAATATCCTCGTGCTAAATTACCAGAAGAGGGAGGAAGGAGAGGATACTGTCGAATGGCCTCCTGTCTCCTGATTGTAGTTGGGGGTGGGGGTGGGGAAGGGGCCGAGGAGGAAAACACACAGCAGAAAAGGAATAAATCTGTCCGCTTTCTCAAATCTATGTAAACAGTTTTCAACTTCCTCTTGGCTTCCTAGCTTTTTTTTTTTTTTTTTTTTCTTTCCCATCTGATTGTTACAAATGGCTTCCACCTTCCTCCCTCTGCCTGGGACTTTGCCTGGAATAGGGCCATTTTATTTGATACAGTTATTTGGCTGTTCTGAGTGTCTTGTTTATGCCAAGAGTTCCGCAGGGCAGTAGTTTTTTCAGAATCCAACAAAGTCAATTTTGAAGAATTATGATTTGGCTTTCTGTTTTTGCAAGGCTGTTTGCTTTTTCATTACTGAGCAAATTCTGGGGATTGGTAATTTCCTTTTGGAAGAGGAAATTTGGCAAACTACATTATAAAGAAGAGGTAACAGTACAGCTTTGCATGTGGATTTCAAACCAGTGACCACTCTATTAATTCATAAGACCTTTAAGAGTATGTTTTTTCCCCAAGTCTCCAGTCTTCTTGCCTGGTTAGTTGCCTGCTAACCTTTTCTTTCCTTTAAATCAACCCTATCAGGATGAACAAAAGTGCTATATTCTAATAGTCTTACACACAGACACCCATTTATTGATGAACATCATTAGAATACTAAGAATAAAGAGCTGTGAAAACAGCTGCCTATATAAATAATTTTATAGTTTATTAGATTACTTGATATATTTTCAGGGTCAAAAAGTGTCCCTGCTAACCTAGTGCTCAGTAAGAATTTCATATAATGCAAATAGATAACCGGTATGATAATTCAGTCTTCTATTAGGAATTTTGCTGTAGCACTGATCTAAAGATCTTTAACATGTGTGGGCCCTTTATTTATGTGCGATGTGATGACTTCTCAGGAAATCTTGGCTCTATTCTCAGCATTTTTATAAAGCTGGTGGACTTTGAGGTCAGAATGCTGGAATTCTGTTCATTACTGTTCATTACTGCCACTGTTCATTACTAGCTGTGTGACTTCGGACAAAATTTTTAACCTTTCTGTGTCTCATTTTCCTCACTTACAAGTGGAGATAATAATAACACCTAACCGGAGAGAAGGCTGTGGTGATAATTACATAAGTTAATGTGTGTAAAATACTCAACAAATGTTAGATATGATTTTTATTATTATCGTATATACCAGAATGCCTTAGAGAGGAGGTCATCCACAGCTTGTCAGTTGGTGGTCTCACTTTTACTCATTTATTTAACACTCATTTAACAGCAAAAGTGTCTGATGTGGTAGAACATACAAAGATAAAGGAGAGCTTCCTTCTGTCTTCAGGATGCTTATGTATCAGCAGGTATTACTGTAGAAATTTCTAAACTCACTCTGGAGATTTTTTCCTACTTTGGACAATACATGTAATTCAGAGAGTCACAGAGCTGTAGATACCTTAAGAGTCACTAAAAATGATCGTTTGTTGGAAGAAATCTATAATGTAAATTCAAGATGATGATATTCCTACCCTTTTTCTTTATGGAAGGAAAAATTTTAAACATTGATAGAAAGACTCTTTGTTCAATGGAAAGAATCTAGGAACTTGATCTAAGAGCCCTCTGGTCTCTTGTAGCTTGTTTCCATATTTAATTGTCCTTAGAGCACAAAAAATATCATTTAACCTAAATATGCTCTTACTTCCCACTAGATACTACCATGTTAAACTCAAGGTAAGAGAAATAACCGGCCTTTGTTCTCTTCCCTTATTCTTATTTTAGTGTTATTTATATTGATGTTTATAAAGACTATTCACATTAGTCTCTTAGAATGATCTTGTATGCTAAGCATTAGACATTAGTCTCTCAGAATAATCTTGTATGCTAAGCAGAATTTGAGACTCAGAGCACTACCTTGCCTAAGATCAGAAAGGTAGTTGCTTGATCCAAAGGGAGTTCTTTTTAAGATCAAATGCATTTTCCATGTTGTAGTCAAATAAGACTGCTGTTAAAGGACCCCCTTGTACTTCTGTTATACAGACCCCCAAAGTTCATTTTCTTTGACCTCTAAAATTTATTTATTTTTACTTTTGAACACTTCCTTTGTTCTCTTCTGGTCCTCACTAGTTTCTCCAAATCCCTTTAAAAATGAATGGATCCAAATCTCACACAGGACCTTTAATGAGAGCCTAGCTAATGCCAAGCTGAGTGGAAGCTTCTTGCCTGACTGGCAGTCACACTATAGTGACTAATGATAATATCAAGTGACAAACAGGGGCGTCTGGGTGGCTCAGTCAATTAAGCATCTGCCTTTGGCTCAGGTCCTGATCCCAGGGTCTTGGGATCTAGCCCTGTGTCCCTGCTGAGCAGGGAGCCTGCTTCTTCCTCTGCCCGCTACCCCCATTTGTGCTCTTTTTGTCTGTCTCTCTATCAAATAAATAATAAGTTCTTTAAAAGAAAAAGTGTGACAAACAGAACTCCCAATAGTAATGATTATTCATATAAAGATTGTCAATAGTTCTGATCCCCAAATCTTTTTTCACTTGTGGAAAGACAGCTTTTGTTAATATTAATTTTATGAATGTGGAATTATCCTTACTTTATCCATTGAAAGGAAATGTATTTTCTCTCATATTTGAAAAATTGCTGAGTTTCTAATATGTTGTACCTAATAGTCAAGCTACTGGAAGATTGTATATTCAAAACAAAACCAATATTGCTATATTCATCTACATTAAAAAAATGTGGTTCTATTATTTACTTTTTTAACTGATCGTGTACAAACATGTAAGTGGTTTTAAAAACATTTGTTATCAGCTATTAGGTTTATCATTGATGTGATAGCCCCAAAAGGATTCTTTTTCTTTTTTAAAAGATTTTATTTATTTATTTGATAGACAGAGATCACAAGTAGGTAGAGAGGCAGGCAGAGAGAGAGGCAGAAGCAGGCGTCCTGCTGAGCAGAGAGCCCGATGCTCGGCTCGATTCCAGGACCCTGGGACCATGACCTGAGCTGAAAGCAGAGACTTTAACCCATTGAGCCACCGAGGCGCCCCCCAAAAAGATTCTTATAAGCTTACCATCTGAGCTGAAGTTTAATGATACAAAATACACATGCCAATTTTCAGGCAAGGAAAAGTAAACCAGAGCTAAATATGACAAGAGACTTTGCTTACATGTTGCAGGTAGTCTCAGGGGTAAAATTTACCTTATAGTATTTGTTTCAGTGACAGGGCAGGAAATGAGTGAGTGACTTATTTGATCAGAATATCTCAGCTGGGGGGTATAGCTCAGTGGTAGAGCATTTGACTGCAGAATATCTCAGCTGGGTGCACCTGCATAGCTCAGTGGATTAACTGTATGCTTTTGGCTCAGGCTGTGATCTCAGGATGGTGGGATCGAGCCCCCTCATTGAGCTCCCTCTTAAGAGAGTCTGCTTCTTCCTTGCCCTTGCACCCCCCCCCCCCCCGCACCGTCCTGCCCCGCCCCTGCTCCTGCTTTCTCTCTCTCTGTCTCAAATAAATAAAATCTTAAAAAACAAATAAAAAGAATATCTCAGCTGAATACATACATGTAATCCTGGGTGAGAGAACCCAGAATTACCTGGTTTAAATGAGTGTTGTAGGTGTTTATCCTATGATTAGCATTACATTGGAATTTGTGTCCCTCTCTGGGTATTTATTTTCTTTTCCTTTTTCTCTTTCTTTTTCTTTACTGATAGACACTAATGAACTGAAGACAATCCTTCAAGAGCTAAAGTACAGAATTGGCATTCAGTCGGCAAAGTTACTTCGGCAGCTGAAGCAAAAAGACAGGCTTCTGCACAAAGTACAGAGAAACTGCGACATTGTGACTGCATGCTTGCAGGCTGTGTCCCAGAAGCGAAGTAAGTGCAGGAGTGCGGGTCAGGTTTTTGGCCACATGTGTCTGGAATGTTAGTGGAGTTGAGCAGTGGTCGTGTTTTTGGCTATATTGCAAAGCTTTAATGGAAGCTATGGCATCGCAACTAAGAACTATGAACAGTTCAGTTTCCTAGTTTTTTGGTTGCAATGTATAGTACATGTCTGATGTTACAAACTTAGTTTTACTATTTTGGGTTTGAAGTAGTACTTCATTTTGACAATAGTTTTTAACCTGATGCTAAATAATGACTGAAATATTTATTTTTAGAATTGCATCAAATAGACACAACCTAAAAGACATATCTTTGTTCTCTTACCCTTTGTCACTCTAATAAGTGCATTAAGAATTGACTTAAGAGAAGGACACTTTTGTAACAGGATCTTACAACTTGCTTTGAAATCTAAAAAGGACAAAATATTTTAACAAATTAAATCCGTCTCATGGGTCATCCATTCATAGCTAAGAACTGCGTGGTTTGTTAATTGAGTTAAAAATGTTAAATAACTGATCCATGTTTAATATTATATATAAGAGCTTGTGAATTAATTTTTTAAATTCTCCATGCAGTAGTTTTAGTTTTATTCTGCTAACATGTCCTCATTTTTTTTTTTTTTATTCTTTATTAACATGCAGCATGGCAGAACAGTGTGTTCAGGTATGGCAAATAGAGACACCAATGATGTTTTGATAAAAATGCGTGTGAGAGCTTTTCAAGTGCACGTGATAGTTAGTTGCCTTACTTTGTTCCTTTACCCTGTCACATTTTAGATATAAAGTGATACCTTTTACAGTTTTTTTAAATTCCAAATTAAGATGTGTCTGTTTTCATAAAGCAATTTTCAGGGCTTGATTAGTTTCAGATAATAGAATTAATGGCTTAAATGCCATTCTTCTGTTCATTATTAAAAGTAAATACCACATTTTCTTCCTCTTGTTTTATTATATCACTGTTTGTTATCCCCAAATTATTCTTGCTGTTTACTAAACAAGGTTTCAATCTAATGTATATCAAACAGGATGTTGCTAAATTATCATGATGATATAATGGTCCATAGAGAAAGGGGGGGAGAAGGTCATTGAATAGACTGGTTTTGAATAAGGTTTTCTCCAGAGCCAGGCACTTGTCTGACATAGCTAGAGAAGGAGAATACAGATGGAGATATACATACGCATCTGCATATATTTATATATGTCTGTCTACAAAAAGTTAGAGTGTGTTGTCGGTATTGGATATTTTCCCATGGATTCTGATTCCCAAGTGTCGAGTAAAAATGCTATTATTTTGCCCTTTTATTTTGAAATACCTTGATTTTTCTTTATTTCAACTGTGTTTTCATCTACCCATTATTATCGTTTGTACCAGAAGTTAAAAGCACAAAGTGGTAAATGCATGGAGTTTGGGTGTATGGGAGAGTCTAAGGGCGCATGGGACCAGTATAAGGAGATGGAGAGGAATGGCTGGCTGGCACGGGATCAGGGGTTGATAAGTACCAGGGGCTGATAATCGTTTAGGGTCTAAATTTATGCTTGACTGATAAAAGGACTGGCATTTGTGTCTTTTCAGAAAAATGTGTTCACAAGCACCTAATTCAATTTGCGAATTTGTGAATGCAGCCTTCCTATGTATTTTAGAGTTTGTCTCTTTAAATCCAGCCACAGTTTTGTATTTCAGAGAAAATGGGATGAATGCCTCTTAACCTCGGGAATTCAATTATCACCTTGGCAATAAGACTTAACTAAATGGAACAGAATTTTTTTTGTTGTTGAATTAAGAAAGGACAATGGATCAGAATTATCATTCTCATCATACATTATATTATGACGTAGACATTACTCAGAATTTGACTGAATGGTTATTTCTCCAGAGGTTAAATGTTTTGGGACTCAATGTCTGATTCCCATAGATATATTTGCTTAGAATTCAAAAGAATTTAGATTTCACTATTTTACACTGAATAACTGAGCTTTCATTTTAGTAGTGATGGGCAGTGATGCATTTAAATACAACATGTATGTTGACTTCTTGGTATTTCACATACAAAAGTCCGGATAAACCCCCTTTCCCCTGCTCTATATGGACCCAGTGCTTATAATGCTTTCCGTAAGTGATGCTCCTCCTTCTATAACATGTTGTAATATAAAACTATTTTAATCTTTGATATTAAAATGAGTCATTTCCTGTTGATACACCAAAGGGGATATAATGATTTCCTAAGTAAGTGTGGGTAATGAACCAAAATGACCAGATCGTTTTTATTTTGAACATGTATGATATAACTGCCTGGATATTTTGGTTTCCTACACCAAGGTTTATGGTAGAATCCCTTTCTTTCTTTCTTTTTTTTTTTTTTTTTAAAGATTTTATTTATTTATTTGAGAGAGAGAATGAGAGAGAGAGCATGAGAGGAGAGAGGTCAGTGGGAGAAGCAGACTCCCTGCCAAGCAGGGAGCCTGATGCGGGACCTGAGCCCAGGACTCCAGGATCATGACCTGAGCCGAAGGCAGTTGCTTTACCAATTGAGTCACCCAAGCGCCCCAGAATCCCTTTATTTCAAAACAGGGGTGGGAATAAGAAGAGCAGAATCACTGTATGCCTTGTGAAAGCAAATTTTTCCCTATATTTAACTGTCTATCTAAGGATAACCATGGTATAACCAATTTAATATTAATAATAACATTAATGATAAGAATAGAAGCAGCTGTCACTGTTCATTAAGTACACGGCTGTGTGTGCGGGGAGATCTACTTCATGGCTTCAAGACAGTGAGAAGAATAAGATAAATATTTGGCCTGGAGTTTGATTCTGATGTTAAGATTTTTAAGTGATTTGCTTTCCTTATGATTTAACTACTTTTTCCCCTGAAGGCAGAAGGAAGTTCCTCTTAATTATCAGCATTTCCTAATATTATAATTTTCTGCATCAGTGTAGTAAATATTTAAGTTATTTATGCTGGTTGAGTTTGTGAAATGGTGGTATAATTCAAGTGATAAAATCTAGCTGTCATTGGAAAACTGTGATAAGAGAAAAGGGTGGAAAAAATGTGAACATTCATGGAAGTATTGTCTTTATTTTAACCTTGTCAATAAGTACAGGAATTTTTAAAGTTTACAGCCCTATTTGATTGATGAATTTACCCCAACATCTTGATAAGAATGTGATTAAGGCTTGCTTTCCTTCATAAATGCCTGGTGGTCACTGATACTTGTCAAAGAGTTAGTGGTCTTTGTTCTTTTCCTATGGTTGTCTTCTCTAACACAGTACCTTGTTTTCTGTGGCAGGAGAAGGAATTTGTGTGGCTGAGTTTGGTGGCACTGACATTCAACATTTTCCACAAAGAAACAATTCTCTGTGTTTTTAAAAACAAGTTATAAAAGTAAATGAACTTAAAAAGAAAAAGTGAATGCACTCAACCAGTCATCTCACTCCTAGAGAACTGAAGTTATATGTCTCCATGAAAAGTTGTACATGAATGTTCATAGCGGCATTATTCATAATAGCCCCAAAGTGAAAACAACTCACATGCCTATCAGTGGATGAATGGGTTAACGAGAGAGGTATATCCATATAATGGAAGAGTCTTGTCATAAACCAGGAATGAAGTACTGATTCATGTTACAAGATGGATGACCCTTGAATGCATTTTACTAAGTGAAAGAAGTAAGACACAGAAGTCCATGTTTTGTATGCTTCTATTTGGAATGTCCAGGAGAGGTAAATTCATAGAAATAGGAAGTTCATTCCTGGTTGTCATGGTTTTTTACTGGGATGATGAGAATGTTCTGTAATTAGGTGATGGTGATGGTTACACAACTTGTGACTATACTAGAAATTGCTAAATTATACAGTTTAAAGGGGTGAATTTTATGGTGTTTAAATTATATCTCAATACAAAGTGTTAAAACTATAAAACACTATGGAAACTTTGGAAAATACAAAATTACAAAGAAGAGAAAAATCATTTTCTAAAGACAGTCTTTTCATAGTTCCAAATATTTATTCAAGTTTTTTTTTTTTTTTTAAGATTTATTATTTTTTTTTTTATTTTGAGAGAGAAAGAGAAAGAGAGGAAGCTTGAGCAGGAGGGATGGTTAGAGGGAGAGGGAGACAAGCAGACTTTCCACTGATGTGAGGCTTGATCCCAAGACCGTGAGATTGTGACCTGAGCCAAAATCAAGAGTTGGATGCTTTAACTGCCTGAGCCATCCAGGTACCCTCAAGTCGTTTTTTTATACAAAGTTTTTCCAAAGCCAGTGTATTAAAGAACATTTTTGTATCTTTTTTTTTTTTGCCATTGACATAAATTATCCATAAATACAGTTTTCAATGATTAATGCACTGATTTTCAATCTATTGTTTTTTGTTGTTGTTGTTATAACATTATAATAGTGAAGAATCTTCTTTCATTCATGAGTACAGAAACACAACTTAAACTGATTTAAGGGAAAAAGGAAATTGATTGGCTTACATAATTAAAATTCCAGGGTTGTAGCTTCGGGGGTAACTAAATCAGATACAGCTGCTCAAATAGTTTTTTTTTTTTTAATTTTATTTATTTATTTGACAGATCACAAGTAGGCAGAGAGGCAGGCAGGGAGAGAGGGGGAAGCAGGCTCCATGCTGAGCAGAGAGGCTGATGCGGGTCTGGATCCCAGGACCCTGGGATCATGACCTGAGCCGAAGGCAGAGGCTTTAACCCACTGAGCCACCCAGGTGCCCCTCAAATGTTTTTTTTTTTAAGACTGATCTCTTAGCTGTGCTTTCCTGTATACTGGATAACACCAAAATGGCCAATAGAGCAGCTTCTATTAAGCAACCTTACCTCAAAGAACAGATCTCTTTATCCATAGTTCCAGAAAGTTCCATAATTCATTTTCCTTGACCTAGTTGGGCCACCTGCTCACTAAAAATCAATAACTATTTATGTGTTGTAAGAAGGTGGTCAAGTGATAAATAGGAAATTAAAAAAAAACAAAACAAAACGGTAAAGACAGATTTGGAGTGGCTAACAATTGGTACTGGTGTTGCCAGTCTTTTAAATTTTAACTATTCTAGTGATCACTCACTAGAATAGTGAGTGGCTGTGTGATTTTTAGTTTCATTTTGCTGATTACTTATGTGGTTCAGCATCTCTTCATATATATATTGACTATGTGTCTCCCAAGAAAAGGATTGTCAACTTTTTCTTATAGAGTTTTTAAAGTGTTCTAGATATGATGTTATTTATTTTGGAGAGAAAGAGAGGAAGTGCAAGCCAGGTGGAGGAGCAGGGGGTGAGGGAGAGAATCTGAAGCAGGCTCCCTGCTGAGTGTGGAACCGAGCGTGGGGCTTGATCCCAGGGCCCTGAGTTCATGACCTGAGCCTGAAACCAAGAGTCAGATGCTCAACCAACTGAGCCAGCCAGGGACCCCAAGATCTTTTACCTCTTTGCTTAGGGTTTATTCTTAGGCATCTTATGGTTTTTGGCATATTTTATAGTTTTCTATATAGAGGTCTCACATATCTTTTACTAGATTTATTCTTAGGTAGTTGAGGTTTCTTGCTGTTTTAAATTGGTATGTTTTAAAGAATCCTTTTTTATTTGTTTCTGATACATAGAAATATGATTGTTCTCTGCATATTGACCTTATATCCAATACTCTTACTTTTTAAATTGTTGATTCTACTTATTTATAAATTCTTTTGTGTTTTATGTTTTTTGAATTTTTATTTCATTATTTTTTGAAGATTTTTTAAGGGGGGAAGGGCAGAGGGAGAGGGAGAAACAGAATCTTTTTATTTTTATTTTTATTTTTCATATCCTTGAATCTATATTTATTCCAAGATGGCATTTTTCAAACAGCTTTGGTTATATATATTTTTAATTTTTATTAACATATAATGTATTATTTGCCCCAGGGGTACAGGTCTGGGAATCATCAGGCCTACACATTTTACAGCACTCACCATAGCACATACCCAATGTCCATAACCCAGCTACCCTATCTCTCCCACCTCCCTCCTCTCCAGCAACCCTCAATTTGTTTTGTAAGATTAAGAGTCTCTTATGGTTTGTCTCCCTCCTGATCCCATCTTGTTTCATTTTTTCCTTCTCTACACTCCACAACCCTCTGTCCTGCCTCTCAAATTCCTCATATCAGAGAGATCATGTGGTAATCGTCTTTCTCTGATTGACTTATTTCACTTAGCATTAATACCATCTAGTTCAATACAAATGATGAGATTTCATTCTTTTTGATGGTTGAGTAATATTCCATTGAGTATATATACCACATCTTTATCCATTCATCTGTCGATGGGTATCTGGGCTCTTTCCATATTTGGCTGTTGTGGACATTGCTGCTATAAACATTCGGTGCACTTGCCCCTTTGGATCACGACATTTGTATCTTTAGGGTAAATACCCAGTGGTGCAATTGCTGGGTTGTAGGGTAGCTCTATTTTCAACTTTTTGAGGAACCTCTGTGCTGTTTTCCAGAGCAGCTGCACCAGCTTGCATTCCCACCAACAGTGTAGGAGGGTTCCCCTTTCTCTGCATTTGCCAGCATCTGTCATTCCCTGACTTGTTAATTTTAGCCATTCTGACTGGTGTGAGATGGTATCTCACTGTAGTTTTGATTTGTATTTCCCTGATTCTGAGTGATGTGGAGCACTTTTTCATGTGTCTGTTGGCCATCTGGATGGAGAGACAGAATCTTTTTTTTTTTTTTTAAAGACTTCATTTATTTATTTGGTAGAGAGGGAGATCACAAATAAGCAGAGAGGCAGGCAGAGAGAGAGAGGGGGAAGCAGGCTCCCCGCTGAGCGGAGAGCCTGACGTGGGGCTTGATCCTAGGACCCTGAGATCATGACCGGAGCTGAAGGCAGAGGCTTTAACCCGCTGAGCCACCCAGGCGCCCCCTGGAGAGACAGAATCTTAAGCTGGCTCCATGCCCTCTGTAGTCTGATGTGGGGCTCGATCTTACAACCCTGAGATCATGACCTGAGCTGAAATCAAGAGTCAGATGCTTAACTGACCCAGCCACCCAGGGCCCCAAAGATTTTATTTTCTTTTGAGTAATCTCCACACCTAATGTGGGGCTGAAACTTACATCCCTGAAACCAAGAGTCACACGCTCCATTGACTGAGCCAGTCAGGTGCCTCAGTAAATTCTTTTGTATTTTTCAAAGAATGTAATCTTTATCATCTGTGAACACTGTCAGTTTTATGTCAGTTTTCATTACCATTTTCATTTCTTGTTCTTGTCTAGTTAGGACAAGGTCAACCTTGTACTGGTTAGGACCTCCAGGATAATGTTGAATAGAAGTAGAGATACTGGGGTGAAATTTTTATCTTTGGTACAATCTCAGAGGGAAAGTTTTTTTTTTTCCCTACCATTTCCCTATTGAGTACAATGCTTACTCAAAGTTTTCTGTAGAAATCCTTTATCCAATTATGAAAATTGTCTTGTCCAATTTGCTAAGATGTTGAACTTAATCATATACTTTATTGTTATTTTGAGATAATATGTTGACTGTTAAGACAACTTTGCATTCCTGGAAATATCCTAATTTGGTTATGAGATATATATATATATATATATATATATATATATATATACACACACACACATATATATATCTAGATATATGTGTATGTATATAGATATAGATATATCTATATATCTTTATATATATTTATGTATATATTTATATAAAAATATTTTAATATTATATAATTTAGATTTTATGTATAATTTATATTTTATTTTATATTAATATATAATTTTAATTATATATTGAATATTATAGATCTATAAATATATATTTATATCTATCTGTATATATAGATATATATAGATACATAGATATACATAGATATACAGATATATAACTTCCAAGACTGAATAATAATTACCAGCACATTAGAAGCTCCTGAGTGCTCCTTGCTGGTTGAAATTTCCTCTCTTCCTCACATCTATGTTAATCATGCCCTGACTTTTCTTCATAGTTTTTCTACTTCCTGTATACTTTCCTAAACAATGTATAATTTTGAGAAATAGAGTTGCAAGCCCAACTCTAGCTGTACAGGGAAAGGGTAATTCATGTTGCCTGTGTTAGATTAAAAACTCCCCAAAGATAAACCAGTCTCTGGGTCACAGTCTGGTCTTGGGTTCCCCCGAGAACGCACGGGACCCCCATCTGGGGGATCCAGGGATCAAGGTTATAAGTGAGCTCTGTGGCACCTTTTGCTGAGTGATCATCTAAGTGAGAAAGTGGCCTGCTTTTTATTTTGATTCAAATCTGACCATGGCCTTGCTCTTGTTCACAGAAGTAGGTCAAAGCAGAACACTTTTGTGGACACGGAGGGGAGGAGAGAGTGAGCACTTTGTCAGTACATTGTGAGATGAACAAGTACAGATCAGAATGTGGACCTGCTCTTTTAGGCCTTTTGTCCTCGAGTTAGAAAGATGGTCCAGGAGTAGGAAGGATCCTGTGTTGACTACCATCAGCACACCCGTCACTTTCGCCACACTGCTACCTTCTGGACTGGTTGTGCTCAGTCTGGTGCATGCATAGCTCCTACCTTGGGATTTCCCTTCCCTCTTTGCCTCTCTCCTGGGTTGGATCTTTTGTTCCCTATGTCCCACGTTTTCTTCTTTCTCAATTATTCTTTTTAGACCAGTGCCTGTATTCCCTTGAGCAAGAGTGCCCGTGAGGTTGAATTTTGGAAATTGTGCAGGAATGAGAATGTCTTTAGTAGAACCTCACTTTGACAACTCTATACTTACTGTGTCAACTGCTTGCTTCCACTCTTGCTCTGGAGAAGTCTGAGCCTTTCTGATTCCTCATCCTTTGTCCTGGATTGTTTTTTGTTTCCTCCTTGGAAGCTTATGGAATCTTCACTTTGTTCTTAGTGTCCTGAAATCATCATGTTCATGATTGTGTTGTTTGGTTGTTTTGTGCTGGGTGTAGATAGATTCTTTTAGTCAGGCAACTTACATCCTTCAGTTCTGGAAAATTTATGTGAATGATTTCTTTGATGCTTTTCCTCCCTCCTTTTCTTTTCCCTCTTTCTGGAATTCTGTTTTTGGGCGGTTGGAACTTCTGGACTTTCTTTATTTTCTTCTTTTCCATCTGTCTGTTTTTGGTGGGGTTTTTTTTTTTTGTTTTTGTTTTTGTTTTTGGAAGAGTTATTTATTTTTAGAGCAAAAGAGCATAAATGCATATGAGCAGGAGGGGCAGAGAGAGAGGAGGAGAAAATCTCAAGCAGACTCCATGCTGAGTGTGGAGCCTGACGTGGGGCTCCATCTCACCACCATGAGATCACCACCTGATTGGAAACCAAGAGTCTGATGCTTAAGCAACTGTGCCATCAAGGCACCCTTTTATTTTTGTTTTTGGTTTTTAGTTTTTGATTTACTTTCTTGGAGACCGTCTCAACTTTATTTTCCAATCCTGTTATTGAGACCTCTTTTTTTGCAGTATTTACTTGAATGTTCCTTTTATATATATAGTATCCTACTCTTGTTTCACACATTCATATATTTTCTTATTGCCTCAAACATATTAATGATAGAGACTAAAACAGACAAACAGAAAACAACCATTTGGAAGAAAGAGATTACACAGGGAGGAAAGAAATTTCCAGAAGTGTTCTGATATTTAGAGTCCTTTCTCAGATATCTGGTAGTCCGTGGCTGTCTGCTTATAATTGTGTGTGTGGGAGTCTAGAGCACTGACTTGGACTCTGATCTGTCCAGTAAGGCTTACTGATTTTGAGCTTCACTGAAGAGTCATCTGGATGGGCTCCCAGGTAAGATTCTTCAGGTCTTTCTTTCGGGACTGCTCAGATTCCTCAGGGTAGAGTGCTGACCTCCTGCTTGGATGGCAGCTGTTGGTGGGAATAAGAGTGGGGGTCTTGGCATTCAGCAGTCTGCACGCAGGTGGTCGCCGAATCCGTTTGTTTTAGGAAAGGTTCTCACCCTCAGCTGGCTCTCCAGCGACTCCCTGCTTTATCCTTCTTTAGAAACGAAACCTTCGCACTTTTGTAGGGATGGAAGAGGAGTAATTGCCCCGCCTCATGAAGTAGAGGAGAGCACCTAGGGATGCAGGTGTTTCTCAACGGTCTCCTCCACGTCTCCTCAGACCCGGCTGCCTGCCTCTGAGTGTTCTGTGGACTATGTGGGGTAACAAAGCTTTGCCCTGTCTATTTGGGATTTGGCTTTGTAGGATCTGCTAAGTTGATTTCTACTTGTCCATACGCTTTTTCAGCTTCAAAATTCTGATGTTGTCTGTTTCTTTTCCCCCTGGTCCTTGTAGGTTATGATAAAAATCCCCATACTGTGTTTTTAGTGTGGTTTTGGTGGGGGCCAAAAATACAGGCAATTTTTTTCAGTCTTTCTTCTTAACCTGGATGTGCACATTCCTTTTTTTTTTTTAAAGATTTTATTTATTTATTCGACAGAGAGAGATCACAAGTAGGCAGAGAGGCAGGCAGAGAGAGAGGAGGAAGCAGGCTCCCTGCCAAGCAGAAAGCCCGATGCGGGACTCAATCCCAGGACCCTGAGATCATGACTTGAGCCAAAGGTAGAGGCTTAACCCACTGAGCCACCCAGGCACCCGTGCACATTCCTTTTTAACGGGATCATTTGTTTTGATAGGTGAAAAGCAATCAGCATTTTTTCCCGAGTTTTAGTGAGATATATTTGACATAAAAGGAAGTTAGCTTTTAAAGTAAGGTAAATTTGCCTTCTATTTGGAACGTTGTGGCAGAATTGTGAATTTTGGCATCATTCTGTTAATATTGATAACAGATTTAGGTATATTTTGGTATATAATTAGCAGTTTGGTCTGCCTTGAAGTAACTTAGTAAGGATTTAACTAGATGAAAGAAATGAGATTATAATTGCTTATGATATTTTTAGCCACAGTTTCCTCTTATTTTCTTTAAATTCTTTAGTGTCTTGCAGCTAAGGATCCTTTTTTTTCTGTTTTGTCCTAATTTACTTATTCTTTTTTTTTTATAAAGATTTTATTTATTTGACAGAGAGAGATAGTGAGAGAGTGAACATAAGCAAGGGGAGTACGAGAGGGAGAAGCAGGGAACGCCATGTGGGGCTTGATCCCAGGACTCTGGGATCATGACCTGAGCCCAAGGCAGACGCTTAACGACTGAGCCACCCAGCTACTCCTAATTTGGTTATTCTTACACATAGTGCACATTTGTATAATATTTAAAATAGTAACAGCTTTTGAACCTCTGACTTCTGAGACATTCTTGTGACTTTGGGGGGGAAAAAAACAGCAGATGTTTCTTTGAGCCTTTACAAAGGGAAATGGCTTTTAGAAAAAAAAATCTGAATCTCAAAGTCATAACATTTAGCGTCAGAGGAGAACTTAAACCTGATTTCTACTTACTTCCAACCTTATGGCTGAGCAGGGTGAGGTGTGGGGGAGTTGAGAGCTTTGCTAAAACTCACTCAGCTGGTTGGTGGGTGACTCAGGAGTTCCTGGTTGGTATCCTTGCTCTGAGCTATGACAAAAGAAAAATATATATCCAGTCAGCGGGGGGGGGGGGGGGGGGGGGGGGGGGTCTCGGTCTCTTATAAGCCTTTTTTAAGAGCAGTATTAAATTTATGTTCTCTGTACAGTAGACCTCTTTTATGCATAAGCAGTAGGTTCCAAGAACCCCAGTGGATGTCTGAAACCTAGGGTAGTGCTGAAACCTCCATATGCTGTATTTTTTCCTGTATATCCATACCTAGGATAAAGTTTAATTTATAAATTAGGCACAGTAGGAGATTAACAACAACAACAATAATAAAATAGAACAATTATAATATTAAACTATAATAAAGGCTATGTGAATGTGGTCTCTCTCAAAATATCAGATTGTGCTGTACACACTCTTCCTGTGATGCTATGAAATGATACAGTACTTGTATGATGAGTTGAAGTAGGGATATGATACATCAGGGACATCATTTGCTTCTGGACCTTGGTTGACTGTGGGTGATGGAAAGCCAAGCCACAGATAAGGGGGAGCTTTTGTGTGGTCTGGGCTTGAATCCCACTTCTGCAACTTACTAGATAGGCAGTCTCCTGCAAGTTTCTTAACACCCCTGTGCTTCATTTTACTGATGAGTCTTCTCTTCAGTAAACGGGATGATAATACCTACTTCAGAGCGTTGTTAGGAGAATTAAGTGAGCTGAAGTATGTAAAATGGTTAGAATAGTGTTGGCTGTATTATTTACTATTATGCCCATTATTGTGGGAAGGTTTAGAGGCTGGCTTTTCCATCAGTATTTGGATATTCACTTTTTTAAGGCAACTGTGAAGGTTTCTAAATCTCCTCTTACGTAGAAAAAATGATGGGGTACGGGGAGCGCCTGGGTGGCTCAGTCACCTTGAGCCCAGGTGGTGATCCTGGAGTCCCAGGATCCAGCCTGCATTGACCTCCCTGTTTCTCCTTCTGCCCTTCCCCCCAACTCGTGTGTGTGTTCTCTCTTACTCTCTCAAATAAGTAAAAAAATCTTAAAAAAAAAAAAAAACAAACAAAACCCCGATGGGATGGCTCTTGGAGGAGGAGATAGCAAATAATCATCATTAAGTTTTTTTACATTTTTTTTTAGCTTTCTTGGAAAGAAGAGCGCACTCTTCTCCAAAAACGTTCAAGGGGATTGCTCCTCATTTATGTGTTTTGGTTGGTAAGAAGATGTATAAACATGTTTTGGGGATGCATGTTATATCTGAAAGTAGGCAACTGCCTGTCTGCAGTAGGAGCAAAGATGAGAATCACCTTGAAACATCTCCAAGAGCAAGGATCAGAAGAATGATGGGCATGTGCCTTGGGGACATACGTGCCTCACGGGGAGACATTTCAGGCAGAGATAATGGGCCAGAGGCCTGGAGAGCATCAGGTGTTTGGGAGATATTTAGTACTCAAGGGTTGCTGGATACAAAACTGAGGGCTGGAGGCAAGTAGCACAGCTTGAGGGTGGAGTTGACATGGGGTCCTATAGAGTGATGTGGCTGGATTTTTCTTTCGAGGGTGACTCTGGCATGAATAAGGAGGACAGGCTGGAGAGGGTCAGTGGACATGAGGTGTATCAGGAGGCTGGCGCAGTAGGGCAGTAGAATTGGTGGGCCCAGGGAGAAGGAGCCCTGGGACTGGAGAAAAGGCAGTGCGATGTTTCGGACTGGGAGGATGGTGTGGCAAGAGGAGGACCCTGGGGACTCAAGGATTTGGATAAGGTGTAGGGGGCGTCGGTAAGTGCTTACGGCTGAGACCCCTGAGGGGCACCACATGGGGCAGCTAGGGAGGACTGTGGAATGGCCAGAGCACAGGCCTGGGTCACAGAAGAGCCCACAGACGAGAGCTGGGAGGAGGAAGCTGTTGGAGGACGGAGACAGCTTCGAGGAATTTTAGCTTCTAGAGAACAGTTCTCAAGAGCTATTGTAAGGCACCTGTGGCTGTGCATTTAATTACTATAGAGAAGTCAAATAGGACAATGACGGAAAAGGGCATTGACTTTTGCCTTTTTAAATGTTGGAGAGGACTTTCTATTTCAGTCGAATGGTGGAAACAGAAGCCACATTACACTTGGTTTATACCACAGGGGTGTTATGTTCCTGCCAAAGCATTTGGTGATGGGATGAGATGGGTTGAGAACTAGGCTTGTCCTGACTTTTGTGTATGGAGCCTTTCCTGTGTCCTCTTTGGTTATCATTGATTAACCTTTTCCTCTTCTTAACCCCTCTATTCCCTATCCTTGGTTCTACCAAAGCACCAGTAACGAATAACGTATATGCATCGTTATATAAATTTATGGTGGTAATTTGTTTCTTTATTTCCTTCCCCTGCCATTAGACCCCTCTCCCCTGGGGGAGAGAGGCTGTATCATTCACATTTTTATCTTCAGTGTCTGTTACAGTGCTTGGCATTACAGTGGAGCTCACTGAAGATCTTTTGGATGGATGGATGGGGGGGTGGGGGTGGATAAATTAAGAGGTCGGTTCAAAGTTGCTGTGTACATGGGAAGTGACTTGGTGATGGAAGTGAGACAGGCAGGCAGAGCAGGCTTAGAGCTTGTGAACAACAGTGCTGTTTGGAATCATCACTTTGGTAAACGGGAAAGGGACCGATTAAGAAGGAGCGGTATTAGGATTGCTGAGATTGGAACTTTTTAGTCAGAAAATATGCGGAAATTTTGCAAAATTATCAAATCTTAGAATTTTGGAGCTAGAAGTTTCCTCAGAATTAATCAGTGTCACTATAATTGAACACAGAACACTAGTGTGTGTGAACTGCCTTCCTAGTGACATTGAAAACGATTTGGAAGTTTGGCTATTTGGCAAGTTTATATTTATTAATTGATGATATTAATGCAGTCTTAGCTCTATATGATGAAGGAGTGACTAGAGAAAAATTTGGTTATATCGGTCTAGTTGGAAAGAAGGTCTGAAAAGTTGTTTGAAAATTTATACATCAGGCAGCAGGACAATAGCAAATACAGATAGTTCAGCTTCATTGTCTTTATCTCTTTAACAGCATTGTAAAAGTTTACTTACCTGACTCTAAATAGGCATCTGATTCTATCTCCCTCCCCAGGATGTTGGATTTTTCCCCCTGCCTGCTTCTTGGTGTTTTTGTCATGATTTTTATGTTTGATAGATTATGCATCATTGAAGGGTAATGTAACATCATTTTTTTCCTGGTAATTGCATGAACAGGTAGGTGTTAGCAACAGACTCTATATAAATATGCATATGTGAATATATATTTTTAAAGATTTTATCTTTAAAGAGAGAGAGAGCATGAGTGAGGGGAAGGGGCAGAGGGAAAAGGAGAAGCAGACTCCCAGAGGAGCAGGGAGCCTGATGTGGGGCTCGATCCAAGGACCCTGGCATCATGACCTGAGCTGTAGGAAGCCGCTAAGTGGACTGAGCCACGCAGGCACCCCAGAAATATATTCTGATATCTTATGTTGGCAAAGAATAGTTTCTAATGAGTGTATATTACAACCCGTACCTAGCCTTTTAGATGGAGCTTTTTTTTTTTTAAGATTTTAGTTACTTATCTTATTTGAGAGAGAGAGAATGTGAGCAGGGGAAGGGGCAAAAGGAGAGGAGAAGATCTCAAGAAGACTCTGTGCTAAGTGTGGGGCCAGATGTGGGGCTCCATGCTATCAGCCTGCGATCATGACCTGAGCAGAAACTACGAGTCAGCTGCTCAACCGACTAGCCACCCAGGCACCCCAGACAGAGCTCTTTTCTGGTTTCATCCAGCATCGCCTTCTCAACACCATTTGCAAAAAGGGGTCCCACTAACACAACGTTTGAGTTTGCCCTTTGGCCTGTGATCCCTCCCATAAGTTTTCTGATAGGTGGCAAACTTGTAGATGGGCGGTTTGGTTCTTTGCCTGTCTGCATCCTCATTCTCAGGTCTTGCTGCCACTCTGCAGACTGGCCAGTAGAGGGCAGGCTTGCTCCTTTCCCTGATCTCGGGCTCGGCCCCCCCCACCTTCCCGCCCCTCTCCTTCCTGCTCGGTCTTTCTCATATCCAGCCAGCAGTTTTCTGATTTGTCAGACCGCACAGTTTCTAGACTCGGTATGTAAGATAATTAAAAACGAATGGAAAAAAAGGCACAAAAGTCATTTCTCTGTTTTCTCCACACGGTGTGACTCTTGGGGCGATCTCTTCCAGCCCATGTTGATGGCCTTCTCTGAGTTTTTCTGCCCTAATTCTCCCAAGATCAACCACAGAAAGTATAAGGTACTCAATCTTTGAACCTTGTGGTTTTCAGGTGTTAGATGATGACTCTTAATAGAACATTAAAAGGGCACTTGGGTGGCTCAGTCAGTTAAGAGCCTGCCTTCAACCCAGGGTTCTGGGATCGAGTCCTATAGGGAGCTCCTTGCCCCGCAGAAAGCCTGCTTCTCCCTCTGCTGCTACTTCTCCTCCTTGCTCTTGCTCCCTCTCTCTCTTTCAAATAAATAAGTAAAATTAAAAAAAAACAGACTTTTAAAAAAGAACATTAAAGAGGCTTCTTGTGTTTGATTCCCACACCAAAGTCCTCAATACTTCAGCTGTCCTACAGAAAAGTTTTATGGAGCTAAACAGTCCGTACACATCCACATGCGTAGGTTTTGTTGCTGTTGTTCTTGGAAAGATGTGATAATAATAATCCTCCCTCTTAGAGGAGGAGCCAAATTTATTGTGCACCGTATTGGACTGAGTTCTGGAGTCCTGGATTCTGGTTTTGGTGTTCCTCTTTTTTTTTCGGCAGATCATCCTGCTTGCCTGTTTGTAAGCTTAGTGTTCTTCCCGGTGCCTTACTGGTGGCTCTTCTCCAAGGTGTCTCACTGAGAAAATGTGTTTCCTCTTTTGAAGTTTTACTTGCTGTGTTTGGGAGTGGGGAGGATTCATGCCACACCAGAAAACACAACAGATTTCTTGGGGGTAGTGACCTCTTCTCTCTGCCATCCCAGCATGGCCATTTTTTAAATTTAGTTGCAATTTTATCTCTAAGTTTTTTTTTTTTTTTTAAAGATTTTATTTATTTATTAGAGAGAGAGAGACAGAGACAGAGAGAGCACAAGCAGGGGGAGGGGCAGAGGGAGAAGCAGACTCCCAGCTGAGCAGGGACCCTGATGCGGGACTCAATCCCAGGACCGTGAGATCATGACCTCAGCTGAAGGCAGCCACTGAGCCACCCAGGCACCCCTAAGTTCTATCTGTAAGTGAACGTTGAACAGTGAGTAGAAGGCAGCTCTGTTACGGTCATTGCTAACAAGCTACCCTACCTGTGTTGGGGGTGAACTGTAAAGTTTGCCCCAGCTGTGTGGACCCATCAGCTTCAGTACCCGGTGCTATCTGTGCCCCTCTCTGTGGAGGGCTGGGGCCTGGCTCTCTTAAAGTTGCCCTGCACTTGAGTTTCAGTCTGTGTTTTACTTGAAACCACATCCAGAGTGTGTCACTGCTGTGAATATAGTTAGGGAATGTGAGCCTCAGAGTGATTAAATGACCTGAGTTTTTCCAGGAAGTCAACCTAACTCTCCCCTCACTTCATAGACTGATGAAATTGGAGATCCTTGGGCATCATTTAATGCAATGTACTCATTTTACAGATGATGAAATTGAAGGCCCAGAGGAACTTAACAAGATCTTTACAACCACCTTACACCTATTAGGAAGGTCCCTATTAAAAACAACAACAACCACAACAACAGAAAATAACACTGTTGACAAGAATGTGGAAGAAATGGAAACCCTTATACATTGTTAGTGGGAAAGTAAAATAGTGTTGCTATTATGGAAAATAGTATGATAGTTCCTTAAAAAATTAAAACTAGAATTATCATATGATCCAGCATTTTTGTTTCTGGGTACATGCCCCAGAGAATTAAGAGCAAGGTCATGTGTAAACCCGTGTTCCTAGCAACGTTATTTGTGATAGCCAAAAGGGGGGAAGCAACTCATGTGTCCGTCAGTGGAAGAACCGATAAACAGAACGTGCCATAGTACAGTGAGACATAATCCAGCCTTCCTGACACAGGCCACAGGGGACGAACCTTGAGGACGTTGTGTGAAATGAAATAATGCAATCACATAAATCCTCCAGGATTCCACTTACATGAGGAACCTAGAGTCGTCAGAATTATAGAGATGTAGGGTAGAATGGTGGTTGCCAGGGTACGGAAGAGGGAGGAATGGGAAGTTATTGTTTAATGGGTACAGAGTTTTAGTTTGGGAAGATTAAGTTTTGGAGATGGTTGTGCAACAGTGTGGATGTACTTAACACTACAGAACTGTAGACTTAAAATGGTTACTATGGTAAATTTATGTTATATGTATTTTAGTGCGTACGCACACACAAATGCCTGTGGCCACATGGGTAGTTGGTGCTGTATTTCCTCCCACCTCCTGTCCTGTGCTTGTCCTAAAATGCCATTCAGGGCATTTCTTTCCCCACAAAATTACTAATGGATCAGAAGATAAAGCATCCTTCCTTCGATGGGTTTATTACCATCCAGAAAAATAATTTTCATTGTTGATGTGTGGATGCTGTCTGACTCTCCACTTCCATCTCCCTCACATCACTTCCCACGCTGTGCTCCAGGCAGCAAGAGTTACAGTGCAGTGCCGGAAACTCACCCTGTTCTCTCCACCACAGAGAGGTCCCCTGCCTGCTACTCTTTTCTCCACCCCCTCTGTATGGTAATTTCCTCGTCCTTTCTTCTTTCTCCTTCCTTTTTTCCTTCCTTCCTGATTTTATCTATTCACTTGACAGAGAGAGAGCATAAGCAGGGGAAATAGCAGAGAGAGGGAGAAGCAGACTCCTCGCTGAGCAGGGAGCCAGATGCAGGGCTCCATCCCAGGACCCTGGGATCATGACCGGAGCTGAAGGCAGACACTTAACTGACGGAGCCACCCAGGTGCCCCTATATGGTAATTTCTGTTTTTAGGGTCCAGCTGAGCCATCAGCTCTCCTGCAAAGTACTTTGTTCCACGTAGTCTGAATTAGATGCTCACCCTTTTCAGGGTCATCCTGGCCACATGGAATTGCCATACTTTGTTTCCTGGCCTGTGTCTTACACTGGATTTGATGTTTCCAGTGTCTAGCACACTGCTTATGTAGGGTAGGTGCTGGAAAATGTTTGCCAAAGATGAACCGTACCTTGGAATACCTTGCTATAAGGGACACATTTTCAAAATTACCTGACACCCAACTGCCAATCTGCAACTCGATGGCTTTTTTCCTTTAAGGGCATCTCTCATTTTGTTTTAAAAGATTTTATTTATTTATTTGACAGAGGGAGAGAGAGAGAGAGAGAGAGCACAAGCAGGGGGAGCAGCAGGCAGAGGGAGAGGGAGAAGCAGGCTTCCTGCCGAGCAAGGAGCCTGACATGGGGCTTGATCTCAGGACCCTGGGATCATGACCTGAGCCGAGGGCAGATACTTAACCATCTGAGCTACCCAGGTGCCCTCTCATTTTTTTATTATGATAAAACGCACATAACGGAAGTTTTACCATCTTAATGATTTTAAAGGGTGTACAGTTCAGTGGCATTAAATACCTTTATATTATACAACCATCACCATCACCTAACTCCATATCTCTTTTGATCCTGCAAAACCATGCCCACTAAACAAGAACTTCCCATTTCTCCCTCTCCCCAGCCCCTGTCAACCAGCATTCAGTATTTATCTTTTCGTTAGCCTACTTGTTTCACTTAATGTTGTTAAGGTTCAACCATGTTGTAGCATAGGGCAGAATTGCCTTCCTTTCGAAAACTGAATAATGTTCCACTCTATGTATATACCATGTGTTGTGTATTCATTCGTCTGGCGACGGACACGAAGTGGCTCCCACCCCTTGGCTATTGGGAACAATGAATGCTGCCCCAGAGTAGCTCTGACTTTATAATGTTGTATATTCCTTCATCTGGTGACGGACACGAAGTGGCTCCCACCCTTTGGCTATTGGGAACAATGAATGCTGCCCCAGAGTAGCTCTGACTTTATAAACACGGTGAACCTGTCCCTGTGCTATTCATACAGTCTGACATCAAAAACACACCTTCATACCCTGAGTTCTTTTTTAATTAAAAAAAGAAGATTTTATTTATTTATTTGAGAGAGAGAGAGTGTGTGAGCGAGCACAGGGAGAGAGGGAATGGGAGAGGGAATCCCAAGTAGACTCTACTCTTGAGTGTGGAGCCCAACTGGGCTCAATCTCACCACCCCAAGACCATGGCCAGAGCTGAAGTCAAGAGTCTGACACTTCATGCACTGAGCCACCCAGACACTGCTGCTCTGAGTTCTTTGTAGCCTTCATCCCGAACCATTTTTCTCCATCTGTCTGCTTTCTGTCCTGTTCCAGTCTCCCCAGCTTTGATCTTGGGACTGTTTTTTCTTCACTTGAAATGGCCTCTATGGCTTTCATCCGCTCCTGCGATTCATACCCGCCCACTTGTTTGTGGTTTCAGGTCAGTCATGCTGCAGGTCTAGTCTGAAGACTTGCTGCTATACCTCGCGGGGTATGGGATCTCGTGGTGGAAGGTGTTCCCCTCCGTCTTCCTCCTGTACTTGCTCCTTCCCTCCGCGGCTTTCCCTTCTGCTTTTCCCAGCTGCTCTCATCAGAGAAGGGAGGATTTTCTGGCAGTAGCTCTCCCAGGCTCTGCTCTGCACGAAGCCCCCTTTCCTTACCCTCCATTCCTGCCGCTCCCTCTCCCCACGTCTCCTGCGACTGCCAAGCCTGGGAGAAATGAAAAGTGACCTCCTCGACTAGGGACCACCAATAGCAAAATATAGTCCCTGCTCCCCGCAGCCCTTGTTAGGGGATCTGGGCGGGGGCAGCAGTGTTTTGGATCTATTCTGATGCAGCCATCTGACTTCTCCACTGCTATGTGCTCTCCGCCCCCGTGGTGCATCTTGCCTCCTCATTCCTCTGCTTCACTCTCAACCTGTTCCTCCTCTGTCATTCCCCAAAGTGCCCCTGGCATGAGGCTGGTTGTGAGCTGAAGGTTCCAGCGTAACACGGAAGAAAGCTATACCACTCATGGAAGGACACAAGAAAAGGCTGGCTGTTGAATTAAGTCTGAAACGATATTGTTCTTAAGTGTTCTGCTCTTTGACAGTCATTTCTGTTAGGCCCTAGTCATCTATTTTATTTATTTTATTTTAAAGATTTCATTTATTTATTTGTGAGAGAGCTTGAGAGACAGAGCACAGTGGAAGGGGAGGGACAGAGGAAGAGGAAGAAGCTGGACTTTGGATACAGGGCCCCATCCCAGGACCCTAGAATCGTGACCTGAGCCGAAGGCAGGCGCTTCACCAACTGAGCCACCCAGGCACCCCCCAAGTAATCTATTTTAGCGCTCAACTGTCCTTACTGTTAGGAAGCCAGAAGACTTAGGGGGTAGAAGGTAAACTCACATCACTGGCCTAATCTAACTTCTCCTCCTGGAAGAGTCTGTCATAGAGGAATTTGCTACCTCTATGAGGTCAGGTGTGATGGTGGAAAGCACCCTAAACACTTCTCTTTGACTAAAGTTCATCTTGAATCAAGTTGTACATTGAATTTTGTAATGCAAATGTTGGACATTTGGCAAGGGAGCATCTGAAGTCTTGACTCACTGCATCCAATCTTCAGCATCCATGAGATTTTGCTACCGTGTGTGATACTGCGCAAGAGTTTTCAAACACGTTTTTAAAAGTCTGGGCAATTTGGTTTGAATCATCTCAAATGTTATCCTGACTCCGAGATGTAGTAATTACAACAGCTGCTCCTTGCACATGAGGGAATGCAACAACGGCACGAGCGTCATTCAAGACTGATTATACCCTGAGTCCGCGTCATTTACCACCCGCTCTCTGTGGAGAGGGTCTCTGGTTGTTGCTTTCTCAGCTAATTAAACCAGCTTCCTGTTTCCTGTTTCACATTTGGCAAATTCTTTTTAGAGATAAATCATATCTGCAGTTTCTTGGGGGGACTTCACGGTGGCCCAGATTTTCCTTGGATGAGTTCTGGGGTGAGCTGATGCAGAAAGACATGCCCCGTGGGGTCTCCACTCAGCCTCCCTCTCTGAGGGCATTAATTAGCTCCTGCGTGCCCCATCATGTTGTGCTGGTTTTCTGTAATCCGAGCCTAAGAACTTCCCTCATTTGCTCTGGCATCATGGGATTTTTGTTGTTGTTGTTCAGGGGTGGGCTAAGCTGACCTTGCTGAAGAAGCTCCTTTGTTACTGCCAACCACACTTTGTTTTAGTAGGTAAATAGAACCAGGGGGAATTTGAGGAAATGATGGGTATTTTATTCACTTTTGGGTAACATAAATGGGGCTGTGAACACGTCTTTCAGAACTTCCAAAATGTTTTTGATCCTGCTCAGATTAAAAAAATGTCTGGTTCTGGGGCGCTTGGGTGGCTCAGTGGGTTAAGCCTCTGCCTTCGGCTCAGGTCATGATCTCAGGGTCCTGGGATCAGAGCCCCACATCAGGCTTTCTGCTCGGCAGGGAGCCTGCTTTCCCCTCTCCCTCTGCCTGCCTCTCTGCCTACTTGTGATCTCTCTCTGTCAAATAAATAAATAAATAAATAAATAAATAAATAAAAGTCTGGTTTTATTTTATTGGCATAGCAGATAGAGTGTGGCTTTGGAGTGAGACACACCTGGGTTCAAATCCTAGCCCCACCACTTATTATTTGTGTGACCTTTGGAAAGTTATTTCATCTCTTGGTTTCTTTGTTTTTTGTTTGTTCCTTCTTTCTTTCCTTCCTTGGTTCCTTCTTAGGGAATAAAAAAAGTCAGGAAAGTACAAAGAAAAACACAGGAAGCTCCTATATTCTCACTACCCAGAATTAATGGTATTGGATTATATTTTTCTTTTAGGCATTTGTTTCCAATGCTTAGCAAAAAGTTATCCTGGTAATGTATGCATATACTTCCTTTTACTCCCATTTCTTGGAAGATAATACCTGCCTTTCTGGGTTAAAATGAGATCATTAAATCATCCAGCTTAGTAGAGACTCAGAGTAGACAATTGGTATGTGATGGTTGTTGTTATTAGTTGTTCATCTCCTTTTATCCTTGCTTCTTTCTTTGTGCATCTCCCTTAGAAAATATAGTCCTGGGAAATTGACAGACTTGTAAAAATGATTTTTTTTTTGGACTACTTATTTCTCCTTCTGGGATGTCTTTGCTACCCTCAACGCAAGGAATTAGTGTTAATACATGTGAGAATGTGGAATACACCATAAAACTTATTTATATTGCAAATCAAAATTTACTGAAAGTCCAGAACATTCTAATAAATGATGGTCTACATTTGGGAAACCCTATAAAATGAAATGATTGAACCAATTTTTGGACACTTGCATACATTATTTAAAAAGTTATAATATTGGTGGAATGGAAGGATTGAGAAGAAAATTGCTTACTTAAATTATGCCGTGAATGATTGATTTCCTGCTTGCAGCGATCTTGCAGAGCAAGTGGCTGTTGGGTAATTAATGCTAGGACTTTATTAATTCACGAAGAGCAAGGAAGGATTAGCTTGTCTGCATTGAAGTGAATTCTCCTCAACATGTTAAAAAAAATCAGGATGATGAAAAATGCGGGCAACTTGTCAATTTAAATGATGTCTTTTTTTAATGGGCTTCCTAGACTAGTTTTGCACTAAAATCTGTATTCCAAAATGGGTAGTGACATAATAAAAGAGCAAAGATGCTGGAGTGTGCTGGTTGCGTTGCTTGTAATCGGTAGCAATATTGATGAATTAGTTTAAAATGTCTTTCCTTGAAAAGAGAGTCTCGGGGCACCTGGGTGGCTGTCAGTTGAGTGGCTGACTCCTGATTTTGGCTCAGGTTGTGGGATCAAGCCCTGCCTTGGGCTTCAGACTCAGCGCAGAGTCTGCTTGTCCCTCTGCCTCTGTTCCTCCCTCTGCTCTCTCTCAAATAGAGAAATATAAAATCTTAAAAAAAAGATAGTCAAAATGCCTTTTGTATTATATATTTCTCTAAGATGTATTGTATTTGTTTGTTTGTTTGTTTTAGAGGGAGAGAGAGTGCATGCGTGTGAGTGCACACTTCCTGCAAACAGAGAGAGGAACAGAGGGAAAGGGAGAAGGAGAGAGAGGCAGGCTCCTCTCTGAGTGGGGAGCCCATTGCAGAGCTCCATCTTACCACCCTGTGATAATGACCTGAACTGCAATCAAGAGTCTTATGTTCAACCAACTAAGCCACCCGGGTACCCCCATTGTACTATATATTAAATATATAATAGGGGGAGCCTGAGTGGCTCAGTTGTTAATCGCCTGCCTTCAGCTCAGGTCCTGGTCCCAAAGTCCTGGGGTCCAGCCACGCATTGGGCTGCCTGCTCAGCCGGAAACCTGCTTCTCCCTCTCCCACTCCTCCTGTTTGTGTTCCTTCTCTCATGGTCTCTCTCTCTCAAGTTGTCTCTCTCTTTCAAATAAATAAGTAAAATCTTTTAAAAACCCCAATATAATTGATAATATTCATATAGAGCTTACTGTGGACCAGACAGTGTAGTAAGAGCTTTACCTATATCATTGGATCATTAGAATAACTCCTATGAAGTAGGTACTTTAATGGTCCCATTTGTGGATGAGAAAATTGAGACAATGAGTTTACCCCAGTTACGTAGCTATGGAGTGGTAGAGCCAGATTTCAAATCCAGGCAGCTGGTTCTAGAGTGTGTGCTTTTTAGCTACTATATTGTGCTGACTCCTATATATAGCATTTCTTTTTTTTTTTTTTTTAAGGTTTTTCCCCCTTATTCTTAGAGCATTGCTTTTCTCACTTTTATTTTTTTTTAAAGATTGTATTTATTTATTTGAGAAAGAAGGAGTGGAGGGGGAGCAGGGGCATCGGGAGAGAGAGAAACAGTCTCCCTGCTGAGCAGGGAGCCTGACATAGGGCTTGATCCCAGGATCCTGAGATTGTGACCTACGCCGAAGGCAGATGCTCAACTGACTGAGCTACCTAGGCGCCCCTATATCTAGCATTTCAAGAGCATCTTTCACCTGATATGTAGAGCAAGTATGTGACATTTGAGCATCACATATTTTTGAAACTTGTCAGGGAGACTAAGAATAGTGTTTTTAGATTTTTTGGTACATTGTACAAATGTCAGTCAAAATAACTGTTTATAAACACATCTGCTGCTTGTTTCTCTTGTAGTTGAATAAAAAGCTCTTTTTCAATGAGTGGGAAGGTAGGGCTCTCTTTTTGGCATGATGAATTTATGATGTTTATTTTTAACATTCGTGTACTGAGGCCCAAATGTGTACAGAGTCCCAGGTTTGCTGCAGGCTGGGGAGGGGAGAGATACAACAATGAGTAAGACTTCATCCCTACGCTAAAGGAGTTAATGATCTATCGAGAGGAAAAGATCTGCCTATAAATAATTCAAACACAAAGATGAGTCAGCTGTGGGGTTGGGAGAAGTGTGTCATATGGAATATAGGTGTGAAAGCAGGTACCATTTCTAAAAAATGACTTATTTTTATTGAGAAATAATTTACCTAAAACACTGTATTAGTTTTAGGTGTATAGCATAGTGATTTGATATATGTACATATTGTAAAGTCATTGCCACGATATGCAGGTAACATTTTTATTTTTTTATTTTATTGTTTAAATTTTTATTTGAGGATGGTTGGTGCATGATGTCACATCCATTCCAGGTGTACAACATGGTGATTCAGCTTCTTGTCCATTATGCTGTGCTCACCACAAATAGAGCTACCATTTGTCACCATAGAACACTATCACAGTGCCGTTGACCATATGCCCTGTGCTGAACCTTTCATTCCCATGACTTACTCGCTCTATAACTGGAAACCTGCATCCTTCCTTTACTCTCCATCCATTTTGCCCATCTCCCCCCACTCCCTTCCTTCTGGCAGCCATCCGTTCTCTATAGTTCTGATTTTGCTTTTTGTTTGTTTGTTCGTGCATTTTGTTTTTTAGATTCTACAAATGAGTGAAATCATACAATATTTTAATCTTTTTTTTAAAAAAGATTTTATTTATTTATTTATTTGACAGACAGAGATCACAAGCAGGCAGAGAAGCAGGCAGAGAGAGAGAGAAGGGGAAGCAGGCTCCCTGCTGAGCGGAGAGCCCGATGCGGGGCTCGATCCCGGGACCCGGAGATCACAACCTGAGCTGAAGGCAGAGGCTTAACCCACTGAGCCATCCAGGTGTCCCCAGTATTTGTCTTTCTCTGCCTGACTTATTTCATTTAGCATAACACCTTCTGGGTCCATCTATGTCGTAACAGATGGCAAGATTGCATTCTTTCTCACGGCTGGGTAATGGACCAGTGTATATTTATACCACATCTTCCTTATTCATTTGAATATCAGTGGGCACTTAGATGGCTTCCATATCTTGGCTATTGTAAATAATGGTGCAATGAACATAGAGGTGCCTATAGCTTTTTGAATTAGTGTTTTTGTTTTCTTTGAGTAAACACCCAGTAGTGGAATTATTGGATTGTATGGATTTCTATTTTTGATTTTTAAAGGATCCTCCATACTCTTTTCCACAGTGGCAGTATCAATTTGCATTCCCACCAACAGGGCATGAGGGTTCCTTTTTCTCCACATCCTCGCCAACACTCATTATTTCTTGTCGGATTGATTTTAGCCGTTCTGCCAAGTGTGAGGTGATAGCTCATTGTGGTTTTGATTTGCATTCCCTTGATGATGAGTGATGTTGAACATCTTTTCATGTGTCTGTTGGCCATCTGAATGTCTTCTTTCGAAAAATGTCCATTCGGGTCCTCATGCAGGTACCATTTTTTTTTTTTTTTTTTTTTTAAAGATTTTATTTATTTATTTATTTGACAGACAGAGATCACAAGTAGACAGAGAGGCAAGCAGAGAGAGAGGAGAGGAAGCAGGCTCCCTGCTGAGCAGAGAGCCCGATGTGGGGCTCGATCCCAGGACCCTGAGATCATGACCTGAGCCGAAGGCAGAGGCTTAACCCACTGAGCCACCCAGGCGCCCTATGCAGGTACCATTTTTAAAAGTTTAATCCAGGACCATGGTCTGATATTCTTTGTGTGTCATAGAGGCAATTAAAAAAACCCACAGTGTTTACTGAGTGTCTATGTTGTATCAGGCCCTGTGCTAGAAAATTACTTAGACTTTTTCTAAAATACATGGTGATACTTAGTTTTCAAAGATCAGGAGGGTTTAAAATTTAGAGAAACCAGAGGAAACTTTACTTGTTTTAGGACAATCTATTCCCTTGCTAGGAACTGGCATATCTGATTGATTCTGGCATTAGGCCAGAATGACATATTGCCAAGTGACTCCCTGTGTAAGCTGGGACTTAAGACAATGGTAATTAAAGGTGTCAGCGCTGCTGTATCAAGTACAAGAGTATAATAGGCCACATTTGTATTACTTCAGGAGCAGAAGGAGCACAGAGAAAGTGTATTTATTAAGAGCTGTCTGCTTCTTTAAGAGTTTCTCTCTATTACTAAAACCTTAGGTTGACTTTCAAAAGCTAGAACACATATATGACCATTCCCAAGGATACACTGCTGGATCCCTAAATCTTTTATAAAGGTAGAGCTAAAAGTGAATGTAAATCACCAGATAGGCTTCACTGAGGTCTGGGTTGTTTGATAAACTATAACATTCCTCTTACTCCCAAGTATCTGTCACCCATGTAGTTCAGGGGATAATCAATTTCCTTTTAATGTACTTCCTAACAAGATTTGGAATTTCTTTCTAATACTTGTCTTGGACTCTTATATGATAAGAATAATGATCTAAAGATAATGTAAGATTCTTAATAAATACATAAAAATTCAGTTTGCTCAGAACATTCTTTTTAAGTCAAGAAAGTATAATAATACATTTTAAGGTATTCTTGAGGCAGCTGGGTGGCTCAGTTGGTTAAGCATCTGCCTTCAGCTCAGGTCATGATCCCGGCATCAGGTTCCCTGCTTAGTGAGGAGCCTGCTTCTCCCTCTCCCTCTCCTGTTGCTCCCCCTGCTTTTGCTCTCTCTCTTTGTCAAATTAAAAAAAAAAAAAAAAGGTATTATTAATGAGGACTGAATCCGAAAGGATTTTTTTTTTTTTTTGCTTAAATTTCAGTTTACCTGAAAATATAACAACCCAGATTGTATTCTCTATGCATCACAGTTGGTAATCATATTGGATCGAGGCCTTCTTACAGCATAATAGCATCTGAGTATCAGTTAAGTTGAAGCTATTATACCGGTATTGATTGTTGAGCCTTACCTCATTTTCCATGTCCTTCCAGGGTACTCCTGAGTGCTGGGTGTGCAGCCTGGGAGCTGTAAAGGACAGGACATTGAAGACCTCCTGAGGCTCAATGTTTTAGTCCAGATAGAGCGTTCTTTAATTCTGCTATCTGCCTCCCTGTGACTCTGATTTGGTCCTTTGGAGTACACATGAGGCTAATCTCAGTATTCTTAGCGGGTGGGTGAGGGCAGTAGGGTAAGAAGGCAAAAGAGGAACGTCTGGAGAGGACCTGAGTGAGGTGCTCTGGCCAGTCAGACTCTCCTGTGGATCCGGTTCTGGGTCCTTTGCTGGGCAGACATCTGGAGGGACCACCCTCTAGCCATTCTAATCTTTATCCTGTAGCAACACTAACAACAAGTACGAGGAAAAAAAGGACACCGAAAGTAAATGTATCGAATGCCGGCTCTGCATCACTGTGTGCTAGACTCTTCACTTGTCACGCCATTGCATTTTCACAAGAACGCAAATTGGTATCATTGGTTCTAAAGGTGAGGAAACAGAAACCCAAGAATTAATGATCTCGCCTAGGGACATTGAGCCAGTGAGTGTGGGCATTAGAATTCTAACCTTATCTGCCTGCCTTCAGTGGTGGTGCTTTTGTGACCCACCACACTGCCTTCTGGAGAGCTGTAGGAGGTGCGGAGATTGCTTTCACACATTCCCTCATTCATCCGCACATTCTGCATCTTTTCTCTGAGTCATCTGAGCCTCCCAGGCCAGCCAGGCCAACATTTATGTCCATTCTGATCTCTCCTTCCCATACTCCTCTCTCCTCACCATCAAAGTTAAACAAGTTCTTTTCCAAAGCATGACCCTTCTCCTCTCTCTGAACATATATTTCTCAGCCATACTAACTTACAACTATAGGTATCAGAAACCTCTCCTTTCATATCACTGGACTGGATCAGAGGAATCTTAGGATGGTTTGGCACAAAATGTTAACCATGACTAGCTTGAACCATGATTTCATCTTCTAAAGCAATGGTGCAAGTCTTCAGTTCTGCTCTTGGTGTGGAAGCAAAGAGCCAAATACCATACTGTAAGAGCAGAGATGAGCTTTGTCCTTGACTTATTTTCAGTGGAAATATTATTGCTCAGTGAAACAAAGCCTAGGAAAACACTGGAATATATAATCCTCAGGAGGAGGTAAAGATAATGCTACCCCTCCGAGTACTCATGTAGTATTTTAAATACTCACAGAGTATTTTATTTTATTTTTAATTTTGTGAGATAGAGAGAGGGAGAGAGCAAGCAAGTGCAGGGGAGGGACAGAGGCAGAGGGAGAGAGAGAGAGAGAGAGAGAGAGAGAATCCCAGGCAGATTCTACGCCTAGTGAGGAGCCCAACTCGGGCTCAATCTCAAAACCCTGAGATTATGACCTGAGCTAACATCAAGAGTCAGAGGCTTAACTGACTGAGCCATCCAGGTGCCCTCTCATAGTAATAATTGAAACCTGTCACACTGTCTTATCAATATCCACTTTGTCTCTCCTTCAGTAAACTATAAGTTTCTTGTGGGTAGAAAATGTACTAAATTCATACTTTTATTTCCCACAGACCATAGCATAATGCCTTTCCAATAGAAATTGACAAATAAATGTTTATTTCATGAATAACTAAATAAACAAAAGAAATAGAAAGATGTTTTTATATCGGCCACATAAACCTACCTGAAGTAGTATTACATCAGTTTCAGTTATTTGGAGGCAAGAAAATACTTCACAGAAAATAACAGACCAAGAGAAATAATATGATGGTTTCTAAAATTTTGGGTTGGCTGTGTATCTGAGGTTACATGGACCTACGTGACTGCAGGATTTTAGGTACATTTCCAGTATGGTACCCTGAAATAGGCTTCCACTCACCTTGTGAATTAAATTATTATATCAGTTTGTGATTTAAAAATTTCTGGTCTGTAGATAAAAACGGATTATTCTTAAAATACTTCATCCAAAATATTTCAGTGTGTTTGGGGGAAATGTGAGGAGTTTTGTTCTTGAAAGTATCTGATTAAAGGGAATGGCCTTGGGAAAGCATCAACAGGGACTCTTAAGAGACAGAAGGAGGTGCTGAGTTGATTTGGTATTGGAATTTAAAAGCTTCTCTGTTTCATGCTTGATAGAATCCTTTCTCTGAAGTAAACCAAATACAAAAGCCACACCTGATGGTCTTCAAGGATGCTTGTATTTATTTATTTATAAAAAAGATTTTATGTATTTATTTGACAGAGAGACAGAGCAAGAGAGGGAACACAAGCAGGGGGAGTGGGAGAGGGAGAAGCAGGCCTCCCTCAGAGCAAGGAGCCTGATTGATGTGGGGCTCGATCCCAGGCCCCTGGGATCATGACCTGAGCTGAAGGCAGATGCTTAATTACTGAACCCCCCAAGTGTCCCCCAAGGATGCTTGTATTTAAATAAAGAAATCAGTTTTTATGACTGAGGGGAGAAATCATACAAAAAGAAAAGGAAATGTTCCCATGTATGTAAGGTGATGGGTCAGACAACTGTAAGGTTTTTCTTCCCCCTCAGTTTCTTCCTGCTTCTTCCTCTGCCTCTTCCATGAGGGGAAAATGGTTATGAAGCTTGTCACCATGAGCTCATAGTGTGTGGGCTTCATCCTGGATAAGGATGAGGGAACTACTTATTACGGCCTTCCTTTAAGGGAGGTCTGAGGAGAGGGTCACCTTTGTACAGTTCTGGCCACAGTTACCGTCCCTTTAGGGGAGATGTTATTTTTGCTATTCAGAAGTTGCTCACCGACCTTCCAGAGCTGTGGGTCGAGCAGAGAGGAGACTAGTGGCTTTATGCCACCAGACCCCTACCGTGTTATTAGCAGGAGTGCAAAGACGTCGTGCCCACTCTCTACCCACTGGGAGACACCCTAGAGCTGCTCTCTGCCCAGACCTCTTCCTACCCTTAGAGACCTGTGCAGTCACGAACAACTGCCAGGGGACTCTGCCACCGGGAGGATGAGCTCCAGGCCCATCTCCCCAGAGCAAGCCAGCTCCCTGTGGTTTTTCTCTCTCCTCAAAGCAGGCTTCCAGGGCCTTTTCTCTTGGTAGTTGTCACCACTTGTTCTGTGCAGTCCCTGAAGATAGGCACGTAGGCCCTTTTTATTTTAAGATTTTACTGTGAAATAAAAATAGCAGCGTTAGGAAATCCAGGAGTCCCAGACCTGATTTCCATCTGGATGCCCCTGGGGACAGAGCTTTTCTTCCTTACGTTGGGCTTTCCGTTCCTTTTGACTTCTTCCCCCTTCTCCCATTCAAGGGAGAGTTTGCTCTCAAGGAAGCCTCACTCCTAGCTCATAGGCCTGAAGGTGCTGGGGTAACCCAGCGGTCCCTACTTCTTGGGTCCACCTAGGAACTTCCCTCTCTGGGGATGGCCCACGGGGACTGGACTCTCTGGGACATGCAGGGTGTTCCTTCAGCAATGCAAGGAAAATCCTTGTGAAGGGTTCACTGAGCCTTCAGTTGTAATTCAGCTTCAATTGTAAGTGCTCTGGACTGGGCCAAGATACAATTTGCCCAAGTGTGAATTCACTGTTATTTGATTAGTAAAGATCACTCAATTAGTAAAGAGGGATGTGAAGTTGGCCTTGGCTGGAAATCTCACCACCCGAGAGCTTTAAGCAAAGTCCATGCTGGCATTGTTTCTGCTGCAAGCTGACTTCAGGTGACATCTTTTGCTTCTAGAAAACAATATTCCAGACATGAATAAGAAACTATGAGTCATACAATAAGCCTAATACTAGGTTTGTGCCATGACTGCTTTTAGACCATTGTATTTTAGTGCTTAATTATCTGTTTGCTATAAAAGTTGGCAATCTTGGCTTTCCTCTCCAATGTAAACAAAATAATATTTCTTAATTCCCTCACTACTTATTGGTATAATAGAAATTTTCAAATTTTTTTTTTTCTGTTTTCCATTTCTGTGTAGTTTAGAATGGGAATGGGAAGTTTTCAAGGAAACTTTTTTTAAGTAGGCTCTGCACCCAGCACGGAGCCCAGTAGAGGGCTTGAGCTCAGAACCCTGAGATCAAGACCTAAGCTGAGGTCAAGAATCAGATGTTTAACTGTCTGAGCCACCCAGGCACCCCAGAGACTTTCTTTCTTTCTTTCTTTTTTTTTAAGTATTTTTTTTAAAGATTTTACTTATTTATTTGACAGAGATCACAAGCAGGCAGAGAGGCAGACAGAGAGAGAGGAGGAAGCAGGCTCCCCACTGAGCAGAGAGCCCAATGCGGGGCTTGATCCCAGGACCCTGAGATCATGACCTGAGCCGAACCCACTGAGCCACCCAGGTGCCCCACCCCTCCCTGCCCCCGCCACAGATTTTCTTTTTAAAGAGTCAGTTTTTCCTTGTGATGAATCTGAGGTAAAAATAGAATTTTTATCAACAAGCGCCCATTACCAATGGCAAAAAAAACTATTGTAACTGAGGAAGAGTTTCAAGGAGAGATCTTTTTGTCAACTATGACACATCTAGGTGGCTTGGCAATCTGGGGTCCAGATTCAGCTTTGGCAGTCCAGAAATTTGATTTCCTCAGCTCCCTGAGAGATTAGCAGATTCAGGGGTATTGACTGTGCTCTTAATGGGTCCAAACATTCTCTTCTTTGCAGCAAAATCTAGGGGAAGTCAGATGACATTCGGTGTTTGCTTGGTGAGCATGGAATCTGAGCCAGAGGAAGGGGGATGGTCTGCGCGGTGTATGTCAGCCAGCTGTGGGAGCTGAATGTCCTTTCCACTCCAGAGGCAATGTTGTAGAGCAGCGCCCATTGCTCCTCCTCTTGGCTGCTTAGGCTGTCTTTCCTGCTGGCCCAGTGCTGGAATCAGAGTGTGAATAGCTTCCCTTGTTAAAAGAGAACACAAAACCCTCAAAGGTTTGAGCAGATGAGAACTGTGGAAGACGAGACGGTGCATGCAGACACCAGCTTGTTTTCTTGGATTTTCCCTCTCCTTCCAGTTCCCTTCCTTTTATTCTGGCCACTAATCACCATCTTCACCCCCAGGGGCCTGGGGTGCCCTCTAAAAAATTGGCCAAAGCCGAACATCATTCACTTTCTGTTATTTTTATCAGCACAGCTGAGATAGGCTGGAATAGTCAACAGACATCAATTTAATTTTATTAAAATTAAGAGAAAGCTAGGGGCGCCTGGGTGGCTCAGTGAGTTAAGCCGCTGCCTTCGGCTCAGGTCATGATCGAGTCCCGCATCGGGCTCTCTGCTCAGCAGGGAGCCTGCTTCCTCCTCTCTCTCTGCCTGCCTCTCTGCCTGCTTGTGGTCTCTCTCTGTCAAATAAATAAATAAAATCTTTAAAAAAAATTAAGAGAAAGCTAAAGAAATGAACATGGACTGAAACTATGAAATCATCAGGCTGATGAAGGATAGATTTTTGTACCCAAGCTTGGTGTAAAATGTTGGGGAATCTAAGCCAAACAGTTAATCATGACCAGGTTAAACAATGACTTCATCTTCTTAAGTGATGAGGCAGAGTATTGCCTTTTCAAAGGACTTTTCCTCTGGTGGGGCAGGCATAACTGAGGAGCTCAAACCCTGTCTGAGCCGTGTTTACTTTTGTAGGTTAACAATCTCATCTTAACAGATTCTTACATATGAAATGTTCATTTCATGCTTAGAGTTGTGTCACTTCTGACGTTGTCCTCAAATTCTGGGGCTACTTCACAAAGCCCAGAATGTACTTCTTACCAAATAAGTCTGCCGGAGTCATTAAGAATGACTGCTTTTCCAGCTCTTGTAGAGTCTCACTAGGAATGCATTTAATAAATATTCAATACTTTTCAATCAATAGCAGCCATTGTTTTTGAGGCTCAAAATTGTCCATCGTTGGCTAATAGTAGTCTATTCATGTGGCCCTTACATCCTTTTGACATGACGCCATTAGTCTTGGAACACTTCCATACTTCCTTAGCTCATCAAAAATGATTTAGGCTCATCTTATACTTTTTTCAGGCTCAGTCCTAGAATCAGTCAGACTTCAAAGAAGCCCTGATTCTTTTCAGTGAGGAATAGTTTTTAGAGACCACCACCTGGGTGCTGTAGGTGTTCATTAGTTTTAACTGTACTCAGGGGATATACCTGACCCTTGAACAACATGGGCTTGAACTGTGTTCATTTATAAGTGGATTTTTTTCAAGAAGTACTGTAAATACATTTTCTGTATGATTAAATTTTTTCTCTAGCTTTATTGTAAGAATACATATTTTAATACATAAAACACACCAAAGTATTTTTTTAATTTTTTATTTTTAAGTAACTGTCTACACCCAGTGTAGGGCTCGAACTCACAACCCAGAGATCAAGAGTCACATACTTTACTGACTGAGCCAGACAGGTGCCCCAAAAGTTTGCATAGGAATTAATTTTTAAAAAGATTTTATTTATTTATTTTACAGAGCTTGTTGGCTGGGGGAGGGACAGAGGTGGAGGGAGAGGGAGAAGGAGGGAGAACATGAAGCGTACTCTGGACTCAGCGCAGACTTCCAACACTGCCTGGCGGATCCTAGGACCATGAGGTCATCACCTGAGCCAAAATCAAGGGTCCCCGCTCAACTGACTGAGCCACCCAGGCACTTCAGGAATTAATTTTTTTTTAAAGTAAGCTCTATATTCAACATGGAACTCAGGACCCCGAGACCAAGGGTTGCATGCTCTACCAACTGAGCCAGCCAGGTGCCCCATCCAGATAGATATGAGTTAATTGACTGTTTGTTATTGGTAAGGGTTCTGGTGAATAGTAGGCTATTAGGTCAAAATTTATTTGCAAATTTTCCACTGTGGGAGGGGAGGGAGGAAGGTTGACCCCCCAACTCCTCTGTTTCTTGTTCAAGGATCAACTGTGTATGTATTTTTGGGAAAAAAAAAGGGGGGGCACCTGGGTGGCTCAGTCCATTAAGCAGCTGCATTCAGCTCAGGTCATGATCCTGGGTTCTGGGATGGAGCCTCCTTCCACCCCTTGTCGTAGGGCTCCCTGCTCAGTGGAGAGTCTGCTTCTCCCTCTCCTCTGCCTCTACCCCCACCTAGGCTCGCTCTCTCCCTCTCGCTCTCCTCTCAAATAAATAAAATCTTAAAAAAAAAAATAAAGACATTTGACACATGTTTCGAGACATTAAAAAAAAGAGTTCATACTAGTATTTCCAATTTAATATAATATTGCAGGATTTAAAAACCCCTAATTTCTTTGTATACTTGTATTTCCTGTCACACTGAACAGATCTTGGTCCCTTTTGACAGTAACAATTATTTGCTTTATCCCATAGTATACATAAGAATTAAAAGAAAGCAATATCAAATAACAATAATGCTACTTGTTGACATTTAAGATTTCTTTGCAGCTCAATTTGCTGTTGGAATATATGCCACCATTGATGTACAGTCATAATACTGTATTCTAAAGCAACTTACTAATTTTTTTCCTGTATTCTTGTGCCATCAACAGGATATTCAGTTAGGTTCATTTTTTCCCATTCATTTTCATTTTTTCTTTTTATTAATATGTTATTCCAGAGTCAAACTATGTAAGGTACATCCAGAAGACCTCTCAGTTTTCCATTCCTCTTTATTCCACACTGTTCCCTCCCATGTAAATATCTTTTAGTTTTGGTTTATCCTTGTAGTGTTCCTTTTCTAAATATTAGCAAATACAGATGTCTCTATTTGCTTCCACATCCTTTCCTTCCTTATTCCTCATTCATTTTTATGATTAATATTCAATTGGTTAATGTCATGGTTTAAGAATGACTTTAAAAAAAAAAACAGTAGTGATAGTTAATAGTTCTAAACTACTTAATCTCCGGCTGGAGAGAGGAGGAAGCACTTAAAAAAACAAAAAACAACCAAAAAACGCTGCTTTTAAATGTGAACACTTTTTTCTTAAAGGCTATTCTTCCAAGAGAAAGAACCATTATTATTATTATTTTTTACGTGCTTCCCATGCCTGTCTAAGCTGCTAGGAGTTTAACACAATTTGGGATCAAGCTTGTGCTTCACCATCTGCCAGCTTCTCTGCCACACTGCCAGATTCATCTTTCGGGCCGCAGTCTCTTCTGACGCTGTTTGGTTAGGTGGACTCTTGCATCTCTCTGATATTCTGCACCTGAGACTTGCCCTCTTTGGTGCCCCTCTCCAGCTCCTCCCAGATCTTGGGAAGAGCACAGCAATCTCCGGCTGCTTCGGGTCCCTGGGCGCAGTTGTTCCCCCGGCAGTTCTCCAGTTCCCAGGCTCCCGGGCTCCGGGGTTTCCAGGCTCCGCAGCTCTGCGGCTCCCGGCTCCCGGGCGCAGATGCCAGGAGCCGGCCTGGCGTTGGGGAGCTAGGGCCGCCCCGCCTGCGCACAGTGATGCCGGGATTGGGGGCGGGAGCGCCGCCTTCGTCTCCCTCGCGCTCGCTCGCTCCCGCCCTCTTCCCCGCCCCAAGCCGTCTCCTGCCTCAGCCGTGCAGGCTCCGCACTGCAGATGCCTGCCGACCGCTCCGCGCTCGGTGGCTTCTGCGGTGCCCCGCAGGTCCCTTCGACCGTCGAGCGCCGGCCGCACTCTCGCTGCTCCGGAGGGCCCCTCGGCTAAGCGGACTCGCCAAGTCCCGCGCGCGAAGCCGCTACGCCGGCGGGGTAGCTGGGACCCAGGCGGACGGCGGCCGCGCCGGAGTCCGGAGCGCTCTCGAATGCGGCAGGACAAGCTGACCGGCTCCCTGAGGCGCGGAGGGAGATGCCTGAAGCGGCAAGGTGGCGGCGGCGGCGGCGGCGGCGTGGGTACCATCCTGAGCAATGTGCTCAAAAAGCGCAGCTGCATTTCTCGGACCGCGCCCCGGCTGCTCTGCACCCTGGAGCCGGGTGAGGACCCGGGGCTGCAGATGGGGCACTGGAAAGTAGCGTGGCGCCCCGGAACTGATGCCTCTGCCTCAGTTGGACTCCGCCTAGGCCGGGGAGCGCTTGCGGGCCGCGGGGTGCAGGGTACCGCGGCTTGGCGCAGGCGGGGCTGGGTCTGTCTGGGAGGGAAGAGCGCGGGCGAAGGCCTGGGCGCGGGCAGCGGCCTCCCAAGGCTGGGAGGACCCGATGCTGCCGGCGGGTCCCGACCCCGCGGCCTGTGCGCACTCTAGCCCTATTTGTGCCGGGAGCTTCGGGCGAGCGGCGCGCTCGGCCCTGTGCGCGTGGTGGGGAAGTGTCCGCGGCTACCCGGGCCACCAGAGGCCGCGCAACCAATTGTGCTCTCGGCTCACAGGAAGCCAGATCTTGAAAGAGGTGCGTGAGGTGGAGAAAGGCACAGGTTTGATACTTGGGGACGGACGGGAAGGCAGCGGCTGCGAAGGAAAAATTGGGGGCATTTTCCTGAGGATCTGTGCGGCGTGAGTGCCAGGGCCAGCTCGCCTGGAGCCTTTAATTTGTGTGTCCGTGTGGGGAACGGGTTTGAAACACTCTTGCAAGTAGTGATTCTTTCTTAGAGCCAAAGTCCGGGAGCTCGCCTTGCTTGCTAGGCTAGGCCCTTTATGCTGCTAGCTTGTGTTTACATATCCCTGTTTCTCTAGGCTGCATAACTCCGCGTCTGCTCCACCGCCCAGTATCCCTCCCTGGGGTTTTATGGGCCCGGCCGTGGCGCGGACGCCTGGGGCAGAGAGCTTTCTGCAAGGGGTGGCCGCAGAGGGAGCCGGCTGCATTCTCATCGGTGCTTAGCGCTGCTCGCTTGTCCCCAGCGTCGCCCCAGCGGGGTGCCAGACGACTTTGTCCTCCCCGAGCCCCTGCCTCCCAGCGCCATCGGGAACCTGCTATCCTGAGGCTGCTGGAGAGAATATGACGAGGCGCGGAACCCCAAAAGGTGGAACGCTTGACTGCCTTTACGAACCTTGTGGTTTCTTTGTTTTTCTCCCCAAGGAAGTGTCTAATTGCAGAGACTGTAGTATTTATTCACCATCTTCCTTTACCCTTAAAAAAAGCTTCTTCCCACGTTAAGTGTTTTGTATTTCTGAATCCGGAACAGCCGTGACTATCAGATGAAACATAAACCTTCTCCCCTCCCTTACTCAGTTAGAAGAAAAGAGGGAAAATGACCTGATTTCAGCTATCGCATGCAGGTGGTGAATGATCAATTCCAGTTAAGTCCTGTGACTCATTTTAGATCGTGAGAAAATAGTTGTGGTTTAGACTAACCCCAGCCGGTTTTCAGCACCTGATGCCCAGCAGGTGCTCTGAAAAAGCAAGGGAGCATATTCGGTCATACGGTCAGGGAATCCAGAGATTTTAGGTCGGTTGAAGTAACTGCGCGGGCCGAATTTTCTTGCCTTTGTTACAATAAAGCAAAAGTCATGACGACATGCTCCTCCGTTCAGCACTCCGCATCTGGACAGCAACCTTACAACGAAGTGTGTTTCTCATAGTGCCTTAAATCATTCGCCCCAGCTGGAGGCAATCATGTGGCCATTGTGTCATTGCTCTGCACCATCGAAGCAGGACTTCATTTAAATCATCTCAGAGAGATTAGAATTTGAGGGGGGTACTTCTCTTGGGGAAGGAAATCTTTTCAGGCAGAATATGCTTGTGGTCCTGAAGCTCTGAAAAGACGGATCAGGGCATTGACTGGATGCCTGGGATTCTGTAACACAGCTTGACTTTAGAAATCTAGGACCCAAGTCTTGTATTCACAGTACTCTTCTAGGACTTCCAAGAAGGGCATCTGCACACTGTCATGGGCTTGGGCAAATCGTATATTTCTTGAGTCCACTAGTCTACTTTATTATTGTAATTCTAAATTCTGAAGATAGTTTCTATCTACATACCAACTCCTAAGCAGTGGAAGGTGTCAGGAGGTTTTCAGTATGCCTAATCTGCAGTCAACATCTTAGAAGGAAACATATTGTCATAAATGAGACTCATAAATTTTAAAACTGAAATTCTGTTAATAATGTTTGATATATCTTGATCCTTGAACTTTTAAGTAATAATCTTTAAAAAATGACTTGAAATATGATTTAGTTGATTTTGAAATTGTAGAAAAAAATAACACTTTCAGATTTGATTTTATTATTATTTTTTAAAGATTTTGTTTTATTTGAGAGCAAATGAGAGAGAGAGAGAGAGAGAGAGAGAGCAAGCACCAACAGTGGGGGAGGGGCAGAGGGAGAGGGAGAAGCGGACTCCCCATTGATCAGGGAGCCTGACACTGGGCTGGATCCCAGGACCTTAGGTTCATGACCTGAGCCGAAGGCAGACGTTTAAAGACTGAGCCACCAGGCATCCCTGATATTATTTTTAATAAAATAAACATGGGAATAAAAATTGTCATGTAATTTCCTTCAGGAACAACAGCACATACATCTAACATGGGATTCTGAGTAAGAGCCCAATATGAGTATTTCATATTGTCTTTGTATATTATAAGCACATTGTCTTGATACATTCTCCTATTTTTTTTCTCTTCTTCCTTAGATTTGGGACTGGAATCAAAGAAGTTTATTTAAAGTTATAGACAACTTGGAATTAGCTCAGTTATATTTTTAGCTTGTAGTCTATGATTAAACATACCAACTGTTTTATCTTCAATGAGCAAGTGTATCATGACAGAATTTTAAGATACATGAAAATCTCTGAATAAGATTGTTAATGTGGATTATTCCACAAGTGAGAAGGCAGTGGCATTATTTTCATAACTTTTAATATTTCACTGAGGTTTCCTACATAGATTTAGTTCATGCATGTATTAGAAAACAAATTCTATAAGTAGAGAATTATCTTCCTAAATTTCATAAATATAAATTATACTGTGCTAGGTGATTTATAGTTAATCATTACAACACTTAGTCTACTGAGATAGATATTTTTACCCTCATTTTAAAGATAAAGAATTGGGCTCCTGGGTGGCCCAATGGGTTAAGCCATGGACTCTTGGTTTCGGCCCAAGTCATGATCTCATGGTCCTGAGATCCAGCCCTGCCTGGGCTCTGCTGTGGGCATGGAGCCTGCATAAGATTCTCTCCCTCCCCCTCCAAGTCTTTGGTGTCATTTTTTTTTTTTTTTTACTACTCCAGACAGCTGTGGAAGCCACCATTCTATGTGATAAGCTTCATTCTAGTGGCCACAGGGTATTTTTCTATTTTAGAAAATCAATATTGTTACTTTCTATTTTAACAAAATTGACTAAAATTTAGCAAAAAATATATGTTCTAAAAATTTATGATGATTCAGTAGAATCAGGTTAATTTTTACTTTTATTTTTGGTCTAGCTTGGTATTTTCTTCCAAAATAACAGTTTTATATTTTTCTTTTAGGAGTTGATACAAAGTTGAAGTTCACTCTTGAGCCATCTTTAGGTCAAAATGGTTTTCAGCAGGTAACTATTTTTGGTTATTGAAAATACTCTTACTTGGGGGAATCAACAAGGCACACAGGGTATATTCTCAAAGTAGGAAAACTAACATATACTTTACTACACATAAGGCACGTCAGTTTTTAAAATTATAGATAAATTAGCTTAGGAGCTTATAAATGGCCTGTGTTTATACCTGCAATGAAAAATTTTGTACTTGCTATGTGTGTGAGTTTTGTACTTGCTAGGTGTGAAAAAAATTTTTAAAAACGGAATATCTATTATTTTGAATCCATAATACATGTTTTTGTTTCTGAACTAGAGCTTCCCAGCCATTGTGTGTGGATGTGAGTCTCAGGTGTCTTAAGAGGACTTCAGGTGGGGGGTGGGCAGGCCTTGGAGCCTGGCTGAAAGAAGCTCTGTTTACCTCAGTGTGCTGTACAAATTTTCTCATACTTTTTGGATGTCAAAATAGGAAAAAGGTTGAAAAGTGCTTATCCAGGTCAATATTATCACTTTGCCAATGTTTTTTCTGTGTTCCTAGTGGTATGATGCTCTGAAGGCAGTTGCCAGGCTGTCAACAGGTATACCAAAGGAATGGAGGAGAAAGGTAAGGAGGATTCAGAGGGCTAAAATACAAAAGGATCGGCACTCTGTTCCTCTTTAAAATGTCTGAAATGTCCAAAAGAACATTCTAGATTTAGTAATTTGAAGGCTGTCTCTTCATGATTTATTCATCTAGTAAGTATTTATTGATTATTGATTCTATGCCAAGTACTGTTCCAGGTCCTGAGGATACAGGAGTGGGAGGATTAAGAAAAACAGACCCAAATTTTCCTCCTCATGGAGTTTACAATGCATCCAATATAAAGTATGTCAGATGGTGATAAGCGCCCTGCATAAAAATAAAGCAGAGAAGGAAAGGAGAGCCCTGGGGGTGGGGGAATGGAGATAAGGAGGTGGCATTTTAAATAGCAAGGTAAAATTTGAATAGGGCCCTGATGGTGGTGAGGGGAGCTACCTGAGGGACCAGCACTCCAAACAGGAAGCACCCTCCCACGATTGTCTCAGGAGTATGCAAGCACTAGGAAGGCACTGGGGGTGCTGAGGACAGTGAACCAAGGGGAAAGCATTTGGAGAGAGGGTCATAGAGGTAAATGTGATGGGGGTCAGGAGTTGGCAGGTCATGTAGACATTAGAGACTGCCGTAAGACCTTTGCCCAGTCTCAGATGGGAAGCATTGGGAAGTTTTGAGCTGGGGAGTAACATGATAAAACATATTTTAAATGGACCTCCCTGGCTTGATAATATGAAGGACAAGGGCGGAAGCAGGGAGATCAGTGGAAGACTTGGGGTAATTCAGGCAAGACGTGGATCAGGGTTGCCATAGTGGAGATGGAGAAAAGGGGTCAGAGTCTAGATGTATTTTGAAGGCTAAGTGGACATGGATTCCTGTTAGATTGAATATAAGGTATGTGATTCTGATGCTTGGGAGAAAAATCTGGCTGGTGATATTGATCAGTGTTCCTCCTGCTAAATTATGTTCAAATACCAAAACTTGAAGTGCTTTCTTAATATATTAATTTACAAATCTAGTCTTTTTTTTAAAAAGTAAAATATCATGTATTATTTGTTTCAGAGGTACAGGTCTGTGATTCATCAGTCTTACACAATTCACAGCACTCACCATAGCACAAACCCTCCCCAATGTGCATCATCCGGCCACCCCATCCTTCCCACCCTCCTCCCCTCCAGCAACCCTCACTACAAACCTAGTTTTAATACTTTTAGAGTTTGAACATTGGGGGTTCCCCTATTTCTTACAGAAACAGCTTTTTGGAATAAAGTCATCAAAGGAATAAAAATATCCAGTGACTCTTTTAAAAAAAAGTTATTCATTATGGGACCCCATCTGTCAGTTTTGTGTGTGAGAGAGAGATTGAGGGATGATTTAAAGGCAGAGGCTGCTCCATGGTGAAAAAAGACCCATTTTCCATGAGTGTCCAAATACAGAGAGTGATTCCAAGCCAAGTATAATAAGCTCAGAAGATAGTATAGCTAATCCAGTGAACTGAGATAAGAGTTGAAAAAATTTTTTGTTTCCTTAACAGTATCCCTCCCTAATGGCTGAATCATTGCTTAGTGCATAATAGAAGCTCAACAAATATTAATGGAAAGAATAAATGAAAGACCCTAATTGGTGCAATTCAGTATAGCAAACATTTCAATGAAACGTTGATTTCTACATGTGGATCTGTTCCCATTTTCTTGTTAGCTGCAATAACTATTTTTTTTTAATAAAGAAAGGTGAAATTATATATTTTACTTTAGGATTTTTCTTTATCTCTTAATATTTTACTTTAGGATTCTTCTTTATCTCTTAATATTCTTCTTTATCTCTTAATATCTCTTAAATATTTTAGGTGTGGTTGACTTTGGCAGATCAGTATTTGCACAGTATAGCTATTGATTGGGACAAAACCATGCGTTTCACTTTCAATGAAAGGAGTAATCCTGATGATGACTCGATGGGAATTCAGATAGTCAAGGTAAGGCCCCTGAGTTTGACCTGTTTATTTTGACTTGGAAGGAGGTTTCTAAGAGCCAGATGTTTCCTGGACAGAGGATCAAATGCAATGGTCTGAATGTCCGTATATTTTCTGCTTTCTTATTCCCTTAGTTAACAGCCTTTTAATGGGAACTTTGACTCTGTCTTGTTTTCATAAATTTGCATGTTGGCGGTAAGAAGAAAATGTTCCTATTCATATTCTATTTACTTGCTCACTTGATAGGAGATTGAAATTTCTTTTTCTTTCTTTAGCATGGGTCAGTGCTGTTAGCTGGATTTTTACATGAAAGTTACAGGTTGTGAAATTTAAAGTTAAGTATATTTCATGTTAGAGTGGGTTCTTATTAGGATCTTTGATAATTTCTTAACTGCCAATTTATGAAGATAGTCAGATTGACTGATGGGTCTACTTAAAACCAGATGGTCAAGGGTTCAAGCCAGCTGTGGAGACAGCTGTGGTTTGCCTACTGGGATTATTTCAATTGATTAGGGTCTGTTGCCAAAAGCCAAGGTTGCTGATTCAATTTGATCCCACTCTTGTTCTCTTACATAAGCCTCTAACACATGGCTTTTGGTTTTATATGAGTTCATTACAGTATAATGCTAAGCTCGGGTTTTATTTATTTTTATTTTTTATTTTTTGGAAAGATTTTATTTATTTATTTTATTTAATTAATTAATTAATTTATTTGACAGCAAGCAAAGGAACACAGGCAGGGGGAGTGGGAGAGGGAGAAGCAGACTTACCGCTGGGCAGGGAGCAGATCAGGGAGCCTGGATGGAGTGGGGGGTTAGGAAGTGGGGATGGGGGGTTTGGGGGGTTGGGGGGCTCCAGGGGCTTGATTCTGATTCCAGGACCCTGGGATCATGACCCGAGCCAAAGGCAGACACTTAACAACTGAGCCACCCAGGCACCCCTAAGCTGGAGTTTTAAAAGGGAAATTGTCTTTCATTAATTTTGGCCATCAGAATTTGGCTAAGGTTTTGACAGATTTGAAGATACTTTTTTCATGAAGAAGTCCTAACTATGAAAGGAGTTGCTTTATGATCTAACTCAGTCCATTTCAGACAAATGTTAAAAAGAATGATGAAATTCTATTTTGTATGTTTATAAAGCCTGGGCGCTGTCCATATTTTAGCTGTTTATTTGGAATTTCAGAATGTTTCTCAGAGATAAGTATTCCATGTTTGAAATGTTTTCTTTCTGTTTAAATTGTGAGTTAAGGCAGTATACATTTTATAACAATCATGTTATTTAGAGGATCTTTAATTTTTCTCATTGAAGTGAAAGCTGTGTCAGTAAAATGACATGAACTCCTGAAAATCATAGTCTCTGCTTAGTTATTAAATTATATATATTGTCTTCATTAAATACTAAAGCACGATAGAGGTTTATTTTTTATACAAATTTATAAAATAATTTGGATAGATTTTTCTGTCTTGGACAGAATGATTTTCCTGTCTCTCTACAGTATTGCATTTTTTGATATTTTGATATTGCTCCTTAATATTATTTGGAGTTGAATATGATAGTTGAATATTACATCTCATTTCAGAGAAAGGAATAAGACTAGCATTGATCACGCATATATTGAAATGACTCTTATTTTATCCGAGACTTAGAACTTAAGGAAACTTTCAGTTTATATAGAAATAGAATGTAATTTCTGTTAATTGAGTCACTTTTGTATTAATTCTGGAAATACCTTAAATTTTGACAGAAAATTCTGAAGAAGGTTAGAAAATTTGCCTGACTGAAATTGCTCTTGACAGTGTTCAAGTCAACTACATCTCAGAAAAACTGGGAATAAAAAATGTATCTTAGCATATTAGAAAACATTAGGAAAAAGAAAATTTTAAAAATTGTTTTGGCCCATGTGTATAGGGTACATAAACATTCTTAAAAGCTAAAATCCATGCTGATAATCTGATTCTATTTAATGCTGAGGCAAAGTTAAAGGCATTTTTTGGAGAGACTATAAGGAGATATTTTAAAAGAATATTGTTTGCCTTCTTCAGGATCTTCACCGCACAGGCTGCAGTTCCTACTGTGGCCAGGAGGCTGAGCAGGACAGGGTTGTGTTAAAACGGGTCCTGTTGGCCTATGCCCGATGGAACAAGAATGTTGGGTACTGCCAAGGCTTTAACATCCTGGCTGCTCTAATTCTGGAAGTAGTGGAAGGCAACGAAGGGGATGCACTGAAGGTGAGTTTGGGGCTCTGAAGAAGGCAGTTGAAATTCTTCTGAGAGTGAACTGTCATTCCTCTTCCCTGATGGCCATTTGCTACACCTTGTACTGACCCATAATCACCACTTCCCCCATGTTAAAGCCAGGTCAAGTGACGGACTCACATATCTGCCAGATGTGAGGAGAATGATTGTTTTTGGTCCCATAGATAAAACATCACATTTTTAAAGCAAGTTGAATATGAATTGTATTAATTTATCGTGATTTGTAACAAATTAACTGCTTAAAATAGCAAACATGATTTACCTCACAGTTTCTTGGAATCAGGAACCCGGGTCCACTGTAGCTGGCTCTAAGTCATATTGTTGTGTCATCCAAACTGCTGGCTGGGTCTGCAGCCTCATCTGAAGGCTCAGCTGGGGACAGCATTCACTTCCAAGTTCATGTGGTTGTTGGCAAGATTTAATTCCTCACAGGTGGCTGGCCCAGGGCCTGGGTTCCTGGTTGGCTATTGGCCGGAGACCTTTTATAGTTCTTTGCCATGTCTCCATCTTACAGCGAGGTGGCTGGCATCCCTCAGAGTGAGGAGGAGAGTAAAAGAGAATGAGCAAGGCAGGAGAGATTAAACTGCAGATTTGTACCCTAATACCAGAAGCTGCATTCCATCATTTTTGCCATATTCTATTCATTAGAAGCCAGTCATTGGGTCCAGCTCTTACTCAAGGGGAAGGGCTCATATAAGAATGTGACTGTCAAGAGGTGGAGGTCATAAGGTCGTCATGTTAGAAGCTGCCTGCTCCACAAGTTATGTTTAATTCCAGTTGTATCTTTTTATTGCTTTACTATCTCATAGATGGGGAGTGGTATGGAGGAGGTAAGCTAAGAGTACATGTATATGATGGAAGGTATTTGCATGGAAAAAGGTTATGGAAATGAATGATATTTTATTATCTTTTAATCTTTAGTGCCTGGAGCCTTTATCAGTAAAAACATTTTGGAAACACTTTGAGATGGGTTACAAACAATTTAAGCTAATAAATTGGAATGTGAGTCCGTGAGTCACCAGAAATAATCTTTATGAGAAATGAAACATTTCACAGGCACAGGATGGCTGCTTCCTTATTAGCCTGGGGCAGTATGGGGTTGCTAATTCATAATTGAACCCTCAAACTGCTAGGGGTTGTAATGCTTTGTGATGGATGGGATGGATACTCAGTCTTTGTTTTCAGGAGCCTCCCCCGGCCCCAGCCTTGTGTTTGACTGCGATAAATACCTTAGTGATATTCCCGGGCACTGACTAATGTCATATGGAAAAATAAACAAATGTTCCTCCAGGTTTTATATGCATCATGGTGGAATTAATTATAAACCCAGCCTGACCTGGTCTAAATCTCTATTCACCCTTTCATTTTTTTCCGTTCTTGTACTTCAGGAAACAGCTCTGAAACTCCTTCTTCATCACATTAAGTGAGGGAGAGGGGAGCCAATGACAAATCAAATACATGAGTTCAAAACATTTTTTATTAAGCCTTTGTTTTGCTCAGTCTATTAGCTTTAGGTGATTTTGTTCTTTTCAGATGTTATTTCTGTCACTATAAAAAGGACTGTTGAAAAGTTGGAATAAGCAATTCAGGTTAGGAGTGAGGTGGAGAGGTCTGGGGGCGGGGACATACTTGCCATTCAAATCATGAAAGAAACTCCTTGACAAACTAAAAATTCACATAAAAAAGATGGATGAGATAAAGCTGAGGAACTGAATATTTATATTTCTGCCTCTAAGAAAATGAACTCCGTGAGATGAAATGACATCATCATCATTTCAGAATCTTGTGGTTAGACATTGAATATGCAGACAAAGATTGGATTCATGAAGAATCACTTCAGATACAAGGGAAGATATTGGGGTCAGTGTTTTTTAGCTGCCACTTTGGACCCTGCAAGTTTTAATTATTAGGCAAATAAATAGTTTATTTGGGAAGTAATTAAACCATTTTGTGTGCTTTTGAGCACTTACTGTTTTTTTCTTAGCAACTGTTTTTAACTATTTGTTAAAATGTTTAGGCTCCTTCATTATTTACTTTTAAAAAATATGTAATTTTTTTAGAGCAGTTTCAGATTCACAGCAAAACTGAGAGGAAGGTGCAGAGATTTTCCATATGCCTCTTGCTCCCACAAGTGTACAGCTTCCCCGCTATCAACATTCCCCACCAAATGTACATTTGTTACAATCCATGACTGTAACATGGATTACAATCCACAGGTTGCCTGGTACAGGTCATAGGCGCCTAAATTGCATAGTTTACATTAGAATTCACCCTTGGTGTTGTACATTCTGTGGGTCAGACAGATGTTTAATGATGTATCTTTATAATATTCGTCCAGAGTGTGTTTACTGCCTTAACAATCCTCTGTGCTCTGCCTGGTTATCCCCCCGCCTTTCCCCCCTACCCTACCCCCACTCCCCGGGCAACCACTGGTCTTTTTATGATCTCTTGCTCTATCCTGATGTCATATAGTTGGAATCATACAGTATGTAGCCTTTTAAGATTGGCTTCTTTCACTTTGTAATAAGCATGTAAGGTTCCTTCTTTCCTGTCTTTTCATGGCTTGGTGGCTCATTTATTTTTAGGGCTGAATAATACTCTACTGTCTGGGTATGCACGGTTTATCCGTTCACCTACTGAAGGATGTCTCTGCTGCTTCCAAGTTCCAGCAAATATGAATATAGCTGCTATAAACATCTGTGCACAAGTTTTTGTGTGGACATGAGTTTTTAGCTCCTTTGGGTAAATACCAATGAGAGTGATCGCTGGATCAGATGGTGAAAGTATATTTAGTTTTGTGAGAAACCACCAAACTGTCTTCCCAAGTGGCTATAGAGTTTTGCATTCCCATCAGCAATGTGTGAGAGTTTCTGTTGCTCCATATCCTTGTCAACATTGGGTGTATTCCAGATTTTGGCCATTCTTTTTTTCTTTCTTTCTTTCTTTTTTTTTTTTTTTTAAGATTTTATTTATTTATTTGACAGAGAGAGAGATCACAAGTAGGCAGAGGCAGGCAGAGAGAGAGGGGGAAGCAGGCTTCCTGCCGAGCAGAGAACCCAATGTGGGGCCCAATCCTAGGACCCTGGGATCATGACCTGAGCCAAAGGCAGAGGCTTAACCCATTGAGCCACCCAGGCACCCCTGGATTTTGGCTATTCTAGTAGTTGTGTGCCATGGTATCCTGTTTTAATTTGAATTTTCCTAATGATATATGATGTGAAGATTCTTTCATATGCTTATATCCCATCTTTTTCTTTTTTCTTATATCCCATCTGAATGCATCTTTGGCAAAGGACTTGTTTGGTCCATTTTTAGTCACATTATTTTATTTGGAGTTTTAAGAATTCTTTGTATATTTTGGATGACCGTCTTTTATCAGATACGTCTTTGACAAATATTTCTCCCAATCTGTGGCATGTCCTTTCATTCTCTTGACATTGTCTTTCACAAAACCGAAGTTTTTAATTTTTTTTTTAAAGATTTTATTTATTTATTTGACAGAGAGAGATCACAAGTAGGCAGAGAGGTAGGGAGAGAGAGAGAGAGGAGGAAGCAGGCTCCCTGCTGAGCAGAGAGCCTGATGCGGGACTCGATCCCAGGACCCTGAGATCATGACCTGAGCCGAAGGCAGCGGCTCAACCCACTGAGCCAGCCAGGCGCCCGAAGTTTTTAATTTTGAAGTAATCTAACTTACCAATGGTTTCTTTCATTGATCGTGTCCTTGCTGTTGCATCTAAAAAGTCATAACCATACCCAAGGTCATCTAGGCTATGTTATCTTCTAAGAGATTTATAGTTTTGCATTTTACATTTAGGTATGCGTTCTCTCTTGAGTCATTTTTTGGTGAAAGGTGTAAGTTTTGTGTCTAGGTTTAGTTTTTGGCATGTGGACGTCCCATTGGTCCAGCACCATTTATTGCAGACACTATTTTTGCTCTATTGCCATTATTTATCTGAATTTTTTTAAAGATCTAATGCTTGGGGACGCCTGGGTGGCTCAGTGGGTTAAAGCCTCTTACTTCGGCTCAGGTCATGATCTCAGGTCCTGGGGTCGAGCCCCACGTTGGGCTCTCTGCTGAGCAGGGAGCCTGCTTCCGCCTCTCTCTCTTCCTACCTCTCTGCCTACTTGTGATCTCTGTCTGTCAAATAAATAAATAAAATCTTAAAAAAAAAAAAATCTAATGTGTGGTCTTCAAAATGTATCAGTGGGTGGAGTGACCCACCTAGCACGACACACGGCTGTCTCTGATGCCCTGCGTGAGACTTTGAGATGCCTTTGGACAGAGAATTTCAGTGTGTCACAGGAATTACCATGATAACTGAAAATGTTTGTTCTTCTTGTTTCATGTAATTTTGAGAGATCATCATTTCTTCAGAAAAGCTGAAGTATCTCTCTTGGATTATATCCTTAGATAAAAAGTACCATAATAGACCATTACCTTTAAATATTGCCTTTGTGAGCCTGTCCATCCCTCTTCTCCTTACTCAGAGAGGGCAGTCTGCTCCGCTGGACATCTGTACCCCCTCATCAGCTGGCCCTAGTCCCTCCAGGACCTCCTTCCTCCACACAGACTGAATCTACTGTTCTCCTCTTATTGCGCAGCTCCCTCTGTAATAAAGGTCTCAGAGGTATTCTCTCAAGAGAATGGCCCAGTCCTTATTGGCTTAGTCAAAACAATGATCCTAAAAAGTAGAAACTGGAAGCCAGCGATGAGGGAAAGATGGGCCCTTGTCAGGTCTGGGAGAGAATTTTCTTGGGAAATAGAGTTTTGTGTTAGACTGAAAATTAAAATGTGAGACCACGATATAGGGCCAGCTATGATTTTATTCTTAATTTTGTTTTTCCTGTGCTCCGGGGAGTGAGTGGTCTTCTAGGGAGGAGGAGCACAGCAGAGGATACCAGCTGACAGAGTAAGGACCCGAGACTGACACACAGAACTCGTGTGTTTTGCTGGGTCATTCTGGTGGTTCTTGACATCTTAGCAAAGGTAACACAACTAGAAAAGTTAGAATGAAAATAGTAATTTGAAGAACTTGTGAGATAATCTTATGAAAGAAATCCAGACTTTGAAAGTACCCCACGTTCAAACAAAAACCTTGTTGCATTGTCCTGGGAGAGGAAAGTGGACGGAAAGCCACTCTCAGTTCCAATAACCAGGTTGATGCTAAGTATGTCTCTAGACTTGCTTTCGTTTGAGGCGGAGTGGGGTGAGGTTTATGATGGTTCAGCGCTTGGTTTTCATATGAAGGTTGTGAAACTGTGCTGCCACCAGGGAGCCAGTATGGGATTGCTGCTTGCTGCTGATGGAGCTCGGGCTCCGCCACCGAGTGAGGCTGAGCCTTGTACCAGCACAGCTCCTAGGGGCTGAACTCGGGTCTGGTGGCCCATCTAGAAACTTGAGACAGCAGTGGACTGTGGGTCTGAGTTCCTTTAATAATTATGCCTCTCACTTCTCACCCAGCGTGCACATGAGCTACGGAAGTCCAGAACATTCAGTATTGACACATTGAAATGATGGTGTGCTTTGGCTAACTGCATTTTTAAATATGTTCCTTTTATTTGGGACATGTTGGGATCTCAGTGTTTAGGAAGCGATCTTATTCTTTATCTTTTTCTTCAGATTATGATTTACCTTATTGATAAGGTACTTCCTGAAAGCTATTTTGTCAATAACCTCCGGGCTCTGTCCGTGGACATGGCTGTCTTCAGGGATCTCTTGAGCCTGAAGCTCCCCGAGTTATCTCAGCACCTGGACACTCTTCAGAGAACCGCGAACAAGGAAAGTGGAGGTAGTGATGACTCGGCGCCGTTACACTCCTGGGAATATTTCACTTCCCCGATTCCACTGTCCCCCCTGAGCCTAGACCTTGCGCAGAAATACTTGTATTCAGGTATTTCTATTCATGAGCGTTTGGTGCATTGAAATAGATGATTAGAGAACAAAAACACAACTGAAAAAAAATCATAGGGCCCCGTGTTGAACCTCAGACTGGTCCTGGTTGGGAAGTCCGTCAAGAACCGAGTACTGGGGCGCCTGGGTGGCTCAGTGGGTTAAGCCGCTGCCTTCGGCTCAGGTCATGATCTCAGGGTTCTGAGATCGAGTCCCGCATTGGGCTCTCTGCTCAGCAGGGAGCCTGCTTCCTCCTCTCTCTCTCTGCCTGCCTCTCTGCCTACTTGTGATCTCTCTCTGTCAAATAAATAAATAAAATCTTAAAAAAAAAAAAAAAAAAGAACCGAGTACTTTACCAGTCCTGAATGGACATCTAACAGGATGCATTTCTCCCTAGATGGAGTCTGTCTTACCATCTAGTTCAGCTGCTCTCAGCTCATACCAACCTATAGGAGTTCTTTAAAGCTGAGCGACTGTACGATTTCTCACAGACTGTGCTTTTGCCTGAACCATGGAACCTGTGGAGAGTCAAATATGCATCCCCCTTAACTTTTAGGAGATAAACCAACAGTCTTTTGCATTCAGATGTTCAGTGCTCCTCTTATCTATCCGTGGTAGGGGTATTTAGGTTTACTAGAGATGAATAGGTCCACTCTTTCTGGAGAAGGGCTCCCCGGACCACCAAGTAGGCTTTGGAGCCCTGCGGTGTGGGGGGAGGCCCTGGATCGAGGGAGGGGTGGAGCCTCTGCTCAGCAAGTGGGAGGCCCTGAGTTGTCGCTGTCTGGTGGGCATGGCCCCGCTTGCTGAGGAGCCCGAGCTTGAGGCTGTGGTCATACCTGCTGCCTATACTTGCCTGGCTCTGTGCAGGGGTCCCAGAAAGAATAATGAAGTTTGTTGTGTTTCCTGGAAATGGTTGCCAGTTCTGCACCCGTGCACTGAAATCTGGGAAAATAGGAAAGGTTGTGAGGACCTAATCTGTGATTACAGGACACTGGACATTTTAGTGATGCCTGGCTGTCTCTCAGCATTTTCTTCTCCGCCACCTGAATAATCTTTAATTTGGCTGTGCAGTACCCTTGCACACCTCTGGGGGTGTCCTAATACGTCCAGATAGACTGCCTTGCCTGTCCGATGTCAGACATGCTTTCCTGGGTTCCACCTTTGCCTCCAAATGTCCTGAACTTGCCCGTAAGCCCTGTCCTCAGATTCTTGATTTTCTGAACCGTGGTGTTCCTTTGTTTTTGCAGAAGAAGAGAGAAAATGAGGGCAGGAGAACAGATCTTGTTTGGCTAATCCTTGGGTAAATGTGTAGTCTGACTGACTTGGAGGGAGAATCAGTTTAAATACCTACATTTTTACATTTCATAAAATACATACTTAATGCCATCACAGAAAGTAGGAGGGAGCTCTGTGTTTTTGGTAAATTCAGAAACTTCAGTGTGAGCTGTGTGGATTGTTTAATTCACAATATTTTTAAAATTTCATGTTGTTTAATCTGCAAATACTCTGAGCTTTTCCAGCTCTCTTTCTGTTATGATTTCCAGTTTAATTCCACTGTGGTCTGAGAGCTGTGCATAATTTAAGAAGTAGACAAATAATTTCATAAAGAGCCATATTTTTATCAGCAGCACTTGAATAAAAGTGGGCTTTATGAGGTTTCGAAAATTGGATTCTACTTTTAAGAGGCTAAAATCCTTTCTTTTTATCCTGTTTTTGGTGAGGAGAGCATTCTCCTTAATTTTGAACACCCCAAAATAGGTAGAGCCAAATTAAGTTTTAGGTTAAGATTTCTGAAATATCAGGGCACCTGGGTGGCTCAGTCAGTTAAGCATCTGCCTTCGGCTCAGGTCATGATCCCAGGGTCCTGAGATTGAGCCCTGCGATGGGCTCCCTGCTTAGCGGGGAGCCTGCTTCCCCCTCTCCTTCTGCCTACCATTCCCCTACTTGTGCTCTCCTTCTCTCTCTGTCATATAACTAAATAAATAAAATCTTTGATAAAAGATTTTTGAAGTATCATAAAGAATTTGTGAAAATCGCTTATTGGGATTTTTTTTTGTCAAACACACCTGTGTTCTTCCAAAAAAAGGAAGGAGAAAAGGGAGGAAAGAACCAAAATGTAGAGATCTAAAGAAATCAGTCAGGAAATGTAACATATTTGGTGGTTGTGGATGATTGAACAAGGCTAATTTTATATCTTGCATCAATTCTGAAGAAACACAGAATGTTTGTTTCATTTCAGGTGGCTATGAGCCTCCACTCACGAATGTCTTCACGATGCAGTGGTTTCTGACTCTCTTTGCTACGTGCCTCCCTCACCATACGGTCTTCAAGATCTGGGATTCAGTCTTCTTTGAAGGTTCGGAAATCATCTTGAGAGTGTCGTTGGCCATCTGGGCAAAATTGGGAGAGTAAGTGATTTGCCCATTCTGTTTTGTTCTGTGGTTTGGGGGGCTTGAAGCAGTTTTGTGCTCTGACGTGAAAAGCATCTGTATTTAAGGAGGCGCAAAAGAGAAAGTTGGGAACTTGGTTGAATTGCTTTAGCCTTCTGAAATCTTAGTTGGCTGATTCTTGATTATGGGCAAATAGAATCTATGTTGGGGAAGGGGGGGCAGGCTTTTCCAGGTCTGTAGATCTCCACTTCAGTGCTAGTGTCCTGGCTGGTTTACTGTGCACCCTCTCCCTAGACTCTAGTTGGGAAGAGAGGGAGGGGGAGGAACTGAGATGGAAGAGAGGAAGATTGGAAGAGGAGTAGCTGTGTTTGTTGGTTAACATTCACGATGTGAATGATTTTTAAGTCCTTAGTATTTATTTAGTTCTGCCCTTCAGGGCCATAATGAAATTAAATGAAATAATATGTATAGGGTCTCTCTGGTGCTTAGTACATAGTCAAGAGTAAAACACACAGAGGGCACCTGGCTGGCTCAGTTAGAGCACACGACTCTTGATCGCATGGTCGTGAGTTCAAGCCCTACTTTGGGAGTGGATCCTACTTTAAAAAAATAGCAGAACACATTGAGCCTCTTATTTTTCATCAGGAATTAATTCTGTGGTGAAATCTGTTACTACCAAACATAGTACCACATAGATGTTACTTGTATTTGTTACCAGTAGTGGGACTGTGAAAAGGAGGGTATTTTCACCCATCTCTAATATATTATGACTATTATGTTAAAATTCTACATTTTGGGTAATGGAAGGGACATTGGGATGAAATTGTTAAGAGTTAAGATGCAGAGAAGTTTTTAATGTTTGTTTCCTAGAGTTTTAAATGACTTGAGTGAGTACTCATAGACAACATGTCAGAAAACTAATAAATCACTGCCAGTGTTTTGCTTCAAAAACCTTTTAACCAGCCTTTTATTTATGTTAAGTTGTTTCCTGGGAGACTTGCAGTATTTCCCATTTTTTGCAAGAAAGATCCACCAACTATCAATTCAGGGATTTAGAAAGATCATTATTTTGTACAACTATTTGGAAACAGCACATAGCCATCTCCTTCGCTTTTGATTTTTGGTATACTGCTTCTCAGCTGGGCAAATAAATGAGTCTGCTGGGGATTTGGAGTGCTGTTTACTTATCTTTTCGTTTTCCCTCGATATCTAGATCTTTCTGCAGTCCTATATTTCCAACCTACTCTATGCCCAAAGCTCCTTGAACTTTGACTGTGTCTGTGGGTAGGATAGTCCAGTTATCAGGTAACTAGTTTATGGAATTAAAACAGTGTAACACTTTACTGAGGCTGAGTCTGTTAAAGTCACCTTTGTACTCATTCTTAGTTATGGGGCAGGAGGAAAAGAAGAGATTCTGGTTTTACTCCCCCCATCCATTACGCGTAGGATCAGAATTTGTCTGGTCCTCCCAGGGGAGTCATGGTGTGGACCAGCATTGCTCGAAGCACTGTAGAGGTGAAGCTAGCTCGTTTAGTACTCACCATTATTTTATGAGGTAGGTACTGTTCTCACCCCCATCTTACAGATGTGGGAGCTGAGCCACAGAGAAGTTAAGTGAATCGCCCAAGGTCACTCAGTAAGTGTTAGGGCCTGATTTTGAACCCAGATATCCTGACACTAGGATCTGCACTTTTTTGTTTTTAAGATTTTATTTTTACATAATCTCTACCACTAATGTGGGTCTCGAACCCACAACCCTGAGATCCAGAGTCACATGTTCTACCCCCTACTGAGCCAGCCGCGTGCCCCTAGATTCTCACTTTTACTAACGTGAGTCTACTGACAATAAACTGGTATTGTTTATGAAGTTCAGGGGATAGAGGAATGACACTGGTGGGACTTTAAATGTTTCAGTGTCTTTGCTCCCTGCACTTCTACATCTTTTTGAGTATGCCACTTATTAAACGAAAGGAAGGGCAGCCAGCACAGTGCTGTCATGACGTCAGGCAGCTTAAACGCCTGGTCTCATTCGGTACTCTGCATAACTCCAGGGAGTAGGTAGGATTCTTCTCCTGCCTTTCCAAGTGGGAAAGCTAACCCAGAGGGTGAATTAACTAGCTCATGGTCCCATAGCTCATCAGCCGCAGAGCTGGGACTTAATCCTGGATCTTTCGGACTCCAGCGCCTGTATTCCTCCCCACAAACTTTTTGCTGGAAAAATCATGAACTACAGCTCCGTGGGACCTCTCCATTCCTCTTCCTCCTGCAACTTGGCATTTCTTCTTTGCACTCACATCACGCGGTGCTTTGGGAATCCGTAAGCCGTGGACCCTCAGCACAGCCTTCCCTGGCGTCTCTCAAGTATCCGTTCTCCTATGACACCCTGTGTTGTCTTGCTCCCTCATACGTCATCCTGGCCTAGCGCCATGTTTCCTCCCTGGTCTTCCCATCATACCCTACACTTGCCGTGCGACCTCCAGCCGACCTTGCCGAGGGCACATCTGTTCCCACACTCCCTCGGAAGTGCCTCTCAGGGACTCTTGCCCCGAGAGCCTCAGCAGGCACGTGACGCCATTGCCATCTGCTGTCTGTAGCTCTGTACCCTCACTCTCTCCGTCACCCTCTGGCCATGCAGGCCACCTGGCCACCTTTGGTCGCATGGAGCTCCTTCCACAGCCTGGAAAGGGCCTGCCATCTCCCACATCCATGTCTTTGGAAAGCTTTTTCTTCCTTGTCAGCCTGAAGTATATTTTTCAGAACTCTTCTGAAGCATTATTTCCTTTCCTCACCCTCCAGGGTACACTTAACCACTTTTTCAATTATGCCCACACGCTACTCTGGAGTTTTGCAATAACACTTCAACAGGCTATTTCGCTTGATGGCAAGGGGACTGAAGAGCGCACTCGAGCACCTGCAGTTTTTCCATCATCATGGTGTTTTCTGGATGGCCCCATGGAAATTCCCTGACATTAGCGTATGTCAAAGTGTATGTCTTATAGGTTGGGGGGGCAAATACAATTATCCTACTGTACAGAAAACGTGATAGTAGATAAAATACATGCACGGTATTTTTGCTTTATTTTTTTGATATTTATTTATTTGCTTATTTATTTATCCGTGCCAAAAAGGTGGTTGCAGTAAAGCACGGCCCCAGGACCCGTGGGCAGGAAGAGCTGCTCACGGCGCTCTGTGCTTGAAACTCTTCCTTTTTTCTCCCCCCCGCAGAAGGATGAAAGTCTAACCTGCCTTACAGGTTGCCAGGTGACAGGTTTCTTTATTTACATGTAGATGCAAGAAGCAAATGCAAGAAGCACAGTGTAATGGCCAGCTGGCTACAGTAGCTAGAGAAGAACCGAAAAATTGCTGTCTGTGAAAGCGTGCTGGGGATGGTGAAATGTGCACAAAAGTTAGAAGTTCTTGTTCTTGTATTTTTCATCTATCACTTCTACTGCAGTTTGGTTTCAGTCTATTGGTGATAGCACCATCGTGGCCCCAGATTCCCTACAGGGGGGTAATTGTTCTTCGGGACCCAATTTTGTGGTTATTAGTTCTGACAGATGGTGGGTGTATTGTGTAGAACATGTCACATGAAAATAAGCAAGATGCCGCGGGTGGGGCTGTGAGGCTGGTGGGCAGAAACGAGAGAGAGCTCATCCTGTAACAAGTACCTCTAAGCCGCCTTTGGTGTTTTTTTTGCAGACTGTGTACCAGGATTGTGACTTATAAAAAAAAAATCAGCAAAAATGGGTTAATTTGGAAATAGCAGAGAATTGCAAGCAGGGACATGCAAACTGTGTCTAAGCCATGGGCAAGTGCCTAGGATTGTGATTTTTGTTGATTGCTAACTTTGATGGCAAGAGGCAATACCTTGTTTTGCACCTGCAGCATATACCTGATAAACAACAACAGGGGGGCCTAAATATTTTCTTCTACTCTCCTTTCTTTATCTAGGCAGATAGAATGCTGTGAGACAGCAGATGAATTCTACAGCACCATGGGGCGCCTTACCCAGGAGATGCTAGAGAATGACCTTCTGGAAAGCCATGAACTCATGCAGGTGAGTGGGCAGCATGACCTGACATCAAGGAACTCAGGAAAATATGTTTGGCTAGCCCTCAGATTGTTTTTTACTTGACCAAGAGTCTATATATAATTTGATCAAAATCTGTCACAAGAGGAAGGAAGAAATGAATAATGGGTATTTGTTATGCTTCCATTCAAGCTGTGTTGCTTAAGAGTCCAACCTCCAAAAAAACCACAAAAACCCAAAACTTCTAAATCTGATTATTTTTAGATTTATTTATCTTTGAGGGGCGCCTGGGTGGCTCAGTGGGTTAAGCCTCTGCCTTCGGCTCAGGTCATGATCTTAGGGTCCTGGGATCGAGCCCCACATCGGGCTCTCTGCTCAGAGGGGAGCCTGCTTGCCCCTCTCTCTCTGCCTGCCTCTCTGCCTACTTTTGATCTCTCTCTCTGTCAAATAATAAATAAAATCTTAAAAAAAAAAAAGAAGATTTATTTATTTTTGAGAGAAAGAGAGTGTGTGAGTAGGGGGAGGGGCAGAGGCAGGGCATCCTCAGATAGACTCCCCACTGGGCAGAGAGCCTGCCGTGCGGCTCGATCCCAGGACCCTGAGATTGTGACCTCTCGTGACCTGTGCTGAAATTAAGAGTTGGATGCTCAACAGACTGAGCCACTCAGGCACCCCTGAATCTGATTTTTAACCTTTTAAAAGGAGACCTGTGGGGCAACATAATGATTTTGGGGAAGAAATTGTTGAGGATAAAAAGGAGATTATTGGATAAAAAGGAGATTATTCTAATCAGCATAGTAGTTTATTTGTTTTATCCATATTTTATACTCATGTCATTATTTTTTTTTTTTTAAGATTTTGTTTATTTGAGAGGTTGAGAGAGAGCACAGTGCGGGGGTGGGCAGGGGTTGCAGTGCAGAGGGAGAAGGAGCAGGAAGCCCGGTGCAGGGCTCAATCCCAGGACTCTGAGATCTATGTATTAATCATAAGTTTTAATATGAAAGACTTGAAGGGTTTTGTTATTTTCTGGCATGTTATTATATCTCAGTATCATATTCACAAAGGCATTAAAATTGATAGTATAGTAATAACAGCAACATTGTTAATATTCTCTCTTGTATTACGTTCTATAATATGATTTTACCCTTGTTTTCCTCTGACGCTTCTAACTGCTGCTTCTCTTTCTGGTTGTTCCTTCTGCCCACCCACCAACCATGGGTCTTATCCAAGGTTGTCCTTGGGCCTTATTTCCTTCTTTCTCTGTGATTTCTCTCTCCTGTTTCTGGGTTTCAGTTTGTACTCATATGCTGGGTTCCATGCACGAGGTCATGTTTGGGTGCTCCGTCCCATCAACAGATTGGAAACCGAAGACTCAGACCCTGACTTAGGGCTGGGGAAGTGAGGAGTTTCTCTTTCTTTGTTCATTTCCTGGCATCTCCAGCTCCTTCTCAGAATCCCTGATGTTTAGCAGACAGCTGCCTGACTCATTGAGAATGGTGACCACCCGACAGAACTTCCCTGAAAATTTATAGTTTTTATTTCAACTTTTCTTTGCATTCTCTTCTCTTCTTCCTTTTTTCCTGTCTCAGAGGAGGAAGGGTTCTGTCTGAGGTTCTGTCTCGATGCTCTCCTCACATATCCCAGGGCCATGGCTGCATCATTGCTCATTCTCTCTCAGAGGGAAGTACCTTTATTGAGCACGGCTCTGTGTGTGAGGTCCACGCTTGGCATTTTCCATATATGAGATCCTCCATGTCCCACAGAACTGCCAGAATCATATGCCCAAGGCAGGACGTTGGGGTACCATGCCTTCTCCCTCACTTGTGAAACTTCAGTGGCTACTTCCGTGTCCTGCCTACAAAATGAAGCAGGACTTCTCAGCTTTAGCATCAGTACTCTTGACCGGCATTAACCCATCTTTTTAGCCACAGCTTTTGCGTTTTGTACCCTTGACTTACTCTAGTCAAGTCAAGCTGTCTTCCGTGCTCCCTGAAATCCCTGAGAATATGCCCCCTCTGTCCCTGTACCCCCGCTGCTCAGTCATTCCCTTCTACCTCCACATGTTCAAGGCCTGCCTCCTCCTGAAAAGTTTAGATATCATTTCCTTTGTGGAACATTCTCTGATAGTCTCAATGAAAATCATCTCCGTCCCCCCCACCCCGCCAAAGAAAACCATCTCCCATTTCTTTGAACCACTGCAGCATTTTCTTTGTACATCTCTCAAGAGCACTCATCACATTTGACCTTGACTGAGGACCATCTTCTTTCCTAGGTGATATTTTTAAGCTCCTTGAGGATAGGGATTGTGCTTTGCTCATAAACACTTAGCACTTTGCCTTTTACTAGGGCTGCTCAATAAATTTATTACTTCATTTAGCAAACACCTGTTCAGAGTCTGTGATTAGTTTCCTGCCTTCTCTTTTTCAATAAATGTTTGCTGGATTAAACAACACTCACAGATGGTGGCCCTCCTTCTAGATTCCCTCAGCTCTAATACAGTTGGCCTTTTACTGCCAGAGTGATTGTCCACACTGCTGCCTGGGTGTCTGCACATGTGAGATTGTGTGTGTGTGTGTGTGTGTGTGTGTGTTGAGGGCAATGGTACAGAACAGAGCAGGAAGGGGACTCATGGTTGAGGGAGTGGCATGCACAAACTCATAGCCACTGGAAAAGCTGGTGGCATGTGAAGGAAATGACGAGGAGTTTGGCATTTGGGGTGGGTATGGCAGACTCCAGCCCATGGTAAGGATTGGACTTGACCTTTTAGGCCAGTGGTTGTGAAATTGTGCTTGCTGGAATTCCAGGGTTTCTGTGGAGCCTTTGGAAAGGGAAAAAGAAGACCTGAAAGGTCCTAAGGAGAGAAGGAAAATGATCTGAGTTGTGACTTCTGCCAGATACGGGCAGGGGCAGCATTGTGAAGGGTGGACTTGAGGGGTCAAGTCTGACAGCAGGAGCTTGTGAGAGGCAGTGACGGGTAGAAACAAGGATGGAATAGACGATACTTAGAAGGCGAAATTGATAGGAGTTGGCCTTAGAAGATGGATATGCGGAGAGGGAAGAAGAAATGGGGAAACGAAGACAACCGATGAGTCCCTGGCTTAGGAAGGCAAGCCCAAGTGTACGGGGGGAGGAGGACGGGTTTGTTTGCAGACAGGTTGTGTCGGAGGCCCAGTTTGGATGCCCATGCCTTACCTATGCAAGGTGTTCCCACTATTTCACGGCCAGAACCTTCTGCACTGGTCTGAGCTCTGTTCCCACCCAGCCCTCTCTGCTCCTGCCCTCTTTCTCTCGCTCTCTCACTTGCTCTCAAATAAATAAATAAAATCTTCAAAGAAAAACAAAAGAAGCTTAAAGATCAACTGCTCTAATCCTCTCACTTGACAGAGAGTGAGCATGTGGCCAGTTCCCTTGGCTGTATAGCGGCAGACCCAGGACCGGGAGCCAAGTCCTCCACTCCTGGCTTGGTGCTTTTTCCCTACCGCCCAGCACACGGCTTCTGCCTTAGTCAAACCATGTCTTTCTCAAAACGGGACTTCCCTTTACAAAAATAAAGGTACATTTTATTTCCCTTAAACATTGCCAGAACAAAGGAGAGCTATGTTGACATACACCCTCTTTGTCCTACAGAAATGTCCAATCTTGGGAATTAGGAGAAGAGAGAACCACCTCATTCCCCTGCTTTAAGAGAATCCTCGAGGGAAAAATGCAGGCTGTGGTTTGATTGATTAGAAGCATTTTAGTGGCTTTTCTTCTGCTGAGGAAAACATCTGGGTGGAGATGAACTGAGCTTAATTTTGTACAACTTATGTTTTTAGGCTTTTTTTGCAAAGCATGTCAGACATGAAAAAAGACATAGAAATTTTTTTTCCCAGCAGTATCTAAATATAAATGTCTGTTTAAGTGCACGTCCATAGTTTGGATCATAAATTGACTTGTTGGTTTTCTTTGGCATCATAGGGTGTTACGGAGAGAAATGGTGAATGTCATTACAAGGCACCCTTTTTCCTGTATTCAGTCTTAAAAAAAAAACAAAAAACTAATTCAGTGGCTGGGATCCAATTATGGTGGGCCATAAATCTGTTAGCAAACCTGAAATGGCTCCAGATGAAAAATGTGGACTGTGTATAAGGTCTTTATTTTCGAGCTGAAGACGTGGAAGGATTCTCCCTGGTGGTCTTCCTCTGTTCTTTCAGTTCTCAGTGCCACACACAGAATAATCTGCTGGCTTTTTTCCTTCTGTAAATCACCTCGTTCTTTTTTAATTTTTAATTTTATTAGCAATGGCTGGTTTAAAAAAAAATGGATAGTGTCTGGAAAAGAGATTGGGAGGATGCCGGCGAAATTGGATATATGGATTTCAGTAAGACGTTTGACGAAGTCTATTATGACTTCCTTGAGGGCAACAGAAAGAAAAATTAGGTGCTTTTGTTAGAAGAGTCTGTGGGTGCTTGGGAAAACCTACGTGGAAGTGCTCGTCAGTAACGATTGTTACCTGTGGGGGGCGCTCCAGTGCCATCACGTGGGATCTGCCCTTGGACTGTTCATCCCCTTTTTTAAAGATTTATTTATTTGAGAGAGAGAGAAAGAGAGAGCACGCACCTGGGAGAGAGTTGGGAAGGGGCAGAGAGAAAGGGAGAGAGAAAAATCCCAAGCAAATTCCCTGTGAGCACAGAGTCCAACATGGGGCTTGATCCTAGGACACCGATTTCATGACCTGAGCTGAAACCAAGAGTCAGACACTCAACCAGCTGAGCCACCCAGTTGCTCCTGGAATGTTCGGTTTCTCCCATCAGTGATGGCGTGGAGATGACAAGAATGTGGATGCGTGTCCAAAAGAAGGATCATGTCTGATTAATGAGGGCTGTCAAAAATTGTAACCGTCTGCTCTGCAAAACAATGTGTGCCTGTAACTGGGAGTGTGTAAGCAGTGCCTTTGTGACCATCTGTTATAGGAGATGTTCTAGAAGGAATCTCTGTTGCAGAAGGAGGTTTAGCGAAATTATGTTTACATTCCTTTCTAGCCCTAAGATCCTATTAGCGTACCATATTTGGCTGTAAGGCGACTCGTAACATACCTTCCTTGGAATCTGTTGTAAACCTCTGATTTACAAAGTTGGGAACCTAGAGCTTCTCGGGTACTCTGAGGGCTGTGGTGATGTGTTGTGTGCATTCTTGGCATAAACTTGCCTTCAGATGTGAGACCTTCAAATACGTGAATGAACACATGAGGAGTAGTAGTATAAACACGTTTGTCTCAGGAGCACTGATTTCTTCTGTGTAGGACTAACTGAAAGTAAAGGATAGAGAAAGAAAGATCAAAACTAGAGAATGAAAACACCAGTGGGGCCAGTTTTCTTTTTGCTCAGTTGTCTGAAACTGAGTGGAAGCTTGAAGGAGATCTCTAGGAGCTCGGGCCAATTACCCTGGGGTAGGATGAGATGAAGCAGGGGCAGGATGGACTTCCCGTTCCTTACTGATCAAGCTTCCTTCATGAGGCTGGACAAGGGAATATTTTGATAACTTTTTATAAAGACTGGCAAAAATAAAACACAAGTGAATCTTTAGCTGGTTGCCCTATTAATTGTCTTCAGTGAGATATCTTACTTCATTTATAAGGAATTTTGAAATTCCTAGCATTAACAATGTCATTTTTTAAAGTTGAATCCAAATGGTATGGGTTTCTTTTTTCAAATTATCGAGGTATGGTTGACATATAGCATTGTTAGTTTTTGGTGAATGGCTTCCCGGGAGAAATGAAACTGTGATTAATACACATTTTCTGGTGAATACTTACTTGAAGGATTGAAGTAATATGTTTGGAGCAATTAAATTTTAATACAATTAAGAGAGCAAACAGGACTACTTTCCTCCTGCTGATACAGTGATTTATAATTTTGGAATCCTGGAGGAAGCACAGGTGCTTTTCCCATTTTTATTTATATAGATTTTTGGCAGCCTATGCTTTACACCCTGTCACTTTTTTCTTCTTTCTTTTTTTTTTTTTCCTTTAAAAATAACAGCTAACAATTTTCACCTAGAACTCATTCACGGGCATTTGAAAAGGTGGTATCTTTGGAGAAAGTGGGCAGCTGATCACGATATCATCCACTAGATTTAATTTTGTCCAGAAAGTTGACATTAAATGTCTATAAAATCATCAAACAACGCTTTGAAAAATAAGCACTAGTATGAAGATCATCAATGGGTACTTTATTAAAGAAGTAATAGGGGGCTCCTGGGTGGCTCAGTTGGTTAAGCATCTGACTCTTGAACTCAGCTCAGGTCTTGATCTAGGGGTCATGATTTCGGGCCCTTATTAGAAAAAAAAAAAAAAAGTAATCTGGAGCTGTGAATTTCTGAATTAACCCACTTGTCATTGGGCCTGGAGGAAGTCAGATTGCCCCCATCTGCCACCCATGTTCACCACTTGGGCTTACTGTCGGCTCTGTCTCTGTAGCCGGTTTTCCCGTTCCAATACCCGCAAGCTCTGCGACACTCAGACACCCCCGATCCTTCTGTGACCCTGCGGGACCTGAGGCCACGCTGACCCCGCGTGGGCTTTGCCCCGGTTTAGCCTCTGGAGCGATGTCCCTCAGCGGAACAGACTTTTAAAAGTCCTGATTTTGTGCGCGGTTGCTCCGCCGCTTGCCGGGAGCCGGCCCCTCCCCCCGGGGTCTATCTTCCCGTCGCTTTGGATTCACTTCTCCGCCGGTCCTACCTTTCAGAAAGTGGTTGTTTTTCTGTTTCCAGAATTGCTGTTCTTCTTCTCTTCGATCTGCCGATGGATTTGCAGGTGTTTGCAATCTTTAGATAAGCTATCTAGCTGATCTCCTGCTAGCTGAAGTAGTCTCAGCCTGCTACTTCTCCGCCATCTTGACTCCTCCTGTTCACCACTTGGAATGCCCAGTCACAGCCAGATTGATTTGAGAACTTACCCCTGCGTTCATCAGTACTGTTGTCTTTCTCTAAAACAGGTATTGAATAGAATCTCCTACCTGCTGGGTAAGGTGCAGAATCGACCTCTTCTCATCCAAATCATAAAACTCTAATGTCTTCCCAGGACTGATCCAAGTTGTCTGAGGCCACCGTTTCAGACTTGGCATTTTTGCTTTTGTTTTCCAGACTGTTTATTCTATGGCTCCATTCCCTTTCCCACAGTTGGCGGAGTTGAGGGAAAAGTACACCTACAACATTACACCATTCCCAGCCACAGTTAAACCCACCTCTGTTTCTGGGTAAGGTCTTTTTATCCACCCCCCTTCTTGTTTTCATGATGGGAGGCTTAATACTTTAATGTGTTATTGTAACTTTGTATTTGTTAATCCCCAGATATATATATGTATTTTTTTTCCAAAGTATTTTGGGGCTTAAAATCTGAATGTCTCTTTCCCAAAGGTTTTGATTGACATTCAAGAGACAGATTTTTAAAACTTTACTTTCCAAAGAAGATTGAAGCATCAACTAAAGGAGTATTTAGAAACTTATTTAACAGTATCAAATATTAAACATTTTAATAATTAAAATAGGGTAGAACAGGTGCATGAAGAGACAGATGAACTATTTTGAAATGTAAAGACTGACATTGACAAATATATGTATAGAAATTTAGTGTTTGAAAACTTAGCATATCAAATCAATAGTGAAACTTTTTACTTAAATGGAAAAAATGAAATAATAAAATTAGCAGAAGAAAATGTGGGAAAATATCTTTAGTTCTTTGGAAAGGGAAGGCCTTAATCATGGATTCAAAAACACCAGGGAAAAAGTTAAGTACTTTTAAAAATAGTTTTCTGCATGATTGAAAACAGTACCAAACCAAACAAACCTCCATAAACAGGAACAAAAAAATGTTTGTGAAAAAATATTTGTACCTGGTATTTTGCATATATAAAGCTCCTAGAAATCAATAAGAAAATGAACACTCAATTGAAAAATGATGAGAGAACGGGCATAGGTAGTTTACATAAGGAATGACATCACTGGTATTAAGAGAAATACAGCTTAAAGCTAGATTGAGACTCTGTTTTTATCTGTCAGATGGATAAAAATTCAGAAGGTTGATGTGCACTCTGTTGATGAGGCTCATTGTTGGCTGGAGGTTAATTATTACAAGATTTGTGGCAGGCAATTTGGCAGTATTTCCCTAGATTATTAGTACATATTTCCTTTGACCCAGCAATTCTGTCTTTATGACTTACTCCACAAATATATTTTTACACCCGCCCAAACCCAGTATGTATCAGGTTATTTATAGCGGCATTGCTTAATGACAGTATGTGAGTGTAGACCACTCAGGTGTGTGGCCTGGTCCTGTAACATGAGCCATATGCATTCAGTCTAATGCAGTGATAAAAACAGGGTGAGGAAGCTCTACGTGTGGATCTGGAGAGATTTTTAGGTAAATAGATGTGAGGTGCACAACAGTGTAGATAGTATGCTGATAGTTATTCAAAAAGAGAACAATAAACTGTAGAGTTATATTGGCTTACGTATGCATAACAAAACTGAAGAACACATCAGAAATTAGTAACAAGGGTCACCTTTGGGAATTAGGTGGGGCAGGGGCTGAAGTTGGACGGGGAAGGGATGGAGACTTTTTATAGTTAAGTTGTATGTCCACTTCTATATAAAACTCATGTGTATGTCATTTAAGCCATGTGACTGTATCATTTATTTTTTAAAAATACCACTATTTTCCTTGAATATTTTTCTTCTTCTTTGTTTTCCAAGACGGCATGGAAAGGTCAGAGACAGTGATGAGGAGAACGACCCAGACGATGAAGATGCTGTTGCTACAGCCGTGGGGTGTCTTGGACCGTTCAGTGGGCTCCTGGCGCCTGAACTGCAGAAGTACCAAAAGCAGATCAAAGGTAGAGAGGTGGCTTTCTATGTAGGCGATCTCTGTGCATTAAATTATTATTGTGTTGGATAAATGCCTGCTGTTTCCTGGCCTGATTACCCATCTTTATTGAAAGTGTCTTCTGTGTTACTTTATCTTTTATTTTAAGATTTATTTATTTATTTTAAGTTTTGTTTTTAAGATTTTATTTATTTATTTGACAGCTCACAAGTAGGCGGAGAGGCAGGCAGAGAGAGGGGGGAAGCAGGCTCCATGCTGGGCAGAGAGGCCAATATGGGGCTCGATCCCAGGACCCTGAGATCATGACCTGAGCCCAAGACAGAGGCTTAACCCACTGAGCCACCCAGGTGCCCCAAGATTTATTTATTTTTGAGAGAGGGAGAGAGAGAAAGTGTGTACACATGGGGGAGGGGCAGAATCCTTAAGCAGACTCCATGATGATCATGTAGCCCAGGGCAGGGCTCAATCTCATGACCCTGAGATGACCACTGGAGCTGAATCCAAGAGTTGGTCACTTAACCTTCTAAGCCACCCAGGCACCCCTACTTTATCACTTAGTAGGATCTCTCTGTGAGGTGTTGCATACATCATATATATTTCTTTTTCTTTCTGAGGAGTTTTGTGCCCCCTTTACCTGATTCCACTTGGTATGCTCAGCTTCCTAGCTCAGAACCTGGCGTAGAACAGATGCTTAGTACCACATTGTATCTGAGTTCAATTGATACAGACTGGCTTCTTTTCCACTATAGAAATGTCCTCTGAAACATTAAGATAGCCTCTACTTGAATCTGAGTGATTAAAAACTCATTATCTCATAAGACATTCTGCTGGATCCTCTGCTTAGTCCATGACTTCTAGTCATGAAGAGATAATCTCCACCTACCAGTTCTTTTAATAGTTCTTTTGAACAAAACAGAACAAGTCTTCTTCCTCTTCTGTTGGACATTTCACCAGATCTTTGAGGACAGCCATCGTGTCGTCCAAGTTAGGAGTTTTTCAAAAGATACGACTTCTAGAACTTTTTTTTTTTAAAGATTTTCTTTATTTATTTGACAGACAGAGATCACAAGTAGGCAGAGAAGCAGGCAGAGAGAGAGGAAGGGAAGCAGGCTCCCCACTGAGCGGAGAACCTAATGCGGGGCTCAATCCCAGGACCCTGGGATCATGACCTGAGCCGAAGGCAGGGGCCTAACTCACTGAGTCACCCAGGCACCCCGACTTATAGAACTTTTAATATTCTGTATATTCACCTTTTAATGCCCTGCAGTTGGGTCGTGTCTCCCTTTGAGTTGGATGCTATGCTACATTTGTTTTTTTTTCTTGTGGAGAATGGACTTCCTGTGGTCTGGACACCATTGATGGAATGAACTCTTAGGAAGCAGTTGGTGGTCCTCCTGCCATGTGGAGGGTGGTCCATCTCCATATGTTCTTTCCTATCTTGGGTGGCGGTTCCTTCTTTAGGACATTTGTTCTACGTCTTCTAGTTTGAAGACTGTCTTCCTTGCAAAGGAGGACAGAGACAAGAGTTAGCAGGCCCTCTGCATATTCTTGGCCCTTGGCTAGTTTCCTACTGCCTTCTCAGAGTCGTGGGGCTATTTTCTCACTTTTGTTCTTTGTGTTTAGAAGGTTTCTTTTTTTTTTTGTTTGTTTGGCTGTTTTCTTCTGCCTGTGATTGTTTCATGGTAATCTGGTCCTTAAGCCTTAGCTTCTTTTGACTTTTAGCCTGCTTTATAGTTTTGGTTCACATGACTTTACGTGTATGTCTTTGCTATGTCCTCTCCTCTCATCTCTTTAAATGGCTTTTAAAACACCTAAACTCAGCAAGAGTCCTATTGATTTTGTCATGTCCTCTACCCCTTCTCTCTGTGACCTGAATTTCAGCTTTTGGTGTGTAGCCCCATGAAATCAATATGTATTTTAACTCCAAAATTTTTGCATCTGTGTTTCTGTAGTCTGGCTGTATGTCTCCCCCCGCCCCCCGCCCCCCCGCCCTTTTCCCTTCTGTTTTTCTGTCTGGGTAGCTGTACATACTTCAGGATGATAGGATCACTTTCTCTCAAGTTTTGTCATTAGCCTTTCTTGTCAGTTTTAAGTAAGCTCAGATTAGCAGGACCGTTTTAATTTTTTTCTCCTTAAAAAAGTGTTTTCTGTGAAAAAGTAAGTAAGCTTATCTGATATTTAGGCTTTATCTGGATAACACTTTTAGTAGATGTTAACATAATTGAAATGCTCCATTAATAATTTTTTTTAAAGATTTTATTTATTTATTTGACAGAGAGAGATCACAAGTAGGCAGAGAGGCAGGTAGAGAGAGAGGGGGAGGCAGGCTCCCTGCTGAGCAGAGAGCCTGATGTGGGGCTCGATCCCAGGACCCTGAGATCATGATGTGGGCTGAAGGCAGCGGCTTAACCCACTGAGCCACCCAGGCACCACCCCCCCATTAGTCAATTTTTAAAAGCTGGTTCCCAGGCCACTTTTCTATATTGTGCTAGAAAAGCTTGTGCAATATGTGTGTGCGCCCTCACACCGTGCTTATTTCTGCTTCTTAGATGTAATCTCAGATGAATCTATTAGTTGTAGGTATTAGAGGAGGAGAAACCACATCGGACAAAACATACAGAGTAGACAGCAGGAAATGTTTTTTACATGAAAAAAAAATTTATTGCTAGAGATGCAGTGATCTGAAGTTCTGATGATTTTATAGAACGTGTTGCTATTTTTAACTTAAGAAAAACTCACTTCTAATGACTGACTAAACTCTATAATCAATTCCTTGTAAGTCCTCATGCAATTACATGCAAATCTCTAAACCGACTTCAGACACCTGGAGTTCCCTTTCCATGAGGGAATTGTGGGAAATGGCAGTGACTTTTACATGGAAACAATTGAACTTAGGTCTACGTAATGAACAAAGTGGTAATAAAAATTCAACAGTGAACCCATCCAGCTTGTTTGGGATCCACAGTTAGGCTAATAAGAAAATGCAGACCTATTTTCAGGGCCAAAGGAAAACACCTATCAGACAAATTGTAGCAAACTGATTGATTGATTGATTGATGGTTCGAACCCCGGGGCATAGTGTCACCCGTGCTCATTAATTCCTTTCTCCCCCATGACACCGTCCTATCCCTCTCCCCTGGAGTGCAGAACCGAACGAAGAGCAGAGTCTGCGGTCTAACAACATCGCGGAGCTGAGTCCGGGAGCGATCAATTCCTGTCGGAGTGAGTACCATGCGGCCTTCAACAGCATGATGATGGAGCGCATGACCACGGACATCAACGCGCTGAAGCAGCAGTATTCTCGGATTAAGAAGAAGCAGCAGCAGCAGGTCCACCAGGTGTACATCCGGGCAGGTAATGTGGTTTTCGGAACGATTTCAAGTCTGTGTCACCTTGTGGAAGAAAGAACGAGTGCTCCGAGGACGGCCTCCTCATGGCAACTCGCGGTGGCTCAGCAACCACAGACACGGCTGGCCCGAGCGGACAGCACATTTGGCATCTCATTTTTTATTTTATCAGGCCCTGCAGAAGAAAAAGGCCACGGGTTCCTTTTAGGTACCAAGAACCAGGCAGCTGATGGTAGTAAACACATCTTTACTCTGTGTGCTTGTGGAGAGGGGTAGCTGAATGATGAAAATGTTGCAGATGCCAAGCAGTCCTTGGACTTGAGACATTTTGGAGCTCTCACCTCTAGAACCTATTCTTCTGTGGGCTAGTACATGAAGCTACCCACCAGTCATGTAGGTAGTCATATAACCAATAGTCATGGTCAGACAGAAAGAAAAAAAAAAAACAACCCATCCCTGTGCCTCACTGATAGGTTAGCAGTGTCTTGGGGGTCTGCTGAGAAGAACGTAATTGGAATACAGTAGGAAATGCTCTTTTCCAAGGACTGTCAAACTGCCTTTTTTTTTTTTTTCTTCTAAAAATCCCAGGGAATAGTCTGCTTTATTATTTAACACATGCTGATTTGGGAAGTGGTTTGTCTTGTTCCAAGTGAAATCCTAATGATTATGATGCCTGCCCAGTGTTAATCAAAATAGGAAGTTGCCATGTTTCTAAGAGGCTTGTGCGAGCGTGTGACTGATTTTGCACAAAAACTGAACTTACCTTACACTTGTGCGGGAGGAGTGGGCCGCTTCCCCAAGAGTCTTACTTCAGCCTGAATCCTTAAGAAAGAAGGCGCAAAGGAAACAAAGGTAGCACTTTAATGTTCAAAGCACTGGCTCATGCGTATCCTCATTTTGTCCTTGAAGCACATCTGTGAGGAAGGTAAGGATGGATATTCTTATGTCCTTTTAAAAGATGAGGGAATGGTGTCTCAGGAAGGCTTCGCAGAGTTAGTAGCTGTGGTGGGTGGTCAGGCCAGAGCTAGACCCCTGTGTTCTGATTCCTTGTATCGTCCATTTTCAACTGCACCGTACCCATCTCTGGGTGGGATGGTGAACAGTTGGTATTCTCAGTGGTTATTAGGTCAGCCCAGTGCCTTGTACTCTAGTCAGAGGTCAGTAAACTATGCTCCACAGGCCAAATCCTCCTAGCTGCCTGTTTCTGTAAATAAAGTTTTATGTGAACACAGGCATGCCCATTTATTTACATATTGTCTATGACTGCTTATACACTATAGTGTCTAAAATTACCTAGAATCAGGTCCTTTTCAGGAAAAGTTGGCTGACTCCTCTAGATCACAGTTTACATGGTCCTTTTTAGGGAGAGATTGTTGCTCAAAAGCAATGTTCTAGAGCATTCCTTCTGAAACTTCAGGGTGCATATAAATCACTTGGGGATCTGTTAAAATGAAGAGTCTGTTTCAGCAGGTTTGGGGTGGGGCTGAGATTATGCATTTCCAGCAAGCTCCTGGGTGATGCCAGTATTGCTGGGTGGGGATCCCGCTTTGAGTAGAAGCTTTTAGAGGTGATGGCAGAAGGTGGCATCAGCACTGTGGGCAGGAGAGGCTGCACCTGACCTCTGCTCCTGAGATGGAAAGGACGATGGTGAGCATGGTGGTTGAGTGGTGGTTGAGGTACCAGCCTCCCAGGTTAGGGAGGACAGGAAGTTAGGCCTTTTGGATCTGATAGCTTCTGTTTTTGTGGAGCAATTGGAGGAAAAGTCATTTGCTTGGGAGTCAGTTGGGGGACTAAAGTGGGGGAGTAGAGAAACTAAGGAAGATTTGGATAAAGGTCATGGGATGGAATGGAAGAAGGAAAGAAAAGGATTGTTCAGTGTCTTTGAGGACCTAATAAAATAGGAAGTTAATGAATCTGAAGGGCTTTCAGTCCACACGTCTGTGTGATCCCACCTCCCACCCCACTTTGAAAAGATAATGTGATTTGTGGCTCCAGGGTTAGGATTTTGCCAGGTATCAAGGCATGGGGATGTTGGGAATGTCTGGGTTTTGGTGAGGCACCAGTCCCAGTGATTAGCCACACATCTAGCCTGGTAGGGGTATGAGTGACCCAGAGACAGACAAGGGGTTGAAAGATCAAAGAACCCAAGTCTCTTTGGCCCAGTACTGTCAATGGCTATATTGAGAGAGACTAGAAGAGTCAAAGAGAACAATAGGAGAGTTAAATATTTTTCAGGGAAGGTAGATCTCAGTGATGAGGTTTAGGATGGAATTGGGGTGGTAGAAGGAAGTGTGCGGATGGGTCAGAGAAACAGTCAGGTGACCGAGGGTGGGTAATAGGATATGGAGTGAAGAGGAGGCATCTTCAGTAAGGACTGGAGTGTGACCAGAGGTAGATGACAGTAGTCGAGAAGTATAGAAGTGAGTTCAGCAGATGACATGGACATCAGGACAAAGGTGGTTCACACGAAGATGGTGGGGCCTTCTGCCTGGGGCCATGTGTGTTTGAGCATCATCTGAAAGAGACGCTTGGTCTTAGCCAAGGGAGAAGAAGGACAATAATACTATCGACAGTGCCCTCCAGGAGAACACAGCTTTTGGTACTCTCCAGTCTTCAGTTTGCTTTCAAAGTCCATTGAGGACACAGGGATGGATTTTCGTACTTAGGACCAGGCATCGGGGAGCAGTGACTTCACTGTGTTTTTACCACCTTATTAATCACTTCTCTCATCCTGCCGTCTCTCACTTCACAATACATGGTGTGTGTTCTTTTCCTACCTCTCAGGAGCTAACAGCTGATCATCCAAATGGTCATAGTGTTTGACTTATTTTTAAAAAGTCTTCTAAGATTTTCTAGATACAAGACCTCTGAGGTTGTTTCTCGGAGACAAAAACTCTTGGGAAGAAACAGGGCATCTGCCCATGAATTAGCAACAAGGGACCAATGAGTCTCAGTCTCCTGTCTCCTCCTCTCTGAAGAGGAGGGAATAGGTATGCCAGGGCTCTAGGGTTGAATTCAGTTTTTGTTACCTTCAGTCACATGGCTCTGCCCAAATCTGGGAAATACATGGGTGAGATTGGGGGATAAGCTCTATGTGATTCTCGTACTGTGATGGCTGGTTTCTCTGTGGTACGTTTCATCCAACCTTTCACCATTTCTTTCAGACAAAGGGCCAGTGACCAGCATTCTCCCGTCTCAGGTGAACAACTCTCCAGTTATCAACCACCTTCTTTTAGGAAAGAAGATGAAAATGTCAAACAGACCTGCCAAGAACGCCGTCATCCACATCCCCGGTCACATGGGAGGCAAGATGTCTCCTGTCCCCTACGAAGATCTGAAGACAAAGCTCAATTCACCGTGGCGGACTCACATCCGAGTCCACAAAAAGACCATGACGAGGACCAGGAGTCAGCTGGGCTGCGGGGACACCGTCGGGCTGATCGAGGAGCAGAATGAGGGATGCAAGACTAGCAGCCTGGGGGCAGCAGAGGCCTCCTCCAGTGGGGCAGCCGCCGGAAGGGAGGGCAGCTGCTCCGGAAGCAGCGCAGGGCGGACGATCGAAGGGCGGTCCCCAGAGCCCGCGTTCGGGGAGGCCGATGCCGACGTGTCTGAGGTCCAGGTGAAGTTAGAAGCCCTGGAACTGAGCCAGAGGGATGCAGCTGCAGGCCCGGAGCCCAAGGCACACCAGCCCTGCCCACCGCCCTTCTCAGAGCTGTCTGAGGCCCCCGGTGAAAACAGAGCCCCCAGCAAGCCTCCCCAGGGCAGCCACCCGAAAGCACCCATCTTCAGCCCTTTCCCCAGCGTCAAACCGCTGCGGAAGTCAGCCACCGCCAGGAATTTGGGATTGTATGGTCCTACCGAAAGAACCCCCACCGTGCACTTTCCACACATGAGCAGGAGCTTCAGCAAATCGGGGGGTGGAAGCAGTGGTACAAAGAAACGATGATGGCCCACGGTAGCTGATTCTCCATTCACCTTCTCCCAGCGGCCTAAGGATTCCAGCTGAATGGCTCCAAAAGCGTTTTGACTGCCCCGTGAAAACGAGTGGATAGGTTCAGAGATGAACACTGGGCCATGGAACTGAGAACGAGAACTTTGAGAATGGGAGCTCGAAAGGGTCCGTCTTCCCCACCTACCAATCACGGATCCAGTGAATTCTTGTGGCAGAATAAATAGCGTAGTTTTCAAGTGTGACGTTTTCCCAGTTTTTCATTGTGACTTGTTTAGACAAGACTGTGAATCTGGACTGTTAACCCCTCTTCCTTCTTCCTGTTCTGAAGACCTGCAGGGGTCCCCGTGACCACCCTCCCCTCAAATCTTCTGGTTCCCTGGGTGTTTCCGACCCTGGAGCACGCACACGCTAACTCACTAGAATAGAAACTGTAAAAAGGAATTACGTTTCTTTATTGCAAAAAACTTCTTAATTTCCCTCTTCCAGTCCCACCGAGGGAATGTGTGTGTGTGTGTGTGTGTGTGTGTGTGTGTGTGTGTTTCTTTAGTAGTTTCTTTCAGCCAAGCTCAAGATTTTTTTTTTTTTTAAATTCTTACACTAAAGTGCAGGAGAAGAGTGTAGATAGCCATTCTTTCTCTTTCTATCCGCAAAATGAAGAAAACCTGTATCTGCTGAAATTTAGGTTGGTACAACAACTTGAAGATCTTATGCAGAGAACACACATGGGATGGGTATCCAAACATCAGCCTGCATAGCGGGCTGATTCCACGAAGCTTTCTGTCCTCTGATGAAGAGTTCAGGTCCTCAGTGCGGGGAGGACGTGATGGGCTCTGAGGAGCTTGTCCTGTGTCTTCCGCCCCGTAGTCACTCACCTACCAGCTCTCCTTCCGGGTCGCAGCGGGGCCCCTGTGGTTCTGTTACTTGAATCTTGTGCTTTTTTGATTGAAGTGCTTTGTTGAGTTTTTTGCTACTTGAACCCTGCCTTTCTTTGGAGAAGGCATTCGTGCTTTCTAGCTCTCTCTTCCCCACCTGGCCGCCGGTCCCCGCGGGCAGAGACGACACCTGTTTTTCCACTATGCAGATGGGAACTCTGAGCCACAGCAGAATGAAGGAGCAGTTCAGACGCACAAGGTGAACTCTCCTGGTATTCAGTGTGACTCCCTCACGTTTCTGGAGGCGGATTTAATGCTCCTTGTGCACAGATGCATTGGTACGTAGGTTCTGAAAACCACCACCAGGAAGCCATTCATTCTGCTCCCTCCTGACTCAGAAGACCTCCCTCCAGATGCTTCAGAGCCCTGTGATGGCATTTCACAAAACCAGCACTAACCTTTTAACCCCCCAAAGTCGTTCATTTTAAAAAGGCTTCATGCAGCTGTCATTCCTCTGAACAAAGGCTCACTCCTCGGTCTCCTTCTCTTACTATCATTAGAAGAATAGACGCGACATCATTACCCTCATTTTTGAAAGACCTTGGCCGTGCTGGCTGGCATATCGTTGATGCAGTTGATGTTAATTTGAGCTAATTGGGTTGCCAGTTCTGAAACCAAAGCTGTAATTCTAGAGAGGGCTTTTACTAGGAGAGGTATTAATTTTTGTAATAGAGAATGTGGTTGTGTGGGCTCTTTTGAACAGCAAAACACAAGAAGGACATATAGCGAGAAAAGCCATTTTATTCCTTCTGTGGTATTTTTACCCCCAAAGGAGCTAAAGTTGGAAAATGTGACGAATAAGTCATTGCAGTTCTGGTCTTGAATTCTGTGCCATCTGAAGTTAGCATGCGGCTTCTTAAAAAGCAGCGTTGCCCACCACCTCTGTCTTGGGAAGAGCGGAGGTGGAATGCTGGGCTTACTTTGCATTCCACCCGCGGGGGACGAGACCCACTGCATTTTCCAAAGTTAAGCAAATGACATGATTTCCCTCCATCTGCTAAAACTTTACAGACAAGATCATTCCACCTTAGGTTCTTATCTCCTCCCCCGACCTGCATGAGTCATAACAGACTCATCCCTTTGAGGGATGTCTGACTCCAGTAGAGAATTGTTCTTTCTTTTCTTGCAGCCCCTTGAGGATCTTGTTTCGGGGGTGGGGTCTGGGGAGAAGGCTGCTTACCATCCTTAGGCTGCTGCTGTTGCTGTCTGTAAAGCATCTTGGTATTAACCAGCGTGTGCCCTGCCCATTCCCGGCTCTGGTCTTTCTGAGAAAGGGCTGGATGAGCCTGCACAGGCTTGGGAGTAAGTATTGACCCCCAATGAAGGAACAAAGACATGAAAGTGTAATAGCCCTTTGAGGTAAAAATGACCTTGTCAGGATTTTAAAAACCGGAGGATTTCTGTCGAAGCGCTCTCTGTACCGATAACATGCATGCCTCGTACCACGTACTCATGATGTGAATCGGGCAATTTTGGAGCCGTGCCTGCTTCTGAAAATGAAGACCAGTGGCGTTGCCTCTACCACACAGCAGATGCAAAGACCAATCTGGACCTGTTATTGTCCCTGTAGACTAGACGCTGTATGCAAGCACCAGAAGTACTTGCTGGGTAGCGGTTTCTTTATTTCTAGCTACGTCTGTCCCCTGTCAACACTTGTGCGGGGAGTCGACACCTTCCAATGCTTCTGCACCTCAGTCCTTTTACAAAAGCCTCCAGATGATTTAACCCTAGTTTGTAATGTTGACCTCCGGGCTGTCAGTGTTTGAAACATTGTATTCCTTTTTTGGGTCTCTGTTGTTCTGAAGAATTGTACTGATTACAGAGATATGTGCATAAAGATTCTCATTGTTGTAGCTGTTGTGCCGTTTTCTCTCAGAGCGCATGCGTAGAATACTGTCATGCCCTTAACATTCCCCTTCCTCTCCAGCCTTTTCCCTCCATGGTCACACCATCCAGGGAACCCGCCCTGTAAGCTCCATCTCCTCCAGTCTGATCACTGGGTTAAAGGTGGCCTATGACCTTTGGAGAACTTGGCAGAATGGCGGGTTCCTATGAGTAAATGGAGAGTTTATTTAAGAATGCGTGTGTGAATGTTCATGTGTGTATAAAATTAACCTTTAGATTTGTCATTTTCCTTTGTTTAAATAAAACAAAAAAATAAGAATGCAATTAAGCTTCCTGGTCTTATGGATTCTAGACGAACAGAGAGTTGTGAACAAGTGTGTAGCTGCAGCCTGACCCCCGTAAGAAGTCCCCCTTTACTCTTTCTGAGCCCCCCCCTTTTTTTTTTGCTGTCTACAGCAATCATTTGAGGCAGTATTTAAAATACAGATTGCCCGATTTTCCTAATTAGAAAAGTGGTATGTATTTTAAGAAAATTTGCAAAACAGAGCATAAGGAATCATCAGTATTCTGGTATGGGCTTTTCTAGTATGTTCTTGTTTGTGTGTGTGTGTGTGTGTGTGTGTGTGTGTGTGCGCACGCGCAGACACACACAAAAAGGTAGATTAAGCTGTCTTTTCAGTAAATGCACTTACACTGCGGCATTTTCAGTGACTAGTAGACCATCCCGTTTTCACGCCAGAATTCACATAACCAGTACCTTGTCAGACAGGTCATTCCCGTTCACAGGTGGTTCTTTGAGCCAGCGCACCTTATACTTACTCTTTGTGACCAGCCTTAAGTGTTTCCTCCGGGTCTGTGCCCTGAGGTGGTGGTGCTGGGTCAGAAAGTATGAACGTTTCTAAGTCCTGTTTTGTCAAATTGCTACCCTTAAAGGCTGACCTTCTTATACAAGCTGTGAATGAGAATGCCTGCTTCTCTCCACCCTTGGATGAGGCAGCAGTCTCCCTTTTATCTTTTTTTCTAGGACATCCAGTATTGATAGAAGCAGTGATAATGGGCATTCATATCTCATTCCTGACTTTTAAGGGAACCATTAAGTAAGATGTTGGCTGAGATTTCTGGTAGGTATCCTTTATCAGGTTAAAGAAATTGCCGTTTATTCTTTGCTCGCTAAGTTTTTCAAAAAGTCCTCAGTAGGTACAGCTGACCTTGAACCGTGGGAGTTTGAGCATCTCAGGCCCACTTATATGTAGACCTACTTGATAAATACTGTACCATAAATACATTTTTTCTTAACGATTTTCCTAACCTTTTCTCTAGTTTACTTCATTGTAAGAATACAGGATATAATGCATATAACCTACAAAATATGTGTTAATTGATTTTATGTTATTGGTAAAGCTGCTGGTCAACAGTGGGCTAATAGTAGTCAAGTTTTGGGGGAGTCAGAAGTTATATGTGGATTTTTTACTGTGCCCTAACTCTCCCATTCTTCAATGGTTAACTGTATTGAACTTTCTCAAATGATGTCCAATTGCCTCCTCAGAGAAGAAAGTGGTGTTTGAGATTTGAACTTGAACTTGAGAAAATAACCATTACCAGGTTTCATCGAAGAGTATTGGGTATTTTAGAGCTGGAAGTGATGGCAGTAAAAGTTTATGTGCAAATTTTCTTTGCAGTAAATTCACTAGTAGAAATTTGGAAAGAAAGTAAACATGTGAGAATGGGGGAAGTGGTTGGTTGCGTGAATTATGGCTCATCCATAAGATGGAAATGCACTGGCCCATGAGTGGCCCATTGAAATGACTGTTACCTATTACCCATATGAAGAAGTTTAAAGTCGGCGAAGTCTGGATACAGTCAGCCAGTGGGATATAGCTGTGGATTGGAAGCCCTTACTGGATGGTGGTGGAAAGCAGGCAGAAAGAACCAGGCAGTGGTGCTCAGTCAAATGGGGACTGAGTGGGGACTGGGAGACTGTTGGGTAGGATCAACTCTCAAGAGGTTCCCAGCTGGCCATCTCCTTCCTGGAGTTACATCCTTCCTGGAGCTCAGCTCTGGTGAGACCCACTGATGACCTGAAAATCATGCTCCCTCCCATTCTCTTCACTCTTTCTGGCACCGCCAATCCTTATCTGATTGCCCCACTCTGCACCCAAGGGGCCTCAAGAATCCTGGAGTTAAGAAAACCAGAGAGTTCAGTGTTACTCAATATTTGCATTCCTGCTACAATCCAAGTTTTCCTTTAGGCAGTGCTGATTCTTGGAAGGAGGTTAATCAATTCCCTCTAAGGGACCAACAGGGCTGGGTGGAAACTAACTGATACCTCAACCCAGATGTTTCCCCACCCTTGAGAATTCCAGAAATCTGTATTAAAACAAACAAAAATCCAAGTAATTTTGACACTGAGCTAGATTTGGCCACCACCGGTCAATCTAACCTACTCTGATGGTCTCTTCACTAGAACTTACCCCACTCCCCACTGCAGTGATTATACGTTGCTGCTAGGGTGATCCTTCTAAAATGAAAAACTGATCTGGCCATCCCTCTGGTCAGAATAATCCTTCCATTGTTCCCCATTTTCTAGAGGATAAAATCTAAAATCCTCATCTTAGCATGATCTGGCCTATGGTTATTTTTTGAGCCTATTTTTCTTACCATCTTTCCCGTTTGTCACCTTCTACAACCCATCATCAGCGCAATAATATCTACCATTTGTTGAGTTTCTATGTGTTAGGTGCTCCATATTATTATGTTATCTTGCTTATTCCTCCCAAGAACCCAGGAAACATATTGTCCCTGTATTACAGATGATGATGTGAGCTGAGCAGTTCTGTCCTTACCCGCGGTCACCTACTGGTAAATAACAAGAGTCCTGATCCCTCTGACACCAGATTGTGCTCTCTTCTTTGCTGTGCTGACAACTTTGCAAACAACTTGGAATTCCCTGGAAGGTCCTTGTCCTCCCAACATCCTCGTAACTGTGTATCCACAAACCTCTGCCCAGAGCACACTCCTTCTCCAGTTCGCCTGGGACACACCCACTCATCCTTTTAGTCTTAGCTTACACAGCACTGAGGTCAAATCCAATCTGTGCAGACGCACACAAAATTCTGTGATTTTTGTGCCAATCACCTAACAGCTGGGCTTTTTGATATCCCCATCTGTATGGTGAGAATAATCATTTCAACCTCACAAGTTTTGTTGTGGACTCTGCTATTTCTGCTGCCTACAATTAACTACCTTCCTTTGGCAGCAATGACCTGATTTTGCTTGGCGAGCTGGCCCTCCTCCACTTCTGTCTGAGGACTTCTGGTGAGGTTGGTGCCCCTGAAGCACAGGGCCTGAGCTAAGCCCCTCTGTACTCTCCTTCCTCCCAGCTGTGGTGTCTGACTTATGGACAAGCACGTGGGTGCAGAAACTCAGATGCTGAGCTCTTGTTTTCGAGTCTTGGGGAAGCTGACTTGCTCATTTCTAATGGATTTGTACCTTGAGGGGAAAAGCTCTTAAGTTGCTACTGGGAACAGTCCTGTAATCACAAGGGCAGAGCCTGCTGGAGAAGACTCAACACTGAGCAAGCAGAGGTGAGAAACAGAAATCAGGCCATTTTTCTATCAAGTAACCCCTGGATCAGGCCATACCTGAAACTAAATCTGTCTCTCTGTGGCATTTTATTACATCAACAAACATTCCAGTGTAGCTTTTAGCCCAGTTTGGCCAGGTTTTCTACTGTTCATATTAAACATCTCTTACTTGGAAGAGGGATGTTATGAAGATTACAGATAGTAAAGGCAAACCAGTCATTATATCATCAGTGAAAAATGATAACTATTTCTTACTTTATAGTGCTTCTAGCCTCTCCTTGGCTGTTCTCTGTTATTTTTGGCTTTGTCCTCCCTAGCATAAAAACAGTGTAAAGAGGGGCACCTGGTGGCTCAGTGGGTTAAGTGTCTGCCTTCAGCTCAGGTCATGATCCCAGGGTCCTGGGATCGAGCCCCAAGTTGGACTCCGTTTCCCTCTGCTGTTCCCCCTGCTTGTGTGCGCATGCTCTCTCTCTCTGTGTCAAATAAATAAATACCATTTTAAAAACAATAATAGTGTAAAGAGGTGAAGAGTCAGGGAGCATGATTCTTACAATTTTATGAAGAGGGTTCTTGCCTCAAGCTCTTGAGTCTTTGGTCTTGTATCTCCTTGTCACAGAAGGAGAGGTGATTCTGAGTATGAAACTGTCTTTGGCTGATTTTGCCTACTATTCCAGCCCCATCTGCATTCATGGCTGAGTCCTGTGGAGAGCAGAGTGATGGTAAGCAAAACACAAAAGAAGTATTTTCATGAAGTTCCACAAAATTTGGGAGCCCAAGCTGCATCCTTGGGGAACTCCTATCACAGAGGTTCCCTCCGCCTTCATCAGGTGGCTATTCATCTCTCTCACAAAGAAGGTTCCAGCATGTCTCAGGTATGGTCTGCTAGGAAGCTGCAGGGCTGGACATGAGTGTGGTCCTCATGGGTACCTGTAGTGTTCAGCAGAGCCATGGGGGCACATGCCGGGACCACATCTTTTTGGGAACACATAAGAGGCACCCTCTGAGGATTTCAAGAAAGCCTTGCCTGGCGTTAAGGGGATGGGAAGACTTCATAGACATCATTTCAAAATATATCTGTGAGAAGAGTGATTTGAGTCATTGTTGTTATAAGGAGCCCACCTGGACCAAAAAGGTGCTGAGGTCCGGGAAAAATCAGATTATAGGGAACTGTTCCATGATAAATTCCACAAATGTCTGTGCAGCAGAACCTAACAAATAGTGAAAAGCTTGAAAATCTACTTTGCATGTTGAGCTATGGACTAGAATTTGTTGTGCATTTTTCAAGAGGGAAATAAATAGCATGAATATGGAATTATTTAATAAAAACGTATTGGAATAATGAAATCAATAAATGTCAGATGGAGAGATCATGTAGCTTAGTAGTTTTCAATGTTTTTTAAGCAACAGAATTACAAAATGATTGCATGTTTACTCTTAACAGGTAGCATTTGCTCATGGTGAAAATTCAAAATGTACAAAAAACTGTGTAGTAAAAACTAGGTCTCTTGCTGTACCTCATCCTTGAGCCATCCAGTTTCTCCACCTACAGGAAGGCACTGTTAGTACTTTCATTCACATCCTCCCAGAGTTATTTTGTGCATACTCAAACATGTTGGCACACACACAAGTTTTCATAAATAGTAACATAGTAGCATTCTGACTCTTCTTTTCACTAAATGTATCAGGGACACTTTCCTAACAGTGCAGGTAGACTGACGTCATTCCTTTTACTGTTGCATCCATTCCCACTCTAGGTCTGTGCACAGTGAATTCATTCTCTTGTCTATTGCCAGAGAATTTTTTGGCTTCCTGTTGCATGTGTATGGAATCTGCATGTCCTTGTATATATGTTGTTATATTACAAATGAGCAAGTTTAGTTTACAGGATATATTCTTATATATGGGATTACTTGTCAACAATGTATATTTTAGATTTTTAAAAAAGATTTTATTTGACAGAGAGCACAAGCAGGGGGAGCGCAGAGGGGGAGGGAGAAGTAGGCTCCCCCGTGAGCAGGGAGTCCCATGTGGGGCTCGATCCCAGGACCCTGGGATCATGACCTGAGCCAAAGGCAGATGCTTAATCGACTGAGCCACCCAGGTACCCCTAAATGTTAGATTTTGATAGATTTTGCTAAATTGCTCTCCACAGATGTTCTGTAAATTCTTCACATGATTCAATATCTTATCAAACTTTTTAATATTTTCTGATTAGAAAGGTATTAATGTCCATTTAAAAATATGCATGAGGGGGCGCCTGGGTAGCTCAGTGGGTTAAAGCCTCTGCCTTGGCTCAGGTCATGGTCTCAGGGTCCTGGGATCGATCCCCACATCAGGCTCTCTGCTCAGCAGGGAACCTGCTTCCCTTCCTCTCTCTCTCCCTGCCTCTCTGCCTACTTGTGATCTCTGTCAAATAAATAAATAAAATCTTTAAAAAAATATGCATGAGGTTAACATATATTTAAAAATCATTTGTATGTCCTTTGTTCATAGCCTTTGCTCCTATTTGGTCTTTTTTTCTTATTGATACAAGTTCTCTATGCATTAAGAAAAATGTCTTTGTAGTATTGTAATATTCTCATTTTTTTCTGGTTATCTTGACTTTATGCTAGTTTACTGACCTGCATATAGATTTCAAAACATTTATTCAAATTTGGTCTTTTATGACTTCTAGGTCTCATATGATATTTAGAAAGGCCTTCCCTACATCTTTGTAATTATTTGAAAATTCTCTTTTTTTCTTTTGAGGGGTTTCATTTTCCGTGCTTAAATCTTTGATCCATCTGGAATTTACTTTTGTGTAAGACGTGCACTAAGGTTCCATCTTATCATTTTCCCAAATGGTTACCCAGTGGGCCAAACACCATTTATTAAATAATCCATTTTCTCTTTTTTAATTTATCCCGTACTTGATACCTGTGTATTTTAGGGTTTATTTCTGGACTTTCAGATCCACAGTAGAACCCTGTCTTCAAACCAAATCCAAGCAATACTAGAGCTGCTGTAGTTGAGCCTGGAGCAGAGGGGCCAAATCCCCCCAGCTTATTCCCCCTTTTTTTTTTAATTTTTAAAATTTATTTTTTAATAAACATATAATGTATTTTTATCCCCAGGGGTACAGGTCTGTGAATCACCAGGTTTACACACTTCACAGCACTCACCATAGCACATACCCTCCCCAATGTCCATAACCCCACTCCCCTCTCCCGAGACCCCTCCCCCATCAACCCTCAGTTTGTTTTGTGAGATTAAGAGTCACTTATGGTTTGTCTCCCTCCCAATCCCATCTTATTTCATTTATTCTTTTCCTATCCCCCAAACCCCCAAATTGCATCTCCACTTCCTCATATCAGGGAGATCGTATGATAGTTGTCTTTCTCCAATTGACTTATTTCGCTAAGCATGATACGCTCTAGTTCCATCCACGTTATCGCAAATGGGAAGATTTCATTTCTTTTGATGGCTGCATAGTATTCCATTGTGTGTGTGTGTGTGTGTGTGTGTGTGTGTGTGTGTGTGTACCTCATCTTCTTTATCCATTCATCTGTTGATGGACATCTAGGTTCTTTCCATAGTTTGGCTATTGTGGACATTGCTACTATAAACATTCGGGTGCATGTGCCCCTTTGGATCTCTACATTTGTATCTTTAGGGTAAATACTCAGCAGTGCAATTGCTGGGTCATAAGGTAGCTCTATTTTCAACTTTTTGAGGAACCTCCATGGTGTTTTCCAGAGTGGTTGCACCAGCTTGCATTCCCACCAACAGTGTAGGAGGGTTCCCCTTTCTCCGCATCGTCGCCAGTATCTGTCATTTCTTGACTTGCTAATTTTAGCCATTCTAACTGGTGTGAGGCGGTATCTCATTGTGGTTTTGATTTGTATTTCCCTGATGCCGAGTGATATGGAGCACTTTTTCATGTGTCCGTTGGCTATCTGGATGTCTTCTTTGCAGAAATGTCTGTTCATGTCCTCTGCCCATTTCTTGATTGGATTATTTGTTCTTTAGGTGTTGAGTTTGCTAAGCTCTTTATAGATTTTGGACACTAGCCCTTTATCTGATATGTCGTTCACAAATATCTTCTCCCATTCTGTCAGTTGTCTTTTGGTTTTGTTAACTGTTTCCTTTGCTGTGCAAAAGCTTTTGATCTTGATGAAATCCCAATAGTTCATTTTTGCCCTTGCTTCCCTTGCCTTTGGTGATGTTCCCAGGAAGGAGTTACTGCGGCTGAGGTCGAAGAGGTTGCTGCCTGTGTTCTCCTCAAGTATTTTGATGGATTCATTTCTCACATTGAGGTCCTTCATCCATTTTGAGTCTATTTTTGTGTGTGGTGTAAGGAAATGGTCCAATTTCATTTCTCTGCATGTGGCTGTCCAATTTTCCCAACACCATTTGTTGAACAGACTGTCTTTTTTCTATTGGACATACTTTCCTGCTTTGTCGAAGATTAGTTGACCATAGAGTTGAGGGTCTATTTCTGGGCTCTCTATTCTGTTCCATTGATCTATGTGTCTGTTTTTGTGCCAGTACCATGCTTTCTTGATTATGACAGCTTTGTAACAGAGCTTGAAGTCCGGAATTGTGATGCCACCAACTTTGGCTTTCTTTTTCAATATTACTTTGGCTATTCAAGGTCTTTCCTGGTTCTATATAAATCTTAGGATTATTTGTTTCATTTATTTGAAAAAAAAAAAGGATGGGATTTTGATAGGATTGCATGAAACGTATAGATTGCTTTAGGTAGCATAGACATTTTCACAATATTTTTTCTTCCAATCCAGAAGCATGGAACATTTTTCCATTTCCTTGTGTCTTCCTCAATTTCTTTCATGAGTACTTTATAGTTTTCTGAGTATAGATTCTTTGCCTCTTTGTTTAGGTTTATTCCTAGGTATCTTATGGTTTTGGGTGCAACTGTAAATGGGATTGACTCCTTAATTTCTCTTTCTTCTGTCTTGTTGTTGGTGTAGAGAAATGCACCTGATTTTTGTGCATTGATTTTATATCCTGACACTATACTGAATTCCTGTACAAGTTCTAGCAGTTTTGGAGTGGAGTCTTTTGGGTTTTCCACATATAGTATCATATCATCTGCAAAGAGTGATAGTTTGACTTCTTCTTTGCCGATTTGGATGCCTTTAATTTCTTTTTGTTGTCTGATTGCTGAGGCTAGGACTTATAGTACTATGTTGAATAGCAGTGGTGATAATGGACATCCCTGCCGTGTTCCTGACCCTAGTGTAAAAGCTTTCAGATTTTCCCCATTGAGAATATTTGTGGTGGGTTTTTAATAGATGGCTTTGATAATATTGAGGTATGTGCCCTCTATCCCTACACTTTGAAGAGTTTTGATCAGGAAGGGATGCTGTACTTTGTCAAATGCTTTTTCAGCATCTATTGAGAGTATCATATGGTTCTTGTTCTTTCTTTTATTAATGTATTATATCACATTGATTGGTGGATGTTGAACCAACCTTGCAGTCCTGGAATAAATCCCACTTGATCGTGGTGAATAATCCTTTCAATGTACTGTTGAATCCTATTGGCTTGTATTTTGGTAAGAACTTTTGCATCTGTGTTCATCAAGGATATTGGTCTGTAATTCTCTTTTTTGATGGGATCCTTGTCTGGTTTGGGGATCAAGGTGATGCTTGCCTCATAAAATGAGTTTGGAAGTTTTCTTTCCATTTCTATTTTTTGGAACAGTTTCAGGAGAATAGGTATAAATTCTTCTTTAAATATTTGGTAGAATTCCCCTGGGAAGCTGTCTGGTCCTGGGCTTTTGTTTGTTTGGAGATTTTTGATGACTGTTTCAATCTCCTTACTGGTTATAGGTCTGTTCAGGTTTTCTATTTCTTCCTGATTCAGTGTTGGTAGTTTATATGTCTCTAGGAATGCATCCATTTCTTCCAGATTGTCAAATTTGTTGGCATAGAGTTGTTCATAATATGTTCTTATAATTGTTTGTATTTTTTTGGTGTTGGTTGTGATCTCTCCTCTTTCATTCATGATTTTATTTATTTGCATCCTTTCTCTTTTCTTTTTGATAAGTCTGGCCAGGTGTTTATCAATCTTATTAATTCTGTCAAAGAACCAGCTCCTAGTTTCGTTGATTTGTTCTATTGTTTTTTTGGCTTCTATTTCATTGATTTCTGCTTTGATCTTTATTATTTCTCTTCTCCTTCTGGGTTTAGGCTTTCTTTGTTGTTCTTTCTCTAGCTTCTTTAGGTGTAGGGTTAGGTTGTATACCTGAGACCTTTCTTGTTTCTTGAGAAAGGCTTGTACTGCTATATATACTCCTCTCAGGACTGCCTTTGCTGTGTCCCACAGATTTTGAACCATTGTGTTTTCATTATCATTTGTTTCCATGAATTTTTTCAATTCGTCTTTAATTTCTTGGTTGACCCATTCATTCTTTAGAAGGATGCTGTTTAGTCTCCATGTATTTGGGTTCTTTCCAAATTTCCTCTTGGGATTGGGTTCTAGCTTCAGAGCATTGTGGTCTGAAAATATACAGGGAATGATCCCAATCTTTTCATACTGGTTGAGACCTGATTTATGACCCAGGATGTGATCTATTCTTGAGAATGTTCCATGTGCACTAGAGAAGAATGTGTATTCTGTTGCTTTGGGATGAAATGTTCTGAATATGTCTGTGATGTCCATCTGGTCCAGTGTCATTTAAGGCCTTTATTTCCTTGTTGATCTTTTGCTTGGATACTCTGTCCATTTCAGTGAGGGGAGTGTTAAAGTCCCCTACTATTATTGTATTATTGTCGATATATTTCTTTGATTTTGTTATTAATAGGTTTATATAGTTGGCTGCTCCCATGTTAGGGGCATAGATATTTAAAATTGTTAGATTTTCTTGTTAGACCCTTTGAGTACGATATAGTGTCCTTCCTCATCTCTTATTATAGTCTTTGGCTTAAAATCTAATTGATCTGATATAAGGATTGCCACCCCAACCTTCTTCTGATGTCCATTAGCATGGTAAATTGTTTTCCACCCCCTCACTTTAAATCTGGAGGTGTCTTCAGGTCTAAAATGAGTTTCTTGTAGGCAGCATATTGATGGGTTTTGTTTTTTTATGCATTCTGATACACTGTGTCTTTTGATTGGGGCCTTTAGCCTATTAACATTCAGGGTAACTATTGAGAGAGATGAGTTTAGTGCCATTGTATTTCCTGTAAGGTGACTGTTACTGTATATTGTCTGTTCCTTTCTGATCTACTACTTTAAGGGTCTCTCTTTGCTTAGAGGACCCCTTTCAATATTTCCTGTAGAGCTGGTTTGGTGTTTGCAAATTCTTTCCATTTTTGTTTGTCCTGGAAGCTTTTTATCTCTCCTTCTATTTTCAATGATAGCCCAGCTGGATATAGTATTCTTGGCTGCATGATTTTCTCGTTTAGTGCTCTGAATATATCATGCCAGTTCTTTCTGGCCTGCCAGGTCTCTGTGGATAAGTCCGTTGCCAATCTCATATTTTTACCATTGTATGTTACAGACTTCATCTCCTGGGCTGCTTTCAGGATTTTCTCTTTGTTGCTAAGACTTGTAAATTTTACTATCAGGTGATGGGCTGTGGACCTATTCTTATTGATTTTGAGGGGGGTTCTCTGCACCTTCTGGATTCTTTTTTTTTAAAGATTTTATTTATTTATTGGACAGAGAGAGAGATCACAAGTAGGCAGAGAGGCAGGCAGAGAGAGAAGAGGAAGCAGGCTCCCCGCTGAGCAGAGAGCCTGATGTGGGGCTTGATCCCAGCACCCTGGGATCATGACCTGAGCCGAAGGCAGAGGCTTAACCCACTGAGCCACCCAGGCGCCCCCACCTCCTGGATTTTGATGCTTGTTCCTTTTGTAGGGAAATTCTCTACAATAATTCTCTCCAATATACCTTCTGCTCCTCTCTCTCTTTCTTCTTCTTCTGGAATCCCAATTATTCTAATGTTGTTCCATCTTATGGTGTCACTTATCTCTCGAATTCTCCCCTCGTGGTCCAGTATTTGTTTGTCTCTCCTTTGCTCAGCTTCTTCATTCTCTGTCATTTGGTCTTCTATATCACTAATTCTTTCTTCTGCCTCATTTATCCTAGCAGTAAGAGCCTCCCTTTTTGATTGCACCTCATTAATAGCTTTTTTGATTTCAACCTGGTTAGATTTTAGTTCTTTTATTTCTCCAGAAAGGGCTTTTATCTCTCCAGAGAGGGTTTCTCTAATATCTTCCATGCCTTTTTCGAGCCCAGCTAGAACCTTGGTAATCGTCATTCTGAACTCTGGATCTGACATATTACCAATGTCTGTATTGATTAGGTCCCTAGCCTTTGGTATTGCCTCTTGTTCTTTTTTTTTGTGGTGAGTTTTTCCGCCTTGTCATTTTGTCTAGATAAGAATATATGAAGGAGCAAGTAAAATACTAAAAGGGTAGCAAAGACCCCAGGAAAATGCACTTTAACCAAATCAGAAGAGACCCCAAATCATGGGGGGGGGGTAGAAAAGGTATAAAAAGAAGTTCAGAAAAAAAAATTTTTAAAAAGAAAATAAATTTAAAAAATATAAAAAAGAAAAAAATATATATATTAGACTGGGGACTATAACAGGGTCACCCACTTAATTTTGGGAGTATTTTGGTCTCTTAGAAGAAACTACCTCTCAAAATTTTAAAAAGTGAAAAACATATATAAGGGTAAACACAATGAAGGGATGGGATATGCCTATAAAGATGAAAAAAAAAATTTTTTTAAATTTCTGAAAAAGGGGGGGCACCTGGTTGGCTCAGTGGGTTAAAGCCTCTGCCTTTGGCTTAGGTCACGATCCCAGGGTCCTGGAATCGAGCCCCGCATGGGGCTCTCTGCTCAGCAGGGAGCCTGCTTCCTCCTCTCTCTCTGCCTGCCTCCCTGCCTACCTTTGATCTCTGTCTGTCAAATAAATAAATAAAATCTTTAAAAAGATTTTTCTAAAAAAGTTGATAAAGTAAGTTGGTTGGGAGAATAAAGAAAAAGAAAGTGGAGAGATTTTCTCAGGCTGGAGACTAGAAGAAGCCCGGAGCTATATTTAGGGTATATTTTGATCTATTAGTAGAAGTTGTACCCCAAATTGTTTAGAAGAAAAAACCCTATGTGTATACAAAAAATAAATTAGATACAATGAAGGATAAAACATGACTATAATAATGAAGGTTCAAAAAAGGTTATTATTATTTTTTTAATGAAAGGTATTGTTAAGATAAACTAGTTAAAAAACGTTAAAAGAGGGAGGGGTAAAAGTTAAAGAAAATTTAGAAGAAGAAAAAAAAAATTAAAAAAAAAATTAAATTAACTGCCAGACTAAGGATCATGGGGAGAAAGCCATAAATTCCATGCTTTGCTTTCTCCTCCTCTGGAATTCTGCTGTACTCGGTGTGTGAACTTGGTCTTGGCTGGATTTCTTGTTGATCTTTTTGGGGAGGGGCCTGTTGTAGTGATTCTCAAGTGTCTTTGCCCCAGCCGGAATTGCACTGTCCTTACCAGGGGCTGGGCTAAATAATCCGCTCCGGTTGCTTTCGGGAGGTTTTATTCCCTGAACGCTTTCCGTAGAGTTCCAGACGATGGGAATGAAAATGGCGGCCTCCCAATCTCCAGTCCAGAGGAGCCAAGAGTTTGGGGCCCCACTCCTCAGTGCGCCCTCAGAGAAAAGCGCTCAATCACTCAAGTCTCCCTGGCCTCTGGCTGCGCTCCGAGCTCACCCAGCCTGTGACCGGTTCAAGGTAACCCTGAGCTGAGAGCGCACTTCTTTGCTCTGTCTCTGTAGCCGGTTTCCCCGCTCTAATACCTGCGAGCTCTGCGACACTCAGACAGCCCCGATTTTTCTGTGACCTGTGGGACCTGGGGCCATGCTGACCCCGCGTTGGCTTCACCCCGGTTTAGCCTCTGGAGCGATGTCCCTCAGTGGAGCAGACTTTTAAAAGTCCTGATTTTGTGCTCCGTTGCTCCGCTGCTTGCCGGGAGCCGGCCCCTCCCCCCCGCGGTCTATCTTCTCATTGCTTTGGATTCACTTCTCCGTTGTCCTACCTTTCATAAAGCGGTCGATTTTCTGTTTCTAGAATTGTTGCTGTTCTTCTCTTCTGTCTCCCATTGGATTTGTAGGTGTTTGCAATCTTTAGATAAGCTATCTAGCTTATCTCCTGCTACCTGATGTAGCCACAGCCTGCTATTTCTCTGCCATCTTGACTCCTCCCCTCCTTTTTTTTTTTTTAAGATTTTATTTATTTATTTGACAGAGAGAGAGAGAGGCAGAGAGGCAGGCTAAGAGAGGGGGAAGCAGGCTCCCCGCTGAGCAGAGAGCCCGATGCGGGACTCGATCCCAGAACCCTGAGATCATGACCTGAGCTGAAGGCAGAGGCTTTAACCCACTGAGCCACCCAGGCGCCTGCATATTCTCCTCTTGTTGCCTGAGGTCACCCCCTAGCTGCTCTTTGTAGGCCTTGGGGTCCTGCGGAGTAGAGTTTGCAAACTACTTATCTGGCCCCCTCTCTCTTTGTCCCTGAGGACGACTGTAGTTCAGAGTTATTACATGCCATAAAACGATGTTCTGGTAACATCTCCCTTTCCTCCCTGCATGCACGGAATGTACCTGGTGTAGGGATGCCAGGGGTGGGGGAGGGGTACAGGAAAGTGACCAGAGAGGGAAGTCAGGGACCACTACTGCATCATAGGTCCTCCTGCAGGTGTTTGGGGAGAGATGTTCTAGGCAGAGGGAGGAGCAAGCACACAGTTACTGGGATACAGGTGTGTACGTAGAGATGTAGGGAAGGATAGAAACAGGACAGGCACAATATAGCTCATGGAGAGAGGCAGGGATGGAGGTAGGCCTGGGGATTATACTTCACCTAAGAGTAGGAAGACTTTCACCCAGAATCCTGTTTAAATGAATAAGAAAGGGTTCCTATGTTATAATATTCCTAGCCCACAATCTATGTGTCGTACTGTTTATATCTTTGTGGCTCCTGGATTGAGTGCAATCATCTCAAGGTGTTTCTAAGAAACAAGCATTTCCCTCCAGTGCTTGCTCTACTATAGCGGCTTTCGTTGGGGTTTCGGTGCCGGCAGCCTAGTTTTGACTGACACAGTAACTTTTGAAGTTTCTAGAGCTAATGTGTTGGGGGAGGGATGCCCTGTGTTGTAGAGCCTTGTGGAGAGAAAAATGTAAGCTCTGATCCCAAAGCCAGCAGCTCCAAGGAGCCCTGATGCTACATTCCTTTTGAAAACTGTCTTTGAGATGATCTCTGGAGGCTCTCCGTCTCCACCGCTTGCAGAGAATGAACCACTGCCTAAGTTTGCCTCGTATGTGGTTTTGAGTGTCATAGAGGGACATAGTGACTGTGGTGTCACCTCGTAGATGAGATTTAAGTAGCTTGAAAGGTTGATAAAGAATAAATAAAACACTAAGAGGGTCTCACTCAGGGGGACCTGGGTGGCTCAGTGGGTTAAGCGTCTGCCTTCAGTTTGGGTCAGTTCAGGACCCTGCAATCAAGTCCCATATTGGGCTCCTTGCTCAGTAGGGAAGCTGCTCTCTTTGCTTGTGCTCTCTATCTCTTTTACTCTCTCTCAAATAATATCTTTTTTTTTTTTTTTAAATTTACTTGAGAGAGAGAGAGTGAGAAGGTGAGAGAGGAGAAGGTCAGAGAGAGAAGCAGACTCCCCATGGAGCTGGGAGTCCGATGCGGGACTCGATCCCGGGACTCCAGGATCATGACCTGAGCCGAAGGCAGTCGTCCAACCAACTGAGCCACCCAGGCGTCCCTCTCTCAAATAATATCTTAAAAAAAAAAAAAAAAAAGAGGGTCTCACTCAGCAACATTTGTGTAAAAGCTTGCCAAAACCACCACCACCAATCAATCCAACCTATAATGATGTAGAAATAACAATGATTAAGTCACACACAACTATTGGATTTCCAGAATTAACAAAACAAAACAAAACACGGACACAAACCATTAGAGACTCTTAAATGTAGAGAACAAACTGATGGGTGCGGGAGGGGAGGCGGGGGGGATGGGTTAAACGGGGGCGGCAGATGAAGGAGGATGCTGGTTGGGATGAGCCTGGGGTGTTACACGTAAGTGACGGATCGTTAAATTCTGCTCTGGAAACTATTATTACACTAGATATTCACTCACTGGAATGAAACAGTTTTTTTTTTTTTTTAAAGGTTCTATTTTTTAACTTAGAACAAGGTGAGGGGCAGAGAGGGAGGAAGAGGCCGAGAATGTCAAGCAGACTCCAGGCTGAGCACAGAACCCACATGAGGCTTGATCTCACGACGCTGAAATCATGACAGGAGCAGGAAATAAGAATCCAACGCTTAACCAACTGTGTCATCCAGCCCTCCCCACACCCCCACCCCCTGCCCCTCGAAATATTTCTGAGAAAGGAATTACATTAGGCGAATGTTTTCGTTTCCTGGAATTGGCTCTTTTCCATAACAACAACAACAAGAACAAAAACTAAAACAAGAAAAACAGTAACAGCAAACAATTGTATCCCATCAACTAGAAAAATGGACAGATTCCAGGAAGGATATTATTAGTCACAACCAAGCTTGGTCCACCCAGTAGAGCAGCAGGACTCTGGCCTTCCGTGTGGACCGAGTCTGAGTTTCTGAGCCAGAGGGTTTGTGGTAGACTTGGGGGTAAGGGGTTGCCTGCCCCTTTCACCAGCAGCTGTGTGTTTATGTCCAGTTTCATTGACGTGTTAGTCTGTGGAAATCCTCCCAGTTTTGCCAGTGGGCTGACCTCGGGTCTGCTGGTCTCATCTGCTCTGTTGGTACCAACACCAGGAACCCTGGGCGGTGCTCTGGGCCACAGCTGCCAACTGCCACGTGTGGTCTGGGCACCCCAGTGTGTTCCTGAGGTCCTTTGGTGGAGCCCAGGAGGCCAAGACTCTCTTCATAATCACACTGAGTTGTTATTTGCCTTTTCCACTCTCCTTTTCTCGTAAGTGTACAAGGAGTTTTTCAGAGGCTACATGATGTGTGAGGTTAGAACAGATTGAATGGAGGAGCAGAGAGGGGAAACCAACCATCTTAATAACCTTACAGGAAAGAGATTTGCGAAAGTGTGAAACAATGCCTTTCTCTTACCAAGTATTCTTGTTAGGGAGAATGTAGTTATTTTTTTGCAAAATGTTAGCTACATTAATGGATTTATTGTCTTTTTTTTTGATTGAGTGTCATTTTAAAGAAGAATTCAAATATTTTTATTTGGTTTATAAAACCATAAATGTCAAAAGATATAACATATATAGACTTAAGAACTTAGGGTCCTTTTAATTTTGAAGAATTTATGTAAAGGGGTCCTAAGATGAAAAAGTTTGAGAACTGCAGTTCTATGGGATAAACACAAAATACCAATAAATAATTATTGGTTAAATGCTTCCTGTTTGTGAGGCCCTGTGCCAAGGTCCATACATGGATTACTTCATGTAATTCTCATATCCACCCCAAGAGTAGGAGCCAGTGTTCTTTCTTATGTTCCAGATAAGGAACCTGGCTTTAGACAGGATAAAGAACTTTCTTAAGACCATAGAGTTGGCAGAGATCAAAGTGGCAGACGCTAGAATTAAAGCTAAGGAGTGTGGTTCCAGCTCTCACACCCTAAACCACCTGTTGACAGTGCTTCTAGAAGCTCGTGCCTCCACCGGCCTCGTGGAGCCCCCTCCTCCCAGTAGAAATTTTGATACAATGAGAGGCAGACATGAGAGGCCACTGGAGAAGGGTGATGGGATGCTTACAAGATCCTGTCTCTACATCAGGGATGGCCTAGAACAGCTGTTGGCCTCCCATGGTGTGCTAGATGCCACGTGGGGGAACTAGATCCCCCAATACTGAAACCCACACTGCTGTCTTCTCCCTTTCAAGTTAGACTTGGAGCCGAAGGGCCATGGTTTTTTAAAAAAGCAGTAAGAGATAACTATAAGAAAAAAAACTCCTAGGGGTGCCTGGGTGGCTCAGTGGGTTAAAGCCTCTGCCTTTGGCTTAGGTCATGATCCCAGGGTCCTGGGATCGAGCCCTGCATCGGGCTCTGTACTCAGCAGGGAGCCTGCTTCCTCCTCCTCTCTCTCCCTGCCTGCCTCTCTGCCTACTTGTAATCTCTGCCTGTCAAATAAATAAATAAATAATCTAAAAAAAAAAAATTAAAAAAAAAAAACTCCTATAAAAACCAGTGGAGGAAATCTTGTTTCACGGGTGTCTTAAGGTTCTCACCTGCTTAAATAAACAACAGCTGGCTCCAGTAGATGATGTATAATGGTTGGTTTATGCAGCACAGACTAGCACCAACTTAATGGGTTGGCGTTTGGGAGAGAAATTTTGGCGTGCGTTGATGGTTGAATGAAAGCATAGTGAGATGAGTGTTTAGTAACCTGCATGTGTCATTTTAATGATTCCCTGTTTTTACCAACTTTTCCTGTTTCCCAGCCAACTTGTCATCAGGTCTGGTTGAATAAGAGGAACAAAGGGAAGTTGGGGAGAAAGATTAGGGTTTTGTCAGTTTTTCTGACATGAACGGAGGCAGCATGTGGTTACCTTATATTGCCACTAGATGCCAATGTTGCTTCATACAAACATCACAAGACCGCCAGGTTCTGACAATATGCGGGCAGTTTCACTCCAATGTGTTCAGGATGCTTATGTGAGGAAGGGAGCAAGAAATTGCATCTGTCCTCCCCAGCACTCTGATCTCATCAAGTTTTAAAAGTATGTGGAATGGGTTCCTGGATTGGGAACACTTAGGTCCAAAGTTCCCAGCCAAAGATCTCTATATCTTGAAGAATGACTTCAGAAACAGCTTCCTTTTGAAACAAGTAGAGTGGGAAGCTGGGTAAGCGAAATCAAGTGCTGTGGCTGGTTTAGGGCATAGCTACCCAGTGTCCAGTAGGTCACCCTGTCACAACAAGGTGCCCCACAGGTGGCTCCGTGGCTGAGCAAATGGTAAAGTTGCAGCCCCAAGCCCAGCAGCCTCACCCTTTGTAGACTAGGACGCTGGCAGGGGCTCGCTGGGGAGGGGAGCCACACAGGCTGGATGGTGTTCTAAGCTAGCTATGGACATAACCTTGTCGGCCCTGATACCTGTCCAGGTTGCTAAGACTGAAAGAGCTTTTGGAGGCCATCCCTTTCAATTTCCCACTTAGTATATAAGCAATTCTTTTTTTTTTTTTTTCTTAAGATTTTATTTATTTGACAGCAAGAGAGGGAATACAAGTAGGGGGAGTGGAAGAGGGAGAAGCAGGCTTCCCACCGAGCAGGGAGCCCGATGTGGGGCTTGATCCCAGGACTCTGGGATCATGGCCTGAGCCATGCTTAACCGACTGAGCCACCCAGGTGCCCCAGTATAAGCAATTCTTTGGTACCATCCATAGTAGATAAGCGTTTTCACCTGATGGAATATTCTCTGTACTAGGATTCCTACTTCATTGGGCATCTCATTTTATCATGTGGCAGTTCTGCTAGAGAGTGCATTCTGTGTTAAGCGAAAATCTGCCTCCCTTCAGCTTCCCTTAATCATTTCTCATATGATTTCCAGACTCTTCCATATCAGTTCAGGGTGTTTCAGTATTTAACTTATTGAGCAGCTTTAGGTCCAAGACCCTGTGCTAAGCAATATGGGGGCATCCTCTGGAGAAAATTGAAATTGCTAATGGCCTTCTTATTATGTCTTTCTCGGAACAAAACAAAACATTCCAGATGAGGTCTAACTCACATCAAGGATAGGGATAATTATTGCACTTAATCTGGAAGCTTCCATATAATAAGATTGTTTTATCTTTTTATATACTATAATGATGCTCGTTCATTTGACTTTGAGTTGAATTTCAGTTCCCAGATTTTCTTTTCTCAGGATCTGTGTCCAGCCAGTTTTTTCCATCCTGGACTTTTTTAAAACAGAAATCTTCACCATCAACCCTGGTCTTTATCTCTATGCATCCATTCATTCAATTAGTGGGTATCGAGAACTCACAGTCCCACATGCCAGTTAAGTAAGAGAAATGGCAAGCATTCTACCTTTTCTTTCATCTAGTGAAACAGACCCTCCCGGGCTGCAACATTTACAGATTCGAAACGTATGGCTCTTCTGGGTCTCCATCCTAATTGCTAAAACATGACTGCATGGGCTTATTTGTTCTATGGGAGCTTTGAAAGAGTCTAATTTTTACGGAATCTGATTCCACAAGGAACGTGAATGAAACTTCTCTAGGGTTTGGTGCTCTATTTACCACTGTGTTATAAAAAGGGTGTTTTAAAAAATTTTGAAATGGTTACTTAATTTAACATTTTTTGGGTAAAATTTAGTACATGTAGATTCATAATTATGTTCAAGGAGTTTGCAGAACAATAGTGTATATGAGGTAAATCATAGGGAGCATATACCCTCTTATATGTGGGAAGCACTGGTAATATTTAGTTTCAGGAGCTCAATTACTGTTTTGAGGCAATATGACCTTGAAGGCCTTTTAAAAAAAGAATTAATTAATTCATTTTTTTTTTTTTTAGTACATCTGCTCTGATCTTCTGACTTAGAAGGATGATCAGAAGCAGAGATTAGGCATCCTCAGTTTCATGGGGGAGGAAATGTTTCTAAGAAGCCATCTAGAAACACAGTAGACATCTTTTTTCTTACAGAGATGGTGACCCAAGTTCCAATTCTGGTTTTGTTTGTACCTTGCTTGCTATGGTAACTCATGAATGTTGTACTCACCTGACCAATACTCACCTGTATAGCACTGGAAGAAATAGCGAAGTGACGTGGTTCCAAATGCTAAGTAAGTCTTGGCTAAACCTTCAAAATTAACTAATTAATATATTGTCTGAATAATGTCAGATTGGTAATTAAATAGTAGCCATTTTGTGTTTAAGGGGTTTCATTATGATGAAGGTTAGTGATAAGAACAACCCATTCCCTAGTTTTGGATTTTAGGAAGTTATTTTGGCAAATGACAAGATTAATAGTTAGATAATGTCAAAATACACTTAAGATATTAGTCATACATGTTGATTTGGTATTTCTACCTTCATAGGCCCTATTCATATAACATCTCAGCTTTTGGTTTATTTAGTTAAACTGTGATAGCATGATAAATAGGAAAACAGATGGACATTGAATGGAGACAAGACCCTGAACTGCATGAACTATATGTGATAAATTAGTGGATAATTAAGCACAATGATGAAAGAAATATTTACACTGTGCTCTGCATTTTCTTATGCAAGTAGATTGTACATTTCCTAGAGAAGTCCCTAAGATGAATCCAGGTTTAGTGAGAAACCTTTAATTCACAGACTTTAGTTCACCGATGATTGTTTTCAGACTTAGTCGATGGGACATGTCACCCTCTTGTTTTCCCCTGTACCTCACTGACTGCTGCTTTTCAATCTCCTCTGCTGGTTGGTTCCTCCTTTCTTTTCTACTCACTTAATATTAGTGTCCCCCGAGGCTCAGTCCTTTGGTTCTCTTTGTCTTTATCTACTCCCTTGATGACCTGGCCCAGGCTTATGTCTTTAAATACTCTGTATTTAAACAACGCCCAACATTATACCAAAAACTCCCAAATTATACCCCCAGTCCCAAATCCCGCTGGGTTCTACACTTAAGGAGTGAGAAGGAGAGAGAGAGAATCTTAAGCAGGCTTCACACCCAGCATGGAGCCCAACATGGGGCACAGTCTCATGACCCTGAGATCATGACATGAGCCGAAATCAAGAGTCACACACTCAAAAGACTGAGCCACGCAGGTGCCCCTAAGAGTTACTTATTTAAGTTATCTCTATGCCCAGCATATGGCTGGAACTCATGACTCCAAGATCAAGAGTCACACACTCCATGTTTTGATACAATGTCTCCGCTGGATATATAAGAACATCCAAACATGAGTTCCCAGTTGTACCTTCCAAATCTGCTCCTCTCAGCTTTCTCATCTCAGGTGATAACAGAAAGAGCACTTTATAAGATCAGAGAGGTACCAAGGGGTTAGATTACATAAGGACTAGTAAGGACTTTGACTTTCCTCTGAGTGAGATGCAAAGACATTGGAGGGGTTTCAGCAAGGAATGAAATGATCATACTTCTATTTAAAAATACTCATCTGGAAAGAATAAATGAAACAAGATGGGATCTGGAGGAGACAAACCATAAGAGACTCTTACTGTCACAAAACAAACTGAGGGTGACTGGGGGAAGGGGGATAGGGAGAGGGTGGTGGGGTTATGGACATTCGGGAGGGTATGTGCTATGGTGAGTGCTGTGAAGTGTGTAAACCTGGCGAGTCACAGACTTGTACTCCTGGGGCTAATAATACATCATGTGTTAATAAAAAAAAAAAAATACTCATCTGGGGTGGCTGGATGGCTCAGTTGGTGGAGTGTGTGTCTCTTGGTTTTGGCTGTCATGATCTCAGGGTCCTGAGATCGAGCCCCCATGGGGCTCCGAGCTGGGTGTGGAGCCTGCTTAAGATTCTCACTCTCCTTTTCCCTCTGTACTTCCCCATCACAAAAAAACAAAAAACAAAATAAAACAAAAAACCCACCAAAAACCAAAAAGCCTCATCGGACAGCTTTGCTGAGAATAGATAGTAAGGGGCAGAAGGATATGACCAGGTATGAGATCACAGTGACTTGGATCAGGTAGTAAATGTAGAGGTGGCGTAAATGCTTACATTCTGGATATATTTTGATGGTAGAGTTAATAAGATTTCTTGGCAGGATGTGAAAAAGAGAAGTCAAGGATGATGCCAAGACTTCTACTCGGCGAGACTGGAATGATGGGGTTAACTTCAACTGAGATGGGAAAGACTGCATTTTGAGGTTGGGATATCTGTTAGACATCAAAGTGAAATATTTGAATGGGAAATAGACCATGAGTGAGGTCTAGAGTGAATATATAGATTTGGGAGTCATTGGATGTAGATAGTATTTAAAACCTAAAACCTAGGAGAGATCAGTTAAGTCTAAAATATTTAAAGGAGCGTTTCCTGTAGACTTCCAACAGTGGTTCCCAACCAGAGGTGATTCCCTGTTCCACCCAGGGAACATTTGGCAATGTCTAGAAACATTTTTATTGTCACAAGTTGGGGGAAGGGTTGCTATTAGCATCTAGTAAGTAGAGGCAAGAGATGCTTCTCTAAGCCTACAATGTGTAGGATAGCCCCCTACTGTCAAACGAAGAATTCCGTGGCCCCAAATGTTAATAGTGCCAAAGCTGAGAAACCATTGTATGGCTGGAGAAGAGAAGGTCAAGGACCCAGCCTGGGCTACCCAGCAAGACGTAAGAAGTAGGGGTGAAGAAGAGGAATCAGCAAGGGAGACAGGAAAGGGATAATCAGGCAAGTAGGACAAACCCAAAAGTTGTGGATCCTAGAAGCCAAGTAAAGAAAGTTTATCAAGAAGATGTGTCAGATGGTTCTGATTAGACATGTAAGACGAGAAATGAATATTAATTGCTGTATTTAGGGTCAGGCACGTCTTGGGTGATCTTGACAAAAGTAGGTTAGGTGTGTGTGGTGGGTGGGTCTGAGATAGAATGGAGGGCGGGGTATTGGGGACAGCCAGTGCAGAAAAGTCTTTGGAGAGTTTTTGCTGTAGAGATAGCAGTGAAATGGGGGCCGTGATCAGTCAGAGGTAAATGTCAGAGAAGTGGACATAAGGTTTGGGTGCTGATTGTAAGACCACAACCAGCAAATGAGGCAAGGGCCCCAGAACCAAAAACAAGGCAGATTTGGATGATAATGATTGAGAACACAGCTCAAGACTAAGGCAAGGTCTAGGGATCAGACATTTTGGGGTTGGCTTTACGGGTCAGAAACAGGCCTGATGGCTGGGGCCAAGCTGGACTAGACCGTCCCAAGACATGCTATTCTTTATATCCTTTTAAACAAAGGACTGGAGTTGGCTACATGAATTGCTCACAATTACTGTCTACGAAATTTCCTCTCATCTCTAACTTCTCCCTAGAAGTACTTCTTTCATGTTGCTTTGAGGATGCAGGTAAATTTTGGGGCAATGAGTGTTTGGACTATGGCAGCAGCCATTTCTCCGTGTTCCCTCCAACTATCTTTTCTACTCCCAGTCTTTCTACATGCTAATCCGATTCTTTCGTTCCCCTGCCTGAAAACTTGATAGCTTCCCATGTAGTCAAGATAAGAGTTTAGCTCCCTTGTGTGGCATACAGTGTTATCCTGGACTTAGTTCCTTCTTATGCATACCCTGCCTTGTCCTGCCATGCAGTGTGTACTAGACTTCCTGATACCCACTGCAGTGTGTGTGCGCGTGCGCACACACACACACACACACACACACACAGATGCACACACACAGAATTTAGTTTCACACCTCCACACCTGTGCTCATGCTGTTTATCTTTCTAAACATCCTACCTACTTTTCTGCGCTTGGCTAACCCCTGCTCATTGTTCAAGACTTATTTCTTTGGGGAAGCTGTATCAATTGAATTGCATTTGGCAAGTGACTAAAAATAGCAGTGGCTTTGCTGCTGTTCTGGAGTGGGAACACGAGGAAGACAGGGCTATTTAGAAGCCCATGGAGAGGAATGTCCAATGTTCCCACAATCTGTTCTTAGAATACCTATGGGCTAACTGGGCCTGGCGAGTCCTTGCCTGGTCTTTCTTAGACTCTGAGACTATGATATTGTTGCTGTCTGCTATCTGCCTTCAGTTCTAGGGACTCAAATAATCATACATTTTTGTTTCATCTGGTTCTGAAGTTTGTCCTGAGCCTTATTTTAGATGGATTGATCAGTTCCTTGACTCATCAATGGCTGATTCACATACCATTTCACTGGAACTTATATATGAGGAGCCCATTTCTTCTGGCTTAATCATTAGGGTTGGTGTGGAGGTGTAAATAGTAGGCCACGTATCCTTCTGGAAACTCTCACATTCTTGAGATGAATTACCCATATCTTTAATTCTTCTCTGCCCACTGATTATTTGTTGAAAAATAATAATTGAGCACATGGCATTTGCCAGACATAGTGCTTGGTGCTCAAAATACAGAATGAAAGAGATTCTTCGTGCTGGTGGGACTGCAGTCTAGCGTAGGGGTGGGCAAGGAAAGGGATGGAGAGGAGTGTAGGAAGTGCTTTTTAAGAAAGCATAGCTGAGGGACGCCTGGGTGGCTCAGTTGGTTGAGTGGCTGCCTTCGGCTCAGGTCGTGATCCCAGCGTCCTGGGATCGAGTCCCACATCGGGCTCCTGGCTCGGCAGGGAGCCTGCTTCTCCCTCTGCCTCTGCCTGCCATTCTGTCTGCCTGTGCTCACTCTCGCTCTCTCTCTGATAAATAAATAAAAAATCTTAAAAAGAAAAAAAAAAAGAAAGCATAGCTGAAATGTTAGGAGATTCCAGAAGAGTATGTGTTCCAGATTAGGATGTCTGGCCAGAATCTTGAGAAAGTGATGCTTGAGCTGAGTGATGAGAGAGACCGAAGAGTTAGCAGGAAGCTAAAGTGGGGATAAACCAGAAAAAAAAAAAAAGTGAAGGTAAATCAGGGGTGGCTTGAGGAGAATAGAACTCTCCAAATTTCCATCCACCCTAACTCACACCACCCCCAAGTGAATAATTAATCAGACGATATCCTGGTAGGCAAACACTGCTTTAGTACAACCCCTTTCATCTCCATCACCCCCAACTCAGGTTCTCCCAAACTGAAATACAACACAACTTCTGCAATCGCAGGTAGATTCCTATCTGAATCTCCTCCTAAAGACACTCACGAAGATGTCACTACCCCACATCCCTCATTGCAACCACCCTTCAAATTCGTTCTCGATACCAACAAATCAGATCATCCTGGGGCTCAACCAAAGAGAAGGAGGAGGGATGGGTGGAGTTAAAGGACAAGGGGAGACTCAGGGTGGGCTGAGGCTTTGGGATGAGTAAGGACCAGGAATAGGGTAGGGTATTATGTGATATTATGTGGTATATGTCCTCTGCTCTATACTTCTGAAGAACTCTTTCTCTGTCTGGCGGTTGTGTGGAGGAGAAAGTGGAGAGGCTCTCATTCACTAGGGAAGAGTTAAAGAAATAGTCCATGAAACATGATTACGAGGGTCTTGCTAAAAGCTGTGGTGATGAAGGGACATATTTAAGAAATAGATAGATTTTACAGCATCCTTATAATTATAAAAGAAATACATATTCATTGTTATGAAATTTAGAAAATATTTGGAAATCATTAAAAACCTACCAGAAATTTCAACCTCTAGTGATAAGAGCTATTCATATTGTAGAATGTTTTTTCCAGTGTATTTTCTATGTATATTCAGATAAATTATATATATTAACTGTTCTACATAATCAGGATCTAACTTTATGTACACTTTTTTCTGGTACTTCTTTTTAATTGTGTTAGAATATACATAACAAAATTTATAATTTTAACCATTTAAAAGTATATAGTTCTGTGACATTGAGTACATTCACACTGTTATGTTTTCTTGGTGCTTCTTGAGCTCTTTCTACCTGCAGACAATGCTCCTCCTTTAAGTCAAGAGAATTCTTTTCTAGCATATGTTGATTATTTCTTTGGTTCCTGTGTGTGTGTGTGTGTGTGTGTGTGTGTGTGTGTGTGTGTGTGTTTTAACCAAATTTGCATGTCCAATTTGGAGGACAGTATAACAATTTGGGTTCTAGTGGTTTCTCTGTTTTTACCCTCTTGGATGGCTTCAGAATTTAGATGTTTCCTTTGATCATGGTAAGACCTTTATTTTGGAGACAGGTCAACAAAATGCTCTACAGCTAAACCACAGTGTTAGCATGCAAAGAACTTTTGGTAGCCTTTTACCTGAAGAACTCCGTGTGGTGTGAGTGAATGCCCCCATGCTTGAATATCCTTGGTTTCCCAGGTCATCTACAGAGGGAGAGATAACATCTCTCAACAGAAAAATCATTTCCTCTGTTGGATGATGCGTGCATCTTGGCATCTGGAATTCAATGGACTGTTCTCTGTCTTAGAGCCAAGAATCTGGAAAGTGGGTGGGAACATGAGCTGTGATTCAGTCTTTCACAATGGCCCTGAAGAGAACTTATCAACACTCAGTTAACAGGCAGCAGCTCACTGAGGGTGATGATGAAGGCTGGACATGTGTGAGGATGTGAGGCAGGAAGAGGTTGGGGTTGGGAACTGTGGGAAGTGATTTCAGTGCCAAGCTCCGTGCTGGGCACATGTTTGTTGCTTATTTCTAGGTTGGACATTTCTTTACTGAGAGTCTGATTGAACCCGAGTTTAAATGACCTGTGTGTTGACTGTGGTTTTCTAATTGTTTTAGTTTTAAAAGGTTGTTAGTGAAATCAACTGAATGCTGATCCGGTACATCGACTAACCACTTCAGTGATAAGAAAAGCACAAACATTAAATACTTGTGTGTTCCAGACATCATCAGTTACTGCTACAATATTTATACTAAAGGGATAGTTCAAGCCCAACAAAGTGTTGGGAAGGAAGTGTTAGTTTTAACTGAGGGGTGAATTTGATACTCTGGAGGCAGCGGATTGTGAAGAGACAGATCAAGTTCTGGATTTAGACATTTTGAAATCATAAATGTGGGTTGGACTAGGTTAACTTGAAAGAGTCCTTCTCTCTCTAAAATTCTGGAAAGTCTCCCGTTAAAAAGTCTCCCATTATTTTTCTTGTTTAGGTCAGTGGCATCACCACCCACTTAGGTCCCTAACTAAAAAGTGTAGAGCTGTCTTTGAGTTCTCTCTTCCTCACTTCTGGGACTGGGTGGGGGGGGTGGGTCTGAGCAGGTAGAGGGAAAAAGCCAGGCTTGGACTCCAGACAGCCTCGGAGAAGTCCCACTATCTTGCAGATGTGGAGAGCTCTGTGGCCTTGGTCACATCACATCCATCTCCAAGTCTATTTCCTCATCCGTTAGAGAAAACAGGGTTAATACTACTTGCTGCTGAGAGTAGAGAAAAGTATGGAAAGCGCGGAGCTCAGCACTGTGCACAGAACAGGTCTGATATATGTTACTTATTACTGAATCAGGTTAAAGCTGAAATATTTATTTATGTATCTTTAGGGGGGTTGGAGAGGGGAGAAGGAGAGGGAGAGAGAGAATCCCTTCTCAGCAGACTCCTTGCTGAGCATGGACACTGAGGTGGGGCTAGATCCCGGGACACTGAGACCATGACCTCAGATAAAACCAAGAGTCAGACATTCAACCAACTGAGCCACCGGGGTGTCCCTGAGCCATCATCTTTTAACCAACCATCCTACATTGGATTTTTAGGTTATTTCCACCTTCCCCACTACTATAAATAATACGGAGCTAAATGTCCTACATATATACATCTTTGTGCCCCTTTTCAGATATATTTACCCAAACACTCTTAAGAAAATGTTAGGTTATTTTCAACCTTTTCCTATTACTATAGACAATACTTGGACAAACATCTTTGTACATACATCTTTGTCTTCCTTCCAATTAATTTTTTCAGGATAGCTTCCTAGAAGTAACCTCATCAGTTATCCATTGGTCAAAGGGCATGTATGTTGTAAAGATTTTGGATACATATTGTCAGTTTCTCTAGGGAAGTGTATCTTACCTAAATGGCCAATTTTAAAAATAACCTTTCCCCATAAGTGGCAAATGGCTTGTGAAAAATACTCTGGACTTTTTCTTTAACATTACTCATTAGAAAGTGTACCAGAGGGTGCCTGGGAAGCTCAGTTGGTTAAGGATCTGTCTTCTACTCAGGTCATGATCTCTGGGTCCCAGGATCGAGTCCCATGTGGGGCTCCCTGCTCAGTGGGGAGCCTGCTTCTCCCTCTATCCCACCACTTGTTCTCTCTCTTTCTCTCTCTCTCAAATGAATAAATAAAATCTTTTTTTTTTTTTTTTTTTTTTTTTAAATAGAGAGTGTATGGGGTATGAGCTGGGTCCCTCCATGTCAGCTCAGTGGCTGTGTACTAAAATACCCCAAAGAAAAATAGCCTCTCCTTTAAGGAAGTCCTGTGACATGCAGCCACACGACATTATCATGTTGTTCTAGAGGATCTCTATCATGCATTAATAGGATAAAAGGGCCAGTGGTATTTAGAAGTATACCCAAGACCCCCTGTGAAAATGCAGGGCGGGAGCTTAACTGGTGAGTTTTCCCCACCAATTTCAGCTTTTAGTCCAGCAAAATTATATGTAGACACCTGGCATGAGAAATATTGTAGGCAAACTGGAGAGCGTTCAGAGAAAAGCAGTAAAAATGATGAAGGAAATGGAGGGACTGATTTATGAGGAGAGATTAAAGAAACCAAGCACACGGAGCAGGGACCCAGAGGTGACTTCGGGGAACTGGATAACAGACAACAAATATCTGGAAGGTGTAAACCACCTACGTGAGGGTGTATTGAGCCCATTCCCCAAAACATCAGCAACGAATGGGAGGGGAATTGAAAGAGAAGAGGACTCACTGATTTATTCGGGATTGTCCCCAGGGAAAGATTAGAAGGTCTTTGACTGGAAACGTTTAGCACCAGACAACACTCAGCTCCACAGGGAGAGGATTCTAGACCGGAAAGCAAGAAGATAGACTCGCGGTTCAGATCATGCCAAACCTTGGAGCCTCTCCACGTCGTTACCTCATGGTGACCGTATAAACATACTATCTGGGGTCCCGAAGGTAAAGTAATACGGCTCATCTCTTTTTCATTTCCTGCCTTTAATGCCTCTTTAAGTTAGCAAGTTTAATCGTGTCTGAACACATGCTTCTTCAATCAAGTCTCTCCACATGGGTCTGAGTGATGGCGGGGTTGCTGACGCTATTGTTCTGGGAGACAATGGACATATCCCCGGTGTCCTTGGGTGCCTGTTCGAAATCGTGAAAGAGGATGGAGCAAAGAGCCAGTCAGGCACAGAGCCCACCAGCCCAAGACCGCAGAGGATGTCTCTCCCCAGTTAGTCCTCATAATTTTTGTCTAAACTCTCACCCCCGTCCAGACATGGAGGGACTTTTGTGTCCTCAATCATTCATGCACACCAGCGGTAGGTTCCAGGGGAGGTGGAGAACGCCCGGGAGGGCCTATTTAGGGGATATGGTCCTGATTTTGGTCTCCTTGTTCTGCTGTCAATAATAGAAAGTTAATTTGCTTGGATGTGCTCCAGGAAGTACTCAATTTTCATAAAACAGGGAACAGAAGAGTAAGGATCTCATTGAGATGAATGGTCACATGCGTACACACACACATGCACGCACACACACACTGTTTAAAGCGTTCTGTCCCTCCATGACAAGCCAACAAATATTAATAAGCAGTTGTCATCTGCTTGATGCTGGCGTTGGAGCTGTGAGCAACGGCGAAGCAGGCTTTCTGTGTCATGTCCGGAATCAGCATGGAGGCAACTCGCGGTGACAACATAAAGTGGGAAGGACAAAAGCAGAGGCTACTGCCATCTCTCATTAGGGGTGTGTGTGTGTGTGTGTGTGTGTGTGTGTGGATGCACAAGAGAGAGTCTATCTCTGTAGCATTAGCCATAGGCCAGGGCGTCTGTGCTTGTTAACCGTGTGCCTGCGGTAAGTACGGTACTGAACTCAGAGGAAGGTTGGGGAGGGTTCAGTAAATAAAACGTGCAATGTATTTAATGCGTCTTGTACAGCGTAAGCACTCATTACATGTCATGGTATCCGCTCCCTCTTCCTGCACCTACACACAGCCGCTCCTAATTCAAAGTCCTGGTGTCGGGCTCCACGCCAACTGTGGAGCCTGCTTAAGATTTTCTCTCACTCTGCCCTCTCGCCGACCCTGTTCATGCTTGCTGTCTTACCTGTGAAAGAGAGAAAGTGATCTTCTCCTCTGAAGATATACATTTTTTCAAAGATTTCATTTTTTAAAAATTTTAAAGTTTTTTAATAACATATAATGTATTATTAGCCCCAGGGGTGCAGGTCTGTGAATCACCAGGTTTACACACTTCATAGCACATGCCCTCCCCAATGTCCATAACCCCACCACCCTCTCCCTACCCACCTCCACCTGGCAACCCTCGGTTTGTGAGATTAAGAGTCTCTTATGGTTTGTCTCCTTCCTGATCCCATCTTGTTTCATTTATTCTTTTCCTACCCCTCAAAACCCTCCACGTTGCATCTCCACTTCCTCATATCAGGGAGATCATATGATAGTTGTCTTTCTCCGCTTGGCTTATTTTGCTAAGCATGATACGCTCTAGTTCCATCCACGTTGTTGCAAATGGCAAGATTTCATTTCTTTTGATGGCTGCATAGTATTCCATTGTATATATGTACCACATCTTCTTTATCCATTCATCAAAGATTTCATTTTTAAGTAATCTCCCCACGCAACCTGGGGCTTGAGCTTACGATCTTGTGATCAAGAGTCGCACACTCTCCTGACTAAGCCAGCCGCCCATTAAATAAGGTGTTTCTTAAGCTGCCAGCTATGAATTCCCAGGAGATCCATGAGTTCAGTGAGAAGTTTACATTTTTATTTTTTTAAATCTTAAAGTTTTGTTTATTTACTTACGTTTAATTTATTTAAGTAATTTCTGCACCCCATATGGGGCTTGAACTCATGATCCTTAGATCAAGAGTCACGTGCTCTTCTGACTGAGCCAGGCACGTGCCCCTAAATTTTTATTTTTTATGTTAATATTTTAATATTGAATATATTTAATGTTTCAATATTTAAAAAAGCAATTTAATCTGATTCTGGATCATATCATGATCACCTTAGAACCAAGCACTGTCATAATTTTAGTGCCCGCATTTGCATCTAGATTCATAACTAAGGGTCACAGAAGGGGACAGCTTTAAATTTTCTCTTAAAGTGCAGAATGGGTCTGCCACCCCCTCCCCCATTTTTTCCTTTATGTTTCTCAAGTTTGAGAAACTGAGCTACAGTACACACTGTACAGGTAGGGGTGGGGGAGATGGGAGGGCCTATGTGTGTGGGAGAGTCACAGGAATTCCAGAAGAAAGGAGAAACAGGAGGCAGCATCAGGTACTAGTAGTTCAGTGTGGGGTGTGAACAAGGCTGATTTGTGTTCAAAGTCTAGCTGGCTGCGACCTTGGAGCCTAGAGACCATCACAGAAATGTGGGATTTTTTTTTCCTTTTTAGAGAGAGAGTGAGGGACAGCAAACATGAACGGGGTTGGGGGAGGAGCAGAGAGCAAGAGAAAATCTTAAGCAGGCTCCACACTCAGCGTGGAGCCCAACGCCAGGCTTGATCTCATGACCCTGTGATCATGACCTGAGCCAAATTTAAGAGTCAGACACTTGCCCAACTGAGTCACCCAGGTGCTCCTGAAATGTGGACTTCAGAGAATCATTTATGTGAAATCCCTTGTTCTGTCCACCTGTCAGCACACACTCATCCCCCAACACCAACACCCCTCACTCACATAGCACAACATATGTGCAAAGGGAGTGGATTTGCAGTCCCTGTGGAAGGTTCTAGCCAGGGCATGAACTGGGGCAGCAGACGTGCCCCCAGAGTGACCTGGCCGTGGCCACGAAGCTGTCACCCCCACACTGCCACCACAAGGGAGAGACGGTGAGGAGCACTTCTGTATAAAGAGCACAGGGTCAACAGGGTCCTGCGACTCGCCTGGGAATGGCAGCGGCAGAGGACGTCTTTCCAAGAAAGCCCTAGGGCGATGGTCTGTGGGAGGTTGTCTTAGGGAGGGGTGATGTCAATTGTATAAAGTATCGAGTAATGGGATTGGAGCTGGAGCCCTGTGGACTTGGGATACCTTGCTGTAATATATCTGCTGTAACCGGCTGTCGTGGTGTACTCCCATACGAGTCTTTTTTTTTTTTTTTTTAAAGATTTTATTTATTTATTTGACAGAGAGAGAAATCACAAGTAGGAGGAGAGTCAGGCAGAGAGAGAGAGAGAAGCAGGCTCCCGCTGAGCAAAGAGCCCGATGCGGGGCTCGATCCCAGGACACTGAGATAATCACCTGAGCCGAAGGCAGCGGCTTAATCCACTGAGCCACCCAGGCGCCCCTCCCATACGAGTCTTAATGCCACCAGCTTAGCTACCTCTCCTCTGTCCCCTGGGGCAGAAAAGGCCCCAGAGGCACAAGGCTCCGCTCCATGGACCTACTGTCCCATGGGGTCCTAAGAGCCTAGGAGCTCCCCACTTTTGGAGAGAGCCCACGGCAGTGCACACTCCTGGCTGACCGAAGCGTGGCCTGGAGAGCGGCAGGGAGGGAGGGAGACCAAAGGATTAGCCTGGTTGAGTCTCAATTTTCTCATCAGAAAAAGAGGAGTAATTGTGAGGCTATAGGTAAACCACCTAGTCCAGTTTTCGCCAGCCAACAAGTTATATCTATTGTCATAATTTAAATTCAGCAATGGATAGAATGGTGGTGGGGGGAGCCCTGCTTTCAGCCCAGAGAACACAGAGAGAAGAAAACATTAGTTGCTCGGCGATTGGAGCCTTTTTACTTCACCTGCTGCCCTGAGGCTCTCTAGCCCCTCTGTTGAGCCAGTGGTCTGTCTGCTTAGATAACTCTTTCTCTATTTAGATAACTGCCTTTTCTATCCACCACACGTAGGCCACTGATGTGCTCGCTTGTAGGGCATGAGACTGTTGGGGAGAAAGGGTCGCTCTCAGTTTCTTGGGACTGGCTGTGCCAACTTCTCCTCTCCAGCTTTTGAACATGAATGGATCTGTCTGACCAAATAATCCCTTTCCATTTCCAGTCTGTAGCTGATTAAGGTGAACTTAAACTCTGTAGGTAGTAGATTTTAAATATATGCCTAGGGACTGGTATCTGTGTCTAAGAAATGTGGCATATCACCTTCTGAAGGGTCTGGACATTCAGGGTCTAGGTCATCCTGACTATATGACCCAGGCCTGGCGCATTCAGGATCTGGGCCTTGCCTTCTTCATGAGCAAACTCCTCAGCATTTTCAGTTGGCCCACGAATGCATTACAAGGGTACCGGGGTCGTTTATGATTTCTTAAAGGTCTTGGAGCTGACTGCAGTATTCTTAGGAAGGCAGCTCTTTGAACCCTCACTTTCAGGGAGCAGGTATTAATTTGAGGATCATTTCTGCCTTTAAATTCACCTTTTTCTCTTCTCTTTCTGCCTTGGGGTCTACTCCTTGTTGGTATTTCCATGATACAACAGGAATAAGAGGAGGTGAGCACCCTGTCTACAGTGGTCAGGAAAATCTTTGCTGCCTTTGGCTAAATTGTAGTTACTGTGAATGATGAGTTTGCCCGAATTTAAGCCTGCCTAGGAGTGTTCAGAGACGGGACTATAGTGGCCTGGAGAAGCATTAGGAGGATAGAGAACATGAGACTGCGGAATTCCTCTTTACAAAGCTGCCTTTCCAGACCAAGGCTCAAGGGCCTTGCAGTGGTCTTATGTGCCTGGAGAAAAATGGAAACACCTTCACAGGGGAGCTCCCCAGCACCGCAGACTCCTAGGTATTGCTGTGACTGTTGACAGGATGGCCAGCTCTGAGCTCCAGCCCTCTTCTCCTCTCCTTCGATCCCACTCAGTCAGACTCAAGGGAGGGCAGGAGCGTGTCTGTGATGAATCAAGAGTCCCAAGAGGGATACTGACGTGTGCTCCTCTTCTAAGGCCACCTTAGGTCCTGGAAGCGCCCATGGAATTTTATCTGGACAGAGCTGGTTCTAGAGTCTGAGGCAGAGAAGCAGGAGGTAGATTTTCTGCAGCCCGAGTTCTTCTTTTAAGTGTTTTTGTACAGGTTGAAGGATCAGAAAAACCTGAAGTTAATGCACTCAGTGTTCTTACCAGCTTCTTTATGGAAGCAGGCAGGCACATTTCCAGGAAGGACTGGGGAGGGGAGCAAGTATGTGGGAACTCTGTACTTTCTTTTTTTTTTTTAAAGATTTTATTTATTTATTTGACAGACAGAGATCACAAGTAGACAGAGAGACAGGCAGAGAGAGAGGAGGAAGCAGGCTCCCTGCTGAGCAGAGAGCCCGATGCGGGGCTCGATCCCAGGACCCTGTGATCACGACCTGAGCCGAAGGCAGAGGCTTTAACCCACTGAGCCACCCAGGCGCCCCAACTCTGTACTTTCTGATCAATTTATCTGTAAACCTAAAACTGCTGTAAAAACATCTATTAGTTAATGAAAATGAAAAACTACAGTTGGTAGTACAGTTGGTAGTACACTCTAACAACTATCAATCACTTATCTATATTTGCTCCCTTTTCCGTTGTTACTGAATCAAAACTCACTTCATAATATTAATTAAAAAATAACTTGTACTCTTTCTCGTCATGTCTGAAAGCAAATGTCCAGACCGCTTTTTGACTTAAAGGGTTTGTTGTCAGTTATAGGGGAATAGAAGCACGTTAGAATTTCTTTCTATAATTTGTAGAATATTACAGAATTCTTAGTGCCCTGGATTCTGACATCTAGCTCTTTCCTTGCTGCTGCAGTGGCCACAGGATGGCCGTTTGATTTCCAGTGACTGGCTTTTATTGACTGTCACGTCACCCTCCTTACTAGTTAACATTATTCGTCTTCTTGGTTATGATCTGCCTCACTTTGTCTGGGTCTCTGCCAGAGTGGGTGCACTGGTTGGAGAATGAACAAGTGAAACCCAAGAGTTGAAGCCAGTTTGGAGGAGAAATTTGAACCTGAGTGGTGCTATCGGCAGAACGCAGACACTTTTGTCAGGCAACTGGAGATAGGGATGTTCAACTTGTTGATTCATTGAAAAATTATTACCTGAGCATGTACTATGGGCCTGCTACCATGTGGATGCTCTAAATAGAGGTTTGGCTTTTAGCCTTTGATGCCCAAGCCTGGGAATAGAACCTCCAGGCCATGGTCTCTACTAACTTCTGCCTGCCGATTTGCTGTGTGGTTAGGATCAGTCACCTAGTGTCTCTGTTTACTGAGTAGGCTAGCCAATAGCCTGTCACCTTGCAGGGAAGTTGCAAGGATTAACTGGCATTTACAGAGTGCTTTGAGATCTGAGATGAAAGGACTATGGCTTGTGCCAAGTCACACGATTGCAGTAGCAAGTCAAGGACAAATGATTTGGGCTTGTGACAGACTTTGAAGATGAAGAGAGATTAAGTCTTACGACTTCTTTTAGCTCCTGGCCAGCAGTGACCAGTGGTGCCCCTGAGCTTTCCTGGGACCGCTGGAGTTTTGTCTCAGGAAGTTCCATCGGCACTCAACATTTTTAATCTGCATGGTTTCCAAAAGAAAAACCAAAGTAGCTTGCTACGTTAGAGGAGCTCAACATTCCTGAACCTATAGGTAAGGGAAGAGGAGGAAGGCACAGAATAGATTTTTCTCTGACATTCTCACCCCTGGATTTATATTCAGTTATTTACTAATTGCAGGAGCCAGTGGATTCTACCGAAGGGTAGAGCAGCTCCCTCAGCAAAAGAAAGCTGAGTAGTAACTAACCCAAAGGGTGGTTTGAAGCATCACTTTGCTTGATGTTAGAATTAGAAATATATTCTAAATCAAATCTAAATTGAATCTCTGAGAACATGGTAAAATTGCTTTACATAAAAACCAAAATACCTATATCCTGTGCCTTTCTGGACTTTCTGTCCCTAATGAGGACCCAGAGGACCCACTGCCACAGGTGCAGAGCCTCCCGCAGGGTCCTTCCAGGTTCCCAGGCCCCCATTGGAATGGAGACTGAAGCAAGGTCATATCTTGGAGGAGCCTTCTGGGCCCGGGGTAGCAAAACTGATGTGGGGTCCAGCCTAGATAATCTCACTTGAAAGGAGTCTGCTCTATCAGAGTTTTTCAAAGCCTGCTCGGGACTGAAAATTTGAAATGGACTTTAATGGGGTTTGGAAGAGAAAATGATGCTTCCTGCCTACCCATGCCTTACATGTGGGGTCTAGAGTCACTGTCCAACTTGTTCTAACCCAGGGACAGGCCAACACAGGAGGATGAGCGTTCAGGCAGCGGGTGCCTTCTGATTTCCCCCTGCTTGGGAAGTTTTCCTGTGGACATTCAGATGCTGCTCCTGATTTAGAAGAACGGGATCCTGAAGGTAGTACACTCAGATGGGAACTGGATTGTGGCTACATGCATAACTGTTCTAAAGAAGCCTACGTGCATAACTCTGTTCTAAAGAAGACCATCGAGTTTTCACTTTCCTAATTCTAGAAGGGAGGTGAAAATTGTCTTTTGTCTGCTCTTTTCAAAACCTGACTGGGTGGAGGGGAACACCTGGATGGCTCAGTTGATTAAGCGACTGCCTTTGGTTCAGGCCATGATCCCAGGGACCTGGGATCGAGTCCCACATCAGGTTCCTTGCTCAGCAGGGAACCTGCTTCTCTCTCTGCCTCTGCCTGCCACTCTGCCTGCTTGTGCTCTCTCTCTCCCTCTCTCTATCTGAAAAATAAATAAATAAAATCTTAAAAAAAAAAACCTGACTGTGGGGACAGAGACAGTTGTCTGGTCTTGGTCCCTCCCTGCATGCCTGTATCTCCTCCACTTCATTTGCTCGGTCTGAGCATCTCTGTGGGATTCAGAGTGTACATGGGTTAGTATTAGCCAGGAGGTGAGGCGTGTTTCACGGCGATGGCATCCCACTTTTTATTATAGAAACAGGTTAATGAGGCTTTTGAAAAACACAAAGCGTAGGTGATTTTAAGTCAACAGTATGAAGACTCATTGAGACCCATTTCTGGGCACTCTTATCACTCTACGAAAATCACTAGTGTGCTAAGCTTTACATGAAAGCTATAATTCTGTGCCTTGCCAAGGGGCATGGACATTTCTGAACAACACAGTTTGCATCCGAAAGATCGGGGCTGAGTGCCAAGTGGACAGAGCGCCCCACCAGACTGTGAGTGAGGCTGGGAGGAAAAGTGTTCATTTGTGGGGCGCCTGGGTGGCTCAGTCATTAAGTGCCTGCATTCAGCTCAGGTCATGATCCAGGGTCCTTGGATGGAGCCCTACATCAGGCTCCTTGCTCAGCAGGAAGCCTGCTTCTCCCTTTCCTGCTCCCCCTGCTTGTGTTCCCTTTCTCACTGTGTCTCTCTCTGTCAGATATAAAAACCTTTAATAAAAAAAAGAGTGTTCATCTATTTTTTCAAATCTTTGCAGTAACTCACAAACAGGCAGGCCATTCAGTGGCATAATTTGGTTTCCCATTTCTTTTCTTTCTTTTTTTTTTTTTTTTTTTAAGATTTTATTTATTTATTTGACAGAGAGAGACCAAGCAGGCAGAGAGAGAGAGGAGGAATCAGGCTCCCTGATAAGCAGAGAGCCCAATGCGGGACTCGATCCCAGGACCCTGAGATCCGAAGGCAGAGCCACCCAGGCACCCCAGGTTTCCCATTTCTAATTAGAGATATGATAAGTACCATAGTAGTTTGATCCAAAGTTCTGTCCCAGAATGTCCCAGATCTCGGCAGGGCTTTTTTTCCAGCGGCACAACAAAACTTTACCGGATTTGGGGACTATTTCCAGTTTTCTATGCGGGGCTTTCTGAAGTCATGTGATTCCTTGAGGAAAGGTGCTTTGTGAAAACTACCTTGTTTTAGGGAAATAATATTATTCAACTTTCATGCTATGTCTTTCTCCATTTTGTGCATTAATATTGCCCTAGGTATATATAGAATTGCATGGTTTTTAAGCACTGTTTCTATATACATTTACTGTTTTTTTTTTATAGTCCCTGAAGATTGTCCCCAGTAGTTTTCTATAGATCTTGTTTTTGTTATGTCTGATTCTAAATTTATCCAGAGACGACTGTGGTTTGATGAGTTTAAATCATAGGAAGGACAAGTGCCAAATTAAAGGCTTGTTGGTAATTCTTTCTTTCTCTCTCTTTCTTTCTTTCTTTCTTTCTTCCTTTCTTTCAGATGCTAGGTAATTTTAACTCTCCCCTCTTCCCTGAGGGGAATAGATTTTTATAAAAAAGTGTATTTAAAAATATTTTTGATGCACGACTTCTGAAGTCAAAGCGCTACAGCGTAAGATGGGGTTGAAAGAATAATTTGCAAGAGAAACATAAAAATGAGAGATGAATATGTTCAGACCTTAGCTTCAAGGCCTTTGTTCTCTAGAAAATTAAAACTGCCACATTTCATTTCCTTAGGCCCGGTTGTCTCACACAGCTGATACGTCTTTGTTATTTAATTATAGGCCCAAGGAGTCACTGGAGAGAGAGGGCATTTGGTCTCAGTTGCTTTTGTTTATTGGCTGTGGTCAGGTTGGAGACCTCTGGAAAAGAGGAACTTTCCAAGAATAGCAGATTTTAGATGTCACTTTGTTGCCCTATTCAAAGGACTGGGTAACTGACCTAGAGCGCGGAAGCTGCCTGACTTGCAAGTAGAGCGTACTGAGTGTCATTATCCCGCGTGCGGAGTTCAATATGAAACTAGCTGGGCTCTCCTGGAAAAAATCTCCCAAGATGGAGCTGGGAGGAAGTGTGGTTTGTCTAGCCGGTTGGACTGACATCATTAGAGTCTTGATTTTGAGAAGAATGATAAAATACCAGGGTCCCATATCTATTAAATTTATAGGTTTGTCTGGCTGTGCGTTCGTCTGGTAAGAGAGTGAATAGGTTTTATGCGATTTCCCCCCAAGAGTTGCAACCTTGAAAAACTGAGGAGGACCCTTTAGTGGTGGCTCAGTCTCCTGCTCTGTGGACTGGCTCCTACAGCTTCTCATATATGGTCCCTGCCGTGGGGGATGCCAGCCCCTATGAGGACAGCTCTGATTTACTGAGAGCTGGAGTGGGAAGGAGAGCAGGAGATTCCCTCAGATCCCTCAAGGCGGGTGGAAGTGAGTAAAGCAGGACCCAGGGTGGGGCTGGGGGCTGGGGGGCATGGTGGTGACTGGGAGGCACATCCCCTTTGAGAAGGGGTCATTTCGCTATCTCCAGGGTAAGCTTTTCTGAGCAACCATGCAGCTCAGTGCCGAGGTGTGTGTGTGTGTGTGTGTGTTAAGTAAGCTTTCTGCCTAATGTGGGGCTTGAATTCATGACCCCAAGATCAAGAGTCACATATTCTACTAACTGAGCCAGACAGGGCCCCCTGGGTGTATATATATATTGAGATGTCAACAACTAATTCAGAACCTTAAAGGATATTGAAGAAATCCCATGAAAATGCTTGTAAGGGCAGATATGGGGGCCTCCTTTGGTTTGTCACCTGTCTGGCAGAGTAGTGTTTGACATCAAGAGGAAACTCAATGCTCCATTTTTATAACATATATTTGACATCAACATTTTTCCTATTAAAAAATGAAATCTTGCAGATATTATAACTAACAAGCATGATTTAAAAAAAAATGAGTATTTTGCCTTAACTGTAATACGTAGGAGAGACAACAGGAAGGAAACTTATAATAAAAATGTGTATTTTAGTGTGCAAATGCTCAGCTGTGACTGTATTAGAAGTTGAAAAAGCCACTCTACATTTCTAGAATGTTCCCTAGGGGGCAAGACTGTCACCATTGAAAGCCCCATTGCCAGAAGCTTCTGATTCATATGAGTCCGATGTTGCTTCCTCCAAATTTTTACTCATCTGTCTTGGTCCTGCCCTGTAGTGCCACACATCAGATTCAATGTTGCATTTATGGGACAACTTTTAAACCATAGGAGAAGTTTCTTTGTCTCTCCTCACACTGTATACTCTTCTCATGTACAGGTCTTCTCTGGCCAAGCCTTTCCAATTTTTTCAGCCATTCCTGACACAGGTGCCCTCCCAACCCCCTCCTCCGTGAGCCCGACCTCTGTTCTTCTCATTCTCCTGGGTCTGGACCCCACCTGGTCCTGCAGCCATCCTCCAGAGTAGGACAGTTCTGTCTGGGCTGCTTTGCCCTTCCTCACCTCCTCTCCCAGCCAGGGAACTTTTGCAGCCACCCCTGGAGAATGACTGGGCCTGCTGTGTTCTGGGTGGCAGCCAAGGCCATCTTGATGTCACAGTGACTTAGGAAATAAGACCTGCTTATGAGTGTTGGTAGGAATGACCATGTTGCATAGTATGGAGCCTTCCATCATGTCATTGACCTGTTTCTCTCTTATCTATGCCTTCTTCCTTCCTGTGAAACCTCAAAACTACATCCTTCCTTGATACAGAACAATTTAATTTTCACTTCTGGAGCTTTGGTCCTGGCCAATGTAGAGCCTAACGAGCTATCTTGAGCTGCCATAACAAAATGTCATAGACCGGGTGGCTTAGAAACAACAATAATAGTGGCGCCCGGGTGGCTCAGTGGTTAAGTGTCTGACTTTAGCTCTCCCTTCAGAAGTCTCCCTGACTTCTGCTTCTCCCTCTGCCTCTCCCCCTACTTGTGTGTGCTCTCTTTCTCTTTCTTTCCCTCTTAATAAATAAATAAAATCTTTAAAAAACCAAACATTTATTTCTCACAGATGGGCCCAGGTAGTCTGAATGATGATCCAATCTCAAAAGATGAGCAGGAGGTAGCCAGGTTAAGGAGGAGGTGAAGAGAGTCTCAGGGAGAATAGGGAACAGGTGTGAAAGGATGGAGTGAGACCTGAAGCACATTCCAAAGAAAATCAGCCGTGGGTGTGCACCAGTGGCCTGCTGGGGGTGTGGCAAGGTCTCTTCCTTGCGAGCTCCGTGCCTCTCATTGGATTTTTATCTTAAAAGTAAAGGCCCAGGTGACTTGCTTGCAGTATTGGTTCAGTGAAGCCTTTCCCTCTAACATCCAGAGCTTCATTTTCCCCCTCTTCCCCTTGAATCGCTCCTCTTCCTCTTCCTGCTATCTTGGCAGCCCATAAGGAAATGGAAATAGGTCAACAGGCTCTTCTGAGAGCTGATCCCAGAGTTAATAAAAATCAGGATCCTGGGTGGTGGGTGTACTTAAGGGAGAGCTCCTCTTGATCATTGTCTTTTCTGGTGATTTGAAGCTGGGGGGAGCCTGCTTCAAATCATATATTCCAGGTCCACCATTTCCGCTGCTTGGTGTTGGTGTTGTTCTGGAACCTTTTTGAGCCTCAGCTCCCTTCCCTGTAAAATGGGAATAGGAGAATATATACCCCATAGAGATGAGAGAATGAGAGAATGCCTGATGTAGCAAAAGCATTCAACAAATGGTTGTCTTTGTCTTAATTCACATTAAAACTTAAAATCCCACTCACTGAATAGGGAGTTGGTGGCTGTAGAACTTTTTGCCTATCTGGAAAAAAATAGTTGAGAACTGAGTAAATGTGAGAAGGGATGAAGGAAATCCCTTAAGAAAGTCCGGTGTCACCGTCTCTCTGTGTTACCAAAATAAGAAAGAAAAAATGAAGCTGTTATAAGGAAGTTGCTGGCCTCGGTGTCCCCCTCTATAAAATAAAGGTCTGATTAGATGATGTTTTAAGTTCCTTTCAGGGTTGAGGTGCCTGGTTGGCTCAGTGGGTAAAAGACTCTGCCTTCAGCTCAGATCATGATCTCAGGGTCCTGGGATCAAGCCCCACATCCGGCTCTCTGCTCAGCGGGGAGCCTGCTTCCTCCTCTCTCTCTCTCTCTGCCTGCCTCTCTGCCTACTTGTGATCTGTCTGTCAAATAAATAAATAAAATCTTTAAAAAAAATTCCTTTCAGGGGCAGGTGGCTCAGTCAATTAAGCCTCTGCCTTCGGCTCAGGTTATGATCCTGGGGTCCTGGAATTGAGTCCTGCATCGGGCTCCCTGCTCAGGGGGGACTCTGCTTCTCTCTCTCACTCTGCCTGCTGCTCCTCCTACTTCTGCTCTTGCTCTGTTAAATAAATAAAAAGAATATTTTTTAGAAAATTCCTTCCAACCATAATACTTTATTCATTTCGTTTTCCAGAGTCATTGCTGCATCTTCATCATTAACGAGAAAGAGTCAGGACTTCTAAATGACGGTTGCATATTCGAGACCCCAGAAAGCTTTGAACAACTCCTGATGTCCAGGCCCCAAGCAGACATATAAAATCAGAGTCCCTGGCAGGTTGGTGGTGTTATGGGGCAGTCAGGACTGAGGGCTTAGTAAGTCTTGTCTGTAATTTCCAGCTTCTAGCATCCTTTATAGTCAGTCACCTCAACAGGAGAATTAGATGTCACAAGTTAATATCACAGATGGCTTTTGTTGTTTGTTTTGAAATCTTTGTTTTTCTCCTGAAAGTGAATAATTAGGCTTCTTGAGGGATGTAGGTAATTGCTAGTCCTTGAGTTTCCTTTACCAAAATATTCCTAGCATAAAGACATATGTTACCAATTATGTTTCTAATTAGAATGGAAATGTGTGTAAAGCTCTTTCATAGAAATGCATACTAAATCTGTTTTAGAGAAACTTACTTGTAAGATTTTTTTTTTTTCTTTTCACTCCGTTCCAATTCGGGCTTTGGCTCTCATTCAAAAGAAGCCACTACAATGAAATATTTTCTGACACTATGTGGAAATAGCTGTCCTTGATGTGTGTGTCTTTATTTATGTCAGGGTTCCTAACAAATCCCACAAATAAAACCTGTTTTTTCAATGAAAAACACTTCAAAATGGGAAGAGGGATGTATGTCATGTTGACCTAAAATAGCATGAGCATAATGAGCCCAGCATGGAAGGGGCTTTAAAGGCTCAAATCTTCATGGGAAATACTTGCTGATTTTACTTCACTATAATTGGAGGAGAAAATATAGTGGCATTTTAGCATGATAATTTCTTAATGTATACTTATTGAACTTCAGTATGTGTGGTCTGGTAAAAATAATTTCATAGAAAAAGAGGCCATGAATCATATGTATGTGTATAAATTTAGGGAATAACAACTATACACATTAATTTCTGATTTACTTTTTTTTACTGAGAGGTACCTGGGTGGCTCAGTGGGCTAAGCATCTGCCCTCAGCTCAGGTCATGATCAGGGTTCTGGGATCAAGCCCCAAATTGGGCTCCCTGCTCAGTGGGGAGTCTGCTTCTCCCTCTCCCTCTGCCCCTCCACCCTGCTCATGCTCTCTCTCTTGCTCACTCTCTCTGTCTCAAATAAATAAATAAATAAATATCTTAAAAAAATATAAGTAGACATTCTTCTTTGATTTCCATCATTATTTTAAGGACTACATAATATTCTCAATTATTAATGTATCAGAACCTACTTAACCAATCTCACTTGGACATTTAGGATCATTTTCAATTTTCCTATGCTGTAATGAACAGCCTTGTTCGTATATCTTCTTGTCTTTGTACAATTATTTCCTTAAGATAAATTCATAGAAGTGGAATTGTTGGGTCAAATAGGCTTTGTAATTTTAAGGATTTTGCTATGTTTTGCCAGATTGTATGGAAGCCTATATCCATTTGTACTGCTCTGGGCCCAACTGTTTCTTGTTCCGCAAATTTTATTTATTTTTAAGATTTTATTTATTTATTTGACAGAGCCACAGCGAGAGAGGGAACACAAGCAGGGGGAGTGGGAGAGGGAGAAGCAGGCTTCCCACAGAGTGAGGAGCCTGACGTGGGGCTCGATCCCAAGACCCCGGGATCATGACCTGAGCCAAAGGCAGACGCTTAACAACTGAGCCACCCAGGCGCCCAAATTCTTTTCAACAAAAGAGTAATATGAAATCCAAACTGAAACTCTTCCTTCCTGTCTCAGCAAATAACTTCCAATCCCCCAAGCTCATTCCGCAAAAAGGTAAAACGCTGGGACAGCTGCACACTTGTTGAAGGAACAAGAGTGGAGACCAGGGGAATGCAGAGGAGAAAGAGGTTGTCAGCAGCAGACTGTGAAGAAATGAAAAATTTTTTTCACTTGTCATGTTCTGACCCAACTTCTGGGACAAGACGCTTTCTCCCAAAAAAAGAGGTGAAGTTTGAAAGAAACAAAAGCTAGAAATTCCACTTAAAATTCCGCTGGGGCTCGTATTTCAGATTGGCAGTGCTGAGGCTTTCCAGATGGCTTTGTCTATTCTTTTGAACCTACCTTTTGATCTTATTTAAATTTCCTCCTCGTTTCACCTGTTCTGGGTTTATTGCTTGGAAAACAAGCAGGTGAACATATTAGGTCCTCCTTAAGGCACTGCTAGACCACAGGAAACTCATGTTCAGGTCAGGAATCGTAGAACATGACTCCATGCTCCACATTTATGGGCAAGTTAAACAACAGGGAATTTTATGCTGGGATTTATGGCACAAACTTGTAGCAGGCACACTGTGAGGTGGGAGGGGAATTGAACCAAGGAAAATCTCTGCCTGTAATATTGATTCAAGATCTCCAATTGATGGAAAAAACATGTCAGGATTTTATTCTGGAAATTGCCTGTGAGTTAGACAAGGGGCAGGAAAACATAAATATTATAAACACATCACCTCTCCTTCCCCCATATATTGGTTCTCCTCTTTCAGATGAGGCCATTTCTAGTTTTCTAGTCAGTCTGTATACCAAAATGATCGAAAAGCACATAATTAGCTGCTTCGGCAAACTTTATCCCTGTTAATTTCCGGGGGTGGGGGGAGCGGAGAACAGAGGAGCATGTGTCAGATTGAGGGGACAAGACTTCTACATTCTCTAAAAAATTGACCTACACTGTATGTATCCGTCCTTACAGCCCATAAAAGCCAGCACAAAAGAGAGCACCAGCTGGAATCATTCAGGGAAGGTGATGCCTTTCAATGACCCAGCTAGCAGCAGGTGAAATATACATTAGGGGTTCTTTTGTTCCTCAAATAATACTTATTTTCAGTGGGAAACAATATGGTTCTTCTATAGTCAATAAAGAGCAAATTCAGGGTGTTTGCTCTTCGGCCAGCGTGGCTGATGATTTTTGATGACTCTAGCATCACCCATCACTCATGGAGCTCAGAAAACATTGGACTCAAATACTGGAAGACATGGGTCCTTGTTTGGCAGATCAGATTCTTTAGACCCACACTGAGGTCCAGAGGCACGTAGCCTAAGGGCCAGAATAATTTCAAAGTCTTGGGTTGCTGGTACACTGGTTGTTTGGAAAATGGCTTCACTGGACTTGAAAGGCTTTCTTTGATCCTTGTTCATTTGTTTAGCTATGCTCCCATGTTTATGGTCCAGGAGGATTTGAGTACATTGTCTTGTTTCTCCTAGGAACATCTTTGCTTAGGAGTTGTAATTGTTTCCATTCTAAATACAGATGGGTGCTGGTGGTGGATAGATGGGGGAGAAGCAGCAAGCCCCTACCTTGTCCATTTGCCTTGGGGGTTCAAGGACTCCAGGAAAGGTCAACAGTGTTCAATGCTGGGAGAAATCAGACTGTCTGCTCCTTGAGGGGGCCTTGCTGGTTCTGTTCTCTACTGTTCTCTCAGTGTCCGGCTGACAATAGGATCATAATAAGTGTATCATGTTGCCTGAGACCAAGCAGTGTAGTGGGGAATGAAACCACTGGTTTTGACAACAGCGAGAAGGAAAGCATTAGTTTCCTTTGAGGAGAGATGCTCAGGGGCTTAAGAATATGAAAAATGGTTCCCACTGTTAATTTCTTCTTTTTACCTATGTGCATTGCAGGTTGGAAGGGGGCAAGAGGTAGCTTGTTACTTGAATTACATGGGTCATCTTTGCTGAGGAGTTGGCGTAAACTCAATTTCAGAGCCAAAGGGCTTTCCTCCATGCTCTGTTAAACACAGAATAGGGAGTAGGATCTTAACTGAAGAGGAGATGCATGGCTTAGAGCAGGGGTTCTTGAACTTGAGCATACATCAAAATCACCTGGAGAGCTTGTTGAAACAGATGACGGGGCCCTGATTTTGGAGTTTTCTGACTCAGTGGGTGTGAGGAGGACCTGAGAATGTGCATTTCTGACAATTTCCTGGGTGATGCGTATACCGCACCCCCCCCACCGCCTGCACCCCGTCCCCCTACCGCCCCGAGACCAATCTTTGAGAGCCAATGGCTTAAAGGAAAAAGCACTCACACTGAAGTCAGATAAAGCTAGAATACTGTCTTGGTCATTGACATTGGTCATTGACTACTGACCTTGGTCAGGTCAACTTTGCTCAGCCTCATTTACAAAATAATGACAATATCCCCTGCACAGGCCTATAGTGAGGACAAAATAAAATAAAGGGAGTAAGATGGCTGGCCCACTCCAACGATTGACACCTTCTGCCCTCAGTCCTTTTGTGGGATCCTCATACAGAGCAGTGTCTGTGGGTTTATGTCTGTGTGAGCTGGGTTTCTGCTGTACTAATTTTACATTACCACTTATTTATAAATCCCAAGTATTTTCACCATTACTAAACATTTATGATGTGAGTGACACAGTGTGAGATGATTTTTACATTACATAGGACATTGAAAATATTTCTCTTTAACAAATGAGGGTAAGTGACTTGCACACAAACCCACAGCAAGGAAGGGGCAGAGCTGTGTTCAGACAAGGGCCTCCTCCCCACCAGCCCCTTGACTTCTGTGTGAGAGTGGTTCCTGGATTCTCTATGGGCAGAAGATGCCAGGATGGTTAGGTCCTTTTCTCTAATTCCTCACTCACATGGTACATCTGTCTATGTAAGAAGCATATCTGAGAGAATTGAGCAATTATTCTGAGAATGTGAGTGAAAGGGGTAGGATCTTTTGTGTATCTTTTAAGCCAGACCCTGTCTTATTCTTCCCACCATGGTGCATAGAGCTCAGCAAATGTTCGTGGTATTAGCAAATGAAATAAAGGCTCAGATCGAATGGCAATCTCCCTGGGCCTTGATAAGTACTGGGCTTCCTCCTTAAATGATCACCATGGCTTGCCTCTTTACCATTCATACACAACCAACTGATACTGATACCCAAACAGTTGAATAGTTTTTTAGGTCTTGGATTTGGAAAATGATAAGCAGTTGTTATTAACTTCCCTTCTCTGGATAATTTGCACTCCTGGTGTGATTTACCAGACTCATTTGAAAAAGCAAATCAGGGATCCCTGCCGTGAAGAGACCCAGTCTGATTACTTACAGGTAAAGTTTCAGCTCCACTCTGCTAAGATTACCTGAATCCTTTGATACTTAAATCTTGGGCCCTAGAGAGGTAGTTCTCAAACTTTAAAAAAAAAAAAAAAAAATTAGTCACTTACTCCACGATCCCTTGTTCTTCCATAACAATCTCCAGCAAATCAGAATAGAAAATTGCTGTGAACAAGGCAGGCCACAGGGATGGGCTATCAGGGTGGCAAGGCTGCAAACAGCAGGCTTGGGCAGGGCTGCGGAATGGCAGTCATCCAAAGATGCATGGCAAATTGCCGACCCCTGCTAGCTGGCATTCCTGAGGGCAGCAGTGATCTCCCCACGGAGATGTCTGCAAATAGCAGTCAGGGATGAAGTGGGGGCATGTGGATAGTGGTCTGAAAAGGTGGTGGTCGTTATGCTACTTTTATCATATGCACTGTAGGTCACGGCTTCCAACCTCGATCTCACTCTTTTGTCAACACCAAGTGTTCCAAGGATAAGTTTTAGTTGTACCACAGATATCTGGGGAAAGAATGACTTTTTTTTTCTAAAAAATAACAATTTCCCATATGCGACACTCAGCCAATATGTATCAGTTAATTACTGCCGGTGTCTGTTCTAAATGGTCAGCACTTGTAGTTACCTATGGTTGAATATTTTGAATATCACATAACAGTAACATACAGTTACTACAGATAACTGTAATAGAAACCACTAAAGCAATTTTTATTTCTACATTTTGCAATACCAGTGGGGTGATGACATGGCATGATTTTCTAACATTATGCCAACATTGTACTCTTATTTGCTATTGAGCTGGGGACAATGGGTTACATGGTGATTATACTTCAGCTACTAGACTCAGAAAATGTCCAGTGGTGTGACACAGGCCAGGAGAGGCACAAAAGGAAGCACTGGCTTTAGCTCAGAGTCCAGTCAGAAAACTCTCCAGCTGTGCAAGCTCCCTCATTCTTATCTTCCACTTCCAGGTCATAGGCAGCAAAGCAAAGCAGACAAGACCCAGGGTACTCAACAGAGAGAGAGTCCTTTCCCTGACTAACACATAAGGCAGGCAGCCAGTATTTTATGGGGGCTATTAGAGAAAAATAATTTTCTGTAGAAATCAGTTGGCAAAGGTAACTCTTAAATTGAACTTCTATCAGTTGCATGGCATATGAAGAGATGAAGAATATTTGAAAATAATTGAAGGAGCCTTGATTCAAGGTAACATTCAGCACAGACTGGCATAGGACGAACACACTCTGTGCCACAGTGTCAGATCCACAGAACCCGGGAGGAGAGCCATCCCATCCAGGGCCATCCAAGCACTCGATTGTTGTGTCCATAAACTGTCCCTTGACCACCGCTACCAAGCTGGTCCCATGCTCCTTGTGCTATCCCAGCCTGGCAGCATGGAACATACAGGCAATTTCTCGGACAAGGTCTTTACACTAACTGAAACAAGTAAAGTAAGATGCCTTTTCTCTTTTTAATAGAACTGAATGAAAAATTGAATTCAGTACCATGTAAATAAGCAAGGTAAATACACTCATTTCTCCAAGAATATAAGAAGAGAAAATGGCATTTCTAAAGTATACATTTATAGCTAAATTTGGACTCACATATATGAGGCCATAACTCTCTCATGAATTATTTGCTTGGAGGATCTGTCACATTGTACCCTGGCTTCAATTCCTGAGAGATCTTTGGAGGCAAAACACAAAATCATAGTATGTCAACTAATTTTTTTTGGATTACTTTTAACACAGGTGGAATATTTTTCTAGTTTAACTCAACAGACACTTATTGGACTGTTGTTATATACTTGGAATCATGTTAGCTGATAGAAAGATAGCTGATAGGGGCTCCTGGGTGGCTCAGTGGGTTAAAGCCTCTGCCTTCGGCTCAGGTCATGATCTCAGGGTCCTGGAATCGAGTCCCGTGTCGGGCTTTCTGCTTGGCGGGGTGCCTGCTTCCTCCTCTCTCTCTCTCTGCCTGCCTCTCTGCCTGCTTGTGATCTGTCTGTCAAATAAATAAATTAATAAATCTAAAAAAATTTTTTCGTTTAAAAAAAAAAAAAAAAAAAAAAGAAAGATGGCTGATAGATGCCACATAACACAACACTTTGTGTTACCAAAATAACTTATTGGGGCGCCTGGGTGGCTCAGAGGGTTAAAAGCCTCTGCCTTCAGCTCAGGTGATGATCCCAGGGTCCTGGGATCAAGCCCCACATCCGGCTCTCTGCTCCATGGGGAGCCTGCTTCCTCCTCTCTCTCTGTCTGCCTCTCTGCCTACTACTTGTGATCTTTGTCTGTCAAATAAATACATAAAATCTTTAAAAAAAAGATAACTTATTAAGTGTGTGTTTGTGTCTATGTGTATACCTTTATTCTTGTATAAGGTTTGTATGTGACGGTAAGAACAGGGCTAGAGAACAAAAAACATTTTTTTTTTAAGAAAGTATCATTGAAGTTCTCTGATTTCAAAAATATTAAGAAAAAACTTTCTGAGGGACTGATGGAATTTTCACAAAGGACCTCCCAAACCCATCCCACTCTTGTGCTATCCCTTCTTGTGCACCCCCCAGGACACAACAGTCTCCTTGAGAGTACATTCTTCCCTTTGGTTTAATACAGGTGCTTTCCATCTTTGGAGTCACCCTTGTAGGGATCCACTTGGCCCCAGGGAGACTGGGAGTCTTCAGAGAATTAATGTTCTCTTTCTCTCTTCCTTCCTTTTAGCTACCAATCAAAGTGAAGTCCAAAGCAATTTTTTTTTGTTGTTTTTAGGTTTTTATTTAAATCCCTATTAGTGGACATACCGTATAATATCAGTAGGATGTGTACTATATAGTGATTCAATACTTCATCCAACACTGATCATCACAAGTCCAAAGCAATTTTAAAGGGAAAGAGAATGAAATTGATCACATTCTAGAAAGGAAAGGATTTAAAAAGAGAAAGAAAAGAAGGCAACTTTGAAAACCGTTCATCTGACAAAGTACAAACTAAATAGTGAGTAGATGGGAAAACCAGGCATTCCCCTGATCTGGTGAAGAATTCAACCGTGATGGCCAAGATGAGACTATCAGCCTCTAGTGTGTACAGTTGTTTCTCAACCCTGTAGTTATTAAAAAAAAAAAAATCTGAGTATTTTGGGGATAAACTGAGTCAATAGACGACAACTTTTCAGTCTGACAGTTGCGTTACAGTCCAGTCCCTGTGGGCCACCTCGGGCAGCGTGCGACTCCTATGCCTTAAAATTCAGTCTCCCCTGGCTTCCTTGTCTCCACAAGGTCCGAGAGACCACCCAGTCCTGGGGGAGTGTGTTTACGTCCGTGTGTGAGGTCTTCCTTTCCTGGCACTGCCACCGAATACAAATTCCACAGGCTCTTCCTGTGAGCACTTGGGTGTTCATCTCAGGCATATTTACCAATGTTCCTCATCTCCTGTCTCCTTGTTGAGTTTGTGCACCGAGACACAATCTAATTTATAATGGTTGGTGGTCAGATTATGAAACCATAACTCCTCAAAGGAAGTCTTTGGGGTCAGAGTGAGAGAGTCCATTGAAAATTACTGAGAACTGTTAGGAGTGCTGAGTTCTGTTCCTAATTGTTCCAAAGGCCCACCCTGTGACTAGACCAGGAGATTTCAGTGTTCCCTGGTGAACATTTTGGGGGCTTGGAGTCTTAAAAATTCCTCTGGGGTGAAAAAGAGCAGTTGCATACCTCACCACCACCACCACCACCACCACCATCACCACTAAAGAATCCCAAGGTGCTGACCCGGATGGCAGCCTCATCTGATCTAAACCCCAGCAGAGGATGTGTGGGAACCCCGGTGCCCTAACGGTTCCCATTTATTCAACATGCGTTACTGAATGCCTACTGGATGCTAGTCACATTGTGGGTACCAGGGTGGGCGGGAAGAGGGATTAAAAAGTAAGAATGTGTTTCCTGTTTTCCTATGGGAACGAGAAACATAAATCCTGAAAAGCTTTAGATCTACAGACATTCTCAGCCCATAGAGCAGGGCTGATCCGCAGGGGTGATCAGTAATGTTAAACTGAATGAGAACCTGACTCTTATGGTGCTCCTAAGTTTGACAACTTTCTCTAAACATCACCGATTCTCTCTAGTGTATATAAATTTTTTTAAAATCCTGGAATTCTGAGAATTCCTGGAATTCTGGGGAACAAAGAGAAGATTGTCAGGCTGAAGGGACTTTGGTCCTTGGCTTTGTAGACCATTTATAAAGTGGATGGCTCTGTGGTTGACCAAACCACAGATGAGTTCCTTAGGGACCAACGTGGAATGCATATCTGAGGCTTGCTGGTGATTAGGCATGTTCTAAAATGATTTGCTTGTTAAGCACTGTGCTAAAAACATAGTGTCCTAGAAGTCCATCCTGGAACCTAGAGTTATTCCCGAAAAAATCCTCTCTAAAGACTAATAGATTCTAAACTGCTTTGCAGTGTGGAAGTGAATGTTCTTAATAAGGAATCCATGTGAGTAAGGGATGACTTTGGAATAATTGTCAGAGAGACCAGGAATGATCTCTGGTCCCTAGGTGCCTTGTTGCGTCCTCTTAGGGTTCATGTTCCTTTCCTCCAGAGCACAGGCCATAGTGTGTAGGTAACATTTTATCCATATGATTGATTACTGCGCACCATCTTCCCCTCGTCTCCATCGGTACAGGGACTGTGTGTGTCCTTAGTCATTACTGAGTCCGTGGAACCTAGTACAGTACCTGGCACAAAGTTAACACTAAGCAAATACAGAACTTCTGTGAATGAATTTATACTCTACCTAAGAGCCATAATGTCACTAGGTCAGTAAGCACACCTGCTTCTATTAGCCTTGTCAACTTGCAATTCTACCCACTCCCTAACACTATTGAAAAAAATAAGACATATACACATATGCATATATATTATAGACACATGTATATATACATATACACATATTATATATACACATAGGTATGTATACATACATACCTATGTGTGTGTGTGTCTGGCAAAATCATAAAAACAAACAGCAAACTGAGACACATACATGCTGTACATATGATAACATGAATAACCTTATTGTACAGTGGGAACTATCACTTAAATAAAATTAAAAGAGAGAAAATCTGGCCATTTCGAAGTTGCAAGTAGCCTTCTTGTGTCTAATATGGCTGCACACTGGGATTGTCTTCAGAGCATGAACAAACCCTGAGGCCTGGTCTCACCTCCAGACATTCTGCTTTAATTGGTGGAGTGTGGCCTGGGCATTCGGAGGTTCCAGGAACAAGCCACGTGATGTCGATATGGAGCTACGGTTGTAAGGTACTGATCAAAATGCAGACAGTACATCATTCTGGAGCAGATTCTGTTGCTTTTGTAAGGAATCACTCTAAATCAAAGGCAGTTGTTACCCTTCGCCCCCTAAGAAGTGCTTCAGGAAAGAGGATCTTTCCTCGTGGCTTGACAAAGAGGACAGATTGGATGAAGAGGTACCTAGGATCCTTTCAGGAGGGAAGCAATCAAGACTTTGACACTTAATTTTTGGAGATTCAACCTTCTAGTGGGTCGAGATGGTTTCAGTGAAGCTCCTCTAAGGAGGAAAAGATCCCAGAGTATCCCCAAGAAGAGCTTTTCCTGAGGGAAGGGAGAGTCTGATAATCAGCGTCAATATGAGACCACATTTATAGCAGTAATGATCAAAACAGTGACAGATTGTTTCAGTGCTCTTTTACCCAATGTAATTTTGTTGACCTGGTTCAGTTGTTTGGCCTAAAGTAGGTGGCATGCAGCGCAGACAGCACTGTCTGGGTGGCGTGGGCTGGGAGAGTGTCAGTTCTCTCATGGAAAGATGGCGAGTAGGTTGGCAAAACACAAGCAGATGTACATCCCTTTTCCAGCTAGTTTGTGAACTCCTTGAGGACAACGCTGCTGGGTTCCACAGCTTCAACTTTCTATGAAGATATTAAGAGTATGGTTAATTATCCCAGCTTGCCCCCTTCTTTTTTTTCAGCCAAGGCTTAACCTCAGATGCTTAGTTTCCTTGCCTCTAAATAATTTTCTTGGACTTGTGAGTGATACCTCATTGGAATGAGGAAAAGTCTTTTCCCACACAGAAATGTGCTAAATGAGAAAGGTTAGCAATACCTCAGCCATGGTGTTCAGCCTCTGGGACTCTGAACAATGGGGGCAGAGGCTGCTGGCACCAACCACTGAAAGACAGAATTCAATCCAAGTCTCAACAAACCTTGGAGTTCTTTGCATGTTCTTAGTGAGTCTGAATGAGTGTCACTTCAGATGTGGTGAGAAGCCGAAATGGAAACTATTACATCAAAACATTTCATTTGGTGGGGGGGACTGTTCGGAAAATTTTTAATTTTTTTAAGGAACAAAGAGAAGTTGATGAAAGGATTTGAGGTTATAATGACCAAAGTCTCTGCTGCCTGCCTTCCCTCCCCCACCCTTCTTCCAAAATGGAGAAAAGAAATGAAGCCAGAGAAATGTCTTAAATATTGTAAGTCTGGCAGACCTAGCTTTTAGCTAGGATAGCATGTAGTGGTAATACCTTTTAATTACAGCTGTATAATTATAAATAGGAAAGAAATTAAAAGATGAAGATGCGGTTTGTAATGAAATTACCATAAATACCATGGCAAGCTTTAAAGTCGTCATGAAAATTCATAGCACAAAAACATGAATGTGGAGGTTAACTTCTACCAAGACTAGAATTAAAATTTTGTGGATTCGTGGTCTTCCTTGTTAGCTTGGTATTTCCTCCTAAGTACACATAGGCACCATTAGTCATGCAGACACAAACAGACCTTTAAAAAGTCAGAGTCCTTATTGGCAACTTTTAAGTTCCCTACTTAGGGAAGCTGACATAGAAATGACTGGGTTCCAAAGATAAGTGGAGCCATCAAAAGAAATCTCATCCAGCTGCTGGCCATTTTTGATTAATTCTCCTGTTGAAATCATGCATATATTTTGTTTGTGATGCATGGGTTTATCTTGCAGTCTTTAAAGACCCATTTTACCTCCTATGAACTGACAAGTTTCTATGATTAAGGGGAGGGGATCATAATTGCAAACTGCTGCATTGGTCCTGGGACCAATAATCTAAGCTATCAGATCAGAACACTTGAACAGTTTACATCATCTTTCAGAGCCTTGCTTTCCTTACAGGTTAGCTCCTATTTGTTAAAATACTGATAATGAGATTGACATCATGAGGTCAATTTCCATAAGCCTGATCGATAGCAACAAACTACTAAGACATCTTGAAAACAAGAAACCTTGATCAGAAGAGAGATCAGGTAAGTGAGTTTGGCTCACTCTTTTGCAAACTTTTCTCCAACATTGTGAAAATGTTTAATATGTGTCCTAATGATGGTAGATTTTGTCCTTCTTTTGCACCCAACAAGAGGGATTTTTTCTTTCTCTAAACCAAGAACAATTATTTTGTCACTTCTTTACTACCATTGGCTTACCAGGGGCACAACAAATTAAGAGGTATGTTTTTATGTCTGTGCTATTCATAAGAAGTTATACTGTGATGACTATATAAGATTAAAGAAAGGATAGCAAAGTTAGTTTGAAGATGCCAGAGGAAAAGTGTTGAGAAAAAAGCAAATTAGAGGAGGCCTTGTATGCTGGAATTTTTTTTTTTTTTAATCCAATGGATAATGGAGAGCCATTGAAGGTGTTTAAGTGTGAAAGTGACATAATGAAAGTGGCATTTTGGGATAAATTGGAAGGGGGATAAATAGGGAACTGGTCACTGCCTTCCCTACAGCCAGTGTGAGACAAAAATAGAGTGACATTTTTCCTTAGCTTGAAGCTGTGGGAAAACTAGAACCCAGCTGCTAATACCAAGGGTGGGTGGAAGGTCTAGCTCCTGAAGATCCTCTCTTCCTTCCTCCCTCTGTCTCCACCCAGTGGGCTAGGTGATTCCAAGTGAGGGATGCTGCTCCGTAAGCACTGCAGCACCCCAGATGGAAGGAGAAGGAGGTGCTTGGATAGCAGGGCTACTGATTGGGAGTGTGGATAGTTGTGTGTGGTAGTGCTGGTGGATTTTGAAATGGCCAAGAAGAGGTGGTCTCATTCCTCCATACCTCTTTCTAAACTCTCAGGAAATGATCAACACATACTGGGTCACCTTGGTTTGCACCTCCATCTGCCACGATGCTAGCCAGTTGTTATGCTGAACTCATTGTGGGGAAATAAGGAGAGATTGGAAGAGTTGGATTGTCATAAAAAGACAGACAACAAACTAAACAATTGATAATAAAGAAAGTTGGAATTAATGGCTTAGAAAGCACAAGAATATAAAATAAATATAATATATATCCTCAAAGGAAAAAAATATCAGAAATAGAAACAGAAATGAACAGCCTAAAGGAGATCCAACCAGAGATATTAGGTAAAAGGAAGGTGTTGGAACACAACCTGGATCCTCGCCAATGTGACTGGGGTCATGTCAAATCCTGTGAGAAAACTCCAGGAGTTGGAGGGTGAGAGTCTTCCTGGGCTGTCACCCAGATTAAACATGGGAGGATCCTGGAGTTTTCATGTCCTCCTTTAGATAGATCTGATGAGTGTGGAGAATCCTTAACTTGCTCTTGTCATTGAAAGCTAAGAGATAATCATTGTTGTTCACTTGCCTGCACATAAAGCACATCTCACATGTAGCACATGCCCTGCACATAAATCTATATCCTGTTTGTAACTGGATCTTATGGAAGGTATAAAAGAAGTGATTGTAAGAAATAAAGCTGTCTACTGATCATCAGTCAGTAGTCCCCCCATCATTTTGGCTCCAATCACCAGGATCCCCACCTTGTGAAGGTGACAGGAAGGCAAGAGATAAAATGAGAATCCCAGTAGATGGATGGAATCATAGAATGGAAACTTAGGATAGAGTAATGAATGGGTTGGAAACTGAGCCCTTAGGTATCAGAAAGATAATAAAGAGCAGGACTAGATAAAAGAAGAGTTTAAGAGATATGGAATATGGAAGCGCCAATATAATAAGGATCCTAGAATGGGAGAAAGTGGGTGAAGAAATATTTTAAGAATTATGACTATTTATATAAAAATATGAACAAAGGTTTTAGATCAAGAAGACTTTTAGAGTGTCATACAGTAGAGATAAAAATCAACACTAGCCATATTATAAAGATATTTAAGAACTTACAAGACAAAGAAAAAGTTCTAGATGATTTTTTTAAAAAATGCTAGATGATTCTTGACAGGAAGATCAGATGACCTCAAAAGGAACAAGAATGGGCGCCTGGGTGGCTCAGTGGGTTAGGCCGCTGCCTTCGGCTCAGGTCGTGATCTCGGGATCCTGGGATCGAGTCCCGCGTCGGGCTCTCTGCTCGGCGGGGAGCCTGCTTCCTCCTCTCTCTCTCTCTGCCTGCCTCTCTGCCTACTTGTGATCTCTCTCTGTCAAATAAATAATAAAATCTTAAAAAAAAAAAAAAAGGAACAAGAATAATCTGTCATCACACTTCTCAACAGCAACACTGGATGCAAGAAGACAGTGGAGTAATACATTCAAAGCACAGGAACGTTGCTCCTGGGATTTTATACCCGGATGAACTATCACTGAAATGCAAGAGATGAAATGAAGATATTCTTATATATACAAAGTCTGAGAATGTTTACCTCCCAAAGGCATGCTTCAAAATGCTGGGGGAGGACAAAGACTCATTCCAGGAGAATGCTAAAAATATAGAAAGTATACTGGTCAGTGCCCAGGCAGAAAAACAGATCATTTTAGATTGTTCAAGCTGACGGGATTTAAAGCAGAGAGGCAATTATAAAGACATTGGAAGACCTAGAGCAGCAAAAGGGAAAAGACAGTCTATTGAGTCACCAAATCTGCTACAACTACAGGCCTGCCACTGTGCAGAGCTGCTGCTGTAGCCAGGGTGCTATCAGAAAGAAACAGGATGGCTCTGACCTTTCTTCCAGCTGCTGCTGACCAGATGCGGGTATCTCCCATTGGCTAATGAGAATTTAGCTGGCAAGGAACTCTGGGAATTTTCAGGCTTCCTGCTGGCTCCCCTTCTCCACAGAATAGAATGGCAAGTGTGAGGTTAAGAACCAAAGACAAATAACTGACCTAGGAACTAAGGGTGTGTAAATAAATGAGAAAAGTTAATTCCTGTCTAGGGGCACCTGCATGGCCCAGTCTTTAAGATTCTATCTTCAGCTCAGGTCATGATCCCAGATCCTGGGATGGAGTCCACACTGGGCTCCTTGCTCAGCAGGGACTCTGCTTCTCCCTCTCCCCTGCCCATGCTTGCTTCCTTTGTGTCAAATAAATAACATCTTTTTAAAAAAAAGTTAATTCCTGTCTAAAAGAGCAAAGAGAAAAGACAAGAAAGGCACCTCTATATTAATCCAGAACAAAAATGAACAATACCAATATTTCAAGGAAGTGACAGGGTGCTAAGGTGCCTCTCTGTTCTGAGTGAAGTCATAGATACTGGAAAATGTAAGAAATTGATCATGTTCTATATCACTAGTTGTTGGAGAAAATGTAGCTAAGGCAACAGTTAAGTTACAGACATGAGAATAGCAAATATAAAATTGAATGGCTCCCATATTGGGAAGAATATGGTGGAAAAGAAACCCTCTTGCACATGGGAGCAAACTGGAAGAGGTACCACCTGGCAGCACTTAAGGAATCTGAGGATCCAGCCAACTCATTCCTAGGAATATGTTCCTGAGAACCACTTGCAACATATTGATAAAGGGACATGAACAATGATGTCCGTTGCTGCATTGTTTGTGGTAGCAGACAGGCAGAGGGTAAGAACCTAGGTATCTATAATTGAGTCTGAATAAGGAAAACATGGGGATATATACTATAGGATATGAACTAGGTATCTAAGAACATTATGGATAGATAAAAAGTGTTAAGTAAAAATTATAGGATATAGAATAAGATGTTTAGAATATTACTTATGAAAAATTAAATACACACACACACACACACACACAAAATCTCTACATAACTTTTAAGGATGCTGTAGTGGATTGAATGGTGGCCTCCCAAAAGACATGGCCACATCCTGAAATTTGTGATTTTCTTTTCTTTTTTTGGAAAAAGATCTTTGCAGATGTAATTAAACGAAGATGTTAAGATGAGCTCATCTTGGATTATCTGAGTTATCTGAGTCCAATGAAAAGTGACCTTAATAAGAGATACAAAGTAGAGACAAACTGAGTTCAGATGGCCATGTGAAGACAGGCAGACACCAGAGTAAGACAACCATTGTTTTAGGCTACTACGTTGGAGATAATTTGCTACAAAATGCCACAGGAAACTAATACCTATCCAAGAGCATGTATTCGTACATGTTAGAGGGGGTGTCTATGCGAATAGGAGGTAATGAGTGTGGGGCAGGCAAATACAGAGGGAAATGTTAAGGCAGTAAGTTAAGAAATGGGTCTTGCACACACTGATGAGACCATATGTCACAACTGATTTCCTGCACCTGAGGTTTTAAAAAGTTTAAAAACTTTCCTGAGGTGCCTGGGTGGATCAGTCATTAAACATCTGCCTTCGGCTCAGGTCATGATCTCAGGGTCCTGGAATCGAGCCCCATGTCAGGCTCCCTGCTCAGTGAGAAGTCTGCTTCTCCCTCTCCCACTCCCCCTACTTGTGTTCCCTCTCTAACTGTCTCTCTCTCTCTCTCTCTGTCAAATAAATAAATAAAATCTTTTTAAAAATACTTTCCTGTTTCAACTTACCATATCCTTTGAAATCTAGAAAGATGACATATTTTCTTTTTCAGTTGAGGTTTTTACTTTTATTATTATTTATTTTTGTAAAGATTTTATTTATTTTTTTTTATTTGAGAGAGAGAGAGAGAGAGAGAACTCAAGCAGGGGTGGGCGTAGGGGCAGAAGGAGAGGGAGAAGCAGGCTCCCTTATGCGGGGCTCGATCCCAGAACTCTTTAATCATGACCAGAGCTGAAGGCAGATGCTTAATGAACTGAGCCACCCAGTCATCCCTGGGGGTTTTCCTTTTAAAGAATTATCTATAAGATTTAATCATTCTTCATAATAATTTGGAAGAACTTTTCATATTATATAAGACATATTAATTACAAATATATTAGCAAATGTATTAGCTATAAATATGTCCTATAGGATATATTAGCTGAAAATAGATGCTTTTACATCTGTTGCTTAACTTTTGAATTTGGTGTATTTTTTGACCTATAGAAGCTTGGGGCTTTTTCTGTAAATTTGTAACAGAGGACTCTGTGTATGTTTATCTGGATCATAAAGTGAACCTCAGGGGAGCCCACTTTCTCTACATACTTTCTGTACCCGAAATACTTGCGTGCATATGTTTGATCTAGAAGTCACAGAAAGGCAATTCAGCAGAGAAGGAAGTAGTTGCTCTTGATTTGCAATCTTCCCTAGTAAAATTTCTGCAACAAATTTTAACCCTAAGGTGCAGTTGCCATCAGTGATGTCCCTTCCATTTGGTGTGTTTCATTTCTCTCTCTCATTCATAGCCTTACTAAAAGGTGGACTTCAGAGCTTCTCTGGGAAATGCTCTTGACACTGACAAGATAATGAATAGGGACACAGGCAATGATGGCCTTTAGCGTCAACAATGGAGAGAATTCAAATGTGGGTTCCCTAGAACATGACTTTCTGCTGATGTGCTACTGTTATTTCCTGCCATTCTGTTTGGCTCCGGGAATTGATCGTCTACTCCTTGGTGTCCTCTGACCATTTTCTGGTGGTCTCTGCACTAGTTTCCTGTGGCTGCTGCAACAAGTTACCACAAATTTACTGGCTTAAAGCAACACAGATTTCCTATTGTGTTACAGCTCTGGAGGTCAGCGCTCCAAAATCAGGTTCCCTGGGTTAAAGCTAGGGGGTTGGCAGGGCTGGCCTCTTCTGGAGACTGAGGAGAGAATGGGTTTTCTTGCCTTTTTTCAGTTTATTGTGGCTGTCTGTGTTCCTTGGCTTGTGACCCTTTCTCCATCTTCAAAGTGCATCGCTCCAAACTCTGCTCGATCATCACGTTGCCTTCTCCATTGGCTCGGGGTCTTCCTGCCTCCCCCTTGTAAGGACCCTTGTGATTACACTGGGCTCATCCGGTTACTGCAGGCTTACTCTCCCCGGTTCAGGGGGAGATGTCTTCTTTGCTGTGTAACAATGTAATATTCCCAAATTCCAGGGATTAGGATATAGACATATTTGGGGGCCCTTATCCAGCCTACCACAGCAAGCACATTCTGAACCTCCTTCTGCCCATAGCGCTATGGGGCCTCAACTTCTCCCTGTTGCCAGAAGCTCTCATCTGTATGCCTGGGTTGACAGCTGAGCTTCTGGTACCCCTACAAAGTATAGACTCCATTACAACCCATCTTTGGCCCAGACTGTAGAGTTCATGTTCTTCCTTGGTTTCTTTTCTTGTTTATGACCCCAGGTTGACATTTGGATGAGCCCTGGCAGCCTCCTACCCTCCAGCAGACTTCATGTTGTCCTCTCATTATCAACCACAGGAGAGAGAACATCTCCCACTGAAAGTCCCACTGGGACTCCTCCGAGTCCCAATGACACCACTCCAGTCCCTTGACTAGACGTGCCTACATGTGGGCGCCAGGTGTTATCCAGCCAAGTTCTCCTTACCTGCCCTTGGTCACACTGCATTCAGTATCATTAACTCCTGGTTACTCCTTGAGGCTGAAGACCACAGCAGACGTGGTCTCTCTTCGTCCCTGCTGCTACCCACCTCTTCCCTCACTGGGTCACGAAGTCTCATCTTATCCTGCGCCAGTTCCGTCGGAGTTATGTCAGCTTGCAACCACATTGTGAAGGCTCCTCCCTTGGGAAATACCTTTGAATTGAGCTGTGCTTTTTAATATTTTCTTTTTAGATTCCTAGAGCTGTAACATGAAGTTGCTGTCTATTCCCTGGGGGTCCGTGGGGATGAGTTCGCGGGGACAGGATGCTGCCCTGGTGAACTGCTCACCATGCTCTTCTGCACCAGCCCCTTATTCTCTTTCAAATCCATCCTTACCCCGTTATCCTTACTAGTTATCCTTTGCTGGGTAACAAATCACCCTCAAGCCCAGCAGCTTCAAACAATGAATATTTGTTCTCTCACAGCTTCTATGGGTTCAGAACCTATAAGGTGAGCCTTATCTGGGGGCCTCTGAGTTCCCATCTCTTGGAAGGTTACCATCAAGGAACTGGCCAGGGCTGGAGTCAACTCAAGGCTAACCTGGGCAGGATCTACTTTTAAGTTTACGCACACAGCTGTTGGCAGGCTTCAGGCCTTCACCGGCCAGAGGCATCAGTCCTTTGACCTATGGGCTCCCGAGGGCTTTTCACGGCAGGGTAGTGTGTTCCCCGAGAGTGAGGAATGAGAGAGAGAGAGAAAGACAGGAAAGAGAGATGCCAAGACAGAAGCCATGATCTTTCATAATCTAATCTTGGAATTAACATCCCATCACTTCTCTGTTCTCTACCTAGAAGGGAGTCACTGAATCCAGTCTGCACTCAAGGGGGAGGCATTACACAGGAGTGGGCACCAGGAAGCAGGGATCGCTGGAAGCCATCTCAGAGGTTGCCTTAAACCCCACAAGAGGAGTTAGAGAAACACAGTACTATCTGTCAGTGGGAAGTAAGGTGCACCAAACGGAGAGGGGTCAGAGGGGTTCTTAAGAGCAAATGTGCTTTGGGGAGAGTGATAACTTGACTCACACCACAACTCAGGTTCTCCCTTTCGGAGAGCCTTTCTCTTCCTTTCTCCCAGCCTTTTCTCTGGGTTCCGTTTTATGAACCCAACAAACCACACAAAAACCTAGATATGAACCCCCCTGCTACTCACTTCTAACAATTTCCCAATCTCCCTCCACAGCCTGCCTCCTGCCTGTTTACTTTCTGAAATCCACAGCAGTCATTTTTTTTCCCCTATTTTTTTCAGAGTTCATTGTCATTCACGTGGGAAGGGTGTTCTGTAAGCATTGTCCCTACCATGCTCTAAGTGGCTGTCTGCCTTACGTAAAACACATCTGATTAATGTTTGCCCATGTGTGACCCCGGGTACAGTGTGAGGGAAAAGGATTACAAAGCCCAGGAACTGCTGGGTCATAACAACTCATTTGGGTTTCCAGAAAAGACTATAAGGATTTCTTTTTTTTTTTTTTTTTAAGATTTTATTTATTCACCTGACACACAGAGAGAGAGATCACAAGTAGACAGAGAGAGAGGGGGGAAGCAGGCTCCCTGCTGAGCAGAGAGCCCGATGTGGGGCTCGATCCCAGAACCCTGAGATCATGACCTGAGTCAAAGGCAGAGGCTTAGTTCACTGAGCCACCCAGGCGCCCCAACTATAAGGATTTCTATCATTCATTTGTTTTTTTCCTGGAGTAGAAAGAACATGGACTATGGAGCTTCTGACACTTCTGCAAATGAATTTCTCTGTGCTTTTTAGTTTCTTCATCTGTAAAATCTGGTAATGATACATAACTCTGGATTGCACAGGGTTATCAGAAACAATGTATGCGAAATGCACATGGTACACTGCGGGGGCACCCAGGCAGCCTTCCTCAGAGCTTTTTACCGTTCTCTTCCTTTCATGATTCAGTTATCCAGTAAATAAGTGCATAGTGCTGACAGAATTTGGCATTCGCCAGACCATTATTATCCAGTGTATCCCAGTGTGCACCGAAAGAAAACAGCTTGGCCAGAATGGCTGTCTTTGTAGGGAGAGTGTCGGTGTGTGTGCAGGGCTGGATCTCCGCCTGGGCTGTGGGGGTCAGTGGGGGTGCCGCCAGCCGTCTGCAGCCTTAGCCAGGGAAATCGACTCACAGCCCTCCTGGCACCTACTGCTGGACTTGGGTAAACAGAATTACAGCCTTTAAAAAGAACTGAGGGAAAGCGACCAAGATCCCCACTCACCATGTAAACAGGATGTCCACTGAAGGGCAGCCGTGGAGATGTTTATGTTCTGTTCAAGGGGCAATTGACAAAAGGCCCCTGGGAAGCTTTATTGTAGCTTGGGACACAGCTCTGCCAGCTGGGTGGCTGGGTTCTTCCCGGTTCTGTCTGTATCTCATGTGCTGAGCTTCAGCCTAGAGCTCTAGGGCCATGCTGCCTGGACCCAGGAAGCAGTGTTTAGAGATGCTGGGTCTGGTTATCGGTGCAAGGCCCTTTAGGCACAGATCAGGGCATTCTGGTGTCCAGGGTTCAGTTCCCAGTGTTCCTGCTGTGACCTGGAGGCTGGCTGCTTGGGGCCTCCACATGAGAATTACCTTAATGATAACTACCATTGATTCAGAGCAAGGCAGCTAGCTGGCCAGATACTTCACGGGGACTCTCTCATTTAACCCTCACGATAACCCTGTTGATGGTTTTATTGTCCTCATTTTATAACTGAAAAGGTTCCGCAAAAATAATCACTTGGATCTGAAGTCAGATTAGTTAGATTCTCAAATCTGTAGGTGAGGGCGGGGGTGTTGGTCAAGTTCAGCACTACCTCTATGGCCCAGCATCGCGTCTGAGAAAAACTTGTCGAATGATTAGAAAAAATTCTACCCGAATGTTCTGCACCGATTTTCTGGGGAGCTCATCTTTCCCCCATAGTGAGAGCATGTTGCATGGTTTATTTCACATGGTCCTATTCTGCCCCGGGGACCCAGGGCACTCACTGGTCAATGCTGATTACAGCTGGGTCTTGGGTATGGGCTGAGGCACCAAGGCAATGAACGATTGGCTAAATGTCTGCCCAAAAAGCCAAGTCCTGCTTTAGTCCGGTCTGGTCTGGCATTCTATGCAAAGAAAGCATCTCCTGAGATGTCCAATCCAGCCTGTTCCGGAGACAGTAGGAGCAGTGAAAGCAGATGCTTGTCTCAGCTGGTGTACAATCTCTGGAGAGTGGTTTTGCCGTCCCTCTTCCAGAACACGGGTCGGTTGGAATGGAATTGTGAAGGTAGGCTTTGCAGATTTCACAGGAATGTCAGGACGTGGTCCCTGTACCTTTATAACCCCAAAAGGAATTGGTTGAGACCCAAGAGCCCTTTGGTCTTTGAATTCCTTATTTTCTTATGAAATTATTTATAATAATAGTTATTATTACTATTGAAGTGTAATGAACAGTGTTGTATTAGTTTCAGGCGTACAGTATAATGATTCAATACTTTTATACATTGCTCGGTGCTCATCATAAGTGTACTCTTTTTTTAAAAATATTTTATTTATTTGACAGAGATCATAAGTAGGCAGAGAGGCAGGCAGAGAGAGAGAGAGAGGGAGAAGCAGGCTCCCTGCTGAGCAGAGACCCTGATGTGGGGCTCGATCCCAGGATCCTGAGATCATGACCTGAGCTGAAGGCAGAGGCTTAACCCACTGAGCCACCCAGGCGCCCCCATAAGTGTGCTCCTAATCCCCTTGATTTCACCCGCCTCTCCCCTCTCCTCCCCTCTGGCAACTACCAGTTTGTTCTCTGTATGTAAGAGTCTGTTTTTTGTTTTGTTTTGTTTGCTTGTCTCTTTTTTTCTTTGTTTGTTTTGTTTCTTAAATTCCACATATGAGTGAAATCATATGGTATTGACTGGTCTTTCTCTGAGTTATTTCTCTGACTGATTTCACTTAGCCTCTGACCCTCTAGGCCCATCTAATTCTTGAATAGAGGAGAAAAAAGACATGCTTGTTCTCCAGGATGGATTAGGATGTCGAAATTCTCTATTCCAGAAGAGAGCGTGGACTTTATCATAAATCTGAACTCTTAAGTTAGAGGGGGATGTAACTTTCTTCCTTTCTATTCAGGTCTCTTTTTGGGGGAGGCACACAGGTGGTGTGGGTGACCCTCGCAGACACTGATCATTTCCTACCTGGAGCTGAGGCCACGATTACCTCAGGATTGTTAGCAAGTTACAGTTAAGTGCAGATAGTTGCTTTAAACTGGCCTAAATTGTGGGGAAGTCTCTGGAAAAGATAAGCATGTCAAAGATTGTCCAAACTGGTGTCATTTTGGGTGATGGTAAAATGCTGGAAATAATAAGGCCTCGTACTCTCTGTGTGTGTTCATTGTTGGTCGTGGATTTTTGTTGTTGTTGTTGTTTTGACATTTTAGCCATCGTGCTTTGATTTATGGAAACCTGTGTCCCAGATACCAGACCCATCCGGGATGTGTCGGTCAGGATACACCAGACCTACAGATAGGCCTGCGATTTCTGGGAGCAGTTTGCGATCACAGCTATCATTCAGTGTCCTTCTCACTGGTCATTTTTCCTTGTGCTCATTCCTTTCTGCACACAGCTGGCCTTCCACTGTCCTGCTGCCTCTCAGCATTAACCCCCCCGGCCAGTCTAGTTTTCCAGTTCTAGGAGCTTCTCAAACAAAGTGGAGCACAGTGAAGCAGGGCCTTCTGCCCATCTCCCCTGGCTTGCCAGGGTTGGATGCTTTCTTTATCTTATTTTAGGAAGAGAGATCCTATACTTGTTCCTATCACTAAATTTGGAATAGGCTGGAAGGAGATATTCTGTACCTCTAACCACTTCTGCCCACACTTCTGATACAAACTGGATTGGCTTTTCTACTTCCCATCTCCTTGAGTCAGTGGCAAACTTTGGGCTTTATGCTCTGCATATGTGGTTCCTGTCACTGTCTCATGCCTGGTTCTACAATGCACACACACACACACACACACACACACACACGCAGATACCTCCTACTCTCCCTATGCTTAAAGAATCCCCCATTTGTGGATATAACAAGTATCCAGGGAAAGCGATGGGTTATTTTCTTTGGCTCAGTTGTTGTTAGTTTCATAACAATATCTAAAGGACATGAAGATAATGTCCCTGTTTGGAGAACTCCTCTTTCTTACTCTCAACATTTCCCCTGTTAATTGGTATTGGATACAAATATTCCATCACATTTCAGAGCTGGTTCCAACCGTCCAGGTATGGGTTTGACTGAGTTCTGCTGAATGTCACATGGGTCAGGCAGTAGGGATCATGGAAATCCCGACTGAATTGATAGGATTTAAGTAACAGGCTTGGAATTAAAGATGTGGAAAACATCGGGACTTATCTTTAGGGCACATGGCCTTCCGGATCTGGAATAAATTCTATTAGAAGCAAAGTAATTTAGAATAAGTTTTCATCAAGTAAATATTTTTTTAAAAAGATTTTGTTTATTTATTTGACAGACAGAGATCACAAGAGGGCTGAGAGGCAGGCAGAGAGAGAGAGAGGAGGAAGCAGGCTCCCTGCTGAGCAGAGAGCCCGATGTGGGGCTCGATCCCAGGACCCTAGGATCATGACCTGAGTCGAAGGCAGAGGCTTTAACCCACTGAGGCACCCAGGCGCCCCAAGTAAGTATTTTTTTGCACAGGCCACGACAGTCACTGTCCCACGTGGAACCCAACCGGCCACTGATGTTCATTATTGCGACTAGGAATTGTGACTCCACCCACCACACCAGCCTGCTTTCCCCTGCATCTTGGACAATAGCAACCTTCCCATGTTGTGCCAGGAAAGGCTATGCTCCTTTCCCCCAGTTTCCCTCTCTCCCACAGTCTCCACATGGCTAATGCCGTTACTGCATCCGTCAGCTGTGCTCCGGCTCTAATCCCCTTCTCTGTTCTGTGGCTGCTGCTTCCACAGGGTTCCTGCCATGCAGGGTGATTCCAGAAAGGACCATGCCCCTCCTACCACACTTAGTCAAGAGAGCTTGCCAAAAAAAAATGGAAGTCAATTTGTCTCCCAAAGTGACAGGTCTTTCAACCAAACTTAGAGCCAAAGTATCACCTTGGTAATTTACTTTTATAACTGGCTTTCTAGAGACCTAGAGGAAGAACCGGCAATACAGAATAAGTTCAGGTTCATTAAGTGGGAAGCATTGTTCAAGTGTCTTTTCCTTAGCTCTTTGGGAGCTAGGGGTCCTTGTACAGTAGGAATTTTCCTTGGTGGCCTTCCTGGCCACTCCACGTGCCCACACATGTATATGAAACTCCCGTCAGCAGTATTTTCAATCCAATGGAGACTGGTTGGGGCCCATGCAGATTTTTCTAGGCTGGACTCCGAATTATTACATTCTGTGAAAAATAAAGATATTAGCCCTAGTTACATTTGAGAGGCAGACATTGTGGTTTTTTAAAAAATGTTTTTCTGTGTTTTCTACACTTAAAAACCAAGGACAAAGGACAAAGGAAGATTCCAGGAACCCTGTAGATGTTTACTGTTGAACCTGAAAACATTTCTCAATCCCACTTACTGTCACTTTTCTCATATAAGAATCTGCATAGTGAGAGTCATGTTTTACAAGGCCCTAACCTGTCTTACAATTTTCCCTTCTGGCTATTGCTTTAATAAACACCCAGATGTGCTATTTTACAGATCATAAGACCTATCAAATGTGCTCCTCTTATTCTCTGTATCCCGCACGGTGCCTTGGCCCCTGGCTTTTGGAGCTGAGCTCAAGATCTTTGTAAAGCTGAGCTATGGAAGACAAAGCTCTCCCAGTCTCTCAGCTGGAAGGAGTAGATGAGAGTTGTGGCTCACCCCCAACGTCCAGGAGACTTTGCTGGCAGGGCTGGACTCTTCTGGGCCTGCTGTGGAACGGGGTAGGAGGGAAAGTAGCTACAAAGACAGTAGTTGGCAGGATTGTAGGTTCTGCAGACCATCATTTGGCTCAGTCAACAGAAGAGCAAACATGATCATCAAATAGAGGCTTTTGACTGATATGTAGTGATAAAAGGGCTAAAGATGTAGAAAGAGCTTGAAAACTGATTAAAATTTCATTAGTGTTGTTGATAGAGACTAATAATGACTCCAAGTGTTTCTTTGATTTAGAGTCATGGGGCTCTTTTATTTTATCTTTTAAATTTTTAAATTTTTTATTAACATATAATGTATTATTAGCCCCAGGGGTACAGGTCTGTGAATCGCCAGGTTTACACACTTCACAGCACTCACCATAGCACATACCCTCTCCAATGTCCATAACCCCACCACCCTCTCCCTACTCCCCTCCCCCAACAACCCTCAGTTTGTTTTGTGAGATTAAGAGTCTCTTATGGTCTGTCTCCCTCCCGATCCCATCTTGTTTCATTTTTTCCTTCCCTACTCCCCAAACGCCCCCATGTTGCTTCTCAAATCCATATCAGGGAGATCATATGATAATTGTCTTTCTCTGGCTGACTTATTTCACTCAGCATAATACCCTCTAGTTCCATCCATGTCATTGCAAATGGCAAGATTTCATTTCTTTTGATGGCTGTGTAGTATTCCATCATATATATATTTTTATATATCTTCATATATATATTTATATATATATCTTCATATATATGAAGAAGACAAAGAAGACATCCAGATGGCCAACAGACACATGAAAAAGTGCTCCACATCACTCGGCATCAGGGAAATACAAATCAAAATCACAATGAGATATCACCTCACACCAGTCAGAATGGCTAAAATTAATATATATGTATATATATGTTATATATGTATATATACATATATGTATATATGATGTATATATGATATATATGTATATATATACATATAATATATGTTATATGTGTATATATACACATATATGGTATCTCATTGTGATTTTGATTTGTATTTATACAAATATATTATAAATAATATATTTGTATAAATATATTTGTATAAATATATTTGATTTGTATTTATACAAATATATTATAAATAATATAATAATATATTTGTATAAATTATACAAATAATATATTTGTATAAATATTATAATATTTATACAAATATATACACACACACACACACACACACACACACACACATATATATACACATATATCTTTTGGATCACTACATTTGTATCTTTAGGGTAAATACCCTATAGTGCGATTCTGGGTTGTAGGGTAGCTCTATTTTCAACTTTTTGAGGAACCTCCATGCTGTTTTCTAGAGTGGTTGCACCAGTTTGCATTCCCACCAACAGTATAGGAGGGTTCCCTTTCTCCACATCCTCGCCAGCATCTGTCATTTCCTGACTTGTTAATTTTAGCCATTCTGACTGGTGTGAGGTGGTATCTCATTGTGATTTTGATTTGTATTTCCCTGATGCCAGGTGATGTGGAGCACTTTTTCATGTGTCTGTTGGCCATCTGGATGTCTTCTTTGCAGATATTTATGTTCATGTCCTCTGCCCATTTCTTGATTGGATTATTTGTTCTTTGGGTATTGAGCTTGATAAGTTCTTTATATATTTTGGATACTAGCCCTTTATCTGATATGTCACTTGCAATTATCTTCTCCGATTCTGTCAGTTGTCTTTTGGTTTTGTTGACTGTTTTCTTTGCTGTGCAAAAGTTTTTGATCTTGATGATGATCTTGCCTTTGGTGATGTTTCTAGGAAGAAGTTGCTGTGGCTGAGGTCGAAGAGGTTGCTGCCTGTGTTCTCCTCAAGGATTTTGATGGATTCTTTTCTCACACTGAGGTCCTTCATCCATTTGGAGTCTATTTTTGTGTGTGGTGTGAGGAAATGGTTCAGTTTCATTTTTCTGCATGTGGCTGTCCAATTTTCCCAACACCATTTGTTGAACAGACTGTCTTTTTTCCATTGGACATTCTTTCCTGCTTTGTCAAAGATTAGTTGACTATAGCATTGAGGGTCTATTTCTGGGCTCTCTATTCTGTTCCATTGATTGATGTGTCTGTTTTTGTGCCAGTACCATACTGTCTTGATGATGACAGCTTTATAATAGAGCTTGAAGTCTGGAATTGTGATGCCACCCACTTTGGCTCTCTTTTTCAACATTCCTCTGGCTATTCGGGGTCTTTTCCGGTTCCATATAAATTTTAGGATTATTTGTTCCATTTCTTTGAAAAAAAAAAAAAAAGAATGGCATTTTGATAGGGATTTCATGAAACGTGTAGATTGCTTTAGAGTAGCATAGACATTTTCACAATATTTTTTCTTCCAATCCATGAGCATGGAACATTTTTCCATTTCTTTGTGTCTTCCTCAATTTCTTTCATGAGTACTTTTTCTGAGTACAGATTCTTTGCCTCTTTGGTTAGGTTTATCCCTAGGTATCTTCTGGTTTTGGGTGCAGTTGTAAATGGGATTGAATCCTTAATTTCTCTTTCTTTTGTCTTGTTGGTTTATAAAAATGCAACTAATTTCCATGCATTGATTTGCTACCTGACACTTTACTGAATTCCTGTGAAAATTCTAGCAGGTGTGGAGTGGAGTCTTTTGGGTTTTCCACATATAGTATCATATCATCTGCAAAGAGTGATAGTTTGACTTCTTCTTTGCTGATTTGGATAACTTTAATTTCTTTTTATTGTCTGATTGTTGGGGCTAGGACTTCCAGTACTATGTTGAATAGCAGTGGTGAAAATGGACATCCCTGCTGTGTTCCTGACTTTAGCGGAAAAGCTCTCAGTTTTTCTCCATCGAGAATGAAATTTGCTGTGGGTTTCTCATAGATGGCTTTGATGATATTGAGGTATGTACCCTCTATCCCTACACTTTGATGAATTTTGATCAAGAAAGGATGCTGTACTTTGTCAAATGCTTTTTCAACATCTATTGAGAGTATCATATGTTTCTTATTCTTTCTTTTATTGTTGTATTGTATCACATTGATTGATTTGTGGATGTTGAACCAACCCTGCAGCCCAGGAATAAATCTCACTCGGTCTTGGTGAATAATCCTTTTAATATACTGTTGTATCCTATTGGCTAGTATTTTGGTGAGAATTTTTGCATCTGTGTTCATCAAGGATATTGGTCTGTAATTCTCTTTTTCAATGGGGTCTTTGTCTGGTTTTGGGATCAATATAATGCTGGCCTCATAAAATGAGTTTGGAAGTTTTCCTTCCATTTCTATTTTTTGGAACAAGTTTCAGGAGAATAGGTATGAATTCTTCTTTAAATGTTTTGGTAGAATTCCCCTGGGAAGCTGTCTGGCTTTGGGTTCTTGTTTTTTGGGAGATTTTTTATGACTGCTTCTATCTCCTTACTGGTTATGGATCTGTTCAGGTTTTCTATTTCTTTCTGGTTCAGTTTTGGTAGTTTATATGTCTTTAAGAATGCATCTGTTTCTTCCAGATTGTCAAACTTGCTGGCATATAGTTGCTCATATTATGTTCTTATAATTGTTTGTATTTCTTTGGTGTTGGATGTGATTTCTCCTTTTTCATTCATGATTTTATTAATTTGGGTCCTTTTCCTTTTCTTTTTGATAAGTCTGGCCAGGGGTTTATCAATCTTATTAATTCTTTTAAAGAACCAGCTCCTAGTTTCGTTGATTTGTTCTATTGGTTTTTTTGGTTTCTATTTCATTGATTCTGCTTTGATATTTATTATTTCTCTTCTGCTGGGTTTAGGCTTTCTTTGCTGTTCTTTCTCCAGCTCCTTTAGGTGAGGGGTTCGGTTACATACTTGAGAACTTTCTTGTTTCTTGAGAAAGGCTTGTATCACTATACACTGTCCTCTCAGGACCACCTTTGCTGTGTCCCACATATTTTGAACAGTTGTGTTTTCATTTTCATGTGTTTCCATGAATTTTTTCAATTCTTCTTTAATTTCCTGGTTGACCCATTCAGTCTTTAGTAGGATGCTCTTTAGCCTTCATATATTTGAGTTCTTTCCAACTTTCCTCTTGGGATTGAGCTTTAGCTTCAGAGCATTGTGGTCTGAAAATATACAGGAAATGATCCCAATATTTTGGTATAGGTTGAGACCTGATTTGTGACCCAGGATGTGATCTATTCTGGAGAATGTTCCATGTGCACTAGAGAAGAATGTGTATTCTGTTGCTTTGGGATGAAATGTTCTGAATATATCTGTGATGTCCATCTGGTCCAGTGTGTCATTTAAGGCCTTTATTTCCTTGTTGATCTTTTGCTTGGATGCTCTGTCCATTTCAGTGAGGGGAGTGTTAAAGTCTCCTACTATTATTGTATTATTGTCGATGTAGTTCTTTGATTTTGTTATCAATTGCCTTATATAGTTTGCTGCTCCCATATAAGGGACATAGATATTTAAAATTGTTAGATCTTCTTGTTGGACAGACCCTTTAAGTATGATATATTGTCCTTCCTCATCTCTTATGATAGTCTTTGGCTTGAAATCTAATTGATCTGATATAAGGATTGCCACCCCAGCTTTCTTTTGATGTCCATTAGCATGGTAAATTGTTTTCCACCCCCTCACTTTAAGTCTAGAGGTGCATTTTGGTCTAAAATAAGTTTCTTGTAGACAGCATATTAATGGGTTTTGTTTTTTTATCCATTCTGATCACCTGTGTCCTTTGATTGGGGCATTTAGCCCATTTACATTCAGGGTAACTATTGAGAGATATGAATTTAGTGCCATTGTGTTGCCTGTGAGTGACTGTTACTGTATATTGTCTCTGTTCCTTTCTGGTCTACTACTTTTAGGCTGTCTCTTTGCTTAGAGGATCCCTTTCAATATTTCCTGTAGAGCTCGTTTGGTGTTTACAAATCCTTTCAGTTTTTGTTTGTCCTGGAAGCTTTTTATCTCTACTTCTATTTTCAATGATAGCCTAGCTGGATACAGTATTCTTGACATGTTTTTCTCGTTTAGTGCTCTGAATATATAATGCCTGTTCTTTCTGGCCTGCCAGGTCTCTGTGGATAAGTCTGCTGCCAATCTAATATTTTTACTATTGTATGTTACAGACTTTTTGTTCCGGGCTGCTTTCAGGATTTTCTTTTTGTCACTAAGACTTGTAAGTTTTACTATTAGATGACAGGGTGTGGACCTATTCTTATTGATTTTGAGGATAGTTCTTTGCACCTCCTGGATTTTGATGTTTGTTCCCTTTGCCATATTAGAGAAATACTCTACAATAATTCGCTCCAATATACCTTCTGCCCCCCTCTCTCTTTCTTCTTCTTCTGGAATCCCAATTATTCTAATATTGTTTCATCTTATGGTATCACTTATCTCTCAAATTCTCCCCTTGTGATCCAGTAGTTGTTTGTCTCTCTTTTGCTCAGCTTCTTTATTCTCCATCATTTAGTCTTCTGTATCACTAATTCTCTCTTCTGCCTCATTTATCCCAGCAGTAAGAGCCTCCGTTTTTTATTGCACCTCATTAATAGCTTTTTTGATTTCAGCTTGGCTAGATTTTAGCTCTTTTATATCTCCAGAAGGGGCTTTTATTTTCCTAGACAGGGTTTTTCTAGTATTTTCCATGCCTTTTTCAAGCCTAGGTAGCACCCTGAGAATCGTCATTCTGAACTCTAGATCTGATATGTTACCAATGTTCTTATTGGTTAGGTCCCTAGCCTTTGGTACTGCCTCTTATTTTTTTTTTTTTGTTTTGTTTTGTTTTGTTTTTTTTTGGTGGGAGTTTTTCTGCCTGCCGTTTTATCCAGATAAGAATATATGAATGAGAGAATAAAATACTATAAGGGTATTTTTACCAAATCAGAAGAGACTCCAAATCGTGGGAAGATGAAAAAGGGTAAAAGGAAGTTCTTTAAAAAAAATAAAATAAAATAAGAAATAAATTAAAAATTTAAAAAAATTTAAAAATATATATTTTAGACTGGTGAATAGAACAGAGCCACCCACTTGATTTTGGGTGTATTTTGGTCTATTAGAAGGAACTACCTCCCAAAATGTATTTATTTAAAAAAAGATTTTATTTATTTATTTGATAGACAGAGATCACAAGTAGGCAAAGAGCCAGGCAGAGAAAGAGGAAGTGAAGCAGGCTCCTCACTGAGCAGAGATTGAGCCCAATGAGGGGCTCAATCCCAGGATCCTGGGATCATGACCTGAGCTGAAGGCAGAGGTTTTAACCCACTGAGCCACTCAGGTGCCCCTACCTCCCAAAATTTAAAGAAAGAAAAAGTTATATATATATCTATATATGTATATATAGATATATATATACACACACACACACACACACACAAAATAAGGGTAAACATGATGAAGGGATGGAATATAACTGTAAAGATGAAAATTTAAAAAAATTCTAAAAAAGAGTTGATAAGATAAGTTGGTTGGGAAAAGAAAGAAAAAGAAAGTGGAGAGAATTTGCTTAGGCTGGAGACTAGAACAAAGCCTTTTGCTAGATTTAGGGTATATTTTGATATATTAGAAGAAGTTGTATCCCAAAATTTTTAGACAAAAAAACTGTATAAGTATACAAAAAAATAGTTAGATACAGTGAAGGATAAAATATAACTATAATAATAAAGGTTCAAAAAGATTTTTTAAGAAAGGCATTTTTAAGATAAATTTAAAAATGTTAAAAGAGGAAAGAGTAAAAGTTAAAAAAATTAGAATAAGAAGAATAATAAAATAAAATAAAATAACCTTTGCAAGACTAAAGAACCATGGTAGAAAGCCATGAATTCCATGGTTTGCTTTCCACTCCTCTGGAATTCCAATGTTCTCCTTGATCAGTGAACTTGGTCTTGGCTGGATTTCTCTCTGATCTTCTCAGGGAGGGGCCTGTTGTAGTGATTCTCAAATGTCTTTGCCCGAGGCGGAATTGCACTGCCCTTGCCAGGGGCCAGGCTAAGTAATCTGCTCCAGTTCCTCTCGAGAGCTTTATTCCCCTGAAAGCTTTCCATAGAGCTCTGGAGGATGGGAATTAGAATGGCGGCCTCCCAGTCTCCAGCCCGGAGGAGCCAAGAGCTTGGGGCCCCACTCCTCAGGGTGCCCTCGGACAAAAGCAGTCAGTCACTCCTGTCTCCCTGGTCTCTATCCGAGCTCTGAGCTCACCCAGGCTGTGACCGAGCATTTCTGTCTCTGGAGCACAGCTCCATTTGGAGTCTCCAAACCCAGCAGATTCCTGCCTCCAGAGAAGAAAGGTAAGTCTCCCTGGATCTGCCACTTTTGGGGTCTCTGCTCAAAGAGCGGTGGCCTGATTGTGCCACGGATCACAATTTAAGGTAATCCTGAGCTGAGAGCTCACTCCTCAGCTCCATCTCTATAGTTGGCTTTCCCTGCTCTGATACCTGTGAGCTCTGCTGCACTCAGACACCCCTGATCCTTCTGTGACCCCACGGGACCTGACACCACACTGTCCCCATGAGGGCTCCACCCCTGCTTATCCTCTGGAGCGATGTCTGTCAGAGGAACAGACTTTTTAAAAGTTCTGATTTTGTGTTCTGTTGCTCCACTGCTTGCCAGGATCCAGCCCCTTCCCCTGTGGTCTATCTTCCCATTGGATCGGATTCACTTCTCTGCATGTCCTACCTTTCAGAAAGTGGTTTATTTTCTGTTTCTAGAATTGCTGCTCTTCTTCTCTTCGATCTCCTGTTGGATTTGTAGGTGTTCGGAATGTTTTGATAACTATCTAACTGAATTCCTGTGCCCTGATGTCATCTCAGCCTGCTACTCCTCTGCCATCTTGACTCCTCCCCCCGGAGCCCTCTTAAATGGAGTGTTTCTTTGTAAAACAAAAGAGGGCGTGTGGAGGGGAGTTAGCAGATTTGCAAAAAATGTAAATTGGGTTTTGGCAGAAAACCTCCTTCTTTTTGCAATCAGGGAGTCATGCAAGTCTTGGGAATGGCAAACATCTGTTTGAAGGGCACCTGACCTTGGCATGTCAGGGAATGCAGAAGAAATGGCACTGGGATTTGATGTGTAGTTTTCTTTTCTTTCTTTTTTTAAAAGATTTTATTTATTTATTTGACACAGAGATCACAGGTAGGCAGAGAGGCAGGCAGAGAGAGGAGGAAGCAGGCTCCCTGATGAGCAGAGAGCCCGATGCAGGGCTCAATCCCACCAGGACCCTGGGATCGTGACCTGAGCCGAAGGCAGAGGCTTTAACCCACTGAGCCACCCAGACGCCCCATGATGTGTAGTTTTCATTCAAGATAGCAAGTGTGCTAGGTAGCAGTGTCGTCAAGTAGTGTGGCCAAGTGTTAAGAATGGAGCAAAGAGGGCACCTGGGTGGCTCAGTGGTTGAGCGTCTGCCTTCGGTTCAGGTTGTGATCCCAGAGTCCTGGGATGGAGTCCTACATCGGGCTCCCTGCTCAGCAGGAGGCCTGACTCTCCCTCTCCCACTCCCCCTGCTTGTGTTCCCTCTCTCACTACATCTCTCTCTCTCTGTCAAATAAACAAACAAAAACACATAAAAAAAGAATGGAGCAAATATTCAATAAACATTTACTTGATGTCTACCACATGCCAGTTACTATTCTATATGCTAGGGATACATAGTTACTAGGACACACCAAGGATGCAGACAGTTTTTTACATCACACAGATGCTAGGATAAAAGTTTGCAGTGCATTGTCATAAATATACTGTACCTTTACTGGGGTTCTTTTCTTGTGCAGCTTAGAATTCAGTGGGCAATTGCAATGCATGTAAATAGACCAGTAGGAGAGGCTAAGTTCACTATCATGTGAACTGCATAGCTAGTCATTTTTTAATTTGACCATTTTCTTTTTAAAACATTAGCAGGTTATGTTAATATCAAAGTTATGAAGAGTCTGAGATTCATGAGTACAAGTTTGCTTTTGCAAATTTAGTGCCAGATACATATTTTAAAGACTTTATTTATTTGAGATTGCAAAAGAGAGAGAGCAGTTTGTAAGTCGGGGGAAGGAGAGGGACAAGCAGACTCTGCACTGAGCATGGAGCCCAATGTGGGGCTTGATCTCATGACCCTGAGATGACCTGAGCCAAGATCAAAAGGCAGATGCTTAACCAACTAAGCCACCCAGGTGCTCCTGTGCCAGTTCTACTTTTTAGAATTCCTAATTTTTCTTACTTTATGTAGGTAAATGGTATATATATTATATTATACCCCCAGTGGGTACTAGGGCATTATCTGTTAATTAAGTATTTTAATATCACTTCCATTTAATGAATATGTATGAATATTGACGCTCATCGTGATAAAGAGTTTAAGTAACCACATCATTTCAGGTCAGGCTTTGCTGCCAAATATGTTTTGAGGAAGATGCAGTTTTCAAAGACTTTTTAAGAATTTCACCAAGATGTTATGGACTTAGAATATCAATGCAAATCATTCACTATGACCAACTAGTTTATTTCTTCATACAGACATGGGAATAAAAGTTTACAGAGTTTGTTGCCATGAGTGAACTATTCCTTTGCTGTGATGATTTTGTCAGATTTACCTGGGAAACAATGTTGACTTTTCCCTACAAACAAATTTAATTATAGGAAAAATTGTAGAAAAAAACCACTACCAATGACTGAAGATCTTTTGCTATTCATGTTTGGATTTTTCCCCCCCAGGCTTCAAGGCTGGTGTTCTATTAGAATCACTCTGCTAGTTGACCTCTTGTGAACTGTAATGTGAAGTAGGAAACGGAATTTCACCAGAGCCACACTAAAGCTTCTGAATTAGAGCCAGGAAGTATTTATTTTGATGCATCATACTTCATAAAGCCAACATCCTGTCCGATGGCCTCAGTGGCATCAGCAAGGATGGCTGGATGGAAAACAGGGGCAAGAGGGATATTAAAGATGGGTTAACCACAATGGCCTTGAGTCTGTGTTTAGTATACACTCCAAACTTCTCTCCAGCCTATGACCTTTGTACTTTCTGTTCCCTCCTTGTGGAATAGACTTTCTGTGTGATTTTTGAAGAACTAGCTCTTTCTCATCATTTAGACATTCTCTTCAATGGCATCTCCTTTGGAGGTGGGGGGGGAGGGGAGTACTCCTTGACTACCATGTTTAACAGTGTCCACCTCCAATCACTCTCTATAGAATTATCCCATTTTATTTTCTTCAAAGCACATCTATGAAATGACCTTGTTATTTATTTACTTATTGATTTGTTCATTTCACTCCATGAAGGAGCAAAGGTCTCTCTGACTCATTGATAAAATCTTCAGTCCCTAGAGCCGTGCCTGGCATATTAAGGGACTCAGTAAATATTTGTTGGAGGCATGAAAGCTCCCTGCAATGTCACCAGTTCCCCTACTTACAGTGCTTCACTCCTCTTCCATCCCGGTATCCCAGGACTCTTTTTGGGACAACTGTCCCAAGAGAAAAATATTGCAAATGTGGGAATGTGATAGAGCATGAAATGTGGTAGAATATTAAATTAGTCTCATAAACTGTGAAACATAAATCATGGTTCCATCTGTTCTGTGACAGAGTGAAAACAGCAAAATTTTTCCACAAGATTGGAACTAAAAACAAAGAGAACCCATGAGTTTCAACTCATGGAGAGGCTGTTACTATTATTTTGGATTGTGTCCTCTCTCTCCTGCTCCTCAGTAACCACTTTAGTCAAGCTGTGCCTTTCTGGAATAGGCCCAGGACTCTTATTCATTGCAGACATTGGTTTCTTCCAATCTAAACGTTTCTGCCCCAAAGCTCCATGCCTGGCACATAGAAACCATGCAACAAATATTTATTGATTATCAAAAGTTAAATTCCATTATTACAGATTTATTATTCTGAGTCAACTATGTCATTTTTTTATTTTAAAGATTTATTTAGCGAGAGTGAGAGAGGGAACACAAGCAGGGGGAGTGGGAGAGGGAGAAGCAGGCTTCCTGCCGAGCAGGGAGCCCAATGCGGGACTCAATTCCAGGATCCTGAGGTGAAGGCAAATGCTTAATGACTAGGTCACCCAAGTGCACCATGTCATTTTTTTTCCTAAAATGGAGATATACCTTAGAAGAGGTAACCTATAAAAGAAAACTCTTCCATTCCCAATCCAGTATTAATCTGTGTACCTCTTTGAAAGAACTTGATGAGATGTAAGGTTTTTTGAGTATGGGTCACGATCAAGGCAGGAGAGGTACAAGTGAGGCATGGTAATGGGCAGCACAAGGTCACAGGCTGTCCTGAGAAGTGACGGGACATTTGGAGAGGACAGAGGGACGAAAAGTTTCAAGACAACTGGTTCACATCACAATTTTGCCTAAGGCCAATATGGTGGGGGATGCTGTTCTGGGAGAATTGGTGCCTTCAGATTATGCCCCGTTGGCAAAATGCATAGGGAAGCTCCACCCTAGGACTGACCAAACTACAGTTTTACCTAGAGGAGGTTAGGTTAAAATGAACGTTGGTACATGGATGACATTTCTGAAGGCTTCCCAGGAAATGGAGAGCAACGATTGACTGTGGGGAATGGAAATGAGGGGTGACAGGATAGTGGATAGGTCTGCAGAGTTTTGCTTTCCTCTTTATAACCTATTGTGAAGCTTTGATTTTTTCCATGACAGTGTATTGATTTCATAGTTACAAAATTTTAGAAATCACTAAAAATCACTATCTTTAAAAGATTTTACCATATTAAAATACTAGCTGAATAAAAATGAATAGTATCACAGCAATAATAGTAATAGCAGGGGACTGTCACGCCAGGGTTCAAATGAATACAGATGGTCCCCAACTTACAATGGTTCCACTTAGGATATTTTGACCTGATGATAATGCAAAAACCATAAGGATTCAGTAGAAACTGTAGTTTGAATTTTGAATTTTTATCTTTTCCTGGGCTAGTGAGATGTGGTATGACAGTTTTCTTGTGATGCTGAACAATGCTGCCTGCTGTGGCTCTCAGGGGCCAGCGATCACGAGAGTAAACAACTAATATCCATACAGCCCTTCTGTCTTTCACTTTCAGTATTCAGTAATTACATAAGATATTCAACACTTTGTTACAAAATCTGCTTTGTGTTAGATGATTTTGCCCATTTGTAGGCTAATGTAAGTGTTTTGAGAACATTTAAGGCAGGGTAGGCTAAGCTGTGATGTTCTGTAGGTTTGTTGTGTTAAAAGCATTTTTGACTTAATGACTTAATGATATTTTCAACGTATGATGAGTTTTTGGGACCAAATCCCATTGTAAGTTGAGGAAGAGCTGTATCTTAATATAAGAAGAAAATCCTTGCATTTGCAAAATACCATTATTCATGTATATTTTCCAGTCTCCTCTGTAGAACATTGTTCAGCCCTCTGAAGACATAAAAGCAGGTCTAGAAGTAGACCGAACAATGGTTTAGAATGCAGACCCTCAGACATAAGCTTCTGTGACATACTGAACTCTGATCTATTCCTTCTATTCTTCCTCTGACTCCGATTTTTTTCTTTCCCTCTCTCATTACCAATTTCGACTGCTGCCTCTCTGAGTGTTTCATATCATACTGCAAGAGAATTGACTCTCACTGTACAGTCTCAGGGTAAGAAAGGTTTCCCAGGCTGTTTTACTGCTCTTGCGTCTTTACCATAAAATGTAATTAATTACCTGAGGGCATATGCAATGTGCCTGATATTTTCAACCTGAAATTTCTTTTTTTTTAAACCTGAAATTTCTAACACGTACCATCTGCACTTACCTGAAGTCTGAATTACTTTCTTACACTGACAGCACCCTCAGTAGATTTTCACGCTCTTGTCTGCAGTTCCAGTTCATCTCCAGCAGAGAGAGGAACTTTCTTGTCACCTTCCCCTCCTATAATGAGAGGCTGTTTAAATCATAATTGTGCAAAGGCAAAGAGGGTTTTCAATACACAGATGAAGGGATTATGAACTGTAGCTGTGGGGGAGTGTGGGTCTTTGCAACTATCATCTGCTTCTGAAACAACATACCTTATTTAGTCTAGAAGGTACCAAGAGAGCAGAGCACCAGGGTTTTATCTAAGCAGTAGCTAAACATTTTTGATAATTGTGGTTTGTGTAAGAGAAGAATTGTACAGAGCTGCAGTGATATTAGACTTGCATCAGACAATTTGGAGGATTTCTTTTTCATTTTCTACTGTCTTAATTTTGAAAGCGTGAGAGACTCTCAGTTGGAAAAATTGTAGATGGGACCTTATTTAGAGCAGTGGGGAAGATCAGAGAGATTGTTGAGGCATCTTCTGGCTCTGTGATTCCTTTCAGCATGGACACAAGTTAAGATTTGTCTGATTTCCCCATCATTTCAATAAATTATAGCCCCTTTCCTGGTCTTACAATAGTAATTTGTTTCTGAAAATCTCTTTGCAGTCAGACTTCTTGTAGGTAAAAAGTGGAATAACCATTGGAATTATTAATGCACAGTTACTCAAAAAATTTACAAAGTCTGTGTATGTATGTAATTGAATCTTGGAAGGGAAATCTCTCCACCAAACACATGTTTGCCCCTTTTATAGGGGAGGCCTGTTCTCTGATATGCAACATGGAAGGGAAAGTGTTCAGTGAGGTGGCTCCTGGATAGAAGTCACCTTCCCCACCCTCTTCCCCCCATGTGTGACCATGTGACTGCTTCTTGCAAATAAAAATGAGCCAGTATTCCAATCATTGAATGAATGTCATGGGATGAAAGATACAGGATAGGAGATATAGTCAATGGTATAGTCATAGCATAGTGTGGTGACAGATGGTAGCTACACTTGTGGTAAGCATAGCATAATGTAGAGTTGTCAAATCACTGTTGTACACCTGAAATGAATGTAATATGGTATGTCAACTACAATAAAATAAATAAGTCAATAAAAAATTGATATCCCCCCCCCAAAAAAACCCCAAGTGAGCCAGTATGTATCACTTCTGGACTGGAGTTTTAAGAAGCAGGTGTGCCTTTCTCGAGGATTCCGCTGAATGCAGAGTACACTAAAGTTTCAGGGGCTGGTGGAGCCAGAAGAAGCCTGGTTTCCTGAGTCACCATGTGCAGAGAAGCCTCCTGTCAACCACAGACACCTACATTGGACTATTACATAGCAAGGAAAAAACTTGTCTTGTGCAAAGACACTGCAGTTTATTTATTCCCAAACTGAAGGGTCAGGAAAGTTTTTCTGTAAAGATTCTGGCAGTAAATATTTTAGGCTTTGTGGGACACCTATGGTTCTATCTCATGTCTCCTTTTTTTTTTCCCTCCCCAAAATGTTTTTTTTCCAGCTTTATTGAGGTATAATTGAAAAATAAAATTATAAAATATTTAAGGAGTACAACATGATGATTTGATATCTATGTATCTCTTTTTGCAATCTTTTAAAGATATAAAAATCATTTTAGTTCACTGGCTATACAAAGCAACTGCAGGCTTAACCAATACAACCTTTTACTACAAAGCAAACAACAACAACAAACCCACACAACAAACCAGTGTAAATGGTGCATGAGAAATTACTAGTATCAACCAGCAGACCATGAAGACTAGACAGACCGTTGGGCCACCTGGGCTCACCACTGTACCGTGAGGACAACTGCAGGTGACTTTCCTGTTGTGGCACCCATGGTTCCCAAGGCACACAAATTCCAGATTTGTTCTCTTAAATGCAGATAATGCCTCCAGAGTTGAAGTTGGTGTAGGACATCAAACTACTAGAAAAGTTAAAATCTTATAACTCTTATTGGAATTCATCAGGATACAATTATGTTGTGGCTTCCCCCTAGCATGGTCTTGCTTCGTCAGCCTATGGCACTTTTTCCACTACTCTTGGGACCTGGTTCACTGCTAGATCTGACTGGAGTCTCCAAATATAGATCAAGACCAACTAGAGCATCTTGAAGCTCCACATGGCAGGATCCAAGATGCCTTCTCCATGTCCCTGTGACCTTCCCAACTCGGCCCTTTCCATGGTTGGCAGGACTCTCAGGCAGGAGGGTGGTTCTGCCCAGCCCCCATGTCTGCCCTTCCCCCCAGGCCCTCAACCTGGTCAGTGTGAAACCCAAGACCACTCAAAACCTCAAGGGAAGTCATCATCCAACAAGATTATGAATGCATACAGGACAGACTCCTCTGCAGCAGGTATGAGGAAGACTTTAGATTATGAGTGCATGTAGGACAGACTCCTCTGCAGCAGGTATGAGGAAGACTTCAAAGAATTTATGATGGTGTGAGAAAAGCTTGTGAGAGACTATTAAGTGAGAAAGGCAGCATTGAAAATTATATATTCAAGATAATCCCAATTGCCTAAAAACAGAGACATGAAGAAAATACACCAAAATGATAACACTGGGGTCCCTGGGTAGTGAATTGAGTGATGTTTTAAAAAATTCTGTTTTCTGGTTTTTGAAAATGTGTACAAAAGAGCCTGTGTTATTTTTTAAATGACCAAGGAAATGGAAGGTAGTCCTTTCTACAAAGTGTTTGTAGACCTCTGCTGTCCGGCGTTCTCAGCCCGAGTCTTGTGCTCTGAGACTTTCTACTTGGACAGGCTTGTAGGAGACCCTGCAGCCCACATTCAGAACAAGAGCAGGAAAGGAAAAGAGCGTGAACAACCTCGTTGTGATTACGAGTCAACACCAGGTTTAAACGAGGGGAAATCAAGATCCAGAGCAACTGATGTTTGGTGAGCCCCATTGCTCCCTTGCCTGCAGGTGTTCAACTTGTTTCAGACCCCCGTGTCTCCCCTTAATAGTCCTTGCTCACTCTGGGTGTCCTCTGTCACCCCTCCTTACTTCCTAAGCACTGGCACGGGGAGCAGAGCCAGCAAGAAAGGCTGTGCCCTCTCTTCACATTCTCCCCCTTTCATGGGGCAGAAGCCTCCCCACGCTCTGTTCTTCCACCTCCTCCCCTTGCTGTCCAGACCCTTCCTGCTGCCTCTTTTTTTTTTTTTTTTTTCCCTGTGATCACTCTGGGGATATGCTGCAACCGTGTTCCCCCAGGTGATCATTTCATTTGTCGGGCACACACATGCACAAGTACGCATGTGCTCCCTGGGACGTTTATCGGTTCTCCGTCAGCACGTGGTCAGGCCGAGCACGCATGCATTCAGCCAGCCAGCAAACTGCCCTCCGCTTAGTGTCAGGCATTACTCTAGGTGCTGGGGCACACACGGAACCAGGTAGCAAGGGTCCCCTCCCTCTCGGAGCAGACTGTCCAGACTGAGCAGACTGCGGGGATAGACAGTAAACAAATACATCCATACTACAAAGCAGTGTAGTGATAAGTGCCATAGAGACAAATAAGGTTGAGGAAGGGGCTAGGGAGCTGGGCTGGAAGGTGCCTTTAGCTATATGGCTCAGAGAAGGCCGGTGTGTGGAAGCTTCATTTTAGCAGAAGTTTGGATGAAGTGTGGGAGAGGGCTATGTGAAGCCTGGGAGCAGATGTTCTGGCTGATGGCCTGTAAGTGCAAAGGCCCTGACAAAGGCCCAGGGACAAACTTGAATCCTGCCCTCAAGTTACTCCCATTCTAGTGAAAGGGGCAGATAAGTCATCTGGCAATAGGGATATTGTGTGACAAACATTTGTCACTTAGCGTTTACAAGGGCCTAACCCTTCCGGCATTTAAAGACATGTGTCATCTGATGTCTATGTCCTCTAGTAGAAAACAAACTCCATGAGAGTAGAGGTTTTGCGTTATTCACTACGGCATGTTCAGGACCTAAAACAGCTCCTGGCACCAGGTAGATGCTCCATACAGTTAAAGTAGAGGAAAGAATCCCACACTTGCCCATCTGCTGGCAATTCCCCTCCCTAGAGGCAACCACTGTTCTCAAGCCCAGGAGAAGTGTGTTATTTAAAAAGACCATCATGTTCTCCACTGAGCTTCCACCTGGGGGCTTACAGGCCAGTCTCAGGGTGCCAGGAAGGAAAGGGTGCTGTCCACTGGCTGTGTGTGGGCTGCAGGAGACACTGGTCTTCTAAGGCTTATAAGGACCTGGCTGCCTTTCCTGACTGGGGAGCAAAGGAAGAATGAGGAAACTCTGGCTAAACCCTGGAACCCCCCTTCAGGCTTTCATGGGAACTTGGCACTTAGGAAAAGTATCTACCTGCTGCCCCACACAGTGAGCACCTCCCACCCCGCCTTTAGCTCATCACTGTATCTCAGCACAGGGGACCTGGCAGCAAATACTCTTTCTGTATGTGAATGTGGAAAGCCAGAGCTGCACACAGTCTTGAGTCCCACAGCTGTTGGAGACTTTGCTTTTCGGTGGACTTGATGTATGACCCTTAAGCAGGACCCAGGTTGGGGACCACGTTGAGTGACGGGAACTGAGTCCTCATCTCAGAAGAAACTTCTCAGAAAGTATCAAATCCATATAGAGTATCTAGGAAGTCAAAATGAATGTTTTAATCATTATTTCCTTCGTAGACAGACAAGGCAAGATTATCCCTCAATTTTATACTTGGGGCAATTTGCAATTTACAAGTATTAGGGAGGGAAGAAATTAATAATTACTGAGTATCCATTATCCTTGATAGATTAATTACAAAACTATCATCCAGAATGTGCTCAAGACCACACAGCTAGTAAGAGAGTGGTTACTTAATTAGTTTTAGAAAATTTGAGCAGGATTCCTTAACTCACAGCAAATCTCCCCAAAAGCAGTCTTATTCTGATGCCAACAAATCCCTGTTCGGGTTTTATTTTGTGTCTTTAGATGTCTTGGGTCAAGTCACTACATCTTTAGAGTCCGTATACCTATGTAAAGCCTAGCACATCATACACACAATAAGTACTTGTCAAGAAATAGAGGAAAAGGTGTGTCTGGGTGGCTTAGTCAGTTAAGCGTCTGCCTTCAGCTCAGTTCATGATCTCAGGGTCCCCACGTTATGCTCCCTGCTCAGTATGGAGTTTGGGTGTCTCTCTTTCTGTCCACCCCCACCTTGTTCTCTCTCTCTCTCAAATAAATAAAGTACATAAAAAAAAGAAACAGAAGAAAAAACTTAGTCACTAATACTTTGTATGAATTATAATTAGTCTATTGACTATTTTTTCCTTCATATTATTATTTCCTTCTCTACTAGTGAATAGCATATTCGTTAATTATAACAGCAACAAGGACTTCTCTATCTAAGTTACTGGCCACTGAATTATTCCATTTGCTTGGTCCCAAATCTTTGGAGTCATCTGCAACCCTTCCCCTCTCATATGGTACATCCAAAATGCCATTGAATCCTGTTGATTCTCCTTTCAAGAGATGTCCCAGTATGACTCATCCTCACTATCTCCCCTGCTACCACCCTGATGCAAGCTACCTGTCTGGATCACTGCGCTAGCTTCCTAACTGGCCTCTGGGCTTCTGCCCTTGCTTCCTCCAGGTATTTCTCAAAGAGCAGCTGGAGTGAATCCTATAAAAACACATCTGATCACGTGACTATCACATGATCTATGAAATAGAAAAATGAAGAGTGTCAGTAAAGGAAGCAAGGGCAAAAATGAACTATTGGAATTTCATCAAGATCAAAAGCTTTTGCACAGCAAAGGAAACAGTGAACAAAACCAAAAGACAACTGACTGAATGGGAGAAGATATTTGCAAACAACATATCAGATAAAGGACTAGTGTCCAAAATCTATAAAGAACTTAGCAAACTCAACACCCAAAGAACAAATAATCCAATCAAGAAATGGGCAGAGGACATGAACAGACATTTCTGCAAAGAAGACATCCAGATGGCCAACAGACACATGAAAAAGTGCTCCATATCACTCGGCATCAGGGAAATACAAATCAAAACCACAATGAGATATCACCTCACACCAGTCAGAATGGCTAAAATCAACAAGTCAGGAAATGACAGATGCTGGTGAGGATGCGGAGAAAGGGGAACCCTCCTCCACTGCTGGTGGGAATGCAAGCTGGTGCAGCCACTCTGGAAAACAGCATGGAGGTTCCTCAAAATGTTGAAAATAGAACTGCCCTATGACCCAGCAATTGCACTACTGGGTATTTACCCTAAAGATACAAACGTAGTGATCCAAAGAGGCACGTGCACCCGAATGTTTATAGCAGCAATGCCCACAATAGCCAAACTATGGAAAGAACCTAGATGTCCATCAACAGATGAATGGATCAAGAAGATGTGGTATATATACACAATGGAATACTATGCAGCCATCAAAAGAAATGAAATCTTGCCATTTGTGACAACATGGATGGAACTAGAGCGTATCATGCTTAGCGAAATAAGTCAAGCAGAGAAAGACAACTATCATATGATCTCCCTGATATGAGGAAGTGGTGATGCAACATGGGGGCTTAAGTGGGTAGAAGAAGAATCAATGAAACAAGATGGATTTGGGAGGGAGACAAACCATAAGTGACTCTTAATCTCACAAAACAAACTGAGGGTTGCTGGGGGGAGGGGGGTTGGGAGACGGGGGTGGGATTATGGACATTGGGGAGGGTATGTGTTTTGGTGAGTGCTGTGAAGTGTGTAAACCTGGTGATTCACAGACCTGTACCCCTGGGGATAAAAATATATGTTTATAAAAAATAAAAAATTAAAAAAAAAAGAGTGTCAGTAAAGCCAAAAGGTGGTTCAGTGAAACAATTGATAAAATTTATAAACCTTTAACAATACAGATCAAAAAAAAAGAGAGAACACATAAATTATCAGTGTTAGGAGAGAAAAGGGGGCATTATTAGAGATCCTACAGACATTAAATGTCAATGCATATGTCAATAAATTCAGGGACTTAGATGAAGGGAATAAACTCCGGGAAAAAGATGCATTAACAAATCTGATAAAAAAAAGAGAGAACATTTCTCAGCCCTATATATGTTAAGGAAATTATATTCAAAACAAAAAACCTCCTACAAAGAAAATCCCAGGCCCAAATGACCTCACTGGTGAATTCTCTCAAACACTGAAGGAAGAAATAATGCTGACTTTACACAAACATGATCAACATTAGCTGTTGTTATGATTACCATCTGTATAGTTTTTATAAGTCTCATGTATCTTAAAATGAAGAAGACAGAACTTTTCATAGTCTTCTAAAAACAGTTAATTCATGGGAGTTTACTTTGTGTTTTCTTTTTTTTAAGGTTATTTATTTATTTGAGAGAGAGAGAATGATCGGGGGGAGGGAGAAAGAGAGAGAGAGAGAAGCAGATTTCCTGCTGAGCATGGAGCCTGACGGGGGCTCGATTCCAGGACCCTGGGATCATGACCCCAGCAAAAGGCAGACACTCTGTCTGAGTCACCCAGGTGCCCTTGGTAGGTTACTTTGTACATCCTTCCTCTCTTAGCTGTGTTTGTTTGACCCAGAATGGTATGTGGTGTTTGCAAAAACACTGTGTATTGCTATTGTCTCTGACCTAAGTAGTTTTTAACCTTTTATACAAAACCAGTTGTTCCTCTGGGACTTGAGAAGAAGGTCTGCCAAGCAGTATGATCAAGAATTTTTCAGGATTCTATCACACCTGGTTTTTGGTGACCTTTTAATAACACTAAAGCTTTGTTTACTTGTTTCTTCAATTGTTTTGTATAAGCCCTTTCTGGAGGAGTAACGAAGAATTGTTCAGATGAAGTGTTTCTTGCCTTAATTTGGTTTCATGTTACAGGCTAAGGTTAAAATTTGTACAGCAAATGGAAAAGTTGTGGGCAATCGCAGTAATGGCTGGGGGAAGCTTTCCTTTTTTCCTATCCTTCCTCAGAGATACTAAGGGCCAGTTAGACTAAATCCTTCAGAAGCATTCTTTTTCACTATTGTTTGATGTAGTTCCAGCCACATCAAACACAGGAGGCATCCAGACTTCTCTGGGTTGAAATGACTGAGGTTGCATTTTTCAGAGGTCTTGGGAATCTGGTAATATGAACTGAAGAGAAGTCATGGTGAGAGTTTCTGAGTGACTGAGCATTCATAGCTAACTAAGGGATGAGGGCCCTGCACTCAGGAAACCTCTTCTCCCCACCACCCTGGTTTCTTTACTCATCTTTCTCAGCAGCAGAAAACTGCATGTATTAGAGCTCAGCATACCTGGCCTCAGCAAAGGGCAGTTTTCTGATGGACTATGATATTTCTCTATGTTAGAGTATAGGCCAAGCTACTATAGCAGAGAGACTCTAAAATACAGTAGCTTTAATGAGATAGAAGTTGATTTTCCTTTCCTGTAACAGTCAAGAGGTGGGTGGCTCTACTCCATGAGGTCATCCTTTATCTTACCTCTCCACTATTTCCCAGAACAAGGGTCTTGACCTTAGGTCCATGGACTGCTGGGAGGCCATGGATTAAATTTTTTCTTTCACTTTTGAAAGCAAGTAACAAGGAACAGTGACATTAGCAGTACCTATGCCTTTGCCACCAGAAATTACAGATAATTTTATATCATATTCATTTGTTGTAAATATCTTATACTAATATCATACTGTACCACTGTTAACAATAGACCTGCCTCTAGAGCTTGCTATTTGATGGATTAATAAACACATGACATTATATTAAAACTTGTAAACATAATTTTTCAAAATGTATATTTTAGTATATTTTCCTTTTTAATTTTGTGTATTTTATTTTATGCATTTATTTTTTATTTTTTTTTTAAAGATTTATTTATTTATTTATTTGACAGAGAGAAATCACAAGTAGATGGAGAGGCAGGCAGAGAGAGAGAGAGAGAGGGAAGCAGGCTCCCTGCCGAGCAGAGAGCCCGATGTGGGACTCAATCCCAGGACCCTGAGATCATGACCTGAGCCGAAGGCAGCGGCTTAACCCACTGAGCCACCCAGGCGCCCCATTTTATGCATTTATAACACAATTCGTAGAAGGGCTACATAGATTTACCAGACTTCCTCGGAGGTCTATGATACAAAAGAGGCTAACGTCTCTATTCTGAGATGTTTCCCTGGACCTCATGGTAGAATCTTGCTTTTTTGCTCCACATCATTCCATTCTAGCTAGAAGGAAGGGAGAAAGAGGAAGTGGGGAGTGTTTTCTTTCAAGACGATGACCTAGAAGTTGTAAACATCCCTTCTGCTCATGCTATGCTAGTGATAATATAGTCAAATGATCACATCTAGCTGCAAGAAATGCTGAAATTGTAGTCTCTAACTGGGACCAAGAGCCCTGCTAAATGTGGTGGTGATGGTGGGTGCACTAGCCAGGGAAGAAAGAGGAGTATACATGTAGGATGACAGCTGAGGGTCCCCACCACTCCCACATAATTCTGCTGGGATTCTGAAATCTGTTTCATCAGTGCTTTAGTAAAACATATAATATCTCTTAATCTGGGTGGGGAGGTGGGTCAAGCACAATAATAATCATATCTGGAGTGTCTATACTGTCTTTCCTAAAAACTTCAAGTTACCTTATAGACACTTTCACAAGAACTGGTATACAAGATTTTTCAGACTGACCACTGTGTTTGTGGGCTAGAAAAGCATTGTGAATACAGAAGATGCTTTTCTTGCCCCCAGATTGCTAAATGGGAAGACCCTACAAATGCAGGTAATTACATTTAACATGAACGACAAAAGCACGCTCAAGGTCAAATCCAACTGGTTGTGGAAGTCCTTTGTACAGAATTAAAAGTTTCATTTAAGTTCTGTTTTTTCATATTTTTGAGTTAACATACATTGAATGTTTACTCTGTTTAGGCAAGCAGAGGACTGAGTACATCAAAATTAATAAGCCAGTTTTCTTACCCTCAAGAGGCTCAGGATCACATATAAGTGTGGGTGTTCATGCATATGTATGTATGTGGGGAAGAGAATATGTATACACATTCACATATATGTATGTATGTGGGAAGGAGAATGGCACAGTAAATACATTATCTTTAAGTGTTATTGTTGCCAAAATAAAGAGAGAATAAAGGTGTCATGGGTATAGAAAAAGGAAAGGAGGGAATGAATGTCAAGTAAGGAATGGAAGATTAATCTTCAAAGACAGGAAGTTATTGCTTTTATGATTGTACATATAACCAATAAGTCATCTGTCCTCGAGTTGAGTCTCTCTTTTCACACTTTTTTTTGCCTTGGAAGCTGGTATTGACACTTCTTTGCAATCAGCTTAAAGGATTTTTTATACTATCAGAACACAAGCTAGCAATATTAATTTTCCTGAATATTTTGTAAGAGATGAGCATAATTCACATTGCGCAGTTCAATGTTATTTCACTTCAAAGTATTTCACTTTAATATTATTTTACTTCAACAAGTCCCTTTAGACCTTTCTCTTTAATGGTCTCTGCAATGCTGAGGTCAAATAGGGTTTTTTCTCTGTTCTCCTTCTGGCATCATCTAGTGCTTCTGCTCTGGTTTCCCTTACACTGGAATCTAGAGCCTCCTTGCCCTGCCCCTCAACTGTACTTCCTTCTGCAGAGTAACTTAGTTCTACCCAGGAACTACAGACTGGCTCATCTATATGCACAGTGCAATAGTGTTCTTTAAGCATAGAAAAGGCCATACTTCCACATTGTATGAAGATGATTAATTTTTATAGTTGTTTTTTTTTAAGAAGGCTCCACACTGGGTGGAGCCCCAACATGGGGCTCAAACCCAGGACCCTGAGATCAAGAGTTGGACATTTAACCTGATTGATCCACCCAGGTGCCCCTAAGATGATTAATTAAAAAAAATTTATGGCTACACCCAGAACTCTTTAGAATTTCACTTGCTTTAGTTAGGCAAGTGAAGCAAGATAGTAACACAGTGTTGAGGGAGTAGGGTTGGGTGATAAGGTGGCACATTAAAAAAAAAAAAAAGATTTTATTTATTTAAGAGAGAGAATGAGAGAGAGAGAACATGAGCTGGGGGAGAGGCAGAGGTAGAGAGAGAAGCAGACTTCCCACTGAGCAAGGAGCCTGATGCAGGACTCAATCCCAGGACCCTGGGATCATGACCTGAGCAGAGGGCAGATGCTTACCTGACTGAGCCATCCAGGCGTTCTAATAAGGTGGCTCATTTTAATGATTTTGTTAGTTGTGATCACCTACACTTGTATAGGTCAGTGACTCTGGGTGATATGAGCCTCCGAAGGGACTCTTAAAATGCTATTTATACCCTATTCCTTAATGCAATGCACTTTTAGGTTCATTTTTTTCAATTTTCCCAGAGAAATTAAATACATAAATTGTAAGTAGATGAAGGGCATGAACGAAGAGGAGGCAGGAAAACATTCCAGATTGGAAAAATGGCAAAGGTAATGTTGAGACATTGGGGTGATGGTGGAGGGGGGAACAGAATCCAGTATGTCTTCATCTCATACCATGCTTCCAGTTCCCTGAAGTTAAGATAACTAAAGGTTAATCTGGTTCATTTCCAGTTAGGAATGGTAGGATGAATGTGCCTTGGCTTCTTAGCAGCTATCTCTTGAAAGATGAACCTCCTTTCATACATCTGACCCAGCAGTCACCTCTGAGGCTTCATCCTCTCCAGGCTGCATGCTAAGAAAGAACAGTCAGACCAAGTGGTACAAGAGATGGGAAACAAGTTTGAGTAGGAGCTATTGGGTCAAAGTGGGACAGTACTTGGGGTGTGTGTGTGAATTAAAAAATGGTGAATGAACTGAAATCAATGAAAGAGAAAGAAGAGTGGAGAAAGCAGGTTATGACAGAGGTAATAGATACCAAATAATTCTCCAGGTGTGCTGAGCAGAGAAGAGAAAGGGAGGTTGGGTATGAAATTAGTTGATTGCCATCACTTAGTTCACTCAGTGTTGCAAGTATAAGCAAATGTAACTCAAGCTTTCTTAAGCAATAGTGTTTTCATTAGAACATGATTAAGAGAGCTGGTTTTGGAGGAAGACTGGTTGGGTTTGAATACTGGCTTTAATACTTGAGATCTTGAGTAAATTACTTAATCCTGGTGTTTCAGTGTCTTCACTTCAATGAAATAAATCCATTTAAATTAAATTTAATAAATGTAAAAAGCACACAGAAGAGTGCTTAGCTTCTGGCAAGCTTTCAATAAGTGGTTAACTATTATTTATTATTATTATGTTGGTAAAAACAAACTCCCAAACCTATAAAGTCAGTCTACAGAAGTCCATCAGGCAAAAGGAAATAATGATTCTTTACTTTGCTGTAGTTGATACATTTATTTTCAGTCATTATATTCACAGTGTTAACTATGCTGTTCTCTCCATAAAATTATGTGTGTGCATATGAATTACAGGGCTCTAATTTGAAACTCTAACTGCATGTGTAGTCACTTTAATTGTACAACAAACCTACAAAATGTTTAAGTGTAAATTATCATGATGACTAAACAGAAAATCTGCAGTTACCAAGACCTGCACATAAATTGACTGTACAAGATGATAATTGGACAGTAGTGAGTAGATGCTCCTGAGGACCTCGCTACTGCTAATTGGATCTTCCGCACTATTTCAATGTTCTCTCAGCTGGAATGCCCAGAAGGCAGCTGGAGATCAGCCTTGTGGCTTTTGAGGGTAACCTACAGTTTGTCAGCACAGGGGTGAAGTTAGCACCATGGGACTTTTCCCAGGCTGCTGGTTAACATACTCTAGTTCTAATACCCTAAACCACTACATGGGGGAGAGAAAAGAAGCCAAGACCGTAACTGGAGGAAATGAAGGAAAAGGGAAAAGGGAAGGAAGAATAATATTCATGAAATTCCTTCTTTGGGTCACTTTCTAGGGACTTTCAGATATTATTCTTGCATCAGTCTTATGGGAAAGATTCTTACCCCATTTGTAACAGACGTCATTAGTTGAACTATTTCTGTCTCCTTTCTTGCTTCAATAGAGTTTCAGTCTCTGATTGTTTGCCTTTCGCCTACGATGGAGGTCCTTCACTTGTCCCTATCTCTCAGCAACTGGGGTAATCCTCATAAATCATTTTCACCCTGTTATTCTTGATAGAGATTGTTTAGACATGTACAAGAGATAAAATTCTAGTCAATGAAAGGTGATGAGAGGCTGCTGGGAAGATTCTGGGAATAATGTTTTATTCTTTTAAAGTGGTCCCAGAGGGGAAGTGGAAGCTGCTTCTGCAGCGGGATGTGGTTATGTCTGCAAGGGACTGAAAGTGTAGCACTATCTTGCGGTCATGAGGGGAGCAACTTGGGGGCAAAGCAGACATGCTGATGTGCCTCCTGTTTGGACTTTTGTGCATGATTACAAACATTATCATCATTAAATCCTCTTTGCGGTTGGAGTTAACTGTAGACAATTCTATTACTTGTTTGTTTGTTTCAAGTTTGTATTAAATTCCAGGTAGTTAACATACAGTAAGACATTAGTTTCAGGAATAGAATTTAGTGATTCATCACTTAAATACACGGTGCTCATCACAAGTGTCCTCCTTAATACTCATCACCCGTTTAGCTTGTCCCCTTCCTACCTCCCCTCCAGCAACCCTAAGTTTGTTCTCTATAGTTAAGAGTCTGTTTCATGGTGTGCCTTGCTCTCTTTTCCCCGTCGTATTCATCTGTTTTTCTTTCTTAAATTCCACATATGGATGAAATCATGTGCTATTTGTCTTTCTCGGACTGACTTACTTCGTTTAGCATCATATACTCTAGCTCCATCCATGTCATTGCAGATGGTAAGATTTCATTCTTTTTATGGCTGAGTATTTTCATTTTATGTATATATACCACATCTTTTTCATCCATTCATCAGTCAATGGACATTTGGGCTCTTTCCATAATTTGGCTATTGTTGATAGTGCTGCTATAATTATCAGGGTATGTGCATGTGTCTCTTCAAATCAGTATTTTTGTATCCTTTGGGTAAATACTAGAAATGCCATTGCTGGACTATAGGGTAGTTCTAATTTTAACCTTTTGAGGAACCTCCATATTGTTTTCCAGAGTGGCTGCACCAGTTTGCATCCCCACCAAAAGTGTAAGAAGGTTCCCCTTTCTCCACATCCCTGCCAACATCTGTTGTTTCCTGTATTGTTAATTTTAGCCATTCTGACAAGTATGAGGTGATATCTCACTGCAATTTTGATTTGTATTTCCCTAACGATGAATTGTGTTAAGTATCTTTCCATGTGGGACGCCTGGGTGGCTCAGTTTGTTGGACGACCGCCTTCGGCTCAGGTCATGATCCTGGAGTTCCCGGATTGAGTCCCGTATAAGGCTCCCAGCTCCATGGGGAGTCTGCTTCTCCCTCTGACCTTCTCCTCGCTCATGCTCTCTCTCACTGTCTCTCTCTCAAACAAATAAATAAAATCTTAAAAAAAATTTTTTTTTTAAAAGTATCTTTCCTGATCCATTCATCTGTTGATGGACATCTAGGTTCTTTCCATAGTTTGGCTATTGTGGACATTGCTGCTATAAACATTCGGGTGCACGTGCCTCTTTGGATCACTACGTTTGTATCTTTAGGGTAAATACCTAGTAGTGCAATTGCTGGGTCATAGGGCAGTTCTATTTTCAACATTTTGAGGAACCTCCATGGTGTTTTCCAGAGTGGCTGCACCAGCTTGCATTCCCACCAGCAGTGGAGGAGGGTTCCCCTTTCTCCGCATCCTCGCCAGCATCTGTCATTTCCTGACTTGTTGATTTTAGCCATTCTGACTGGTGTGAGGTGATATCTCATTGTGGTTTTGATTTGTATTTCCCTGATGCCGAGTGATATGGAGCACTTTTTCATGTGTCTGTTGTCCATCTGGATGTCTTCTTTGCAGAAATGTCTGTTCATGTCCTCTGCCCATTTCTTGATTGGATTATTTGTTCTTTGGGTGTTGAGTTTGCTAAGTTCTTTATAGATTCTGGACACTAGTCCTTTATCTGATATGTCGTTTGCAAATATCTTCTCCCATTCTGTCAGTTGTCTTTTGATTTTGTTAACTGTTTCCTTTGCTGTGCAAAAGCTTTTGATCTTGATGAAATCCCAATAGTTCATTTTTGCCCTTGCTTCCCTTGCCTTTGGAATTGTTCCTAGGAAGATGTTGCTGCGGCTGAGGTCGAAGAGGTTGTTGCCTGTGTTCTCCTCAAGGATTTTGATGGATTCCTTTCGCACATTGAGGTCCTTCATCCATTTTGAGTCTATTTTTGTGTGTGGTGTAAGGAAATGGTCCAATTTCATTTTTCTGCATGTGGCTGTCCAATTTTCCCAGCACCATTTATTGAAGATGTGGTATATATACACAATGGAATACTATGCAGCCATCAAAAGAAATGAAATCTTGCCATTTGCGACAACATGGATGGAACTAGAGCGTATCATGCTTAGCGAAATAAGTCAAGCAGAGAAAGACAACTCTCATATGATCTCCCTGATATGAGGAAGTGGTGATGCAACATGGGGGCTTAAGTGGGTAGAAGAAGAATAAATGAAACAAGATGGGATTGGGAGGGAGACAAACCATAAGTGACTCTTAATCTCACAAAACAAACTGAGGGTTGCTGGGGGGAGGGGGTTTGGGAGAAGGGGGTGGGATTATGGACACTGGGGAGGGCATGTGCTTTGGTGAGTGCTGTGAAGTGTGTAAACCTGGTGATTCACAGACCTGTACCCCTGGGGATAAAAACATGTTTATAAAAAATAAAAAATTAAAAAAAAATAAAATAAAATAATAAAAAAAAATATGAAACCATAAAAAAAAAAAAAGTATCTTTCCATGTATCTCTTGGCCATCTGGATGTCTTCTTTGGAAAAATGGCGGTTCATGTCTTCTGCCCATTTCTTAATTGGATTATGGTTTCTTGGGTATTGAGTTTGATAAATTCTTTATAGGTTTTGGATACTAACCCTTTTTCAGATATGATATTTGCAAATATCTTCTCCCATTCTGAAGATTGCTTTTTAGTTTTGTTGATTGTTTCCTTTGCTGTGCAGAAGATTTTATCTTGATGAAGTCCCAATAGTTCATTTTTGCACTTGCTTCCCTTGTACACACACACACACACACACACACACAATGCATGTGTGTGCACATACACACACATACTCCATTCTGACAATTTCAAACTTTGAGCTGGCAATTTTAGTCCATTTACACTTACTGCAATTATTGATATATTGGGTCTGTCTTTATTGCTTTGCTTGTCATTTTCATTTGCTCCACTTTTTCTGTTTCTTTTTAATGCCTTTTACTTAAGTCTTGCAATATGCATAAGTCTTGCAATATGAAAAGTCTGTGTATGCTTATGCTCTTAAAACTTTCTTCCTGACTTTCTCTACCCAGATGTCATCATTTTGATATTATCTAAAAATTTAATTAGGGGTCATTAAGCATATATATTTTTCTTTTTCTTTTCTTCAAATGTAACTGTTTTAAATAATAAAACTCTAGTAAGGTATTTATTCATCTTACTATAAATTTATCTCATAGTTAAAATTCATAATATTTACCTATTCTGAAGTCAATAAGTGGCCTGATTAGTGCCTAATGTTGGTCTCTAGAATATTAAAATTTGTGGGTGTATTGATGGTTGTTTCATCGCACACTTTAAATTCCTTTAAAAATTTATGGAATTCAAATAAAGTGTGTAGCCGTTGAACTTCTCAGTAGAATATTTTTTTTCTCAACTAAGACTTTAAAATAACTTTACTGCATATATCTTAATACAACATCTCTTGAATGTTGTTTCTTTTTGAGTATTTTATTGATAACCTTCCCTCTATGTGAGTCATAGTGTGACCATTCTTCTAGACCTTGAATGGCTCAGGATATTTTTTATCTTTCCACATACCTGAATAACAATAAGTGCTATGAGCTTTCTTTCAATATTAAAAAAAATTGGTTTTTCATTATATCATCTATGTACTTTAATCTGTTTTTTTCATCTTTTCTAGCTCTTTTCTCTGAGGTTAAATTTTAGATGATTTCCTTAGTTGCATTTTCCAATGTATTAATTCCTTCTGTAGCTATGTCTTATATGTTGTTGAAACCATCTATTGTCTTTCTAATTTCAATTAATGCATTTTTCACCTCCAGAAGTTCTATTTTATTCTTTTAAAAATCTACTTACTTCTTAACCCCATTATCCAGACTCTCCTCTATTAAATGAAATGATCAAACATATTTTTTTCATATTGTGATTTTTATGATTCCAGTATCTGCAGTCACTGGGAATCTGATTCTGCTCTTTGTGGTTTCTTTTGGCTCTTGCTAATAATTCCTTTTGTGTGCTTTGTTCTGTTTGGGTTTTGTTTTGTTTTGCTTGAGAGTTTCTCATTTTTTCTAGACTGGAATTCTCTGAGGCTCTTTCATGTAAATTTGCATTTGTTTCTACCATATACTTGAGGGCACTAAGACCCTGGTCCCCTGTCAACTAAATTCTTACTTTGAGGTTCTTTAGACCATTCAGTTGATATAAATTTAGGCTCAATTATATACAAGGGCTGGTTTATGGGGAGGAGTCCTCAAGGCGAATTTCTTTTCTTCTCCCCATCCCTCTATTTAGCACCAATGTTGGAAGGTATTTTCTCTTCAGTGCTTTGAAATGGGGCTGCTTGTTTATATTTTATCCTTACACTGAGAGAGCAGGCCCTTGGGTATCTTCACTTTGTAAATAACGTCTTCCATTATATGACCTACATTGGGAAAGCTCTAGGGCATGTTTCCTGTCTTCTAAGTCCTGTGAGTTTTTGACAGCTAATGCTCAGATCAGTTGATCTGGTAAATGTTTTCAAGGTAAAAGATGTTTATTGTGCTCTTCTTAACTTTTTGTATTCCTACTTTCACTTTGTTTTGACCTAACTATGACTTATTTTCTTGTTAGTTCATGGATACTTCTAACCAGATGTTTCAATCTTTACCCAGTTCTTATTTGACTAAGAGCAATGGAAGTTTGGGCAAAGATGTTAAAATTTCTGTTGGTAATATTATTTGCATGTGCTTGTAGAGGGATCCAGAAAAGTTAGATAATTTATCCCTAAACTTGGATTTAAGCTGTCTTATTCCTGAAAATTACTGATTACACTTAGGACATGCATGTCTTTTGGTTCCAGCATATATGCTCTTGTAGATGCCTGATCTTTGCTTCAAATTAAACTGATAGAAATGATATAATATAAACTGATCTTAGTATAGAGCTGACTGTGCCTTTTTGTTGGTGCTCTATACATAGTATATTAATCAAGGTTCTCTAGAGAAAGAGTAGGATATGTATATATGTATATATTGTGAGAAATTGGCTCACACAACTATGGAGGCCAAGAATTCCCATGAGCTGTTGTCTGTGAGCTGGATACCCAGGAAAGCCAGTGGTGTAATTCAGTATGAAGGCTTAAAACAGGGTAGTCTATAGTGTAGTGTCTAGTCTGATAGAGAAGATGTAATGAGATAACCCAACTCAATCAGCGAGGCAGGAAAAAAGGGGCAAATGAAGTAAATTACTCCTTCTTCCACACACAGTTTGTTCTACTCAGGCCCTCATGGGTTGGATAATGCTCACCCTTGTGAAGGGCAATCGGTCTTACTGAGTCTACTGATTCAAAAGCTAAACTTTTTGGAAACACCCTCACAGATACACCCCAAGATAATATTTAATTTGGGCACCCTCTGGCCAGCCAAGGTGACACATACAATTAATCATCACACATAGTGATTTTTATTTTTTATTTTTTTTAAAGATTATTTATTTATTTATTTGAGAGAGAGAGTGAGAGAAAGAGAGCATGAGAGGGGAGAAGGTCAGAGGGAGAAGCAGACTCCCCATGGAGCTGGGAGCCAATGTGGGATTTGATCCCGGGACTCCGGGATCATGACCTGAGCTGAAGGCAATCGCTTAACCAACTGAGCCACCCAGGCGCCCCACATAGTGATTTTTAAAATAGATAGCCCAGACTTTAAAACTGTACCATGAGACATGAGAATGAGGTGATATCCTTGTGTTTTGAGGGTAAGAATTTAACTAACAGTAATGATTACACCTGTTCATTGCTCCTAGACCAGAGATAGAGGTGAATGTTTGAATTGAAGGGAGAGAGTCTCCCTCAACTCTACCCCATCAGTATTCAGAAAAAGGAGGACTGAGAATAATTGGGCTTAAACACAGAGAAAAGTAGTGATAGATTTTTAATGCTCAGAGTTTTTGTGTTTGCTTTTCTTTTTAATGTAGACAGTAGTAGCCATAAAATTAGACTCTGTTTAATGCTCAATTTAACTTACATGTCTAACATAAATGTAAAAACAAAAACAATAATTTTAAAACTTTTATAAATAAATTTAAATCTACTACAAAACATTAACAATGTAGTTTTAATTAGTTTCTTTGTTGTTGCTGTCATACTATTTTTCATCTTTTTTAGGATCGTTGTTATACTTATTTTTATATCTTCCTTAGGCTTCAGCATTACTATTTTGGCACAGTTCTGGAATCTCAGTTATCTTAGCAGAACCTGAAAATTGTGCTGTGGGTGCCCTGTCTGCTTTAGAAGGATTTGTGAACTTGAATTAGAAAACACTACACATTGAAATGCCTGGGTGGCTCAATTGGTTAAGTGTCTGCCTTTGGCTCAGGTCATGATCCTGGGGTCCTGGGGTCAAGCCCATATGAGGTGTTCCTTGCTCACTGAGGAATTTGTTTCTCCCTCACTCACTGCCCCTCCCCCTCCTCTCATGCTCTCTTTCTCTCTCAAATAAATAAATAAATAAAATCTTAAAAAAAAAAAAGGAAAGAAAACACTACATATTAATGTTTATTAACTTCTAACTAAATCACACAAGATCTAACTAAAATTTCACATTTCTTTAAATTATGAATATACTTTATCAGTTATTGCTTCACAACAATCATAAAACATCTCAATGACATACATTAACAAACACTTACTTTTCATGCATTGATATGTCATCTGGATTAGCTCTTCTGATCTTAGTTAGATCTTCCTGATGTATTAATGTGTTGTCTAATTTAGAGTGGGCTCAGTGGGTTGATTCTTCTTTTTGCTGCAGTTTTGTAGGTTGGCTAGGCAGTTCTACGCCAAGTGTCTTTTATTCTTCTTAGACAGTGGGTTAGCCTGGACCTTCCCATGGTTTTGGAGAATGCATTAAGCAATGAAAACACATGAGGCTTCTTAAGGCTTAGACTCAGAACTGGCATACAGTCACACCCTTCTGCCTGTATCGCTTTGGCCCAAGTAAGTCACATGGCCGAGTCCAAAGCCTAGGGTGAGAAAGAACATTCTGCATTTTGCGAGAGTAATTGCAAGGTCACAAAGAAAAAATGTCAAGGCAGAAAGGATGAAAAGTCAGATCTACAACAAACCTCAGAAGTTTAGACTCTGTCAATGGCTTTTTCACCAATAAAAATCACAGGTATTTTGATATCCCTTATAGTTTCAGACATCTCTAAATATTTTTTATGCTCGTCACCACTTTGAAATAGTGATTTTTATTACATTTATTGGTAGACTGCACAGGATCTGTGACAGTCAGTTGATATATCTGGCCAACAATGAGGCAGCTAGTGATCATTCAACCACCAAACACAGAGGATGGTGTACTCATCCTGCTGATCTGGACATCTGTGTTGCTTTCTCTTATTTCTTATGAATATGTAGAAGGAGATAAGATTAGGACCGCCTCAAGTTTAACGTTCCACGTCAAATTAAGATCTACAGGCTTCACACTGCAATGTCATTAAAAAATAAAATTTAACTTTAACTTGCCTGTACTTTAAATGTATTGTCTTGTTTTTTAATATATTAATAGAGAAGCCCATATTTTACTAGATTATATTTTATTTTAATATTTTGCTGACTGTTTAAATATTACAAGTTTCCTTTCTAATCCTTTATTTTACCCATTTAAAAACATTAGTCTGAACCTGGATGGACCTAGAGGGTATTATGGTGAGTGAAATAAGTCAGATTGAGAAAGACAAATACCATATGATTTCACTCATATGTGGAACCTAAAAAGCAAAACAAATGAATAAACAAAGAAATAAAAAGCGGAATCAGACCTATAAATACAAACAAATTGATGGTTGCCGGAAGGAAAGGGAGTGAGGGTGGGGGTGGGTGGGTGAAATGGATGAAAGTCTATAGGAGATACAGGCTGCCAGGTATGGAATGAGTAAGTCATGGGAATGAAAGGTGCAGCACAGGGGATACAATCAGTTGTATTGTAATAGCATTGTGTGGTGACAGATGGTAGCTGCACTTGTGGTGAGCATAGCGTAACATACACAGAGGTTGAATCACTATGTTGTACACCTGAAACTAACGTAACATTGTGTGTCAACTGTACTCAAAAGTTAATTAATTAAAAATAAAACAAAACCAAACCCAAAGCAAAAATGTTATTCGTTGGTGGTGGGGGGAGGGGGGTTCCGCAGACTTCACCAAAGTACCAAAGGTTTCCAGGCCATAAAGAAGTTTTTTCCCCCCACCTTGGTGCAAAATGGTTGTCTATTAAAGCACGGGGCACCGGACCTGTGCGCAGAAACAGCTGCACCTGGGTGGGGAAGGGTAGCTGATTATATTCTGTGGGGTTGGGTGAGGTAAGGGAAAAGGGAGGTTTTAAGAAAACTTTCATATGCTCAAGAGTACCTACAAGATACCTGAGGCTTTGCCATTGTCAAGGAGGTTTTTCCCCTCCAGCAAGGCATTAACATTAATATAGTTGGGAGGTTCCTGGAGGAATGTCACACGTGTCCCACCCAGGAGTGGGTGTGTGTGTGGGGGCGGGCAGGGTGCAGGGTGTCAGCTTCTGCTTTGCCTTCAGCCAGCCTTCTGTTCACTAATTTCCCCACTGAACAATTTTGACCCTTAAATCTTGAAGGTGGAAGGTCTTATCTTCAGTAACGTCTTCCTGCTGAACAAGGGCATAGAGATGTCCCTACCTATGGGTCAATACTGGTCAGTTGGGGAATGTATAGGGGAGTTACAAAAGCAGAAGGCAGCTAAATCCAACACTGTCAACCTATGAACCTCCTTGATTAGAAAGGATCATCCATTAGCTGGAAGTTATGGCAGTGAAGGAATCTTGGTGCTGGTGAGGCTGCTGGGAACTCTGTAAGCAAGGTATCAGGGCAACATTGCCAAGGGGTATATGACTCCAGGTTTCCTAAAGTTAACCTTAGTTCCTTAAAGCTGTTTGGTCATATCTGAGTCTATGCATGTTTCTCAAATATGACATTCCAGTCAAGACCTTGGTAAAATGACCAGTGTTTCCAATGGTGTCCAAGTTTGCACCAGAGTCCAGATGTAAAGACTCACATTTGGGTGTCAAATGAGATGATGTGAGACTTTGAAGCTGACATCCAAGAAAGAATTCTCGAGATGTCTTTGGTGCAAAATGGTGGTTTAGTGTCTTTGGTGGTCTTGTGCACCAAAGACACTAAAAAGAGCTGCCAGGACATCAGAAGGTTTAAGAAGTCTCTGTTCTATATATTTATTAGCATCCAGGAACTCTCAGGGATGACTTCTTTGAATAAACCAACTATTTCAGTAATGCTATGGGCTATTGAGGGAAGGCCCACATGTCTATACAGGAGCCAAAGTATTAAGTGGATAGGAGCATGACCTGACTTCTCATGGGCCACTGTGGTATGAAGATATCTCTAATGGAGAAGTGAATCTGGAAAGAGTGAATGGTAGAGGTTTTCTGGTCTTCTGTTCCCTCCCTCCCTTTTGAGACATTCTCTTACAGAGGTAAACTTATAAGATTTGGGTTTGTGGGGGGCACCTGGGTGACTCATAAGCATCTGCCTTTGGCTCAGGTCATGATGCCAGAGTCCTGGGATTGAGCCCCCACGTTGGGCCCTCTGCTCAGCAGGGAGCCTGCTTCTCCCTCTCCCTCTGCCTTCCTCTCCCCTGCCCTGTGCAGTCTCTCTGTCAAATCAATAAATAAAATCTTTAAAAAAAAAATGGGGGTTTTGAATAAGAGATGGGACAATTTTCACTTGACACCTCTACTTGTTTCTAGGCTTTCTTAGCAGAACTCTGCAGCTCTTCACTCTTCACTATCAAGCCTCCAGCAAAAGAGACCTCACTGAGCAACTGCAGTTCTTTTTCCTACAAAGCTTAGACTCTCTGCCTCCAGACTCCTTCTCAAAACAGAGCTCTGGGCAGCAGCCAACATTAATTGTGGAGGGCTGGCACACTGGCTAAAACCTACTTGCCACCACGTTCCAGCCTTTTCCTAAGTTTCTTCCAAAAGGAAACACACTAGTGCTCTGCTCATCGTCTGAAGTGCTGCCTTTGCTAACATGTGATGCTCGTTAATGTCGACGTGCTTTCCTTCCAGGTAATATATTTCCATTAAAAGCGTAGAGGATGTTTTAATGTGGAAGAAGGACCCTACTGCTAGAAGTTTCAGTGAATCAAGTGAACAGGAAGGCAGCATAGTTTAACAAAAAGAGCCTGAGTTTTTGGCATAACAGGCACCCAATGAATGTTCCAGTTATTTTCTTGCGTTAAATGACTCCTGATTACCTAGTACTTGACAAATACCCACAAAGTTGAAGATATGGATCTTTCCTTTAGGGAGGTTCTATTTATACTGATGAGATGATATGGGACAACCTTTAATTTTTCTTCAGATACTACCATATTATAGGCAGTCGTCTGGCCAGTACAGTTGATTAAAATTTTACAAAGAAAAGGACAGCCAGTCACCTACTATGTTGTCTACATAATCTCAAACCAGCAGCTGAGTTCTTTCACTGAACTCTTCTGGGTATTGGAAGGCAGACTAAATACTTTACTTGCTGCCCAGCAACTTGAAGATGGAAAACACATCTTTTGATTAATTAAAAGCAAATGGTTGGAACGACTTACCTTTCCATTCTTTAATTAACAAAGCCCACAGGCCACATGAGGAAGTAATAACACTCATTATGTTGTGATGAAGGACTGTGATGAGGAGTTAAGTCAGACGGGACTCCAGGCACGATTCCCTTGAAGGCTTCCCTAAGATGCTGTCCTGAATGTAGACAGATCCTTACTTGTTGAAGAATCCTATCTCACCAGTCCTGGCACATGCCTCTTCAGAGAGTGCATTTCCTTTTGCAAGGGAAAGAAGAGCCCTTGAAACAACGTTATATTTTAATTAAGCCTAGGCATCCTCTCTGGAATTTCCTTTATTGAAAGAACACCTCCTTTGATTGGTATCTGTGTCAGTCTTTAGAACAAACAAACAAACAAACAAAAAGATTGATCCCTTCCAGGCAGTACTGTCCCATCTGAATGATCAAAAGCGTGGTCAGCTGATTTAGAAACCAGCAAATTATTTTCTTATTGTCCCTTAAATCTCCCAGGAAGCACTTTTGAAGGTAGTCTCCATTCCTCGGGCTTTGTTCACCATACTTCATGCCTGTGGGTGGTCTCAAGGAACTTGAGGAAATGGCAACACCTATTCTACCTCCCTGTGGAAGCAACCCCCCCAGCCCCCCAGCTTCCTCCAGGGTCCTTGCTCCAATGCTCATTGTGAGAGGTTTCCCTTGTTGTGTCATCAAGGTGCTACTGAAACCTTTAGTTGGATGGCTTCCCATCCATCAGGAAAGTGAACTTTTTTTTTTTTTCTCAGAGAGAGAGAGATTGAGAATACGAGGGGAGGGGTGGAGGGAGGAGGAGGAGAGAATCTTTTATTTATTTATTTTTTTAAGATTTTATTTATTTGTCAGAGAGAGAGCACAAGAGAGTGAGCACAAGCAAGGAGAGCAAACAGCAGGCAGAGGCAGAGTCCCTGCTGAACAAGGAGCCTGGTGGGGGACTTGATCCCAGGACTCTGGGATCATGACCTGAGCCCAAGGCAGATGCCTTAACCAACTGAGCCACCCAGGCGCCCCAAATGCACATTTTTAAGTGACTCTCTGATTGAATACCTCTAGAAAACTCCTGCTTCTTCACATGAAGATTTTCATCCACCAAGTTTGATTGTATAATAAAAGTCACCATTTTAAATTAAGTGAATTCTAAACTAACTTTTTCTTACATGTTTGATTCTTGCTTTTTAAGAATGGAGTGATGGAGTCTTTGCGGGAAATTTAGAAAATTTTTGTGGCTGATTTTGCATGCCATGTTTCAGCAAGTTGTAAATTTTATGGCTCTGGAAATACAGTGTTAGCAGTAGAAATGCTGACCCCTTTCTGGTTATAGTGGCCCAAATATCAGTACTATTATCCCTATCATTGAAAAAAATCTCATAATGCTGGAAACTTGAACATGACCTGAATTGTTGAATATTCTAAAACTGGTGGAGGGAAACCATCCTAGATTCCATGGACCGGTGGCTGTTTTCACTAATCTGGTTTAGCTGCAGGTACAGAAGCCCTCTAAATACACTTTCTCCTTCTTTGAGATACTCTGGTAGGATGTAAGGAGTCCTATCTCCAGAAATAGGCAGGTATGAACTGAAACTTGAAACCCCTCATAAAATCTGGTATCTGTTTGCTTAATGTGAACCTGGTACAGGCAGCACTAACTTTTGCCTGGTTTTTTGATATTACCTCTTCTCTGGTCTTCCCAGATCCTCCGACACTCCTCCAATCCATTCTCTCATTGCCTCCACAGTAATCTCTCCAAAATGGTACTCTGATATGTCTCTGAGTTGTATTAGTTTGCATCCTCTGAGAGGCATATGCCGAGACACAGGTGAGACGTGAAAGGAATTTACTGGGAAAGGAGAAGGAGCTGAAGGAGATGAGGAGAACCTTCAGACATACTGGTCTGATCCCTCTGAAGGAAAGGGAAGGGAGGAAGGGTGTCTAGAAAGAGTCTCAGTCTGCAGTTCTAAGAAAGTTTCTGTCAGGTGATGAGGGGTCTGTAAGTCAAAGCTTCTATCCTGTCCCATGTCTTGCCAGAATGGGTCTGCATTAGTGTCCTTGCTTTACTCTGTTATTGATGGAGAGTGATCATGGGAAGCATGGCCTTAGTTTGAACATGGTAATAGATTAATAGATTCAGAACACAACACTTGGGGCTAGGTGTCAATTACCCTCCCACAGCAGGCAGTCAAGAGTCGCATGTTCATAACTGCCTCCATGGGTATTTTCTAGAAACCTCTAGCTTTTTCTGAATATCATCCCCAGAACTAGAACGCGCTCTCTCTGTCTCTCTCTCTCTCTCTCTCTCTCTCTCACACACACACACACACACATCTTAATAAGCAGAGTGCTTGCTCTCTGATTGTTCTCTTTGAATCAGGTTGTCATCACTAAGTACTTCCAAAGAGAAATTCTGAGTCCATCTTTGATGTCTCCCTTATTGTGATGATTCATTTAACATATCAACTTGACAGGGTGCCCAGATATTTGGTAAAATATTATATTCTGAGTGTATCTGTATGAATGTTTTGGATGAGATTAACATTTGTGTTGGTAGACTGAGTAAAGTGGAGTGCCCTCCCAAATGTGGGTAGGCCTCATCCAATCCAACAAGAACATGAATAGAAGTCTGAGTAAGAATTAATTTGCTCTCTTTGCTTGAGTGTTGAGCTGGGATATCAGTCTTTTCCGGCCCCTGGACTAGGACTCAGACCATTGGTGCTCCTGGTTCTGATGCCTTCAGACTCAGATTGGAGTTATACATGAACTTCTTGGGTCTCTAGCTTGCAGAGGACAGATTGCCAGATTTTGGGGTTTCTCAGCCTCCTTCATTTCATGAGCCAATTCCTCATAATAAGTTCCTATCTATCTAACTATCTATCTATCTACCTATCTACCTATCATCCATCTATCTATCATTTATCTACCTCCTATTGGTTCTGTTTTGCTGGAGAATCCTAATTCACTCATGTTTAAAACTATTTAGTGGTTTTCTGTTTTTCTTCAGATAAATCTTAGGATTCATTTTAATACCTATAAAGACTTCATATTTCTGCCTCTAGTTTCATCTCTGGTCTCCCCCTCACTCCTGTAAGGCATGGGGAGACCTCAACACTTTTTTAGTTGTTGAAGATTTATCAGCTGAGATTTTTGACCATAAGTAATAGAACTAATTCTTGTTAACCTAGAAGGATAGGGGGAAGACTGAAAGGATATGGGGTAACTCACACCATCAATAAGAAGGAAAAGAATCAGGTCTCAAAGGACAAAAGTGAAGGCAGAATCAGATAGAGCAACAGGACAGAAATCACTCTGTAGTCTTGACAAGGTAAGATACCTCAGTAAACCAAGAGTTTGTAAATCAGGGGCTGTAATTGAAAAAGTAACCTACTAACTGTGTGTTAACTACCGTATTTCATAAATGACCGAATGCTTTAATCTTACGTTGATTCTCAAACCTATCTTCAGTTTCCCTTCTCTTTCACACAAAACTCTCTCACAAAAGAATATATAAGCATTTCTCTTCCAAGGAGTCAGCTTCCAAGGGCACGAGATCAAAAGCTGCTTATAACCAGCGGCTTCATCTCTTTGGATCACTGCTGTAAACCCAACACTTAGAAGAGAGACTGTGTAATAAAAAGTATGTCCAATAAATATTTATTGAATAAGTGTGTGAATGAGCAGCCCATGTTCTGTCTTGATTCTGTGATAAATTATTTGACTAAATGTGATGATTGGCAATAATAGCCAGCATATGTTGGTTGTTTACTCTATCAGACACTGTTCTATGGTCTTAACTGATACTACTTCATTGAATCCTTACATCAACTCTCTAAGGTGAGGAAACTGAGACACGAACTCATTGGGTAGCTTGCCCAAGTTGTCACAGCTGATGGAAGGCAGAGCCAAGGTTTGAAGCAATATGCCTGACTTCTAAGTTTTGCTCTGTCTCTTGATGGTGAAGGTCAGTGCATTGCACTATCAGGCACATAGGAGGTATTCAAAAATACTTTTTTTTTCTTTTTCTTTTGCTCCTTCCTGTTCCTTTTCTCTCTTCTTTGTATTTCTAGTCTCACCCTAGCCAGGGCACTGCTCTGCATCTTTCAAGATTAAGTGTTCAGGAAACACCCCTTCCTATACCTCTGTTGGGAAATGTGTGTGAGATCTGATCCTCTTCCTCTCATTCACTCTGGCTGTATCTTGAGAGAATGTTCTAGGGGTCATGGTGGGGGGGGTGTCACATGAAAGAGTATATCCTGGAGTCTACATTACAGATCAGACTGACTAAATATTTACTATGTCTATCCTAAGTTGAAATAAAGTTCATTGGTATCTCAGTGTTTCACTGGTCTACTTTCTTTGGTGGAGAGACTTCTACCATGGGAGAGCCACCATCTTTAGCTTGTCAGATGTAAATTTGGGAGAAGAGAAGACTGAAAGCCAAGGGGTGAGACAGTAAAGGAAAGATATAAAAAGCTTAAATAGGTCACAGAATTTTGGTCCAGGAAATTTATAAATCTTAAACAAGTTCTATAAATCAAAAGAAAGGAAACATTGTTTCGGCACATAATGGGCTGTTTGAGGGAAAAAGCCAAACCAATTGAATGTCAAGGCATTTTATAAAACTTGTCTTCACTGAGGCCTCTCTAAAGGGAAAGTGTGTGGCTCCCTTATTCTCTAGGTAGCAAAGTGGTGCCAACAAACTGTCACTCTGTCCAGAGTCCTGAGCCCAGTTCAGTTTCCTGCCATCTAACAACCATTGGATTTCACACTCCATTGGAATGGAATCTAGAAAGGAGAAACCATAAAATTCTGTAATGGTAGTGTTTTGAGTCCTTAGCAGTGAAATCATTGCCTTGGGTTATCTGTTAATTCCTCTGGCTAAACATTAAGGCTGGAAAGTCATCAATTACAAAAGAGAAGGGGCTTGAGTAAGACATAAGAATAAATAGAAAAGGAGCAGCTGGACAGGCATGAGGCAAAGCTCTCCAGAGCCCAAGATGATGGCTTCTATGTAGTAGCCAACTCTGGTCTGTAAAATCCAGTAATCAATTGTATGAGACTTGGAGGCAAGGCCAGGCCAAGGATTCATCAATGCCATGTGTATATTGCCACGCAATCGTCAACGGTTTGGGAACTCTGTGAAGCTGTTTTCTGGCTGGACCAGTTTGTGGATTTAAAAACTCTTTTTTGTTCAAGCTGCAATATCTGAGGAGAAAAAGACCACCTTTTAGACTTCCCCTAGTGATGTTGGACTCAGGCTGTGCAATTAGTGGATTTGGTACATGGGACTTTTACCCTTCATGCCTTTCCAACAGTTACCCTCAAGACAAAGTACTCCACAATCTAAGCAGTAAAATCAGGGAGACACAAATACTTTCTGGTAGGAATAACTTCTAGGCTTTTTCAGAGTTGCCAAAGATCATGGGAAGAAGGGAACAGGAGAGATTAGTGGAACCATCCAAGAATGTGTTAAAGGAACCACAGAGTTCAGCATTAAAGAAAATAATTATTAGAGATGACAATTAACTAAGGGGAAAATGAGTTCCAGAATCCCTGTGCTACGCATTGAATTGAAACTGGTTTGCTGTCTTGGAGCTAATGAATAGAGGGTGATCTAGGAAGTCAGGCCATATTATAATTTTAGGTCTACTGCTGATAGAAATTATTATGTAGAATCTGAGTTTGAATTTTCTTATATCTTATTACTTTCTATACAGTTAGCTGATGCAGCTCTGATAGGGAACAATGAGGTAAGTATTTAACTGTCATTTCTCTAGAAGTTGTCTTGTTTATTAAAGCCATGAATTGGGGTGCTGGGGTGACTCAGTGGGTTAAGTCTCTGCCTTCAGCTCAGGTCGTGATCTCAGGGTCCTGGGATTGAGCCCCACATCGGGCTCTCTGCTCAGAAGGGAGCCTGCTTTCCCCCACCCACTGCCTGCCTCTCTGCCTGCTTGTGATCTCTGTCTGTCAAATACATAAATAAAATCTTTTTTAAAAAAGCCATGGATATGAGTGTTGGAGGGGACGTTAGAGATTTTCTAACACACTGTTTCTATGACTGAGGTCCAGAGAGAATAAAAAACTTACCTGAAGTCACACAGTTAAAGACTAATGACACAGGACTTCTGGATTCTGTGTAGGATGTAGGAAGCTGGAAAGAACATCATTCTTATTCTAACAACCACAGAAATACCAATATAAAAATTAACGGCTTTTCTTGAACCCATCAGAGCAATAAAGTCACAGAGCAATCAACCAACCATAAATCTAAAGAAAGACAGTGCTTCCCAAAAGCAGTGAAAGTCAAACAAGTCAAACTTGTTTATAGAGGCAGAGCCACTGGTATGTAAAATTTGGTTAATATTTTTAACAAATTGCTAAAGGCTGAATTGTGGTCTGGTTACAGAATATATAGCCTCAGGGGCCACAGGCACAAGAGGAATTAGCTTCAGGGCTCTTCTTCATGGAGCTCATAAAAAGAATTGAGAGTAGGATGAGAATCCCAAGAAAACCTCCAGCATGGTGCAGAACAGGGGAGGGGAACAGGTACCCCTGTAAGAAAGGCACAACGTCCTTCTCCCCTGTATCTCACGTGGAACAAAGCCGTAAGTCACTACACTGTCCTCTCCACAACTAAGGGTCGGACAGGATCACTGAAATCCAGCGGACATGGTGCCTGCATAAGACTGAAGATTGAGCAGGACAACGGGGATATTCTTCCTCTGGCTCCCAAACCAGGCTGAAAAAAACCAACTGTACTATTAAATCAGACAGTGCTTGTGCAATTAACAAGTAAAGTACCAAGGTGCAGTGAAAAGGGAAGATGTTAAGCTGTGTGGAACAGACACATTTAGGAACAAACCTTTTACAATTCAGCACCCACTGAAACACCAGGTAATATGAGAGGAATTTAAAGCTCATGGTGCACTGAAGGTAACTGTAACAACAAGAAATCACAAATTCAGCTCAAGCCCTGACTAGATTGATCAACTCCCTCACATTAAACACTTCGGAGAAGGAAATGTGCACCTCTATGTGGGCAATACAACTAGTAGCCTTAGAGTCTACTGACCTACAGAAGATGTCTGGCTTTCAACAAAAAATAACAAGGCAAAGAAACAAGAACACACACACACACACACACACACACACACACACACACACACCAGAGTCAGGAGTCAAAGTGTTTAACAGAACCAGATTCACAAATGACACAGAGAACAGAGGTTGGGACTATGAGATAGGAAATTTGAAATAGCTGTGAGTAATATGTTAAGGGCTATAATGAAAAAGGTGGACAGCATGCATCAAAAGATGGCTAAATCCAGGTTAGAGAAGGAAATAATAGGAAAAGAATTGGTGGAAATACATACATGGAAAATAGTAACAGAGATGAGGAACTCCTTTGGCGGGCTTGTCCATAAACTCAAAATAGTTAAGGAAAAAATTTGTGAACTTTAAGATAGGCTGATAGAAATTACTCAAACTGGAACAGAAAGAGAAAAAAGTGAATAAATAGAACAGACATGCAAGAGCTACAGGACTATATCAAAGGGTCTTGCTCATATTAATAATAATCTGAACATTGACTCTCAGTAGCATTTCACACAGTAGCTTCTTCTTCCCCTTGACAAACCGTCTTCTTTGGTTTTCAAGGACCTGGTACTCTCTTCATCTTCTGTGTACTTCACTGACTGCTGCTTCTCAGTTTCCTTTGCATGTTCCTCCTTTCCTTTTAACCCTTAATGTTGGCGTGATCTAGGGCCAAACTGTTGGTCTCCTCTCTTCTGCAGTCTCTCCATTGTTGACCTCATCTAGTCTCACAGCTTTAAATATCATGTATGTTCTGATGACTTACATTTATTTCTCCAATCCAGACCTCCTTCCTGGACTCCAGACCTATATATTCAACAGCATATTGCTATCTCCTCTTGAATGTCTAGCAGTCATCTCAGACTTTATATGTCTCTAAAACAAATTCTTATGTCTTCCTCCACAAGGCCATTCTTTTTGTATCTTCCCAATGTCAGTGGTAGCAGTTCCATTCTTCCAGCTTCTTGGGCCAAAAGTCTTGGCATCATGCTTGATGCCACACTTTCTCTCAAATTCCATATCCCAATCACCAGGAAATCCCATTTACTACCTTAGAAATGTATCCTGAATCTGACTCTTCTTATCACCTCTACTGTTATTACTCTGAACCAAGTCACCATTACATTCTACTTGAATTATTGAACTATCGTTTTAATCAGCCTCTGTGCTCTCAGTCTTATCTTCATTTACTTCAGCCTAAGCTCCAAACAGTGATCAGAGGGGAAATTTACAATATAAATCAAATTATGCCACTCATCTGTTCAAAACTACCCAGCAGATCCCCATATTCAGAGTAAAACCTGTTACGGGTTGAATTATGTCCTTCCAAATTCATATTTGAAGTATCCGACTAGATCGAAGTCAGATCTACAAGTATCCCAGAAGTATCCTTGAAGTATCCCAGAGTGTTTCTCTCTTCGAAGTTAAGGCTTTTAAAGTAGTAAAGTAAAATCAGGTGATATGGCTGGGTCCTAATCTAATTTGGTTTCTTATAAGAAGAGGAGATTAGGACACAGATAACACAGAGCCAAAGCTGAACAATGACTGTGTAAACACGCAGAGAAGGCAACCCTCTGCAGGCCAAGGAGAGGGTTTTAGAAGAAACCAACTCTGCTGACACGGTGATCTTGGACTTCTAGCCTCCGGAACTGTGAGAACATACACTTCCATTGATGAAACCAACCAGTGTGTGGTACTTCGATATGGCAGTGCTACCCAACTAATACAAAGCCCAAATCTTTTCAGTGGCCTCTGATGACCTGTATGATTTTGTTCCCCATTCCATCTCTTAGGTTATTTCTTACTCTGTTCCTTCTCTCTCATGCTACTCCAGCCACACTGTTCTTGAGCTTGTCAGGCATACTCTTGCTATAGGGCCTTTGCCCAAGCTGTTCCTGCTTCCTGGACCATTTTTTCCCCAAATATGAATGGCTAATTCCCTCACCTCTCTCAAGTCTTTGTTCAGATGGGACTCTTGGTGATGTCTACTCTGAAGACCCTGTTTGAAAGTTCAATCTTTTCTCCCTCCTTTGCCCAATATTTACAGCCTCACTTTCTTGTTCTGTTTCCTTCTGATTATATAATTTACTTATCTGTTATGTTTGTTATTAGGCTTGTGATTTCCTTTTCTCCTTGATGTCCATTCTTCACCCTTATCCACCTTGCTCTGTGCCCTGAGAAGCTGCAATCTATGGGCAGTTTCAACAAATCTTTCTTGCTCTCTGGCTTTTAGCTGAGTTTAGCCAACAAGGCACTATCAAAAGATGTGCTTTGGTGAGTGCTGTGAAGTGTGTAAACCTGGTGATTCACAGACCTGTACCCCTGGGGATAAAAACATATGTTTATAAAAAATAAAAAATTAAAAATAAATAAATAAATAAAAATAAGTTAAAAAAAAGAAATTAAAACTGAGACATTTAAAAAAAAAAAAAAGATGGGGTATGGGGAAGAGAGAGTTCAGGGTGCCTATTTCCCAATTCCTCTGTCAAAGAAGACTAGACTGGTCAGCACAATGTCCTCAAGCCAAGCAAACTACTGATCTTACTAGGGTTTCGAAGAAGCAAGGAGTTGAGGGATTGGACTTTCAGAGGCCCTAGTGGGTTGTCTTCAACTGTATTGTTAATCAGCAAGACTGTTGTTGATTGGTTCATTCTCAGAGGTGTGTTCACTAGAGTGTCTGTTGCTGTTTGGTTGGCTTTCATACTGGGTGTCCTGAGAGTCATTGCCTTGCAAAAGCATGTTCACAAAACTGAGTTTTTGTTTGTTTGTTTGTTTGTTTTTAACGATTTTGTTTATTTATTTATTTGAGAGAGAGAGACAGAGCATAAGCATGGGGAGGGGTGAAGGGAGAGGGTGAAGCAGACTTTCCGCTGAGCAGGGAGCCGGACGTGGGACTCGGGGATCATGACGTGAGCCGAAGACAGACACTTAACTGACTGAGCCATCCAGGTGACCCTGAATTGAGTTTTTGATAATCATTTGAACTGGTTTAAAATGGTTTTTATGGATACTTATTGCCATGGCTCTAACAATCAGTCTTTTTCTAAGTTTATGGGGACTTCTGGATTCTCGCCTCTCTGCAATGCTGTGCTTTATTCTTTGCAAGCCTCTGGTAATGACTTCCTCCTGTTGCTATCCTTGGGTGCTTTATCATAAACTATAAGGAGTTACTGAACTATGTACATTCACCCTCTTTGAGTGTGTGATCGATTTCATGGAGGGATCCTGATATGCCATGTGTGTTTTCCCCCTCCTAGAATGAAGCTCAGTGAGGGAAGGGGTTCCCCCTGCCGGCGTTTTGTTCACTGATGTAACCAAGTGCTTTTGTTCTTTTTATAGTTATTATGACTACTTTGATCTTTTTGAGGACCATAAACATAGAAGTTTTCCTTGACCTATGGTGGGGTTATGCCTGGATAAATGCATGGCAAATTGAAAATATCAAAAGTAAAAAATGCATTTAATACACCTAACTCATTGAACATCATAACTTAGCCTAGCCCACCTTAAATGTGCTCAGAACACTTACATTAGCCTACAGTTAGGTAAGATGGTCAAACACAAAGCCTATCTTGTAAAAAGTGTTGAATATCTCATGTACTTTATTGAATACTGTACTGAATGTGAAAAGCAAAATGGTTGTATGGATGCAGGATGGTTATGAGTATATCAGTTATTTACCCTTGTGATCACATGTCTGCTGGGGAGCTGTGGCTCATGGCTGCCGCCCAGCATCAGAAGAGTATCATATGACATATCATTTCAAAGTCTGAAGTATGATTTCTACTGAGTATGTATGTTTTGCACCATCTTAAAGTTGAAAAATCATATAAGTTGAACCATTGTACAGGGAGACTGTCTGTACCTATTAAAGTTATTTTTATATAGTTCAGTTTTATGTTGCTTGCATTGATTTTAATCATCTCTTAACTGCAGATTTTATTAGCTGTTTCTCCTAGTTTCTGCATATGTTTTGGAATTTTGGTATATAGGCTTATGTTGAATTGGAGTGTCCTATTTCTTTTTATTCCTTGGTTTTGCTCTCACTCTCTTTGGGTTCACTCCACCCTCAGTAGTCATTCTGTGGTTGCCTCCATCCAGTACTTCAGGGATCCTTAGTGCAGAAAGAAGCAAGCCTTATGTTGGGGTTTGGGCTCCAGCCCTGTGGTGATACTAAAAAGAGAATCCTATCACCAAGCATGTGGGTAACTTGGTTCTGGATTTGGGGCTGTATCTGCCTTCTCCTACTATCATAAATAAGGGGGCATAAGTAAGGCAGAGCCTCAGGACGTAGTTAACTGAAGCATTTTCAGTCTTTTTTTAAGGGCAGGAAAACATACTCCAGTCTCTGGATTTGAGCAATTGAACCTGGCTTAGGTCCCAGACTATCTACAACTTCACCCTGCTTTCTGGTTTGTGTTTCTGTTCTGTCTGTGGTTTATAAAGATCTGTTGATCTTCAATTTGAATGTGACTAGGCAACCTGTTTTTTTCTTTTTATGTTTCATCTATTATTGCTATGTTATTACAGTAGAGAAGGTGCCCAAAAGCATAGATTTCTAATATATCTCGACTGGAAGTCAAGTAGTCTCCTGTAACATAATTTTTTTTTTTTTTTATTTGACAGACAGAGATCACAAGTAGGCAGAGAGGCAGGCAGAGAGAGAGGAGGAAGCAGGCTCCCTGCTGAGCAGAGAGCCCGATGTGGGGCTCGATCCCAGGACCCTGGGATCGTGACCTGAGCCGAAGGCAGAGGCTTTAACCCACTGAGCCACCCAGGCAACCCGGTAACATAATTTTTAATGGATCCATGATATTTCATTGGGAGCAATTGCAGATGAAACTTAGCAGACTGAACACATACATTTCCTTCTGTTTCCTCCTCAAGTCTCACAAAATGACTGTTATGATCCAATTTAAGAATGCACATGCCCAGCACCCCTATTCCACTTCTCTGCTCTTTTTTTCTCCATAGGATTTATACTTAGGCAAACCATAAAATATACATATGTATTTTGTTTACTGTCTGTCTCTTTTTGCTAGAATATAAACCCCACAAGGGGAGGGCAGGGATTTTGACTATCTTATTCATGTTTGTGTTCTCAGTATGTAGGATAGTGCCTGACATCCTAGTGAGTCCTTAAACATTGCTTGTATAAGTGGATAAATGAATAAAGAAATAAAGAGGCACAAGGCGCAACAATGGAGATGAGATGAGATCAGAAACAAATACAGGCAAGAGAGGTCAACATCTTAGGTTCAGAAAAACTGACCCATCAGAGGTAACTGTGATAGATTATTTGCAAAAATAACCACATTCTTTCTTAGTTTCTTTTCTATATGCACATTGCAATGTGACTTTACAGCCCATTCCATCAATAGGTAGAATCTATTCCCTGTTTCTTGAATGGGAAGTGGTCTTTTCATTTGCCTTTTTTTTTTTTTTAAGATTTTATTTATTTGACAGAGAGGAATCACAAGTAGGAAGAGAGGCAGGCAGAGAGAGAGGGGGAAGCAGGCTCCCCACTGAGCAGAAAGCCCGATGAGGGGCTGTATCCCAGGACCCTGAGATCATGACCTGAGTGCAAGGCTATCTACAAGGCTTAACCCACTGAGGCATCCAGGTGCCCCTTTTCATTTACTTTGACCAACAGAAAGAAACAGTAAAATTTTGCCAGTCCCAGCCTAGCCTCGAAGCCATCGAAGGGTCTATGTGTTTCTGTCCTAAATCTAGGAACCATTGCTTCTGCCATGAACAATTCCAGGCTGATCTGATGAAGGATGAGAGAATATGGCTAGAACTGAGTCAGTGCCATCAAGACTGCAAGTGTTATGAGTAAACTCAGCCAAGATTGACAAAACTGCCTTTTCAGGCTTGCATTGGACTGCACAGGCCTGAAGAAGCCCAGCTGCAAGCAGAAGAATCACGTGGCTGGTTTAAAGACTCGTGAGTAACTATAGATATTATTGCTTTAAGCCACTGAATTTGGGGGGTGGTTTGTTACATAACAATAGCTAACTAACACAGTAACTCCATTAGAAAACCAGAAAAAAGCTGAAAACTAAGCCCGCAATAGGGAAGCCAGTTAAAAGCAATGGGATTTCTTCCTGCCAAATTCCCCTGTAGAGTCAGAGCTGTTGTGTTCCATTGAAGGTAGGTGCATGGTTCAAAGTCTTCAAAAAGAATATTTAGAACCTAGATCTTCTCTACCCCGTGCATCCAAATAACTATTCCTCTCCCATCTTGGCAAGAGGTGGGAAGTCTCCTTTCTGGAGTGGTCTTTGGACTTAGGCACACAAGGTACCTCACCAGGGGGTGGTGAGGAATCATTCTAAAAGTAGGGAAAATGAAAAGTCATCAAGGTTAATGGTAAAATTCTGAGCCCCCAACTAGGTTCTGAGGATGATAACAGGAAGGCTTAAAACTCTAAACAGAATATTGGAGGGAGATCTGACCTGTCCATGGAAAAGAATTCATACATATAACCAGGTGCTACCCAATGACACTTCAAAAAATCTATAAGTGGACAACCTCTGTCTGCACACAGAGAGGGCTTCTTCTTTTTTTCTTAAAGATTTATTTATTTTGGAGAGAGAGAGAGAGAGAGAGTGCATGTGCATGCACACGGTGGGGGGTAGGGGGAGGGGCAGAGGGAGAGAATCTCAAGCAGACTCTCTGTTGAGAGGGAGTGGATGCAAAGCTTGATCTCATTATCCATGTGATCATGATTTGAGTCATGCAGAGGGCTTCTAATCAGCATTTAAATACAAATTTTCAGTCAAGGGTCATCAGTTATGTGAGGATGTCTTTCGTGTGAAATCAGAGACCAAAACAAATAAATGGAAAAAAGGAGAACAGACGAAAGAGAGACAATGAAGGGAGCAGAAGGAAACTTAAAAACAAAAACAAAATATCTCAGGGAGATAAGAAGATACTGCACCCCTGATACAAGACAAGGACACTATTTAAAAAGAATAAGCAGAGAGTAAGAATATACTTATGGAAGTAAAATGTTTGATAGGAGAAATAAAAAATTTAACAGGAGAGTTAGAAGATGAAGTTGAGGAAATCTTCCCAAAAGCAGACAAAAAGACAAAGAGATGAGGCAATGGGGGGGGGCAGTATTTATAAGAGAGATCCAAAGGCTTAAAATAGCATTCCATAGCATCAAAACTTACTTAATCAGCAGATTCATGGCTTACTATTAAAACTGTTTCCGGTTTTTGCAGCAATTAACAGTTCTTGCAGTGAACATCTTTGAAGCTAAATTTTGGTTTCTGCCATGATTATTTCCTTGGGATAAAATTACAGAATGGAATTACTTGATTAAAATATAAACATATTAAAGCCTTTTGATATGTATTGCTAACCAGAAAGATTGTTTCAATTTATAATGCCAGAATATAAGAATAATTGTTTGAGACTTTTTCTTAAAATCAATCATCCTTGTCTCAGTCTGTCTAGTAATGGGTTCCTACTGTATCAACAATACGTATGGGAATTGGCAATTCTTTACTCTTATTTCCCAATAGGATTAAGCAAATTATCATCATATAAAATCCTGAATTGTCTTGGTTCATTCTGCTTTGTTCTATAGATCAGGAACTCTAAATGAGAGTTCAGAGAAACCCCAGTATTCCTTAGAAAAAAGGTCTGTGATATCCATCTTGTTTAATTTCATCATGGCTGATTGTTTATTTTTGGATTTCTCTAGAAAGGGCATGTTTTGGACTTCTCTTCTCTTCTCTTCTTCTCTTAGTATATTCACGTCAGAAGTACCAGTTCACATGAAAGTGATTGCGCTCTGACTGGCCTTAGTTAGGCAAAAGGAAAAAGTAACTTAAGAAGAGAAAGAGCCTCTTTGCATTTCCAGGTATTTAATTTCATTTGGGGAAAAGTCAGACAAAACCCAGAAAAAGTAGAAATGAAAGATACAGCCTCTGTAACATTAACCAACCAGAAACTTTTAGCCAAGTAAATTTAATAAGGGGTAGAACTGAAAGGGCCAATATTGATGGCCTTGTCCAGATGAGAACATTGAACGCTCAGCGATAAGGTGGCTTTTATTAGTGGTTCACAGATACAGAGAATAATTGCTCTGCAAATTCCACATTGGTTCTCATTTTTGAGCTCTAAAACAGATTTCCACCATGCTGGCTTTCTCTAGGAAATTTTCCAGGGATGATAGGACAGGAAACAGATTGCATAAGGGGCTATACTGAGTTGTTCAGTGGACAAACTTGAACTTAACTTCCTGTCACTGTTACACCAGATGGTGGCTTTAAGGCACACACACACACACACACACACACACACACACACAGAAAGAAAAAAAAATCTACAAACAACTCACACACAACACAAAGCAAATAATGATCTCTGCAATGCAATATCGCCAACATCATCAAACTATTCTTGCTCCTGAACACACGACTTGGTTGAGACTTTGTACTTTTCTTTTGAACATTCTTTCAGATTACTTCAGTCTGGTTTCCTTTCCCACCATTTTGCCAAAGACACTCTTAACAAGATCGTCATTGATTTCTATGTTGCCAAACACTACATACATATTCCTGTCTCTACTTACTATTGAATGAATAGGCTACTTTTTCTTTCATCTTACAACTCTTTTAAAATAGTGTAAGTTATGGGGTGCCTGGGTAGCACAGTCTGTTAAGCAGCTGTCTCTTGGTTTTGGCTCAGGCCCTGGTCTCAGGCCCCTGATCTCAGGGTTGTGTCCCTGCTCAGTGGGGAGTCTCCTGGAGTTTCTCTCTCCCTCTGCCCCTTCCCCTGCTCTCTCTAAAATAAATTAACCTTTAAAAGATAAGATAGTACAGGTTAATTGTTATACTTATGAATTTCTTAATTCACGTGGTTTTGGTTGTTTATAAGTGATGACAATTTGTCCTCTTAGTCTCAAGGACTTAGATAAAAACTTTCTTTCCCTCTCTACCCCCTCCCTCCTTCTTCCCTCCCTCCATTTTTTCACTTCCTTCTTCTCTTCTCCAGACATTTATAACAACGAACACTTTATTAAGTAGACTTCCAGTATCACTCCTATTGTCCTTAGCGCTGCTAAGATGTAGTAAGAGGCGGGTTAGATCAAAAGTAGAGCCTAAGATTAGAACAACTTTATCCTCATTTCGTATTATCTCTTTAGATCAAGACTGAAGCACATGTGTGAAGCCATGATAAAGAAGAACATTTTAAATCTAGTATTGTCAATTGGCACCTGTTTTCATACCTGGTTTACTCAGGCTAAAGCAAAACTATTAAATTATTTAATTTAATTAATTATTTTTAAAAAAGATTTTATTTTTATTTATTTGACAGAAAGATAGAGAACACAAGTAGGGGAGCAGCAGGCAGAGGACGACAGAGAAGCAGGCTCCCCACTGAGCAGGGAGCCTTAATGTGGGGCTTGAGCCCCGGACTCTGGGATCATGATCTGAGCAGAAGGCAGCAGCCACTTAACTGGCTGAGCCACCTAGGTGTCCCTGTTAAATCATTTTCAATACTCAAATTTGTGATTTAGATAATAAGACAGACAGTTAATTGAATTTTTTTTTTTCACCGTGAACTGTAGAAAGCACACTGCATTTGGGCCATCTGGTTTGAGAAATGGTTCTGACCTGTAACATGTGACTGTGGGCAAGTCATTTAAATTTTTGAAATTTAGATTCCTGTTCTTTAAGTTTGGGTTGTGACTTCCCCTGGCTTAGTGAAATATGAATAAAAGGAAAGCAGTTAGGAGGTGGTGCATTATTCTCCAATCATCTGCTAAAGAGACTGTTGATGTTCCAGATGGAAGAGCCTCTATCCATCTGCGACCCCCAGTGAGGATGGACAGCTGCAAAAGAAGCCTGTGTAGCATTAGTAAGAAGTTAGCTTTTTGTATTTTTATATTAGGTCACTGAATGTGAGGGGCTATTTGTTACTGCAACAAAACCTATCCTATATTAACTAATATGGAGGGAAGAAAAAAATAAGTCAAAAGTTAGAAGAAAATTGATTTTGGTGGATAATTTTAGGACGGAAGAAACTTGAAGCTACTTACAGGGTAAAGAGAAGGAGCTAATGGAGAAGGGTCAATTGAATATAGAGGAGACAGAGTGGCAGGTCAATGAAGGATCAAGAGCCAGAAGCCGGCTGGCCTTAACCACAAGGAGAGAGATTTCTTCTCTGAGAGTGGATGAAAAGAAATAAAGATGAGTAAGGGAGGGGATGCTTATAGATTGTGCAGTGAGATGTTGAGGGAATTATATCTCTGATCACTCCTTTTCTTTGGTTAAGTATGAGGTAAGGCTATTTGTGGAGAGGGAGGAAGGTAGGGTTGGAAAAAAAGAATTGAGAGGGTAGGGTTGGTGGGAATTTGGAATAGTTGCCAATAAGAAGAGAAAGGGAGCTGAGCAAGGACAAATAAAAGACCTATCTATTTCTTCCACTCAGTTCTGATCTTCTTGAAGATGAACGCTGTAACTATTCCTCTATATTATCAGTATCAAGCCCAGTGCCTGACATTCTGGAAGTTCTCGAGGAATTTTTGCCAAAAACATGGCTGCCAGTCATTTTTATTTTACCCATAGCTTTGACTTTGATTTTTCCTTTTCCCTTAAAATACCAGCTTGCCCTAGATCTACCCTTACTTGTTCCCTATAAAAGCTATTAGAAGAGATAAAAACAAAACCCTGTTCTTAATTGAAACACCAAATCTCAACACACCCAGGAAGCAAAGGCACAGACACAGCAAGACTCTGATTAATCATATTTCTCCTGCTGTATTTCAAGCTCTTTCATTAGTAATGGCAACTTTCCAAAGGACATTTTTTAACAGAAGGCTTTCATCATGTTCAGTTCTCATCCCAAGCAAGTAGCATTGCAGTGCATTTGCAGTGTGAATAACAGTTAACATTCTAAAGTGGTACTTGAATTTTTTGGGGTGCCTTGCATGTCAATTAAGCACTAGAGGAGTTAACTGCATGGCTGCAATTTTTTAAAGGAATTTATTTATTTATTTATTTATTTAGAGTGAGCAGGGGTGGGGGCAGAGGGAGAGAGAAAAAAAAAAAACTCAAGCAGACTAGACTGAGCATGGAGCCCAATGCAGGACTCAATCCCATGACCCTGAGACCACGACCTGAGTACTTTTTGTGTTGTTTAATGTTTTTATTGAAACTACATTCATTACTCTGGGCCTCCATTCATAACTACTGGGCCTCCAACTCAATCCAAGAGGGTGGGTGGGAAGTAGATGCCATGTCACCCTTTCCATTCCCCACTTTTTCTTTTGAGAGCCCTAATCTTTTGGATGGTCTTCTGATGACCCTCTCAAGCCCTGTTCCCAGACAAGTTCCAAAAGAAAAGTTCACATGCATTGAAAAGGAAATCATTACTTTCATGACACTTACATAGGTGAAGGAGTTGTTCTCATGTTTGGTGGCATTTCATATGCAAACACACATGCAGTGAGGAAAAGTAAAGAAAAGGTATCTGTAAGGAGGGATTTTTTGAAAGGAAGTATTTTTTGATGGCCACTTTAATTTTTTTTATCAAAACTTTATTTTCTAGAGCAGTTTTAGGTTCACAGCAAAATTGAGGAAAAGGCAGAAATTCTCTATAAATGCCTGCCTGTACACATACAGAGCCTTCCCCATTAACAACATCCCCCATTTGAATGGTACATCTGTTACAATCAGTGAACCTAACTCAATACATCACAGTCCCCCAAAGTCCAGAGTTTACATGAAGGTTCATTGTTGGTGTTGTACATTCTATAGGTTCGGTCAAATGTATAATGACATATATCCATGATTTTAGTATCATAGAAAGTATTTTAATTGCCTAGAAATCCTCTGTGCTCTGTCTATACATCTCTACCCTCTAATCTCGCCCTGTCAATCCCTAGCAACCACTGATCTTTTCACTGTCTCTATAGTTTTGCCTTTCCAGAATGTCATGTAGTTGGAGTCATACAGTATGTAACCTTTTTAGATTGGCTTCTTTCACTTAGTAATATACACTTTAAGTCTTTTCCATATCTTTTCATGGCTTGATAGTTTATTTCTGTGTAGTGCTGAATAATATTACATTGTCTGGTGTACCACAGTTTATTGATCCTTTCTTCTACTGAACAATATCTTAATTGCTTTTAAATTTTGGCAGTTAGAATAAAACTACCATAAACATCTGTGTGTAGGTTTTATGGGGCGTAAATTTTGGACTCCTTTGGTTAAATACCAAAGAGTGCAATTACTGGCTTATGTAATAAGAGTATGTTCAGTTTTGTAAGAAACCAACAGCCTGCCTTCCAAAGTGGCTGTACCCCTTTGCATTCCTACTAGCAATGAATGAAATTTTCTGTTTCTCCACTTGCTTGCCAGTATTTAGTGTTGTCAGTATTCCAGATTTTGTCCTTTCTTATCTTTTTTTTTTTTTTTTTTTTTTTTTAAGGACTTATTTATTTCACGGAGAGAGACACACAGAGAGAAGGAACACAAGCCGGGGGAGTGGAAGAGGGAGAAGCAGGCTTCCCACAGAGCAGGGAGCCCGATGTGGGCCTGGATCCCAGGACCCTGGGATCATGATCTGAGCTGAAGGCAGACGCTTAACGACTGAGCCACCCAGGCATACGATTTTGTCCTTTCTAATAGATATGTAGTGGTATCTCATTGTGGTTTTAATTTTCATTTCCTTGATGGTATGTGATGTGGAACATGCTTATTTGCTTGCTATCTGTTTTTCTTTTTTAGTGAAGTGTATGTTTTGTCCCATTTTTAAACTGGCTTGTTTATTTTCTTACTGTTCAGTTTTAAGAGTTCTTTGTGTATTTTGGATAATAGTCCTTTATCAGGTGTGTCTTTTGCAAATATTTTCTCTTGTTCTATGGTTCATTTTCTCATCTTAACGTTATGTTTCACAGGGCACAAGTTTTTAATTTTATCCAGTTTACCAATTATTCCTTTCATGGATTATGCTTTGGGTGTTGTATCTAAAAAGTCAGCAACATACTCGAGATCATTTAGGTTTTCTCCTATGTTATCTTCTAGGAGTTTTATGGCTTATATTTAGGTCTATGATCCATTTTGAGATCATATTTTGTGAAGGGTATAGGGTCCATGTCTAGATTCTTTTGTTTGTTTGGGTTTTTTTGGAATGTAGATATCTAGTTGTTTCAATGCCACTGTTGAAAAGATCGTTTTTTTTTTAAAAAAAGACTGCTCCATTGTATTGCCTTTGCTCATTTGTCTAAGACCATTTGTCCATATTTATATGCGTCTAGTTCTAGGCTTTCTATTGTGTTCCATTGACCTATGTGTTTATTTTCCCACCAATACTACACTGTCTTGATTACTGTAGCTTTACAGTAAGTCTTGATGTCAGGTAGTGTCAGTCCTTCAACTTCGTTCTCCTTCAATATTGTGTTGGCTATTCTGGATCTTTTGTCTCTCCATATAAACTTTAGAATCAGTTTGTCAATATCCATAAAAATCATTTGCTGTGATTTTTATCGAAGTTGAATTGAATCTATAGCTCAAGTTAGGAAGAATTGACATTTGACAATATTGAGTCTTTCTATCCATGAGCATGAAGTATCTCTTCCTTTATTTAGTTCTCTGACTTTGTTCATTAGGGTTTTGTAGTTTTCCTTATATAGATAAGTACATATTTTGTTAGATTTATACTTAAGTATTTCATTTTGGGGGTGTGCTAATGTAAATGAAATTTTTAATTTCAATTACACTTGTTCATTTCTGGTATTTAGGAAAACAATTGACTTTTGTATGTTTACCTTTTTCCTGCAAACCTGCTATAATACTTATTAGTTCCAGTAGGATTTTTTGTTGATCCTTTTATAATTTCTACATAGATGGTCATATCATCTGTGAACAAAGGCAGCTTTATTTCTTCCTTCTCGGTCAGTATTTCTTTCATGTCCGTTTCTGATCTAATTGCAGTAGCTAGAACTCCCAGTACAATGTTGAAAAGATTGGTGGGAGGAGACAGGAAGTATCTTTTCAAAGACCGATCAGACTCTAGTAATTATTAATGGAAGGGAAAAGAAACATATTTTTGAAGTTTCCTCTTAAGCTAAGTATAAAGCACTTATTAAATTAAAGAAATTCTTCATGCCCATTTGAGCCCTGGGAAGAGGGAAAATTCATTTCTACGTAGAGAATAACTTTTTAAAAAACTTAATGCAATTTTCAGTTAAACTTTAAACCTTGGCTTTATGGGGGTATCATTATAGGATTTAGGCTTAAAGTCTGAAAAACAAATAAATATGAAAGAAACTGTAAAGATTGGAAAATGTCTTCCCAAGCTCTTTGGAGAACAGAACTATTTGAGAAGCATTCATGTTACCAACCAGAGTCTCCACCCCAGGAACCCAAGCCACAGCCCATCAAGCTCCTAAACACTGACCAGAGGGGCCTGGAGGAGCACTCCCAACACTGAGTTCTGGGCAGATTTCTCCCAGGAGTATGTTGTGATGACTTTAGAAAGAGGTTAAGTTGAATTCAGTGCCTCTTTTATCCAACTTCCAACAGACATTTAGAGTTTTTCATGGAAAAGTTTCTTGGAGGAATTTTGGGGTCACTGTGTTTCTAGAATTGTTTAAGTATTAAAAGTAATAGTGTAATGATGTGAACACTTCTCCATAAATGTGAATATGAAAAGAAGTCACTTGTCTATGTTTTCTTTTCTTTTCTTTTTCTTTGAAGATTTTATTTGTTTATTTGACAGAGAGAGACAGCAAGGGAGGGAATACAAGCAGAGGGAGTGGGAGAGGGAGAAGCAGAGTCCCCACCAAGCAGCGAGCCTGACACAGGACTCAGTCCCAGGATCCTGGGATCATGACCTGAGCCAAAGGCAGATGCCTACTGACTGATCCACCCAGAAGGCCCCACTTGTCTAGGTTTTCTTTGTGTCAAATCAAATCTAACTCAGAGGTAATCCCCACACCCATGCTGTGACAGCAAGAAATTTATGCTCAGTGAAGAGGGCCCACATATCTTACCCAGGGTTGTAAAAAATTCTCATGTGGTTCTTAGAAAATAGAAAATGTGCTCCTAATATTCAGCCTGTCACTGCTACTGATAACCTTCACCATCCAGATCCTCATGGTCCCTTGAGAAATGGGTGGTTCCTCGGCCACATAGTCCATTCTTTCTGGACTTGCTATTTCCTTGAAATCACCAAGGTGGGAGATCATTCTTATCACTAGTCAGGCCGGCTGGCTTACCTTTTAACTTTTCTTTCAACATAAACTTCCCTTGTGGCTCAGAGTTGTAAAGATCTGTCCATGTGCTTCGAATGGGTAGGAAAAATATGAAGACAATAAAATACAAATTAGAATCTCAGTAAATGATTCTGCCACAACAGGATGAAGATATGATCATTTCACTGTCTACATTATTACTGGCAAAGCAAGGGCTTTGAACTCGGACAGTTTGACCCCAGAACACATACGGAATGAATTTATCGCTTCATTCTTAAGAAAACCACTGATCCAGTCAACCAATGGTATTTATCATCTACCACACTGAAGGCACTATGCTAGAATACAGCTTTGAACAAAATAGATATGGGCCTTTCTTCATGACGCCTCATGAGAGACATAAGCAAATGCAGCAGGGTTGGGTTTATGCCTTACAACTCAGATGTGCCAAAAATTAAAGTAGTTTTCTTTATTCTTTTATGATGGGCCTCATTCCCATTAGTGGTGGGGGAAAATATTTAAAATTATCAATTCATAAAAGTAATTCATTAAAAAAAGTTCAAAATAGCCAATTTTGGTCTAATTCAGTGTCTTTTGTTGATTCTTTTGGAATTTCTACATAGATGACCATATCATCTGTGAACAAAGGCAGTTTTATTTCTTTCTTCTCAATCAGTATTTCTTTTATATTCTTTTCTGATCTTATTGCAATAGCTAGAATTTCCAGTACAATGTTTTAAAAGATTGGGAGGAGACAGGAATTATCTTTTCAAAGACTGATCAGACTCCAGTACGTTTGGGTACTTGTATTTTTTTTCCCCAAAGGTTTTCACACCTTCTTTTTCTCTTTCTTTGGGCACTCTCCTGACCTATACATGGAGAGCTGTACTAGAATCTCTTTGCCAGTGCCTCAAGGGAGTTCCTACAGCCACACAGTTTCAGCCCCAAGAAAGAGCTGGGGCCCTATAGTCTGACCTCTTTCTGTTATTCCCTTTCTTTCCTTCAAAATGTCCCCAGTAAAGGAGGAGCCTCTACTTCTTGTTGGATGCCTCTATGATTGTTTTTGATATGGTCTTCTTCTTCCTTGAGCCATTTACTTATACATTCATGACATATTTATGGGACATCTCTAAAACACCAGGTACTGATATATATATTCAGGATATGTCCATGATCAAAACAAAGGCTCCTGTCTTTATGAAGTTTATATTCTCCCCATACATAGTGTGCAGAGGGGGGAGAGAACTAATAGACATAGAAAAAACAATTATATAGTATATTAGAAGATCATAAATGTTACTGAAAAAGAGAAAGAAGGGCAAGTAGGATGGAGAGTGTAGGTCTGGAGGGCAGGGTGCAATTTTAAATAGAATGAATGGGCAAGGTTGACCCCAGTCAAAAAGTAGTATTGAGCCAAGGTTTGACAGAAATGTCTGAGTTGGCCCTTTGAACATCTGGGGTATGAGGGCTCTAAGCAGAGCCAAGAGCAACTGTCCTATGGTGGGGGGTTTGTCTGCACACAGCGTGGAGATCTAGAGCCAATTGAGACAGGGCAAAGAATAATTGTGACTACATTAGGGAAGCTCATGAAAGTGGGGCAGGATCATGCAATTATCTGTAATTATTTATATAGCTCATTTTGCCATTATATTCTTAAGTACTTTTGCAAAGAGATGTTTAATGCTTTTTTTTTTTTTTTTTCCTGGCATTGGAGGAACTCAGTAACTACTGATTCATTTTTAAAAATTTAGAAAACTTTTGGGGATTATTTGAGTAAGGGTCTATGGTGACAAAGGTGATGAGCTAAATTCCATTCTATAGTTCTACATAGCTCTAAATTCTGGACAAGGGTTGCACTTTGTCTGAATTATGGTGAAATGTTTCTAGTTGGCATTCAGATTTATGCTTGTTCTGTTGGCAGAGCCTCAATGAGTTAGGTTGGAGCGAGAAGTTACTCATTTAACATTGGGCCCTGATTCAACAAGACACTGAGAAATCACATTCCAGGAGAGAAGAAGGTTAAAGGTGACAGCAGGTTAACAGTGGCACTTAGCTCAAAAGCACAAGGGCTTATGGGCAGCAGATGCTTCTTCCTAGAAAAGAGGGGCATTCTTACTTTATATTTACATATAGGAGACAGCTGTAAATGGTCATTCCAGGAAATTCGTTGAGGGATTTGCATGGCCTACCTTGCTGAGATGGTTCAACTCAGTGATATGTATATTTACACACACACACACACACACACACACACACACACACACATGTTTCACGTCTTTGAAATTGAAGTTTGTAGAGCAAATCTAATAAAGGGAAATTAACAAGCACTATTCCTGCCCAGTCAGTTAATTTAATATGATGTCTGGCTCCTAAGCCTATTTTTTGTGAACTTCATGCAAACAAAATTTACTTGTTTTCTGAAGGGGATCTGCATAGGAAGCTGGTAGCTGAGCATCCAACAAGTTACTGTTCTGCATTTGACCAGCTCAGCTGAAGAAATGCGAGGAGCATGTTGGAAAAAGAGAGACTGTCCTTCAGTGTGGGTTAAGAAGTTACTGTCTGTCTTTGTACTGTATGTATACAAGTACAGTCTGTAAAATATCACATTCCTAGATTGTGGATTAATGAAATTCTGAAACCACTTACATATGACACACCTCTTGGGTAATCTCACATATGTTAAAATTATTACAGACATTTTTCTATCACCACTATTACGATTTTTTTCTGCTGAGGGAGGAGGTGAAGAAAGGGAAAGAATTCATAAAATAAAGGTTAGTCTTCGACATGTGGCAAGTCCATCAGATACGTGATAAATCTTTTTCAAAGCTGCATTTTGTAAGGTGAGAGAGCCTGCTCTCCTTCACCATGGTCTGGCCTTCAGTAACTCAGTACTTCAGTATATAATTGAACTTCGTGCATCAGAAGGAAGTCCCAGAGGCCCCCAATAGGCAGTGTGTTTCTTGCTGAGCACATTTTAAGGTTGTGTTTTGAGTTGTTTGTCTCTCCCCTCCTTGAATGTCATGAAGTTCACTAAAGTAGAGTTGCTTTTATGTTTCCTTTCTCTTTCACATCCATTTCTGGCTGACTCTTCAATATTGTGGCCATTGGCATGAGCGTGCTTGGGTAACTGGGCAAGCAATTAGTCGAACCGGACAGATCTTCCTTCTTCGGCAAATCTTTCCTGGCTTCTTTAAACACAGCTGGCCAGACAAAGACCATAAGAAGAAACCAGACAGTAAGTCACTTCTTTCTTTAAAAGAAATAAACTCAAAATCTTATTAGTAGTTGTCATTTTGTAGTTGAAGACAAGAAGCTTCAGGCACCAATGCTATAAGGATAATGTTGGCGTGTGTTAGTCTTCTGTCGCTCCCTGCCTCCACTGTAGCACATAACTAGGGGAAAAACATGTAGATTTCAAATCAACACATGGTTAATGCAAGAAGCTTCTGGAAATCTCCATTGACATTCTGAGAAGCCAGCCCGAAGGGGAAGAACTCAGTGAGACACCTCTTCAAACATCTTGGAAACAAATGATAGATTAGTGCTGGGGCTGTAATTAGAGCCTGAGATGAGAATTCTTCTATCCTGGAAACTAAACAAACTGGAGGAAAGGAAAAAAAAAAATCCAAATATAATTTATAGACACAAAAGGAACAATTGAATTAGTAAGAATAGGCAAGAGCTCAAAGGTAAATTGGAGCATGAATTCTGTAGGCATAAGATCACATGAAATGTATTTTTAAAAGCTTTTCAAACTTCTGAATCCCATTGCTCTTGAAACGCAGTTGAAGAAATGGAAAAAGCATGGCTGGAAGCTCTAATGAAGCCAGGGGAGTAGAAATTCTTGGTTCTAGCAGGCTGAGCTCATCTCAGGGGTTGGGAATGAAGACAAAAGGGGTTGTGTTCCCACATCATCCCTGTGGAGTTCCCAAGCACCGTGGCCTCGCCCCTCAGCTTTGTAGACACCATATGGGATCAATCTTGATGATGATGGTAAGTCCTTAGTGACTGTGATATTCCCCTAGCAGATCCTTCAGATTTGACCTGGGCTGGGTGAGGTGGGAGAGCAAAGAAAGAGGAGGGTGAGAAAAGGATCACGGGGGATGAAAGAGGGTAATGAATTTCAAACAAGCCACATGAAGACCAAAAGATAGAAGACTCCTCGGAAAAGCTTCAACACTTCCTAAACAAGTTAGGGAAAGATCACTAAATGTGCTGCCCATAGTTTAAGGTAGTAAGCAAGAGAATTCCTTTATATGGTGCTTTTTGAAGGCTGGAATAAGCTTCATTTTCGTTAAATGATACTATAATTTTTAACTTTTTAACTTGGAGCTTGCCACTTAAGCAGGACACCTAGGAGGAAGTTGGTTTGTGTGTTTTTCCAATTTACAAGAACAATCTCAATGGAAAGATCACTATACTGGAACATTTCACATGTGGGTTCCTACTTTCCTGCCACTGGCTACCTGTGCAACCTTAGGCAGATCAACATCTCTGGGACTGCCTTCTATTCCCCTCCCCCTTTTTTTTTATTATGTTATATTAGTCACCATATAGTACACCTTTAGTTTTTGATGTAGTGTTCCATGACTCATTGTTTGCGTGCGTAACACCCAGTGCTCCATGCAATCCTGGCCCTCCTTCATACCCATCACCAGGCTCACCCATCCCCCCAACCCCTGGGGCTGCCTTCTAATCTGTAAAATGAAGGCTTTGGGTTGGGTGACTTTTCAGGGCACTCTAAGTTCTGGAAACACCCTCAAATTGAATATTCTATAGATTTAAGTTTATCTTACTTCTCCCTGTGGACAGGATTCTTCACCACCCCTTCTGGCAACTTCCTCAAAATTCCCTTTAGAAGGGAAACTTCATGTAAAACATTTCCTATATAGTGAGAGTATAGAAGACACAACCCCAAAATACGTTGTTCCGGCATATTGATTATTTTGAGTTAAAGACACTTGAGAAAGAACAGATGCATGGAGGACATTCTTTCTTTTCTCTCTTGAAAGCAGGAGATGAGGTGCCCATATGGAAGCTGTCTCACCTACACAAGAAGAAAGGAAACATTCTTATCATCGGGGTGAGGAGTCGAGGCCAGGAGAAATTTGTGCACACAAACCTATTAAACTAATCTTTCCTTCCTAGCTTCCTCTCCATAATTAACTACCCAAGCCTAAGCCCCTTTGCCTAGTCATGTGCTCACAATTTAGTACTCCTTAACCAACTTCATGTGGAAGTGTTTGATTCCAGCTGCTTCTTTGCTTCTTATTTTTTTGTGTGTGAGAACTCCAATGAACAAGTATGAAAAAAAAATAACCAGAACTTGTATGCTTTTCCTCCTGTTAATCTCTCTCATGTCAGTTTAATTCTTAGGGCCAGCTGGAGACCCAAATGTAGAGGAGAAATTTTTCTTTCCCTACAACGGCAGTAGTTTCTCTAGTTTTTACTTGCTAAGTGCATGTGACGAACACTGCCACCTATAGGAGCATTCTCCTCCTTCTTACCACTCTTCTGGGGGAAGAGTTGTCTTCCTTTCTCTCCGTTCTTCATATGATTGCAAATGATGAGACCAGATAGAAGCCTTAAAACAATAATGGGATGAGGAAAAGACAGGAAGGAAAGGAAGAGAAAAGTGAAAAGAAAGAACAGGTCAGAGTGAGAGGAAAAAGAAAAGGATGTGAGGAAGGGATTGGTGAGGAAGGAAAACTGGGCCTCCATGAAGAATGGTCACTGTCTCTGGGAGGCCCTCAGAATGAGAGGGGTTCAACAGCCCTGTAATTGCTTAAGATTTCTTTAGAAATCTTAAACTAGAGATACTTTAACTGGCTTAGCTGAGAATATACATCTCCTTCCTCTTGAGCTCTATGGGGTTTTCTGTTACACCAATAAAAGAGCACTTGAATTTAATAGCCCCTGAGAAGAGGTGGGATCTTCTGACATAGAAGTGAGCAGCTCCAAGGGGGCAGCACCACCAAGGGAAATTAGGGAGGTATTCTTTAAGGCCTCCTATTAAAGAAGCAAGAGCTGGGTTCTTTGGGGGATGCCTGAACATAGTGCAAGCCCATGAAACGAATTGCCATGGATAAAGCTTACTGTGTTTCTCCACTTATTTTGCCAATCTAAACTACTCATACATTCAGGATTGCATGAGATGGATGCTTGATATATCCTGCCATGTTGCATCTGGTCTAAGAAAAGGGACCCCCTGCTGGCAACCAAATTCAGCAGTTCTGCTCAACCTCTTTCATATGGGAACTATCATCCAGGTCCATACCAGGCAAGACTCAAGTTGTCACCATTAATCAGCAACTCCCAGAACTATGGAGAAGCAGAATCAAGTTGCTGTGCAAGGAGATAATGTTAGCACTGGATCATTCTGGTCCCCAGGAGGAGAAATCCATTCTGGAAGAACCAGGACTTAGGTGTCCTCCTTGAAATCTCCTTTAAAAGTGAGGATCTGACAACAAAACTGGCTTGCTAAAAGTCAGGAGGTCAGGGAGGAGTGGTAGTGTTTGGAAAGAGCAACAAGGCTTTTAGGTGCTGAAAGTGTTCTCTTTCTTGATTTGGGTGCTCATTACACAGATGTGTTTGGTTCATGAAAATTCATGGAGCAGTACAATTATTATTTGCGTGCTTTGTGTGTATATGTTATTGTTCAATTTAGAAAATGTGGTCTTTAGAAAGTCCCCTAAGTTGTACTCTCCTTGAAGAGGAAGATTGGGTTTTTATTCTCAGCTCTGCCCCCTTCTTTGAGCACAATGTCTGGCTCAAATGAACTACTTGATATATATTTGTTCAATGAAAAAAAAAAAAAAAAAATGGCTTTCTCCTGGTGTCCCAGCACCAACCATTGACCGTCCTTCAGAAGTTCTGACTTCTGACCAGTGAGCCACTGTATGCACACAGCTTACAGATGGCAGGTCATATGCTCAGATGGCAGCAACAGTTCTGTGCTACTGGGCAAGGGAACTCAACGAAAAGGTGCCTGGCCTTTTGTATTTTAAGTTCTTTTCAGCATAGGATGGATTTTTAAGCCTGGAGAAGCCATGCTTATCATAAATGTGAATCATCTGGGACAAGAACTCCATGGTGGAGTGAAAGCCAGACTTCACAGGTCTAGATCCAGTTGCTCTTGGAAGAACCCGCAGAACTGCCCCAGAAGGTTCTGTCTTACCCACTGTGGGCAGAAGAGCCAGGAACCCTGATATTTGCTGGAGAGCCTTGCTGTCAGGTATCTCGTTGTCATCACAGGACATATTTATCCTGATATTTAAAAAATGCTTAAAATTTCTTTAAAGCAATCACAAACTTACAGAAAGTTTGCAACAATGGTATAAAAACGTGTTTTCTGAACTGGTTGAGAGTAAGCTTCCAACCAGATACACATGCTCTCTAAATGTTTGAGTGCATATTACACACAACCAACAAGAACTTTGCCCTCTGTGGCCACCGTACAATCATGTCGCCAGGAAATGAACAGACATATGTCACTACTGTCTCCATTTCAGTCTCCCCTACAGTTTCACCAACTGCCTCAATAAATAATCTTCATGGCAAAGAGATCCGGTTCAGAAGGATGCACACCATTTCGTTATCATGCCTCTTTGGTTTACTTATCCAGCAGCAAATTTTCAGTCTTTACGTTGATTTTCATGACTTTCATGACTTTCACACATTAGAAGATTATAGGTTGGTTGTTTAGTTGACTGTCCCTGTTGACTATTTTGTTATGGTTAGATTTTGGTTATTTCTTTTTGGCAGAGAAATCGTAGAAGTGAGGCTGTGTCCTCTCATGGCATCCTCTCAGATGCATGGGATTTTAATGTGCCCGATGACTGGTAATGTTCACTTTGATGACGTGATTCAGGTGATGTGCGCTTGGTTTCCCCACCACGTAGTTACTCATAGGTTTTCTGGGGGCGGTTATCTGAAACTATGTGAATACCCCTTTCATCATCAAACTTTCAATTTATTCATTTATGAAGACTGTAAGGACTCATGGTTTCCTTCCTAAGTATTTAGCTGGCAATGCTGCATTAGATGCTCTAATTTAATTGTTCCTCAATTTGGTCAGCAGAGGCCCTTCAAGTTGGGAGTCTGTGTCCTTTCCCATGTCTCCATCATTCTTCGAGTGCTGTGTTTCCCAGCGTAAGATGCTCCAGGCTTGTCTTGTTCTTTCCTGCTCCAGCTGGGGAATGAACCATTTTTCCAAGGAGTAACACACATACATACACACATGCCCACCGCACTCACATGTGCAATCTTTATCTCCACAGTTAGCTTTCATGTGGAAAATCAGGAGTTCACCTCCATGCCTCTGATTCTCATTCAACACCAGCATCATGGGGTTTGCATTTGTAGATTCCTTCTCTGACGATGAGAGACTTGGCTCCCATTATCCTTAATATGGTTGCTTGTTTGATCTTGCTCCCTGAACATAACTGATATCTCTTCTCTGCTCTCTCCTCTGTGTGGCCTCACACTTGGCTGGGGCTCTGCGCCCTCTGCTGGGTCACTTGTCTGTGTGGCTTCCCCTCACCCAGCTTGGGTTCTGATATCCTCACCAAACACCTTGCATTGGGCACCCTCCTCATCTGCTTTGTCTCTAACCATCGATGCTGCCCCCCACTTCCTGTGGGCTCAGACACTCGGAGCTGGCCTGCCCCCACATGTGAATACCCTCCTTACCTGACACCCCCATGTGGCCGCGCGCGAGAGCATGTATGTGTGTGGGGGGGGCGGTGGCTCCCTTCTCCTCCCACCTGGACCCTGACACTCTGCTCCTGGCCCTGCAGCTTCTTACCTTCTCCCACCGCCAGTGTGGAAATCCCATGTGGTCTGCCCCACCTAATGGCTTGTGAGTGAATTCTTCAGGAAAGAAAGTAAAGAGAAAGGAGGGGGAGGGGCGAAGGCAGAAGAGCTTTCCCCCACCTTTTGGCCCAGAAAAATGCATTCAGCATAGTTGTTTTAAACACTTATCATATGCTACTATTTAGATGGTTCACTTCCATCTTTTGACTTCTGAGAAAGAGATATCCTTTCAGACCAGTAAGGAGAAATAGTGGATTCTTTTTATCATAGCTTTCAGGAAAGTATTTACCCTAAGTCTTATTACTGATTCCAGTAACCGTAGCCAGTCCATCTTGGTTGAGGAGGATCGAAGATGCTGGTACCGGCTTCAGTAAGGACAGGACTCTACCTTTAATTTGTAGTTCTCAGTTAGGAGAATCACTGGAAAACCCAGGCTGCCACTCCTCCTTCTTTCAGAAGGACCCTGGTCATACCCAAGAACTGGGCTACACTGTTGCTGTGGAGAGGGTTGGGATGAGGAAGGGGCGGGATTCCATTCAATGTCATCCAACCCCGGAGGGGTTGGCCTGGTGGACCTTCCAGTGGCACTGCCTTCCCATCACACTCCCACAGCACTCCCGCTTTTTCCAGAGTCCTTCATTTTTTCCTACCTCAGAAAGATCCTACCCACCTGAAGGCAGTCCTCAGGAGTTTGGGGGCCAGGTTTGGGGCCTCTTTTCTTATTTGAGTTGCTTCATCAGGGATTCTAACACAAAACATCAGTTGCAATGCTCTTATCAACATTTCTTCCACAAGTGGCCCTGTTTGAAGCTACTCATTCTTTGCTAGAACAACTTCCTCGCCTTGCCTCCTTCTGCCTAGAAAAGTCTTCCATTTTGTAGAGCTCCTGGGACCTCTTTTCTGCTTGCTAGATGGGATGCTGCCAATTCATGAATCATTGGGTAAAGCCAATTCGATCTTCAAATTTACTCAGTTGAGTTTTCTTTCTCTTTTTTTTTTTTTTAAACACAACCTTGGGAGTGTAAGACCTGTTATCTCAAACCAGTGAAATACAAGAACTTCATGCTGAGCCGTGGATTGTAACTAGAGGGAAAGGCTGGTTTCATAAAAACAAAACAATAGCAATGACAATAAAACCCACAACACTGGGTTGATTTTCAGAGTGTGTTGTGGCAGATGCCATAAGAACGATCCCATTGTCATCTTGTCCACCTAACTTGTTTGGAATTAACTTGAGGCATTTCTTGTCCAAGGAAGCATAACCACCTAGCTCAGGTCTCTTCGTTGTATTTTCATAGCACTCTCTGTTCCGTAGAAGGGTAACAAATGACCCACTTTTCTTCTGCAATACTTCTTCTTCTTCTTCTTCTTTTTTTCTTTTTAAGATTATTTATTTGAGAGACAGACAGAGCAGGAGCAGAGGGAGAAGCAGACTCCCCACTGAGCAGGGAGCCTGTCCTGGGGCTTGATCGCAGGATCATGACCTGAGCCAAAAGGCTGACACTTAACAGACTGAGCCACCCAGGTGCCCTGGATTCACTTGTTAATGCAGGGAACTGACTCACCTTTGAACTTAGCACCTGATTGATTAATGAGCAACAGCTTAGCTCTGCAGCTGCCTTTGCTCAGTAAGACTGTTTGGATTTGAAAATGCCCTTGTATAAGGATGTGCTCCAGATCTGCAGGAAAGGGTGGCCATGGACTCTTCCTTTTCAGAAGGGAAAGCCTGTTTCTGGGAGCCCTGCAAATGTTTTGTGGGAATCCCACTTCGAGTTCTCTTAAGGATTCTTTTCTTGTTCATCACTCCATATGCCTCATAGACCAAATTACCACATTTCTTCTGATGGCTCAACATGTTCTTGGCTACAGAAGGATGAAATCCTGCTACAAATTGAGCCTTGTAGGAACTTAAAAGGAGATGCATCTCGGGGGAAACCTGTCCTCCAGCATACCTTAAGTGAGACACAGGCATTTGAAAACAGCAGACCCAGACTCCAAAATGAAATTAACAAGAAGGAGCTAGGGGGAGGGGGTGGGAAAACGGGTGCTGCCTCAGATTCAAAAGAGCAGTCAATTGAGTCCAATAAGGGTGCTAATGAGCTGTTTTACATGATTCTGGGGAACTCACCCCGCACCCATAATTTTCTTTCAAGGTATCATTAAAATCAAATGATCCCTTATTTTGGGTATCCATTTACACTGTAATTATTTTGGTCTTTTGTAGTGACTTTAGTGGTTAAATTAGGCAATTCTTCCTGCCTGGTAGATAGTGTAATGACTTTTTAATCATGTGTTTTTTTACCAGCCAAATTGTTTCCATGATCCCATTAGAAATTCTTCTGTAGTGATTCCAGTGGATTTATTGAACTACTGGTGACAGCCACCCTGATGAACTACAGGCTGCCTGCTGCTGCTAAAGTCGACCGATGAGTATCAGACACCTTCCATTTCCCCGTGAGCCCGGAACTAATCTAATGATTTTGATCAATGGACATATTTCCAGACGTTCATCATAGAAGTCATAAGGAATACCATATAGTTGTGGTAGATTTTTCAAAAATGGTATTTTTTTTTGTTCTGATTGTAAGAGTAATACGTTTTTGCACAGAAAATTCAGAAATACATGAAAATACAAATGCCATAAAAACATCTATAATCTCACCAATTACTTAAAACCATTTCATATTTGATGGTATTTCCTTACAATTTTTATCTACTTTTGTTTCTGTTATCTATCTCCAAAATTGGAGCCATAACATACATACAACTTTTTAATCAGATTTTTTTTTTCATTTAATATTTGTGATAAGCATTTCCCCAGGTCACTGAATATATTTTTTTAAGATTTTATTTATTTATTTGAGAGAAAGAGTGAGTGAGTGAGAGAGCATGAGCTGGGTAAGAAGCAGAGGGAGGAGAGAAGCAGAGTCTCCCATTGAGAAGGGAGCCTGATGCAGGACTCAATCCCAGGACCCTGGGATCATGACTTGAGCCAAAGGCAGACGCTTAACCGACTGAGCCACCCAGGCACCCCGAGGTCACTGAATATTCTTTGAAATTACAGTTTTAATGGTTGTATAATATTTCGTTGTATTTGTTTATCCTTTAAATATCTTCTGAGATCCTACTATAAACAATTTACTGTAACTTATTTAGTTATTTCCTTATTTAAACACTTGGATCCTTGAAAAATATGTTATAGCATGGCTCTCTGCTCCAAACCCACCAAAGTGTCCTGGTTTTTCAAGTCCTTTGAAGCCCTTCATAACTGTCCCTGCACACTTTTCTCTTTGGTCTCCAGCTTCCTCTCCTACTCCTCTGCCTTCTCAGGCTACCCCAGACACATTAGACTCCCTACTATTTCTTTAATTGCCAGACAGGCTTATGTCCCAGTACCTTTGCACCTGTTGGTCCCTTTGCTTCCAATGCCCAAGGACCACTGTCTAGATATCTCACCTTTTTTGAAATTTGGCTCAAATGTCATCTTCTTGGGTGCCTGGGTGGCTTGGCTCAGTGGGTTAAGCCACTGCCTTTGGCTCAGGTCATGATCTCAGGGTCCTGGGATCGAGTTCTGAATCAGGCTCTCTGCTCAGCAGGGAGCCTGCTTCCTCCTCTCTCTCTCTCTCTGCCTGCCTCTCTGCCTACTTGTGATCTCTCTCTGTCAAATAAATAAATAAATTTTTTTTAAAAAAATGTCATCTTCTTAGTGAAGCAAATTGTTCCTCTTCATCTTGCTTCCAGCCACTCTTGATCCCTCTTATTTTGCTCTACTTCTTCTTTTTCGTCAAGCATCTATTCTCTCATGTACTATTTTACTACAGTTGTTTACTAAGTTTTCTGTTTAGTATTGGTTCTTCTCACTAGAATGTTAATTCCAGGAGGGTAAAGATTTTTGTCAATTTCCTTCACTTCAGGTGCTCCAAACAATACTTGGCACACAGTCTGTGTTCAATAAATGTTTGTCAAATGGATGGATAAGTATCTTGCCTTTTTGGCTACTGTGAACAGTGCTGTATTGAATCTAAATCTTTGCCTGAATCTCTTGAATCTCTTCTGATACTGAGTCAAAGAAACAAATGGTAAGTCTTCGTGATAGGTATCGTTTAGTAACTTCTTAGAGAGGTTCTTTTTTTTTTTCTTTCCTTCTTTCTTTCTTTCTTTCTTTTTTTTTTTTTTGAGGGAGAGAGAGAGTGAGAGCAAGAGAAGGGACAGACACGGAAAAAGCGAATCTTAAGCAGGCTCCACAGCTAGCACAAGCCTGACATGTGGCTCTATCTCATGACCCTGAGATTATGACCTGAGCTGAGACCAAGAATTGGACATTTAATGGACTGAGCAACCTAGGTGCCCTAAAGTTGTTCTGGTTTACACTTTGAGCAGCACAGTATAGCTGCCCATCTCGTTGCATTAACATACGCACCAAATATTTAAAATTATCCTCACCAAATGGGTTGATGATAAATACTATTCATTTAAAAAAATTTACAATAAAAAAATTTACAACTATTTGCTACTAAATTTGAAGATTTAAAAATTGGTTTACTAGTCATGGACATCACTTCTTTTGGGGATCACCTGATCACATTTCTTATTGATTTTTCTGTTGTGAATATTAGGATTTATTTTTATTAGGAATAATCTGTGCATAGCAAGATAATATACTTAGAAAAATAAAATAAACAGTCTTGAACCTACCACCCAGCTTAAGAAATAGTGCATCCTGGATTCTTTTGAAACCCTAATGAGCACCTACCTGATCCCCTTGCTCGCCACCTTCACAAAGAAACCAGTGTTTTTTATGTGTCCCCAAATGGCATATTATTTAATTTTGTCTCTTTTGAAAATGGAGTCATACTGTATGTTATCTTCTGCACTTTCACATTGTGTTTTAAATTTACCGATGTTTGATTTCTGCAGCTATAGTTCATTTGTTTTTATTGCTGAATAGTATTCCCTTTTGTGTATATACCATTTATTTATCCAGTGTCCTGTCAGTCGGCAGTGGGATTGTTTCTAACTCTTTGGTATTATAAGCAACATTGCTACATTCTTTTTTTTTTTTTCTTAAGTTTAAAAAAATTTTTTTTATAATTTTTTATTTTTTTAAATTAACATACAATGTATTATTAGTCCCAGGGATACAGGTCTGTGAATCGCTGGGCTTACACACTTCACAGCACTCACCATAGCACATACCTTCCCCAAAGTCCATCACCCAACGATCCTCTCCCTACCCCTCCATTCCCCCAGCAACCCTCAATTTGTTTTGTGAGATTAAGAGTCTTTTATGGTTTGTCTCCCTCCCAATCCCATCTTGTTTCAATTATTCCTTTCCTACCCTCCAAGCCCCCCACATTGCCTCTCAGCTTCCTCATATCAGGGAGATCATATGATAATTGTCTTTCTCTGATTGACTTATTTCACTCAGCATAATACCCTTTAGTTCCATCCATGTCATTGCAAATGGCAAGATTTCATTTCTTTTGATGACTGTGTAGTATTCCATTGTGTATATATACCACATCTTTATCCAGTCATCTGTCAGTGGACATCTAGGTTCTTTCCATAGTTTGGCTATTGTGGACATTGCTGTTATAAACATTCAGGTGCACGTGCCCCTTCCAATCACTACATTTGTATCTTTAGGGTAAATACCCAGTAGTGCGATTGCTGGGTCATAGGGTAGCTCTATTTTCAACTTTTTGAGGAACCTCCATGCTGTTTTCCAGAGTGGTTGCACCAGTTTGCATTCCCACCAACAGTGTAGGAGAGTTCCGCTTTCTCTGAATCCTCGCCAGCATCTGTCATTTCCTGACTTGTTAATTTTAGCCATTCTTACTGGTGTGTGGTGGTATCTTATTGTGGTTTTGATTTGTATTTCCCTGATGCTGAGTGATGTGGAGCACTTTTTCATGTGTCTGTTGGCCATCTGGATGTCTTCTTTGCAGATATGTCTGTTCATGTCCTCTGCCCATTTCTTGATTGGATTATTTGTTCTTTGGGTATTGAGCTTGAAAGTTCTTTATAGATTTTGGATACTAGCCCTTTATCTGATATGTCATTTGTGAATATCTTCTCCCATTCTGTCAGCTGTCTTTTGGTTTTGTTGACTGTTTCCTTTGCTGTGCAAAAGCTTTTTATCTTGATGAAATACCAATAGTTCATTTTTGTCCTTGCTTCCCTTGCCTTTGGTGATGTTCCTAGGAAGAAGTTGTTGTGGCTGAGGTTGAAGAGGTTGTTGCCTGTGTTCTCCTCAAGGATTTTGATGGATTCCTTTCTCACATTGAGGTCCTTCATCCATTTGGAGTCTATTTTTGTGTGTGGTGTAAGGAAATGGTCCAGTGCCATTTTTCTGCATGTGGATGTCCAATTTTCCCAACACCATTTATTGAAGAGACTGTCTTTTTTCCACTGGACATTCTTTCCTGCTTTGTCAAAGATTAGTTGACCATAGAGTTGAGGGTCTATTTCTGGGCTCTCTATTCTGTTCCACTGATCTTGTCTTTTTTTTGTGCCAGTACCATACTGTCTTGATGATGACAGTTTTATAATAGAGCTTGAAGTCTGGATTTGTGTTGCCACCCATTTTGGCTTTCTTTTTCAACATTCCTCTGGCTATTTGAGGTCTTTTCTGGTTCCATATAAATTCTGGGATTATTTGTTCCATTTCTTTGAAAAAAATGGATGAGATTTTGATAGGGATTGCACAAAACGGGTAGATTGCTTTAGGTAGCATAGACATTTTCACAATATTTATTCTTCCAATCCAGGAGCATGGAACATTTTTCCATTTCTTTGTGTTTTCCTCAATTTCTTTCATGAGTACTTTATAGTTTTCTGAGTACAGATTCTTTGTCTCTTTGGTTAGGTTTATTCCTAGGTATCTTCTGGTTTTGGGTGCAATTGTAAATGGGATTGAATCCTTAATTTCTCTTTCTTCTGTCTTGTTGTTGGTGTATAGAAATGCAACTGATTTCTGTGCATTGGTTTTCTATCCTGACACTTTACTGAATTCCTGTACAAATTCTAGCAGATCGGGAGTGGAGTCTTTTGGGTTTTCCACATAAAGTATCATATCATCTGCAAAGAGTGATAGTTTGACTTCTCTGCTGATTTGGATGCCTTTAATTTCTTTTCGTTGCTACAAACATTCTTGCTCATGATTCCTGAAGCATTATACAAAGTCTCCCTAGGGAATGGAATTGCTGCGTCTTAGAGGTTCAACTTTTCAAGATAATGTGAAATCCCTTTCCAACTTGGTAATGTCAGTGTATATTCCCACCAACAGTGGATGGTCATTCCTGTGGATTTTATGGCTTCGCATTTTTTCCAACACTTCCATTGTGTTGGATTGATTGAATGATGATATCCCATTTTGGGTAAAATTTCATTTACCTTTCAAATGATTATTGCATATGTCCTTTTCCTCTTTTTTTTCTTTTTATTTAATGATAATGCCCATGATCATCATTTCTTGGGTTCTATCTTGTTTATGTGGGTCCTTGGACACTGGATGCTATCCCCTCATCCACCTGATGAAGTAGTTAACTGTCATCTTTGGGGTCCTGGAGATATTATCATCAGAGTATATGTTACAAACTGTATTTCCCCAAGTGATAGCCATCACACATTTATAACATGGGACTTGAGAACCAAGACTAATCTGTAAAATCCTGTCATATTGCAGTTTGACAGTAGATATCTAATTTCTGAAATCTGTCCTAAGGTCTTTCAGATATAGATATAGATATAGATATAGATATAGATATAGATATAATATAGATATAGATATAGATATAAAATCACCAATAATCACCAATCACCAGTTTTGTGAAAGAAAAATTTCTTTCTCAGTTAAGTGCCTGGTTGATTTCCAAATATATGGAAAATCACCATTTTTAAGGAATGTTTGCAACAATGTGAATGGTTCATCAGAAGCCTGGAGCTTCCTGCCCACCTTTTTGAGAGAAAGCCCGTAGGAAATATTATGGGATGGACCCAAAGGGACATGGATCATCATTCTGTTTTGGGAGGTTCCAGTGTGATTGTCTCCCAGAACACCTTTCTTCTGAGGTAGGAGGTCCCAGCAAGCTTAGCTCAGAGCTACGTGTGTGGAAGGAGTGGGGGGGGGGGGGGTGACATGTTTTGAGGCTACCCATCTTGGGCCAAACTAAGGCTCAGGAAGTCCATTGGGCCACAAGACCCTGGTGCCTTTAGGCACCAGGCCAAGGGAGGGTGAGCAGGAGGTCCATGAAAGAGGTAGAGAAGAGGATGGCACTGTGGACTTCAGAGGCTGGACTCAAACCCAACCTTTCCCATGGCAATCCTGGGCAGGTCTTCTCCATGATCTGCGAGCCCGAGATCATGCTTTGTCTGATGATTTGCTCTATCAGTAGAATTCTCAACCTTTCCATCATTCACTTTACCTTTAGCATATGTAGTCTTGTGCTATTATTTACTTAAAAAATAATTTTACTGAAGTATAATATGCATAGTTTGAAAGTCACCGATTTTAAGCATATAATTCAATGATTTTTAGTGAGTTTGCTGAGTTGTGCAACCATCACCAAAATCTGGTTTTGAAACAGTTGCATTATCCAGTGAGACCCCTCATGTTTATCAGCAGGGAATCTTTGCTTCCCCCACCCCACCGCCAGGCTCAGACAACTACTAGTCTGCTTTCTACCTCTATAGATTTTCCTTTCCTGGATATTTTGTGTAAATGGAGTCATATAAAATGTGATCTTTTGAATCTGGCTTCTTTCACTTAGCATGAACTTCCTCTGTGTTATAGTGTGTACCAGTATTTCATTCCTTTTTATGGTTGGATAGTTTTCCATTCTTTGGTTATACCATCCTGTATTTGTCATTCGCTAGTTGGTGGACTTTGGCTGTTTCCACCTTTTGGCTATTAAGAATAGTGCTGCTCTGAACATTCATGTGTAAGTCTTTGTGTGGACATAGGCTTTAATTTCTCTTGGATATATACAGAGGAACAGAATTGCTGCATCCTATGGCAAGAATACCTAGCTATTTAAGAAACTGCCAAAGTGTTTCTGCATTAGTGCCTGATTTTACATTCCATGCGATTGACTTCTTTGTATGAGTTCTTTCTCTGTAAACTGTAGACTTTTTGCAGACAGCAATCCTGCTTGTAGCCCCTTGTAACTCCAACTGTCAGCATAGAATAGGGTTGTGGTCATTAATGATAATGGTGGTAGTGGGCTGAATGGTGGCTCTGAAGATATTATCCATGTCATAATCTCTGGAACCTGTGAATATGGCCTTATATGGCAAAAGAGGTTAGGAGGAGCTCTTCTTGAGAGGAGGAGCTCATCCTGGAATAAGCAGGTGGGTCCTAAATGCTGTCACAAGTACCATTAAAAGTAGAGAGGGAGATTGCATGCAGATACCCAGAGGAGAAGACTATGTGAATGCACAGAAGAGAGATAAGTGGCCACAAGCCGAGGAATGCTGACAGCTACCAAAAGCTGGAAGAGGCAAAAAAAGAAACTCTTCCTGAGAGCTTCCATAAAGTGTCTGACAACAGACCTGGCCTGACAACACTTCATTTCCACTTGGTGACACTGAGTTTGGACTTCTGGCCTCTGGAGCTGTGAGAATAAATTTCTATTAAGCCGTGAAATTTATGATAATTTGTTACAGCAGCCACAGGAAACTAATACGATTGCTTAAAATGGTGGCTAAATGGAGCAAGAGTCGAAGCCCAAACACGGCATATTGGGGGGGGGGGGTCATAAACATACGCCTGGATCCAGAAGGTAGAGAGGTTTCCAATTCCTTTTGAGTAAACCTTTTTATGAATAAAGTGCATTCACAGACTCATTCAGTCGTTCATTTTCAACCACTGACGTTCTAGGAGCTCTGCTTGACCGCCCTTATTCTATGTGACCATGTTTTTCTTTCCATCTGGGAAGGAATTACATATCAGCCATTTTTGGATGTATTTTATTTTCTCTTGTACCCAAACCAATGTTACTGCCCATAATCGCAGAGTAGATTTTGGAACCAGATTGCCTGTGTTCAAGTACTGGCTTGGCCGCTAGTCAGTTGTGTGGCTCTGGGCATGTCCCTTAGCCTTTTTTGTGCATGGGATCCCTTATCCAAATAATGGAAATAATAATTGTACAAACCTTGTAACCTTTTTGTAAGGATTAAACAGTAAAGGTTTAACAACATTTCTCTCTTTTTTATTTATTTATTTGACACAGAGAGATAGAGAAAATGAGAGAGCGAACACAAGGAGGGGGAGTGGGAGAGGGGGAAGCAGGCTTCTCAGTGAGTAGGGAGCGCCATGCGGGTCTTGATCCCAGCACTCTGGGATCATGACCTGAGCCCAAGGCAGACACTTAATGACTGAGCCACCCAGGTGCCCCGACAACCACCTCTCTTGATGTGTAACATTTGCTAATCTCTGTTGTAAATGCTCCTTCCAGGGACAACTTGAAGCCATCAAAGTAGCATCACTGAATATGGGGTTGGAAAGAGATGCACAGTAACGTACCAGGACATAATATTTCCTCTAACACAGTTACGATGGCTTGAAATAACCTCAAAAATGTATATAATAGTAAAATGTAGAAAAATAATCAGGAAGAGATTAATTTTGAACATTTGTTAACCTTGTTTTTAAAAATAATTTATTTAATTATTTCATCATGACTGTGTTTAACAACTGGCTCATAAATGTCCAAAAATTTAACAACCAACACCTTCTCATGAGCTGGTATAAACTGACTACAGCTTATTTAAATTAATGTATATAAGGAACTTGGGACACAGCCCGGCACACAGCAGATAGTATATAAGTGTTAGCCGATTTCTGCTGCCCCCGCTATTATTTTGACTACTTGAGCTCTATACATGCTGAAATTAAGCATTTTTCTTCATTACCCTACAAAAGCCCTGGCACTGACCCAGGATCCTCTCCTATCCCCAGGGATGACTAATTATTGTTAGAAGAGACCCAAATTTAAGAGCCTGGGCACCCAAGAACAGCACTGAATTGGTAGCAAAACGGAGGACATGATGGTTTCTCCATCTCTTTATCAGAATGTCTGATGCATTCAAAGCAGTTTGGGCTTGGGAGCCAAGTGGTAGGAGTAAAGGAAAGGCCCAGAGGGGGATGAAGAGGGCAACATCTAGCTTTCACACCATTTTAGTGCTCTTGGGTAAGAAATACCAGTCAGCCAGTGGCGGAGTTGAAGCTTGGGTCTCTCCGTTCCAGCCTGCGGTTCTTCCTGGCGCGCCTTGCTCCCTGTTAGTCTTTAGACAGTGACCTTTTGTTCTCTGCCTGACATCTCTACCTCTGATTTAAAGTTGAGTAATATTTAAGAAGACATGGAGATCAAGAATTTATGAATCACTATAAACACAGCCCCAAAGCATGTGACTTGAAGAAGTGCTTTAGCTAGGTAGTTCACACGGGCTCCCCTTGTGTGGGATGTTGCTCAAATAACTAGAAAATTAATTTATTATAATGATCCCTTTATCCTTTGTTGGTGAAACTAATCCCATGAAGTTGTATACTTTTTCTTAAATTTATTTTTATTTTTTAATTTTTTCAAGATTTTATTTATTTATTTGACAGACAGAGATCACAAGTAGGCAGAGAGGCAGGCACAGAGAAAGGGGGAGGCAGGTTCCTTGCCGAGCAGAGAGCCCGATGTGGGGCTTGATCCCAAGACCCTGGGATCATGACCTAAGCCAAAGGCAGAGGCTTTAACCCACTGAACCACCCAGGTGCCCCAGAGTTGTAAACTTTTATCTGAAGTTTTAAAGGACTTAACCATAACCGAAATATTTTTCTAATACTCCTTTAAATGAGTGAAGCTGGAATCTAACAGATCAATTTATTCTGGAATACACAGGGGAAAAATACACAAATTACATAAAACCAGCTGATTTACAAGTTAACCTGGAAGTTCTTTGCATTGTAAGTTTTAAGTTTTAGTTTTCCTTGAATTAGCTCCAAATAGAATAACATTAAAAATTACGAAGGAAAAAAAAAAAGAACATAGTGTAAGTGCTCAACTTCAGACTCAATACTATCTATTCTGGGACTGTGCACCACAAAGTGTGCTGTGTAAAATTTTATTCCCTAGGAAATGCTTTAGGGAAGAAAGCTCTCTCTGATCAAGTAAGTTTGGGGAAGGCTACATATTCATCCGCTCTTGGAAATGCACGAGGCAGGCTAATGTGGTAAAGGCTCTGAGCAGTGATACTAGAAAGACAACTCCCTGATTTCATGAACTCCCCCATCTCAGAGACTTACCTGGCCTCAGAATCTTGTTTTCACATATGTCACGTTAACTTCTTGAACAACTGGGAACAATTTTGGAACCCCCACACTGGGTTATTGTTAGCATTAGTAAATTGGTTTGTGATCTTCAGGAAACTCTGGCCTCAGTTTCTCCTTTGAACTCATAACCCGCTGACAGAGATGCCGTGAACCAAAATTTCCCCAGAAAGCTTCTCTAAAAACTTTGGAATGCTGCTTCTGTGTTTGGCCAAGGTTCATCACCAGAAAGCCACCTTCTTGGTTCTCCTGTGAGAACTCCATTCTGTAACAACTCTCAGTAAAGCACTTCCACAAGATGCCCACATAGACGCGGACGCTGGGTGAGAGGCCAGGGAAGCTAGAACTTGCTTCAATTTCAACCTGATGCTTTGTTTCAAAGGTCCTGCTTTTTTCTTCTTCTGAAGGCACAACTGCTAGTAATTTCCTTTAGCTCATTTGTAGCCACTTACATGGAGACAAGTTGTCATGGAATTACCTATGTCCACATTATCGTTTCAAGGCTGACTTAAATGTGAGGCCAGGATGACTGGAGCCTTAAGGCTCATCTCGGTTTATTCCTCTGCTGCCTTTCCAGTCTGGGTTCAGTTTAGAAACCAGGTAGTACGTAATCTAAAACAAGCCAGGGCAGAATGTCCACATGACTGAAGAGCAGAGTAGCTTTAAAACTCCAGTAGGTTACTTGGGAGTTTAGCTCTTGTGACACAAGCCGAGGATTCATTAATCAACATGACACCCAATGGACTAGGGGCCCAGAACTTCGCTTCTGCTCCTTCCCAGAGTGTTTTAGGCTTAAAGAGGAGCAAATACCCATCTTTACAAAGTAGAAAATCATCACAAATTAGTTTTGGGTGTTTCCTTGAAGTGAGGGCTTTTCGGGATATTTGTCTTTGGGGTTTCTGGAGAGTGTCAGAAGGCTCTTCACCAAATCAAGCCTCCCTGGGAGGAGATGAACTTCATTTCTAAAACAAAGCTTTCGATCCCAATTCCAGCCAGATTACTGCCTTCGGTCTTCTAATAAAGAACAGCAGTTATAACTTGGAAAAACCCAAGATTATCGTTTTGGTTAAAGGAGATTGTTCACAAAATTCTGAAAAATATCTTTCCCTTGTGAGCTCTAACTGCAAGCTGCAAATCTTTCCTAACTGGGAAATGAGGTTCAAAGAACTTGACTAGACTGAAGTATAAAGCAATACATTTTTTCTCCCTTAATTTGCCCCATATTTTCTTCCCTATTTTTGTGTTTGTGGTATGAATGCAGTAGTGAGGCAGTAAATGGTTACTGACTAAACTGGTCTGATGGTGAATGAGTCTTCCACTCTCAAGGCTTAGGTTTTGAAGTTGAGAGAGGGACAGGCACGGAAGAGCTTATCTGGCCAGTGCCTTAGGAGAGGAAGATGTTTTGCATTTTACCTAGACTTCCTTGTCCACGGACCTAAGAACTTGCACCTGGTCAGGGCCAGCTTCATGGATGTGTGAACTGTGCTGTTGCACAGGGCCCTTGCTTGGAGAAAGACCCCAGGCTTAATGCCCTGTGGTCATCATGGTGATATTCTTAATGCTTTTTGAACAAGGGGCCCCATATTTTCATCTTGCATTGGGCCCCTCTAATGAGACAGCTAGTCTCTGTGTGGATTATTGATGACAAAGGCTCTCCACTTTCCTCTTGCTCTTCTCTCTCCCGCCTATAGCCCCTGACTCAGCCTCAAGACCATGCTCAGTGTCATGGTCAATGGAGTGGGAAGCTGATACTCACTCTGTTGTGAGTCAACTTTCAGTGGTCCTCCTGTGCATCATATGGATTATTTGTCATCTCAGAGTGGCCTTCTCTTGGTCTGGACTTTGGAGAAATGCCAGGTAATTCCAACAGCTGTGCCAGCCAAACATGATCAGAAAGGGAATTGTGTTACCTAGGAAAAGCTTTGTAATACCAAAGCTTAATAAAAACTATTTTTCCTGTGTAATTTCTAGATTCTTATTAACAATAAACCAGTAAATAGGTGCAAAATCAATTTCCACTGGAGTTTATATTAGAATTTTTAAAAAAGTCTTACTGAACACCTGAATACTTTGTTTTATGATGTCCGTTTCCTGTAGATTGTTTCTATTTTTTTTATGTTGAGCCATCTGGAGGACATTTATTCAATAGGCTTATGAAACTGTTATATTTGCCCCACTTGCATAAACTGCCTAAAAATTATGATGATGAAACCCCTGTCTTTGGATAGTCCTTTGTTTTCTCTCCTTTTCTTTCCTTTTTATTGCCTCAGGAAATTCTTCTGAAATGGCCATGTTTCTCATTTAACTAATTTAAAAATTGCTCACCTCACTGTGTTCTCTCTTCTTCCCTTACTTTGGTAGAAATGCTGTTATGAAACTGCACTTTACTGTGATGATTTGTGCCTTCTTGAAGAGCATGGAAAGAAATAGTTCTACCTGTGGCTACTCAGTCTATATGACTGAGTCATGTGTCATGCGTGACCCTCTGACCTCCTTGTGAGAACCCACAGGAGACATTGTTCCCCACTTTTGGTTAGAGTTGGTGGAAGGGCTAGCTCATCTGGGGGTGATGCCAAGCCCAGCAAGCTAGAATTGCATCCTAAGGGTCACTGGACAGGGAATGAGATGGGAAAAAAAATCTTGTTACCAAAGTTTCTTTTAGGAGGGGTACTATATATGGTTGCAGGGAATACTTTGAGAAGCCACTTGGGGAGGAGCTAAGAATTTCCAGGAGCATGATCAAGTAAACAGTACACTCTGTAAACTTCCTCTGAGCATCTTGGCTGGATTGAACTGGAGAGTTTTGTTTGCTGGGTGGGGCATGGAATTTTAGGACCGGAGACAAACTGCCTGGGATACTGGATGAGAAGTTGAACCCTGTCAGGAACCCTTTTTTTTTTTTTTAAAACCTCTTTAAGCAGCTCCTTGTAAATAAATGTGGTAGAGGTTTTTCTTTTAAAAGATATCTTCTTTTTTTTTTTTAAATTTTATTTTTATATTTGACAGAGAGAGAGACAATGAGAGAGGGAATACAAGCAGGGGAGTGGAAGAGGGAAAAGCAGGTTCCCCACTGAGCAGGGCTCGATCCCAGGACCCTGGGATCATGACCGGAGCTGAAGGCAGCTGCTTAACCAACTGAGCCACCCAGGCACCCCATATATGGAAGAGATATTTTAAAAACTATCGGCTTTAAAGCAGTTTTCCTACAGACCTTCCTATCTTAATCCAGCCCTAATATAAGTGTCTTATGCAGTTTAACTTATCCTGAGCAACTAGTTAGTTTTTGTGTTTACAGTTTTGGGACTCATAACCAGCCCCAATTTCCTCCTGGAGGCGGCTGGAGCAGGGCCCAATTTTATCTTGCCAGACTGTATACATCTTCTCAGACCACCTTAACTCCTCACTCTTTTAACTTTTAAAGTATTGTTTAGAGGTATTTTATATAAATACTCTCCTCTTCTTTCAGGGGAGGTGGGGGGAGGAGCGGAGGGAGAGGGAGAGAAAATCCCAAGCAGGCTCCAGGCTCAGCCCAGAGTCCAATGCAGGGCTCAGTCTCATGACCCTGAGATCATGACCTGAGCTGAAATCAAGAGTTGGAGGCTCAACTGAGCCACCCAGGCACCCCTCCTCCTCTTTCTCTTCTTTCTCTTCTTCTTCCTCTCCCTTCTTCTCTTTTGTGGTTACTTCAGAAGAGTAACAGCAATTATTTCATATCCCATATCATTGGTATTTGTTGTGATTCTACACAACCTGACAAAGTAACCAAAGGGCGTATTTTGGATGAAGATTCATAATGCACACAGGGGAAGAAGATCAATTTGCCAAATAAATAAATAAATGAATAAACTAAAGGCTATACCCTGTTGTACAAATAAACATAGACACAGAAAAGCAGCAAATGGTATTAACTATACAGGATCTAAAGACACAATAAAGGGGCACCTGGGTGGCTCAGTCATTAAGTGTCTACATTCAGCTTAGGTCATGATGTCAGGGGCCTGGGATCAGGCCCTGCTTGGAGCCACTGCATCAGGCTCTCTACTCTGGAGGGAGACTCCTTCTCCCTCTCCCTCTGCCCTCCCAACCCTTGCTCATGCATTCTCTCTCTCTCCCTTTCAAATAAGTCAATAAAATCTTTAAAACAAAATAAAGACACAATAAAACACAAGTGAATTGTATTGCACTTTACCAGATAAAGCCATTATGTATATTTATATTAAAAGTAATTCAATATAGAATTAATACTATTCACTTATAGTAAAACTAATAATCAACAAATTATCAGACTAACATCCTAATAACAGTACTTCTAGTGCCTATCAGACATTTCCACCAAGATGTCCCAAAGACACATTAAGCTCAATATATTCAGTACCAAACTCAGCATCTCTGGAAACCCTCACCACTGCCCATACTTCTTCCTCCTTAGTCACTTACATCACCATTTGGATTCCTGTCTAGAACCCTGCATTCACCCAGTGACCCAGTCCCTTGCTTATGATTGAAATCCTTCTTAACTGCAGACTCTGATTCTAAAGCCATTTCAGCTTCCTCTCGCTCCTCTTAGCCCGAGTTCTCCTATGGGTGTGTACCCCCGGGTGTGCATAAAACTATCTTCTGGATAAATGGAGAAAATGTTAGAGCTTCTACTTATATTTTTATCTCTTCAACATATCTGGTTTTTTAAAAGCATACCAGTTAAATATGTAAATAAATAATAGTCACATGTAGGAGTATGTGCTCAGAAATTTCTAATGAAATATGATTGGTTAGGAGTCAGAATGGTTTGGAGATGACCCATGTAGACTATCGTGGTTTGTCACACTGCCTTCAATCTAACTTCCCGCCATTTTATTACTCATCCACGAGGTAAAAAGTGCTTGGAATAAACTAAGTACTGTATAAGTATTAGCTATTAGTAGTAGCATCCTATCCCTAAACTTAACTTTCTGTCACCGTCTTAAACCCTCATTATCAAGCATCTGGATTTTTACTTCAAAGTCTTAAATCAGTTGTTTTTCATACTGGGATTCCCATGGTGAGCTCCTTGGCTCTTGGCCTGCTCCTCCAAGTCTGTGTGAACAGAAGCTGGGACTCTAGGCTCTGGCTAGTTAGAAGAGGAAGACTGCCGTGGCCCTGCACCATGAAAAGACATGTTCACTCTGCATCCAGCTTTTCCCTTGATCACTTCCCATGACACGTCACATTCCTGGACCACACAAGTCGTTAGGCCACTGCCCAGCAAAAGAAGAACATATAGGCTTTGGATTATCTATAACATAAAGTCCACATTTCCTTGGCAGGATGAGGAGACTAAAATATATTGGACAGTACCTGCTTGGGATTTGTGGAGTTTTGTGTTCTACTGCATTTGCTGAGAAAAAAGGAGGGGGAACCACCTTGTGCGAATTCTCCAGAATCAGGTGACATGAATTCAAACCTGTCCCACTCGAGTGTGATCTTGGATAAATTACTATGTATCTTCCTACCTCAGTTTTCTTATATATAAAAGGGCAAAATGATACCTGCCTCAACTGATTGTAAGATAACACGCTATCATGTTCTTGGGAACCAATAGTTTTTCATAAATGGTAGCTCTTGTCATTTGCAACATTCTGACACTATAAGAAAGTCTTAGAAAGTCTCCCTCTGAAGGGATATTTAACACATTCTAGTGAAGAGACAACGTCTAAAAACCAATGCCAACTAAATGAGAGCTGACAAACATGGGAAGGTCTCCGGCAGGGCTCAGAGTGTAGCTGGGGGAGAGGCCTGGGAGGGACAGGTGGGCCTGGGGAGCCCGACTGGGTCAGAGAATAGAATCTCTTCTGTTTTTTATGATTCTGCAGAGTTTTCTTCGTAACCAACTTTATTTCCACTCACTGCAACTCATTGACACCGACTTTATTTCCATAAGATTGCACATGCACAGACCACTCCATACAACCCTCAGAAAACTAAAGCAGCACCTTTATTTTATACAAACAGTATAAAATGTTCGTTATGTAAGAGCTGTGTTTTTACAATATATTATATTGCTTCAAGCCAATGCCAAAAGTCCATACGTTATAGTCCCTATTTTATTTTGTTTACAATATATTATATTGTTAAATGCCACTGCCACCATGTTCTTTCTCTCTCTCTCTTTCTTTCTCTTTCTTTCAATACTGAATTCTCTGGAATCATGGTAAGGTCAAAATTTGGTCAAAATATGGTGTATTGAGAGTTTAAGAACAAGAGGAACTTTAAAAATGTGACAAATGTCTAAACCCATGACAGTAAAATTAGAAATGTTGTAACTTCAACACGGTTAACTGCTCCATCCAAACCCTTGATTTATGCATTTCTGTTCCATGTCCAGTGTTCCCCAGGCCCTCGACACCATGAGTACATTGTAATTTTGGAAATTATTCGCCAGCTACACAACTGAAAAGACACAATTTTAACCTGATCAACTGACATAACATCTAATCTGTCCCAAAGCACTGAAACAAGAAATCTATACCATCCCGCTACAGACATACTTAGAAAACTTAAAAGGAAGAGTAAATATCAGCTCAGTGATTTATAATGAAGCTAATAAAATTCAGGCCAGTATTCTTAACTGTAATGAACATTATTTGAACATTCAACACATGAAAGGTTAACAAAGGCTATGAACTTAGTGTAACTTAAAACGTTTCAGATGTCGGAGTTCACCAGATGTAATTGGATTCAGGTGGATCCTGCCGCTCCTCAGCCTTTTTAAGTGAAGGCGTGTGCTGCCCCAGCCGGGTGCCTGCTGGCCTCAGGGCATGCATGAGGCGGGCTCCGTACCCTGTAAAATTATTCACAGCTTAAAAGAAAAGAAACTACAAAAACAGGCTCTTCAGATTCATTACTAACCATTCAAATGAAATCCATTTTCCTTTTTCAACCCAGAGTAGACCACAGCCACCACAAAAAGCCACCTGAATGAAGAGATGTTACAGGTTCAAGGTCTCTGCTAAAAAAGGAACCTATTTTAGGAATGCCATCAAATCTGGCTTCCATCAAAGCTCTGACTCCCTATAGATTTTGGCTATGCAGAAACTCTTGATGCAAAGTTTGGATGGATGGGGTCGAATGAAGGATTTTCTCCACCCAAGGTCTGGTAAGGATCTGGCACTGAGGTCCCCATAGCAGGGATGTTCCTGCAGAGGATCTGATCATTTTCACTGCAATTGCAAATCCAGCCTCGATTATATTGTTCTGGAACACTCCCCACTGTTCTTCTCTTCATAGTGATCGCACAATCAAGTGTGGCGACTGCACTTACACAAAATGGGAATTTTGTGAGAACTAAGGACCTCCACCCTGCCTTTTAGAGAAGGGTTATGATTTGAACAGACTCCTTATCCAAGGGGATTTGTCAGTTTCAGTCATGGTGGGCATCTATCCATTTCCAGCTTAGTTGTAAGTGGACAGTAATACTAAGTTCCATAGCTTCAGACCTCCCTTTCTCCTACTTGCCAATTTCTAGAGGTGCTTGAGGCACTGACTCCTTTCTCCTGATTTCCTAAAAGGGATCCAAGGGGGCAATCACATTTTTAAAAATCTGCCTCCATCTTCCTGTGCATTAAAGTCGAGTTTGGCATTCCATTTGTTCCCTGTGGTTTTTAAATGCAAGCATGCCATTAAGTAACTACTGAGAACAGAATACTTTGTTCCCGAATGTGTTTCTCTGAATTATCAGTATGTAGGCTGGTAGCTCAAGGAACAGCCAGAACATGAGCCAACAATGCGCTGGAGTAAATCCTTACCCTGCTGTTCTCCCCGCCACCCATGAAGTCCGAACCTCCCTGCTGGCGAGGGTGAGCCTCAGCCGGGAAGTCTGTCTCCAATGTCCTCCTCCCCACTAACACGTCTGGGTGCCTGAGACCTCCCAAAGTGTCACCTCTCTGGGAGTCTGTTCTCTCCAGCACTCCATGCCTCCGACCTTCCTTGTCACCTCCCCGTGGTCAAAATAAATCTCTTTCTTTCCGCCTGATTCTCTAAGCTCATGTACAAAATGGCTGGGTGGCCTCTCCTGGACACCACATTTGCATTTTAATCAGGCGCTGGGGCATCATCTTGAGGCAATGCCGTGAGCTGAGGGTACATCGATGACAAAACTCTCAGCAGCAGGTCGAGCAGTGGGGGTGCATGGGGGCTGGCAGTCCAGTCCGAATTGCTCATCGATGCTACTCAAGGGCCCCTGACTTGCCTTCTTTTTGGTGATGTGACTGGTTTATCAGCAGGAACTACTCTCTTGCCATCACTCTTGGTCACCAGGTCCCAAATGTGGGTCCTAGAGGAGCTTTGCAACTGATGTCTGGGATGTATAGTGTGACCTCAGCCCATCCCTAGGCTGGAGGATGTCTCAAAAGTTACTTGCATCCTGAGTTAAGGGTGGCATAAAAAATTTGGTTTACTCTTTCCCCAAGTATCTCTTGAAATGGTTAGTTTTCTGCAGTTCTTTTAGTCCAAAAAAAGCTTCTCCCAAGTGTGTCCCTGTAGGGATACATTTAGCCATTACTACCTGTGGAAAGAACTATTTTCCAGAAGAGCCGAACTTCTGGTTAAGCTACACCCACCTGAAGCCAATTCAATCTACCATCCAGTCAACGTAGCATGTGACAAGACTCAAGTCAATGGCTTAGTGTAGCACAGACCAGACACCAACTTGCCTTAAAACCAACAAACAAAAAAGCATGTATACCTACATATAAATGAATTAGATATACACCATAATAATATAATGTGAACATTATAAAATACACACAAAAATTAGAGCTTTGAGATTGAGATATATATTTATATATAAACTTATATATAAATATAATAAAATAACAAAAAATATAAAACTATTGTCAAACCTGTCTTTTCCATCCACCTAGCTGATAACTTCCATACTCCCTGGGCTGCATAGACCACCCTTTGGAAACCGTGGCTCTAGAAAAATATCTGCTGTGAAGGTGATCTGTGCAATTTGTGTCCATTATTTTGGAAACTGACTGTGATAGGCACAAGGTGAACTTCAGCGTTTGAAGGTTATTGGATGACTGAAGCCTGCCTTCCTTCAAAGGCAAGGTGGACTGTGGGCCCAAGCTTAGGAGACGGAACGCTAGCCCCACCAGGTGGGGCATTTTCTGTCGTCTCACTGACAGGTCTCCAGTGCCTGGATTCTTGCTTGGAACAGAGAAGATCTCAATCAAAATGAAATGGTTGAATTGAATCAGTTTCATTTTGTGCCGAAAACAGACCAGTGGTTTATCATCTCTACAGCTAGCTCATTTTTGGTAGTCAGTAAATTTTAAAATACACAACTCCATACTCCCTAGACCTTTCCTTTCTTTCCTTCTTTTTTCTTTCTTTTGTTTTTCTGCCTCAAAAGAACTTATTTGAAACATATCACAACCAATAACATTTAGTAATCTTTAAGAGCAAAAGTCTTCATGTTTTATACGCTCATGGGTAGATCTTAAAGATAAAATCAGAGCCAAATAGATCTATATATTTGGTTTAGACTCTCATACTTGTTATCTCTTTCATAGTTACCACACTGTATTACCAAATCAACCTGAATTACTGATTTAACTTAGAAAAGTGGAGCTATTTTACAAATGTGGTGATAATTTGCACAGCTGCATTGCCCTTAGACTCTAAAACTTAGGCTCAAAGGGTTAGAGAGTTGAGGGGGCCAGGGACGAGCCCTGGGGACAGGAGGCAAACATGGGAAGCAGGGCTGAGTTACGGGTCATCTATCAGCTGCGGGAGCCAAGATAGGCTCGAGGTGCACTCTCCAGACACTTCCCACTCACTTTTATTGCAGTGTCTTCCGTGCCAGCCTTCCTGACATTGGCACTTGCTGGGCTCATGACAGGTTCCGTGGGTACCGCAGCCAGGCTCACAGACCGCTAGAACCGGAGGAGATAGAAAGTGTTTCCTGAGCTTTCACTGTTCAACAGAATTAGTTGCCTTTCCTGCAGTTCTTTAGAATGTATTAGTTTGGGCTTCATCCCCTTTTGTTGTTTTGTTGTTGTTGTTGATTTTTCTAAGCCAATCTCAAGCTCTAAGTCAGTTTGGGACTTTTTGAAAAAAGGCCTGAGAGAGATGGTAAACTAAGCTTGATGCTTCTGAGTCACAAAAGATGCTCAGTAGGACTCGGAAACTGTTGGAATGGAAGCTCATTTTCCTTAAGAAAACCCCCAATAGTTAAAAAGCTGAGTTGCTCATGTGTGAATGTGTCCGTGTTTTCACATGCATGGATTTCATACAGTGTCTTTGTTCTAGAGAAAGGGAACATAGATGTCCTTGAGACAGGTTCATGGTGATGCTTAGGCAACATGCAAGAGGCCCAGAAGTTGTGTAGGAGGAGATCCCCGAGCTCGAGCTGATTCTGTGGTACTTACTGATTCTGGGTACTTACGCTTGGAACAGAGGTCTCCTTGGTAACCTTTGGAGCACTTACATTTGCTTTTACCAATGCATTTACCTCCATTTCGACAGGGCTGCGGGCATTTGCCTGAAACAGAGAAGGATGCAGATAAGCCAGGAACTCAGTGCTTCATTCAGAGATATTCACGTTTTTCAAGGGAATTGCAGGGCTTTGAGAGGATAAATACTTTTAGATGGCACCGATTCCCATTTATTTCAGACCTGCTCTGGCTTTGATACCATTGGAGTTTCATTCTTAGAACAAACGGGTTAGTATTTTCACTTGTGATTTCTAATGGATATCTGTTACGATAAATGTGTTGCCCACATGCTATGTGTATATAACTTTTTTGGTAAGCAGAATAAAATTCTGTTTCGCAAACACTTGTAATTTAAGATACAGTACAGGTTAAGATGTGAATAAACCGCCAAGTGATCTTCTCTCTGAGTTCTGACTTTGAATGCCACTCTTTCTAAAAGCAGACCTACACCTGTGCCCAGCGGTATCTTTCCTAGCCGAGGATTCTCCAGAGAGCAGGGCTTGCATGCAGAGAGTTTCTTTGTTAAAGTGATCCTAGGAAACCAGAATGGGGGGACAGGGAGAGGAAAGAATGGAAGGAAGGAAAGCCAACACAAAAGTGTGTGTGTGGGTTGGTCATCACTATAGGCAACCAGGCTCTATCCTGTGCGATTCTTCTGAGAGGCCGTGGACACTGCACCTTCAAGTCACTCTTAAGAAGAGAGAGGGGAACATTTGTTCATTGGCACCTGTCTTCCACTGGTTGAGGGTCACCCTATGGAATGACTTCCTCACACCTCCAGTATGCCCCTATGTGAGTGCTGACTGATTTTGTAAGACTCATAAGAGTCTCTGGGTAGAAAGCAGAAGAAGTGTGGAGCAACTAAGATGGGGTACCATGAGGTTATGCCACCCAAAACAGGTTTGCACAGCAGTGACTGGAGTGAAAAGCGGGCTGAGAGGAGATATGAAGTAGGGCACCAAAGAGGCCCCATACCACACCAATGCTTTTTTTTCTAGAATGTCTTAGGGCCTCAAAATACATCATTCTTTCTTTTATGTCGGTGCCAAATGAGAATTGCTAATGTTTTCACAGCTCTTTGGGCTACAGGATTTTAGAGCTGCAGTAGAGCCTTAGATGTAAAAATGAAAAAATGATAGTCTTTTATTCCAGAAGCTATTTATTCTCCCTCTGCAATCTAGAATTTGCCATTCAAGGCTGGGTGATTTGAAGAAGTAGAAGAAAAAGGGTGGGTCACCCAGAGCTGACTACATCCCGTGACTAGCATGATGGCATTCCAGAGAGAGCAAATACCCATTAGGTTTTGGGAGTGAAGGGATTTGGATTTTTTTTTTTTTATTGTTGTTCTTTTTCTTTTTTTTTTACATTCCAGCAGGATACTCATTACAAAGGTCTCAATACATAAGGGGAAGAAATGAAATCTTTATCATAAAACATACTTTTATTCTCTAAGCTCTTCTTTTTATGGTCAAAAGAGCCTTCAAATGAAGTGAGCTACCCTATGTTTTACGAGCAAGCGCTATGTTTGATAAACATAAATTCCATATGCAAATTATTTTGCTGAAACACTTTACTTCTCTTTTCACTTATTCAAAAGGACCTTCTCCAATGTATAAATTCAGCAAAGCAACATTTAGCCATTGTGCAGACAATAGAGACATAATATTGAGATGTTAGAGTCTCTCAAAAACCTGGAATGCCATTATACCTTTAAGTTTTTCTGATGCAGGGATGTTCTAGAAACAGGCATCAAATGACCTTAATAATAGAATACTACCTTTTCACTGATTATTAAATATTCAAAAGTGTCCTTTTTGCTAAGACAATGCTAGAATAACATTTACTATTTGGTCAAGATCCCAAGTCTTACCTAAAGCAAAGGAATGCCTAACTCAATTTCCATTTGTATCAATGAAATATCTGACCTCACCATATATACCAAATTGGATCCTCTCACAGTATTCTGCCATGCACTTGGGTTTTTCAAGTCAACAAGATGCGGGACAATAACCCTATGCCAGAAAAGATAGTACTTATTGTGAAATACTTGGTGACACCAATTTCCCCACATTCAATGAGAGGTCAACTTGGTAGCCAGGGATATCACAGAGAATGACTGGTAGAGAGAACCTTTTCATTGCTTCCATGGGCCTTTTTGTTTTCTTTATCAGAGGGAAGTGAGAGTGTTTGGGTTCACCACTGCCAGGAATAAGGACATTCTCTCTTGGTTATCACACAGCAGAAATGTGACTACAGGCGACTGTCCCAAGGCCATTCCAAATCAAATCTTATGGAGCCAAAGCCTCATGAAGGTGTGACTTTAAAAATCAGAATCCTCTAAGTGTCTTTAATGTTGACTCTCTTTTCCTGAAAATATTTCACAATAAATTTTATCCATTGGACAGTGGAAAAGTAAGCCAACTTGAAAGATTACACATTTTTACCCAGAACAGACTAAACATTGCCTGAAGACAAACAAATTTTACTAAGTTTATATGTTAGCATTTTACTATAACCAGTGAGTGGGGGGGTCCGGGGAGAACAATGAGTTAGGGATTGACAAAATAAGGACATTAAACTTCCTCTGCCCATTGGATTGTAGGATAACTTAAATGTGTGACTCTGCTTCACATAGAAAACCAACAAAAATGATTTATAACAAAAAAAATGATTTATAACAGTGCCAACAACTATCATCTCTGGGTCTTAGGATTATAGGTGATTTTTAATTGTTTTATTCGGTATTCTAAATTTTTTTATAAAAAGTATTTTATACGGAGGACTATTTTTTTTAGTCCCATAGATTTCATTTTATTTTTTATTTTTTTAAATTATATTCAGTGAGCCAACATATAGTACATCATTAGTTTTTCATGTAGTGTTCAACAATTTATTAGTTGTGTATAACACCCACTGCACATCACAATAGGTGCCTTCCTTAATACTCTTCAGCAGGCTACCCCATCACCCCACCCTCCTCCCTTCTGTAACCCTCAGTTTGTTTCCTGAATTCCAGGGTCTCTCACGGTTTGTCTCCTTCTCTGATTTCTTCCCCTTCATTTTTCCCTCCCTTCCCCTGTGGTCCTCCATACTATTCTTATGTCCCCCATATGACTGAAACCATATGTTAATTGTCTTTCTCTGCTTGACTTATTTCACTTAGCATAATCCCCTCCAGTAATATTCCATGGTATAGATGAACCACATGTTTATCCAGTCATCTGTTGAAGGGCATCTCAACTCCTCCCATAGTTTGGCTCTTGTGGACACTGCTGCTATGAACATTGGGATGCATGTTCCCCTTCTTTTCACTACGTTAGAGAGGACTTTTGTAAAAATAAGAACTCATTTTGTTATTTTAAAACTTCATTTATAATACAGCATAAATAACCCATGTAAACTTTTTAACTGAAAGTTCACTGAAGATCCTTGGGATAGCTAGCTATGAACCTTAAGTAATGGGATAAATGTATACTCCCTACTTCCAGGTATTTCTAACCTTGATGTTATTTGTTAACTGGCAAGAGTTCTTAAATTAAGTCAAACTGAAGTTTGAGAAGGTATCAGTCCTAATAGATGCCAGGGGAAATGAAAATATAAGTAACATCAGAATATATACCTCATGAAAAAAATAGACAATAACAAGTATTGGCAAGGATGTGGAGAAACTGGAACCTTCATACATTGCTGGTAGGAATGTAAAATAGTACAGTGGCTTTGGAAAACAGTTTGGCAGTTCCTCATAAAATTGAACATGGAGTTCACATGTGGCCTAGCAATTCCACCCCTAGGAATATACCCGAGAGAACTGAAAACATATATCCACACAAAAACTTGTACATGAATGTTCACAGCAGCTTTATTCACAATCACCCCAATGTGGAAACAACCAAATGTCTGTAAACTGATGAATGGATAAACAAAAGATTGTTTGTATATCTACACAATGGAATATTATTCAGCAATTAAAAGGAAGTAATCATACATGCCACAACATGGATAAATCTCAAAAACATCATGCTAAGTGAAAGAAGTCAGACACAAAGGGAAAATGTTATATGATTCTATTTATATGAAATGTTCAGAATAGGCAAATCTGAAGAGATAGAATGTAGACTAGTAGTTTCTAGTACTTTGGGGAAAGGGGAATAGGGAGTGCCTGCTCATGGGTACAGGGTGTCTTCTGACATCCTTTCACATGTCTAATGCCATGTTCTGGAATGAGACAGAAATGGTACTGTTCTTCATGAATATATACTGAATTGTATATTTTAAAATGGTGAAATTTTGGTATGTGAATTACATCTCAATTTTAAAATAAGAATTCATAATTCAATTTTTTGTCTCTACTATACTAGAGGCACTTTTCAACTCAAGATCCATTTCCGTATTTTCTTAGTACTGTGGTTCTTGTAATAGAAACAAGACATTTCCTAGAGGGATTTGAGAATAACTTGTGATAGGGATAATCAGGAGCCTTCAAAGGCTCATTTTTGGTGTAGTAAGGGAAAAAAGGAATAGAAATCATTGTCTCTGCCAATGGAAAGTTGTAAACCCAAGGACATACTTACATGTAGAGAAATGAATCCAAGAACAAAGATTCATAAATATGATTTAGCTAAGTAAGTGAAGTCTGAGAGTAAGTGTGGGGAGAAAATTGAGGGGAATTAGTTCAGAGATATCTTTATCAGGGTAATTAATAAGAACAGAAACAATATCCTGACAATTAATTACATGTGCTATGGAAACTTCAGAGGTATTTCACTTGAACTCTATCAAAAATGGTTACTTCATCTATTACTTATTAAAGTATAAATAAATTAGAGGTTGAAAGATAAAATTGTTGTCAATATTACTTAATTTTGAGCCCACTGCAACCCACTTCAGAAAGTATGGTGGTACTAAACACAGCAGTATTTTACAGATAAAATATGGCTGGAAATGAAAATGCTATATTCCAGAACTTTCAAAAAGGCAGCAACAGGGCACCCTTAGCAGATATGCTCATGTTCTTTTTCTCCTTCCTGAATGAAGCACTGGTGTTATCCGTTTTCTGGATCATAAAGCAATCTAGGATGCGGTTGACTCATTGCTGAGTTTAATAGGAAGATTCAGCGATCTGCTGAGGGTTACATGGCTGGTAGGAGGCAGAGCCAGGATAAGCAGTTTGATATCCTGATTCTGAAAACAATGACTATCTACCACATTCCACCCTTAAGTTTTTCTTTCTTTGTATGGAAGCATGACCAAAATATCATGAAGGCACAATGAAGACCTAACTGCATTGATTTGAAGTTCACAGCTCAATTATTTTTTTACCTAAATAAACATTCATGTGACACTTCATCAATCAAGATATAGAGCATTTTTCGTACCCCATAAAGTTCCTCTGTGCCCTCAACAACCAACCTGTTTTCTACTATCATCCATTAATTTTGCCTGTTCTTCAACTTCATAAAAATAGAATCGTGCAGTATGCACTTTTCCCTTTACTTAACATCTGTGTGGTTCATTTTTGTACTGTGTGCTGCTAGTTTGTTCTATTTTTTTTTAATTGTTGTGCACCCTTTCTCCCCTTTCCTTGAATCTATCCTTTCCTCTTAGATGGGTTACTGGCTCTAATTTAGGGAAGAAATTCTATGCCTGCAGGTAGGTAAAAAATCCACCTGTCCCAAAACTCTGGTCTACATTTCTAGGCTGAAGCGAGGGGCTCTGCACAATGAGAAGGGGACAAACTCACTAATAAGAAACAACACAACATGCCAAATAATACAAACCCAGATATGACTGAGTCAGAGTGTGAGCTCAGAGTCATCTGGCGCCCACTGCCCCACCTTTAGGAAAAATGAAGATGGTATATCTAGTGAAAAGAAACCACTGACCTGAGACCTTGGGTAAGCTATTCATTGTCTCTGGGCTTCAGTTTCCTCACTGAAAAAATGATGGGGTTAGGTGGAGTACTGAGGCTCCCCTCCACCCCCCAGAAACAAAGAGAATGCAGAAAGTCAATACTCACTTATTTCACACTGTTCTCCCTCTAGTCCTGGAGGGCAAATACACTTTCCAGGGTAGAAACAGGTCCCTCCGTTAAAGCAGGTGGTTGAGCAGTTTGCTATTAGAATGGATAACATGGGTAATTGCATTAGAGAGTAGGTTAAACCTTAAAAAAAAAAAATCCAACTTCACTTAAAGTGAGGTGATATTTCTGAGACATCTGCCTCCTGCCCATTTACTTAATCAAGTAAGCCACTTGGCAAATGCAAAAATTGTAACCAACTGCTTGATCATTGACAGATTTCAACAACATAATAGAATAGCACATATATTATATACTATTCTCTCCCTGGAGGCTTCTATTTTAGAGGAAAAAAAAAGGCAAGATGTATAAAAAAAGTTATGTTTTTATTTTCTTGTAACTATGCCCTTAAGAAAGGAACACTATAAACACCCTAAAATATTTTTGACGTTAAAAGAAGAGTAAAAAGGAGAAGACTTATTTTAGAATAGATAAAAGGGAGAAAGGCCATAAATACTAGGAGCTGGCAAAGGAGAAAGCAACTTTTTTTTTTTTTTTCCCCAGAACGAGAACAGAGATTCATCTTATGTAATAGGGATTTAAAAAAATAGACTTTTATGACATTTGGAGGAAGGAGTCCCGGTGTTTGGGAAAGGACAGACTGTCAATCCTCCTCAGATCCCACAGGAACGGGAGTGTGCAGCAGCTACTTGGACAGATTATTGTGGTGGTCCAATTAACTAGATTTTCCAGGCAATAATCATACTGTTTGTAATTCATCCTAAACCCTGTCTTTGTGTCAACTTCTGGAATTTCACTGCTTACACCTAAAATAAAGGGAGGACAAAAATGGGGACAAGGGTAGAGTAAGTATCTAAAAATAGACGGGTTGGCTCCTAGAAAAGAGATGAAAATGAGAGCTTGGATTCTCAGCAATTCCAGTTATAGGGCCTATTTGTTCTTGTTCTATATAAAATGGGCCAAAGTTGGCTACAGATGAACAAATGCTGAAGTAAGCTTCCAGTAGGAAAATCAGAGAGGAGATCCAAAATTTATATGTATGCTTTCTTTGTGGAAAAGCAGTCCAACCTGCATGTTCTGCAAGTATCGTGCTTCTTAAATGATAGAGCTTTTTGTTTAAACCACAAGGATCTGCCCTCTTAAGGCAATGCTGTACTTGCTTTGGCAAACACAGCCTCCCAATGCAGAAGGGAACAGCAGCATTTGGGTATAGAATTAAGGATTTAGGAGAACCAGCTCTTTGGGCTTCCTCCTTGCTAACTGCTCCTAGTATTGTTACGGCAGGACAGTTGTTCTGGCAAGTGTGATTCTGTCTCCCCACCTGTCTCTGTGTCTCCTGGGGAATGAAGAAGAGACAAGAAAACATCAGGATCAGGGTCTGCTTGGCCAGAGCCTTCTGGGCACTACCCCTTCTAAAGAATAGAATGGGATGAACCTGGGAGCTGAACTGTAAGTCTCAGAATGATGACAAAGCTATTTAAAGAATGTGGCCATGCTCTTAGTATTGGTACAATTCTTTACAAGCTTCTCTACATTTCTGTTGTGCAATGATTCTGGACTAGGAAAATACACAGAGGCACCAGGTAACTTTCACTGGGGCTGAGGGCATGCCGAGCTAGGGCTTAACTTTTCATTTCCTAAAGCTGGCAACAGAAGTCCCAAGAGCCACCAAAAGTTAATCTTTAATGTTGCTTCAAATATCTTATGCTCAGCTCTAGTTCTGTGCCAGTAATTAAGCCATTTTTCAGAAGCTCTATACTCCCTCCTGGATGATAAATGCATCTTTTGGTTGAGGTAATAAAAGCCATTATTTTTTAATATTCCCAGATCTCCAATGAGACCAAGTGGAATTTCAACAGACTTTCCAAAAGAATAATAATAAAAAGTTACTGGAGTCTAAGAAGTAGGGAAAAGTTTTCATCTGAAATGTAAAATATTACAAAGTGTAAAACATACTGAAATCCACATATTTTCCTTCAACAGTGACCACACAGTGTTTGTGACTCCATAGCATTAGAAAAACATTGCAGTTGGCACTCCATTGTTCAGACGACACCAATGACGGTCACATCTCAGTAAGCAGCCCTCACAAACAATCTCTTTGAACCTCTTCATACCTGAGTTCTTCAGCCAAACCTCTGAGGGATTTGCTGTTTCCTAACAAGTTTTGTGATAATCTGAGCTTAATTCTACGTTACGAATTGCCCAATTTTGGAAGAGCGGAGATGTTGAGTGCTAAATTTTGACAAATAAATTTTGACAAATAAAAAGAAACTTTTTTACTCACTGGCTCTTCTTATCTTGTCCTTAGTGCTTAACCTTTATGAATCCAAACTTAAGTTAAATCCAATACTCTAGTTTTATATCACTTAAAAATAAATGGTAGAGATGGTCACAAAGATTATCTCCCCAGCTTGGGGCTGGGGAGCCAGGGGCAGTGGCTTAATTCCTAATCTAGAGATCAGAGGGGCACCTAGGTGGCTCAGGTCATGATCCCAGGGTCCCAGGATGGAGCCCTGCATTGAGCTCCCTGCTCAGCAGGGAGTCTGCTTCTCCCTCTCCCTCCATTCGTGCTCTGTCTCTCTCTCTCAAATAAATAAAAATCTTAAAAAAAAAAAAAAGTTTAGAGACGGGAAAAGTGTGACCCACGGGGAGATAAAGTCATCAGCCCAGATGCAGAGTCACTTGAGGAGGAATGGGAGCCCCAACAGGTAGCCTGAATAACAACACAGTACCCCAGAGGGTGTGAGTTTGGGCCAAGCTACTGGAGTTCTGTAAACTTCATTTCGCTTCTCTGAGAATGAAGCAGATACAACTTTACATATCTCAAAAGGCTGTTGAGTGTAAAATCAGAAAAAGTTGTGAAGTACTTTATGTATCATGGAAGAGCAGACCCCTGTGAATTATTCTCTGACTCATGCTGAGGGATTCTTCCAGTAGCTCTTCCTTCTTTTTAAAAAAGTGGTTCATTTCAATCTTAATTGGTGTTGACTGCATGATCACTGAAGAGACACTTCTCAAAACTAACATAGCTTTTCATTTCATAGCATGTATTTATTTTAAAAAAACAAGGCTCTACTCACACAATGAGAGTTTTTGACACAAGGATAATGTCAATAAATAAATACACTTTGCATGATATTATTTAAGTTTTTACCCCCATGAAAGATGTGAATCAGGCAAAACAAATTGGTATCTTGTAAAGCCTATGGACCGTTCAATATTTTAGAGCCAAGTTTGAACCCACTTTCTGAGAGTAAGCCTGGTGACAGTGTTGCGTCACAGGAAGGCGGAAGACCATCTCTCCTGGCTGTCCTCTGCGAGCAGATCATTGAATTGGCAGTCGGTCGGGTAAGGTGGAGCAGGTTGTTTCATTTCAGTCTTAGAAGCTCACCCATAAAGCAGAATGAAGACATACCCAAACCCCACGTGGTGCACAAAACTCCATGCTCCCCTCCTGTCAAGTTGTCAGTGGGAGACAGCTGCCCAGTCTGCACCTGGGACAGTCACCTAGGTAGGACCATGAGGCACATTCCTCTCCATGGAACAGAATAGGTGTGGAAGTTTTGGAAATCACTTCTTGGGATTTTTTTTTTTTTTTTTTTAAATCAGTGTCTACTCCAATCTTCTTCTCTGCTCACTGACTGGTTCCTGAAAGTTCCAGATCTCTAGGTGGAAGGTGCCAGGATCCTCGAATCATAGCATGGAGGGCAGCCCCACTCACTGTAGGGATTCCTGCACTGGAGCATTCTGTGAGTACAAGCAAACTTCTAGTGTGTTGAACTACACCAAAATTTGGGGTTAAAGTTATTATAGCAACCAACGAAGTTTTACACCCTATTAATAGAGCTATTATGGAGAGTGATGGTATATCAAATATACTTCTTTTAACTAAACATTTATAAGGTAAAAAGAACCTTGTTCTTAGAAAGAAATTGTTACCTTTATCACAATTGACTCCATAGAAACCAGGTGGGCAGATGCAGAACCCAGGAGTGACACAAAGCCCGCCATTCATACACCGTGGTGTGCAAAGGGCTGAGAGAAAGAGAGAGAGAAAGAGAGAGAGAGAGTGCTCTGATTAAGGCCAAGTAGGGTTTTGGGGAAGGACCATTTCGGAAACATCGATAATAGAATAGCTCTACATTTTTTGATCTTTGTGGTTGACTCTAAGGTCTTTAGAGATACAGGTGTGCTTTTATGCTTTTATTATTTATGAATTGTAAATGAGGTTGTTTTTTTTAATGAGGTGTTTTTAAACTAATTTCATAGATGAGAATTTTGGAATTGTTCCATTTCAGTGGATGATGAAAATTTGCCTAGAATCATTACTTTGATTAAGACGTGGGTTTCTTAACATTTTAAATATTTTTCTGTGCCCTATTTCCTACATCTTCTAATTCCAAAATATAGGCAAATGGGAAAAATTCTTATGTCTTAGTTTTACTCTCATCAAATAAACTGTTGGTATTTAAGCATTCTGTGTTTAGTCCACATTTTCCTCTTAACTCTTTCATATAATAGTAATTTCACTGAGATAGATATACTTACAATATAAATAATTTTTACCTTTTTTTTTTTTGGCCTCATAGTAACTACATAACTCAGGTGTAGACTTAGTTGTGAATCAAGTTACTTTGAATTGGAGTAGCTACTGTCAAATCAATCATAACAATTAGCTTTTAAAATCCAATTTAAGTGGAGGAGAAAAACTTCAAAACTTTCATAAGATTATGCCAAGGCATAGTGTGTATAATAGTGAATTAGGGATGGGGATGGGTCGTGGCCATGAAGAATGCAGGCATTGTGCTAACATTCTCTGTCCCGTCACCATATATTGGATTTAACAGAAAACCACTCTTAGAAGTACTCTCCAACTGCTCTTCTGCGGCTCTTTAAGATTTTACCAACTTTATGGTAGGACCAGCAAAATAATTTCAAAGACTGTGTTAAGAAAGCTGATGTGGGGCTCTTGTGTGACATCAGTTTCATTAGGAAGCAAGGGAGGGTAGCTGGCTCTCTCCGTTCTTTACCTTTCTCACAGTGAGGGCCATAGAATCCATCAGGACACTGGCAGATGCGTCTTTCATTGCAAAAACCTCCATTTCGGCACCCTCCTGGGCATTCAGCTTCACCAAAGAGAAACATGGTTATATGGACACCTCTGAAATTGTGTTGGGTGAATTACAGCAAGCATGAAGAGGTTAGCGGTGACCTTTACCTGCAGTGCCCTGATTATCCTAATTTACTGAATACTGGTAAGTTCTACCTATATTCTCTCTCTGTACCTCTTGTGCTTCACTAAATCCTCAACAAAGCCAGATTTTGCATCTCTCAAATCTACTTCCAGCAGTAGGGGGGCTCAAGGAAGAAGGCAAAGCAAGCTTTATTCTGCCTTCACCCCCACCTATCAATCTACTGGACTTTCTTAAATTCACACTGAAATAAATGATATGGCCCACAACGTTTACTTTCAGAGGGTGGAATGGCCTTTTGGTTCATCTTTAGAGCACTGAAGGCCTCTAGAGCTTAAATTCTGTGCTGGAAAACCTTGCATCAAGATGTGGGGAAGAAATCTAGGCCTTCATGCTTAAATGGGCATCAGGGTGAGATGCCTTTGCCTGGCAGACATTGTTGTTGTGACGGTGGTACCCTGTTCTCTGGGAGGTCGGCAGCACCAAGCTTGTGGTGGGGGTGTGAGTGGTATTGCCTTAACAGGTGGTAGTTGCTGGTAATGCCTGGCAACCTTGCTATGAAGTTGGGGACTCCCAAAGATTGTGTTGGAGGAGGGGAAGGAGAGAGGTAGAAGAGATGGCTTTTGAAGGGGTATTGGTAGTTAAAATTGTGAGTGATGTCATAGCAGAGAAAAGCTCTTAATACCATACTGGACTCTGCAGTAACCAGCCCCTCTACACATTGGTGTGGTTATAATTATACCAAAAAATTATCTGTCTATTATCTATCTTTTTACCCATATCACACCCAAAAGCCTTCTGAGCCTTCTCTTGATGGGGATTACTGATTACCTTGTTGACATGTTTTAAAGAAGATAGCATTTTGAGGCGTCTGCAGGATGGTGTTGCCTTCAGAATTCATTACAATCACATTCACTTCAAATGCTGCCACTCCATCTTGTTTTCCAAGACATGGGAAACCAACTTGAACAACTAAGGAAAAAGCAAGTATAGAGAAAGAGTTTATCTAGTTGATTCCAGTTGCATAGAAATCTTGGTAAGAGAGACAAAGCAAAGCAAAAATGGTCACATTGCATTTTTTGATAGTCTTATATCTCCACCAGAGTAGAGACTGTATTTTGACCATATGGGTGTTTTCCACAGAACTTACATATCATGCTGGGTGGAGAAAGAATGAATGACTCATTAGTTTGTGCTCTGCTAATATGGAATCTGGGATATATTTTTCCTAGTCTGGGCTTGTACTATCTTGAAAAAAAAAAAAGATTTTCTTTAAAAATTAAAGGTGCAAATAGGCAACACAGATTGATTAATTAGGGAAAGAAACCTTGTGGGTACCTTCACCAGCCTCCATATAATCCAAAAACAGCTAAAAAACAGTATTCCAGAATCTATTAAATAAAGACCCATAGACACTAGTTTATTTTTACTTTGTGTGCCTGAAAGTGACACAATATTTTCTTTGGAAATATTCTACAACTCTATTTGTTGGAATGAGTTTGTGAAGCTAATATTTTCTCAGCTATTTGTTACTATTAAGGAGTGTTCATATCTTAGGGATCTAGAAGGGAGTTTGGTATAATAAAATAAGCTTATATCTAACCGTTTAGGTTCCTAAAAACAAGCTATTTTTATGTGTGTGTGAGTGTAATGATCACTCGGGGTATGTCGATGTTGACTTAGCAAAGAGTGACAACTAATGATGATGGTGTACTGGGAGAGCAAGGAGGCCACCAACTCTGGAATGCCCACAAGTCAGTGGGTGGAAAATGGATCAAGTCATTGGCTAAGAGAGAGATTATGTAAATTTATTCTTCTTCTGTTTTTTAAAGTAGGCTCCATGTTCATGTGGACCTGAGCTCAAGACCTGAGCTGAGATCAAGAGTCAAGATGCCTAGCCAACTGAGTCCTCGATTACGTAAATTTCTAAAATCCACCAGATTATCATAACATATCCACTGGGGAATACTGATCTAACTGATCCAATAGGCTCTAGTTCTTTCTTATAAATAGGAAGAAATTTTGCTAATAAGTAGATATTTGAAATTTTGCTTCATTTTGTTTGTATATAGCAGGTTATTCTTACCAAGCTTGGGGAAGTCATACCAAGCCAAGAAAAATCCTTTCCCTTTAGAGTTTCCATAAACCTTTCCCCTAAGCTCATAAGAAGGAATGATTTAGAAATTGGTTTGCTCTTCCATAAGGTGTTGCACGCAAGCTGGTCATACAATCTTTTCAATGCGCTTAACAACCAAAAACCCCTCTCAAAGCTTTGACATTGTCAGTGTTTATTACTGTGCCATTCTCAAAATAATAGGTCTTTCCAGTTCTCCTGAATCTTGAGATCCAAGCATTGCAACTAATCAATTAAACAGTAAAAAGGAAATACATTTTAACAGAAATAAAAAGAGAGAGAAAACCAAAATTGTGCCTGAAGTTTCAAAGTAAAATTGTCCCTGCTGAAAGCCTTGCTTTAATGAAATCTTAGACACAAAAATGCCAATTTACAAAACACAAAAATCCATTGTAGGGATTTCCATTTCAAAAAGAAGTAAGAGTTGACAAATTTCTCTTCCAATGCATTTTCACTTGGTTCAGTTATAAAATTTTCGTACTATTGTTTTCCAGGTGCATCTATTTTTCTGGACCTTACTTAGCCTGGACTTCACAGCCCACTTAATTCTTTAAAAAAGGCACTTCGTGGGGCGCATGGGTGTCATAGTCGGTTGAGCATCCAGCTCTTGGTTTCTGCTTAAGTCATGGTCTCAGGATTGTGGGATCAAGCCCCATGTCTGGCTCTGCACTCGGTATAAAGCCTGCTTAAGATTCTCTCCGTCCCTCTCCCTCTGCCCCACTCTTTTACCTTTCCCTCTCTCTCTCTCTCCCTCTCTAAAACAAAAACAAAAATAATTTATCAAAGCATTCACTCATATAGCATATTTATGCCTAATTCTGTCAAATGCAAAAGAAAAGTCTTTTATATTTTTGAATGAAAAACTTTAGACAATCTTGGCAGATAACTAAAGATGTAGCATCATTATTTTCTTAGTAAACCATAGGTAAGCTATCTCTAAGAGTTACTGTACTAATCTAAAATTATGTTCAATTCATATTAATATTCATATGAAATATTTTCCTTCTTCATCTTTTAAAGATCTAACAATCTAGGTTTAAAACTGTGCTCATTTTCCTTACATATTTATAATCACAACTTAGCAAATTCAACTTCAATTAAAAATGAAAACATCACAATTTCCCTCAGCCCAGGTGGAAAAGTTTTACCAACAAATACCTATTTCTTTAGAAACAAGAGGTATGTCAGCATAATTATGGTCTGAATCTCAATACAGAATGATTTGAAAGGAACTAGGAAATAAAGTTTAAAAGTTAGGAGGCACATAGTTTATGAGTTTCAATGAATTAACTTTTAAAATAAAAGTAGAAATTAATAAAAGATATGTAAATAACACTAATTACATTTGCTTATTTTTCCGCTTTAAAACTTGAAATAGAAATTTTATTATTTTTTTTGTGTGTGTATGTAAATTCTACCTGTCCTCCTTTCTGCTTATAAATTTTATTTATAAGACTATTCAAGTAATACAAATTATAATTACAGTTTTTAAAATGTTTCCAAAAAATATGCTTAAAAAAAAAAAAAACAACAAAACACCTGAGGTGCCTGGGTGGCTCAATCAGTTGAGTGCTGACTCTTGATTTCAGCTTGGGTCATGGTCTTGGGGTTGTGAGATCAGGCCCAACACTGGGTTCTTTGCTTAGCAGGGAGTTTGCTTGAGATTGTCTTTCCCTCTCCCTGTGCCACTCCCCCCTCAAATAAAAACACAACAAAAAAAAAACCCACACCTGACTTTTAGTTGTAATTGACTTTTGTGCAACTTGTGCTCTACCCAAACTAGATTTCTTTCTGTTCCTCAGCACGTGGTATATGGCCGCACTGTCCTGACTGCACACCCACCCTGCTGCTTGGAATATTCTTTCTCTTCGTTTCTGTCCAGTGTCCTCCTACTCATCTTTCAAGATCAAAATGAAACATTTCTGTCACTTTCTCTGTAGTCTACCCTAACACCCCCTGCCTAAATCATTTCACTTATGTATTTCACCAATACTCTATACATGATTTCTTATAATGATTTAATTATGATTCTGTATCCTTCGCTAAGGATGAGATTTTCAACAGCAAAGACCATACCTTGTTCTTTTTTGTCATTTCAGCACCTAACCTATCGTCCGTCACAGACTAGGCATTGACAGACACAAAGACAAACCTTGTGGGAGACACACCCACACACCAGCACACATCCCCATTAAGTAGACAAATTCCCCATAGACCGGAGGGGTGGGGGATACAGAGAGTAAGACATGAACAGTGTGCATGCCGAAAAACACACACACAAAGAAAAAGATCTCGAAGAAAAAGCACAGTCGCCCCACTTTCAGGGAATAACAGACACGTGATAGTTACGTTGTGTTTTTGCAACAATAAGCAACTGAGGAGAGGGCCGCTTTCACCGAGAGCCAGATGAAATTAGTCCAGATGTCGTGAATTCCAGGACAGTCTCAATTGTATAACTGAAGCTGAGGTAAATTAAAACAACTCAGAAAAACGGAAGCAGATTGAACGTAACTCACGTGGCATTCAAGCGCACACGGATGTGAAGCTGACTGCAACAAACTGACTCGTAAACAGCCAATGTATTCCTCTTCCACACAGAGAGGAGGGTCTCCAGGCACGAGAGCCACTGCCCTGAGGAAGGACAGGACGAGAGCGAGAGCGCATGCGCGGCACCACGTGACTACAAATCGCTGGACGACCGTCATATACTCATCGGTTCCCGCAAGCTGTGCTCACTGCCATTCGTTCTCTCAGCCAATACTGAGCACCCTCCCTGCTGAGGTGTGGGTTCCCTGCAGCATTAGCACCTACTGAAAAATGTCTAGACGTGGAATTCCTGAAATCTTTGGTTGAGAAAGAAGCCGGCTGTCTTGGGTTCATGGTATGACAGAAGCTGTGTTCAAAGAGGTAAAGCCTTGGCTTAATGGAAACTGTTTTTTGTTCTCCAGTTTTACTGAAGCAGCCTGCAGTTTGTATTTCCTGTTTTTATTTTCTTCAGATGCCAGAAGGCAGGCCCTTTGTAACTGTTAAAGATCAAGAATGTTCTTGTTCGTGCAATGTTTAGGCATCGAGGAGTCTGGGGGGATGAAAGAACGACTTAGCAGCGTGAGGGTATAAAACAGACCAGTAGAATAATGAATACTACCTGTATGTTTAGGGCCAAAGACACACTGATTTGGTTACTTTTTAATAATTCAAGGTACCCTTACTGCTCCTACTGTGGGGACTGAGCTAATAAGACTAATGAATAACTGCCCTGCAATGAGCTAAAATTCCCATAAACTTCTTGCACCTACATTTCTGCAAACAAATCCCACATCTGCCTTCAAAACCCTATGTTCTGGGGTAGGGGGGTGGGGGGGCCATATATGCAGTGTGTGTGTGTGTGTGTGTGTGTGTGTGTGTGTGTATGCGCACGCGCGCGCTGCACACGCACATGAGCAAGTCACCTCAGCCCAGAAAGCTTACTCTTTTTATTCCTACCTTGTCCAAAACATCAGTCATTTCCCCCTAAATTTTGTGATTTATTAAGATTCTAGATGATTAGAAATTGAAATTTTATCTCGGTATGGTGTGTTAAAATATTGGCACATCATATATTCAAAATTGGATTGTTTCAGTATCTGAAGAAATAGAATTTCAGTAAGCTTTTTTTTTTTTTAACTAAGGTGAATAAGGCTGGGAAGATTTAGGTTACAAGCATTAAATTGGAAACTCAAAGATGCAAGATTTATTGGAAGTTCAGCAGGTGTAACTGTATAATTGATTTAATTATTTAATGGGCTACAATGAACTTGCTTTCCTTAAATAACCAGAAAACAGCAAAGGAAAAACTCAAGAATATAAAATGGAAATTGAGAGATCTATTATGTATTTGTTTTACTCCTGATGCATCTAAAAAGAAAGAGCAAAAAATATGATCGAGAAAATTATCTTCGACTACAAAAAAACACTGTGTGACATGGCATGAGACTGAGTAATGGCCACACTCCAAGAATGTTCTTGTCTCCGTAATGTAGCAGTATGTGATTGCAGTAGCAATGCCCTCTGTGTAGATCAGTGATGCTCATGGATCTGCAAGGGGCATCCATAGCCTTGGGGCTATAAATCTCAGGTGAGTTTATCTCCAGAATCCAAGGCCTCATTCCTTCATAGGACCTTTCTAGAACCCCAAACCCATCAGGATTGGAAGCAAATACTCTGGAAGGGCTGACTCTTGCGTCATCCCTGCAGCCCAGGGATGACCCAAGGGAAACCCAAATTCACACTCTTGCTGTCTGCACCCACATGGGGACCTATGCCAAGAAACTGAAAAAACTCTGCTTATTTAGTCCCCAGCTCTTTCTGTTCTGGGATGTAAAAATAAAGATCCACAGGCAGTAGTAGATAACCAAAACCTGAAAATGGACTTTACAAGACTATCTGATTTCTTAATTATTGCATAGATTTATAGGAGTGCTTATTGACATTTTCATTAGACATCAAAGTTATTCTAACATTCCTCTGGAAGAATAAGACTAATTTTTTTTTAGAAAGGACAGGGTTATGGTATCAGTTATTTAAAAATTTTATAAAACTAAAAATATTACAGTATTAGAACAAATAGTAAACTATAAAAGTCTATGTATGGAAGAACTTAATGTGAAATAAAAGGTATATCTTGAATCAATTCAACCTCTTATACAGGAAAAGCTGAATACTCAGGAAAATAATTCAGATGAGAGCCCAACCTCCTACTGTTGTCAAAATAAATTTGATAAAATGCTAGAAGCATGTTCTAGTTATTACATAATTATCACATAATTGCTCTCTGAAGAAGAATTAATTTCTAAGCATAAAAGTAGTCAGGAATGGAGTGCCTGGGTAACTCAGTGGGTTAAGCCTGGGCCTTTGGCTCAGGTCATGATCCCAGTGTGGGATGGAGGGCCCCCTCCCCAGTCGGGCTCTCTGCTCAGCGGGGAGCCTGCTTCCTCCTCTCTCTCTGCCTACTTGTGATCTCTCTCTGTCAAATAAATAAATTTTTTTTAAAAAGTAGTCAGGAAAAAATGACAAACGGAAAGATAGTTTTGATCACATAAGGACTTAGACTCTGCATATCCCTGCCTTCAAAAAAATAATAAACTGAAAAATATACCAGAAAGTATAAACAGTAATATAAAAATAATAATATGTAATAATATAAAATATATAATTTATTACAAGTCAATAAATTATTTTATATTTTCAATATAAAAATAAGCATGGCTAACTGATATTTTACATTATATAGATACAGGAAAATGTCTTCTACCTCGGTTGGAACAAAAAAAATCAAATTAAAAGAACACTAAGAGGGGTGCCTGGGTGGCTCAGTGGGTTAAGCCACTGCCTTCGGCTCAGGTCATGATCCCAGGATCCTGGGATCGAGCCCCGCATCGGGCTCTCTGCTCAGCAGGGAGCCTGCTTCCTCCTCTCTCTCTCTGCCTGCCTCTCTGCCTACTTGTGATCTCTCTCTGTCAAATAAATAAATAAATTCTTTAAAAAAAAAAAAAGAACACTAAGAAACCTCTTTCCACTTTCTAAGTCAGCAAAAGAGTTCCCATGATTAATAACCCACGTTGATGATGTTACGGTGAGCTAGGCCCTCTCCCACACTGCTAGCCAGGGTACAAATGGGCACAACCTTTGTGGAAAGTAATTTGGCATTTTGGCATTTTTTCTAAAAGCCTTTGGAAATGCTCATAGTTCATGTCCTTTGACACAATAATTTTATTTCTAAGAATCTACTTTAATAAAATAATGAGATGAGCTCTAAGACTTTGATACAAACATTAATCCAGTAAGTATTTTATGAAGTCCTGTTCTGTGTTGGGCTCTGTGCTGGCAGTCATGATGAATAATGAGCCTTCTACTCACTGACCATCTATTACTTTAAAAACGATGTTTATTGTGATATTCCTAGTATGAAAACCCTGAAAACAGTCCAAGTAACACACAATGAGGGAACGAGTAAACTAATTATGAGTATGTTCATAAAATGGATAATAAGGACATCAAAAACAACTTTTGGAAAAATCTAAAATGACACTGGAAAATGCTTTTGTTGAAGTGTTAAAAGCCCAAAACAAAAAAAAAAAACCCAACTATAGTGCAAAATCAAATATATATTCTATTATCACAACTATGGAAAAATTTATATTTCTAGATGAGAAAGAAACACACATGTATTTGACCATGTTAACATAAGTGATCTCTGTACTTCTCTGAAAGTCATGAAACCTGGTCTCAGCTTCACTGCTTATTACTCATATATGACTTTGGGAAGTCAGTGAAGCCTCAGAAGGCTTAGTTTTCTAATTTGTACAATGGGGTGGTAATTCTGGCCTTGACTCCCTCCCAGAACTCAAATTGGAGAAGGCCTGAGCTGCTGTTTTACATGCTGAACATCTCCAATTTTTTGGTATATGTGCTGCTGAAGCGAGCACTACATGCTGAACATCTCTAAACAAATACCCTATACTGTGTTTTCTCAGCAGAGAAGGTAGATTAGCTCTGATATGTTAACACATTTCTCCCACTTTTCCATTGTCTCTTTGCTCCTTCAAATTCTTATTTAATACAATACTCATTTGGGTAAAGTTTTTCTCAATGAATCCCATTCCCCCCCAATCACTTGCTTTGCATCTTTGCCACATTTATGTGCACTACATTAATTCATAATAATTATTGGCTGGATATATCTCATGTAATGACTTTCTTTTTTTAATCTGGAATTGCTTATGAACCAGGACTATGTCAAGTCTTCAGCAAATTAGGAAACAGCCATTTTGTTACTCCCATTCTTACTTTCTGTCCAAAGGAGGTAGGGACATAATAATCGAGCTGCCCTAAAATCATCGGATCTTTTCAGGAAAACATTCCATGATTCCTCTGACGGGTGACTTCCAGGTCTTGAAATTATTTCCATCACCATTACAAGTGTAGACTCCACCCCCTCGCAAGGCAAAGACCACCCACCTGATGCCTTGTGGGGCACTGTTCCCAGCAGAGGGACATTGATGGTTGGGTCTGCCATGATGCCTTTATCCAGGGAGCGTAAGGACAGGAATTCATAGAAGTATTCTGCCTACAACAAAAGGCATTGACAATCAGTACCATGGGGACCATGGAGTGTGAGAAGGCATTTCTTAACTGGTCACTCCTCTGATAGGAGAGTGACATTTTTCACTACAGGAAATCTGGAATACATGACCTCTGAAAGTCTGTGTAGGCATAACTCACTCTTCTGGATTTTAGGACTCTAGAATTAGACTCTGGAGAGAAGGATGCTTTAAAAACATTAATGACATCTATCCAGTATATCCATAAGGTGGCTTTTTAGCTTAAACAATATTAATTAGTTGCTGTCTCTTAAAAGGATTTAGGAAAAAAGCTCTTAAGGAAACAAGTGGTGTCAAAACAATCGGCAGCTAGTCCTTAGAAAATCCATCTCAGCTTCTTGGGTCATTCTTTAATTCTTTAATTCATTCTTTAATTCAAATTTGAGGTGAGTCTTTTGATCAGAATTTGGAAAGCTGTAATATATAAGGGATAATGAAAGCAGTAAGCTATTGGCAAAAGAAGATTTGAAAGTCCAAAACTAATGACTTTGTTGTGAATATTTATTTTTCAGTATCCTTCCCTTTGGCACGTTTACATTTAAGGTCTCAATTTAATTATGGAGAGAAAAGCCTAAAAGTGTAAAAACCACCATTGCAATATAACATCCTGTAAAATTTTACATTGTAAACATTTTTCATTTTCCCACTAAGTCTAGTAGAGAAAATGGTACCTGTTACTTGAATAGCCACAAATTACTGAAAATGGTGAAGTATAATCTCCCTGGAGAGCTCTGATACTTAAGTGATTCTCAACTGGTTATTCAAAGGATTTGTGATGGAAACATGTTCTTGCTTGGGAATAAAGAGCAATCAATAAATAGTGCAGATGCCAAAATGAGAGGTGAGCTGAGTGGCTCTGCAGTTATCTGTAGAGATATGCAGAATTTGAATTATGAATTACATAAACATGGGCTAAAGTGACATTTTAAAAAGGAATATGACCTTTCCTATAGTCAGTATCAAATTTATTTCCCAGTATGGAGGATATTAAGAGATACCTGGTAGACATTCACACCATTTTTTGGCCTTACATCATAGTGTCAATGTGTTAGGGATTAAGGACTCCATAGGAGGATGATAATGCAAAGGGGTGATCTCAGCCGCTGTGGGGACACTGGCTCTTTGGGCTGTGGCAGTGTTCTAGATGATCATCATGTAGATGAGCAACAAAATGTCATCAATTAATTTTACTAAATTCATCATTAGAAAGGCCCTGAGGATAAAGAGTTTTAAGACTGTCATTTCCTACCCTGTTTGAGGGAAGGCAGAGAATTACAAGAAGTTTGATGAAAGAAAGGAGTGTCATCAGGAACAGTATTTCAATTTGGAATGGATTCCTTTAACATTATTTCTGACCCTGCAATAAAGTCAACAACTATTAAAAGTGGGCTCCTTAGTGTTCTGTGAATCTGGGTGTTTTAAATGACCTCCACCAGCTGCACTTACCTCTGTGCCTCACTAGATCACGCTTATCACTTAACATTTTATTCTAAAACATATTTTAGTTGGCATTATGAAAGGCTTTAGTGTTGTATGCCCTTACAATTAATAACTTTGGGTAATTTGTATTACTAAGTACAGTAATAACTAGCAAACAATAACACAACAAACACCTGTGTAATGCATACCCTGTCCCAAGACTTATTTTGAACACTTGTATTAACAGTACATATAATGATGGAAAAGAGCTGAGTGAATAGAGCATAAGCATGCCAAAAATACATTTCAGTGGCTAGATTGCTTCAAATACCATAAGTTGTCATTTGCTGTTCCATAATTATATCTTCAAACTTTGTCACATTATAAGTGAAATTTATATGGATGATATACTTAAAAAGGGCATTAATAAAAAAATACCATTAAATATAAGTTAAAAATTTTTGTGTGTTGCCACCCATATTAAAGCAGTGATTGTGTTGGGTTGATGCTAACTGATTTTTCCTTTCTTTTATAGTGAAATAAATACATTTATTTAAAAACAGACATTAATTATATACTTTGCTTCAGTTCTGTGTGGCTGATGAAAATCACTGGCTCTATTTGTATAATTCTCTGATCTGGACATAGATGAAATATTCTTCTTGGACCTCTATTTGGTGAGACTCTGCTCACATAACAATTTGATTTAAATCTCTTTGTCTTCTTGAAAGTGTGCTTTTTTTTTTTTTTTGAAGATTTTATTTATTTAGAGAGACATTGTGAGTGGCAGGGAGGGGCAGAAGGAGAGAGAGAATTCGAGAAAACTCTGTGCTGAGCGCAAACCTGACATGGGGCTTGATCCAAGACCCTGCGATCATGACCTGAACCAAAATCAACAGTCAGTCACTCAACCAACTGAGCCATTCATGTGCCCCTCCTTGAAAGTGTGCTTTAAGAAAATAACATGTACTAATAAAGTAGCTTCTGAATGTGTCTCTCAAGAACTTTTGATGATGTTCCAAGAATGTGGAACTGAAAGAATTTCACTCAGGGTCCAGAAACAACGCCACAGAGCCTCTGGGTCTCCTGTTGTTGCTTTTGACTATGGCCATATGAAGTAGGCTGGCAAGGTCAGAATCCATTATATTTGAAGTTAGAGTTTGTAATTAGCATTGGCAATGACTGCATAGCATGATGCAGCTAGGCTTAATGGATTTGTCCAGACAGCCAGTATTCTTATCAATAACAAATTTCACAGTAGAGGTTTTAGGGTGTGCATTTGATTTCTCTGAGAATCAGTAAATATCAGCTTTTCTACCGCAATTCTAAGACTGTATTCTAGGACAGGAACTGATCAAAACAGTTTCTTGCTTGATTTTATCAGCAATAGGCAGTTTCCAGAGAAAACCTTTTTGTTCTTCTTTTTGAAGATGATAATGATGTTGTAATTTCTGAAATTATTTCATTCTTTCCTTTATACTTGGTATATATATTTTAAGGGGGTTTGTCCATCTACTGTTTTCATTGCCTTCTTAAAAATTCCAATTTGAAAACTACTTAGAAACTGACCAACCCTGATGGACATTGGGGAGGATATGTACTGTGGTGAGCACTGTGAATTGTGTAACACTGATCAACCAGAGACCTGTACCCCTGAAACAAATAATACAGTATATGTTAATAAAAAAAAAAAAGAAATTGGCCAACACTTTATCTCTGATCTTGACACTGACCTCTTTCATTGTTTCATTTTGTCATTATCAACAGATCTACCAAAACCACCCATGCCATATAAATATTTCTACACATCAGTTAGATCACCATGTAGTAGAGATGACCTATGTTCTTCATTTAACCTAAGTATTAACTTCTGTGGCTTAAATAAGTCCCTCAAAGTCAAAGAAAAATGGCTGATGAAATAAATGATAGATTTATAATGTCATAGTTTAAGTTCTAGACAGGACTTTCTGTTTTTAGTTTATTTGTAATATCATAAACAGTCTTAGTCTCAAACCTCTCCACTGGAAATACTTATGTAGGGGCAAATAAAACCTAAATTCTATGCCAAAGAGAACAACAAGCTTGCTTTAAAGTTTGGGAACAAACTTCACAGGTTGTAGATTTATTACTTAGATAAAAGGAACTCAGAGCATGAACTGTAAGAGGGAGGTGGCATATTGGAGAGTCTGAAACCTCTATTAGGAAAAGTACATTTAGTTTTATTAAATGACACTAGTGGAAACTCAGGTAGAGGTAAGTAGGGTGCTTATTTGAGAAGCACATGAAAAGACTGCCTTGTATTCAAACAAAGAATGGGTCTATTCAGGAGAATAATTCACTTCTAAATTAAGTTGTTGAAAAACCTTGCTGGCCTGGCTCGCCATGCAGTAAATTTTCTTTTCATGGAGAAGAATAAAAGACACCCAAATATTATCAAGAGAGGAATGAGTGCTGGAGGCCATTTAACTTGCTTCCAAGCAACTTGGCTGAATGTTAAGGTTGTTCTTTCCAGAAAAAATGAAGACATCATTTAAACAGCAAAAGGGGACAACCCAGAAGGCCTTCACTCTGGCACTCTTTCTTGGGTAGACGCAGAGAAAGGAAGCAGAGAACTGCATAACCATGGGGAGGAACAGAAAGAATCCAGTATTTCTTTTCTATCTTTGAAGTTCTGGGTTTGTGGTGCATACTTAATCTAATATATTAGCATGATAATTACAAGAGCCTCTGAGTTAAGAAATAAAGGTTCTTCATAAAACCACAGCTCTCAAACCTCTTTAAATTCATGTATCATGATGCTGACCTAAGTGTTCATGAAGAGAACTGGAACAATAAAGGTATTTGATGTGTTCTGAAGAAAATTTCAGGCGATTCACAGATACAAAGCATACAGATGCCATAAAGCTGGAAAATTTACAAAGAATTTTTGTTGAGTGTTTACTAAACTCCAGTCACTCTTCATCATCATTCTCACAAGAACCTGGTATTATAGCATGCATGTTGTGTTCAGATTAGCCGGGCATTCAGTACAAGCATTATTAGTGGTATCTGAAATAGCTCCTACACTGTATGTGAAGAGCAGAAGGAAATTCACGGAAGCAAGAAAGGAATAGAGTTCAATGCTAAAGTCCCAAACAAAATGAATCAGCACACCCAATGCTTAAAATAATCTGACGCCTGAATGTCTAGACCAAAAATTGCCAGATTTCACATTCTTCTCACATCTCACATCACAAGATGAAGGGCATTCATCTTGTCACCTCCCTGCAAAATTTCATCCTTCAAACTCACAACTCATTATCCTTGGATGCTGGGACACTGTGCTGATTGTTCCCCCATGTTTTGATTTTCCTGCACTTCCTTGTTAACCCTCCTCCTCTCAGTTCCTGATTGTTAAAAATTGCTAAGACTCAGGCCTCAGCTCTTCCCTCTGTATTCTATCATAAAACTCAGGCACTTACACAGATGAAACTGTTTCCTTTTGGGTCAATAATGCTCATTCAACAAGAACCATTCCCACTGCTTCATGGCTAAGCTCATGTGCACAGAGCTTCCTTCATTACCTTTCCAAACCAGATGCTGCACTTGATGTCTTTGTATCTGTCAACAGTATTTTCATTTTTCCAATAACAAAAGTACTGAACCTCTGAGTCATTGTTGTTTCCTGCCTCTACTTCGTCTCCTGATAGCTGGACAGACACCAAGAATTTTCTCCCCTCTCCTTGTATAATCTTTTGATTCTTCTCTGCCTTTCATTCCCACTGCTTCCACCCTAAGCCAGCCCTTATTTCCTCATACTGGTATTATTGTAACATTTTCTGAAATATCTTTCTAGCCTTCCTCTTTAAAATCTCTGCCATGAGGTGAGCCAATATATCTAGTGGAAACATCAGTTTTGCCATTTCACAATGCTTTTCTTTCAGCCCCTTTCTCTAGGAAAAGGCCCTTAGCCTGATAAGTGTCCTCCACAGTCTGGTTCCAAATTCCCTTTATTTCAGACTGCTACCCAACAGGGATCCTCTTCCGGAGCTCACCTGGCCTGCTCTGAACACCCCATAACCGTACCTATATTCCAGTGTTTTCACCTACACTGGCTGGCAACAGGACTCAAACCAGTGTGGCCCTTAGACAAATACTGTCCCATATTATTATTAAACTTTTCCCATGTGTAGATCATGTATTGTCATGTACAGATTGGAACTTCTATGGTTAAAGATGGGATTATATTTATCCCCATACCCCCACAACTACGCTACTGGAGATTCACTCAGCATTGGGTACAGCCAGGTATTTAATAAATATTCACTGAATGAATGAATGACCGATTGAGAAGCATCCAGAGGCGTAAGACCAGTGCATTCCAGAATATTCCATTCACATTGTTATGGTGAAATGGCACTAGCCTCTGGTTTTACTGACTGGGCATTAGCTTATCTGTTTTGGCAATTGCTTAATTACTTTTATGGGTCAAAAGGTTCTCTTTTACTTTGCTGGGTGGCCAGTCACCATAGCATGTATAGAGAATAGAGAATATTTTTGGAAAAAGAGCAAGGAAACAAACACTGACATTTGATATCCAGTTGATCTTTGTGTAGTTTGTTTGTTACTGTTTTATGCTTATTTAGGGACAAAACCTTGGCAATGAGGCTCCAAGAATAAATATAAGCAGATAATGTAGATAAGGTCCAGTTCTGAAACATGATGTTGTCTAATGCTCTTCTGGTTCATAGTTCCAGAAGGGACGTGATTCCTTCTCTAAGTAACATATATATAATTTATAATTATATATATAATTTCTATAATTTCAAGTTTATAAAATTTTGTATAACTATATGTAAATTTATATAAATCTTGTCTTCTGCAAATTACAATATGAAATTACAGTGTCACTGGGAAAGGTGAAATATCAACAAAGACTTCTTTCATGACTTCTTTTGAAACTGGCTCTAAGGAGAACTTGTTTCAGAAACAAAATTAAAAAGCTCCTTTTCATGAAGAGTAGTTATTTAATTGTGAAACTGGCCTTGGCTTAATGGATGATGAAATGAACACTACTTAAAGAGAGAACACTTCTTAAAGAGAGAATCTCGATCGGCCTCATCCTTCTGTTCCAGTAATTGGTTTTATCCACACTGCCATTGACCACAGTTAGCGGGCTGGGTTGAGGGAGTAAAGTTATTGGAATATAGTGGTAATATTAAAACTTCAAGTCCAAGTAAACACATCCGGGACCATGAAAGTTTTGTAAACTAAAACTGGCAGGAGATCACACAGTTTGGCTTCACATGCATCTGAAATATCTAAGACATTTTCCATCTTTTTCCTCCTACGGTTTGGAATCACCATTGCTCATGCAAACCAGAAACAGACCTGGCTATCTGACAAATCACTGGCTAGTCATTCTCTTTTAAGATTCCTAAAGATAGAAAAGCAATGTAATAGAGCACTATATTGCTGTTTTGTGTTAGATAAAACCAAAAGCCAGGGTTTTTTATTTTTTTGAGGGCGAGTAACAAGGAAGTAGAAAAGCCAAGCATTGGGGAATGGAAAAGAGGTTTTTCTTTTTTATTTCTTTTAAAGATGGGAGGAAAAGGGTATCAGAATGGAGATAAAGTAGGCTTTAAAAATAGAGCCCCCCTTCAGCATACTGCTTTCACCAGACTGCCAAAATTTTCCATGGGAAGGGCAAGATAGGCAGGAGAGAGGCTTTTGAAAACTTCATTCCTGCTTATTCCTTGAGGCTTCTGGGGCAAGGGCCTCCGTACAGTAATCCTGCCCTAATTCAAGCATTTGCAAAGTTATGGGTCAATGGCAACCCCAAAACTGGGCACGAAGAAAGACAGTATTGGGCAATACGGAGGAGTTGTAAGGAAACGTTTTGAGGAAAGAAAACTTTGTTCTAACGGGCATAGCTAGCACTCTGTGCACCAGGAAAAGTCCAAACGGGAGGCGTGGGAAAAGAAACCTCGGGAGCACAGCCACACCTTTCTCTTAGAGAGTAGGATGGTATTAATTGGAGAACGCAGAAGGGCTAAGAAGGCAGTGGTATGAATGCAGGTGTTCTAGAGGCGATGAGAGCAGATTTCAGCTCTCGAAAAAGGAAAAGGAATACTTTCTCTGTTTTTCTTTCTTCTTATCTCAAGATTTATATTTGAATATTGCTCTTTTTTCTTTTTAAATTGTGTTATTCACCATACAATACTACATCATTTGTTTTTGATGTAGTGTTCCGAGATTTATTGTTTGCATATAACACCTGGTGCTCCATGCAATATGTGCCCTCCTCAATACCCATCACCGGGCTAACTTTTCTTAAAGCTTCAGCAGCAGTCATTGGGTATTCCTGTACACCGGGCGGGGGAGAAGAGAATGGGCTAAGAGCTCTGTCTTGGATAATCATTTCACAACTGAGCAATTACCCTCACACCTCCTGTATTTATTTCCTGTGCATTTATTCCTCATCAGTATCTCATTCCCTTCATCTCCCTTTCATGCAGTTCACATGGTGGTGTATTTCAGCACATCACATTTTTTAGGACAGAATGACCTTTATAAAATGTCCAAATAAATCTGTGTAGCACATATAAGTAGCTCCAAAGAGGCAAGACTAATGTCCCATTTCTTTCAGAGTTCTTTATAATGCATAGTCTCCTTTCCATTGATTTAAAAAAAAGTTTGAAAATTTTTAACTAACTTAGAATTATCAGTAGATTCTCAATGATGGCTTTCAAAATATTTAACATTAGGTCATGTTTTTCCTAGGCTTAGCTTCAGATAGTTTTCTAACATTCTTTAATATATTTTTATTGAATCCACATGGACAGTATTAACTTACTTCTTGATAAAAAAAAAGAAACCAACAGGGAAAAAAATCACTGTCCTTCTTGACTTTGTGTTTTGAAAAAAAATACATTAAGCTATTTGGTAAATATGAAATATGTCTTAATTTGCCTTCTTTATTCATATAATCACAATTTCATGTATCAAAATACTATGTTACAAGATATCATCCAATGACCAGTTGTTTTTTTCCTATCTAAGTGTCAAACAGAAAAGTCTGTGATTTCATAGTTACAGATTTTCGAAGTCTAAAAATTTAGGGAACTAGTGTTACTAGCAGAAGATTCAAGTAGCAGTCATCAGTATAAATTTGTTTTTACTTCAGAAAAAGTGATTACCTAGAACATACAGTGTCATCAGCCCTTTTACTCTTGTAAATTCCTCTAGGTATTTGCTATTTTAAAACTGTTATTCATACACGCATTATTCATCCTCTTTAAGACAACAAGAAACTGAGGCAGAACTGAAGCAATTTCCCTGGAGGACACTGAAGATGAAAATCCAAAATCTGAGGACTGGCTAAATCTACTGCCCAACTTGAATTGCCCTCTAGTACCCCTGAGCAATTCTTTTTTTTATTTGATTTTACTTATTTATTTGTTTGTTTGTTTGAGAGGGAGAAGTGTTGGGGGAGGAACAAAGAGAGAGAGAGAGAATCTCAAGCACAGTCTCACAACCCTGAGATCACGACAAGAGCTGAAATCAAGAGTTGGGTGCTTACCTGACTGATCCACCCAGACACCTCCTTGAGCAATTCTTTTTTTTTTTTTAAATATTTTATTTATTTTTTTGACCGAGAGAGATCACAAATAGGCAGAGAGGCAGGCAGAGAGAGAGGAAGGGAAGCAGGCTCCCTGCTGAGCAGAGAGACCGCTGCGGGACTCAATCCCAGGACCCTGAGATCATGACCTGAGCCGAAGGCAGCGGCTCAACCCACTGAGCCACCCAGGCACCCCTCCTTGAGCAATTCCTTTAAACATCCCTACTCTCTCCCTTCTCCTACACACAACAATTCCATAGTTTCCCCAAAGTCCTCTGCTCTAGCCCTGATATCTTCACTCGACTGATGACAATACCCTATTCACAAACAAAACAGAGATTGCTAGGTATGAATTTCTTTGAACTTTCCCTCCATCCACCTACAAATAGCCCACATTCACATTCAATCTGCTTCCTTCCCATATCCTCTGAGATTGGCTCTAATAGTAATGTCATCTCCCTCATGTATATTAATATGATTAAAAGGTTAAAAACCAAACCCTGTCTCTACCTGGCTACCTTTCTTCTTACCTGTCATTACAGTGCTTCCAGAAGGTCTATACTCATGGGTTCAGTGTTCTTGCTCATCAGTCTTCTGCTCACTAGTAAAGCTTTTGCCCTCATCATTTTAAAAAAGATTTTATTTATTTATTTGAAAAAGAGAGAGAGAGCGAACGCATGATGGAGGAAAGGGCAGAGGGAGAGGGAGAAGAAGACTCCTGTTGAGTAGCGAGCCCGACATGGGGCTTGGTCCCAGAACCCTGGGATCATGACGTGAACCGAAGGCAGACTTTTGACTGACTGGGCCATGCAGGCACCCCTGTACTTATCACTATAAAATCTTCATAAAAAGTCACAAATAGCCTCCAAATTGTAAAATCCAATGAGCACTTTCCATCCATCCATATTCTCCAAAATTTTTTATTATAATAAAAAAATTTTTTTTGCTCTGTCTATAGCAACAGTCTTTGTGAGTTCCTCTTCTCCTTCTCCCATCAGTCTTTCCCTAATGAACTTCTCATGCTTCTCTTTCTATGATGGCACCTTAAAAAGAGTTCTGAATGTGGGCCCATGCACCCTTAAAGAATCCATAACTTTTGTGTCCATATATATGTGACTATTTTTCTGGGGAGAGCAGACCCTAGATTTCATCACGTTCTTAAAAGAACCCAGGACTCAAAACATAATGGTAAGAGCCACTGCCTTAAATACTGATGTTTCCAGGAAACAACTGCTGCTCTCCTCTTCTTGCTTCTCTGTCTTCTTGAGGGATTTTATCCATTTCTGTGACTTCAATTTATACCAACATTTCAAAGACCTCCAAATTTTTATCTCCAGTTTTCACGTTTCTTCTGAGCTTTAGATTCATATTGGCAGCTGTCTATCAGACATCTCTCCTTGGACTTAATATGTTTGGACCAAACTCATTACCTTCCTGATAAGCCTATTCACTTAGATTTCTTTACATAGCACTATGATCCTGATTACTCAAGATATAAACTCGGCAGTCCTTCTAGACCCCCAACTTCTCTCTCACCAGCCACCTCCACAAACTCTCACTGATTTCTCAAATCTATTCCCTTTCTTTTCCTTCCCACTGTTATTACCAAAATTCAGATATTTCTCACACATAATCCTGTAATTGTCCCCTAACCTGTCTCCCTAGTAACTCCTGCTGTCCAGATTTATAACTTCAAGGCTAAATATCATTTAGTTTTCTTCCTAAATGCCACCTGGACTATACCACTGCTCCCACTTAAAAGTCTTAACTGTTTCTAATCACGGGGAAGAGTTTAGATGCAGCTTTACAGCTGGTTCTGCCCACGGGGCTCCTTTCATGTCTCCCCTCACATCTTCGCTCCAGGTCTACCAAGCTTTGAGTCCATTGAACTACCATGCTTTCTCATGAACCCTGCTCCTGACTCTGTGCCTGGATTGAACTCTACTCCCTGCTCTTGTCCACTAAGGAGACTTTGACTTACCTGTCTAGGCACAGGTGAAGTGTCATCTCTTTCATAAAACTTTCCCAACCCAGATCCTTCTTTCCTGTACTTTCCCCCATATCTGTATTATTGTACTTCCAGTAACAGTCTATTTATTTGTCTTCCCCATTAAACTCTCCTCTATGGAAGGAACTTTGCCTATTCTTATTTGAATCCCCAGTGACTGACAGTTTTTATGGCACAAAAGCTGTTTATAAAAAATAAATACAAGTTCTGAGTCAAATTAGTCATACCCTAAAAAAAAGGGGGTAAATCACATCTTACTGAAATTGTCTTATTTGTTTAGCTTTAAAACAAATTAGAAACGTCTTTTTGAACTATTATTTTAGAGGGAATTTAGAGGATAGAAGGACGAGTAAGACTATACCGCAAACATATAATCAGTGAAATCCAGGATATGGGAAACTATGGGCCAAACACCCAGTCTCCTCAACAAAAATCTGAAGGAAGGGAAAAAAAAGAGAGAGATGGGAGGGAAACCTAGAGGTTAAAAGAGAACTAAGGTTTATCAACTCGCCATCATGTGTGCACCTACCTTGAATTCTCACTCAAATAAACAAACTTTAAAAATGGTTGACCTTTATGAGCCATAGTTGGAAATTTAAACAGTAACTAGACATTTGATTATGTTAGAAAACTATTTTTAATGGTTTTGAGGTTCTTTTTTTTTTAAGATTTTATTTATTTATTTGACAGGCAGAGATCACAAGCAGGCAGAGAGGCAGGCAGAGAGAGAGAGAGAGGGAAGCAGGCTCCCCGCTGAGCAGAGAGCCCGATCCCAGGACCCTGAGATCATGACCTGAGCTGAAGGCAGGGGCTTAACCCACTGAGCCACCCAGGCGCCCTTGAGGTTCTTTTTTTAAAAAGGTTTTTAAAATCTTTCATAGATAAATACTAAAATATCTGTAGATGAAATGACATGTTACCTGAGAGTATTTCAAAATAGTATGGGAGGGAGCCATGGGTAGGGAGTGTAGATAAGACATGGCTGGCCATGAATTAATGATTCTTAGATCTAGGTGATGGATAAATGCATGTTTATTTTTCTGTTCTGTCAATATTTGTACATGTTTGAAATTTTCCATAAGAAAATCTTTATAAAAAAGAAAAAAAAAGCCTCATATGGGCATCTGTGTTGAATGAATGAGGTTTGATTCATGGAGAATAACACATCACAAGTGATAGGGTAATGCTTCCCCCTTGGGCTGGAGTCTCATTAACGGCAGCTCCCTACTCACTCTGGTCCTACTACACCCACTTCCTTGCTGCTTCCCTAACGTGCTAGGTACACTCCCATTGGAGGGACCTGGCATGAACTATGCCTTCTGCTGGGGTGCTTTTCCCCAAGATAACCACATAGCTTATCCCCTTATTAATTTTATTCCTCTCTAGTACAGTGGCATCTCCTGGCTGTCTTCTCTGAAACAGCACCCCTCACCATGTATATTTTTATTTTCTGCTTTATTTTTCCACTAGCACTTATCACCCCTTGACATACGTTCATTTAAATATTTAAAAACTTCTGTGTCTCTCTTCTGCACCACAGGGAACGTAAGCTCCACAAGGGCCATCACTCTGCATTCTTTGCTGGGCTCCAGTACCTAAAGTAGTGCCAGCACATTGAAAGTGCTCAAGGGGCACCTGGGTGGCTCAGTGAGTTAAGCCTCTGCCATCAGCTCAGGTCGTGATCTCAGGGTCTTGGGATTAAGCTCCACATTGGGCTCCCTGCTCAGCAGGAAGCCTGCTTCTCCCTCTCCAACTTCCCCTGCTTGTGTTCCCTCTCTAGCTATGTCTCTGTCAAATAAAATCTTAAAAAAAAAAAAAGTGCTCAGTAACTATTTATTGGATGGGTCAAAGAAGGAATGAATAAGGAAAGGTCAGCTAACCTAATGGTATCCTTTCTTTATCCTTGTTTATGTTTTAATTTTGGAAAAGTTTTTGTTATGAATTAATTAGAGTTAATTGACTTCAAAACCTTGCCATGATCAGAGCTGTTGGCTGAAATTGATCTGTAGCATAAAAGGCAAGATCTAAGAGAATCAAACATGCTTTTGGAAACATAAGCACAGTATAATTTTTGTTGTTGTTGTTTAGAGAATAGGTGTGTATGTGTGCCGGGGTTGGGGACATGGGCTGGGAAAGGAGCAGAGAGAGGGGAAAAGAGAGAGAATCTCAAGCAGTCTTTACGCCGCAGTGTGGAGCCCAAAGTGGGGCTCAATCTCAGGACCTTGAGCTCTTGACCTGACCTGAAACCAGGAGTTAGACACTTAACTGACTGAGTCCCCTTGCCTTTTTTTTTTTTTTTAGCACAGTTAATTTAATCACAATTTTTCTGATCACATGATTTCTTTCTATTCACATGTTAATACAAGAAATTGGTGGTGTGAGATTAAACACTGAACTTATTTTTTAATCATTTTTAAAATTTTATTATCATGTTATTTAGTTTTTATATTTTAAATTTTATTTCCTTTCATAAGTTTAGACAAATAGTATTATTATCAGAGTTTCTCAAAACCAGAGACTACGACTTCTTCCGCTATCCCCACCTGGCCTAACACTGTACTAGACAATACAGGTAATAAAGCCTACTGACTTAAACCCGTACTTTTTTCAAAAAACACCTACTCTCCATTGTTGTCTTTATCAGAAAAGTTTTTATGTCAATACAAGTAAGTAAATATGAGTGTTAGAAAACTTGTAGATAATTGAACAAATGTGTGAAGGAAGAGCACACCAGCAGAAAGAACAGTGGTCCCAAGTCTCTCAGGTGGGAAGGTACCTGGCACATTTGGTAAAGAGCTAGGAGACCAGTGGTGGCAGGCCCAGAGCGGGCAGGGCACTGTGGTGACCAGCGTTCAACATCACCCCGTCACAGGTAAAAGGGTCAGGTGCGTCCAGTGGAGGAATGCAGGAAAGTGCTCATAATGACAAGATCAGCTCTAAACATCCTCTGGTGCCAGAGGAAACACTGTAGATGACACCAATGCCCTCTTACCTCTTGTCTCTGGTTTCCCTGGCCCCCACCTGCAGCCCAGCCTTCCAGACTTAGAGGAGCTGGAGGGGTCTCTGAAAAGAGTCAACCACCGAACCTTCCAGGATGCTGCTAAGGGAGGGGAGGAATTTTAACTGTGAGTGAGGATTGAAATTTTAACTACTACAGAAGAGCGGATATTTTAATTACTGAAATGAGAATAATCTTAGCACAAAAGTAATCCGAGGACATTTTATTATCTTTGGCTAATGAGAGAAAGTCCAGGATCTGTCTGAGGAGTCATCCAAAGGCCCAGGGAGAAAGTAACCTACACCACAGGTTTGCAGGGGCTGATGTGAGAAATAGGAAAGTTGGCCCTATGTCATGACACAGGGCAGCGTCTTGTTTATTTGGTATAATAAGCCTTTGGGTCCTTACATAAGGATCTTAGGAGGCAAAGAGCTGGCAGCATATTTCCATTTGTAACCTCATGGTCTTTCTATCTTGCCCATTTAAAACATGCCAGAATATTAGCACAAAAATGAACTATCCTTTATTTCTTTTTAATTATTATGTTACATATTAGCTTTCTCATATTTAAGAATTATTTCCTGTATAAATTCTTCAGTACTTTCAATTCCCCTTCCTGGATGTAAACCTAGTTGATGATCATGATTCTCTCCCAAGAGCACAGTGAATGACAGTACTTTGCAGTTAAAATAAACGGGTATGAGACAGACACCATAGTTAGTCAAGCTGATTCACTAAAGAAAAAAAAAAAGACACATTAAAGCTGAATCAACTGTCATCTTTCAGTGATGACTGTTGATCTGATGTGATGAAAGAAAGTTCATGCACATAGATGGGTTGATTTGGCTCCTGGATGGTCTGGAACATCGTTAACTCATACAGACTGATTCTGGCCCCGGTTCAAACTTCTCAGCCTTTGTTCTTAGGGCTCAGAAGATGGCTTTGAAGTTCAGGATAAAGTTCTTCTAACACACCATTACCAAAGAATAACCTTTTGATTATGATCTCATGAAAGTATAATCAATAACTTACATAAGTTAAAACCATGGCAAACAGTGATGGTCCTGTAATTGGACCTTTATGAATTCCATATGTTACAAACTCTGCATTAGCTAGCAGTCTTGCATAATACATATATTTCTTCCCCAAACATAGCTGTTGAACTTTCTTAAAAGGCTATGAAACTTTTCACAGCTACTGTCAGCCTTGAACTCTTCAGGCCCCCAAGCTCGGTTGTGGGTACGTAACAGGCAGGATTTTTGGAAAGCTTAAAAGGATAAATAAGTATTTCTCCCAAATCCAATAGACACTCATTTGTGCAAAGCAATTTAATCAAAGCCAGTAACTTTTTACTTAATTGCACAGTTTGTGTGCTTTAAAAAATATTTCAGGGGGAAAAAGACCTCCAGCAAATGATGGTTAAAAACATAAGTAGAAAATGTGTTCACTTAGCAAAGTCATGTTCTCACGTAATGTTCTCAAATAACTAGGACCTGGCTAGGAAACCATTAGGCTGTTATCTACATTATTTAAGACTGATATTTACTTCTCTCTCTCATTAAGCTATATTACACATTACTAAATTTAAAATGTACGTGTTTAGCTTAACTGGCTTCACTTTGGGAGGAAGGGCACTAAACATGCAAGAAGGGATTTGGGAAGAAAAGTACCTAACCCAACCCATGGTCACAGTAGTTAAAAACAAAATAAAAAAACAAAAAAAACAAACAAAAAAAAACCCCAACAGAGTTTTCTGATAGATTGAAGGGGCAAAGAAGAGGTCTGAGTTGAAGGAACATTTAGTGACAGACTGAAAGACATCCAAGGAAAGATGAATCCTATCCTTTTAGACCAAACATCAGATCTTTAAAGAGAGAGGAGTATATAAAGCCCAAACCAATAATTACAGGTGGGGGAAGAGGCATCAAAAGGGTTATTTTTGCATCTTAGCCCTCTCCTTCCCAACTACTATTAGCCCCCTGAGTGTTACTTTATTCGGTTTTGTTACCTGTTACCATGAACTCGTTTTTCTTTTGGAACATATTTGAAAATTGCCGAAGCAGAGTTGCGGGTGTGGGGTGTGTGCAAAACGGCCCAAGGTAATTGGGAAATACAGGCTTCCAGTAATGGAATGGGTAAGTCACAGGAATAAAGGGTACAGCATAAAGAAACATAATCGATAGCATTTTATTGGTGTTCTATGGTGACAGATAGTAGCTACACTTCTGGGGAACACAGTGTAACATACACACTTGTTGAATCACTATGTTGCTTACCTGAAACTAATGTTACACTGCGTGTTGCCAAAGCTAATTTCTAGCAGATTTATACACTTTCAGATTCCTCAGTCCAACATAGCACCATTAAAGTAATCTTTGTGACTCTACTGTCACTATATATACTTCTCTACCTGTAAATATGTTACCAGCTTTCCAATTAAAATTTGAATTACTGACTCACAACACATTCATTAAAAATGATATTTGGCTCCATTTCTCCTCTATTTGATTATTTGTAATTCCTAAATGCAGAGACTGTAACTATTTGCCAATCCATTTTCTTTTTTCTTTTTTTTTTTAAGATTTTATTTACTTGACACAGAGAGAGATTGCAAGTAGGCAGAGAGAAAGGGGGAAGCAGGCTCCCTGCTGAGCAGAGAGTCCTATGCAGGACTCGATCCCAGGACCCTGAGATCATGACCCAAGCTAAACGCAGAGACTTAACCCACTGAGCCACCCAGGTGCCTCTGCCAATCCATTTTCAATTGCCCAACTTTATTTATACAAGTATTTTCAAAGTCTTGCATGTGTGCATGCGCGCGCACACACACACACACACACACGTATACACACATGGATGACCAAAGAAGACCAGTACACCAAAGGGGAGAAGGATCAAGCTTTTAACATCTTTGGTTTGACGTTTTTTTTAAGAAAATACCACTAAGCTGGTTTTTGTCCACTTTCTGTCCAGTTGTGACAAAAGACAACAGGCTACACAAAGAGGAAAAGAAATAGATCAATAGGAAAACCAGATGTACACAAATCAGCAAGGCCAAATATGACCTAAATCATATTTTGTGTGAATTTGTGGAAACTAAAATATATTGAGAAATAAGTTTCCTGTATTCATTTTTTCTGGTCCCCCCCCCCCCCAAGAAATAGGAAAGGATGGCTCTGGAAATGATTGACCTTTCAGCATCAGTATTGTTTTCATGGTTCTTGCAACTAGAAGAGTAACCTAGATACCAACATAGTCATAAGAAATCAACAATTAAATTTATGTTCTTCCTTAAAAGAGAGGACAGGAAGCAACAGAGAGTCTACCTCTATGTCAAAATCACTATTGATTGCTTCCCACAATCGGGAAATCCAGCCTTTACTCTTCTATGAGATAGCTAAACAATCGATTTAAGAGTTTAAGAGTTTATGTTACACCCAAAACATAACCTACATCAGCCTGGTACATATTGGGTGTACATATTGGGTGGTGTTTCATTCAAATTGGTCTTGGAAACCAATCTATCCAATATTCACCTTCATGACTTTTATAAACAAAATGTGAAGGTGCTCACAAAAGTTGTAGAGTTACTTAAATTAAGTGGGCCTTAGTACTCTGGAAGACAGAAGAATCTAAATATTCTTAATTAAAATATGACAACACTAAAACCAGAATTAAATTTGCAGGGACAAAAGGTCAACCACTGAGGCATAATGGAACAATTGAGACTAGGGAAACCAGATCTGGAAATCATAGTTTACCACAAACTGAAGATGAGTTAGCAATTTTCTGCCATATGGAAAAGGTCAACTTGATTATGAAACTTACTGTGTGTAAAATTCTTCCTTCATGTTAGGCATTAGCCGTACTGCTAGTATCTATTTACAGAACAAACTGGTGGCTGCTGGACAGGATGGGGGTGGTTCCACAGGTGAAACAGGTGAAGGGGATTAAGAAGCACAAACCTCCAGTTATAAAATAAGTAAGTCATGAAAACGAAAAGCACAGTAGAGGGAATATGGCCAGTGAGATTATAATAATGTTGTGTGGTGACAGATGGTGACTCTACTTACTGTGGTGAGCGCTGAGTAATGTAGAGAATTGTCTTATCACTTTGTCATACACTCAAAATGAAAATAACATTGTATGTTAATTATCCTTCAATTTAAAAAAAAAAAAGAATCGGGAATTAAAAAAATACTGGTATCTATTTTAAATGATATGAATGAATCAGAAGGATTTAGAAAAACATCAGAAGTTTATTGAACCATAAGAGACTCTTAACTATAGGAGACCAACGGAGGGTTGCTGGAGGGGAGGCTGGTTGGGGGATGGGGTCACTGGCTGATGGGCATTAAGGAGGGCATGGAGGTAATTAGCACTGGGTGTTATATACAACTGAAGAATCACTGACCTCTACCTCTGAAATAATAATGCATTATATGTTAATTAATTGAATTTAAATAAAATTTTTAAAAAGTTTATTGAAACCATTTAAAAAGTCTTATGAAAAAGTGTTGTGAAAATTAAGTATTCCAAGATCTATAAAGAACTTCTCAAACTCAACACCCAAAAAGCATAAGTCAAAAAATGGGCAGAAGACATGAGCAGACACTTCTCCAAAGACATACAAATGGCTAACAGACACATGAAAAAGTGTTCATCCTCATTAGCCATTAGGGAAATTCAAATCAAAAGCACATTGAGATACCACCTTACATCAGTTAGAATGGCAAAAATCGACAAGGTAAGAAACAGCAAATGTTGGAGAAGTTGTGGAGAAAGGGGAACCCACTTACACTGTTGGTGGGAATGCAAATTGATGCAGCCACTTTGTAAAACAGTTTGGAGGTTCCTCAAAAAATTAAAAATAGAGGGGCGCCTGGGTGGCTCAGTGGTTAAGCCGCTGCCTTTGGTTCAGGTCATGATCTCAGGGTCCTGGGATCGAGTCCCACATCGAGCTCTCTGCTCGGCAGGGAGCCTGCTTCCCTCTCACTCTCTCTGCCTTCTTCTCTGCTTACCTGTGATCTCTGTCAAATAAATAAATAAAATCTTTAAAAAGAAATTAAAAATAGAGCTAACTTATGAGCCAGCAATTTCACTACTGGGTATTCACCCCGAAGATACAGATGTATCTTTGTTAAAAGAAGGGCCATATGCACCTCAATGTTCACAGTAACAATGTCCACAATAGCCAAACTGTGGAAAAAGACAAGATGCCCTTCAACAGATGAATGGATAAAGAAGATATGGTCCATATACACAATGGAATATTACTCAGCCATCAGAAAGGATGAATACCCAACTTTTGCTTCAACAAGGATGGTACTGGAGGAGATTATGCATAAGTCAAACAGAGAAAATCAATTATCATATGGTGTCACTTATTTATGGAACATAAGGAATAGTATGGAGGACATTAGGAGAAGGGAAAAATGAAGGTGGAGAAATCAGAGTGGGAGAAAAACCGTGAGAAACTGTGGACTCCAGGAAACAAACTGAGGGTTTTAGAAGGGAGGGGGTGTGGGGGGGTGTTGGGTGAGCCTGGTGAGGGATATTAAGGAGGGTACAGATTGCATGGAGCACTGGGTGTGATATGAAAACAATGAATCATGGAACACTACATCAAAAACTAATGATGTATGATCTCCCTGATATGAGGAAGTGGAGATGCAACATGGGGAGTTAAGGGGGTAGGAGAAGAATAAATGAAACAAGATGGGATTGGGAGGGAGACAAACCATAAGTGACTCTTAATCTCATAAAACAAATTGAGGGTTGCTGGGGGGTGGGGGGGTTGAGAGAAGGGGGGTGGGGTTATGGACATTGGGGAGGGTATGTGCTATGGTGAGTGCTGTGAAGTATGTAAACCTGGCGATTCACATACCTGTACCCCGGGGGATAAAAATATATTATACAGTTTATAAAAAATAAAAAAATAAAAAAATTAAAAAATGGGAAAAAAAAGAAAAAGAAAAAAACTAATGATATACTGAATGGTGACTAACATAACACAATAAAAAGAAAAAAATTTAAAAAGTATTCAGATTGATTACTTTTCCAAGTTCATTGTTGTCTATAGTTCTTCCTGTTTGTTGTTGTTATTTGCATATCATTCTGGAAAACCACTCCTACTTTGATGAAAATGAATTTTTGGTTCTTGTTCTCAAGTCCTAAAAAGTATAACAGAAAGAAACTACTAGATTTCATTGTAGCAAGGGAGATTATGGATGGAGAAAAAGTGTGGGCCATCAAAATGATGAAGCCCTGGATAGCTAAAGATGGTAGAGTTCTTACAGAAGGTAGTTAGAGATCTGACCCATATATTTCCTGTGAAGGCCTGAGATCTCTTCCTGCTCTGCTAATCTGTTGACCTTAAGAGACTCTTGTATTCACTAGCAGTTTCCCTGGCAGCTTTCACTCCTCAATCCTCCTGCTCTGGGCTGGGACATTGTCTACTTCTTTTCTACTTTTTCCCCTGCTGAACTTTATCATTTGTTCACGCTACTCTGTACTACTCCTCTTGATTGTTCCAAAATTTCTTTGTTCCAGAAAATCAAATCCTTCCTTACACTTATTTCTAAATTATCTTCCTCCCAGAAAATAAATATTTTCATACTACTCTTTCCATCAGACTTTTTTCAAGTATCATCTTGACGTTTTTTTCTTTCCATCTTTAGTGCTTTTCCCCAATTTCCTCCAATTTTCTTCAGTTTGCCATATTTCTTTGGGTGATCCTCGAGGAAATTGAGATAACAGAAGTTCTAGTACCATGGAGAAAAATCATGTTTCTTAAATGGAAGAAGAAAGAAGAGGAAGAGAGGTTGTAATGATAGTATTGGAAAAGGGGAAAGAACTCATCTCCAAGAAAGAGCCAATGAATTAAGAGAAGGACAACAGAACAAAAGGGTCAACACCCTTTGGGCCAATATCATGTTGTTCTTCCTCCATAGGCAGTGCATGGAACACAAAAGCCAACCTACAAGCCCAGGTTTTTAGAAACAGGTTAGCATAGGGTCAGGTCAAATTTTACAGAGTCATGTAAAAACAATGCTCTTTTAAAAGATATACATTATCTGACAATAAACGTGTTGCAAATCTCATAAAAAAATTGTGTATATATTTCTTTTGATACTGTTGGAATTTCTGTAATAAGGGACCTCAGAGAGGTTTGTGAACAGGTCAGTCTTTTCACAAAGTCCCTCTAATGGGGAAATTGACACTTTAGAGTTGGAGAAAGTCTAGGAGATCATTTGGGGAAACTGGAGGCCAGGGAGGTTAAATTATATTTCCAAGGCCCGTCCTTTCATGATACTTCCCTACCACTGTCTCTGTTACACTGTTACAATTAAAGAGAAAAAGAACCCAACAGTGATATTAGTCTGAGTTCTGGGGCACTACTATTGTTAAATACCTACACATCCCGGGCCCTGGTGCTTGGTGGAATGTGTCATGGGCAGAACCGCTCAGTGTCCTATCCCTATTGCCTCATCCTGCTATTCAGAGCAGTGACCAGCTCATCCAGCTCTGCCTCAAAATTTCACATCAATGTGCATGTGCTTGTGTGTGTGTGTGTTTACTGGACTGTCCAACCTAAAAACAGATCAACAGACTTCCTTATTCTTTATTCCAGGAGAAAAGTTATGAGCAATTCTTTCCTTACACATTTTGTGGGACTGTTGCATTGTGATGTGGTGATGTTACCTTCTCACGGGATTAAGTTGAAGACTGAAACAAAGTGGAAAGCTCTGCTCTGGCTGTCAGAAGATACACATTCCTTTGCCAGCTCTGTTGCTAACTCTGGTCCTCGGAAAGTCCGTTACCACCTCTGGTCCTCGGTTTTCTAATCTGAAAACTATGGAGGTTGAAGAAACCTTTAAGATTCCCTTCCCCTCTAAGAGTCTGTGATTCTGAGTGGAGGCAACACTTGGCAAGTCTTTTCCAGGGTTTAGCACAAATCCTTCCAGAGTGCCTCCTGAGCACAGGCGATGAACAGAGTTCATTCTGCATACATAACTTATAGAGAACTGGGCTCAATAAAGAGTTAGCTCTTGGGGCACCTGGATGGTGCAGTGGGTTAAGGATCTGACCTTTGGTTTGGGCTTAGGTGGTGATTTCAGGGTCGTGATCTCCAAGTCGTGGAGAATTGAACTCCATGTCGGGCTCTGCACTAAATGGGGGGAGGCGTGTCTGTTTCAGATTCTCTCTCTCAGCCTCTCACCCATCTCTCCTTCTCTTTCTAAAATAAATAAATAAATCTTTTAAAAAGTTAGCTCTTAATGTTGAAGTCTCGGGATATTAGTTCTGTGATCTCATGACCTAGCATCTGATGACTCATCTTCCCAGAAACGTGCAAACCCGGAAATTTGCTGCTCAGAGATCCTTGAAGGCACACTTTTGCCTTTATCAATTTCTGATGTTTTCAAAATGCAGAGGTACTATTTTGATGACCAATACCTGAGGCGGCTTAGAGTAGGAATGCTTTCCCTCCATCAGACCTGTCCATTTCCCTTTTGTGTGCCATGGGCTCGCGGCAGGAGATTTTTCTCAAAGAAGTACACGAGGGCTCCAGTCTTTGAAGTGGCTACAGAAGATCTCTGCAGCACAGAAGCCAGCAGTTTATAAACAATAATTTGTGTCTACCTACCAGGACTTTTTTCCTTCCCTGAACCACTTTATTCCATAGAGAGTAAATTTAGAACAAGTTAACAGACACTTCAAAGTCTAAAATGCAGAATATTTACTCATGTCAGACTTCTGGTTCAGATGAAACCAGCTCTTTGGATGTCTGAGTACTTTTCTTTAAAGAATCCTCTATATCAACTCTTGATCCTTTTTCCACTTGGATATATAGCTCTGGGAGCTCAGACCAGCAACTTAATTTGTTTTCTCTTTTATGGAACACCTTAAGCATATTTATTTGCTCAGAGTTCCCTTATTTTGATAAATGTGGTAAACATGCCATTCATTCTCTTAGAAAGTGCTATGTTCTAGCCGCTGATGACGATAGCTCTTTAGGTTTTAAAGGTGATCTACTTGCTGATCCTTCCCTATTCTGTCCCTTTGAAAATTGAGAAAATTATATCGCAGAGTGTTGGGAGAATAAATTCCTTCATATGTAAGAATTTTGTTTCAAGAGTATATGTGCAGAAATAAATGTTCCAATCACTTTTATTTCAAAACACTTCTGAATAAATATATATCTATATATGTACATGAAACACTCAGAAAAACTCATATATTTATTCATATTCGTTTAAAACTGATAGGAAATGGGTTTCCTTGCTATGTTAAAAAGGAGTGACTTATTTTAATCTTTGGGAATCACCCACTAGTTTTGTATTTGTACTTATAATTTGAAATTAATATATACCTGAAGAGTTCTGTGTTCACAATTAAAAATCACCCTTTGTCGTTTTTTACCTTGACTAACCTTAACATCTCTCTCTCTCTCTGGAAAAGGAGAGCCACTTGCTGATCCCTCACTGCCCCCTACAGTATGAAATTCCTACTGAGATAAACTCGTCACAACTTGAAAAATGCAGGCACAAATCAACAGCCACCAGTACCATTTGGAAAACTTCATTTAGAGGTTTAGAAATAAGCCACAGAAGAATACTAAAAAGGATATCCTTGCATAATTCTGTTGAAAGTATGTACTAACCATTACAAGCCATTCAGCACTCATGGATATGCCACGTGTGGTACAATGATCAGGTGCTTTGACTCAGAAATTCCACTTGTGGAACTCAGTCCTAAGGAAGTAATCCTAATATGGAAAAAGTTTTATGCCTCAGGTTGCTCTTCACCATGTTTTTTACAACAGTGAAAAATTATCTAGAGACAATCTAAGTAGGAGAATGTTTAAATAATCCACAGAATATTGTGTAGCCGGTAAAAAAAAAAAAAATCATGTCTACAGAATATGGAATAACATGGGAAACTGCTCCACTATCCTTAAGCAAACAACAAACAAAAAAGGGCACAAAAATCATTGCTTGAATGGAAAAACACTAGATGGAAAAACACCAAAATGTTAGCGTTTTCTTATGTGAGTTAACTGTACCTGAGTTCCCCTCTCCCAATCTTCCTTCTCTGTTTCTGTATTTTCCAAAGACTTTTAGAGGGTGTACTAGTTTATGATGGAAAAAAGTAATGAACTGAAAATAAAACTCTATGAGGATTCATAAAAAGAAATTGTTATACCCAGGAAATTAAGTACTGCAAACTCTAATGAAGTCCAGTTTATGTAACTGAGTAATGGGTTTTGCAAGTTATAATTACTACAAAGACAGTTCGCAGTTACCCTCAATTTGTAAGAGCAAGACAAAATCTCCGACTCGGTTCGTCAGTTCTTTGTAAAGAGCCAAGCAAAGAATAAACATTATGAATATCTAGAAAGGAACTACTATTTGAAGAAGGTCTTAAAAGGTAAATACTACCTAGTATTAATCATTAGTAATAATCATTAGTAAAAAGTAATAATCATTAGTAAAAAGATCTTAAAAGGTAAATATGAGTAATATGTATCAGTTATATTAATACAGCTGTCTGGTCTACCAGCCTCAGAGCTAAACTTCTAAAATCAGTTTATTAGTCAAATTGAAATCAAGCTAATAGGAAACCTGATAAAAGTTGCCTAAAATAGATTTTGGTAGATTTGACTGGCATTATTCAGGCCAAAAGTATTCTGAAAAGTTAATTCTGCTCAAAGTTTGTTTTATTTTTTGTTACAATGAATGGTACTGTCCAAGTTATTTTCCTTCTGTGATTTGAATTCAAACACAGAACCAAGAACAAGGCTGGAATGATAATGACTAATAAATCACAGACATTTTAGAACTGAAAAGAACCCTTTATTTTACAGATGAGAAAGAAAATGAACCACTTTTCTGAGGTCCCACATGATGGTGTGGCAGCTGAGCAAGGAGCCGGGTCTCCTGAGGCCAGCTCAGTGTGATGCTCTGAGTTCAGAGGCTGGGACGCCATCACTTAACGGTGGAATTTGGGCACCTGGCCAGCACACCCCCTAGCCTGGGATCTGGCTGATTACCTTTCTTTGGCTTCATGGCTCCCTCTTAGCACTAACAGCTCATTAATACAAAAGGAAGAAAAGACCCCACTTTTTTAGTGTCGACTATGTGTCAAGTACTTTGTACATATTATGCCACTGCGCTTTGCTGCCAGTGTAAGAAGAAAATTAATGATTTCCTTTTAGCACTTGAAGAAACCAAGGCCCCAAGCATTTAAGTTGATCAAGATTTGGCCCATGTTGCTGTTCACTTCTCTTTGATAGTCACTTCTACTGTTAGGCAGCTAAGACAGAGAAAACAGTGTATTAAAGCTCTCCAGAAAGAATCAATAAGATAGATGTAGAGAGACAGACTAATAATAAATGGACAGATAGAGAGAGAGATAAAGGAGGTAGATAGATACATAATAAGGAATTGGTTCATGTGATTATGTTGGGAAGCCTGAGATCTGCAGCTGGCAAGCTAAAGACCGAGAAGAGGTAGTGGGATAAGTTCCAGTCTGAAAGCAGGCAGGCTCAAGACCCCAGGAGAGCCAGTGTTTAGCTTGCAGGCAGTCAGGCAGAAGGAGTTCACTCTTGCTCATGGGAAGGTCAGCCTTTTTGTTCCCTTCAGGCCTTCACCTGATCAGAGGAGGCCCATCCACACTGGGATGTACCACATACCTTCACTTTACCAATTCAAATGTTAATCTCATCCAAACAACACCCTCACAGATGTATCCAGAATAATGTCTGACTAAATGTCTGGACATCTGGTGGCCCAGTCAAGTGGACACGTAACATTAACCATCTTATATCCTGTTCTCTGGTGCAGTCAGGGCCTGGACTAGGGAGTGGTGATCAAGGTACACAGAGTGTAAATTTATGGAGGCGCTCACTCCTAGGTTCACACAGGCACCCGGAGTGTGTTGCTTGTCTCACTCACCCTAGTGCTGGCCCCATGCCCCTCTCAAAAGAGCAGTTTCAATCACCTCCCTTACCTTGAAGGGTTTTATATTAAGGGGGAAACTTTCTACAATCATGTAAATACCAGTCTAGTAAAGTCTTGGCTATGCAGAGTTTCTCAAGGAATTGATGGCAACAAATATCTGAAATACCAAGTATGAAAACAGACAAAGGGTTATTATTTCTACATTTACCATGGCATGGAATGGTAATCCACTTATATTCTCCACTGAGAATGGTTCCATATAATTAAAATAGTATTTATCAAATGGGCCTTTATTTATTTTTATCAAAAGGTAAAAGTATTTCTATAAAATCACAAATGCAAATCTTTTCATGCATTATAGAAGAATGCACAGCTATTAAAGATCAGGTTTGAGTTATTTTACTTTGGGCTAAAGGCCATTCATTGCAAATTATCACAGTTATTCCTCATATTTAATTATCTACCCAGTCAGCAATGCATGACTTCTCAGTTATAAGGACTGATAAACTCAATGAGACAAATGAAAGCATGTTTCAAACTTTAAGTGCAATACAGAAAGGTGTCACTGTTATTAGCAGAATGATAGAAATCTCTTACCTTAATTCAAGAGAGCTGTACCAATTTGCATAGTCTCCCTCACTGAGTAAATGTTCCCTTAAACCCTAGACAACATAGGACAGGCAATGATAACTCTCCAAATTCAAGCCTGCTGATACCCAAGAAATCAGATACATTTAATGACCAAACATTGGGAACCAGAGACAATCAGCCAGTCTGGAGTCAAATGGACTTTGTATTCGTTCCATTTAGCTTCTAAGCGAGATCTTGACTTGGTTAATCTGGTATCTGCCTGGCAAGGTAGAACACTCTAAATGAAGCTGCTTCATTAAAAATTGATTTGGGGGGTGCCTGGGTAGCTCAGTGGGTTAAAGCCTCTGCCTTCGGCTCGGGCCATGATCTCAGGGGACTGGGATCGAGCCCCACATCCGGCTCTCTGCTCAGCAGGGAGCCTGCTTCCTCCTCTCTCTCTCTACCTGCCTCTCTGCCTACCTGTGATCTCTCTCTCTCTCTCTCTCTGTGTCAAATAAATAAATAAAAATAAAATATTTTTAAAAAATTGATTTGGATCAACAGATCAGCCTTCTCTTGTGTGACACAGAAGTGAAACAATATATATTTCCATATCCCTACTTTGGCATCCAACAGCCACGGTTCACACCCAGGCTCTACAGATGACTAAGGTATCATCCTGGAAAAGTTACCTAATTTCTCAGCACCTCAGCCTTCTCATATGTTTTATTTTTTAAAGATTTTATTTATTTATTTATTTGCCAGAGAGAGAGAAAGAGACAGTGAGAGAGGGAACACAAGCAGGGGGAATGGGAGAGGGAGAAGCAGGCTTCCCGCTGATACCGATACAGGGCTCGATCCCAGGACCGTTGGGACCATGACCTGAGCCAAAGGCAGACACTTAACTGACTGAGCCACCCAGGCGCCCCTTCTCATGTGTTTCGATGGAGATAAAAATAGTATCTTCAAGTCACAGACTTGGTCCAAGAATGAAATTAGGTAATCCATATAAATTACTTAGAATAGGGGCTGGCTCATGGTAAATAGCTCATCAATGACAGTTTTTGTTATTAGGTTAAATCACATGATATTTAACCATTTTAACCTACTACACATGACAATGTCAAGTGAGTGCACTTAATATTTACAAAAGCCATGCTATTTCAGCCTCCTTTAAGAGTGTCAGCTCTTATCGGCCAGCATCTTATCTAACTCATGTTCCACAGCACATGGTGTGTGTGCCATAGACTCTCTAAAGAATAAAGATCTGATTCAGGAAAAAATATTTGATTTAAAGAGCTCAGGTTGCAGTTTCCTCATGGATTCTGGAGTCAGATTACCTGAGTTTAAATCCTGGCCCCACTACCCACTAGTTGTGTGACTGTAGGCAAGTTACATTACCTTTTTGTTACCCAGTTGCCATTTCTGTAAAGTGGGAATATTTGTAGCGCTTATCTCGTAGGTTGTTGAGTTAAACTAGATAGTGAGGAAAAGTGATCATTAGCACAATGGCTGGCACATAGAATACCATATTAAGTGTTAGTTATTTTCCTTTGTCTCTTCCCCTCTTCCCTTTTCTTCTTCTCTAGTTTATCGCACAGTTTTATACACTAAAAGATGATTTCACAATTCTAGAAGTAATCTCTTATTCTAGCAATGAACTCTCTTCTCATCAGAATATAAAGAGTAGAGTACCAGGAAATGCCGTCTGTGATACTTTCATACTTTTGCTACATATTTAGGAATCAAGGTTGAAGAAATGCAAAGTGGCTCATGGGGAGGAGCTGAGAAATTGGGGTGTGTGGGCACATGGGCTGCAGGAAATTAATGTTGGTGTCTAGTGGAGGTCAAGGGCCTTAATTCATGCTCTTTTCAGTGCCAGGTGGCAATGTTTAATGTCAAATTGAGGAAGGGGGTAGTTTCCCTATTTTGGCACAGGACATCAAGTTACTCTGAGAATGTGAGGCCTATGGAGATTACAGTCCTCTGTGGCCCCTTGAGTCTTTATAGCTCAGGGAACATGGAAAGGCTGAATCTAGAACTGGCAGGTGGGTCTCACCTGAGCCACACTGTAGCAGCAGGGGTCAAGACATCTCCCTCTAGGATGGAATGTGCAGATTCCTTCTAAGAACTCATTGAAATAGATGGTCTTCACTAGGGAAGAAGCAGGGGCAAATGAACCAGAGTCCCTACATTCCCAATGGAGAGGACAAGTCAACAAACTTCAGGGTATAAATGCAAGGCAGGACTCCCCAAATGGAAGCTCATAGACTTAGAGTTTCAGGATATTCAAGTTACAGTGGGAAGGTAGGTTGTAAACCATTATGAAGAAAACTTTCATTGACAAAAACAATTAAAAGTATTCAGGAACATCTGCCCTATTAAGTTTCACGTCACCAAGCATGTTCAACTAGGAGTTGAGAGACCATGATTCAGGGATGCTTCAGAAAAAGTTGGGCTTGATGGGGTAGAGGAGCTCTGGGATCTCTTCTAACACTGTTATTCTGCTGACACCTAAAGATATAGCCAGCGAAGGCAAAGAAAACACTGTATGAATATGGAGAGATATTCAAAGCTTGACTCCAGCCTGAAATCGAGCAATTGTTTAAAAGGAGGAAATAGAAAATATATGTAAAATGAAATCATTCACATTTGAAGTTATTTAGGATGAGTTCTCAAATCTATGCTGAGTCTTCATGCTTTCAGTGACATGGAATTTGAAACAGGTTTTCTTTCCTAACTAACTCAATATATAAACGGTCCATTGAAATGAGTTGTGTCAGATCATAGTATCCCACAAATTGGTCTCTGTTAGACAGACAGAACCCCCACAGGCTTAAGAACTGTTGAGGGGTAAAATTCCACATAGAAGTAACTTTTACATTGCCACCTGCTGGCTACTGCTGTAAGTGACAGCAATATAAGTACAATTTCAAAGTCTTCATCAAGTTCCAACTGGAAACAGGAATATTGGTTGAAGTTACAAGTGACAGGAATCAAACAGCTTCACTAAGTCCTCAAAAGGTAGATATCAGAGTAATTTTACAAGTTTTTTGGGGATCCATCTGGGTATTGCCTTAAGTAGGAGATAATCTGTGTGGACTTGACTTCAGATGTGAATCACCCCCCTGGGGAATACACCCATGACTAATACTGAACAGCCCTTGTAAACAAGACATACAAACAAACCCTATGGCATGGGTTTATTCAGGACTATCTTCAGCCCACATGGACCATTTCCTCAAGAGTAGTTCTAGATGCTTAATTCTGGAGGGATGATGTTCTCTGTCACCTAGTGGTATAGTGACATTTGTCCTGTTCATTTCCAAAACAATAGTAATAATAGTGGCAAGAAGGAGGCAGAATACATGAGGTCAAACTATCTCAAGTACATGAAAACCATGAAGGTAAGCATATATAGCAAGTGTGCATATATTAGTTTTATAGGTTTCAGGCTATACCCTGAAGAACACCAGGAACCCTATGTGGGTTAATTCATACCTCTCCCATCACTTTCATTCTATAATTATAACACATTTAATATTGCACTGTTGTTGTTTTGTTCATCTCTGTTGTGACACTAGGCTGAGGCCAAGCTTGATCTCCTTGAGGGTAATCTTCATATACTATTTACATATATATATATATGTATGTATTAGCACTCAGCATGAGCTTTGGCATTAGCTAAGTCCTCAGCTATTTACTGAGTTCAGGTCAAAATAAGGAAGGAAGGAAGGGAGGTCCAGAAGAAGTCCCCCAGATCTCCAAAATCAGTCTTTGTATTCTACATCTCATATCTTCGCTCTAGACTCAAGTTTTCAAATTCATACCAGACTCTGCCATCTGGATGTTCAGCAGAAAATTGGTGTTCAAGAATTTCCAAGTGGGCTGCACTGCTTTTGTACCTCAAACAGTTCTGCTCTTGCTCCTGTAATTACTTTCTCAGTTAAGACATAACTATCCAAGCATCTGTCCATCTATCCCAGGAGTCATCCTCTAGTCCCACATTTCCAAAACACCCTCGTTGCAGTCATACTGACAGATAGCTCTGGACTCTGCTCCTTACCTTCCTCTCCTCACTGCCCACTTTCTTTCACGCTCTTGTCACCTGGGAATGTCTTAAATAACTTCCTAATTGGGTCCTAGTCCTCAGCCAGGAACCCCAGCATCTGCCATTCCTCTGCTACCAAAATTATCTTTCCACCAAAGTCTGCTTTCATGCAGACATGATATTACCATCTACGTTATTATGCTCCCTATTTTCTGTAAGACAAGTCAACTATGGCATACAGAAATCATAATCTTCCCAAGCTTTGGGGACTGATAATCCTTCTTCAAATACACACTGATTTGTAATCTTGTGTACTTTCCTCTGGGTCATTCAGTATACATAGAACGCCTCGTCCAGCCCCACCTGCCGAGGTCACTCTCTGCCTACTGAACACTTTTCATGACCCAGGTTAGATGTTACCTCTTCTGTGATATCTTCTTTGGAATGTAAGTAATTGTAAATTTACCTGATCAATGGCAAAACCCTCTGGCTTTATGCTTCCACAGTACTTCTCTTAGGGCATTTCATGAGGGTCACCTAGCCCACATGAAGGTTCTGTGCAAATTAGGTAGAAATGTCCCCTCTTGACAGAGGTAGCTCTGTGGCACACTATTAGACTTGACAAGTGAAGTGAGCTGGATTTGAGCTCGGGCAGGTTGAACTTGCCACTTTGGTCGAGTTACCTTATGCAACAACAAAAAATGCCATCCAACCATACATGTAGGCCCTGAGAACTCAATTATTGCCTTCTATGCCAGTCTTCACCATCAGCTGGCAGATTCCTAGAAAGCGGTTAGATCAATTAGAATTTGTATTCTCAGAACCTAACACGTAGTAAGCTTTGATAAATGTTCTTTGAATTTTTGTTTTCTGAGTGAGAAGACATTCTAGAAGTTTGTCACAGAGAGGTCTCTGAAGTATAAAGCCATATATACTGCATGGTCTTGGGCAAAAAATTTGACTTCCTTGTGCCCTAGTTTCCTCATTTTATAAACTGGGGATCATACTAGTGCTTCACTCATGCCTTCTCTGAACATCTGATGAGAGACTATTGGCAAAGTGATGGGCCAAGAGTATGTGTTACACAAGTATTGACAATTATCATCAATGTTGAATAAATAAAAGAGTATTCTGAGATGAACCTCTTTAAATTTGACAATAAATAAGACAAATTTGGAGGAAGAATCTTTCTAAATCTGTTCTAAAAAAAAAAAAAAAAAAACAGAGACAGTTACCACAATTTGAATGAAGGTATTACCATTAATGTTAAATGATTGAAGATATTTTACTTAAGAGATAGAATCATTATATTTTAGAATTTGGATGGCACTTAGAGGTAATCCAAACTGCTTCTCTTATAGATAAAAGAACTGGGTTAACTGACCTTTCCATCGGTTCTACTATTTCTCCCTCTGGCTCTTCCCAAACATCCAGCTTCTTCTCCTCACAAACACACACATGGTGTCCCCAGCCCCAGCCCCCAATATTTTCGGTTGCATACATTCAGCGGCTTTCTAAGGCACCATTAGCTCTCCTAGAATGCTCTTTCACAGCTCCTTTGCCTCTGTCTGGAATAGCCCTCCTCCCTACACCTGACTCCTCTGTCTCAGCTGATTACACAGCTTCAAGTCCCAGTTCAATTGTTGTATCTTCTCTGGCAAAGTCTTCGCCTCCTTCCTCAGCCAAAGTTAGCTGTTGCCTCCTTCTGTGTTCCCATTCTGTTCATACCTCTGTTTAGCACTTATCAGAGCAAGGGCTCTGAATCCCAGCTGTCCAGGTTTGAATTCCAGCTCTGCCACTTACTACCTATGTTTCTCTTGCTCCTCTCTGCCTCAGTTGTTTTATCTATTGAATGGGAATAATAATGGGATCTACCTTATATATTAATTTATTCAACTAATAGTTATCAACTGCTTATCACGTGTCAGGAACTGTTGTAGGACCTGGAGTACTTACATGGTGAATAAAACGAAGTCTTTGTTCTCATGAGCTTACATTGAATGGGAGGGTTGAACAATTATAATCAAATATAATTAGGTTCAATCATTATTCTAAGGACCATAAAAATATACAGTAGAGAAGTAGACTCAAGAGTAATGAGGGTGGTGGTGGTTGTTTTACAGAGGAGAGGCAGGGGAAAGTATGTTAGAGGAGGTGAAATTTGATTGCACATGGGGGAAATGAGTGAGCAAGCCACACAGATATCTAGCAGCACTGAATTCTAGGCCAAGACAACTTCATGTGCAAAGGCCCTGGGGCAGGAAGGATGAGTTTGGGGGTAGGGGGTAAAGGCTAACAGGGCTACCACCAAGTTAATGAAGCAGATAGTGGAGGAAACGTGATGCTCTTTATTCCTAGCACCAAGATTTTTGGATTTTTATCTCCTAAATATTGCCCCAATCTATTTTCCTTTTCCTTCATCCCTGATCTTGTATCCTATTATCTTTGATTTCTCTCCTTGCAGTCAAGCACCCTCAAAGTTATTTTCTATCCCATGACACGACGATCTAAATACGTAATCTGATGCTACTGTCCTCTGCTTAATACTTTTTCATGAACTGACTCCACATTGTCTGTAGAGTAAATCCCAGATGCATTACCATGCTGAACAAAGTCCTCTAGGACTTAGTCCCTGCCCACCTCTTTACTTCCTACTTGCACATACACACCAGTCACACCAAAGTATTGGCTCCCAGATAATGACTTTCTGGTCTCTATACTTGCCTTAACCTGTTTCCTTTCCCTAAAAACCCATCCACTCTTCCATATTTTTTCTTGGCTAACTCAATAGTCAGACTCAGCTCTGGAGTTACTTCTCCTCTGTGCTCTCACTATATCCTGGGAATGTCCTAGTGTTGCTATAGTACCACTTCCCAGCAATTATTAGGATGATCTGTTTGTCTATGTCTGCCTCTCTGGTTAGCTTCTAGTTTTCTCAAGGGCAAAGAATTGGTCCTTAATCATATTTTGCTTCCCCAGGATGTGAGTTGTGTTCTGTCTGAGAGCCTCAGAGCAAGAACTGTGTTCATGCCCTTCCTCATATTATCAGCTAAGAAGTTAATCCTGAATCTGTCCCATTTCAGGCTCACACAGATGTAGCTGCTCTATGAGACTGAAAAGGTAAATGCATTGCAAAGGATGCTGACAATTTTCAAGATTCTTTAATCACACTCATTTATAAAATTCAAAAAGAAGACAAAATCCACGTTTGTCTGAGAAAAAAGAGCAGAAATTGTCCTATGACTTTTAAAAAGATTTATTTTATTTGTTTATTTGAGAGAAAGTGTGTGCATGCGTGTGTGTGTGTGTGTCTATGTGTGTGTGTGCATGTATGTGTGTGTGCGTGTGCACATGCACACATTTGCTGGAGGGGAGAGCAAGGGCAGAGAGAGGCTCTCAAGCAGGCTTCCCACTTAGCATGGAGCCACACACAGGGCTCAATTCCGCGATCCTGAGATCATGACCTGAGATGATATCAAGAGTTGGATGCCTAACAGACTGAGCCACCTGGGAGCCCCTGACTTTTGTCGGGGACCGCCTCCGGCCGGGAAAGTCCCCACCATTACAAGATGGCGCTTGGCTCACTGTCAGCAAAATATGCTGCAAGTAAACAACGAACGTTCTGGTGAAGCCCGCCTAAAGGAGGACATAGTTATTGGCTGTTTCAAATTTAATCAGCATAGTAACAGGACTCTCATTGGCTCTCCCCATTGCTTGGCCCCTTATTGGTCACCCTGCTGCATATAGGCTAAGGAAGTTGACGAAATAAACGGATGAAGCATTAACACCATACCAGGCTGATTGTCATTCTTGTGGGCCTAGGGCAACAGACTTTAGAGTTTTAACTATAAGTTTTAAAAGAAAGTCAAATAGTTGAAGAAGCAAGCTTATTTTAAATAAATCTATGCCCAGTGTCCACTTCTCATCATTTAAATGGAAGCATCGCCTGCCAGATATAATTTCTATACCGTTATTATACTTTTCTTGATACTTAGAAAGGTATGGGAGCAGAATACAGATGCTAAATCAATTCTTTCACAAATCAACATATTATTGTCCTTTTTAAGCTTCTTTTTACATTAAATTCAAAGTTCTAGTTCTATTAGAAAATTAAATTGATTTTCTAAAAAGTTCTATGCACTTGCAAAATGCCATTTTTTATAGTTCTGTGCTTTATTTGCCAAAAATAATTTAACCTGGAGCTGAGACTAATCATCACAAAATTTTCCAAAAGTTTAATAAGAAAAAAGAGCTAACTGATGATTGTAGAAAAGCCACTGTCCACCCAACACATAAACCAAAGATTTACTTAGTATATCCCTGGGACAAACCCGCAAAATGTTGTCTATTGTTTTCACAGCAGAGAAGAAAGAAATCTCCCTGAATTGTTTCTACCTTCTTCTCCTTCCCCATAATCATTCTCCATTATTTGACCTTGATGTCCCCTTCACTGAATTTCCATTACCTCTCAGGGGGGACCCGAGACCCCTCATGATCACCTAGAACATGCCTTCTCCTTTAAGACCTCCATGCACTTGAACATCCTGAACTCACCACTTGGAAGGTGTTTTGCCTTTCCTGCTGGTCTGATGAAAGCTTCCTCATCCTTCAGGAATTAATTCAGACATCGCCTGCTCCGTAAGCTCAGTGAAGAGCTCCTGCCCTTCTTTCCTCCAGGCAGGGAAAAGAGTGGCCTTCTTTGTGTTCTCAACCAATCCTATACTTTCTAACCTCATTTGGATGAGCATGATAGGTATTTGCTTCCTAGACTATCAGCTTCCTGAGGGCCGGGATCATGCTTATTCTTCTTTGCATGTCAGTGTCTATGTTTGTTGATTGACCAAGTGCTTGAGGCAGAGAAACACTGCAGGGGAGAACGACTCCCCATCCAGGAAGGGTTCACAGCAACGGAACCAAGTTACTCCCAGGCTGGCAAATGGGACAAGTTGGTTAACCTATTGCAGCAAAAGAAGTCCTGACTTGCCAATGTCTCCTCCAGAGATCCAGCTACAGGATGAAGAACATTTTCACTAAATTCTTAATCCCCAAACTTTTCCTCTCACAACACATCAGGGACATTGAAGGGAAATGAGTTTAATCCAAAGCAAAATGCTTTACTGAATATCATTCCTTTCCACTTCACCACGACAATTTAAAAGATTTTTGTTTCTGCAACGGTTCTAAAGTCTAGAATAAACGTAGAGGATAGTGATGAAGGTCTTGTTTACATGCCTTTATACCACCGTGTAAGGAAGACCTAGCAGAGTTTACATTTGTGCCATGTAAATCGCTATAGAACCAGATGTGGCTTATAAGGTACCTTGTAACTCATCTCCTCTAAGCAATAAAGGCTTTTTTTTTTTTTTTCTGGCAAAAGTTTGAGAAACTTACTGCTGTTTTCTATCAGCACATACAACAGATGGCTGGCACATGCCTGCTTTGCTAAATGAAATGGGCTTTCTGCAGAATTACTCTTTGATCCCTAGTGGCATGTCCACAACACCACAATGCAAAATACCACAGCCTAGCAGAATCTAAACATTAAAAGTTTAAAGCTGTGTTTTTGATATGAGTACCTTCTGAAAAAAATCATGCTCACAGTATGTAAACATATTCACATTCCCACTTTGAAACCATGGGCCAGGGGTCAAAAACTGAGGCATTTCCTCCACTGGGTGACAAAAAACACCACCGCAAAGGTATGATGGCAAACCCCAGGAGCAGGAAAGTATCCAACCACTTGGATTGTAACTATCAAAACGATCATAACTCCATTAGGGAAAAAAAAAGGGGACAGTACACATTAAGGGACTTTATACTAATAATCAGTGTTACCATAACTTATGGAATTAGAAGAAGATAGTTAAGGTATTTGGCAGTCCTTTGAAGAGGGAGAGGAAGTGTTTGAGTTAAAATTCACTTCTCTGTTGCCTTTCTTTCATTTTTGTCAAGGGGAGAAAAGGAAAGAAACATGTTCATACAAGTCTCCCTTCCTCAACCAGTCCAATGGGAAATTTGAGACCACAAACTATGGCTAGTTTAATGGGACCAGTGTGACACTGTATCAAACACTATGTTGCAAAAACAAGCTATCTAGAGCTGCAGGGGCATTTAAATGACAGAATTAGATTATCTAGTTCACATTACGGAAAGATGTCAGGAGAAGGATTCCACTTTTTAAAAAAAAAATCGCAAAAATATGAGTCAATTCTCAGGAAAATGATTTTTTTTTTTTACTTTTCTTTTGCCAACAGTACCTTCCTCTGTTTAAAGCTAAATTTGGATGCTGCCGGCTGGAATCATTCACAAAGACACCACTATCCAGGTAAAGTTCTTGAGCTTTCCTTATACTTGATCTTATGTTATTATTGTTCTTGCTTCTGGCAGTTTGAAATAATTTGAAAAGTTTTTTAATTGATAGGGAGCTACGAAGGGTTATGAACACATTTCTACTCCTTATATATTGATAAATATTGTACTCACTGTGCTTTATCTTCAGCATTTGCAGTATTTTGTTTTCTATGGTAATACATAACACATTTCTACAGCTTAACTCAATAATCAATTCTTCTAAGATATACATGTGACCCCCTACTTCCCAGGACAGCAGACAAAATTCTCCTCTTCCCTTCCTGTATCCACAATAACACTTTACAGTTTTGTTTTTAAACACCCTGCAATTGAGAAAAATGAGGCTCTATCACTGACTTCTAGTGGTTATAAGACTTGTGACCATCATACATGATAACAAGCTTACTTTAAGATCTGGACCTGTTGTTACAGGTGGTTAGAGCTTGCTTGGTAACCCATGTGGTAGGCTGGAAGTTAATAATGGCTGGCTATCTTCACCCAGAGAATTTCTATTCCATACACCCCCAACTTCACCCCAACCCTTGCCAACCATCTCAGAAATCCAGGCATTTGGTCACAAGGAGGTTGGAAAACTAGGACAAATGGCTCAGCAGAAATCCATCACCATGGCTTAAAAAAAAAAAAAAAAAAAAAGCCAACATAGAAAGATGCAATTAACTGGGTACTAGATTCATAGTATCTTAGCATCTATATGCAGGTGATAGAATATATTACAGTTACTAAAATCAAGTCTAAATGATCTTTATAAATAAACATATATACATATGATCTATAGGAACAAAAAATTTTGGCCTTGAACCAAATTGGTTCATATGGAAATCAGCAGCGGTGTCCTAATATTAGAATTCAGATTTGTCTAACAAAACTTCTCATTAAAGTTTTATTTGAAAGTCATTAGTTTTAGAAAGGATTATTTTCCAAATAAAATGTTTAATTAGTGCATCATTTAGAAAACCAAAATGGTCACTCATGGCCCTTATCTGTCCCAAGTTTAGAGAAAAATTAGAATAAGGAATGCCTCATTGAAAAATATCAACTATTAAAAGTTATATATAGCAATAAAGAGTATTTTCCCTTAATTATTAAAAATCTTTTAAGCCTAAACCTCTTTAATAGAAATTCTTCTCTGATCTAAAGGCCTTGAGAAAGGGCATGTCAGAAAATGAGTATTTTAAATGGGAGATAAAGTAGAGACAGGGTTTTCCATGGAAAATAAGGATTTCAGTGAAAGAGGTCAGGTCATCTAGTTTCAGATAGGAAAGCCTTGCTAGGCAGATTTTTAGGGATCTTGAAAGAAACTGGTGAGAATCAGATAAGCATTAGTGAATTATTTGGGCTCCATAGTTATGATCCAGTCATGAAAACTGTTTGTTTTACCATTTGGTTGAGTCATGTATGGTATAAAAATGATATCAGATAATAAATACAAGTAAAGTATTTTTAATGTGGAACGTCATGCAAGTTTAAACTCTAAAGTATAGCTTTTTGCACATATTTAATGTAAAATAGTTTTTGAAATTATAAATCAATACACACTACTCATTGTGGAAAAAATAAAAATGTAATATACACAGATGTAACTAATATTGACACCTTGGAGAATCAGAGGTTACAGGCTGAAGATACAGGGTATCAAGTGCAATATTTACCAATATGTAAGGAACATTAATGTGTTCATAACCCTTCCTAGTTCCCTATCATTTAAAAACCTCTAATACATCAGCTGTTTATTCCTATGTTTGCCTTTGTATTTTGTAATGGAATCAAGCAGAAGATACTGTGATAGGCTGTTGACCTAATCTGTCATGAATATGTTTCTATGGTATTGAGTAGATGTCTAGAATATTCTTTTTTTTTTTTTGATGTCTAGAATACTCTTCTTAATGCTTCATTGTATTCTCCTGCCACTGTCACTGGACTTCTAAATTCTACCTATTTTTACTTTTATAAATAGCACAATATGAGGAAGAGTCTTACACATAAATTTTTATTAATATCCATAATGATTTCCTTGGGATGAATCTCTGGAAGAGAAATTTTCCAGTCAAAATATGTCTAGCAAGCTTTTTGCTATCAGAATCAAAGAGCCTTGCAAAAAGCCTAACAGGGGCATCAGCCACATATAATAAGCAGTCCCCATTCTCAATAACTTATAGATTCAAAACACTCAAAACACTCTTAAAACCCTGACCAACTTGATGTGGAGAAATGAATTACACTGTAATTTTTATTTGCATTTGTTTGAAGTAGAACATAATAGTTCTTTCAAATGGCCCCAAGAATACTTTGAATTAATGGACTAATAATTTCTTGGAAGGAGATAATACCTACCGCCTCTAGGTCTTCAAACTTAATGTCAGTTTAACTTTCTCCACGTGCTGCCAAAACACTTTTATATTAAGTTTAAGATTTTGTTAATCAGTTGTGTGTTTTTGCTTGTGTTGAAATCCTAAATGTTTGATATTATTTGGATGAAATAACTAGATAATGGAATGAACTTTTCATTTTCCATGTAGTTGTTTTGATGTGGTTTGGCTTTAGCCAGAGATGCCTTTCAAAATACTTAATTGGCATTGAAGTGATTATTTTTCTCATCTTCAAAATTTCCATGCATTTCAAACATTATGCTGCTGGAGTCACATAACTTTATTGGGTAAAATAAATAAAATTTAAATAATACTTTTAAATGTCCCGCTATTTGGCAATATTGTGTAGATCCTGCCCGCCTCACTTATCCTCCCAACTAATTAAAACAGACCCCAGAGTTCATGTTAGTTACCTGTGGTAACCTAACCAGAGCAGACTGAACGTAAAAAGCAAGATAACTGAGGTGTTAACATTGCCCTGTGTATTGGGATAATCCACAGAGGCAATCAACACCTAAACAAGAGAGAAAAAGATGCTAGAAGCTTCATCTCCAAGCCAGTTCCAATATCTTCTCTAATCCGTTACAAGGGACATTCCTGAGATCAATTTCATACTCAACAATATTTCAGGGCTGGCAAACACGTACTATGCTATAAAGCGACGGGGGGATGACATAGTATTTAAGGCTTTGCTTCAAATTCCATTCTCCAAATGACAAATGCATATGAGAAATAAATAAATAAGAACTGTTGACATTTTCTGTTTCTCCTACAGTTACCAAAACTTTTCAGTCAGGAAAGGGTGTAAGTTAAGCTATCGTCTAATGGTTCTCATAAATTCATAAAAGTGTAAGTAAAGAAAATATACTTTTCAAAACTACAGAATTAATATTGATTTCATCTGCCAAGTGATTAAACACAGATAGATTCAGGTGAAAAGAAAGGAGATGGCAAAAGGTCATTCATGTTTTATTACCGATTTCGCACTATTCCAAAATCAATTGTCCATAAAGTATGAAGAGACAATTATAGGAAGAAAAGGAATAATCTTTAGAGCAATAGAAGCCTCAGTGAACTTATCTACCAAATGGGGGTATTGGAATAAATGACTTTTCTGTTATGAACCTCAGTGGATCCAAAACATCTATTTCTTTTTTTACAACACAGAAATGTTGATGGGTCTAGATTTGGTTTATTTTGGGGGAAAAAAAAAAAGAGAGAGAACAGACCTGAGGGGAAAAACACATTTAAATGGTCATGGTCACACCCAAAATATAACAGATATTTAGAGGGACCCAAAGTGGCTTCTCAATTCAAAATAATTACTTTTTATAAAGTGTTTTCTGGATCACATTCTTCATGAAAATAGCCATTTAAGTAAATTTAGAATAAAAAAAGCCCCCAAAATGTGATTTTAATTATAATTACAATGATTTCCATAGTGGACACATTTTACCAACTCATGAGCAAAAGAAGTTATTACTTACTATTTGTCCCCTAGAGTAATTCTCCAACTGCACAAAAGAAATTAAATTCACATCATATTTATCCTTCTTTTCTTTCCAAAATTAGAGGTCATTTATGCATTACTGGGACTGTACAAAAGGTAACATACAAAGGATGGTAATGTATTAAGAAATAAAAGAAATATTTCTTCATAAAAATATATTGCAGTTTTCTTTTTGCATACGAAAGTATTTTAAATGGTATTTAAAAAATCAATAGCCTGCAATATTTTACAAATGTTCTTACAGACACTTTTGAGGCTGTGAACTTCAACCAGAAATATGTAGCATTTACATTGTTCCAGTGAATAACATTCAGATTTTTTTTTTCAAATCACAATGTCAAAAATATTCACAGAGTTTAAAATTTGTCGTAAAGTACAAATAATGTCAAAAGTGATTGGCATATACTACAGCAAAGAGTCTTTTAGATACTATGTGTTTTTTGTTTTTTCCATATGTTTTACATATTTTATTCTAGCATAGATGTTATGTTAAATTTTAATGTCAGTAATCATAGAAAGAAGTGACATTGGTATTTGTGTCTAGCAGACTGAAGACATGGAGTCATATCAAAATAGCAAGCTTAGGAACACGGCTTACTTTTTTTCTTTGGGAATCTTTATGTGACATGTTTAAATAAGCGGGAGTTAATTCTTTATTTGCTTTGTAGATCACATGAGAAATCACTCTTAATGGTTGTAAAAATGTATCAGTCTACACACTACAGAGTATTATTTCTACCTTCCATCAGGCAGTGGAGATATTAAAAGGTAATTTTCTGCACCCTTCCTGGTTATCAGTACTTACCTGACCCGCAGCTTGCCAAGTAAAATTCATGGAATGGATATTGACAGGAATAGCTGGCATTCTCTGTTGTGCTTTTCTGAAATCATGTGTAAAAGGGGCCATTTTCCCTTCGGAAACAATCAAGATATCTTCTTCAAATCCTGGTTTAAAACAAAACAAAACAAAGCAAAACAAAACAAAACCATAAAACTGGGCAGACTTAAAAGAATCCAAACCAGAAAACGCACGCAAAAAGAACACTAAAGAGTTGGTATGGGCCACGTCTATACACAAAGCACCTGTCTAGGTACCCACTAATTTTCCTCGCTATGTGATAAGAACTGTGCCAACAGACACCTGGTTTCAGGAAACGGAGTGGACATACAGTCACCGGGTGCTACTAAACGAGGGGTCCGCCCCAAAACACAGGGTTGTAGAAACTAGCAACAGCATGATCAGAACAACTACATCAGCTGAGGTCTCTGGAGACAGAAGTTCATACGCTTTCAGGTGGAAAAGAGCTGATTAAAAGGTGGAAGGGAGCAACCTTTCTTGGAAATTAAGTTTTAAAAACACACTTAAATGCATGCATCTCCCCTTTAACAGAAGCGCTGGAGAGAGCGGAGACGCAGGTAGGGAAGGCAGCGGGCGCGGGAGCCTTACCTATGAGTACTCTCGCCTGGCGAGCATCGATCCACAGGTACAGGCTCTCCTCCCGCGGCTGCCCGACCTCCGCCCGCAGCACCAGCAGGCACGGGAGGATGCTCCACAGCCGGAGCGCGGCTGCGGGGAAGGCGCTTCTCGGGGCCATGCTCCTCCGGACCTCCCTCCCGGTGGCTCTCGCCGCTCGACCTCCTTCTGCCTCACCTACCCAGCCTGCGGCCGCGAAGTCCTCCCTCAGCCCAAGCTGCGCCCGCTTAGACGGCCGGGCGTGCAGCCCCCTGGCTCCGGTGCGAGAGAGCCCGCGAGAGCCTGCAGGGGAGGAGGGAGGGGAGAGCAGGCGCCGGCGGGGAGGCGAAGGGGGCGCGGGAGGGAGCGGGGACCGCGGAGACGCAGGACTGGCAAAGCAGGAGATGCCAGCACGCACGCCGACGCCAACAGCCCCGGGGTTAAATACAGCCCGAGAGGGAAGAGCGGGAAGGGAGGGCGCGAGCGAGGTGCGAGCGAGGAGTGACGCGGCTCAGTTGGCCGCCGCTGGGGGGCGCTGGGTGGAGGGGGGGCGCGCGCGCGCCGGCGGCGCGAGACCCTCGGAGGCCGCGTCCACGCCGCGGGGCGCGGGTGCGAGCGCGCGCGGAGGGGGCGCGTGGTGTAGGCGGTTGCCAAGCCCGGCGTGGGGAGGGGCCCTTGGGACGTCCCTCGCCTCTGCCGCCTACTTAGCGAGGCGTGGCCTGGGGGGAGCCCGGAGAACTGACACGCCTGGCGTGAGTGAGCGCTGAGGACAGTGATGATAATGCTGATGACGACGACGACAACGACTAACATCCCCATGCCGGTGCCGAGGCAAGGCGCGTATTCCTTCACGTCTCCCTTTCCGCGCCTCTCGTTTCTCTCTGAGCAGCTCAGCGCTGATACTTGGCGTATTCCCATCCGTGTAAAACCCGACCTGCGGTCCTGGGGTACCCTTGATGTCAGGCGCTGGGCTTGGCTCGGCGCGCAGGGCTTCCATTCCGCACAGACAGCGAAGAGGGTGCTTTCACAGCTCGAGGAGGCTCTTCTCCCTGCTCGCCCGGCGGCGCCAGGAAGGGTTCCCCTGGACGCTGGATGACAGGCGTACCTGACGCTGTCGGGGGAGGGAGGGTAGGACCCTTTAATATTTGCTGAGGTTTCCAGAAACTTGGAGGCACACGCGGTGGTACTGAAATCACAGGCGCTTGGGGGCAGGACCAAGGTTCTGGCCTTGTCTATGGGAAGAGTAGTTGGCTGGCAGTGTGGGCTGTAGTCTAACAGGGCCACCCGACCTCAGCAAAAGGGACTTAACTTGCCCCCTGCTTAATCCCTTGGCTATGCAAAGAAAATGGAAGCAAAAGGTAAAAAAAACAAAAACAAAAGCAATACTTAGAAAGATTTCAGACTCAGAAAAAGGTTGTTTACTTCTCTTTGTTCTTTAGCACCCAGATGCTGCAACAAATGTCCAAGGATCAAGTGTCCAGGGTGTGGTGTTTCACTTAGTCTTTTGTAGAGTGGTGGACACCTCAAGAGGGGAAAACAAACAGAAAAAAAACAGAAGAAAAGCCGAATTTGTGCATGCATTAAGTTGAATACCTGTTAGGTCATGAGCAGTTACTAAAAAGAACAGAATATTTCCAATTATGAAGTATTTTCAACTTTACAACTGTTGATCTTTACAAGTAATTAGACAAGATGTCTAATTATGACTGATTTGAACTTACAGCATCAAACTTTTTTTTTTTTTTTAAAGATTTTACTTATTTTTCAGAGACAGAGGGAGAGAGCGCGAGCGAGCACAGGCAGACAGAGAGGCAGGCAGAGGCAGAGGGAGAAGCAGGCTCCCTGCCGAGCAAGGAGCCCGATGTGGGACTCGATCCCAGGACCCTGGGATCATGACCTGAGCCGAAGGCCGCTGCTTAACCAACTGAGCCACCCAGGCGTCCCCAGCATCAAACTTTATAAGTACTTTAAAGTGCTTTCTTGGGGCGCCTGGGTAGCTCAGTGGGTTAAGCCTCTGCCTTCGGCTCAGGTCATGATCTTAGGGTCCTGGGATTGAGCTCGCATAGGTCTCTCTGCTCAGGGGGAGCCTGCTCCCCGCCCCCCCCCCACTTGTGATCTCTCTGTGTCAAATAAATAAAAAAAATAAATAAAAATTAAAGTGCTTTCTTAATTCTCAACTCTTTTAAATAGGTACTGTTATTATTTCCATTTTACTGTTGGGAAGCACGGTTCCCAAAAGCCCAGCAGGTTGCTTGTGTTACCCAGCTGGCACGGGGGCAGAATCAGGGTTCAAACCTAAGCACCCTGATTTAAGAGTCCATTCTTTTAGTCACTACACTTCGTACTGATAAGTAAATCATAATTAGGTCCCAAGCCTCACAGAGATTCTTTCTTTAAAATAAATATATTTACCTCTTTTCAAACATTTTATTAATTTTGAATTCATTTCAGTAACTATTCTTTATATAGTGTATTCACATACATTAGGCAACCTTTAGAGCCCTTCAACATTTCAATGCCAATTGTCTCCCAATTAAAGATAATTTCAAAACACAATAGACATTTACTTTGATTCCCTAAAGTGTGGTCTTAATTGAAACTTTTTTCTCTTAGCCATGCTCAAACCCCTATGGCTCTTGGTGCAAGGACGCCCTCTACAGGCTGTTATAATCAAATACTAAGTAAGAAATAACTCCTAAAATGCACTTTGGGATAGAGAAAAAGAGGGGCTAAATTCTCTCCTCATTCAACTTCCTCTGGGTAAGGTCCCCTCTATTCACTTCTCCTTAGCAGTGGACACTTACAAAAAGTTAGATCAATTATAGTTAGAAAACCATACTATTTTTAAAAATCTTGAACTCTTTGGATTTTAAAGGGAAGGAAAGAACATACGGTATATGCCAGTCAGCTATTTCCAAGAGTAAGAGGGCGTATCTTTTTTGGGAGGGAAGGGCTACCGAAGACCTAATTCAGGCTTGTTTCTCTGTTGTTAAGGAGCAGAGTGGCTTTTTCATTTAGAATGCGGTCATGTTTCCAGTTTCTGTATTAAAGGTAAGAATATTTATTTGCAAATGATAAAAATTTGGAAATAATGTGCCAGGTGGTATTACAAATCAACCTCATTCAGTATGAAAATTCTACCATTTATTGGCTGGCTCAGTGGGTAGAATTTACAGTTGAGAGACCTCCCATTATCTCATCTAGGTGGTCAAGGTCAACATCAACTAGGATAGGTCATACTGATAATATGTGTACCCTTGGTATGTTTTGAGAATGGCACTTTATCTCTGTGGCCTTCTCCTGAAAACCCATAACTTCTGTTTAATAGTGAGAAAAATATCAGAAAAACCAAGCTGAAAAATATCAGAAAAACCAAGGATATTTTGAAAAATACCTGAACGATAATCCTTGAAACTGTCAAGGTCATCAAAAACAAGGAAAATCTGTGAAATTGCTCCAGTCAAAAGGAGACTAAGGACACATGAAAACTAAATGTAATGTGGAATCCCAGATGGGATCCTGGAACAGAAAAAGGATATCAGATAAAATTAAAGAAATCTGAATAAATTAATACTAATGTATCAATATTGGCTCCTTAATTGTAACAATTTACTGTACTAGTATTAGGGGAATGTGGGTATGAGGGTAGACAAGAGCTCTCTAAACTATCTTTGCCATTTTTCTGTAAATCTAAAACTATTCTAAAAAATAAAAGTTTATTTTGAAAAGAAAAGGTGAAGACCTAAGTACATCCCAAAAGATTTGGCTAGCTGACATTGAAAATCAGAAGATTTCTCATAAAATTTGGATTTCTAGCTTCTCCAGACTTTTCCAGGCTTCTCATGACTTCTTCAAGGAAAATTTAGAGATCTGGCAATATTCCTCCCTTACAAGGGGACGTGTGTGAGTGGTGGTGTTGAGTCGTGGCTGCCATTCAAACAGGCCTCCGCTTCTGACAGTTCTAACACTCTTCTGTTGAGCCTGCTTCACCCATTTACTTGACTTGCTGGGCTTCTATAGGATTCTGAGTTTACTACTTTTGGACTAGAGGAGAGGCCATGGGATGGAGGGGGAAGGTGCCTGAGGGGTCTGAAATCAGCACTCATCCTAGAAGCGCTGTTGTGTGGGAACAGGGGCAAAGCCTGCTATAGAGAAGGATCTTGTCAGTACCCAGCCACCCACTTGCCAGGCAAGCGGACTTTCTGCTGCCCACTCTGCCCTGTTGCCTCAACCAGAGCTCCAGGTGTTGGCACTAAGACTGGGGCGTATCAGCTGCATCTTGAGCTGTGTTTGGAGGAGGGGAGCAGGCACACCTGTAGCACCCTGATATGGAAAGGGAACCACAGATAGTAAGTGAATAGAACAAGTGGCCAAGCATTATTTTTATTAGCAGTTCTGTTTAAAAAAAAAGTTTATATGTATATATTTATATCTTTTTATGTCTTTAATATGATGCACAGAAAATGTCTAAAAGGTTACATACTAAACTATTCCCAGGGGTTATTGATAGGGATTGGAAATGGGTCTGGGGCATGATTTTTCACTTGATGCACACATTTTCCGATTTCAAAAAAAATGAGCAAATGCTCTTGTGATTAAAAGCATTTTTAAGCAGGGAGAAAGGTCTTTTCTTCCTAGCTTCAGTCAGTTTCTCCTAAAGTAGGCAGCTGTCACCACCCTGGGCCAACACTTCTTGCTATGCTGCTCGCATACTTTATCACTTCAGAACTGTTCATCACAACACATGACAGCTCATTACTGAGGCACAGCACAGCCTGAGCATTCCTCAGAGTTCCATGCAACACTCTTGCTCTTCTTCCCTCACATAAAAGCATTGCTAAGCAACCCAGCATATCTTGTCTTCCACAAACCATATCCATTATTTCCTGTTCATATAGGCTCTTTCATCTCTGTGACATTTAACAGCTATTATTTTGTTTGTGATCAGGGAAAAGAGGAAAACTATTTTATTGCCCAATATTAGAGGAATGAGAAACAAATTAGAACACTTTCATAGCATGAAATATTATTGAAGCATTAAAATTGATGTTGTGACATAGATATTCAATCACGAAACTGCCATCACAATCAAGATAATGTACATTATCCATCACTCTAAAAGTTTAACCACATCATATACTTTAAATATGTGCCGTTTATTATGTTAACTAAATTTCATTAAATCTGCTTAAAAATTTTTAAATAAATAAAAATAATTGGTGTTTCACCAGGATACAGAAGGCACCAACAATAAGAGAAAAAATTGATAAATTGAACCATATTAAAATTAAGAATTTCTTTTATCAAAAGATAGCATGGAGAGTGAAAAGACAAGCCACAGAGTAGAGAAGATACTTGGATGTATAGGATTCTTATCCAGAATACATACAGAATGTCTGCAAATCCATAAGAAAAAGAAAAAACAATCCAGTAGAAAATGGGCAAAAGAGGGAACAGGTACTTCACAAAAGCACATACTTACATGCCCAATTAACATATGAAAAACAGCCCAACATCACTAGCCATCAGAGAAATGTGAATTAAAACCACAGTGGGAAACCAATTCACACCCCTCAGAATGCTTAAAATGAAAAGAGAAAGACTATGTAAAGTTGATGAGGATATAAACACATTGCTGGGAAAAGTATAAATTGATACAATCATTTTGAACACTTTATTTTTTTTTTTTTTTAGGATTTTTATTTATTTGACAGAGACACAGTGAGAGGAAATACAAGCGGGGGGAGTGGGAAAAGTGGAAGCAGGCTTTCCACTGAGCAGGGAGCCGATGCGGGGATTGATCTCTGGCCGCTGGAATGATACAATCATTTTGGAAAACCATTTGAAAATACTACAAAAGCTCAACTTAGCAATACCACTCCTAGAGATAAGCCTAGCCAAAAAGAAAAAATAAAAAAAATAAAGGAGGGGGTATATATGGGGCATATATGTGTCCAAAGACTGTAACAGCACTATTTATCTTGGTCCCCAAATGGAAATAACTCAAATACCAATTGGCAGTGGAATGAGTTAATAAATTATTATTTGTACATGAAATACTACACAGCAGTGAGAATATACAAATACAATTACACACAGCATGGATGAATCTTGCAGACATCATCTTGTGCTAAATAATCCAAAAGGGTACATACCGGATGATGCCATCTACTAAAAATTCAAAAATAGGAAAAACTAATGCATGATATTAAAAGTCAAGATAGTGAAAAAATTACCTTTGGAAGGTGGTAATGATGGGAAGGGGATATAAAAGGGGCTTTGAGATGCTGATTATATTTTTGTTTCTTGATCCAGATGTTAGATACATGGGAATGTTTATTTGGTGAAAACTCATTAAGTTGCACACTTAACGATTGTGCACTTTTTAATGTATGTTATGTTTTATAAGCTATTAATTAAAAATTGTTATACTATATAAAAAACAATATCACAAAAGATCTAGTAGAACACATAGATAAATGTGTTTATAAGCTTAGAATGGGGAAGACCTTTTTATAAGCAAGATACTTGAAAAGTATAAAAGAAAAGATATACAAATTTGATTTTAAAAAGTATTTTTTTTAAGTATTTTAAATAGTTATGTCAAGGTTCCTGAGTTTTCTTTCCCCTGGACAACCGAACATGGTACATTTTCTTTCCACTCATGGGAATAATCAAAATCAAACAATGCCAGATTGTGTGACTGGCTTCCTTCAGGTAAAATACCAAATAGCATTTGTACTAACCTTGAAAAATACTCACTTGTGAATTTTTATTTTTTTTTAAGATTTTATTTATTTAGGAGAGAAAGTAAGCAAGAGAAAAAAGCATTAGTAGGGGGAAGGGCAAAAAGGAGGGGTAGAGGGAGAGGGAAAAGCGGACTCCCCTGCCGAGCAGGGAGCCCAATGCGGAGCTCGATCCCAGAACCCTGGGATCATGACAGGAACCAAAGGCAGACACTTAATGCAGCCGTCTACGAAGGCAGCCGTCTAAATGCCCACTTGTGGATTTTTAAAAAGACACGTCTAAAATTTCAAAGGAGATTAGCTAATTGTAAATGTAAACCCTGTTGAGGGAATAAAAACTGGGCATAGTTATCACAAAACTAAAAGTTATTTTTGGGTAGACAATTCTCAATTTTGTCACTTTCGAGTTGACCAGGATCTCAGAGCCTATTCAAAACTAAACACACTCAGAACTGGGATTAATCAAAATGGTAATTTATTACCCTCTAGTATGTGGGATATATTTCTGGAGTCTAGAATACAAAAGTTAATGGTTTAAGATGTCCCTTTCCTAGCATGAATCTACCTGAAAAACTCTACTGGCAATCAATAGGTTGGTGAATGTTGATGTCAATGTTGAAAGTACTGGATGGTATGAGAGATACTTTATCTTGGGCAGTGAATCTCAACTGTTACCCAGTAGGAGGTATTTTAGAAATTTGTGGGGGTATTTCTGGTTGTTACAATGACTGTTGGGTACCTTGGGCTCCTAGTGGGTTTAGGCCAGGGACAGTGCATTTTCTGTTATGCATGAGACAGGGGCACATATGAATTGTGCCACAGTCTACACATCTTTGAATTACCCCACTGGAGATTCATGTAGACGAAAACCTTCTAAGTATGAATATAATATCATGAAAACCTTTATAATTATCTGAAGCTAGGAATCTAGTTCTACTTTACATATAAACATACAGTTTTGTTTTGTTTTGTTTTTAAGAAGGCTCCACACAGGACTTGACCTCACAACCTTGACATTGAGACCTGAGTTGATATGAAGAGTCAGACACTTAACCAACTGAGCCCCACAGGCACCCCTACATATAAAGACACAGTTTTAAATACACAATGAATTTTCCAAAAATGCAACCATTAGGAACAGTGACATTCTGTGAAAAGTAAGATTGTGCTTTGTTTTGTTTGGATCTTTATCAAGAATTATTCACATTTTGGAAAAATCACATCACATCTCTGCTTTTTTCATTCTCCTGTACTTTGTATACATAATAGCTTCTGATTTTCTTACCTCCCATAAAACCAAACTCTTTCATAAAGTAGATGCAAGCATCTGATTACTTTACTAGGTCTAGAATAGTTGTGCTCAACTATTTCCATTTTAAATTCATGTTATGTTAGAATTAATTTTTTTGCTTTGTTCATATATGTTAGAACATTATATTTATTATTTGGAATTATATGTGTCAGAGTAGATAATATTATCTTGTATTCTATTTGAGGATAATAAGGGGGAAGTAACAGAATATCTATTATAAAAAGGCAGCTCTGTGTCAGTTTATAAAGACTATCTACTGTGTGATCTCGTTTATGTGACATTCTAGAAGATCACTATAAACAGCAAACACGTCAATGGTTGCCAGACTCTAGGGGTTCCCAGGAAGGCTTAAAGACAAAGACAAAGGGGATACATGAAGGAATTTATTTTGAGGGGCAATGGTAACTATTCAGAATCTTTTTTTTTTTTTTCTTTTGAGAGAGAGAGAGCAAGAGAGAGAGAGAACCACTCACATTCCTAGAGCCCTTGGTGCAGGGTAGGTGCAGAGGGAGATGGAGAGAGAGAATTTCAAGCAGGATTCATGTCCAATGTGGAGCCCAAGGCAGGGCTCAACCTCAGGATGCTGAGATCATGACCAGAGCTGAAATTAAGAGTCAGATGCTTAACTGACTGAGCCACCAGACCTCCCAACTATCCTGAATCTTGACTGTGGTAATGATTACATGGCTGTTTGTGTTTGTCAAATTTATAGAAATGTATGCCCCCAGAAGTGAGTTTTGCTATATGTAAATTGTAAAATGTTTAAAAATGGGGAGGGGGGAGAAGAAAACACAAATAAAACACAGAAAATAAAACAATCAAAATGGTAACATTGATTTCCAGTGTTGACAATGATTGAAATAAGCCACAGAAATCCCTGATGACATTCATGCCTTCAAAGTACAGTTCCTACCTCTTGTGAGTGAGCTGTTCCTTCACATTCTCATTCTCAGATATGTGGAGAGAAAAAAATTCTTTTTTATAGTATTCATGGCAATGCACAAATTGCATCTCAACCAAAGCCTGCAAGTTATTGGCAGTTAAGATTAAAACCTAAACACTTTAGTGGTACCTGGGTGGCTCAGTGGGTTAAAGCCTCTGCCTTCGGCTCAGGTCATGATCTCAGGGTCCTGCAATCGAGCCCCATATCAGGCTCTCTGATCAGCAGGAAGCCTGCTTCCTCCCTCTCTCTCTGCCTACTTCTCTGCCTACTTGTGATCTCTGTCTGTCAACTAAATAAATAAAATCTTTAAAAAACAAAACAAAACAAAAACTTAGCCACTTTATTCTGGTGACCATTTACTACACCACATCGCCTCAGTAGCATAAAGTTAAAAAGGAAGAATACTGTGAATGCTTAAGCTTTTCCATTCATAGCCAGAATTATACCTCTAAAGTAAAATAAAATATCAGTATTTACATTATACTACCACCTGACTTTACTAAGAAAGCAAAAATAAAATAAATTATTTTCTTAATAACATCACCACTTACATTCCTAGAAGAAAAGTGTACTGTAATGTCACTCCTGTTGACAGAAAATACAAGTCTCTTGTGTTTTTTATAAGGTGTTTACAATAGGTCAGTGTTTTGGCTAGGGTGTTAAAGGTTTTTTTGCCGTTTATAGTATTTATTCTGCAGCCTTCTGAAACTGCTTGGGGAAATTTTAACATGTAGAAATGTTTAGCTCACTTATTGTATATGATTAAAATGGTCAAGGGAGGAACATTACCTAATAAATGTCTTAATTTGGATTATATCCAAATAATAGTGTCAAAATGATGGATTATTAGCTCGTCAAAAAGTTTCTTGCCTACCATCTATTCAACCAATTAAGCTACATGAATCAGTAACAAGAATATAATAACATTTAATCATTAATTGATGCCTTTTCTAAGACTCTGTCATTCAAATTCAGTATGATTGCTTTAAAGAAGAAGAACCAAATAATTGTCACTTAATAAATTTACTTCATGATAACACTGGAATTGACTGTGAATTCAGATGATTCAAAAATTTTAAAAATGTACTTTATCGACTGTAAACTGAACCACGGATTTAAAGGCAAGACAAAGTTATTGGTGTCCACACTGTACGTGCTACCATCTGTGACACATAATCAACCTTCAAGTGATACTACCATTTCATTCACTCATGATTAGATTTGCAATTATCCCCCCCACCATCAGTTTATTTATTTATTAACATATGCTGTATTATTTGTTTCAGGGTACAGGTCTGTGATTCATCAGTCTTACAGAATTCACAGCACTCATCATAGCACGTACCCTCCCCAATGCCCATCACCCAACCACCCCATCCCTCCAACCTCCCTCCACTCTAGCAACCCTCAGTTTCCTGAGGTTGAGAGTCTCTTATGGTTTGTCTCCCTCTCTGGTTTTGTGTTGTTTCATTTTTCCCTCCCTTCCCCTATGATCCTCTTCTTGTTTCTCAAATTCCTCATATCAGTGAGATCATGTAATTGTCTTTCTCTGATTGACTTATTTTGCTTAGCATAATAGCCTCTAGTTCTATCCACAGCATTGCAAATGGCAAGATTTCAGGGTTTGGTTTGTTTTTTTGATGGCTGAGATATATATATAGATATCTGTATATATATCACATCTTCTTTATCCATTCATCTGTTGTTGGATGTCTAGGCTCTTTTCATAGTTTGGCTATTGTCCTCCACCATCAGTTTAAAGTTGGTAGTTTTTAGAACATATCTAGGAGGGATGGAAATGGAGGTAGAAGAATAGATGAAATAAAAGTGGCTTTGAGTAGATAGGAATTGAAACAGAAACTTCCTCTGCAAGCTACAATGGTGTAACTCATACTGGATTGATCCTCCCAGTGCATATAAGTAGAAAACTGGACAAAATCAAGAAATATCTGTTTTAAGATATTGAACAACAGGAAGTGCAAGTACAAAAACCCTTAAAAAAGGAAACAAATTAAGGCTAAGTTTAAATTTAAAGTTGAAGTTAAATTTAACTGAAGCTCAGTGATCAATCTGGGTTTTTTATGAAGGCACTTTCATGACTATGGAGCAGGGAAAGGAAATCTAAGTAAAGCTAGAAAGTTCTAAAAAAGCAGATATTGGGGTCACTGAAGCCGATGGGATTTGTGAAGCAAAGGGCTTAGAAGAGAGAATATATGTGTGTGTATATATATGTAGGTATATATATATATATATTAGAAGTACTACCTGAAGGTTAACCATGGCCACAGATGTTAGGATGTGCAGTGTGGGCATCAATACATTCATCTTGCGTTCATCTCCATGGTTCAGCTTACAGCCAATAAAATACATTTTTAAAAAATTTTTAAAATCATTTGAATTCACACTCAGTTGCAATGTTCAGATATATGTGTATCTTCATAGGAGTCCCCGGAATCTGTTGTGAATACGAAACTGAAATTTCATGGGGGACAATTATTTTATAAGGCTGATTATAAGGGAGTTCAGCTATAAGCTGAAATATTTCCAGAGCTCACCCAGAGTAAGAAGATATTTGAATTCCAACCACAAAAATGAAGAGACCTCACTGAAAACCTGAAGCACTTGGTAGAGAAGGATATTCCTTTAATGATTGGGTTAAACTAGCTCTAAAGAGTACATTAGATTCACCCTAACAAAGCTAAAAAACAGGATTCAAAAGGCTAAAGCTAATCTATAAGTAAGTCAACTCCCTTCAAAACACTATCTTACACTCTTCAAAGAAAAATATAAAAATCTGGCATTCAAAACCTAGAATTTATAATGCCCAGCATCTAATAAAAATTTACTAGGCGTGTGAAGAAGGAAGAAAAGGTAATACACAAACTATAAGGCAAATGAGTCAAAAGAAAAAGACCAAGAAATGACAGAATTGATGGAAATCATGGATAAAAACTTTCATGCACCTATTTTAAATATGCTCAAACATTCAAAGAAAAACATGAATATAATGAAGAGATAGATGGGAGTTATAAAAAGGATACAATTGAAACTTGCATACTTGCACACATAAAGAATCTGAAATAAAAAATTAACTAAATGGACTTATGAGCAGATAGTTTATTATAGAAGAAAAGATGAGTAAACTTGAAGACAGAATTAGAAACTGAAACATTGAGAAGAAAAAAAAAATCTGAAAAAATATAGCCTCATTGATTTGTGAAACAGTATTAAGCAGACTTACATATATGTAACTGGAGTTCCAAACAGAGGGAGGAAGAGGAGGAGAAAACAATATTTGAAAAAAGAATGTTTGAAATATTTCCAAACTAGATGAAAACTATAAACTCATAGATCCAAGAGCCTCAACAAGCCCCAGGCAAGATAAACACAAAGAAAACTACACCAAAGCACCATCTCAATCAAATTGCTGAAAACAGGTGATAAAGAGAAAAATCTTTAAAGCAGGCAGAGAGTAAAGAATACATTATTTACATAGGAATAAGCTTAAGACTTTTCTTTAGGAGCAATTCAAGCTAGAAAAAATGGATTTTACAGTGTCAAAAGAAAAAAAATTACAATATAGAATTCTATATTGATTGAAAACATCTTTCAATAACTTAAAATGAAATGAAAACTTTTTAAACAAAATCTGAATAATTTGTCACTAGAAGATGTGCATTATAAAAAAATATGAGAGGGGCGCCTGGGTGGCTCAGTGGTAAAAGCCTCTGCCTTCAGCTCAGGTCATGATCTCAGGGTCCTGGGATTGAGTCCCGCATCAGGCTCTCTGCTCAGGGGGTAGCCTGCTTTCCCTCTCTCTCTCTGCCTGCCTCTCTGCCTACTTGTGATCTCTGTCTGTTAAATAAATAAATAAAATCTTTAAAAATAAATAAATAAATAAATAATAAAAAATATGAGAGGAAGATTATACCAGATGAAAATCAGAAGCACTAAATATATGGATAAATATAAAATAATCTTATCTCTTTTTAAATTCTCCTTAAAAACAATTCACTCTTTAAAGCCAAAATAACAATGCATGGTGAAGTTTATAATATGTAAAAGTAAAACATATCACAGAAATAGCATAAAGAATAAGAGGGAGGAAACAGAAGTATGTATGAAAGGTTCTTCATTATATGTAAATTGGTAAAATGCTATTTGAAAGTAGACTGTGGTAAGTTGAAGAAGAATGTTGTAAAACCTAGAAAAAAACACTAAAACATAAAATAAAGAGGTATACTTATTAAACTAATAATTGGGATAAAGTAGAATACTAAAAAGTAATCTAAAAGAGAAGAAAAAGATTCTGGAATTAATAGTGTCTAAATATTTTATTTAAATAGCAGAGATTGGGGGTGCCTGGGTGGTTTAGTCATTGAGCATCTGCCTTTGGCTCAGGTCATGATCCCCCCAAGTCCTGGGATCAAGCCCCACATCTGGCTCTATGCTCACTGGGAAGCCTGTGTCTCCCTTCCCACTCCCCCTGCTTGTGTTCCCTCTCTTGCTGTCTCTCTGTCAAATAAATAAACAAAATCTTAAAAAAAAAAATAGAGATTGTAAGATTGAATTTAAAGAAGGAAGACTCAGAAAAGCCACCAACCCCCCCCCCAAAAAAAGTTTAAATATGAAGACTCAGGGAGGTTAAAAGTAAAAAGATGGATAAAAATACATACCAAGGAAACACTGTTCATAAGAAAGATGGAGAGGCTTTATTAATATCAGAGAAAATTGACTTTAGGACAAAAAATATTAGGAGAGATAACTGTTGAAACTGGGTGGTAGATATATGACAGTCCATTATACTATTATCTCTACTTATGTATGTGCTTGACATTTTTAATAACAAAACATTAAAAGTTGAAAAAGGAGAAATATGTTAAAACAAACATTTTTTCCATGTAGATTAAATATACCCATCATTTATTTCAGTTACCCTTTTGAAACAAAAATAGCTTTTGCTGTGAATTTGCATTATTTGCCTCATGCTAAACAGATCTTCTCTTTTCTTTTTCTATTATTCTAATTTCTCTTATAATGATTATAATACTACATTTTTGGAATAATGATACCTAGCAGTATTATGAAAGGTTAATAATTCCCCTGATGAAAGTGGATATTAGGTTCTGGAAAGCTGTGAGTGGATTTCAGTTTTATAGGGTTCCCAGAGTTACTGTATATTTGAAACATTGTACTGCCCTTCAAATTTATAGCTAGTTTTTCCAAATACTCCAGAACAAAAAAGAATGTTTTCATTATGAACAGGATATTTTTCTTCTCTTTTCTTTCTTCTTTTTTTTTTTTTCAAAAAGGGAAGCAATCTGAAAACTGTTGGATTGAAATGTCATGTATTTTACATGATAACAAAACATTTCACAAAAGAATGACTACAAATGGCATGATCCCAGTATAGAAAATATGATGTCATTTAACTTCCATCTTCTCTGTTATTTACCACCCATTTAAGACTTTCATACAGTTTATCACAGATAGGTTTTATTTCCTATCCATACAAGGTTTTGTAGATAATTCATATTATCTCATCACTATTCTCATCTTTAGAAGTCAGAAAAACATGTCTATGCATATTCTTCTCTAATTCACTAGATAACATTCAATAAATTTCCATTGGACACTGAAAGATAATATTAAACAGAATTTTACCAGCTATACCACCTTAAACATATAGCATTTTTTTGGTTATAATCTTAATATCCTATATTTTTATGAAACCACACAAAACCTTACACGTGGTAAGACACGAATGTTTATTTGGCAACTATTATAAAAGCCAGCTATCTTCATGAACACTAAGATAGTTTTGTTTGTTTTATTTTATAAGTAAAATTTATGACTATAAATTTGTGATGATGCCAAGAGAGATTTTATTTTAGCCCTATATCTGATATGTCATTTGTGAATATTTTCTCCCATTCTGTCAGTGTCTTTTGGTTTTGTTGACTATTTTTTTTGCTGTGCAAAAGCTTTTTATCTTGATGAAGTCCCAATAGTTCATTTTTGCCCTTGCTTCCCTTGCCTTTGGTGATGTTCCTAGGAAGAAGTTGTTGCAGTTGAGGTTGAAGAGGTAGCTGTGTTCTCCTCAAGCTGTGTTCATTCTTCTGTGTCAGGCTCTCCAATTTTTCCATTGCTGGGTCTTTGTTCCCCACTTATACAATTACTCATGAGTACAGACATATCAGACTTCAGAGAAGTCTTGGGGAAGGAAAGGAGATTTACATCACAGAAATGCAAAGGTAGATATAAATATTGGATACCCCTTTCCCTAAAAGCTCTTTGTTTGTTCTCCCTATATTTCCCCCTGGCTAGTTTTCTCCATAGGCCCCAGGCTCCTGCCATGTTCTCTTATTCATTTTTCCTCTCTTCTCTTTCCCATATTCTTTCTTATCCCTAGTTTTTATTTATTTCTCCAAGCACAGCTTTGCTAAAATTTCCCCTTTCAATAAGTGCTCTTAGTTCCTATTTGCACTTCCAACTCATTAAGATAATTTCCTAGACAAAATCAGCTCATCCCACTGTAGGAACAACCATGGTGCCAGCTATAGAAATCAGGATTCTCTATTAAAAAAAAAAAATTTTTTTTTTACAATGAAGTGAAAGAAAGAGGTTCAGTGATTTGCCCCAGACAAAATATCTAGTCATTAGAATTCAAGCATAGATCATCTGAAATACCTGTGTTTCTTAATGTGTTGATGATATAAGAATCCTCAGTTAGGCCGAGATTGGTGTTGACATTTCACAGAGGAAGACACTTCACGAGCTCACAGGAGTGGTGCCTTGTTCACCCTTGCTTATGTGTGCAGATCTGTCCAGGACTCCGGTCTTTCTGTTATAGAAATTAAATACCTTATATTGAGAAACTTGTTAAGTTTAGTGTATATAATTACTTAATATAACTAATCTAACCAATATTCTATTTTGAGGAACTGTAAGTTTAGGGAGATCTATAATTACAGCCAACAACTCTATGGCATTTACAAGGGACAGGCGCTCTTCTATGCATTTTATATATGTTAGAGCCCATAACTCATATAATCTTTGTGATGACCCCAATAATAATAATTATTATTATTATCTCCCCTTTATAGTCAAGGTCACACAGCTAGTAATTGCAAACCAAGTAGCCTGGCTCCAAAGTACTTACTTTTAATCACTTTACAATATAAGGAAACCATCCCTACTCTACATTCTGACTTTGCCCACACATTTTAGGATTGACTGTATGTCAAGCTATTCTAAGTGCTTTACATATGTTGTCCCATTTAAACCTTACAATGTCCTGGTGAGATGTGTACTCTCATTCATGTTTTGCAGATATAGAAACCTAAGCTCATAAAAATTAGATTACTCATATAAGGTCATGGAACAAATAAGTGGTCGAGCCAAGACTTGAACCCATGTCTCACTCACTATACCATATTCTTTTTTAGAATGTATTGTACATATATAAATACATATACAATACAGTTAGCTTATATGGTAAGAAAAAGGACAAACACATGAACTTCTGATTTTAATTAATTAATTAATGTATAATGTATTATTATATGTTAATATGATATGTAATATGTATTAACATATAATGTAGTATTTATTTCAGGGGTACAGGTCTGTGATTCAAAGTCTTACACAAGTCACAGCACTCACCATAGCACATACCCTCCCCAGTGTTCATCACCCAGGCACCCCATCCCTCTGAACCCCCTCCAGCAACCTGGCAGTTTTTTTCCTAAGATTAAGAGTCTCTTGGTTTGTCTTCCTCTCTGGTTTCATCTTATTTCATTTTTCCATCCCTTCCCCTATGATCCTCTGTCTTGCTTCTCAAATTCCTCATATCAATGAGATCATATGATACTTGTCTTTCTCTGATTGACTTATTTCACTTAGCATAATACCTTCTAGTTCCATCCATGTCATTGTAAATGGCAAGATTTCAGGGTTTTTTGATGGCTGCATAGGATTCCATTATATATATATCATATATATATATGATATATATATGTCATATATATATATATGACTTCTTATTTATCCATTCATCTGTTGATGGACATCTAGGCTCTTTCCATAGGTTGGCTATTGTGGACATTGCTGTTATAAACATTGGTGTTGCATGTGCCCCTTCGGATCACTACATTTGTATCTTTGGGGTCAATACCCAGTGGTGCAATTGCTGGGTCATAGGGTAGCTCTATTTTTAGCTTTTTGAGGACACTCCATACTGTTTTCTGGAGTAGCTGCATCAGCTCACATTGCACCAACAGTGTAGGAGGGTTCTCCTTTCTCCACATCCTCACCAACACCTTTCATTTCCTGAATTATTAATTTTATCCATTCTGACTGCTGTGAGGTGGTATCTCACTGTGGTTTTGACTTGTATCTCCCTGATGCTGAGTGATGTTGAGGACTTTTGCACATGTCTGTTGGTCATTTGGATGTCTTCTTTGCAGAACTATTTGTTCATGTCTTCTGCCCATTTCTCATTTCATTTGTTCTCTGGGTGTTGAGTTTGATAAGTTCTTTATAGATTTTGGATACTAGCCCTATATCTGATATGTCATTTGTGAATATTTTCTCCCATTCTGTCAGTGTCTTTTGGTTTTGTTGACTATTTTTTTTGCTGTGCAAAAGCTTTTTATCTTGATGAAGTCCCAATAGTTCATTTTCGCCCTTGCTTCCCTTGCCTTTGGTGATGTTCCTAGGAAGAAGTTGTTGCAGTTGAGGTTGAAGAGGTAGCTGTGTTCTCCTCAAGCTGTGTTCATTCTTCTGTGTCAGGCTCTCCAATTTTTCCAACAGCATTTTTTGAAGAGACTTTTTTCCATTGGACATTCTTTCCTGTTTGGTTGAAGATTAGTGGACCATAGAGTTGAAAGTCCATTTCTGGGCTCTCTATTCTCTTCCATTGATCTATGTGCTTGTTTTGTGCCAGTACCATAGTGTCTTGATGCTTCCAGCTTTGTAACAGAGCTTGAAGTCCAGAATTGTGAGGCCACCAGCTTTGTTGCTCTTTTTCAACATTTCTCTGGCTATTTGGGGTCTCTTCTGGTTCCATATAAATTTTAAGATTATTTGTTCCATTTCTTTGAAGAGAGTTGATGGTGTTTTGATAGGGATTGCATGAAACGTGTAGATTGCCTTAGGTAGCATAGACATTTGCACAATATTTGTTCATCCAATCCATGAGCATGGAAAGTTTTTCCATTTCTTTGTGTCTTCCTCTATTTCTTTCATGAGTGCTTCGTGGTTTTCTGAGTACAGATTCTTTGCCTTTTTGGTTAGGTTTATTCCTAGGTATCTTATGGTTTTGGGTGCAATTGTAAATGGGATTGACTCCTTAATTTCTCTTTCTTCTGTCTTGTTGTTGGTGTATAGAAATGCAACTGATTTCTGTGCATTGATTTGATACCCTGACACTTCATTGAATTTCTGTATGAGTTCTAGCTATTTTGGGGTGGAGTCTTTTGTGTTTTCCACATAAAGTACTGTATCATCTGCAGAGAGTGAGAGTTGACTTCTTCTTTGCTGATTCAGATGCCTTTTATTTCTTTTTGTTTTCTGATTGCTGAGACTAGGACTTCTAGTATTACGTTGAATACCAGTGGTGATAATGGACAGCCCTGCTGTGTTCTTGACCTTAGGGGGAAAGCTCTCAGTTTTTCCCCATTGAGAATGATATTTGCTGTTGGTTTTTCATAGATAGTTTTTATGATACTGAGGTATGTACCCTCTGTCCCTACACTGTAGAAAGATTTGATCAAGAAAGGATGCTGCACTTTGTCAAATCCTTTTTCTGCATCTATTGAGAGTGTCATATCATTCTTGTTCTTTCTTTTATTAATGTATTGTATCACATTGATTGTTTTATTTGTAGATGTTGAACCAACCTTGCATCTTGGGAATAAATCCTACTTGGTCATGGCGAATAATCCTTTTAATACACCATTGGATCCTATTGGCTAGTATCTTGGTGAGAATTTTTGCATCCATGTTCATCAGGGATATGGGTTTGTAATTCTCTTTTTTGATGGGGTCTTTGTTTGGTTTTGGGATCAAGGTAATGCTGGCCTCATAAAATGAGTCTGGTTTTCCTTCCATTTCTATTTTTTGGAACAGTTTCAGGAGAATAGGTATTAATTCTTCTTTAAATGTTTGGTTGAATTCCCCTGGGAAGCCATCTGGCCCTGGGCTCTTGTTTGTTCGGAGATTTTTGATTACTGCTTCAATTTCCTTACTGGTTATTGGTCCGTGAGGTTTTCTATTTCTTTCTGGTCAGTTTTGAAAGTTTATGTTTCTAGGAATGCATCCATTTCTTCCAGATTGTCAAATTTGTTGGCATATAGTTGCTCATAGTATGTTCTTATAAATGTATTTCCTTCATGTTGGTTGTATTCTCTCCTCTTTCATTCATGATTTTATTAATTTGGGTCCTTTTCTTTTTCATAAGACTGGTCAGGGGTTTATCAATCGTATTAATTCTTTCAAAGAACCAGCTACTAGTTTTGCTGATCTGTTCTACTGTTCTTTTGGTCTCTATTTCATTGATTTCTGCTCTGATCTTTATTATCTCTTCTCCTGCTCAGTTTAGGCTTTATTTGCTGTTCTTTCTCCAGCTCTTTTAGGTGTGGGGCAAGGTTGTGTATTTGAGACCTTTTTTATTTCTTGAGAAAGGCTTGTGTTGCTATATACTTCCCTTTTAGGACCACCTTTGCTGCATCCCAAAGATTTTGAATAGTTGTGTTTTTATTTTCATTTGTTTCCATGAATTTTTTCAATTCTTCTTTAATTTCCTCGTTGACCCATTCATTCTTTAGTAGGATGCTCTTTAACCTCCATGTATTTGAGTGTTTTCTGACTTCCCCCTTGTGATTGAGTTCAAGCTTCAAAGCACTGTGGTCTGAAAATATGCAGAGAATGATCCCAATCTTTTGGTACCAGTTGAGACCTGATTCGTGACCCAGGTTGTGATCTATTCTGGAGAATGTTCCATGTGCACTAGAGAAGAATGTGTATTCTATTGCTTTGGGATAGAATGTTCTGAAATTTATGATGTCCATCTGGTCCTTTCTTTCCTTGTTTATATTTTGCTTAGATGATCTGTCCAGTTCATTGAGGGAGGTGTTAAAATCCCCTACTATTATTGTATTGTTGTCAATGTGTTTCTTTGATTTTGTCATTAATTTTATATATGGTTTTATATATGGTTTATATATATATAATATATATACTTTATATATATATATTATACATATATTTTATGTATGGTTTATATACTTGGCTGCTCCCACGTTAGGGGCATAGATATTTAAAATTGTTAGATCTTCTTGTTGGACAGACCCTTTTAGTATGATATAGTGTCCTTCCTCATCTCTTATTATAGTCTTTGGTTAAAAATCTAATTTGTCTGATATAAGGATTGCCACCCCAGCTTTCTTTTGATGTCCATTAGCATGGTCTTCCACCCCTTCACTTTAAATCTGGAGGTGTCTTTGGGTCTAAAATGAGTCTCTTGCAAGCACCATATTAATGGGTCTTTTTTTTTTTTTTAAATCCATTCTGATGCCCTGTGTGTTTTGATTGGGGGCATTTAGCCATTTACATTCAGGGTAACTATTGAAAGATATGAATTTAGTGCCATTGTGTTGCCTGTAAGGTTACTGTTACTGTATATTGTCTCTGTTCCTTTCTAGTCTACTACTTTTAGGTTCTTTCTTTGCTTAGAGGACCCCTTTCAATATTTCCTGTAGGGCTGGTTTGGTGTTTGCATATTCTTTAGTTTCTGTTTGTCCTGGAAGCTTTTTATCTCTTCTTCTATTTTCAGTGACAGCCTGGCTGGATATAGTATTCTTGGCTGCATATTTTTCTTCCTTAGTTCTCTGAAGATATCATGCCAGTCCTTTCCTGCCTGCCACGTCTCTTTGGATAAGTCTGCTGCCAGTCTAATATTTCTACTATTGTAGGTTGCTGAACTCTTGCCCCCAAGCTTTCAGGATTTACGCTTTGTCTCTGACCCTTGAAAGTTTTATTATTAGATGACAAGGTGTTAACATATTTTTGTTGATTTGGGCGGTAGGGCTCTCTGTACCTCCTATATTTTGATACCTGTTTCCTTCCCCAAATTAGGATAGTTCTTTGTTATAATTTCCTCTAATATACCTTCTGCTCTCCTCTCTCTTCCTTCTTCTTCTGGGATCTCAGTTATTTAATACTGTTTCATCTTATGGTATCACTTACTCTCAAATTCTCCCCTCATGATCCAGTAGTTGTTTATCTTTCTTTTTCTCAGCTTCTTTTTTAATTCTCCATCCTTTTGTCTTCTATATCATTAATTCTCTCTTCTGCCTCATTTATCCTAGCAGTAAGAACCTCCATTATTTATTGTACCTCATTAATAGCCTTTTTTATTTCAACTTGGTTAGATTTTAGTTCTTTTATTTCTTCAGAAAGGGATTCTCTATTATCTTCTATGTTTTCTCAAGCCCAGCTAGTATCTTTATAATCATCATTCTGAACTCTAGTTCTGACATCTTACTATTGTCCGTATGAATTAGGTCTCTGCAATTGGTACTGCGGTACTGCCTCTTGTTCTTTTTTTTTTTTTTTTTTTGAGGTGAGTTTTTCTGCTTTGTCATTTTTTCCAGAGAAGAATAGATGAATGAGAAAACAAAATGCTAAATGGATAACAACAACCCCAGAAAAATATACACTAAATGAATTGGAAGAGATCCACAACAGGGGGTGGGGAGGGAAAGAAGGGGAAAAAAAAAAAGAATATGATCAGGCTGCTTAATAGAACAGAGCCACACACTGGATTTTGGGTGTATTTTGGTCTGTTAGAAGAAACTGCCTCCCAAAATTTTAAAGAAAGAAAAACATTAATATATACAAAAATAAGGGTAAATACAATTAAGGGATGGAATATGACTATAAAGATGAAAATTTAAAAAAGACTTTTAAAAAGGAATTGATAAGCAGTTGGTTGGAAAAAGAAAGAAAAAAAATTTTTTAAAAGGGAGAGAATGTGATCAAGTGGGAGACTAGATTTAGGGTATATATTGGTCTGTTAGAAGAAAAAACTATATCCCAAAGTTTTAAAGAAAGAATAACTTATATATATACAAAAAATTGGGTTAAATACAATGAAGGGATAGAATATGACTATAAAAATGAAAATTAAAAAAGATTTTTAAAAAATGTATTCATAAGATGTTGGTTAAACTAGGAAAGAGGAAATTTTTTTTAAAAAAAAGAGGAAAAAGAAAAAAAAAGAAAGAAAAATTAAAAATTTAACTTTGAAAGACTAAACAATCAAGGGGGAAAATGTCATGAATTCTATGTGCTGCAATCCCCTAGCTCTGGAGTTCCACAGTTCTCATTGCTTGGTGAACTAGGTCTTGGCTGGATGTTCTTACTGATCTCATTGCAGTGATTCCAAATGTATTTGCCTGAGGAGGAATTGCACCAGACTTGCGAGGGGCCAGGCTAAGTAATGTTCTCAGGTTTGCTCTCAGGAGCTTTAGTTCCTGCAGGCCTTCCATACAGCTTTGGAGTCTGGGAATGAAAGTGGCAACTTCCTAATCTCTGGCCCCATAGGAGCTGAGAGCTAAGGGCCCCACTCCTCAATGTGTCCTCAGAGAAAAGCAGTCAATCCCTCCTGTCTCCCTGGTCTCTGGCCATACTCCAAGCCCACTGACTAGTGACTGAGCATTTGTATCTCTGGCGCATAGTCCTGTTTGATTCCAGTCCCAGCTGATTCCTGCCATGCACTCCTTCTCCGTTCCTCCCAGAGGAAGAAGAACAAGTTCTCCGGATCCTTGTTCAAAGAGCAGTGCCCCAACTGTGCCGGAAATTATGTTTTAAGGTAACCCTGAGCTGAGAGCCCTCTGCTTGGCTCTGTCTCTGTAGCTAGCTTTTCTGTTCCAATATCTGGCATCTTCGCCACACTCAAACACCCCCAATCTTTCTGTTACCCCAAGGAACCTGAGACCATGCTGTCCCCATGAGGATTCCACCCCTCAACTCCCACACCCCATCTCCCACTTAGCCACTGGAACCAGGGCCCTCAGTGTAGCAGACTTTTAAAAGTTCTGATTTTGTGCTTCACTGCTCTATCACTTGCCCAGAGAGGCCTGATGGAGGCTCCCTCTCCCCTCTGTCTATCTTCCCGTATATTGCCTCGGATTCACTTCTCTGCATGTCCTACCTTCCAGTAAGTGGTCACTTTTCTGTTCCTAAAATTGCTGTTATTCTTCTCTTTGATGTCATGTTGAGTTTGTAGGTGTTCAGAATAGTTTGATAATTATCTAGCTGAAATCATGGGACTAGACAAAATTTAGGTCTCCTACTTCTCTGCCATCTTGCTTCTCCCTGATTTTATTTTTCATTGAGATTCTTTCCCTCTGCCCTCACACCACCCACCTCCCTCCTGACCCCCCCCCCCACTCAGGCTCTCTCAATAAATTAATAAAAAAATAAAACCTTTAAACATAAAAGAAAGAGAATGATTAAGTGGTCCTTGAACAAAAGGTATTGTCAACCTCAAAGGATGCCTGGAAAATACTTACTCTCTTGAAGGAGAGTAAGGACAATGTACCTGGTGGATTTCTACATTAGACGGTACTGAACAGGAGGCTAGGATAGTGTGGTAGGCACTGTGGTTGACAGAGTAATGACCCCCAAAGATGTCCATGTTCTACTCCTCAGAATCTATGGATATATTGCCTTATATGGCAGAAAGGGACTTTGTAGATATGATTAAGTTAAGGACCTTGAGATGGTGAGATTACCCCAGATTATCCAGGTGGGCCCAGTATGATCAATTTGTTATAGCAGTGATAGGAAACTGATACAGAAGCCAAGTTACCAATCATCCTCACAGTCCAAAGAAATGGTTTTTTAAAGAGGACAAAACCGATGAAGCAAAAGAATATATCATAAAGAATAAGATTAATAAATTTAATGTTATAAAATGTCCACATATTCAAAATAAAAGATGGAGAACAAACTGAGGAAAATACCTGTGACAAATATGACAGAGAAAGAGAGAGAGGAAGTCATTTTAGCATTGAAAAAGAGTTCTTTCAAGTTAGGGGGGAAAAAAAAGTAGCAACCTGATGGAAAAGTGAAAAAAGGACATAAATAGATAATACCCAAGGAAGAATGCAAATGACAATAAACATACATTAAAAAAAAACCCATCTCATTTTAAATGAGGAAATTCAAATTAAAACAAAGCTGAGATGCTATTTTTAATTTATAAAACTCAGACAGAATTTTTTTTAAAAAACTCATATTTAAAGTGAATAAGAATCCCACCAGATTGTCGGTCTGCTGGTAACAGTATTTATCCACAGGTTCTTTATAAAAAAACAAATTTACTCATATACATGATAGGTATGAAAATGTTTACATTTTTTATCTAGTTGTTCTACATTTAGGGCTTGGGGTGGTTATTCTTCTACTTCTCCAAATCCTTACTAGAACTCTCTCTCCTACACTATGCCCTCTATGGATTACGTCCCTGGCTTCCTGGTTCTCTTGCTTTTGGTTGGGTTTAGTCAAGAAAGGCACTGAAGAAGAGAGGGCAGAAGGGAGATTTGGAAACAGTTACTCTCCACCCCACACTCTCTCCCTTCAGCTATGGTTTTATGAGTGGCTTTGTGCCTCCAAACTGGTGGTACTCAAATTTAAGTGCATCAGAATTACCTGGGGGCCTTGTTCATGTCTGATTCAGTAGGATAGGGTAGGGTCTGAGAAGTTTAATTTCTCATAGATTTCCAGGTGTTGTGGATCCTGCTGGTCCAAGGACCACACTTTGAAAGGGCACTGCTTTAAGGCCATAACCCCGTGTGGGACAGACCTGATTCCCCAGCAGAGGTTTCTCTTTTCTGGTGACACTGGGGCCAAGCTCTCCTCCTCAAATCTAGGCACGGTAAGGGCTTGTTTGCCAATCCCAAGCACTTAACCATTCCTTGTGGTTTCCTTGACCTTGCCCATACCTCTTGTAAACAGTCCCTTCATTAAAGTGTCTTTTTTTTATTAATAATTTTATTAACATATAATGTATTATTTGCCCCAGGGGTACAGGTCTGTGAATCGTCAGGCTTACACACCTCATAGCACTCACCATAACACATACCCTCCCCAATGTCCATAAATCAACCACCCTCTCCATAACCTCCCTCCCCCCAGCAACCCTCAGTTTGTTTTGTGAGATTAAGAGTCTCTTATGGGTTGTCTCCCTCCCAATCACATCTTGTATTATTTTTTTCCTTCCCTACCCCCAAATCCCCCACTCTGCTCCTGAATTTCCTCATATCAGGGAGATCATATGATATTTGTCTTTCTCTGAGTGACTTATTTCGCCAGCGTAATAGCCTCTAGTTCCAGCCACATCTTTGCAAATGGCAAGATTTCATTTCTTTTTATGGCTGTGTAGTATTCCATCATATATATATATATATATATATATATATATATATATATATATATATATACCACATCTTCTTTATCCATTCATCTGATGATGGACATTTAGGTTCTTTCCATAGTTTGGCTATTGTGGACATTGCTGATATAAACGTTCAGGTGCATATTCCCCTTCAGATCACTACATTTGTATCTTTAGGGTAAACACCCAGTAGTGCAATTGCTGGGTTGCAGGGTAGTTCTATTTTCAACTTTTTAAGGAACCTCCATGCTGTTTTCCAGGGTGGCTGCACCAGCTTACATTCCCACCAATAGTGTGGGATGGTTCCCTTTCTCTGCATCCTCATCAACATCTGTCATTTCCTGACTCGTTAATTTTAGCCATTCTGATTGGTGTGGTGTGGTATCTCATTGTGATTTTGATTTGTATTTCCCTGATGCTGAATGATGTGGAGCACTTTTTTATGTGTCTATTGGCCATTTGGATGCCATTTGCAGAAATGACTGTTCATGTCCTCTGCCCATTTCTTGATTGGATTATGTGTTCTTTGGGTGTTGAGCTTGATAAGTTCTTTATAGATTTTGGATACTAGCTCTTTATCTGATAGGTCATTTGTGAATATCTTCTCCCATTCTGTCAGTTGTCTTTTGGTTTTGTTGACTGTTTTCTTTGCTGTGCGAAAGCTTTTGATCTTGATGAAGTTCCAATAGTTCATTTTTGCCCTTGCTTCTGTTGCCTTTGGCGATGCTCCTAGGAAGAAGTTGCTGCGGCTGAGGTGGAAGAGGTTGCTGCCTGTGATCTCCTCAAGGGTGTTGATGGATTCCTTTCTCATACTGAAGTCCTTCATCCATTTGGAGTCTATTTTTGTGTGTGGTGTAAGGGAAATGGTCCAGTTTCATTTTTCATGTGACTGTCCAGTTTTCCCTCTATTTTTGTGTGTGATGTAAGGGAAATGGTCCAGTTTCATTTTTCATGTGACTGTCCAGTTTTCCCAACAACATTTGTTGAAGAGACTTTTTTCTGTTGGACATTCTTTCTTGCTTTGTCGAAGATTAGTTGACCATAGAGTTGAGGATCTATTTCTGGGCTCTCTATTCTGTTACATTGATCTATGTGTCTGTTTTTGTGCCAGTACCATACTGTCCTGATGATGACAGCTTTGTAATAGAACTTGAATTCTAGAATTGTGAGGCCACTAGCTTTGGCTTTCTTTTTCAATATTCCTCTGGCTATTTGGGGTCTCTTCTGGTTCCATATAAATTTTAGGATTTTTTGTTCCATTTCTTTGAAAAAATGGATGGTATTTTGATAGGTATTGCATGAAACGTGTAGATTGCCTTAGGTAGCATAGACATTTTCACATATTTGTTCATCCAATCTATGAGCATGGAAAGTTTTTCCATTTCTTTGTGTCTTCCTCAATTTCTTTCATGAGTACTTCATGAGTACTTCATGGTTTTCTGAGTACAGATTCTTTGCCTCTTTGGTTAGGTTTATTTCTAGGTATATTATGGTTTTGGGTGCAATTGTAAATGGGATTGACTCCTTAATTTCTCTTTCTTCTGTCTTGTTGTTGGTGTATAGAAATGCAACTGATTTCTGTACATTGATTTTATATCCTGACACTGTACTGAATTCCCGTGAGTTCTAGCAGTTTTGGAGTTGATTCTTTTGGGTTTTCCACATGAAGTATCATATCATCTGCAAAGAGTGAGAGTTGACTTCTTTGCTGATTCAGATGCCTTTAATTTCTTTTTGTTGTCTGATTGCTAAGGCTAGGACTTCTAGTACTATGTTGAATAGCAGTGGTGATAATGGACATCCCTGACGTGTTCCTGACCTTAGTGGAAAAGCTCTCAGTTTTTCCCCATTGAGAATGATATTCGCTGTGGGTTTTTCATAGATGGCTTTCATGTAATTGAGGTATGTTCCCTCTATCCCTACACTATAAAGGGTTTTGATCAAGAAAGGATGCTGTACTTTTTCAGATGCTTTTTCAGCATCTATGGAGAGTGTCATATCATTCTTGTTCTTTCTTTTATTAATGTATTGTATCACATTGATTGATTTGTGGATGTTGAACCAAACTTGCAGCCCAGGAATAAATCCCACTTGGTTGTGGTGAATGATCCTTTTAATGTACTGTTGGATTCTATTGTCCAGTATTTTGGTGAGAATTTTCCCATCTGTGTTCATCAAGGATATTGGGCTGTTAATTCTCTTTTTTGATGGGAACTTTATCTGGTTTTGGGATCAAGGTAATGCTGGCCTCATAAAGTGAGTTTGGTTTTCCTTCCATTTCTATTTTTTGGAACAGTTTCGGGAGAGTAGGTATTAATTCTTCTTTAAATGTTTGGTATAATTTTCCTGGGAAGCTGTCTGGCCTTGGGTTCTTGTTTTTTGGGAGATTTTTGATGACTGCTTAGATCTCCTTACTGGTTATGGGTCTTGTTCAGGTTTTCTATTTCTTTCTGATTCAGTTTTAGTAGTTTATATGTCTCTAGGAATGCATCCATTTCTTCCAGATTGTCAAATTTGCTGGTGTATAGTTGCTCATAGATTTTCTTATAATTGTTTTTATTTCTTTGGTGTTGGTTGTGATTTCTCCTCTTTCATTCATGATTTTATTTATCTGGGTCCTTTTTCTTTTCTTTTTGATCAGTCTGGCCAGGGGTTTATCAATCTTATTAATTCTTTCAAAGAACCAGCTCCTAGTTTCATTGATTTGTTCTACTGTTCTTTTGGTTTCTATTTCATTGATTTCTGCTCTGATCTTTATTATTTCTCTTCTCCTGCTGTGTTTAGGCTTTCTTTGCTGTTCTTTTTTTTTTTTTTTTTTTTTTTTTTTTTAAAGATTTTATTTATTTATTTGACAGACAGAGATCACAACCAGGCAGAGAAGCAGGCAGAGAGAGACAGAGGAGGAAGCAGGCTCCCTGCTGAGCAGAGAGCCCAATGCGGGGCTCAATCCCAGGACCCTGGGATCATGACCTGAGCCAAAGGCAGAGGCTTTAACCCACTGAACCACCCAGGCGCCTCAACTTTCTTGTTTCTTGAGAAAGCCTTGCATCACATATACTTTCTTCTCAGGACCGCCTTTGCTGTGTCCCACATATTTTGAACAGTTGTGTTTTCATTTTCATTTGTTGCCATGAATTTTTTCAATTCATCTTTAATTTGGTTGACCCATTCAGTCTTTAGTAGGATGCACTTTAGCCTTCATGTATTTGAGTTCTTTCCAACTTTCCTCTTGGGATTTAGTTTTAGCTTCAGAGCATTGTGGTCTGAAAATATACTGGGGATGATCCTGATTTTTTGGTATTGGTTGAGTCCTGGTTTGTGACCCAGGATGTGATCTATTCTGGAGAATGTTCCATGTGCACTAGAGAAGAATGTGTATTCTGTTGCTTTGGGATGGAATGTTCTGAATATATCTGTGATGTCCATCCTGTCCAGTGTGTCATTTAAAGCCTTTATTTCCTCATTGATCTTTTGCTTGATGATCTGTCCATTTCAGTGAGGGGGGTGTTAAAGTCCCCTACTATTATTGTATTATTGTTGATGTGTTTCTTTGATTTTGTTATTAATTGGTTTATATAGTTGGCTGCTCCCATGTTAGGGGCAGAGATATTTAAAATTGTTAGATCTTCTTGTTGGACATACCCTTTAAGTATGATATATTATCCTTCCTCATCTCCTATTATGGTCTTTGGCTTAAAATCTAATTTATTTGACAGAAGCTTTGCCACCCAGCTCTATTTTGATGTCCATTAGCATGGTAAATTGTTTTCTACCCCCTCGCTTTAAATCTGGAGGTGTCTTTGGGTCTAAAATGAGCTCCTTGTAGACAGCATTTTGATGGATTTTGCTTTTTTATCCATTCTGATCACCTGTGTCTTTTGATTGGGGCACTTAACCCATTTACATTTAAGGTAACTATTGAAAGATATGAATTTAGTGCCATTGTGTTGCTTGTAAGGTGACTGTTACTGTATATTGTCTCTGTTCCTTTCTGGTCTACTACTTTTAGGCTCTCTCTTTGCTTAGAGGACCCCTTTCAATATTTCCTGTAGTGCTGGCTTGGTGTTTACAAATTCTTGTAGTTTTTCTTTGTCCTGGAAGATTTTTATCTCTCTTTCTATTTTCAATGATAGCCTAGCTGGATATAGTATTCTTGGCTGCATATTTTTCTCATTTAGTGCTCTGAATATATCACTCCAGTCCTTTCGGACTTGCCAGGTCTCTGTGGATAAGTCTGCTGCCAATCTAATATTTATACCATTGTATGTTTCAGACTTCTTGTCTTGAGGTGCTTTCAGGATTTTCTCTTTGTCACTAAGACTTAATAAGTTTTACTATTAGATGACAGGGTGTGGACCTATTCTTATTGATTTTAAGTGGGGTTCTCTGTGTCTCCTGGATTTTGATGCTTGCTATATTAGGGAAATTCTCTACTATAATTTGCTCCAATATACTTTCTTCCCCCCTCTCTCTTTCTTCTTCTTCTGGAATCCCAATTATTCTAATATTGTTTCATCTTATGGTATCACTTATCTTTCAAATTCCCCCTCATGGTCCAGTAGTTGTTTGTCTCTCTTTGACTCAGCTTCTTTATTCTACATCATTTGGTCTTCTATATCACTAATTCTCTCTTCTGCCTCATTTATCCTAGCAGTAATAGCTTCCATTTTTGATTGCACCTGATTCATAGCTTTTTAAATTTCAACTTGGTTAGATTTTAGTTCTTTTATTTCTCCAGAAAGGGATTTTATTTCTCCAGACAGGGTTTCTCTAATATCTTCCATCCCTTTTTTGAGCCCAGCTAGCACCTCTGACATATTACCAATGTCCGTGTTGATTAGCTCCCTAGCTTTTGGTACTGCTTCTTTTTCTCTCCCTCTTTTTTTTTTTTTTTTTGTGGTGAGTTTTTCCACCTTGTCATTTTATCCAGATAAGAATATATGAACAAGAGAATAAAATATTAAAAGGGTGGCAAAGATCCCAGAAAAATGCACACTAACCAAGTCAGAAGAGACCCCAAGTTGGGAACAGAAGAAAGGGAGCAAAAAGAAATATATATATATATATTGGACTGTGAATAGAACAGAGCCACCCACTTGATTTTGGGTGTATTTTGATCTCTTAGAAGATACTACCTCCCAAAATTTTAAAGGACAAAAAACTAATATATATACACAAAAATAAGGGTAAACATGATGAAGGGATGGAATATGACTGTAAAGATAAAAATTTTAAAAAATTTATAAGAAAGGAATTGATAATATAAGTTGGTTGGAAAAGGAAAGAAAAAAAATTTTTTGGAAAGAATGTGCTTGGGCTGGAGATTAGAACAAAATCCTGTGCTAGACTTAGGGTATATTTTGATCTACTGGAAGAAATTGTATCCAAAAATTTTTTAGAACATAAAACGCTATATGTATACAAAAAATAAAGTTAAATACAAGGAAGGATAAAATATGACTATAATATAAAAAGACTTTTTAAAGAAAGTTATTGTTAAGATAAACTAGTTAAACAACATTACAGAGGAAAGAGGAAAAGTTAAAGAAATTAGAATAAGAAAAAAATAAAATTAAAAAATGTAATTAACTTTGCAAGACTAAGAAATCATGGGGAGAAAATCCATAATACCATGCTTTGCTTTCCCCTCCTCTGGAATTCCACTCTTCTCCTTGTTCACTGAGCTTAGTCTTGCTGATCTTCTGGGCGAGGGGCCTGTTGTAGTGATTTTCAAATGCCCTTGCCTGAGGCAGAATTGCACTGCCCTTGCCGGGTTCTGGGCTAAGTAATCTGCTCTAGTTTGTTCTCAGGAGCTTTTTTTTTCCCAGAAGGCTTTCCGTAGAGTTCTGGAGGATGGGAATGAAAATGACAGACACTGAATCTCTGGCCCTGAGGAGCAGAGAGCTCAGGGCTCCACCCGCCCCCAGAGCACCCTTGGAGAAAAGCGGCCAATCCCTCCCATCTCCCTGTCTCTAGCCACGCTCCGTGCTCACCTAGCCTATGACTGAGTGTTTCTGTCTCTGGGCATGGCCCCATTTGGAGTCTCCAAATTCAGCAGATTCCTGAAGCATGTCCTCCAGAAGAGTAAGGTAAGTTTTTCCGATCTGCCACTTGCCTGACTGTGCCGTGGATCAAGGTTTAAGGTAACCCCAAGCTGAGAGCTCACTTCTCAGCTCTGTCTCTATAGCCGGCTTCCCTGCTCTGATACTGGCGAGCTCTGCTACACTCAGACGCCCTGATCATTCTGTGACCCCACGGGACCTGAGATCACACTGTCCCCATGATGGCTCCACCCCCACTTAGCCTCTGAAGCAATGTCCCTCTGTGGGGCAGACTTTTACAAGTTCGGATTTTGTGCTTCGCAGCTCCACCACTTGCTGGAAGCTGGACCCTTCCTCCGAAGTCTGTCTTCCCGTTGCTTCCAATTCACTTCTCCACACATCCGAACTTCCAGAAAGTGGTCAATTTACTGTTCCTAGAATTACTGCTCTTCTCTTTGATCTCCTGTTGAGTTTGTAGGTGTTTGGAATGTTTTACTAACTATCTAGCTGAACTCCTGCAACCTGGTATCATCTCAGTCTGCTACTCCACTGCCATCTTGCCTCCAACTATCATTAAACTGTCTTGCATGAACATTTTGAATATACCATCAGTTTCCTACTATAATACTGACTGATGTAAGGATTTATCCCTAGGGAAATTATCAAAGATGCAGACACAGACTCAGGTGCAAGAATGTTCTTTGCAGCATAATTTACAATAGCAACAACATTAGAAACAAGATGCATGCTCAACAACAGGGGAGAGATGGAATGTTAATTGGTTGTGAATGGCTAATTATATTGACTAACCGGGAATGTTTATGGCACAATGATTAAGTGAAAACAAGATATAAAACCATATATGGAGGATGTTCCCAATTTTGTAAATATATATAGATGTTCTTGTTTAAGACTCAAATTGGGATGAAACTGGGGGAAAAAAAGAGTAGTTTATGTGACAATGACTACATAACATAGTTTATTAGAGGAGAATTTGATTTGCCTGTATATTCATATGAGTGGCAGTTTTAAACAAAGGTATAATTCCAATTTAAAGTTTCGTCCTTTATTTTCAGTTGGCCTTAGCATTAATATCACATTTAATATAAAATACATATAAACATTTATATTATATATAATTAATTTAGATTCTATTATATTTAATTAATTAAATAAAATGTGCTTAAATAGAAATAGGAATTATATTCCAGAAATGGAATGAATTCTCCATGTGACAACTTCTTTTTATACGAGCCCTTTAACATATGGACTCAGACAAATTTAATCCACAAATCTTTACTGAGTGTCTGCCCTCAAGGAAGTTACAGTCTAGGAGAGTACTTAGGACACAAAAAAAGAGGCAATGTTTTGTGGTAGAAAGAACACAACTTGGAATTAAGACACCAGAGTTTGGGCTTTGTCACAAGTGCAATTTAACAGTCCATGAAATCTTTTGCAGGGTATGTAGTAGAACGTAAATAATAAAGCTCAATTTTGGAATCAGGGAATCATGAAAAGATTTTCTATTAGAGTCTGAATACTCTGTGGCATGCATAGCAAGTGTGTGTTTACCAACCTGGAGTTAGTCTGTCCTTTGAACTCTTCTCCACTTAAGAAAGGACATACACATCTACATTCTTCTTACTACAGCTAAGAAATTAAAGAAGTTTGAGCATATTGGTTACATTGAGAATGAAACTTCAAAAATCAGAGCTGATGGTTAAAAAAGAGGTGGCATCATTCTTAGTGATTCAAGTGAGCATGGTATTCCAGATTCTTAAACAAGGTAGGTTTCCAAAATGAGGACTGAGAGGGTTGCTTAGGAAGCTTATAAAAAGTACAGAGTAGAATATTTATAGGAGCCAGAGATAAAATGATTTTTCAAAATATGCAACAGAAGGAAAGACAACCCAATAATGGACTAATGACACCAAAGTGATCATGACGGAGACCTTCAAGTAAAATCTGAATGTAGGATAAAACTGAGACGTTGAATTGAGCAATGAGCAGCTAAGATACAATGAAATTTCCCATTCTGAGGTTCCCCTCTCTTATCACAGCACCCTGAAGGTCTAATGATCTCGTTCCTTTGATCCTACAGGACCTACTGTTTGTCCAAATAATAAATTCCATTTTTGCCTTTTGTTTTTCTTTCAGAATATCCACCGGCTGCAACTTCATTTACCGTCCTACCCAATTCGACTCCACCGGCCTTGCCAGTAGTGCTCTTGTCTGGACGCTGGACTGGACTCTTTCATCAGCATATGAAATTGTGCCATAGCCTGCCTGCCAGACTTTGAGCTTAGAAAATCCGTAAGGTCTGTTTTCTCTGCTCTGACTTGGAAGCTGCCAAATCCAGCTGCAGAATCACGGAACTAATCTCAACGTCTGTCTAAAATAGGCATAAAAGACATTATGAAAAATTGCTTTCAAATTCCTTCCTAATTAACCATAAAAATATGTTAAACAAGAAAAATCTTCAATGAACGTACCATAAAATGAAAGATAGAGTCAGATTCTGTTAAGAAATAGACTAATCCTACCCACCTATTTGTGAAGGAAGATTGAAATACAAGAGCCTTGTTCTTGCTCATTATTTGTTGCCACAAGACCAGGACTTACTAACTAAAGGCATTGAGGTTCCACTCATCTGAGCTTCACAGGCAATTTATTATCAGGTAGGGAAGCCACAGAATGCCATCCTTAGGTATCCTAGAACTCAGAAACCAGATTGTCTTCCTAAATAAGTGTTCCTAAAGGCCTGCTTCAGAACTCTAACATATTAATCAACATTTAAAAAAAAAGATTTTATTTATTTATTTACTTATATATTTGAGAGAGGGAGAGAGTACAAGCATGGGAGTGGTAGGCAGAGGGAGAAGCATGCTCCCCGCTGAACAGGGAGCCTGATGTGGGGCTTGATTCCAAGACCCTGAGATCAGGACTTGAACTGAAGGCAGATGCTTAACCGACTGAGCCACCCAGGCATCCCTTAATCAGGATTTTGATTCAATAAAAGATGAGTGGTGCTGACAACTGGATTGGAGAAATCAGTTAAGATAACTTAAATATACAGAATGAAATTGAATTTATACAAATAGTGTATATATTTGAAATAAAGTTACTTGAAACAGATTATTTATACTATTCAACACAAAGACAATGATACAGCCTATGACTATAGTCTAAATGAAAAAGGGAAAAACACATACACAAGAAAGGAGAAGGTTTACTAAAGGAAAACAAAGCCCTGTGTTTTACATCCTTCAGAAAGGGAAGTAATGTCCTTATGCTGCTCTCGATCTTAATAATGAGATGGTAAAAATCTAAACATGGTTTAACTGAAGCAGGATGATTTTCTTCTTAATTATTGCAGAGAATAAGCAAAAGCTATTAGTCCATATCTAAAAAGAGGAAAGGGATTAAAATCCAAGAAGTATAAAATAAGTCATTTTATTTTTGTAAAAATTTTGCCTCTTTTTCAGCCCAGCACCCCCTGCATTTTTCTGAGAAAAACATCCCACATCCCCAGCCCTACTCTAACCATAGACTCCACATGGAGATAACAGCTTTTTGCATGATCTTACTGACCTGAACTGGATTAGCTGGAAGTGAACACCTGACCGAAGCCGGGTCAGTCCTGGACCACCCAGCCCTGTACGCTGACTCAGCATGTGGGCTGGCACATACTATGAACATCGTACTCCTCCTCCAGGGTTTATTCAACAGGAACTGCAGGAAAGGGTTTCTTTTCTCTTAGGAGATAAAGCTGGGAAGATGTGTGGAGGGGCAGGTGTGGACAAAAGTAGAGAGAAGCAAGGAGGTGAGGCAGAGCTAGAGACTCTTAGTAGTATCAAAGTTCTGGCTCACTGGGTCTCTGTTTAGCTGCTTTCTTTTCCTTTTTGGTAGCAGGAGCCAATGGATTTCTATTTTGCCTAAGCTAATGGAAGATGAATTTCTTCATCATGCAACCCAATGCACAAACACAAAAAGTTTGATTATAAAGGTAAATGAGCTTGTTTCTCTTAGTAAAAAGTCAAATAAAAATACTCGGATTGGAATGGAAAATGGGATACGGTCATTTTAAAGAACGCTTTCTGAAATAAAAGGGTGGAACTAAACAATTTGCAAATACTAACCCAGACATATATTTAAGACAAATACAATTCAAAGCTGAAATTATGAACCACTGTCATTCTTTTGAGTGGATTAATAGCACAAGCTATAGGAAAGACAGAGTAGAGTGGATGTAGCAGCTCAAGAACGTCTTCGAGGAACTTTTATATTTCTGTTTCATCATTCCTGGCATTTTGGTTGCAGGATGGATGCTTAAGCTTCAGTCATCAGTTCTGCATTCCAGGCAGAAAGAAGAAGGGAGAGAATGTATGGCATTAAATTAAGAAAGCAAAACTCCTTAGGAATCACTGGCAGACTTCTGTTTCAAGCTGTACTGGTAGGTAATGTATCAAGGCCATCACTATTGCAAGAGAGGCTGAGGATTTATAAGTGGGGCCCATAGCCACCCCAAATCATAATTCTATTACAAAAACGGGGGTTAATGGGAATAGCATAGGCAACTTGTGGTGACTGGCCCACCAGTCAAAGGTAATATAAACCAGGCCACTCTCATACCTCTTTGGTAGTAACTACAAATTATTTGGTGAAATCCCATTGGAAAGTAATTTGGCAGTGAGTCGACTACAAAATCTTTATATTCTTTGATCCAGTTGTTAATTGGGAAATGTCTCTTCGACACTCGTGTGATTTTCATGAGAAATATTTTTCCTAAATCTCCCCCTCTGCAAAGCTCTTTTCACCAGCTTCCTCAGAGAAAAGAGAATGAATTCTCTGCTCAGTGTGTTTAAGGTAGGAAATAGGTATCCATAGTTCAGTTGTCCTTTTTTTCCTCTTGGGGCCATCTCTTTACAGGAAACACACATTGAGGTTCGCTCCATCATGCCACAGGAGTTTCATAGCATTAGATCCATTTTGAGGACAGAGTTGGTTATTCAGATGTGCCTCTGATGGGTGGTAAGGATGCCGAATTCTGTGTCTCAGGCTGCCATGCACATCAGCTTCTTCCCCCAAACCAGCCTTTATCAGTAATTAAAGGGATATTTAAAATTACCTTGGTTCTATAGAGAAATGTTAGGATTTTGATTGATTGCGCTGGTATCCTATGTTCAACTTTTCGAAGAATTACCAAAATGTTTTCCAAAGCGGCTTACCATTTTACATTCCCACCAGCAATGTATATGTATATATATGGTACTCACCCTTATCAGATAGAAAATTTGCAGATATTTTCTACCATTCCTTGGGGTGTCTTTTTACTTTCTTGACAGTATCCTTTAAAGCACAAAGGGTTTAAGTTTGATTAAGTCCAATCTTTAGATTTTTCTCTGTTGTCTGTGCTTTGGATGTCTTCTTCTCAAGGAACTCGTTTCTTAATCCAAGGTGATGACAGTTTACACCTTTGATTTTAAAAAGAGGCTTTTAGTTTTAGCACTTTAAGTCTTTGGTCCATTTCAAGTTAAATGTTTGGGTATGTTATGAAATTGAGATCCAGCCTCACTCTCCTGCCCGTGGATATTTAGTTGTGTCAGCACTGTTTGCTGAAGATTATTCTTTTCCTATTAAATGGTTTTGACACTCTTGCTGAAATCATTTGGCCATTGATGTTTAAGGTTTATTTCTAGACTCTGAATTCTATTTCATTCGCTTTACATGTATCCTTGCGGTCTTGATTACTGTCGCTTTGTAGTGAGTTTTGATATTGGGAAATGTGAGTCCTCAGCTTTGTTAATGCTTTTTAAATATTGTTTTGGCTATTCCAGGTCCCTTGATTTTCCATGGGAATTTTAATGGCCATTTATCAATCCCCCCCCCAAAAAAAAGCTCTCTGGGATTTTGATAGTGATTGAGATGAATTGGTAGACCAATTTGTGAATTTTTACCCGTAATTTCAGTTTTAATTTCTTCTTTAATCAAGAATTATTTTTAAAAATGTTTGCCTATCTTTTACGTTGTAACTCTATTTTTGTTACAACATGATTAGAAAGTGTGACTTCGTGAGTTCTTTTGTTTGGATTTCATTGAAATCACCTTGTTTCTCTGATCTCAAAACCATTTATTTGATAATACCCCCTTGTCATTTGAAAAGAACACTCACCATAAATTCAGTATGTAGGTAGGTAGATGCTTTCAAATCATGATATTTAAATCCTTGTTTATTTTTGTTTAGTGATATGTCTGTTTGTAAGAGGGTTTGCTGGGGCATCTTGGTGGCTTAGTCAGTTAAGCATCTGCCTTTGGCTCCAGTCATGATCCCAGAGTCCTGGGATCGGGCCCCATGTGGGGTTCTCTGTAGAGCGAAGATTTTGCTTCTCCTTCTTCCTCTGCTCTTCCCCTGGCTCATTCTCTCTCTCTTTCAAATAAATAAATAAAATCTTTAAAAAATACGTAGGAGGTTTTGTAATAGCTTTCACCATGATTGTGGAATTGTATCTATTCCTAAACTTTAAATTCCTATACTTTGAAGTTATGTTGTTAGATTATAAAGATTCATAACTGTTATACTTGCATAGTCACTGTCCTTTACATTCCATTTTTTTCCTTCCAGTGACTAAAGAGCATACTATAGCCCTTCGAAACTTTTTTTTTCTACTGAAGTATAATTAACATAGTATTATGTTAGTTTCAGGTGTACGACATGATGATTCAACAGTTTTTTGTTTTTTTTTTTAAGATTTATTTATTTATTTATTTGACAGAGAACACAAGTAGGCAGAGAGGCAGGCAGAGAGAGAGGAGGAAGCAGGCTCCCTGCTGAGCAGAGAGCCCGATGCGGGGCTCGATTCCAGGACCCTGGGATCATGACCTGAGCCGAAGGCAGCGGCTTAACCCACTGAGCCACCCAGGCGCCCTGATTCAACAGTTTTATACATTACTCAGTGCTCACCACAGTAAGTGTGGTCACTATCTGTCACCTATGTTTTTATAGTCCTAGTGACTATATTCCCTACGCTGTACTTCTATTTATTTTGTAACTGGAAGTTCATACCTCTTCATCCCCTTTATCTATTTTACCCATTCCTCCCCCACCACCTCTGCTCTGGCGGCCACCTCTTTGTTCTTTATATTTAGCTCTGGTTTGTTGTTGTTGATCTCATTTGTTGTTGTTCGTTCATTTGTTTTGTTTCTTAAATATCACATAGGAGTGAATGCATATGGTATTTGTCTTTTTCTAACTTATTTCACATAGCACTATATAACCTCTAGGTCCATCCTCATTGTGGCAAATGGCAAGATTTCATTTTCCTTATGGCTGAGTAATATTCCACTGTATATATGCTCCTTCAAAACTTTTCAATACACGTTAAATTTCTGTTTTACTAATCAACAACTAGAGTTAATCAGCATTCTCTGAAGAAGACATTGAACTTTGGTGCTCTTTTTAAAAAATCCTTTCCATGGCCCCCCTTTCACTACTTGACATCTTGAAATCAGCTGGAATTCTATTTCTAGAAAATTAATTTTTTAAAAGATTTTCTTTATTTATTTAACAGAGAGAGATCACAAGTAGGCAGAGAGGCAGGCAGAGAGAGAGAGGAGGAAACAGGCTCCCTGCTGAGCAGAGAGCCCAATGCAGGGCTCGATCCCAGGACCCCGGGACCATGACCTGAGCTGAAGGCAGAGGTTTTAACCCACTGAGCCACCCAGGAGCCCTGAAAATTAATTTTTTGTACTGTGCATCATTCATCATAAGAGTAAATTTCACAGATTCCTTTATTGTGATAATTAAATGAGGTAATGCATGGAAAGTATTTGACAGGACACTTGGCATATGTTAATCATTCATTAGTGTTTGCAATGACGATGAGGATTATCAAGAGTATTACCATTTTCTGCAAGTTCCCTTTTGATGATCTTATGCTCAGCTTTCATTATCACTACTACCTGGATGATTTCCTAACCTATGCTACCTACCTCGCCACCATCCCTGGCTTATTTTATTTTCAATTTTTATTACAGATCACTACCTAAATATTCCACCAAGACACCCATCTCAATACATCCAAGTCAAACTTTCTTTTAATTTCCCAATTTCTGATAATGGAACAGGCATTCTCCCTGGTCTCTGATTTGGGAATCTTGGAGACATCTTTGCTGTTCCTCTTTGATTGCCCACATGCCCCAGCAGGATAGTTGAGCTCAGTGCCTGTATCATGTAGTTGCATGGTCAATGGTAGTTTTCTTCCTCTCCCTCCTTTAACTTCAATATCTTGCAAAGTACTGTAAGCACTTTAAAAAATTCTATTTACCCTCCTCTTAATGACCCTCTCCTCCCAATGTTTTACTTCCCATCCAGCATTGAGTTAGATGCCTAGTTTCCTTCCTTATTTTCTGATTTCTCCTCCCTTCTGCTATCCTTACTATCCAATCCCCTCAAAGATTGTGTCAATCATATATTTCTTATATACTACCTAACAAGCTCCTTGTTTTGACTATAAGTCTAAAGTCCCCAGTCTGTGACTGAAACAGATCTTACCTACAACAGCACCTACTCCCTTTATGGACACTGAGGGTCAGTGAATATGGCACATGGGTTCCTCCCTGAAAACCCCAAACATTCTCTGAACTTAGTTTTGATTTTATCTTTGATAGTCCCTCTGCCTAGAAGCTTTCTTGAACTATCTCTGTCAAAATCCTACCTATTCAAAACCACCCTAGTCATAAAGCCTTGGTTCATGTACCAGATAGGACTTGTCCTATTTATAAGCCACCATAGCATTCTGTAGCTTCTATTAGTGATGAAAATTTTTTACTTTAAATTAAAGATTTTCAGAATTTATTATCTTTCCATTTTACCAGATTGTAAGATGTTTAAACTGCTTTTGCCCTACTCAGCTTTTAATTTTCTGAAGGCCCTTAGTAGTACAGCATATTTCACAAAGTCAGTACTCAATAAGTATTTGTTGAATTTAAAGATTGTATCACTTAAGACAAAGAAAAAAATCATTCTGAAAGGATGACTAAGGTTTCGTTCCTTCCTTGGATTTATTTTTTTTTTATTTGAGAGAGAAGGTGCGCCTATGTGGTGGGGGAGGGGCAGAGGGCAAATCCTCAAACATACTCCGAGCTGATCAGGAAGCCTGAGGTGGGGCTCTATCCCAGGACCCTGATATCATGACCTGAGCCAAATCAAGAGTCAGCAGCTCAACTGACTGAGCCACCCAGGCTCCATGATCAAGATTTCTAAACATCCTATGTCACATAAAACTTTGTTCAAACACAAAAATGCTATTTTCTATATATAAAGCTTTACTTGGAGAATGAACTAGCTAAACATGTCTCTGAATGGCACAAGAGAAGGCACATGGCATTGTTATGAGGGAAAACCTGAAGGAAACATGTACTTTGTAAGAAAACCTGGCACAGAAACAGCTGTGACATATGAATAGAGATCTTTCTGAATATTTGATCAAGTGCCAGAGGTTGCCTTTAAACATAGTTTATGATCGACACAACTTTAGAAAGAGTTGGCTTTCTATGTTGCTTTTGTTCACAGAGATAGTAACGACAGCTTTCTACCACTACACTGTAGAGCCTGAGTAGATGCAAGAAAATAAGGGGTTCTAAGTCTGGGAATGCAGATTGCAGCCTAATTCTGGAGGACTTTGAAGGCTGATATTGGGGTGTATGGAGTAAGCAGCTCATTGACTGGTTTTAATTGTTCTTGTTTCCTGTTGTTCCTTTTTAATCTTGGAGCAGCATCATAGAGATATGCTTCAGGAAAATTAATCACACAGCAGAGCAGCAGAGAGGGGCTTGACTGGGAAGGAGAACCTAGAACTACAGACTTAGCTGGTGTACTTAGAATAGATTAGGAAGCGGTCAAAGGAAGCAAAGTGGCAGAAGTGATAGAGGGGAGGGAAATGATGCTGATGTTGGGAGATATTATAAAGGAATTAACAACTGAACTGTGAATGATTATGATGGTCAGGATAAGGACAAACCAAAAATAGGTCCTAAAGTTTTGAATCAGGAAAAGGAAAGAGACCATCACAGGATGGAGACTGGGGTTTGGTGCGGGAGGGAGAGAGCCTAGAGGACCTAGAAAGGTTACTCTTTTTCCTCCTGTGAAAATGTGTTTTTGTTTTACTTCTCCCATTTTTCCTTCCCAGTCTCTTATTTGTCCCTTTAAAAGCTAGTATTATAGACAAGTCACTAAAATCTGAGCAGTGCAGGTCAATTAGCTACCTATTTTCATGCAACAAACGGAACAAAATTTAATAGGATTTATCATAGCCAGTGTTTTTATCAGTGTAGAAAAAAAAAGATATGGTTATATGCTCCTAGAGAGGAGTATAAATTGGGAATTATTTTTATGATCAGAGGTCCCTATACTATAGAGTTTGGCTTTTTACTTTTTTTTTCTTTTTATTTTTTAAAGGTTTATTTATTTTAGAGGGAGAGAGTGACTACAAGCAGGAGGGACAGACAGAGAATGGGAGAGAATCTGAAGCAGATTCCCAGCTGAGTGCAGAGCCATACACAGGATTGGATCCCACTACCCTGAGATCAGGTCTTGAGTCAAAATTGAAGTCGATGGTGCAACTGATTGCACCACCCAGGTGCTCAGGCTTTTTAGACATTTTTTTCTAAGATTTTTTTTTAAGATTTTATTTATTTATTTGACAGAGAGAGATACAGTGAGAGAGGGAACACAGCAGGGGGAGTGTGAGAGGGAGAAGCAGGCTTCCCCCCTCAAGTAGGGAACTCGATGTGCGGCTCAATCCCAGGACCCTGGAATCATGACCTGAGCCAAAGACAGACGCTTAACTATTGAGCCATCCAGACACCCTGGCTTTTTAGACTTTAAATCGAATTTATTGATATATAATTTACATATAATAAAATAGTCCCTTTTAAGTGTATTATTAGGTGAGTTTTGACAAAAGTGTGCCTGTATAACTACTACCCCAATCAAAATAAAAATAATTTTTCATCATTTCCCCAAATTCACTCATGTCCCTTTACTATCATCCTCTGTTTATACCCTACCAAAGATACGCATTATTCTGCTTTCTGCCAGTAGGTATTAATTTTTCACATTTTTAACATTTCAAATAAATGGAAACATACAGTGTGCACTTTTTGTGTCTAACATTTTAACTAAAAAGCCAGGGGAAGCTCTCCTCTACTCACCAGGTGAGAAGCTGCTCTATTTGTGAATTGCTTAATAAAATCAATTAGATTTTCACATAAAAAAGGGTTTTAAAATGTCTCCAGATTGATGTGTATACTAGTCATTCATTTCTTCTTATTATTAAGTAGTTCCAGTATGATTCCAATTTTAGTAGTTCCACTAAAACTTGTTTAGCTAGTTACCCATTGATAGATTCTGTTTCCAGTTTTTGCCTGTTAGGAATAAAGAGATTAACATTCATATTTAAGTCTCCATGTGGATATGTTTCATTTCCCTTGGGCAAGTACCTAGGAGTGGAATTGCTTGGTTATATGGTAAGGGTATGCCTAAGATTTTAAGAAACTGGCAAATTGTTTTCCAAGATAGGTGTACCATTCTACATTCCCACAAGCAATGTATGAACATACTGCTGCTCAACATCCTTGCCAACACTTGGTTACGGGAACCCTTTCCAATTTTAGTCCTTCTAGTAAGTGCACAGTGGTATTTCATTGTATTTTAATCTACATTGCTCTAATAACTAGTGAGTTGAACATACTATTTTTTTATTAGTCATTTGAAGAGTCATTTGAGAAGTATCTGTTCAAATACTTTGCACATTTGAAAATTTGGTGGTTTGTTTTCTTATTGAATTATGAGTGAGATTCAAGTTCTTTATCAGATATATGTATTATGAATAATTTCTCCTAGCCTGTGGGTTGCCTTTTCATTTTTGTTAAAGGTGATTTTCAAAGAGTGTAAGTTTTTAGTTTCAATAACATCTAATATATCAATTTTTTTTTTTTTTTTTTAACGATCAGAACTTTAGGAGCTCAGCTTAAGACAATGTATGCTTTGGGGACCTGGGTGGCTCATTTGGTTAAGCTTCTGACCGTTGGTTTTGGCTCAGGTCATGATCTTAGGGGTCATGAGACAGAGCCCCACGTGGGGCCCCATGCTCAGCAGAGAGGCTGTTCAAGGGTTCTCTTCCACTGCTCCTTCCCCCACTCACTCTTGCTTTTCTCTCTCTCTCAAATAAACAAATACATCTTAACACAAAAAAGAAAAGAAAAGAAAATGCAAGCCTCACCATCGGTTCACTATCTATTACCTACCTGGGATGCTTGAATGTTGCAGACTTGGGCTAGAATCTAGGCAAATTTTACAAACTCTCACAAATGTGACAGCCACTTTTGTTTGTAGCAATGGGTATCATTTCGTGGGTATATACTGTGCAATATGCAGGGTGCTAAATACTTCATTTAAAAATTTTTGTTTCTTCCTTACAAAAGCCTCACTGGAGAGGAAACGTGGATGAGAGTTATAAAATAATTAGGCTAAAGGCTTAAATATTATCAGTGGCAGAACTAGAAGATACTTGACTCTAAAACCCTTTGAGTTTTAAAAACTATGCACTGTCCTATCTCAGAAATCTTCGTATCTGTTGAAGTCATGAAGTGGAAGTCCTCTTAGGGCTGCTTTTGTCTGTTTCCTGATGGCAAACACAGTCATGGAACTGTGGGGTTTTCTGTAATATTCAGGCTCCACTTTTATGGCAGTTCTATCAGCTTCCCGACCTCTTGATTGTGGCTACAATGTTTTGTCTTTGTTTAATTGGCTTGGGTTTTAACCTTAACAGTTCTAGTGGCAAACTCCAGATTCCTCACCTTCCCGCTTATCGCACAAGAGGCAACTTCTCCTGGGAGGTCAGTTTCATGGAGTTCAGGGAGTCATTCCAGGATCTCAGCTTATAACCCAGTCTTTCAGCCCTTCCAATGATTTTGTAACAATCTATTTCTCTTTATTATATCACTTTCTGCTTAAAATACTTCATGTGGCATCTCTTTCCAGCACAGAACCCCGCCTGGTACACATGGTCTGGACACACATTCAACAAAGGCTTGAGCAACTATTAATCGGAAATGGAAGTAAACAGGCAGTTCAGGGACAAGAAATCGAGTCCTTGGGGAGACAGGCATGTCAGACACCTTCTCCATTCCAAGCAAATAATGTGCTAGCTTGATTTTCAGGGAACCAGGAAACCAATATCAGGACAGGCTGTGCTCCAACAGGGCATGTATTGAGCTGGTAAACTCTATCCTGGGCCTCTCAGACTCCTCTTGTTCCTTATGCCTACAGATCAAGACACTTGATCCCAATGTGCAGGGCGAGATTGTACTTTCAGCCCAAGATGAAGCTGTGTCAGCAATGACAGCTATAGAGAGGAAGGGACAGGGGAATGAGCAGAACAGTTTAAAGCACAAACGAACAATTTCAAGGTGAATAAAAGGCAGAGCTACTTCATAAAGCATTTAGTAGATACGTGGTGCTCATAGCCTTGAGATAGAAAATAGAAGCATCATTTTAAATGTGTCTCTTCGTTGACTATTAAGATCTGTGAGTACTCAGGCAAGTTGTCAAGTCAGCATTTGGCAACCAATTTAGGAATTCCCTCAATGTTACTCATTAATGGTTATCCAACTCTTGCTTGAACAGTTCCAGTGACAGAGTTCATTATTTCACAAACCTGGCTATTCAATTTCTCTAACCATCAGAATGTTATTTTTGTTGTTGAATACCAAGTCATCTCTGTAATTTTTTCTGTCTGAGTGTAAGCATATGGTCTCTTGCTACTTATCTCATTTTTAAAGTATCTCTGGTATCCACTCCCACTCAGGAAAGGCCCCGATTTTCTTTCAGGAAATTATATTTCATCCATGGTATATGGTTTTCAAAGAAGATCTGTGTGCCTGCCTCCCACTCTGGAAACAAAGGGAAAATCCCTCCTTTCCTTGCCTTCATAAGCACAGACATAGGTATATGTCCTAGGTTAGGCCAGGTGTACACCTTCTCTTCAGTTATTTAGTTTTTTTTTTTTTAAGATTTATTTATTTATTTATTTGACACAGACAGAGATCACAAGTAGGCAGAGAGGCAGGCAGAGAGAGAGGAGGAAGTAGGCTCCCTGCTGAGACGAGAGCCCAATGCAGGGCTCCATCCCAGGACCCTGAGATCATGACCTGAGCTGAAGACAGAGGCCACCCAGGTGCCCCTTCAGTTATTTAGTCTTGAGGAAATGGGGCATAAATAAAAGGAGTGGGTAAAGGTCATAAAGCACAGAGGTAGTGTGTCGTTTGCACAATGAAGTCCTGAGACAGTGGCTATACTTTCTGCTTGCAAATCTATTTGTTTTACCTTTGTTATTGTTCATTTCAGAATCTGGTCCTCTAATTTCAAGTCTAGGTGCCTCAGTAGCCTTCTACTGGTTTAGTTATCTTAAAGTTTCTTTCTGATTTTGCAATTCAAATCTCCAAACAAAATCCTATATATGAATGAGTGAGCTTTTCCCCTCAAGTGTCTAGTGTTTGCTTATGTTACTTAGGAGCAATTTGTTTGCAAGGACAGGACCCACTTCAGTCGACTCAAAAACTGAGAGTTTCATTGAAAGAACATAAAGAAGGCTCAAGGTCCTAAGGATAGCAATTAGAACTGGATCTGCAGAAATGGAGCTAGGAAATGGGGAAATCAAGAGCTGTGAATAATAATTGAAAGAACAATTACTCTTTCAATCTCAGCAGCCAAGTGTTCTCCTTTATAGTAGTGGGTTCGCTGCTGTTTTCTGGACGTATGTTTTGGTCTCTATTCTTGCTGGGTTCCTGTGTAACCATCTCATATCAACCAATCATGACCTTTTTTTTTTTTTTTTTTTTTTTTAGCTTAACCTACAATCAAGTAACTACAACTCTATGTCTCTTATTTCTAATTGTCAAAAGAGAAATATTTGTTCCCCAACCTGCCAGTAGATTGGCTGGTTTGGGAGTAGGTATTCATCCTTATTCAAATCAGTTGGGGACAAGTTGGGGCAGGTTAATTGTATATCCTTCTGGGTGCAGTAGGTCAAGGTAGAAGGTGTAGTTGGGAGTATCTGGCAAAATGACTGATTGGTCTGGAATGCTCTTGATGGGTGAATGATCCTCATAAGTCCAGACATTTTGAAAAATTGTAACCTGGGAATTGGAAGTTATTTTCTTCTTCTTCTTCTTTTTAAAGATTTTATTTATTTATTTGACACAGAGTCACAAGTAGGCAGAGAGGCAGGCAGAGAGAGAGGGGGGAAGCAGGCTCCCTGCTGAACAGAGAGCCCAATGCGGGGCTTAATCTCAGGACCCTGAGATCATGAACTGAGCTGAAGGCAGAGGCTCAATCCTCTGAGGCACCCAGGTGCCTCGTAAGTTATTTTCTTCTAAGACTCACCCAAGATTTCTGGGACACCTGGGTGACTCAGTCAGTTAAGCAGATAACTCTTGATTTTGGCTCAGGTCATGATCTCAGGGTCCTGGAACTGAACCCCACACTGGGCTCCATGCTCAGTATGGGGTCTGTTTGGGGATTCTCTCTCACCCCTTGGGGCTGTCCCCACTCAAATTGTGCACACTTTTTCTCTCTCTCAAATAAGTAAACAAATTAATCTTTTTTTTTAAATAAAAAAAGAATCATCCAAGATTTCCTACTCACTAAGAATAATCCTTCTCACCAAAGAACACCTGTTTGTTTGTAAGTTGTTATTCTAACTGTAGTCACTAGTTGTTGCCCCTGAGAGGCTGATAGAGACCCATTACCTCTCTTCAGTGGCTCTCTGTGACATTCCAGGCTTTCTCCAAGTGATGTCCATGGACCACCTGCATTAGAATCTCCTGAAAGCTTAAAATGGAGACAGAGTCCTGAGATTCACTCTACATCTACTGAATCGGCATTTGGGCAGGGGCAGGAGTGGAAAAGCTGTCCGTTCACATTTCCCACAAATTCTCTAGGTGATTCTCAAATACATTAATGTTTGAGAATCACTAAGCCAGACTATCCATTACTTGAGGACAGGGAACAGTGTCTGTCTTGTTCAGGATTGTATCCATGATACATTGCCTGGCACCCGGAAGACTCAGTAATAAAGTAATAAAGTAATAAAGACTCAGTAAACTCTTACATCAAAACATAATACTGATTATATACAAATATATAACAACAGTGATGAGGTTTAACTTACAATTACTGGCTGCATCATAAACTCATGATTACATTACAATACCAAATTATTTCTATCAATTACTAAAAAACACTCTTTCAAAAAATCATCCCATTAGTGTGATACTTTTAATAGCTAGAATTCTCCTTTGCTTTTATGTTAGACTTACTTTCAGCCCACACCCTAATTCTTCTTCTCTAAAGAATTAGGTATGGTTTTCATGTCCTATGAGTCCAATTTCAATTACTGTGAGATAGAAATATTTGCCCATATTTAGCCATGCTGTTCATTTTCCTATTAGTTACTTTCTGTTTCATACTTATCGAGTGCAAAAAAGGATTGCTGGTGAATCAGAATGTAAGGCGGTCATGGTCATAGAGATAATATGCAAGGAGTAACTCTGAGGCCTCAAGAAAGTGGTAGATCATAGTTTTTCTCTGTTCTCCTTTCATATTTTTATAAAAATATGTGTTTTTACACTATTGTAGAACAAATATAATGGCAGTTATATGCTTTATACTTTATGTTGCTGATTTCGTGAACTTCTGGAAATTCTGCTATATTTCTGACAGTTATATAACTCCGTGATACTAAACCCCCGTGATACTATGCTATGAGCCAAAATGTTATGACATTGTAGGGAGAGAGGCCTGTTCCATTTCTGCCTAACCCCCATCTTCCTCCTCTCTTTACCAAAGGGAAATTCCCTCCCCCTTCACTATTCCCTTCCCAATACCATCCATGGGTGTTGGTGCTAAACCCCAGAGACACTGAGATTTAAGTTAAGTTTGACCAAGTAAATTTCTTTTTTCCTTTTTGTGAAATATACTCCAAAATCAAAACATTTTCCAAATCCAATCACTTCTCTTTCCCTCCACTGTTCCCATCCTGGTCTAAATAATGTCAACTCTTGCTGAATTATTACAAGAACCTGATTTGTCTCCATGCTTCCACCCTTGCTCCACACCCAATACCCTAGTCTCAGTATAACTTGTAGGACATTGCCTCAAAAGTATGTGAGACACAGTCACTCCTCCATGGCTCACTCAGCCACTGGTCAAAGTCTTCACAGTCACCTAAAAGGCTGTACACATTCTGTCATATAATAAGCACTTGATAACTTTTTGCTAAGTGAGTGAGTAAATTTAAAGAAATTTAGTTCTTCTTACTTTTTTTTTTTTTTTAGTTCTTCTTACTTTCAAATTAATACCCTAGTTCCTCAGACGCTTCTCTGAGAAAATGGCTTCCAGACTTCCATTCTAGTCATCATCCTCCTACATGAACTTTAGGTTTTGTTGTCCTTCTTAAAACGTGGCACCAAGATGCGAACATAGTGATTCCAGTTTGCTTAACCAGCGAAGTTTACTCCATACATCCTTCTATCCCTGTGGCTTAGAATTGCATTAACTTTTTTGGCAGCCATGTTGTAACATTGGATCACATTCTGTTTGCAGTGAATGAAAATTCCCACGTCTTCACCCAGAAACTGATGTTAATTCAAATCTACTCATCCTTGCACTTGTGCAGTTGGTATTTTGAAGCTATGTAAGGACTGCCCAAAATTATCTTCTTTCATAGAATTTGATTCTTTTTTGTTCAAAGAAATTTACATCAAAGCCTCTAATTGCTCAGTTTTGCTACTATGGCAACACTGTTAGATGTTACTATTTTTTTCAGCCATTACATTTCCCATCATCAGCTTGTCCCCCTTGTCTTCCAACTGGTGTACAACACAAAAGTGGGTTTTTTTTTTCCTTTTCTAAGATTATTTTGCTAGATCATTTAAATATTTCTCCTGACATGACTAATTGTAGAAAGAAGAGTTACACAGACTTTGGAAGATCTGGGTACTGTCTTGTCTGCTACCTCTGTGATCTTAGAGGTGTGAATGAAACTTAATTTTATCACCTATGTAAAATGAGAATGATGCTAATAGCATCTGCTACTTAATAGGATTATTTCAAAGGTCAGTGGGATCATGGGAGTGTGAAGGGAGTACTGATATAAAACAAGAAAAATGCCTAGAGACCCTAAATCAAGTTAGAATCAAATAATCTTCTCTTCTTTTGCTACTTTTTTCCCTTTAAAATATAGCTCTATAATATGGAGAGCTGGTCCGAAGTTAAGATACATTGGTTCTCACCCAAATTTCCACACTAACTAGTTTGGGTATCTCAGAAAAATAATAGAACCTGATAGGTTTTATTTTCCTAACCAAAACAAACAAACCAACCAACCCCATGAAAAGCAATAGGATTTGCCCACGTACTTTCTAAGATCTCTCTCAGCTTTTTGAATTTTTAAAAACCTATCGTGTTGGCCCACCCTGAAGAATAACACAAGTCTTATTTGTACATTTGTCTTCGTCAAGGTACATGTCTAGTGGTTTCTATAACAACTAAGATACATATGCTGCATTTCAAATAGACGCAGAGATGTAGTGCCTGTAAGAGCTAAAGGCTTTCAAAGGAGTCCTGGAACACCAAGCTGAAACCAGCGAGGTTTATTTCAAGTAATTAAAGAACCACTTGAGCAAAACTAGAAAGAATTTTCCCTCTACTGAATGTGAGTTTCATAACAGAGACCCCACCCAAAACCCGTGGGTGCTGAGGACTTTAATAACAATAATGCATCTTGTTTAAATAAAAAACAGTTAATCTTTTCGTATGAAGTTTAAAAGACGCAGACATTAGCAATCAGTTATTTAGAAAACATGCACCACTCCTGGGCAAAAATATCAAACTGCTGAGAAGAGAAGCTAAGTTAATATGAACATACAAGAGAGTGACAAGTGGAGACATTACTTCCAATTCTTTTCGTGAAGCTTATTTTATTGAAAACATGATGAAAAATTTAAAATAATTCAATAACACTAATATTATATTATCCATGATCCTGCTACTGTAATTGAACTTTAAAGATTACTATTTTTAAGTTATAGACATATATTTCAATTCCCTAAATTCATGGGAATAATCGGCCTTAGGCCTTCATGGGAAGAGTACTTAATCTGTAGGGAGAATCTATGAGGAGAATCTTCTGAAATTTGGCTTGGTAGCTTCCAAGACACCACTCTTTCTGTTCTCCAGTTTTCCACCACCAGCTTGTTTTCAGTTATCTTTGCCGGTTCCTCGTTATCTTCTCTTTCCCTAAATTTGAGTACTTCGGGGCTCAGTTCTTATATTTTTTCTCTTTTCTATCCTGCTAATTGCCGTGGCTTTAAATTTCGCCTATCTGCTGCTGACATTCACGTTTATAAATTTAGCTCAGAGCTTTCTTTCCCCCTTGAACTCCAGACTTGTGTGTACATCTGCTTACAAGACTCATTTACTTGGAAGTCCCAAACATAACAAAACCAAATGAATCTCTTGAATGTATCCCAAAACTTACTGTATTTCCAGACTTCTACCACTCAGTAAATACCAACTTCTTTCTTCTGGATAGTCAAATCCCAAATCTTGGAGTCATTCCTGACTTCTTTCTCTCATACCCAACATCCATTAATTTTACAGAGAGAGAGGCCATGTGTGAGCGGGGGGTGGGGGGGGGACAGAAGGTGAGAGTGACAGAGAGAGTGTGAGAGAGAATCCCAAGTAGGCTCCACACTCAGTGAGGAACCTGACACAGGGCTTGTCTCATGACCCTGACATCATGACCTGAGTTGAAATAAAGAGTCGGAGGCTCAACTGACTGAGCTACCCAGGCACCCCATTAGTGCTATCTTTTAAATATATTCAGAATCCAAGTGCTTCACACTTCTTCCCACTACCACCCAGTTGCAAACTGTAATCTTTTTCACCTGGATTTTGCAATAGCCTCCTAATTTGTCTCTTCCCTTTCCCCACTCTCCTTCTAAAAGCCATTCTGTGTAAGTGGTCTTAAAAGTAAATTAGATCAGAGGGCACTTGATGTAACAAGCACTGGGTGTTGTAAGCGACTGATGAATCACTAAGTTCTACCCCTGAAACTAGTAATATAGCATATGTAAACTACACTGAATTTAAATAAAGAATTTTTTAAAAAGTAAATTAGATCATGTTGTTCCTTTCCCAGAACCCTACAGTGACCTCTCATCTCACTCAGAGTGAAATCCAAAAGCCTTACCATGGCCTAAAAGGCCCTACAAGATCTGCACTCCTCCTCTCCACGGATCTGATTTCATGTCCTACTGCTCACACCTCATCCGCCCACCTTACACCAGCTAATTCTGGCCTCCTTTCTTTTCCAAACATGATCCAACCTTGCACATTCCCACTCCAGGTTTTTGCCCTTGCCATTCTTTTCAGATGCCTCCTTGAATCACTTTCTCAGAAAGGTCTTCCTAACCACCCCTATAAAATAGTACCACCCACCTGTCATCTTTACTCTGTATCCCATTTTACCTTGCTTTGTTTTTCTTCTTCGCACCTATCACCACCTGACATATCACATGTTATTTGTTTAATGTCAGTCTTTTAAAGTAAGGTCTATGATGTCACTTTTGTTAATTGTAGTATCTCCATCACCTAGAACAATGTTTAGCCCACAATAAGCACCCAATAAATATTTGTTGAACAAATGAATAAATAAGCCCTGTAGTTTTAATCAGAGACTGACAAAAGATACATGAGCAGGTAAAAAGTAAACACACCATTAACTGATTTGATACTGTGAAAATGATTGAACTAGTTACATGTGTCTGAATCTTACAAATAAAGTGGGCAAAGATTTAAATTGCAGAAGAATATATATATATATATATATATACATAGACACACACATATATAAATGGCATCAAAAATAAAATGCTCAGATATACACATTTTATATAAATTGTGTGAGATACAAATACACATATATGTGTATGTATATATATACACACACATATATGTGTATGTATATATATATGAACACATATACATGTATACATATACACATACACACAAATACAATATGTATATATATATATATATATATGTACATACACACACACACATATATATATGTGGGAGTGGGGAGAGGCAAAGAGAGAGAGAAAGGAAAGAGATGATGTCCAAGAATGAGAAATACCAAATTTAGAGGGTAAAATGGCAGATACCCAAAGGGGTAGTGTGGGCAGAGAAATTCATATTACTCTAACTTTTTGTATGCTGAAGTAAAAAAATCAGTAATGTAGATTTTAGAGAAAAATGTTTAGGGTCCCAAAAGAGAGACTCTTTGCATCTTATGGATAATTCAACTGAATAAAACTCCCGTTACACAATACTGCTATCCTTCAAAAACCTTCTGTGCTACCAAACATCAGTTCTTCACTTTTTTAAAAAAAAAGAAAAAGACTTTTTATTTTGGAAGTTTCAAAGATGGGGAAAATGTAGAGAGTTTAGTATATTACATCCTCATGTACGGGATTTATTCTTTTCCTCAAAATGGAGCAACAGGGATTAGATTTATCCTCTAGCATGAAACAACTGAAAATAGAAACAACAGTTCCAAGCCACCAGACATCGGGCAATGAAGGACAGAGATCACTGAGAAAAGGGGAACAAATGAGGTAAGCCTAAGATGGCCCCAGCTTTGCTTGGAGAGAAGTTTTAGACTTTGTAGCAGGGAGGGAACCCAATGACATTGCTGCTCGTTGGATACCTATGCTTCAGGGGCCAGAAGAACAATGAAAGAACACACACCACTCAGAAACGTTCCTCTTGTGTGGATAGACAGAAAACGTTCTCAATTAGAGGCAAGCAGCAGAGGTCAGGAGCGAGTCTTGGCCATGAGTGATGGAAGAGGAAGCTTTCTATCCCAGCAACAAACACTATAGTAGCACTCTCCCCCTTCTCTCCCCTCTGTCCATGCTTAACCTTCTGGAAAGAACAGATAAGAAACATCAAAGGACACATGAACCAAAGTCTGTTGAACAAACCTGATGATTCTCTATTCCTGTTTCATACAAAGTTATCTTTTAACAAATAAAACAACATTGAAGAAAGAGTTGTTTTTGAAAAGAATGGGTAACCATAAACTGGATATGTTCAGATCTCTTGGTTCTCTGTGTTCAGATCCATTACTCCTATGATGTGGGACAGGAAAAAAATTGGTGTTAAAGTGACTTTTGCTGCTTAAGGAAACCAAATCTAGAAGGCTGGCCCACGAGCCTCTTTGCAGGTATATTGCTTAAACTTCATACTGTTTCTCTCTTATTCTAAGTAATCCTACAGGAGTTTTATCCCTAATGTACTTCTTCTTTGTGTATTACCCTGAAATCTTCCTAATGCCATCTTGTGACATGTGGCATTACTTGACTATCATTTGACACATTCAGGATCAAGCTAGGAGTTGGGAGGGTATACATTTCAATCAGACACAGATCCTTATCTCCAAGAACATAGAGGGGAAAATAAGGCAAGTATATAAATAACTCTATAAAAGGTACAAAAATATATCCTATAAGAAAATGCTTTTAAGAAGTTTCGGGTTTGTAAGAGATCTTAATGGTCAAGCATTCTTATTTCCTCATTTTAGAGAGGAAGACACTAGAAGAGAAAAGGTTAAATGACTCATTCTGTGCAGTAGAATCTTCTATTAGTGAGGCACCATGGTGGGCTAGGAAGAACAGTGAACTTAGGGCCGGACAACCTAGGAGTGATTTTGGATTTCAGTCCTTATTAGCTTTCAGGAAGAAAAAAATGATCAGACTTTCTTGAGCCTTAATTTTCTCATTCACAGAACAAAGATAATAATGCTTGCTTATTAAGGCTGGTGTAAAGATCAAATGAGATAATGAAAAATTTCTGTGGACTATGAGGCAATATAAAAATGTAAACTCTTACTACAGTTGATGAATTGCAGAACTGGGAATAAAACTCAAATCTCCTAACTGTGAGATGCTTGTCCATCATGTGTTAATGTGAAATGCTCTCCATGACTTCTAGGACAGGACTTAGAAATTCATCTTCTTGCTTAGGGTAGAATGTAATTACCAATCACACATATGTTGTTGACTCAGATCATATGCCCATTCTTCATCTGTTTGAGTTATATACAGAAAAATAAAATAGATGCTCTTGCTACATAATTTTCTTGGCTAATTCTCACAGTAACATAGGATAAGGACTTTGTCCAACATTTCTCAATACCATGTTGTATTTTCAGCCTGTTTATTCTGGCGTCCTTCTTAGAAGCAGTGTCAGTGTTGAATAAAAGTTAAGCAATTAAAAAGAAAAATAAACATCAGGAACTTTGTAGATCAAAACTTGTGAACACATCCTTGAGGCACTTTAAGAGAAGTTAAGTGATAACATCACTATAATATTGTGTTACTTCTTTGATCTGCTAAAAAGCTAAGTGATATAATCAGTTTTTTATTTCTGAGTTTTCTTTCTAGTTGCTGCATGTGGCAACAAAGCTAAAAAATAGGTTAATTATAAAAGCTTTTGTCCTCTTCCTCACCCCATTACAGACTTCCTCTTTAGAGTGAGTAAGAAAAGAGGCAATGAAGTTTATTTATATATATACTACTGTATGATTTAAAAAAGGTCTTCAAGAGGTGGCTTGTTGTAGTGGAAAGAACATGGAGTTTGGATTCTGAAGTTACCAGTTTCAATTTTCCATCTGACTCTTTGGGACTGGAATCAAGTAACTTTTTTAACCTGAATTTCTTTATCTGTAGAAGATAAAAACCAATAAAACCTACCCCCGGACTGTCAGAGGAGTTTATGGTATCCCCCAAATAATTAAAAGGCAGTTAACAATGAAGATCACATTAGGAAGAGAAAATAAAATTAAAATCATTTAAAAAATGAGGCACATAAATATAAAGTTAGGAAATGTAAATGCAGTCAGCAACAGAATTAATTTGTAAAATAGAAGCAATGGAGCCCCAAACAATTGCTATGACTGATCCACAGACCTGAGTCTGAATTTTCCTTTCTTTTTTTTCCCAAAGAGAAAAACATGGCTAGTCACCAAACAAGAGTGTTCATCCACGAGGTGAAACGCAGATTAGTAGTTTTGTGGCTCCTCAGAAAATTAAACATTGAATTACCATCTGATCTGAAATTCCTAGGTATGTATCCAAAAAAAAAAAAAAAGAAAACAAGTATTCAAACAGATACCTGTATACCAGTGCTCACAGCAGAATTGTTCACAAAAACCAAAAGGTGGAAACAACCAAAATGTCTATCAACAGATGGATAGATAAATAAAATGTGATATATCCATGCAATGAAATATTATTCAGCCATAAAAAGAAATGAGGTACTGATCCATGGTATATCCTGGAATGAAAACATTATGCTAAGTGCAAGGGATCAGACACAAAAGGTCACATGTCCTATGATTCTGTTTATATGAAACATCCAGAATAGTTAAATCCATAGAGACAGAAAGTAGATTAGTGGTTGCCAGGCCTGGAGAGAGGGAGAAACAGGAAATGCCTGCTTGATGGGTATAAGATTTTCTTTGGGAGTGATGGAAAAGTTTTAGACATTTGTAACACATTGTAAATGTACTAAGCACCACTAATTATGTACTTTTAGTTTATTTTTTAAAAGTTTTTTTAAAAAGATTTTTTATTTACTTATTTGAGAGAGAGAGAGAAAGAGTGAGAGAGAGCGAGCAGGGGTGAGGAGCAGAGGGAGGGGAGAAGCAGACTCCACACTGAGCAGGGAGCCTGATGAGGGGCTTGATCCTAGACCTGAGCCAAAGGCAGATGCTTAACCAACTGAGCCACCAAAGCGCCCCTATTTATTTTTTTAAAGATTTTATTTATTTATTTATTTATTGAGATTTTATTTGTTTATTTGACAGAGATCACAAGTGGGCAGAGAGGCAGGCAGAGAGAGAGAAGAGGAAGCAGGCTCCCTGCAGAGCAGAGAGCCCAATGTGGGGCTCAATCCCAGGACCCTGGGATCATGACCTGAGCCAAAGGCAGAGGCTTTAACCCACTGAACCACTCAGGTGACCCATAGATTTTATTTTTAAGTAACCTCTGCACCCAACATGGGACTAGAATTTACAACTCTGAGATTAAGAGCTGTATGCTCTACAGACTGAGCCAGTCAGGTATCCCTAATTATATACCTTTAAATGGTTAATTTTATGTGAATTTTACCTCAATAAAAAATAAAACAAAATCAAAGCAAAAATAAATGAGTTGCCAGAGCAAGAATAAATGAAAAAAGTGTAACTATTTCTAATAATAAGGCCACAAAGGACATTCTTTAAGGAAACAAACCCTCAGCAATATCTTTATTTGAATATAGGGTCAGGTTTCACTTTCTTTAGAGGGTCTTCAAGATCAGTTGATGTCATGATTATGAAAGGGAACATGGTAAGGGCATTTTTACTGGAAGCAGGGGGAGTATAAGTGTTAGTAATCCAGCTCTCGCTACAATTGTCTCTGATGAGTGGCAGAGATAAAATTAAGATGGCATAAGTCAGAGATAAAATAAAAAACATCTAGAAGAAGAAATGGACCTGCTATCCTTCTGCAATCCATCATAAATATTTCCCTTAGTTAGATTTTTAGAAGTTATGGATCAAGAGTTAGTTTGAGGTTGCATTCCCTGTAAAGTATGTGCATGCAGTTTGCCAATTTATAGTTTTGTGCTTCCAAAGTTAATCAACCTGGAAGCAGGAGGAAGATCCCCTTGTAGAGGAGGAGAATTGGAAGTGAGTAGTGACAACGCTGAGGTAGTAAAAGTTGTCTTGAGAAAGTATGAATCTACTCAGATACCCAAACAAAGGGTAATCATTACCTCAAATAGCTTCATGCAAAAAAATCGTGTCCTCGGTATCTCCAGGGAGAACAGGTTTCTGGTAGACTACATGAAACCATGTATATGTGGAGTTGATACGAGACGTAGTTTTCATTGCTATGACTATCTGGCTTGTAATAGCTAACGTGTAAACAACTTCACACAGAGTATTAATTCATCATTCTCAACCAATACTTGTTGAATGTTAATTGTGGACCAATGAGGGCAGACAATACTAGCAACATTTTAGAAAAGAGTAAACTGAGGTTCTGAGAGCCTAAGATTTGCCCTAAGTCATAAAACTTAGACTTACAAAGTTTGGTTCCTAGTTCTTCCAAGCCTCGTTGCTGCCTCCAGGGGTTGAAATGACCAAAAACTATAGTTACCAAAGCCCTTCATCTTCACTAACTATTAAATGTGATTATTAGATGTCTTGGGCAAAGTTTTGCCATTTCTGTTTGTCTGTGCGGTGGCATTTTCTTTAATTAGTTACATGGTGTTCTCAGGAGCCACACTACCAAACGTGCACAATGCTTGGCTAACATTTACTCAGTACACATGGTATGCTTAGGTGTGGTGTTAAGCATTATGCAGACATATTCTCATTGAATCCTTAAAACAGCCTTCTGAAGAATGTCTATCATCCCTCTTTTGTTTATACAGCTATTAAGGCTCAGAAAACGTAAATAACTTGCCCAAAGTCACAGGTAGAAATACAAATATTCTGAAAATCCTAATAGGAGGATATTTAAAGGTTTATGAAAATCAGAGGCCAAACCAACAGGCTCCTATGATTCCTATCTGAAGAGCCAGTAGAGTATGGAACAAATATTGAACTAGGTATCAAAGCAAGAGACAGGGCTGGGTCCATATTCAGCTTTGTTTACCTCCAAAGCTCACCGATTAACTGCTCTGCTATACTGAGACCCAGGTCTGGAACATTTGTAATCCTTTGACTTCTCACCCAGACAATTATGGCAATAAATTCTGGGTCATTATTATCATAGTGAATAAAATTTACTGTGGCTAACACTCTTAAAAGTGCTTAATAATCATTTATGTTTCTAAATTTTAAAGTCTCCTTATGAAGGACAAGGAAGTGTCCCTCCATATAAATGTGTTTTTTTGAGGAGATAGTCAGATTTTGCTAAGAGAGGTAAAAAATTCAGGTTACTGAGGGTTACTCTGCTGTTGGAATCAAAATGTTGAAAAGTTTGTATCTGTGCTTTTTTTTTTTTAAGATTTTATTTATTTACTTGACAGATAGAGATCACAAGTAGGCAGAGAGGCAGAGAGAGAGGAGGAAGCAGGCTCCCTGCTGAGCAGAGAGCCCGATGTGGAGCTCGATCCCAGGACCATGGGATCATGACCTGAGCCGAAAGCAGAGGCTTTAACCCACTGAGCCACCCAGGTGCCCCTGTATCTGTGCTTTTGACTAACATATCTTTCCGTTCAGATGTGTACAATGCAATAAGGTAAAATAACTCATTCGATGAAAAATTACTGTAGTGTGCTAGGTGCTACCAGGTTAAGTGCTAGGGATTAAGTACTCTAGAAATGTCAGCTTTGCCAGCTTTTGAGGAAAAGAGAAGTGATCATTATCAAATTGGGCAAACTTCACCTCGCTGGTATTCATTACCTACTGGTTAAATGAGGTGGTGTACCCAGATCTTAATGTTTCTGGTTTTTGATTTTCTGTTCAGATTTCTTCTCCTCATTTGGCACTATTCCCATGTCAGAACAACCATCTCACACTATCCTAGCTTTGCAATTCATTAACTAGTTCAACAAATGTTTATCGAACTTCCAGTATGAAGTACCACAGGAATAAAGTTGCTAATATTAGAAGCAAGGTTTCTCTGCTCATGGAGCTTACAGTTTAAATAAGTAAGAAATAATTAAATAATAAAAATAAAAAATTATTAACAATTAATAACTACAGGTTGGAAAGGTACTAAGAGGGAAATGAGATGGAGTATTGTCTTTTTTTCAGTCACACAGTGACGCAAATGATAAATGCATTCAGTTACAAAAATGACCATCTATCAAGGTTATGAGATTTTAAAAGGGGAAAAAATGATACAACCAACTAAAGAACGAATAACCATTACTCTGGAAGAAAATTGTACTGGGACTGGTTTACTCTCTCCTTTCTTTCTAATAGAGGAGAGGCTCCTCAAAAAGAGCAACGAGAGAAACTCACTTTTTAATTTTTTTTTCTTTTGTAAGTCAAGCGGAAAAGACGAAGTGAAAAGAAATCAGAACTCAAGGAAATTGCTAACCTAGTCTGGCCAGGAGGATTTCTTTTAATCTTTCTAGGTTCGGGAACTGGATGGCAAGAAATCTAATGCCTTGAACTTCAAGGCAGATTTCCTTTCAATTATTACTGTCTGGTGGCAGGAACCAGAGAAGAGGTCAAGGTGTGGTTTAGGAAGAGGCAGCTCGAGGGAAAGGCACTTGGAAGGGCAGGACAGAGAAAGCGGGAGAAGGCAACCGAAAGGAGGTAGAGAGTGCGCTGACGCTCCTAAGGTGAGAGAGTAAAAAAACTCTCAGCCTGGGGAGCCGCGCGCCGCTCAGGTGGCCTTTTCCCGCTCAGGTGAGCTCCTCCCGCGCCTCCCATTGGCCGAGGCGCCCGTGGCGCTGGGAGGGCGACGCAGCCCGGTCTAGTTCAGGGTCTAGGGCGGCGCGTCACTTCCGGTAGCGCGGAGCTTGTAAAACACCCTGGAGAGAAAATGGCGGCGGCAGCGGCTTCGGCTCCTCAGCAGCTCTCGGATGAGGAGCTTTTCTCTCAGCTCCGCCGTTACGGCCTGTCTCCTGGCCCAGTGACGGAGAGCACCCGGCCGGTCTACCTCAAGAAGCTGAAGAAGCTTCGAGAGGAAGAGCAGCAGCAGCACCGGTCTGGGGGCCGCGGCAACAAGACGCGGAACAGTAATAACAATAACACCGCAGCCGCCGCGGTTGCGGCGGCGGGACCGGCGGCGGCCGCCCCAGGGCTGGGGGTCCGGCCAGTCTCGGGCGATCTCTCCTACTTGCGGACTCCTGGGGGCCTGGGCCGAATCTCGGCCTCGGGTCCGGAGAGCTCCCTGGGAGGGCCCGGGGGCACCTCGGCCGCCCCCACGGCTGGCAGCAAAGTGCTGCTGGGCTTCAGCTCGGACGAGTCGGACGTGGAGGCCAGTCCCCGGGACCAGGCCGGCGGCGGCGGTGGGAGGAAAGATCGGGCTTCGCTCCAGTACCGCGGGCTCAAACCGCTGTCGGCGCCCCTGGCCGCCAGCGAGGTGACTAACAGCAACTCGGCCGAACGCAGGAAGCCCCACTCGTGGTGGGGGGCCAGGCGGCCGGCGGCTGCGGAGCTGCAGACCCCGTCGGCGAGAGATGGAGCCGTGGAGGACGAGGAGGAGGAGGGGGAAGACGGAGAGGACAGGGACCCAGAGGCCGAGGAGCCGCTGTGGGCGAGCCGGACCGTGAACGGCAGCCGGCTTCTCTCCTACAGCTGCCGGGAGAACTATTCGGACTCGGAGGAAGAGGAGGACGACGACGTGGCCTCCAGCAGACAGGTATTAAAGGACGACTCCCTTTCCCGGCATCGGCCCAGGCGGAGCCACAGTAAGCCTCTCTCTTCGCTGACTGCTAAATCTGCCGGCGGCCGGCTGGAGACCTCAGTTCAGGGAGGGGGAGGAATCCAGATGAATGACAGGGCGGCGGCTGCGGGGAGTCTAGACAGGAGCCGAAACCTCGAAGAGTCGGCGGCGGCGGCGGCGGCGGCGGCGGCGGAGCAGGGAGGAGGGTGTGATCCCCTGGACTCCAGCCCCATTCCTAGGTACCGTGTCAACGCTAAGAAACTGGCCCCTCTCCTGCCCCCGCCACTGACTGACATGGACTCAACCTTGGATTCGTCCACAGGCTCCCTTCTTAAAACCAATAATCATATCGGCAGTGGGGCCTTCGGTGCGGACTCCCCCAGGATTTTTTCCAACAGTCTCCCTCCCGGTGCGTCGGTGGCTGCCTCTAGTTCACTCAGGATCAATCACTCCAATCATACGGGCGCCAATCACACCTATCTGAAAAACACATACAACAAACCGAAGCTTTCCGAACCCGAGGAGGAACTTCTCCAGCAATTTAAACGGGAGGAGGTGTCCCCTGCAGGGGGTTTCAGTGCCCACTACTTGTCGATGTTTCTCTTAACTGCTGCCTGCTTATTTTTCCTAATATTGGGACTGACTTACCTAGGAATGAGAGGGACAGGAGTATCCGAGGATGGAGGGCTCAGCAGTAAGTATTGAACCCTGTGGGGTAAGGAAACAAAGGGGGTATTGCTAGGGGTTTGTTGTAACCACACTGGGCATTTTACACCAGGTGACTGTCTGCAAGAACATGTTTTAATAGCGACATGGCAGCAGATCGGGTGCACTTGTGTCGTCTTTAAGAAAGAACATTAGTACCATTATTAGAGCGATAATCCCATGCCTGGTTTTAAAATTTTTCTGTATGATCCATTGAGGAATTCAAAACATCATATAAAAGAGCAAAATATTACAAGTCTATTAGTAAAATGCATTTATGTGTGTGACTTAAATTTTCCTTTTAGCCTTAAATAACTGTGTGCAGATGGCGGTTACTTAACAGTATTGGAGTATTTTGATTGTTATGGGACATCATAGATGTTTTTTCTAATTGAGTTGTGATTCTAAAAGGCAATGTAAGAGCTCTTGAAATTGCAGTTAAATATTTTGGAATATTAAGTTGTGTAGTTCTGTATTTTCTATAGTTTCTATATTTTCTTTAAACAAATATAGAACGTAGGAAGACACAGCTCAAAATTGATTGCCCAGGGGGCGCCTGGGTGGCTCACATGGTTCAGTGTCTGCCTTTAGCTCGGGTCCTTGATGGGTCCTGATCTCAGGGTTCTGGGCTCAAACCCTGGACTCGTTGGGTTCCTAGCTCAGCAGGGGTTATGCCTCTCCCTTCTTCTCTGTCTCCCTCTCCTTGTGCTCGGTCTTTCTCTTTCTCAAGTGAATAAATAAAATATTAAAAAAAAAAAAATACTGCCCAGGCCAAAGCATCTTGCCTCATACCCCTGAAAAAGTAGTGGTAGGTCAGCGCAGGGCAGAGCAGGGGTTTACCATTTACCTGATACCAGTTTTTAGGCCCTGGGATTTACTTGCTCTAAAACACTGTGGGCAGGTGAGGTGTGTTCATTCATTCATTAAGCTGGCATCATCATCTGTGCTGTAGGATAGAAGTAGGGTACAGCAGTGATGATAAATCAAGAGTATTTCTGTTCTACAACACAAGGGTAGGTACAGATCATTTTGTGTTCTGTGAAGGAAATAAGGATGGAATAGTTGGTATATGCTGCTTGAGAGATAGTGAGAGTAGCTACTCTTTGAGGTAAGATCTGAAGCAGGAGGAGACAGCATTGTAGGGAGACAGGAGAGCACTCTGGGCAGAAATTGCAAGAAAGGTCTTGAGTCGAGCAGGAGCGTTCCTATAGGTTAGAGTGGTTAGAGTATCTTGAGCAAGGGGGAGTGAGCAAGAATTTGAGCCTGCCTTTCCTTATCAGTGAAATGATGCTGATATCGATTAGAATGATGCCTACACAGATTGAAAGAGAGAAAGTAGATGTAGTGTGTGATGGATTGCTGAAGATATAATTTCTTAGTGTTAGGGCCCTCTCTCCACTCCCCCTGAAACGTCCTACCCTTTCACCCAGCATGAAGTCATTTTATTATGATTTGTGTTTATAAAATCAGCCTTACTTTTGTTTGTTTTGTTCCAAAATAGTGAATGTGCAGTTAGCAGATTTACATAAAGAGTAGGAATTAGAATGGGTATAGCCATTTCTAAGATCATCAAAGAATAGTTTATTACTCTGTTGCTTAATTAGAGGAGTAAGAAAAGCCCTGAAACCCAGCACTCACTTTAACTTGCTCCCTGGGAGCAAGAGTGATACATTGTGTTCTGTCTCAGATAATTTGGGAGAACAAGAAATAAGGTCACACTAGAAGTTAAACTAGTAAACTTCACATAAATTAATGACATTATTATTACTGATGGGTACAATTCTCGATTAAGGTGACTGTCACATCTTTCAATTCACTGTTAAGAGGAGTGAGTTTTGTTTTCTTAAGTACGAAAATTTTGGTTGGAATAGAAAGGGATAGGACTGCTAGGGTTTTACTAGCCCCTTTACCAATGTGGAAGGAAAGAAATTGTGTTTTTTGTATTTTTTAATACATGGTAAAAGTAAAGTAGTTTGGGTGATGGAAACAACAGTGGCTAAGAGGTAGAGGATCTGGGTCCTAGGACTTGTCCAAATGACTTAGTTCCTTAACCTCTGAAACCTCATTCTTCTATGTTAAATAGGAGTAATAACTTCTGCTGTCTATGGGGCTGTTGTAAGGATCACTTGAGGTAGCTTATTAAATAACCATAAAGTGGTATTATTTAAAGTTTAGATAAAATTCGTTGTATTCCTGGTAAACTATGGTATCTATGTTAAGAGAAATATTTAAGTCATTTCTGTAAATATTTAGTAGTGGATTTCTTATTCAGCATTTAATTTTTATTAAATTCCATTAAAAATACAATGTAGACATTGATACAGAAATTTGAATCCAAGTGTAATGAATCCTTAACTGTATTGTATATTTGATTTACTGAATACTCTGGTGGAAAGACGTGCCTGCTAATTCAGTTAGTCTGCACACCTAACGGTGAATAACTTTCACTCCCTATATTTATGTATTCTGAATCCTTTGTCATAGTATAATGGTTAACCAGAGCTTAACCATAGGGTTCATTGGTCAAATACTGTGCTTAAAGAAATAGTTTTGCTTTGAGTAATAATTTTACCAGAAGATTGTAGGTTATTTATGAGAGTAAGCTTTAGTAAGCTTTTATTAGTTGTCATTTAAGTTATGTGTAATGTATAATAGATTTGCCTTTTAAATAGTTCTTAATCATTTGGTCTTTGAAAATTTTTTATCAATATCCTAGTTTTATTAATTAAATTGCTTTTATTAGTTAAATTTCTATGAGTCTCTACTTCCTAATCTGTATAACTAGGGGGTTGGAGTAGATGATCCCTAAGTTCTCTCTAGCTCCAAGGTTTAAGAGTCTGACTTTGTACTGTCCTACCAAAACAACTAAAGGATCAGCCTGCAGTGAGATTAGGTCATGACAACCCAACAAGAGAAAATGGAGATGCAGAATAGATTGGCTGTCTTGGGTTTATGTGGTCATTAAATAAAAATTGTTTTCCAATTAGGAAAGGTATGCTTTTTGTAGAAATTTTGGGTAGAGATCTATGAAGCAAAAAATGAATAAGTATTGTCTACCTCTACCTTCTAGTCTCCCATTCACCCCTGGTATAAATAAGTTCAGATAATACCTCTGAAAACTTTCTTAATGCTTTTCATGTAAATACATACAATAGAGTACCTACTCTGTGCCAAGCACCATTTTAAATTTCGGGGGGTGGGGAGAGGGAAGGGGAGATTGACAAGTAAACAAATAAGGATTTGAGAGAGCGATAGTTGCTAACACAATTAATGATAGTAACTTTGCCTGGGATAGAAGAAAATATGAACAAGATACTTCTCCAATGAAGACATACAAATGGCTATCAGACACATGAAAAAATGTTTATCATCACTAGCCATCAGGGAGATTCAAATTAAAACCCACATTGAGATACCACCTTACACCAGTTAGAATGGCCAAAATTAGCAAGACAGGAAACAACATGTGTTGGAGGGGATGTGGAGAAAGGGGAACCCTCTTCCACTGTTAGTGGGAATGCAAGTTGGTGCAGCCACTTTGGAAAACAGTGTGGAGATTCCTCAAGAAATTAAAAATAGAACTTCCCTATGACCCTGCAATTGCACTCCTGGGTATTTACCCCAAAGATACAGATGTAGTGAAAAGAAGGGCCATCTGTACCCCAATGTTTATAGCAGCAATGGGCACGGTCGCCAAACTATGGAAAGAACCAAGATGCCCTTCAGCAGACAAATGGATAAGGAAGATGTGGTCCATATACACTATGGAGTATTACGCCTCCATCAGAAAGGATGAATACCCAACTTTTGTAGCAACATGGACGGGACTGGAAGAGATTATGCTGAGTGAAATAAGTCAAGCAGGGAGAGTCAATTATCATATGGTTTCACTTATTTGTGGAGTATAACAAATAGCATGGAGGACAAGGGGAGATGGAGAGAAGGGAGTTGAGGGAAATTGGAAGGAAAGGTGAACCATGAGAGACTTTGGACTCTGAAAAACAACCTGAGGGTTTTGAAGGGGCGGGGGAGGTGGGAGGTTGGGGGAGCTAGGTGGTGGGTATTAGAGAGGGCATGAATTGCATGGAGCACTGGGTGTGGTACAAAAACAATGAATACTGTTACACTGAAAAGAAATTAAAAAAAAAAAAAGAATATGGAATATTGCAGATGAGCAGGCCTCTCCAAGGAGGTGAAGTTTGGACTGAAACCTGAATGTCTTGAAGGAACTAGCCATTGACAGGGAGAAAAGCACTCCAGGCAGAAGTAACAGCCAGTGCAAAACTCTCTAGGCAAGAACCGGCTTGGCAAGTTGGAGCATCAGAACAGAGTGGCCAATGTGGCTGGGATATAGTGAATGAGGGAGAACGGTATATGAAGTTAGAAGTAGGCAGGGGGCCAGTTCGTAAAGGACCTATAGGCCTTGAGAGCCACAGAAAGGAGTCAGAATTTTATTTCAAAGTGATGTTATAGTATATCTATCCTGCGACTAATTTTTTCACTTTACCTTGTATGTTGAGTAATTTTCTATACACCAAGTTTAAGTACAAGGCATAAGTTAAAAATCTTACTCTCCCCGGTCCCTAGAAAGAATGAGAACATTCTATAAAAATGTTAAAATCTCTGCCACCCTGAAAATGTTCTTCAACCCTATGTTCTCCTCCAGCTGTTACTGTACTCTCAGCCAAGACTGGTATCTCTTTCTGCCTCTGCCATTCACTCAACCCATTTAGTTTAGCTTTACCACCCATTCCTCTGTAACCTCTTCTTCAAGACACAAGTTACTCAATTGCCAAATGTAAGAGAGGCATTGAAGTTCTTAGCTGCGCCTCTTTGATCCATTCAATTCAGTGATTAACTCTCTTCTTCCTGGAACTCTCCAGACTTCTGTATCACTGCTCTCTCCCAGTTTTGTTTTACTCATGTCTGTCTGTGTTTTAAATATTGGTGGTCTCTAGGACTCTTCTTGTCTTTGGTTCTATCCTTTTGTATAGTTTCTGGCTAATACCTCCTGATTTTATATTTTTGCCTTAAATGTTCTCTTCTGAGTTCTAGACTTAGCTATTTGTTTATTGGACAGTTTCTTCTGGGTGTTCCAGAAGTACCCATCCTCTGTACTCATTGGCTTTCCTTTCGCCTTGTTTCCCCAGCTCTGTTCCCTGTTTTAGTTAATAGCACTTCCATCTACCCAGGACTCAAGCTAGGAACTTTGAATTTACCTAGAGCCCTTCCATCCCTTCATGCTCCTACCAAATTTAAAACCTCAATCCAGTTGGTTACTAAGTCCTGTAGTTCTATCTCCTTAGGTCTTTTGAATCTTTTTCTCTCCATCAGTATTGCTCCGAGTTAGTCTTTTGCCTGATCTGCCTTAGCAATCTTCTATCAGGTGTCCCTCCTGGGCTGTAGCTCTTCAATCCATTTTCAGTGCCAGAGCAATATTTCTAAAACATAAATGCAGTAATACACTCTCTTTCTCTTACTCATTGGATAAAATCTAAATTCTTTGGCTAAACTGTTTATGTTCTGACTATGCCTGCTTTTTCTAGCTTCATTTCCTAACAGTTCGTCTTACCACTTACTCTCTGGATAAATTGGAGTTTTCTGGTTACTGCTTGGTGTTCACTGAATATATCATAAAATTTCATGCCTTTATGCCTTTGCACATTATTCCCTTCTTTGGGAAGGTTGCCTGTCTGAACTGCTGTTCATTCTTAAAAGTGTATCCACCTCTGGATATTTTCTCTGACTCCACATACTCTTTACCAGGAGTTTGGGTATATTCAAACTCTGCTCAGGATCTTATACATCCTTCACAGCATTTATTATAAAGTATTATAATGGGGTCCGTCCATGGTGCCAGTTCGATTACAGTTCCTTGAAGAAATAGTTCCAGAGGAATTGAATACACTGGTAAGTGGCCCAGGCTTTACATTCATCTCTGAGTTTGAATCTCATTTCTCTCTTACACCCGGTCCATGACTTTACTAGAAGATACTCAGTTCCCTGATATTAAAAAAACGAGGACGGTAGTACCTGCCTCAGGGTGGCTTTCAGTATTATGTGAGGTCATGTATGTAAAGTTTTTTGTGTTAGCCTGGCGTAGGGGAGTTGCTCAGTAGACCCAAGTCACATTAGTATCCCTGGTACAAGTTCATTCCTTCATAAATATTTGTTGAAAATGATCGCATATCAGATACTCACTTTACATGCACTGATTAACTCATCATCAACTCACTAATTGATTACCTGCTCAGTACCTAACAATACTTAGTACTGGGAAGGATGCAAAAGAAATCTCATTCTTGCAGGAGCCTCCACTCCACTAATAATAGTCACAAAAATGGTTAAGAAGTATATCAGGTAATAGGTGATAAGTGCCACCCTTTTGTAAAAAAGGGTGAGTTCAGTGTGTACTGGATCAGCCTCAAGTGATCAGAAGCTCTGTTTCCAAATTGGGACTTAATTCCGTAGGTTGAACAGTGGGAATCCATGGAGGTTTTTAAGCAGAGGACTAGCATAATCAAGTTGATTTTTTTTTTAAAAGACTTTATTTATTTGAGAGAGAGGAACAGAGTGAGAGAGAGCATGAGCTGGGGGAGAGGCAGACTTCCCACTGAGCAGGGAGCCTGATGTGGGGCTTGATCCCAGAACTCTGGGATCATGACCTGAGCTGAAGGCAGATGCTTAACCAAATGAACCACCCAGGTGTCCCTATAGTTGCTTTTTAAAAAAATATATTCTTTTCCAAGTAATTAGACTAGAACAAGTGGCTAGTCCAAAACTTGGTGTGTATAATGAAGTAGGCGTAAGGATTTCGAAAAATAGTTGTTTCCCTCATTCTTGAGGAATGAAAGCTGAATGTTATATTTAAAGTTTTTCGAAGTTGACTATTCTGTAAGGAAAAAAATACTCTAGGACTTGAAGAATATTCCTGGGAACACCAGAAGTTTGTATATCCCAGTTTGATGGTTTAAATAAAATACACTCTGTGGAAATGTCTTTCATTTGGAAATTATCTCTAGTATAATTTAAAATAAAAGTCATCAGAGCGAAAACATGTGAATTCCCCATGATATATCCAGGGAGCCTAGTTTGAGGAAAATTGGCATAGATATTGGGGCTTGGATTGAGGAGGCAGACCTGGGTTTGAATATTGGCCCTTGTTTTTCTATTTAAGTCAAGTTGCTGAACCACTGTGAACTTCACTATCCTCATCTGTAAAATAGAACTAAGTGAGAATTAAATGGAATGATACATGTAAAGTACTTGGCTCAATGCATGACACAAAGTAATAAGAGTAACAGCAGCTAACCCTAGATAGCATTATGTGCCAGGCACTGCGTTGGACAATTTTAATTGTTACTCAGCCTTCTTGAGGCATTTTGTACATGAGGACTGTGTATATGTTCTCTACCATAATTGTTATCCAGAAAATTATGAAAGATAAATGGGTGGGTGAAGCAGATTAATGCATGAAATCCTAGAAATGCCAGGAATAATCTATGAAATCTAACAACTTTAGGACAACGAGGTACAAATTTATACTCAGGCAACAGTTAGGAATCCTGTGAGACTATCCTTACATAAGGTTTTAAATTAATTCATTAATTCACTGATACATGAGTGGGCCAGTCTGCTCTAATATAATGCAAATTATAATAAATAATATGTAAAACTATAAAGCGTGACACTCTTTCTAATTTTTGGAAGAGAAGCCGTAAGAGATTCTTACTCTCATGAAACAAACTGAGGGTTGCTGAAGTGGAGGGGGTGGGAAGGAATGGGTAGGGCTGGGTGATGGACATTGGGGAGGGTATGTGTTGTGAGCATGTGAATTATGTGAGACTGATGAATCACAGACCGGTATCCCTGAAACAATATATTATATGTTAATAATAATAAAAAATAAATTTTAAAAAGTCTGAGAAAGACCCCCCCCCAAAAAGGAAAGATTTGCTGTCTAAAACTGGTAGTTTTCTGATTTTACAATACCACTTTAAAACTTATGTTTTTCCATTGTTCCATTTTTAAGATGTAAAGATCTTTTGTATGTTTGTTCTCCCATTTTTTGCTTCTTAAAAAAAAACATTCATACGTGTTTTTTTCTATGCTTATATTTCTTTCAGTGGAAATGATCCGTTCTGTAATTTCGGGGGTACTTTTAAAAAATCAGATATTTTCATGATTCCTCAGTAGAGTTGTAAAGTTTTAAAACTAGCCTCTTACTGCTCATTAATTATTTTATGTTAACTTTACCTCTGAAAAATATTTTACATAAGTAAAAGGAACCTTACTGCAAAGAGATTTGTAACATCAGTGCAGAGAGAGATTTAATCTAGTTTTTAAGTAGTTTAAAAATGAAGTATACCTTCAAGTATTGGAAATCTCCTTCTATAAGTGTGGTAAACAAGTAATAGTGATTTCTTTATGAAAATTATAATAATCTTTATTTTAATCTTACATTTACTTTGCACTAAAAATAGCTACCATTTAATTTGGGAATGCAGCCTCATACTAGTTGTGGAAATTGTTCATGACGATTATTGTTTGATAACTTTAGATTTTGACTTCCATATTCAGAATTTATTTTTGAAAGATTTTAAGTTGAACCAGTAGCGCGGTTAAACAATAACCTTGACTTTGATGTTTTAATAATGTATACTTTAACCTGAGCCTCATTTTAAAAAAAATCTTGATTTAGTTAATAATCTTTTATTAACAACACTGTCAAAATTATTAAGTGAGTTGACCAGGAAGAAAGTGTTTAGGTTTTAATACTTGTTTGATGTAGTTAAATTTTACATGTTTGACATCATTCCTCAGAAAATTTATTTCTAAAGAAATTAACTTTTTAAAGGGATTATAAAAATTTATAATAACAGATACTAATGTCTGAAAATAAGATAACAGATCCATCATGTGGAAGCCATAATGTATTACTTTTATGATGTCTTAATTTTTTCTTTAGTTCTAAAGGTATAGATTTAAAATTACACTGTGGTGTTTTTTTTTTTTTTTTTTTTAATATGGGTAGCAGATTTATTGCTTAGTGGCCAGAGTTTTTTGCTTAAAATGATATCAAGTGGCAAACTAACATTTAGAAACAAGTCTTGGGTGCAAAATTATTTGAGAGTTTAGTTCAGCTGTCCTGAACTGAGTGATGACTATGCACCAACAATTAGTTCCTGCCTTGAATGTGACATGAATAGGAAAAAAATGCTTTAGGAGCATTGAGCATTTTAACACATAGCAGAGCATTAATAATGTTTTGCAGTTAGGGACTCCTTTTATATGTATATGTACAAAAGGAATTTGCTGATTGTCTGTAATTCCTGAAAGCACTTTACACTTACAAGGGAAGCTCTATAGGAATTCACCTAGATACACTTTTTTAAACCTCCATATGGAGAGCGTCATGGAAATTAATTAGGGGAACGGCGAATCTTAGAATAATGGTTTCTTCTAGTCCCTGGGCTATGGTTTAGACCCTTGGTCAACCTAATTAATGACTTTGTAGGTTTATAAGGGTACCTCCCCCATGATATCACAGACACTTTCTTGTTTGATTTAGTTACTTGAAGCACAATTAAGTTTATCCTCTTCATTCATCCATTCACCCACTTATAAATTACTTATTGAGCACCTACTGTGTGCCACATAATATCAGAAGTTGAGTATATACTTTCTAGAACTATAGGAGTGAGACGCTTTGCCAAGATACATAAACTGCCTCCCTTTCTCCCACATCATGGTGGCATTCTCTTCTTTCTCCAAAATACCTATGTATTAAATAGCCCCCAGAATTGAGATTTGGTTACAATATTGTGACTTAGAAAACATAATGTGAAAAATTAATTTCTGCATATTTGAGTATGCCCTATAATAAGGTTTACCACAATGTATAAACACAATGTGTTTACCACAGTGTGTACGCTATACAAACGAAATAGTTCCATTTTTTGCAGATTTTTAGAAATATTTTAAAAAGTAAAAAAGGACGAGACATGAAGAATGAATTTTCCAAAAATGAAAATGTTATCAGTATGAAGTGTTTATGATTATAGTACAAGATGTTCTAGAAGTATTCTTATGCTTATGACAAAAAGTCTTGTTTTTAAAACATGTCGTCTCCAAATGTTCCATCTTTCAAATTCTAAAGCCTTAAATGATAAAAGCATTTATTGAGAACTTTCTATGTATGGGCATTTTATCTTAGTTTTTATGAGGGGAGCTACTAATATTATCTGAGAAAACTGAAATGTAGGTGGAATATGGTTACAGGTGACTTGTCAGTATCCCACAGCTACTAAGTTTTGGAGCCAGCCATTTGAACCCATGATCTGACTTCAGGGTCCACAATCTTAACCACTAGGCGGCAGTAGATTTTTTTTATGCATCTTTTTTCACCTACTGACTTTACTTGGGCAGGTAAGTCACTTGAAACCTCTGGGCCTTGGCTTTTGCATCTGTCAAATTAGGGGATAATAAAATCAACTTCTAATCAATGACCTTTGTAGGAAACTAAGGTGATAATGTCTATGAAAGTGCTTTGGAGAAATTTGAAGTGATACATAGCTGTATTTTTAATACATTAATTTACAATTTCCCAGCTACAGTAGTCTACTTAAACAACACGTGGTCAGCACTGTGTATGACATGTCCTGTCAATGATGTTAATAAGTAATAGAAGAGTCCATTAAATTTATAATAATTGTCAGTATCTTTCAAGCTTACTCTCAAGCTGTCCAAGGAGGTAAAAGGAGTCCTCTTTTTATATTACCTAATTACTGCTTTATTTCTGGGTGCTGAAAAGGAATATTCTTATTTTTGCAGTTATGTTAATTTAATAGGCAATGAAGCACAATTTGAAATTAGATTTTACTCTTGTTGACCATTAGAAAGTTGATTTGCTGATAGGAGAGTCAGAGATGAAATACGTTGCTTTAATCCAAAATATAGTAGTGAATTTGAGATCGAAGAAATTTCTTGGGAATGTGGATAGGTCTTTAGAGTCAGCTTCTGTTAACATTATCTGAAGAACAGACAATGTTTGCAGCTGGTAGAGAAGGCTGGCCTTTCACATGTTGTTTTTCAGCGAGTTTGTCAGATGCCATGAACACTATTACTGCAGAAGTAGGAAGATAAGGTTTGTCCCTGTGAATAGGCAATAGACTGAATGGTGGTAATCGAGAGATTGGGGGGCATAAAATAATAAAATGGACTTGATAAGTAGGATGTTAAAATCAAGCTACTTAAGTTATAAGGAATTTAAAGTGCATTAGGATCTCAGTCTCCTATATTGTTGATATGAAGTACATAATGAAATTTTCCTCCTGTTTCCTATTTGAAACTATATCAAAGATGTGATTTGTTTAGACCAGAGCTGTCTAATAGCAATACAGTACAAATATGGAGTATTTAAATCGTAAGTCACTACAGTGAATTAGAAATAACAGAACAGTGGCAGAACTAAATCTCTCACCTACCTGCCCTGGATAAGTGGCCATGTTTGATGGTATAAGGGTATAAAGTGGCATAAAGGACTTCTTAGTTTAAAGCAGAAGTGATGTCCCCTAAATTCTCACTCATTTCTTATTGGGAATATTCCTTTATATTCTTCTGACCATTTCCTGTTGTAAACTGCTTTGTATAGCTCTTCAGAGTAGACATGTAGGAGAGAGGGAGGGCCTTTTGGTTCTGTCGCATGACTGTCCCAAGAGATAAGGGGAAAGTTAGCTCCGATTTAGAAAAATGAAAACAGAATGATTAATAAAGCTTTTGTTGGCCAATATGAAAAATTTTAAGGATTTCAGTATCTTGCCTTTTGAGAAAGATTTTGGGACGCTCTTATTCATCATGCTCTTTCAATTGTAAAAACTATCTCAGTTCTTTCACAAGGTGCTATTTTATGGTAGATTTGCACTTAACAATATCTCCTTAATGAATCTGAATAAATTCTTTGAACTGCGTTCTGATTACTAGAGAATGTTTGCTCACAAAGTCAAGCTGTTTACTTCCAAAGGGAAAAAATGGGCAGTCCTTAATTTTTGAATGGGTTGTCTTCCAGATCATGTGTAAAATAGTTGTTTGAACTTGGAAATGTTTACATACTGCTTTTTAAGCTAGCGCATAGAAGCCTATTTAAAATTTATGTCTTTTTTTAGTACTGATACAGTATTGGTTTAACTTTTGGGTCCTCAGCGCTGTGGCTCATCTTCTGTGGGAGTTGGGTGAGGAAGCAAATTTATTTTTTGACTTTTTATGTTTCCTTACACTTTTTCATTTTTTAAAAAAATTTGAATTCAGTTAACATGTACCATATTATTAGTTTCAGAGGGAGAGTTCAGTGATTCATTAGTCTTATGTAATACATAAGACATTACATCATGTACCCTCCTGAAAGTCCATCACCCAGTTATCCCACCTCCCCTCCCCCCTCTCCTGCAACCCTTAATTTGCAACCCCCTTAATTTGTTTCCTATGATTAAGAGTCTCCTATGGTTTGTCTCCCTCTCTGATTTTGTCTTGTTTTATTTTTCCCTCCCTTCCCCCATGATTCTGTTTTGTTTCTTAAATTCCATATATGAGTGAAATCATACAGTTGTCTTTCTCTGGTTGACTTATTTCCCTTAGCATAATAGCCTCTAGTTCTCTCCACGTTGTTGCAAATGGCAAGATTTGGGGGGTTTTGATGACTGCATAATATTCCATTGTATATATATACCACATCTTTATCCATTCATCTGTCGATGGACATCTGGGCTCTTTCCCTAGTTTGGCTATTGTGGACGTTGCTGCTATAAACATTGGGGTGCAGGTACCCCTTTAGATCACTACATATGTATTTTTAGGATAAATAATTAGTAGTGCAATTGCTGGATTGTAGGGTAACTCTCTTTTTACCTTCTTGAGGAAAGTCCATACTGTTTTCCCGAGTGTCTGCACCAGCTTGCATTCCCACCAACAGTGTAGGAGGGTTCCCCTTTCGCTGCATCCTCTGCACCATTTCTCATACTTTTTCATCTTTTAATTCTTCTTATACTGGCCTAGCTTCCTCTTGTTTTGCTATAGTCTTGGCCAAACATCCAAGTGCTCAATACTTCAAATCTTTTTTTTTTTAATTGAGAGATAATCGACATATAAATACAACATTATGTATTAGTTTTAGTTGTATAACATAATGATTTTATATGTATTTATCACAAAATGGTTACCACAGTAAATTTAGTTAACATCCATCACCTCACGTAGTTTTTCTTCTTGTGATGAGAAGCTTTAGGATCTACTATTTTGACAGTTTTCAAATATACAGTACAGTGAAATTAACCATAGTCACCATGCTGTACATTTTATCCCCAGGACTTATGCTTCTTATAACTGGAAGTTTGTACCTTTTGACTACCTTTACCTATTTTTTCTTTATAAGAGAGGGAGGGGGAGGGACAGAGGAAGAGGGGGAAAGAATCTTAAGCAAGCTGGCTCCACACCCAGCGCTCTGATCTCACAACCTTGAGCTGAGATCATGACCTGAGCTGAAATCAAGAGTGGGATGGTTAACCAGTTGAGTCACTCAGGCACACTCCACCCCATCCCTGTCTCTGGCAACCATCAGTATGTTCTCTATACCTATGAGTTTGTTTTTTTTAGTTCCACATATAAGTGAGATCATACAGTGTTTGTCTTTTGTGACTTACTTCACTCTGCATAAAAGAGTAGGTCCATTTACTGGGTGCTTGGCAAATGTAAACATTTATTCTTAAGCATTTTTAATGTTTTATGAGTGAGGACTCTAATGGAGGATTAGGTTAATCACTTTGTCCAAGGTTATATAGGTAAGAGAGAGGAGTTGTTGGTTGAACCCTACCAGTATGTTTTGAAAGCTCATCCTCTAACCATTGTACTCTACTGCATTCCCCTTTTGTATACCCTCTCCTTTATCAAATTTCAACTTCTTTTATTCCCTTAATTCAGCTACTTTAGCCAAATGTTAGGGAAAGCTATCTGATTAAATTTGCAATGTTGTAGAATTCTTATAATAAAAATCATACGATTTTTTGATAAAATTTGATAAATGTGATTATCTTTAGTGAGGATTGAGGCAGTATGAAATCAGAGCTTGGCTCCACCTCTCTAAGTCATCCTTCATCTTTATATGTATAGTAGTTAGGTTGCCTACATTTCTCATTTAGAATTTATGTCAGTAGTTCTTAACTTATGGGCTGAGAACATTTGGGAGCTGTACCTCTTACAGAGTGTTTGAGGACCTGACAGATGATTGGTTTTCTCATATTGTGTATTGTTTGCAGCTGTATATCAATGTTGCTGTGGTTAGAATACAAAAAATTATTCATGGTAGCATTTTGTCATTTTTTTCTTCATAAGTGAATATTAAAAATAGTATTGTGAGAATCTGAATGTCGATAAAAATGAAGAAGTCCTTTTTCTTCAGAGATGGAAAAGCATTGCTTTTAAAGCATGCTGTCAGGTAAATACACTGGTTATATTTTAGAATTTGTTTTTAAGTCATTCATAATAAATGTCAGGGGATCAGTTGTAATGTTCAAATGACGGACTGACTGGCTAACTTAACTGGTAAAAAGTCTTCTTCTCAAGGTGATGATGCTTTCAATATAAGATTTCATTAACTCAGATTCTATCCCTGATAAGTGCAAATTTTGGCAATTAGTAAAAAAAATTCAGGCATTATAAAAATTTTTGGCAGGGAGCTTTGCCTTCAGGGGTCTTCCATTTCGTCTCTTTGTAACTCACAGATTTTATAAGAATTCTGTCCTTTTTTTCCCACTAGTTCCAGGGCAGAAACAAATGAGGAACAGAGCAGTGGCATACTGTGATATTTTGTAAACTGAATACTGTTTATTTTTTATTTTATGTTAGGATTGAAAAAAGAAGAAAAAGCTAAGATGTATTAATCTCCCTCCCACTCCCTCAGTATCTGTATGCTTATTCACAAAACATCCCGTTTTATATTAGGTTACTAGAATGCCCAAGATCACAAGTCATAAATGTTGGGACTAGCTAAATGTTCCTTGCTGCAGTGATTTTTTTTTTTTTTCCCCCTCATTTGACCCCACTGCCTTGCAGTGTGAAGAGATACTTTTTATTCATTTAAGAAGTTAAATGTTAGGTGAAAATTTGGTATGATCCAGTGTATGTTGTACTTTCTGTCCACTGTGTTCATGTGAAAGCACGAGTTTTATTTTTAATGTTCTTTATATTATAACCAACAACACAAAAAGTCATATTTAGCCTAGTTTACCACATTTTGTCGTAACAGCTTACATTTTCTTTCATGCGGGGGTTTTGGTTTTGACCTAATGATGACATACTTAAATACTCTATTTCTCCAGTGACTTTTCATTTCTGTTGTTTTTTTCCAAAGCTAGAAGTCAAGATGAGATTTTTAAGCACATTGATTATAAAGCCAATGATGAGGATTTCCTTTTAAGCTCCAAATTCAGTTTATATGTTTGTTTTTATCATACTTAAGTCTTTTTGCTTTGTTTATACATATAATGCCCTTTTCCCTTTTAACAGAGCTATAATTCTTGTCCCCCCTTAGAATGGACTGAGAACTCATGTATATATATTTTAGTATTATTCACCTTATCATTGCAGTGTAGCTTTTCCCAGTTTTTTTTTTAATCTGCATATTTCCCTTGTGTGGTACAAAATTAACTATCTCTAATCATTTACAATGTTAAACACAGTGCATTGTGATTGAGAGTGTTACTCTGTAGAAGAGAAGACTTGTGTTTAATTGTATGAGAAATGCCTCTTGCTTTATTGCATTGCACTGGAGGTAGGTTGTACAGGGTATCACAGATCTCCAGATTCTCCAGATTCTCATTTAGCAATATTCTTTCAGAACAGACCTTGTTATAATACAATTCCACTTTATTCTTGGCAGTGTAAACCTTGAGGAAGTGTCAGAGACAGTCTCTAGTGTGTAACAGTTAATGTTTAAAATCTCTTAATACAGTGAGCTGTCACCATGTTTAATAAATTACAGTATTGCATTAGCATAAATTCGTTTGGGTGCCAAGTTATCTGTTACACAGATGCTTGGTATTATTTATAGGTTTGTATCTAACCTTTGTGGGTTGACATGCTTTTATTTTTCTATTCACTTGTCACCATGCAGCAGCATAATTCTTTAATTGGCATATGTGCAAAATGGTTTTAAAGACGAGATCTGTGAAAGTACTGAAAAAGCAGATCACTCAGACTTTTGGACCTTGTGCAGTGTAGTAGGATGAAGCTCCTGTAATTTAAGTAGATACATTGCTTTGTGTCATTTGAATGTGTTATGGTACTTTCCTCCCAACATTGGTAAACTACAGGAGTGTCTTTAGTAGACAAAGTTAGATGGAGACAGCAGCCTAATTGCTTTCCCTCTGAAGTTTTGAGCCATTAAGACTTAGGGGTGTGTGTGTGTGTTTGGGTGGGGAAAGATTATTAACTTTCTCTTTTGTCCTAGAGTAAGTTTTGGAATTTTCTTGAACTGTAAAAGTCATCTCTTGGATTAAACTTTTTTTTTTTTTTAAAGATTTTATTTATTTATTTGTCAGAGAGAGAGACAGCAAGCACAGGCAGACAGAGTGGCAGGCAGAGTCAGAGGGAGAAGCAGGCTCCCCGCAGAGCAAGGAGCCCGACGTGGGACTCGATCCCAGGACGCTGGGATCATGACCTGAGCCGAAGGCAGCCGCTTAACCAACTGAGCCACCCAGGCATCTCTAATCTTTTTTTTTAATGGGAATTTTAATTTTAGTTATTATTATTAGATTCAGTAATTGGTAATTCTTTGAAATCTTGAGTTACAGATTCTCCATTAAGATATCAGAGTTCATTTTGTGAAGGGACAGACTAACATTGAAGTCTCTTAAATGTGAAGTATTTTGATATTTTCTTGATTTGCTAGTCATCTAGCTTTCAAATTTGGTAATAAATTTTTTTTTAGGTAAATAATGTGTCAGTCTTAAAATCACTTGTCAGTGAATTACCTCCAACCGAATAGTGAAGCATATTAGAAAATAATTTTGAATATTTATGAAGCATTTATTTTTACTAGACATCAGCTCCTATGGCTATTTTTCTGTGTGCCAAGTTTCTGACATAATTTTAGTAAAAAAGATAACTTAAAATCTTATTTGTAAATGTGAATTATATGAATTTTGAAAAATAAGACTGTATTAGCCAGGTCTCTTTGAAACAAAACAAAACAAAACAAAAAAACCCTTTATGTTACAGTAACTTTTTTAGTTTTTTGCAAAGGAAGAGGAAATTTTCAAGTTTTTGATTTGTTAAGAATTTAGATTGAATTGGAAGGAAGAAAATGTTTTTTCTAGTACATTATTTAAAGTTAGGGTTTTTACTGAATGTATTCTAGGTACTGAAGTGATCTTTTACCAGTTCTCCGTTAGGATGTTTGCAGCATCAGCAAATATTGTTTAAATACTTTCCCTCCCCCAGCATTTTATAAAGAAAAGTTTGAAATAAGAAATTGAGAGAATTATGCTATGAGCACTCATAAACCCACACCTAAACTCTACAGTTAATTTTTTTTGTATTTGCTTTATTATGTATCTTATCTATCACTCTGTCCATTCTTTATTCTGTCTTTTTAAAAAATGTACTTCAGATTAAATTGAAAACATTAGGATACTTAACCTTTACATATGTCATGCATATTGTTAACTAGAGTGAGAGTTTTTTTTTTTCTTTGTAAAATTTATTTGCAGTCAGATGTACCAATCTTTACTGTCCAATGAGTTTTGACAGATGCATCCAGCTGTGCAGCTTAAATCCCTACGGATGTAACCTTCACCTCCAAAAGTTTCCTCATCCCATATCAATACTCTTATCACTGTTCTGATTTTTTCGCCGTAGATTAGTTTTGGTTCTAAAACTTCATGTAAGTGATTTGTAGAATACTCTTTTGTGAGGCTTTTTTCACTCAGCATATTTTTTGTGGTTCATCATTGTTGCATTTTCCAGTAGTTCATTCCATTTTATTACTCTTGATCTGTTTTTAAGGCTTGAAAGTATTTTAAGCAGAAGTTACTTACCCCTTTCTGAATTCCTGAAGTGCTTGATACTAAACTCTAAGGTGGTATTGATTATGTTATATATCATAGCTACTCGTTTATTTCCACTAGTCCTTAAGCACTGTGTTCTCATAACATAGTCTATAGAATATGCTCTATAAATACTTGTTGAACAGTCTATGGTTAGAAGTCTTTCATATGGCTTTTGTTATAGAAATCCCAAACTTGGGATACAATTATAATATGAAATTGGTGCTTGGATAAAGACAGAAATCTCAATTACAGTCTGTTAGCCTCCCCATGGAGTCTTCATTTTCATGGTGAGCAAATGTGAGATTTTCAAGTGATGACAAGGTTGAAAGAGACCATAATTGTTCTTTATAATACAGAAATGTAGAATAAGAACCAAACAAATAATAAGGCTATTGTCGACTTAATTATAGGTTTTGGTCTTTTATTTTCTTGGACACATTATTTCAGTTTTTATTTTATTCTTAGTACTATCAAATCCACATTTAAAGCCCCTTTGATTTTATAAAATCATGATGTATGTTCTGTTATTCGTTAACAATAGCTTTTTTGGAAGCAGCACACATTGTTGCCTTTCTTAAAACAGGGCAAGTGAAAAGTTGAGATTCCTGTAGGATCTGAGAAGTGGAGAAGCTTTTGAGGTTTTGCTCTCCTTCCTTCCTTCACTTGTTATCTCCATCTAGGTCTGTAAATCCAGAAAGATAGGTGGGTAAAAATGGAAAGGTTATTGTGAGGAGAGCAAGAGTGGTGGTACAAGAGTTTACCTTAGGCAAGTTTCATAGTAGCCAGTTTTTGTCAAAACTTGTTTTGCTTACTGATATAATATGAATATTTAGAGTAATTTATTAAGTATACTTGACATAAACTGTTCCTGTATTTTAGAATGACTGTTTATTTAATAGAGCTATGAAACAATTGGAGAATTTTCAGAGAACAAATGGGCAATGGGCTATGTTGCAAAAGAATGTGCTGCCTTGTTCACCCCGTCCATTTTTAGATCAGTCTGGCTGATGGTGAAATGCAGAAGAGTTTGCTGCACACACAGGTGCAGTGTTCTGCAGCTGTTGGAAACATTTGTCCCCTACTCCCCATTTCTTCGCATATAATTATGCTCTGTTTAAGCCACTAAAGCTAGAATATGGGATTTGAGAACTTCAGTGTCTGTTTACAAAAGGGTGCAACTCAGAGATAATTGGTCATTTAGGTAGTTGAATTTCACTGTGTCTAGATGACTTGAAGTTTCCAAAGACTAAAACCAGCCTTAAGGTCATAGAGTTTAAAAATTATGAGAGACTGACTTTGAAAGTGCATGTCTACAGCTACTGCTCTCCAGCCCAGAGGACAGGGCTTACATATTTTTATTTTTAATCACCTGAAACTAACTAATCTCTGTCTGGCACATAATAGGCACTTGATGTATGTCTATGAATATCTTGGTGAAAGATGAAGCCAAATTGTTGTTTAGATGTAGTTCTAAGTCAGAAAATTATGACTTTTTTTTTTTTTTTTAACTGATGCCTTCTGATAAGTTTTATAGTAGTCTTATGAACCAAGTGCCGTGGCAGCACAGGGGAGAGTGACTAATGCTGCCCCTGCTGGCCGTGGGTCACTTTATACTTTGATAGATCATGGAAAATCTTTGCCTAGACTACAGTTAGAGAGCTTGGTTTTGAAGAATTTTGTGTATCTAAGAGATAACAGTGTATTCTCCAACAGCAGTGTCTTCTCCTCATCCTCATTTTGGACATTTTTTCATGTATTACATCATAAGGAGATTGAAGTTTAATAATTCCATATCTAGAGAAAGTTCTAGAGGAGAATGCCTTCCTTAAACTAAATAGAACAAATATTTTCTTTTGTGTAGTTGTTTTTTATATAATGAAAAGAAAGTAGGCTTTGGATGTAGGTTTGGATCCCAGCTTTTAAAACTGTGTTTCCTGGGGCACCTGGGTGGCTCAGTGGATTAAGCTCAGGTCATGATCTCAGGGTTCTGGGATCGAGCCCCACATCAGGCTCTCTGCTCAGCAGGGAACCCGCTTCCTCCTCTTTTTCTCTCTGCGTGCCTCTCTGCCTACTTGTGATCTCTGTCTGTCAAATAAATAAATAAAATCTTTAAAAACAAAACAAAAACAAAACAAAAAAACAAACAAAAAAAACCAGCTGTGTTTCCTGCCAGGAAGCAACCTAACCTTATCATGCATCTATTTTTCTGTCCATAAAAGTGGAAGTAATACCTGCTTTAAAATAGTGGTAGAAGTTACCTCCTGAGTACATGGCATCAGTATTCCTGGAATCTACCAAAAGATTAATAAATATAATTTCCTTCTTATTCAAAGGAAAAGGTTGTTGAATAATCAGGATTATGGTACCCCTCTGGCACAGTGCAGCTGTTATTCTAGGAGACTGCAGTGTGCCTTCAAGCTGCTGTTCATTCAGAATATATTTAGCATCAGATGTCTGTGAGGCATTGAGATAGGTAGAGATTTCGTAGTCTTGTTGTGGGAGGAAACAAACAGCAAATAGTTAAATTATAATAAAAGTTAGCAGAGATACTGACAGTAAATGCATTGGGGTTCTGAGAAGGGGAAGGTCACAGTGAGCTGCAGTAGTTAGGCATCCTTCACAGCTCTAGCAGAGCTGCACGCAGGACCTTGACGAATGAAGGAGAAGGAAAAACAGGCTTCAAGAAGACCAGAAGGATTGAAGGCTTGGTGTCTTTTTGGCAGAACATTTTTTCGGCTCTACTGAAATATAATTGGCACATAACAGTGTGTATGTTTAAGGTATACAGTGTGTTGATTTGATATTTATGTATTGCAAAAATGATTGCTACCATAGCATTAGCTAACACCTCCATCCTGTCACATAGTTACCACTTTTGTGTGTGTGTTGAGAACATTTAAGATCTATTCTCTTAGCAACTTGCTGTATTATTAGCTATAGTCACCAGGCTATGCATTAGATCCCCAGAACTTGTTGATCTCATACCTGCAATGTATATCCTCAGTAGTCCCTGTTTGTCAAACTACCCAGCTGCTGCTAACCACCACTCTACTCTTTTCTGGGTTTGACTTTTTTGGATCCCACGTATAAATGATATCTTACAGTATTTGTCTTTCTCTGTCAGACTTGATTTCACTTAGCGTAGTGCCATGAAGATCCATCCATGTTACAAATGGAAGGATTTCCTTCTTTGTGGTGACCAAGGAATATTCCATTTTGCGAGAGTACACACACGCACACACAAACACACACACACAAACACGTGCACACACACACACACATGTACTGCATCTTCATCTATTCATCTGTTGATGGACAGTTAGGTTGTTTCCATATCTTGGCTGTTGGGAAGAGTGCTATAGTGGACATGGGTGGGCAGAGATCTCCTCAAGATCCTGTTTTCATTTCCTTTGGTTATATATATCTGGTAGTGGGATTAGCTGGATTATATGTTGGTTCTATTTTTAATTTTGGGGGGAACCTTCGTACTGTTTTCCAAAGTGGCTGCATCAATTTACATCTCACCAGCAGTGCACAAAATTCCCTTTTCTCCACATCGTCACAGATACTTGTTACCTCATCTTTTTGAAGGTGGCCATTCTAACAGGTGTGAGGTGATACCTCACGTGATTTCAGTTTGCATTTCCCTGATGATTAGTGATATTGAGCATCATGTACTTGTTGGTTATTTGTATGTCTTTAGAAAAATGTTTAGTTCCTCCCAGCAGAGTATTTTGTGTACTGATTGATAATTGATGATAGTTTGAAATATTCAGAACAGAAGAATGTTGAGGCTGACTGAAGTTGGGAGTCAGTTTTCTGGAGAAAGGAAAACACCCTGTGTGTTCTGTTTCCTCAGTTTTCCTGAGTCTTGAACAGCAGATCATTTATTGTCTAAATGCTTAGGATTCTTAAACTTAACTGTAGAGACTAGTCCCAATCCTTATTACATGGGCTTTTTTTTTTTTTTTTTTTTTTTTTTTTTTTTTTAGCGTAAGCTGAATAAAATGAATTCTGTGAGGTTTCCTGCTCAGAGTAATATAAATGAGTCACCAAGGTCCCTTACATTATCTGTACCTACTGACTCCTGTAAATAATCTTACTGGTTTGACTGCATTTCTTGCTGTTTGCCCTCTCCACTCTGTTACATTTCGGGGAATAATATGGTAAGCGTGCTATCACTTCAAAGCCTGTATACTTGTTCTTTCGGTCTGTAAACACCTTTCAGGTTATCCACAAGGCTTGTCACCGGTGTTCCTTCAGGTTTCTGTTCAAGTGCAGTCTTCTTAGCATGGCCTTCTTTGACCATCTTATTTAATACTGCTTTCCTCCCTCGCACCAAGCTCCTTTCCTGCTGTTTTGCCTCCAAAGTGCTGAGAACCATTTGCCTTCCATATATTTTTAAAATGTATTTGTACATTGTCTCTTCTAACATAAGCTCCTTGAGGGTAGGGATTTTTAAAATTTATTGTCACATTTCCAATGCCTAGGACAAAGTACTCAATAAGTAATTATTAAATGAAAACGTTTTTCTTTTTGAATTGTGAACTTTGGGCACACACAGGCTTTTCTTTTTACTGCCATTGAGTGACCAAAATGGAGCCTTTCTCAGGAAAATAGCAATTTATTTGATCAACATTAGACATATATTTGTGAATACGTTTATAGGTTGATACACTTAATTTTTTCCTTTTTATCTGGGCATTTGTAATGGTTAATGAATTGGATCTCAGTGTAAGAAAATGAAAAAAGTTAACAAAGAATCAGTAAAACTATAACATTTTTGGAATTGATGTGAAAGAGAGGTTTGGAGAAGGAATGTCAGCAGTGTGTCTGAGTACATAGGAGAGTATCACAAAGTTAGAATTACTTCCTTGAAACAAAATCTGATGGGAAATCATTTGATGATTTTGAGGGATGTAGTAGTATAATTAAGGAAACATTTTTAGGAACTTGATTTTTATAGTCATTAGGGTTGTTTAAAGGGAGGAGAAGTCAAAATATTAAGGACATTTACAAAGAAAAGTTTGGCGTATTTGCGGTTTGAAATAATCTGAACAAAAAAATTGAAGGAGAAATGGTGAAACCAGAAGGATTTGAGGAAAAAAAAGAAACAGTTAAGAGAAGCTGTTGGCGGTGTAGGATATGAAGGAGGGACAGCACTAAGGCTGCAGTGGCTTCAAGGTTGTGCTGATTGGGGACAGAAGAGGAAAGTTTGTAGTATCAGTGTGGTGTTATCATTGCTTTAGGGTAAGGGATAAGAACTGTAATTTACTCTTAGGTCCATGCCTAGAAAAGAAGCTTGTAAATGAGGTGGCACTTTTTTTGCTGCGGGATGCTTTTGGAATATGGTTTCTTCTCTATAAATGCCAACTTGGTGGTGGGGGTGGATTGGGGGGGTATATTTTCACTAGGGGTGGTTTTCATTAAATATTATAGGCAATTTGGACAAAATAAAAGTTACTAACATGTGGTGTTAGAAATACTGAAGTGATTTGGGGGAAGAAAAGTTAGATGTATAAAGATGCTGTTATTAAGGATGCATGGCTGGCTCAGTTGGTTGAGCACAAGACTCTTGATCTCAGGATCGTGAGTTTAAAGCCCCTTGCTGGGTGCAGAGATTACTTAAAAATAAGAAAAAATCTTAGGAAAAAGATGCTGGTTTTATAAATGAGGGCTTTTGTTTTTTTTAGACTTGCTATTTTTAGATGGAGTTTCCTTTATAAAACTTAATCTCAAGGCTACTTGTTAACTTAGTAGGTCTGTTAATTTAATAGGTGACAGTTGTGGTTCTAGGTAGTTTTGCTATAAGCATCTTTACAGCAAGCATTTTGATTACACGGTAATTTTGCCATAAAAGATAAATAACTGGTTGACAGTTTGGTTTGACAGTTTAGTTTGATTTCTCCATTGAACCAGTAGTCCCATTTTTATGTTTTCTAAATCTTAGTTATCCCTCATCATGGTCTATACAGTGGTGCAGAGTTTTGAACCCATATTTCCCATAAACTTTGGAATGTCTATCAGCAGATATGTCACAGTATGCCAAGAACAAACAACACCATAAAAGTCTGTCACAACATAATATGAAGCTTATTTACAAATATACATCCTAGTATTTATGAACTGTTATCTCTCTTACGGAAGATATTTTAGTGTAAAAAGAAAAAGTGCAGTGCTCAATGAGGAAACTAATCAAGGAAAAAACTGTAATACTATGAACAAAAGACTTTGAAGACAAGTGCTTAGGTACATTCCCCACAATGAAATTAGTTATTTTCCCAGTATTGCCATGAATCTACACTGTGCATTTTGATGTATTCAAATATTTTGTAATTCGTGATAAAGTCCTTTTAATTTTGCTATTCATCATACATGTTTCATTATGTCCTTTTTAATGAGTGCCCTTTTATTTTTTGTGATTTTTATAGCTGGTTATGCTATGAAATACTGGTGGTTGTCATAGGAAATTGGGGAAAAATTTTTTTGACATAAGGTGTGTACTGGTTTTTAAGATACACTATCAGGTATCTCATCCCGTTAGACAAGAGGCAGACATCTAGCAGGATATAAAGGGCAGAGCAATTCTTTTAGCAGAATATTTGTTCTTCTCTATAGCTTTCTTTGTTATCCTGTCCCCTTCACCCCCCCACCGCAAGTTGCTTGGAGCTTACCTTTCGCAGCCTTCTGCAGTATTAATACGCAAGGTAGAATAAAGCAGTGGGATTTAACCTAGATAGCACAGCCAGAAGAACTTTTTGAGCACTAATTGTATGTATAGTGCTGTGCTTGGCTTCCAGCACACAAATATGCATGACACGTGGTCCCTGTAGTGAGAAATTCACAGTGGGACATTCTAGTGGGAGAACATCCACAATCGATGGTAATACTTTCATAGAGATACTTGAAGAGTTAGTTTTCCATTTAATATTCTTGACAAAAAATGATTTTGTATACGGTCAAAAAAACAAGGCTATTGTGGCCTTTCTTCATAAACATTAAAACCTGTTTTTTAGAATTGCATGTTTTAATATTTTTTGGAGTTACTCTTATAAAAGGCAAATAAAATCCTTGTTGTTCTGGTATTGTATGACCAGTTTATTTTAAATAGATTATCAAGCCATTTTCTGTAATATATTGTACTTAATATAGCTTTATTTTAAATTGTTCAATTTTACATTAATAAAAATTAATGTTATTAAAAAGTATCTTTTTAGTATAAGCCTATTATGATTCATAACATTTTATTTAATCTTTAAGCTATATTTTTTCTTCTTCCTAGTCCCCTACTGAGTACTTTTGATCTTCTATCATTCAAAAATTTTTCTTTTCCAGCATTAAAACCCTGTTACTCTAGAAAAATGCCTAAAAATCCATTAGCAAAATCCCTTTAGATGATCTCAGGATACATTTTTCCTTGCTCTTTTTTGTACCTTGTTAAACTGGTTTCTCAAATGAAACTTTCTTAGAATCAGGCAGTTCCTGGTTCCTATGGGACTTCCTGTTTTCTCAATAAAAATAGAAAAGAACCTCAGAAAAGAAACCTGGTCAACGTGAACTACTTTGTAGGCTCAGTTAGTCTTAGTTGTGACCTGGATTGTAGATATCCAGGTATCTGAAAGGTCTGAATATTTTTGCATTAATTTTCAAATAGCTGATAAGGAGGAGATTCTAAATAATAACCATGAGAGATACTACACGTTTAGCTGTAAACTTGTTTGTATCTTTTTTTTTTTTTAATATTTATTTATTTGACAGAGAGAGAGATCACAACTAGGCAGGGAGGCAGGCAGAGAGAGAGAAGGAAGCAGGCTCTCGGTAGAGCAGAGAGCCCGATGTGGGGCTTGATCCCAGGACCCTGGGATCATGACCTGAGCAGAAGGCAGAGACTTTAACCTCAGCCCCCCAGGCGTCCCTTGTTTGTATCTTTTTTAGAGGAGTTGGGTACAGGGGAGTTAGATGGAACGTGTTAAATCCTTTTTATAATATATAGTGGCAATACAAAATTATTTAATCCCGAGACAGTTCTTAGCTACTTTGATCTATATTTATTTCTTATTTCTTGCCAATTTTCCAGATGTTAGCAGTGAGTAGGAAGTTTTTTTTAAATCATTAGAAGTATTTTGAAAGAATTTAGTTTTAGGAAGCATCTTGTAGATTTCCTTAAGTAGTAACTGCTTTCAGTCTGTATTTTGAGAAAACGAGTTTGGTAGAAGCAGTGTGGTCAGTAACGGTAATAGGTAACATGTATTAAGTGCTTGACACTAAGGCAAGTATTTTATATGGTTTATCTCATTTAATCGTTACAACAGCTCTATGAGGTAGGTATCATTGTTACGTCCTTTCTTTATAGGAGAAGGAACTACAACTTAGGGTAGCTTAGTAGTAGATGTTAAGTTCATGGTCATGTTGCTTACTAGTGAGTGATGGACCTGGGACTTGAACCCAGATATTCATACACACCAGAGCACTGCTCTCAGTTATTATAGAGAAAATCACATGTTCAAAGTAAGAATGGGTGAATACAGTAAGTCTCAAAAATTACTTCCCTGACTTTTATTATCATCAGTTTGTTTACATTTTGTTTGTGTGTTAAATTCAGTTTTAGCAGAGTACGTGCTGGCATTTCAGAGGGCTTGTTTAGGGGGATTCTCATTCTCTTTCTCAAATGATGCTAATAGTTCTCTTTTTTCTTTCCTTGATAGTAAAAAACCCATTTGATGGAACATTTGGAAAAATACAAGTAAGTAGAAGATCATAATACTGATATTTTATCTCATGTTTTATATGATAAAAGTATTAGGATGACTGTCAACTAAAAAATGCTAATTTAAGAGTTCTCTTAAACTCAAACAATTTTCTTATTTTGAGTATTCTTCAATGATAATATAATTAAATCTGAAATAGATTTTCTCCTAAGAGCTGAATTATTTATCACCTTAAGGTAAAAGTCAACTGCCAAGTGAAATGGTATTGGTATGTTATCTGGGGATCAGTTCTTAACCTTTAGAGGTATGCCTGTTTAAGTTGCTGGATATTCTTGACAATTTTTGTTCTCTTTGCCCCACCTTGTCTCTCTGGATCTTTTGTTCATAGGCATGCCTATTCAACCATCAGGAAGGCAGAGGATTTAGAAAGAAACATGATTCTTAGGCTACCTCTTTATGATTCCTTTTCTTTTAATTTAAAGGATCTGTAATACTAATTTTAACCTAAGTTTTACTCACCTGAAAATATTTTTCACTTACCATCATTAAAGGCACTTCAAAGGTTAGGGTATTTGAGCTTATATATAGTGCACAATTAGTTATTAATTTACTGTAGGAATTGACAGTAGTATAGACCTGTATATAAAACATTATTTGTTGTGCTTAAAGGATATGTAATAATGTGTAATCAAATCCATAGAATATTACTTTAGATTGTTAGAGTGGAATTTTGTATTGACTATGTTTATGTTTAGTAATACTCTATTGTGACGATACCTGTTTTAAAAAAGGTTGATTTTATCAGTTCGATATTAAATATAAAGTTATAGTTGGCATCATCATTTAAATTCATACATTATACTCATTGTATATTGGAAATACAAGACCTTATTTTCTTTTATATAATTTTTCCCATGGGAGAAACTGAAGGTCTGAACCTCTAAATAATACTAATAATTGTAATGTAGATAACGATGCTTCACTTATATTAAGTGCTTGTTCTGTGCCAGGCACCATGCTAAGTGTTGAAAATCCATTATTATCATTTAATGAGAGACTTAATACAAACAGTTGAAAATTTCCTTGAGAAAATTGGCTGAGAATAGGAGGAACTATTTAAAGGTGACAACATATGAGAGAATTTGGGAAAATTGCCCTATAGTTTGATTTTTATCCACCCAAGAATGAGAACTTTGCTTCAGAGAATGGTATGGCTTATTAAAAAGAAGATCTGGACCTTACCAAAATAGATAGTTGAAAGGTAGCTATTTCAAATTACAGTATAAAATCATTTTTGTTTAATAAAGCGTTACTTGAAAGCTTACTTTAAGTATGGATTTATTTGTAGATCTTTAAACTGGTTTTCAGGGTGATTATGAAGGCCAGCATGAGATACCTTTTAAGGGGAATTTTAGGACACAATTGGAAAAGCAGTCAGAATAGAAAATGACTGTAATGAAACTATAAGCCAGTATAAGTTTTCTATAAGGATGTAACTTTTAAATTTAACTTACATGTTTTTCAGATTTATTTCTAGTTTAACATATTGGTGCTAAAGGTAACTGAACCAAAGCTTTTCTTTTTCTTCCTCAAAATTGATCACATTAATAACATACTACATAAAAACTATTTAGATCATAATTTAGTTGATCATGCACTTGGGACCCTTGTAATATAAAGATGGTCATTTTGAATCACTTGCCGTTGGAAAAATAATTTTTGAAAAATTATAGTTTAGCTTTTTGGGTGCTTAAATTCTCTATGTGAGAATTTAACAATATGTTTATTGTCTTATGGGATTCAATTACATTTGATTAGATTTTGTTATTTTTTTCTACTTATCTAGTCCAGTGTTAATATCTGTGAATCAAAAGATGAAGTTTATTTCCAGGCCTCTGGTGTTCATTAGAGATGTAATTACAGAGCACAGGTGTCAAAATTTTTGGATTTAGTTTTGTTTTTGAAAGGGGAGGAGTGAGAATGTGTGTGATCAGGACATATGAAAGAAAAGGAAATTGGCCCCTTTTCCAGATAAGGGAGGAAATAAACTTCAAAACTCTTGGCTACTTTAATTCCAAAGCTTAATCAGATTTATCTTGGTTTTATATATCGAGTCCACAAGCTGTACTATCATTAGAACTCTTTCTCATCATATTATATTGAACATCTTTATTAAAAATGATTTGTGGTTTCATATATCACAAATGCATAGCTTTCAGAATCCTGACTTTCAGCCCAAGCAGTTACTTTTTGATGTCTGATGCTTAACAGTTGGGATTTTTAAACTTAGAAGAAGATAAGGTTTGGCTTAATTCAGAATCTGCTTGAAAGAGTTGAGGGAGAAAAAACGCTGAGCGTCTCATTGCCTTCTGCTACTTGGCGGGCGCTTAGACATTGCAATGGTCTCCTCTCTGGTTTTCTTTCATATGTTCAGAGTACTATTCCTGATGCACAAGTTTGTTTTATTTTCCTCCTCCAGAGTTTTTAGAATGAAGTCAAACTCTTTGTCTTGTTTGTAGCAGTTGATCCCAAACTATTTTCCAGTAGCATGCTGAATCAAAATAGGCGGCTGGTTATGTAAGAAACATAACCAGTCCCTTTATGCCTTTGCTCATCATACTGTTTCTTCTGCCTAGAATGCTAGTCAGTTCTGTTCTCTCTGTGAAGCCCAACTCAAATATTCTCTCTTCCATAAATGGATCTTTCCTTCCCTCTCTCTTCTGTATTTATATTATGCTTTGTTTGCAGCTTTAGCACTTAAGTATGTTTTTTGCCCTTGAGAGCAGGAACCATCTTTTTACTGGGCCTCTTGCTTTGCTGAGAAGAGTTCTTAACTCCTATTACTAGATACTCATTAAATGTTTACTTTGCTTTAGTGGTTCGTAAATTTATACAGGACCACTTTTGGGGAGCTAGGAGAGGTTGATGATCAAAGTGTCAATATGGATTCCCTTACTGTGTGGCTGAATCAGATTAAGACAAAACATGAAGGGCAGCCTTGAAATCTCATAAGAACAATATATATAAGTTTGTATCATGTAAAGGAGGATTGGGAGCTTTGCTTTGGTGTTTGGGGGAGTTTGTTGTACATAAGACCTTTTTTAGCACTAACCTTATGCCAATTTCTCTGATGGTCCTCAAGAAAATAAAATGTTTAGAGTGATGATTTAGATTCCAATGTTTTTTATTTTTTTAATACCCTTTTTTTTTTTTAAGATTTTATTTATTTATTTGACAGACAGAGATCACAAGTAGGCAGAGAGGCAGGCAGAGAGAGAGGAGGAAACAGGTTCCCTGCTGAGCAGAAAGCCAATGAGGGGCTTGATCCCAGGACCCTGGGATCATGCCCTGAGCCAAAAGCAGAGGCTTTAACCCACTGAGCCACCCAGGCGCCCTGTTTTTTGTTTTTTTTTTTTAAATATGGCAGCCATTCTTTAAATGTGAATTTGTCTTTGGATTATGTAGCTTCTATGATTATAAATTATTTACTGTTTTTTTAAAATAAAATAATTTGGTACATGTTTTTGAATTATGTATTTTATAATTCCTTTTACTTTTAGGAAAGTAAGAAAAATCTTCTGATGAACACTTTATACAAGCTTCATGATCGATTGGCACAGCTTGCAGGTAATTGTTTTAACATTTATAATGTCTAAAAGTATTTTGAAAATTAATTTATATATATAGCATGCTATATCAGTAGAAATAGTTTTCCCAAGTCTTGTGTTATCTTTGTGGATTTTCTCTTTAGATGTTTTTGTTACTTATACGGAGTAGTTTTTATTTTATCGATATATTTAATTAAGGCCTTTTTCCTGCCTGCCCATATGTATTAGATGAAATATATATTATATAATTCTAAAGTCAATCAAATTTCTTTATTGCATTAATAGTAATAACAAATTTTGAAAGCTTACATATCAGTTAAATTGGATAAGCAGTAAATTAACTGAAACCCTAGATTAATGTAAAAGTGCAGATTTTCCTTTGCTGATTGATTAGGTATCATTTCCTGGGATAAAATAAATATATTCTAGAATTTTTTTCTAAAGATTCTTTGCATTTTCTTCATATTCTGCTCTTAGTAAGTCTTTTAACATCTATAAGCTGTAGTAGCAGCTTACCTGCTTATTACCTTAGCTTTTTTTAGTTATTCTTATTTCACATATAATCTAAAAGAAGATATTTGTATTATCTTTTTGTTAAAGAAGCTACAGAAAAAAAAGTATGGTTTTCTAAACTTCCGTATGTAGCAGATCCTTTTGTAGAAATAAGATCACTGGTAGAAGATAGATTTGGAAGTTTTTTAGTCGAATGGAGGCATTTGAGATCCTTTTAGTTCCCCATCCTCATATCAGCCTTTGTGTTGTTGTTTTTTTTTTTTTTTTGAGGCGGGCATGGATCCTTAACTCTGGTCAGTTTTTTTATGCTCATAATTCTTTGTATATCACTAAAAGCCTTCTTTACATTAACTGACTTATTATCGTATTCATTTACTGCAAGCTCATGACATTTATTTGTTGTGCTGTGGTATGCAGAAATAGGTTAAGTATATGCTCTGGCTGGGAATACCAGATGTTGGCTATCACAGCTGTCTCTATGGCGTTTTGTTTGTTTGTTTGTTTTTTAAGATTTTATTTATTTATTTGACAGAGACCAGAAGTAGGCAGAGAGGCAGGCAGAGAGAGAGAGAGGAGGAAGCAGGCTCCCAGGACCCTGGGATCATGACCTGAGCCAAAGGCAGAGCCTTAACCCACTGAGCCACCCAGGCGCCTCTATGGCATTGTTTTATGTAGTGTACTCGATTGGCATACTCTGGGGTACTTTTAAAGGTACACATTTCTTCCTCTAGGGGAGGGGTCAGCAAACTTTTTTCTGTGAAGGGGCCAGATATTAAGTTTTTTGGGCTTTCTGTTCAGAGTTGTTTCTGTAAGAGTTACTGAATTCTGCCATGATAGCATGAAAGCAGCCATAGATAATAGGTAAATGAATGAGTATGGCTGTGTTCCAATAAAACCCCATTTATAAAAAAAAACAGCGGTAGGGCAGATTTGGCTATAGGCCGTGGTTTGCCAACCCCTGTGGTAGATCTGTGGAAACTGAATCTTGGAGGATGCATCGTAAAGTTTGAAGACTTTTACTTGTTTATTTAATAGGTATTTCTTCCTTTTTTATGACTATGACCATTAAAATCTGTCTGTTTGCACAAGGCTGATAATAGGAATATGGCTACTTTTATAGTAGGAAAATTTATCAAGGACTTTACTTGAACTATCATACTTTCATGTTAAAAAAATTAAAAAAAAAAAACCATTTGAAGAGAAACAGGGCAGAAGGAACTTATAATTGAAGTTCGGTATAAGGAAATTGATTTCTAATAACCACAGATCAACCTGAAAGAAAAGGCTTTGGAGTCTTTTATAAATAGTTGTGAGAAGGGGAAAATGTGGTTTTGTATGTACTGCATTTCTTTGTAGAAACCAGATCATTGGAAGAAGTTTCTATCTTATTTCCCTGTTGATCTGTGTTATAATAATTTTTAAGGCATGCACATACCTTGCTAAAGATAGGCATAGTGCTATCTTTATACACAGAATGTACATTTTAATTCAAACGTATTTGAATCCTTGAACTATTAGCTTTCGTAATAGATGTATAAGTTACCAAGATGAATTTCCTCTCTTGAAAAACAGTAAATCTCTGGGGAACCTTCTGTGTGCCAAGATCTGTGGAAAGGCATCAGTGTGACATGATTCCTATTCTGGCCAATGATTTAGTTGAAAATAGAAGAAGACGTGTTCCTACCTGGACTGGTTAGAAGTGCATTTAAAGATTGTGGTTTATGTAAAGATAATTGTTTGTTTGTATTACCTACTGGATTTTTTTATAGGAAATTAAATAGTATTTATCTTCTTTCTTTATTGATGATAAAATATGACCTTTAATTTTGTAATTTGAAAATATTTTGATTAATCATGTTTGTTTTTTTCTCTTTCACATGGTACTGATTCAAAATTAATAATATGCTAATCTTTCCAGGAGATCATGAATGTGGCAGTTCTAGTCAGAGAACACTTTCTGTCCAAGAGGCAGCTGCATATTTAAAAGTAAGCAGTACAATTGGAATTTTAATAGCTATATTCTTTAAGTTTATATAAATTATTACAACTTGTACAAAAGTACCATTTGATTTCTTTAATTGTACTGTTACAAACTTGGGCGTGTTGTTTGGTGTAATGTGAACAGAAAGAGAAAGCAGAATTACTGAACGTGTTTTGTTTTAGTTTGTTTTAGAACATTCTCTCATAAAATTAATTTGGAAATGGTACAAACAGGTACATACAAACAGCTGTTTGTTTGAAATTGAGATTGGTAAGTAGCATGTAAGAAAGAAAGTAAGCATCTAACCATTGTCATTTATTTTAAATCTTCTGCTCCAGATTAATGTCATCTCAGGGTACTAAGAGAATTTGCAGATGAATTTTCTAAACTACTGTATGTAATCTTTTAGGAATTACTATATAAAAGGAAGGGTACATAGTTTTAAGGTGGACGAGTGTTAAGTGTTAAGATGCGCAGGAATTTTTTTTTATGGCTGAGTAATATTACACGCGCGTGAGCGTGCGCGTGCACATACACCCCTCCCCACACCCCCACATTTTCTTTACCCATTGATCTATAGAAAGAGGTTTTTGTTGTTTCCACTTCTTGATGATCATGAATAATGCTGCAGTGAACATGGAGTGCAGGTGTCCCTTAGATCATGTTTTCAGTTCTTTTGGGTAAATACCTAGAAGTGGAATTGCACATGATAGTTTCATTTTAATTTTTTGAGGAACTTCCATGCTGGTTTTCGTAGTGGTTATACTGTTTTACATTCCCACTGACAGTTTCCAAAGGTCCCTTTTTCTCCACGTCCTCAAAAACACCTGTTTTTTTGTTTTGTTTTTTAATGATGGCCATCCTCACCAGTATAAGGAATATGTCACTGCAGTTTCGTTTGCACTTCCCTGGTGATTAGTGATGTTGAGCATTTTTTCTAATGCCTATCAGACATTTGTTTGTCTTTGGGGAAATGTTTATTCAGATACTTTACCTATTTTTTAATCAGGTTATTTGATTTTGTTATTGAGTTGTAGAAGTCCCTTCTTTATTTTGGATGTGGCTTGCAAATATTTTCTTTCATTCCCTAGGTTGCCGTTTCACTCTGTTGATTCTTTGTTTGTAGAAGCTGTTTAGTTTGATGTCATTTTTCTTGTCTGTTGTTGGTGGTGTTGCCTATGCTTTGTGTTGTAACCCAAAAATCATTGCCAAGACCAATGTTATAAAGCTTTTCTTCTAGGAGTTTTATCTTTTAATGTCTTCAGTTTAAGTCTTTAATTTGTGGAGTTGATTTTTGTAGTGTAAGATAAGGGTCCCGTTTCATTCATTTGCATTAGGAAATCCAGTTGTCTCAGCACCATTTTTCAAAGAGATAGTCCTTTTCCCATTTGTGTTCTTAGCACCCTTGCTGAAGATCAATCAACTACACTATGTGTGAGTTAATTTCTTTATTTTCTATCATTGGTCTGTATGTCTGTCAATGGCAGTACCATACTGTTCTGATTACCGTAGCTTTGTAATATGCTTTGAAGTCAGGAAATGTGAGGCCTCCATCTTTGTTTTTGCCCGAAATTGTTTTGGCTATTTGGCTAATCCTGTGTGACTCTATATAAATTTTAGGATTGATTTTTCTATTTCTGAGAAAATGCAGTTGGAATTTTGATGAGGATTGCATTGAATCTGTAGAGCACTTTGGGTAGCATGGACTTTTTAACAATATTAAGTCTTTAAATCCATAAGCATGGGAGGTCTTTCCATTTATTTGTGTCTTGAATTTCTTTTAGCAGTGTGTTGTGGTTTTCTGTGTACAAGTCTTTACCTCCTTAGTAAATTCATTTATAAATATTCTTTTGATAGCTTTGCGCAGTGGCAGTATCGTAGCCAATGAGGTTTATCCGAGGCGCGATTATTGCTAATTGAAAACTTTTCCCAATAAATATTCTTTTGATGCTGTTATAAATGGGATTTTCTTAATTTCTGTTCCTGATTGTTCATTTTTAGTGTATAAATGCGCAACTCTTTTTGTATGCTTATTTATTTATCCAGGAAACTTTGCTCAGTTTGCTTATTCTAACAGTTTTGTGTGTGTGAGAGAGAGAGAGTGAGCAAGAGTATGTGTCTCTGTGTGTATGTGTAATCTGTAGTATATAAGATGTAATCTCTAAACAGATAATTTTTCTGTTTTCTTTCCAATTTGGTTACCTTTTATTTCCTTACCTTACCTAATTGCTCTAGCTGGGATTTCCAGTATTATGTATTAAATAGAAATGACAACAGTGGATTTCCTTATCCTGGCCTTGTTCCTATTCTTCAAGGAAAAACTTCCAGTTTTTCACTGTTGAAATGATATTAGCTGTGAGCTTTTCATATCTGGTCTTTATTATATTGAGGTAATTTGCTTCTATTCCTACTTTGTTTAGTGTTTTTAATCATGAAGAGGTATTGATTTTGTCAGATGCTTTTTCTGCATCTTTTGAGATGAGCATGTGATTTTTATCCTCATTCAGTTAATGCGTGGTCTTCTACTGGTTTTTTGTATGTTGGACCATCCTTGAATTCCAGGAGTAAATCCCACTTAGTCATGGTATATGATCCTCTTAATGTGCTTTTGAATTCAGTTTGCTAGCATTTTGTTGAGGATTTTTAGCACCTGATTCATTAAGGACATTGATTTGGATTTCATTTCTTACAGTGTTTTTGTTTGGCTTTGGCATCAGAATAATATTGACCTCATAAAGTGAGTGTGAAAATGTTCCCTTCTCTTAATTTTTTGGAAGAAGTTGAGAAGGATTAGTGATGTTTGGTAGAATTCTTCAGTGAAGCCATTGAGTCCTGGGTTCTTGTTGGAAAGGTTTTGATTACTGATTGAATCTCCTAACCAGTTATAGGTCTGTTGAGAGTTTGTTTCTTTGTGATTCAGTCTTGGTAGGTTATATGTTTCCAGGAATTTATCTAATTTTTTCTCTAGGTTATTCATTTTGTTGGCAATTGGTTGTTCGTAGTAGTCTCTTATGATCCTTTGTATTTCTGTGACATAGACTCAATATCTTCTCTTTTCTTTCTGATTTTGAATTTTCTTTTTTTCTTTCCAGGCTTTTCAGTTTTGCTGATCTCAAAAAACCCACTGTTATTTTTTTCTATTCTCTCTTTTATTTATTTTTACTCTAATATTTCCTTCTGTTAACTTTGGACTTTGTTTATTCTTTTTCTAGTTCTTTGAGGTTGTTTGAGATCTTTTTTTTCCTTAATGTAGCTGTTTATCACTGTGAACTTCTCTCTTAATACTACTTTTGTTATATCCCATAAAAAAATTCTTGGGCTTTTTGGGGCACTTGGGTGACTCAGTGGGTTAAGCCTCTGCTTTTGTCTCAGGTCACGATCCCAGGGTCCTGGGATCGAGCCTTGCATCTGGCTCTCTGTTCAGCGGGGAGCCTGCTTCCCCCTCTCTCTCTCCCTGCCTCTCTGCCTACTTGTGATCTCTCTCTCTGTGTTAAATAAATCTTAAAAAAAAAAAAAAAAAAAGTCTTGGGCTTCTTTAATCTGAATGTCCATTTCTTTCCCCAGATTTGGAAAGTTTTCTGCCTTTTTCTGCTCCTCTCTCTCTCTCTTCCTTTTGGGACTTTCATAATGCATAGATTGGTCTGAGTGGTGATGTCCCATAAGACCCTTAAGCTTCCTATACTCTTCTTCATTGTTTTTTCTTTTTGTTCCTCTGACTGGATAGTTTCAAATGACTTCTCTTTGAGTACCTTGATTCTTTCTACTGCTTGATTAAGTCTGCCATGAACCCACCTAGTGAATTTTTCAGTTCAGTTATTCTTCAGCTCTAGAATTTGTTTAGTTGTTTTTAGTTTTTCTCTCTTTTTTGATATTCTTATTTCATTCATGTGTTGTTTTCCTGGGCTTATTGAACATCTTTATGACATTTTTGAAATTTTTGTCAGGTAGTTCATATATCTTAGTACCTTTAGGGTCAGTTTTTGGAGATTTATTTTGTTCCTTTAGTTGGGCCCAGTGGTATTGTTTCATTCATGTGCCTTATTACTTTGTCAGGACCTGCGCATTGGAAGACACAGCCATATCTCCAGCCTTTAGAGACTGCCTTTGTGCAGGGGAAGACCTTCACCGATGAGTTCAGATAGAGATTCTGAGGTCCTCTCAAACCTTTTCTCTGCATGCATCCATCTTCTCTAGTTTCGTGGGTGCAAATTCCCAACTAAAAAAGTTTTGCAGGTTTCTTTTTTCAGGAGCTTGTAATCTCTTGCTCCCTCTGGTGTCTGTCTATTGTACTGTGGGTCCTCTGGAGCAGCAGCAAGCTGTTCTGCTCTTTTCTATTCTCAGCAAACCCCAGGCCTTTAGACTGTGTCAGGTCTTCTCAGTGCTCTGAAACAGGTGATACAGAAACCAGTCCCTTTGGTGGCTCCCTGAGAACTTGGGACATTGGACACATACTTCAACACTATCTTTCCTCAGGGAGAAGCCAGAGTTTGGGGTTTTCTTGTACTCATTCTTCATAGAGCTGTGGAGAAGGGCAATGGTGAATGAGTGGGTACTAGTTCAAACCACTGCCTTTGTTCTCTACCCCCAGGCTGGTTCACTTACCTGTCAGTTCTTAGATTCAGGCAAGACAGAAACCAGTCCTTCTGGTAGCCCCTCAGAAAATCTGAACATTAGACTTCTGTTTCAGTCTTTTCTTCCCCTCTTCAAGGATAAGCTAGGAGTTGGGAATTTTCTTCCGGCGCACCACATTGTGCCTCTGGATGGGGCTCCGGTGAACGAAGGCTACCAATTTTCCTTCTGGCTTCCATGCTGCTATTTTCACACTTGCTTGGGTTGCAGGAGCCTTTTAACTGGTTTCTGGATTTCTTACAAAGCAAATTGGTCTGTGTGTTGCTGAGTTTTTGTCTCCATGGGGAAAGGATGGTCTGGGGCTATCTGTTCTGTCTTGCTGATTTCACTGCCTCCCTCTTTCTTTCTTTTTTTAAAAATCTAGAATCTGGTATAGTTCTAAGGCTTTCAGCAAAGTTGTGATGAGTTTCCCATGAAGTGCTTGTTAAAAAAGAGAAATGTGGACTGTTTTTAACTTAATTCAGATTAGCTTAATCTACTTAATGTAGATATCCAAAAGACTAAGTTAAAACAGTATAACTGAGATTAGATGTGGATTCACATTCTGGCACTGATGCTTAAAAGCTTTGTGTCTTGGTAAAGTTCTTTCACTTTCCGTACCTGTTTCTTAGCATGAAAGTGGGACTGTTATTAATTCTTGTTGGAGTGGTCGGGAAACTGAACTGCTCAGTGTCTGATTGTTATAGTAAGTTCCCCATAAATTTTGGTTCTTTTTCTGTGCTCCTTAATTAATTAAATCTGGGTCATTCTGGAAAGAGGTTTCTAATAACATGCTACAGGATTTGTCTTCTCAACCTATCTTGTTCTCTTCTTCATTTTCAGTTTTGACCTAGATGAGAACACTGATAACAGACAAATTTGTGCAGAGTGTAATAGCTGATAGATTAGATAGCTAAAGAATCAGAATCCAAAAAGATCTTAAATTAGGTAGAGAGAGTTCTGATTATGGGGCTTTGTTTTAGGGATGGAAGAATTGCCAAGTGGATTGTGGGGGTGGGAGCAAAGAATGGATTGGATTAAGTAGTATATAGAGGACGTAGAATAAAATATTCCATAAGGAGGACGTAACATGTGGGAATCCAAAGCAAGTAAGTAGTCCTTACCAGTAGTTAAAAGTGTTTGTACTTCTAGCAGTAGGAAAAACCGATCCTAAGCAGTACTTCCTTCTTGCTTTCTCTTCTCTTTCTTTTTTTAATCAGTTAAATATCTTAGAGAGGTAATTGCACAGATATGTGTTAACGGTTGGTCATAAGTTCCTGGAACAGTATTAATTTACATTTCGGAAGAACCTGAGACTCTTAAGAGCTGCTGAATACTTTATTTAAAGCACTAAAGGCAAGGGATAGAGCTTAGAGTGGGATAGGGATTGATTCGTAGCTGGGCTAGAGCTGAGGAAGAGGCAAGGTTTCCCGTGGAAGGATGATTAAGCACCACCACCCCCTCCCCCATTTGGTTGAAGCTGTGGGTCAGCAATAAGATAAGGTAAAAAGAAGGGACACAGAGGCAGGGTTGGGATGAGTCAGAATCTGTGTCAGGCAGCAGAAGGGTATGAGAGATTTTATTCCTGCTGAAAATTGCCAGCAGAGGAGTTACTGGACGTAGCCATGCATGAGATGAGTACGAAACTGTATTGAGTTAAAAAAATTGAGATTAATGAACTCTAGTCTTAAAAGGTTTTCATATTTTTTCCTTGGAATTATTTTATGTTTTAGATGGGGTTTTACTTTTTTTTTTTTCTTAAATTCAATAGAATTTCTAATGTAAGTTTTTACAAAGGATTTTGGATTAGTTTCAGTCTTAATTAGGTAAGTGAATTTACTTTGTATTTTCAAATGCTGTGAAACCTGGTATGGCTTGTTACAACCAATGATGTATTTTGGGCTGCCACTTCAAAAAAAGAGCATTAAACAGCAATTTTACCCCATAAATAAAATTTTAAGGTCTAGATAAAACTTTTAAATACTATTTTTAATAGTGTTTATTTTTCTCAATGTAACATTAACTCATGCTCATGATTTAACTAATGGGAAAAAAAGGAGAAAAGCATTTCAAATTCACCACCTGAAGTTAACCACTCATTTTTGGTTAATTTTTCTCTAGTCTTTTCTTATGTTTTCATCCCTGCAATTAGTATCACTATTAATTCTAAATATTTCTTACTACAAACGTTATATATTATTTCCTTAAAATTATCACAAGCATTTTGTAATGTCATTGTTCAGGTTTTTGAACTTCTTTTTATCATTGGGTAATATTTCTTTACATGATTGTATTGCATTATATTGGTTTGTGGTTTGTCAGTATTATGAAAGCACTCTAATCTTTGCATATTGTATCTGATTTTTTCTTTTTTTTTTAAAGATTTTATTTATTTATTTGACAGAGATCACAAGTAGGCAGAGAGGCAGGCAGAGAGAGAGAGAGAGAGGAAGGGAAGCAGGCTCCGTGTTGAGCCAAAAGCAGAGGCTTTAACCCACTGAGCCACTCAGGCACCCCTGTATTTCTGATTTTCTGATTGTTTACTTAGGAAAGTAGTTCTAGAAAGAAAACTACTTGTTAAGGAGCATGAGCTTTTGTAAATTCTTTGGATATGTGTTGCCGACCTACTTTCTGATTTGGAATGACCATGTTAGCACAGTCTAGACAAAATTGGTGTTTTTATTTTATTTTATCCGAGTTCTAGCATAAATATGGAAGGACCTCACTGCAAAGCTGATGTCAAAAACTATGGTCATAATACATATATTGTATGCTCTCCACTTCTGGAGAGAGATCTGTCACACATTTCATATATTTGTATTGTGGTTTCTCCAGCAGCACTATTAAGTTCTTGGATTCAGGAGTAAATCGGCCAAAGGGAGCACAGAACTCATAGGAGTGTAAGCTAATTGTTCCCCAACTTCAAGTGCATTTTAAGCACAATATGAGTAAATGTTTGGTGGAGTAAAATGAATGAATAAGTAAACCTCAATAAAATTTTTCTTTATTTTCTTGAATTTGATACTTTACATTCCATTCTTATTTTATTTCTCCTACTTTCTCTTTCAAAGGAAATTTAAATAAACATAACAATTAATTTAAATAATTTAAACACTCTTTTTCTGAACTCCCAGTGTTTTTCTTGAACTTTTTTCATTTTTTTCACTCAGAATTTTTGAGAATGAAAGCTTGTTTTGATTTGTGAAAAGTTAAGAGGTCCCTCTGGTGGAATATTTAAGAAATACATAGCATTAAATTTTCATGAAAAGACATAGACTTGTTTTTAAGTTAAAACAGTGGAAGCTTTGTATGGTAACTTTCCAACTAAATGATGTAATGAATCATGGTTCATTTTCAAACCTTTTTAAACTTCAACACAATGAGTACGTTTACGATTTGTGAAGAAAACAGTAGGAAAGAAGATAGCTGCAAATGTGCCAAATTATGGGGGCTGGATAGACTTTTATGGCCCAAGTTGGCATGCTAATCACTGTTAATAAAATTGTGTCTTTGTGGGAAAATAAATGTTCTGAGAAATGGAATGATGGATAAGTTTATTAATAATTATTATTTATTGGGGTCCCTGGGTAGCTTAGTCTGTTGAATAGCCGATTCTTGGTTTCAACTCAGGTCTTGATGGCAGGATTGTGAGATCAAGCTTGGAGTACAGCTCTGTGCTCAGTGCAGAGTCAGCTTGTCCTCTCCCTCCACCTCTGCTCCTCTCCCTCCACTCTCTCTTTCTCAAATAAATTAAATCTTTAAGAAAATAATAATAATTTATCAAGTATAATTTATCTTAGGATTTTCTTAGTGTCTCTGATGTCACAATGACCCAGGAAGGTAGGTGGTATCAAACTCAAGTTAAAAAGAAACTTAAGCTCAGAGGGATTTAATGATCACATTATCCAGCTAGAAAGTGGTGAGGCCGGGAATAGAATTAAAGTGCTTTTTCTTCTCACTATACTGTTCTGCCTCTTAAATGGAAGGACTGGGTTCATAACCACCAGCTCTGTCTTTTGAGTGAGCAAGAGACTGACCCTGAATAAAGGTTAAGATCTGAAGAAGTGATCAAAGTAGATAATATCTGTATAGATGACATACTTTTTCGCTCCACTTGAGGTTATACATAATAGCTAGGCAGTAGTGCAGTCATGATCTGATCCCAGGCCTGCTTATTTAAGGAGCATGTTATCACTGAATCATCAAGAATTAAATCATATTTATTATTGTATTGATTTTCATGTATCTTATTTTAATTAATTTCAAAGGTAACATGTATAGCATATGTCATGTCACAGTTAAACAGAATATTCCCGTACTGGAAAGCCACAGAGTTATTATTACCATGTATATTACCCATTCTGTGAGCTAGCTGTCCAATAGGTTTTTAATTCTTACTTGACTTCTCCCTGTATCAGCATTTCTTTCCCTTTTTACTAAGGGTTTGTAGCGTTATTTAATGAGCTGACTCTTTTACATGAAACAGTTATTGTTTTTATGCTGTGAAACTGTAATCTTAAGTTCAAAGTACCTCATGTGAGTTTTAATAAAAATAAATGTTTTGCCAATTATTTTACAAATAAGGTAAATTTGGAACTGGGAATCTTCAGTGTGTGTGTGTGTGTGTGTGTGTGTGTGTGTGTTCATGCATAGTATGTTAAAATAGATTTGTGAAAGATTTGGGGAAATATGCTTTGAATTTAGAAAGATTTAAATGAAGCAGTCAGCAATATGTTGACTGGGCTATTGCCAGTCAACATATTGTAAGTAGTAACATAAGTAAGTAGTAATAATTGTAATCGACTTGCTTTAAAAATTAGTGTCATCATCATCAGTGATTAGAAAATGAGCATTGTATGATGCAAGTATGCCTTACTCAGAGGTTGGCAAACTACAGCCCTTGGGCCTGTTTTTGCATGGCCTTCTAGCTGTGGTTTCACAACACTTTTAAAGGTAGCTTAGAATATACGTGGCAGAGACCTGAAATGTATATGGGTACAAAGCCTAAAGTATTTTACTCTTTGATTCTTTACAGAAAAGGTTGGCCTACCCCTACCTTACAGCTTTTGAGGTAGCTACAAAAAAATGAATAATAAAATACTTTCCCACTCTTAAAATTAGGAAGCTGCTATGCATGCTGTAATGTTAGCATGAGTTATTTAATTAGCATAGCCAGAAAAAAAAAATTCTGCTTTTACTTCTTCAAAAATTCTGTTTTATAATACTGTAGAACTCTGTATACCATGTAGAACATTTGTGGAAGTAATGGTCTGTCTCAGACCTTAGTACTCTATAAATTTTTTTAATGAGGTTTTAAATAAATTACCAGTTGTTTTTTGTATTTTGTATATTGATGTTCCATGGTTCTGTTGTATTCCAGATAGTAAGTGGATATTAGCTGGTATTAACGTGGGGAAGGAAAACAAAATGAGAAAATAACAACAGACACTCTTTTCTTACCCTTATTATTTTATAACTAAAAGTTTTAAGCTCAATGTTCCTCCACATACTTATCTTATTAGAGTAGGTGTCCTTTTTAGTATGAACCATTATGTACATTTTTAAGGATAATTAATGAAGACAGTAAGACTCCTTATAATACCTTCAGCCTTCTAAAATTTTTGTATTTAAAATACACAACTAATAAATTTGGAAATTTGTTTTTACATTATTTGAAACTTAAAGGTATAGTCTAGCCTTCAGAGTTCTGTGTAATAACACAAAAATGTCATTATATTTTGCATATTGTTGTAATAGAAGCTGAAGAGCATATATGTAAACACAGGTAGATACAGCATGTATGTTTCATTGGTTTTTTAAAAATATCCATGTCTTAGTGATTTCACTTATATGTGGGATCTAAAAAACCAGTGAACAAACATGCAGAAACAGACCCATAAATATAGAGAACAGTTGTGAAATGAATAAGTCATAAGGATGAGGAGTACAGCCTAGGGAATAAAGTCGGTGGTATTGCAGTGGTATTGTATGGTGACAGATGGTAGCTGCACTTGTAGTGAGCATAGCATAAACTATTGGGACTACATTAAAAAAAAAAAAAAAAGCTTCTGCACAGTGAAGGAAACAATCAATGAAACTAAAGGCAGCCTACAGAATGGGAGAAGATATTCGCAAACGACATAACTGATACAGGGTTAGTATCCAAAGTATATAAAGAACTTATGAGACTCAAAACTCCAAAACCAAATAATCCAATTAAAAAATGGGCAGAATCCACAGACCTGTACCCCTGGGGATAAAAATATATGTTTATAAAAAATAAAAAATTAAAAAAAAAAAGACATGAAAAGAATAATAATATAATTCAGCTCTGTGAAAAGAATAGTGGTTAACTACATCCCATTAAAAAAGGAAATTTTGTATGTTTAAAAAAAAAAAAATGGGCAGAAGACATGAACAGACTTTTCTCCAAAGAAGACATCCAGATGGCCAACAGACACATGAAATAATGTTTAACATCACTCATGATCAGGGAAATACAAAACTACAATGAGATATCACCTCACACCTGTCAGAATGGCTAAAATAAAAAAACATAAGAAACAACAAATGTTGGTGAGGATGTGGAGAAAAAGGAACCCTTGTGCACTGTAGGTGGAATGCAAACTGGTACAGACAGTGGGGAGAATAGTGTGGAGTTTTCTCAGAAAAGTTAAAAATAGAACTACTCTATAATCCAGCTATCTCACTACTGCGTATTTACCCGGAGAATATAGACACACTAATTCATAGGGGTACAAACACCCCTATGTTTAGAGCAACATTATTTGTAATAACCAGGATTCGGAAGCAGCCCAAGTGTCCATCAGTTGATGAATGGATAAAGAAGATAGGGCATATATATAATAGCATACAATGGAATATTACTCAGCATTAAAAAAGAATGAAATCTTGCTACTTGCAAGGACCCAATGGATCTATAGAGTATAGTGCTAAACAAGATAAGACAAATACCGCACGAGTTCATTCATGTGGAATTAAGAAACAGAACAAGTAAACAGGGGGAAAAAGAGGCAAACCAAAAAAATGTTGATTCTTAACTACAGAGAACAAACTGGAGGTTACCAGAGGGCATGTAGGTGGGGGGATGGGTGAAATAGGTGATGGAGATCACTTGTGATGAGCACTGGGTGATGTAGGGAATAGTTGAATCACTATACTATACACCTGAAATTAGTATTACACTGTATGCTAACTAACTGGAATTAAAATAAAAACTTAAAAAAAAAAACCCATACATGACGAAGAAGAGTGCAATGTTTCCAGCTCCATGGATAACTCATATTAATCTTGCTTTGTGGATTTTCAAAGCCCTCTATCGCTTGTGCTTTATCTAATCCTAATCCTTGCAATGTAACCAGAAGTAAGTTCTCTTGACTTTGGAAGCAAATGAATTTTAGAGCAGATGAATATGTGTTCTGTTTTTGTTATGCACAAAGTGAATTCTGGTAGCATTTTTATAACAAAACCATAATTGCCTGAAATTATTTTTGTATAATTTTATTGCATAACATTTTAAAGCAGTGTTAAAGCTTAAATAAAAAATCAATTTTTTTTAGTCATGGAGTGCCCTGTGTTGGGTTCCCTGCTCAGTGGAGGGGGTTCTTCTCCCTCTCCCTCTATGCTCTTTCTCTTGCTTACTCTCTCTCTCTCTCAAATAAGTAAAATCATAAAAAAAAAATTTTAGTTACTATTCATAAGTACAGATTTTTATAGTTACATATAAATGGCATATTGCTTTACCTTTTAAAAAGATTTTATTTATTTGAGAGAGAATGAGAGAAAGAGAGAGCATGAGAAGGGGGAAGGGTCAGAGGGAGAAGCATACTCCCTGCTGAGCAGGGAGCCTGATGCAGGTCTCAATTCCAGGACTCCAGGATCATGACCTGAGCTGAAGGCAGTCCCTTAACCAACTGAGCCACCCAGGCGCCCTGTTTTACTTTTCTAAGCATATAGCTGTTTAGCTCTCATCCTCCTTTTTTCTTTCTTTCTTTCTTTCTTTCTTTCTTTCTTTCTTTCTTTCTTTCTTTTTCAGTTAAAGATTTTATTTATTTATCAGAGAGAGAGAGAGTGAGTGCAAGGTGGGGCAGGCAGAGGAAGAAGCAGGCTCCTTGCTCAATAAGGAACTGATGGGGGACTGGATCCCAGGCCCCTGGGATCATGACCTGAACCAAAAGTAGGCATCCCTCTCATGATCATTTCTAAATGCATAGTATTTCCTTGAAGTAATCTCATGTATAAACCGTTTGTCAATTATTAAATGCTTATTATTGGTGATGAGTTTTTTTGATTTTTATAAATAATGATGAAAGACCACATTTTTTTTTTTTCTCTTTTTAAGATAACAGGTCACCTGTAGTTCTCTTTACCATCTAAACATCCTGGTTGGTAGTTACACATAAGTAATGATGCCTAGCAATAGTAGTTTTGCTTCATAAAACTTTCTACATTTTCGAATTTGATGTAGTAAAAACCAACTTGCCAGTTCCATATTAGGAAGTAAATCATACTGATCAAATGAAAACCTTTAATCTGTTGATAAAATACAATAGCTAGTACAAAATTCTTTTTTTTTTTTTTTTAAGGAGTGGGGCTTTTTTGTTTTTGTTTTTTAGGGTGGGTGGGGGAGAGGGAGAGAGAATCTTAATCAGGCTCCACTCCCAGTGCAGAGCCCAAAATGGGGCTTGATCTCAACAACCCTGAGATCATGACCTTAGCTGAAATCAAGATTTGGCCGCTTAATTGACTGAGCCACTCAGACTCCCCTTAAAGGAGTTTTTAAAAATGATGTCTTAACTGCTACTTTTAGAAATTCATTCTTTGCGCTTAAAGTGCATAAGGATATAATACTGAATAGAAGATAAGCTCTGTGAACACATGGAATTTTGACTGTTTTGGTTAGTGCTACATCTCTGGGTCCTAGAACAGTACCTGGCACATATTGGACCCTCAATAAGTATTTGTTGAATGGAAAGATTTTTAAGGGTATTTATTACAGTATTATTTGATATATTGAAATAATTGGTAATACTCTAAGCATTCATTAGTAAGGGGTTGATTAAAGTATAAAATAACCAGCCATAAACTAGAAACGCAGTTTCCTGGAAAAAAGTAGGTTGTTCCATGTTTATTGACATTGACACAGTACTTCATTTTGTGATAGAAACAAGTGGAATAAACAACATATATAAAATGGGATTCCACTTTTATTTTTAGTATTTTTGATTAAAAAATACATCATCTACCTATGTATAGTAGTTCTTAAACTTAATGGTTTCAAGACCCTTTAGCAGTCCCAAGGACTGTGAATGGCCTTTGTTTGTGGGAGATAGATAGATAAATTTAGATATATATTTATCTTACTAGAAATTTAATAAAATTTTAAATTTACTTATTTGTTTAAAGTAAGAATAATGAACTTATTACATGTTAACATAAACAATGTATTTTTTGAAAAATAACTTTTCCAAAATAAAAACATTTAGTGAGAAATGGCATTGTTTTGCATTTGTGCATATCTTTTTAAATCTTTAATATGTAGGCTAATAAAAAACAACTGGATTTTCATATCTACTTCTGTATTCAATCTTTTGTGATGTTTTGGTTGAAGTACATCAAGAAAATCTAGCCTTATACAGATATGTCATCAAAACAGAAAGTATTTTAATAACCTTCAGATAATTGTAGGTATTCTTCATCGATACTGTACCAGAACCCCGAGAGGTAGTTTCTTCAAGATTGGTCGCAGTGTACAATTGGAAACCGTATCAGTGATTTTTGTACATTCTGTCTCTGAAGTCCTTTGTTTGTTTTACATGTAGAATAGGTTTTTTACCTAGGCAAGATTTTAACAACTCATGCATGTTCATTTGGAAAATACTGGTTTGCTATTTATGCAGATCTTCCCAATATTGACATATTTCAAGATTGATGTCTTTAATTCTTTAATATCACACCTGTCTTATTGCAAAGGTTTTCAAGTATTGTGAAGTTGTCAAGTCATAGTAATGGATGCAGCTTTTTCCAAATTTTACTTTTCACTTGAAAGCTTGCATGTTATGATTGGTAACAAAGTCAGTTATTTTTCTTGAGGTGACATGTTTGCTTCAATTCACTTGTTGAGAAAATGTCAGTGAAACAGCCAAGTCTGAATAGTTTGCCATTTGTTCATTTAAAAATAGGGTTCCATAAAAAATTTTAAAAAAGAGCTAATTCACTTTTACCACAGTGATGCTTGAAAGACAAATTATATTTAAAAAAATCCTCCAAATCTGTAAAAGTAAAGGAACCAAAAAGAAAACATAACAAAGTAGTAACTGTGCTTATCTTAGAAAGATGGGGAAATTGTGACTTTTTCCCTCCTTTTGTTTTTCTATAATGATTAATATGTTTTTGTTATGTAATAGTTTCAAGAGTTATATAAAGATAAAAGTATAGTATTTATAGTATAACTTACAGATAGAGTCAAATGAATGTGAATTAAGAATAGTTAGTTCTTTTCTCCATTTTTCTTATTAGGATTTAGGCCCTGAATATGAAGATATATTTAATATTTCCTTGAAGTGGATTTTAGAAAATGGAAAAGATGTTGGAATAAGGTAAAGGATTTAATTTCCACTTTGACCATTTTATAATATAAGAAGTGATTTTGACTCTAAAGTCTCCTTAATTATTTTTTAACTAGGTGTGTTGGTTATGGCCCTGAGGAACAACTGACAAATATAACCCATGTGCAGTTTTTACAGTCCACAAGACCACAGATGTCTTTCTGGTGTCGTTTTCGACGTGCTTTTATTACTGTCACCCACAGGTTATTGTTGTTATGCTTGGGTAAGTTGTTGAAATGAGAAAGAAGACACATGATAGTCTGGAATTTTCGTATCTGTTTTTTACCAAATACCAGGGTTGAGAATTTACTTCTGTGATAGCTGCCATTATAAATCACATCCAGAAATCTTCCCTAAGGTAGAATAATATTGAAGTTGTCTTTTTTTTTTTTTTAATAATGTCATTATTAATAGAAAACAGTAGTATAAAGGGAAATGGAATAAAACTTTGTCATACTGATGCCTTTGGAAATAGAGCAGGGAAATAGAAAAATCAAGCTTATTGTTTTAATAATAAAATATAAATTAAGTTCATTAAAATTATTTCTAATTTAAAAAATACCATTTACCTGCATTAAAATTTTCATTTTGATTCCTGGATTTTATGTGACTTTTGACTATAGGAATATAGGAGATTATCATTTTTTTTCTTTGTCCAGTCCTTTAAAAATAATTTTCCTAAAGTGTAATATGTTTACAGTCTTAGGAAACTTACTTTTCTTATGGTTTAATGTGACAAAGCAAAATGTTTGTGAAACAGTTATATTGTTTTTAAAAAAATAATCGAATTTAAATGTTCAGTGTCCACATCATGCAATGGTTTTTTTAAAGCGATTAAGTGAAACTCTGGAAAATGTTTAATACTAAATATTTAATACTAAATTTAAAATACTTAATGTTTAATACTAAAGCCATTAAATACTAAATGTAGTTGTGATTATGTAGGTAATTCAGCCCACTGTTTTGAAGTCTTACTCCATTATCCCTTATGGCAGTTAAAATAATCACTGTGCAAACTGTCATAACTTCTCCTTTTTTGCTTTGTTTTGTTAATATCAGATTTAACAAGTATAATGATAACTTTAGATTGCAATGAATATTAATGAATGTCACTGAGCACAATTTTTAAAACACAAAATATATAAATATTGCAGGTGTAGTGATGGTTTGTGTCGTTCTGCGTTATATGAAATACCGCTGGACAAAAGAAGAGGAGGAAACAAGGCAGATGTATGATATGGTGGTGAAGATTATAGGTATAAGTATTTGTAAAAATCCAAACCATTTCTTGAATTGTAGTTATGTGATAAATTACAGTATGATGTCCAGTGATTGATTCATTTGTAAATGTGTTATTTTTCAGATGTTTTACGAAGTCACAATGAAGCTTGCCAGGAAAATAAAGACTTACAACCTTACATGCCTATTCCACATGTACAAGATTCCTTAATACAACCTCATGACAAGTACGTTCAGAGTATCGTGAGTTGAAGTAGATCAGAATTTGGCATCTTCTGAAGTTATAAAGATTATATTGAGAGTTGTGACCCTTCTCAAGTAGACCTGTTTTATTGTACAGGCTTTACTTTTTGTACTTTAAACTCTCCTTTCTTTCTAAATTCCCTTCTGTTCTCCTCCTGATTTTGAGTGGCATAATAAACAACTGGATTCCTAAATCATGATCACTTTTATATATTTTTTATTCTTACCAATGTTCACCTTATTTCCTTTAATTTCATCTTAATAAAGAAACAGAGACAGACAATAGCCAGTGATGTTTTACAAATAATGCCTTAAATATTTTGTTGTTAATGAAGATTTTTAATTAAAAGGACTAAATAATAACTTCTTGAAAATGTAAGATGATTCCATATCCTACCACAGCATTCTTCACCATAGCAACACCCCAGAATCAGTGGTGAAGTTTGGGGGGGAAGATTACTGATGCTTGTGCCCCACCTCTAGAGAATGAAATCTGAAGTGAGCTTTAGGCATCTAAATCTTCTTTGAAAAAAACCTCATATGCAGTGACAAGGAGAACCAGAATTAATAATAGTCATTGCCTTCACTTACTAATACTTGAAAAAGATGACAAGCCAAGATGATAGTAAATTTGTCATTTTGTCACATGCTAGGAAAAAAATGAAGAAAGTCTGGGATAGAGCTGTTGACTTCCTTGCTGCTAATGAATCTAGAGTTCGCACAGAGACACGAAGAATAGGTGGTACAGATTTTCTAGTTTGGCGGTGGATCCAGCCTTCTGCCTCCTGTGACAAAATATTAGTAATACCTTCTAAAGTATGGCAAGGTCAAGGTATGTATTTTTAAACAATAACAACAAAAATAAACATGGTGTTTTTCTAATTTTTTTCAACTGTGAAAGTCTTACATGTTTAATGTAAAATAGTGCTGTTGAAACATATGAAGACAAAGCTCCCTTTGCATTTCCATTCCATAGAAGGAATTAATGTTAGTTTCTTACATATCCTTCCACTTTTCTCCTTGCAAATATGAACATAATGGTTTGTCTTTACCATAACAGAACACTGTATACACATTACTTTTTTTCTTTTTCACTTAAAGCAACTTAGTATTGTAGATCTAGCTGCATTCTATCCCCCTAATTTTTAGGCAGATAACACGTAATTTATGTTTTACATATATATGAAACATATAAAAGTGGAACATAACTTTTTAACTGCTCTTTTTTCCAATTTTTGCTTGCCTGCCTCTTTTTCATTAAGACCGACCACCTTCGTATTCCTTGTTCCAAGTAGCTTAAATGACTGTCTGTCCATATTTTTCTCAGTGCTTGGATGGTTGTTAAAACTGGTATATGTAAGTATATAGGAGGGCTTGGTGATTGGTTGCTTTAGGTTCCCAAACCTCTACTAGTAGTAACTGTTACCTCACTTGAATCTCTTGGACGGTTAGTTGCAAAATTAAATCTTGGAGTTAGTTTAATGTGCATTTCAGAACTAGTAGTCGGTTGAGTTTCTTTAAATCTTATTGGACAAAAGTATATTTCTCAATGTTTGCTAAGCACAGTATTTATGAGAAAATTAAGTAAATTGTTTTGAAATTGCAAAAAAGTAAAATCCACTCCCTTTCTTCTCTGATTTTTACTTTCAAAGAGCTTGAATAATAATAGTCTTCAGTAATCATGGCATAAAAGTGATGCTTTGATGATGCCAAGGGTGACACTAAACATTAAACTTCTTGTTTTAAAAGGTGTCTGCAGAAGGGTCCTTTGAAATGAAAAAAGAATGCAAAGCCAATGAGATCTGATTACTTAGTTGCCTGATTGTAATGGTTGTATATTCTCAGCCTAATTTCTTCATATAGCTAAGAGTTAGTGCTCATATATGCCTGTGAAGTTCTAGAAAAGGTCATTATTTTGTTCATATAAATTTTTTTTTAATCATTGTAGTTGTCTTATTTTTAAAGTGTGAGGTTTTCAAGATGAATGTAAAGACAACTTCTTGACCTAGGTAATCCAAGTTCTTATAAATTAGTAGGGGGGGGGATCGCTTCTCGGCCTTTTGGCTAAGTAAGATCAAGTGTAAATTAGTAGAGGGGATGACAGACTCTTCAGTGTGTGAAATTGAATGTTCTGTATCTAGAATTTAAAACCTCAGATTATATTCATTTTATCATTCTCTCTAGATGGAAAAAGACTGTGTAAGTATGATACAAAGGCAATTTTAGGTCAGTTATAATAGTTCTAAAACTCAACATAAATTGATAGCTCTGAAATGTCCTGCTACTTTGTTTCATCAAAGTTCCAGTATAGTAAATGTTTACAAACTATATGCTAAGTACTGAGCTATCTTAATTTGAATACTTCTAAATGCACAATGTGAAGAATTTTAAAATCAATCTCCCTTTTCTTGACAGTCTTTGGTTTTAAAAATGTTGCAGTGAATTAGTTACTGAATCTAGAAGGGAATTGAGGGTAAAAGAAGATGCCTGTTTTTAGTAAATTGAAAAAAAATATAGTGGCTGAGATTATGTTATCCTGAAAGCCGAAAATCCAGAGTTAGAACCTAGTAGCCATTTGCTTGAAGGATACCAATTCAAGTTTTTAGAGCGTTAGAATGGTAAAAGTCTGTAGACTCCTAGCAAAAGGGATTTGAGTTCTCCTAAGAATTTGATCATAAAAGAATTTGTTACAGGAGCTGAATAAAGAGAAGTTGGTGGAATTTTTCTTGATGATAATTGTCTAAATTGCTTCATGTAAGAATACATAGCTCTAATCTATTACTTATATTTTATGCCATTAAATGTATAGTCTACCTAAATATAATTAATTGGCTTTCTTGTAAAAAATATTAATACATAAATTAGTTTTTCTTTCATTTAAATGTATCTGGACACAAATATTGTGCTGAAAATAGGACTGTAGTGGGGGGGTAGGGCGGTTGTTTATGTAAAAAGATAGTTTAACTTATTAAGAGGCTTAAAGTTTATCCTCTTATAAATAGTGCTTTAATTAAAAGATACATGGCTTGAGGATTGGTAATTATAGTAGTCTTTTGAATTCACTCCCACTACAAGCTGTTGTCATTTAATAGTATTTTTTCCAAATAATTATTAAATAACCTGAGTGAATTTTAAGTTCATTTTCTAAAGGGTAGTTAAGTCTAAATTGCATTCTTGCATAGCTTTAGTATCTCTAATGGCATTTTAAAGCACCAGTTAAAAATCAAACCATACCTGCTGGGGAGAATTATTTATGTTTCTGACACGTGTAGTCTTCAGAATAAACAGCATTCATTTGAAAGATCTAAACATACTTCCTGAGGTATTTGAAATCACTGTCTCTTTGCTTGTACCAGGAGGTGATTGCAGTTTAGTTGGGGAGACAAAAATTGGTTTGATCTTCACAACTACGTTGTGATTAGAACTGGCCAGGAATAACTTCTCCTAGGTCCTTGTGTCTGGGCTGGGATAACATGGTATTAGTGGTTCCATTTTCACTGGTTCATTTTCTGCTGGCCCTGGGCAATATTGGAATTTTAAGGAACTCAGATTGTCTACAACTAAAAGGTTATCCAGGAACACGAGCTGTACACTGCCAGGGACGTCTGGGTGGTGCTAGAGGCTCACAGACTTCTTTTTATTTATTATTAAAAAATTTTTAAAAAGACTTATTTATTTGACAGAGACAGAGATCACAAGTTTGCAGAGAGGCAGGTGGTGGTGGTGGGGGGGAAGCAGGCTCCCTGCTGAGCAGAGTGCCTGATGTGGGGCTCCATCCCAGCACCCTGAGATTATGACCTGATCCAAAGGCAGAGGCTTTAATCCACTGAGCCACCCAGGCGCCCCCCATAAAGTTCATAGACTTCTTGATCTAGGGTTTGGCAAAGATTTTTCATGTCTAGAGGCCATTGCCCCACCCCATATCAGGCACTGTTAGGACACTCACACCCCAGACATTTTTTTTCACTAGATACTTCTGAAATCTTTAATTGATACATTCAAGTCTTTTTCTTTTCTTCCTCTTTCAAGTCTTTATTTAAATTCCAGTTAACATATGGTGTAATATTACTTTTAGGTATAGTAGTGATTCATCACTTTCATACAATACCTGGTGCTCATCACAAGCGCCCGCCTTAATCCCTGTCACCTGTTTAACCCATTAGTATACTCTGAGCCATAAACTCCTCTTTCAGACTTTCCTGCTTTGTGTGTGTGTGTGTGTGTGTACACATACGTATATGTATATATGTGTGTGTGTGTGTGTGTATATATATATATATATATATATTTAATTAGGAATTCCCAGACTCTCCAATTTTTTGATGTACCTACTTTTTCCAGTTTTTCAGTCTTCCTCCTATCTTTATTTCTTTTCCTGTCCATTTTAGTTTCATGACCCATTCCTCTCTCCAGTCCTTTCCTTGCTGCTACCCTTAAGTCATTAACTGCCCTTCATCTTAGCCTGGCAAATTCCAACCAAGGATGAAAGGATTTTGTCTATGTGCAAGGAGCTGAGCATAGCAGTAGAAAATCATATAGTCTGCAGACTGGTACGTCATAAGTAATCAACCTCAGTTAGGCCCTCAATACTACCTGACTTTCATGTTCTTATCATATTTTACCAGTCATTTCACTTTCCTACTCAGTAATAATTTTAGATTTCTTTCCATCCTTTCAGACCTTTGCCCTTCTGTCTCCTAAATTCTCAGTTGATGACCTGAATAGAAGCAATCAGATTTACCTGCCTCAGATTTCCATCACCAAGTAAATCCATGGCTAGAATCCGTACTCACCCTCACCTCCTGTTGCATTTGAGGGTTTTTCTCACTTAACAAAGACCTGAGCCCTATTCTCCATAGGGAATGGTATTGAAGTCCTTTGGATCCCATCGGCTCTTCTTCTCAAGTCTCTTCTCTTCCTGTATACTTACTGTATAAATTCTTCTCTTACTGTATAAATCCCTGCCTCTATTGGATCTTTTCATTAGCACCTAAACATGGCATATAGTCTTTCTCATCTTTAAGAACACACATTGTTAGAGGGGCACCTGGGTGGCTCAGTCAGTTAAGTGTCCACCTTCGGCTCAGGTCATGGTCCTAGGGTCCTGGGATGGAGCCACGTGTTAGGCTCCCTGCTCCATGGGGAGTCTGCTTCTTCCTCTCCCGCTACCCCTGCTGCTTGTGCTCTCTCTCAAATAAATAAAACCTTAAAAAAAAAAAAAGACACATTGTTGGAGTATACATTGTTATTTAGCTATCACTCTGTCTCTCTCTACCTATTTATAGCCAGATAGCATTAAACGTTTACTCATTGTTTTTACTTTTAGCTCCCATTTTATTCTTCAGCTGACTCCAATCTATTTTGCACCGCCCCCCCCCCACCCCAATTCGGAGGAAATAGCTCTCAGACATCCATATTGCTAAGCCAAGTGGACATGTTCCCTTTCTGTCCTCATTTTACGTAGCAGTGTTAACAGTTGCACCTGCTTTAAAATTTGCTTCTTGTGGCTTTGGGGATGCCACTTTCTTCTTGTTTTCCTGCTACCTTGACCATTTCTCCAATCTTCTTTTCTGGACTGTCTTCTTTTCCTGGACCTCTAAGTGTTGGGAGTTTCTCAAGGCCACCCTCTTTTCTCATTCTATCTGTCTTCCTTCTACTTATAGATGATCTCATGCTGTGACTTCATTTACCACAGATATGTTGATAACTCCCAAAGTGCTATCTTGAATTAATTCTTCTGGTTTTCAGATTTTTATACCCACCTGTACAATTGTCTGCTGAGATATGGGCACCACAAATTCAGCATGTGCATGAATTTAGTATCCTCTCTCACCAAACAGACCTCCCCCACCATTCTTGTTTAATTAATGATACCCTTTCTCAGTTAGTTCCACTATAAACCTGGGAGTTATCCTTAATTTTTTCCTTACCTGCCATGTTTAAACATACATGACATGACATGTTTAAACAAGTCATAACAGATCTCCATATGTCCTCAATTGTATCCACTTCCTTCCATTAGCATTTCTGGCCTATGTTATCCACATTAGTATCATCTCTCTCTTAGACAACTATAATAACCTTCTAGCTGGTCTCCTTGCATTCACTTTTGTCTCTGTTTAATCAGTTCTTTATTTAACAGTCTTTTAAAAAATATATATAATTTAAAAGACAGATCTCATCAAATTATTACTCTCCTTAAGAAAGCTTGGAGTGGCTTTCTGTTGCTCTTAGGGTAATGTCTAAACACTTTAATGCAATCTGCATGGTCCTCAGTAATCTGACTTCTCTCTCTTAAGGTTTATCTTTCTGTTCTCACTTTAGCCACAGTGGCTATCTTAGTTGACTTTAGTTGACCACACTTGATTACAGTGAGCTCTTTCTTGTCTCAGGGGCTGTATGTAAGTTAACATATTTGCTTGAAATGTCCTTTATAGGTCTTTTTACTCTGCCTACTTTTATTTATTCTTTATTCTTTAGGTCCCAGCATAAATTTCACTTCCTCACTGAAGTGTTATCTGATATTTCCAGACTACCTTAAGTTACTTTCACAGCTTCTTGTATTATTCTTTCTTAAGATTTACCATAATTACAGGGTTGGTTTTTTTGTTTTGTTTTGTTTCTGACACGGTTTCTCAACTCTCTCACCCACTAAACTGCAGCCTCTGTGAGAGCGATGATTGTATCTCTGATGTACCTTAACTTCCAGGGGTCTGGCTCCCAGTAAAAGCATGCAATGAATATTTTTTGAAAAGAATGAATGAATGAATACCTTTCAACAAAATGGAACAGTGACAAATAGTAAAACTAATTTGTCTTTTGTAGCATTTCATTTAGATAGAAGAAATTCACCGCCAAATAGCTTGACACCATGTCTAAAGATTCGAAATATGTTTGACCCAGTTATGTAAGTATTATGATCAGAGGTATATGTAATTTTTATCTGGAATATTTGGAATATTCTTATAATGCTATGTCTGTAATTGAACAGTCTCTTTTACTTTTGAATCTCTACAGAAATGTTGTGTTTTCCTTTTCTTCATCTTTGTTAAATTTCAGGCAAAGATTTGGCCAAAAGACCCAGATGTAGAATAATTTGTTAAACTTATACAAATCTTTGTAGGTACTATGAATCTCCACAGCAGATAAATGCTGGAGTCAAATTAATGATACATGTGGTGATAAACAGTACCCTTTATTAAGTGTTTTAAGTCTCTTCTGCCAACATTCTTTGCCTCAGACAATATACATAAACATACCTGCTATCTTTAAACTTCCAATCTCTAATTATAAAAAATTCTCTGCAAAGATGTACATACACACTTTCCTTCTCTAAGTCCTACTTGTCCATGCAGTATTTGAGAGACTTTTCTGTTCATTCAATATTTGAGAAACTTTTCTTTCAATATAATTATAGCAGCACATGCACCCAGAGATTAGCACTGGCAAAAGTTATTGCCTTAGAATCTTTAATATTTCATATATAAGCTGTAATAATTTTTAGAATTTGCTTCCTAGAGATGAGTGCTTATTTGTCCAATGATATGACAGGTCAGATTCTGTTTTGTAAAAAAAACAAAACAAAACACCTGATTTATATGTATTACATATAAAATATCCATAAATCTCAACTGATAACTCATTTATTTCAAGAAATAATTGATATGAGATTCCAAATGAGTGACAACAAAATTGGAAATGTGGGGAGGCACTGTAGTAACAGCCCTCTCATACTTCGGGGATTAGGAAATTAGTGCCGGGTTAGTATTTTGTTACCTGAGATGAAGATTTATGATTTCAAGTGTAGCCGCTTTTCCTTCGTCCCACCATCTGTATCTCATGAAAAGACAAATACGTACAATTGTAGTAGGAAATCTTAAGGCTGTCATAATAGTAAGTGACTCTTGGTGCAGAATGTTTGTCCTGTATTATTCTTCCATTATTTTGAAGAAGAGAAGCTCAGAATTACTAGGAATTTTCCTAAAGTTTAGGAATTTGAAAATATTTAAAAAAAAAGAAGTAATATGTGGGGCGGCTGGGTGGCTCAGTCGGTTAAGTGTCTGTTTTGGGCTCAGCTCATGATGCCAGAGTCCTGGGATCGAGCCCCAAATCGGACTCCCTGCTCAGTGGGGAGTCTCCTTCTCCTTCTGCTCATGCGTGCTCTCACTCTTTTTCTCAAAATAAATAAATAAACAAACAAACAAACAAACAAATAAATAGAAAAGGCTTTATTTGGGAGAAAGAGTAGGGGAGGGGCCCATGCGTACACATGCAGGGGGTGAGGGAGAGGGAGAAGCAGGGTCCCCTCTGAGCAAGGATCCTGATGTGGGGGCTGGATCCCAGGACACTGAAATCATGACCTGAGCTGAAGGCAGCTGCTTAACTGACTGAGCCACCCAGGTGCCCCAGCAATACTCAACTTTCATGAGTTTACTACAACTCATTAAAGTATTAACACTTGCTAAGAAGAAAAGAAATGATAATAGGTACATAAGATTTCAGACATAAAAATGACAGCACAGTTATTCTGCTACGATGGGCCAATCCTTCACTGCCTCAGTTCTGTGCTTTCTTACATTGGAAAGTGAGGGAAGGTCTGGGACTGTGAATACTAATTTTTTTTTTTTTAAATCTATCTACTGTTAATAACAAGCATTTACTTAACTACTTACTAGTTTTAACAATATGTGATTTCGAAACTATTCCCATTCTGGTAGGATATATATGTTATGAGACAAGATTTTATTGAGTTAGGAGTATGGTTGTTGATTTTTGTTTTCATTAATTTTTTAGGGAAATAGGGGATCAGTGGCATTTGGCAATTCAAGAAGCAATTTTAGAAAAATGCAGTGATAATGATGGCATTGTTCATATTGCAGTAGACAAAAATTCACGTGAGGTAAAGTACTTTTACTGTTGAATTCTACATTTTGGATTTGTTGCTATTAAACTAAAACTTTCTCTTTTCTTTCTTTTTTTTTTTTTTTTTAATATCACAGGGTTGTGTATATGTTAAATGTCTGTCTCCAGAATATGCTGGAAAAGCTTTTAAGGCATTGCATGGCTCTTGGTTTGATGGTAAGAAGTTTGAGTATTACGAACATTTTGAAAAGATAGATTATGGCTTACTGTTAAACTATACCAGATTTTAAATTAAAAGAAAATTAGGTCAGCATTTTTAGAGTAATTATTTAAGATTACTTTATTTGCATATTGTGTTCATACGTCTTTTTACCACAGTTTGTTTTCTATAAATATTAAGCACATTTTTACAGATCTAAAATATTATTTTTATCTTACAACAGGGAAATTGGTTACAGTAAAATATTTACGACTAGATAGATATCACCATCGCTTTCCCCAAGCTCTTACTTGCAATACTCCCTTGAAGCCATCAAATAAACATATGAACTCTATGTCTCATCTTCGTCTTCGGACTGGCCTAGCCAATTCTCAAGGAGGTTCCTGAAAAGACTTTCTTCCACTCCTAGGACTGGTATTTACAATAGGAAAATTCCTGTTTGGCTTCCTGTCTTCCTTTTAAATGCTTTTTGTATGTAATATTTTTATTGAATACAGCTCTGTTTGAATGTTCCAGAAATCTTAAGGTTCCAAAGGGACTTAGCAGTGAGGCAGCAGTGCTCAGTGGTCAGAACAATTGTTTCATTCAGTTTTTGGAGCTCAGTTAAGCCAATGCTTAAGTTTTGCATGAGGAACATTGACTTTATTAAGCATTTTCAGATGTGGTGATTGTGTTTTTGCACCACACAGTGTTTGGATAACCACACAAAAGCATGGTGAAGAGGCTTCTTGTATTTCCATAATCTCCTGTGAACTAATGTTGTGAATTTTTGTATACAGTCACCTGCATAGTTCCTTACCAGGCTAATGTGGTAAAACTGTTAATTTCCCAGTTTAACCTTAGGTTTCTATTGCTTGTAAGAGATTCATTTGTTACAGCAGGAATACAGGAAAACTAATTTGGGTTTAGCGGTTACATATAAGCATAGGTGGGTGTACATGTACTTAACCTGGCTTTTGTATATATGTATAAATGCTGATGGTGGCGAAAGTAGTCTTGTTTTGTGAGGATGTCTGCATTAAAGCAGTAAAATAAGCTTCCTATTTTATTCATAATCTAATGTGTATATATGTATGTGTATATATGTGTGTATGTGTATATATATGTATGTGTATATGTGTATATATACACACACATATATACCTATGGCTGTACTATCACATAGATCAAACAGCCAAACACCTGGAAGTATTAGATACAAGTTTAAAATATCTTTTATAAGTTTTATATAAAAATGTCTGAGTATGATTTTGTGTGAAAGTTCCGATCTCAGTTGTAATGGATTCAAATTTATGTGAGCAATAAAGATGCAATTGGCAGATATTGGAAAAGTATTTTGTGAAAAGCTGTATTTATTATAAATACTAGGACTATGACATAGTACTATTGGGATTAACTCACTTTCCCAATCTATTTATAATTTAATGAAATGTCAGCTCCCCTGTTGTATGTCAAGTTTAAAGCAGGGCATATTGCTGCAGCAAAATGTGTATTTGAAAAATTATATTTGAAATTTTGGGTCATGACAGCTTGCAATATAGTAAATGCACGAGTGACCGTCGCTTTGTGCCTCGGTATTTACCTTGTTTCAGTAAAGTTGCTTTATTACTGTTTATGATTTCAGATTAAAATAGATGCTGAGCAGAGTTTACTTGTAATGTAACAATTGGCTTTTTTTTTTTTTTAAATAACCTGTTGATATATCCTTGTCAGTCCAAATGAATATGTGAAGCAGCTGGAATTGTACCAATTTTGATTTTGTTTAAAGCTCAGTTTCCTCTTTGTTTAATTGTATATGTGTTGGGTTTGCAGCATGAACTTGCACAGATAATGCACGTTTTCTGGTTAAGTAAACATGATGCACACTGTTCTGTAACAGAAAACCCTATTGTGCCTTACCTGTGTGCTTTTGTGGGCACCATGTTTATGAAGAATAAAAAATGATTTGTTATCTGAAGAGAATAAATTTTAAATTCTCAGTTTATGTTTCAGATGCTAAAGTGTGAAAATATAAATATATATATAATATATAATATAACCAATCTTTCTGTATTTTATGTGCATCATAGTGATTTATCTGAGCTTAGTGACCCCCATCTTGTGACCTGTTGCAAGAGTGAATGTAAAAAATAGTTGTGGCATTTTAAAAGGTCGCCTTTTGATGCAGATGCATCTTTTTTTTTCTTTGCTTCTAAAACATTTTATGTAAACATTGTACATTTATTATTGTAATATATACTATTATGCAGCTTATTTTACCTGAATCTGTTAAGCCGACCAAGATCCCTCCCTGCAAGACAGATGGGAATGTGTATAATAACTAGATATTTGAGAAGTTCTGAAGTTTGATGTAATCTGTTACTTGTCCTGTTGAAAAAAAGGAAAAATTCTAATTAAAAATTATTAGGTTTTTTTTTTTTTTAATGTGTCTTGGCTTTTAAAAAAAAACTTTTTAAGTGCCCTGTGTCTTTATTTTTTTAACCAGTGAATAGATGCCTTTATTTTAAATCTTCTTGGGGATGTATAAATATATATATGCTCATAAAGATGGATGAAGACCCTAAAGTTAATTTTAACCAGCATCTTACTTTTCTTTATGAAAATGTCTTTTTCTAACTCTCAAGTGTATGGATCAAAGTGAGGCAAGACTATAAATCAGCTGTTATCACTAAAGCAGCACTGTTTAGTTTAGACATTTTTTCATAGCAAGACTTTCTCAAAAAAGGAAGCCATTCTTTTATACATTCTGTTTAAAACTCCTTATCTCATTATAAACCAACAGTTTATGGGCTAGCCTCTTTGAATAGCATTGCTTTAGAATTTTTGATGGTTTAATCAAGTAAAAAGAAGACTTGATTAGTCAGTCAGTTGGTAGACTCTTATTTAAAATCGCTAACGAAGGTTAGGCACTGTTACATGTTAGAGATGCAAGGATGAAACGGACAAGGCCAAAACCTCAGGATGGTCCCATCTAGAGGAAGAACATAAAACAGATAAGTTAAAAGATAGCGTGGAAAATATAGTGAGAGAAAAAAGCAGAAGAAATTCTAGGAGTACGGAGAGGCACCTTTTACTTTTTTTTTTTTTTTTTTAAAGATTTTATTTATTTGTTAGGCAGAGGGAGGCTCCTTGCTGAGCGTAAGGAGCCTGATGTGAGACTTGAACCCAGGACCCTGGGATCATGACCTGAGCCAAAGGCAGACACTTAACAAACTGAGCCATCCAGGCCTCCCACCTTATTCATCTTAATAGAGGGAGAAGACATTAGGCAGATGCGATAATAGTTGAGCCATATTTTAGTTCAGTTTCACATGTATTAAACGTGTCTTAATTAGTATAGGTATAATAGTAAGTTTCCTCTCCTTTGAGCTCTTAGGGGAGCTCATAAAAATTGATGTGTGGAACCCGAGTTTTTATAAAATCCATTTTCATATTCATTGGTCTGTTGAATACCTTGTGAATGCTGAAGCCTGATACTCGACTTCATTACATTTTCCTTGTACAGTCTTGACTGTTTGGATGACAAGCTGTGAGCTCTGAGTGAAAAATGATTTATTGTATCATATACCCAGAATATTTCCTTTAATAATATTGACCTGGCAGTTCTCACTGCTCCTAGTATTATCACATTACTATAGGTCATCTACATGGCTTCTTCGCCCTTTTTTCCTAGACTTATCTCGGCAAGTCACTTCTTCCAGATGACTCAACAGAGGATGCTAAATCAAGCAGAATTTGGGCAGCTGCTCTTTTGGAAAGGATGCTGAGGAACAGGTACTTAAGAACTGAAAATAATTAGAAACCAAAAGTTTGTGGTTTAAAGAAACTGAATGTCCAGGATGCTCATTCTCTTGGTTCAGTAAGCATGAGTAGCTACTGCCTCTAAGCCTCATAGGAAAATCTTTATGACCAGAAATATCTCCTAATGGTGGATTTTAACACCTGAGAACCTCTGCTAGGGGCAACAGGATAGAGTCATTTTGTTGATTCTTAGATTTTAAAACTCGTAGAACCTGTGTCCTTAGATTTCCTTTTTCTTCCATGGGTGGACATTGGAGGCTGGCACATGCTCCTGAAATTGAAAAGGTTATCTAGGCATAGAGAGCAAATAAAAAAAGATTGATGAGATACAACCTACTGCATGTACAGAGTACCAGCAGTGTCTTACAGTTCAATTACTGAATATAAAAGTGGGCAGTGATCAGATGGCTTTGTAGGTCCCATTATGAAGTTTGGATGTTGGTTGTTTTTTGTTTTTAAAGATTTTATTTATTTATTTGTCAGAGAGAGAGGGAGAGAGAGTGAGTGAGCACGGGCAGACAGAGTGGCAGGCAGAGGCATAGGGAGAAGCAGGCTCCCCGCCGAGCAAGGAGCCTGATGTGGGACTCTATCCCAGGACGCTGGGATCATGACCTGAGCTGAAGGCACCGCTTAACCAACTGAGCCACCCAGGTGTCCCTGGATGTTGGTTGTTAAAGGGAGTTCAAGTGAGGATTTGTTTTGATGAAAAATGGAGAAAGGATTTGACAAAATAAAATGGGAGGGACTTAATTGGATATTGGGAGATAAGTTGATGTCCAGTTTTCTAGTGTGAGAATTCTAATTGCAACATTTAGATGGAAAAGATAAGATAATTGAATTTTTGGACATTTTGAGGTTGGGATGCTTATGGAAATATTCAGGTGGATGTTCCTAGCAAATGATTGGATTTCTAATTCTGTGGAGAAAGATCTGAGCTAGATACAATTTGGGTGTTAAAACCAGGAAAGTAAATTGGATGACTCAGAAAACGAACGAGAGAATCCATACAGAGGCAGAAATTTAGTTCACTACCAATTCTGCCATACTTAACTGTATGGTTGGGGATGGCATGAAGTATTCAGGAAAATTTGAAACAAATTAGAAGGTGGAATTTGAAAAGTTCCTTGGTGTGAAGTTGAAGTGGAAGTTGTATGACTTGGGCAACTGGTTAGATGGTGGTGATGTTTCCTAAATTACGGCTTACTGGAGTGGGGATGAAGAGGTCAATCAGGGTGCTAGGTAAGATTTCTCGGAATTGTAGCAGTTAATTAAAAATAATCCTCCGACTTTTCTAATGGAGAACATTTTTGGAGGAAGGGCAAGATGGAGCTGTTTAAGAATTCTCCTTTCCAAAAACCAGAACTGTTAACTTACATAATATTCCAGCATTACCTATGATTCTCTGATATTGATTAGAAATTTTCCTGGTTTGTAGGAAAATGAGATGTTGAGTAGATCTACAAACCTATGATTGTCAAAAGAAAGAACAAATACAAAAGTTGGTTTTAAACATAACTGTTCATAAGTGGTTTGCTATATACCCAAGACTAGAAGCTTGCTTGAAGCTATGTATTATACAGCCTTCATAAACTAGTCAGGTCTTCCAGGCCTGGAACCATTTCTAGGTGACTTCATTTCTGCTTTGATCTGTTGTATTAATTTAAAAATTTAACTCCTAATGGGCAGTGTTACTTTTGTATTTCCAAAAAGTTGCAATACTTCCTTTTACTGAAAACAAAAAACCAAAAACAACCCCCAAAATCCCCCTACTACTGTGAAGATTTTAGTGGCTTTTAATTTCCTACTGAATAATAGCCAAGTTTGAGTTGGTATTCAGGGGCTGCTTTTATTTAGACCAGTGCTTGTCCAGTACAAATATAATGCCATGTGTCATTAAAATTTTATGATGGTCACATTAAAAAGTAAAAAACAGGTGAAGTTAACTTTAATACATTTTATTTAACCTTATATATTCAGGATATTATCTCAGCATGTAATTAAAAATTTTATTAATGAGTTATTTTATATGCTTTAAAATCTAAATATATAGGGATGCCTGGGTGGCTCAGTTGGTTAAGCAGCTGCCTTCGGCTCAGGTCATGATCCCAGCGTCCTGGGATCAAGTCCCACATCGGGCTCCTTGCTCAGCGGGGAGCCTGCTTCTCCCTCTGCCTCTGCCTGCCATTCTGTCTGCCTGTGCTCGCTCTCTCCCTCTCTCTCTCTGATAAATAAATAAAATCTTTAAAAAAAAAAAAACTAAATATATATTACACTTACAGCTTGTGTGACTTACAGTGCTAAAAGTTACATAGTTGGTCACCTTATTAACAGGCCGTCTCAATTCAGATGCTACATGCACTGAAAATACTTGATCTATGTTTCGATTTTGTAACCTCTACTGTTGGAAAAATTAGATTCACATATCCACGTTCTTCCAAACATACATAGAAGTTTTCCTATAGCTGAATCAGGTATCAATTTTTAAGTTGACATTAATTCACTTTAAAACTTTAATTCTTCAGTTATAGCAGCCATATTTTAAATGCTCAGAATCCAAGTGTAGCCAGTGTCAGCCGCGGTGACAGTGCAGGTCTAGACCAGTACCTTTCCAGCTGAATCCCACTTTTTTTGCCTCTGTGCTCCAGCTGAACTGCACTGCTTGACTTTCACGGACATACCTAATTCTTGCTTCATTATGCTTTTAATGGCACTATTCATATTGTTCCTTGAAACATCTTCCATTTCCTGTTTCTGTATACCCAAGTCTTGCCCGTCTTCTAAAATGTTACTCCTGTGTCACCTCCAGGAAGTGTTGTTGATTATTTCTGGCTGAAAGTAATTTCTTCCATGTGCATTTCTGAAATATTTGATTTGCACTTCTCTTACTGTTTTTCTAGTTTATGTCTTGTATTACAGTGTTTTCAGTCTGCTCTAGTTTGGTTTCTGTACTCATCATTCCTCTGAAATTATTCCTCTGCAGCACCACAAAACTTCCTTTAGCCAAATTCAAGAGTCATTCCTGTAGCTTCATCTTTCTCAAGCTCTTAGCACTCTCAGACATTGCTGATTATTGCATCTTTTTTTACTTAGTTTTTTTTTTGTTGTCATGAAATAACTCACACATAAAAGAATATGTTGAAATATCTTACTTATAGTTTGAAGTGTACCATCATCTTAAGGTACAGAATATTGACTTTGGAGCACTTCTCTGCCTTTACCTGATGGTTTCTCTCTCATTCCCTACTCCCAGATAACCATTATTCTGAATTGTGTGTTAATAGTTCTTTATTTTGCATTACAGTTTTACCACATATGTATGTGTCTCTAAATATTATATTGTTATTGCTTTTGACCTCTCTGAGTGAGTAGAATCAAATGTATACTTTAGTGACCTTTTTTATTCAGCATTGTTATTGAGATTCATCTGTAGAGATGCAGGTCGCTTCCATTCATTGTCATGGCTGTATAGTATTCTTCATAAAATATACCACAATTTATCTATTCAAGTATCTATGAACATTGAGATCATTCTTAAGTTTTTTACTGTTATAAATAAGGTAGCTATGAATATTCATTCATTCTTGAACATGTTTCCTGCTGTACACATTCAAGTTTCTCTAGGTCAGTGATACTCAAAACATGTGGTTCTCTAGTCAGCAGCATCAGTATCAAATGGTAACTCGTTACTCCAAACAAATTATTGGACACCACCCAGACTTACTCTATCAGGGACTTTGGAGTTGGGGGCCTACTAATCTGTTTTCACAAATTCTCCAGGTGATCCTAATACACATTCAAATTTGAGAACCATTGGTATAAAGGTACCCTGTGTAAGATTAATTTGGATCTCCTGATTACAATTTTTGGCTTCCGTATTCTTGAGATATTTTCTTTCTCTTTTATTTTCTGTGATACTTGAGAAATTCTGATAAGGAATGGTTTGCATCTGGCCTAACATTGTAGACTCTAAAAAATACACAAAGAAAGCCTGTTGCGTATATTTGATGGCTAAACTCTCAAGGCTTTGGCAAATCCTTAACCTGAAACTATTTTCTTTGATGATCAGTTAGCCTGCTTAAGGACATTCTACTCAGCCTTTTTGCTGGCTGCCATCTAATCAATTTACCAAAAAGCTATATAAACAAGACATAACTGTTGCTAGATTGTACTTTGTTTTCTCAGTTTTCTCACCTCTTTCCTATGGTGATGGTGGGTCCCCCCCACCCCCGCCTTTCTTTTAAGATTTTACTTATTTATTTGACAAGAGAAAGCACAAGCAGCGGGATTGGCAGGCAGAGGGAGAAGCAGACTCCCTGCTGAGCAGAGAGCCTGATGTGGGACTCGATCCCAGGACCCTGAGATCAAAACCTGAGCTGAAGGCAAACACTCAACTGACTGAGCCAACCAGGCGCCCCTGCTTTTTTTTCTTTTTTGGTCTTTTTTCTTTGATAGTTTTTTCATTGTCTACCTCATGTGACTAAATTTCCATGTAAGTAACTAAATATCTGAGTTATTCTTTAACACACCACAGTCCCATCTTTCATTCTGAATGATTTGTTACTCCTTTTCAGTGTCTTCTGCCAGGTCTTCCTCCTTTGCTCACTCTTAATATTGGAGTTCCCTGGGCCTTAGTCTGAGCTCCTCTGCTATCCTCTGTCTAGATGTTTTCTCTGGGTGATCTTACCCAGGCCTGATGAATGACGCTCAAATTTCTGTCTCAAGCTTGACTCCTACCCTAGGTCCAGATGTGTATGTTCACCTTGCTATTTGAGATCTCCATTTGGATGACTAAAAGATTTTCAAATTTTGTATACCAAAACAAAGCTCTGATTTTTGTGCTGCTTTGCCTCCAAACCCATTCTTTTTCTAGTCTTTTCTGAGTAAATTATACAACAAATATTAATTGCTGAAGCCAAAAATCTAGAAGTTACTCTTTTTTTTTTTTTTTAAAGATTTTATTTATTTATTTGACAGAGAGAAATCACAAGCAGGCAGAGAGAGAGAGAGAGAGAGAAGCAGGCTCCCTGCTGAGCAGAGAGCCCGATAGGGGACTCGATCCCAAGACCCTGAGATCATGACCCAAGCCGAAGGCAGCGGCTTAACCCACTGAGCCACCCAGGTGCCCCTAGAAGTTATTCTTACTCTCTTTTCAATTCCTATGTTCAATTAGTTAATAAGTCCTTTCAGCTCTTCCACATCCCTATCTGTCTATTTATCTGTCTGTCTATCTGATATCCAATCTATCCATTGTCTTGACACCATCATGTCTTGCCTTAATTGCTGCAAAAGCCTAAGCTGGTCTCCTTGTTCCGTGCCCAGCTGTAATTCATTTTTCCTACAGGAATCAAAGTTGTCTTCAAAAACATGTATCAGGGGCGCCTGGGTGGCTCAGTGGGTTAAAGCCTCTGCCTTCGGCTCAGGTCATGATCCCAGGGTCCTGGGATCGAGCCCCACATCAGGCTCTCTGCTCAGCGGGGAGCCTGCTTCCCCCTCTCTCTCTGCCTGACTCTCTGCCTATTTGTGATCTCTGTCTGTCAAATAAATAAATAAAATCTTAAAACAAAACAAAACAACAAAAAAAACCATGTATCAGACAGGACATATCCGTCCCTAAAATATAATCCTCCAGTGATTCCCACTGCATTTAGAGGAATGTCCAAATTTCTTGTAATATCCTTCAAGGCTCTATATGAACTGTTCTATGCTCTTTTCTCCAAATATTTCTCCTATCATGCTTCTTCTACTCTGGTGTACTTTCTATTCCCTATCCACTTTCCACCTAGGGCCTTCATACTGTTCTTACTAGAATGCTGTTTCCCTGGATTTAGGTCTTCCCATGTGATGCTATCCAACTTATTTTTTATTCTGTTGCTCATGTTTTGGTGTCTAAAAGGATTGCCTAATCCAAGTTGACTTCCTTGTGTGTTTTATTCTAAGAAGTATATTTTTTTTGCTGTTAGATTTATTTTTTTATTTATTTTTATTTTTTAAAAAGATTTTATTTATTTATTCATGAGAGACAGAGGGGAGAAGCAGGGAGCCTGATGCAGGACTCTATCCTAGGACCCTGGGATCATGGCAGGAGCCGAAGCAGGCAGTTAACCAACTGAGCAACCCAGGAACCCTGCTCTTATATTTAGACTGTGGTCTCTTTTGAGTTAAATTCTATATATTATGAGAGAAAGGGGTCCAGCTTTATTGTATTACACGTGGATATCCATTTGTGATGTCCCAACACCATGTATTGAAAAGACTATTCTTTTACTCATTGAATTATCTTGTCACTCTTGCTGAAAATCAGTTGACAGTAAAAGTGAGGGCTTATTTCTGGACGCTAAGCTCTATTCCATTTATTTATTTGTCTATCCTTATGCCAGTACCACACTGTCTTGATTACTATAGCTTTGTAGCAAGTTTTGAAATAAAAAAAAATTTTTTTTTTTTTCCTTTTTCAAGACTGGTAGCTATTCTGGGGACACCTGGGTGGCTCAGTGGGTTAAGCCTCTGCCTTCGGCTCAGGTCATGATCTCAGGGTCCTGGAATCAAGCCCCACATCGGGCTCTCTGCTCAGCAGGGAGCCTGCTTTCCTCTCTCTCTCTCTCTCTCTCTGCCTGCGTCTCTGCCTACTTGTGATCTCTGTGTGTCAAATGAATAAATTAAAAAAGAAATCTTAAAAAAAAAAAGAAAGACTAGTAGCTATTCTGGATCCCTTGAATTTCCTTCCTCTGGATTATTTAGGATCAGCTTCAGTTATTGCAAAGAAGCTGGCTGAAATTTTGATGGGGATTACGTTGAATCTGTACATTAATGTACATTACTGGGAGTACTGCCATCTTAACAATATTAAGTGTTCCAATACATGAAAATGGGATGTCTTTCCATTTATTTGTCTAAATTTTTATAGTTCTTTTAAATTTGCTGCTAGGCATTTTTTCTTATGAATGCTGTTATCTGTGGAACTTTAAAAATTTTTCACTTTTAGATTGTCCATTGCAAGTGCATAAAATACAATTGTTTTTTGTATATTGTTCTTGGGTCCTGACACCTTATTGAACTTTTTTGTTAGTTCTAATAGATTTTAGTGAATTCTGTAAAATTTCCTATTTATAAGATCATGTCATTTGCATATATAGTTTTATTTATTCCTAGTGCCCCCCATTTTAAAATCTTAGATGTCCTTAGATGCCCCCCTTTTCTCTAGTTGCCCTGACTAGAATCTCTAATACAGTGTTGAATAGAAATGACAAGGGCAGATGTCTTGTTCCTGATCTTAACGGAAGAGAATTTAGTCTTTCACCATTAAGTGTGATGTTAGCTGTGGGTATGTTGTATTTTCATTTACATTAATCTCAAAATATTTTCTTGGGGTGTCTGGGTGGCTCAGTCAGTTAAGCATCTGTCTTTGGCTCAGGTCATGATCCCAGGGCTAGGATGATGGGATGGAGCTCCGCATTGGGCTCCCTGCTCAGGGGGGAGCCTGCTTCTCCTCTCCTTTTGCCTCTCCCCCTGCTTGTTTGTGCTCTCTCACACACTCTCTGTCAAATAAATAAATAAAATCTTCTTAAAAATTTTCTTTATCATATTGAGAGAAGTTTTCTTCTATTTCTTGTTTGTTGTTTGTTTTTATCATGAAGGGCTGTTGGATTTTGCCAAGTGCTTTTTCTGTGTCTATTGCAATAATCATGTTGATTTTTGTCCTTTATTCTGTCGATAATGGGAACTGACTTCTAAATGCTAAACCAACCTTGCACTCAAGTCTTAGATCATGATCATGGTATATAATCCTTTTTATAGGTTGCTGGCTTGGTTTGCTAGTATCTTTTTGAGAATTTTTGTGTCTGTATTTTTTTCTTTTCAGTGTAACAGTATTCATTGTTTTTGCACCACACCCAGTGCTCCATGCAATCTGTTGGTTCCCCCAAGCTCCCACCCCCCACCCCTTCAAAACCCTCAGATTGTTTTTCAGAGTCCATAGTCTCTCATGGTTCACCTCCCCCTCCAATTTCCCTCAACTCCTTTCTCCTCTCCATCTCCCCTTGTCCTCCATGCTATTTGTTATGCTCCACAAATAAGTTGTGTCTGTATCCTTAAGAGATATTTGGTCTCCAGTTTTCTTTTTTTGTGAAGTCTTTGTCTGGTTTGGCATCACAGTTTTCTGATTTCAGAATGAGTTGGGAAGTAGTCCTTCCTATTTTTTTGGAAGCATTAGTGGAAAACCAGTAATTAATTATACTTTATTTTTTATTTTTTAAGTTTTCATTTAGATGCCAGTTAGTTAACATACAGTTATAATATTAGTTTCAGGTGTACATATAATGATTCAACAGTTCCACGCATCTCCTGGTATTCATCACAACAAGAGCCCTCCTTAATCTCCATCATCTATTTAACCCATCCCCCCATCCACCTCCCCTCTGGTAATCATCAGTTTGTTCTCTATAGTTAAGAGTCTGTTTTTTAGCACCCCTCTCCTTTCCCCCCCGCTTTGTTTGTTTTGTTTCTTAATTCCACAGTGGGGTGAAATCATACAGAATTTGCCTTTCTCTGACTGACTTCTTTCACTTAGCATTATATTCTCTGGCTCCATCCATGTCATTGCAAATAGAAAGATTTCATTATATTTTAAACGTTTGGTAGAATTCACCATTTATGTCATCAGGCCTGGGCCTCATAGGTCATTTTTTGATCACTAAATCAATGTTTTCACTTGTTATAGGTCTGTTCAAATTTTCCTTTTCTTCTGAGGTCAGTTTTGGTAGTTTGTGTCCTTCCAGGAATTTTCACCTTTCATTTATTACTTAATTTCTTAGTGTATATGTAGTTTATAGCATTCCCTTATAATCATCTTTATTTCTGTAATGTTAGTCGCAACACCTGTTCTTTACTGATTTTAATCATTTGAGTCTTCTCTCCTTTTTTCTTGGTCAGTCTAGCTACAAGTTTGCCAGTTTTGTTGATACTTTCAAAGAATCAACTTTTTTGTTGATGTCTATTTAATTTTCCTATTCTTCATGTCATTAATTTCTACCTTGGTCTATTATTTCCTTCCTTCTACTTGTTTTGGGTTTATTTTGTTTTTCTTTTTCCAGTGTAGTTTAGGTGGAAGTTCAGGTTATTGATTTGAGAGTTTTGTTGTTGTTGTATGTTTTGTTTTTTAGTATGGGCATTTACAGGCATAAATTTTCTCCTAAGCACTGCTTTAGTTGCATCCCATAAGTTTTGGTATGTTGGGTCTTTATTTTCATTCATCTCAAAGTATTTTAATTTCCTTTTGGTTTCTTTTCTGATGCTTGGTTATTTACAAATTCATTGTTTTACTTCCATGTATTTGTGAATGTCCCTTATTTCTTTCTGTTACTGATTTCTAATTCCATTCCATGTGATTGGATAACATATTTCACTTGATTTCAATCCTCTTGAATTTTTTTTTTAAAGATTTATGTATTTTATAGAGACTATGTGAGTGTGAGTAGGGGGAGGAGCAGAGGGAGAGAATCCTCAAGCAGGTTCCCCATTGGGTATAAAGCCCAATGTGGGCCTCAATCCCAGGACCCTGAGATCATGACCTGAGCCAAAATCAAGAATTGGATGCTTAACCAACTGAGACATCCAGGTGCCACCCCCTGCCTTAAACTTCTTGAAGCTTATTTTATGGCCCAGTATTTGGTCTATCCTGAAGAATGTTCCATGTGAATTTGAGAAGAATATATATTCTGCTGCTAAAAACTAGGTCACCAGGCATCAACAGGTGAATATTTCTAATGGACTACCTAATTCTTCCTAAATTGGTAAAGAGGTTTAATGAATTCCAATAAAGATTTCAATAGATTTAAATTAATTTCTAGGGATTTTAAATGAATTTCTGTGATATCAGCTGGATGGAAGAAAGTAAATTTTTAAAATATGATTGAAAAGGAGAGACTGGCCCTATCAGATATTAAAAAAGTTATTGAGTGTAACCAATACCGGAAGGTCACTTAAATTAAATCCACTTAAATCAGAGACCGAATTTTCATAAATAGTTTTACTAAAACTTTGACTTGAAATTTTTTACTAAAATTATAAAAATAAACTTATTTTCTGTATAACAAAGTTAACTTAAATATTTTAACTCTTAGAAATAATTTTTTGGTCTTTTTTCCTGATAAATTTATTAGAATCATGAAATGATAATTTTCATTTCATATTTGATTTCAATTGATTCATTTTACAAAAATATCCTAGACTTCATTTTTGTAAGGGTTTCTGTCTAATTAGATCATTCTTTAATAAAACTTCTTGTGTCATTGCCCTTTTGGCCTTAGCTTCTGCCCTTTAATAGCTAGCTAACTGGACTGACATGTTCTATAGCTATGTTCACGATTTAAATAGTTTTCCATCACATTTATCAACCTCATGAAAGCCCTACGTATTTTGTGAGATTTGCTAGTTCACTTTGTAATGGATTTTCATTGCAGGGCCTACAAGACATTGGGAAACACAGGCGTGAACATAGATGATACTGTGAAGCAGAGAAAGATATTAGAGGAGGCCCAGACTTTTTCTAAGAGTATTTTATTATGTTATGATTCAACACCAAAAACAGATTACATGGCCAATAAATACTTGAATTATGAGGGCACTTTGGTATATAAGAATTCAGTGTAGGATAAAGGTGGCTTTTTTTTTTTTTTTTAACTTTTAAGGTGACTTTAAATATGAGCAGGGAAAGTGGATCATTCTCTAAAAGTTAAAAAAAAATTAAGAGAAAAATTTAGAGCCATAATGTAACTAATGCCAGGGCCTTTGGCTCCTGCAACTCTTTGTCTCCTTTGAAGAGGCACAGAAGAAGGCACATTAAGAAGATCTTAATGACCAGATACTTCCACATCATGAGAGTCACTCAGTTTCCTTAGACTAACTTGGCTGAGAGAGGATGTCTTTCACAAAAATTTCATATGTTCCAATAACACAACAAGTGTTGGGTTGTTTTCTTGAAGTTTAGTATCCACTCCTTATCTTGCCAAGGTCCAGGACAAAAGGGCAGGAGGATGGTTTCCTGATGCTTATTTTGTTTAGTCGTAGTTGGGCTTCTCTAACATCATTACCAGCATCTGTTTTCTAGAACCCTAGCAACGTTGTCAGTGGAGAAGGGCATTTTATCAGAGGAACATAAGTAGCAGAGCTGTTCTGAAACAGACCTTCTCAAGTGGTATGCCACAAATTGGTTCCAGATGTGCTAATGTGCCCTTCCAGAGGTGGAGCTCAGGGCCTCCTTGACTCTGGCAATTGTTACATAGTCTCTCCTTTTTAACTGTGCACCATATAATGATTTTCCTTTTCTTTCTGTGCCATGAATACAAGTTGGGGACCACCGTCCTCAACAATTAGCTGCAAACAATGGGAACATGAATAATATCATTATGCAAAGAGTCCTTTGGTATAGGGAAGAAAATTGCAGATTGTAGCAGAGAATGGATGAGGGGGCAGGTTAGACTTTTCCCTGAATTTCTGAATTCACTCCAGTTCTATTTTCACATTAGACTGTATCACTAGTTTACATTAGTATCAGCCTTTTGCAGTTTTAACCTGTTCCTAGTCCTTTACACATGCCCAAAAAAATACCAGGAGGAATAAAGAGTTGAGAAGTAGTCATAAAAAGGAAGAGGAAAGTCAGAGGAAAACATTTGATACAGGGGTTAGAACGGACAGAAAGAAATCAGAAAATAATGCTCCCTGTACTTGTATTTAAACAAAAATGAGTATATCTAAAAATGAGTATATCTAAAAAATCTAAGAACAAATTTAAAAACAAGCAAATGGGAAGATATTAGTAGTAACAGTATATATGATTTTCAATAACATTCTACAAATAAAAATCATTTTAACCTAGAAGACAAACATCTCAATAGAAAATAGCCAAATGACATCAGGAGATGATTGACAAATGAAGAGCTGCAAATGACCGATAAATAGATGAAACATTCAGCTGCAGATATAAATGCAGATTAACAACTGAGAAAGTTACATAAGAAATTTGACAGATTTTATTTTAGTTTAGGGGAAACAGGACACTTATATAAATGCTGGTATTTGTGTAAAGTGATGAGCATTTTTATAGGTCAGTTTGGTAATACATTTAAAAAATGTTTTAACCTTCATACCTTTTGATCTTACATTTTAATTTAGGAGTTTATTCTGAAGAAATCAGAAGTGATACGAAGAGATATGAAAATGATATTCATTACAGCTCTATACTGTGATACAAATGAGAAGCAATTGAATTCTACAAAAGTGAGAGTAATGGATTTTGGATTAATGTCTTTGGAGAATAAGGTATGGAAAATATTGTCTGTGTGCTGCTTAAATTGGATGTACATTATTTAAATATACTATATGCCATCTAAGATACTCTTAATTGGAAGAGGGCTCATTTTCTCTGGCACTAAGGAAGAAAACAACAACAAAGATCTGAATTCAGACAGAAGATCCTGGCGTAAAACTAGGCAGAGTCAGGATCAATGAGAACTAGACTTGTCTCTGGAAAGAGACAGCAAAGAAGCCAGTTGGTCTTCTTTCAGAGTGTGGTTCCAATTCCTACAATCAACCACCATGGGCCCAGAAAGCTTCAAGCAAAGAGAAAACATAGTGTTCACAGTTGGTAGTTGCTCAGGTAGAAGCAAACATAAGTCCCCTGGCAGAAATTGGACTTCATGCAGATAGACACAATTGTTTTTCTTTGGAACTTGGTCAGTGATTTTTTTTTTTTTTTAAAGATCCCATTGATGCTAAAATGAATTTTGATATTAGAGTTGTTAGAAATGAAAAATTTTGTCTGGAGTGAAAGGAATATACTATATACATGCAGTTGGTGGGAACTATTCTGCAATTTAGCAGTGAAGTCTAATCTGTTGAATTATGTATGTATTATACAAAACTTCCATTAACATTTATTACATATATATATTTTTTATTAAGCAGGCTGCCTGCTGAGCAGAGAGCCTGATGTGGGGCTCAGTCCCAGGACTCTGAGATCATGACCTCAGCCGAGGCAGAGGCTTAACCCACTGAGCCACCCAGGTGCCCCTATTACATATATTTAAATGTTTACCTTAATTAGGATTCCCATAATTATTTCTAGTCTATTTTCCTAATTTGATCTCCTCCGTTAGTATATTTTGAATCATTACCAACCTTTGGCAGTGAAGCTCAGGCATTTTAGAGTTTTTATAATTTCAACATTTTGGAAAAGAGCTGTATTTATTTTAGCTACAGATTTGTGGGTTTTTACTGTTAGCAGGTGTATGAAAAGTCTTCCAAAACACTGGATCCCTGCACTGAGAGAGGAAAAAAGGAAGCGTGTTTAAGAGCACAGTCCCTGGAGTGAGAGCCATGCTCAAATTTCAGCGTTGACACATACTAGTTGTATGACCTTAGGCAAGTTATTTAAGTAGTCTAAGACTCAGTTTCCTCATTTTTAAAACAATGGTAATTGTATGGTTGAGAGAATGGAATGAAATAATGTAAAATTCCCATCATATAATATCCTGGTTACCATTTCTAAATCAAGGTCTGTGAAACTAACTGCTTGAAAATGAGATTTATTTTTTTTTAACATCCCTTTGCTTTTCTTCATTGTAGTCACTCTTAACAATGATCATGCATAAGACACACCTTTGAAAATGTATAATCTCTTCCGTGCTTTCCTTTTTAAATGATATATTCCCTATCCCAGCAAGTAGAAAAATGAGGTGCACTCCTGATTAGCATAACTTTGATGCAGAAAACAGAAAAGGAAAATTTATAGGCCAGTCTCATTGAACAAAGATGCAAAAGTCCCAAACAAACTAAAGTGTCCAGCAAACCAAATCCTGCAACACACAACTAAGAATTATACACCATGACCATATTGGATGTATTCCAAGAAATGCAGGACTGGTTTAACATTAGAAAATCAATATAATTTGTCCCATTAACAGAATAAATGAAATAAATATGATCACCTCATTTAGATGCAGTAAGCCATTTAACAAAATTCAACATCCATATTCCTTTTCATAAAAAAAAGTAATTCTTAGCAAACTAGAAGGGAACTTCTTAAATCTCATAAAAAAATATTTACCAAAAACCTAAAATAAACATATTAATAGTAAATTCTCTGGTATGTCCCTGTCGGGTACAGTTTTGAAACCTAAGTTTTGACTTCTTTTATTTCTGAAACAGAAATGAAAGAAAAAGCTTTTTCGTTCTTCACTATTAACAATTTTTGTTCTTTTAAAACTAATGTATTCTCCCATTTTATCTTACTTTGAAACGATATAGTCTTTCGTGTCTCCTAAATTATTCATTTTATTGTTAGTTTTCCCCAACTATTGTGTCCCAGAATTCTTCCTTTGTATGCTCAGTGCTTCTGCTTTAAAAAGGCAGAAAATCTAAATGTAAATGTGTTTTTCTCAGTGTGAAAACATTGAGATTCAGATCTCAGCTATGACTGTTCTAGAATTATCATCATCAGAACTATGGTAGTGTTGGTCACTAGAGTTGTGTCAGCTCCTGACTGGAATGGATCAGTTGTATTTCACCAATGATTGTCTACAGTCAGTCCTGTATTATTAAAATGTTCCTTGCTGTGACACTAAACTGGTATAAGGCTGATATAATCTTTTAATTATAGGAGTCTTAGAAGTTAATTTTATGCAGTATACATATGGTAACAGATTGGAAGATCCCAGGAGCAACCAAGATGAGTGAAGAGCAGACAGTGACTGAGCAGGAGAGACTGCTTCTGTGAGCAGTCCTGTGGGTTGATTCCTCTCCTTACATTCGAAGAACTAGCCACGAGCCTTGTATGTACACTCATTCTGTTATTCATCATTGTAAATAATACACAGTTCCACATTTAAATAAAGCCACATTTTCAAAATTACAATGTGTCATATCTCAATAATAGTCTAATTATATACAAAAGTACCATTTTCATTTTCCATTATGCTTTGATAACATGAAAAAAGTCAAAATCGCTTTTCTTGGTTTTCCTTAAGGGCAGCTGAATATACCTAAAATGCTATTTCATTATAAAACAGAGCCTTATCATAATTGGAGATTGGTGGGATAAATATTGCCCATGTAACTGATAGGTTTAGAGAAGTATGCTATTTTCATTATGTTCAGAAAAAAAAATAAGTACTTATAATACAGTAGTTCATATTCTAGTATTAGATTAGTACAAAAATTCCTGTTTGGCTGGAGTAATTTTTAAAGCTAGGTCTTAATGAATTTAGTTACTTCAATTACCTAAGATTTATAATCTGATTTTAAAATAACCAGTTTTCAAAGAATACAATAAAATATTCATAGTGCTAAAACTCTGGGGAGCTTAATTTAATCACTGATGACTCAGGAGGAAAGTCAGAATCTTGCAGTGCCTCATTTCATAATGAACCTCATCTAATGTAGGGTAAAGTGAAAATTCTAGTTATTTGAATTTCCTATTGAATTATGTGTAAACATACATATTTTGTAAAGGTCATGAAAGCTTTGTTATATATGCTTGCATGTATTTTCCTATAATCCTGTTTACCCCTGTCATGGGCATTACAGAAAAGAGAGTTTGAAACTTACTCTCCTTGATTAGAAAGCAGACATGAAAAATTACTCTGGTCACTCTAGACCTGAATTTCTCAAAGAAGGACATGTGGACCACCTCTTCTAGAATCATCTGGGGTACTTGTTAGAAATGCAGATTCCTGACTCCTTCACCAAGCCTGCTGAATCACTGTATCTGGAGAAGATCCCAGGATAGTAACAGGCTCTCCAGGTAACTCTGACAAAAGTTTGAGACTCGTTGCCAGATGGCTTATGGATCGGAGCTCTCAACCTCGGGTAGGCAGCACCAAAATCATTCCTCCTGTGGATGTTGATACAGGAAAAAAGTGACAAAGATTGAAATGGGTGTGTTACTTCCCACAGAGCATGAGAACAGGAAATAATATGTTCTGCCGTCAGACCAAAGGAATTTTGAGGCAAAGCTGGAAATAGTTCAGAGCTGTTTCATTCATATTTATAACATCATTGCTTACTTAAGGTTTAGATTTCCTGATGTGTTTTTCTTTATTGATATGAAGTAACCTAAAGTTACCTAAAGCTGAGCACCATTTGATTGATTTGGAAGATGTTTTTATTATTTTAATGTTTTGCTTTTACCCCAAGCACTATAACAAATGTCTCTTTGGGGTTTCTTTCCCCTGAATATTTTGAGTTTTCAGAGCTTTGGTTGTGATATAATATGTATTTTCATTAATGTAAGCCAATTTTACTTGTAGTTCTAGTTGTAATTGTTACTACTGGGAGCAGAATATAGAAGAAACTTTTCTTTAGAGGGAATATTTTCTTTTTTGTCATTTTGTGCCACTGTGGGAAGATAAATGGATGATAGTTTTATTTGGTCCATTTGTTTTTCCTATGAGAGTTGAAACATGCACAGATTCACCACCTCCCTCCCTACCCCTTCAACAATACGCCTTCCATCCTCCCACCCCCATCTGAAGGGTCAGTCAACAGTGATTATTAAGCACTCATTACACTATAGGAAGTTGCAAAAGAAGACTCTACTCTCCTTTCCTGTATTCTGTTACTGCTGAGAATTCAGTCTGTATCCAGGTCTCGCTCCATAGCTCAATATCCACTTTTGCCCAGTGGCAGCTTTCACTAAGCCACAGGTCAATCATGAAGACCGGCCTTAGTTTTTCATCCACCTGTCTTCTCCAAAATGCTCCTCAGCCACGTGTACTGCAGGCCTTCTGGTTTTACTGTGGGCTGTTTTAAAAATGTTTTTTAAAGATTTTATTTACTTATTTGATATATAGAGAGTGAGAGCACAACGGGGAGTGGCAGGGGGAGAGCGGCAGGCAGGGAGAGGGAGAAACAATGTGGGTCTGGATCCCAGGAGCCGGGGACCACGACCTGAGTTAAAGGCAGACGCTTAACCAACTGAGCCACCCAGGCGCCCCAAGGTCTGTTCTTGAAATACTGTTGATCATCAGTTCTGAATCCTAGTCTGTCCCTCTGTTTATAAGAGGAATGGGTTGAAACCATACTACTTTCTCTTTGCTATCTTGACCTTTTAGCCTCCACAAATAAGACACCAGCACCTGGAGAAGATAATTTCAGACAGAATCACAAAAGGAGGAAAGATACGGGTTAAAGCTTTCCAACACTACTTTGGGTTTTTAGTTGCATCACCCAGGGGATAAGACCTTAAGGGCTGGAAGCTTTTAGACCGAGAAAGCACCTTCCTGAATGCTCCTGCCTGTTCTGCTTTCCGGTTTGTATTACCACCTCAGAAAGATTTCCTTCTTTGAATCTCTCAAGTGCCTCTAATCCTTCACTGAAAGGGACGTTCTTGTCTGAGCCCATCTTCCTTCCTGCTGATACCATACACTGTGCAGCCAAGGAAGGCCACGGATTTGGGCTGTGTAGAGAAGAAACTACCTGCCTAGTTTCACATGTGTCTGTGTATGTGTGTGCACATATGTAGAAGGGGGTGATGGACAAGCTGACTATGGGTCCTCCAACTCATGTTTTGTTTTCTTATTTTTTAAGATTTTATTTTTTGAGAGGAGAGAGAGAGCGAGAGAGCACAAGCGTGAGCAGGAGGGAGGGGCAGGCAGAGGGAGAAGCAGGATCCTCCTGAGCAGGGAGCCTGACGTGGGACTCAATCCCAGCTACACAGGCTTTCATGTAGATCAGACGGGACCATATAAAACCCATATATTGAGAATAGGATATAGCCACAATATTAGTAAGGTTTATGCCCTGGTGGGAAAATAAATAGGTCTGTAAAGAACTATTTGAAGTCTTTATGGGTCTCTTCAGGAGCCACCAAAGAACTGGACTAGATCTAAATGACTTTTTCTCCCATTCACAGTGGTCACGTTGCACACATTTGTTTCAGAATCTGCCTCAGAGAAATAAGAGGTTGAAGGGAGGAATAAGTTCACCAGTTTTTCTCTAGGATTGCCAGATTTAGCACATAAAAGTATAGAATGTCCAGTTACACTGAGTTGCAGATAAATTATGAATAATGCTCCATGAAATATTTAGAACATACTAAAAATTATTTGGTGTTCAGATTTATCTGCATATCCTGAGTTTTATCTGGCAACTCCTATCTTACTGCCACTACTTAGAGTAGGGACTCTACCTCGAATTTGGTTATCTGCACCTGCCTGGGTGGCCTTCCCAACGCTACTCTTCTGATTTACCCCCACTGCCTACCACACACTAAGTTTTTTTTAAAAGAATTTCATTAAGTTTCTCTTCCACACAAGAAATTATGCTCCAAAGGGATTTTCGGTGTGCAACTGTATATTAAATTTGTGTGTATGTCTGTTATACATTTTCCTTGGGGACCTTTTTCTTTTATCAGAATCTCAAAGAGGCATCTTCAAGCTATGTAAAGAACTGTGGCTTATACAAAGAAACAAAAGTGGGTGAATTTAGAAAAATGCACCTTGCCTCAATCCTGACTTTTTCTTTAGACATCAGTAGTTTGAAAGCCCCTCATATCATTTGACTCCCACCAACATCTTACAGAATAGGCAGGGCAGATTGTTTCTTAAAAATTACTGCTTACATTTCAAAGGTAGGGTCACTAAATCCCAGACATGTGAATTAGAAAGTCATACACAACTATTACTTGGCACAGGCAGAGTTGAATAGAAATCTGTCAAGTGCAAGTTTATTTCTCTCTCTACTTATATAGACCACCAACTTAATAAAATCAATTTTGGCACAATACTTTAAGCTACAGCTTCAAAACTGTATATATTTGAACCTCAGAAAGGTTTGTATCTCTGAAGAGATTGTTCTTATGCCCTTCCATCTGGTGGACCTTGTCACTTACCTGTCAGTTACAAACCACAACTCTTGGATGTTTGGCCATTTGACCTATAGGGATGGCTTTTCAATGTGGTCACGTGCCGGAATACACCCATATTCCATTGCTGCTATTCTCAAATATTTAGAGACTATTAAGGTGTTTCACTGTCAGTGTATAAATCCTTATAGTAATAAAAATCATTAATATTTTATGCTTACTCATTTGAAAGCATAAAAGGAATAATAGTGTGGCTATTCATCTATTCTGTTTGGTTCTAAATTTTGTCTTTTTCCACAAATCAAGTGTGTTCTAAAAAATAGAGCTTCATTTGCCTCTCGGGCTTCCATATTTTTCCTCCAACCTCTTTAGTCTCACTGTCTTTTTTTTTTTCCTTTTTAAAAATCATTTTATCTTATTTTTTTCATCATGATAAGTGCATTCTTTTTTTTTTTTTTTAAAGATTTTATTTATTTATTTGACAGAGAGATCACAAGTAGGCATAGAGGCAGGCAGAGAGAGAGAGAGGAGGAAGCAGGCTCCCTGCTGAGCAGAGAGCCCGATGCGGGACTCGATCCCAGGACCCTGAGATCATGACCTGAGCCGAAGGCAGCGGCTTAACCCACTGAGCCACCCAGGCGCCCCATGATAAGTGCATTCTTTAATCCCCATCCCTTATGTCCCCTATCTCACCCTCCCTCTGTTAACCATCAGTTTGTTCTCTGTTATTTAAATGTTTCTTCGTCTTTTTTTCCTTTGCTCATTTTTTTGTGTGTCTTAAATTCTACATATGAGTGAAATCTTATCATATTTGCTTTTCTCTGGCATATTTCACTTGGCATAATACACTCTAGCCCCATCCGTGTCATTGCAAACAGCAAGACAGCCATATAATACTCTATTCTATACACGTACCATCATCTTTGTGCATCGATGGATACCCGGGCTGCTTCTATAGTTTGGCTATTGTAAATAATGCTGCAATAAGCGGGTGCATGTATCCCTTCAAATTAATGTTTTTGTATTTTGGGGGTAAATACTCAGTAGCGTGGTTCCTGGGTTATAGGATAGTTCTGTTTTTAATTTTTTGAGGGAACTGCATACTGTTTTACACAGTGGTTGCACCAGTTTGCATTCCCACCAACCGTGCCCTTGCTGACCATTTTTTTTTTTTTAAATCAACCTATGGATGTCTTGTGATTTATATACATTTCTATGCTATCTGTAACCCAGTCGTTCCCTCTATATGTGTGACTTTCATATTTAGTTGTCTAGATGAACATTATCTTATGTGTCTAAAAGCCATTTCAAACTTAATGTAGAAAACTGAGCTGCTAATAAACTATCCCACCACCCACTTCCAAGTCATCCCTATCTTTCTCATGAAATGGCCATTCTGTAATGCTCAGGGAGGAGGGAAAAGGAAAAGGAAAAAAAGTATAGAGATGTTCTTAACTTTCTTTCAAACCCTACAACTGGTATGTCAGCAAATCTTGGGGGCCCTTCTTTCCAAATATATCTTCAGTTTGATCCCTTTTCGCCATCTCCACTGCTTCTCTACCCCAAGTCACAGTTACCTCTCACCTGGATTACTTCATGAACCTCCTGATTGGTCTCCCCTTCTGTCTCTGCACTCCTTAAAAGAAGAGCCAAAGAAAGTTCTCTGTGAAGATATAAATCAGATCATGTTGCTTCTGTGTAAAGCCTATTATAGCCTCCCATCTCACTACAAAGAAAGCCAAAACCCTTATAAATGACCCATAAGACCCTACATGATTGCCTCTTGGGCCACAACCTTTCATGCTCCCTCCACAGCCCCTTCTCCCTCTTCTCCCCATGGCAGCCTCCTGGATGGTCCTCCTGCAGGGCAGTTCTACCTCTGCTTTGGGTGTTTCCTCTTTGCTTGCTCTTCCTCTTCTCTCAGACACCAGCATGGCTTCCTTCTTTTTTGTATGTCTTTAATGTTACTTTCCCAACGCTTTTAGCACCCTTCCCTGCCTTATTTCTCTTGTTAGCAGTTACACTTTAATATACTAAGTATCTTGCCAGTTTACCTTATTGTCTCTCCAGCTTATAGTAAGCATTAAGTAAATATTTGTAAAATGAATGAATGCAAAGATGATTTTCCTGTGTTGAAGATATTTTAAAAATTTCATCACATATTTTGATGGCAAATCTAAAAGTGGTTTTCACAAAGTAGTTTGACTAATGATAAGTGTAGCCTGCTAATGTGATTCCTTTGAGGAAGTGAAGACTTAAAAACATATTTGAAAACATTTACTATTACTAAGCCTGGGTATAAATATAAAAAAGTTTTTGAAGAAAACATGTGTTGGAAGAATTAACTAAATCTCAACAGACTTCCTTAAGAGGTAATTATGAATACAAATGTAGGACTCTGAGCTGTGAAGAGAAACCATGAGTCATTTCAGACAGGAAGTCATATTAGGTAAAGCTTAAAGGCAAAGAGTGACTCTGGTGATTGAAAGTTGGTAAGTGATGATAAAAGTTAATAATATTAGTATTATATTAATATTTATTAAGGACTTATACCATTAGCTATCGTGTGACTAAGGGCTAAGCATCATGAGTGGTAGATATCTTTATTTTTTCATTCTACAAAGAGGAAAGAATATCAAAGCTTGGAGTAGTTAAGTAACTTGCCTATTGTCCCATTAGCTTTAATGATGGAAGCCATCCTTGAATTTAGATCTGTCTGAGGCCAAAGCCCAGGTCCCTGACCAGTGAGTGGAACTGTTTGATTTGGAGATTAACGGCAGTTCACAGGGTGAAATTTAGGCGGAAGTAAAACTACTACAGAAAATCCTCTAGGGAGGCACAATTTTGGAGAGTAACATGGTATTTCCCAGAAGGCCCAACACAGCCAGGGTTTCCTGTACCTCTGGATCACATTGAAGCTGCTTTGGCTGAACAACACATAAAGGATGTAGTTTGTGGTTAGGGACAAATTATGTGAAAAATACATACCTTTAAATACTGCATGCACACACTGTGGGACTAAATGTTCTCCATATAAGAAGCACTGACAGATGGAGTGAAAGAGTAGAATCAAATTCACTATCAGAATTTTCCTTACAACTTAAAATGTTCTTTTTCTTTTTTCTTTTTTTTTTTTTTTAGATTTATTTATGTTAGGGGGAATGTGTGCATGCATGGGGGCAGGAAGAGGAAGAGAGGGAGAGAATCTTCAAGCAGACCCCCATGCTGAGCAGGGATGGGGACATGGGGCTCCATCCCATGACCCATGAGATCATGACCTGAGCTGAAACCAAGAGTCAGATGCTTAACTGTCTGAACCACCCAGGTGCCTCAAAACGTTCCATCTTACCCCTTCCCCTTCTCTTTCATTTTGTGTATATAGTTGATGTTGCATGTGCTGCTTTATGTGACACAATCTTGCTAAGAGTCAAGCAGCTTTGCTGGTCTGGGGAGGATTATTTAATTCTCTAAAATACTGAAAATCTTATTAAATATCTGTTGCTTGTTGTAGCATATCTATATATCCAAAGCTGGTAGAATCAGGCAGCACATCAATCATGGAAATACATCAGATCTCTCTCTAGAACTAATCAACAAAAGGGATGGCTTCAACTATGTAAAATAATGCCGTTTGAGATGAAGCAAAATTATTTTACCATGAAAAGATGGAAAATGCTCATTTTAATTCAGTCTTCATCTTTGTTTAGGGGTCCCATTTCATGACCTGGTATAGAGTCCTTGTCCTTTCAGTACGTCTGATGACTGGGGACTGGAAGGGTGTCATGAAAGTGGAAATTCTTTTTCAGAGTCCGGGAGAAAATTTCAGGTGTCTCCCTTAGTCAGCATTGACTCTGTGTCCCTCATGTTGTTGAGAATAGTTCTCCTCAACCTTACTCCCACCCCAGCACACCAAGGCAAGTGGCATGCTTCCACCAGTATAAAAGTGTTCTCAGCACGGGTGGGTCACACCATTCTATTTCCTGGGAGAGAAAAGCGAAATCTGGGGAGTCTGGATTGAGTATAGTTTGAAAAGCTTTTTCCTGGAGAGTCTATTACATCCTCCTATGAGGTAATTCCCTTACTCTCTGATCAGTCATTATTGGTTTAAAACAATGGCGCCTGATAAATACTTATTGAATTTAAGTACTAACTTAGGGTTTCTCACTCTGACTGGAGTACTGTCTTCTCCTAACCTGTCCACTCCCCTGTTTGCTGTTGTTGGCGTCCACCCAAGATGTTCCTTGGGGTATGTGGAATGGAAACTGGCTCAAAGCTTTGTGTAGTGGCTGATCTTATTGAAGAGTGAGCACAGTATGTTGGAGAGATTACTGCTTGAAAGCCTGTCCTGCTTACAGACTCCTTTCAAAAAAAGAGGTTGCCCCAACCACAACCCCCTAAGAAGTAGCAATGCAGGCTGTTTCTTCAGCAGTGGTGCTGTGTGGCGCAGCATGTTAGCCTTCCATCTGAGTCACAGTTGGAGTAGGAGAGGACACCTGACTCAGAGGTAGCCAATCGGTCGGCTGCCCAGTGGCTTCTGAGATTGCTTCAAGTAAGAACTTTCCCCAAAAACGACAATGGTGATAGAATCAGACTCTCCCCTCTGGGGCATTTGATTATGAACTATAGACACAGAACTGGCAGCAAGAGGAAAGAGTTATAGTTGTGCAACTTGAATTATGGCTGTGTTCTGAAGACGTTTTACGAAGAGTTGGGGCAGTGGTATGCTGGGGCTGGCTTTCTCAGGCCCAACAGCTGGTTCCATACATCTCTGCCCCACTCTGCCTCAGGCTGGCAGGAGTACTGACACCACATCAACTGGTTTTTGTTATAATTGAGGTCTCCCTCCTCCTGATCTGGTTGTTAAAAATTTACCAGCACACCACTGGCTAAGGGAAGGGATGGTATCTGGGGAGCAGGCAAGCAGTTACCTCTTCTGGGTCCTTTGTCTTAAAAACAAACAATGTTTAAGGTAATATGTTAACATGATTGGTTTTAAGATTATATTAAAAAAGATGTTAGAGAAAATGTTGTGAAATATATGATTTAAATATCAGTGGTTAAATTACAAAGCTCACAGGAATGTGGTCAGAGGGTAGTACCTTTCCTGTTCCTGGTGCTTATCAAAGGCAAAGCCTCCACCTCCCAGGCTCACAAAGGATGACCCGACAAGCCGGTTAAGTCTCTGGTCTTATTTCCACACGTATTCTTTACCCCTTATTACCTGAGGTAACTTGAGTGCACACCAGTTACTTAAAACCACAAGAGCCCAGTGAATACTGGGCATTTGGAAAATGGGACAAATTCATACAGCAAAAAGAGTATATAGAATTTTGGAATGAGCTTTGAATTCAAATACTCCTTCACCCCTTCCTGGTAACATAATTTATCTATGCCACATTCTCCTTAGTTGTAAAATACGGATAAAGGATAATAAGCTCAGAGATATTTGTAAGGATTAAATGAAGTACCCTGGGTAAAACATCTAGCTCAGTGTCTGGCACTTGTTACACACTCAAGTACCTTCAACTCTTTGCTCCTCTCTTTAACATACTTACTGGAGCCTTGAAGACAGTTGAGGGAATGGGGCACCTGGGTGGCTAGGTCGGTTGAAGGGCCCACTCTTGGTTTCAGCTGTGGTTGTGATCTCAGGCTCATGGGATCGATGGGGAATGCCCCTGGGCTCCATGCTCAGTGCAGAGTCCACTTGTTCCTCTCCCTCTGCTCCTCTCCCGCCTGCCCCTCTCAAATAAATAGATAGAATCTTAAAAATCAAAAATAAAAGCAAAACCAGCTGCTAGTTTTGCTGTCAAGTCAGTAGAATTGGTATAATCACTTAACTCTCCACTTATATTAATATGAATTAGGTTGTAAGATAATGCCTTGTTTAAAATTTTATGTTTTTGCATATAAGGTCAACTTATATGCAACTTATAAGAATTTTAAATATTACTATAATTATTACAATCCTTTGAAACAAGCTTTTCTCTGCACTTAGCTCAGAGCAGCTGTATAGCAGTCCACAAATTACTGTGTTCATTTCCTTTTTTTTTAAAGATTTTATATATTTATTTGACAGAGAAAGAGATCACAAGTAGGTAGGGAGACAGGCAGAGAGAGGGGGGGAAGCAGGATACCCGCCGAGCACAGAGCCCGATGTGGGGCTCGATCCCAGGACCCCGACATCATGACCTGAGCTGAAGGCAGAGGCCCAACCCACTGAGCCACCCAGGCAGCCCTCCTTTTGTTTTTAAACAACCTGTTAAACTGTTGACTGTGGGCAAAGAACAACATTAGTTGTAAGGGAATTAAGGAAAACAGATGCTTGGGTCCCTGGGTGGCTCAGTCAGTTGAGCGTCCAGCTCTTGGTTTCACCTCAGGTCATGATCTCAGGGTCCTGGGATAGAGCCCTGCATCGGGCTCCATGCTCAGCAGCGAGTCTGCTTGAGGTTCTCTCTCTTTCTCTCCCTCTGTCCCTCCCCCTGACTTGAGTGCGCTCTTTCTTTCAAATAAAAATAAATCTTAAAAAAAAAAAGACAAACAGATGCTTATGTAATACCCAGTTAAATATACAAAAAAGAGAAAAGGGAGTGAATATTAAATTGTTTTCCTGAGTATTCCCCTCTTACTGCCCAGCTTCTAGGTACCTAAACTGAATAATACCATGTGTCTTTTAAATCCCTTATTTACTGTATTACCATTTTTTAAAAAAATTTTATTTATTTGACAGAGAGAGAGCACAAGTAGGCAGAAAGAGAGAGGGAAGCAGACTCCCCACTGAGCAGAAAGCCCGATGCGGGGCTCGATCCCAACACCCTGAGATCATGACCTGAGCCAAAGACAGAGGCTTAACCCACTGAGCCACTGAGGCGCCCCACCATATTACAGTTTATTTACCCTTAGCTTACTTAGGTCATCTGCCCTTAGCCTCATTATCACTGCTAGTAAATTAAGGATAAAATCTGCCCATTTGCCAGGAGTAATTCACGGGATGTGGTGTTTCTCAGTACCAGATGATTTAAGGGGAGCTACTTGCAATTGGAGTGGTTTTTGGCATATGGGCCTTAATAATTTGCTAGAATTAAATTTGTTTTGAAGTTTCTGCTTTTCAAATCAGCATTTTCAGACAAGCAGTGTGATGTATAAATTACCGCACTTTAGTTCACACTAGAATAATCCACATTCTAAATCTGTTTGGCATTTACCCCTTAAGAATTTTGCATCAATAAATCATTTTTGTAGCATCTTAAAATGTTCCTAAGTAATTCTATATAACATCTTGCATCTGCAGGGCCTGTCGTGCCAGTGTGAACAAAAATAATAAATTATAGTAATTAAGATATAATTACGTTGTCTTGAAAAGCTAAGGGTCATTTGGACTTGATTACCGGAGCAGTTATCAGTGCCAAAGAAAAGGCAGGGGACTAGTGGCTTGGGCCTGTAATTAAACATCTGGGACTGACAATTTGGCCATCGGAGGTAGCACCTTCTGAATAAATTTCAATACTGCCTTTTAGACAAGCTACAACAAATACAAAAACTAGTGTAAGGGGAAGAAGAGAGGTTGCTGGTGGAAAGGACAACCCGTCTCAACATTTAACTATTATGAAAACTGTTGTCACGAAGCCTGCCTCCTCTCCATAGAAAGGCTCCCTTGGAATGCAGGAGGGTGCGTTCGTGTCTTATAATGCCTATTTGTTGTTTATCAGACGGCTCACCTGAATGCAGAACTGGCAGTGCCGCTGCAGCCTCACCCTCCCACTTACAGAAGTACTTGCCAGATCTTTTTATGCTCTCATGACCAAAGCTCTCCAGTGATCCGGGGCACAGCGGGCGTCTCCTCAAGCTCCTTAGGCGTCTTCCCTCGCGTCCTCCGCTCGCTGTCTGGTCTCCCCGTGGTCGTTTCTCTCTTCTCCACCCTGCTCAGGGGTCTCAGGTGGGACCTGGGTGGGATGCTAGGCTCTGCCCTTGGGCCTCCACCCCGGAGAGGGATGCGCCCTGGCGGAGAGAGTCCACCTTTTGCTCGCGCTCGCGGCCGGCAGCACCGCGGCGGCTGTGGAGGAGGAGGATTTGGAGGAGGAGGGAGTTGGCGGCCGCCGAGGCCGGGCAGCCGGCCCCGTCCGCGGCGGGCGCGCTCCGCGGTCCTCCCTCGCTCGTCTCCCATGCTCATATTTGGACTCGGCTGCCCGTGCCCAGGAATTTCCCGTCATGCCTCCCGCCGCCCCGTCCGTCGCCCGGAGCCTGGGAGGGAGGGAGTGAGGGAGGCTCGGACGGCGGCGGCGGCGGCGGCTCCCTGGCTCTTCCATGAGCCCGCGGCGGACCCTCCCGCGCCCCCTCTCGCTCTGCCTCTGCCTCTGGCTGGCCACGGCCGTGGCGCGGGGAGCCGCGCAGTCAGGTAAGTTTGGGCTCCCTCTCCCCCTCGCCTCTCCTCTCCCACCCCAACCCGAGTAGAAGTGTGACCCAGACCCCCGATCCCCTCCGAGCGCCGCCTGCGCCCCCTTCAGCCTCCGGCGGGGACGCCCCTTGTCTTGGGCCGGGGAGGGGCGCCGAAGGGGAGCGCCCCGCGCGTGCGGGGGTGGGGGCGGATGGAAGGAGGTCAGGCTGGTTGCGCCCCCGCCTACGGGAGGCGTCTGGCCGCCTCGCTGACACCTTATCCCGTCCCCGGAGCGAACCTGAGCCGGAGAGACGCTCTCGCCGGACGCGGGCCCTCGGGGAGGGGCTTGGCGGGGCAGCCCGCAGGAGGCACGGGAGGGGGGCCGCGCGGGCTTCGGGAAGGCACGGGACGAGCCGCGGGGGCTCCCACCGAAGTGCCCGCTCGGATAACGGGCCGGGGTGCGTGGGAATGCGCAGGTCAGGCCCGCGCTCCGGCTGCGCGTCCGGAGGGGCGTGGGGCGCCGGGCGGAGCTGGGGGCGGCGAGCGGGGGGCGCCCAGAGGCGCACGGTCCCCCGTCCGCCGCGTCGCCCGCGCCGGGGGCTCGGGCTCCTGCTCCCCACGGGCCCCGCTGGTATTTAATAGGCCCAAACTGAACAAAACCCCGAGTTTGCCAGGTACCAGTTTTGTTTTGTTTTTGAGCGGAAAAAAGCATCCGAGTGTGTTTTTTAAGTTTTACACTGGACTATTTAAAGTCAAACTCTGTGAACGAAAGGTGCCATTCCTGCCTTCCTTGGTTTAGGACTATAATTAGGGTAATTCTGAAGTCTTAAGAGGATGATTTTTAAAGATCATTTTCTTTAAATCATGTGGACAATATCAGTGAGAATTTTTTCTCCTAAGGTTGTAAAAGGTAATTATTTGAAATTACAAACGTAGAGTTTAAGGTGCATGTGAAATTGCATGAACTTAGATATTTGTGATGAGCGTCTCACTTACTAATCATCAGAGCTTCTCAGTTCTTAGTTTTTGCTGGAATGGGAGAAGAAAAATCGTTAATTCCTCAGTTGAGATTAGGGAATTTTAGTTTGTTTTTGTTTTTTGCTACTAGTAGACTAAACTGTCAACATAAGATATGGCTCGCAATTAGGACTTATGGATTAGTTGGAAACTGACTCTGTTAAGCATAGATTATACTCAGAACTTTCTGTCACTTCATATTCTGTTTGCAGCACTGGTGGCAAAACAGATTTTACAAGATAGTCGGTCTATAAAAAAATCTTCAGGATTCATGTAACTTATAATATTGTCAATTTAGATTAACGGGAGATTTTTTAAATGTTTGACTTTATTAAATGTGCAGCTTATTAATTTAAGTAATGATACCAATTTCATGTTTGCTTTTGACTAGAACTGTTTTTCAGAAAGCCTACTTTTTATGGATTCATATTTTAGGAGTATCTTTAATAATACTTCTTGGGCAATACAGGAAGTTCTAACTACACATTTTATTAGTGGTCTTCTAGAAAATACTGTGCTGCACAATAAAGAGTGGATTGTACTGCCGGGGAATATATGTTTTTGTTGTTGTTTTTTTTTCCCCCTCAGTGATGTGTTGACTTACCTAATACCTGTGGTAAAGCAGCCCTTGAAGACCAAAATCCATTGTACTGTGGCCCCTTGCCAGTATTTTTGAACACCAAGTTTATATTTGGATCCTTTAAACATTCATTCTTTTAATTTTGGTCCCAGCTGACATATAAGTCTAATTTCTGACGACTTTTATTAGGGCCCTATGTGAACATCTGGAATTTTTTTAATATTAAAATAAGTTCTCTGCCATATAGAATTTTGTCACAGTGCCTAAATTGCCAAGGTTGCAAACATATAGCATCATTTACATTTTGCATCAACTTTTTTTAGTTTTTTAGGTTTTTTTAGTTTTTTGTTTTTTAAGGTGCTTGTTCTAGTTATCCTAACTAAAATGTTAACAAATTAGGTCAGAAATCTTTACTACTATTTTGCTAAACTCAAGTAACAAGAATATCCAGAAAAGATCCCAAGAGTAGTTGCATAGATTTTTTCCTACATTTTTCTAATACATTTATCCTTTTAAAATTAAAAATAAAATTTCAACCATTAAAGAGGAACTTTAGGAAATAATGCTTTTTTGGTCTATTATCTGGTCACAGCTCTTTGATTTTACCTTGCCTGTGTTACCAGCTGTCGCCAGCGTTCAGTGGCTCATTGTCATCTCACTTTATTATGGTTGGGGATTTGGTTCAGACATTTGCTTCCTTCTCTGTAAAGTGATGAAGTTGGACATAGTCTCCATGTCCCTTCAAACTCCAGGATACTGTAACATTGTTTTTGTTTATATAATCCTGCAGAGCTGCCTACACTAAATTGATTCAAACTTCTGATTATCACCTCTGACTTGCTATACGTGTTAAACTGGTCTACTTGTGGTCAGATCTGATTGGTGTGGATCTGTCTACCTTGTGGAACATCTTGATATCTGGCACATGCACACAGATGCACATATGTTGACAGAGTTCCATGATATTAAGCTTCTGCTACTTTCTCTTCCCCTCATCTAATAGAAGTAACATAGCTTGTTATGTCATAGGGTAAATGTCTAACTGCTCTTTGTGGCAGTTAAGCCCAGGCCCTAAGATGGTTTGGTATTCAGTTTTGGAATTTGTGTCTGGGTTAGCAATACCACTGTAGAGCACCCAAACCTTTCTGTGGTTAGGAGCATTCCAGATGAAATGCCCTACATTCCTACAAAATGCCCTATTGATCGTACTTGGACTTACCCATCTTGTTTATTCAGAATTAAATCGAATTTGGATAGGAGGGTAATCAGATTGCTATTTAATTTTCTAGTTGTTAGCATCTGTGATTGCTATACAGATATCTCAAGGCTTTACTTTGAATATTCCTATATTTCCTCCTTTCTGGGCACAATTGGTTTTTCTTTTAAAAGGCTCAGCAGGGTCCTGGATACTTGTTCACATATTTTCTCTATAGCATACCAAAGCCATCTTTTATGGCTTTTAAGGAAATTCGAAGAAAGAGAAAAGAAATTATAGAAAAAGGAGGCCAGTAATAAATCAACCAATTGACTTTATGGAGGATTTGGTTATTGTCTCATTTAAGCTTCTGTTGCAAGTAATACAAATGAACTTGAACTAGTTTTAGGAAAACGAAAGAAAGGAATTCGATGGACGCTAAATGCAGACAGACCATATTAGGGACCAGGGACTGGAAAATGTGGAACTTTCCCTGTCTCTACTCTTTACCTTTCTTTGCTTCATTGTTCTTTCTTTGCTGACCACTTTTTTCCCCTGCTTTCCTGTGTTCATGGTTGAATTTGACTCCTCTCCTGAGTATTTACATGTCCTTCAGTTTGCAGGGAAAGACTAAGTCATTGAGGCTTGATTCTGAATTCCTGAGAGAAAGAATCTGATAGACACAGTTTGGGTCTTGATACAGATTTTCCCTAAGGTCTCTTCTAATGCTGGAGTTCTTTGTAGTAGGTACTGTAGACATTTATGTGATTTGATTTTGCATTTTTACATTTAGTATCGTGGGGTTATTTGTCCTTAAAGGATATAATTTTCTCTTGATTGCCGAATGTATCGGAAAGAGCTTGCCACCTTCAGTGGGATCCTAGGATATTAGAGCAGTTCATTCACACTGAAGCAGGAATGCTGAAATGCCCAAGAGGAAGCTTTGGGGAGTGAATGGAGGGTAGCCCCGCATTTAAGAGTCACAAAGCAGTTTGGGATTCACCTGACTTGTGAAAATCCTGTTTAATAAGAACTGATCGACCCTGCAGATAATTGTCTGCATATTTTCAGGAATTCACTTAATTAAAATGCTGGGCTCAAATAGCTCTTAAGGGTAAATTCATTAAAACTATTTAATTGATAATTAGGGACATTCAAAATAGTAATAGTTTAGGGAGTTCCTTAGTTATTTTCCTGTTCCTCACCCATGTGTAGCATTTTCCATCTCTGCCTTTCCTTTAGACTGCTTCCACTGCTTCGCTTGTTTTTCTCTCCTAACCTGTCTCTCAGGCCTTGATCTCATGGTTCTTTGCGAAGCTTTTTTCACCTCTTAGAATTTGTCATTCCCTTGTGTTTCCAAGACATTTTGTACCTTGATTGAAGCATAATTTTACCATCTTGCATTATCAAGTCCATATGTACTCATCTTCTTCACTAGACTGTAGGTTCTATTAGACCAATGAATCACCTAGAAGAATTCAGATAAGCTGTTAGCAACCCATCATCCCAAGCATAATGACTCTAGCTTTTTCAAACGTTCTGAAGCTTGTACGGCATCCTGCTTGTCACTGCCTTCTTCAGATGGTGGAGCTCAATCATATCGCTCTTCTTTCTCAGTCCTTGTCTGTTTTTTAAATGTTACAGGCTTTTCCGTGAATATTCCAATTTCCTGAGTGATGATCAGTTATATAGAACAATAGGATCTTTCCCTACAAACCGAGATGGGTGGGGAAGGCAACTGATATGGAAGGAAATCGACTTGTGTTAAGAACCCAATATATACCAGATTAGATAGAGAGGGCAGGTACAGGAAAACATGGGAGCATATATGAAGGGGAATAGTGGGAAGATAAAGTATAAAAATTGAAAATTAGGTTTGGCCTAGATTTTTATATTAATACTTTTTAATATTTATATTTTTATATTAATACTAGAATTTTATATTAATACTTTTAATACTAGGCTAGAAAATTTGGACTGGGTTAGCAAGCTAAATCCTCAAAATCAGAGTTGGATTATGAAATACGTTATTTAATAATTCAGAGGATGAACTGAATCAGGAAAGAAACCATTGGATTAATAAAGAGAGGTTATAGGAGATTTTCTTAGGGAGTGAAGACCTGAGCTAAGGTGGTGGTGCTGGGATTGGAGAGATGTTGCTAAGGTAGACCTTAGACAACTGGAGATGGGGAAAGAGAGGGATGACTAAAAATGATGGGAAGATGTTAAGCTTGGGCGATTGCAAGAATGTGCACTCAGCAAGTTTGTGGGTGGGGGTAAAAAATGAATTTTATTTTAGATCTTTTGCATTTGAGGTGCTGGTAGAACATTCATGTTGAGATAGCTGGGTAGTCAAGTCAGAAATGTGAGGTTGTGACTTGGAGAGATTGGGGCTGGAGATAAAACATGTATGAGTAAGGAAGACTAAAAATAAAAGGGAAAAGAAAGTATTTGTTGACTGGTGAAGAGGAAAAGCGCAGGAAAAGCATCATCATCAGGAAGATGCAGCTTTTTCTAGCTTTGAACGATGGCCCGTCAGTATATGGCATTCTGTCCATGAGCTTTCCTTGTTTGTGGGACACCATGTACTCACTCCATGAACAGTACGTGGGAAGCCTTGAACGAAGGATCCTGCAGCCAGAGAGACCTTTCCAAACAGAGAAATTGTTGCTGCTACTTCCCATCTTAACCTCTTCAGTGGCTTATCTTTCTTAAGATAAAGGACTAACCCTTTCAGTGTCTTCGTCATCACTGTGCCTCTGGGCTTCTTACAAGTGGTTCATTTAGCTTCAAACACACATTTGACTGTCTCCTTCTCATTCCTCCCTTTACCTTCCCCAAGAATGTGAAGCCAATATAATTCCGTCAGATGTAGTACTCTTTGGCCTTTTTATTTTTCCCCTGGTGCTCTGTGGGTACTTTTTATTGCCATGGTCAAGTTCTTATCCATGAGACAATTGTTCACAATTTCCTAATCTATAATAAAAACTTTATAATAAATCACATTCCTACCTCTTTCTTTTTTGTTTTTTTTTTCCTTAATGATTTTATTTATTTATTTGACAGAGAGATCACAGTAGGCAGGGAGGCAGGCAGAGAGAGGAAGGGAAACAGGCTCCCTGCCTAGCAGAGAGCCTGATGTGGGGCTCGATCCCAGGACCCTGGGGTCATTACCTGAGCTGAAGGCAGAGGCCCTAACCCACTGAGCCACCCAGGTGCCCCTCCTACCTCTTTCTTACAGAATGCCTTTTTTTCCTTATCTCTTCAAGTGTTGCCTACATGGTTCTCCAACACCTGAGTCAGTCACCTGGGCCACCATACCTTGCTCTGTGACTCTGGGCCATGGTAGCCTGGAGCAGCGTTGTTACCTGGCATTTTGTGACTGTGTTAACCTAGCTGAGTGCTGTTTATCAGGATACCGCAAGCTAATTTTTTGATACTTGTCTTTCTGAAGGAAATCAGAGGGAATTTACTTCATTGAAGGGCTTTATTTGCATAAACTGCAGAGGTATGTAAAATATGGAGGTGACTGCAGGTGATATAGAGAAATGATGCCAGATGTCGGTATAGGAAATGTGCTTGCAGGGCTTAGCTTCCTGATCAAAGGGGTATCATGGTTGTTTCTGAGAATAGTATTCACTTCATAAGGTTTGTCTGAAATGGCATATTTATGTTCAGTATGGAGTATGAAGAATAATTTCTGACTTGATTAAAAAAAGGAACCCTCCCATATGCTAGTGGTTGTGTTTTTAGTAGCTGTTGACTGAGAAAATACATAATAGCAAAAACCTACTATAAAATTTTTAAATGAGTTTTTTTTAATATAAAAGCATTCTCACATTCAGAAAGTATACATATGTGGAAATTATGGCTTATAGAGTCCATAGACAGCTTGACTTCTTGCTTTGTGAATACTCTCAGGGAGGTTCCGGTCTCAGGGTTCAGTGGCTCATTGTCACTTTAGAATATGGAGGGGAATTTTGTTTGAAAACCTGAGCCATGGTTGAAATTTTGGAAGGACAAGAAAGTTCCTGCTCAACATCCTCTAGGAACACCAGTTGCCCGTTTTATGCTGGGCAATGTACTATATGCTAAGACTGGGCTGTTAAGCAGTCTCAGGGATTAGTATATGAATATTTTTAAAGATTATATTTTCAGATATATAAGCATCATTCTTAGGGCCATAGTCCTGTCTTTTAGGATAAAATTTAGTAGGTGATTTTCATGCAAGTATATACCTACAGCAATCTCTGTTATGGCCTGTCTTCTATTACAATAAATTACACAATAAATCTTTATGGTTTCTCAGGTCAGTTTATTTTCTTTAAAGGAAAAAAAACCCTGCAAACAAAACAAAACCAACCAGTCCCTCAGCATATATGTTAAGTTTAAGGGAACACTGAAGATAAGCCTGTATTACATTTAGACTCTTTAGAAAATATCAGGACAGTTTTTGTATAAATCAGATAGTCCTGAATTTTATGTTTGTCTTTTCATTTCTCCCATTTATGTTGTATTTGGTTGTCAGAGAATCTGGGCATGGTTGGGGTTGGGAGACATCTAAGGTGACTGTTAGAGGTGGATATTTTATCTTAGATTAGTAGTGTTTAAGGAAAGGTAGGGCCATATCTCCCCGTTCACAGTCCATTATGTAGGATGACAGTTGAAGAACCACAGGTTGTCTGGGAGCCCTGGTCACACAGTAATTGAGAATGAAAAGGTGCATACACTGAAGTCCTTCCTGATATCCATCTAGTTAGATCACTGTAGGGAGCCAGGAAGAGCATGGTTGAAGGTAAGGGATCTGCAGAGCCAGTTGAAAAACTGCAGACTCATTAGTATATTTGCATCCTTGTGTATATGTTCATGTTGCAAAGGAGTCAGTGTAGTGCAATGAAAATATTGGAGAGCAGATCAGAAGACTGGGTTTTCCTGGTTCTATTCTTCCGTGAAGCATTTACACTCTCTGTGCCTCAGTTTTCACGTCAGCAAATTGAACCAAGTGGACTGAGTGATACCTGATGTTGTTTTTACTTTAAGATGCTGTAGTCTATGGGTTGTCTAAAAGTCTCTAAGTAGCTTTCACAATTTTTAATGGAAATGACATGATAAATAAATTATACTAAGTTGTCTTCCCTTGTTATGTTTGGTTCAAGTTGTTTATTTTGTGGAAGTATAAATGTTATTCTGTGACTAAGATCTGATGTTTGAACTTTGTAGCCTAATGTGCTCAGTAATTTGATCCATAGCAAAGTTACATAACCCTTCTAATTTTTATTTAGAGCATAGATTGCTGTGTATTAGAAGCATCATATTTACGAGCCCATTCAAAGTAATGGCCTTAAGCACTAGAAACTATGTTGGCTGATCTAAATGTATAGTTAAGAATTCCTTATTTGGCTTCATGATGTATCTCAGATGGGAATAGTCCTCTTTTAGTCAGGGTACACTGCTAGTAGAATTTGCTTTTGACCATCCTAGAAATAATTTTAATTCTTAAAACTGGTTAATTTGCTCTTATCATTAAAGAAGAAAATCTCCATTGAGCTTTTAAAGGAAAAAAGAAAACAACACTTTACTGATTTGCCAGGGGAAAAAAATCTTCTCTTGCCTTTATAATGTATTTTTTTAAAAGATTTTATTTATTTATTTGACAGAGAGAGAGAGAGATCACAAGTAGGCAGAGAGGCAGGCAGAGAGAGAGGCAGAAGTGGGCTCCCTGCCCAATGTAGGCCTCAATCCCAGGACCCTGAGATCATGATCTGAGCCAAAGGCAGAAGCTTAACCCCCTGAGCCACCCAGGCGCTTGCCTTTATAACATTATTTCTAAGTTTTCCCCCTTTTTAATAAATATTTCACATGCACAAAAAGAATACATAACACCTATATATAAGACATAAAGAATGATTTTTAAAAATCTAGGTATTCCTGCTCAGCTTCGGAAGTGGAAATGTTCAAGTTGCCTGTGTGACCTCCCTTTACACCTGCCCTCTGCTCAGAGTTCCCAGTCTTGCATTTTGTGGTAATCACTTAACACAAGTGATAACTAATACACTCTTGCTTTATTCCCCTCTCTCTTATTTTATTTTTTTATAGTTTTACCATAGATGTATCTATCTCTACAAAATTTACTATTTACTTTTGCATTCCTTGGAGCTCCATCTTAATGCTGTCATCTGCTGTGTAGCTTCTGTGACTTGCTTTCTTCCCCCATCTCATTATATTTGTGTTATCCATATTGATGTATGTAACTCATTTTTAAAAGATTAACATTTCCTTTATTATCTGTATTTTTTTTCTACTTTTTATTTATTTCTGTGCCTTTCACATTTATCGGTTAGGGTGCTTATATTTTTCGATGGAATCAAATCTGTTTTTTCCCCATTGCTTCTAGGCTTCACCATCCATATAGTGAATATTAATAATAATAATGGTAGTGATAATAAAAATAATAGCAAATACTCACATACGGATGTTACTTGTTTTTTTACCATTTGTGCCAGCCGCTAGTTTAAGTATTTACTGTTTACATATAATAAATTATGTATTTATTTATTTATTTATTTATTAAAGATTTTTATTTATTTATCAGAGAGAGAGAAGGGGAGAGAGCAAGCACAGGCAGACAGAGAGGCAGGCAGAGGCAGAGGGAGAAGCAGGCTCCCCGCCGAGCAAGGAGCCCGATGTGGGACTCGATCCCAGGACGCTGGGATCATGACCTGAGCCGAAGGCAGCTGCTTAACCAACTGAGCCACCCAGGCGTCCCTAATAAATTATTTAATGATCATGGCAACTTAATCAAGGAAGTAGCGTATTATCATAAGAACTCATATATGGAGATTAGGGCCTGAGGTGCAAGGCATTCAGTAATTTGAATGACTATGATTTAAATCTTGGCCTTCTGGCTACAGAGTTTATGCTTCTGATTATTGCAGTATAGTGACTCCTGTGTAGTCTTTTCTTTTAATTATATTTTTCCCATTTAACTTTTAAGGTATTAAAGTGTTTTTGTGACTTTCAAAAAAGAATGACCGTAGTGTGATTCTTAAGTTGGTTCTCCTGCGCAACACCAATTGTTTAAAGTCATGTTATAGTTTAATTTACTTCATGGTTAGACCATGACTTTTTCATGCAGGTTGTTTAAAATTATCTGGGATTTATTATTGTTTCCCCCTCTATTAAAAAGAAAAAGAGTATCTTTTTAAAATTAATTTTCTAAAATCTTTCAGTTTTTTACTTTGGTATGTGGTTTGGAATTGATTTCATTGATTTCTTGTGCTAATTTGGGCCAGTTTCTTCATTTTTTAGACAATGGCCTCCTTTTTAAAAAAATTATTTCTGTGACTTTATTTTTTTTTTAAATTTTTTTTTTAAATGATAATAATAAGCACTTCCCAACAATCTCACAAACCAGATTGTATCATTACCCCATATTACAGCTGGCGTAATGTGCCAGAGTAAAGGCACAATTTACCTGCCTAACTTCACACAGTTTACAAGTGGCAGAGTCAATCACAATTTTTTTTTTAAAGATTTTATTTATTTATTTGACAGAGAGAAATCACAAGTAGGCAGAGAGGCAGGCAGAGAGAGAGGAAGGGAAGCAGGCCCCCTGCTGAGCAGAGAGCCCGATGTGGGACTCGATCCCAGGACCCTGGAATCATGACCTGAGCCGAAGGCAGCGGCTTAACCCACTGAGCCACCCAGGCGCCCCTATTTCTGTGACTTTAAATGAACCACTTAATCTTCCTGAGCCTTGGATTTCCCAACTAAGTTGCATTTGTTTGGTATAATTATTTCATTAACCAGACATATGTAATTGTTAATCGGAGTCTCCTTTCAGTGTAAAGTAACCAAGGATAATTGTGAAGAAAAATAATTAAATAAAGGGAAGTTCTTGAGAGTGGTTGGAAACTACTGATTTTCCCCAACCCCTCAAATTGCAGAACAAAAAACTTCAGTATAGAGAGTAAAATCCCTTTTGACTGTAATTATCTGTGCCTTAGTTTCTTGTATAACTTTTTTCCCTAGATGGGTTAACTTCCTAATTTTATTTTTCTCTTACATTGTGAGTTTATGATGTTTTCAAGTTTTTCCGAGGTCTTGGATAGTCTCTTACTATCCTTTATTTAAACAAGCTGAAATTTCTCTTATCCTGTAAAATAAACAAAACCTACTCCACTTGCCATCATCCTCTCTGACCAAGTTGTTTTATACGTTGTTTATGTGCTTGCTGTCTTTATTTGCTGTCCATCCAAAAATATGTGTACACCCATGCTCTATGTCAAGCACTAACTCATCTAATCTCTGGGGATGCAGTATGAGCTAGAGAGACTAGGGACTTCCATTCTCAGTTTGCAACAGGCATGGCCTATTGTAGAAGGAGTGCGAAGACCATTTTGTGGTAGGAGAAGGAGGGAGAATGGTTAGAGTTGGGGGCAAAGAAGGTGGTGAGATCATATGGGGCTTTTAGATCACAATGAGGAGCTTAGGTATGATTCTGCATGATGGAAGCCATTAGTGGGTTTTAAGCAGTCAGTGACAAGATCTGATTTGCATTTTAAAATAATCAGTCTGACTGCTGTGCAGAAAATGGCTTGTAGGGGCCAAATGGAAGCTGGTAAACCACTAAGGGCTAGTTTAGTTGATAATGGTTTGGACCAGAGTGCTAATGGCAGAACTGATGGACTGGATGTAGGGTCCAAGAGAATGAAAAGAACTATCCATGCTCTTCCACTGAAACTGCTTTGATTGGAGCCGTTAATGGTGTTAACGTTAAATTAAGCCCAATGAACTCAGTTTGATCTCTATCTTCAGGGCATTTGATACATTGACCATTCACTTCTAGAAATGGTCTTTTCTACCGATTTGTAATACTGTTATTGTTATGTATATGATCCTAAACAAATCAATTAAATTATCTGTGCCTTAGTTTCTTCACTTGTAGAATGGCAATACTATAGTTCCTACCACGTAGGTTGTTGTAATTGTTAAATGAGACAGTATATGTAGACTACTTAGTTCAGGGCCTTCCAGAGTTCATTCATAGTAAATGTTAGCTAGCAACAGCCTTATCATTGTCCTAATTATCATCACCATTAGTATTCTGGATAACACCTTCCTTGACCTCTCCCTTTGGCCAGTGTTCCTCGTTGGCCTCCTCTGCTAATTCTTTCTCCTCCATCTCACCAGTAAATGTTGAGTTTCTGCAGAGCTCTGACATTTTCTTTTCTCGTTTTACACATTTTCTGAGGCAATCAGAGTTACTCCACGGCTTCAGTTCCATTTGTATAAAATTAACTCCCCATACATCTCTCCATAAGCCAGATCTGTTTCCTAAGCCACAGTCCTCTGTATCACTTGCTTCTGTATTATATCCATTTGGATGGCAGTGTCTTAGGCACCTTGAACATGTCGAAAACTAAAGGGTTTTTTTTTCTTTGCCCAAACTTAAGCCTCCCCTCTTGTTTCCTAATCTACTAAATGGTATTACCATTTGCACAGTTGCTTGAGCCATAACTGAAGTCCTCCTAAATTTTTTTCTTATTCTCTTGTGCTGTGTCAAGCTTTGGCCTAGAATTATGTAATAGCTTCCTCGTTAGTCTCACTGCTCCCGGTCTTATGCCACCACCATCCATTTTACAGTTATTCCTCTTTCTTTTTAGGATGGTGTTCCGTATTCTTAAAACGCCTTCCAAGATTTGCTTCTGCTAGCTTTGTCAGCCTCCTCATCTCCCTCCTGTTCTCCTTACCTATACCTTCCAGCCCCGCTCTGCTTTCCTCACCCCTGAGGTTGTGTTCATTCTTTTCTTTTTTTTTTTTTTTTAATCTAGAAGAAATCTCTTTTTTTTTTTAAGATTTTATTTATTTATATGATAGAGAGAGATCACAAGTAGGCAGAGAGGCAGGCAGAGAGAGGGGGAAACAGGCTCCCCGCGGAGCAGGGAGCCCAATGAGGGGCTCAATCCCATGACCCTGAGACCATGACCTGAGCCGAAGGCAGAGGCTTAACCCACTGAGCCACCCAGGTGCCCTGGCTGTGTTCATTCTTATCTCAGGGCCATGGCTTATCGCTTTCTTTGTCTGGGATACTTGTTTCTTCATTCTTGATGTGGGCCACAGAGTCTTATCTCTTATTCTTAATTTAAATGTTACTACCTCCAAGAAGGCTTTCTTAGGCTTCCCCACCCAAACTAGACTTCTTCCCTCTGTTCTATAGGATTTTATGCCCCCTTTGTTTCTCCTGGGTCCTTATTGCACTTGCAGATAGTGTCCTCACTAATACAGAAGCTTCACAGAGGCGGATCCATGGCCTGTGGTTCCCCACTTTGTCCCCAGCATCGTTTCTCAGAGAGAGTAAAGGGTGAGTGCAACGTGACTTGCCCAGTTTGGGAAGTGAGAGGCCTTGTAGCTGAGTTTGATGTGTGTCTTGTTAATATTTTAGGGTGATAAAGGGGAAGAAGAGAAAAGTTTAGGTTTACTATAGTTTAATTTTCTGACCCCAGTGACCACAGGTAGAGAGGGGAAGAAGCATCAGAACTGGAGGGGGCTGGAGCAAGAAGTGGCACCCTAGGATTGAGTTCTTTCCTCTGAGTGAAATAGCACTCAGAATCTCCAGGGCAGTGCCCCTAATTTTCCATGTTTGCCTCTGTTTTTCCAAAAGCCAGCCATGGCAGTGCTTCCCCCGTCGTTGGTATGCTAGGCATGAGCTTTGCCTCAGAATCCATGCATAGGATGGCTTCCAGTGCCAGAAGTGCTTGCCAGAGTTAACTCTTGGCTCCAGATACACTGTGCCAGTAAGTGCCTTCTTCTACCTGTGACTTACCTGGTCTCTGCCTTGGCGCTGGTTCAGAATCTTGGCAGGAATCTGCTGGATTCTCTTCCACTAGCTCGCGGGAACAATGTTTGCACGTGAGAGGAGTTGGGCTTGGCCTTTTCCTCAATACCTTCTTTCTGCACTTAGTCTAGCTGAAGTATTTCAGAGTGCGTTGATCCTGTTTCAGTTTCCAGTGTGGATGCACGTTCGTTTTCCTCTATGTTCTCTTTTAAAAGGTATTTATTTATATTGCCACCTTTGTTTGTGTGGTGGTGGTAGTGGTGTGTGTGTGTGTGTGTGTGTGGTGTATGCACATGTGCAGTCTCTATCTCCGCTTTTTAAAAATTCCCTCTATGCCATTTCTTTGTTTTGTAACTCTATATGGAGTCATTTTTTAGTAGATGTATTTAAATCCTATATCTTTTGTGTTATCATGGACATAGTTGATGACATTCCTTGTCCTCTTGTTTTATCCTCTTTTTATGATCTTTTCCCCTTAGTTTTCAGTCTTTTGCCATACGATTTCTGTGTTGAATTTGCTTTTATATTTCATAAGGATTTGACAGGTTGACATATTTTAGGTTCTGTGACCTTGAAAAAGTGTTCAAAGCCATCATTAAGCCTAAACTAATCTAATTATTGAATTTTTTTTTTTTTTAAAGTATACAATAGCATTTGACTCTTCTCTGCAAGAAGAGCTTTGGATTCTTTTTTTTTTTTTTTTCTGCTGTGCCTTTGTTAACTAAAGTTGGGCTGTAGATCCACATGCTTATTGTAGAATTGTTATTTTTATATGTTCTCCCTTTAAAGAATTATTTTTATCTTTTTCATTTAATTATATAATATCTGCATTTCGTGATTACCACCATATCTTTTATACCTCAGCTTTACAATTCTTAAGGATATTTTGGTTCATATATCATTTGGCTAGAGTCCATCCCTAGGTCTTTTTTTCCCCCTGCATGCAGAATATATGCATGCATATTTCTGGAGCTCTCCTGTTATCTGAAGGAATTATAGAATGTTATATAACATTTAGCCCTTTTTTGCAAAACAACATTTAATAAAAAGAATCCAATAAAGCAGAGTTAGGAAGCTTCAAAATGCTTGTAGAATGACTGAAATGCAAATAAAGTGTAATTATGAAGTAAAAAAGTTGCTAGTATTCTGTTTAGAAGAAGAACCTAGGAGCAACAGAATTTATTGGCATTCAAATGACAAATTAATATCAGTCACAAGGCTAGTACTGGGATTTCAGTACTCTGATGTTGTAGATAATTCTCAGTCATGATGCAAAATTAGTTATAAATCTGAGAATGTTTTATTCTTTGAATGTGAGTGATATCGACAGTTTTAGTTGAATTTCAATAATATTTTCTCTTATCAAGATGTTCAAATTAGAATTGACCAAAAGTCTACTTTGTCAGATTCCTGTTATATTAATACATTTGCCTTATGCATGCATAAAGCTAGATCACTCTATATGCTTGACTGAAACACTTTATTGCAAAACTTGAAATTTTTGTTTGTCAAAGATAATGATTTTTTTTGGCAATCACTAAAACATAATTGCTGTAATAGAAAAATTAATCTCAAGTTAATCATAGCTGAGTTGTCTGCTAGAAAACTGCATCATTCTAACCCTGTGCAAAACTAAGCTAATTAAACCTTGCCACATATGCACACACGTGCACACATACATGCACATGCTGTCTTTCACCTGTTGTCTCTATCTCTACATGCTATTTCTTGCTTTTCCTCCTTGGACATGGGAGTAAAATTCACTGAGCAGTCTGCTAATTACTTTCAAAAACATTATTTCATTTAACCCTTCCAAAACTTAATGCAATTAGTGTTTTGATAGAGTATTTAGGTAAGGAAACAGGATCAGAGAGAGTAATTAATTTGCTCAAGATTTATCAGCTGAGCTAAGTGATGGAGTCAGAATTTGAATCCAGTTCTGACTCTTTCCTATATTCTACACTGCCTAGATACAACATAGGACTCTAGGGCTATGGGAGGTAGGACATTATGCACAGAGATGGGGGAAAACAGAGGAAGTGACATTTGAGTTCTGTTTGATGAAAACATTTATTGAGCCTTAATTTTACAATGGTTGTGTACCACTGACTACTCTCAAGGAGTTTATAGGAGAGGCAGACATAAACCTGAGACTCTAACACACAGTAGTGGTATAATAATAGAGGCACTAACGTAGGTAGTAGTATAGGAGAACAAATGATTCATTTTCTAATGGAAGGGATGAGGAGAAGGGTGTGGGGACAAAAAGAAAAGTGTGTAAAGAAAAAAAAAAAGTGTGTGTGTAAAGAAAAGTTTCCCTGAGGAGGTGATATCTAAACTGGGTCTTGGAGGTTAAAAATGAAGAGTTCATCCCTTATATGATGAGTATGTGGGAAACGATCAAGAGTTGGCTATCATCACAACATTTATTTATTTATTCAAAATATTCAAAATATACTTATTGAATGCCTGCTGGGGGTTAGTTGCTGTGTGAGATACTAGAAACAAAATAAAGAACAAGAGAATTCATGGAGCATATAGCATACCAGGGAGTGCTGATGACTGAAGTGTTATGCAAGTAGGAAAAGAAGCAAGCCTGGTTCATCTTGAATGCCAGGAGAGATTGGCTGAATTTTCCCCTGTAGATGCCAGTGAGCATGGAAGCACATGAAGCAGGGTATTGACATAGTCAAACTTTTGCAGCAGTAGGGAGGGTGATGTGAGGGGAGTCAGGTTAAAGGCAGGAAGACCAGTAAGAGGCCAATACTGTATATTAGATGAAAGATAAAAAGAAAAGGATATATTTGAGCAGTATCTTGGAAATAAATTTGGCAGCACTTAGTGTCAATTGGATATGAATGCTTAAAGTAGAACATCATTGAGGATGACTCCCAGATTTGAAGTTTAGTGGCTGGGAGTAGTTTTTAACAGGATCAGGAATACAGAAAGAATAACAAATTAGTAAAGAAAGAAACAAATTGAGTTTGCCAGTTATAAATTGGTAAAGAGACAAACAAATTAATAGTTTGAGATGCATGTGGGATACCCAAATTCTTCTTCCTTTCCCTTTTATTTATTTATTTTAAGCAGGGCTTGGACTCATTTCTGTGAGATTGAGACCTGAGCTGAGGTCAAGAGTCCAACTCTTAACCAGCTGAGCCAGCCACACACCCCCCTAGACTTTTTTTAAAAAGATGATTTAATTACCTAAAATTAATTTTTAAAAACCCACTAAGGGACAAAGTAGAACATTTTGCAAATTATTTTCTTTCTTTCACTAGATGATCACATTCATGGCTTCGCTTCTCTCCCAAAGGATAGTTGATGGAGGCCATTAAAGATTTATCTTTCAGTGTAATAGGACTTCATTTTATTAAAATTTTCCTTTATCTACTCCATAAGATTCAAACCATAACTCATTCCATCATGAGAATTTATTTCATAATTTTTGTACTTCCTGCAATAGAAAGTAAACTTGGAGGGAGGAATGCTGAAATTTTAGTACAAGAGCAAATATTTATTTGCAGTTTCCAGTGCTAACACTTTCTGTTTTCCTGGAATGGTGGCAAAGTTCTAACTTAGAACATTTGAAACATGGTTTAAGGACACATATTTTTAGGCATTATATTCAACTCATTAAAAATAGTCTTGTAGTGATAGATATAGATACTGCAGTTTATAGTCCCAGGCGTAGGATTCAGTCAGCCTACATTAGCACGTTTTTCTTTAGATGAAATGGTCTATTGAAGCATTCCATCTTTTTTGCACATATAAGCTTTATTTTCATAAAAAACCTGTACATAGTTCTTGGTACATGAGAACTTAAGAAGAAAAGCAGCCGCCTTCGGCTCCACCCCTTCCCATCTCTGTCTTACTCTTCTGGAGTAATGTTTTTAAATCATGCTGCTAGTTCCCTAATTTTAGTCAATATAGTTTTAGCACTGCTTCTTGATTCATCTATTTTATACGATATCAGTCATGAAAAGTAAGGATGTATCTCGGCTCTTTCTTCTCTAGTCTCTCTACCACTGTTTACTGTTCTATATTGACTTTAAAATTTTCCTATTGTTCACTTTTGTAACAATAAATAATATATTTGCTCATCAGCTTTTGATAGGCGACCTGCCAAGCAGTTGTAACACAGATTCCAAGGAGAGTGACTTAAATAAACAGCAGTTTATTTTTCTCCCACAGTAGCCCACTGTAGGTGATAGACCACAGTTGGATGGATTGGTGAATAGCTTTGCTTCATGACCTGTTGAGTCTGTCTTCCCCCTCAAGTAACTTCCATCTCAGGGTCCAGGCATGCTGCTACAGTTGTTGCCATTCCCCAGAGCAAGGGCATGGCTGAAGTAGTGACTTTGTCTCTAAAGGAGGAGATTCGATCTTTCTCGGCTTATATTCCATTGGCTCAAACTGAGTATCCTGGTCTCAGCAAGGGAGACTGAGAAATGTAGCTGTGTATTCAGCTGAAATTTCAGAGGGTTCTCTTACTAACACAAAGAAGGAAGAATGGATTCCAAGGGTCAATTAGCATTTTCTAGTCTAGTGTATCTCCTGACTACTTTATGAGATGAGGGTCCTGGTTCTCGCACCCCTTCCTCTACCTTTTTTTCTGGCCTTCTGTACATTTCGTTAGCTACATAACTTTTCTTTTTCTTTTAAAATGTGATGTTACTACTGTTTACCTTCTCTTCTGAAACCACATCCGAATCTCTGTATATAGGTGGTCTTTAAAAGTGTATATTGTTAATTCCATACCTGTTGTTCACTTATTATTTACTTTCAGATAAAAAAAGTGATCTATTGCTGTAGTTCCTTCTCCTTAGATCCAGTGATCTCTGTTCCGTGGGAAAGGATATATATTTTTCTAGCATCGTGGCAAATGGATTGTTTTTTTTTCTTCTTATTTTTTCATAGATTGATTAAAGTCAGGGGGCTATATTTCTAAGTATCGCCCTCGACGCGCAAGGACGACAAGAAGCCCCAGTTCGGATGCATCTTCTCTCTCTTTATTTCCGCAAGTCTACACACTTATATATGCTTACATGACCAATCAGCGAGCAGGGTACAGGAGGGAGCGAATCAGGCTGTGCACCTTAACGAACAACTTCGCTAGCAACCAATGCTGTTTACTTCCTCTTTGGGCGTTCCGCTTAGTCTCAGGAGGCAATCCTAACCTGGCAACTAGACAGGCACCATCATTTAATGGCGGAGGCTGCCCTGGCCAGGGGCCTGCCTCCGACATCTAAGGTCTGCATCTGGGCACAGACCTGTTTATTCAGTAAGAGAAGCAGCACTGAACAGGGAGCTTTCAGTCATTTCAGGAAATGAGATCTTTGTATTCATTTTATTGTGACCAGGAACTACTCAGTTTTATAGCTGAGTGAAAGCTTTATTCTTGAGAGTTGGGGCCCGTTTGTTATCTCCAGGTGATCCAGGGTGAAGCAGATCTTTCCTAGCCTTTAATAACTGAATATGAGAGGAGAGCCATGTTTTCAGACCAAGGTGAGAATATCTTTGGGGTATTTAGGGATGAGAGAGATTCTGGGCTTTTCAAGATGGTCTCATTGTCTTTGACATTGGATTTCTCATCCTTCCAGACCCTGTTATTTTCCCAAACAAGGTCTGGAAGGATGAGAATGTTCCAGCAGTCTGGAACGTAAAAGTTCCTGCCCTTGGGAAATTTTTCCTGTGGTAGAAGAGATTTAACACAGACTTCAGTTCAAATCCTGACTCCATCATTTACTGACCTTATGACCTCAAACAAATTGTTCTCTGAATCCGAGATTCTGCTGGAACACATAATCCCCAAATCCCAATGGCTTAAAACACTGAAGGTTTATTTCTTGCTTGTATTGCATGTTCATTGTCAGATGGGGGACTCTGCCCCATGTCTTCTTACTCCAGGATCATTGTTAATAGAGCAGCCAACATCTAATTATAGAACATTGCTGGTCACTGTTGGAGAGAGAAGGAAAGTTCTGGAGAGTCTCACAGTAACAATTAAGTACAGTGGCTTAGAAGTGACACACATTATCATTTATGTTCACAACTTATTGCCCAGATCCAATGACATGTGGTCTCACTCAATCACAGGGGCCAGGAAGTGCATTGCTAACTTGCCTGAAAAACAGAGAGCCAGAAATGTTGGGCAAATAGGACTAATCTGTGACATGTAGGAATGCTTCCCTCAGGGTCGATAAGAGGATGGATATATACCCACATGCAAAATCATCTCGTACAGGGGCTCAGAAATGATTATCATTAATAGTAATGTCAAGTAAGATGTATGCATGCAAAATAGTTGAATAATATTTTAAAGTGCCACTAAAGATTCTTTCTTGTAAGCTACTATTATTACGATGTTTATGAAAGTGCCTGTAAATTAGAACACTGTGCAAATGCAAGTTGATGTTATGCAGTAGATGTTAGAAGATGCAGCATTAGACGCATCTTCAGGGTTGGATTCAGGGTTGGAGCTAGAGCTTTACATGGTTGAAGTTGTAAGAGTAGGTGAGATCTGTAAGAAAGAGATTCAACCATGAGGAATGTAGAGGGCACTGAAGAGATACGTCAGGAGCAAAATCTGTTTGAAAATCAGAAGCAAATACAATGTGAGATAGAGAAGTAATTTCCAGAATGGAGGAAGAAAATGATGCTGTGTAGTATCATAGAAATAGTCAAATGGAGAATGTTTTCTTTTTTTTTTTTATAATTAAAAAAAAATTATTTGACAGAGATCACAAGTAGGCAGAGAGGCAGGCAGAGAGAGAGGGGAGGCAGGCTACCTGCTGAGCAGAGAGCCCAGTGTGGGGGGCTCGACCCCAGAACCCTGGGATCATGACCTGAGCTGAAGGCAGAGGCTTAACCCACTGAGCCACCCAGGCGCCCCGAGAATGTTTTCAATAAAGAAGGTCAACTATATAAAATGTCATGGGGCAATAATGACGTTCAGTTCTGCAAATTCCATGGGTGGGTATTAACAAATAACCAGTAGAGAATGTTACTTAAGAAAGGAATAATAGTATTAATTTAGAGGTGACTGTGTGCCACGTTCTCCTGTAGTAGCAGGCTTGCAAGGAAGCTGTTCCATGTTTACAGCTGAGATTTTCAAAGCTCAGAGCAAAACTTCACATGAAACCTAACTAGTCAGTGAGAAAGTTTGGATTTGAACTCACGTACTAGAAAAGCAAAACAAAACTGTACTGTGTAAACACAACAAAATGAAACAGTCATACTGAAAAATTCTGAAGGCATTTTTTGTGGTAATCAAAAATGATTTATGTGGGTTTTGCTTTCTTGTTGTTGGCACTTTTTAAATATTAAGAAAGACTGTTTAGATGAAACACATATATAATGTAGAGGCTATGAGCTGTGAAATCAATGTACATTTTAGAAGAAAAAGATTAGTGTTTTATATTGGAGATAGAGGTCATAAAATATTACTGTGAGAATGAACAAATCCTTGTATTTATTTATTTATTTAAAGATTTTATTTATTTATTTGACAGAGAGAGACACACACACAGAGAACACAAGCATGGGGAGTTGGAGAGGGAGAAGCAGGCTTCCCACCAAGCAGGAAGCCAGAGGCAGGGCTCCATCACAGGACCCTAGGATCATGACCTGAGCCAAAGGCAGACACTTAACAATTGAGCCACCCAGGTGCCCCAAATCCCTGTATTTAACTAGGTGCTTTTCAAAACAGGAATTCTGAAAAAACATAGCATTTAGTAAAGTCACAATTAGCATCAGAAGGTGGACTTTTGTCCATAATTCTATTTTAACTATACTGTTGGTATACCCTAATTGATACAGTGTAAACCTTTGCATTGTCAGTAATAGGTGCAATTCTTTATATCCTTTTCTTACTTTTTATGTGAATTGAATAATAGAGAAAATATAGATGCTGCAGTTTGTAGACAAGAGGGATTTTAGCCTACTATTTTCTCCAGTTGGCTGTATGACCTTTGGTAAGTCTCTTTATCTCTGTTTTGCTGTTTACAAAATAAGAGGTTTGGATCAGTTCATTGTTTCTCCCACTTTTTTTTTCCACTGAGATACACATGATGGGTGATATTTCATGAACAACATACTCACAGTCATACGGCAGACTGTGATTATAGACTTGAGGAACAGATGGTCTAGGCTGCACTTTCCTGGTGTGAGTTCTAACTCCACTCTTCTCTCTCCCACTCAAGAATTCATGTCAGAAAACAAAATGAGGGTGACATTGTTAAAGAGATAACTCTAAATACATCCTAGTTGCTTTCTTAAAAAACCTTATTTTCATACTTTGATATCTAAAGTTTTAATTTTTAATAAATTACGTGTGAAACACCTCATAAATAATATTTTACTTGTGGTGGGTGATGACTTCATATTCAAAAATTGATGTATTAGGTGTTCTCCAAAGATTTTTTTTCCAGTTCTAAATCTATTTAATGATACAATTCTGTTACCCTCAAGCATTTTCAAAAGGTCTAATTCTTTGGAAGGCTTTTATTAGTAGAAATCACATGAATTAATAATGCCATGTATATGATATAGGTTGAAAAATGTTGAATTTATCAACAAGTTAATTTTCCTTTTCTAGATAGCAGTAATTCAAAATTTGTTTTCTTTTCCCTTAGTAGGACATAGACTTTTGTGTATTTCAAAGATTGGTGCTGAGAAAATTGGGTTGTAGCACTTAATCATTACTTTCAGAAATCTGTCATGACTATCCTCTTCCCTTTGATAAAATAGTTTAAAATTTTGCATTTGTCCACAGACTAGAAGAAATAGAAAATGTACTAATTAGCTCGAGAAGTAGTAAGAAATCTAAAGAGACTACTGATACTGTTTTCTAACCATTTGTTGTTTCTTAAACATTATGGGATGAATTATACATGTATTTCTCTGTTCATGTTCATATATTCCACAAATATTTATTGACTATTTACTGTGCTGTTGCCCAGCAATGTGCCAGACTGGCAGTTCTTAAAGTGTAGACTGATGACTCTTGGAGTCTCTGAGACCCATTTAAGGGAATCACAAAGTGAAAACTGTTTTCATACTAAGATGTTTTTTCATTGTGTTGACATTTGCAGTGATGTTGGAAAAGCAAAAGTGGGTAACACTGCTGGTGTCTTACTATGAATCAAGGTGGTGACAACAAACTTTATTAGTAGTCATTCTATTCTTTACTAACATACACATGGAGGGAAAAGCCATTTTCACAGAAGAATGTCCTTGATGAAGTAGTAACATTTATATTAATTTAATTAAATCTTGACCTTGAGTACATATCTTTGTAACATTGTGTGTGAAGTAAGGGAAATACACTTTTATAAAGGGCTTCTACATACCAAAGAACAGTGGTTGTCTCCAGGCAAAGCGCTTGTGCAGTTGTTTGAAACACAATTTTACTTGATGGAATGACCAACAGACGAACTGTGGTTGTTTAGACTTGGATATTTGGCATGCATTTTCTTTTTTTTTTTTTTTTAAAGATTTTATTTATTTATTTGACAGACAGAGATCACAAGTAGGCAGAGAGGCAGGTAGAGAGAGAGAGAGAGAAAGAGGGAAGCAGGCTTCCTGCGGAGCAGAGAGCCCGATGCGGGGCTCGATCCCAGGACCCTGAGATCATGACCCGAGCCGAAGGCAGCAGCCCAAACCACTGAGCCACCCAGGCGCCCCTGGCATGCATTTTCTTAATGAATGAAGTGATTCTTTCACTTTAAGGAAAACAGTTGTCAGTATTAGTTGGCAATGGTAAATTCGAGCTTGCAAGGTAAAAAATAAAATTTTGGAAAACTTATGTTTACCTCTGTGAGCTTGTTTGACAGCTTCTCAGTACTTAAAGACTCTTCTGGTGAAATCAATGGTGATATTAATGAGTATGACTTTTTATATTGATAATGAAATGTGTCAACTTATGAAAGATCCGCGTCACCCAGTAAACCAATATTTTTAAAGTGAACATTGCATGATGTTACAAAATCATGCGGTCAGAGGATCCTTTCAAAATGCAAGATACAAAAAGAAATGAAATCTTGGCATTTGCGACCAGGTGGATGGAACTAGAGGGTATTACGCTGAGTGAAATAAGTCAGTCAGAGAAAGACAAGTATCATATGATCTCCCTGATATGAGGAAGTTGAGAAGCAAAGTGGGGGGTTTGGGAGTTAGGGAAGGAAAAAATGAAACAAGGTGGGTTTGGGAGGGAGACAAACCATAAGAGACTCTTAATTTCACAAAACAAACTGAGGGTTGTCGGGGAGGGAGGGGAGAGAGAGGGTGGTTGGGTTATGGACATTGGGGAAGGTATGTGTTATGGTAAGTGCTGTGAAATGTGTAAACCTGGCAATTCACAGACCTGTACCCCTGGGGCTAATAATATATGTTAACAAAAAATTAAAAACAAAAACAAAAAATGCAAGATAGAGCATTAAGTTTTAATGTAATTGTATAAAACCTTTATTGATAATAGTTTCAGACTATCATTTGTCGAGTTTTGATGTAGTATCAAAGAAAAATATCTACAGTTCTCTAAAAAACTTACTAAAATATTCCTCTCTTTTCTAACAACATACCTGAGGCAAGATTTTATTCGTATATATAGTTAAACCAAAAAAACATATCACAACAGATTGAATGCAGAAGTAGACATGAGAATTCAGTTGTTTTTTGTTAAGCCAACTATAAAAGAGATTTGCAAAAATAAAAATTCATGGTTTGGATAATGCAGTTATTTTTCACTAAAAATGTCACTTAAAATATATTTTTTAATTGTTTTTTTTAATGGAATAAGCAAATATTTTTTAAATTTTTTATTATTTTTTAAAAAGATTTATTTATTTATTTATTTATTTATTTGACAGACAGAGATCACAAGTAGGCAGAGAGGCAGGCAGAGAGAGAGAGAGGAGAAATCAGGCTGCCCACGGAGCAGAGAGCCCAATGCGGGGCTTGATCCCAGGACCCTGAGATCATGACCTGAGCCGAAGGCAGAGGCTTTAACCCACTGAGCCACCTAGGTGCCCCAGCAAATATTTTTTTTAAATTACTCAGTTTTAATTTTCAATATAGTAAATATTGATAGGTATAGCCATATAAACAAAAGACCTCTTGAGTTCTTGATAGTTTTTAGGAGTATGAAGAGATCTTGAGATCAAAAGTTAAAAAATGGCTAACCCCAGATATATAGCTATATAGATATATAGATTTTTTTTTTAAATTTCTTTAAGCAGCTTGTTTTAGTTCCCAACACCCCCATATCCCTGTCACTCCCTCCCCCAAAGTTGGAAGACAGGTATGCTCACCACTATACCACCAACGCCCTCCCCCAAAGTTGGAAGCAATATTTTTTTCCCTGGGGGCACCTGGGTGGCTCAGTGGATTAAAGCCTTTGCCTTTGGCTCAGGTCATGATCCCAGGATCCTGGGATCGAGCTGCACATCAGGCTCTCTGCTCATCAGGGAGCCTGCTTCCACCTCTCTCTCTGCCTGCCTCTCTGCCTACTTGTGATCTCTGTCTGTCAAATAAATAAATAAGATATTTAAAAATATATATATATTTCTTTCCCTGAAATTCCATGTATTTTATTTCTACCCCTGTTAAGGTATTTAAGGCATGTGTTATGTTTCCATCTAGGCTAGTACATTTTTTGAGAGTGCAGACTGTATCTACATCTCTGCATATTCATTTCCTCTTAACACATTGTTTTCCATAGGAGCTTCTGCACATGAACTGAGTAACTTTTATAAATTCCTTATCTTAAAAGTGTGATCTCTAAATGGTTTGGAAGATTGATTTAGAATTCTGAGTAACCAGAATTCTGGCTGTTTCTTACAACAAATACAAACAGATCTTTGCTTAACAAAAGGGATGCCCAGTTCTAGCTAATGGCCTGTTGGTTGGAAGAAGTAAATGACTGATTGAACAATTCATTCCACCAACATTAGCTGAACGTAAACTGTACTAGGCACTGTGTTGATAAGAACAATATTTTTATAGAACTTTATAGTAGACATTTAGATTAGTAATTCCCAAGTGCTGGCCCATGATGAAGTTTCTTCTTTTCATAATGAAATGAGAAAGACAACAATAATGAAAAATAATTTCCACACGAAACTAAATATATTCTATTCAGAAGATTGTTTTCCTCGTTCTTGGTGTTAACAGTCTTTCTTTTCTGATACTGTGGTGAGATTAGGGTTTGGAACTTTGTTTTTATTTTGTCCTTCTTCGACAAAATTCAAATTTGTCAGCTCTCTGTTGACCCCAGTGTTTAGCAGGGGATATTTTACTAGCCTGTGGAAAACAACTGATGTAGACATTCCTTTGGCATTTATTGGAAAGAGACGTTTGACCTTTAGGTTTGACACTTTAAATGCACTAGGACAATCAGCTCGTTTCTTCTGGAGCTGATGAACAACTTTGTGAGTTCTCTGGATTCCCTGTTTATACTATCTTTCTTTGGCAGTTTATTGTTTAACTGCAAGGAAAAAAGTAAAAGGAAATAAAAATAAACTCAAACCAAAAAACCAGCAAACTAATTTTAGCTAACTTTTTGGAGGGCAGTTTGGGAGGGAAAAAGATGAGAAATATTTTTTTTTTTTTTAACCAAAATAGAGCATTTGAATTATCTTTGGATCTCAAGTCAGATTGCATTTTCTACTTCCTACCTCTTTATAGGAACTGCTAATTCCTGTGAAAGAACCACCCAGTTTTAATTCAAATTATCATCTTTAAGCACCATTAGCAGTTGAGATGGCAGAGAAGTCAAGGTGGGAAATGGTGACCCATGGAATCTGTCATGGATGTGGTCATTCTCTCACTCAGTACATCATGGCTTTTGGGTGCCAGGTACTGGGATACAAAGAGGAGAAAGAGACCATCCCTCTGCTTAGGAACTGTATAATCTAGAAGAGGAAAACAGAGACATAAGCAATCAGTGCCCTGAAAATTGTTGTAAGGGATGTGATCACAAGCTTGGTCCCTCAGTGGGGACCAGAATGGGAGAGGTTAGGAGTGGCAACAAGGAGAGTTAAGTATATGGAATGAAGAGAGATGTGGAGGTTTTTCTATGGTCAAAATCATTTGAGAGGCACCAGTTGAGACAAGTGAAGCAAGTATTTACTAGAAAGCCTCTTGGATTCTTTTTATTGGGTAACATTTCCACAACTAGTTGACTACAGACTTGTTTGAAAGTGTATCTCCTGTTTCCCAGAACAGGGGTTGGGAAACCCTGAAATGTGCATTGGAGAATCATCGAAAAGTTTTAATCAGAAAATTAGACAATTATGTATTCTAATTCTTTTTTAAAAAAAATATTTTATTTATTTATTTGACACAGAGAGAGTAGGGAGAGTGGGAGAGGGAGCAGTAGGCTCCCCACAGAGCAGGGAGCCCGATTTGGGACTCCATCCCAGGATCCTGGATCATGACCCGAGCCGAAGGCAGATGCCTAACCTACTGACCACCGAGGTATAATTCTGTTCTTAATACATAGTGTGTTACTGCTCATTAGGTCTTGTTTAGCCAGAGTTTTAAAACACCAAATTATTTCCAAAATGATGTATTGGATATTCTGGGAAATTAGAAAGATGCATAGGACATGTGTCTGGCATTAAAAACATAACATGTTGATTATTTATAAATGTTATTCTGCCATGTGGAATACCAAAGACAATACAAAAGTGAGGAAGTTGGGGACAAACTCAGAGAATTAGAGGTTTTCTGAGTGGTCCTCACTCAGTGCTAATTTCCACAGGGTGTTTAATGCTAATTCTTTCCTCAAAGATAACAGCCCTCAGATGCATGTGCTTCTCTTGCCTCTTTTTGGACTAGATTGTTTCTGGCTGGGGACCTTACCCTGTGGCTCAGGGAGTGTCAGAAGAAGAAAACTGCCAAACTAAAACTTCAGGTTTTTTTGTAGGGGGGTTGGCATGATGGGTGTATGTAGCTATCGGCTTTTTTGGCCTCAAAAGTACTATACTATCAACATACTGAAGCTTTGGTATAGTCAAGGGAAGTCAATTCTAGGCATGTTTTGGAGATGTCCTAAAGGTGTGTCCAAGAAGTTGAGAGAAAAATTTTGAAAGTGAAAGAAAAAAGGGGAAGTTGCGTCTGGTGGAACAGAGAGAGCGAATGCAGAAGTCGGAGAGTGTCTCAGACTGTTCTTTCCTAATGCCTTACTTGTTTCACTCAGTGTTCAGAGAGACAATCTTCAGATATTCTTCTGGAATTGACCGAATCCTTATGAAATGTTTATTGTCAGTCACAGTATCTAGTAGGGACCCATAGAGTCAGAGGATTTAGAGTGAGCTGGTCCAGCCTCAGCTTTTCCTTTCCAGTTGTGTCATGGTCAAGAGCACTGGTCCTGGAGCTCCGTGGCTTGTGTTCAAACCTGCTAAAACATTTAGTCCAGTTAAGTAAGGGCCCTGGGCCTCAGTGGCTCTAGGATTTTAGTCAAGTTACTTGACCTTCCTATGCCTCAGTCTCTGCATCTAAAAATGGAAAATGATGTATGCCTCACATAAGACCGCAGGGCTTAAAAGAGCTAATAAACTGAAGTGCTTAGAATAGTGCCTGCCACATGCTAAGGGTTTCATCAGCGATTATCCTTAGGAAATCTTTATCTTACCATTTTCGTTAGGATGATAATTTACTGTGGAAATGCATCAAAGAGTAGCAAGCTTTGTGGCTTCAAAAAGAGTCTTTGGAGACTCTAAATAGGATTGGGTGTAAACCGACTGTTAGAAATATCTAATTCATATAATTTTAAAATATAGCAAATATTTGTACATGTCAATAGCTAATAATAGCTAACATTTGCTGAGTGTATACTATGTGCAAGGAATTGTTCCAAGTGCTTTTTACCAATTCGTTTATTTTGAAGTTGAGGGATCTGAGGCACTGAGGGGGTAAGCAGTTTGTCCAAGGTAATACAACTAGTTAGGGGAGGGCCAGCATTCCCACCCAGGACTCACGCACATCCAGAGCTCACACACATCCACTGCTCACACATATCCACTGCGATGGCCCGTCTTTCGTCCAAATGTGTTCTGTATTTTAGATCACTTTGTCAAAATGTTTAATTTCATTTACTGCAAACGTATATGGAAAACATTAAAAATTAATTGTGTTAAATCATTTCAGCATAAAGATGTTTCTTTTTCTGTTCTAGAGAGGGTTGCTCTTGGCATCACATGTTAGAACCATATTAATAACTATGATTCTTTTGTTCCATTGATGTATAAGATTATGAGTTGGATTTCATCAAGGTGTCCAGATGCATGTGTCCATTTTTTAGAATGGTTTTTCACTTTACATTTTAATGATGACATATTTTCAGAATAGTGTGTAAGTAATGTCACTTTACAGGCATTTTGCAAAATTAGCTGTTGTTTTCTGCTATCATGAGGATTAAGGCATTAAAAAAAAATATGGTACCCTACCCTGTGAAATGTGTGCTTTGTAGGGTTTTAAATTGGAGAACATTGTAATGAATCATGATTTTTGCATTCTTCAGTGTAAAAAGACTAGACTGCTCTAAAAGTTACCAATCATTTTAGTTGCTGCACTTTCTTGGCGCCAACTAAGGTAACACATTATGGGTTCTCTTTTAAAGAAAATTGGGCAAAACTGATTCACCACTAGATGGAGCCCTGGCTATTTGGGTAGCAATAAAAGCAAGAGCCGGGACGTTAAATCACGCAGTCACATCACGCTGGAGGGCTGAGGGCCCCTGGTATTCGAGGCCCTCAGCTTTTAATTGTAGAATACATCTTTGTTCTTTGCCTGACCTGCAGCGTGACATCACTCCCTTTCTTCCTGTGCGCTGGCTTTGACACAAGCCAGATGGCCGAGGCCATCGGTAGGCGCGCAGGCTGCCTGGTACAGCAGTTGATGAAACAGAATAGGAAGACGTTTTATGGTCAGCTGTGGAGCACAATGAGGCTGCAGCTTTGCTAAGTAATTACATTTATCGTGCACACTTTATTCCTCTCAGAGAAGGTCACAAGGAAAAAAAAATACATTTTTATTTATAGTGTTGTGAGGTATAGACCTTTGATCTTTTATTAGTCAGTAGTCTGCTCCAAAGGAATGCTCTTTTCCCTGCTCTGCAGTCACTCGTGAAAATGACATGTTTATTTATGTTTAATGGTTCTTTTCAGCTGTGCATTGTGATACTTACCTTCCCTCTTCCTCCCTTTTGTCTCCAGTTAGTAACACAAAAATGTTTTAATTTTGTAGTGAGTTTAGTTTGGAGAAGTCAGAGTTCAGGTATGTTAATACAAGCAGATTTCTGTCAGATACACTCCAGAATGATTTGGTAAAATATATTACTGTTTATTATGTGTTGTTCTTCAAGGATGTCAGAAGAGACCAGGAACAGACTTTTATTCTGGGGGGATGAGGGCCAGGAAATGGATAAGACATTCATTTTACATCCATTTTTGGACATGCAGTAGTTACAGTCACTTATAATGCCAATTTAAAATAAGTTATTAAGAGTTAGTACTAGTCTAGTTTTTTCCATCTTCATTTGAAGTTAATCTTTAGCAATTGAAAGGTTGTACAAAACTTTAAGAAAATCCTGACTGAGCTTTTCTCTGAAGTTTAACACTCATACAATTTTGAGATTTTTCCACATAGATTCATTTCCAAAACCTTTACAAATCTTTTTACCCTTTTTAAGGTTAGGTTGTAAATATTATTCACAGAATTGACCTTGAAATTATAAATGATAAAATCAAATGAAAATTCATATTTGCTATGCTTTGCTCAAACTTAACACTTTCTAAAGTGAAGTCTCCTAGTTGTCTGTAGGTTATTTGGTTCTCTATTTAAAAAAGAAAGAAAAGAAAAAGAAACTATAACAAAGGCATCTCTTAATCTTTCAGTATTTTACAATCTTCTCCAGGGAGGAAGATTTACAAATAATTGCTGGAAGGAGGCAGCATGGTGTAAGGAAAGAACAGAGCTTTGCAGTGAGATATAACAGGGTTTTCTAATCCTTTTTCCACTGGTTATTTGCTCTGTGCCCTTGGACCTTTGAGCCTCGATTTCCTCACATATTATTGGGGGATAAAACGTACCTCCTAGGTTTATTGTAAGAATTAAATGATACAATGTGTATATTGGGCCCCAGACAGTTCCTGTCACATGGTACAAGCTCACTCCATAAATGCTAATTCTTTTCAAATGTTTCAAACTTCGTCTCTTTTCTGACCTCTTGCAAAATGTGTTCACAGATTACACTTTTATATTGTGTGTATTTTATTCATAAGATATAAATAAGTCTGGGTTGAAAGTAAGCTCACCATCTGAAAAATAGGCATTTGAAATTTATTACCACTGTGTGTATGGGTTCAGTTCCAGATAAAACCATAACCATCAATTGTGCAATGAATGTGTTTAACATTTGTGATGTTTTAATTGGTTTTTGTTTTCTTTTTTCTCCTACTCAGCTCTTGCCCCTGTTCTTTGCCTCTCGTTCTGTTGGTGAAGATATCACAGTGATGTCTGCATTCAACCTGCTGCATTTGGTGACAAAGAGCCAGCCAGTAGCCCTGCGAGCCTGTGGGCTTCCCTCAGGTTGCTGCTTCTTGTCCTGTACCTAGTGAGGGCACTAGTCTGGGTGGGTGTTTCTGCTGCAGGAAATGATACACCAGAATGCTTTGCTAAATTCCGTTTTCTTTCACTTGGGCCCTAATTTGAAGACGGAAATTGGTTATAAATCACCACTCTACTTTGAGTAACATTCATTTCCATGATCCTTATAACCCTTGGAAACATTGTCCAGTTTCTTTGCTCAGTCTATAATTGTCACTAATATTTCATGATATCTTCTTGTTCTTTAATGCACACTACACATCTGAAAATCATAACATTCATAAGAGGCTGGCAGTCTTCATAAGAAACTGCCCCAAATCACACAAACAGGATATTCGTCTTGTTCAAGGAGAATGAAAATTCTTTTCATTCCACATGTGGCCATTACTTTGGGAAAGGAAAAATGAAAATGAACAACTTTAGTATAATAAAGTTACTTATTTGTTTTAGTTAAAAAGAAATGATGTTCTCCTTAACAATGATGAAATAACAACAAAATCAGCTTGTGTCAACTGGTTCTTAATTTAGAACCACTATAGTTTTCTAAGCATGTACACAAGTGGAGCATGAAAGTCCAAAATTTCAGTGTGCCTATAGCATAAATTTAATATTTTAATTTTATTATGAAAATCACAATGACCAGATATTTTTGGTGAAAAAATTTTCAATATTATTTATATTTTCTATTAATGTACATATCTCTATTACTGTCTTGTATAGAGAATTTAATTCCAACTCATTAAACACTCATTGAATATTAACCGTGTGTGCCAGGCATTGTGGGAAGCAGTGAGGATACAGTGATAAACAAGATCAAGCCGATGTCTTTCACTAGCTCAAGGTGGAAATGACATTGTGTGAGGAGGACCTTTGAACCTTATGGTGATAGCACTAAATAAAAGATATTTGTGCCTGGGATGTTAGGGGAACTCAGAGAAAGAACTCACAGAAGCTCTTGGGTTAGGGGCAAAATTTTTGTAAAGGAGGGAAGGTCTCTGAGGTTTAGAGGAGGACTTCACAGAGGATGTAGTTTTTAAGCGGAATCTCAGTCTATGAACATCAGTTAGCCAAAAAATGGAAAGGACAATTCTAGGATATGGAGTAGCATGGGTAAGATGTAAAGGTCTGAAAGAGCAAAGTATGTTCTGTGAGATGCAGGTTATTTCATACGGATAGCTTGGGTGGATGACGGCACGTGCAACAGGTGAGGAAGGAAGGTAGCCAAGTCATGAAACGCCTCATACGATGCTTTAAGAAATTTAAGTCTTGGGGAAGGGATGAAGGGGAAATAACATGACTTGATTTGCATTTTATAGGGATTCTTGATTTAGTATGGTGGAAGGTCAATGTTGGTTCCAGATGTTTCTATGGGATGACTAGGATGGCAACTTGATTTGAAGGGTAGCTAAGGCCTTTTTCTTGAAGCTGTATTTGGGTAGTAAATGTCTGTTTGTTTAAAAATAGATTTTATGGCTATTTATGATGACTTGAGAAGCTCATGAAGCTTAATTCATGACTCTTGCAGTTCTTTTGCCTCCCTGAGCTAGCCATGCCCTTGCAGTGCCCCAGCAGAGAACACCGAAGGAATTTGAGGTGGGAGGGACTCATGAAATGCTGAGTCTAAGCAGTGGCCATAACAGTTGGTTTGGAAAGAAGGGAGATGGGGGCACCTGGGTTGCTCAGTGAGTTAAGCACCCAACTCTCGATTTTAGATCAGGGCATGATCTCAGGGTCTTGAGAATGAGCCCCTTGTTGGGCTCCATGCTGGGTGTGGAGTCCACTTGGGATTCTCTCTTTCCCTCTCCCTGTGCCTCTCCCCTGCTCTCTCTCTCTCTCTCTCAAAAAATAAAAAACAAAAACAAAACAAAACAAAAAACCCAAACCAAACCAAACAAAAAGAGGGGAGATGATTTGAGAGATTTTTAGGTTGTAGAACTGATAAGGTTTACCTGCTGAATTGTATATGAGCTTGAGGGAGAACATCAATCAATGTAGTCCCTGTGTCATGTGGAACTTTTTCCTAAGTATATACTATATATGACAGTGGGAGTATGAAAGTTATTTAGTTTATACATAATTACCATGTTTTCCACTGAAAAAATCCCCAAAGTGTAAGAACACCAGTAGTGTTCTGTAACATGAGTGTTCTATACACAGAGGAGCCTAAATATTTGTGGTGACAACTTATTAATAAATAAACTAATTAATGGTATATTCCTCGAGATATTAGAATCATGAAATTGAAGGATTTCATAATGAAATTGTTTAATTGAGCTATAAGTATCTTTAAATTTTGATATCAAAATGATTCAAAGATACATTCAACAAACCTGATAATTCCTAAGCAATAACCATTACCACATGGTGCTTAAGCACACAAATTCTGGGATTTGACAGAATTTGAAGTCTGGTTTTGCTACTTAACTAGCTGTGTACCTTGGCTTCCTTGTTTGTAAGATGGGAGTTCATAATAGCACTCACCTGAAAGTTAGCTGTGGGGGTGAAATAGATTAGGATGTGAAAAGTGCATAGAACCATGGCAAGGATTTAGCAAGTCACCATATGTAACTATCACTGAGTTCACTATAGATTTCTTTCTTTTCTTTCTTTCTTTCTTTCTTTCTTTCTTTCTTTCTTTCTTTCTTTCTTTCTTTTCTTCTATCTATCATCTTTGTATTTTGTAGTACAATAGACTTTTGAGAACATATAAATATGTCCTTTCATTTAACTATTTTCACTTTAATAAGAACCATAAATGCACTTTCTGATTGAGAAATAATCCTCTCAATCTGTTGTTTTTATCTCTTTCTTTTACTTATACATCTTGCCTAACCAGAATTCAAGTCCTATAAATATATATGTTTCTTTTATTCTTACTATCCAGTACTGATGGAAGCCAAAGTATCTTTCTGGCTTGCAGATCCATTTTAGTTTGATAGATGAATTGGCTAGAATAGTATTCCATAATGCCTTAGTCATTCAAGCACCACTTTTTAAAGCATTTTAAAAGTCAGTCTTTCTAGCATTTATGTACTTGATGATTTAAATATTAGTAAAATCGGTACCATCCATTTCTCTAACAGAATTGTATTCTTAGAAATACAGGAATGTTGAAGAAATTAAGTTCAACAGGAATGAAGCAAACTATATTTTGAAAAATAAAAGTGAATTAAAGTGGGAATGTTAGTTCCTATTACTTTGTATAAGTAGGGAGGGAAGAGGTCAAAATTGAAGATATAGGAAATTAAGGTGAAAGTCTGGAGTCTTGCTTTAATTTATTGTTCCCTGGTCAAAACCCATTACAACAAAAATCTCTTTAAATCAAAAAGATTTCTGCTCCCTTAGCCAATACCCTGCTAATTTCCGATATTACTCAATATGAAATAATTCCACAACCAAAAAATAATTGGGACAGACTCTTAAAATTGATTATAACTGGATTAATCTGAATGGAGGCCATATCCTAAAAGGGTGACCTATCATTTTTCAGCTTTGACTTCCTTTGCTTCTTATTTTTTAATAAAGCATAAGTTTAATTTAGAGCTTATTAAGTGTATCTGAGTTATGGTTCACTCATGTTTGTAATTAAACGTAATTTCTTTCTCAGATTTTTTTCTTAATTTCCTATAACAGTTTCATTTTGCATAAAAGAGCACTGGGATAGGAGTCAGAGAACTCCTAACCACAGCCCTATCACTACCTTGTATACCATGAACATGTAAACCTCTTCTGATCTCAGTATCTTTATCTTTAAAACAAAGAATTCAAATTAAATCATCTATTCAGTTCTGTGATTTTATTAACTGTTGTTTTTACTTTTGGCCCTGGCTTAATCAAATCTAGAGGCTCAGTGCTAATTAATGGCTGGGAATTTATTTTTAAAAAATCTCCTAGGTTATGGTGGGAGGACAGAAATCTTTTCCACATTTGAACATTAGAATTACTTACCACTATATCAAGACTGAAGCATTATCTGAGGAGGGATTAGGAAGCACAATTTTCTACATAGTTTCAGTGCCTGATAAAAATTAAGTCTAATTGTAGCTTAGGCTAGATAGCCTGGTAGCTTTCAGCCAAGTGAGAGTGTTTGTCTAAATAGTACTAATTGCAGTGATAAATTATACTTTTCTCTAACATTGTACATGTAACACGTGGTTGTTACTTTACTTCATTGGCGTTTTTAACAGGCACATGGCTGTGATGTAGTTTGTAAAGATATCATAATATCCTAATGTAGAAATGAGAAGTTTTAAAGAGAGATATTTTGCAAATGGTGTTTGCAAGTCATAGAATATCATCTGTATAACTAGAACTCTCCAGAGCTTAGCACAATGCCTGGTACTTGATAAATATTTGTTAAATGAATGAATAAACCTTTGGAAAGTTTACAAGTAGGTGAAGTGATAGCTGTAACAGATAGTACACATTTATTTGAGATTCTTTTACATGGGAAGATTAAAAACAAAGTTCGTAGTTTTGCTGCCTTTTGAATATATTATGAAAAACGATTTCTCTTTTCTCACTTTGTTGCATTTAATACGATATAGTTGATATGGTAGGTATAAAACACATTGTAGCTAAACAAAGAGCAAAAAAGTGGTAACATGGATTCATTGTGTATTATCCAGACTTGCTTTTACTTTTCTCACAGTCTGAATTTTAGTGGTAGATAAACTGTTTGAGGAAGGGAATAGGAACATATTATGCTTATTTTGAGAATTAAGAATTCCAGCTCTTTTGATCACTTTTCTCTGGAGCAAGTTAATGTCATTTGCTATGCTTTAAATTTTCCATTTGTAAAGAGGAGCTACAGCAGACATGCACCAAAGCAACATGCATAAGTAAGAATAACTACTATCCAAGTTGAAGCTGGGAACAGTTCATTTATGGCATCTGATGGTATGTTTTTATACTTAAAAAAAAAAAAAGGATTGAGGTCATCAGTGTGCTTGCTGTTCATCTACTACATAGATTGGCTTTCTATGCCAGTTTTATTTTTTAACCTTTCAGGGTTATGAAAAGATGAATCATCTCCATGATTCTTTGATAAATGTTATGATTCTCCTCCCCCAGAAAGTACATTTGTGAACATACACACAATTTTTCATATAATTTCATTTTTTTCTGTTAAATTATATTCTGAAACCCTTAAGGGAGGGCTCTTTGACCACAGGTTCAGAACATGTGTTCTAAACAATACACATTATACTAACATTAAAAACTCATTAGAATATAGTATATCTGATTTCTTTATTGATACCACCAATAGAATTCTCTCCTGCATGTTTAGATTAATGCCCGCCATTGTTCAGTTACACCATTGTCTTACATGCTCATCTTACCTAACTTCTTTGAATATATTAAAAATACTTTGGGGAGATTTTTTTAAAAAGAAACAGATAATATTTAAAAAATAGACCTACAAATTTCAACTCACATAATTCACAAAATGATCTACGACTAATTGAATTGTACCGACTTTTTCCGGTAGATGGCACTAGATTTACATTCTTTTGCAGCATGCAAGTGTACTGCTATCACAAGCACATAGGTGCATGGTGAAAACGTAAACAAAAGTACGTAAAGAATATCCAGTTAAGAACATATGGATTTACCAGCCACAAGTTTTTCTGCTTATATTTTGTTCAAACAATATTTGTAGAGTGCAAAACCTTTTTCCATTTTCAATAGGATTCCAAGTCCCTTAGGCTTGGACATCTCATCGAAATTGTCTTTCATGTATAGACTTTCTATAAACTAAAACAAGTTTTCATAAATTAACTTATCTTAAATCCAAATAGCTGATTTAACAGTAATTTATAGCATTATATGCAACTAAATTTTCTTCAGCAGACCACCCAAGAATGAAAGAAAATTTCACATTTTGTTTTGCTATGTTTTGACTTTTTATAGAATCTTGAAAATGTTATTGGTTTAACATGTTGATTGTTAAGCATGAATTAAAATATTTTTGGAAACTAAGAAAAATTATATTTAAAATGTTGATTAATGAGTACTCTGATGCAGCTATATTTTTTCTAAAACTAATTGTTTTAGTAGCTCTATGATATAATAAAGTTTTAATGTTAATGTTGAAAATTTGCTGTATGACATCTAATTACAATATGAATTTTAAAAACTATTTGTGCACAAAGCTAAATTACTGTAGCACAATACATCTGTATGGATAAGATGTTGGGCATATGGTTTGTTAAATGTGGATTTTGTTAATTTTTTATTAAATATGGAATAAATTCTTCATATATACATTAATGGTTATAAAATATGTAGCAATATCTAATAGCAAGGGAGATAAAAATGGGCATGAACAAAAGATAAAAAAAATTTTAGTTTGAGAAACTCACTGGTTGACTAATTAACAGTGACTGTAAAGAATATAAACCGTGTTGATGAGTTCTGAAAACAAATGATAATTCTGCAGGGTTAGATTATCTAGACAATATGGACTCTTGGGAATCTTATATATAAGATTATACATATCTTATATATAATGATCTTATTAGATAAGATTAGATAATGATCTAATGATATTAGATTAGATTAGATAATGATCTTATTAGATAAGATCTTATTAGATGTTTATCTAACTAAACATGCTCACAAGAATGTTACCTGTCAGATTGTATAGAAGGGTTTATGCAAACAAGCCGGAACTACGTTTCGCTCTCAACAACAAACATGTTTAGTGAAGAAATGAGGCCTTTTTGGCAGTTCACAAAGACTCACTAATATTGAGGCTAGATACTCGATGAACTGTCATTGTCAGTCTTTTCCAATTTGTAGATTCATCTGAAATATTTTGTTTAGAGGTTAAATTTCTCATTACTGCTTTTGCTAGATACATTTTAATTTAAAATACTTTTTAAAAGTTTTTATTGAGATGCAGTGGCAAATTATTTCTAATTTCTGTGCATTTGCATTTAAAATCAACCATTTATTTAAAAATTTAAAATTTCCATTCATTTATTTCAATTCCCTATTTTTTTTCTTTTTTTACATTTAGTATACTTGTATTTGTATTAGCCACTTAAAAATGTATGTTATAAAAAATATACCAAGGAAGGACAAAGATGTTATTTAGGTGATTTGTAAGAGCTATACATTTAGAGAATGTAAATTTATCCAACTACTATGATAACCATTTCCTTCAACACTAGATATATTTATTATATCCAGCCATATAATTGCAAGCAAAGAATGGAGGGCTAATTTAAATCATTAGATTATTTTAATTTTAAGTAAGCAAAGAAAATCCAAAATTCTATAGCTATAGTTTTTAAGATTTTGTTTTGTTGTAGAAGTGCATTTTGGCTCACAGAATGAGACAGCTGTTCATACTATATTCCATTTTGATTAATATTTTAATAGTTCTTGTTCAAATTTTAGATAACATTGTAAGTTTCAGATCTTGCTGTCCTATTACTGGTATTGATGAAGAAACAGATTGGAAGCTTAGTCTGTATTTATTAGCTTGTTTCTACTACCAACTTGCTTTCTGGCCCCATTAATCTGCTTTATGCCTTTTATTCCTGCTTTTCATCTGTAAACCGGGAATGACTTAACAATCTTTTCAAATCTTTCACGATTAGATATGACCTTCAGGTATTAACATTATCTTACATTTCCCATGTATTATGTGCCACTTTAATCTCTGGCTCTACAGGAAAATAAGCTGGAAAAATTAAAAAAGGAGGGGTGGGACATTAAATATGTCCAGGAAAGGTGATGGGTTTGATTGGCCAAAATCTATTTCTAATGTAGGAAAATCCTTGGTTCCTTCAGAGGAAGCTCCGGAAAGGCAGAAATTTTTTTGCCTCTTTAGTTCACTACTATAACTCTGCAACTAGAATTGTATCTTGTCATTTAATAGGTGTTTGATAAATATTTGTGGAATGAATGAAGTAGCATCCTCTTATGTATCAAAATAATGTCACATTGTAAATAATCTGACCTCTGTTTTTGAGAAATGTATATCCTGGTAAGAAAGATGGCCACTTTGGGTCCAGGTTTTGTTATCTATAGGGTGAAGGAAGTTATATACTTAATGGTTTTATGATTCTACATAAACACTTCCTCCTTTGCTTTCCCTCCTATGGAGGGAGTAAGAGAAGTGAGAAGCACTCTGCTTCTTTCTGAACAGAATGGCTGACTGGCTTCTTGGAATAGGATCTGAAGCAATGACAGATATTGAAGGAATGTGTAGATGTAATTAGCAGGAAGTCGTAGGGGTGGGGATGGCGACATGGGGGTGGGAATGGACTGTGAGCACATGGGTTAGTAAAAGATGGGCATGTTAAAGCACAACAAAGCAGGAGTTCAAGAAAGAAATGTAATGAATGAATAAATTAAAGTAGGAACACTGCAGACAAGAGAGCCTGGCTCTCATTAACCAGGTGTGTGACCACGTCAAGTAACTTTGTTAGGGCCTGGTTTCCTCATGAGAGGTTTGGACTAGAAGGTCCTCACTTCCCAAGTTATAACTTGAGGTACACTAATGAATACCCTGTAAAAGTGATCCTGTTGTCACACTGAGAAACTGCATGCTATCATATTTTATAACTTCTGTTTTTACAGTTTATCATCTTGATAATGAGGATGCAGTTTAACCAACCATGTGAGAAAATATTATGTCATTGACAACTCTTTTTTACTTTTGTAGTAGCGTGTAAAGTAATGGTGTGCTGAAATACCACATGTTTAATAATGCACATCAGTATTAAGAAAAATCTCTGAGAAGATCTTCATTAAAAAGCCCATGTAACCTTGATTTTTCCAATATAGTTTGACTGTGGAAATTTATTCTCACCAACCCTCTACCCACCCACCCACCCCAACCTCCTTGTAAGAACAACCTATTAACTTTTTTTTTTTTTTTTTTTGGAGCCAGTGTGTTACAGATTACATTTTGGAAAGTGCTGGATTAGGTAATCTCTTGGTCTTAAATCCAAATATTTAATGGATTATTAGCCTGTAACAGAAGATTTGAATGTGGAACTCAAGAGAGGATTCAGAATGGTAATAAAAGAAAAAAATTAATCTATCATCAATTATTCTTTTCTTAATTGCACTGATTTAAAATATTAATGTTGCAATTTTTTAAAAGATTTTATTTTATTTTATTTATTTATTTTTTAAAAGATTTTATTTATTTATTTGACAGACAGAGATCACAAGCAGGCAGAGAGGCAGGCAGAAAGAGAGGAGGAAGCAGGCTCCCTGCTAAGCAGAAAGCCTGATGCAGTGCTCGATCCCAGGACTCTGGGACCATGACCCGAGCCGAAGTCAGAGGCTTTAACCCACTGAGCCATCCAGGTGCCCCAAGATTTTATTTTTTAAGTAATCTCTACACCCAATGTGGGGCTTGAACTTACAACTCCAAGATCAAGAGACACATGCTCCACTGACTGAGCTTGCCAGGCACCCCTGTTGTTGCAGTTTTTAAATTAAATTCCAAGAAACATAGCCAAAGTCATCATTTAGAAAACATCTTTTTGGAAGAAAATTTAAATACAAATAATTAAAATGGGGGGTTGAATAAATATTTAAATGCAGCATATACTTACTTAGTACGTACTCTTGCCCAGGCACATTGCTAGGTGCTGGGACTGCAAAGGTAACCAAGATATGTATGTACTCTGTCTTTCAAGGAGGTACTGAATAATTCAGGAGAAATCTTATGCCTTTTCTTTAGTTGTCTCGGTGATAAAGAAAAATATAAAAATTTTTTACTTTTTTTCACTCTAGACTCGTTCAGATTTTTCTGGAACATACAGACTCAAATTTAGCTATTCATTGAGTGACAATTGCAGACTTGTTTTCTGCTCATTAATTTAGAATTAATTTAAATTTTACATTTGATTTGGGAGATAATATAATTTTGGAAATTTACAAAGCTAAGCTCTCAGACAGTCTAAATTTTATTTTCTTTCTAATGAAGTATTCTTAATGTTACATTTAAATAGAATTCTGCATCCCTAAGTGGTAGATCCTGTCCTTCCTTTTTGTGGATAGTTACCCCTCATCTTCCCTTCAGTCTGCTCTCAAAGGGGCAAGGCAGGATGGGAGAGCAAGCTATTTTTTTGCAAGTCTTTTTGATTGCATGTGAAATGTAGAATGGAAATGAGCCTGTCTGTTTTTAATTTTTTTTTTTCTTTCCCTGTATGGGCCATGATGTTATAGTGAAGACCCATACTAGAAAAAAAAATTAAAAACAGGGAACTCCAACTTTGTCAGACATTTCACATGCAATCAGATAGACTTGAAGTTAAGTGACTTTCTCTTCCACCATTGTCATTTGATGATGGCGGTGCCTTTAAAAATTCTCTTTTTACTCATATGCTTTGCAAGCAAGAAAATGCTTTTTGCATCAAGAGATGTTTTAAATATTTCCCAAAACTTAGGCTTTGTGGTCCACATTAATGTAAAAATCATTGCTCTTGGTATTTGCATTACATTCTGAAGAGTTGATAAAGTACTCTAGTTCTTTTAGATACTTAAAGAACGTTGATAAAATTATTGCTACATATGACTTCAACAATTAAAAATTTACTTGTGACACACAAGTAATAGATAGAAATATAAAATGTGGTTTCTGTCTTACACAGTCATTCAGGTGACTGTTTCACCAGGATACACATAGTGGCAAGCATCTCCATGTCTCCTATCAAGAAACTCATGCCTCCCTAATTATGGGAACTTACTATTAAAAGCTAGAATTTTAAACCATATTAATAGGCTTTGGATGTTGTGGGAAATAAATGTACTCCCATTGACTTCCAGTGAGAAAAAGCTTGCACACATTCCCCTTAATATTAAAACTGTCTTATTTATTTAAAAAAATATATTTTATTTATTTATTTGACAGAGAGAGATCACAAGTAGGCAGAGAGGCAGGTGGGGGTGGTGTGGGGGGAGCAGGCCAGGCGGTGGGGGGGGGGGGGAGCAGGCTCCCTGCTGAGCAGAGAACCTGATGTGGGGCTAGATCCCAGGACCCTGGGAGAGGTCCTAAGCCAAAGGCAGAGGCTCAATCCACTGAGCCACCCAGGCACCCCAAAACTGCCTTATTTCTCAGCTACACAATTTCTCCTCTTCCAAATCTAAATCCACACTTTATCCTGTCTGTTTTTACTTTGGTAAGTTAGCTGATACCTCTTGTGTGAAAGACGCTTTGGATTCCATTCATCAGACCTGGATACTTAACACCTTGACATTGAACACATTTGATCACACTACATCTCAGCTTGTCTAGATGGAGTTCTCTGCCCTATTTGAATCTTCCCTAGCCCTCTGAACCTATAGATGCTGTTTCTACAATATATGAGTTTCCCATATCTCAGTTACAATTGGACCTTGTCAATCTAGATGGGCAAAGTTTGAGAATATTAATGTCTTCTTTGTTAACGTTCTATACACAAAATTTTGTGTATACTTTTACCATGTGACTGCACATTATATTGATGGCTCTTCTTATATCTTTCCTGCTAGAATGTGTGCTCTCCTAAGATCAGAACCTTGACTTATTTGTTTTTAACTTTCCAGAGCTAATCATAGTTCTTGATTCACTGTAGATGTTTAATAAGTAGTTGTAGAATGTATGAATTAATATGAGGCTCAACAGTTTGTATTGTCAAAGAATTTATAATCTGGGAAAATAAAGTGGAAACAACTGAAGACATTTGAGAGTAGTTGAAAAATGCTATTTTAGGGGCGCCTGTGTGGCTCAGTGGTTGGGCTGCTGCCTTCGGCTCGGGTCATGATCTCAGGGTCCTGGGATGGAGCCCCGCATCGGGCTCTCTGCTCCGCAGGAAGCCTGCTTCCCTCTCTCTCTCTCTCTCTCTCTCTGCCTGCCTCTCTGCCTACTTGTGATCTCTGTCTGTCAAATAAATAAATAAAATCTTTAAAAAAAAAAAGCTATTTTAGCCCATTAACTAGTACCTGGTAGAGTAAATGCACTAGTACTAAAGGTATACAGAAGAAAGGCGTTATCAGAGTAGGGATGAATTTATCCGAATAAATATGAATTTATTTGGAATTTATCTGAATAAATAAGTATGTAGACCTGGAAGGAAAATTTCCTTAAAAGTATTCTCTCATTTATCTATTCAGACCTTCAGTATGGAAACCAGAGACCAATTTTATCATTCAACTAGGCTCCACTAAAACATATGGTCTTGTTTAATTCAAAACATTTAAAATGGTATGTTGCTTTGGCATGCTTCTAATGTCCATTGATGTTAATTAGAACTCTGTGCATGCATCAACAGAATATAACTGAAACCGATCTGTAGAACTGTCTAATGTGAATAGAAAAACAATGAGAAGGCATGAAATGTGATAATTACTATGACAAGGATATGATTTTTCTCACATATAGAAAAAAAAATCTTTTGGAAGATTTTTGCATTCTGACTCTTAAGACCTGAAGTTTTATTTTCTTTGTGTTATATTTAAGACTTGGAGGATGAATGAAATGAAACTGAACCTAAATGTAACAATTAGGAATGTTTTTAAATATGGAAACCAGGTTAGGTACAAATTTTAAGCTTTCTTTAATTATGAATATTCCCTGACATCACCTGCACAAGCATTCGGCAGGGAGGAGGGACTGGATTGTTCCAGAAGGGTAAAAGCATCCTTTGGCTAAAGGATTTTGCTCTCTGGGTCTATCAAAAATTTATCACTGAAAAACATCTATTGAGTGTCCTCTCACACATGACTCCAGGTTGGGAATGATAATCTGTAGTCTGAAAGGGATGACATTAATTACACAGAGCAAGTTAGCAGAGACTGCACTCTAGTTCTGGGTTCAAAGTTCAGCCAGTCAGATGCTCTTGGAGAAATATTTCGAGGATAACTCTTTGCTAAAAGGATATTCACTAACATTTCTCTTGGGATTAAAAAGTAATGCCAGACAATGTCTGTATGAAGATATGTAATTGTAAATTTCCTGGTTTAAAAACTTACTCTTTGCATGTTTAAATTGTTGCTTTCTGCCTAATTCACATTCAGGTTTTGGCACATGTCTTGCAGTTCCCTGTCTCTGTCTCTACCACTGGAGCATGAATTAGTGTAAGCCCTACCTTGACCATATTTAAGGCTACAGCCTGTAACTTCTTCCATTTCTAATCTTCTTTGCTGTGCTCAGTTTTGCCCTTTCCTTCCTGTGTACTTGTCACCTACAAAGAGGCTATCTAATTTGCTTACTTATTTTCATTGTGTTTTTTCTGTCTTCCCCCACCCCTGCTGCTTTTGCAGGAGCTCCATGAAAACAGAATCTTTATTTTGTTCACTGGTATAGCCTAAGTACATAGAATAATGCCAACATGTAATAGGTGCTCAATGATTACTGGAGGAATGAATGAATATATTTTATTTAGCACAGTACCTGGCACTCTGTAAGCATTCAACACTTTTGTTGCCTTTAGAAAAAGTAAGAAAAAAGTGTTGGATCAATGGTCCTATAAGTAAGCCCCGCAACTCTAGTTTCATGGAAGCCACAGTATTGAGGCAAAAGTGTCATGACATCTTAGATTGCATGTTAACCTCGGGAATGTTTTTCCTATGTAGATCTATTTGAGAGAAAAATCAGAATTGGGTATGCTTCTATAGGCATGAAAGCTTTTCTTCCTCATGCTTGGCATTTTTTTTTCCAAGTCTTTATTGAATTACTGGAACGCAAAACAAACAAACATATATGAAAAAAATGGTTCATGGAATACATTTCACATGCTATTCTAAAAATGGACTAGATTTGGCTTTTATAAATGCCCGCTTATTTAGAAATTTCTAACATTGTCATATCTGGATAGTGTTCAGCTTTCCACTGTGATGGACTAATAACCAACTGAAAATTCAAAGTGGTAATGAAAATTCAAGCATACCACTTTGAAATATAGTAGCAAGCTATTTCAACATGAATTTTACTGTTTAAACCCACTAAACTCAAAGCAAAACAAGATGGTCTTGTCATCTTTTATTTATTTATTATCTTGGGAAAATATTTAATAGTTTCATTTTTTTCTGATCCTAGAACCAAAACTAAAGTTATGGGGTCTTTAGGTCTTGTTTTGTTTTGATTTTTCACAATGAAATGTAAGATTTATGACTTAAAAGTGTTCTAAGACTTAGGTAACAGATCTGATTTACTTCTTAACAGGAAGTTAAAAAGCCTTTCAACGTTTTATAGACTTTGTGAGAATCCCATTTGAACCTTGTCATTGACCTTCTGCTGAGGGAATGAACACAGGAAAACAGACATTGGCCAGCAGACAAATGTATTTATTTTTCTGAGTGTACTATGGTGATTATTACTCTTTTCCTTTATTATCTTAAGTTGTTAGCAATAGTTCTTGAGCTAAAAGTTACTGCATGATTTAAGAAGAAAGAAGAAAACAGTAGCATAATTTGTCCTCACAGACTATATAATGACTATGGGCTTTAGGGTCAGATAGCCCTGGGTTTGGGTTGATATATCTATTTACTGTTTGTCCTTAGTTATTTTACAACCTCTCTGAGCCTCAGTTTCTGAATCTGTAGAATGGGCATGATGTCTACCTCCTAGAATTATTGAGAGGATTAAACATGGTTATGTAAAAATGCCTAGAAATGTGCCTGGCACATAGTAAATACTCAAATTTTAGTTTTCTTTTAATTCTTATTTTAATCATTTAAAAAGAAAATTTGTGAGAAAAATACTGTCCTAAGGGAATTATTATAGAAAAATGGTTACCAATAAAATACTGCAGCACACTGAAATAGTTAACCTGGCTACCTTTGAAAATACATTTTTAACTTCAGAATTTAGTGGCTTCAGCATGATAATGTGGTACTGCATTTATTCAGACAGTGTTTGCTGAGATCACTTAGATCATTGCTGTGGTCCTTAGAGCAGACCTGTGAAGGTGTCAGCACATGGTCAGGGAGACTGACTTGCCTGAGGTCACATGACTGGGTAGCAGGCAGAACTAGAACATGAACTTTTGCTGTAAGTCTGTTTCTACTTAGAGCAAGAGCTTGCCATTGGAGCTTCAAGATAATACTGGCTTTGAGGCAGCAAGCCTCAATGGAACAAGCACCAATATAAAAAGAGACTTCAGGCATATTTCAGTCAATAAATACTCTTGGATGGGGTTCAAGATGGAGCTTATCTATACCGAAGTTACTCTATAGGGACTGGTGTTATGGTGAGATACCGAGGTGGCAGTATCACTCCCCCAAACATATTTTGTGTTGCATGTGTGCACACACACACTCACTTGTGCCTCTGAAGCATTCTAGTAAACATTTAAATACAGGGAAAAGTCTTTCCCTAACATACTTCTAAGCCAATTTAGAGGTCATTGAGCAGATGTCATATAATACTAATGTTAAATTACCCTGTGTAATAAGAAAATTACAGTTCCTAAGTGAAGATAGTGAAGGGAAACCATCCAATGAATTATTCTAGGATTTCAAAATGAAATGATTTCTTCGAAATTAACAGTGGCACCATATAACTTTAGAAAAGTGAGCCTGAGAGGGAGAAAGGAAATCAGAGACAAAAGGGAAGCCTTTCTGTGTTTATATATGTCAGTTTTGGGTTATGACGCTAGAAGAACTAATGTAATAGTATAGCTTTCAATTGTCCAGGAAGTATATTATTAAACTATGTGGCAAGAAATTTATTAAAATCTGCCTAACTGCTCATTGGGTTGTTTGATATAAAATCACAATAACTGTTTCTAGTCTGCATATACTTCCTTTTGCTATTAGATACACTTTGAAAGCCTAATTATTTTGAGAACATGGTATGACCAAAGAATAAAAACGTACAAAGTTCTACAACTTCAAATAAGCACTAGTGTTTCTTAAAGGAAAAAAACAAAAAAAAACAAAAAAAAACCTCACTTACAGTTAGGAAACAATATTTATATTTAAGGTTGAAAAGCCAGGATATAGGAAAATTTTGCTAATTTGGAAGATGACCTTTAAGTGCACCAAAACCAAATAATTTGTAGGCTGTGACATAGGGCACATTCCTACAAAATTTGTGTGAATACTGCTTTAGTGGTTCTTGAAAGACAAACAAAGAAAGCTAGACTGAAATCTTTATCCCCCTCCCAGATAAGATGGAGTCTGACAAAAGAGCACAGCCGTCTTTCAAAGCTTGCCATGAAAACGAGGTCTCTGTGGCATAGTTAATGAGATGGTTCATGGTGGAAAAACAATCTGTTTTTAAGAATGTTTAGATCAAAAGTAATTTCTAATCTATGAAATAAAGTGTCCTCAATACCCTTCATTCACTAGGAAAGCTTTTATGTTTGTCGTATTTACTTCAATCAGATGTTTTCAATTTTACCTTTTCTCTCTGTACAAATACTTTACGTGGTTCGTCAAAACTGACCAGCAATTTTATTCTCTTTCTTCAGAAGAGATTTTTGAGAGAGGAAGAATGAAAAAGAGAGAGACATCTTTGCCTAAACGATTTGCAAGCATCTGTGCTTTAAGCTACTTTTTATGAACACTCCTTAGTAAATGACTCAAGGTAAAAAAGCAGAAAAGCATCCAATGTTAGGAAATTGCAACCCAATACCGTGTAATTTAAACCTGCAGTTGCTTCTCTTGTGCTAAATGACATACAGATGGGTAGCTTAGTTCTCTCAATTTTGGGAACACAATTGGTCTTTTTGTATGAATGAACATATATTAACAAAAATATTTTGGGCAGAATCGTTTAATTCTAATTGTACAGATTTTAATTCTGTGCCATGGGAAAGAATACTTTTAACCCAGAGATTTTGTCACATTAAGTTTGCAATTAATGAATCTTTTTGGACAAAATCAACAGAGATACAACCCTTCCAACTAATAGAGAAATAAAAACAAAAAGATCACTTCTGAGAGTCTAGAGTGAACGGAACAGAAACTCGGTTATGACAGTCAACTGAAAGGTAACAAAGCAGTTCCGTGTTCAGGCTCTGGAAAGGTGGGCTCGGAAAGGACAAACATTTCTCATCTGCCCCTCAGAAAAGATTGAAAGTGTAAGTAAGTAGGTGTTTGGGTAAAGCCTAGTGTAATATGGGTTCCACCGAGATGAGAGACCGGCACGCCATCAGCCATATGCCAGCTGTCCCTGTTGATCCTCCCAGGCCAGAGCAAGGCCAGCCTGCTCCGTGGAAGGTCAGGAGAGGCGCTGTTTGACAACCCACAGGCCTAGGTCAAGGTGCGACTTTGTTTGGCTCTGGTTAGCTATCTTCCCGCCTCTGTATTTTCTCATCGAGGATCAGCCGCTCTGTCTTGGTGGCCCTGATTCTGGAAGCTGATATGCTTCTTCAATCCCACAATCAGGGGAACCGGTTAGTCAGTTTTCTCCTGGTTTCATTTCAGTGACCTCACATACTATGACATCAGGTGACTTACCAGTAAAAGATGTAGGGAGCTTTTCTATTTTAATCAGAGTTCTTTCCATTTCAGAGGAAGTTCAGTATTCAGGTAATGAAGCAAGCTTTCTTTTAGAAAGTTCAAAACATGGTAAGAGATTTTGCACATAGGACCCACTGCAAGCCTCTTTCCCACTATGATGGATGGCCTTAAAAAAAAAAAAGGGCAATTTTATTGCATTGAGTAAGGGTTGCGCTGTCGCGGAGTTATATTTCTTTTCAATCATTTGTGTAGGTAAAATAAAATACTACATATAAACAGGTGTTGTCTGAACATTTTACTGCAGTCTGTGTAGGCTGAAATAAAAGCTGCCATTGTTATTACAGTCACATTACAATTATTTCCCCATTCAAATACACTTAATCAGTGAAGTCTTCCTAGATGTACTTTGCAAAAAGAAGACTGTGGGTCTCTAAGTAAAATCACATTCACTTTATTTCTTCTCTTTGTCTCCCCCCTCCCTATTTTTCTCACCTTTTCTTCGGAACTTATTGAATCTACATTAGTGTTAAAGCCTTCTTCTGGAGTCTATTAAAGCTTTCTTGCTACCTCTCTAACATTGGAAGATACAGTCTTTAAAGACATTTGTTTTTAAGAACTCACAGAACCTAGTGAAATGTCTGATAGAATCACAGAGAACAACAAATTCCTAAGTTATGGAAAAATGCATCTTTAGGGTTTAAAAAAAAATAGGATGCCATTTAAATGGCTTAGAATGGAAATTGAATGATGGTTTCAAGCTATCCCACTAAGTTGCAGAATTGTTGAGTGGGGAGTTACTCTTCAGTATCATATGCCCATCATCTTATATATAAGATGTAAATGCTCATAAGCAGGGTGATGCTTTTTGAATTTCTTTGAAAAAAAAAAAAAGGATTTCCTGGTATTAGGAGACAAAGGACATACTACCACCTTTGGGAACATTCAGTGAGTTGTTACCATCCCATGTTGGCATCTTTGGTTAGGGCACCTTGTCAGTGCTCCAGTGGGAGCCCCTGAATCGTGAGAAAGATTCTCTTCCACCGGAGAGAAATAGTCAGCTGCAGTTCAGATAATTTTGTCTGGTGCGTTAGGGACCAGTCTAATGGTTGACAAGTGACTGCAGAAGCTGGGCGGTGGCGCCCAGCCAAAGCAAGTATTTAGGATTCGAACTAAAAAGACTCCTTCTCCCATATCCTCTCTCTTTCCAGGGTCATGTAGGGATAAAAAGAACTGTAAGGTGGTCTTTTCCCAGCAGGAACTGAGGAAGCGGCTAACACCCCTGCAGTACCATGTCACTCAGGAGAAAGGGACCGAAAGGTAAGATGAGCTGTAAGAAAAAGTCATTAAGAACTAGTTTTCTTCACCACCCCCCACCCCCCCCCCCACCTCCACGGCTCTGAATCCTTTTCCTTGCCATTTAATTTAGAGAATTCTACACTTATTTGCTAAAAATCTACAAATTAGTATCCTTGAAAAGGTTGAAAATGGTATTGTTTAGGTTAAGACTAAGTTTTATTTATTCTTTCCCCCTTTTAATGAACACTCTATCTTATGTAAAGTCACAAGGCTTTTATTAAGGGCCTGTTTTTAGTTTACTACAAAATGTGTGGAAGTAATAGCGATTTAGGTACATTTTTTGGGAAGACATCACAGTAAGCAAAACCATGAGGGACATGGCATTGTGCCAGGATGCTGAAATTTTGAAGGTGGCCATTGTAAGTATAGACGTTTTGGCTGCAAAAAGAAGGTAGCATAATTTAGTTCCTTTCTACCCCACTCCAATTTCTTTTTGAAGCACATGTGGAGAAAGTATTTATTGGCTCATTTGTGGTTGGAATGTCAAAAATTTTCAATAACTGCCCTCACATGGCTTTGGTCCTTGGAAGTTCGCCCTGAGTCCTGAAAAAAGAGTTTGTTCACTTCCAAGACGTTTTTAGTGAATAAAGTCTCTCTCAGCTGATTCCAGCTCAAAGGTAACCTGCCAAGGTCCAACCATTTTGTTGTTTAATTTATACCATGGAGGCTGGCATAGGGCTGTGACTTACCTCTGATCCAAATTTATTAATGATGTAACTTCTTGTTTTCATTCATGAACTGAAAGAGCCCTCTGCCACACACGGGGGCCTTGTTAATAGGCAACATTCTCTTCCTGTCATAGTATATACTGTTTACGGAATTTACCCAATGTCGAAGCTCTGACAGAGTCTACTCTCACCCACATAGTGAGCCAGTGGTGGGCTTCAGCCTCAGCCCAGGAGGACCTCTGCCTGTCCCGCTGTGTACATGACTAGCCAAATGATTTAATGCACACAAACAACTAGAGATTAGGTCATTCTTAAAAATTCTGTTTATAAAAAAATTGGACCTCATAAAGAGGGTGAAAGGATAATAAAAACAAGCTGCAGAGCACATAGACTTTTTGTTGGGCTAGCACAGCTGATTTGTATTAGCTGAATGACCTCCTAGCCTTTAAGATTGTTAACTTAGAAAAATATTCCCTTAAAGCTGCAATATTCCTTTTCGAACCAAAAAATAAGACTCCTTCCACTTGAAGTCTTGGACTCTTCTGCATTTTTGGGTATACACTCTTGGACACTGTAGAATAGGTAGAAATCTTATGTAGTAATTTTTTTTTCCTGTGAATCTGAATTATAAGGTTTTTTTTTAATAACAAAAATTTTTTTCTAAGCATTACATAACTAGATGGCTTGATCTTTTTTTTTTTTTTTTTAACCTGCTCTAGTTTAGGGTAGTTATATGCACATTTTATTATATAGATTTGAAATATATTAGTAATGTTCAGATTTCCATATGTTTGGTCTGTTCTCATTTTAAGACAAAAAGGCCTTGAAAGATTTATTAGAGAAATATATTTTAAGTAAATACATTCTGTAAGAAATAATACTAACTTTGTTTAAATTTTTTAATGCTCTGTTTATTGTTTATCAGTGCCTTTGAAGGAGAATATACACATCACAAAGATCCTGGAATATATAAATGTGTTGTTTGTGGAACTCCATTGTTCAAGTAAGTGTGTGAAAAACCTATGGATATGGGAAATATCATAGATGACAACAAACTAGTTATTGCTCATTCACATTAGAATCTTTATGCTACTAAAATAAATGATCTTTATGCTACTAAATATTCTTATTTCTATTATTTCTATTTTCTCTCTACAAAACAGAAGTAATTGTTGACTTTCATGATAAATTACCAGTTGGTAGACTGGCTGCCTTTGCACTATTTGGATCTTTAAAATCTCCGTTAACTTGCTCATAGCAATTAACCATGGTGCTTGGAAGAGCAATGAAAGAGATTTTGGTGGGCATAGAATTGTTTATATATTTATTGATTTTCCTTCTACCAAGTGATAGCCCTAAGTTCATTTATTGGGCCACAGTAAAAGTTCTTCTCATGCATCCTTCGATTGAATAATATCCACCAGGTTGATTATTCATATTTCTGTAACAAAGTGCAATACCTGTACTGAAAGTAATGTGGGTATTATAACCGATAGGTGTACATATATGTAAGCAAATTATCTTTATTTTAAAGATGCCAATACTTTACTGTAAAACAAGCAGTATAGAGATTTTTTTGCCAAAACAGTCAATTCAGACAGTGTAGGTTATGGATCTTATTCAAGAAAGGAAAATCTTTACCAAAATTTAATTATCTAGGTGTAGAAAAATCCTAGATGCCCTGTACTTCCCATGGAGATGCTTATTTAGGGGAATGAAAAGACAGAAAGCTTAAATGAGAGTAAATGTCAGTTATTTAAAGCAGAATTACAAATTTCTAAGGGGAAAGGAACAAACAAGAATCCTATATGTGTAGCATGTAAAACATACTTAATATCTCTCCATAAATGTTTCCCTTTTAAAACACTAGCATTTACAGATTTTTTCCAGAAATAACAGGAAACAGTAGTTTCCTTGAAATTTTTTTAGAAGTTTAAAACCTTTCTTAACCTGCATAAACCTTATTGCACATTAGTGTTGGTTGAGAATCTGTTCTGAATTCTTATGTATTTATTCTTCATGTTAAAAAAAACCCCAGCCCTTCAAATTGTCACCCATTTCTTCTCAGAAAACACACATCCTTATATTTCAACACCTTTAGCTTGTGTCATAATAGTTGATATAACACTTAAGATAGTTGCTGAGCCATGTTAAACCTGTTAATATCCCAAATGGTAAAAATTGGCCACATCCCCTTTGCCTTTTGTTTAAGAATCTCCATCTCTTTCCCCATCATGTGATTCAGTAAAGTAGTGGATCTAAGGAAAACTTATTGTTTTAAATAAGAAACAGAACCACTGTAAATGAAGGATTGAACCCATGTGAGATCTTGAGTCACAAATACTGAAAAGCAAGATCGTTGTTTCAACACAGGTACTGGTGAGATTCAGGGAGTTTCACATTTGAGGTGATATTATGTCAACTTCCTTTAGCATTCTTATACGGAAAGCTTTTATTTTCTAAGTTTCTAAGGAATATGGTTTAAGTTTTTATTCTCTTTTCCCCATATTTTTTATTTTTTATTATTTTTATTTTAAAAAAAGATTTATTGTATTTTATTTATTTGAGAGAGAGAGAGAGAAAGACAGCGTGAGAGGGGAGAGGTCAGAAGCAGAAGCAGACTCCCCGGCAAGCAGGGCGCCGGATGTGGGACTTGATCCTGGAACTCCAGATCATGACCTGATCCCAAGGCAGTTAGTTGCTTGACCACCTGAGCCACCCAGGCGCCCCAGCCCCCCTCTTTTTAAAATTGTATGCTTCTCCTTCCTTGGTTTCTTGTTAGTTTTAGTGGGGGAATTGTTTTAGCCTTTACTGTAGATTGCATAAGTTCATTGGTGTAGGGCTGCTGTCTTTAAGACTGGAGAAATTGTACCTTGGGTGTCCACCGAGACTTTCCAGGGGCCACAGAGCATGGACAGTTTTGAGGGAACCAATTTCCTAGTCCTCAGCTTCTATGTGTATGCTTCTCTGACACTGATGTATCTGAGAGAATCTGTGGTCAGCCACTTCTTTCTTCCTATCTTCTGTCATAATCCCCTCTCATACTTTACAGATGTCATACCTTTCACTCATCCCAAATCTTACTATGATTTATTGTCCTGGGATAAAGTCTCTAAGGCTTCAAGCAAAGTGACAGTTCAAGAATGCATTACTTCTGAAGGGGAAACCCAGGAAAGCAAGGATCTATATCTATATCTATATCTATCTTGAAAAATACTGAACTGGTAAAAAAATATGAAATAGTATTTCATCCTGGTAAGACTCTGTCTGCCTGCCTGCTTTCTGCTTATCCATCTTTCCATCTGTTGTCTGTCTATCCATTTTCTACTGGTCTCCTCAAGTGAGACTGTTGTCATGAGGAGATGTATCCACATATTTATTTAAATTTGAAAAATGAAAGTCTTTTTTTTTTTTTTTTTTTTTTTTTTTTTTAGTCTTTTTCTTTTTGATTTGGTTTCACTTGGTTGATAAGACAGAGAGGACTACTTTTGCAAATGAGGTTGTATGGTGGACTTCTCCATTCATTAAATGACCTAAATAGATAACTCTGATTTTGACATATATATATATATATATATATATATATATATATAAATTCATTTTTTTCAATTATTTTAATTTTGATAAGAAATTTTAGCCATTACTTCAAAATATGTAGGAGAGTATGTATCGGTCAGCACACAATCTGGATACAGAAACCACCCAGTAATTTGAACAGGAAAGTAAGTATAATTTAAAGAATTACGACCCTTAACAGACGATTGTGGTAATGAGGGGATTGGCTAGGAGGGAGTAAATAGAAATTCTGAAGAATACAGAAAAAGCAAATATGAGAAGCAATCATGACCCCTAGGGCTGCGGTAGAGTCCAGGGAAAAGCTACCCCCGAGTGCCCCTCCCCGCACCTTCCCCTCCCAGGGGCTGAAATCTGGGTCTTACTGGAGAGGGCGGGGCTGTACCCCGCTATACTGCGGTGTCATGACTGTTCATATTCCTGGCAATCGACCTTCTGAAATTTGCTGGAGATCTATCCTCTGCGGTGCTGGGGAAAGCCATTTAGAGGGGGGTGTCTCACTGCAGGCATTCCGCCACGAAAGCACCCGAGTGGCGGGGGTGGCGGCCTGGGGTGGCCGGTGGAGCTGCTTCCTGCCAGGTGCTGGCTGCTTCCTGGCACTGAAGGCAGCACCTGGCCCGGGCGAGGCTGCTGTGCTGTCGGAGCCTGTCACCGGGGAGGGGGGTGTGCGCTGCGGAGGCCGGGGCTGCCGATGCGTTCATACTGCCGCAGCCTGGTGCGGGAGATGCTGCCCGCAGAGCGAGCGCCTGGAAGGGCAGACGTACAGGCGCTGCGGGAGCCCTTGGCTGGAGAAGGTACACGCTCGGCGGGGGCCCCTTGAGTCCGCAGACTGAAACAGGGGGGCGGAGCACCGTTCTCTCTGGCAGTTTTCCTCCTGTGCCCTCTGCTGACAAGGTTTAATATCATGCTAACTGACAAAGAAAAAAAAATTTTTTTTTAAAGGTCCCAGCTCCGTTTTAACAGTAGACAAGGCTAGAGAAGAAAGAGACAATAAATTGATAAAAAACCCAGAGTATGTGTGCATATGTATGTATATGTGTGTATATACATATATATTTCCCCCCAAATTCTCCCCCCCCCCCCAATTCTTGTAGGTTTTATGAACAGAAGTTTGAAAGCCATTCGCTGGAGGAGTGAATGGCACCACAATGAGCTTCCTTCTTGAGATGGTTGGTTTCACACTTGGAACACAAAGTGCAGGGAACCATTGAGGTGTGTGGGTGAGCGTGAGTGAGAAAGTATGAGGGGTTTTTGTTCAAAAGCAGGGAATAAGGTAAGAAAATTTGGCGGAAAAGACTAAATAGAGTAACAATATGAGAGCAGTGGGAGGGGAACAGATAAGAAAGAAAATGAAGAAACAAGTGCTGAATTGGAAAATACCTAATCATGAGCAGGATGAAAAGGTGGTTTTCCTGACTGCTCTGTTACCAATACTCACAGTGCGTGTGTGTGTGTGTGTGTGTGCATTCACTATGTGTGTAATCCTCTACTTTCACTTGACTGATAGCGTTATACATAATATTTCCTTACAAAAAGGGCCATTCAATTATTCTCATTTCATTTTCAAACTTGTACTTTACCCTGAATACATTTCCTTTCAACAATATACTGCTTTCTTACTGCTTACCAAGTACAAGAACCTTATTCACAGACTGCTTATAAACCAAATGTGTAATTTATTCCATGGTTCACATTTTCTTCACATTCACAAATTCTACCAACCTAGTTTATTTCTCATTCGGTACTACTGAGTTTCAGTTAGTAAATTAACTGAGTCAAGAATGTTCTCTCCTCTGGTTATTTGAACTTATGAAATTTCATAAAATGAATTTATTGCACATCAGATAAACGAGAGAAGGCTTTGGTGAAATAAGGGATTCAGAATGTATTTTTGACCACATATATTTTGCTTTGGCTGACACTTTGCCAGGTGTTGTGGAGCAAATAAAATAAATTTATGAACTATTTTTTCCCTTAAAGCACTTTTGTTGCATCATGTGATAAGAAAACAGAATAAACACTTATAAAATATAGAAAAATAATGCTAGGGTCTATCTGGATGTGCCTTTTAGAAAGGCTTTCATGTGGTGGGGCACCTGGGTGGCTCAGTCGACTAAGCATCCTACTCTTGATTTCTGCTCAGGTCATGACCTTAGGGTCGTGACATCCGTGCTGAGCATGGAGCCTACTTAATATTCTCTCTCTCTCTCATCTACCCCTCCCCCCTGGCCTTGTGCGCGTGCTCGCTCTCTCTCTCTCTCTCTCTCAAAAAAACCCCCAAAACCGAAAAAATAATTGCTAAGTATTTGTTTGTTGATCTGATTCATTTCTGAACTTCGTGAGATAAATTATGGAGAAATTTTGAGTAAGGCAGTAGCTTGATGAAAATGAGAAGTAAGCCACAGCAGTGCACAAGATAGATTTCTTTCTTTCTTTCTTTCTTTCTTTTTAAAAAGATTTTATTTATTTGTTAGAAAGACGAGAGAGAGCGAGTGTACAAGCAGGGGTAGTGGTAGAGGGAGAGGGAGAAGGAGAGGGAGAGGGAGAAACAGACTCCCTGCTGAGCAGGGAGCCCGACATGAGGCTCCATCCCAGGTTCCTGGGATCATAACCTGACCTGAAGACAGAGGCTCAATGGACTGAGCCACCCAGGAGCTCCACAAGATAGATTTCTGGAGGTAAAAAGAGAAGGGACTAAGGGTGACAGCTTCAGTGGGATTTTTCCCCCCTTGTTATCTGATAAGTCTCAACATCATCCATGTGTAATCAACTCCTAATAATTTTGTTTAAGAGTTGGAAGAACCACATAGGATAGTTTTTGTTCTGTATGCACTAATTTATCAGGCCTCTCACTGAATTAATAGCTCATTTTACACAGGGTCATGAATAATGATGATGATGATAATAACAATAGTAAAACAAGAGTTAACATTTACATAGCACTTACCATATGTCAGGCATGGTTATGAGTACTTTATATAAATTAAATTTTTTAATCTCCACAACAACAACACATTTTATAGATGAAAGAAATTGAGAGAGGCTGAGTACTTTGAGAAGGTCACACATCAGTATACAAATAGATATAGAACAGTAGCACTTGGACTTTTAGACAAGAAGAAAGGTAAGGAATTATAGGAAGATAAAATTTTAATTAATTTAGATTAATTTATTTAATATTTTATTTAGGTCACTCTGGTCTGATTATTTTCCTCAGCATAACTGAAACACACACACACACACACACACACACACACACACAATTCCTTGAAAAAACTGTTCTTTGTTGCAGGAGTTAAGTTAAAAATGAAAGACCATCCCAATCTAGGAAATGCTGAATCAAAGGTAAATAGCTCCATCATAGCAGGTCATCAGTAAGGAGTCGGCTTCAGAGGGGTTGTCCTTATGGAAGTCCCTTGGAGTCTTGACAGGAAGTCGTAGCAGCATCGAGGAAGCCATCAGGCCGTTCAGCATCTGCGAGGTAGGGCAGCGGCTGGATTCATGGGCACGATTCTAGTTATTGAAACTGGAAGGTCATTTTATTTTCACTTATTGACCCCTCCCATTACATTTTCTTCAGTAACTGTATTCCAAATTTTCACCACTTTTTCTGAATTCTCTCTATTTCTGCAAAGGACTGAGGCCAAATGACATGAGCTATCTTAAATATCTTTTCCTTCTATCTTGAAATTTCTTTTTAGCTTCAGTATCATCAAACTGAACCCAGATATGTGACCTCAGACTTATCACCTGTGAAAAAGGGCAAAATAAAACCAAACAGGTGTAAAAACTAAATGCAGGAAAAGACCTAGTATGTGGCTGATATTCAACAAATGTTAAATTCAAGTGGCCTGACTAAGTTTTGGGAGCATATCCTACTATCACAACAGCCTAAGCAACTCCTCACATTGGGAGAAAGTGCAGGCTTTATAAGAGTGTGTCTGTTAACAGGAGATATTGGTGCGATGAGTCACTGCTCCAGCTGTATTGCTACGTTTCAAATGGAACTCTGCTGTGAAACTGTTCACACATGCCACATTTCACATGAGCCTCCTGTGCAATTTTATTCTAGGCTACTTGAAAATTTAAGCCGTTTTTCAACTCTTTAAGAACATAAGCCCTTTCACTGAAGAAATTCCAGTTCAGTGCCACACACAATTTACTCAATGATGCTATTCCATGTATGCTATCCCACTTACCATTAAAGGAGACTTTCAGCATCAACTTTTCCCCTTCTGTTGGTATGTTCTGAGTGTGCCCTACACGCAACTATGTGTGTGTGTGTCTGTGTTGTTGTGGTTGTGGTTGCTGTTGTTGTGAGTGGAGGAAATGTGAAAGTGGGGGAGGGAGTTTTCCATTCTGACTCTTTATTCAAACCCCATTTTCTCAACCCTTTAAAACACTATCCATATAATATTTATTCATAAATCATTTTAGTCACTATGGAATTCTACCAGGAAGAGTAATACAAACTTCACATCAAGCTTTCTTTTTATGGAACTCTAGCTGGAAATTGCTCACGATTCCAGCAAATGTTTCTTAACCTCTAACAAAGTGCATTTAACTTGAATTTAGAAGATTTGAATTGCCCTTTCCCTCATTCTAAATCCTTAAACAAAGTAAACTTTCGAGTACAATGAAACTACTCTGAAAGGAAGTAGATTTCTGAGTAGTGGCTTAATCTGGTGTTCTAGCTGAATAACTCATACATTGTTTTGAAGAGGATATAAAATTGACTTCCCTCATCCGATTGGCCCTTCCTGCCTTGTCCCTACATACAGTGATTTACAGGAAAAGTATCTGTCACAGAGGGAATTACTTTTCTATCTGCATCTCATCTGGAAGCTCAGGGCAAGACCACAGTTACATTGAAAGAAGAGTATTTCAGTGTGTCTTATACATGGACAAGTAACCCATCGCATCACATTATCAAAGAAAAGCACAGAAGCCCTCCAGGATCCCAAGGGAAAGTGCTGTAAAGCTCCAGTGTGGACTTGCTGGGTAGCCAGAAGCAAGTCCCTTAGATGATCCATCTCATTTTTCTCATCTGTAAAATGGTGAGAATCACATCAACTCTTCCTCTCTCATAGCACTACTGTAGCAAATGAAATAATTATATAAACATGCCATAAAAGATATAAAGATACACATATAAAGTAAGGTTTGTAAAAACTGCGCAGCTTTAAATAAATTTACATGGTGAAGTATAAACAGCATGCAAATCTGAAATTCTCAAAATTAAGTCAGCATAGTCTGCTTTTGATTCTAACCCTACCACATGTTTTATAATATAGTTTGACCTAGTGATCTGTATCCAAAATAGTTTCAGTTTCTGCTGAATAATTAAAAACAAATTTAGTCTAGATTCTAAATTCCCCAAATAATGTGACTTAGATGAGTAACTGAGAGTTTAAATATATTAGTTAATTGCAAATCTCCCCTTAACAAGTCAATAAACTTCTTGAGAGAATAGATCATGCCTCGGGATTTTTGTAACCCCCATCTCTACCTGGTGCAGGGCCATAGGACTCTGCACATCCTTGGAACTCAACTGTTTGTTAGATAAATGGTTTAATTCCAATAAAGCAAGGTTAACAGTAGAGTTAAATGATTCACGTTGATGCTAGAATGGGGGAGGTAGAAATAAGCACTTGGTTATAGACTCCCCTAATTATTATCTTCTGTCACACTCTCTCAAATGTTTTCTGTAAACCACTCAATGGTAGTTTCTCTGGATGCTTATTTCAACAATAGCATTGCTTACAACTGCAAAGGCATACCTGTCCCAACTAAGGGACACATGGAAATGGGACTGTTGGGACTATAATTTATAAGGAAACATTAAAAAGAGCAAAAAGTGACAAAAAATAGGGTCAGCTACCCAAAGCTATATCAAAAGAGAAGTTCATAGCCAAACATTTTTTTTTTTAAGATTTTATTTGAGAGAGAAAGAGAGTGAGTAACCAAAGCCTGCAAGTTATTGGCAGTTAAGATTAAAACCTAGCCACTTGAGGGGTGCCTGGGTGGCTCAGTGGGTTAAAGCCTCTGCCTTTGGCTCAGGTCATGGTCCCAGGGTCCAGGGATCGAGCCCCACATTGGGCTCTCTGCTCAGCGGGGAGCCTGCTTCCTCCTCTCTCGCTCTCTGCCTGTGTCTCTGTCTACTTGTGATCTCTGTTTGTCAAATAAATAAATAAATCTTAAAAAAAAAAAAAAAAAGATGGGATGGAGCATCTGTAAAGGAAGGTTACGTCATTCAGCGTCGATATTTTGTACACATTGTCTGGCTTTCATCAAAAATTACTAGCTATACCAAAGTAAAGGACCAAGGGAAATAAACTGACAAAAGATACAAGTCTACAGGTGGCCCAGATATCAGGATATTTAAATCATCAGACACAGACTTTTAAATAACTCTGATAAATATATTCAAGAAAATAGATGACAAGATGGGGCATTTCACCAGAGAACTGGATCTGTTGTAAAGAATAAAATAGTTTGAGGGCTGAAAATGCCATAACTGACATAAACACAAGAGATGAATTTAACAGCATATTGAACATTAAAGAAGCAAGATTAGTGAGCAGAAAAACAGGACAGTAGAAAATATTCAGACTGAAGCTAGGGTCTTAAAAAAAATGAAAATTAGTAAGAAGATAATGCAAGAATTACAGTTTCAGGAAGAACATATTATAGCCATAGAAAGGGAAGGAAAAAGTAATGGTAGAGAAGCAGTATTTGAAGAGAGAAGAGCCAAGAATGTTTCCAAACTGAGGGGGAAAAAAAAAAAAAGTCACAGATTCAAAAAGTGCTATAAATCTGAAAGATTGAATATGAAGGAAACTGTGTATGGGTACATCACAGCAAATCTGATGAAAATCGAAGGTAAGGAGGAGATCTTAAAAGCACTCAGATAAATTAACTTGAAAGATAAAAACAAGTAGAACTGTTAAGTAAAACCAAGGGGTTGATCTTTGAAAAGACCAATAAAGTTGACCATTTCTGTTGGTCTAACCAAGAAGGAAAGGGAGAAAGAAAAGAAAATAGGTTCCATCACTAGAAATGAGGATGGGATAAAACCAAAGATATGAAAAAAATTAATGTAAGAGGATACTGTATGTAATTATGTTCTAATAAATTAATCTAAGTTTAATTTTCTAAGAATCAAATTTGAGTATAGGAGAGTTGTAATACCCAAACTGACAAGTAACCCTAGAAGGTGTTGGTCGGGGTCTGGAAAATCAGCACTTTAAAATCCTGCTGGGTGGAGTGTGAGTTGGTAGTAACTTTCTGCACAGTAACTGAATAAGTTATGTTAAAAGTCTTAGAATTCTGCATGCCATTAATCTAGCAAATACACTGTTAGTTTATTTAAAAATCACGTTAATGTATTAAGATAAAGCTATAATGTCTTTAATCAGTCTTCTTTATGATAGCAAAAATTACTTTGAATATTCAGCTAAGTGAACTACCTAGTGAAAATATATATGTGACATTTCAAATAATATTTCAAAAGAATATTTACTGGTCTGGAAAGAAATTTAAAACAAATTTTAAATTTTACAGAACAATAATTACATATGACTATATTTGTAAAATACATATCTCTATCAATATGTGAATATAAAGCAGTTTAGAAGGTTATGCACCAAATGTTAACAGCAGTTATCTCCAGGTGGTTGGATTATAGGTAATTTATTTTCTTGTCTATCCTTTTTATTTGTTTTAAAGATGGACATGCATTTTCTTGGGTAATAAGAAAAAAAAGAAAATATCTAATATTTATCTTTAGTCAATGTGCTACAAACATTGAACAATTTATTTATTTAAAAAAGGTTTTTTTAATTAAATTTTCTTTTTTAAGTGGGCACCACACCCAATGTGGGGCTTGAACTCATGACTCTGAGAGCAAGAGTCCCACATTCCTCTGACTTCACCAGCCAGGTGCCCTGGAACAATTTATTTTAAAAACATCATCTTGGGGCGCCTGGGTGGCTCATTGGGTTAAAGCCTCTGCCTTCAGCTCAGGTCATGATCCCAGGGTCCTGGGATCCAGCCCCAAGTCGGGTTCTCTGCTCAGCAGGGAGCCTGCTTCCTCCTCTCCCTCTGCCGGCTTCTCTACCTACTTGTGATCTCTGTCTGTCAAATAAATAAATAAAGTCTTTAAAAAATAAAAACATCATCTTTCTACCCCCAAATTTATCTTATTTTTTTTCCCAGTGATAATTTGAAAGAATGAACTAGAATGTAATTCCCAATTTATTTTTGAGAGTCCAAATCCATCCTGTCCGTGTAATAATTTACTCACATCCCACGTGGATACATTACCTACTGCCCTTCTCTTCTAAGTGGCTGCTGCTGCTTCTCTTTTCCTTCTCTCTTATCCCTAAGTGATAATGATGCTAACCCAGGACAGGTGGCCCCTGGGTCTTAAATGTTGCTCAGACCTTCTAGATACTAACCTTCTCTTGGCCTACAGCTTCAAACTTCATTTCAGGTTTTCTCCCCGCTGGCGGCTACCTTCCATCTATCTTCCTATGGTCTAACTCCCAACACCTGGAGGTAACTGATGAAGGATGAGACACCAATTTGAGAAGATTTGTATTTATTTTAAACAGACTTGCTTTCTTAAACTGTTGAAGATTTGTATTTATTTTAAACAGACTTGCTTTCTTAAACTGTTTGTCATGTTTGAATGAGAGATTTAAAAAAGAACAAACAAACAACCATTGATTGAGGGCTTACCTCGTACTAGGCATTACGCTAAGCACTTTAAAGAAAATTATCTCCTTTATTCTTCCTAACTTAAATAGAAAACCAAAGCTCACAAAGGGTGTGTAATTGACTCAAAATAACACCGGCCCTAAGGATGGAGCTAGGACAGAAGTTCAGGTCTGGCTGTCCCCAGAGGCACCACTCCTCAGCTCCTGCACTGCATTATAATACCGCCTTGTATTCTGGCTGATCATTCTTTTTGCTGAGTAATTCACCATCTGGTAGCCATCGCACTCTGGTGTTAATTGGTGCTAATTTTCTGCTGATGGCCAAGTGACTGTACTTGGGTTTTAAAGTAGAACAAGCTTTGATTAAGGTGTGAGACTTGGGAGGTTCAAGTCTCTCTCTCTCTCTCTCTCTCTCTCTCTCCTTACTGTGTACGACTTTAAATAAGCTACTTAACCTCTGTGAGCCTTAATTTCCTTGTTTGCAAGATGAGAACAATACCTGTGTCAGGAGAACTTTGGAGAGGGTTAAGTAAATAGTATTGAAATGTTTTGTCAGTGGCAAAGACACTGTAAACGTGAAGCACCGATGCTAAAGCAGTTTCAGATTCGGCAAAGACTGCAGCTTCCAGAACCCAAGTTCATTAGAGAGTGGGAGGGTCTGCCACTTCCTTGGAGAAGAGACCAGATGATGAGTTAGTAAGTAATGCTTAAACTTCTCCTCAGTGTCTTTGCTTGCTGGGGGATCACTGTCTAGTGGGTGTCACAGACTGGTGTTGATGCCAGTGAGTAGTGGTTTGCTGTGGGAGGAGGGATAGGGAGGAGACTGATTTTGCTTGTTCAGCATAAACGCGGGAGGGATTGGATGATTGCTAGTCCTACTATCTCACAGGTCGGCCAGCCTATATCTGGAGTGCTCTGTGGTTCAGTATAAGAGCCCCATTTCAAAAGGCTTGTAGACAAAGTGGACCCCATTCAGGAAAGAGCACCTGAGGGTTAGGCATCTCAAAACCATGTCACTTGAACAGATGATGGAAGGGAACTGAAAAGCTCACTTCAGGGGAAAGAGAAAAGGCGTGGAGCATGGGGCCTTGGTGGTCTACATTAGCAGTTTGTAAATCTGGCTGTCCGTGAGAATCACAAATTCCAAGCCTCTCCCCTGCTCCAAATCCTGATTTAGCAAGATTAGGGTGGAGCCCAGAATCTTTTTTTTTTTTTTTCCTTAAAGATTTCCCCTAGTTCTAATGCTTGATTACCATGAGTTTAGGTGGGCCTTAAGAAAGATTTGCCTTAGGGTGATGTCCATAGCCATGTAAGGGAGGGATAAAACACTACAGATAATAAACACTAAACAGAGGTAAAATTTCTCAACCGTCTGAGTGTGAGATTGGTGAAAAAAACCATTACTAAAGATTAATTTGCTGTTTTAAATATGGCTTGGGAAAAAAATAATTAAATCAACTTTGGGAGTCTGATAGATTTCAGGTTTTAACCTAAAATTTCAGGTGCATTGATATTCCCCACAGTGTGTTCCAGTGAATATTTGTTTGATCAAAATACTACTCCTGCAAAAAAAAAAAAGAAGAAGAAGAAGAATACTCCCGCGAAAGACCAGTTCCATGACATGCTAATATGTGTTCCATGAAAAAAAGAGGGTTCTGTGGACTATCAATACAAGCATCACTTGCTTTCTGAGAAACATGGAGTTAAATCGAATGGTTGCTTCATTGTAAAAATCAAGGAGTACGCAATTCACTAATGTTCATTGCAGAGCTCTGGAAGTAGAATGTTCTGTGTAGCATCTTCAGAAATGTCTGAGCTCAGAATCTTACTTTAGGAATATTCTGTGCAACTGATGTTACTGATGACACACATTAAGAAATGCCACTCTGTCAAGCAGAGCAAAGTCTAGAAATCACGGAAGGGATGAGCAAGGCTAGGAAGTGCTGCAGAGACTCAGAAGAATAAGAACCAGCCACAGGGGTTGGCAATGGCGAGAAAACAATTTTGATAGAAGTAGTAGTGAAAGTAAGAGTGTGCAGATTTTAGGATATCCTCTCATGTTTTCATACTGCAAGCTGAATTGCAGATAAAGTAAAATATTTGAGATTGGAATACTTCCAGAAAACATAGTCATCGTAGTTACATCATTTAGTTAAGGTAGGAATGGTGAGGCTAACCCCTTATTACTGGAGGGAAAGCAAACTCAAGGGAAAATTTTATTTTATGTTTTTGATCAGTTGAAGACAGATATAAAGAGGGATATATTTAAGGTATTAGAGATAAGGGAAAGAGATTTAAAGACTAGGTAGAGTAAACTTGACGACAGAAGATAGGGGTACCTTGGTGGCTCAGTCGGTTTTTTATTTTTTTAAAGATTACTTCTTTGAGAGAGAGAGAGTGTTCTCAAGTGGGGTAAGGGCATGTAGAGAGGCAGTGGGGGAGGGAGAAGCAGACCCCTATTAAGCAAGGAGCCTGATACAGGGCTTGATCCCAGGACCCAGGATGACAGCCTGAGCTAAAGGCAGACACTTAACCCAATGAGACACCAGGCACCCTGGCTCAGTCAGTTAAGCATCTGACTCTTGATTTCAGCTCAGGTCATGATCTCAGAGTGTGAGGCAGAGGCCCCATGTGGGGCTCCAAGCTGGGCCTAAAGCCTGCTTAAGATTCTCTTCCTTTCCCTCTGTGCCAAAAGTCCCCCTGCCTGGCCCAGGTACACTCACTCTCTCCCTCTAAAAAGAAAAAAAAAGATTAATTTTTCTCCTTTTGGGATAGGTAAGAGAATTATTTTTTTAGATTAGTAACTGTCCATCTGGGAGATGAAGTTTTTTTTTTTTTTTTTTTTTTAAAGATTTTATTTACTTATTTGACAGGGAGAGAGCTCACAAGTAGGCAGAGAGGCAGGTAGAGAGAGAGAAGGAAGCAGGCTCCCCGCTGAGCAGAGAGCCTGACGTGGGGCTCGATTCCAGCGCCCTGAGATCATGACCTGTGCTGAAGGCAGAGGCTTAACCCACTGAGCCACCCAGGCACCCATGGGAGATGAAGTTTTAATCTTCATTTGTTTTGGGTTACCTAGGTTGTCTTACTTATGTCTAAGTGTTAAAGTATGCTTGCGGTAGAGTAGGAGTTCAGCTCGTGACCCCTCTTGTCACCATCACTAGTGCTCCTACATCTGGACGTCTTACTGTGTCACACCACCAATAAGTAGACAAAAGAAAGGAGCATCCGTTCAGCTCAACGCAGATAACTGTATTCGTGATATCATTTAATAATCCTGAATGGCTGGATATAAGCCATGAATCCTTCTGCTATTTATTTATGACCCCTGTTATCTTGCACTGTGCTTGGAACAAGCTACACTTGTTCGTTTGTGCCTTGATTTTTTTCAGTGGTCATTCTAGTTGCAGTTTTTCTGCTCTGAGGAAGGTTGGCTTTATGCTGCTGAAGATTTGCACATTTCACTCCTGTGTTATAGGAGTTACGTCTATAGTGTTAATGGCGGCTGCATGACTCACAGTCTGCATAAGCATAAATTAACTGCAGTAGCTCTGTGGTCCTTGCGGAGATTGCTCTGGAAGACCACCCAGAAGTGGAATTTACACAAACTGCACAGGCCCACTCAACTTCAGAAACTGAGCAGCACTGACCAAATTACACCTGCCTCTCCAGTGTGAACCAGCTACCCGTTTGTTTCTGATGGAGGTTCACGCTGTTGATCTTAAACTATAAAGGGCTTTATGGGCTGAATTACGGCTACTTTAAACAAGACTCCTTCCTTTCAAATCAAGTGCTTTGCACATAGTGAGCACTCCATTAATGCTTCGGACTATGACTTAATGAAAGCTCACATCTTCTAGTCAACTTCTTTTCATGACCTCCAGCTGGGAGGGAAGGCTTTTTGGTATTGGATGTTGGTCTTTCATATTATTTTTATTTGGGGGTGCAGTGGAGTGTAAACTTACTTACATAAGACACCTCAGTTTCGTGATTAATCTTCTGAGGTGATTTGCTGGCACAGTCTGAGTAATTCATGGAATCTAAGGTTTTATTCTTTGATTCATGTGAGCAGAGACAATAGCTAAATAGCTATAAAATCAATATTTTAAAAAAATATTTATTTATTTATTTATTTGACAGAGAGAGAGAGATCACAAGTAGGCCGAGAGGAAAGCAGAGAGAGAGGAAGGCAGAGAGAGAGGAGGAAGCAGGCTCCCTGCTGAGCAGAGAGCCCGATGCGGGAATCGATCCCAGCACCCCAGGATTATCACCTGAGCTGAAGGCAAGGAGGCTTAACCCACTGAGGCACCCAGATGTCCCCTGAAATCAATATTTTTAGTAAATTCACCAAGAAAGGGGCAGGTGTATGATTTTTTTGTCTGGGGACTGGGTCTTTTCTGACAGATTTTTTACTTGGTTGGTGCTTAGTTCAGTGCTTCCCACAAAGACAACTTTTTAATGTGATGTGTGACAACTTGTGAATGTGGAAGTTTATATGAAGCAATGGGAAATAACTTTAACTTCCTTGTTGGGGCAAAGAGTTACTTTGGGAACTACTGTTATAAACAAATTGAAATAATTAGGAATGTGAGATGCTTTGTTATTTTAGATTGAAGTTTTCTTTGCTTTAAAGGAATGCCATCCGGGTCAGTGGTTTGTAGGATCATCTGGATCAGATGGAGAACTTAGAAGTAGAGATTTCCAAACTCTTTAATCTGTGCTTTTTGAAAGCTTAGTGTAGTTCAGATAATCATACGTCTTCCAGAATCATTGATTTGGGTCCAGGCAACCAATGATTTAGTACTTATTTTTATTGCACAGTTAGGTTAAGAAACATTTTATACCATCTCTTCCAAGGCAGTTATATACTTTTCTATTAGAAAGTAGGCTTTCAGGGACTGCCTGGGTGGCTCAGTGGGTTAGCCTCTGCCTTCAGCTCAGGTCATGATCTCAGGGTCCGGGGATCAAGTCCCACATCGGGCTCTCTGCTAGGCAGGGAGCCTGCTTCCTCCTCTCCCTCTCTCTACTTGTGATCTCTCTCTGTCAAATAAATAAAATCTTTAAAAAAAAAAAAAAGTAAGAAAGAAAGAAAGTAGGCTTTCAGTATCTTTATGATTAAAAAAGTTACAGTAATCTGAGATCCTGTGAGGAACCATCAGCTTGAAGCTTTATTGATCCTACCAAGTCACAAGAATAAATCAGGAATTTATTCTTTATTTTTTTTAACAAATAGAGGTCGCAACTGATTCAGAAACAACCTAGTCTTCTCTTGTTTCCCTCAAATACTAATAATCATTATCTACCTAGTTACTAGAGCAAAATTCCTTGATTATTCTCTTTCCCTCACACTTCATATCTAACCTACCAATTCATTTTGCACTGGGCACTTTCAAAATACATTCTGAATCCGAGTTCTCATTATATTCCCTGCTTCACCATCATCTTCATCATCTTTCACCTGAACTACTATGATGATCTTTCTGCTTTGGCTTTTTTTTTTCTCTTAATAGATTTAATTTTTTGAAAAGTTTTAGATTTGCAGAAAAATTGGAGATTGTGCAGACAGATCTCATATACTCCCTTACCCTGTTTCTCCTATTATTAATATCTTATATTTCTATAGTATATTTGTTACAGTTTATGAAATAATATTGATATATTTTTATTACGTAAAGTCCATACTTTATTCAGATTTCCTCAGGGTTTCGTTTTTTTTTTTCAAAGATTTATTGATTTATGTGTGAGAGGGAGAAAGCAGACGCAAGTGAGTGAGGGTGGGTGGGAAGCAGAGATCATCTCAAGCAGACTGCCCACTGAGCACGTAGTCCCCCATGGGGCTAATTTCATGACCCTGAGATCATGACCTGAGCTGAAATCAAGAGTCAGATGCTTAACTGACGGAGCTGCCCAGGTGTCCCCAGAGTTCCTGAGTTTTTACCTAATGTCCTTTGTCTGTTCCAGGATCTTATCCAGGGTACTGCATTACACTTAGTCATCATGTTTCCTCAGTTTCTCTTGACTCTGACAGTTTCTTAAGACTTTCCTTATTTTTGATGACCTGAAAGTTTTGAGGAATATTGGTTAGGTATTTTGTATGATGCCCCTCTATTGAGATTTGTCTGAGGTTTTTCTTACGGTTAGACAGAAGTTATGGGTTTTGGGATAGAAGATCACAGAGATAAAGTGCCATTTTAATCACATCACATCAAGGATACATACTATCAACATGTGACATCACTCTTAATATTGACCTTGGTCACCTGGCTGAGGTAGTATTTACTTGGTGTCTCCACTGCAAAGTTACTCTGTTTTCCCCTTTCCATACTGTGCTCTTTGGAAGGAAGTCACGATGAATGGCCCGCGCTTAAGGACTGGTGAGATATATTCTTTATCTTGGGGGCAGAGTAGCTATATAAATTATTTGGAATTCTGCAAAGGGAAATGCATGCCTTTTCTCTCATTTATTTAATGAATCATTTACCTATATAGATATGGACTCATGTATATTTAGTTTATACCTTGGGTTATAATCTAATACTACGCTATTTATTTTGTTGTTCATATGTTCCAGCTTTAGCTGTTGGGAACTTTTTCAGTTGGCTCCTGTATCCCTTTAAGATACCCCCTTCAATGTGGGGTTTTTGTTTTTGAGCCCTTCTTTGTTTTCTAGCACCACTTGATAATTTAGTTTTATCTTGTGTATTTCCTGCCCCAGTTCTAGAATCAGCCATTTCTCCAAGAAGCCCTGGATCCTTTTATTAGAGAATGGTATTAAAAACCAAGATCCGGGGGCACCTAGGTGGCTCAGTTGGTTAAGCATCCGACTTTTGAGTTTGGCTCAGGTCATGATCTCAGGGTCCTGGGATTAAGCTCTGCATTTAGCTCCCTGCTCAGCACAGAGTCTGCTTGTCCCTCAACCTCTGCTCCTAACCATCCATCCCACCCTCCCCAGCCCCCCACCCCTGCCTCAAAGAAATAAATAAACAAAATCTTAACAAACCAAGAAAACCAAGATGTGGGTACCAGGTAGACTCTCTTTTTTTGTTGTTGTTCTTTGTAGTTCATTTTTCACATAAGAGAGTGAAATTTTAAATGACTTAAATCAGATTATAATTTGAAAAACTGATGATGTATCTTTAAAAATCACAACTCCTTATAATGGCTTTTAAAGTTGAGATCTGGGGGCGCCTGGGTAGCTCAGTCAATTAAGAGTCCGACACTTGGTTTCAGCTCAGGTTATGATCTCAGGGATGTGAGATTGAGTGTGTGTGGGGGCTCTGGCTCATCGGGGAGTCTGCCTGAAATTCTCTCTCTCCTTCTGTCCCTCCCCTCCACTCTCAAATGAATAAATCTTGGGGGAAAAAAACTGTATAGAGTAGCAGATGTATCATCTTTGCAAATGAAAAACACAACTGATTTTTTAAGATCTAAATGACTGTTTTAGTGCTTTGAAGAAACAGGAGTACACACACTTAACACTGACAATTAGATTTTTTTCTCCGTGGTCTCTTTATTCTTAATTTATGCTTTTCTCTTCTTAATTTTGTGTTGCTTCTTCTGTTTGTGTATAGTGATATTTAGGAAATGAAGGGCTTTGGATAAACATATTCTCTAGACAACTAAAACCTGTATCTTTTTTTTTTTTTTTAAGATTTTTGTTTATTTATCAGAGAGAGAGAGAGGGAGAGAGAGCGAGCACAGGCAGACAGAGAGGCAGGCAGAGGCAGAGGGAGAAGCAGGCTCCCTGCCGAGCAAGGAGTCCGATGTGGGACTCGATCCCAGGACGCTGGGATCATGACCTGAGCCGAAGGCAGCTGCTTAACCAACTGAGCCACCCAGGCATCCCTAAAACGTGATTCTTAACCCTAAAATTATTAACTAATGATTTAAAAAATAAAATCCTGTCTAAATAATATACTTCTGTGTCTTACTATATAGCATAATTAAATGATTGATTTCATGACTTCTAGCTATCATTATTAATATTAAATATTTAACAGTTATTAAATTGTGTTATAAAACAATTGGGCAGTGATGCCTTAATGAGGTAGTTAGGGTTCTGTAAAGTATGGAGGATGATATTCTCTTATCTTTCTATCTCCCATTGACATCCTCAGAGGATTTTGAAGTGTGTAGAATCTTTGCCTCTACAGTCACCAACTCTGGATTTCCCTTGTTTGAATTTCTTTTGTTGTCTCTCTAAAATTTTAGGATCTTCTATTTATTGTGTCTAGCATTAACCTGCTAGCCACAACTTCTATTGTTCTCCTTCTGATTACAACCTAGAATAGAAAAGAAAATTTCCAGGGAAAATAAGAAAACAAATATTATGTGTAAAACTGATGTAGGGCAATAAATTTTACCACCTCCCAAGTCTGCCTCATCCCCCAGAGAGCACATGCCAAGTATGTACACAACACCGGTGTTAAAGGACCAGGCAAAACCATTGGAAACATTCTCCCACAGCAGTATGACGAGACAAAGAGCCCATTGATCCAAGTCTCATGTGTGCCTACTGGTGGTCTCTGGTAATTTGCAGGAGCAGCTGTCCTGTGGTCAAAATGCAGGTAAAGCACTTTGGCCAAATCTGGTTAAAAATAGTGAGGGAGAATAGAGAAATCCAAATTATATTGTACCGAAAATGGGTGCAAGTATATAAGAGCTGTAGACATTTTTATTTCCAGCTAATTTCTGGGTTTTTGGCTTTTATTGGAGGTTTGAGTTTGCTAAAAATCTGGCTGAAGAAGAAACAAAGTGCAGTGGTTTAAACACGAGGGCTTCCATAACAAAAGGCCACGGACCAGGAGGCTTGAACACCAGAGCTTTACTGTGTCTCAGCTCTGGAGCCTAGAAGCCCCAGACCAAGATGTCAGTAGGGTTGCTCCCTTCTGAGCTCTCTCTTCTTAGCTTGTGGGTGACTGTCTTCTCCCTGTACCCTCAGAGGGTCTTCCTTCCCGGTCCGTCTGTGTCCTGATTTCCTTTTCTCATAAGGACACCAGTCACGTTGGATTAGGGTCCACTTGAATGACTTCATGTTAACATAATTACCTCTTTAAAAACCCTATTTTCGGGACGCCTGGGTGGCTCAGTGGGTTAAGCCGCTGCCTTTGGCTCAGGTCATGATCTCAGGGTCCTGGGATCGAGTCCCGCATCGGGCTCTCTGCTCAGCAGGGAGCCTGCTTCCTCCTCTCTCTCTCTCTGCCTGCCTCTCTGCCTACTTGTAATCTCTCTCTGTCAAATAAATAAATAAAATCTTTAAAAAAAAAAAAAAAACACCCTATTTTCAAACCCAGTCACAGTACTAGGGGTTAGAACTTCAACATAAGAATTTGGGGAGGACGCATTTCAGCTCTTAACAGGACGGTGTCCTCTATCCCCTTTAACACTGTTTCTTTAGTGCTTTGGGTTTATTTTCAATGGCTAAAGTATCTTTAGAGGTTTTGTTCTCCCTCGAGATATAAATATACACAAGAAGCAAATTATTTTAAAGGAAACACATTATTAAGTGCTGTAGATTATACAGATAGGACATGATACTGGAACTTAAAGACGGTAGTTATCAATATGGCCTAGGGAACAGCTGTGGAACTTGGGAGCCAAAAATGGCCTTAAGAATTGGCTGTTTTGGGGCGCTTGGGTGGCTCAGTGGTTGAAGCCTCTGCCTTCGGCTCGGGTCATGGTCCTAGAGTCCTGGGATCGAGCCCCGCATCGGGCTCTCTGCTCAGCAGGGAGCCTGCTTCCTCCTCTCTCTCTCTCTGCCTGCCTCTCAGCCTACCTGTGATCTCTGTCAAGTGAATGGATAGAATCTTAAAAAAAAAAAAAAAAAAAAAAAAAAAAGAATTGGCTGTTTTTTCAGTCTTACTCGTCTGTAGGTTTGAGTTGTTCAGATGCAAATTTTTATCCCCTCACACTCACTTTTTCTCTGTTCTTTCCTTTCCTGTTCTCCTTTTCTTTATTCTGGGGAACTACAGAAAAATTTAGACAGCTTACCTCTCCATGGAATAGTTTGTGTGGAGAAGCACTGATTTATTTCAAATGCTTCACAAGTTAAATGACTTGTCCTGGTTTCTGAACTTGATTCCAGGTCTCTTGATTCTTAATGCTATATGCTGTTGACTGCATTGTGCAACTATTTTATATTTTGGTTTTTGGTTACTTATTTATTTTGGGGGGGTAGGTTAGGACAGAGGGGGAGGGAGAAGCAGGCTCCCTGATGAGCAGGGAGCCTGATCTGGGTGGGGGGAGCAAGATGGGAGCGCTCCATCCCAGGACCCTGGGATCATGACCTGAGCCGAAGGCAGGTACTTCACCAACTGAGCCAGCCAGGCACCCCGAATTATACAGCTATTTTAGAGAATGTTTCATTTGTGTTTTAAGGACAAATAAGATTTCTTCTCTATGTTGTATAAACAGATCATTTATATTATTTTGCATTGGCCTTCTCTCTTAAATATTTCCAGTTTCTTTGGTTATTTTTACTGCTATTCTCTCTTGTGTTTTGCTACATCATTTTGGCACTCCTATTAAAATTGTATCCCAACTAAGATCACAAGCAGAGTAATACATTCTGTTTATATGTATGTATGTATATGTGGCCAAAATATTGCTAGATGTACTTGTAGCTATAGGTCAATTTTAGTTAGTATCTTTGCTTAGATAGAAACCTATCTTTACTCAACTTACAATACATGCCAGAGCCTGACCTGGGAAGTTCATAGTAGGACACACATAAACTGTAAAAGGCAAATAAATTCCTTCCATTCTATAAAGAGCGCCGCTGAGACTTAGAGCAGTAATTATCTTCTCCAAAGTCACCTAGGGTAGCATGGGGTAGACCTGAGCCGGGCTCTGGTCTGTCTGTCTCAGTCAGCTGGCTTTTCCATGATTACCACCTTAATATTTTTTTTTTAAGATTTTATTTATTTATTTGACAGAGAGAGAGATCATAAGTAGGCAGAGAGGCAGGCAGAGAGAGAGGGGGAAGCAAGCTCCCAGCCGAGCAGGGAGCCCGATGTAGGGCTCGATCCCAGGACCCTGGGACCATGACCTGAGCCAAAGGCAGAGGCTTAACCCACTGAGCCACCCAGGCACCCCTACTGCCTCAATATTAAGTGCCGCATAGACTCTACATTTCTGCTGCATAAAGTCTTGGACCAACATCTCAGGGTGGCAGTGATCCCAGTGACAGGACCATGGCCTGGTTACGAGGAAAACACAAAAAAACCACATAATACCAGCAGAAGTAGAGTGTGCCCGTGGGGAGCGGGAGCTTACACGGCATGGTACTTGGGTGCTATCCGGTGTCCAGGGGAAGAGTCTGTCAAAGGAAGAGGTGCTTGGGGTGCCTCGCAGTCCCTGAACCTCAGTTTCTCATTAACAGGCTCCTGTGGGGCCTCTTCAAGTAGGGCGCCTCAAGTTTGCTCCTCTTTGGCTGACTGTTTTGATTTCTAAATTTATGGGTTGTTTGATTCATTTTTGTCAGTTTAAAAAAAAAATTGAGCATGCCATTAATGGACACTTTTTATTTGTACATTTTTTCTCAGTTTTTGTTGTGGTAACTAATGTGTCTTTCAACATTTAAATTTATTTTTTCTTGTGTATTTTCCTGTCTTTTGCCTTTGTAGCATCTTTATCATCAAAATAAAACATAGAGGCCTAAGTTTTAAATGCAATAAGTAGGTATCTCATAACCTAGTTCTACTTTGGTTACAATATTAGAATATTCTGTGTTGAAAGTAACAGAAATACCTTAGTAAAAGTGGTTTAACAGGGACAGACTTGACTACCTCCACAGAAACTCTAAAGAAAGACTCTTCTGGAACTGGAACACTATCAGAGTTCTGTGTTGGCATTTCTGTGATTCTCCTGGCCTTCCCTTCAATGTTACAAGATTGCCGTAGCGGTTCTAAGTGTCACAGCCTTAAATAATAACCTCAAAGGCAGGAAACAGGGAGAGGGAGAAAGTAGGAAAAGGGCCTTCTCCCTAAATCACCTCTGTCCTTTTCATGGAGAAAAACCTTTCCAAGAAGTGTCCCAGCAGACCTCCCGGTACCTCTTGCTTGTTGGAATGGGGTTACCTGCCTATCTGGGAACCAGCCATTCCTGTTGGGGGACTGAAGGGGAACACATCTTGAGCACCCTTCCAAAACTGGGATTCTGTCTTCAGGGAAGAAGACTGGTGGTTAGATAGGCAACAACCAGTGTCTGCCACAGTTGTTGAACACTTTTAGTATGGTCAAATAACATGAACCGGTGTAGGATTTCAAATCTGATGAGCACAAAGAAGGAACAACTGGTGCTATTTGGGTATAAACTCAAGGGATTTAACATCGTCTGGCCACTCCTTTTCAAAGAAGCAATGATGAAAACTAATCTGTGCGGAGAGTTTAGAAGTTAGACAAAGGGTTAGGATACTAGAATGAGGTCGGAGGAGGGAGTGTTCCAAGCAGAGGAAGCATATTCTATTTATGTAGCCAGAAGAAGGGGCATAGATACTCATCGCTATTATTAAAAGAAATTCTAAAGCTTATAAGTAGGCTCCTGAAATAATGGAATTTCTGAAATTTTTCTATCTTTTAAGGGGACAACAGAACAGGTTATTTGACCTGGACTGTTCTAGAAAATCCTGGGTATAGAGGAGTTGTCATATATAATGATGACCTTATAGGCAGAAATCCATCTGTTACTCCTTCTTCTTCCTTTTAATAACTTCTGCAACTAGAATCTTAGATTGACATCAATTTAAAACACTAAGAACAGCACCCTCACCTTTCCACACATTACCTAAAACCTTTTGGCACAATGAGTTCCTCAGCTTCATGTAGCTCATACTTAACGTGGTTCTCATTAAAAATTTTTTAATTCATTTGGACATTAAGCAAAAGCCGTTTCTCTGACACTTTGTGGGTTCCTCATAAGAGACAATACAATTTTAAAAAACGATAAAATAAATAAAAACTTTTGACTTCAATACACAGAACTTTCCTGGACTCTGGGTTATTTCCTATAAATAGAGGACAGTAGTTTTATAAATTTGTGCAGAACTGTAGAACTCTACTGAAAGACTAAAGCCACCCTCTTTTAAAAATAAAAAAGACTAAAGCCACCTTTTTTAAAAAATACAGTTTCGTTATCTAAAGAATGCATTCATTATATATTTAAATTATTGAAAAAAGTAGTAATGATATTTAAATTTTCCTAGCAACTACAAATTCATAAAAACTATTCTGGTTGAAAAATTTGGAGTTTAGGTTTAAGCCTTTTTTAGTGTGGTAATATTGCTACAAGTGCCCCAAAATAATAGTGGCTTAAACATGGTAACAGGATTGGTGTGGTGCTACCAGTGTGTATGTACCTTCAGTACAAGGGCTGGTAACAGGCTGATACTCTGATACTAGCTTCTCTCTCATGATGTAAGGCTGCTTCAGCTCCTGAAATCACATCTACATTCCAGCCCTTGGGAAGAAGAAAGGGATGCAGCTCTGTGGAAGGGCACGACTCAGATGCCATACACATCACTTCTGCCTGCATCCTTTCGGCAAGAACTTAGTCACATGATTACAACTAGCTACAAGGAGTTAGGAGATATTGTGGAAAGGTTGTCTTACTTAGGCAGCTTATGTGCCCATCGAAAACTCAGAGCATCTATTTCTAAAATAAAGAAGTGGAGAAAGGACATGGAAGACCGTAGCAGTGTGTGCTATATTCTCCAACTTTTGGCGATTGCCAAAGCAGCTAGTTGTGTAGCGTTAAGCTTAGATGTGAGTATGGAATCAAGGGGTTAAATGGGTGTCTGTGTGGACATAATTCTATTTATGTATCTTATACTCCACATAACCTTAGTTCATGCATTTTTATATTCCTGCTATCTAGCTTAATATACTACTGAAAATAAGCACATCACACATGGTGTGGAATAAATGAAGGACCATCCCTTTTTGCCTTTCTAGTATAATCTGTATTATGTGTGAATTGTTTTTCACTCTTGCCATTTGTTTGATCCTGTCTATACTTTACTTATTAAAAGAGGATTTAGAAGTAGAGATGATCATAGTCCATAACACAGTAGAGACCTACTTTTTGTCTTGTGTGTGTAAAATCTGAGAAATCTGAATTAACTTCTACCACAGGACCGACTTTCCTTAATCCCCAAAGAGATAGTATTAACTCTACTATTAAGTCTTAATTAATAATAGAGTAGTTGTGTGTTTTTTGAAGGTTCAGTACTGTGTCTGAGAATTCTAAAAACATTCTTGTTTTTCAACTGATACGGGACATCATTAACTCATTTGTGAAGATGTTTTCTCTGCACTTTATACATACATTTTACATATTGACCGGCTACCTCTAGAGACGATAAGATGGTCCGAGGAATAAGAGTTTTTTGACACAATATTTCACATCTCAAAGCAGGCATTTTATTGAATGTTTGGCCACCGTACCTATTTATAGCCTTCCGTTAGCGCATAGATCCATTTGTCCGTGTGTTAATTCCTACTACACATGTTTTAATAACTCTTCAGTGCCACATGCCGCAGTGAGTGCTGGGAATATGAAGCAGGACTAGACCAGCCTTCATCTCTCTGAAACACAGTGTAGGGGTCTCTGTGCCAGACCCCACACCATGCAGTAACTGAGGGGCAAGCACGGAGCTCTGGGAGGCAAGGGGCCAGGTAGGGTACTGATGGGATTGAGGTGGGTCTTCACAGTTGCCTAAGAGCTTGTCACTAAGGAGCTGGGGGGAGGGCACCGGCGGCCGAGGGCACTGGATGCGGGCTGATAATATGGCAGCAGCTGCATTTGGTGAGAGTGGAGGACACAATGTGGGTTACAGCTGGGGAGGGAGACCTGGGATCAGGGCCCCTCAGACACACTGCAGAGGAGTGTGAACTTGGTATCCCTCAGTCAGTGGCTTTGAAACTTTTTTTGTCTGTGACCCATAGGAAGACGTACCTTTTTACATAATGATTTATTACCAAGCCTGGTCCTATATGCCACTTGCATGGCCTGGGCCAGAAGACAAATGAGGATCCAAGATAGCTAATTATTTAAGAGGTTATAAATCAAGGCAATAAGCTATTACAAATGGATATACCAACCTACTTTGACAGATGTACCTTATAACAAAAACAGTGAAATACCAAATAACTGAGAATAGTACAAATTTAAAGTTAATTTAGACTTCCACTAAAAGACTGTCGTTCAGCCTGGGGAAATGCAGGCGTGACGGCAACCAGGCCAAGTGGAGGAGAGAAGTTCCCTCAGCATTCTCTTCCAGTGGCTGTGGATCTGTCAGAGAACACCTCCTTTGTTTTGTCCTTTGTGGGACAGAGCAGCTCTCCCATCTGTCCTGTCCCTGCCCCTTCCCTATCCCTAGCAGCCGGGCACCTGAGTTCCAAGGCCATGTAGACCGTGCCAGTCTGGTCTGAGGGACAGTCTCTGGCCCCTTGGTGCTCCAGCTTCCCACTCTCATGGAAGAGTTTGAATTAAGAATTCTCTGACCAGAAATTTGGAAAGGAGAGAAAGCATTCTCCCCTGTCCTCTTTGTTCACCCTTCCCTCTGCCCTCAGGTCCAGGTTCCCTCCTTCCAGCTTCTGGCCACCCCTCGAGCTGGAGGCACACACACACTGGAAACACAACCTGCCTGGAAGGGCCTACCCAGGCTGAGGAAGCCAGCTAAGGGCCATTTGGTTGGACAATGCTGGGGTCCCTGGTACTTGGAGCTTCAGGGAAGGGAGCTTCAAGAAGGGACTCCTTGCCTGGTGGACGGGAGCACACAGTCAGAGGAAGGCCTGAGCAGAGGCTTTTTGCTGACTTGTCAGGATGGTCCTGCATAGACCACCCATGTGCGATCATGCACATTCACAAATGCACATACATGTCCCTCAAGTTGCACAGAATTGCACATACTCTTAATACTCTTATTATGTGAAGTGCATTTGTCTTCTTTTCTATTCTAATTCAGTTTTTTAAAAAAAATACTACTTGTAATCCACTAAATGAATTTTATAATACACCAATGGGTCCATTTGTGACCCATGTTTGGAAAGCTCTGCACTCGTTTTGGGGGGTGGTAGTAATGTGATCAGATGAGTGTTTTGGAAACTTCTGGCAGCTGATGGGATAATAGACTGGAAGAGAGGGCATGATCCTAGTTACGAGATTCGGAGCCAATGATAGGCCCAAAGATGGTAAAGTTGAGAACAGAGAAGAGGGAAAGGTAGTAGGATCAACAGGTCTTGGTGACCAGTATGGTTTGGGGGGTGCAGAAGATAACTGGATCAATGTCATGATATCCAGTTTCAGTGCTATATTGCAGGGAATTATATTTGAGGGAAAAGAAATTGAATTGAGCTCAGTACCTACACCCTTTGAGGTCCCAGGACAACCTTCAGGTAATGTCACTTGTTAGTTGGAGAGAGGTTTAGTAAGGTCAGGACTGTAACAGGGCCTTTGGGTTTAGCGATAGGAAGCCACTGATCAACTTTAGCAAGGACACATGGTAGTGGCTCAAAGAGTGAATCTATTGGGAGGTCAGGAAAGGTGTCGCCCTCGGCCTGCAAGGACGGCAATGAGCCTGGTATGGTGTTAATGCTTCATTTCCGTTTATTTAATCAACTTCCTTAGCTTATATACAGCAGGGTGACCAATAAGGGGTCAAGCAATGGGGAGAGCCAATGAGAGTCCTGTTACTATGCTGATTAAATTTGATACAGCCAATAACTATGTCCTCCTTTAGGCAGGCTTCACCAGAAAGTTCATTGTATACTTGCAGCATACTTTGCTAGCAGTGAGCCAAGCACCTTCTTGTAATGGCGGGGACTTCCCCGGCCGGAGGCAGTCCCCGGCCGGAGGCAGTCCCCGACAGAAAGGAAGACTTACGGCAGAGGATGTAGTTTCTCCCTTCCATCTCCCTTCCATACACTTATTGCAAGCGCAGGAAAGTAGGGCACCGACTTGAAAGAGGACCTTTATTTCATTCCCAAGCACTTCTCTGAAGAAGGGAGGGGAAACCTATAGAAACCCGAGATCGAAGAGACAGCAGAGAAGAGGAGTCACTCACACAGGCTGGATGAGAGTGCCTTTTAGCACAGAAGTGGAGGGATGCTTAGACAGAAGGAAGAACCCCCTGCAATGCAGGTGAGAAGGCTGTGTGTGGAGGCAGACGTGCCCCTCAGCAGACAGTTGCTTTGTTCGAGCACCAGGCCACTGTGTACATGCTGTGACCACGGGGGAAGCCAGGCAAGGAAACCAGGAGGACGTGGGGCAAGTGTCCTTTAGACTGGGCTCAGGGATGCTGGAAACAAGGAAGAGGACCCAGGGCAGGGCTTTGCACAGCAGGAGAGAAAACAAAACCCAAAAATGGTCTACAGCTGAAATGGTGGTCAGGGATGGGTCAGAGAAGGATTGAGAGGAGGACTGTGACTAGCCAGGGCGTGGGGGAAATGTGCACCTGGCTTACCTCGCTGGTTATTGATAACCACGGCGGTCATAATACCTTTTTTTTTTTTTTTAATAGTTATTGACTTAGTTTAAGTATCAGGTGAAGCTTTACTTGAGAATACTTGAGGAAAAATGGCTTTTTATGACAAAGGAAGCTGCTTCTCGCTTCTCCTTTCTCATTCTCCCCTTTGATGACTTCTCTTGAAACTCATTTAGGTAAAGAAAGCCACTGCTTCCAAAAGTGCTTTGGTACCCTGGCATAATTTCAAAGAATTCTCCTTTCCCACTTAGTTAACTACATTTCCCCAGGAAAAAAAAAATCTTCTCTGTCAATGTAACATCCCTTAACAGGACTCCTGCTGGTGGGTTCTTGTATCTTGCTGTGGCAGCTGTGAACATATATACTATTGATTGTTAATGTGTGATATAAATCCGACTGGAGCATGGCCACTAATTGGTTTGAGAGCTAGATATAGACAATGCTGTCTTATAGTAGCCTGTGTAGATAGGCCTAGTCATAGGGTTAATTCTGCTTGACAGCACATCAGCAGCATCTTGGGAATAATTACCCAACAGAAGTTTTCCCACAGCCGAACTGAGAGCTTCAAAGGCTTCTGAATTTACAACCAGTATTAACCTATATCTGAAACATAATGTTCCCACAAGAGCTCCGATTTTTTTTTTTTCCTCCTTCTTATTAAATGTATGGAGTGACTAGGTTCATTTACTGGGCGAAGAACTTAGTGAAAAATTAACTTGGTGTTGAATAATTGAAAATCTTTAATAATAAGAAAGAGGATAAATTTAAATTTGAGTTTTTTATTGCTTTATTATATTATGGAAACAAGTTAATCTGCCTTTTTTTTGGATCTATAATTTATCCTCCTCTCAAAACAAGTTAAAAAGTTAACTATCTTTTTCATACTGTGCTGCCTCTACAGGTAATGTGCATGTTTAGGGGACTTAGGATAATGTATACATCTAAAATAGTTAAAATAGATGAGGTATTTACATTTTAAAAGCGATTTTCCTTGTTGGCCAATGTACTGAAATCTCTAACTATTGGTTCCCCTCTCGCAAAGTAACAGTTGCTCTTTAATAAGCAATTTTTTTATTGTAAAAAATTTCTTTCTCTCTACAGGTCAGAAAGCAAGTTCGACTCCGGTTCAGGTATGTTTACATTAGTAATGTTATTCTGAGTGTATTTTATTTACATTATTCTCTGAGGAGTAACTCATCAGACCAAGAGCCTTTTTGATTTTAAACAGACTGGGCAGCCTCTTCTCAAAACATGAACCCCACCCAAGGCTATCAGCTGCTTGGAATCCTAACTGGAGATGTTCACTTTGGGATTCTTGATAGTTCTACAATAAGGCTTCAATGCCCTATATCTGCCAAGTTTCATTTTAAAAGCAGAAGTAAGAGTTGTACATACTTATTGCTCAAAATAGAATATTATTCTCTAAGTAGATAAGGCATCCTGAATGATTTGAAGATTATGTGCAAGTAACTTGTCATCAAATGTGGGTAATAAATACATTTAATCCAGCAAACTATAGTTTATGTGCTGCTGAAGCAAGCACTAATCTAGAAAACTAAAAAGAGTTTAAGCCAATAGAAATAGAAATTTGTCTACGATTTGTTAGTTTTTTTTAAAGAATTGTTTTGTTGTGGGGGGGATGGAAAACTAAGGTCACCTGAAGCCATTATTTTGCATCTATCAAGAAAAAATTTATATTTTCAGAAACAATGGCATATCAACCTCCTTAGATGTTCTTTTCATTAAGCCTGAATGTAGCCATATAATCCTTAGGTTGGACTGTGTCTTTATGTCATTTGCTGAGATGTATGTGCTTCAGGGTGTCAAATGGTGTTTATAATTAAAACACAAAAATTGTCTCATATTCATACAAAGAAATCATACCATTTAGTGAATTGTTCATAGATAAATAAACATTGATTTTCAGTTCCAGGAGAAAATAATTTGCAAAGAAACATAATTTACTGAATTTGAAAGTAATATTCTTACTCTGGTTTGAGTTCCATTCTGTTTTAAGTTTAAATAAAAGTTTTTGTTCATTATGTTCGCAAAGGACCTGGGGACCATATACATTCTTTTTGGTCATGACGTTAAGGTGCTAACATGCTTTTCTCCTTTAAAAGCTTCATCTTTCTTTTTTTGTACACCTTTATGAATGTCTCCACCTTGGTGAGACTCTTTAAATATGAGGTCTGTACATTTGAGTTAACAATTTCACCTCATTTGAGAACCACGGTTCCAGAAATCTGTCCATTCTGTGTGTTTGGGCTTCTGAATCACATCTGACAGTAAGAGCATAAGATAAACATTTCTGGTTTACAGTAGAGACTAAATGGAGACTAAAGGTATGGTGACATTGTATCAATGATTTGACCTTTTATTGATTCATAAGAGGCGACTCAAAATAGGGTGAGAAGTCTTTGTCATTTCATAAACATTAAAATCTCTAAGTATAATAAAAAATAAATGGAGAAAATTGATGGCATATGAATTTTTTACATAAAAGTTGGATCTTTTTATATCTTTACCAGTATTACTAAATATTTATTAAGATCCTACTTCATTATGATCTGATTTAATTCCCTAAACATGAGGTCAGAAACTGGTTTTAGGGTAAAGGATCTGGTACATAGCTCTTAAAAATGAAAAAGTCCAACAAGTTCATTTTGAAAGTAAAACCTGGAAATAGTGTACAGAATTGAAATATTAGGCAGTGATTGTCAAAGTCAGAAAATTTATGTTGAATTTGCAAATCCAAATGAAAGCATGCTGCTAAATTCCTGTAGTGATAGTTATAACATCTGTACAGACACACGTCTTTCACTCTGGTGACCAAACATTTTTTTGTTCATGATTCTTATTTTCTCCAAGTCCTAATTTAAAAAAAAAAAAAAAAAGTTTATGATGGACAACATCTGCATGTCTTTGGAAACTATGAAGTTCTGTACTCTGAAAAATCTTATGGGGAATACTGATTAAAAGTTTATTTATTCTTTTAATTTCAAATTTAAATATTGTGGAAATAATTCAGATGGTTTCAAATTAAGAAACAGGTAATTATGTTTTCTTATAAGCTCTTTTAGCTTAGTATCAAATGAGAGAATCATGACAAAGGAAGCTAGAACTGTGTTCTTTGGCATGCTATATCATGCAAATTTGGTTAGAAATAAGATGGCATATTGGAACAATTAAATGTATGACTTTAATACGTTCAGATTTTCTATTGTTCATCAAACACAGAAAGTAAACTAGCTCTGCTTAATGTTGTATACAGCTATAACAGTGTTCCTGACAAAGTAAGATTTTTAAATGAAGGAAGATGTCAATCTTGCAAAAGAAAAAAAACACTCAAAAAATAAATAGTATGGTTAATGACTGGCCATAAAGGAAAAGATTTCAAAGTAACATTTTATATATATATATCTCCCCTCCCAAATAAGGAACCCAGCTTATGCAGAACTTACTGCACATTTACAATTTGTGTAAATGAGTTTCTGACTGTGGAGTGAGCTTCAGGAGGAAGGAAGGAAAATTTTCATGGTCAGCACATGGTGAAAAATGTCAGTTGTTGAATACATACCCAAGCAATCAACCTAGAGAGTGATTTCAGTTTTTTCTCAAAACTGTATCAACTTTTTTCTATAAAAGCAAACCCACAAACAGCTTGTGTGTTTTTTTTTTAAGCTTCAAAAAATCTTATAATGAAATATTTCAACTATATATAAAAATAGAGTGTGGTGTAATGAATATCCACATATCCATCATCTAGATTTTACAGTTGTTAATAATTTGCCATACTGATTTCACTTTTCTTTTTTTGCTTGAACTATTTTAAAGTAAAATACATACATTTCATGTCACTTTAAAAGCCTGAAGATTATAGATTACCTTGACTTAATGAAAGAAATCAACTATTTTTTTGAGGTTTTCATTTGTCTCAGAAATTCGAGTCACATACAGATTCTTATGGAAAGGATCATGGCATTACTATGTCCACATTTAGTTAAAGGGACATCAAAAGTTCTATTTGTGGTGGAGGTTAACAAAACCTTCAACCAGAAGGTAGTGGCACTGAATTAATTCTGATCCAAGAACCCCAAGAATGTTCTGTCCTCAAAGTTAATTTGATTAACACTGTAGCTGTGTCCTCTGTGTCCTCAGGTATATACCGATTAAACTCTGTTTCTTTTGATTTGTAACTCAATCACCTCAAGTTTTCGGCTTTGCTGACTGAGAGCAATCAACCTACCTTCTTTCTCAAGGAGTTTTAAGGTTTCCATTTTAATATTGTTTCCTCACTGATGCACTAATGTTGCTTGCCTGCAATCGTGTGTAGTTGGTGACTTTACTAATAGAGTAAAACAGACTTCCTTTTATGTTCAGAAGTAGCAAGAATCTGTGCTCTTCTCCCCACCTCCCAAGAAGGGAAGTTAGTTGATGCTGGGGGAAGCAGAGCATTGAGTTTAATGTAGTGATTAAACATGAAAGCTATATATCAAATCTCAGGAGAAGCATGCTTTTGAAAGAGACAGGGAACTGTGGAGCATACTGCGTGATAGGCTATGTAAACAGAGCCCTGGAGGTCAGTGTGTGGATGCAAACCAATTAAATAAAGAAATTACTGGCTTTGCTTTCTATCATCTGGATGGGGAGGATCACAAGTTAACTTGGACAGGGCTGAAGTGTAAACTTCGCTTGAATAACTTATAGGCACCTCTGGAAACGTCATTAACTCTTTCAATTCAGCACCAAGTTTTTTTTGTTGTTGTTTTTGGGGTTTTTTTGTTTTGTTTTGTTTTTAAATTTAACCAAAAGAAGTAGCAATCAAAAATAAAATATATGCTCTCTTTGCCCTTTTGTACATGTCCATTAACAAAGGTGCTCGTGGTGAGTAGAAAGAATGGAAGAGACCGCAGGGGATGAGCTGCTGAGAAGAGCAGAGTTGACGGGGCAGTCATGTTTCAGGAACACGCACATGTCTTTTAAAAACAACCCATTTGGAAAAGCAGAGCTCTTGCAGAATAACTGAAAAAAGATGTTTTCCTTTTCTCCTCAATACTGGGTATAAGGCAAAGCTGTAGTTGGGATTTACCAGTCACTACGTAACATCAGGATGTTGTTATTTCTGTTCTATTAACATAGAATAGTTTTCTGACCAAGAAGAACCTGAAGCCTAGAAGTTAATAACTGTATGTTAAGGACTTCCCGGAGTCTAATTCTGTGCTCTTAACCTTCTCAGGCGATGTTTGGATGAGAAAATGAAATATCAAGTTAAAATGGTATAGTTTCATGGTCCATAAACATTCAAAATAAATTTTTTTTTTCTTTCTTTCTTTCTTCTGTAGAGTCATGTTGGCTGAGAAAGTGAATAAGCTTATGTTTAGTGCTTGTTGATTCTGGGCTGCTTGGAGTAGCTCTACTAAGGAAATGGGCTCATAGAACACAGCAACTCAAAGGTATAAGATTTCATGAAAGCAAATTATGGAGGATTAAGAAACCTAATGAGCATGTTTTAGTGTGGAGAGTTGAGGAGGGAGCTCACTCTTAAATAAAGCCCAAGAGTGTACAAGGTTAGGAGATCCTAAAAGACACGATAATAAAAGGCACAACAGAATATAATTATCTTGAAGGGAAAAAAAAAAACCAAAACAACAAAAAACCCGAGGAACAAAAAGCAGCTAGTGTCGCTTTTAAGATCTGTATAAAAAGGGCTCTACACCAGGATAAGGAAATCAAAGAATATAATCAGTTAAAGCTCGAGGCAAAAACATAAGGGCAGTGAAAAATACGGTGGACTGTTAATGGTGGTCACTAAGTTGAAGGGAAATGAGGAATTTGAATATAGTAGAACTAGAGTTTTGAAAGTTTGTGAGCAAATGAGACAGTCTGCCTAACATAGTAAATCTTTCTCAAGAAATTAATAAGGGAAACATTTTCAGATCTTACCAATGTGGAGGTTGTGTTGACAATACTTCTCAGCTGCTTCAGATCGATTTTCTCATTTTTAATTTCTTATTTTTGAAGGGCTTGTAACAACAAAGAGCAAGGAAATATAATATAAATCTCTAGACGAGTATTGAAATCTGTCTCTGGGCATCAGTCATTAGTAGAAATGAGAAAGATATTGTCTGTTCATCTGATCATTCATTCAACCTATGTTTATCAGGCGTACTGTGTGCCAAACCTAGACGCTGCGTTTATAGCTGTAAACAGGGTGGATATCATTCATTCTCCCCTAGAATCTTACAACTAGTTGGACCATTATACAAATTCACATGGATTTCTTTGCATATTTGGCTGAGAAAGGCTAATAAGGTTAAATTTAGATCCAGAATTGAAGAACTCGTGATGTTTAAACATAAGCTAATATATTTTAGGTTTTGACAAATTTACCTTTCTTGACTTTATTCAAACCGTATCACTTTGGTTTCCCCTTTGACTTTTAAGAGACCAGCCTAATAATGCTACTGGTTAGTGTGTAGTTTTTCTCTAGCTTTTAATAAGGACTGACATTTCACATTTGATTATCATTAAAAGAGATTAACTTGCAAGAGAACAATGGCAAATGGTAACGAATATTGTTCTCTTCTTCACTTTTTTTTAATTTTTAATTTATTCTTTTACTGGATCCTAATCAGGGTTGGCCTGAAAAATCAGGCAGCCTTCTTTATAACAATCTTACTGAATTGTGTAGAGGAAGCAAGTGGAAAGGACAGAGCCTTTCATCTCCTTTTATAAACGTAACACTAGGAAGCAGCAAGGCATAGAAGCTAAGTACAGAGGTTTGGGTTCAGATAGATCTAAATGTAGACTCTGTTTATTTCTAATAATGTGCAGTTGGTTTTCTTAGATTTCATGAATATCATTATGTTACATACTTAAATTTTGTTTTTCTTTTCTTCTTATTTAGAATTAGAGCATTTAAAGCTGTGAACTTCCTTCAAAAAGCTTCAGCTTTTTAAATATTGTATTGTATTTTATTTATTTTTTTAAAAGATTTTATTTATTTATTTGACAGAGAGAGATCACAAGTAGGCAGAGAGGCAGGCAGAGAGAGAGGGGGAAGCAGGCTCCCTACCAAACAGAGAGCCGGATGTGGGCTTAATCCCAGGACCCTGAGATCATGACCTGAGCCGAAGGCAGAGGCTTAACCCACTGAGCCACCCAGGCGCCCTAATATTGTATTTTAAATAGCTGCAGTTTTTGCTTTCTTTTGGACACAATGATTACGTGGGAAAGTGTTTTACATTTCCATATGTTCTACTTTCCACTTTTGTTTGTAATTTTTAGTTTCATTGCTTGGTGGTCAAAGAATGTAGCCTTACTATTTTTCAGTAAGTCTGTTATGCAGTATTTAATAAAGTTGTATTTTTTGGCCTAAGATATGTTTAATTTTCTTTTTAAGATTTTATTTATTTATTTGACAGAGAGATCACAAGTAGGCAGAGAGAGAGTGGGAAGCAGGCTCCCTGCTGAGCAGAGAGCCCAATGTGGGGGCTCTATCCCAGGACCCTGAGATCATGACCTGAGCCGAAGGCAGAGGCTTTAACCCACTGAGTCACCCAGGCGCCCCAGATATGTTTAATTTTTGTAACTCTTCTGTGAGCGATTCAAAAACTATATTCTCTGAAATGAAAAGGTTTGGTACATAGTTATTAGATCAGTCTGAGTCATGATTTATATCATTATTTATTTAGTTTCTATTTTATCTGATGAGGACTTTGAGAGGAGAGATACTTTTTTTTTTTTTTTAATTGAATTCTGTGTCTTTAGATCTCGCCACTCCTGTATTGTCAGCTTCTGTCCTCTATGTTTTCTGGCACCAACCGTCTTGCTTGGGCCATGCGTTGCACTTGTCCTCCCGTAGAGGACATTATTTCAAAGCAATGCCCGAGGAAATGAAGGCTCCTCTAGATAGGAAACTTACATTATCCCAAATTTGTACATGAAACAAGAAGTTGTCTTACCACCTGTAAATATCGGTGCTTTCCCCTTCCTTTTTGTGCCCAACATCATCCCATAGCTTTGTTATGAAAGAGGCTCTGAGACATTATCTTTAAAGGTTCAGCCTAACACCTTCCCAGCTGTTAATCATTCCTTCCTCTGTGCAAACACTGAGTCTTTAAATGGATTTGTTATAGCATTTATGATCTGCTATAATTATTTGTGTGAATCTTTTATTTCTCTCCCAGTCTGTGAGTGTTTTGAAGATAGGAACCATGTCTTACTCCCTTATAACCTTGGTATCTGGTATGAAATAGTCAATAAGCAAAAGTTCCATGAAGTTGGGAATCTTTGTCTGCTCTGTTCTTGCAATTTTGACCAAAGCGCTTAACTAATTACCAAAGATTTACTCTCCCCGTTCATACTGTAGAGCTGTTGCTGGGAAGTGGCTACTCAGCCAGAGATGACAATTTCCCACCTCTCTCCACTCGTGTGGGGACATACAACCGATTCTTTCCATGGAGTATGTGTCATTTCTGGGTTAAAGGGATTAAATATCCAGTGTATTCCACCTTTCTCTTCTGAAATTATGTCAGAGGTACATGTTGAACATGAAGGAATCTGGATCTCTGAGTCTTACTTGGAAGAGATCCACGCAGGAGAGCCCTTCAGTCCAGAGCATCTTTATTGGCCTTTATGTAGAGGGGAATAAACTTTCCATGTAATAAGCTACTGAGATTTTGCCATGTTTATTATGGAGGCTAGAGTCATATACCCTGATTAGCCTGGTGCCTAGAATACTTCCTGCAAATAGATGGTACTTACTGATAACTGTTGGATAATGATAAAATTTATGGCTAGGGACTATAATATCAAACGCAAAGATGATCCTATAAATGAAGGACAATAGAAATATAATATACTGTGTTTTGTATAGTCACCAAGCCCATCACTTATCAATTGGCACAATAATACCTAGTAACAGGACACCTTAAAAAAGCAGTGACTTGAAACAATAACGTATTTGTGGTCAAGTGTCTATGGATTGGTTGGGAGTTGGCTGACATAGGTTGGTCACAGGTTCGGTCCAAGTCTGCTCCATGGGTCTTGTCACTGGTGATAACAGAGAAGAGGGCAAACCTCACTATGCAAACACATTTCAAACCTATGTTTTCATCAGGTCTGTTAGCCTCCCATTGCCAAGTAAGTCACATGCCCAAGCTGAAAGCTAAGGAAGGGGAAAGAACTCTGTCCTTTCTACTCACTGATCATGCAGGTGTGTTAAGTATTCTGTCTTCCCTCTAGTGGGAAGAACTGTTGAATCACATGATAAAGGGTGTAGAGATAGGAAGGGGAGAAGAATAGAGCCAATAATGAAATCTACTATATTAGAATATCATGTACTTAGATCAATTATTTGGTAAAAGTATTTATAGAATTAGAAATATTATATTTCTAAAGTGGATCCAATTCCTTCTTTATAATCACATTATTGTAACCTAACTTTGGATATAATAGTAATGGATATAGTAAGATGAAAATATTTGTATAATGCTTTACCACTTAAATAGTACTTTTAATAAATCTTACCAAGTTTGAGAGTCACAAACCTCAGCAAGATACGCAGGACTATTTTTTACCAGGGAAGTAGCTGAGATGCAAAAAGGTTAAGTGACTTATTTAAGGTCATATAACAGTGAATGGCCAAGGTGGGATTACATGGCAGATCTCTAACTTGCAATGACTCTTCCCATTTAATTAGATTATGGGATAGTTCTTTTCGTGAGTGATTTAAAAAAAAAGTTATTATTAGCTTTTAATTTTTCTATAATTCCTATATTTAGTAACTTATACACTATAAATTAGAAAATTTATTTTTTCTCAAATCAAGAATAATTATATGATTATAAACATGTCTTGAAAATATAAAGTGTATGACTTCAATATGGCTTTTAGTAGGCCATTGAAATGTTGCTGACAGTTTCCCAAGAAGCCTCAAAAGATAGCATTAATTGCCTCAGGGAATTTTCTGTGTTCCAGTATCTGATCTTAAACTTCCAACCTCAGGAACATGGATGTTTTAGTATCTTTCAGGGATTGACTCATAGTAATAAACCCACAAGACTAATGGGCTAAGCTAGAATGCCAGTGTATTTGTTTATGATGAGAAATACAATTCTCACATGGTTCAGAATACACTTATATTGTGTGGTCAGTGTCCTCTTTCTCTTAAATAGTCAAGCTGTGTGACCCCAAAATCACAATAAGAACTCAGTTTATCAATTAGCCATAATAAATCATCCATATTGGGGCTGAAGTTTCCTTAGGGTGCATATTAGCACCCTAAAGGCAGACCTACATGGGGAGTCAGATCATAACTAGAAAGTTGCTCTGTTAAGCACAAAATAAGAAAAAAAGGGAAATAGACAAATCAAATATTTAGCTTTATGAGTTTATGTTAACATGAATTATCTATCTCAAAATAGGAATGGCCCTGGCCAGTGAAACTTTATATAACTTAACATCCATTGGCTTTGCCTTCATCTATCCAATACATCCAACCATCTTTATGCAAGACTCCTTTGCAATTGGGCTTGGAAAACATAATACAAGTCCATTACCTAAGACTCTGTTTCCAAGTTCTTTTTTTTTTTTTTTTAAGATTTTATTTATTTATTTGACAGAGATCACAAGTAAGCAGAGGCAGACAGATAGAGAGGGGGAAGCAGGCTCCCTGCTGAGCAGATAGCCCGATGTGGGGCTCAATCCGAGGACCCTGAGATCATGACCTGAGCCGAAGGCAGGGGCTTAACCCACTGAGCCACCCAGGCATCCCATGTTTCCAAGTTCTTGGAGCAGGAAACCATGTGTGGAAACTGGAGATCTTAAAATTTACAGTTTAATTATTTCTTAGCTATTGAAGCACGTATTAAAATTTTAATTATTTAACATACCACTTCAGCATACTAAAATTAAGATATAGAAGGTCAATATATGGGCGCCTGGGTGGCTCAGTGGGTTAAGCCGCTGCCTTCGGCTCAGGTCATGATCTCAGGGTCCTGGGATCGAGTCCCGCATCGGGCTCTCTGCTCAGCAGGGAGCCTGCTTCCTCCTCTCTCTCTCTCTGCCTGCCTCTATGCCTACTTGTGATCTCTCTCTGTCAAATAAATAAATAAAATCTTAAAAAAAAAAAAAGAAGGTCAATATATAGATCTAGATATAGAACATTTCCATTACTTAAAATATTCTCTCATATTTTCCTTCAGTTAATTCCCAGTTCTCAGAGGCAACTGTTATTCTGACTTTAATCACCATTGATTAGTCTGTTCTTGAACTTCATATAAATTTTCTCCCCCCACAAAGTAGATCCAGTAGTCTCTTGAGAAATGGTTTTGGAGGTGAGGTAGAGTTTTGATTTCTAAATGCAAATTATCCCCACAGCATTAAATCGCCTGCTGAAAAAGATATTCATGTGGTATTTGTTGTAAAGATATAATTGATGAAGAATTAACAGTCTCTAGGGAATTGATAATCATTTTGTTTTGGACAACACCTTATTTTTAATACAGTTGAAAATTAATAGAATTCAGTTAATACAGTTCACTGTAGTTTCTGTGGGAAGTGAAAATGCTTACCTCATATTGGTAGATCTTCATCAAGTGGAATGAATGGGTGTGATTGTTAACCTTCTTGGGGGACAGTACATGGATTATTTGTCCATTCATGTAAATTGACATACCTTGCTCATTCCTGGGCAGAAATAAGATACATTTAACTACAAAGGGTAGAAAATTTTGTTTTAAGTACATGACTTTGTTGCAGGCTTAAGATTTTTAACATTCTGCTTCAGTATGAAAATATTTTATTCAGGAAACAAGTACAAATGCAGTAAGCAAACTCAATTATTTGCTTATTAAATCAAAATGTTCTATTAAAAATAGTTTAAAATGCCAATGACATTTTAGTTCTTTTTATGCCTCAATAATTTTTTGGTTATATCTTTTGTATTATAGAACTATGCTATAGGAAAGAACATTTTATAAGAGATTGCTTTGATTTTTCATCAGTTCCCTGGATAGGAATCAAAGATGAAGAAAATTTAGTTTTTGCCTGGTGACCACAGATCTTTTAGTGATTTTTAATATGTTCTGGAGATTCAAATACTTAAGAAACAGGTGCCTTACATGATATTCAAGTGGTGAAATTAGTAATCTTCTATTCTAGTTGTTCTTTTTTTTGTTTTTGTTGAAATTAAAGACATTTAATTGATACATATTAAAGACATATTTAGTCAACATTATATTTTCACACAGTAGCATGTGGTAGTGTTCATTGTGTTAAGTGAGGAGTGAATAAAAATGGAATGATGTTGGTTTTTTTTTTTTGATAGGAATGATGTTAGTTTTAAGAAGAAATGTATTTTTCCATTTCCAAAATAATATAGAATATTTGCCACATTGTTTTCTTTTCCTTCAAAAAATGTGTTTATACATTACCTTACATCCAAATCATTTACATTGTGGATTGAGGGCCATTATATAGAAGGCAAGAGATGTAAAGGACAAGAAAATTTTATAACAATGAAAATATTTTATGGGAGAACATAGCAACACAAAACAGTAATGTGAAGATTGAAGTAATATAGTATTTTTCCTATCAAAAATGGTAAACCTCAGGTTTCCTGGCCAATCAAAAATAGAGTTTGGGATGTTATTCTCAACATTTTAGATTTAAATTTGTTTCTATGCTGTATTAAAATTAATTCAGTATTTCCCTTATGTTGTTATATACTAATAGTCAATAAACCGTACTTTTAGAGTATGAATGAAAATGGCATTGAAACTCATTCAAATGTAATACCTTAGGGTTTTCCTAGTTGGATTTTATTCAAATTTATTGCATTTTGTGGCTTCCTTTATATTAATTTCTTCCATATTTGCCTTTTAAGTTATACTTACAGTTTTTATCATGACCTGATTTTTAATTACCAGTATTCCTTAAAATGTTGCCTACATATGTGGCTTTTGCCAACTTATTTATTAGGAAATTCATTGGTTTTTTTAAAATTCTAAGCAAGGTACCAGTATATTTATTTTTGTAGCTATATGATCTTACCTTTTTATTTCAGGATTGTTGAAAAATACTACATAACTAGAACTTAAAATTTCCTATAGTTCCCAGTATGTATAAAAAATAAAAAATTTCCCCCCAAAGTTTAGATTTAAATTCATATTAAATTCATTTATGATAAAATATAATTTTTTCCTCAAGGTTTTTTTTTTGTGTAGAACTAGTATGCATTTTTGGTAACCTAGTAATTTTATAAATTGGCAAATATAGTCATATCAGACAGATATGAACAAAACATTATGATGTTTTGTTAAAATGATATAACATTTTATGAATGAACAATGAATAAAAGGAAATTTTAATGTCAAAGTCAATACCATTTCATCAGTTTGGAAATTTAATATCACCATGTTCAGTTCAAATATTTGTTGATTGTGCACTAAGGTAAAGCTTTACCTGGAGTAAGCTATCTGTAAACTATTTTAGAATAATTTAGTATCAAACAGATATAACTCTCAGCATAGAAATGTACTGTTGTTAGGGTATTCACATATGATTGAGGCAACTAGCATGAAAGACAGTCGCTTCTCTGTTGTTTTAGTTTGTAAGTTCTCAAGGCCAGGGGAAGCTTTTGATTATTTTGTGCTATGTGCCTACACATACCTAGGGGAAAATAATCACAGATCTCAGTGTCAATTTAATTATGCAGTTGATTTAATTGTTGATTCAACAGCTAGTTAGGGCTCACAATATTTTAGTATTTGTGAACTTCTTGGTAGTATGGGTGACAATAAAGTAATGATAAATTCTATTTTTTCCTAAAATAGAACATTATATAAATGAACTAAGATGCATTGTTATTAAGATTATTTTAAATGTAAAGAGATACAGCTCAATTTTAACCAACTTTATTACTTAATAAACATGACTCTAGATTTGAGGGGAAATGTTTAAAGACAATTATATTCTTATGTACGGTTAATTCTAATCTCTTTTTTGTAACCAGTTTTTAAGATAAGATCTTTTATGGTTTATGATTTTACTCGAACTTGCTTTGTAGAAATCTGAAGTGTATCATGTTTTAGTAATTATTTTTTAAATTGTATTTTAGAAATTCCCCAGTTTAAAAAGTAATTAGGTTAATTTTTATCTCTATCTTGTAACCAGAAAGTAATTTCTTACTTTCATTCCAAATAGACCAAATTTGTCCATTAGAAATCTAAAAGACACCATGTCTTTTATAAGATGATTGATAGGAACTTACTTGTCTACTTTCTTCTTCTTATTGCTAGATTTAGTAATCTTTCTATTTTGGCATGAATTTTCAAAAAGGTTTTTTCCCCAATTCATATGAGTTTTGATAGATACACTATATCACCACACAAGTCATGGGTCTATGTAATAGAAAAAAGAACGTTTCTCTGTTATCTGCATTTCTCACTGAGAGTCAATAGGTTGATTTTACATAGGACGACCAGAAACAGGAAAGCTATGGTTTATAAAATGTTTTAATCTGTTTCAAATAAGTTAGCTGAGCAATCTGGTAAAAATGACATGATTAATGACTGAAGAAGATTAAAATATTTTCACATTCTGTTTTTAATGACCGTTATCTTAAGTTTCTACTCTAAAATTTATAACTAGTAAAATATTACAGGAAAAATATATCATTTATAAGCCACTTGAAGTTCTGTTTTACTTTATCAAATTGAGCCTGCTTTTTAGCCAAAACAGCATAAATTAAAAACAAATTTTAACTGAAATATAACTTGTGTGCTATTTATTCTTAAATACATTCATTGAAGTGTTAATATTTATTAGGTTCAGCATAAAAGCGCTAAGATTATTGTTTTCAATTAGGCAGAATAGCAGTTCGGTCAGTATATAATTTTTAAAATTTATCTTTACAACTAGGCAGATCTTCATCATTTGGAAATAGGCCATTTTGGTAAATTTAACTAAAATTGTTTTCTATGTGTATAAGTGGTGACAAGTAAAACTATTAATGTTGGAGTTCTGCCCGCTGATTCTAGTTGTTCTTTTTTTACCCAGAGATAATGATGTATATTCAGTCTCTGTCATATTTACCTAGAGGAAGTCTTTTTAATCCCTCATATTTCTCCTTCACTGAGGTTATGTGTAAATACTACATGAAATGGCAAATGGAAGAAAGTCTGTTTTGTCTAAAGATACCATTCATCTTAAACAAACACAATCTGTCTTTGAAAGCATAGTGATACGAGTTTTGTTTGGTGGGAGAGGGAGGAAGATGGGTAAGACTAAAGCAAAAATATGTTACAAATTATATCAACCGGTATTAAGCCTCTTTAAAAATTGGATAAATTTTTGATATGTGTCTGTCTACTTCAGGGACTCACACCCCTGCTGGAACTCCCCGCCCCGCTCCCCCCCCAGTTTCATTGCTTCTTAGTTTCCACCATCACCGGCATACCATTTTTATGAAGACTTGCATTGATTTCTGACAGAATCCTGAAGCTAATTCTTAGATATCTTAGAACACAATTTTCTAGAAAGCCATGTATAGGAATTTATAATTCCATTAAGAAAAGGAATATGTTGCCTTATTTTAATTATTTTCAATTTTGAAGCCCCATGAAATGGAATAAAATAGCTTCATTTAACCTTTTATACTGTGAACTCTTTAGAGATAGAGCCCTCTTTTAATTCCTCTACTGTATTTATCCCCAGCACTAAGCCCAACTAGGTCACAAGTGATGACTGAAAAAATGTTTATTAAGCTCATGCCAAAGGAATTAACCTTTTACTGCTTACATTTGCTTACTTAACATTTATTATGAAAACTAACAACTTTGGTATTGTTCTTCCCATCTTGTTTTCTCTGTATTGTGCTGGTCCTTGTTCACCTTTCTTTCCTTTTTTCTTTTCTTCTGGTTGGATTGATTACATTTTTACCATTTAAAAAAAACTTCTTGTCATAATTAATATACTATTTTTATTATCTCTTCAATTTAATTTTAAGGAAAATGTTTGACTTTGTATTTCTCTGTTCATGTTGGGAATTAATTCAAATGTATAACTTCTTTCTCCTTCTCCCAATATAAGAACTTTAGCATTTCTAATTTGTTTCTCATCCCTATGCCCATAGCCTGACTCCAGTATGGAATTTTGGGGACACTTCTCATCATGCCTCTACTTTCTTTCTTTTTTTTTTTTAAATTTTTAAATTTTTTATAAACATGTATTTTTATCCCCAGGGGTACAGGTCTGTGAATCGCCAGGTTTACACACTTCACAGCACTCACCAAAGCACATACCCTCCTCAAAGTCCATAACCCCACCCCGCCTTCTCCCAACCCCCCTCCCCCCAGCAACCCTCAGTTTGTTCTGTGAGATTAAGAGTCACTTATGGTTTGTCTCCCTCCCAATCCCATCTTGCCTCTACTTTCTTAAAAATCATTTCTCAAGAATCTATTGTGTTAAAGCTACATCGTGAACTACTATCTAGATTTAACTATTGAATTTTACATATTTACTCATCAATATTTCTTGCATCCTGACCTTTCTTAGATCTATTCTTCATTTTGCTGTAGTACTTCTTTAGGTATTCTTTCAGTACTTCTTTAGGTATTCTTTCTAGATAGCAAACTGTTTGAGTTGCTTTATATATGGATTATTTATTTACACTTCTTTTTTTTTTTTAAGATTTTATTTATTTATTTGACAGACAGAGATCACAAGTAGGCAGAGAGAGAGAGAGAGAGAGGAGGAAGCAGGCTGCCTGCAGAGCAGATAGCCTGATGTGGGGCTCGATCCCAGAACCCCAAGATCTTCACCTGAGCCAAAGGCAGAGGCTTTAACCCACTGAGCCACCCAGGCGCCCTTTATTCACACTTCTAATATCAAAAAGTGTTTAAGGTAGAAAACACACCATTGCACATATATTCTTGAGGCATGGGAGTTGGCAAATAGAACTTACATGGTTCTAAGATCTTTGGGTCTGGATAGACTTTTTGGATAGACTTTTTGTTTCTCTTTTAAATGCTAAACTTTTTTTTCCAAGTATGATTTTAGTTTATAATTCATTTGCTAAGAATTTCCTCTTGGAGGGAAAAAAATGAATTTTTAGGTATCATTCAGTTAAAAATATGTATTTCAACAAATACTTAATAGGTGTTCTTTCTATGCAACAAATACCGAGTATCGAGGAGTATGATAAATACAATTTTGGTTAATTGTACTAAAATATTTTTTTAAAATATTATAGATTACATTTTCATGTTATATCTTACAATTCTTGAGTTTTTTTAAAGACTTTTAAAATTCAAAATATAAAAGGTAAATTTTAAAAATATATTACTATCTTTGATAAAATTAGAGTACATGTAGTACCACCTTTTACATGTCATTATCCATGTTCAGATACTTAGCTAAATGAACAACATGTTAGAGCAATTCAAGGTATGAGAGGATTTCACTTTGTCTTTCTACTTCACAAAGATTAGTGTGGCAAAGATCTTTCATGTCGGTTTTGTAGTAAGTGAAAGAATAGAATCGTCTGTTATGCAGCTATATGTACCTTTCATATAGATTATATTTTCTGATATTTCTCAGTCTTATCTCATTATTTCAACTTTTGGGTTTATTTAGGTAAGGCTCTTGTAGAGCTAATGGATGACAAGATTACGGTAGGACATCAGTATCTCATTTTAAAAGCATTCAGCGTTGATTAGTTTGACGCAACGAAGAATACAGTTTGAAAATGAAGGGCAGTGAACAAAGGGAAATAAAGGAAGAATTTGGCAATTTGAATAAATACGAATAAAATAAATGAAAATAATGAGTAAAGAGTCTGTACATTTTAAGACTTTGGAGTTTTATTGTGAAATAGCCTTCCAGAAAAATTGTGCCAATTTATACTCTCTTCAGCTACATATAGTATTTTTCCCTCCTGTGGACACACTAACCTACTCCGAGTATTACTATTCTCTTATTTTCTTTGCCGATCTGATAGGTGAAAAGTAGTTTCTCATTGTTTTAATTTGCGTTTTTAATGACTAGAAATATTGAACATTTTCCCTTTGTGTTACTGAATATAATTCTTTTGTTAATTGCTTATTTATTTATTTAGTTTATTATTATTCTTCTTGAAGATTTTATTTTTAAGTTATCTCTACACCCAGTGTGGGACTCGAACTCACAACCCCAAGATCAAAAGTTGCATGCTCTTCCAACTGAGCCAGCCAGGTGCCCCTCTTATTACTATATTTTAAGGCTAGGAGTAAGAACAGAGCTTACTTTAGACAGACTGTCGTTTGGATTCTGGCTTTATCTCTTAAGCCCTGTGTGTTTTGGGGCAGTCAAGTAATCTCTCTGAGCCTTCATTTGTAAAATAAGAACACTTATAATGCCTATCTCAATATGAGGTAGGATCAAATGTGAGGACTAAAAAAATTGATATGTAATGGAGCACATAGCAAAGTGCTTGGTACAGGTCAGTGATGCTGCTGCTGCTAAAAAATAATAATGTGTTGAATATTTTTCCTAATTTATTGCTTAATGTTTAAATATTTTTTCTCAGAGAAATTTAAAAAAATTTGTTAGGATCGTATGTCAGCCTGTTTTATGATATTTACTTTGGGATTATGTTGAGAAAATTTTCTTCACACCCAATATTATAAAAACATGATGGAAATATTTTTGATTGTGACTGAGTTGTAAACAGAATTACTAATTTTAGTAACTCAGACTAAGGAAATATACCAATAATATGATTTTTTATATCTTTGGGAAAATATTAATATGACTCTTGTCAAATTAATTTAGAAAACATTATTTAATAAGTTAATGGGTTATTATTTTTTTAAAAATTCCTTAAGTCTCCTGCAGTACCTTCTCCTGGATTATTTGTATATTGAGGAAGGGCCTCTGCTATTTTATGCAGTGCCTTTGTGTCCATTAGAAAATGAGGCTGGAAAAAAAAAAGAAAGAAAGAAAGAAAATGAGGCTGTCCTTGAGCCAAAGAATTAGCGAAACTCCCCTCCCTTCCCCCCTACCCCCACACTGCAGCTCAATGACTTTTCTGGGTCAAAGCAAACACAAAGGCCTGGAAATGAGGGAAGTGGGAACTAGAGTTTAGCTCCCACTTGCCTATCCCACCAGCTTCCTTTTGAATTGCTCACATCACATGGAGTCATGAGGTAGCCCCATGTTTCAGTGTTATCACAAAATGGCTTTTGAAATAAGATTAATTCTGAGAAATCAATGATTAATGTAGCTAAATCCACCTGCATAATTCTGCTGAATTGAGCAATCTTTTATACAGGTACTTTTTATAAAAGAAAAGAAAAGCCTTTTTGTTTGAATATTGTGAAGAGAAAAAATCCGAGTGCCCTGGCACCGATCACACAGCCTTCCATTTGTCTACCCTGGGTTTTAATTCATGTGCTCTTAAGGGTTGATTTCTTCCTCCTAGTAAATAGTGATGTTAATGACCCATCGGAGACCATGTCTTTTTGAATGTTTTTCTTGTTATGGGAAAATTGATAGGTATGATGTTGAGTTTTCAGCAAAACGTGCTTTGCAGAAATCTCCCCTTCTACCTGTGCTTGGCCATCCTGAGATGCTCATCTCTCTTACCCCGTGTTCCTCTAGAACTTCTTATTCATGATTCTGCTTAGCCTTGCAGCCATTTTTACTGTGCTCCTTGGAGCTCTCATTCCATTGTAAACACCTTTTTTTATCCTCCAGTCTCTTGACAGAATGCTTCCTTCGTTTCCCGGCCTTGAGATTTGTCTCTGTCCCAAGGTCTGTCCTGCTACTGCACTTTTTCCTCGTATCTAGGGCCAGTGTCAGTGGTAACTTTTCATTGCCTTTTTCCAAATCTTAGCTTTCCTTGCTCAGGGAAGACCTGCTCTTTTGAGGCCCGCTGTCTTACTCAGCCACTTCTTGCCTTTCATCACTGCCGTGATCTGTTAGCTCCTGGTAACTCATTTACTGATGATTTTAGTCTGCCACTCTAATTCTTGTCATCCCAAGGGGTGATTTTAAAGACCATGTGGAGAGTCCAGCCCACAGCCAGTTTCAGCTTCATGTGCTAGCCCCTTCCTTTTCTTCCCAGTCTAGTATGCCTCTCATTGTTTTACTTTTTCCCCATCCATCTTGGACTCTATGGTAATCATTTTGTCATTTTCACCAGTACCCTCTGGGTTCTGGGTCTGTTTTCTTTATGCTGCATTCCCCGGAAAATTCTCAACCATCTGTTTTCAGTTGTAGCTTTTTCACCCGGGTGGCATGGCTCTGCTACAGGAAAGAATATAATTATGGGATAGTCGCCCCTAGGGATTTATGCTCTTTAATTTCAGATCACCTCTTGCCACTGTTCTGCAGTCCTTCCGAGTCCTTATCACTTTTCTCAAACCCCCTTTCTACTACCCTTTTCTGTCTCAGCAACAATCTTACCTCTTCTTTCACAGGGAAATCTGAGGCTATGAAGCTTGAGTTTTTCCATCTTTTCCCTCGTATAACTGCAAGCATCTCTACTCACACTTACCTTCTTTCCTACAGGATTGAAGGAAGATAGGCTCTTTCTTCTAGTAATCCCATTAATTCTGCTCCTATAGAATGTTATTCCATTACTTACTTACCCTAATTTTTAAATATTAAAGGTCTTTGATACTGCTCATTTCTTCCCCTCAACATGGAGATGAGCTCAAATCATCACACACACACACACATCAAACAAAGTGTAATTTCTTCAACATTGTTCTTCTCTTTCTATTGGAATCTTTACTCTTTTACCAGTTGGATCTTTCCATTGGAATCAAGGTTCTCAGTACACTACTCTTTCTACTTTCTTCTGTTCAGAGGAACACCCTACAGAAAGATGAGGAGAAGAATTATTAAAGGCTAGTAAGCATTTGCAAAAATTCAACTTCATTATTAATTATATCAATAAAAGTTATATCAACTACAAAAATGTTTACTAAAAATAATAGAGCTTCAAGACTATGGGGGAGAGGTTTGCTCTTGCATATTACTATATGCAATATAGTATTGATGGGAATATAAGATGATGCAATCATCCAGAAATCATCCTGAAAAATAATTTGGTAATTGCTTAATCCAATAATTCCACCTTAGGGAATGTTATAAAGAAAATATTCAGGGATTAATGTGAAAGAATATTCATGAAGCAATATTTGTAGTAGCAAAAGAGAGAGAGAGAGAGAGAGAGAGAGAAAGAGACACAGCCTTAAAGTCCAGTAACAGAGGAGGTCACCATACTCTTTCTACATAGAGAAAAGTCCAAAAGTAAATACACCAAAATGGCAATGGTAGTTACTTTAGAGTGGTAAGATTATAGGTGATTTTATTATCTTCCTTATGCTTTCCTGAAAATCCTACTTTAATTTATAAGAACATCTACTGAATTTGTAACCAGGGAAAACAAAAGGTTAAGAAAAATTACATATATTAACCCCTAACACCCCTCATCCTGCTCTATCTCTTCCTCTGGCCAAAGAATAAAGATTTTTGTAGGAAGGTGTTAATATGTCTATAAGCTTTCAGTGTGTTCCAGTTATTTCTTAGTTTGCTTTCATGAAATGTTGGAGTACATTATGGAAAGGAGGGGGAGCATGACTTTCCCATCAGGTGAACAATGATAGGGACATGTTGACTAGTACAGAAAGTTGGAGAAGGGAGAAGAGGAACTCATCAATAGAAGATGTGTGGAATCATTAAAGGAGAAGAAAGAGAACCAACTGGAAACAGAGAAACCAAGTCATCTTAAGCTAACAGGTGGTAGGTGCTTGTCCGTGTTGAGTTGGTTGTCTCCTAGTAATTTCACTGAATATTAAGACTGACAACTAAAACATCATTTAGTTGAAAATGAGGATGGGTTGGCTCCTTCTCCAGAAAATGAGTGAAAGTGATTAGTGACAGTAATATATTCCTCTTCTGAAGCTAGGAACAGCTGTTGTTTAAATAGAAATGTCCAGGATATATGCTTCTAGCTGGAGACTTTTAATTCATGACATTCCATATGTAGACTAAAATTAAGTGTGTTTCCCCTGGCTCTGTCCTTCATTCCTGTTCATACAAGTGATACTGTCATATCAGACACTGAACAGAATAAAATATGCAGATCATTTTCAAAGAGATGAAGAGATAGTTTGTTAAAAGTTCGTTTGCAGTTTGGTTGTTTTGAAGAGAGAATGCTTTTACTAAAGAAAGAATTATAATGGAAAAATTAGATTTCAAGTCTGGTTTATCAAACATGCTTAGTCTGTAGTGTACTTGAGGATACATAACAGTTTCAGTGAGAAATTTTATCCAAAATTTCAGGTTGGGATGCCAAGAATAAACTTCCTATTCCCTTATTTTATGGTAAGTTTAAAAAAAAAAAAATGTTCCTTAGCTGTAAGCTCCTATAGGAGTTTTGAACAGTTTTTACAGGTGGTTAGGTACAAGGTTTGCCCAAGCTAATCAGCCACAACAGAGGAATGAAAAGGAATGTTTGGGGGGTTGTGGACATTGAAGAACATGAAGCTGGGTGCTGGAAGAAGTCTCAGTGTGATTTTGGATATTATATAGGATCTTAAAAAGTTGAATTAGAGAGAAAATTTGAGCCAGGTGCTAGAAGAAAACGGGAGAGTATTCTAGGAATCTAGATATGGAGGAGAGAAGAGGATAATTGAAGACTTCCAAAGTGGAGTTTCTTGAGCCATGAAGGTCTAAAGAGTCTGCCTGATTTTCTAACCACGGTAGTCTAGTGACCAACACCTGCGGTTATTCACACTCACTGTAAGCTCAACTCTAGCTCTGGTTATCAGGTATAATCCCCTTTAGAGCAGCTTTTCTCAGTTTAGCCACACAAATGAGTTATCTGAGGAACTTTTTAAAAAATATAGGTGCCGGGCCCATGCTAGACCAATTAACTCGCAGCTGGGGCCCAGGCGCTGGTATTGTAAAATTGTTCTGGCTGATTCTATGTGGATCTGGAGTGGAGAACTGCTGGGTGGAGTCAGAAGTAAATTACATGGGATAGAAACAATGAATGTTTATTTTTTTTAATTAATTTTTTTTATTCAAGTATAGTTAACATGAAGTATTATATTAGTCTCAGGTACTCAATATAGTGATTCAATAATTCTACACATTTCTCAGTGCTCATGAAGATAACTGTACTCTTATTTCACCCATCCCTTCTCCCACCTCCCCTTGGCAACCACCTGTTTGTTCTCTATATTTAAGAGACTCTTTTTTCTGTTTGTCTTTTTTGCTTTTGTGCTATTTCTTAAATTCCATGTGAGTGAAATCATATGGGGTTTATCTTTCTCTGACTTACTTATTTCACTTAATGTTATGGCCCCTAGGTTGATCCACGTTGTTGCAAATGGGAAGATTCTGGGATTTGGGGTTTTTTTTTTTTTATGACTGATTAATATTCCATTATATATCTATACTCTATCTTCTTTATCCATTCATCAACTGATGGACATTTGGGTTGCTTCCACAATTTGGCTATTGTAAATAATGCTGCAATAAACCTAGGTGTGCATGTAGCTTTCAAATTAGTGTTTTCATTTTCTTTAGGTAAATACCCAGTAGTGGAATTACTGCATTGTATGGTAGTTCTGTTTTTAATATTTTGAGAAACCTCCATACTGTTTTCCACAGTGGCTACACCAGTTTGCATTCCTACCAACAGTGCACAAGGGTTCCTTTTTCCCCCACATCCTCACCAACATGTATTATTCCTTGTGTTTTCAATTTTACTCATTCTGACAGGTGTAAAGTGATGGCTCATTGTGGTTTTAATTTGCATTTCACTGATGATTAGTGATGTTGAGTATCTTTTCATGTGTCTGCTAACTATCTGTATGTCTTCTTCGGGAAAATGTCTATTCAGGTTCACTGCCCGATTTTTATTGGATTATTTTTTGTTTTGTTTTTGTGTTGAGATATATAAATTCTTTATATATTTGGATATTAGGCTCCTTACCAGATATATCATTTGCAAACATCTTCTCCTATTCATTAAATTACCTTTTTGTTTTGTGGTGGTTTCCTTTGTTGTGTAGAAACTTTTTATTTTAGTGTAGTTCCAGTAGTTTAATTTTGCTTTTGTTTCCTTTGTCAGAGGAGACAAATCTAGAAAACTGTATCTATGGCCAATGTCAAAGAAATTACTACTTATGTTTTCTTGTAGGCATTTTATGATTTCCTTTCTCACGTTTAGGTCTTTCATTGATTTTGAGTTTATTTTTGTATATGGTATAAAAAAAGTGATCCAGTTTCATTCTTTTGCACATAGTGTCCAGTTTTCCCAACACAATTTATTGAGGAGGTCTTTCCATTGTATGTTTTTGTCTTCTTTGATGAAGATTTATTGACCATAAAAGTGAAATTATTTCTGGGCTCTATTCTATCCCACTGATCTATGTATCTTGTTTTTGTGCCGGTACCATACTATTTTGATTACTATGGCTTTGAGGTATATCTTGAAATCTGAGATTTTGAAATGCCCAGCTTTTTTTATCTTTAACCAGATTGTTTTGGCAGTTCAGGGTCTTATGTGGTTCCATATGAATTTTAGGATTTTTTGCTCTAGTTTGTGAAAAATGCTGCTGATATTTTGATAAGGAATTAAATCTGTAGATTACTTTGGATAGTATAGACATTTTAAGAATATTGGTTCATCTTTTATATATTTATTTTTTTAAGTCAGCTCTACACCCAGTGTAAGGCTTGAACTGACAACCCTGAGATCAAGAGTTGCATGCTCTACTAACTAAGCCAGCCAGGCACTCCAATATTGGTTCTTCCAATCATGAGCATGGAATATCTTTTTATTTGTTTGGGTCATCTTCACTTTTTTTTTCATCAGTGTTAGATAGCTTTCAGAGCACAGGTCTTTTATCTCCTTGGTTACATTTATTTCTAGGTATTTTATTCTTTTTGGTGTAATTGTAAATGGAGTGCTTTCTTAATTTCTTTTTCTGCTACTTGATTATTAGTCTATAGAATGACCTTACTGAATTAATTTATCAGTTCTAGTAGTTTTTTGTTGGAGTCTTTAGGATTTCTTGTATATAGTATCATGTCATCTGTAAATAGTGACAGTTTTACTTATTCTTTACCAATTTGGATGCCTTTTATTTCATTTTGTTGTCAGACTGCTGTGGCTAGGCCTTTCAGTACTGTGTTGAATAGCAGTGGTGAGAGTGGACATCTTTGTCTTATTCCTGACCTTAGTAGGGAAAAACTCCGTTTTTCCCCATTAAGGATGATGTTAGCTGTGGGTTTTTCATGTATGGCCTTTAGTATCTTGAGGTATATTGCCTCTAAACCTACTTTGTTGAGAGCTTTTATCATGAATCAATGTTGTACTTTGTTAAATGCTTTTTCTGTATCTATTGAAATGATCATGTCGTTTTTATCTTTTCATTTGTTAATATGATGTATCATGTTGACAAATTCGTGAATATTGAATCATCTTGCATTCCTGGAATAAATCCCATTTGATTGTAGCGAAATATTTTTTTAATGTATTGTTGGATTTGGATTGTTAATACATTGAGAATTTTTGCATCTATATTCATTAGAGATATTGACCTATAGTTTTCTTTTTCCTTTTTTTTTTTTTTTTTTTTGGTTTGTGGTGTCTCTACCTAGTTTTGGTTTCAGGGTAATGCTGGCCTTGTAGAATGAATCTGGAAACTTTCCTTCATCTTCTATTTTTTGGAATAGTTTCTTTAAATGTTTGGCAGAACTCACTAGTGAAGCCATCTGGTCCTGAACTTTTGTTTGTTGGAAGGTTTTGGATTAATAATTCAGTTTCATTTCTAGTAATCAGTTTGTTCAAATTCTCTGTTCCTGATTCAGTGTGAGAAGTTTATATATTCTAGGAATTTATCCAGTTCTTCTAGATTTGTTGGCGTGTAATTTTTCATAATATTCTCTTATAATCCTTTGTATTTCTGTGGTGTCAGTTATTATTTCTCTTTCTTCATTTCTGATTTTTTTAATTTAAGCCTTCTTTTTAAATTTTTTTTTAATTTTTAAAATTTTATGAGTCTAGCTAAATATTTATCACTTTTATTGCTCTTTTTAAAGAACCACCTCCTGGCTTCATCAACTTGTTCTATTATCTTTTTAGTCTCTATTTCATTTATGTCTGCTCTGATCTTTGTTATACTACTGGCTTTGAGCTTTGTTATTGTTCTTTGTCTAGCTCCTTCAGGTATAAGATTAGGTTGTTTATTTGAGATTTGTCTTGCTTCTTGAGATAGGCCTGTATTGCTATAATCTTTCCTCTTAGAACAGATTTTGCTATACCCAAAGATTTTAGACCATTGTGTTTTTATTTTCATGTCTCCATGTATTTTCTGATTTCCTCTTTGGTCGACCAAGAGGTCGATCTGTTCATTATTTAGTAGCATATTATTCAGCTTCATGTGTCTATCTTTCTAGGTTTTGTTTTGTTTTTTTCCCTTAATTTCTAGTTTCATACCGTTGTGGTCAGAAAAGGTGTAAGATATGATTTCAGTCTTTTCGAATATACTGAGACTTGTTTTGTGGCCTAATGTGTTTTATTCTGAAGAATGTTGCATGTGCATTTGAAAAGAATGTGTATTCCACTGTTTTTGGATGGAATGTTCTGAATATATCTGTTAGGTCCATCTGATTTAATGTGTCATGTAAAAGCCATTGTTTCTTGTTGACTTTCTGCCTAGTAGATCTATTCATTGATGTGAGGGGGGTGTTAAAATGCCCTACTAATACTGTATTACTGTCAATTTCTTTATGTCTGTTAATAATTGCTCTATGTATTTAGGTTCTTCCATGTTGGGTACCTATATATTCACAATTTTGTATCAAGATAACCTCTTGTTAAAATTGTAAATATCTATTCACCCAACATGTTCACTTTATCATTATGTGGACTCCTTCCTTGTCTCTTGTTACAGTCTTTGTTTTAAACTATGTTTTGTCCAACATAACTATTGTTACCCCAGCTTTTTTTTCCACTTTCCTTTGCATGGCAAATATTTTTCCTTCCCTTCACTTTCATAGGTCTTTAGATCTTAGGTGGTTCTCTCATAGTGTGTAGATGAGTCTTGGTTTTTTACCCATTTGGTTAACTGTGTCTTTTGATTGGAGCATTCAGTCCATTTATTCAGAGTAATTACTGATAGATATGTGCTTATTGCCATTTTGTTACCTTTTTTTAAAATATTTTATTTATTTATTTGACAGAGCAGCCAGCGGTGGGGGGCAGGCGGGGAAGCGGGCTCCCTGCTGAGTGGAGAGCCCGATGCGTGCTCCATCCCAGGACTCTGGGATCATGACCTGAGCCAAAGGCAGAGGTTTTAACCCACTGAGCCACCCAGGTGCCCCTTGTTACTTGTTTTATAGTTGTTTTTGTAGATCTTCTTTGTTCCTTTCTTCTCTTGCTCTCTTCCATTGTGGTTTAATGGCTCTCTTTAATGATATGTTTGGATTCCTTTCTCTTAATTATTATTATTTTTTGTATATCTATTACAAATTTTTTTTTTTAAAGATTTTATTTATTTATTTGACAGAGAGACATCACAAGTAGGCAGAGAGGCAGGCAGAGAGAGAGAGAGAGGAGGAAGCAGGCTCCCTGCTGAGCAGAGAGCCCGATGTGGGACTCGATCCCAGGACCCTGAGATCATGACCTGAGCCGAAGGCAGCGGCTTAACCCACTGAGCCACCCAGGCGCCCAATCTATTACAAATTTTTGATTTGTGGTTGCCAGTAGGTTCATACATAACAACTTATACATATAGCAGTCTATAGTAAGTTGCTGGTTGCTTAAGTTTGAACCCATTCTACAAGCACCACACTTTTGCTCCCCTTCTCCCCTGCAATGTTTTATGTGTATGATGTCATTTTTTACATCTGTTTATTTTGTGAATTTCTTTACTGATTTTTATGGATATAATTGATTTTACTGCTTTTGTGCTTTAACCTCTATACTGGTTTTTTAAGTGATTAACCTACTACTTTTATTATGTTTATAAATTACCTGTGAAATTTTTTCCTTTCATAATTTTATTACTTCTGATTATGGCCTTTTCCTTCCACTCAAAGAATTCCCTGTAACATTTCTTACAATGCAGGTTTAGTGATGATGAACTTTAGTCTTTGCTTTCTGGGAAACTCTTTCCCTCTCCTTCTATTCTGAATGATAGCCTTGATAGGTAGAATACTCTTAGTTTCAGGTTTTTTTCCTTCCCATACTTTGAGTATATCATGCCATGCTATTCTGGCCTGCAAAGTTTCTGCTGAAAAATCCGTTGATAGCCTTATGGGGTTTCACTTGTATCTATTTTCTCTTGTTGCTTTTAAAATTCTCTAATCTGGGACACCTGGGTGGCACACCTGGTTAAGTGTCCAACTCTTGGTTTTGGCTCAGGTCAGGATCTCAGGGTCTTGAGATTGAGCCCTGCATTGGGCTCCATGCTGGGCATGGAACCTGCTTAGGACTCTTTCTCCTTCTCCTTCTGCCCTTACTCCACCCCCCCCCTTTAAAAATAAAATAAAATAAAATAAAATAAAATAAAATAAAATAAAATTCTCTTTATCACTACTTTTTACCACTCTAATTATTTTGTGTCTTGGTGTGGATCTTTTTGGGTTGATTTTGTTAGGGCTTCTCTGTGTCTCCTGGGTCTGAATGTTTGTTTCCTTCTTCAGATTAGAGAGATTTTTAGCCATTATTCCTTCAAATCAATTTTCTGCCCCCTTTCCTCTCTCTTCTCCTTTTGGGATCCCTATAACATGGATATTATTATAATTGATGATGTCACTGAGTTCCCTTAACATATTCCTCTTTTTATTATTCTTTTTGCTTTTTGCAGTTCAGCTTGCTTGCTTTCCATTACCTGTCTTCCAGGTCTCTGATTTATTTTTCTGCCTCCTTTAATCTACTATTGATTTCTGGTGTATTTTGAATTTTAGTTATTGAGTTCTTCATCTGTAATTGGTTCTTTTTTATATTTTTTATTTCTTTGTTGAAGGTCTCACTGAGATCCCCCACTCTTTTCTCAAGTCCATTAAGTATCTTTATGACAATTACTTTGAATTATTTATCAGGTATATTACTTATTTTCATTTTATATTTAGCTTTTTTTTCAGTGGTTCTGTCTTGTTTTTCCTTTTAGGACATATTCCTTTGTCTCCTCATTTTGCCTAACTCTGTGTTTGTTTCTGTGTATTAGAAAAGTCAGCTATGTTACTTGATCTTGAAAGCAGTGACCTTATGAAGAAGAATTCTGTAGTGCCCTGCAGCACAATGCTCCTTGTTCATGGAACTGGGCATTTCAGGGATGTCGTCTATGTGTTTTGTATGTGCCCTACTATTGTGGTTGAGGTGCGTTTGCCTTAAGTCCAGTTGTCTGCAGTGGCCGAATTTGCCTGTTGTGGGAAGGGTTTGGTCCCTGTGCTGTTAAGGGGCCAGTTTAGGGCTGCTGTGGGCTTATAGTTGGGCTGTGTCAGCAGTCAGACCAGCCATCTGCCTTCAGCCCATTTTCCAGGACTGTTACTGCACTGGTCTGCAGAGTCCTCTCTCTATCTTATCTCCTTGAGAGGGTTTAATTGGTGGGTGGAGCCTACAGACAAACCAGACATCTGTCCTCATTTAGTCCATTGGGGTTGCAGTAGCACCAACCTGCAGGATGCTCTCCCTGCCTTGTCCCCTGAGAGTTTCTGTTGGTGGAAAGGGCTAGCAGTCAGGGCAGATGCCTGCTGGGGGCTTCAGATGTACTGATTGACAGGGCACTCTGTGCACTGCCAGTTATAAGGTTTGGCTGCTGGGGCTGCAAGTGTACTTGTGTGTGTAGTTATTTTCCCCTCTCCCCAGGTCAGGAGTCACTTTGGAGAGGCACTGGTCCCTCCTGGGGCTGCTTGTAGGATATAACATTGTAGGATCTGCTTTGGAGGAACTCCTCCTGGTTGAAGTGGTTTGGATGGGGCAGATCTGCAGAAGGACATATATGTGGGGCATGTGGTTTTACCAAGCTGTGTGGCAAGCATGATGGGGCTATCCAAGTTGGGGAGTAAGAGAGAAATGGAGACTGCCAGCTTTTTTGTTCTCGGAGAAGTCTCCTAAAGAGTCCTGGCCCTCCAGTACATATTCCAAGATTAGCAAATAAACCCTCACATATGCCCCAAGCACTTTTCAAACTGCTGCTTCTGTGCTTTATTTTGGTGGGATGGTCTGGTTCTCCCAGAGCTAAGCCCCATGATTTTTAAAGTATCCAGAGCTAAGTCTCACTGGTTATAAAAATTTGTGAAGTTTTTAAAACTTCACTGAAAGCTGGTTTTCAAAGCCAAATATTGTACAGACTCGTCTTCCCAGTGCAGGTCCCGGTGCCTGGGATTTCTGGGGTGAGGCCTGCTCCTTTCCCTTCTCTGCTTATAGTGTCCCTCCCATTTGTGGTTAGTCTGGCCAGGAGTTTAGTTCTTGGCTACATCTCTGGCCCTCCTACCATTTCCAGTGTGTCCTCCTCTCTACGATTAACTGCAGGAAGTCTGTTCTACCAGTCTTTGGGCTGTTTTCTGTGTTAATTATTCTGATATGGGTGTATACTTGACAAGTGCGCCAAGAATACACAGTGGGTAAAGGATAGTCCCTTCAAAAAATAGTGCTAGGAAAACTAGATATTCACATGCAAAATAATGAAATTGGGCCCTTATCTTACACCACTCATAAAATTAACTTGCACTAGATTAAAGACTTAACTGTAAGACTTGATACTATAAAAATGTAAGACCTGACACTATAAAATGACTAGAAGAAAACATAAGGGAAAAGTTTCTTTCTTTCTTTCTTTCTTTTTTTTTTTTTTTTTTTAAGATTTTATTTATTTATTTGCCAGAGAGAGAAAGTGAGTGAGCACAGGCAGGCAGAGTGGCAGCAGAGGCAGAGGGAGAAGCAGGCTCCCTGCCAAGCAAGAAGCCCGATGCAGGACTTGATCCCAGGACACGGGGATCATGACCTGAGCCGAAGGCAGCCACTCAACCAACTGAGCCACCCAGGCGTCCCAAGGGAAAAGTTTCTTGACATGGGTGTTGGCCATTTTGGATATGACACCACAAGGGCATTCAACGAAAGCAAAAATAACAAATAGAATGACATCAAACTAAAAGCCTTCTTCACAGCAAAAGAAACAATGAGGAAAAGAAAAGGCAACCTACAGAACGGGAGAAAATATTTGCAAACCATATGTCTGATCAGAGGTTAATGTCTAAAACATATAAGGAACTCCTGCAACTCAATAGCCAAAAACAAAAAATCAAATTAAAAAACAGACAAAGAACTTGATAGACGTTTTTCTAAGAAAGACATACTCATGGCCAACAGGTATATGAAAAGATGCTCAGCCTCACTAATCATCAGGGAAATGCAAATCAAAACCACAATGACATATTAACTCACATCCGTTAGAATGGCTTTGATTAAAAAAAGAGAGGCAAAAGTTTTGATGAGGATGTGGAGAAAATGGAATGTTAGTGCACTATTGGTGGGAATGTAAACTGGTACAGCCACTATGGAAAACAGTATGGTGGTCCCTCAAAAGAATTAAAAATAGAACTACCGTATGATCCAGCGCTCCTGCTTCTGGGTATATATCCAAAGGAAATGAGATATCTGCACTGCCATATTCATTGCAGCATTATTCAAAATAGTCCAGGATATGGAAACAACCTAAATGCCTATTGATAGATAAAGAAGATTGTGGTGTATATAAATACTTTTTGTCCATGAGGAAGAAGGAAATCCTGCCATTACTAACAACATGGATGAACCTAAAGAACTCTGAAATTAGGCAGAGAAAAACAAATACTGTATGATTTCACTTATATATGAAGTCTAAAAATAAAAGTTGAACTCATAGAAAGAGAAAGTAGGGGGCGCCTGGGTGGCTCAGTGGGTTAAAGCCTCTGCCTTCGGCTCAGGTCATGGTCCCAGGGTCCTGGGATCGAGCCCCGCATTGGGCTCTCTGCTCAGCAGAGAGCCTGCTTCCTCCTCTCTCTCTGCCTGCTTGTGATCTCTGTCTGTCAAATAAATAAATAAAATTAAAAAAAAAAAAGAGAGAAAGTAGAATGGTGGTATCAAGGGCTGGGAGGTGGGGAAGACAGGGAGATGCTGGTCAAAGCACATAAGCCTTCAGTTAAAAATGAGTAAGTTCTGGGGATCTAATGTACAATATGGTGACAATAGTTAATAATGCTATGTTTGTACTTGAAATTTACTAAGAGAGGGGAGCCTTAAGTGCTCTTACTGCACACACACACACACACACACACACACACAAACCCATACACACAAAAGGTAACTGCAAGGTGGTGGATATGTTAAATAACCTGATTGTGGTAATCATTTCACAAAGTATGTGTGTGTCAAATTATCATAGGTACACTTTAAAGAAATACAATTTTACTTGTCAAAAAACAGATTTGTGTCTACTGGTGTTAATATTGATAGCTCAGGAATTTCTTTTTAGTACCAATTTCTTATTAGTTCTGGTTCAGTAAATCCTTATGATTTTTTAAAAAGGATAATACAGAAAGTGTATTTCAGAAAGAGTTTCTCTTAGCTCTTCACTTGCCTGAGATACTGCTTTTATAAATAATTTAGATTTAAATAAAACTTCAAAAATTGTATAAACTTAGTCTGATTTTCATTAATTTAGAAAAATAAACCTCATTTATTGACCAGAAGAGAAAATATGGGCAAAGGATCTGAATAGATATTTCTTCAAAAAAGATATACAAATGGGCAATATGCACTTTTGAAGAAATACAAAACATTAGCCATTTGGAAAATGCAAGTGAAACCACAATGAGAAACCACTTCCCACCCAATAGGATGGTTATAATAAAAAAGACAGACAGTAACAAATGTTGGCAAGGATGTAGAAAAATCGAAACCCTCATGCATTGCTGGAGGGAATGTAAAATGGTACAGCCTCTTTGGAAAAGAGTTTGGCAGTTCTTCAAACATTAAACATAGAGTTAGCATATGACCCTGCTGGCATATATCACTCCTAGGATAAGACCAAGAGAATTGAAAACATATGTCCACATAAAAACTTGTACACAAATATTCATAGTAGCATTGTTCATGATAGCCCAAAGATGGAAACAATCCAAATGTCCATCAACTAGTAAGTAGATAAATAAAATGTGGTATATTTATTTAATGGAATATTACTCAGCCAGAAAAGCAAATGAAGTCCTGAAGCACGCTACAATATGATGAACCTTGGAAACATTATCTTATGTGAAAAAAGTCAATAATAAAAGAGGATATATTACACAATTCCATTGATGTCAAATGTCCAGAACAGACAAATCTATATAGACAGAAGATAAAATAGTGGTTGCTTAGGACAAAGGTATTGGGGGGAAATAGGAAGTGCCTGCTAATGGAGATATATGTATGTATGTATGTATGTATCTATCTATCTATCTATATATATATATAATTTTTGCTTTTTTTCTCACTTCTAACTTTATAGATTCATTGAAATAATTGGGAATCTGTGTTTCAGATTATTAGTCATTTTTTTCTTACAAAATGTCTCATCCATTTATAAAATCCTTTTTATATGTTGCATTATACTTCAAAACATATCAACAATTATGTAGATTTAACATTAAAATAACTTACAAGTTTTCTTTATCACAACTATTTTTTTAGATGGTATGTCTTCTCCTAACTTGAGCTTTATTTTCTTTCTTTCTTTTTTTTTTTTTTAAGATTTTATTTATTTCTTTGACAGACAGAGATCACAAGTAGGCAGAGAGAGAGTAGGAAGCAGGCTCCCTGCTGAGCAGAGAGTCCAATGGGGGGCTCGATTCCAGGACCCTGGGATCATGACCTGAGCTGAAGGCAGAGGCTTTAACCCACTGAGTCACCCAGGCGCCTCTTGAGCTTTAATTTCTAATTTTTGTTTTGTTTTTAAAGATTTTATTCATCTATTTATTTTAGAGTGGGAAGAGGGGCAGAGGGAGAGGGAGGAGAGAGAATCTCAAGCAGACTCCCTTCTGATCCGGAGCCTAAGGGCTCAATCTCACAACACTGAGACCATGACTTGAACCAAAACCAAGATTTAGACACTTAACTGACTGAGCCACCCAGGTGCCCCTATTCTCTAATTTTTTTTTTAAGATTTTGTTTATTTATTTGACAGAGAGAGACACAGTGAGAGAGGGAACACAAGCAGAGGGAGTGGGAGAGGGAGAAGTTGGCTTTCTTCCTAACAGGGAGCCCGATGCAGGGTTCAATCCCAGAACTCTGGGTCATGACCTGAACCAAAGGCAGTTGTTTAAAGACTGGGCCACCCAGGTGCCCCATCTGTTTTCTAATTTTTAAAGAACAAAATGTTTAGAACCAGAAGACGGGTAGGGTAAACTTTCTGAGAGTTTCCTTGTCTGGTTATGGGCATTTTAAAGGCTTTTGCTAAAGCCCTAATTTTAAAGGTTATTGCCAAACTGCTTTCCAGAAAAGTTGTGCCGATGTAACTTCCATGTGGATTTTGTGTGTCCATTTCTCCATGCTCTCTTTCTTCTACTGAATATTCTCATCCTATTTAGTACCTAATAATGCATGTCATATTTGAAACCTAATACCTCATTAACATTTTAATTTGCATTCTTTATTAATGAGTTTAAATTTTTAAATATAATTATCAAACACTTTTTTTCTCTCTGTATTACCAGATTATGTAATTTGCCTATTTTTCTATTGAGGTATTTATTTATTTTACTGCTTTGTGAATTCTCTTTATATATTAAGGGTATCCATCACATATATTACAAATAATTTATCTGGTTGATACTTCACAAGGTTTATTCAAGCTATTTTCTGGTTGATACCAGAACACTAATTGGGATTTCATTAGTGAAACAGTTAAGAGCTTGGACTCTGGATTCAAATCCCAGCTCAGCCATTTGTTCAGTGTGTAAAATCTTGGGAAATTCCCCAATCTCTGTTAACTTCTGACAATGATACAAAATAATAGTGCTAACTTCAGAGGATTGTTGAGAAGATTAAAGGACTTAAAAGGCTTAGCATAATACCTGTCATAATTTAGTATACATTCAATCATTTCTGGCTATTACTATTTGTGTTCGTTTTATCAGATGAGCTAAACAGAGATAAAGAGAATGATGTGGAATGAATGAGTGTATGAGTTACATTTGCTGCTCTGTCCAGCTTCTTCCCATTAACCTTTCCCCGGGTGAAACTTGCTGAAAACCTTTTCACAGTGTAGCCTTTGGGTCCTACCATCAGAAATGCTGCCAGTGGACTTAACCTCCCTTTTATCAGGTAGCACGTTTGACAGGCAATCTCATTCTTATTTTGTTTCAACAACTTGGGAATCTGTTGGGTACTCATTATGTAGGTTTTCAAATAAATAAAGCTCACCAAAATAGTGTACTGTTTTCAGGTACAGTGGATACTTCATTATGTGTATTTTTCAAATAAATAAAACTCACCCAAATAGTGTACTGTTTTCAGATACAGTGGATACTTCATTAAGTCTGTTTTCCCTACTTCCATCATAATGACAGTTGTACAGGTAAAAGATGTATTGAGTGAACAAAAAGGTGTTCCTACCTCTGAATATGCTATGGAGACTTTCTTTCTTCCTTTCTTTTTTTCTTTCTTTCTTTCTTTCTTCATTTCTTTCTTTCTTCATTTCTTTTTATTGTGACATTGTCCTCTCTCAAATGCTAGGAGGAATAGGAATGTGAGATTTCCATGGGGGAGTCTTTTTATAAGTTTTCTTTTTATATCAGTTTTACGTATCTGTATATTCTGTGGTTGAATAAAGTATGTCCTTTCTGTGGTCACTGGTGCAACCTTTGTGCATACACTACCCATTATATTCAGATCTCCTTCTGAAAATCCCATCTGTACAAATGAATGAAGTCTGTACTCTTTCACCTTTGAAAAATTTGTAATGATCACCCAATCTTCTTTACCATGAGAATGAAAAATGCTTAAATTCTCACAAAATTCCTTTTACAAACTGCTTCTAGTTTTCAGATATTCAATCATACATGCCTTTTAGAAAGACAAAGAAAAACTTATTGAATTTCTTGATGGAGGGAAGAAAGAAAAATAGTTGATTTGCTACTCTAATCGATTGATGAAATCATTGTAAATGAGATTATTTATAGTATATGATTACATATTTATATTTAGTATATACTAAAAATATATGTAATATACATTAGATATATATACATATATAAAACAGGAAGTGATTTGTCATGATTTAGTTTTATAAGAACAGAAAAATGAACATTAAAGCTCATATGGTCTAATGTTCTTAGTTTACAAATGATACAAGCTTAGAAAGGTGACAACACATGGATTGCCCAAGACCTTATGTGGGAGAAGTATTCTAGTCAAGTATTCAGGGTTGTTTATTGATACCATTACTGTAGTAATATTTTCACTCAATTTTAAACCCTTTTTATTTTATTTAATTTTATTTTTTTACCTGCAGTATGCTATATGCATTCCTATCTCAGAGTCCCAGTAGAAGAATAAGTGATTATTTTGCCTTTACCTGTGCCCTTCACTCTGCCTATGGTGGGCTTTGGAATCGTGTGCCATGTTCAAAGGTTTCCAAATAACCCAAGATCATCATAATTAACTGAATAGGCTTAATAGTTGGCACTGAAAATGACGTTTCAATGGCAGTGCCTTTTCATTAAACATGTTAGAAGTACAGCTTGCTCTATTTAATTGCATTGATCATGTACCCCTGCATAATACTAACTGTCTTTCCCCATTCCTTGGGAGGTATTCAGTGCTGGTTCTGGTTAAGTAGCATTGGATATTTCCCCATATGCTAACAGTGCCTCTTTAAAAGGCTAAAATGCCGTCTTTCTTACCTTCCAATCAAGGCACATTTGCTCAAATATTGGATGGTCCCCTCCCCCCCTTCTTCCTTCTTTCCTCCCTTCCTTCCTTCTTCATTGTTTTAAATACCAACCAACACTTGTTCTGATGGGTTGAACACTGAATATATATGATGCACCATAGATTCAAGCCCTGCCTTAATTGAGAGTTTTTTGGGCAGATTTTTTTCAGATTTTTTTCATACTTAAGTGTCAATCATCGAAGTATGATTGACAAATAAAATACTAAAATATTTAAAGTGTACATCGTCATGAATTGATATATGTATACATTGTGGAAATATCCCCCCATTGAGTTAACATAGCCACTCACCTCACATATTTTTACCTTTTTTTTTAGTGAGAATAATTAAGTTCTATTGTTTTAGCAAATTTCCATTATAAAATAAATAGTATCAAATACGTTGATACAAACGTGTTATCCATTAGGTCCTCAGACCTTATTTATCTTACAGTTTGAATGAGTTTTTAATTACACAGAGGAGGTATGAGGTTTTTGGAACTAGCATATCTGAACATGTCACCCCTCTGCCCAGAGATTTTCTGATGCCTTTGCATTGGCTACAGGATGAAATTTCTCTCCTTTTGCATGGCATGGAGGGGGTTTCATGACCTGGACCTTTCCTGTCCAAGTTCAAGGCATACTTGTATAAGCAGCCAAGGAAAACCTCTGACTTTCAGCTAAAACCTGGAGGATGAGTAGGAGAGAAGGGTACAGGCAAGAGTGTGGGTTGGGTGAGAATAGCCCCAAGCACTGGAATGAAACTAAGTTCAGGTCTTGAGGCAAAAGAGAACGTAGCAAAACACCTGTTGGCTTTTTTACCCTGGATTCCTCATCTGACCCATAGGCCACAGAAAATGATTTGAGTATTTATTTTCTCAGTTTTCCCAAGGATGATCCATAACAAGTGCAATTTTAGATGCTGAGAAGAAAAGTTAGTTACCTACACGGGATGTCTTAGGCTAGGTCTTACATCGGGTCTTTCAAGCTTGGTTTTCTCTGGGAACTCTGGTTGAGGAAGGCTGTGCGTGTGGATATCACCAATGACAGGTCCTGAATCCACAGGGCTCTTCTCCAACTTGGAGATGATCTCATTATCACATTTTGTCAGCAGTGTGCTTGTAATCCCAGAAATTCTGTGACTGGTGCCCAATGACTATAAGCATTATGTTTTTGCAAACTCAAGTGCCTGAAGCCATAGCCATGCTCTGTCTGCCCTTCAGTGGTCTCCTTGTGCTTGGCCTGGGAGGACTTCCAACCCTCTTACCTCTACTTCTCAGCCTTGCAAAAATGATGTCTTTCAGGTTGCCTCAACAACCTAGAGAATTTGGGTCTGAGGGAGGAGAAATATCCCTACACCCACGAAACAGAATCCCCCCCCCCCCACTTTTTAAAAAATTTCTTTTCAGTGTAACAGTAGTCATTGTTTTTGCACCACACCTTGTGCTCCATGCAATATGTACCCTCCCCAATACCCATCCCCTGGTTCCCCCAACCTCCCACCCCCCATCCCTTCAAAACCCTCAGGTTGTTTTTCAATGTCCATAGTCTCTCATGGTTCACCTCCCCTCAGAATCCCCTTTTGAGTGGCAGCAATCTTCTTTTAAATCCCATCTGTATTCAGAGCATGTCTAGGGCCATAAAATACCTAGGCTTTGGAAGCTTCCTATCCAATGACCAATTCAGCCCCTGTAGATAATACCTCTTAAAATAGGCCCTATATCTAGACCCTCTGTCAGGACTGCACCAGGGGTGAATGCCACAGCATATGGCCTAAGAAAACAAGATGAATGTTGAGCAAAATTTTTCTGAGCTTTTCCTGTATTGAGTCCTTTTTCCTCTCTGTGATACCTGTTTATTGTGAAATTGTTGGCTGTCCCTCTGCTACCTACCTGTCATTGATTTTCTAAATTACCTAAATCTTTTATCAATTATTTTTCTAAAATGTAAGTCTGATCCCATCACTCCTCTGCGCAGAGTTTTTCAGAGACTTCCCATTGACTATGAGATGAAATCCCTATCTCTTTGTAAGTGGCAAGGAAGGACTCTCATGACCTAGATCCTGTTCTTTGTTCCAGTTTAGTTCTTCCTCTCCCTACCTCACCCCTAGCATTTTACAGTGTGTAAAACGTAAACTGATTCCGCAAAGCAGAACTGTGCTGTTATGGCTATTTCTGCACCTTTGCACACACAGTCAGCTCCCTTGAAATAGACATTTTTTTCTTTCCTGTTAAGATATATGGAAGCTCTTTCTACTAGACCTACGTGCCTCTTACAAGTCAATTATTATATTATGCTACCTTGCCAGTCTCCATTCTCTTTATAACATTTTGGGGGTGAGTGTGTATCCTTCTGTGCTGTTTTAGCCTCAGCTCTAGTAGAGTATTATACACACCCATTCACTAAATATTTACTGCTTTAAGAACAGTAGAAACAGAGCTAAACAGACAGGCAGGGCTCCTCCTTGTAAGGAGTTTACATTCTAATATGTAGAAGTGTGTGGCGCTAAGCAAGTAAACAAACATGATGATATCTCCTAAGAGGTGTAGAGGAAATAGGAAGCATCAGGTGATAGGGAAGGGTGGTGGTGGCAGTAGCAGGAAGCTCTAATTTAGATAGGGATTTCTGGAAAAGCCTCACCAAGGACATGGTATTCGAGCTAAAGTCTGCAGTATGAGAATCTAAACAAAGAGTTTGGAGCAATGTTGCAAGCAGAGGAGAAAGCAAATGCAGTGGACCCTAATATAGCAATGAACCTGACAGGTAGAGGAATGGGAAGAAGACTAGTGTGAGGACGCCTGGGTGGCTCAGTCGGTTAAGCATCTGCCTTTGGCTCAGGTCATGATCCCAGAATCCTGGGATGGAGCCCCCACAGGGGCTCCCTGCTCGGTGGGGAGCCTGCTTCCCCCTCTGCCTGCATATTGTGCTCTCTGACAAATAAATCATGGGTGGAGCACAAGGGGAGAGTGTTTAGAGATGTGTTTCCATAGGTAGGGAGGATTTGGATTTTTTTTTTTTTGATTAACATATAATGTATCATTTGCCCCAGGGGTACAGGTCTGTGAATCATCAGGCTTACGCATTTCACAGCACTCACTGTTTGTTGAATTAAATGTGTCATCTAATTATGCACATATTGGTTGTCCTCATTCTGCTGCATAGCCTTGGGCTCCACTTCTCCCCAGCTGTGTTCCCACTGGACCTGATCCCATGGCAATAAGAGCAGGAGTGTTAGACATTTCCCTAGTTTTATTGGTAGAATTTCACCAGATTTGGAAATATTAAGGGCATCAACTTGTTTTCAGAGTTGGTTCTAAGCAGGCGTTTGACAGGAGCCATGTCGTAACGGACTCAGGATGATGTGAGTGATGGTTGCCGAGGAACTTACACTAAGTATACTTCATGGAGATCTCTAGGTAACACCCAGGATGGAACTCCTTCCCTTTGCACCTGGCTTTGGTCTGCATCTGAACCAGTGACCTAAAAAAGAAAAGAAAAGCTCCATGTCCAGGGACCAGTTCACTCCCTACACCAGCAGAACGTTAAGGCAGAACCCAGTGAAAAGACCACAAGTGAACTCTAGAAATGTGACTACATTTTTCCAAGATGGTAATTGGATTAAAAAAATATATATATATATGTATATACACATATATATATATATACATATATATATATACACACACACACACATACATATATATGAGTCCTGAAGGATGTAACTTCTGATTTGAAGAATCTAAAAGGCTTCAGAAAAACAGTGGAGTGGACTACACATTCTTCTTCCGGCTGCTGCTGTTCACAACACTTTTGACGGTTAAAATGCATTGCACATTCTCTTGTCCTTTTAATGTAAATATTTACTGTTTGAAGTGGACTATAGAATTAAACCAAAATAGAAGGATGCAGGCTGATACCTCAGAGGTGAAACTAAGCACTGGACCAAATTAAACAGAAGTAATTTGCAATCTAAGTCATAGTTAGGTATTGAGCATCAGGCTCTGTTTGTCCCAAGAAAGAGGAAACAGAGGCTTTCCTTGTTTGCTTCATTTTTTACAACCTGTTACTAGAAGGGAATTTCATACAGAACAGGCAAAATTTTGAATTAGAATTAAATTAGAAAAAAAAAAAAAGGAACATGTTGTAAAGTAAGGCTGGCCTTCTTGATGTTGATTTCCTTTGATGCTTAAACAGTGTTTGAAGTTAAGAAAAACAATGCCCTCTCTAGTTTTTGTTGTTGTTGATCTCCCCAGGAATAGTGTGACTTCTTTCCTTCTCTTTACATTGGCATCTGGCCCATGCCTTTACCTTTAACTTTCATAACTTCTTTCAAATTGTATTAACTTTGAAGCCTCAGAGCCTCCAAAACGACCGACATTTGAATCCTGGGTCGACTTGATCTTTTTAAAAATTTTAATATGGATATGAAATTTTGCTTAAAACCCCAGTAGTTAGAAATGTGGCATCCTACAGAATGTCCCACCATATAAAAAATTCTGGTGTCCTTGAAGTTACTTTTACCCTGAAAGGGAAAAATTACAAATGAATAGAGGTTCAAGTCAGTCCAATTTCCTGTTTTGCTTAAAATTTTCCTGAACAATACATAAATTTATCAAACTCCTTTCCTGGTGACAATACTTCATTAGATTACTTTAGTGAGTATTGGGGAGATTTTAATCTTATGAGTCATAAAATTCTTTTATTCCCCAGGGAATTTCCTGTGTCTGCCTGGAATTTCTTGTCTTTGTAGTTTTAGCTGGACTCCTTGAAGCAGTTACTCTCTAAATGACTGTGCTCTTGAGGTCTGTGTGTAATACCTGGGGAGCCGGGTCACAGATTGTCTCCTGCTTCTCCACAAAATTGAAAAATTAATCGCTTTCATTGCCTTAGTCTTAGTAACTGTATTCAGACATTTTCTTAAAATTTTTAACCTCTTCCTTTCATGATGAAGATGTTTTCACTTGCTGCTTTTGCAGTTCCCAAAGCTAATCTTTTTGTGCCCCCTTAAGCTTGCTTTTGTCTGTTTCTGTGAAAACACCCCAGTGACTCGATGTTTGTGGGTTACTTGCCTGTCGCATTAGGTTTCACTCACTTGGTGTAAGGAAAAAGAAATAGGGTTACAAATATATTGGGTCATTTAGCAATTGATGAGAAATGCCGTTGGATATCTTCTTTCTTCTTCCTTTCCTTTCCTTCCCTCCCCTCCCCCCTCCCCCCTCCCCCCTTCCCTCCCCTCCCCTCCCCTCCATTTCCCTTTTCTTTCCCTTCCCTTCCCTCCCCCTCCTCCCCTCCCCTCCCTTCTCCTCCTTCCCCTCCCTTTCCTTTCTTTTCCTCCCCTCCCCTCCCCTCCCCTCCCCCTCCCCTTCCTTCCCCTCTCCCTTTCCCTTTCCTTTCCTTCCCCCCTCCCCTCCCCTCCCCTCCCCCCTCCCCTCCTCCTCCCCTCCCCTCCTCTTCCTTTCCCTTCCCTTCCCTTCCCTTCCCCTCTCCCCTCCCCTCCCCTCCCCTCCCCTCCCCTCTCCCTTCCCCTCGCCCCTCCCCTTCTCCCCTCCCCTCCCCTCCTCTTCCTTTCCCTTCCCTTCCCTCCCCCTCCTCCCCTCCCCTCCCTTCTCCACCCTCCCCTCCCTTCCCTTTCCTTTCCTTCTTCCTTTTGTTCTCTCCTTCCTTCCTTCCTTCTTCCTTTTGTTCCTTCCTTCCTCCCTTCAGCTCTTTTTGAAGAAGGTGAAAGTCAGGTTATGGTGGAAAGGCAGAGCCTTGTGTGTTCTCATCTGAAAGATCCAGGACAATGAAGACGATACTTTTTGATATGTGAGTTTCAGAAATTCTTGGTGATTATTGTTAACCCACACTTTGCTTATGTGAGAAGCTTCGTCTGCACGTGCATGTCTCTGTGTGTTTGGAAAGATAATGTCAAACTGTGTTCTGATAATAAATGGCAGCTGAGCATGCACAGAGACAACTGACGTCTGAGTCTGGATATGCTATTTGGCAAGATTCATCTAACAAGGGACACACAAAAAATGTAAGTCTGGTAGAACATCAACACTAACAAATTATTCAGAAGTTGATTACTAGAAAACCTTCTACTAGATTTCAGTATGTATGGTGTGTTTAAGGACAAATCTAGAATTTTATCTGAAAGCTAGGTACTTATATGATCCTTTTTTTATGGCTGCTTTCTCATTTTTCAGCACAGGGATTTTTAAAAATTTGAAATAAGTAAAGGAAGCGATTCTATTTATAAATAGTAAAAGAATATATGTCCCAGGTTAGAGTTTTACTTGGTTGATTAGTATATCATTTATTTTTAGAGTAGAGAAAAATCAATGCAATAATTACTTGCTATTTATATATACAGAAAATATAAGTCCTTGGAATGTAGCATACATTATCATTGCATAATCTATATCCATATGCTGTTTATAACAAGCTGAAATGTTAGACCCATGAGAAAAGAACCAGATTCTGGCACGGGACTGTTTTGTGGTAAAGAAAGATGAATGGATTCCAAAATTTAAAAAATCCTCTTAAAGCTTGATGGTTCCACAGTAAAACAAGAGAGCTGAAATGGGGTTTGTAGATATATATGTTAGCATCAGCTGACACTTAAAACAGTTAATTCCCTTCTTCACCTGTATTCTCCTCCAGCTCTTCTGATCCTGGTAAATGAACTGGCTTACCTTCTGAGCAGGTGAAGGCAGGAACGAAGATTTCTGACGATGTAACCTCTCCTCAGCCTCTTCCTTCACCCCCTTATGTAGTCCTTCTTTAACAGTCCTTTTTCCTAACAGGGGCAGATCTGTATCCGTCAGTGATGCAGGGGTTGGAGCCTTTTGGCTTAACTGTTGTGAGAATATTTCTTGTGATACCAGGGCCCCAGGTTTGATTGCTAGTGTGAGTATTTTCATGCAATGAGAAGGTGTTAGTCTATACGTATATTGCTCCAAACACCATTTCTTATATAAATTCGAGATAAGGAGATATGTGCATATGAAAATGATTCATTAAAAACATATTCCGAGCTCATTAGAATGGCTGTTATTTAAAATAAAATAATGAGTGTTGGAGAGGATGTGAAGAAATTAGAAATTACTGGTGAGAATGTAAAATAGTATAAAGCTGGTATAGAAAACTGTATGGCAGTTCTTCAAAAAATTAAACATAGCAAGTCCACTTTTAGGTGTGTGCTCAAAAGAATTGAACATAGGTACATGAACAGATATTTGTATACCAGTGTTCACAGCAGTGATATTCGTGGTAGCCAAAATGTAGAGACAATTCAAACATCCACTGAAGGATGAATGGATAAACAAAATGTGCCAGGGACCTAAAATGGAATATTATTCAGCCTTAAAAAGGAATGAAATTCTGATATATGCCACAACATGGATGAATCTGGAAAACATTATGCTATGTGAAATAAGCTAGGCACAAAAGAACAAACATTGTATGATTCCATTTATATGAGGTACCTAGAGTAGTCAAATTCATAAAGACTTTGAGTCATAAGGATGGAAGTAGAATGGTAGTTACTTACTAGGGACTGGGAGTGGGTGGAGTGGGGAGTTACTATCTAATGGATACAAAGTTTCAGTTTGGGAAGATAAAAAAATTCTGGGAGATGGAGAGTGGTGATGGTTGCCCAGCAGTATGACTGTACCTAGCGCCACTGAACTGTATACCTAAGAATGATTAAAATGGCGAATTTTATGTTATGTTTATTTTACCACTATATGGGAAAAACTATGCTTGGCTGTGTGTCTACTCTATTCTCAAGACTCTGCTTACAATCCTACTTCACTTCAGATATGTGGACTTTCCATATATCAAGCAATTCTGTGACACCATCTGGATGTCTTACAATTTGACTCAATTCTAACATTGTCTGCCTGAAGATAATGTCACATCCCATATGTTGGTGAAAGGCTCAGACCCCCAAGACTCACCCCACCTCCCCTTCAGATGTCAAATACAAGGCCAAGTTATGGTTACTTATGATGCTGATGGACCTATGGCTATAAATTGAAGGTTCTCATGACCCCCTCTTCAGGTTCAATTAATTTGCTAGAGTGGCCCACAGAACTCAGGAAAAAGTTTTCTTATGAGATGATCATTTTGTTATAAAGGGATATAACTCAGGGAGAGCCAGATGGAGGAGATGCATAGGGCATTTATATGTAAAGTTAGTGCCGAGCTTCCATGCCCTCAATGGGAACCCTACTCTCCTAGCATTTCCACATATTCATCAACCAGGAAGCTCTGTGAACCCATCCTTTTGGGTTTTTAATGGAGATTGAATTCAGTCTCCCAGAGCACTCCCCCAAGAAAGTTGGGGAATTCCAACACTTTAATCACATGGCTAATTCCTGGGGCAACCAGCCCCCATCCTTAGGTCACCTAAGGGCTTTCCAAAAGTCATCTCATTAACATAAACTCATGTGTGGTTGAAAGGGGCTTGTTTTGAATAACAAAATACACCTTTGTCCCGCCAATCACTTAGGAAGTTCCAAAGATTTTAGAAGTCTGTGCCAAGAAGGAGGCAAAGACCAAATGTGTATTTCTTATTACAAATGGAATTATCTGTTTACCCCCCTTTTCTTCAAACTTGGATTCCTTTGTTTGCATTGCTTCTATCAGAGATCTTGTCAGAACAGGAGTGCAGACAAAATATGTAATTATTTCTTATAAATCACAATATCACCATATATAAATATATATTATCTAATGTTATTTACATTTGCTTTTATTGAATAGTAGTTGTTTTTAAAAGTCCTATCTAAGAATTTTTTCAAATCGTCATAAACAGAGATTAAACAAGAAAAAGTTAGACTTTGAACTATACTGGGAAGGCTTTCAACAGATGCAGTTTCTTTGTATGTCATTAATACACCTGAATTTTAAAATATATTTGAAAAATGGAAGTTTTAATGCATTCTAAAACTATAAATACTGCATAAGTCTACAGATCCACTAGAGAAAAAGTCAAAGAGAAAATGGAAATCATATGACATATAAAATCAGAAAAAAGGATGACAGATTTTGAGATAGAGTATATTTGTTTTTATATAAATGTAAAGGGGATAAACTTTCCTTTTAAGAGACAAAAATCCTCAAGATTAGTTTAAAGACTCCAACTTTCCAAAAAGTGTGCTCTATCTAAAAGGGAAGCTTAAAGCAAAATGACACAGAAAAAGTTAAAATGTTAAAAATAGAAAGATGACAAAGATATAACAAACTAAATGAAAGGAGTCACATTTTACTATTAAAATGAAATTAAAGGCAAGCAACACCAAACATTTCTAAAAGAGGTTTTATTTTTCTATTTTTTTAAAGATTTTATTTATTTATTTGATAGAGAAAGATCACAAGTAGGCAAAGAGCAGGCAGAGAGAGAGGAGGAAGCAAGCTCCCTGCTGAGCAGAGAGCCTGATGTGGGACTCGATACCAGGACCCAGAGATCATGACCTGAGCCGAAGGCAGAGGCTTTAACCCACTGAGCCACCCAGGCACCCCTAAAAGAGGTTTAAAAAAAAATTGGCTAAGGCTGCAATCCATGATGAATATGTAATGATCTTGAAACTTTATATGCCAATAATGTAACCTCAAAATATACATTAAAAAAGTTAGAGATAGAAGAAATTAAAATGCAAGTGTAGCGTCAACATCTCTTGATGCTTGATAGATCAAATTGGGAAAAATAAAACATGGGGCTCTGGCTACATAATTCACATTGTTGCTGAAGTAGATATATATCAACTTAGGATAACATTAAGATATGACCAACTTATTTGCAAGTATCGAAAGAAAAGTTATGAAAATATGAAAGCCTTAGAGTATAAACGACTAATCAGTTCAAACAACTGTACAAATCATAATCTGAGTAAAATATAGGAAAGCAGAAATAAAACATAAGGAAGCAAAAATCCCAACAACTTTTTAGACATAGTTGAATGACCTTTGAATGAAATAAGCAAGCAGAACTACAATTACACAACGTTTTTTTCTTGTGGGCAACTGATTTTTCTGCCTAGAGGCTTTATATATTGAATGTTGAATAATTTCCCCAGTATAATTCTGTTTTGATGGCCTGTATTAATTTTTTTTTAAATCTTTTTTTAAAAATTCTGTATTTGTCAGAGAGAGAGAGCACAAGCAGGGTGAGCTGCAGGCAGGGCAGACAGAGGGAGAAGCAGGCTCCCCACGGAGCAAAGAGCTTGATGTGGAGCTCTATCCCAGGAACCCAGGATCATGACCTGAGCCAAAGGCAGATACCTAACCAACTGAGCCATCCAAGTTTCTCTTTTTATTTTTTTTTTTAAACATTCACTTAATTTATTTATTTGAGAGAGAGAGAGAGCACAAGTAGGGGAGGGGCAAAGGGAGAGAGGGAGAGAGAATCTCAAGTAGACTCCATGCTGAGTGCAAAGCCTGACACGGGACTTGGTCTCATGACTCTGAGATCATGACCTGAGTTGAAATCAAGAGTCTGGTGCTAAACTGACTCACTCAGGCCCCTGTATTAATTTTTGCTGAAACATCTTGAATCCCTATGGTATTTAGCGACAACACTAGGAACTTGGAAGACTAGTCCCTCGGTGCCCACACTCTGCACAGCCACCGGCTGCTCCAAAGCCTTAGCGTTGTTCCTATAGAAGCACGAGGCCTGAGCCAGAGTGTTGCCAAAGGCAAACAGGATCGTCCTGGCCTGCAGCTGATCTGGTTGAAAGCGGTGCAGTCATAAATTGGCCATCTCCAGGAAATATAGGGTGTAGGGATAGGGGTAAGGATAAAACTTCTGGAATCCTATGTTATCTTCTACATCATAAACATTGGATTGCTGAAGATCAGTAGTGGGAGATATGGGATAGAAGGTCTCAAGAACATGATTCTTAGTAGCTTCAACCTCCTCTCTGAAGGCGATGGTGGGCAGTGGATCCTTGGTGTTCAGTTGGGCTCTGCTGGAACCATGGACCTGAAGAAAGAAAAGATTCTGGATTCCAGGTGGTGGATAATGTATAGTTTTTGGCATAGATCTGCCTGGCCAGAGAGGGATGCTATTAGCTAATAGATTTAGCTTTTCATTTTAGAAAACATTCACTCTGTTTTAACTGAGAAAATGTTAGTCTTTTATTCATTTTGCTTTCTGTTTTAGGGTTTCCTTCTTTTGTTGTTTGCTCTCCAAATATACATACATGGTTGCTTTCATTTGTCTATTTTCTTCCATATCCACTTATCTTGAGTTGTTTCTTCTTGTCAGAGATTCCATTTTCTTGTCAGTTCTGCTCTTTGATATTTCTAATGAAGTTCCTATTTCTGGAATAATGGGGATTTTTAATTTTTTCCTTGACTCTCCTAATGATTTTTCATTTCCATCTGTTGTCCAGTTATCTCTTTTTAAAATAACTCGTGGAGTTTATATTTTCTTAAATTTATTTGAGAGTTACTAACTGTTTGTGGTTTAATTTCTTTCTCTGTTCTCTGGGATAAAACTTCCAAGAAAAACAAAACAAAACAGAAAACAAAACCCCCAAACCGAACATTGTTTGTGTTTTGAGTACTTAGACTTCTTTCATTGGAGAATTTTTTCCTTTCTTCTTTAGCTTACTCATTTATGAAGGGCAGTTCTAAAGTTTTTGTCCAAAAATGATGGTAGGTGTCTTCTCCTTGAGTCTCTTCCCCGTTTTCCTGGGCTTGGCTGTAGTTTGCCTTCACACAGGGGCACGAGGAACATGGACTATTAACCCATTAGTGGCTTAGGAGAATTGGAGGAGGAGCAGTGCTGGGTCCTCTGTTTGTTTGGTCTTCTCCATCTAGAAGCCCTGATATTCAGCACTTGCTGACTCTGGGAACACCCTTCCAGGTTTGAACTGTTCTCCCACTTCAGAGTGGACCCTTTGGGTGCTCTGATACAGAGGCCCCAAAGGCCTGGAATGATATATTTAAAGTGGTCCATTGTTTTTTATGTTTGGGTGGAGGGATTCCCTCTTATTCATGGTCTCTCCTGCCCTTGTTTGTCAGCAAAGACAATTAACATCCTCCAAATCATCCTCCAACTGCCACTTCCCCTCACCAGAAATGTTTAATATCAAATTTCAGTAATTGTCCTGAAGTCCGAGTTTTCTTTAGCCGTCCTGTGCAGAACGAGACTCTGGCTGCCTGCTTCCACTCTCCCACAGTGGCCCATACACCTGGGCACCGTCCCTGGGCTGCCTGGGTTGTTTCTGAATTTTTGTTTCACAGATAACACTTCTCAAAGGTTGTTGTTTGATGTTGATAATGTTCCTAGGTTTCAGGACCAAAAAAAATATTCTTGGCTTTTTCAAAAACTGATTTCATTTGAAATCTTCAGGTTTGCAATTAGGCTACTTCTCTTCGCAGAGTCTGCTTCTTGGTTTTTGCTTTTGTTGCTCTCTGTTACTCTCTGCTACATACAAAGCAGCCCAATGACAGATGACCCACTTGACTTATAACTGTCCTGCTGCCTAGCTAGATGCAGCCTCTCGGCTTCCCAGTTGCCCTACATGCTGGGAGAAACTTGATCTTGTCCCCAGATTCTTTTCAAAGACTGGCATATTCTTTTGAAAAGCTTTAGTAATGGAGACTCTTTGCTCTTGAGGTACTCACTTTTCAAAGTATGCTCAAATTACCCTCGTCACTGTCTTATGTAGAATCTTCCTCGGTTTAAAGGCTACTTATTCACAGCTTGTGTGGTATCTACCCTTCCTTCCTTCCTTCCTTCCTTCCTTCCTTCCTTCATTCCTACCTTCCTTCCTTCCTCCCTTTGTTTCTTTTGCAAGTGGATTTTTATTGTTTACTTTGTACCTAGACCTGTGAGCTGGATCTACACAACCATGTCATCATCTGACTTCAAGCTCTTGGCTCTATCACCTCACTTTGGTCCTACTTCTTTGCAGTTGGGATTTCTACTGCGATCTTTTTATCCTGACTCTAGTATCTCCTCTAGGATTTGGCTTCAATCCACTTTTCTGACTCTGTTCTAGTATATCCTTTAGAGCACCCAGTATGCAGATAGCTTAATATCTAGTCGGGAATGTAAGGTTAACATATAATAAAAGAACAGATAGTAATTTAAAGTGTCATTGAGTAAGTTCTAGGTTGTATAATAGAGTCGGTAGGGTCATTGACAATCAGAAGTAGTGGGGAAAAGTTATGAAAAGCTTCCAGGAACATTTGGGATTTTACAAGGTATTATTAATGAATGGTTGAGATTTGGAGAAGGCAAAATTCCAGTCAAATCAAAGAGCATGAAAGAACATGGGAGTGAACTTGAGTATATTGATGCAACTATAAAGATACTCCTTAGCATACTCCCATCTTCTTTTCATAAAGAAGATAGGAAATAGGGGGCTACTAAAGTTTTTTTCTTCCCCAAAAGGTTTTGTGTTTTTTTTCTATCTGAAAGCTACCACACTATAAATTCCTTACATTTGTATGTTGATTGTCTATTTAAAAAGTACTCTTATGTATCATTTGATCCTCATAAAAACCTCATGAAGTAACAGATGAGGAAGTCAAATCCTAATTATTCTGCTGGAAGGTTCATAGCTAATAAATAGTAGAACGGGGAGGTGATTTGGGCTGGGAGGATCTTCTGTCTGGATGGAAAATAGTGAGGCTCCAAATTTTGATGGTAGCTAAGGAATGGAGAAGGGATGGAAATTAGAAGTAGTAGTAATCATAGTAGTTAATGACTAAGTGGGTATGGGAGTAAAACAGACGAGTTTTGAATATTGGTAACTAAACAATGCTGATACCATCATTAAGGAAAATATGCATAAGTCAATCCCTGATTTTGAATCTAGCTACTTTTGTTTTATAAGAGAAGGTGGAGAACTCTTTCTGGTTCTTTGCACTTTCCTGTTAAAATTTTGTTATTGTTTCTCCATCTTTTGGCCAAGACCAAATCTACATTTAAAAACGTTTTTTGGGAATTTCAAGATTATTTTGAGTTTATTCGTTAACTTTCTTACTGCCAGACTACATAATCTAACTTAACTAGTTCATTTAACCATTTGTATAAGCCTTTTCTTTTTTCTTTCTTTTTTTTTTTTTTTAAAGATTTTATTTATTTATTTGACAGACAGAAATCACAAGCAGGCAGAGAGGCAGGCAGAGAGAGAGAGGAGGAAGCAGGCTCCCTGCCAAGCAGGGAGCCCGACGCAGGGCTCCATCCTAGGACTCTGGGATCATGACCTGAGCCAAAGGCAGAGGCTTTAACCCACCGAGCCACCCAGGCGCCCCATGTATAAGCCTTTTCTTTTAACCCTTTTATTGTATTTGTGATTGTCTTCTGAATCTCTTCCATGTTTTCACGTATCTCTCTTGATGTTTAACTCAGACTTGGTCATAATACTTCATCATAGTTACAGCTTGAGCAGTATTGATTTTGAATAAAGAATGGCACATCATGTTTCTCAAAATCCGTGCATCTGTTTATTCATGCTAGAATAGTATTACACTACAGTGATCACCCAGGGTCAGGTTGTCATGTTTTCTAAGAAGCACTTTGAAAGATTTTGATAACACTTTGTGAAAGTTTCTCGCAAGTGTTGAGGGACTTCCAGGCACCATTCCTCCTTCCATGTAAGGTAAGGTCTGGACATTCATTTCTAATCAGAAAGGAATTTATCAAAGTCACAGTAAAAGATAAGTCAGACAAGTTAGTAACCCAAGGTCAGTGAATTCCTGAGTTTTGGTATATGTCTTTGGATTAATATTTTTCTAGAGGAGCTCCAGATATTTCATTCATTTTTCAATAATCTCCAGTAATCCCAGTAAATACTTTTTTAAAATTTCAAATTACAGAAGAAGAAACTGAGGTTCAGTGAGGTTGTTATTACTTGTCAGAGATTTCATAGATAGCAAATTGCAGAGCTAAGATGTGAACCTAGTTGTGTGTCTGTGTGTGTAAACTGAGCTTTAAATTCCATGCTTTTCCTCTTAATACATACTACTTAGAAAAGCTGAGTAGTAAAAAATGGTTGTATTTTAGGAAAATTCATGATAGGAAAGCCAGGGAGGATTGAGAAGTTTCAAAATAGTGTCCATGAACTATTTAGGCATATGTTGGCTTTAGATCAGGAATCCTTAAACTGGGGCTTTGGATTGAATTTGGAGGATACATGAAGTTGGTTGAAAAAGAAATCCAAATGTAAAAAACAACCACAGTAGTATTTGTGACTTTATCACCAATAGAAATCATAGATATTTTCATATCATATTACAGTTGTCATAGATATCTTAAAATAACATTTATACTCATAACGACTTTAAAATTATGTCAATTATTAGAGCCACCATTAAAACTTGTTAATAAAAAAGTCCATTTATTACTATGTCACAAATTTGTAGATTTTTTCCCCCCAGTATTTTGATAACATTAATGATTGTTTTTTCTTTGTAATGCCATGTATTTTCTCTCATTCATTTAAAAACATCATCCTGCAGGGTCCATAAGCTTCACCAGATTTCCAGAAAGCCCATGGAACAAAAAATATTTAAGAACCCCTGCTTTGGGCATTACGTCGTCATCATTTCATCATTTCCAAAGGTTTTTTTGTTTGTTTGTTTTGTTTTTATTTTTATTTTTTTAGTGTGTTGAACATAGCACATGCAGCTCAGGAATTCATACATATATAATATTACTTACTGAAATGGGAATTTATAAAAATCATTAATCATCTGGTAGAATTTGGACTTTCTGGCTTTCAGGAAATGTTTGTAGCTTTACTGTATTTTATTTCTTTCATCATTAGTTACATTCTGTTGTAAACTATCTCAACCGGACAGCTCTCTGGGCTGCCACAGAGATGGTTTGGTGTAGTGTCTAAGAACAAAAACTGGGAGACTGGCCCTCTTTACATGTGAACTTCACCATTTAATTGTCCACAGGAAGTGACCTGTGAAAGATACATAATCTGTAAACCTTATTAGTCTCTCCACTTGTAAAATGGGGATAAATAGGGTTGCTGTGAGGTATATGTAAGAAAAGAATTGTAAACCAGTTAGCACAGCATCTGACAAATAATAATAACGTTCACTGGACTTGCATATGGCTCGCTACCCTTATACTCTCCATTCTAGTCTCTCTGGATCTCATGAGCTACATATCGATGGGAATCTTGGCAGAGACAACTTAGGTAAAGCTTTTGGGCTTATGTACTGAGGGACTAGAAAGCAGTGTCATAGAGCATGATGGTGAGAGTTTTAATGTGGCAAATCATTGCAAGAGTTTGGGATTTATGGACTCTAGGAGTAAAGATTAACATAGCCACTAATAAATGTACCTGGCCTTCTTGCTCCCAAGAGGCTAAGAAGAAACTAAGTATCTAGGCTGAATCTGGCCCTCAGAGGAAATTTGGATACAAGGAAGCTTTCTCTTTCACGCATCCTCGACAACATCTGGCAGCTTCAGTGTCTGTATTTCTAATGTCTGCAGGACTACCAGCTTTTGGATTACATTGTTAATGAGCCCTGAGCCAAATGAACCAACAAAGAAAAATAACAACACATCTAAGGGAATCCAGCATTCAGACAGGATCAATCAAAACAAATAGTCACATATCTGATGAAATAGAACTTCTAGTTAAACCAAACAAAGCCAACTGCGATGACACTGGTTGCCTAATGGAATTAGATTCATCCTTTTTTGTTCAGGGCAGAGTAACTCCCTCCTCAGGTGAATAATAATTGACCTAAGCTAATCATAAAGCTCTATTCCCCTTGTCAGGGATTAGTTTCAGCTTAGACAGATGCCCCATCCCTGGTCAATTGCATCCTAGGCAACATCTAATTGGAGGTTTCTGGTAAAAGTTCCCTCACTAATAAAAAGAAACACACTAGTTGAAATGCTTCTATTTTCACTGGATGTTGTCCTGTCTGCCTGTGGTGTCTGGAATTGCTGCATCCATTTTGTGACCATGAGGAGAGGTATCACTGACATGGTGAGGAAGACAAAGGAGAACACATAGGCCTTTATGAGGTAGTTGTGCCATTTACTGGACCAACAGGGAACCACATAAACGTAGACATCTTGTTATGTAAGTTAATAATTTTCTTAATTTTTAAGCCACTTTAATTTGCATCATCTCTTCCTTGCAGTTGAATATAGTGTCTGATACAATTAAAAGACTTCATGTCTAGCCTCTCCAAGAAGTGCAGACTTGAAAATATCATGATTTTGCAATTAAACAATTGACTAAGTGAATTGAAGGAGGCCACTGCTGACACCCCAATTGGAAGAAATATCTGAAAGCATATAGTAAAACACAGAGGTCTGTATCATGAATGAAAAATGAAAAGACTTGCAAAATTGCTCTGAGAGGCTTAACATATAAATAATAGATGTTAAATATTTTTTTCCTAATCTAAAGAAAGACTCAAGTCTGTGTAAGGGAAGAAAAATATATTTTCCTCTCCCCTTCTAAGCTCTCAACTGTAAGAAAAGCTCCTGTAACAAAAGACAGATTAATAAGAGAAAAGCAAACAAATTTGTTTAATATGTTTTACATGAAACAAAAGCCTTCATAAGGAGATAAAGACCCAAAGAAGTGGTTGAATCTGAGTGTTTTCCTGCTAGGTTTGATGAAGCATGTAGACTCATGAAAAAATGTGATAGAATAAAAAAGGGTATGAGCTAAGCATTGTAAATTGGGGGAAATAGCAAGGCCTGTTTGTTCCAATTTCTTTTCAGTCCTTTCTGAGTCTTGGAGATAAGGATGTTCCTTTTTTCCAGGGCTTAGGAATAGCACCTCTCACATGAAGGTTTTATGACCTGCTTCAGGGGAAGGTCATGCCATTTCTCAAATTCCTTCAGGTTAAAATATTCTTTATATCAAGCTGCTGTATTTGGGGGTGACATGTCCTGAACCCCAGTACCTGCAGCTAGAACAGGTTCATCACATTCTACGTAGGATTAACAAGAAGGCAGAGGCACCTGAACCTAGCCTGATGATCTTCCTGCACTTCAAGGATAAAGGGAAAATTCTATGTGCTTCCAAATTCACAGTGGAAGTGTCAGGTTAGTATTAGATTTCTCATTGCCACCGTGGAATTTGGAAGATAGCAGGATGAATGTGTATAGATGGGGAGAAGAAGGCAGAGTGAAGGAAAATGAGTTTTCTAAAGGCTTGATCTCACATGGGTGGGAGGAAGGGGAAGCAGAAAAGGAGGGATATAGCATCTTGATCTGGAAAACAATGGGTCTTTATGGAGGAAATTGTATCTTGTATATAATCTTTTGTAGATAATTCAGTGTTTGTGAGCATAGAAAAGGCAAAATGACATAATAACGGAGGAGGGGAGGAAATGGAACGCATACGAATTTGGTCCAAACAGTAGAAAAAAGGGAAAAAACACACAAAAAATTAATAGTAAATACAAAGTGAGATGAAAGGAAGATAGGTATGTGAATGTTTAAAAAATTTTAATTTAATTTAAATTCAATTAATTAACATAGTATATTATTATTTTAAGAGGTAGAGTTCAGTGATTCTTCAGTTGTATATAACATCCAGTGCTCATTACATCCCATGTCCTCCTTAATGCCCATCCCCCACTTACCTCATGCCTCCACCCACCTCCCCTCTAGCAACCTTCAGTTTGTTCCCGAGAGTTAAGAGCCTCTTATTGTTTGTCTCTCTCTCTCTCTCTGATTTCATCTTGTTTTATTTTTCCCTCCCTTTCCCTATGATCCTCTGTTCTGTGTCTTAAATTCTACATATGAGTGAAATCATATAATTGTGTTGTTAAATATCAATGAACTAATTCTCCCATTAAAAATAAATATTCTCCCAATAAAATTTCTGACAAAAATAGTCAGAAATTGAGTTCAAATCTAGCTATTTGCTGCTTACAAAAACAAAATATAAAGGCAGCTTGGAAATAAAGGGATTGTCAAAAAGACATTAGGCCAAAGCAAACAAAGAGGAAAGGAGAAATGGCCATATTACCACCAGAAGAAGTAGAATTTAAGCTAAAAACACAAAAGGATAAAAAGGCAAATTACGTGATAATAAAAGGGCATGATTCATGAAGAGTATAGAGCAGTCATAAACCTATAGGTATAAAATAACATAACAACGAAATGTATGAATCAGAATCTTTGAAAGAAAACTTAATTTCAAAATACAGAGCTATCATGGGTAATTTCACTATATCTCTTTCAGACTAAGACATAGGAATAGTCAAAACTAAGTAAGGAGATAGAAAAACCAAATAATACAATCAATAAACTTGATTTAGTAGATGTATAAAGTATCTTTCAAATTTAAATAATCCCTTGAACAGGGGCTCCTGGGTGGCTCATTTTGTTAAGCCAAGTCGGGATCCCAGGCTCCTGGAATTGAGTCCCACATTGGACTCCCTGCTCAGTGGGAGTCTGCTTCTCCCTCTCCTTCTACCCCCTCCCCCTAGCTCTCTCTTCTTTCTCTCAAATAAATAAATAAAATCTTCTAAAAAACCCCTCAAATAAAAAATGTAATTTTGTATTTTCATGGAACATTAGAAAGTAGATCATTTACTTGGCCATAAAGAAAATAAAATAAGAGATTTTTATAGGCCATATTTTTGTAATAATCCAATGAAATTAGCAATAAATATCTAACTCAATGGGAAACAGTGAACATTATATTTAGAAGAAGAAAATTTATAGCCTTAAATACCTTCATTATTAAAGGAATAAAAAAGATGAAAAATAAAGGAACTTTATAAAAGGAACAATAAAAACTAGGGAGATGGAATAAAGATAAAAGCACAAGTTAATGAAATAGAAAACATTAAATAATTGTGGAAAGAAACAGAGAACTCAGAAATGATTCTTTGAAAGATCAAAAAAAATTAACTTACAATGAACCCACTTAAGGAAAAAAAAAAAAAAAGCCTAAGCAGAAATATTTATGAAAAAGAAAACCAGTAAGTAAATGTTTGCCTTTCCCGATATAAGAACATGCTATGAAGCCACAATAATAAGATTTTGTACAGAAATAGATAAGTACATCAATGAAGCAGACTGGAGAATATATAAATAAATATCAGTTAAACATAGTATTTCAGTTCAGTCAAGAATGGACAATTTAAATATTGTTGATATACAGAAATAGATAAGTACATCAATGAAGCAGACTGGAGAATATATAAATAAATATCAGTTAAACATAGTATTTCAGTTCAGTCAAGAATGGACAATTTAAATATTGTTGATGGCCCAGCTGCTCTTCCATTTGGAAGGAAATAAAATTGAAATATTATTTCATATACTGAAAGAAATTCCAGATGAATTGAGATCTCATGCAAAATAAGACAAAAATCTTCAACAAAATACAGAATACCATGTGTGTAGGCTGGAGGCAGGGAGCTCTTAATAATCAAGGCCAGGAGCCCAGAAAGTGCAAAAAGAAGGGGCTAAAAAATCAAAAACAAAGCCAATACAGAAACAACAGATATAAAAGGATAATTATAATGCAAAGGCCATTAATTAACATCTGTGATATACAAAGTACTGTTACCAGTTGCAAAGAAAAATAACAACAATAAATAATCCAATGGAAAAAAGAACAAAGAATTCTTTATTCTTTATTAACAAAGAACTTCATATTCTGAAGTTGCAAGTCCCAGAAAAGCAAATAGTCAACAAACATTAAAAGTGGGCCATCTTACAAATTTTGTATTTGTAATGAAATACAATGAATATGAAATACAAATTTTGCTGAAATCAGCTACTGGCAGTAGTTTACTGGAAGTTTTTAAAAAGCTGCAATACCTGTTATTGACAGGTTTGGAGAAAAGGGTATTCAACCATCTTTGTTTTGGAAAGCCATTAGAAATATTTACTAAACATAAAAATACATTTATCCTTTGACTTAGTAAACCGATTCCTAAGAATCTGTCCCATGGGAAGAAAGGTTCTACCAGAGATAGGAGCATATGTACAAGGTTGTCACAGCAGTGTGTTTCATAAAGAGAACAATTGGAAACAAACTCATTCTTGTCAGTGGGGGATGGTTGCACAGTGGGATATTACGCAGCTAGGAGAACATTTACATTTATGTGTGTATGGATACCCGTGATTTTGTAAGGCTCTAAGAAAATGGACAAAGACGTGGCAGAACCCTTATTAGGTTGTTAACATAGGGTTCTCTGACAGGTGAGGAACAGGGCCAAGAAAGGAGGGGAAAAGTTGCATTTAAGGTATGTATGGTACATTCACGTCTATGAATTTACAATGGTTAATACATGTGTGTGTGAGATTTTTAAATAGCAATGGTAGTTAAGGAACAAGGCATTAAAAGAGTAATTAAGATGTCTTGCAAGCCAGAAACTCAGGGCAATACCTGGAACTGAACAAATGGGAGTTGAGAGCAAGTGGGAGGTAAAAATTATTTGTGTGGGAGAGACATTACAAATAAAAATACACAAAAATAAAAAACAAATACTGTTAAAGATCAAAGAGCTGTTATATTGGCTCTTGATTTACACCTTAAGTCAAAGTACATGGATTTTAAAAATTTTTTATGTAGCATGAGACCTTGGCAAAATTCCCTCTAAGTGATCACTCCTAAGGGAGTTTTCTAATATGGGAGATATAATTAAAAATGAATTTTCACCTAGCTTTTAAGACCATGATTTTAATAATACATGATTGAGACTTAACAATTTTTGGTTATACTAAAAGGAGGACAAATATCTGAACAAAAGGAGACTCTACACTGCTACAACAGTGCTGGGGTACTTCATGTTCACGGACGCTGACCACACCTTCCACAATTTTATTCTATTCAAATTAGAAAACGTCAAAGACATCACATAGGTATCCATGACATATTACCAAGGGATAGTAATCCATCGAATACTGTACTCTGGTCAGTAGAGATGAAGGAGTAATAAATACTTGAGAGGTGATCTTTGTCAAAAATGTCTGAAACAGAGACATTGATTTATTGTGATATCATTTTCAGAATTTTTGTTAATACTCTCTTCAGCCCAAATGTGGTTCACTTATTCAGCAAACATTTTTATTTATTTATTTTTTACTTTTAGTGCCTACTCAGTACTAAGTAGCTAAGTCTTGTACCTGCAGCTTGCTTTCTCTACAAGTGGTGGTGGGTGGGTGGGGTAAGACTTGAATACTGCTGCACAACTAACTGAATGATAGCCTATACGCCATGGTATATACGGCGGATGTGCTTTGACTTTTATGGTATTTTACTGATTTGTTTTTTGTCCTGGTTGTTTAGGGCCAAATTAAAATATGTGTGCACTACCATTCTACTTTAGCCAATTTCATCCATGTGAAGTTAAACTTCCTTCATGCCCTGACATCTAATTTTTAATGCATTAAACTTGCCAGTGGTCAGAATCAAAGCCATCGAAACTTCTGTATTGCAAAGACCACTTGTACCTGTATGGGTCCTGCTTGATACAGAACCTTGGCTCTATAGAATTGCTTAGTTTCACCTCAAAGAGCTATTGATATGAGGGGTATTAAGTGGGTTACTGTAGAAGGTCCATAGAATGTAGGTAGGAATTGGGGGTTGAGAGAAGACTGTCAGCCATGTGCCAAAATCTTCAATAAATATTAGTAAGTGACCTAGAGATCCTGTAAATAATTCGATAACAAAGACTTCTGTGACTATATATTTTAAAACAAAAACAAGGATTATTTTGAATTCCTAGATTTCCAGAGTAACAAGAATGTATATAGAATATTCACTCAACCAAAATTTATTAAATGCTAGGCACCCTTCTGGGAGCTTTGAATGCATCAGGAACAAAAGAATTATCTCTGCCCAGATGGAACTTAAGTTCTGGTTGGGAGACTACAAACAATACACAGGAAAATTTAGGAACAGTAAGTTATAGTGTATTAGGATGTGATTGAATATATGAAAAAGAAGAGCAGAGTAATGGGGTTTAAGTGTCAGAGAAGATTTTCCTAAAGGACTTCGTAAAGAGCAAATAGTTATCAGAGTATGCCTTGGTTTGATGTAGTTTGCTTCATGTGTTTTGATGTAATTTATTAAAAAATTTTAATATGTTACAGAATGTACAGTGTTTAACAAGTGGCTTCAACTTTGCCATGTGTCTGCTAAAAGGGCAAAACATCTTTTATTGTTTTATTCTAAAATATTTGTGTTTAAAAGCTTTTCTGAGTAATGTGTTTCAAAATATTTTTTCAAGATGGGTTGTCAGAAATTTAAATCGTAGTAGGTGAACTAAGTTTTGATGCATCATAAAAAGGTGATGTAGTCCAGTGAATGATCATGCATTTATGAAAATACACGTTTTTATTCGAATTGTAGCATTTGAAAGTATATAGCAGAATAAAAACCTAAAGTCTACTCAGAAATTTGGAGAGATTTCAGTTAGAGAAGAATATCAGGAGGAAAATTAGGTGAGTAAAAGAACTTTAACAACTCCCTCAGAAGAAATAATCTTACATTTTTATCAGGCATCTATATTTAAGAGAGAAATTATTTGAAATTTTTGATAGGCACACCCAACTAAAGAACATAAGTAATAGTTTTACAGTCCCCAGTGATGCCATGTGGTGAATAGACCTAATTCAGGACTGCAGTTGAATGGAACATTATTTCACTGTTGGTCTGGACTGCATGTCGCTGAGAATAGAATCTGTATTTTTTTGAATTTCCCTCCTGGTATTCCTAAGGTCAGTTAAGCACAGTAAATAATCTTCACTCAGCAAGCAACCCAAATCACCATCTTCCTGTTCGATGTAGCTAATAAATTCTGAGCAAACTCAACTCTCTGTGAAGCTTCCTAATGGATGCCTCACTGGACTGAAGAGCTTTTGGAAGCAAAATAAAATAATCATCTAAAGTTGAATGTTTTTGGATCAAGGTTACTAGGTCAACACTAAATTTAAAACCAGTTTGAGAGACATTTTTTAATGGCACTTAGAAATTATAGCCAAAGGTCAGGTCGTTACATGTGATGTTGCTCAGATCCTTTGATGCTGAAAGTCTACAACTGACTTATGTGTAAGATATACTTTCTAAAACATTAACTATGATTTAAAGTAGCAAGAGACAGTGTTCAGGCCAGGGAAAATAAAGTCCCCTTCCTCAGTTTTTTGGTTGAGATGGTTTGAGTTCAGTAATTTTATTGAACTGGAAAAAAAATTATGAATAGTTGCCTTCTCAAAGGGAAACAGGGAAGCTTTCCCCTGTCTATTCCTGCTTAAGAGTTTCTGAGATATTTTGCGATCACCAAGAAAACTGTGGATGAAATCCATGCCAATTAGAGATCTTGTGTGTTTGGAACCACTTAAAAATGCTGTGCAGGGCTCAAAGGAATTAGTAAAGCCTGTTGCAGTGGAGCTCCATTATTAATCTCCAAGGAGAATAGATACCAGATGTTCACACTGCCCAGAGGACACCTCAGTGTTCTTGGTCTCTGGTCGTATTGTCCTTTGGTAGATTCAAATGCCTGGAATGATTATGGGTCTTGGGATGACATGGTTTGAACAGAAGAAATTACTAATAATCATCTTGAAGAAATGCACTATTTTTGATAGGCAGGAAAAGAAACCTAATATTAAATTTGATATTTGTAAAAAATTGCCTAGAGCAAAGTAGTAGAGATACTTTGCCTATCTTTTAAAAATTTCGTTGATTGGCCTAGTGATTGGCATATCTAGCCTAAGTGACACCCGTATATGTAAATAATACAAACTGTGAAACATGCTCTGAAGAGAAAATATTGGGTGCTGTGAGCATGTCTGACAGGGGATTGTGACCTAGAGTTAAAGCTCTGGATTCTCCTTTGTTTAATATTTATTGAGCACCTACTTTGTGCCAAAAGGTAAAACCGATTACCATGGCTATTTAAAAATATACCACTCGTAGTTCAGTTTGGTAGATTAAGGGATAGTAGGAACAATAGTAGGGAAAATGAACAACTTAAAAATAAACTAAAGATAAGAAAACATTCCAGGGATGGAGTTCTGTATTAGTCTTTCTTCAAATACAGCTTCTGTTCACTATCTTAAGGAGCATTTGAGCAATGCTCAAGATTTTTAGCATGTCCAAAGACTTTCATATTACTCATTTGATTGTGAAAGTTCTGTTAGGAAATACCATAAAATTTTAAACCCTTTGGAAAGCAGAGAAGGGTGGAATTGGTGGGAGGGACCCCCAGGATCCCCGTATGTTTGCATAAATACCATTGTGCTCTCCTGCAAGTCTTCAACTTGCTCTACCTTCCTTCCCTGCCAGGCTTGGTAAGGAGCTGTCCTGGTTTAGTTGCTCCAGTCCACAAATGCCTTTCAGCCCAACAGAGTTCAGCTTCTGTGCAGAACACTGAAAGGGCTCCTCCTAAATTCCCCCAGGCTGCCCAGCTGTTGAATTCAGCAGTCTCCTCTCCTCTCTTATTTAACTTGTCCTTTCTGTAGATTATGTCACTGCGGACTGTCCTCCAGCCTTACACTTTTCCATTATCTGACATTGAAATGCTCTTATTTTCCTTCACTGACTTATTCCTCAGCTCACCTTTTAAATACCTGTCTGGTTCTCCACTCCCCCTATATTTGCCTTCTATATATTCCCCTCCATAACCTTACTGTTTTCTATGCTCTGATGACTTTCACATCTGTATCTTTAGCCAGGGTTTTACTTCTGAACCCCCACACCCCTCTGCTCCTAGAGAGTTCCACACTAAATGGATTTTAATATTTTCCCTGAAAAACACGTCTAACTAGCATGACCCAGTTAGTCGGTACAAGCTGGAAACCTAGTAGTAATTCAACCCTACCCTTCTCCTTCACTCCCCAACAGGTACCACCACAATCAGTGAATTCTGAGTGCTCAGTCTCTCTCTTATTGGTCCCCTGCTCTCCAGCCCTATTGCAGATGCCTTCATGTAGAGCTTCATCACTTCTCTTTCCACATCCATTCTTCATCGGATGTGCCTGTTTTCATCCTCTTATCCCCCACCCTCTTGCCTGCTTCCAGAACCATCTTCCCAAAGCACTGATCTGATCATGTTACTTGTGGCACCCCTAGTCATCAGGCCATTCAACATGTCCCTGGCCTTCAAAATGCCACTGCCACTTAAAACTGTGGGGTTACTTCACAAGACAAAAACAAACAAACAAACCCAACAAGGTAATTAGTAACCAAAATAAAACCAATGCTTGAATAGTATATATCGCCCTTCGGCATTTTTTTTTCTTAAGAATTTTTAGAGTCTGTGGGTCTAGATTATTTTTTATGTATTCTAAACTCCCTGCTTTTCTTTCTTTTTTTTTAAACTCCCTGATTTTCAAGATAAGTATTTTAAATATGATTTTTATTTGAGGTACTGCTTAGGAAAGCTGAATAAAGCATGGGAGAATGTCTGCCAAAACCAATGGTTTTCCTTGTGTCATCATTACTGTTAAACCATTTTCTTGCTAGAATAGTTTACCTCTTGAGACTTGGCTGCTTGTTTGCAGTAATGAAATCGTATCATCAGCACAGAGGGGGATACTTGTCCTTACATTTGCGGTGGCAAGAGGGCAGAAATATAGTGCATCCTCATGCCATAACAAGTGACCAAATACAGAAAAGGTATATCAAACACAGAAGTGATTGGATAACAAGTGATCAAATACAGAAAAGTAGTCTATGGGTGCCTGGGTGGCTCAGTTGGTTAAGCATCTACCTTTGGATCAGGTCATGGTCCCAGGCTCCTGGGATCGAGTCTTGCACTGGGCTCCCTACTCCGGGGGGAGTCTTCTTCTCCCTCTACCTTTTCCCCCTGTTTGTGATCTCACTCTCTCAAACAAATAAATAAAATTTGTAAAAGAGAAAGGAAAAGAAGAGAGAAAAGAAAGAAAGGGGAGGAGAAGAAAAGGAAAAGAAAGGAAAGAAAAGAAGAAAAAAAAGAAAAGAAAAGAGATCTATGAAGTTTTTCCCACTGAGCCGGTTCTGGGAGGAGGCTACTCTGGTCTGCCACAGTTCTAACTCAGGGGTCTTTGCAGATGTCATACTATCATGCAGAGAATCACTTTTGAGATGGAGTCAAATCTGAGCCAGTTAAAACTCCTAAACCTTACATTGATTTGGGTCTTATCAGTAAGGCAAAAAATAATATAATTGTGGTCAGTAGAAAGATTATGATGCCTGAAATCCATTCCTTCTTTTCATAAAATACTAGATGAAGAGACTAAAATCTGCAGTTTATTAAAAAGAAATCTCGGCTTCTTGTTCAGCATGATAGACTGAGCATACATGTTGGTTTTCCTCTCTCCCAAGAGAACCCTTTAAAGTGAAAGTAAGGAAAAGAAGACGAAAGAGGAGGAGGAGGAGGCAGAAGAGAAGGAGAAGAACCCCATTGCCAAGAGAATTGGAGTGGAGAGGGGCTGCTGAGGGGGTGTTGGTGTGTGGGGGGGTGTTGGGCATTTTTTCCAAGAAAAGATGGCTGGCAATGCATTACTGGGTATGACCAACTAAAGAAAGCATCAGCCCAAATTATGTCCAGGAGTTGTTGCCAAGATGCCCAGCACAATTATGAAGAGGCTCAGAGGGCAGAATTGTCAAGAGCAAGATGGGGGGTTGACAAGAAGGTGTTTAACTGAAAAAACAGCTAGTTCAGTTTTGCAGGTTCCTCACTTTCATATTTAGAATGACAGATCATCAATTACCCATGGGGCAAAAAAAAAACCAACAACCCTGGGAGACTGCTCTCGAAAGATATTAAACAGCCTGTATGGGAGAACTGGGGCTGCCAGCGAGCTGTTGCACTTCAGGGAACGCTGGGACAGACCTTTGTCCTGCAGCAAACGATGACAGTGGTCCTTCCCAGAGCTCCCGGTCACTTTCTCTGTTGAGAGTTGAGACCTAGGGAGGCACAAACCCGCGCTGTAGCTGATCGCAGAGGAAGCCCCTGTCACCTGCCCAGGACAAGGACCCCAGACCTCTACTCTTAAATAGAAATGGCTGAGGCAAGAAAACGGAGAGCATGGAAGACGAGAAGCAAGAAAAAAGGAAGAGTTGCACAAGAGGCAACAGAGCTATTCTAGAGAATAATTGAAAAACCAAAGTCAAACAACTCCCTGGTTCATATTCTCAGAGATATTTGAAGTATTTCATTTACAAAATAAGAAGAGGACGCTGTCAAAAAGGCCAAAAAAATTTACAGATCAAGAAAAATGTGAAAAAAAAAAAAGAGGTGGCCAAAAGATACCTAGGATGCAATGTCTTTCATGTGAATTTTTAACACTTAAAACATCATATATTACTTATGAACATAGACATATGTAGGAAATGAAGCCAAAGAAGTGTGGGAAGGATACATAAACAATTGTCTCTGGGGCACCAGGAAGTGTAGGAGTAGGGGAAAAGGCTGGAGGCAGATCTGGCTGTAATTGTAACATTTTATTTTGTTAGAATAAGAGAAAAATCTGAAGGAAATATGGAACAAATATTGTCTATTAAACTTGGGTCGTTCGTATTTGTTAAAACATGGATGCCTATGTATTCTACATACTTTTACTTATGGTTGAAATATTTGTTGAAAATTAAAATGTTGAATTATAGAGCAAATTTGTACAATTGTATAAGAAAGTCATGGTCCAAACAAAAGATAAAAGAAGACATGCCCTGCTTGTTGTAGTGATGCAGTGTAAAAGAAGGAAGATCTGTTTGACTTCAGGTAGCTTGAGGTTATGCCAGTTGGACCGCTGGAGAAGGAGATAGAATCCCAACACACTTTAGCTGCCTGCAACATGTATGTAGCCATAATAATAATGCCGTTGACTAGTTTTCAAGCCTTAGAATCAACCTATACAAAAGCATAGAAGACTTCATTAAGGTTGGGCATTGGAACAGGGGAAAGGGTAGGTAGAAGGAGGATGGGGTGCCGAGGCCATTTTGCAGACTGAGGGTCCAAAAATGTTGAGCTATAAGATAGTCATCAGTCATGCATTCATATGTTCATCCATCAGACAATTTCTGCTTTGGGTGATTGGCAACACTCCAGTGGACAAAACTGACACACTCTCTGCTCTTATTAGACTTACATTCTAGTTCCAGAGGCAGATAGTACCAAACGAAGTTTCAAAAAGAATTAAAAATTATTTAACTGTCAAAAATTGCAAGAGGGAAGAGAAGGGAGATTTAGTGGAAGTCTGAAGGCTTAGTCTTCATCCGTGACAGGAGGAAATCAATTCACAGTGTAAAACCAGCACTGTCCAATGGTGGGAGTTTCTAGATCTGCGGAAATGATGTTAGAAATATCCTCCGTCTGGGCCTCTCTTGTTCAGTATAGCAGCCATTCACTATGTGTAACTGTTGAGAACTTGAAGTGTGGCTGGTATGACTGAAGAACTGAAATTCTATTTAACTGTAATTAACTTAAATTTAAATGGCAGCACGTGGCTTGTAGCTTCTGTGTTGGATAGTGCAGATTTGAAATGAAGGAATCAAGAGGGAGCAGCATAAGCATATTTTTAAGAATTAAACCTAAAAACTGTTAAACGTGGTTGTTTGCAGAATGGAAAGCACGAAAAGAGAACATTGCCCTATAGGTCATCTTGCACTCTTTGACTTTCTATTACATACATACGTTTGGTTGATTACTACTTAAACTTTTGGGTATCAATCGCAGCAAATAACTGGGCAAGAATCAGAGCTCACACTTCAAACAATTCTTGTTAGTGTGGGGGTCTTCATAAAGCGTTGTATTATTTGGTTAAGGTAGCTAATAAGGTAAATAGTGGTCAGTGAGGTTAACAGTTCCTGGCTTCAGAGGTACTAAATGCTACAAATTCTGAAATACAGCCTTAGAATCATAGCGCGGTGAGAATTGGTACATACAGAAAACCACAGGTGTGTAAATGTCCCTCATGCCTCACTGAAACCAAGCTGAGATATTTATTATTATTAAATGATCCCCCAGGCCCAACTGGGATTTACTGTGCTCAAACTGATTTTGCATTCAAAGACAATAATATCATATATATATATATATATATATATATATATATATAATGCAAATGAAAATATTTGTAATTACACTTCAACCTAATGAACTCTAAGGCGTGAGTAGTTTCTGCCGTGTACTACTGATGGGTCATGTAGCTAACTTACTGAGGTTTCTAATTTCTGTTTGGGGTTGGGGGACAATCCAGGGAACATGGCAGCTGTAGAGCAAATCCTTATTAAAGTAAGAGTGGGCCGCATTTTCTACATATGGTATAGATGGGATTGGCTTCAACTTGTTTATAACCTGTTGCTGGTTTTAACAACTTGTTTCAAAGATTCGTAAAAGGAAGGAGGAAAAGGTTAGGATAGAGGGATGAGCAAGTTTTTCTCAGCAGGCAGTTGGAGTGAAACATTTAAAGTCTGTTAGCAGAACATCACCTGTGGAAAGCTGTGTCACTGTTCAGGGATGGGTTCGAGGGGACTCTGAGGAGCTTTAATAAACCCCATTCTGAGTGAAAAGGAAGAATTCTTTTTACTGCAGTTCAAAAAAGAAAAAAAAAATTCACCCTAGTGCAGATGGTTAGCAAGTGCCAAAGATCTACCATTAACAAACTGAACCACTTCCTCTAATATCTGAGACATAAATGAACATATCCTGGGTTTGCTGCCCATTATGCCAATACCAGCAAGAGCCGTCTCCAGATTAGTGTGACCTGGTGCACAGGTCACAACCTGGTGGTTGTTGGTTCATAAGGGAGCAGAACTGCCAACAGCCCAACGTGCCTGCTGCGCTTGGCTACCTGTATTTCTGTGCTGTCTGCAGAAAGAAGAATCTATTTATTGAATACAAGACATTCCCAATAGCAACAGGCTAATACCCAAAAAGTACAGCTTGTATTTTTAGAAATACAACAATAATACACCCCGATCCGAGCTCATCACATAGAAACAAAGGGATGTCTTGGGGGTGGGGGGAGCCAACTCTGTTTATCCAGGTTTTCGAATGACTGTTCTTTTAAAAAGTGCATGGAATGCATCCAAAACAAATAATGTTTTGTTAGATGAGAAGACCAAAAGGGAAATCCTAGAGAAAGGAGGATGGATGATCTTTCTTTAATGTCAAAACTGACATAAACACATCCCCTTCCCCCTTTTGCTCAAGATAATTTTCTCAACAAGACCCAGATTGCTTCAGTCTTGCCTATCACCCTTTGAAGCACTTTCCTTATTATTAGGAGTGGGGGCAGGGTTTCCTTTGAGGATTTTTGCAGCAGTGAAGAGTTCCTCCTTTAAATACTTTCACATGATGAGGGAATTCCGCTTTCAAAGTGCTGTCATCTCTGTGGCCTCTCCGCCATGAGACAATTTATTCTTGGGTGAAGATCCTTCTTAGTTTAATTGTCAATAAGGACTTGCTTTTCTGAGGGATTCTCCTTCGGCTTTTTCTGGAAGACCTAGAAAAAGAATTCAACGTTCTCCTGTGTCAAGCTTATTGAAGTTGGCCATGATTCTCTTTTGAAATGTGTTTTATCACACAGGGTTACTTATGGTCTTCAACACGGTTGCCCTTGTCAGTCTCCACTAATTAAGATTTGGATGAGGTATCAAATATTCCATCTTGAAAACTGCATTTCTTCTGTGCAGAGAGACACTGTGAACTTTGGGGAGTTTTAAGGAGAATTTTTTTGTTTGGTTGGTTGGTTTTTTAGTGTCTCTTCTGATATTTAACCAATGCCATGGGAAACAACCAGTAAATTATTCAAGTGTCAACAGTTTTCTCAGAAACATAGAAGTCTTTTAAGAGCCCTGACTCCATGTCACTACACCTCATCTTTGTCTACTCTTGAATATAGTCTTCTAGAAAATTCTATAAATATTTAATTCATGGAGACAAAATGTATAGCTGTATAGTTTAATAGCTCATTTGAAAGCAGTTCCCTTCCCTCGCCCCAAAAAAATTTTAATAGGAAAGAATTAGAATTAATTAGGAAATTCTAAAAGAATTAGTAATTCTAATTTGGAATTCTAAAAGAATTAGAATTTGTTAGGAAAGAATTAGAATGAAGAAATCCCAAATAGAATGTCAGTTTTCTCAATATTATTACCTAAGGTAAGCTTCTAAGTATTTGTGGTTATTTTAGATAAATGAATAAAAAATTATCCATGCCCCAGAAGTAGATTATATCATTTATATGATTGCTCTTGGACTGTCTCTTTGGAAAGTTTGGTTGTTAGAGTGAGGGAATCAGTATTGGTGAGTTTACATGAATTAGCTACTTCCACCTGGAAGCTCCTAAATGCAATGATGTAACTACCAACCAATCCAGACATGGCACTAAACATATTTCTTAAAACCTACAGTCTCCTTCTGGTTACAGTATTGAAATGAATGATGTCTTGACCTCGTACAGAGGAAGAAAGTAGAATGTGAAAAAATTCAACTAGATTAAAGTCGGAATACACAGATTCCAGCTTTGGCTCTGCCACGTACTGCCTGTGTAATGCTGGCAAGTACCATACCCTTGTGCTCCCTCTCCCTCTCCTCCTCACTAAAAATCCTGTTAAGTTAGTGACCTAGATGATCTTTATGGATTTACCATCCTAAGTAAATAATAACCCAACTCCACCTATAAAGAGAAGCTTAATTACGGTGTTTGAGCCAAGCTAGATACTCTAGTGAAAACATTGCTAATTTCTTAATCTAGTCTATAAAAAGGAAGTATGATTGTATTTTCTGTCTCCTGTGGGACCCTGAGTCATAAATGTCCACCCCGTCTTCTTGTTTATGCATACTCTGCCTTCAAAGTGCTCACCACCTAATCAGAGAGGAAAGCCTGAAAACAAATAAGTCGAAAATCCAGTATGATAAGTAGAACAAGATAAGTGTATATAACATGGAAAAGGAGTATGGGAGGGGAATAATCTATCTATATATTTTATATACATTTTTCCATACCTATTTTTAATTCTATAAATAGGAAAATGTGTGTGTGTTGGAGGGTGGCTTTATGGTAAATTAAAAAAAATATATTCCTAACTCTTCACCTGTTTATTACTGAATCAAATATGTCCTTCCATAATATTGGTTGCCATAATTAGCAATCAAATGAGTCAAAACATGGGATGTTAAAAAATATAGAGTGTTCTCTTTCTTTTCATAACTAAATTAGTTTTCAATGTCTTCAGACATCACCTTTAAACCTCTCTTTTCTAGCCACTGGCACTTTTGCCGTTGAACAAAGAAGAATACCTAAATGTGCCAAGTAGTCATTATAAACCAAAAACTCTAGCCTAGAATACATTTAGATTCTCTTTAAAATTTTAGAGAATAGGGAGAGACAAGTTTTCTTAAAAGTGCTGGTGTGTCTTGATGTGATTGTTTTTTGAGGAATATTATATCTAGGAAGTTAAGGTTTTCCTGGTGATTTGCAGCAATCTTGAACTCAAATCAGGGAATTGGAAAGTGTTTCAACTCTGGGTGTTAAATCCAGCACCAACTGTGAAAACTATACTGTTGCATACTGGGAGATGGGGAGCTTGGGAGAATTTCTTATAAAAACTTGGCCTGAGCTAATATGTTTTGTTTGAAACTGGAAATCATATTGTTGAGGCCTGCATTCTGTTTTCTTTCAGTTGGTGTATTAACACAAAGCACCATGTTTTTAAAGGGCTTCCTCCTTTCTACAGGAATAAATTTGGCTTCTGAAAGAGGAAAAAAAAATTGTACCAGCAGGTCGGCAACATCACACCTCTTCCGTCATTTTGGGCTTCAGCTCAGGAACTCACGACCAAATTTCTGGAAATATGTAAAAACATGCCTAGAAGTACTGAACATAAAACCTGGCTTCTTAAAACTATGTACATTCATAAACATTTGTACAATCTTATGGTCCTTATCATTGAGTTTCTTAAAGCTGTGTGTGCATATTTAAAAAATCGTTCGAATAAATGAAAATTGGAACAAGATGCTGTTTGAGAGAAGGTGCTCCCTAGAGATGCCTGATGAACAGTGCTCTATGGTTTTCTTCTAGGAAGTGAGCAAGCCTCTTGCCCATAAAATAGATAGAAGCTGCTTTCCAGATTGCCCTGCCCCAAGAAATTAGATTATGATGGAAACTATGGAATACTCATTTTTTTAATATTTTAACCACACAAACTAAGTGCTGAAAAACCATTCTTCCTAAAGAAGCATGGAAAGTTGAAAAGTGAACATCCAGAACAACTATAATAAATAAATCCTTAAAAAAAAAAAAAAAGGCAGAAAAAAACAACTTTAAAAACGGGAGGGGCACCTGAGTAGCTCAGTCGGTTGAGTGTCGATTCTTGGTTTTGGCTCAGGTCATGATCTCGGTGTCCTGGGATCAATCCCTGTGTCAGTGTCCGTGCTCAGCAAGGAGTCTGTGTGAGGATTTCTCTTTCCCTGTCTGTCCCTCTCCCCAACTGTGCATGCCCGCACGCTCTCTCTCTCAAATAAATAATCAAATCTTAAAAAAAAAAAAAAAAAAGAGAGAGAGAGAGAGAACAATTGGATTGTGTTTTGCAAAATGTCACACCTCTAAGACTCCTAGTGAGTGCCCAGTGACTCTGAAGAAGAGAGGCAAGACCAAGTGGCGAGAGAGCTTTATAAATCCAGGGATGCTCTGGAAAACTACTGGGTGGTCTAAGAATGCTTCTGGAAACATAAACACCCAATGCAACTGTGATCTGAAGTGAGGAGGAAGTTATTCTTAAAAAGGAGTTGCATTCTTGGGAAATATATTATCCTTCAGCTTTGTACCTTTTCCTTTCAGGCTGGAGAAGTTAAGCACGAGTCATATACTAGAGATTTTCATTCTTTGCGTAGTAGTTCTTTAACATGACATTCTAACCCAAGGCTGTCTGTCTCTCCTGTCTGTTTTGTTCTGGTGCTGCTCTGCTCCAGGTTGGCCTTCATTCCACGATGTGATCAGTTCTGATGCGATCACATTCACGGACGACTTTTCCTACGGGATGCACCGGGTGGAAACGAGCTGCTCTCAGGTCAGTTAACCCCACCTGAAAACCCACTGGGATGCCCCCTTTGCATTGCAAACACTTTCTGGACTCCTGGTTGTGCTAAATATAGCAACTAAGGCCAAGTGACTGATCATAAAAGGGATGGAGGAGCACAATGAAGTCTCTGTATCTGAAGACGATATCTCAGTCTTCAGATGTTCAGTAAGTCCAACTGAATGCCAGTCATTGGCTTCAAAACTATTTAAAAAAAAGAGAGAGTGAATGGTCAGGAAAATCATCTTCAGTTGACTTAGGGCATGTGAAGATTTCACTCTGTGGCTGTGTATAATCTGATGTTTTAGAGAATATCCCTCTTCCTGCGGCTCTGTGCATGTGTTGTTCACCTGTAATGATCCCAACATGGTTAGTCAAGTCCTCAGGGGTGGCTTTCCCCATGTGGGTGTGAAGGAAGAATGGGCAGTGGGAAGAGGAGGTTCAGATTAGGCTGTAGGAGCTTGGAGTGTGAATATGCGGTAACGTAATGCCTTCTCTCCTTCTAGTATATGGACCTGTTTCGTTTCCACGGATGTTCCAATAGTTCCTGTCACTCTGCTCTAACTGAATCAGGCCTGGCTCTAGGGAGAAAATGAGCATGTGTCGAGGAGGCAAAGATGGTTAATCTGTCATGCTGATGTCGAGGCTTGAACTGTTGGGTATTTTGTATTTAAACTCAAAGACATAGCCAGAACCTTCTGTACACAGAATAAGAGCAACCGCACACTCCAGTCTAGAGTAGGTAGTCCTGTTCTGATCTGCTTTGCAAAAGTGAAATGTCAAGTCTGAGTATTGGGCACTGAAATTCATTGATACTATGGAGTAGTTTGTCAGGGGATGTCTGTTGTACATATCAGAGGTAAAGGGCACACATCAGGCAGCTGAAATAGCAAAGTGATTGCCACGTGGGCCTCCCTCAACATTCTTCTACGTGCCCTTTAACCCCCTTCATCAGGCACAAGAGTTGTAGGGAGTAGGTGGCATATTTACTACCAAGCAGGGAGGGAGATTGGTTAGAACCCAACCATCTGATGAATTTGTGTTTTCTTTCCCTTTCCTAACTTACCTTCCTCCCTCCCTCCCTCCCTTCCTTCCTTCCTTCCTTCCTTCTTTCCTTTCCTCTTTCTTTCACTAAAGGTGAGTTTACTGTCTTCTAAGCATGAGTACCACTCTCTCCCTTGGAACGCAGACTTCATATTTTAGCTAGGTCATACTTTCGGTCCACTCTTGTCTCTCAGATATGAGTCTCTGAGTGAGACATTGGAAATTTCCAATCCTGGGTCTCCCCCTCAGAGATTCTCACTTAGTTGGCCTGTGTAAGACCTGAACACCAGCAGTTTTTAAAAGCTGCCCTGGTTAATGCTCACAATAAACTTGTGAGCTATATACTGTCATTCTTTTTTATTTTTTAGTTGAGAAAATGGAGACACAAAGAGGACAATTACATTTGTATAAAGCTACATTGATTCAAGCAGCCGAGCTGAGACTCGAACTTGGGCATTGAGCTCCAGAGCTCTAGGGTGCTTAGATGGACAGACAAGCCATAAAGAGTCACATTAAACCAAAAAAGTCCTATGACTTAGTTTAATTCAATTCATATTTGAATTTAATTGCTTTTAATTGATATTCTTATAACTGCCACAAAAACTAATTATGATTATCTCCCCAGGAATCTAAAATATTCAACAAAAAAGTAACCTGGTAGGATGGTACATAGCAATGTATAAGTTAGGCACATAGTACTTAATAAACCTCTTTTAAGACTAACAGTTGTGTTTTGTTTTAAGCTGCCTTAAAGGCTGTTAATGACTGCTACTCTCCATTTTCTTCAGAACCCACTTTCAAACACTGAATCCCATGAGAACCAAATAAACAAGGCACAGAAAAAGTGGGGTATAAGATAATAACTTTCGTTAATGCCCTATTCTCTGACATCTCTGTGACTATTTCTTAAAAGTCACAGAACAAACTTGGTCCCTTGTGCCGGCCACGGAGATAATACTAGCAGTGGTCAAGAAAAGACCATTATGAAGATGAAGTTGTTCTACAGTGGCCAAAGAGAAACGAAACCTACAAGCTGCCCAAATCAGGCAACATTAATAAAAGATATTAAGCTAAACAAGGAACAGCTCTCAGCCCTTTGGTCAAAGGGCTAGGTGACTGTTAAACTTTATGTCCTTTGGGGGAAGAACCAACACTGACCCCTCCCTTCTGGCTTCTTTCCCCACCACCTTCATTTCTCAGATTTGGAAAGTGTGTGGCTCCCTCTTAAATAAAAGTCTTAAATTTGAAGAGAAGAGGGAGGGAAATTTATTCTATTAAGGCATGTGTAAGAATACATCCTCTGTGAAGTAAGTTTCATGGAGAAAAGAGTTAGATTCCAACATTAAAGAAAGATGTGTTTCCTGGATTCTTTTCCCTGTGGGCAGAGTGGGGGATGTCTGCCTCACCAGAGCAGTAATAACTCACTGACGTGTGCTGGGTGTTCCTTCCTTCCTTCCTTCCTTCCTTCCTTCCTTCCTTCCTTCCTTCCTTCTTTCCTTTCTTTCTTTATTGCATGTTTCATCCACACATTTATTTTCCTCTTGTTCTACATTTTTCTTGAGTTTTTTTTTTTCTTTTCTATTTTCACACTCATCCTTTTTATATCAACTGGAAAAAAATAACTGACTCAATGGTTTCCATACAGAGTAAACACTTGTATTTTGTTTCCTAGTTTCTCATTCTTAATGCTACTTTTCATGATCAGTTTGTCTTTTATTTTAACCTTCCATTCTTTCAGTTTATGTAGTCTCCCTCTGATTCATAGCTTCTCCCATCATTTTGGGGGGAAGTGGTATAGGAAACTTGACTCTGATCCGCTTCTCATCTTTCTAAATTTTTTTTTTTTTTTCCATTTTGAATTCAGATGGTTGTCCTCTCTCTGGACTGAATTGCAACAATGTGGTTTGTCTGATGAAGAATCTGTTAGATGCTGTAGATATCTCATAGACATTGTCAGTTGGACACCTTATGTGCAGTACTTCTTTCCTTGTGGTAAAGATGCCGCATCTACACATGAAGACCCTCTTACTGCCGTCTTCTACAAATGAGCTGAGCTTCTGTGGACAAAACCAGTAGGCTCAACCTACATGCCTGGTCTTTTTTTTTTTTTTTTTCTGTTGGACCCGAATTTTTACTCTGATATTTAGGATTCTTCTTTTTCTTTCCTTTCCTTTCCTGCCCTTTCCTTTCTTTTCCTTTCCTTTTCCCCTTTTCTTTCTTTCTTCTTTTCTTTTTTAATTGTGATACAGATCATATTATGTGGTTAATTAGACCTCGTATTTGGGTGAGAATTAAAATTTATTGGGAGCTATAACTTACCACCTCTTTATACTAACCTATAGTTTTTCCATGTGTCCCGTGACTTCTTTAGGTCATAATACTTTAGTAAGATTTTGTTGAGAAAGTTAAGATTGTTAAGATTGATTCACTATTGTCATCACTTTTCAGAGAAAGAGTGCGGTCAGCTCCTTCTAAAAGAATTGCTGGGTGAGAATCCCAGCACGCGGCCTGATCTTTAAGTTAACAGCACAGAGTACCAGCAAGGGTGGTGGAGATGCTTCCACGCCTTCTGTTAGGACTCCTACTTGTGGAGGGAATTGGCTGCCCTGTTACGTTCTGATTTTTGTTGCAACCATATTTGTTTGCTTTTCCTGTTCTATGCGCTGAATTGTGGAATTATATTCTAGTTATCTCTTCAAAAGAGGGTCTTTATCTTAAATCTGTCCACTTGAGTATCTTCTCCCCAGCTGTGGCAATTTTCTAAGTTTGCAGTTACAAAGATTTTTTTTTTAAGTTTTATTGACGCTTTTCATCTAGTGATAAAATAATGTTGCGTCTGTCCCAGTTTCACGAACTACTCTGAATAGTTGTTTGACAGCTTCTTCCTAATCCTCCAAGCCCAGCCTGTTAAACAGTGCTTTGTCAGGGGTTTAAATTCAGTGTAAAGAGGTAAGAGTTGCATGGTTTAAGCTGTAGTTCAGAGAACTATGTCCCTCCTGGTAATACTTGGGGAATTCTTCCTTCTTTAGATCAAAATTCTACATCTGCAGCAAATGGGAGACCAATAAATTACTTAACTTTTGGAAATCATCTTTAAGGAAACCATCAGATAGTTGCTGAGTTTATGCAAGTTGGAGTCTACTTTTGCCTGTTGCTGTTACTAGCTGGAATCTACAGTAGAGTCCCTTAAGGTTGTTTTAGATCATTATTAATTTGTTCTATGGCAGCCAAATCAACAGAAAGGTAAATATCCACCCATACGCGGCATTTTTCAAAAGTTAAGCAGATTTTGGTAAAACCTCAAACCTTATTAATCTTTTGCAGATGACAACTGATATATTGCTGATGATTAAAGATACCCATGTGTTACAATAGGGGTTCAGACTCACAGCCCATCTCTCTTTTTCTTGATCTTTCAGTAAAATCATAATGCTAAACTGGTGACTTCACAATCATTTCCTTGGCAAAAGATTAATATCACAAGCACAGAGGAAAAGAGCCCTACTTGCACACAAGTGTCTTCAATAACGGTGGGAGAAAACAGGATACTACTGGCAAAGTAAATTGCTTTTCTTCTTAAACTCATTTCTCCTTCTCATCCTGCCCCATGTGCCCAAGTGTAAAAGCCCTCGCTTTGAAACTGCTTCATCTTGTAGATCAAACACTTAAGAGAAAATGACAATAATAAAGCCCCCAAACATCCTAGACATAGCTGGGAGAAAACCGTCTAGGACAGTTGGAAATACATCAGTGCAGAAATATGTAACTGCGTTGAATGCACTATTTGTGTTTCTTATGCACACGATTGAGAACTGCAGTCAGATTTTAAGGAATTATGTTAAATTTGATGTTCAGTCACTTTTTGGGAACCCGGGGGTGGGGGGCTCTTTTCTCGTAGTTCTCTGCAGGTTCCCCAGTTGCCAGATTTTCTGAGTGGGAGGCTTCAATGATAAAGGATTCCTCTAGGAACTCTAAAATGTCCCTTTGAACAATTATCTCATGCTTTTTTCGGAATGAGAGCTAGAATATCCAGTTGTCGCTTGTAGCTTCCTATACAACAAATGCGTAACCATTTTCAAACAACTTTCAAAAGGCACACCAAAGATTTTACCCTGAAATAAATCATTAACAGCAGGTCTCCGAGATTTCTTCATCGGGCAGCCAGTTTGTTTCAGTTACAACCAGGTGTGCTGAGAGCCCAACACATTGCCAGTTGGCCGGGGCCAGGGAGGCAGAGCTCGCAGGCGGCTAAAGAAACAATGCATCACTGACAACTTCCATTCATCATCCCAGCCTTCGGCCAGGGGTAGAGGCTGGAAAGAATGGGCTCCATGTGCGCTCCCCTCGGGAGGAACCTTCAGAGCCTGTGCACTTTTCAAAGAAACTGGATAATAGTCGTTTATGGGAGACTGGGTGTACCTGGGGAGGGGTGCGGGCGGGGAAGCAGAAATGGCGTTGCGTGGTTAGGCTTCCTGTGGACAAACCGCTTTGCGGCTCTGCGGGCGTCGGGGTGAGCATGTGTGTGGTGGTGCAGACCGAAACGCACACCTGGCTACATTTTGCAATGTTGCTCCTCCCTCAGTTATCGGAGCCTGGGGTGAATCTTCCAGAACATCTTGTGGCAAGCACGATGAAGCTATCATTATCATTTGTAGGGGCTCTCTCCTTTTCTGAGGATTTCTCTACCTCATCCGCATCCCATAAGGTGTTCTGCCAACGATTTCTGTTGCGTCTTTCTGTGTGTCCTCTTCCTCCTCCCCCTTCCTTTTTCCTTTCAGATTAGGGACATCTAGAATCTGTGTTTTTCTTTCCATGTAAGCAAAACACCAGTTCCAGATTTTACAGATGAAACTGCAGCCCAATAAGCAACCCGGTTCAACAGTTTACATTAACTCTAAGTTGGATTTGTTCAAGATGATCTGGGAAATGAAGACCATATCAGTACTCCTAAGTAGCTTCAAATGTATCCTTATTGCATTTTATTTTTGGAGTCAGGTAGACACAGAACTGTTTTCTAGATATGCCCAGGAGATGATTAAGAAAGATAATGTCACTTATTTTGTCCAGATAGCTGTATTCTCTCATTAAAACACAAAACCAGAAAACCCATCTGAGGCTTTTATGTGCAAAGTCCACCACTCAGATGCCAAGTGAGCGAAGCGCCAGAGCTGCACGTGAGATCGATAATTGTGCACACACACCGGTCACCGAGAGCTTGGGTTCCTGTTGGCCTGCACCCTGACTGTTTTGGCAGCAAGAAATAGGTGTTTTCCTGTGTCCTTTGAGTAAGCATGTGTTTTTTTATTGGTGCATCTTAGCTGCTGATGCCTGAAATTTGGCCTCAATTGTTTATAGAAAGGAAAAGCAATCTGAGCTGTCAGCCTTGATATTACCTAAACCTGCATAGAATGTGGTAAAATAGAGCAAGATTTGTTTTTTAGGCCTGTTTCATATTTTCCAGGCAATAGATCAAATCAGTTCAGGGTTCATTTTTAGTTCTTTAATAAGCTGACACAGTATGTTGGCAGTAAAATAAGAATGCACTTTTAACATGGAAGTGCCATATAGTCAGAGTTGCTATTTGTGCTGTTTATTAATAACACGAGAACCCCTGGGAACTGAGTGTAGCACTTAGGATAGAGAAACTGAGATTCTAGTTCTTTTCATTGTAATAAGCACGATCATCTCCATTTGGTTCATTAGCCCAGTTCCCATGTCAGTTCCTACTCTCTTCACCCATAATTTCTAAGGGGACACCAAGCAAGCACAGTGAGAAGAATTAATAAACCATCTGTAGGCATTTTCTCTCATGTTCTTCCCTAAATCTTGACTCTCCTGTCTGTTTGAAATGCTCCTCTGATAGCCACTCCTTCACTTCCTTTGGCTTCTTATTCCACAGTCACCCCAGGAGAAGAGCCCCTCGTCATCATACCTGCAGTATCAGCCCCAAACCCTGACACTTCATATCTCTTCCTCTTTTTTCCCCTCTCCCATCTACCATACTGGACAGTCAGTTGATGTCTTTGCATGTTATCTGCCTCTCCCCCCTAGAATGTAAGCTCCATGAGTCCAGGATTGTTGCCTGCGTCTCCAGAGCCCGAGACAGAGCCTGGTGTGTAGCAGGTGCTCCTTAGATACCTGGTAAATGAATGAATGGAAGTCCCTTGCTCCAGGCTTTGGTTTCTCTGGGACATGACAAATGATGTGGATTCGCAGCCTGTTTGAATACGATGCACTAATGTCTCCATCTCCCTAACTCCTGTCCCTGCTCAGAAAGGGGGCAAGATAGCTAAGTGTGACATACCCTGGTGTCTCCTGGAGTCGTACCCAGCCTTGGAGGGCTCGGGATGGGGCTCTATGCCCTGAGCCAGCCTTCCTGGAGAAACGATCTCTGGGCTGCATTTCTCTTGAACACCGTCATAGCCAACCATCCCTCCTTCTGCTTCTGCCCAGATTCGGGGCCTCTTCTCCTTCCCAAGTGTTTTGGATCTGGAGGAGTGTGGATTTAAGCTTATCCCTTCCCTCATGCAATGCAGTTCACTTGGATAGAGAAGCCAGCCGCGCTCCACCTACTGGAGGCCAGAATAAAAAGATGCTGTGGGCTTGCGACACTTCTTGTCCCACCTGCAGTCCTGGTGACCGTGCCACACATCTGTTGAGCCTTGCTATCGCTTTGCCGGTCTCCGAGAACATCCAGGGCTTGTCTGATGTTAAGTTTTACTGCCCATGAACGCAAACAGCACCTCCGTCATGGCCAGTTAAACAGTATCTTTTACGGTGGACTTGTGCATATCTGAAACCCACCCATCCACAGCCAAAAAGTCATGCCAGGGGGGAGAGATTTTCTTCTGCCATGTTTCTTACAAGGGGAGATCAGGGGTCAACTCAATTCATAAAATTACCGCGGTCATTTTTCAGCTGGCTGAGAGACTTCATAGATCAAAAAATACAGTGGCTTCTAAATGATTTCTGATATGCACAGTTCTAGCTTTTTTTTTGTATTCTCAGCATGTGGTGTGGAGCCTGCCAGAAACCATCTCTGCAGCTATTGACAGGCGGACGAGAAATCACCCATGATGGTTTCCGTCGTTTCCCTATAGGCTGGTCATCCATTTCGGCGGCTGACCGTGAGCCCGTCTCAAAGCTGGCTTTGTACGCGCCGCCCTTATGTTTTCGCTCTTCTCTTTCAGTGCGGCGCTCACCTCGGGCACATTTTCGACGACGGACCTCGTCCCACCGGCAAGAGATATTGCATAAACTCGGCTTCCCTGTCGTTCACGCCGGCCGAGGGCAGCAGCAGCACCGAGGGCAACAGTGGAGCGACCCCCCCACTCCCCGTGGGGGACAGAGCCGAGCTGTAGGGTCCCGGAGAGCCAGGCAAACAAGTGTACTTAACGCGCAGCTTGTGAAAAACAGCAAATACTCCGAATTGTCTATCTTAGATCTATTTTTTCAAGAAATAGAAGGGCAGTTTTGTGCTATCGATATTTTTCTTCTTTGGCTTAGACAGAGGCCCCAGCCGTCCATGTATTTTGCTATTGACTAGATCGGGAACCCTTTATCCCTTCAGCGAGTGGAGAGGGCGTGGTGGATCACTTTCCCAGGCCCCCTGAGTACCAGTTGGCATTGTTTTCTTTGAGCACACAGCTGCTTTTGCGATTTCTCCCCCCTGGCTTAGGAGACGGAGGGTGCTCGGGGTTTCCACCAGAGATCCCCTCCGCGGCACTGAGAGCAGAGCTCCCAGCTTGGGGCGCAGGCCTGCAAGACACGTGGCCCCGCGGCCTTTGGGCAGGCCTACCTGAGACAGGGCAGACGGATGCCTGAGGAGACTGCTCAGCTCTGGAAAGTTTGAGCTAAGGTCGTTTATTCTCACTAAAAGGGTGTGAAGGTCTAAAGTCTTTCCTTATGTTAAATTGTTGCCAGATCTGAGGGTGGGGGGCGGGGGCAGAGAGTTACAGTGAGTGTTGTGGTGGAGAAGTAAACATTACCTCACGGTGAGGCCTTTATTTTATTTTATTTTCCATTGAAAACATTGGAATGTAAGACAACGGTAAAGGGCCGAGCCCCGTTTTGGCCCCAAGGCCGCGCAGAGAGCACCTAACATGGCCTTTTTGAAGTCCGTCCCTCCACACCTAGCACCAGCTGCAGCTGGGCGGGCATTTTGGTAAATCCCACTGTGTAAAATAAAATACTGGGACAACACACCTCATCAAGGCAGCAGAAGTGAGAGAGAGCGGAGAGGACCAAAGAGAAGGCCTGGGTATTGAAATACCCAGGGCTGAGCGGAGAAGCCAACAATAGACTCCAAGTAACAGAGCCCAAAGCTGGGGAGCTTGTGCACAGTAGCTTGGGTGACTTCTGGAAGAATGTGGGGCGGGGGGGGGGGGGGGGGGGTTAAAATGGAAAGAACCAGGAGCTCAAGTCCCACCCTGCTGTGTGACAAGGGGATAAGCCATTTAGCCTCTCCATGCCTACTCTTTGTTTAAAAACCAGGACTTAATATTATTTGTAAAATAATTGACACTCTCAGGGCAAATTTACTGTATTGCTATACCATTAAGATCGGTGTGGTAAAATTAAACTGATCTGGTTTCTAACTGCCTCAAAGGCTGAAGCCCAAGCATTTGAAATGGAAAGAAGCAGAGAGAGGTTAGCCAAGCTGATTGGTATGGAAACAGTCGGGCCAAGAGCCAGAAGTTTTTCTTTGTAGCAATATGGCTGGTTTTACTCTGAGAAGCTCTGCTCTGTTGCTGTGTAAGGCTTACCAGAATGGATGTCGTTGTGCGTGATAAGATTTCCACAGGCATGAACAGTGATGATTTAAGATGATATTGCCATAGCCAGGTTTGAGGGTATAGTTTATGATGGATAGATACTGTGTTCGTAGCCACAGACGCTAATCCTGCAATGTAGTTTTTGTTTTTTTTTTGAATATTACTTTTGTAAATCTTTGAAAGCTTATGGAAACTGACATCCTACCTTGTAAGCACCAAGGCAAAAATAAGAAAGAGGGACACTTGACAGTTTTACAATGAGAAACGATGAGAAGTTAAAATGAAAAGTGACAAATCCAAGTGGCAGTGTGGTCATGGCCACATTCTTCCACGTGTCTACACATGCTCCCTGGCGAGGCCCTGCCTGATACTCTGGTGACTTCCTTGTCACGTATACTCTAGCTTCACCATGACAGATGAGTCATGTTCTTCCTTCTTCAGCCCCCAGCTGTTTCACCTCAGGTCCTGGCGTCCTTCTTGAATTGAGATGTAAGATTTAAGACCGTGGAAGCCACAGCCGCCAGACCATCCTAGCAGCCCGTCCCAACCTCACAGAGGAGCCCCATCATTTCCCAGAGACCCAAGGATCCCGTGTGGGATTGGCTAAAGAAGAGAGTCTCCCTGGACTTCCCTGCCACAGTGGACATCTGTCCCTTGGGCCACATAGCACTTCTCCCATTGCTCCAGCTACATATAGTAGCCTGCCCCAGGTTTCTGCTGGACACGCGCCACCCGATCGAGGTAGACAAGAAAGATAAATGGGGGGCTTCTTCCCCCTCCCCAGAGATTCTGGACTCTCATTGTTCTCTCGTTTTTATTATCAGGCTTAACATTACCCTCTAAAAACTCCTTTTCTAATCCTTATCTTTGTTCCAAGGAAAACCGGCTTTTCTCCTACCGCGTTTTCCAGCATCAACTTTAGGGAAAATGCAACATCCATTGAAAAAAAAGAAAAACCAAAAAACAAAAAAATGTGGGGTATATGCATGTGGTTTAATTCCAGATTGCTTTTGAGTTTAAGTGGTATCAACTTTCAGTATATTTCTGTCTTATGTTAAAGAAATATATTACTAAAACGTTGGTGAGCAATAATGTCAGCTGTCGAGCACTAGATTTATTTTTGCAGGATATGGAGCGCAATGAACTGCGTCAATATGGCAAGGTGTATGTGATCTGTGGGAGTTGTGCCATTTAACATAGGAAATGCACAGGACTTTCCCTCTCTGCACTCAGCCCTTACTGTATACCATTAGGAGATGCAGGTCTCTGCTGGTGGGTAAAAAGGACATCCATATAATCATGCAGAATGGATCTGAAGAAAGCAGCAGTATATATTACATTAGAGAACATTTCTATATGTTTAAACTCTTCACTTCTTAGATGCATTTAAATACTTAATGCAAATGACATAGCAATCTAAAATCCTCTCCATGTTAATCGAATTGAAATGCCTTGTTTTAAATGTGGAGTGTTACGAAAGGGATTATCACTTGTTCTGAGGTCAGATATTTTTGTCTTAGATAGCTTTGTACTAATTTTTCTCCAAACAATTCAAAACTTTTGAAAAATGTATGAGGTTTTCATTGAAAGAACCCTTTTCCTATGTTTATTGTATACAGAAATTATGCAATAAAATTTCTTTATAAAAATGCTCTCTTCTCTGATTCCTGGTTATTTTTAGCACAGATAGATGGACCATCCATCAGAGTTTGCCATAGACTGATCTGTTGGGCTCCTCCCAGCTGATATGTGTATTTTGCATAAAGGGCTTTTTATCTGATGTGGCCTTTGCATGGAGGGACTGTAATCAAAGGGTCATGTCGGATTCTCCAATGCCCAGGCCCCAGGAAAGGCCTCCAGGATCTGAAAGATTGGAGGAATGGCATTACTCAGCTTTCCCCTCTGCACAATCCTCAGTAGCTTCTGTACGTTTGGGGGCTTCAAATACGGACTTCGGGGAGCTCCAGTGTGATGATAGCTCTGTGGACAAAAATGTAGGAATGATACCATGCTGAGTCCTTCGGCTTCTGTTAAATAATGTGCTGGGAAACTTCTATGGTTGTCAAGGTTTGGTCTCCAGGGAAATAAGGTAGGCATTCCCTGCCGCTCACGGATGAAATCCCCTTTAAGAGTCATCTGTATGGACGAGTTTCAGCGTGGTATTATTGGTTGTTGAAATCTTTCATTTAAATGTTTTGGTTTGTTCTACTAACTTATTTTTGTGTGTGTGTGGAGGAAAAGTGAGTGGTGAAGACTTTGCTTTTCAGCCAATTCTTTAAGTCATAATCCTGGGATCTTGGAATCCACAAGCCAGCAATGTCACGTGGTGTACTAAGAACAGTGCTTCTCAAAGCGTGGTCCCCAGGCAGAAGGGTCTGTAGTGCCTGGGAACTTGCTACCAATACACATTCTCAGGCCTCCTCCCAGACTCACTGCAATAGGAATTCTGGGATGGAGCCTGAGCTAGTTTTGTTTTAGCAAGCCCTCCGTGGGATTACGGTGCTTGTTCTAGTTTGCGAACCATCGCCTTGGAACTTTTAGTGAGGAAAGGTCAATTAGTCTGAATTTTAAAAGCATTTCTTAATGACTCAAAAATGCCTTGTTTTGTCATCGATGGTTGTCTTTTGACAGAGAGGGAACAAACAAATGGTTGTCCCCAGGCTTCCTGCCTCTCAGGGGTTCTTATCCTTCCTTGCACATTTATTTGACTTGTTCTGGAGCACTAGCATGTCCTCATCAACCAACACGGCCTTCACTCTGGTTTGCCTTTCGGGGTTGAACCTGGGCTGCTCGGTAGTGCTCGCCTGTGCCTCTCTAGAACTGTAGGATATCCATGGCGGTCCTCAGCTCAGCAAAGCCAAGAACTAGAGAATAGTCTCAGTGCAGAAATTGACATATGACCTTTCCCATCTCTTCTGTTTCTTTGTACCTGTACCTTCCATCATTATCAACATGGGTTTGCTTGTTTTTTTTTAAACCGTCAAGAGATTTCGGCCATGTATCCGAATTGTTGAATTATTTGGTCAGAAAACTGCTATCATTACCCGGATCTTTTTTTTTTTTTTGTCTTTCTTTTTTTTTTTTTTTTCATTACCCAGATTTTAACAAAGAAATGAATTCTAAGAGATGCTGGCATACAAGAAAGGTTGAATTAAAACTTGTCCTTGGGGACAGGTTTATAAGTATCTGTACTGACTTCTGATTATAGTTTTTTGTGCACTATGGAAATGACAGAAATGTTACCATTTTGAGTGGGGATCTGAAAAAGTACCACATGCCACAGAATATTCTAGCAATCCACTTCCTATCCACTTGCTCCCAGAGGCTGGCCTCATCCTGGACCAACCTGGAGAAAGGCCAGATAATGACCAGAGGTTCCAGACCAAGCAGCCCCTGAGAGTCTGCCATGAGAGTGGCAGGCTTTCACAGAACTGTCACCGGTGAAGGCCCAAATGGCCTGAGATCCGGGAACAACATCAGATCCTCAGGCCCACATGAGACTTTCCCAATTTTCAGGCTGGCTGCGGAAGCACACTCACTTGTCGGATTACCGATGTTGGGAACCTCGTTCTTATTTCAGGCTTTGCACTTTCCCTCCCTGCAGGATCCACCACCTCCACTCCCTGCCAATGAACTCCCACGTTTTCCATCCAGGCTCAGCACGAACCTGACAGATTTTCAGCAGTGAACAGCAGGGAAGTCCTCCCGTAGTGACCAAGTGCGTACTGCAGCATTGTACCGACATGGTAAGAGTGTCAAAAGCTATAGAGGCAGCTAGAAAGCAAAGGAAGGGAGAGTGTCTGTATTAGCACAGGAGATAGTTGTTGAGAGGTAAGCTATGGTTGCCTGAAGCTTTATTCCCCAGGCCCTCGGCCTCACCATGGGATTTCTCTTGACCTTGATAATACTGTGTATTCAGTCATCTCTGTAAGTCAGGCACTTGGTCTGTTTTCTTTAATAAGAGGTAGGTAGTCTTATCCCCATTTTACGGATGGTGGAGCTAAAGCCAGACCTGTTAAGCCAAGTTACACAGCTGGTACATGGCCAGATTGAAATCCATGTTTGTTCAAAGACTTCCTACTTAGCACTATGTGGCCCCCCAGGTAGAAGACTGGCTATTGGCTACTGTTCAGCAGCAGGCTTTACCGAGGCAGAAATATGTGTTTGTATCATTTCTAATTTCAAATTAATTGCAATTTGCCCTTCCAAAATATAATCTGCAATATGAATGCTTTATTTCGGGCAGGGCTTAATCATCGCACACCTTGATTTTTTTTTCTTAATACCTCAGTGATAGAGCTTAAGTTTCTTCCTAAGGGCTCACAATATTCCTAATGGTTTCTAACTACTACATAGACACACACACACACACACACACACACACACACACACACACGCACACATTAAGCCACCTTCTGGATCCAAATGGAAAAAAAAGAAGAAGAGAGGTGATGCTAAAGATGTCGTTGATCAAAACATCCCATTTCTGGCACAGCAGATCCAGTTAACCTCTCATCTAGAAAGACATAGAGCCCTGGGGGTAGAAATGGGGTGTTCTTACCGATGTCGCTAAGTCGGGAGAGTCTGCAATCAGAGACTAACGAGGGGGGCACAGATTCCTGAGGGCTCTCACCACACCCAGACCCAGAGCAGGTCTGCAGGGCATATGATGGACCTATCCCAGGAACTGACGGAATAAAGAGATTTGTTTCTGCTTGATTACGATTCATGACAGATTGATAACTGCAAAGGCATTCAAACTCCGTGTTTCGTCCCCCTCTTCCCTTTAACACTACAGCTTGGAAGGCCAGTCAGGCATCTGGTGTTTGTTAGATGGCTGTGTTGCATCATCCTTATGATTGCTGGGGAACATCTCCTAGCATTTGAGCGTTGGAGGGAAGACCACGGGGCACAAAATGGCCTCATCCGGTTTACATCTTCATTACTGTGCTTCTCACATACCTGCTTACATCTGGAAAAAATCTCCAGGTAAACCTCTTGGGCTCTTTTTCTAAAGAGTAACTGTAATTATTAGGGTTATACCCAAATTCAGCTTAGAATAGGTATGTGGCTGAACTTCAGCCAAAATCCTGTGCCTGTCTAAAAGAAATTCTTTCTTTCTTTCTTTTCTTTATTTCTTTCTTTTTCTTTCTTTCTTTCTTTTTTTTTTTTTTACATCCAATTACAGAGGAGGGGCCTTTTCCCCACCATGGCCAGTGGGGTCCCTGGTTCTCTACACCCAAAGCTTCTATTTATGGCCTGAGGGAAAAGACAAGGAGACTTTAGGGAAAAAAAAAAAAACACCTTAAAGATCTCCTCAGATCACTGGCTTTTTCCTCAGGACCAAGTCCCAATTCTGATCTGTATTACAGGTCATGTCAACTTTCACAAATGCCAAGTCTTTTCCCCACTAGGTACTATCACAAAATTGACCTTGCCAAGTAAGAACATCAAAAAAAAAATTTTCTACTTGACTGTTTCCTGCTTCTCTCACTTGGACAGGGTTCGTCCATTCAACGCACATTTCTTGAGCCCTTCCTGGGCGAGGAACGGGACCCCACAAACGGAGTAAGACTGGGTACCTGCAGTTAGCCTGGGAAACAGACACGCAGCTGATTACGCGGAGTACCAGTGTGTGGCGTAGGGCGCCCGTGAGTGCGGACAGAGCATTATGAGAGCTCGGCTGGGAGAAGGATGCACTTTGCCACAGGAAAGGGGGATATAGAGGGAGGCAGAGTCAGGGAAAGCTTCATTTAGAGAGGAGACAGAACGTATTTTTTGAAGAGTCTGTGGCATTTTACGAAGAGGAAGAGAAAATAAGATCGTTTAGAGAAATGGACGGTCACTTGGCTGCCTCCATTCTGGGATGCGGGCCAAACAATTCTGCAGTAGAACTACAGAGATCCTTCCCAGGCTGGCAGCCACCCGCCTGTCCCAGCCTCCTGTCTCACCTCCCCTTCCTTACCCCACCCCCAGCCATTCAGACTTCTGCCACATTTCCCAGGGGCACATACTTTCTGCCTGAAATGTCCTTCCTGCCTCTTCCGAGTGGTGGACTCGAGTCATCCTTCAAACCCGATGCTTGCGTGAAGTACGTTGCCAATTTCCTTTCCTCCCCTAGCACAAATGGACTTCCATTATCATTTGTCTATGCCTTGCTTCTAGAGGTCATCCCATTGATTAATTGTTTCCTTCACCAGATTGGGAGTTCCTCTTGAGGACAGATGCTTTGAAAAAAATTCATCTTAGTAGATGGAACAAAGCTAGATCAGTCTAAACAAAACAAATGGTGAAATTCATTTCCACTCCTCTCTCATTTTCTCTGTCCTGCCCCATCACTTCTTCTAACACCCACCTAGATCTGTCTTCTGGGCAATGCCCATGTCCCAAGCCTCTTTGCCCTTTATGATCCTTCTAGGAGTTTAATCTGACTGACTGACTTATCCCCTACTTACCCCAGTGTTTAGTAGAGGCTAGACTCTTAAAATTCATTATCTCATTTGATCTTCTGGGTTAAGAGAGAAGTCACAGACTGGAAGCTGAAGGTGGGCTTTTGTTTTGTTTTCTTTTTGCCTACTCCTTTTAGCATCCAACTCTTTTTTTTTTTTTTTTAAGATTTTATTTATTTATTGGACAGAGAGACCACAAGAGAGGGAGCACAAGCAGGGGGAGTGGGAGAGGAAGAAGCAGGCTTCCCGCTGAGCGGGGAGCCAGATATGGGGCTCAATCCCAGCACCCTGGGATCATGACCCAAGCCAAAGGCAGATGCTTAACAACTGAGCCATCCAGGTGCCCCATTACCTACTCCTTTTAAAAAAATTTGTTTACCGGTATTTAAAAATCAGGAGAGCCTACATAAAAATCCATTTCCAGATTCTTTTGATAGAGGGGAGGTCTGGCAAGTCTGGGTAGCTAGCCGACGGTGCCGTAGCAGCTGAGTACATGAGGTGATGACATTCTGGCTTTGCTACCAGCTTCATGGTTTCCTATGGACTACCATTTATTTTCATATGGGTGCTGTTTTATTGTTTCTTAGACAAATATTATTGGGTCCTTGTCTCCACCAAAATGGGAAAATAACATATAAAGGTTGGAGGACACATGACTATGTATGTCCTATGGGTGTTTGGTTGATGACCCCTGTGGCAGGCAATAGTATTATTTTTATTTTACAGATAAGATAGGTTAAATAACCTCACCATGATAACATATCTAGGAAAAATTGGGCAAAGACAGGGCCATTTGACTCCAAAGCCCTTGCATTTCAATGGAAACTTTTCAGTCCTGCATCTCCAAAAATAGGAAATTCTTATTCAGGTACATCTAGTGTGGGCACTTACTTTTAAATTATGTACTTTTAAATTATGTACATTTGTCACCATAGTAATATAGTATGCACATTCTAAAATATACACAAAGATGGAAAATTTTTAAAAATGGGATAAAAAATTCAAAACATAAATAAAAAATTGTTTCAATGTTACATTCACGGTACCAAAAATATTTTTGCTTTTACTAAAAGGTATAGTATTTTTAGTGAAAGTGGTGAGATTTGAATACATCATTAATCTTTTAAATTTTAGGTTTAACAGTTTGGTGAAGCAGGGTTTGAAGGTCTGGATCTAAATTCAATTTATTTTAAATACTTGCGTCAGTGGTTGACATCACTGAAAACTATATTCCACAATGACAACCCTATGAAAAGCCACATGGGCTCACTGATGGATCAGGATACTCATTTTTTACATCCCAACCACTGGGAAGGTGTTATGGAATTTTGGTTAGGAGATCTTCATATGCCCAGATGTCAAGAAGGTATTATTGCAAATTATTCAGATATTTTAAAAATTGTTTAGCAAATGTGAAAAGTCCATTGAACAGTGTTGAAAGCAGATTTTAAAATTCAGATCCCAAGATTTTAAAGCAATCCGATATAAGATATTCTTTAAGGTAAGACATCTTTTTGTCAATACATATTGCATAAAAATGGAAATAGTTCCAAATACCCATTTTCAAAATGCTCCCTCCCAAACCTGAATTTCTTTTAAAAGGCAGTTAGTTATTCCTTGTTGAAATGTCACTTTTGCCTGAAAGGAAGGGATTGAATATATTTTTTAAAGACAGTGGCTAGATAGTGTACTTCTAACAGACGCTTGTCATCACAGAAAATGTTGGAAAAGTTGGAACTTAAGAAAAAAACCCTTAGCTTTAAGGTTGATAATCCTTCAATGAAATAGCTAGCAAGTATAAAATATTGTCATAACTATTACTGATCTCCTTGCAAGGTATTTTAAAGATTGACCATATTTCCATGTCTTATTTTTATAAAATTAACCACACCAATGACATCCTGGAGCACTTCCGGCTTCAGTCCCTTAGTGAGTGGGCTGGTCCATGCCTACATTAGTGCAGGGGGTGAAATTTTTTCTTTCTTTCTTTCTTTCTTTTTTTTTTAAAATCTTATTTATTTATTTGACAGAAATCACAAGTAAACAGAGAGGCAGGCAGGGGATGGGGAGCAGGGAAGCTGGCTCCCCGATGAACAGAGAGCCTAATGTGATGCTGGGCTTGATCCCAGGACCCTGAGAACATGACCTGAGATCATGACCTGAGTTGAAGGCAGAGGCTTTAACCCACTGAGCCACCCAGGCACCCCAGGGGATGACTTTCACCTGCAGGAGGTCCTTCTGTAACTTTCTTGTGGAATCCATTCGTTTCCCTAATACCCTTTGCCAAAGCAGCCATGGCATGTGTGGTTTGCCATAGAACACATTGATTGAATCAATTATTTTCAACTTTCCTTTATGGGCTCACACACACAAAAGTAGTTCTTCATAGTTGAAAGAAAATCTAGCAAATACCATAAGCCAAGACATGATTAAAAAAAAAAAATCTATGCTTTAATACAACTTAGGAGAAAATCTCTACATGATGCAATTTGTTCTATTCCTCGGTTCTTCACATCTCCAGCATGCTTTCTCTCCATCTCCTGGTGGCATTGACTTTCTGTAAATATACATTAGTTTGTTACCGTCTTCTTTTCGTATTACCTTAGACACTTGCATCATGGCAGGAAAACCAATTGGCATGTGGTCTTTCATAGTTTACAAAACGTGAATCACTAAGTATATTGAAGGTTGATAAATTGGTGTTATGGGATGCTAAACATCGCTAAAAAATTGAAAGGTTGTTTTCACATTCTGAGCACTGGGTAACTAAATGTGGAGCTCACCATGACAGTCTCATGATCTCCTGCTAATAATTCAAGGTACAATGTCCACTTAGAGTAGGTGCTTTGTTAACAACTGTGGATGTGCACTGATGTTTTCATGTACTCAGCCTAATGACTTCACAGTTTTAACCGACTCTTGGATGGATTTAATGATCATTGCTTATACCTCGTAAGTGACTTTAATCAGAAGCCACCTGAATTAGAAGTGGCATCTGTGTCATTTACTTGTGACTCATTTAGACTTACATTTTTATTAGCTCAGTCTGCACTTCAGTTGTGAAAATCATCTTTAGACACTTCTCGGTACTCTAAGGGTTCAACTCCTTAACTATTCATTTCCCATGAACCTTGAGCAGGCGCATATGCGGGTGTCTCTAGGCAACACTGGGGGTGAGGACCTCTCACTTTTGCCCATGGGACATGTAACCATCTGACCCGTGAACCCAGTAAGGGTTCCAGTGTCAGTCTGTAGATTAGACACAAGTAATCCTTACTTTGCATGATCATGTGAGACATAAAAATTACCATGTAAGCTGAAACCGTTCAAAGTGACTTTTATAATCAACTGGGAAAATTCCAGTTGTTCTGTGTTCTTAAAAATTTTGGTTAAACCACTGAAAGCTCTCTTATAGCCTGTTGTAAATGTATTGGGAAATGAAGAAAAAAAATCTAAAACTCTTATTTAGTGTGGTGTAGTTTAAAACACTATAAATATTGAGAATGAAAGTGTTTTGTTTCTCTGTAAAAAAGTAGTTTGAATAGCACTTGCCTTCTTTTCATTGTTTGAGACTCAGCATTTTTTCTATACGGTGATGACAAAAGTCCTGTGCCAACTGTCCACGGACAGCTGGGGGCTGTTTTGACATGGCCACTGTGGGGACGACTGGGTTCTCCTCTCCATGTCCCTCACACCCCTCCACCTGGCTGGCCTGTGCACGTCCTTATGCTGTGATTAGGAGAGAGAGACGGAGTGCGCAAGTACTCTTCATACCTCTGCTTGTCTCATTTGTTACTGTCCCTGTGGCATTAAGCAGGTTACATGACCAAACCTGGAACTAGTGTAGGCAAGCCCTGCTAGAAGGGATGGATACAGAAAGATATGAATAATTAGACCCAGTAATGGAATCAGTCAAGTCCAATAGGGAGCACTGTAAGTCCTGGCCATCCTTGTTTCCTGGCCACCATCTTAAGAAAGTTCCTTAATACCTCTGAACCTCAATTATTTGATTTAAAAAGTACAATAGTGCTAAAAGACATACTAAAACAGAGATCTTAGCCCTCCTTCCCATTTTATTGTATTCCCCAGGCATGGTCACTTTTTATCCTTCTTGTTGTCTCTGCTGACATCTTATCCATATTTTGAAATAATATTACATGTTTCCATCTATTGATTCATTAATTTTATTTATTTATTTATTTAATATTATTATTTTTTAAAGATTTTATTTATTTGACAGAGATCACAAGTAGGCAGAGAAGCAGGCAGAGAGAGAGAGGAAGGGAAGCAGGCTCCCTGCTGAACAGAGATCCCGATGCGGGGCTCGATCCCAGGACCCTGAGATCATAACCTGAGCCGAAGGCAGAGGCCCTAACCCGCTGAGCCACCCAGGCGCCCCTAGATTCATTAATTTTAGATATCATCTATTAATCTATATTACAATTTCAGGTTATATCCACATTTATGGTCTTCTAATGATTTACTGTTCAGCCAAGTTAGAACAGTATTATTACATTTTTTTCCTGTACATCTTCTGATTTTCCTGGGATTTCATCACCGTCTCATGTTTTCACCTGTTCATTCATTCATTTATTTCATTGACTCTCTCATGAAGCCTTTCTACATCTTCCATCAGCTTTGTAAAATGACTTTCAAAACAATTTTCCACTTTCTCAAACGCATCAGATAATATATTAGCTACATCTTATTCTTAGTAGTATCCATTACGAAGTCCAGTGTGCTTGTGCCAACCTCCCTCCCCCAACCAAGTCTAAAATAAAACGTCTTGTTCCAGTTGCGATGGCTTGCTCTCAAGACCTTCTGCACTCTTGATGCCTAGATCCTTAATTCCATCATCATCCTGAGGCTACCCATTACCTTTTCTTGTGCTGGTTCCATTGTTACTGGGTCCCTTCATTTACATCTTCATTTCATTAGGGCAGATTTTGAGTTTCTGTTGAAAGGGCATACCCAAGGTATGAGATGTGGCATGCTTGAAAATATTCTGCTTTCACACGTTATTAATCTTTTGGCAGTCTAGAATTCCAAGGTGAAAATTATTTTCCCTTCAAATCTGGAGGCACTGTTTTATTGTCTTCTCTTTTCTAGAGTTGCTGTTGAGATATCCAGTGGAGATTCCAATCCATTGGATGTGAACTTTCTCTGCCTCTAGAGTTGGGAAATGATCTTATACCACAGGGAGGTCTTCTGCCATTTGTTTTGATGGGAACTTGGTGAGGCTTTTTTTGTCATTGTTTAAGTGGGCTCTATACCCAATTCGGGGCTTGAACTCACAACCCGGAGACCAAGAGTCACATACCGTACTGCCTGAGCCAACTGGGCACCCCTTGGCAAGTATTTTCAATCTAGAGATGTGTGTCTTCCCATTTTGAGAAATTTCCTCAATATCATTTGCCTACATACTTTGTTTTATTTGTTCTTTCTCTGTGTAATTTTTATTACTTAAATATTGCACATCTTGGATCAATTTGATTAATTTATCTGTCCTCTATTTTCTATGGCTGCATCCTTCTGTTCTCTTTTCTAGGACATTTTCTCATATTTCTTTACAACCACTTTAGTGAATTTTTTTCTACCACCCCTATCTATATATTTTCTCTACTTCCAAGAGCTCTTATCCCCTGGTTGCTGTTTTTATAGGCATCCTTTTCTTGTAAAAAAAAAAAAAAGTAGTATCTTCTTATTTCTCTAGAAAAGTAAATAATAATTTCGAAATACTTTACTTCTACCCTCTGCATGCGTTTCTTTGAGTTCCTCTTCTGTTTGTCTTGGCCTCTGTCTTCTACAAGGAGATTTGTCTCAAGATCTGGTTCATCCTTGGCTGAACAGGTCCAGTTACAAGTGAGACACTGAACTGCTAATTGCACCTGAGTGGTATTTGCTCCACCACCAAGGACAGGGTTGTTCTTTTTATTTCCTATGGGACTTCAAAGGTCTGCTTGTTTTCACTTGACAGAGTATAAATTGGTACAACTTTGGAAAATCTGATGTACAGACAACCTGTGTCTTACGCTGGTTCGACTCAGCGATTTTGTCTTTACAATGGTGCAAAAGTGATATGCATTCAGTAAAACCATGCTTTACATTTTGAATTTTGATCTTTTCCTGGGCTAGCAAAAGCTGAGGTTTCCAGTTGTCTAGTGATCACAAGGATAAACAGCTGATGCCCATCCAACCATTTTTTTTTATACTTTCAGTACAGTATTCAATAATTACATGATATATTCAATATATCTATATTATAAAATGAGCTTTGTGTTAGGTGATTTTGCCCAACTGTAGGCTAAGTGTTCTGAGCACGTTGAAGATGGACTAACCTAAGCTATGGTATTCTATATATTAAATGCATTGTCAACACCATATTTTCAACTTATGATGGTTTATTGGAATGCAACTATGTCATAAGTTGAGGAAGACCTGTTTTATTTTTTCCCTGTCTGTGGTGATGTCATTTTTCTGGAGAAAGATCACCCAATTGCTTGTTGTCTCTGAATCTAGGGAATGTCTGGTGCAGTTGCTCTAGAATGTTCCTTGTCTTCTCGCCTACATTGGTAGAGCTGGAGGTAGAGGGAGGAGAACTGGGGAGTCTAATTTTTCTTAGATAGACAGCTATATATTATAATTTAATAAAGTATTACTTAACACAAACAATGTAATATGCTTGTAATATGCACTATAATATTAAGATGAATACCTATTAACCCCACACACCATTTAAGAGTCAGAACAAAAAGGAAAAAATAGAGTCAGAACTAAACTAATACCTTTACATTTTATCTATGTGCTCTTCTCCTAACCTTTACCCTTTCTTGCTTAAGTGGTAACTCCAGGTCTAAATTTTGTGCTTGTTTTCATCTTATTTTATTTTAAAAAGCAGTTGTTATCACATATATAAATAACAATAAACAATGTATTGTCTAGCTTTGCTAAATTTTATGCTTAAAAAATGGTATCAAACTGTATGTTATCCTCTGTGACTTTTCATTTTTCACTCAGTATTTCTACTGATTCATTTTATCTTCTTGTTTGTAACCATATTTCATTCATTGTAGTGCTGTGTACTATTCCTTTGTGTGATATACAAGTTTTATTATATTTACTTTTTAAATTTTTAATTTAAATTCAATTAGCCAAGGTATAGTACATCATAAGTTTTTGATGTAACGTTCAATAATTCATTAGTGGAGTATAACACCCCGTGTTCATCATATCATGCACCCTCTTTAATGCCCATCTCCTGGTTATCCCATCCGCCCCCCTTTCCACAACCCTCAGTTTGTTTTGTGAATCGAAAATCTCATATGGTTTGTCTCCCTCTCTGATTTCTTCTCATTCAGTTTTCCCTCCCTTCTCCTATTGTCCTCTGCACTATTCCTTATGTTCCACATACGAGTGAAACCATACGATAATTGTGTTTCTCTGATCGACTTATTTCACAGCATAATCCCCTTCAGTTCCATCCATGTTGATGTAAATGGTAGCTATTCTTCCTTTCTGATGGCTGAGTAATATTCCATTGTATATATGAACCACATCTTCTTTATCCATTCATCAGCTGAAGGGTATCTTGTTGGCTCCTTCCATGGTTTGGCTATTGTGGACATTGCTGCTATGAACATTGGGGCCCATGTGCCCCTTCTTTTCACTACATCTGTTTCTTTGGGGTAAATACCAAGGAAAGCAATTGCTAAGTCTTGGGTAGCTCTACTTTTAACATCCCGAGGATCCTCCATACTGTTTTCCAGTATGGCTGTACTAGCTTGCATTCCCACTAACAGTATAAGAGGGTTCTCCTTTCTCCATATCTTCACCAAAATTTGTGGTTCCCTGTCTTGTTATTTTTAGCCATTCTGACTGGTGTAAGGTGGTATCTCATTGTGATTTTGACTTGTATTTCCCTACTGGGAGGTGATGTGGAGCATTTTTTCATTATTACAAATTTTAAATTGATTTTTCTGTAAATGGACATTTGGATTGTTTTCAGTTTCTTGTTATGACACGATGTTGTGTAAAACTTTCTTTTGCACATCTCCTGGTATACACGTGTGGAAGAGTTTTCCTTTGCTGTCATAACAAATTACCATAAATCTAGTGGCTTAAAACAACAGAAATTATTATCTTCTAGTTCTGTAGTTCAGAAATCCAACATGGGATTCATTGGGCCGAGAACAAGATGTTGGCAGGGCTGCTTTCCTTTCTGGAGGCTTTAGGGAAAAATCCATGTTCTTGCCTTTTCCAACTCCTAGAGCCCTCTTTTCTGTCTCTGTACATCTTTATTTCAGAAACAGTACCTCGGCCTCAGAACTTTCTCACACTACTATTTCTCTGACCACATCTTCTGGGAAACGTTCCCTGCTCTAAAGTACTCCGTGATGATACTGGGCTCACCCAGATAATCCAGGATAACTTCTTCATCCACAGGTCTTTAACTTTAATCACATCTGCAAAGTCCCTTTTGCCTTTTAAGGGAGTATATTCATAGGTTCTGGGGATTAGGACACCATCATCTTTGGGGTGGGACCATTATTTTGTCTACCACAATGTGCAAGAATTTCTCTAAGGTGGATCCCTAGGAATGAGGTCGCTGCATCCTGGTGTATGTGTATTTTTACATGTCAGTTGCACTTAGGAAAATGACAAAACAGTTTTTCAAAATGGTTGTACCAATTTATACTTCTACTAGCAGTGTATAGAAATTTCTGTATCCTTGTCAATACTTTATCTGATTGGACTTCTTCCTTTTGGCCAATCCAGTGTCTGTACATCATCACAGGCTTAATGAGAGGTTCCCTCAATACTAATGATGGAGAGCATTGTTTCCTAGGTGATTGTCCTATGTGTTCATTCTTCTGTGAAAAATGCTTATCCATGATGTTTGTCTCCCCATTTTTCTATGGCTATCTTTAAAAAACAACTTTCTTATAGGCATTCTTTTTGCATGTGAGATATTAATATCCTTTCTTTTATATGTGAGGGCAATCTTTTCCCTAGTTTTTTTGCTTATCTTTCCACTTTCTTTATGGTGGCTGTTAAAGTTTGTCTCCAGCCAACAGTTATTCTTAATTTCAATGTGGTAAATTTATCAATTTTTTTCTTCCATTGTTACCACTTTTTTCCCTTATTTTATTATATTGGCAAGAATGCCCAACACAAAATTGGACATTATAGTGTTAGCAAAGATCTTTGTCTTGTTCCTGATTTTAAGGAAAATGATTCTTACTTTTCACCTCTAAGAATGTTATTGTTTTGGTTTGGGAGATGATCAACTTAAGGATATTTCCCTCTCTTTGTTTGGTGACAGTTTTTATCATGAGTTGGTGTTGAATTTTATTCAGTGTTTTTTCTGCATCTACTTAAATTATAGTATTATTTTAAGTTCTTAATATGTTATTTTGGCAATTTACATGTATGGGTTTTCTATGTTAAACCATTCTTCTGTCCCTAAGATAAACACCACTTGGTACAGTTGGTTCCTCAGTCTTTTGGGTGAGATTTTGGTATCTGGGTTCATGAGTAAGAGTTTCACATAGTTTTTCCTTTTCATTCATTCTGTCTTTACCTGGTCTTGCCATTACAGTATACAGATTTTATACTGTTAGTTGGGGTATTTTGCCTTCTTTTCAATTCTCCAGAAGAGTTTGTATTAGATCAGAATGATTTGTTCTTTGGTAGTTGGTAGAGTTCACCTGTAATAACATTTGGGCCTAATGCTTTCTTTGTGGGATTATTTTAACTACTGATTTTATTTCTCCAGTGGTTATAAACTCTTCAGACTTTCTACTTCTTCTTGATTTCATTTTTATTAGGCTCAATTTTTCTAAGAATTTGTTTACCATGTCTTTGTTTTAAAATTTAAAGACATCAAGTTGTTCATAATATTCAATCTTTTTAATATCTGCTATGTCTACATTTCAGTGCCCCTTTTCACTTTTATTACATTTTAATTTCAACTCATTTGTTCTTGATTAAGATAACCAAAGATTTTTCTATTATATTTTAGTTTTTGAAACAACTAGGATTTGGTTTTGGCAATCCTCTCTGTTGTATCTTTGTTTTCTCCTTAGTATGTTCCTGTTCTTATTTTGTATTTTCCCTTTCATTCTACTTTATTTGGGTTCTTTTCTCTGACTTCTTAAACTGGATGCTTGTTAATTTCTTTCTTCTTTTCTACTACAAGAATTTAATACTCAAACTCCCTTAAAACAGTATTATCTTTGTATCCTATAAATTTTTGCTTTTATATGTTCATTATCATTGACTTCTAATTTAAAAAAAGATCCCAGTGTGATTGTCTCTTTGGCTTATGAATTATTTAAGAGTGTGATTTCTCATTTATATTTTTATTTCTGATTTTTATTTTAATTTCACTGTGGCCAGAAGACAAAGCTTGTATGACATTTATTCTTTAAAATTTGCTGGAGTATATTTTATAGCTTACAATATAGCTAATTTTTATATGTTCCCTGTGTGCTTGAAAAAAAATGTATATTCTAATTGCTAATTCTGTTATGTGATAGTGATTAACTGCATTATTCAATTCTTCTCTATTTTCACAAGTTTTTTTTTTCTTTGTCTGCTTGACCTGGAATAATTGACAAAGATAGTTTGAAATCTCCCAGTGTAATTACAGATTTTCAGTATCTCTCTGTAGTTCTATTTTTTTTTAAACTCTGTATATTTTGAGGCTAATTTTTGGTGATACATGTTTAGTATAATTATTTCTTCCAGGTGAATGAAACATTATCAGTATATACTGATCTTCTTTGTCTCAAAAAATGGTTTTGATTAGTATCTATTTTGTTTGGTAAAAAAGATAACAATTCCAGGATTTATTGTTCAGTACCTATGTTTTTGAATGTACTTTTACATCCAACTTTGCTGTTACCTTAAACTTTATTTTATTTTTTTAAAGTTTTATTTATTTAAATAATCTCTGCACTCAAAATGGGGCTCAAACTCACGACCCCAAAATCAAGAGTCACATGCTTTTCTGACTGAGACATCCAGGAGCCCTGTTACCTTATATTTTAGTAGGACTCTTTCAAACAATATATAGTGGAGTTTTTCTTTTTTAAAATCGAGTCTCACAATCTCTTTTAACTGGTGAGTGCATATGTGTGTGTGTGTGTATGTGTGTATTAAATATAATAATTCATATATATGAATTATTGTCATATTTGGATTTGTTTGTGCCATCCTAATTTATATTTTCTGTGTTTCCTTCTTATGCTGTGCTCTTTGTTTTCCTGTTTAAATTAATTTTTGTTTATTTTTTACTTTTTTTTTTATCAGTTTGGGAATCTTTTTATTACTTAATGAGAGCCTCTTTTTTAAAAATGTTACCCTTGGATTTACCTGCATATTGAATCTTACCACATCTAAGTTTTTAACATCTGAATAAGTCAACAACATAGTCTACCTTGACGTTGATCACCCATTTCCCCACTTAGATATTCTTGTTACATACTTCTGTCACTTTGTTCAGCTCACAAAATAAGTATTATTATTTATACTGACTACACATAGAGATAGCAATGGCTTGCCTCCATGTTCACTGATTTTTTTGCTCACAGTTCTCTTTTGCTTTCCCAACCTTTCTTCTAATTTCTAAAGTTCATTCTTTAGTAGTGTCTTTGGTTAATGTCTAAAGTTCATTCTTTAGTAGTTTCTTTGGTTAATGTCTTTTGAGAATAAATTCCATCTCTTCTTGTTTTTCTAAAAAACTTTTATTACTCTCATTCTTAAAACTGATTTCTCTTGACACATAATTTTAATATGATAGTTATTTTCTCTTAGCACCTGAACATATTATTTTCTCTTTTTTAGCTGTCTTAATTTTTATTGTCTCATAGGAGGCATCTCTCCTCTCTATGAGTGCTTTTAATATTGTCTTTTTCCTTAGAATTCATCAATTCTACTAGATTTTTTTGCAAATCCTGCTTAGTATAACTATTTTTCTTATATTTGTGGATTTATCTCCATCCATTCATCTTCATCTCACCTTCACATGGGGCCATGATTAGTCTGTCAACCTCAACCGAGGTGTTGACACTTTTGCTTCACCTACCCCAGGGCAACCATCTCAGGAATTTACTTACTGGAGTTTACTTAGTATTGTGGTTCTATACTCAAGTTTCAGCTACCTCATATTTTTCTTCCTCAGAAGGAGGTGCAAGGAAGGAAACTGAAGATTTCTCTTACTTTATAGCAATCCCAAAATACATTAAGATATTGGTTATAGTTTATCCAGGCTCTAATTGCATTTCAGCAGGAGGTATCTTTTTATTATATCAAATCTGCCACACTGCTGGAAGCAAAAAGTCTCTTCCTATCGGGTCTTTGAACCAATTCCCCTGTTTCCTCATTCCCATCTCTGAGTAAGAATAATACCATCTGGAGTACCTAGAGCTTCCAATTCTTGTGTATTTTCTTTCAGGACAACTTTTGTCAATACCTCCTCTGAGAATCCTTAGGTTTGGCTTTCTTTCACTCTACTATGTCATTTAATCTTTCTGCATCTACTTTCAGTTTTCATATAATGCAGTTTGTGGTTGCATATGTCTTCTAGTTTTATCAAAGGTGGCATCTGTTTTTCTGTTTTTTATTCTTCTTTTTCTTTTAGGGTAATTTTAGAGAGGAGAAAGAGAGGAAAAGCACATTACTCTGCCATTTAAAAACTGCTGCTTTAACTTACAAGTCCCCCAAAATTGATTGCTCACATAGCTGAAAGAATTATAGTAGCCTCCATGTAATTCATATTCCCAAAGAGTAATTTCTTTAACTTTGAGGTCCTTTCCAGTGAGAGGTGAATAGCTGGTCAAGTAAGAGGACATGTTTGGGATTTCATTGATGAGATTTTAAACATTAAGAATGGTGATCAACACTGGACACATCTAGGCGACCCACTGACATAGAGCCATCAGGAGGGAAATGGAAACAAACGTCTTTTTCTTTTCCATGGGGTTATTCTATAATTACTGTCTTCCTGAACTTTGTTTTCTTATTTCTAGAGAGAGCTGTGAATACAGACTGTCATATTTTCATATTTCCTATAAATATTGATGCCTTCCATAAGTTCCTATTTCTTTCTCCAGGATTGTGTGCCATTTATCCTTATCTCATCCTTGTACTTGACTTTGCCTCTGTGTGTCACTGCCTCTCCCTTATGCACAAGGGATTAGATCCTTAGTGTTATTTTATTTGGATATTTCTCAGTGCTGTAACTCTCACAAATTATTTAAGAAATCTTTTGAAGACTTGAAAAAAAAGAAATCTTAAATACCTTTAAACTTGAAGTCCATCATTAAAAAATTAAATTTTAAGGAGTATTCCTGTTTTCAGCTCTTTGGATTTCCAGCCTAAGAAATAAGAAACTATATAAGCATCATTATATTTATACAAATATGGGAAACGGGCTCCCCACTAATAAAAGTTTTTTCATGGATGTGATTTAATTTGAGTTCTTACAATTCTGAGGGAAAATTGCCAGCTTTGTTGGAGGTAGGATAGAGAGAGTTTTATAGTGAAATATTTCAAGCTGGTGGTAAAAAAAAAAATAAAATAAAATAAAAAATAAATTAAAATTTAAAAATTAAAAAAAAAAACAAACCCACCTAATTCAAAACAACAAAAACGTCAACCATAAAGATGTACAACATTTTTCAGGAAGCCTTGTCCATCCTGAGCCAATGTTTTTATACCAAATAACAATCCTTTCATAATCACTGTCATTGAGAGACATCCCAAGGTTGCCAGATGGAAATATGTTAAATATGTTCTGAAATCCAATCTCACAGAATCCTAACATTCAAGCTCATTCATAGGAAGTCATTCAAAGGCAATGCAATTTTCATAAAATATGTCCGTCTAGGTAATCATGAATGCTGAATATTGTCAGGGTTTCTCGGGAATTTTCAGTCTTGTGGAAAACCTTTCCAACTGGACTTTTAACCACCAAGAAGAAATAACAATAATAACTCGAAATTTAAAATAAACAGTGCTGGAAAAATACTCTAACCCCCACCCCAAAAAGGCAGCAGCAGGAATTTAGTGCTGCTTGTAATAGGACACAGGGATTTGAAAGCGAACATAAATACCAGGCCTGGGACTGACTGCTGGGGTATGGCAGACAAGCATGGTGTATGAAGGATGGCTCTCCAGAAATGACCCAGCCAGGCCATCCCCCCTTTCTCCCAGTAGTCTGTGCATGTGTAAGTGGCTCATCACTACATGTGCTGATTCTTGGCTGGACTTTGTACGAGCCCTGGGTATCTACCTCCTGGCGAAAGTCAGGTAAAAAAAAAAAAAAGGGCCAAGGAAATACCATAGCTGTGCACTGGGCACAGGCTCTGTCTGCAAAGCCTCCCTGGTTTGGAAATCCTTGAAAGAGTGGACAGAAAAAGAGAATTGGATCTAGGGTCTAATGGTTTCATGCAACAGTTGCCTTTTTACATTTTGCTTCCAAACAAAGTCTCCTGTAACAGAGCAGGGACTACAGCCCAACATAATTTTTTTTGCCAAGTTGAATCTGTCAAAAAAATGACTCAGTGTTGAGGGGAGTGGGGTTTTCTGGCTTTTCCTCATGCAGCTGAGTCTTTTTTTATTATGATACGTTAATCCTTCAAGTCATTTGATCTGCCCCAGGCAATATAAACAACATTTACAGCAAGTCTTGCACTCTATCCGTCATGTGCAAACGGCCTGCTTTTCCCATTGCCACATGAAAGTGAGAGATTCAAATGGGGTCATTCAGACTTTCTTGCTCTGAGACAATTAGACAGTGTCAGCTTCACGGTTTGGCGTCACCCGTTCTCCGGGAGCATTCTAGAATGGCTCTGAGGGGGGAGGGATGGCTAGCTTGTTTCAACTCTCCCCACGTAGCAACAGGGAGCAGATTTGGGGTCATACCTGAGCTCAAGGGGGGTGACAGTTCTGGCAATGCCCTGGCAGAGGAAGGGGAGACGGGGAGACTTGGGGCCAAAAATTCACTCTCTTGTGGTGAAGTAGATTGTACTTGGTGTGACTCCGTCCTTTAAATATCTTATTCAACAAATCTCTCCTAAGGATTTGCGTTGCACAAGGTCATTCCTACTCTGTGTACACATATTTATGTTTTGACCATAACCATCACTTTGGACCATTGGCTTGCACCAGTCACCCAAAAGACTTCCAATTTTAAGAAAGTTGGAGAGGGCCCCGTCCAATTCACCCAGTGACAGGCAGTGCGCGAGAGGGTGTGGGAAGGTTTGGAGTGAACAGGTCATTACATGGCCTAGTGAATCACAGTAGAGACCTCGTCTTACACTGAGATGCTGGTGGGAGTGTCCGTTGGTACAGCCTCTCCTGGAACCTGCTTGGTAACATCTACAGCAGCTGAAAATGTGCATACTCTGTGACCCAGCTGTTGCCCTCTTAGTTACACCCCCAGCAGAAGCAGTCACCAAAGACATACACTAGAACCTTCCTAGCAGCAAAAGCACAATGAGTAAATACACTGAGGCAGAGTCATACCCTGAAATACTAGACAGCACTGAGGACAAACACCCTAGAGCTTTATGCAGCAACACGGTGGGACCTCACAAATATAACAGTCAGAGAAACAAGCCAGACACCCACGAGTTCATATTACACATTCCACTTATATAAAAAGTTCAAACACAGGCCAAGGAATCCGTGAGCTAGAAATCAGACAAGAGTTTCTCTTGGCAAGGGGGTGTGGCAGGGATTCGTGAGTGGGTGGGAGGCATCACAGGGGAGCTTGTGTGGGTGCTTGTAACGTTCTATTTCTTGATTACATGCTGGAGCCCTGAGTGTGTGCTCTCTGAAAGTTCTTTGAGCTGGGTGCTTAGGAATCATTACCTTTTCTCCGTGTATGTTACACGAAAAGGCCGACTCTCAAACGTAGAGGCTTCTTCCCTTAGTTTTTCAAATCTAGAGAAATTAATTTTCTCCAGCTACCAAATGCAATTCAGAAATGAGCAGTTTCTTTTCTGGGTCCACAAGTTCCAACCCACTCCCCATCATACCCACCCCAGATCTCATGCTACCATCCTAAAGTTTTTCAACAAATGTGCACAGGCAGGCACACACATATGCTTGCGTGTGTATGCACACACAAACGTTTCCCTATGCTTTCTCTTCCAAATGTGGGTTTTACCTCACATAATGTACATTTCTGTGTGTAAAGTACTCTAGTGGGAACTTAATATGCATTAATTCCTTTCATTCCAAATACCATCCTATAGGGCAGTCATAATTGTCTCCATATGAAGACATAAAACATATGTAGACATAATTGTCTACACTAGTAATTGTTACAGATGAAGAAACCGAGGCCCAGAGAGATTAAGTAACTTGACCCAAATCACAGAGCTAACCAGGTTTCAGTGACTCCAGAGTCTTTGCTCTTTCCTTATACTAATGCTTCCTTCTCCTTAAGCAAGAAGAGAACTTGAGAACTACAGCGTATTAAGGCAGAAATTATATAGTCCATCTGTTTCTCTTTATAGACGAGAAAACAGGGAGAAAATGACTGGGTCAAGGTCCCATGCTGGTGCCCATCATTTCATGTCTTAAATATTCACGGTAAGAAATATGTCGGGAAAAATAGACAAGTAAGAACAAAGTTGAAAGAACTGTGAAAGAAAAAAACAACATAGTGCGTTGGCATTATTAATTACAATTTTACAGTCTAACCTAACATTCTTTTGTTTTGCCTGAGGATGGAGCATCTTTCTTATACCCAGGCGAAATGGGTATTGCTTTGAGTCTTTGGAAGGTCCCCACATGCCACAAATAGCTGTGCACTTTGACCTCTTGGAATCTGGCCCTGAGTGCCTGCACAGCACAGCCTATTACCCCAAACTGAGCTCTTTCTCGTGACTTGCTATGCTGACGACCTAGTGAACCGATTCTCCATATTTTCTTGCCCTTAGGTAGGGACAAAGGGTGAGAGTCCGAGAAGGTCTGTGGTTCTTTCTACTGCTGACATTGAGGCAGGCACTATGTCCGAGTGCAGGAAGAATTGGAGTGGCCGAAGCACCCAGTTAGAGAGGAACACTTTTTTTTTACAAACTCGTCAAATCCTTTCTATGCATGAATGCAATAGATAGTGCATTTAAAAAAAAAAAAATCCTGAAAGTGCATTTAATTGCTTTATTTCGTGTTCTAAAAAGTGGTTCCAGAGGAACTCATGAATTACTTTGTATTCACAAGCATTGCACATAGCCAAGGACTATTTTGTGACATTGAACAACTCCCATCACTGTTGAATTTGTGTACACACACACACCTCTAGGCTTGAAATACACGAAATGAAGTACCAATTCTTTACAATGACAGTTAATGCACACTGGATTACCTAGAACTGGAAATCGTTTTATTTTATTTTATTTTATTAAAGGTTTTGTTTCTTTATTTGACAGAGAGAATGGGAGAACACAAGCAGGGGGAGAGGCAGGCAGAGGGAGGGGGAAGCAGGCTCTTTGCTGAGCTGAGAGCCCGATGATGATGCCGGGCTTAATCCCAGGACTCTGAGATCATGACCTGAGTGGAAAGCAGAGGCTTAACCCACTGAGCTACCCAGGTGCCCCAAATTACGTGTATTTTTATATTATTATTCATTTGGACATCACTGGCCATCAACAGAATACCCAACGTGAGCAATAATAAAGAAATTTAGTCTTTTGCTATTTTACTGATTTTCAGTCATATAAATTCTATTATATTTATACCTCCTGTTTAATTGTGTTGTTATAAAACAATATCAAAAGAAATACATTTTTTAAATAGAAAAAAAATTATTTAGAAGTCTGTGAGCTTCACTTAAAAGTGTAAAATATTTATACATAGGTATAAGACTATTTCTACTCTTGCTTTGGGCTCTGTAAAAGTAAAAGTTAAAGGCAGTTCTGAGCAGTTTTCTCTCACTTCTATGCCCCGAAAGTCAGTGAGGAGCTTTGGCTCTTCCCAGGTGCCTCCTCTCTTGCCTGTTGGCACTGATTGGCTGTCAGGCAGCATTAAATCAAAGATGGTTGTTTTCCTTGTGTTGTACACGTCAGTGCTCATCTGTCTCTCTCTCTAAATCACAGGTCTCTTATTCATTAGAGACTTCTCTAACGAGGAAGATTTCACAATGCTTTTCATCAGCTCCTTCCTCTTTTAAACCAGCAGTCTGAATAAAATGGATTAAAACAAGGGGCCTTGTGACTTTATTACCAGTCTCTCTGAAGCCCTCTATGTGTTTTCCTTTCTCTGTTTCTCCTCGGCCCCCCCCCCAACTTCCTTTTTTCTTCTTGTTCTCCGTTTACTCCTCCTCCTGCTCCTCTACCTCCATTTTAGTAAGGAAAGCCTTCGCTTGGTACCCTATTATTGTGTCATTCACTTTTCTCTCCCCACCTTCCCTCTGCATCAATAACTACTTTGCCCAAACCTAAGGTGTCAAAAAGATTTTTGAATCTGATTTTCTACCAGAATTCTTTAAATAAATCAACTCCTTTTATTCTCCAACACATTAAAATTCATTTGCACAAAAGAGAAATGGAAGGTTTTAAAATATAGTTGTCCCTGCGGTTTCCTCATAATTAACAAAGAATGTTATTTCAGTTAACAGCATTTTAAGTCCAGTAATGACAGAAGTTCTTCCTCTCACATAAATATCATAGGGATAAATACAGAATCTGGAAACACCACTATTGCTATGTCTACTGGATTTTTAGATAAGAGTCTTATCTCAGTATTTTACCCTTCATTAATTTTCTATCTACTTGGCTTGTTCAGCAAGTGGATAGGAAGTGGGTTTCCTCTATCATGCTCAGATAAGCTACCCCTCATTTTTTGCTGTCTTACTGACCCCACATTTCCACAAATTACTCTGTGTTACGTGAGATGGTTGCCAAGGGAGGCAGTCTAGACTATAATTATAACTAAGATTTTTCTTGAATCTATAAATTTAATAGTTTATTTCTTGAAACCATCCTGTTTTTCCTTACTATGGCTCTATGAAAATAAACCACAAGCGACATTTTTTTCACTGTGGTTTCCTCAGGCATTGTGATCGTCCTCATTTGGGGTGTTATGGTTTACAACGGTTCCAGATCCAGGCTTGGGGAGAGAGGTGGGCGATAGAAAGTCTCATGGCTGTAAGCCCCTTTCAGCAAATTCATAAAATTTATTTGACAGGAAGTGTGTCTTAGAAATTGTTGGGGCCAAATACCAAAGTCCTAGCATGTTCTTGTTTATAATTCAGTGGAACAATCTAGAAGCTCACAAGCACTGGGTGCTTTTTCAGTGTCTTAACTTTGCCATGAGTTAGAAGTCATCTAAGATGAGTTCCACAATAAAGACTTCCATAAGGAAGGGTGGAGTTAAGACGTGCAGAGTTGCAAAATCCTTCCAGTGTTTTCTTTTCTTTTTTATTTTGCGCACTCACCACAGATGGATAGGTAGCAATGCATCCCTTTGTTTCTCTCATCAGTTTGCAAACCACTATTGCTCACTGTTGTATCGTGAAGCCAGGGTCCGTAGAAGCTGTTTAGGAAATGAAAGGTCTGGGGCTAGCCTGTGATGTAATCTTGCTCCCAGTCCTGCTCAGTAATCTTAGGCTCTAACTCATTTTTGTTTGTAAACGATCACATTTTGTCGTCTTGGGAGGTGTGGCAAAGAATCTGTGCAAGCTTATGTAACAGAACCCGAAGGCCCAGAGACTCTGACGCTGTGTAAATTTCAATTATGCAGAGCGCGTCTTGTAATTTTAAGACTTTGGCTTTCAGCAAGCCTGGGTGCTGCCTCCTGTCCTCCACTGGAATAATAAAAATAATAACAATGATGAGCACCATGAAAGTTAATGATCCTTGCACTATATGCCAGTCACTAGGTTAAATGCGCCATATGAATTCTCTTATTTATTCCCTCCAACAACACCATGAGATTCCTGTAAATCTTCTCTCCATTTTATAGACGGGGATGCTGAGGTGAAGAAAGGCTAAGTAGCTTATTTAAGGTCTCCTAGCTAGAGAGAGATGGAAAAGAGAGTAATATAAGTGCTTTCCCTCCAGGGCTCATGTTTTTAGTCTTCTCACCCTCCTGGGGCAAATAGGTCAGATCATCTATTATGAAGCTGCTGCAACCATCAAAAAAGACTCCAAGGTAGATTTTGTTGTCTTTTCAGTCCCTAGTCATCCTTTCCAACTTTCCAGTTGGCTTGGCTCTCTTCTGGTTGTAAAAAGATGTTGCGTTTATTGAAACGTGCCTCCAGAAGCCTTGTGAATGCAGCCAGCCCGTCATGGGTAAGAAGGAGTTAACAGGCTGACAGTCCTTCCTGTGCCGGTTGAGCCAGCAGCCATTCCTCACAAATACCGGGCTTTGATCCTGACAGCTTTCCTTTCACTCAGGGGGAGCCGGGAGGGTCTGACATGGGGAAACAGGAAAGACTATAGAGAAAAGGGTCTTGTTTGTTTCCTGGGTGGATTGCCTCCTTTCTTGGCATGCCTCCAGAAAGCGAGTCTTTTCCTGCCCTAAAACTTCAGGGAAATAAATCTCTCTCCTGTAGAAGAGACCTGAGAGAGGCCCCAGGCCAGCAGTGTGAGACCCCATCAGTTCCAGCAATGTGGTTCGTCAGGGTGGCCCATATGTGGCCTGCTGGTTTGCAGACCCTGGGTAGGGCAGGAGGGAGGGGGTGGCAGTGCAACCAGGGGAAGAGAAGGGTGATGCCAGCAAGATGTCTGATCTCCGAGCCAGCAGCCACGATGGGCAACCAGAGAGAAGTAGGTGTCTTGGGACTGATCCTCCGGGGAGGGGTAATTCCGAGTGCATTTGTAGAGCGCACACTGACAGATGAGCCTGGAGGAGATGAGGCACAGGGCTCCAGAGTCCAGAACCTGAGAGAAGAGTAGGACATGGAATGGATGCAAGCCCAGGAGAAACAGCCCCAGCTCTAAGAGCAAGAGCAGGAGAGTTGGGGATGGGGGGGGGGGGCGGTAGGTGTGAGATCCCTAGAGTGGACATAGGTGGTTTTCTGCAGCTCAGTATCCTTTGACTCTCTTTTTTTAAAAAAGATTTTATTTATTTATGAGAGAGAGAGCTAGAGAGAGAGCGAGAGAGAGCGTGTGAGAGCAGTGGAGGGGACAGAGAAAGAGAGAGGGAGGGCTCCATCCGGGACTCTGAGATCATGACCTGAGAGAAGGCAGCCGCTTAACTGAGCCACCTAAAAGCCCCGACTCTCATTCTTATAACTGTGTCCTGGTTTCTGTGCGTAGCATTTACCCCATGCCCCTGGAGCAAGGTGCCCTGCCGCTAGCTCTAGCGAGCACAAGTAGTCCCATTTGTCACAGGAACTGGTACAGGGGATGGGTGAGGGAACACCAGGGCCGGTGAAAGACAAGGCAACTGCTGCTGGGACTTGAGGCTGGCACCCTTCGCCTTTGCCTTGAAGTCGGGAAGAAGTAAATACGAAAGAGATCGAATCTCTGTTGGGACTGAGAGATGGAGGAAGGCCTCTGGTTTAGGTTTGATTATCGTTCATTGACCCTCCTCCCTGAAGCCACTTCTCTGAGAGGAACATGCTTTTTCCCAGTGTCTGTGGCAGGCTTGGCCATGTGACTTGCCTGGGAGTGTGCAGCCCTTAAGTTTGGGCTCCAGCATGTGACTTGCTTTGGCCCCTGAGATGTTAGCTGATGTAATCCAAGCAGGACATGAAGTGTGCTTGTGCGTTTGGCCCTGCTTGGGGCTTCTACTGCAGTCATAAGAAGACTCCCCAAGGCTAGTTGTGCCCCCTCAGCCCAATCTCAGGACGAGCCCCTCACCTGTGTGGAGGGGCCAAGTTTGACTGGACCCCCCATGTGGAGCAGAGCCACCTGGAATCTAACTTGATCGCCCTCCCCCCAAAGGGGGTGAATATGTCCCGTTGGCATCAGCTGACCAGCAGATAGTTGAGAAAGAAATACCCTCTGATATTTTGTGCTGCTGGGTCAGTAGCACGTTGTGATAAGAGCTAACAGATACAGCCCTCTCTCAACATGAAGCCTATATGGCAGTGACAGGGCTAAGAGATGGAATGAGAGAAAAATGAGGGTCGTGGTGATGTCATTTCAACCCTAATCAAACTGTTCCTGGAGCCAGATTCCTCTTGGACTTTTCCATTCTGTGAGCCAGTAGAACTCATGCCATCTCAGATCTGAGTTTTGTCCTTGGAAATAAGCTGTCATTGAACTGGATATGGACTAAATGCAAAAAGATCTCTATGTCCATATAAGACAGACACACCTAACATAGGCACGGAGGTATATAGATAGGGATATCTGCTTATATGAAGAAGTAATTAGAAACTAACCAACAGGGGAAGAAGGCTTATGTTTAGTTCTGTGGGACATAGATTCTGAGATGGATATTTATGGGCAGGAGTGTTTGGAGGACCAGCGCCTGTGAGAGAGTAACAGAATCGGTATGGAGCAAAGGGAGAAGTCGAATGGCAATGTATCTTGCACCAGAGACCTCAGGGGATCCCATGGGAAGCCCTGAAGCTGGGGTGGCCCTCCGACTTGTCCCCATGGATGTGAGGGAGCCAAACTTCGGGCCCACCCATGGACTAGCCATTGGATGTGGGTTGGCCTCAAAGAGGCATTTAACCATGGGTGAGGCAGCTTCCTTTAGCTGAAGGGAAGTGCTGAAGAGACTCAGCTGGTAGCCAAAACTCCTGGCAGCTGGGAGGTGGAGTCTTGGTCCTGAAGGGAATGGATGGTTGTGTGGAGGATGGGGGGTGACCTAAGACCCTAGGATCCGCTCCAAGAACTGGAACTTGTTGCAGGGATTGGAATGGTTTCCAGCGGCAATTATCTAACAGGTAAGAGAGAGTATGACCTCAGCACTCATTATTTGACCTACCTTTGCTTTGTATCATCAACAAGGGAGAAACAGTCAGCACATATGTATTTAAAACAGAGAGGGTACAAAAGGGCCCCACAGTCACATAATCAGAGAGACCATAGCAAAGACAATAAATAGCAGTTCTGTTCCAGAAGAGACAGGAGAAACTTGTCATGAAAAGCCATGAAGCAATAGTAGACTATAAGCACTGGCTGATTCCTCAATATACAGGTTCTTACGGTGATGACATCTAGGAATAAAACTTTTCCACATACCAAGTATCCCACAGGTTCCAAGGAAGAGACCTTCAGTTCTTGCTAAGGGAACCAAGGATGCCCCTACAAATTTGGAGGAGCCCTCTGCTCCCAGAGCTGGCCTGGCACTCACCATGAGGGAAAATGGGATGAATCTCCCTTCAGCATCCTTTTCCTCCCTTGGGATCTCCTCATTCTCCCCCATTTCATCTTTCTGACTCGTGTCCAGAGCCACCTAGGTGCCAGCTTCGAAGGTGGGGTGGGGAGCTCCTTTGCCTACAGCTCCTCTTGCTGAGAAATTCTGCTTCTGGACTTTTTGGCTCCCTTGTGTGAAAATGTGTTACTTACAATGCTGAAACTCTTTGGGCTGGAAGGGGTAGAAGCAGGGAAAGTAATAACATTGGCAACACGTCATAAATCCACAGAGACAGGGATGCTGAAAGTGGCAGAATCAAGGACCTTGGGAAGCACATAAGGTCAGCAGGCAAGAGGGTCCTATTGTTTGACACTTGGGACTGTTTTCTCGATCCTGGTGCGCTGCATGGTACGGGGGGCATCTGGGAGCTACACCATTCAGACACTGGATTTCATGCGAATTTAGTATTTCATGTTAATTGTTTTGACCTTTCCAGACATGGGCTAATATTGGTCCCCATTCTAGAACAACCTGTTTCCCTCTCCTCCACATGAAAGGCAAAGCTGTTGAGTGTTTCATCCCCACTGGGTCTGGATTTTTACCAGTTGTTTGTTTTAAGTGAAGTAGGATGCCTAAGTATGAAGAAATAAAATTTTTCTTTCTAGCTGTGCCTTTTTTGAGACTGGGACTGGGAAATTAGGAGTTTGAGGGGGACAAGATATATTGTGAAAGGCAGAGGTATGTAAAGATACAGAGTGAGAAAATGCATTTGATTTGTAAAGGTAGGATTTGAAGTTTTCTTCTCCATCGGTGTGAAAATGACACCTATAACTTGGTTTTTAATGCTCACGTTTGGAATTATTTTTTAAAACAGTATTCTGTAATCATGGACCTTATTTAAAACAATGATTTACACTATATATCATGTTCTGCTAACAGCTCTAAAAATGGGATCACACTGTGGTTTTTTTAAAAAGGCCCACTTGTCCTGAGAAGGGCATTCATTTATAGTTATTTCACTATGATACTGATAACTTTGGAAAGATTGCAAAAGCATAAAAGTTGTCATAAGATAAACTTATTCTGAATTATCAATAATTGTTATGGAAATCCTGTGCTTCATGAGATTTTTGTATTTGATGAAATTCTCTCCTGGTGAGAAATCTTGGCTAACTTGGGACAGAAAAATCCTTCTCTCTCTCTCTTTTTTTTTTTTTTTTTTGCTCTGCCTAAAGAGTATCTACCCTAAAACTACAACAAACACTGTTTCCTGGTGAAATACTAAAGCAGACCCCTAAAGGAAGAAATAAGACAGCAATGTCAGCTGTCACTGCTGGTATGTCTCAGTGAGGAAGGCCCTGGCCATTGCAATAAAGGGGAAAAAAAAGTGTAAAGACTGGAAAGAAAGAGAGCACTATCTATATAGACAACCCAAGAAGTTCAAGTTAAATAACCATTAGAACTAACAAAACAGCCCAGCAAGGTAGTCAGATATGAGAGATCTGGTGAACTGTAATGCTCAATTAGAAAATTTAAAGGGAAGAAAGACCCTATTCATAGAAGCAACAAAAACTGTAAAGGACATAGGAACAAGCCTAGCAATAAAAGGGTAAGACCTATATGAAGAAAAGGAGAGGGTTTTACTAAAGGCCATTCTAGAAACCCCAAATAAACGGAGAGTCCCATGTTCTTCAATATTGAGAAGATCCACCTGTCAGTTCAGTGGAATGCTAGTAAAACAAGGAGCAGTTCTGGCTTTCCCTGGCAGAGGGGAAAAGGTTTGGGCTTATAAAAAAAAGGAGCACATGAACCCCCAAATCTTTTGGGGGTGAGGGCAGAGATGCCACATCAAAGGAGCCCACTCTAGCCCTGCTGGTACCAGAAATCATAACCCCATCCTCGGCACTCCTGTAGCAAACCCAGCAGGTGGCCGGTGAAGCCTGAAGGCTGGAGGATGCCTTCAGTGGTTCAGGAGCCCAAAGCCCGTCCCCTGATTCAACCACATTTTACTGGAGCTCTTAGGATCAGAACTGGCCCGCAGATCTTGCATTTATTACAAGAAGGGAAAGGATATCAAGGAAGGAGAAAAAGGCAAACAAACAAAACCCCCCAAAACAAGTTGCTCTCTAGATAGGAAGATAGGACATTTGATTGGGAAAAATTATAAAGGAATGGCTTTGTTTCCCAAGCTGATATAGTGGGGGAAATAAATTCTGATAGAAACATAAGGATAATTAATGTACTCACTTTCTTCTTTCCTCCAGATGTTACCCTCTGTGTTCAGAAACAATGTATAAATTGGTACTTCTTCCTTGTCCTTAATGAGATCATGAGATCCTGAACATGTACAAGATGTCCTTGGTCTGGAAATGTTGATGGATGCTAAATGAATTTTGTTTATTTTATTTTTAAAAGATTTATTTATTTATTTGGGAGAGCGAGAGAACATGGGGGAGGGGGAGGGAAAGAGGGAATCCTAAACAGGTTCCATGCCTGGCTTGGAGCCCCATGTAGGACTCTTTCTCACGACCCCACCATCAACAGCTGAGCCGAAATCAAGAATCGACGCTTAACCAAATGAGCCATCCAGGCACCCTTAATGCTAATGAATTTCAAGTCTAAAATGTCTGGAGACAGGACATCCAAAGGATGGCCCCCAAATATTGATGGAATGAGTGATTATATTTATTCATGCACTCATAATTGTTTTTGAAAGGCCCAGGAGAATAGTAGATGCTAGGAAATTAGAAAAACGTAGTCCCGATGCAAACCTTCAGAAGACTTAAGCTGAGCAGTCCTTTCAAATGCCTCTCCCCCACTGTCAGTTTGGGAGATTTGGGAATAATTGTATAAAGCTGAGATATAAAAAGAGAGAGAGACACACACAGAAAGTTTAACAAAGCAATTTGAACTTGACTATGGGCCTATAATAAAGGGGTAAGGAGACTGGTCCACAGATGGTCACTGTACTTGGCTCCAGCACGTTGCCTGCCAGGACCCCACACAACTTCATTTATCAAATTCCTTGAGCTTAAAAGAGCAGTTGTGATGACTTCACTTTACCCCAGCCCAGAACACAGCGCAAAACATCAAGGGGGAAACGCTGGGCTGCATCTCTCCAAAAGGAGCGAGGCCAGACAGTTTCGTGAGGTTCGATATCATTTTGAGTGATAAGGCGAGAGGAAGGCCAGAAGAGTCAGCAGTCTAGAAAAAGCTCCCGTGCATTTGGGAGTTCGGGAGACACCAGAAACACGGGCAAAGATCTAAGAAGTGACGCCGACAGGAAGGAAGGAAAGAAAACCGGTGCCAAGGAAAAATTCAAACCAACTCATCAGGGAAAACAGATTCATGTGTTCAGAGTCGACAGTAATCCGGAAAACCACAGTGACATATGTGATGTCATGAGGACAGTGACAGCAAATTAGATATGTAATCAGTGTGTCGCTTCCTCGAGCCGCCTCTTGTTTGCCTTGAAGTTCCAGCAGTCAGAGGGCAATCTGGGGTCATATTATTCTGGGGTCACTGTATGAGGACTCGGACGCGCGATTTGTCCCCTCTATTCCCCTCCACCCTTCCACTCTCTTCGGCCAACCAGATCCAGACTCCTGGGTTCATTCTGGCCCCGCCTTCAGCTCCGGCCTCCTCTTGAGAAATCTTTGAAGATATGGCGCCCCCTTGTCCCGCTGTGAGGGCATAGTGTTTTCTGGAATGCCACGGGGATATCTGCAAACGTCCAGGAGCTTTTCTTCCCACTGCCCCCCTCCTGACCACCAGACTAGAAATTGGAAAGAAGCAGAACCACCTTTTCAATAATCTCCTTTCAGAAATCACATTCACGCCTGGGTTTGCCCTGCGTTTGTGTACCAAGAACTTTACAAAGTGGAAATGGCTGCACTCATCGGGCAGGGCTGGCGTTCTGCAGACAGCCAGCTTCCAGATCCCAGAGGTGTGAGGGCTGGGTTCTCCCCGGCACGTTCTTTTCAATAAACATTCCCACACTTGGCCTTTTACTCCAGCCGCCCCGTCCCTGCCCTCCTAGCGCCTGGAGCTTTCCACCTTGGCTCTGGCTCCTCCGGGCTTGGGTTCAGCCTTCCAGTTCCAGGTTGACCTTGGCTGAGTGCCCCACATGGTCATTCTTCTCGTAAATGGAGAAAAGCGCAGGCCCCGCTTTCTGCACTTGGCCTCTCGGCAGGACTCTTTAGTATTCGAGGCCTCCGCAACCCCTGACTGACACAGAGCAAACGTGCGGGCACTTGCTTACCAGAAGTCTGTGTTTACTGAATTGGATTTGGCCTTTGTCGACCCTGCTGCTGAGTCCATGGTGAGGAAAGGTTGGAGCTGGGCCAGGTCTCAGGTCTATCCTGGGCGCGCGCGCTCTCTCTCTCTGACACGCTTAGTACACACTTCACTCCCCGCCCTGAAGGACAAAACCCTCATGGGTTGTTCTTTACCATCATTGTACCCCCAGGCATTTGACAGAAGATTGTTGTAAGCAGCGTTTTCCTCTTCTGCAAAATAGACAGAATGAGATCACCCACTACTTAGGAAGGGTGTAAAGATTCAGGGAGAGAACTATCTAGCTCAGTGTTTGGCCATTTGAAATTACTGATTATTCGTTAATCCAGGCCAATCGGATAACCCTGATAATGTAAGGAATACAGTGTGAGAGCAAATTCAGGAAATAAGTCAAGTTGGGAATCTCTGGTTTCTTCCTTGGGTCTGAACCTTATGGCAAAATTCTCCCACGATCCATGGGGTAGCAGGTCTCACCCACTGTCAGAGGGTAGTGGGCTGGGGACATTGGTACACCACTAGTCCTTAGCATCTGACAATCTGGGATTGGAGAGAGCTCTGAGATTTCTAGCTGTGGGACCCTAAAATCTTTGAGTTTTCGTTTCCTCATTGGTCAATAGGGACCATATAAGGGAGTTGGCATGATGAAATGTTCCCAATGTTTGATAAGTGTTTGGCAAGCCTGGTTTTGACTCCGGGTACCACTAGATTCCTTGGTGCCAGCCAAAGATGCCCTCCTGGGTCCTGGTTTTTCACAACTTCCCAACAAATGGAGTGAAACATGTGATCTCCACTTTCTATCTCCAGTCCCACCTCTTGGCTCCCCAGCTTTTCTTTCTTATCCAATCAATCCTTTACTTCCGGCTGCCCCTGTTTGGGTATGACATGTTGTCTGCTTACGAGTTAAAAGTTCTAGGCCAATTTCACTCAGAGTCTTCCTTGACATTTTTCTTGAACAAAATCACTGATCTTGGATTCCCTGACCACACTCATCACCCATGTCAGGGATGACACATGTATATGGCACACGCTGCCTCTACAACCTCCTGAATCCATGGCAGACTTTACTAATGGACCCGCTATGTTTTCCCAGGAGCTGGGCCAGAGTCTCGGTCACTTTGCCGACATCATGCCTTTATATCTCTCTAGCCTTTATTTGTTCCATCTCTTGGACTTAAGAGCATGTTGGTGTGATCCTTGCTTGTAGTCATCTACGCTTCTCCTGTCTACTCCATTGGACTGAATATACATACATATGTCATTTTGAAGGGCTCTCCTACCGACCGTTAGTTTAACACTAAGAGTTAGACAATAGCCCTTGCCTTTCAGCTATGACTAGGGTCTGTCATTGTAGATTACGTGATGAAACAAAACTATGTTTTATTATGCTTTTCCTCTTTCTAGTTAAACATAATACTTACCTGTGGCATTTAATAAGTATTCTTTAAAAACATGATATTTACTAGCTTTACATGTAGTCTATCAAATTGATATACTTCTGTTTATTTAACAAGTTCCCTGGTGTTGGACCTGATGTTTGGCTGCTAATGGTCTCTGGTTAGGATAACTCATACTAAAATACATTTCTTGGTATCTGTGTGTGTGCCTATCTCTCCAATTATTTTCCTAGGGCGGGATTTCTAGAAATAGGAATCATCGTATCAAATGGAAGAACAACTCTAAAGTTCTTGATAGTACTGTCATGTCATTTTCTGGAAATTATTTTTTATTGACATCCCCCTCATTAGTGTGAAATAATAATAGGAATCTTCACTAATCCTTGTAGAGTTTGCTTTTGTGCCAACCACAGTTCTAAGAACTTTACATACATTAATTCATTTCATCTTCACCAGACTCTTACTTTATTGCTGAGGAAACCAAAGCACAGAGTGGGTAACTAAATTGCCCAAGGTCACAACTGGGCTGGACAAAGACAGGACCTGACCCCATTCACCTGCCTTGCTCCCCTGAAATACTTTACTGTGGCTTCAGTGACCTGGAGTACAATTGAATTTTTCGACTTAAACAAGGTTTAAAGAAAATCTACCTCTGCAGGCATGACCTAAATGCAGTCCTATCCAGAAGCAGGAGGCCCAGGTGACATTGTTCTGTCCCTTGACCAAAACTAAGTCTTACTAAAAACTCCGAGTATTTGGTACCGAGTAACTGAACTATTTCTTACAACTTTACATTTGCGAAGGGATAAAGTGTCTTTATTAAAACAATGAAAGTATTTCTTCAAAACAATTTTATCTGTTTTCCAAGAGAACCCATCAGTGGTCTGAGGCAGCTAACGTTGGTCTGAGGCAGAATACATATGACTAGTAATTAGAGCTCCGGAGCACAGGTGAGCAGAAACTGGTATTTTCTTTTCTTCTTTAACATTTAGTTATTTGAGTGAGAGAGAGAGAGCATGCATGAGCAGGGGGTGGGGTGGGGAGTGGACAGAAAGAGAAGGTGAGAGACACAGAGGAGCAGACCCCTTGCTGAGCATTGAGCCGGAAGCTGGGCTCGATCCCAGGATCACTGCTTCATGACCTGAGCTGAAACCAAGAAGTGGAAGCTTAACCCACTGAGCCACCCAGGTGCCCCAAGAGTTGGCATTTTCAAAACTCCAGACTGAGAAGCAGCCCTACAGCCTTCTGCTCCAAAAAAAGAGGAATTAATTCAAAGCAGCCCAAAATGTGTCAACTCAACCACACCACGACTTTAAGGCTATTACAAACAATGATTCTAGATCTTTTCCCTTAAATTAAAAGTGATATTATGCAAACTTCAACATGATCAGGAAGGGCCCATGTTAGAACTTCTGTTTCCCTCTTCCCAAAGCCAAAAGTTTAAAATCCCAAGTCACAGGGGTTCCTGACCAGTAAAGGGAAATTTTTTCTTCTCTTTCTGCATCTTAGGCAAATGGTTGGCTTAAATCTTTTATTCTTAAAGCTTTTTAATCTTAAATCTTTTATTAAATCTTTTATTTCTGTGAATTCTCAAAATAGGTATGACCTGGGGGATTAGGGTTTCCAGATGTAGCAAATAAAAATATAGGCTGCCTAGCTAAACTTATATTTCAGATGAACAATGAATAATTTTTTAGTGTAAGTATGTCCCATGCAATATTTGGGGTATGCTGAGATGAAAAATTACTCTTTGTTTATCTAAAACTCACATTTAACTGGGTTTCTATACTTTATGAGCATTACACTGGGGGAGGTGGGGAAGGAAGGCTAAGCAAGTCCAGGGCAGAGAGAGGAGGAATGGAATTAAAAAAAATTTTTCTCTTTTTCTTTCTTTCAGATTGAAAAAAGATAGATGAAGGTGTCTGCTCTTGCTATTCAACGCTGTGGCCCCTCAGGGTTCTGGAATTGTTTGCTTTCTGATGGGCATGCTGGTTATTGACTCAGGATCTTCTCATGCTCAAGGGGAGCGTGGTGGAGGCATGGGGACGGAAGGAAGGTCAAGGTGGGAGAAGGGATAATTAGAGGTCATCTGAAAATGGCCACAACCTTCTAAGCCTTGTCCCCTCAACTCCCCTGTCCTACCCCTGCTTGTCTCCATCTTCACCTGCCCTCTGTGAAGATGGATCCTTTCTGAGAGTTTCTGAGACTCACAAGGGTGAAATCCAGAAGCCGGATCTTTAAAAATTCAAGTGTGAGCAACTCAGGAGACCCCGTGTAGACATCTCCTGGGACCTCTCCACAGCTCCAATGGTGAGGGTCAGCTTTTCTTCAGTCTTCTCTGGAGGCAATACACAGAGAACAGATGTGCCACCATGATTAGCACAATGGCTTGGCACTAGGGTTTTCCATCAAGGAATTGATGCCATGAAGGAGGTTTAGAAATGACATGGGTGATAGCCTTCCCTCTCTGGAGAAAATCTTGCATTTTTCTTGTGGTAGCAGAATTCAAATACAGACCTTAAAAATAATTAAGGTACAAAAAGCCCTATTCATACAATGCTGTTTATTTCTATAGAGAGGGGTTAAATGATTTGCCCCTATTTTTTGGGCAGGTTAGCAGTTGAGGGAAGAAAGCAATCAAGCCCTGTTTGGTCATCGATGAGAGGGCTTTTCTTTTTAACAATCTTTATTTTCCAATTACTTATTTAATTAAAAATTAAAGTGCATTCACAGTTGGGAAAAATAGATGTGCTAGTCACAGGAGACATTTAAAATGGAAAAGAATTAGAAAAGTGAAAAAGAATTAGTACAAACCCATGCCCTAAAGATAATCACTGTTAACATTTTTTCTCTTTCCACTCTTTCTTTCTGTGTATATATTTACCTGATTGGAATCATACTAATTATATAGCATTGTATACTTTATCAACACCTTCCGGACATTTCTCTGAGCTAGCAAAAGTTTTTCTACAGGACTGACCCAACAATACCCTGCTGTTTGGATATATCAAGACTCATTTGATCATGCCCCCATTGATAAAATTTTAAGTTGCTTCCAGGTTTCCTCTCTTAAAAATAATGCTTGCTCTCTTGATCTGTTATATCAGTGTTCGTGCATTTCTGATCATTACTTCGGACACATCCCTAAATGTAACGACTGTGGCCCTGCCACATTCTTTTGTAGGCAGTATTCCCCCCTCCAGTCTTTGTTTTCCCAAAACTCTGTGGATTGGTCCTCTTCTCCGTGTGATTAGGAGAATAGAAAATATGACATCTCATGGATTCCTGGATTTTCTTAATTTTCCAGAGCACATGCTATTTTTATCATGCTTGGTTTTCCAGAATCTTGGGATCCCAGTAATGGAGCCCAATTACCATGATTCCCAATATTTCCTTGGCAGATATATTCTTAAGTCAACAAATATAACAAATATATTCCAAACAATAAGAACATATTTTTTGCCCTCATGGCCTCCCAACTTTGGCCCAGTCAGTGAGATGGATCAGTCTCCTCCCTCCCTGCTCATGATACATCTTACTAGATAGTGAGAATGGGGACTCTGTTGCCTCAGAAGCTATGAGTGGTGAATCTCAGTGCTTCTGGTGGGAACTCCAATGGTGGTGAAGACAGTGGTAGATGGGGAGGGATGAGGAGAATTCTGTGGAAGCGGATGCCAAGCTCAGCGCTTTTCTTCTGCTCTTTTTTCTCCTCTGGGTCACAAGCAATGAACCATCTGCTCCTCTTCACACTGCCCCTACCTGTTGCCTCAGACAGGTAGGTATCCTCGACATCACCTCACCCCAGTCTGAAATGAGGAGAAATGGAAGCCAGCCTTAATTGGTTTTGTAAGAGTTTGTGCCTCTACCAAAGACATGAAACAAAGAAGCTATAAGAAGCCTTCCTCTTTAACCCTATTGACTTCTCTTTTCTGCTTAGACCCCCTAAGGAAGGAGAAAAGCTCCCTGAGGAATCGTAGTGGGGTTCTAGAGACATGAAGGCCAGTGGCTGCATGCAAGGCTGTTTAGGGGAACTTTCCTCACAGAAGCTCCCAGGCAAGGTGCAGTGTGGGGCCAAGAGAGGGCAAAACAAGGGCAGGAGAAGGGATGGATATTTCTAAGAGGAGAGGAAGTTACTTCTAGAGCTTAGCAGGGGCGAGAGTGATAGTACTTAATGATTACTGCAGTTATTACCTAGGGGATAGGAGGAAGACACTGCCAGGCCGCCTTGGGACATGGAAATGCCAGGCACTGCCTGGAAGTGACAGACTTGAGTGAGAACTGGAAGAGGATGACAATGAGGAAAATGAAGATGATGATGGCTGAGTTTTCTAAGTGCCAGGCTGTGTGCCAGGACCATAGATTAGAGGCCTGACCTGCCAACCTCATCACTGCTCTGGGCAGTGGATGTTGTTGTTTGGAGATGAGACCGTTGAGGCTCAGAGATCCAAACAAGCTTGCCTAAGGCTATCGGCTGGTCATTGCAAGGAGAGACCGCACCTTACCTGAACTCTCTCTAAGACCCGCACACAGTGTCCTCCCACTGCATTCGATTCAGCAGCCCCACACAAAGCACCAACTCTGAGCCAGGCCCCGCAGGGGCGTACAAAAAATGAGAATGACATCACCCCTAATTTTCACAAGCTTCTAGTCCCGTGATGCTTCCAGAAGACCTCATTTCTCTTTCTTCATTGCATTGAGTCCATCCCCTCTGATGCCAAAGCTCCTTCTGAGGACTTGAGAGCCCCGTCCTTTGTTTCTCTCAGCTGGGTCACTGTCTTCTCCAAGGAGGCTCCGGGTCCCTTATCACCCGGTCAGTTGGTGGCCTTCTTGCCTTTCCTGAAGGCAGGGTGAAGACCAGGCAAGAGCCGAGGGCACTGCCGTGTGCCTTTCAGTGCAAGTCTTGCTCAGGTTTTCCATGAGGGTAGAGCTTTAAATTCCATCTGTGAACGTCTCTGGGTGCTTCAGCAGGTTTTGCCTTCCTGCTTGCCATTAGTACCAAGGGCAGAACGGACAGCTCGCTTAGCCTATGGTTTTCATTCTTTGAACATCAACCCGAAGAACGTCCCAGCCCCATATCACTGCCGAAGTTTCTCTGACACTGTGGCACCCCACCACCCGTCACCCCTTCCCCAGCTTCTGCACCTGGATCATTTCGCAGATGGAGGGAGGTCCACGCAGCTGACTGTTTCTCTGTCTCAGCTGTTCATGCCGGTGCCCCCCACACCCTGCCGCCAGCAGCCCCCATGAGCAGGGGAGAGGATCACGGCTGTCTCCTTTGCTTTCCATGGCATTTCCAAGTGCCTTTGAGGCTTCATCACTTACACGTTTGAATTGCACTGTCATTTTGTGGTCCGGTTCTTGACGCGGTCATCTGTGTTCTGATTTCATCTCACTCCAGGGCCAGGATGTACAAGTCTTATTTTATTTTATTTTATTTTTTTTCTATTTTGGCTCAAGACAGCTTTTCACTTATTGTTCACGTCAGTGGGTATCTGGAATGCTGCGGCTTTGACTTTCAAACATGGTTAAATGGAAGCCAGGGTACTTTTACAGTGGTTCTCCCAGACCAGGCTCTGGAAGAAGAGCCGCAGGACAGAGATGACCCTGTCACTGGTTACAAACAAGTTTAAGTCTCTGCTTCAGAGCTGGAGAAGGCAGATTTGAGAAGACTTGAGAGGAAGGGAGATCCCTCCCTGAAGTATGGATTCTACCCCAGATGCAAGGGGAAAGTCTCTGGGAATTCCCTGGGATCGGCGCTCTGCCTGAGATGTTTTCAAGAGACGTTATCTCAGTACATTCCATTTTAATAAAGAACATTTAAGAAGACAGCATCTGGGCAGCATGTGCAGCCTACGGAACTGGTGTAGGTAAAAAGAATTCTTTCTGCCTAGGCTAAATCCACAACCACTTGGCCAACAGGATTTTGTTGCCACTAAGTCTTCTGTCTTCGTAGGTCGAGGCTCAAGTGGAGTGGTGAGGATCTCACCTCTGTGCTGGGTCCCAGGAGTGAGGCTGCTGGGCCGTGGAAGGTTGGTTCCACAGAGGACGTCTTCTCCATGCTGTGGTCAGCCGCTGGGCATGATGGTGCCATGAGCATCACCTCTGCTGGCCTGAGGATCAATTTCCTCCAGGCACCAGAAATGCCGCTGCAGGGTCCACAATATCCAGGCTTCCCCTGGTTCTCTAAGTTCTTGTCACATGAGGGTGGGGTTACCTTCAAGATTTCCTTAGAACCTTGGAACAAACATTAACCCCTCAAAACAAGAACCTGATCACTAAACCTGCTACCTGTTTTTCTATTTGGACAATATATTATTATTCACCCCCGCCCCCCGCCAAGCTCCTTACCAAAAAGAAAGGTGATAACCATCTTCTCTGTTTGAGGAAGCACACCAGCTGCTGAGAAAAATCCCTTTCTTACTGGGAAAAAAATAGTGTCCTGGTTTGGAAGATCAGAGATGCAAATTTTTGTCTTTCTCTTCTTCTTTTTTTTTTAATCAAGAAGACGTATATCCTGGCTAAGTCTCTAACTTTATCTGAGGTTTTTTTTTCCCCCCTCATTACAAAGTAAGAGGTTGGACCCAGGGATTCCTTTACAAGATCTTTTTTCCATTCTAAATGCCAAAGCGGCTTCTCTGAATAGTGTCTGCAAAGGTAATAACACCTGGCTTACCAGACTTCCTTTCCCCTTAGAGACACAGAACAGGCTTCCAACAGTGGTACAACTTTTTGCTGCATGCATTGTCCCTTCATGCTGCTTCATCCAGCTGACAATCAGCTAACAACAGACAGCTGAACTTCTTAAATCCTGCGAGCTACAGCTAGGATTTTGTTTTATAAACGCACTCCAGTTTCATAATAACTAATTGTACTGAGTACATACTTTATCCCCGGTATTCTCAGCCTTTAGAAGTAAAAGCACGTGAGTCAATCCTCACAAATAGCTTAGGAGGTCATTCTATTACTTATCCCCATTTTACAGGTAAGGCAACCAGGACAGAAAGCAGGTTAAATAGCTTGCCGAAGGTCCCATAACAACGTGGTAGACAATTGGTACGCACTGGCTAACCCCTGAGCCGGGCTAAACCTGCATCCACGTAAATGGTGGTATGTTTTGTTTTGTTTTCCCCACAGCCTTAACTGTTTTAGGATCTCTTTTCTTTCTTTCTTCCTTTCTTCCTTCCTTCCTTCCTTCCTTCCTTTCTTTCTTTCTTCCTTTCTTTCTTTCTCTCTTCTTTCTTTCTTTCTTTTTTTATAAGATTTTATTTATTTATTTGTCAGGGAGAGATAGAGCACGTGTGCGCACAAGCAGGGGGAGAGGAAGGCAAAGGGAGAGGAGGAAGCAGGCTCCCCGGGACCCTGGGATCGTGACCTGAGCAGAAGGCAGATGCTTACTGACTGAACCATCCAGCCATCCCCTAGGATCTGTCTTCAGGCATAGTATATTTCCCAAATGTTGAAGCCTAGGGCTTACCTACATGTCTTCGTGATGTGATCTGACTCTAGTGATATGCAAACCTACCTAACACCACACTAGATACCAGAGCCTAGAATGAATGAGCTGGACATTTGAGATACCTGGAGAGAACCACAGAAAGAGATGATCACCACCACGGTGGGTGTTGATTTGGAAAGCTGACTCAGGTTATAAAAAGATGCTGGTCGTTTCCCCGAGCTCCTGTGAGTAACCTCCTGCTTCAGGCCTGTAAAAGGCACTGAGCGTCGCTTGTCTCCATGATTGAGAACTATTGCCTGGTTCCTGTGAGCGAGTCCAACTGGCGGACGTCCTGTGGCAACGACAGGATACGGCTCCAGCTGGAGTCTCTCTTCCTGCTGCTGTACTCAGCTCATCCTGGTTTAACCAGAGACAAAAATCCCACCATCTCAAAGTGTTTTCCTCAAGCTCAGGAACACCTCATTTTAAAGAAATGCTCATGGCACCTATAGCATTTTGCCTGGCCCATGATAAGTGCTCATAAGTATTTGTTACTTCCTGCCAAAAGAGATCAATTCAGCAGTGATTTTTCACTTTTCCAAAAGATTCACCATGGGGTGCCTTTAAATGGCCAGCTCCCCTAGAGCATTTAAAATGCGACTTGATTTATAGGAATTCAAAGTACAGGGCTCTGCAAGGCCACATCAATCGTGTAAACTGAGATGCATGTGCTGCTGGGTTCCCACTGACCGAGCGTGTTGGCAGCTCCCCTCCACCAGCTTGGAATGCGCACAAGCCCTGGGTCTGCTCTCCCTCCTTTTATCACAAAGGAGCTCATTTTGTGAATGAACAGCCCCTGCCAGCGGGCCGAAGGTATTCCCAGTGACCTTTGCCCGGGGATTGGATTCCCGCCCAGCAGGGAGACAGGGCCCAAGGAAAAGGTGAGTTCATTGATTGCCACAGCCTGCTGGGCTGAGGTCTGGGGAGGAAAGGGCTTGGAGACTTTGCCTTTCTCCTCAATCACCTCTGAGAAGTTTCCTTTCCCGCCTGCATCGCTTTCTGTCTCCTTTGTATGGGGCCTGTTGGATTCTGTTCAGCAGGGAAGTCTTCCTGCTTCTGCTGCTTGGCTCCTGCTTTGTCTTTTCTTTTTTCTTTCCTTTTTTTTTTTTTTTTTTTTTTAAGTTGGGACTTAGGATCCCTAGTTTTGCCATGCTGTGTCCCAACAGCGATTCTGGGGGCCTCAGGAGATTCCGCCCCCTTTCTCCCCCCACCTCCTCCTCCTCCCCCTCCTCCTCCTCCTCCTAACCAGGGCTTTTTCAGTTTGATGTTTTTAGGTATCAAAGGAAGGTCTCCAGGAACCCTGCAACTAAAGACTTTAATGAGGACCATGCCCGAAAAATCCCGGCTGCCAAAGACATGATGATGATTTATGTCGCTCACTCACTCCCTAACAGCAAGAGGACTATTTGTAAAAATAAAAAAGCTGCTCATATGGAATTAAACAAGAGCATAGCTGCTTCCTTCCAGACCCTGGGAGCTTAACAAAGAGCATCCACACTCCAGGGCCCGCAGCACATGGCCCGGGGGCCGACTGTCTTCCTGTCACAGAAAGCTCAGGAGCCTTCGCTCAGGCAGCGACTCCCCCTCCCTGCGGGTGGACCCCCAAAGGCACATTCCCAAGGAAGCCCAAATTTGTGTCAGGCACAGAAGGGTCGATGCAGCTGGCGGGGCAGGGGCAAGGTGTTTAGGGACCCTCTTTGTTCCTGGTGTCCCAGAGGGAAGTGACTCATGGACACCAAGTGGGTTCTGGCCCAGCTCCCTGAACAGAGGCTGCAGGGAAGGGAGACATTCTAATGCCTGCTTCCTCCTGTCGACGGAGGCCACCTCATACTGCTGTGAGCAGTACGGAAGTGAAGCACAGGAAACGCGTCCCGCAGGGCTGACCCATGCTCATTGTTATTACTGTTCTATACTGTGGCTGCCATGACACACGGTGCCACTCAGACCTCCTGCTGTGGCAACAGTGATGAATTGAGGGACTGCTCTGTGTTCTGGCAAAGCGACCATCAGTCAGGTGCAGCCACGAGAGGGGACCCAGGGGATGGCACAAGAAAACGAAGTTGATTGTACTCGAGGGACCTAGGTGGGTGAACTGTGTGCCACACAAAGTCACAGGGGAGGAGTCAGGTCCTAGGCAAGTGACAGAAGCCCATCCTAGGGGAAAGTCTAGGCTATAACATTTATTGGGATTTCTGCGGGGTAAAGCAAGGCAGGGCAGAGAAGACAGTTTAAGACTGGCTCTTAAGAATAATTTCGGTGGATGCTGGGCTGTAGAGTGGCCCCTAGTTGCCTGTACCTGGTCCTTCGATCATTCAGGCAGAGGATTATTGCTTCCCTCCCTCCAGAGCAGCTCAGGCCAGAGAAACAAAGTTGCACTCAGGATTGGTTAGCTTGCATCTCAAAGAAACACATGTTCCTGGCTCCCAGGCACATTATCTCAGAACTGGCTAGCCCCTAGAGGAGCAGTCTCTCTCTGGCCAGAAAAGGTTTTTCAAAATGTCAAAACATTATCATATACAGAGAATAAGAAATAAAGGCAGAGATGGGATTTGTGGTTATCAGAGGCAGGAGCTGGGGGGAAGAGGAACTGAAGGAGGGTAGACCAATCAATCAATCAATCAACCAACAAACCGTGTGTGTGTGTGTGTGTGTGTGTGTGTGTGTGTGTGTGTGTTCACAGTACATGGCCCCAGCTGCTGTGATAACGTATGTTTGCATCATGTTTGGCCACACTTCCCAAGGGTGGCTGCAAGGCACTGATAGATCCAGGCGGGGATGCCCACATGTGCTCCTTCTTGAGAAGACCTGGGATTCCTCTGTCAGCATTAGCTCAAGGATTTTAATGTGGATCTGTTTCTGGGAATGGAACTGGTGCCCAAGAATCTCCTATCCCTCACAGGGGTCAGAATCATGAGGCTCTCGTGAGGGCTCTCCCCCTGGCTTTTCTGCTTACCACCCACCTACCCCCCCCCACCAACCTGTTTTCTCACACAGATGCTCCCCTCAATAACAACAATCCTTCTCTGTGTGTCTACATCTCTCTTTTTGTGCCTGCTTCAGGGGACCTGAACTAACACATGTAATAATTAGGCTTTCCATCATTTTATGTTGTACTAATACAACTTTTCTGATGCACAGACATTTGTTGGCTCTTTTACTTCGTCACTTAACCTTGAATAAGAGCATTGACTAGATATGCCATGAGTATTTGATGCTGAAGACACAGAGATGTTTCCTCTCCCTTACGGATTGAATGTTTGTGCCCCACTCACCCTCCCAAATTTCTCTCCGGAAACCTAATCCCCGACGTGATGCTATTGAGAGGGTGGAAACCCTCATGACTGAAATTAATGCCCTTATAAAAGAGACCTTAGGATGCTCCCTTGCTCCTTCTGCCATTTGAGGACACAGTAACAAGGCGGCCACCTATGAAACAGGAAGTGGGTCCTTACCAGACACTGAATCTGCTAACACTTTGATCTTGGACTTCCCAACCACCTCCATGATCTTGGACTTCCCAAACTCCAAGAACTGTGAGAAATAAAGTTCTATTGTTCATAAGCCACCCAGTATAAGGAAATTTGTTATAGCAGCCTAAATGGACTAGATACTCTCATTGATGGGCTGGCAAGATGGGGTACACAAATAAAGAGGCACACAAATAATCATAATAATATGGTTAATATTCAAATGGAGGAATGTAAGAATCCACCAGAGGAAGTGTTTTACTCTACCAGTGTTGGGGAGTGGAGTTAGACAAGGAAATCTTCATTAATGAAGTATAATTGAATTCTGGAAAAAGATACACGTTCCCCCCTCTCACCTCCTATCTGCAATGTGACCCAAACAATAAATTAAAAGGAAGAACAGGAGCCCAGAAGAGCTGTAACATCACACCATCTGAAGGGATTTTCCCCCTTCTGTTTCACTGCCTCTTACAATGTCTGTAAGGACCAGCAATTATCCCACAGATTTGAGACATACTCCACCTTGCCAAATGGAAAGAAATACAAATGTCATGAACTTGTCCATGTTGGAAGACAACTGTCATAGAAGTAAGTTAGTCTGAGAGGCCATCCTAGAGCCCCAGCAAGCACATGAGATGTGCATGGAGATGCTTCTGGACCTCATTTGGGGCTCAACCTGACCCTAGATTCAGCTTCCACAGGCAAATGGGGATCTGTTGTGGGCTGGATTGTGTCTCCTACAAAAATTCATATGCTGACGTTCTAATCCCCAGTAACTCGGAATGTGACTATATTTGAAGTTGGGGTCTTAAGAGGGTTAATCAAGTTATAGTAGTCATTAAGGTGGGCCCTGATTCAGCATGACTTGTGTCATCACGAAAAGAGGAAATTTGGGTAGAGAGACATGCGGAGAGTGAAGACACACTGAGGGGATTTGTATAGTAGCCCAGGCAGGCTACTGTAAGACTCCTCTTTCTCCCCTTCCTTGGGGATAGACTCTGGGCCCCATTCTGTTCCCAGCCTTAATGGAGTGGTAACTGGGGAATCCCAGAGACCTGGGGATTAACCTTTGACCACAGGAGGGAGAGCCGGGGAAGTGAGGCCCGAGATAAAGCAGAAAGCCAGGCTTACCACAATGAGCACTTGGTCATGCAGAATGAGGAGGAACTGACCAAGGAACACTGGTCCCAGAAGCCTCAAAGGCAGAAAATGGGAAAGATACTCTTTTGTCCCTTTGATTTGAAGGCACTGATGCTATTGGAAAGCAAGACAAATTATTTCATGGGACCAAAAATAAAGCTGGGCCATCTGATAAGAGTCAGGGTAGATCGATCACACTGCGGTCCAAAAGGAAGAAAAATGAGGAGAGAAGAGGGGCATGCCTGGGGACTAGAACTGAAATACCAACTCATACGAAGCCTTTGTTTTGGCCCCTGAGAAACTCGAAATGGGAATTCCTGAGAAAAGGCCAGGTGATACCTCAAACTCACATCTGACATTGCTGGAGAGGAAGGCTTCATTGGCCCTGGGTCAGAACCAAGAAACGTGAGGAGTTTTAACTTAGAGGGTGAGGGTGTGATGTGACGATCCAGTCACTTTCCTGGGGGCAAATCAAGTCAGACTATGACAGATACTACATTATAGCAAATTGTGTCCGTTGGGGAGCTAACCAGTGCCCTAGGCAGGGTCTGCAATATCTTAATGCCCAAATCATCTCCCTAAAGTAAAACATTTCATGAAATTGCCATAGCTACCCTGGTGTTTTTTGACATAGTGAGGTGTAGTTTCCTGCTAAAACATTTTTTTTTTCATTTTTATGTAAACAACAGAAATGTGTGGGGTTACTAAGGATAATTCTCCCCACCCAAACATACACTCTTAGTGGATGTGCCTTTTTTTTTTTTTTTGAGAGAGAACACAAGTGCTATTGGTGGGCAGGGGGGCGGTGGTAGTAGGAGAGAGCATCTTAAGCAGGCTCCACAGTCAAAGCACAGCCCTGTGGGGTGCTTGATCTCAGGACCCAGAGATCATGACCTGAGCAGAAATCAAGAGTCTGATGCTTAACTGACTGAGCCACACAGGCATCCACCTCTTTTTAATGTCTCTGAGGTGAGACCAAGTTGCCCAGTGTACCTCACTTGACTTTAGGTCTCTTTCAACCTGACTTGTGGAGCTCCACCCACCCACTGACCCCAGTGCTCCATGCTTGTAAGGGTAGAACAAGAAGCAAACAGTGAAAGAGAGGAGAGTACTAGGGTTTAAATTACACAATAAGTGGGGCACCTGGGTGGCAGTTGGTTAAATTTCCCACTCTTGATTTTGACTCAGGTCATGATCTCAGGGTCATGAGATCGATGGGCTTTATGCTCAATGTGGAGTCTGCTTGAGACTCTGTCTTCTTCTGACCTGCCACTCATGTGCTAGCTTGCTCTCTTTCTCTCGCTCTCAAATAAATAAATAAAATAAATAATAAATAAAATAATAAAAAATAAATAAAAATTTAAAAATAAAAATAATAAAATAAAATAAAATATTTTAAACAAAGAAATATTTTAAATAAAGCCCATTCCAGGCTGAGGGAAGCGGTTCAGAGAGAATCCACACCAGCAGTGAGAAAAGCAGATAGTAGGAGATGAGGTTAGAACATAGAGCTCTACCTCAGAGGAAGGAAAAGGGCACCCCTGAGATCTATAGAAGGGCAACAGTAGAAGCTACAGTTGAGAAGAGATAATCCCAGAGACAAGCTGCAGCTCCTAAAGAGATAGTCACCACTCAGGAATTATGTGTTTTTGGAAACTAAGAGGATGAGGCTCAGGGAAGGACAGCCAAAGGGATTAACCTTTCAATGTGAATTGTCATCTCTGGATTTGAGTGACTGTCCCTGCCCACTGGAACTACCTGGGGAAAGCCCATTCTTCTTAGTTTCTCCCTTTTCCTCACCAGGTCTTTTCCTCTTATCTTCAGGATATCATTAGGTGGTAGAAACCCCAATTTATATTTCCAATCCTCTTTCTAGAGCATAGCAATGGTTGATCTTGCCGATGTTTTAGACTCATGATTTTCCTAAAGCCGTCTCTTCTCCTCTCCCTGCCATAAACAGACAAAAACCCCAAAGCAGCTCCTTGACACAGCACTATTCTTCACTTGTGGGGTCAAAGATTCCCTTGCCTTTGACTCCTCTCTCTTTCTCCTACTCCGCTAATTCCCATGTTATTTTTGACTACCTACACCAAGTGTGTGGAAGATGCTCTTTCCTCCCCATCCAGCTACCACCGACACTGCCCCTTCCACATTATCCCTCAGACGCATCGCTGCAACTGTCCCTGAACAGGTCTTCCCGTCTTCCTTCAGAGTGTTCCTCTGTCCTTTAAAATTTCCTCCATTATCCCCACTGGTGAAATTTTCTTTGGAAGGGCAGTCCAAATGCCACCATTTCCTCCATGAATCCTCCAGAATATGCCCAGTGAGATATAGACTCTTCCTCTTCTGAAATCATACAACTACAATTTATCTTACCTTGTGTGCATGAAGATATATCCCAGCTTTATATTATGTCCTCTGTGTTCCATACAAATCTGTCCAACATCTTATGTGATTGACCTCCCTACCCACTTGCATAACATATCCACACCTAAAATTAACATAACCAAGGAGAATTCTTGATTTTTCTCCTCAGAACCTGTTAATCCACCAGTCTTCCCCATTTTGTAAATGGTAGCATGACTCTCTTTGTGTGTCATACTAAAAACTATGGATTTATCAGTGATTCTTCACCCTCATCCTTATCCAATCCAGCAATGCTTTTCCTTCTAAAACATATCCTGATGTACCAACCTCCCATTACCCCTGTTATTATCTTAGTGTAAGTAATATCTTGCCAGGATTATTGCAAATGACTCTTAAAGAAGCTCCTTGATAAAGTGGCTCATAGAAAATATGAATTAGATCGTGTCATTTACCTGCTGAATACTCTCCAATGGCTTTTCATCACTCTTTGAATTAAATTCAAATTCTTGACTTGGTCCTACAAAGCTCTGTGTTCTAACCCCTACTACATCTCCGCCCTCATCTCCTACTTCCTTCCTCCTTGCTTTCCTTGCTCTTTCTGTCCATTCCTTGAATATATCATACATGCTTCTGTCTTAAGATCTTTACTCTTCTTCTTCTTGTCAGGGACACCCTTTACCAGATACAGCCCCCTCTCCTCATTTGTATGTCAGTTCCCATGTCGTCTTCTCAGCGAGGCCTTCCTGACTGTCTTCTAGAAAATAGGACCCTTTCTACATCACTTCATCTCACTTTGCTTTATATTCTTCACAACATCAAATACTGAATGAAATTCCTAACTTTTTTGTTTCTTTGTTTTTTGTCTCATCTCCTCTTGAATACGAGAACTTTAAAAGTGGGAATTCCACCTGTTTAGCTAACAAACTTTGCCCAAAATGGCTCTGGAAAAATTATATCATCTGTTGTTTCAGCCTCCAAAATAACCCACAATGATTCTCTCTCCATATGGGTATTCATACTCATGCATAGTCCATTCCCACAATGAATACAGATGACTTATGTGGCAAATAGGATATTTCAAGAAAGACGAAGCATGAACTTCTGGATCATAAAGGATGTCATGACTTCTGTCTTGTCTTTGTGGGTGACTCACTCTTGGGAAAGCCAGCTGCCATGCTGTGAGGACACTCAAGCAGCAACCCTATGAAGAAGACATGAAGACATGTGGCAAGAAACTGAGACCCCACCACCCCCTGTCAACAGTCAGCATTAAGTTGCAGTCATGTAAGTATGACTGCAGTCATGTGAGTATGGACCCTCCAGCCCCAGTCAAGCCTTCAGATGACTGGAACCCCAGCCAACATCTTGACTGCAGCCTCATGAGAGATCCCCAAGCTAGAACTATTCTGCTAAACTGCTTCTGAATTTCTGACTCACAGAAAGTATGTGAGATAGTAGCTATTTATTTTAAAATGTTTATATGTAGTTTTAATTTGTCAAAGGTAATTTGTTATGGGGCATTAAATAATTTGTTATGGGGCCTTAAATAATACATTACAATTGCTCTCTTACGGTTGCTATTGTTATAATACCTTTTTCTCTTGCCCAAGATTACAGTAAATACAACGTAAGAAGTGATTTTCAACATTCCAATTTTGGATAAAGAGAAACACAACAACCCATTTAACCCAACAGCCCCAGTTCGGGAACATTATATGAACAAATTTGAATTGTATGCTATGTTTGGATAAACCCAGACATTTTATTTTCTAAATGTAAGTCAAGCAAGAGAGATGGAGTACCATCTATACCTCCTTAGGTTGTTGTGGGCATGCCTCAGTTCCATGAGCTTTGAAGGGTTCTCATGTTTAAGCATTTTTAAATTGTGTCCCCCAAATACTTTTTCTGTGTAAAACTTTCTCCATAAATATAGTATGAGTGGAAGGAAACTATGAGCCCCCTCCAATTAAAAAAATGGTGACTAAAATGATGCAGAATGTAGCCTTCAAAGAATGAGTCCCTCCCACCACCAACTATCATGTCATTCTTCTATTACATGGCATTTATTTCCTTTCAAAGTTTATTATTCATCAATACCTCTTTTTATTGTTCAATTTTATGTGTTTATATCTGTGAAAATGGTTTGGTATCTCAGAAGCGAATCACGTCATAATGTTTCCCTTTAACTTAATATTAATGGGAATGTTTTTGCATTCAATAGTTTTTACTTCATGGCAGGGTTTTTAGCACCAAATTGAAGTTCTCAAATGAAGGAAAGATGGATATACATTGTTCATAGCAGTCAATAAATAGTCAAATGGACAAAGAAAAGGTCCTATTGCTCCTTAGACCCTGAGTTTGTTCTAGAACCCAATTTCACAAGCCAGTATGCTTTCTCTATACCTTATTCCAATCTGCCTAAGATGACAATTGTTTACATACAAATTGTGCTTTTTTTGTTCTTGAGGGCAACCTCCTTAAGGTGAGGCCTCTTTTATTGTGGTTATAGTTAAACTGACCTTGTTGGTTTCTCAGTGCATCTGATCGGCAAACTGATCATAGAACCACCCATCACATTTATTCATTCAACAAAAATTGACTGAGTGCCTCCCACAATGTCAGGCACTGTGCTAGGTACTGGGTACCTGGAGATGAATGTGGTGTTGTCCTTTATATCAAGCTATTCTAAATTTAGTAAGAGAGAAAGAGGAAAAACAGGGTTATAGGAGGAAAAATGAGTCAAATGCTTTAATAGAGGAATGAGGGGAACATGGTGGTGAGAATGACATGACGATCACAGGGCAAGGATTAGAGGAAGCTTCCAGTGGAAGGAATGCTTCCTTGAAGGACAGTGAAGTGAAGGACAAGTGTTAATAATCGGTGAATGTTGGTTGACATCACCTCCAAGATTCTCTTACTTTGCCTCCAAGATTCTGTTGGCTTGGGCTATGGAATTGTTCTTAAGTTGGATTATCTTTTTCTCTGGTGGGATGTAGAAATTAATGAGAGGAAAGAATGAATGAAGGTTTGGACACTGACCCCAAAGCTGGTAAGCATTCATTCCTCATACCTTTTAGATTAATTCAAAGAAAAATGGATGGAGAGAATATCAATAGTACTTCTCTGTTGAGTTTTTTCTTTTTCCTTTTCAAGTTTGCTCCAGCAACATTCTCTTGAAGCCTCTCAAAGGTATAGGAGACTGTCAGTTGGCTGTTACGGCTGAAATGGAAAGGCTGGAAGCATTTTCAGAGGTATCCAAGTGCATAAGGTGCAACTATTAGGTAATGAGTTGGAATTTTAACAGTCGTGAACACATACATCTTAATGAGCATGGTCCCCCAGGGAGGAGGTCAACCGCTTATTCTAATGATTTTGCCATTACTGAAAATATCCTGAGAATGCATGTCTCTCTGGAAATTGTCTTCGAACCTACAGCATATTCTTTTGAATTGCCTTGATGATGGGCAAATCTTAGTCCTTTGAGCCTGAATTTTTACTTAGGTGTAACAGGTAATTTTCCAGACCATACCAAACTTGGGTAATAGTTTAATGGTAAGACAATGACATAAGCCCATTATTCTGCTGCTCAGCCTCACCAGCTGGTTTGCTAGAATTCTGAACCAGCCTCCAGGTGTATCTGTGGGGAGTAGAGAGCAAGGTGAGAGTAGGCAGAGGGGCTGTGAAGATGTATTTTTTTACGAATAGGTTTATTTAAATCTATTACCTTATCTATTTATTTTTTTCTTCATAACTGTTCAATTGTCTGGCAATCAATTCTAGTCCATTCAGTGGGAGTCCTGTTGCTCCTCCCGAATCCAGAAGATACTTTTCTAGAGACACTCCATATAATAGCTTGTCTTCAAAGATGGCTGCTATCATTTCCCTTTCTCTGCTTTCCATCTGCTAAAATATGGGCTGACTTGTGATTTTGTTGACCAATAGAATATAGCAAAAGTGACATTGTACTAATTCTGTGCCTAGCACAGACTTGAGAGGAGTGGTAGCTTCTACTTCTTACATCTTGGATTACTTGCTCTTAGGATGCTTCTCTTAGAAACCCAGACACTAGGCCATGAAAAGTGTAAGCCATGTGGAAAGGTCAAAGGGGAATCCCTCTTTGGTTTCACCAACCCTGAGTCAGAGTTGGGGTCCTTCATGTCCAGAGCTCCGCTCCTCAAATTTTGTACCAAGTCACCATCCCAGCTGGTCTCTTTGCTTCTGTTCTTACTCAATTTCCATCAACTTATTCTCCACCCAGTAGTCAGAGGACTTCGTTTAAAATGAAAAATCAAATCACATTGTTTCTTTGCTCAGTACTCTCTAGTGGTTCTCCACTTCTCTCAGAATAAAAGCCCAAGTCTTTGCAATGGTCCATGAAGAGTTTCAGTGTCTGCCCCACCACCCCCACTTCCCAGTCGCCTCTCTGACCTCATCTCTTAGCATTCTCATTGAAATGCTCCTCACTTTGGGCACATTGCTTCACTGACTTCCTCACACAAGCCTGTACACATGCTGTACCCTCTGCCTGGCACCCTCTTCCTCAAGTCCCCATGTGACTCACTCCTGCACTATCTCTGGTCTCTGCTCCGATGTCATTTTGTCTGTGAGGTTTTTGTTCTCTATCCTTTTAACAAGAGCAACTCTTACCCCTTCTTAACATTCCTTATCCCCCTCACTTTGCTCTATTTTTCTCCATAACACTCAAAACACACACCTGACCTTCTTGTTCACTGTCTCCCCCAACTAGAATATTAGCTGCAAGAGACAGAGGTAACTTTCATTTGTTCATTATTGTAACTCCAGTGCCTTTAACAGTGCCTGACACAAAGTAACCACTCATGTATTTGTTAAACAAATAAATTGGTTTTTAATTACTCTTAGTGGCAGAGAAGGGACATTCAGAGCAGATGAGTAGCTTCAGAACCTGAACGGCCAACCCGAGGTAAATATTTTTTGGAGGTCTCATTTTTTATCTTTAAAACTTCAAAGACTTTTGTATTCTATTCCCATTGTAAAATCCGTTAGATAGGAAAGATAATCTTGGAGTAAAACTGATATTCTAAAAAGATGTACGATGTCTGTTGTTCATACATGAAGGAAACATTTGTCGCATGCCTGTGAGTGCCAAGGACTGTGCAGGGCACTGGAAGGTGAAAGGGGATTCCCATCTTGGTTTTTTGTTTTTTTTTTGTTGTTGTTCTTTTTTTAAAGATTTTATTTATTTATTTGACAGAGAGAGAGATCACAAGTAGGCAGAGAGGCAGGCAGAGAGAGAGGAAGAGAAGCAGGCTCCCTGCTGAGCAGAGAGCCGGATGTGGGACTTGATCCCAGAACCCTGAGATCATGACCCGAGCCGAAAGCAGTGGCTTAACCCACTGAGCCCCCCAGGTGCCCCCGTCTTCTGTTTTTATCTCCCCATGCTGAACCCTCTCTTCTGTAGCTTTGCGATCCTTCTGGGGCCATATGCCCTCAAGAAGAATGTGTCCTGCAGATTGCAAGGTTCAGAGTTTAAGGAGCAATTGTGACATGGGTCTCCAAATGCTGATAATAATGTTTTTATCAAGTAACAATCACCATCTTTTAGAATTTTATCCTGTGTTCTGATTTTCTGTTGTTGTAAAACAAACCACTCCAAAACCTGGTGGTATGAAAGAGCACAATTTTGCAAATCAGGGATTTGGGCAGGGTGTTGCTGGGAAGCTCCGTGGCTGTTGTGTCTGCTCCACATTGACGCAGGGTTGGGGTGGCAGGGATCAGATGGACAGCTCCAGTGGCTGGAGAACAGTTAGTTGGCTTGCTTAGGAATGTCTGTTGGGTACTTGGTTCTGGAAGTTGTCTGAGTTCCTTGGTTCTTCTCCAAGTTATACCTCTGGGCCTAAAATGAGCATCTTTCCTCACATGCTGGTGTTGGGGCTGGACTATCTGGAAAAGTTGGGGCTGGCCTGGCATGTTTCTTTCTCCACATAGATGCTTCATGTGACTAGCTTGAGCTTCCTCACAGCACGGTGGCCTTGGAATCACTGGACTTCCCACATGGCAGTTGGTGTCCCCCAGAATCAGCCTTCTAAGAGACTAGACAGAAACCAGAATTTCTACTGACCTAAACTTGGAACTCTCAGAAAATCAATTCCACAACATTCTATTCAACCAGCAAGTCACTAAAACCCATATCCCGAGAGCGAGGAATCAGACTCTACCTCTCAGTGGAAGGGAGAGCAAGAAAAATTGTGGCCATCTTTAAGCGACCCTGCTATGAGTAGACTGTGTGCTAAATGTTGTACTTGTAGTATCTTTTTTTCCTATGGCAACTCTATGAATAGATACCATTATTGTTTCCATTTTACAGATGAGAAAATTAAGGTTTTGAGGGAAAGGAACTTCCCCTCAACACATAGCTAGTGGTAGAGCAAGTAACACATTAAAATTGACTTTCCTTAAGTTTGTAAAACAAACAGCATTCTGCCTTCTTAGAAATAGCTTCAGGGCACACAGAGAAAAGTGAGTGGAGGCAGGAGGTCAGTTCCTATGGTAAATCCTTGCAACTGGGGATAAGAAGGACCTCATGGAAGCTCGGACTACACGGTAAGTCCATCTTTGAGCTTGGACCAGAGAGAGGGCTTGGGGCTCCAGAGAAGAACATCAGCAGCTGTAAAATAAAGCAACTCTGCCTCAGGATGTAGATGAACCACAGCTGGTAACCCCAGCCTGGGATATTGATTTCTTCAGGGCAAATGAAAGAGAACGTGTAGGTCAAATTGTGTGTGCCTGTGTTTTTTAACCTAAGAAAAATAATGCCGAGTCTCTGGACTGACCCTAACAAGCCCACATTCATAAAGTGGCTCCAGCCAGCAGGGCTATGTTTGAAATGGAAAGACCGGAGCAGAGGAAAAAGAAAGTGGAATTTCTCTTTGGCATTTGGAAGTCCCTCCTTCGTTCATGGCTTTGAGCTGCTTGAAAAGCTGGAAGGGAATTTCCACACTTCATGCACTTCCCAGGGTGGACCCACCGCCTGGCTCCAAAGCACATTTTGTGGAGCTGAAGTGTGTTCCGCTCCTCGACATTATACTAGATGCTGTTCATAGGGCTGGGTCCTGGCAGCGTGAGACAGGTCACCCTCGAAGTTTTGCCAGGGTCCTGTTTCCTGACCGAATGCTCGGTTGATGGTATCTTGTCTGATTCACATCCTATTGGAAACGGTGTGAAACAGGCTCCTGGACTAGATCTGGTTTGAGTCAATCTGGCTCATGTTTGACAGGCTGCAGGGGCCGGGCTGCTGGTTTTAAAAGAGAAACCCTGGTTTTAGGAAAAGGTGTTTTTTGTTTTTTTTTCTTTTTTCCTTCAGCAGGCTGAGAAACTTACCAATGGCTTGAGGCTAACAGAGGGCTGAACGCACATGAAATACTTAAGAAAAAAATCCGTTGGCTTGTTTCCGTGATGTATTTGCCAAATGTTCATTTTATTTATTTATTTATTTATTATTTATAAAGTTGCCTGCTTGATGCCAGGTATCATACTGGGTATCAGGGAAGCAATCGTGTACAAAATAGAGGTTGTTCCTGCCCTCCTGAAGGTTATAGTCTAGTGGAACAGACAGAAACTGAACAAACTCGAAAACTAGTATAAATAGGTGCTGTAAAGGGAAGACACAGGTGCTAGGAGGGAGTTCAACAGAAGGCTTGACTTAGGGGGAAGGGCCCAGACAGGCGCCCAGGAAGAGACACTCATGACCTGCAGGAGAGAAAGGAGAAATCTGGGCAAAGAGTGAAGGGAACAGTGTTATAGACAAAGGGAACATTAAGGGTGAGGAAAAGTGGCTCAGAGGGGACTCAAGAGACAGGGAGAGCCCAGATAATGCAGGCTCTGAAGGCCCAGAGCAGGATTTTATGTTTTCAATTCTTCTTCAATTGGTTTTGTTTAAACCTCTTTCTATCATTGTCAGTTTGACTAGAAGCAAGAACCTATCAGGCACTGAGCTAATTAGATCCTGAAACAGACAATTCGAAGTAAGGCCTGTCACTGCCAAGGCTGCTGGTATCCTCCACTGATGGGGTGGAGTGAGGCGGTCAATCATGAAGCACGAGTTTGGCAGAAAGATGGCACTCAAACGTAAATTATTGTCCTATTATTGTGTTCACTACCAGTGTCCAGCTATACTGCCATCGGATCAAAAAGTTCCGAGTACATCCTGCACCCAATATGTCCTGAAAGTTCCAAAGGGGCCACAGACACACCCCTTTTCTCTTGGAGCATACAACTTAACACAGGAGCTGGCTCTGTGAGTCAGGCCACAAACCCCAGGCTCAAGAGGAGAGATGGACAGCATCTTACAGACTACCTGGTCCAGCTTCCCGGATGTATTCTTCAGCGTCAGAGGTCTCACAGTATTTTCTAGTTTTCATTTTGATTATAATCTAAAATGCATTTTACTGGTTAAAAAGAAAAAAAAAAGTCCTCTTGTTCACACGAATAATCTATAATTAGAAGAGAATTCATGGAGCAAGGCTTTAGGCCCTTAAGTCACTGTTCATCAAACTGGGGTCGATAGAGATGGGGGGGGGGCACAAATATATTTTCAGGCTTCTACAAGAATTTGTTTTCCTCTTTAAAATTTGTCCTTAGGTCACCAACTTTGAGAAACTAATCTATTCCAGCACCTCACTGCCACAGATAAGAAATCCAAGGCTTGGGAAGGGGAAAAACAATAAAATTCCTGCAATCCTACAATTCCTATGATATCTTATATTAATTAGTGATTACAGCTTTTGCATGTCCTTTTGCATTCTTTATTTCATTGCTTTCCTGTAAATATCGGTGAACCGTGAAAGACAGACAGTGTGATTATCCTTTTCACAGAGACGAAGAAATCAAAGACAATAGTTCTTAAATTACCTGCCCGAGTCCAGCTCACAGGAAATGCACATAGCAGAGTTGGAACAACCCTGATTCCCAGTCCAGGGCTCATCCCCTTCACCTGCTAGGATTTATGCCAACAGATATTACCCATTACAACCCCAAACTCTTGTTCCAAGTGTGTGTTTTTGTTTTATTTTACCAATTATACAGTAATTCCTCATTTGGTCACAGCCACCGAGTTCCTCAGCTTCGCTGTGGTGGTTTAAAGAGGTCTACAAATTCTTTGAGAGCTCCCATTAAGCTGGTCTACGTGCCCCACTCTTGAATCTGAAAAAACCTTGGCATGTGGTACCAGCGAGTCTCGTGACTTCTGAGGCCAAGTCATCAAAAGTAACACAACTTCTACCCTTCTGTGCACAAGCCCACACCACCTGGGAAGGCCAGGCATGGGTGCTCAGCTGATACCTACACCCCAACCAAGCTGTCACCCACAGTCATCATCAGTCTCAGACGTTACTGAGCGAACCTCGAGACCACCAGCCCTGGCAGCTGCAACCACATGAGTGTATCTCCAAGAGAACCATCTAGCAGAGCCAGACCTTGGGAGATAATAATAAACCAGTTTCTAAGCCACTAAGTTTCAGGGTGATTTGTTCAGCAGCAATCATGGTGGCGATACTAGCAGAGCGCTTCACACGGGAGTAACTCCGTCAGTGTTTCTCTGAGAGGAGTCAGTGCTGTGCCCTTCCAGGTTGACTCCCGGACCAGAAGCTGTGCTCAATCATAGCCAGACTGTCCTACCATTTTTGGTCCTCTAACTCATGCATTCTCTTATCCAGAAGAAAAAACGGTGCTTTTGACCTCAGCTCAGTGCTGATCTTGCGAATAGGACCCTGGCTCAGTCTTAGGTAAAAATGCCATACTCCTCCGTGCTCCTTCTAATGAGGTGTCTCCTGCTGGTGTGAAAGGGTTTCCCTCCCAGGTCCAGGAACTGGCAGCCCAGCTGCCCTGAAGGGATGGAAGGACTGAAGGCGGGCAAGGGAAAGCCACAGGCATTGAGCTTCTTCAGGCCAAGGGTATGTCTGCCTGTCTTGCTCCTGCCCCCAGCACAGTGCCTGCCCAGAGGAAATTGGCTTTTTTGAACGAATAAATGAATGAATGAACTTAAAGTAGGAGTAGATTTGCCAGATCTGACTGAACTCACTTTGTGAATGAATCATCAATGTACATATTCTTTTATAAAAGAAAAGTTCTCCCTCTCCCCACAAAAAGTAGAAATTGCGGAGAACAAAGTCATTTGGGGTAAGTCGAAGAATTTTCAATGAAATAATTATCAGGAGAAGAGAAGCTTAATTTGGCTGAGTCGATTTCTAGCCCATAGTCACTCAACTGTAATCTCCCTTGAAAGTGAGAGTGTGTCGGGGCAGCCGGGTGGCATGGTCGGTTGAAAGGCCGACTCTTGTTTTCGGCTCAGATTGTGATCTCAGGGTTGTAAGACTGAACCCCACACTGGGCTTCATGGTTAGCATGGAGTTGCCTTAAGATTCTCTCTCCCTCTTCCTCTGCTCCTCCTGCTCGTGTTGTCTGTCTCAAACCATTCTTTAAAAAAAATAAAAGTCAGAGTGACATTATGTACAAGCTGCGTGTTGACAGCAGAGATCTCTCTTACAGAAAGCAGAGATGCCTTCTGTGTGATGCACTTGGAAGTGCCAGGAAGCCCCCCTCCCCCTCCCAGGAGTTTCTGCAGATGATCACCCAGGCTGGGCACTGCACAGCTCCAGTGGCCACTGCTCACGGAGATCACGAGCTTCCCAACCGAGGGGTGTGGCAAGTGTCATGGAAACCCAGAGAAAGAAACCGGTGGTGCTGCTGCTGAGAGAGTTCCGAGAAGGCTCCAGGAGATGACATTTCTTCGGTGCTTTGAAAGCTGCATAGGAAGTGATCCAGCAGAGAAGGGGAAGAAGGAATTATAGTCAGCAGGGTTAAAAACTTTGGAGCATGACAGATGGCATGCGCATAAGGTGCCCACTGGGGAGCGGTGTGTGGGAGGGATACAGGATGAAGCGAGACAGGAGGAGCTCTGAACACCATGCTGTGGAGTGTCCAGGCTTGATCTATGCAGAATGCGGGGCTGTCGACATTTTTTTAAAGTTTAAAAATTTTTTTTGTATTGTTTAAAGATTTTATTTATTTATTTGACCGAGAGGCAGAGATCACAAGTAGGCAGAGGGGCAGGTAGAGAGGGAGGGGGAAGCAGGCTCCCTGCTAAGCAGGAAACCCGACGAGGGGCTCGATCCCAGAACCCTGTTGCAATCATGACTTGAGCCGAAGGCAGCTGCTTAACCAACTGAGCCACCCAGGCGTCCCCCATTGACAGTTATTGTACACAGAAGTAACACGTCTGGGTGGCAAGAATGGACTGGAAGCTGAAAGACTGGTTAGGAAATGTATAATAATCCTGTCAATAAATGAAGATCTGAATTCTACATTCTGAACAACTATTTCAAAACAAAACAAAACAGTAACAAGTTACTAACCCTTGGCAAGCACCTATTATGTTCTTAGTGGGACCTGTGGGGTGGCAAGAAAGGGTCTGGCTGGGAAGGCAGACACACAGACGAATCATAGGTGTTATGGGGGCAAAGCAAGTATCTAATTCTACCCAAGGAAGTCTAGGAAGGGTCACCTGGGAATACGGCTTTCAAATAGAGTTTGCCAGGAAGAGCCTTCTGGAATGAGATGCACCATGTGCAAGGCCTTGAGAGCAAGTCATGTCTGTGGGGAGGGCTGCTGGGGAATGAACTGGACCCATTTAGCAGGGGTCTAACTGCAGGGGATTTTGTGATGCTGAGGGGTTCGGCCCCAACCCTCACGAGCATTCTCTGTGAGCAAAGGAGAACACAGCAGGCCGCAGGGAAAGCCACCGTGAACACCCAGCAAGGAGCCTGATCTGCGAGGGAGACTAAGAGCCAGTCTCTCCCCTCTGTCTTCTTAAGGTCAGAAAGGTGGAAAATGTTGGTACATGCAGAAGCCTCCGGTCACGGTAGCGTGGGCTGTTTTGTACAGACCCATTTTCTAGTTCCTTGTATCCCAAAGTCAGTCAGGCCAGGAGTGGCAAGGAACCCACAGCCTCCCGGGCTCGGGCAGTGAGCATGGGGCGTTTGTGCGGGGTAGATGTTGGTGGGGGAGCAAGCTGTCGGGGGGCGGGCGGTGGGAGCATGCTGGGCCCTTAGAGGTTTCCGGATATTCTGGAGTCTGGTCAAGGGTTTCTGCTGGTGAACAGAAAATAGAACTTGGCCACAAGGAGGGGGACCCAGAGACCACCTTCACCTACTTAACAATCATATGGGACTCACCCCAACTAAGGTTTTTAAACATAAATGTTTGGATATTGTGGAAAGCCAGCCCATCTGCTCTTGTAAGAATAATACTTATCTTCAGGGTAAAGATAACAGTAATAAGCACTATTAGCATTCATGGAGAGCTTATTGTGGATGGGTGAGTCACTGTTACAAGGGTCAGCCACAGCTTTCAGTGCTTTATGTTTATTAACTCACTTTACCTTGAAAGCAACTCTACAAGGTGTCGCTCTCTTCATCCAAGGCCTAGTAACTCCCCAGAGATCCTGCAGCTGCTGCTTGTGGGAGGCGGAGTCAGATTCAAAGGAGGGGCTGCAGGGACCGTCCCTTCACCGACCAGTGAACTCTCTCTTTAATTGCTGGTCATGGAGATGGTCCCTGGAAAGGGCTCTATGCTGAGTAGAGCTACCATGAGCAGGGACCCGGGACATTTGTCAGTTCATTGCCAAACAACATATTTAGGTCGGTGTCAAGAGGCCTCTTTCCCCCTGGTGTACCTCCCAGCAGATCTTTCTTCCAGAGGGGTCGGGACCTGTGACGCCCAGACCCTGTCGTCGATGTTGCTAGAGTCACAGTGGCCATTCCTGCCGTTTTCCCATAAAGGGCAAGCATTATGCAGACACCCCATCCTGCTTGCGCATTAAGGGGTTGGGGACTGACAGTCACAAGGAAGCTTTGGAGAACCACGGAAATACTGTTTTTCTTCTCAGTTTGGATCTGTTTGTCCATAACCCAGTTGAGAAAACCTCGCAGAAGAGCAGTTTCCTAATATGGCCCTTCTGCTCAGTAATGTAAACATTTGCATTCATGGGACACATAGGCTTGAGATGTTGTTAAACCCTCTGGAGACACATTATTCTTTCTATTTTCTTCTCCATGATGTGATATGACATTATACAGTGTTGGGGATGTGGACAGTCTTGTGTACTTATACATTTTCCCATGATTCTCTCATGGTATTTTTGATTATACATTGTTTTCCCAGAAAAATCGTCCGAAACCATTTGGGATGGTCATGCACTTAACGAGTGCTCAAAATTTTTCTCTCTAGCTTTGCTATCAGACGTCGAGACTGGGAGAGGCCCCCTTCCTGCAGAGAATCAGTAGGACTAAGAATCACACCTAAGCTCCTGCTCTCCCCACGCCAAACCTATCCCCACCCAACAGCTCTTCTTTCTTTCTGGACCTGGCTCAAATCTGTTCTTCAAAATGAAAAGATCTGGCAAAAGCCTGACACTAAATAGCTTTGTCCCTTCACTCTGTATTAAGTAGTCCTCTGCTCGATGAAGTGCAGGTTCATTTAGCATGAAAAGCTTATCATGTGCTCCAGAGTCACCAAACTCAGCTCCACCCCAGCCTATAGAGCAGGTTACAAGACAGAATCCTTCCATGGGCTCTTCCACGCCTGGCCACGGAACTCTCACCTGGGACCCTCAGGGCCGATCTTACAGAACAGCTATGGAGACGGTTTCTAAGAGTGCTTACCCTCCAAATACACTGTCCCCTCCACATCCCTTTGGCTCCCCACATATTTCTAAGACTTGTTTGCAATTTTTGGCTTCTTTTCTTCTATTATTTTCACCTCTTTTTCTTCCTGCCACTTGGTGGAGAACTTTCAGAAGTCTGCTCCCTTCTGCTGCTCCGAGTCTACTTTGCTGCCCTTTGTGCCAAGCGAATGCCACTGCTCAGCTAGAAACTCAAGGGAATGTCTCTGGCTATGATTCCTGACAGTAGTGCTTGACAGAAATCGAGGCAGACCTGCTCAGTAACTTTCAAGGAGAAGGATGGTTTTTCGAAACAGGCGTGGTTTTGGCATCTTCCCACAAAGGGGTTCCTTTCAGAGGAAACAAAAGGCAGGGTAGAGTACATGTTTGTGTGGATTCTAATAGCTACCATGTACGGAGGGTTTACTTGTGTTCACCATTTTTCGCACATTATTTCAGTAGTTATGTCTATTGCATTAGATTTAGTCAACTCTCAAGAACCCGGTGAGGGTTGCTGGCCCCCTTGTGGTGTATATTAGCGCCATTTACAAAGGCAGAGTGAAGCTGAGGACCTCTCCAAGGGCAGGGTGCTGGGCCGCTTGGAAGAAGAGACACCGAGTGTCTAAAAATGTGAAGACTTCTCATTTGAATGAAGCAGAGTAAATGAGGCAAAGATGATCAGCTAAGAGGGCTTGAATGGCAGTTGAGTTTGAGGGTAACACCTTTCCTTGAGGGGAAGGAATGCAGGCATCATGGGGAGGGGTTAGGCTGGGGCAGTCAGGAACATGTAGAATCGTACCCTGCAGCTCCCCTTACCCAAACCACCACCACCTTGGGCCATCGCTGGTAGGTAGGCCAGAATTCGCTGACTGCAACAGGGACACCAGGGTGTCCATGAATGGCCTGGAGGGAAAAGCCACCAAATAAACATAATTTGCTTATAACAAGTGACTCATAGTTACTGTTGGGCCTCTGATTTCTTCTTCTTCTGAGCTGCTGGCCCAGCCCCCGGCTTTCAGTAGCTCTCGTTAAGTGGTTTTGTGCAAACACCCATCCTGTGGAACCTTCCAGCTGCCTGTGTTGACTTAGCTTTCATCTCAATTCAGAAAGCTGTCTGCCAGCCTCCCTGAGCTTTCCTGGGTGGCTCTAGCCCCTCTCCAATGAGGAGGTTTTGTGAGGACATGAGGGAGAGGGAGTGCTTCCTGCAGAGACTGAGTATGAAAGGTGTACCAGAGCGGCAGGAGAGCTTGGGTCTAGGTATATAAGACAGTGAGACAGCCTCGCTGGGCAGCAGCTTCTTGGTTCCTCCGGACAAACAGACACCGAACTGGTGGGAGGGCTCAGGTCTCCCAGCTCCTAGCCAGGAATGTTCCCCCTAGGAGCCTCATCTTGAGAAAAGACCCCCTCCTTTCGCATGCACACCAGAATATGGGAGCAAAACCACTTGCGTTTGAAAAAGTAGTTAAGAGAATTCTTAAAGCGAAGAAATGAATCCCTGTCACTAAAAGGAAGTTTCTGTCTGTTGACCTGTTATTACATCATGAGAACATAGCTGGGTGGACTGTCACTGTGTTCAGAGGCTATGTTTAGGATCATCTGACTTACAGCCAGGGTAGACCCAGTCCTTCAGGGAGAGGTACAGAGTCATCCTCTGGAGAATTGTCAGGCCTTGATTTGCAATCAAGCTGCTTTTCACAGTCGTAATTCCAGGTTGCTGCGCTCCCATGGTTAATAGCCAGGGATTCACTTATTTAGTCGCATTCATAAACCCTCAGCAATCCTTAGGAAAGCTAGACACTCACAGACGGTAGGACGTCAGCCCTGGGTGACAAGGCGAGATCGGAGGGCTTTCTAGTAACCCCCAAACCCCAGAACATGAACCACTTCGCAGGTCGATCTACTGTCCCGGATTCCTCTGTATTTCTTCTCTGTCCACCGGGCTTCCACGGGACGTTTTCACAAAATTAGGAGGTTTGAAAATCTCCCCGAGTCAGGCCACTTTGGGGTAGGAGGAAGAGAGACGGGGAGAGGAGAACAGGAAGTGGAGGTCAGACCAAATGATGGCTGCTCCAGGGGGCACTAGGTTTGCAGGGACTCACAGGAAGAGCCAGAGCCCAGGGCACCCTCCTCCTGAATCCCTTTTCCTCCTGTGGCCTCCCAGTCTGGACAGGTAGCCTGGGGGCTCTGGGGAGCTGGGAGCCGGGGAAAGCACTCTGCTTCTCCCCCCAACCCACACCGGGCTCCAGGTGCATCAGTGTATATAACTAAACCCATGGCCACAAAGGCCCCAGCCCTTGAAATTTTCCTGGAAGCCAGTTAAAGTCAGGGGAGCCGCAGGAGTAGATAAAATTAAACTCTGGACCGATTCTCTTTGGCTTAAAGTCCCCAAATTGTTGTTTACCCATGAAGAGCAAAAAAGGACTGTTATCTTTTCTCATAATTGCTGTCACAAGACTTGTGCCACTCACCAGAGAGGCTGCCCATCTCCTTTCTAAGGGGCTATGGCTGTTGCCTGGCTCTGAGCACTTTATGGGGTGGAGGGTGTTCTTCTTTTCTGACATGCATGGGCCTGCTGAGCTGACAGGAGAAATTGATTCTCTCTGGTGCACTCCTTGCCCTACTTTGTTTTCTCTTTCTTTCTCTCATTCACTCTCTTTCTCCCCACTGCGCACAACCCCCCAACTGAGTTACCAGAAAGAGCTGATGTCCTGGGGATCAAAAGGGATTGCGATTTCTGTGATCAATTGTATGCGGCTAGGCTAGGCATTCTCAGCATATCCTGAACATGGAAGGACTCAGAAGCCCCTAATCTGGATAATAGTGGTCTGCACTGGCCTCCTCCCTTAGGACAGTTCTCTGGGAAGCCTGGGTCAAAACACTTGCAAACTCTTGTCTGGCTCAGACGCTTTCAATGCTGAATTGTTTCCTTTGGGTTACCCGATACGGAGCAATTTGAGGTCTTGTGCCTTCTACGCTTATCCCTGAAAGTCGCACGTGAATCCTTTCCTTTTAATCGTGAAGGAATGCTGCTCCGAAGACCAGGGGTCGGAAGGGGGCAGTAAATCAATCCAGATACACCCCTGATGAACGGCAAATGAAACAGCATTTGTTTTTAGGTTCATAGGTCCTTCTGGAAGATGCCTTTTGAGTGCAAGCAAAATTCCTGGGTTGCGGGTATGGAGCGTGGTGGGGTGGCTGGGGAAGGTTTAGAGTCTCTTTCTGGTCTTCTTAGCCACGGTTTAAAAAAGTCCGAAAAGTCTCCCCGGGGTTAGTTTGCCAAACTGGGCTTCGAAAGTGCTTTCTGCAGCCCTTATCCTGGGACAGAATCCTCCTATTAGTGTGGATCCTGGGGTTATTCCTGACTCGTCCAGCCACTCTCCCACTCACCTGGTCCTCGGTAGCTGCATAGGTGTTTCTGAGAACATGCCGTTCTCCAGAACTGCAAAGACTGAGCTGAACACAAGTCTTACAGTCGCACACAACTCCGGCATAATGCATAACCACGAAGCCTTGGCCTGGGGCACTGAGGGGATTGTGGGGGGGAGGGGAGGTGCAGTCCTCCTCACCCCCGCCCCTCACCAGCCCAGGACCACAACCAGAGTAAACCTGTGAGAGCAGCATCAGGAAGAATAGAAGAGCCTTTCGTCTTCTACAGCCCCTAAGCATTCTGGTCCTAAATAGTAAAAAGTTATTTATTACATGTTACAGTGACATTGAGGAATTCGAAGGCTGTTAACCATAACACCTTCTTCCTCAGATGTTAAAAGGAAAGAAAAATGTAGTAGGCTTGAGCGAGGCGGGGGGGGGGGGGGGACAGCAGCAGCAGCCACTTTAAAATCCAAGGAATGTGGTAAAGAGAGCCTTGTGTGTTTTTAATAGACACAGAATGGGGGAAGGAAGTGGGGAGCCAATGTGGACAGGAAGTGGAGAGATTAGGGTCTCAGGCTAGTGTTGCCACAGTCTGGCTGTGTTGCCTTGGGCAAGAGGACAACCCTCTCTTGATCCTGGCTTCTCACTGATCATGTAAAGAGTTTGAGAGCCTTTCTGCTTTATCTGCTATCCTTTCAGCTCTCACAGAACCCTGAGGTCAGTCTTCCCTGAAATTTAGGTTCACCTGAACCAGGCTTCCTTTCAGTCAGAAGGGGCCAGGCTCAGGATGGACATTGGGTGTGGACCTAACAGCCCAGTGTGTCCCCCACCTCAGTTCGCCATGCTGTGAACTTGACTGCAAAGCCCTTTCTGGAAAGTCTCTGTACAGTGTAGTGACTTAAAGCACGGGCTTTGGAGCAAACCTTTCACTCTGGACTCTAGCCCCAGGTCCCCTATAACCAGCTGTGGACTTCCAGCTGGTGACTTAACTTCGCTGAGCCTCAGGGTCTTTGTCGGGAAAATGGTGGCAGAAATATCTCATAGGGGTGTTTTGAGCATTAAATCTGAAAGAGAACGAAAGGGCCTCACGTAGTGCTGGACATGGAAACTCTCGGTTAATGATAGCCCAAAAAATCAAGAATCACAAAAGTATGTTTCCTAGTCCTCAGTCTCTTCACAGCAGGAACTAATGGTACGTGGTGACCTGGTGGCCAGAAGTGGACAGAAGGGTACGCTAATCTGTATGCTAATCCTCATGCTAGGCAGACATAAGCTGCTCTGGGTCCTGGGAGGGCAGCCACCCTAGCAAATCTCAGGATCTATGCTTGGATTCCAGGAAGGATGAACGAAGGAGGCTGCAGGACACAGAAATGAGAGAACCATTTATAAAAGAATGTTGAATTTATAGTGATTCATTCAGCATGAAGTACCTATTCCAGTGATGGTTTTTGCTTGGTTGTCTCCTGCTAGACGGGTGCTAGCTGTGCAGCGAGACTACGGAGATGAATGAATGACTCCATCCCTGACCTCAGGGAACTGAAAGTCTCCGGTGGGCAGTTCCAATGAAGACACTCCATCTGGGGAAAGTGAGTGCAGGGAGCACGGGAGGTCAGGGGACTGCTCTGATTTATCTAGAACAGTTTTGATTTTAGCACTAAAAGTCCCACATTCCAGGAAGCCCCTCGGTCCCAGGCAAACAGGGCTGGTTGGTCACGCTAATGGAAAGAACCAGAGAAGCAGCACCACACCTAATCTTGCCAAGTCTAGGGGAGGGCTTCTTGGCAGAAGGGATGGCTTCAAGAATAAGAGGGAGTTAGCCAGGCATGGTCAGTGAGGAATTGGGGGTGAAGAGGGCCCCAAGCAGAAGGAACCACCTGTGCAAAGCCTAGAGGTGAGAAAGCTCACGAGGAAGTTGGGGGCTGGGGAGAGACGGCAGGAGGCCTTCTCCAGTCGTGGTCAGATGTTGCTCTGCAAATGTGTCCTACTTCCCTTGGATCTCCCCGCTGACTCAAGGTGCTTGAGAATGTTGATCTGGAAAACTGTTATTGTAATAAAGTTCATCATACAATTGATTTGCCGGCAAAAGACATGTCCATCTTAAAGTTGACTCTGGCGGATGTGTTGGCAGGCCAGCCCACATACTGGGCTGAGCCACCATACAGAGACAAGTTCATTTATTTCATTCTTCTAAATGAAAAAGTCCCTCTCCTTTGAAGCTGCACACTTGTGAGGGCCTCAAGGACCATTTGGTCTTTTTTCCCTCCCCCTTTCCATTATTCTCTAAATGTTTGCTCTATACGAATGATCTTCGCCTTAACTTGTTTCTGTCCTTTGCGGAATCTATTCCGTAAATATGAACAGTATTAAATCAAGAGGGTACTTGTTTAACTTTTCAGCACTTCTTTACCAAAATGAATCACTCTGGGAAAGGTGATTTCGAGATGGGCTAATCCTCTAGGTATGTGTTTCATCTTCAAATACGCGACTGGTATAGACACATCGGGAAGAACAACTTAGCGTCCTTTCGAAAGCCTCTCCCATAGCGGAAGCAGACATTAAAAAGGAAGTCTTGATATCACTTAATAAAGTTTTCTGAGTAATTCCTTTGCTGCTATAGATAACGTTGCTGATGCCTATTGCTCAGTGAGAGAAAAAAATGTCCCAGGCTACTTTACAACAGGCAGAAAACTTCAAGCTGCCTTGCCAGGACTTTATACTAAGTGCCAAATCCTTATTACTTTCTTAGGCATTTATTGTAAGAACATGAACCATGAGGCATGGCTCTGGTATTCATGCGGCTGCTCAGTGTTAAGTCCCCAGGACCTCCATGGAGTTGACTTTATTTGGTTTTCCACTTCCGTTTCTGAGTGAGAGCCACATGAACTCAGACATGAAGGCTCACAGGAGCCCGAGTGGGCGGCCTTTTTTGTTGCTGTTTTGGTCTGCCTGTCCTCAATGGTTGTGGGATGTGCAGATCCAAACCACTTCTGGGGACACTGGGCTGGAACTGCCCCCACTTCGTCAAGTTTCCACTGTCACAGGAGGCCTGGGATGAGGATGCTCAGGCGAGTCCGACAGTTGCAAACCTCTGAGGCCCTTGGGAGAAATGGCTCTAGAATTTGGAGGCCTTGACATGTATATTTTCTAACTTCTCATCTATAATGCTAATAGTTAGGCTGGATGCTGAACTCTGGAGAGGGGAGTTTCTAGGGGACAATTACAGTTCAGAAAACTGTCCAGGGTGTCAGTGTCAGGTTTCTGAGCCGATGGAGAGTTTGAGGAGATGCCTCTTAATAGTCCCTGTCTCAAAGCCTAAATGAAATACTGTGTTCTTCTCCTGCTTTGCGAATGCTTCATTGGGCCGAACAGTCTATCCACCTTGAGAGTCTTCATTGTGCTGACAAATCACAGGGGCGATGTTGAAAATATTTGGCACGGGCAACAACGAAGCAGAGGAAACACCATTAGCAATCAAAGGGATGGATGGCAACCATGAACAGCAGACATGGCCTTACCCGTGAGTCTCAGCTGGGTATCAGTCTAATGGAGGACCAACCACTTGCAATGGCAATGGCACAGACATTGAAACTGATGGGTCATTCATTGTTTTGCTCAACAAATTCTGCATGTTCACCACATGTCACTCATTTGCTGGTTGGTCACTGAGGGTAGAGCATGGAACAAAGCCAGACATGTCCCTGTCCTCCTGAGGCTGCCAGCTTGTTAAGAGAGGTATGAATCAAGCAACCACATAAAAATATATAAAATGTCCACCTTGACAAGGAAGTGCATGAAGTACTATGAGAGGCTATGACCCAGCTGGGGATATTCAGTGAACTGGGACCCAGAAGGGAAGAAGTAGTTAACTAGACTACTCCACGAGGAGGCATTCTTTAGGCAGAAGGAAAAGCACGCACAGCATTAATAACCGGTAAAGTCAGAGATGGGCCTAGAGCTCCAGGGGTCCCAGCCTGCGTCTATACCAGCCCTGTCCAATAGAACTTTCTATAATCTTGGAAATACTCTGTAACTGGGCTAAGATCATAGCCATTAGCCATATGTAACTACAGAGCACTTAAAATTGTGGCTAGTGGGACTGAGGAATGGAAATTTTCTTCAATTTTAATTCACTTAAATGTAAATATCCACATGTTGCTACCATATTGGAAAGTACGAACCAAGTGGTGAACTAGCCCAGGTTACATGGGGCAGTGTCATTGGAAAGGGGAGGAGATGTTTTTCTGAGATGAGAGCAAGCACATGGACCTCGGAGACTTTATTTATTCATTCTCTCACTCACCAAAAACTAAAAACATACCGGGTATTCACTGTGTGCGAGGCGCAAGGCTAGACCAGGAAATTCCCGGATGAATAAGACCAAACCTGCGCTCTTGAGGCTTTCATAGTCTAACAGAGAGAACAGGCTCAGATGACTAAGACAATATGCTGTGACTGGGCCCACCAGATCTCGCTTGTAAAAGGGTTGCTGTGAGGGGCGCCTGCAGGGCTCGGTTGGTGAAGTGTCTGCCTTCAGCTCAGGTCATGACCCCAGGGTCCTGGGATCAAGTCTGTTTTGGGCTCACTGCTCAGCAGGGAGTCTGCTTCTCCCTCTCCATCTGCCCTGCCCCCCCATTCGTGTTTGCCCCCTCCATCCCTCTCTCTCTCTCAAATAAGTAAGTAAAATCTTTAAAAAAAAAAAAAAGAAAAGAAAAGTTGCTGTTAATGGGAAGAACCACAGGATAATTCTCCTCTAACTCAACCCTGCATATGTTCAACTTTATAGGCAGAGCTCATGATTCCAAACTTCTAACTGTTCCCATATTCCAAGGCTTTCATTTTATTTTATTTTTTAAAGATTTTATTTCTTTGATAGAGAGATCACAAGTAGGCAGAGAGTCAGGCAGAGAGGTGGAGGAAGCAGGCTCCCTGCTGAGGGGCTCCATCCCAGGACCCAGAGATCATGACCTGAGCCGAAGGCAGAGGCTTAACCCACTGAGCCACCCAGGTGCTCCACCCTAGGGCTTTCAAACAAAAGGGGAGGGCTTTAACACAATACATCACATGGCTTTTTTTTTTTTTCATCTTGTAAATTCCGTATAACAGGTGTTAGAAGGAGAGGTAAATTTGCATTTCCATAGACTTTGGGTTTTTATACACAGGTCAGGGCATCTATTGCTGACTTTGGGGAACTGGGCCCCACTGATAAATATTCTTTGGGACTAGACCGTGGGACCTGGACTCAAGGATCTGGTAAGTGACATCTTATTTTTGTTGCCGCCCCACTGTATTTTCACGGGGCTTTCATGCATTTCACGCAGGCTAAAGAAGGAGTTGATAACGTTTACATATTTTTAAAGAGCACTTTCTCATTAGCTGTACTGCTCATCACTTCAAACATGTAACCTCCCTGCGGTTGTGTACAGAATGCTGACGACTGTTACATCGTCTCAAAAACCATGTTCTGATGCATATGCTCATCATGCCTGAATATTTAATTCTTACTGATACACAGTCTGATCATCATTTCCAAACCATTTGTTTCTAGTCATCAGGATCTACTAAATTATCTCCTCAAACCAATCACCTGGGAAAACATTACATATCAGAGAGAATAAAGAGAGACTTGACCCGTTAAAATTTCAGGACACTAGCCCACCAATATTTTTTTTACGGCACACTGGGTTTTTCAAAGGGTTCCAGCTCCCTCTTTGTCTCTCCATCTTGGAGACCCAAGGAGAAAGAACCTAGAGGAAAAGTTCTACTGGGCTAGTTAGTAACAGCTATTATACCCCCATGAAAATTAGCTGGGGGTATAATACACAGGAGTGTATTAAAAACACAGGAGTGGGGCGCCTGGGTGGCTAAGCGGGTTAAAGCCTCTGTCTTCAGCTCAGGTCATGATCCCAGGGTCCTGGGATCGAGCCCCACATCAGGCTCTCTGCTTGGCGGGGAGCCTGCTTCCTCCTCTCTCTCTGCCTGTCTCTCTGCCTACTTGTGATCTCTGTCTGTCAAATAAATAAAAATAAAAAATCTTAAAAAAAAATTAAAAAATAAAAACACAGGAGTGAAAGCTCCCTTTGGATACACTGAAAGAAAATCATCAAGAAGGCTGCAAAGATGTGTTAAAAAAAAAAAAATCTCAAGGAATTTGGAAATGATTGTTTAACGACCTAGAAAATAGAAACTGCCACCCATTTGATTAGCATATTCTATTTTGTTTATTTATGACATACTTTTCATAGTGTGCACTTTACCAGTGTCTTTTTTCCCTCTCCTGAATTAGGCAAGTGCCTCAGAACTCCTCATTCCAAAATGGCTCCTTCTCTTCTGTATTATCACCGGTCAGAGTGCTGTATTTCCACTGTCAATGTTTATGTAAATTTCCTGTTTTCCTTACTTCTCTATTCAGGCTGCTTCTTACATCTCACTCTTTCCTCTGCATTAAAGTTTGCTCCTGCTGATGTATATCCTTTGGTAATTCTTTCCATGGTGGTCTGACTAGTAAAGGCTTTCAGGTTTTGGAAATCTGAAAAGACCTTTATTTTGCTATCATTTAAAAGTAGTATCTTAGCAGGTTATAAAAACCTAAATTAATGATGGTGTCCCATTGGCACTTAGATATTATTCCATTATCTTCTGGAAACCATTACAGATGACAAGAAGTCAGCTCTTAATTTGATTATCATTCTTTTTAAGGTAATATGTCTTTTCTCTCTGGTGGCCTTTTTATTTTTTATGTAAAGCAGTTCTAGCAATAAGTGTTTCGGTATGGATTTTTATTTAATTATGATATTTGGATTCCATGTTCTTTTTTCAATGTGAGGATTTCCTCCTTTCAATGTGAGGAAAATTCAGAATTTTCTTTATGTCTGAAAACATTTTTACCCTTGTCTTCTCAGGTAATAGCTCTCTTCCACATGTCAAACTTCTCATTCTACCTCCACATCTTTCCCTTTCCCTCTTATGCACCCCAGCTCTTTATCTCTTTGAACTACATTCTGACTGATCTCCTCACATCTCTAATTTAATAATTTTCTCCTCAGTTCTACTTTGCTGTTTTACTCTTATATTAAGGCTTCAAAATTTCTTAATGATGATACTTTTCATAACTAGAATTTATATGTGCTCTTTTTTAAAATTCTCCCATTATTTCTCCAATTTCTTTTTTCCCATTTCTCTCTTTTTGTCTTGAGTATTTAAAAAATGCTAATTAAAACCTCTTTCAGGGGCGCCTGGGAGGCTCAGTGGGTTAAAGTCTCTGCCTTCGGCTCGGTTCATGATCCCAGGGTCCTGGGATCGAGCCCCACATCGGGCTTTCTGCTCTGCGGGAGCCTGCTTCCTCCTCTCTCTCTCTCTCTCTCTCTCTGCCTGCCTCTCTGCCTACTTGTGATCTCTGTCTGTCAAATAAATAAATAAAATCTTTAAAAAAAAAACAAAAAAACCTCTTTCAGACTGCATAGTTGTCCCTATTGTTGTGTATTTGCTCACTGTCTTTCCTGGGAGTTTGTTTCTTTTGTGCTTCTGAGCTCATCTTCAGAAAGACTTGCTTTCCATGGGAGGCATCTCTTTGGGGAAGGTCAACAGTGTGCTTGTGGAACCGTTTTCTTGTTAATTTCTCATCCCCATGTGATGCAGGTAGTGGGAATTCAGAACCCACTCCTGGACAGAATGGCTTCTGGGTTTCTGTTGTTCACAAATGGCTTTCCCCTCTTCTGTGCACATCTCTAACCTGTGGACAGAATTTTCCTGGTGCTACATCAAAACAGAATGTTCCAGGGTCTGGCTTTAGGTAGGATTTTGGGTTCAGCTTTACATTATACATGGGGTATGTGGTTTCAATAACTGTTCTACACAAATGATACTACCCCAGCCCCTGGATTCCAGCTCCAACAGGCCCATAGGAAATTCCATCTTCAACATGACCTCAGGCTCTCTTTTAGAGTAGTGACTGAAAGCACAGTCTAGATTCTAGCAACTCGGAATTAAAAGAGCTCTGCCACTTAACTAGCTGTATAACCTTGGGCAAGTTACTTAACCACTCTGTGCCTCAGCTTCCTCAACTGTGAAATGGGGATAATCATTGTATACTCATGGAGTTGTGAAAAACAATGACTAAATACATGCGAAATACTGAGAACCATGCCTGGCACATGGCAAGCATTAAATACTATCATTACTTCTTGCTTTCAAGCTTGCCTAAGTATTATATTAATATTTGTTAACACATTATACAGTAACATTTTTATTATATATTACTTTATCAAATATATCTTTTTTGTCACATTATGCATATGTTTGCTTTGTATATTTTCTTTGCTATTCTAAAAAATATATACTATATATGGATAGTATAAGATTTTCATTCTGTTGGAAAAATTTGGCCTTTTTAAAGTGAGGGTACAGTGGTAGCAAGCAGGATAGGGGAAGCTTACATTATATTCAGTTGCCATATACAGGATTTGGGGCCCCTGACTTCTCAATGGTTGAATTCTTTTTTCCTCATTAAAAGCTCGGCTGGGCTCTGCTATCCTTCTCTACTTCCCATGGCTGTCACTGCTAATCTTCACAAATTCATCTTTATTTTGAAGGTCATGGAACTCCAGCAATGTTTGGATGTATTTGAGCTGGCAGGAGAATTATTTTACTTCATTCATTCCTCCATACAAAAGGTTTTTTATTTTGCGTTTTACCATTTTATTTGACCACACCAGCAAGTCTGTTTGACTGAATGTGGTATTTTCACAAGGAATAATGATCTGAGGGAAGGGGCCCTGTTCCCGAAAGTGGGATTGTGGATGCTAGTTTTGGCTCAATTTCTGGGGTTTATTAAAAGAGTGTTTATAAAACCACTCTATTTGTGTTTACCAAAAATATTAGGGAGGGAAAGGGGCAAAAAGATGGCCTGGGTTTCAAACCTCTCTGAGGATAAATCAGTCACTAAGTAGATCGTATTTACACAAATAACCAAGACTTGATGCAGTGTGTCAGGACTATTCAGCTCCTCACCAAAGGTCAGCAAGGATTTACATGTACAATCACCCTTCTCTCGTTCCTCAGAAATAAATGAAAAACTAGTCAGCTACACAGTAGGCTGCTCTGAGGTTTCTTGAGTAGGAGGGTCTGAAAGAATCATTTCACCAGCCTTTGCTATCCTTTAGCTTTCCAGGTCACTTGGAAACCCTCGTGAGCTGACTTGCTGTCCCCTTGTAGATGCAACAAAAAGCACCACTTGTCAGCAGCTCAGTCTCTCCCTCCTTCCTGTTTTACTCCTGGAAGCCCAGCAGGAGCCAGGTACACTTCGGGGGTATGTAGTTTATCAGAGGCATTTACTGTACATTGAATGCCCATTTTGGCAAAAAGGTCCCCAAAGACAATCTTGAACTTGGGTAGGGAGTTTGATTGTGTGCTCCACAAAACGGTGTGAAAACTGTATGTGTGAACACATGCATGTTTTGGGAACTGGGGTGTGGGGAGTGGTGTTTAGCAGCACAAAGGGCTATGGAGCCAATGCAGTGAGAAGCCCTTGGTCTGAGAATCTCTGTATGGCCTCATTCAGTCTGCAATACACCAAATGCGTAGTCGCTAAAACATGGCACAGCTTTGATATCTGTTACACAGAAGATTTTTTTTTTTTTTTTTGAGAGAGAGAGAGAGAGAGAGAGAGCGCATGCGAATAAGGGTAGGGGTGGGGGCAGAAGGACAGAGAATATCTTAAGCTGGCTCCATGCCCAGCGTGGAGCCCAACACAGGGTTTGATATCATAACCCTCAGATCGCGACCTGAGCCAAAATCAAGAGTCAAATGCTTAACTGACTGAGCCACCTACATGCTGTTATACCAAAACGTTTCTAAGCTACAAGGCTGAGTTGAGTAAGTGGTTTCATTTGTTCTAATTTCTGTAGATAATCCCACCTTTTTATCGGAGTGAATCAATACATGGTGGATAGATTAGAATTTAGGATTTTAATTCCAACTCTGTGAAGGTATCATTAATTCATTTATTAATTAATTCATCAAAAATTTATCAAGTATTTACTATGTGCTAGGCACTCTGCCGGGCCTTAGAGATATAATGGAGAAAAATGCAGATGCAGTCTCTGCTTCTTAGAACTTTTAAATTTTATGCCTCTAACTATATAACCTTACCTCTCTGAGACTCTCTTTTACCTGTAAAATGGGGTTGTAGTGAGAGAGGAAAATGTATGGGGAAGTGATTTATAAATTCTAATGTGTTATATAGTGGAGACTACACACACACACATTGGTATAATCATCTTCTAGTCACTGCAAAGCATACTTGAAGAATTGATGAAGTTTGGTGTAAAAGAGAATATGACATAAATCTTCATATTTCTCAAAAGAGAAAGTTGTGTGGAGCCTTTCTGAAGACTGTATTAGGATCCTGACAATGGCTGAGACTTCTGTCAAAAATCTTTACAGGCAGGCAGGTTATAAATTATAAACTAATCTGAGGATTTCTGATCTTCTTCTGTATACATGTCCTTGGACAACTGGAGGAGCAGTAAATGGATAATCTGCCAGACCTCAAGGTCAAAGATGGAGACAAGACAATGTAACATAGCCCAGAAATGTGCCAAGAGTGCTCACTGAAGAAATATTTGTGAGTGTCTTCTACCCAGGCCCCAGGAAGCAAGAAGAGACTATAGAGGGAATGGCTTTTAATGAATACTTTGTGTTTGGGACACTGGAAATTGGCTTCAGCTGCTCTTCTCCATGCCCAGTTCTCTAAAGTCAGCCTGAACTGGGCACCTAGACAGAGTTGGACAGAGAGACAAATGGCCAAAGAAGGCCAGACAAGCTTCAAGAGTCTCTTTTGATGAGAGGTCATTGGGATGGAGTCTACACCTCAGCTCTCTGTGGCTCCTCCTTTTTTTTTTTTTCTTATAGACCAAGGACATATTTCAAGTATTTGTAACAGTGAAAGGATATAGACAAATGGTGTATTATTCTTGGATGAGCTTAAATTATGACATGCAAAAGAGAGAAAATACTGTGAGATAGGAAAGAGAACCAGGATGACAAATTAATACCATAAATCCATGTGTTTCTCCCATATCCACTGCTACCACTGTTGCCACCATCAGCTCCTACTGGGCTATGAGCACAGGCCTCTTTATTAAGCTCCAATTTCTTTTTTTTTTTTTTAATTTTATTTATTTTAACCCCCTGAGCGACTCAGGTGCCCCTTAAGCTCCAATTTCTATTCTTGACTTCCTTCAGTATATTCTTCACCCAAAAGTCATTTATCCCCAAGCTAAATTCAAATTATGTCTCTCTTTTGTTTAGAATTATTCTGTGTTTTTTCCTTGTGTTTTAAAAAAGCCCCAAACCCATTGCTTTGAACTATAAGACCCTGCATGATTGAGCCCTAAAGAATTAATCAAAGGTATCTCCTACCTTTTCCCTCTCTCCTTAGCCACCATCCATACTTTTCTGATTTCCCAAATTTTCCGAACCTCTTTCTGCCTCAGGACATTTGCATAGGCTGTTTCCTCAACCTGAAAGGCTCTTTCCTGGCTGATTATCCCCCTCAGCTCCAAGAGGCCTCCCTAGTATCCTGTCTAGAGCAAAACCCTCCCCTGCTTTCTTTTTCTCTATTACAGAACTCTGATTACAGTAGTCCTCCCTTATCTGCAGGGCATATGTTGCAAACTCTCCACTGGATACCTGAAACTGTGGAGTCTTAGGTGGGCTATATTTTTCCTATACATACATATGTATGATAAAGTTTAATTTATAAATTAGGCATGGTAAGAGACTAGCAACAATAACAAATAAAAAAAGAAAACAATTAAAATAATACACTGTAATAAAAGCTATGTGAATGCAGTTTCTCTAAAAATACCTATTGTTCTGTACTCACCCTTCTTGGGGTGATGTGAGATGATTCAATGCCTATGTGATGAGATGGAGTGAGGTGAATGATGCAGATATTGTGATGTAGCATTAAGCTATTAGTGACTTGACAATCTTTCAAAAGGAAGATCGTCTGGGGACGCCTGGGTGGCTCAGTCAGTGAAGCATCTGCCTTCAGCTCAGGTTATGAACCCAGGGTCTTGGGATGGAGCCCCTGCCTGGGATGGAGCCTGCATTAAGCTTCCTGCTCAGGGGAGAGTCTGCTCCCCCCTACCCCCCACTTGTGCTCTCTCTCCCAAATAAATAAATAAATCTTAAAAAAAAAAAAAAAAAAAAGATCATCTGCGTCTGGACCACAGTTGAGCATATAACTACAAGCACAGAAAGTGAACTGTGGATGGGGATGGGGGGGGCTACTCTACCTCCTTCAAAGCAGCTGCCCGAGTTTATAATCTCTGTACTTATTTATTTGTTTATTGTCCATCTCCACAACTAAACTGTAAGCTCTAGGAAGGCCAAACTCATTTAGGTTTACTCACCATACCCTAGTGCTTTAAACATAAGATGGTGTCCAAGAAATATTTATCAAGGGAGCAAATAAAAGTTTGAATTTCTTCCCCCTTAATTCTTACAGAAAGCAGATGGATAGGCCACCATTTCCCCTGGCCTCCACGGCTTCGCACAGGCAGTTCCTTCTCTGGACTGCCCGTTCCCCTGCCTGATCTCCAAGCTTCTACTTCTACTGCTGTGAGACTCACACCACACTTCCTTCTTCTGTGAAGCGTTCTTTTATCTCCCTTTTGTTCCACACTAAATGTTTAGATCCCTATGAGCATCCATGACACCTCCTGTAATCACGTGTTCATATATCTGTACCCCCATCCCGTCATGGGGAGCGCTCTTGAGGACAGGAGGCTGACTTACCCCCTCTTTACCTCTCCAGCTCCAGTGTAGTTAAGACTCGGCCTCTACATGAGACTCCCTCGGAGGGAGCCTACAGATTTTGACACGTACCACAGAGCAAGACAGGACGCAGGGAAAGCTGGTCACTCCTGGTGAATTTGGCCAAGTGGCAGGGTTGGTGGTCGTGCCCCAGTCCTTCCTCCCCGGTAACAAAGAGCGGTCTATGAGCAGGGAGGCTGGCACCCCTCCCCCCACACCAGCCCTGTTCTGAGGTGAAAGCAGCCTGTGTCCATGCCTTGATAGGGTTTTCCCTTCCTTTGAGAGGAGTACATTCTTAAGGCAGATTTTCAAGCTGAAGTCATCCAGAACAAAAGCTGCTTGCCAGCTGTGGCCCAGCAGCCCAGCACCCCTCCCCCTGCAGCCCGGGTGCCATTACTGCCTAATGGGAGAGGGGTGTGAAGGCTTCCGGCGAAACATCTGGTCGGGGCCACTGTCAGCTGGCGAGACTGAGACCAGCCAGTTCCCATCTGATTTCCTGAGACTGCTAGAGGTATCAAAGCCGAAGAGAAAGTGAGGAGAAGGAGGAGTGACCTGCACTGGGGCAAGGCTGTCAGGAAGGCCGAGGCCTGTGGCATGGCCACACTCACTCCCTCCACTCTCCTTCCCTGGTGGCCGCCATTAGGCTTCTGCAGGCCCGGGAAAATGAAGAGTCACTCTTGGTTTAGCATACAGGGGAGCCGAAGGGCAGGCTCCTGGGAACCTGGGGAGCCAAGCTGAGCTTATGTGCAGTAGCTTAGGTCTGTGTTCCTGCCAAGATTTCCCGCTTTCCCTTAACATGTCTTCTACTCCTTCCTCACGGGTCCTCAACTTCCACTGATTTCCTCCTCCCCCCACCCACAACAGCAGAGCTGGGACACCTAGACTATATTCCAGATCTTTCTTTTTGTGTCTTTTCACTCCTTTAAAGACAGCTGCTCTGACAATGATTTCTGAGGTACTGTGGAAATAGATATTTGGATTTTCTTTTTTTTTTTTTCAATATTTTAACAATGACTTCTCTTGAATACCATTAATCAATCAATCAATCAATCAATTAATTAGTTAATTTTAAAAAACCCTCAAAGGAACAAGTGGAAATTCCAGGTTCTGTGGTGGGCCTTTGGGGGGTGGACTTCCATGTCAATATTTCCTCAGGTCAGTTCCATCTAGACAGTGATTCCAGGTCTGATTTTCCCTCTGGAGGAGGAAGATGAGTTTGGATTTTTAGGGGGTCCAGGCTGGCTAGTGAACTATCTGGAAACTAGCTGTAGTCCAACAGAGCAGACATTATCTTAATGGCACTGATAGATCAGGAGTGTCACACATCATTAAAATAGCTGATTGATTAGAAGAAAATAATTAGCTTGCCCTGCCTTGCTGGAAAGCCTTTTGACATACCGGGAAGGAGATATGGAAGAGACGAGGGGTCATCCATCTTTTGATCATTTGTTTTCCCTCCAAGGTGATGAAAAAGGCCCTGATAACCCTTAGGGAAGGGAAGGAATATAAACAAGTCGTAGTTCTTCTTTGCCATTTACTCAGAGAAAAGCTATCTGCAGGCTTTCTGGAGTGTGGTGTGTTTATTTCAGTTACATAGATACACTCCTTTAAATCAAACACTCTGTTAGTGCCTGGGAGTTGTAAATCAGTGGTTCTTTTCAAGTGACTTGATAGAATGTGATATTCTGCTTTCCCTTGACAGGATATAAACACAGAAACCTAAATATTATAATCAAGGCCAGCCATTGGCAGGACTATGAAGAAGAGCATGTAGATTCTAGTGGCTTTTCAGTGCCCTCCGTGCCTTCCATGTATCTGTCTTCCTTGGAGTGTTCATAGTCATCCTCTTGTCCACTTGGGAGAGAAGTTGACAAACGTTTTTTGTTTTTTGTTTTTTTTTTGTTGTTGTTGTTAAGAGTGATGGGTTTGAAGGCATTTTTAGGCTCAGAGAAAGAAATCCATTGGATAATTTGGTTTTATACCAGCCAGTGCATTTTAGCCAAAGGCACAAAGAACCTTAAGCTAAAGGATATCTCTGGAGAAATATTTTACTGACAGCCCTCTCTCTCACTGTCTTGGAAATCACATTCCTGCCTGGATGGGTGCCCTGAGACCACCACATCCTTGGGGGATGGAGGAGAGTCAGCAGATCCTGATCACCTGAGAGCCTTTGGCCAGTTCTGAGAGGTACCCCCCTGCCCCACTCCCCATCCTCACTCTCTCTCTATCATTGCTTCAAAGAACCATAGAGGAAAGGAGGCTATTATGCTCATGTTAGAGGATAAAATAATGGAACACCCTTGGCTTGGAGAACAGAATCTGAGTTTGGGAGTCAGCAGGAACTGGCTATTCGGTCCTTTTCCAGTGACTAACCTTGGTCACTGTTACTTAACGTCCCCACTGCAACAGAATACTGACCTCACAAAACCTTACAAAGTTGGCATAAGGTAAGTAGGAGAAAACGCTTAGTCAATAAATATTAGTTTTCTTCCCTTTTACAAAATAGGAACTCTGAATGTCACCTGAATACAATCTACTGAACTCAACTGTTAATCAACTTGTATAGTTTTTTTTTTTAAGATAACACTATTAATTCCTTTTTTGAGCATATAAGTAATGCATGTTCTTTGTGGAAAGAAAAGAAGAGAAAAGGAAAAAAAAAGCAAGAACAATCCCCTATCACCTTTCTTAAGGCAAAATCACTAATTTTTCTGTTTTTAAAAAATTTTTCTAGTACTTTTTCAATGCATATGTGTTCCCCCCTTTATTTAACAATGTTTGTCATCACAGCACGTGTGAGCACACACACACGTACACACACTCATTCTGTTCAGTGGCTCTCTTCTCTCCTCTATTATATCAGGAGCACGTCCCCATGTCATCAAACACACATAGTGTGTTATTAGAGTTGCTACCATCAATGGAAGTAAGAGGACACTTGCTTTTCTGGGACACCTGTCTGTCATTGAAGCGATTGCTTTCAGGGTGGACATAGTGGACACTTTTTGATTGTTATTTTTAATACCCTCATTGCCAAAACTGGTAAGACCTTGAGCTCTCATTTGGATTTTTGTCTTTGGCATGACCAGGTGTGGGAGTAAGGATAGAGGATGGCAGTGGATTTCAATCTACTCATTCCTTCCACCAGCCAGACGTCCCCGCTACATTCCGTGACAAAAGTCCACACCTCAAATGCATTATTAGGAAAGGTCCTTAAATCCACAGTGGGCACCAGCGCATTACGAATTGTGGCAAAATTGTTTTTCAGTGAAGAAATGTGGGCACCAAGCACGGGGCCTCCCATTCATTCAGAAATAAGGATTTCGTGTTGGTTATAGTTATTCTCAGCATGATTTTGTGGGGAATTTTTAACTTTCTCTTTTATGTTATTTAACTTCTCTGGCCTCAGTTTCCTTGCCTGCAAGATGAAGATGATAACAGTACCTATCTCCTATCTCACGCAGTATTAAATGAATGAATACCTGTGAAATGCCTTCCATGCTGCCTGGCAAAGAGCCAAGTGTTCCATAAAACCATGGCTATCATCATTATCCTCATTATTATGTGCTTTTCTGTATTGTCTCAAATTTCTGCAGTAAGTTCAATTACCCAAGTGCATTTTTAAATTTTAAAAAGACATAACACATAGCCATGGGAACTTTGCATCTTAGGCCAATGAAGTGTAAAAGAATTGGAAGGATTAGTTAGGTAACAGAAAAGGAGGCTATTGTTGTAGACAGAGAAGGACAGGAAAAAATACAAGGAAGAGAGAAAGGAAAACAGCTACAAAGAGGAAGAGACAGTTAATGGGCCAGCCAGAATTCAGGGATGGGGAGGGCCAGGCATGTGTGTCTAAAAAATTGCTCCGTTGGACTAGAGCCTACTACTCTAGCACCTTGAGGAGGGAGTCACAGAACCTTCCACTTCTCCACCAGCCCGAAAACGTGCAGGGAGCAGGTAGAGGGAAGTAAGGAGGGAGTAAGAGTAGGAATTGGAAGATGAGAAAACTGAATCTTGGAAGGGTAGATGAGCTTGTTGTGAAAGGGGTCTCAGCTAGCTGACGGACACACTGGGTCTGGGATCAGCTTTCAGAATATCCAGACTAGATCTCAATACCCCTTCAACTCCGCCTACCCATTTCTCTCTGTAGCCGGAGACTTCAATGTCAAAAGTGACCCAAGAATTTGGAATCGGCATCCTGGCCTTTACAGTGGCCATATATTGAGAGTGGAACAAGGATGCTGGCCCATTGAAGACTCGTTCAGTGGTCTGTGCAGGATTGGAAAACGTGCCACCGCCTGCCCTCCACTGCCCCTCTTCCCCAACTATTGAAACTTCTTGTGATGTTTTCCAGACATGTATGTCCTTGTGGGCAATGGTCAGGGTAGATGCCAAGCCGATGCTTTATCAATTCACAGCTCATTGTATTCACCGTACAAATTGTAAAGGAAAGAATCCACTAGAAATTTTAGTTTTATACCAGCCAGTGAGTGTGACTTGATTGAGCAAGACTCCAAAAGTTTTTCCACTTCTGGGCTGATGTGTTGGCTTCTGGAATTCTAAGTTTTTATACATAGGTTGACCATAGGCTCTATGAAAACATTGTTTTTACCATTCTCTTTTCTTTTCGGCATTGATAGTGTATTTTGGTGGTATGACTCATAAACAATGATCAGACTTAAGTATGTAGATAAACTTTTATTCTATTTATTTTAGAGAGAGAGACACACAGAGTTTTTGTGTGTGTGTGTGGGGGGTGGGCAGCAGAGTAGGGGAGAGAGGGAGAGAAACAGATGCCCCACTGAGCGTAGCACCCTATGTAAGACTCAGTCTCATGACCCTGAGATCAGGACCTGAACCAAAATCAAGAGTCAGATGCCCAACCTACTGAGCCACCCAAGTGCCCTGTAAGTATGTTTTTTAATATACAAGAATATCTGTTATTTTTCCACCACTCATTTTACTGGATTATTGGATCAAATATAAATGTGTACCCTGTGAGAAAAACTTCTGTTTGTGTTTGGGTTTATAAAATGTTGGCAGCAAACCTTGAAAGTAAACCTGTTGCTGCCACATGAGGTCTTTCCAGGGACCTTACACCATTGAGACTGGCCAGAACTGCCTTGTTCAAAGTATCTAACTTTGATCAAAGGTGATTTCATACAAGGAACAGAGAAAAATGTAGACTTGGCATCCATTAATTAAGACTGTTTGGTAATATGTTCTATTTAAAAAGGTGTAGATTGCACCTTTTGAATATTGCACTCTTCTGATATCTGTCAGCCACTGAAAAAGCCATAGCAGTGTACAAAGATTGGAATCCAAGGGTGAGCACTGGGTAGGACGCAGTCTTGGAACACCTAGGCTGATGTAGGATCTGAGACATGATTCCTTACGAAGATGCCATGTGCTTCGAGAGGTGTTGGTATAAAAAACAGGGCACTCCGAATAAGTCTAATTTATGTTTCTAGAAGTGATATTTTATTCCCATGTCAAAACTTTACAGCACCTGAGAAAATAAGTAGGAATGTCGTTGTGGTTATGAACTTTAAGTGAATGATGACAATTTTGAGATACGTGCCAAAATGGGATAGTCCTCATTTTCTTCATTCCTCTTAAGGTAGTGGTCTGGACTTGCTCATGTCTAAAACCTATAGCAGAGGACCTATTGGAGCCTCCCCCCCTGAAAGAGGTGAGGGTTCCCTTTGTTTCCTCCCCGCGGTGGGAGTTACTCTGGAGCTATACAGCTTCCGACCAGCAGATGGCAGACGGCGTCAGGCTCGTGGACACTAAACAGCCTGGGAAAGCCATCTTTTCTCTACCAACAAATTCTGAACTTTAGTTAGGAATAAAAGCGTGATTATTTCAGATATTAGATATTGTGCTTGCTAATTTGTCTCCGTCTTTCTAAGATGTCTAGTTTACCTGCGGTGGAAACCAAACTAAATGTAACTCAGACATCATTTCACTCATTTCTTAAACCGGAAACGGACTTGTGTGGGGCAGTCTTGGGAGCCTCATCGGGTCCTGTGGGATGAACAACAGGATAAACTCCTGGAAGAAGAGAATGAGAATACCATCCTGTGTGTTCTGAGAATGGAAGCTGATGATCAATACAACCTACTCCATCCCCCTTCCCCAGCCCACAACAGAGATGCCTGGAATTGGAGCAGAGTTTCCTAGAATGCCTGTGGCAAGAGTATAGCTAAAGGGAGCTGAAAGCATCATTTCAGGTTTTGACAGCAGATTGTTTCCACACTTACCAAGCAGAATTCAACTTCAGCTCCTTGTTTTCAGTTGAGCACCTTGGCCCTGCTTTCCTCCAGCCCTGGTTAACCCTGAGCCCAGAACTTCAACAAAGAGCAAACATCTAGTCTACTCAGGGGAGAGGGGAGAGAATGGGAAGGGTGGAAATATGAATGCCTGGCTGCATAGGGGTGGATGAGGGAACATGGACGTCTACCTTCTAAAGATCTTCAACAAAAATGTGTTTCAGCCTTATGCTTCACCTTCTCTCTCTGCAGTACTCAGTGATTCTAAGGCCTGAATCTTTCTGGGGCTCTTATGAAAAAATTTTTCATTAAAAAAAATTCTCTTTAACAGATATCTGCCATTCCATTATGTCCCTGCAAATGTAGACATGTTTCTAGTTTCCTACACTGTGAGTCTTACTACCCAGGTAAGAATTTCCCAGCATCTCTTGCAGCCAGAGAGTAGGCATGTGACCTAAGATCCATCAATTAAACATACCTATATGAAACTCTGACTTGGAAGTCAGCAGTAGGAGGGAACAGATTGGGTTCTGAACACTGTGCATTCAGTAAGTGATGGTGGCAGCCGCAGGCCCATCAGGTCACTTCTGTGTGAGGTTCTGAGCTGAGTTCCTCAGAGCTGAGTCTTGAGTTTCTTTTTATCCAGATCTCCCAATGAATCTTAATAAATAGCTCGTAAATTCGGCTTAAACCAGCATAAATGGATTTTATAGTTTGTAATTTAAAAAGAAAGAAAGAAGGAAGGAAAAAGAAAAGAAAAAAACTAATAAACAAATTTGGTCAGTGAAAGTAGGGTAAATCTGAAATGTGGAATTGGATTTGGGGGCGAGGCTTGCAGTTGAGTAGAAGTGAGGTATCTTTTGTTATGCACCAAGTACTAATGTTAGCCAAAACTACTTCCCTAGAGGAGGTGGGTACTCTCTGTGGCCACAACCTAAGGTAGAGAAAAGCCCCAAGATCTGGAGTTTCGAAAGGCTGATGAAGACAACTGCTTCTTACTCCCCAAAGAAGCACCTAGAAACAGTGACTTCAAAGTAGTAGCCTTAGCTAGCAGTGCCCTGTGATTTTATCCCATAAAACTCAAACTCTTTTATCCCCAAACTCTTAAAGAAGAGTTCTCTGTGAGATACCTTGTTCAGACCCATTGGAAAATTCTAGGTTCTGGGGTGTCTCACCATGAGAAGTTATTATTTCAAATTGTCTCAAAGCAGTGGGCACTGAAGGACTAGGAAAGGACAGATCACTAATGCCAAAGTAAAGAGAGGGAATCTTCCCGTTTATAGACTGTCCACATAGACTCTTTGGCCCTATCTGCCTGCACATGCAGTTGACAGGAAGCAAACAGAAGGGAAACTAACTAAGTTTTTTAAGGAAACCTATTGTTAAAGACACCTAAAGCCTACCTGGCAACCGCTTATTATTTGATCCTTAAAACAAATCCTAGGCCACTAGATCTACACCAGCACGAGGAAGTGTGTGGAAGTTGTGTATTCTCCAAGAAATCTAGGTTGTTTATTACCCATAACAGATGAATTCATATAGGATAATTAGCTGCCAGAGGGCAGCTTCTGGAATCACCAAACAAGTAAATGTCTGAGCTGGATGTCATTGTTATCCTTATTCAGCAGGACTTGTTATTTGCTATTCCTTAATGACTACTTCTGTTTTTTAACCTGTAAGTTTTACAAATCTTGGTTGTCCTGTTTCACTATTTTCTAATGGATGTGTTGAGAGATGATTTGTCTTAGAGCTTTGGGGTTTCAGTAAACAATAGTTTCAAAAATCAGTATTACTAGAAGCCCTTACTATTCAAAATAGAAGATTCTTCAGAGGAAGAAAGACTGTAATGAGAAGGAATGTGTTCTGGACATAAAATATTTTTCAGATATCTTAGCAAGGATAGAGATCTTGAACAGTTTCCAGATACCAAGAAGAATCATCTGTTGGATTTTTTTTTTCTTATTTTTACATGTGGTTCATTAACTGGGAGAGGAAAAGTGGCCTAGAAAGAATTAAAGTGGGTGTGTCGATAAGATGTCCTTATAACGACTTCCTACCTGGACTCTTATCAAAATGGCCCCACCCTTCTCCTTCTCAACCAAAAGCTTGTGGTACGGTCAGTCTAGATGTCAGCTGAGGTACCACTGAAAGTGGCTCAGACCCCTTTGCAGTTGTGGAGAAGTAGTTTGGAGTAGGCTATCAATGGGCTGGGGGTGAAGTGGGAGGAGACTGTGGCGTTTCCAAATCAGCCCTGAATCAGGGTTTATACTTCTGCTGATCATTTTCCTACCCACAGGTGCTATCTTATTCTTTTGGTTCCCTTTATTTCTACCCAACCTCATGAAATAAATAAATAAATAAACAAAATAAACAAGCGAAACCATGAGCTTTGCGTGTGTAGCAGGAGATTGAAGGAAGCTGGGGAGGTCTTTGTGTCATGGTAATGAAATAACTTAAAAATCTCAGCATTCTCAAGGTTAGAAAGATTCTTGGCCACCTCTACTGACACAGGTTCTAATACCACCACCAACTGTTTCCCATTGTCTCTTGGGTCCTTCTCTTCTCTTCTTGCTTGTCTTTCAGGAGTCATAATTTCAGCCAAACCCTACTAACTGCGGCCAAATTTGAATGCAGAACAATTTGGCTTTCACTCTATTCTTCCCTCTTCTTCCAGACTCCGGATCTGCTTTGTCTTTTATACTCAGTTACCTACGCCGGTAATATAGTAAAGACTGTTTCTCCCTAAGAAGAATTCTGAAGTTGTTTTTGATTGTCCATTAGTCCTGTTACATACAGTTCAGAAAATTAGTTGCTTTGGGTTTTTTTCTTTGTTTAGTTTTGTTTTCAGCCTTTTTTTTTTTTTTTAAAGATTTTTAATTTATTTATTTAACAGACAGAAATCACAAGCAGGCAGAGAGGCGGGCAGAGAGAAAGGGGGGGAAGCAGGCTCCCCGCTGAGCAGAGAGCCCGATTCGGGGCTCGATCCCAGGACTCTGGGACCATGACCTGAGCCTAAGACAGAGGTTTTAACCCACTGAGCCACCCAGGTGCCCCCTTGTTTTCAGCTTTTACTTATTTACTTAGAATGGCTATTGTTTTGGCAAAAATACTCATAAAAAATTTCAGCAAACTCAGAAAAGTGCAGAGAAGTAAAAAATCTGTAGTATCCCAAACTTGATACCTTTTAAGGAAAGTCCCTATTTCTCCCATGTCTCCTTCATGTACTTCAACCTCCCCTCTCTAAGCAAAGGCTCAGTGGCTTGACTTTTTAAGGCCATTTCACTCAACTGTAGAGAAATACAGAGCCCATTTGAGATCCAAGGAGGCATCTGTCAGCCTTAAGCATCTCCCTCATTTCCATCCATGCCCACAATATTTGGCAGGTGTTCTTCATAGTTTGTGGCTTGGGATTGTAGCTGTTTCCTTGTTTCATTCATGATGGAGAGATTTTTCCTTCTATTTTTGTTCCATTTGTTGTTTTCATTGGAGTTTTAGGAAGAGGAATGGCATAAATACTTTTTGCTCACTTGCCTTTAACAAGAAGAGGTACTTTTAAAAAATAATTGTGTGTCTGCTTTTAATTTTGTACTTCAAGAGAAAGTTAAGGGAAGAATGTATACAAAATTTCGTTAAAAATTCTCAGTTTGCTAAGTGCCTGATAAAGAGGAGCTTTCCTGAATGGCAGTCAGCTCTGCTCTGAAGATGTCCTTCTTATGGCACTGGTACCTTAGTTAGAATTTTCCCAGGGAGAGATGGCCTTGCTCCCCGGGAGCTATCACCATAGACTGCCCATGCTGCGAGAGTAGACCGCATGGTCCACCAGCTGCAGACACTTACACAGCACGTGTAGGGAGGACAGAAGCCGGTGCCCAAAGACTGAGAGGAGGCATACCTCAGCTGTCGAGCAGCAGGAGCCTGCAGAGAAAGACAATCTGCGAATTGCACATCCCTCCTCCTGCTCCGTGAGGATCCATAAACCTCTCCATTATCCAGACCCCATCTTGGGAAGAAGAGAGGAGGGGAGATCCTTAGAAGGTGGAGAATTGGCTCTGATAGGGAATTTCAACATCGGAATGAGAAAATGCATCCTCCCTCCCCTTTCTTTTCACCCTGAAAGAGACTGTTACTTAGCACATTTACTTCTGCCATCTGTAGGAATGAGAGTCTCAGAGCAAGATTAGATCAGTGATAGAAAACAGATAAGCTACGGTTTTTGTACATCTGATTTGTAAGGTATAAATCCTGAGCCTGGAACATCTGTGACTTTAGCTTCATCTTTCTGGAAGAGGCAGCCTGTTAGAAGGAAAACTGCATGGTGCTGGAGCTGACCTCCATTTACTCCTTCCTGTGCTACTAACTAGCTATGTGGTGTTGGTTAGGCACCTCATCTTCTAGTTCGAAATTTTGTCAACTCTAATATGTGGGGATTGGACCAGATCAGTGATTTTCAAATGTTTTTATTTCATTTATTAGCTGCACCCTTTGGTTAAACAAAATCTTACTTTGATGGACAATATATAAAACAGATACAGTTGGGTTTTCTCTGGCAAAAGAGAGAAGAGGTGTCTGGGACCATGTGCAGTAGGGACTTCTCTGGAAGTCCCTAAATCTCCACTAAAGACCATGATCTCTATTTTTTTGTCTGTTTGTTTTGTTCTAATCCTCAATATCTGTCCAAGGTCTGGAGTGGCTGTCAGCAGCATGAAGTAATCTGTTCTGTGGTCCATGGGCATCTGAGGAAATTGGTGCTAATTTGTCCCTTTGGGGAAAAGTCAATTATCTTCATGTTAAAAACCAAAAAATTCCCAGAACTTTATGGTGGTTGGAGGCTCTCTCATTTATGACTAAAAAAGAGAGAGAGAGAGAGAGAGAGAAAGCAAGCATGCAAGCTTGAGGTAATAGCCTTTGAATTAAAATGAACTAAATATGAACTAGAAATTGGTTACTCTTGTATGATTAACATGGTAGAGTCATGTCTAGGACCTAACAACATTTTAGTATTTCGTCATCTTATTGAGCTCTGACAACACCCCAAGAAGTGGATATGATTCTTATTTCATAGATAAGAATCCTATAGCAGTTTAAGTAACTTACTGAAATACTGCACGAGAATCACCTTTCTTTCTTACTCTTTTTTTTTTAAACATTTACTGTCATAAATAATATGTTCAAATATACAGTTAACCAAAACCAAGGAACTTCTTATCCCACAGAACCTACCATTCGGTGACTCCCAGAGCTTTTTGCACATGAAATGGATAAGGAAAATGTTTGAGACAAACAATCTGAATTTTAAATACAGATCAAAGCCCTTGCAGCAGTGAAGAAAGCCTGTGGGTATTTCATGGAGGTTTACCAAGAAAGCAGGCATCTTCCCCTCCACTTCATGAACTTATATTTTAAGAAGCTCAGCCATTCCAGTCCATGCAGAAAAATACTCTCAAAGGAATATTTACAATGTGGATCTTATATTAAACATTTGGTTTTATATACTTAAATATTTATAAAAGCATATGTGGAATAAATTTTAGTCCACAAACTAGACTGTGCAAAACATATCAATTTCTTTATTTCTTTAAATCAGCTCAGTTTTCTGACTCTCAGCCTCCATCTTTCCTCTAAAATGGCAAGAACATCAACCTCATCCTTGTGGGAACCACCTCCCTCTCTTTCCCCAAATCACATCAGAACCCTGAAGGTTTCCTTAGAATGCGGACAGTTGAGGAAGGGATCTCCAGCCTTTCAAGGTACCACCGACATCAACACCATGAGGCCCACGGTGTACACCGGATTTTGATGGCACCCTTTAGAGTTAGGGTGCAGAGGGTGCCTCCCACTAGGCACACCAAGAAGCCACCTTCTCTGGCCATGGCAAGCTGCATGGTCATGTGACCTGTATAGTTTCACATTGCCCTGTGCTCAGGAGAACCCTGGATTTTTTTTTTTTTTTTTTAAACGTTACTGTTGTCATCTTGAAATTGGAGCAAGGGGCTCCATGGGTTCATTTCACAGTGGGCCCTGCAAATGGTAAAGCTGATCCTGCCTGTTGCTTAATTACTACCCACACTGCTCACTTTCTCAGCTGGGACTGCAGTCCTTCTCCACTCCGCCGGCCAGAAGAGCTTCTCTCTGACTCTCTGCCTCCATTCATCCCTCTTCCATAGAGTTTGGGGCACTTATTTTTTCAGTGGCTGTAGCTATTTACAAAAACAGCCTAACAAACAAAAGCACAACAGGAAAAGCCAAAGACATCAGGTGTTCTACCTTTCATCCTGCAAGAATCCCCGCAAAGGAAGGAAATACAAAGGAACTGGTTCCTAACTTGGGAAAAGGGAAATGGTAAAAGAAGAGAAAGCAAATACGCGGGGAGAAAACCCACACCTTAATAGTTCAATGAATTATATTGTTACACAGATAGCTGTCTTTTAGTCCACTATAGGTTATTTTCACGATCCTTTTTGATGATTTTGGCCTATGAATTAGGTATTTGGAATAAAACCCCAGCACATACAGCTGCACCCATCAAAAGCGAAGGCAGAGATCTAAGCTGGGTATTGCTATTGGTAGATATTCTGGCCCAAACTGGGATACTTTCAAAAGGGTCATCATTATTTATTACATCAGAGCAGTAAGAGTGAACTGGGACCACCATGAGCAACAGGGATTTGTGGTCCCCTCATCTATAAGTGATGAAGTCAGGACTTGAGCCCCAGGTCTGTGGGATTCTCACTGTTTTGGTATTAATTAGGATATTAACCTGCAGCTAGCTCAATCAATGGCCATGAGTGGTTTCTCCCACGTCCATTCTTCCCAACTGAAGAATTTTATTCATGAGAAGCCCAAGAACTGCATTCCTCAATTACCATTGGCCAGTCCTCCAGGCATGAATGAGGGAAGTTTCATCTTCAATATTTACTGAAAACAGACGCTGAAGTTTGAGAAGCAAATGTAAAGTGCTCATTCCAAAAGCCTCTTTATATACATGTTAAATCAGTTTGTGGGAAAGAGACCACAGAGATTGTTTAAACATTCATCCTGATGACACAACTGTTCTAAAATATGCAGTTCCTTGTAGTTATATGGGGAATTAATTGCATATGGAGGAAGTCATCTTTTGAAACTGGATTAAAAGGAAATAGTTCATAACTCAGTGATATCAACATGCACACCATTGTGCCTGGGACTCAGCTTCGCCTAGTTTTTCTTATCTCAGCCACTGTCTGAAGACCTTGTTTTCTTGCTCAAGGCGTCATGACTGAACTATGTAGCTCTGCGGAGAGGAAAAAAAAAAAAAAATCTGGGGCCCGAAGGGAAGAGATCTCACTTCGGCACAAGTGATGCTGCCGGGTGTCTCTTTCTGACCTTGGGTTCTGGAGTGCAGCTCCCTTCTCCATGTGGGCCCTTCAGTGGAGGCCTCGTAGAGGAGGGCCCCGGTCCCCCTCGACCCTCGAATTCCATCAGCGCGATATAGCAAGTATTTGGGCGCAAGGTCCTGCCTCACCACACAGCACGGTTTGATGTAAATGCATTACCCACAATTCCTCGCAGGGTCTCTTGTTAACCACAAAGCAGTTAGATAACTATGTTTAGAAAGAAACAGCTCCTTATCTGTTGCACTCCAAGGGAAATCAGCAGTTTCCTCGAGATGGTCTTAGCTCTGCTCTGGGGCTCCGGTTTCTCTATGATACAATCAGCCGTCAAACGAAGCTACATAATGTGGTAGAACTCCCCCGTTATGTTTTACTCATGGCAGTAATCACATTTTTAGTACATCTGTTGTTTTTAAATTCCCAGCCCCATTAATTCTTCCCTCCCCCCCCCCCCTTTTTAAAGATACGAGGAGTTGAGAATACCCATATTCACTTTGAAGTACCCTCACTTAAATGAGCGATTTGAAAAAGAATCGAGACATGAGGCAATCCTGAAAATATGAATAAAAGAATATAAATATTTCTCCAGCCTCTCCAGTCTTCATTAAAATACACAAGAGGAAGAAACTGGTTTGCCCTTCTATATTTAATTTGGACTCTAACCTCTTTGAAAACTTCAGCAATATGATTAATTTTAGCTTATCTTATGGAATGTCTCCCCACCTATAAATAAGTCTCTTCATCTTCAGAAGAGCATAAATATGCCTCCCGCTTTAAAGCTTTTTTTTTTTTAATATCTCTTACATATAATTGTAATGAGATCTATTTTCAGGACAATAGCTAAGTATCAGTTACATATCCATTATGCTCTATTAGTTTCATGGTTGGAAAACTTAAGTGCAAAGAAGCTTCTTTGGATGAATATGAATACAATGTTAATCAGAGTAGCATGAATAATTCAAAGAGCAAAGGGACCCTGATATTTGATCTAGCAAGACTAAGAAGAACAAGAAAAGAAAAGAAGAAAAGGAGACAGAAGAAAGAAAGGGAGAGAAGAAAAAGAAGAAGAGGAAAGAATAAGAACTTGGGAGTTTTTAATTTCAGGTAGAGTCTTAGAAAGTCCTTTTTTATTACGTTTTTAAAATGTTACCCCACATAATGTTGGAAAGTCTGTGGAAGTTTGGAGGACAGGACAGGCATCAAAACCCTGATTCTCTACTACTTTATTAACTAAGCATTTGATTCTCCACTGTTCTATCCCCCAGATTCCCTGGGCTCAAGTGAGGCCCATGGGGTCATGTGGGAAAGTGCTTTGTCTACACGAACACACCAAACACAGCAGTGTTTAGGTGATGGCTTGAGGTTGCTGATATTAAAACTTATGTCCAGTGTGAAGTTATAGTCCAGTAGTTAATGGTACTTTTAACAACAATATGTGCTTGGTGATAAAAATCAACCTGCTCTATGAGGGATGGCATGCTCAGCTCTTAAAAATCATATTGTTACAGAAAAAAGTTCAGTATCTGGTATTTCTACCACAGTTCACTCCTTTTATTTGAATTCAAGCCTTTAAAATGAAAACTTCCACATGGGAAATGAATTATCAATTTTTTCCTTTCTAGGTCATCTCCCATTGGAAGAATGGACTTTCCCTCAGAAGACAAAGGACGTGCTTTTCTCGGGAGAAATATCTCCCCATTGATAAATAATGAGCAAATCCAGAACACTGAAAAAGCATTCCCGCCAGTAGCATGAGCCGTGTCAGCACTAACCAGCTGGCCCCTGTCTGTTCTGCAGTCAAAGAAAATGGGAACTCAGCATGGATCCGAGTTCCCAAGGATGGGAGGATTCGATCTGCCAGGTGTGTGCATGGGCAGAATGCCTAACCCCAGGTCATTTTACAGAAAAACCTTGCTCAGATGTGGCCAGCAAAGCTGTGGAAGCTCTAGGAAAGCAAGCAAGAGGCCACAGTTGCTCTTTCTGCAACTTGGTTACTCTCTGCAAGACCTCTCTGTGTTTCCTCCAGTTGGTGAACAAGTGTTCAGGGAACTAATTAAGAGTCATGCAAGCCAAGTTAGAATGGCGGGTGGTTCAAGAGTTATGATTTCTATCATTCATTAAATTGATGCAATTATTCATGAATCAAATGTGCATTTAGAGGTACAGAGAATGTGGAAAACCAAAGTGGCGAGAGAGAGGATAGTGAATAGTTGTCCCCTTCTGCCCATTGGTTTCTATCTATGCGATCTAGGAATTGGGATCATACTTATGAACACACTTCGCAGGCACAGCTTTTGCATGTAATTATTGTGTAGGAAATCTTAGGCAATACACTTAGCTTTTGTCTAACCCAGAAAGGTGAACTGGAATGAGAGTGGTTTTCTGGATAATTCGATCCAGTGGAGTAATACCCTAGAGTCACCTGGTGATGTCAAGGCTCTTGCAGCTCATGCTTTGGAACCCAGTTACATGGGAGACCATGTTTGAACAATGTCCTTTAAGGAATTCAGTAACTAAACCCTGCTGGACAGGAGCCAAGACAAGCCTCTTTAATGCCAAATTCCACTCTGGTGGGTCATGTTATTGGATGGCTCAAATTAATTTGGGCCAGGAAAAAAGGGCCTCCTTTCCCTCAATAGTTGATTTTTTGTCTGAATTATCCAGATAATTGCTTCACTTTTTGACTCTCTTTTGTCTTCATAGAGTAGAGAAGCAGCTTGCTGATTTAGTATTGTCTTTTGTTGTAATAGAATCATTACCTGTAAATCTCAGAAATCACTCTCATGAAAATGTGTAACTTTTGAATATGTCAAAAAGAACGACCCAGTTCCAAATGGTTATTTATTCTTTTATAATATTTTTTCATTTGTTCTTGTGATTCATTTAGCAAATATTTACTGGACAAACAAAAGACACATTATCCTTCTGTATCACGCCCATTTCTTCAGGAATCTGTAATCAGCAGAAATATCTTTAGAGTGCTATGAGGCAGGAGGAAAAGGTGACAAACTTTTGGAAAAGTTCTCCTGCAAAGGCTCTGTTTCTTTAAAAACGAAAAAGTTGAACTTGTGAAAGAAGTGTATTATTTGAAGCTGACATAGCACCTTTTGCTTGAAAAGATTTCAGGCGTTAAGATTTAATCCTGACAACACTGGTCCCCTCAAAATAAATTGCATCTCACTTTGAAGACTGGGTAAGTGGAAGCCTTCCTCTCGTGTCTTTTCCTCCACTGGGTGATCTTCTTGATCCAGGCCACTTGTCTTTTACTTACTCAATTTCCCAGGTCATCCTGTAGAATCTGAAAACAGAAGATTAAGAGAACTACAGGCAGGGGCGCCTGGGTGCCTCAGTGGGTGAAGCCTCTGCCTTCAGCTCAGGTCATGATCTCAGGGTCTTGGGATGGAGCCCGGCACTGGGCTCTCTGCTCAGCGGGGAGCCTGCCCCCCCCCACCCCCACCTGCCTCTCTGCCTACTTGTGATCTCTGTCTGTAAATAAATAAATAAAATATTACAAGAAAAAAGAGAACTACCGGCAGAGTGGAGTATTCTTTCTGTCTTCGTCCTCATTTCTGCTCTCTCCATACCGCTTCTCAAACTTAGCAGCACATTTGAAAATGAAAGCAGTTCATACTTCCAGGTAACCCGTTTTTTATGTATCTCCTTTTCCTTAATGGTATTGATAATTGCTGTCTTACTTGTCTCTTGTCAGCAAAAACAACAATAACAAATGGATATCCCCTGCCAGATAAAAGAAGTTATGTTACCTCAGGATGAGGGAGAGGGAAGTTACATCCCCAGAGTGCCAAGATTCAGTGTTAGATTTGCTGATCACTTTGCATTCTTTAAGGACCATCTGCAATGACCTGGTGGCACTTGGGAATTGAAGGAAAAGGAGGCAATAACAGTTACGTGATAATCAAGTCAGGAGGCTCACTTGCTCCTTGCCTGGTTGTGTTACCATGTCATGAGTGACATCTACTCAACTCTAGCCTTTCAGAAAGGGTCAAGCAGAGAACAGAGAAGGTCATACAGGGTTTCAAGCATCAGAAGAGTAGATGGACTGGATGATCATAAATTATTTCTAAATCCTGAATTTATTTATTTTTGTTTATTGTTTCAGTTTTTCACCCTATGTGTGTGAGAGAGAAAGTAAACTATAATGCATATATAGGAAAGCACAAAGAGCAAACACCTATAAAATCACCATTTAGGTAAAAAACAGAAGTCTTCTCGTGATCCTTACTAATCACATGTCCACTCTCCCCACTTTTATGGTAAATACCTTTTCTTTAACTATCTATCCTCTAAGTATAGATAGATCTGTAAGCAATATGATTTGATTTGCCTGTATTCTCAAGTTTATATAAACAGAGCCATGTTTTGCTATTTTCAATCTTATGTTTCTAAGATTGACTCATGTTGTTAGATATAGTTGTCCTTCATTCATTGTGTGGTTGGGCCCAGATAAGTTTTGGTGATGAAAATTTAGCCAAGTCCTAGGCTCCCATGTCCTAGTACTTAGTACTTCAGTAGGACTGATGACTACACATCTAGGGTACATTGCAGAGACTAGAATCCCCTGCAGCTAATTTAGACAAGTGGAGATTGACTGCAGGTTTTTTTTTTTTTTTTTTTTTTTTTTGACAGAGAGAGATCACAAGTAGGCAGAGAGGCAGGCAGAGAGAGAGAGAGAGGAGGAAGCAGGCTCCCTGCTGAGCAGAGAGCCCGATGTGGGACTCGATCCCAGGACCCTGAGATCACGACCTGAGCCGAAGGCAGCGGCTTAACCCACTGAGCCACCCAGGCGCCCCTAGAAACTGTTTTGATTAAGAAAGTACCATGTTTATGAAGGCATAAATGCTACAGACCCAAGAACCATTCTGTGTCTGATACAAATGTCACCAGAAAAATGGGCCTCCTTGTTTTTCTTCCTGATACCCATGAAAGGTTACTGTGGTTATGGCTAAACCTCTGCCAGCATTGCCAAGAAGGACCAGGTACTTCCCATGACATGCTTGCCCAGCAGAAATAACAAAAGCAATGGGGAAGCATTTGGTTTGTAGAACCTAAACACTTCTGGAATTTTACTTGCAGTAAATAGGAAAATGTTTTCTGCTTTACAGCCTCTGTGATACAGGAAACCTCTTTATGACCATGGTCTTTACACAGAGGCTCAGGACCCATCATTCACTAATCATGAAAGCACTGGAAGAGGTGAAATAGAACAGAAAAGACATTTCAGAGGGCATCAACTCAGTTTTGTGCAACACACACACATTTGTTTATGCTGGATTGCTCGTAAGATGGTTTTCTTACTGTGGATTGAGTTAGAAAAGATGTTTAAAAGTCACAATACCAGAAGGAAAGTAAAGAGACATTGGGTGCCGATCCACCAGTATTGACCCCAGCTCCTACTATTAAACATGGAGTGATACACATAGTTGACAATGAAAAGTTTGGCAAGTCTTGTTGGCCAGTGCCTTTGAACAGTCCACTCTGGAGCATCTTCTTGTCTGGATCATCCTTTCAGCCTGACGAAATCGGAGGCAAGAGACAATGCTGGAGGTTTGGATCCACTCTTCTCCACAAATTCCTGAAGCTCAGCTGGGATCAGCTCCAGGAAAGCTGGGGCTTGGCGCTCTGTGTATTCCAAATACCTGGTGAGTGCTGTGATGGGGCACATGGTTGTGTCCACCTGCTCAGCCTTTGGAGTCATCCCCCATGCGCTGTGATCTCTCTGAGACACCAATCTGATTACTTCACTCTGTTTTAAAGCATGAAGTGGTAACCTTTGACTTAGAGCCGTGATTCCCAAACTTCAGGTGTTTGTTAAGAATACAGATTCCCAGATCTTCTTCAAATTTAATAGCTTTGGGATAGGGCCCAGGAATGTATACTTTTAGAGGGAACCCTGGTGAACAAAAAAAACCAGACTCTTTAGCATGATCCAAGCAATTTGCCTCCACACCAACCTGGTCTCACCTCAGTTTTTCCAGTCTCTTCCTCTTCTTGCCCTACCATCAGTCTCCCTTCCCTGCTTCCTACCCTCTCCCTCTGTAGACCATGAACTACTTCTGTGTCCTTTTACCCTACATTATCACATGCTGCTGCTTCTAACTGGAACATTCTGCTTATTCTCACTCTCATCATGTAACTCCCAACCTTCTACTCATCTTAAAGAAACCAACTCCAATATCACCTCTCTAGGAAACCTTTTATACAATAGTAAGTTTTATGTCCCTTTGGTACTCCATATATTTTATACATACCTGCATTATAATAGATTGTTGTAATCACATTGAATTGCAATTATTTATTGACATTGTTTTCCCCTGCCAAAACCAGGACATTATTAGATGTGAACATTTTGTCCTATGATTTTTGTATCTCTGTTGCCTATCATGTAGAAAAGTACCATAAATATTTATTGGATGAATGGAGTATGTATGGATGGATGTTTGGATGGATGGTTAAATGAGTAGATACAGTTTTTCTTCTGATATTGATCATCATTAGATATTAAGACTGTTACCACTAGAACAACTAAACTTCCATCAGGATATCTTTGGAAAACATAACACATTATGTGTTAAGTCCAACTTCTATGGGATATGAGCCATCTGTGGATGTCAAGGCTGGTATTTAGAGGTTTGATTAGGAACCAGTTATTGGCACAGTCTTAAAATATCTTCCCACAAAAATCACCCAAGAATCCCCAAGAACTCCAAGCACAAGAAACACAAAACTATACCAAGACAGGGTTGCATGGGTGACTCAGTCAGTTAAGTGTCCAACTTTTGATGTAGGCTCAGATCATGATCTTGTGGTCCTGGGATCGAACCCCAAGTCAAGTTCCTCGCTCAGTGTGGAGTCTTCTTGAGAGTCTCTTTCTGCCCCTCCCCCTGCTTACTTACTCTCAGCCTCTCTTCCAAATAAATAAATAAATAAATCTTTAAAAAAACCAAAACCTATACCAAGACATGCAATAGTCAAATTTCTCAAAAGCAGTGATAAGTAGAAAATCTTACAAGCAGGTAGAGAAAAGCCACATGTTACATACAGAAAAATAAAGATAAGACAGTGAATCCATCATCTGAAATTATGCAGACAAGAAGACAGTGGGGCCACATCCTTAAAATCCTGAAGGAAAAATGACTAACAACCCAGAAATCTATACTCAATGAAATACTTTTTCAATCATACAAAAGCTGAAAGAATTTATCATCAGCAGCACCTCCTTGTAAGAAATGTTAAAGGAAACCCTTCAAGTAGAAGGAAAATGTTACCAGATGAAAATGTGGATTTACTCAAAAGAATGAAGACACTATGGAAAAATACATAAGATTTGTTTTGTTATTATTTATATTTCTTTTAAAAAATTTCACTATTTAAATGAAAATTAAAGCAATGTATTATGGGTTTTATGACATATGTATAGGTAAAGTGGATGAAAACAATATCATAAAAGCTAGGAAGACAAAAAATGAAAGTGTATTATAGATCTGGATAATATGGGAACTTTTTCAACAACTCTATTCCAAGAATTTCAACAACACAGATGAAATGGATAAATTCCTTTAAAGATGCAAACTACTGAAGCTCACCAAAAAAGAAATATAGAACCCACTTTGCAACGTATCTACTGAAAATTGAATTTATAGTTAAAAACCTTGTAGACAGAGAAAGAAAATTTAGAAAAAAAAACCAGTGACATCACAAATGAATTCCACCGAATATTTAGGAAATAGATAATACTAATTCTACACAAACTCTTCCAGAAAATTCAAGGGAACGAAATACTTGCCATCTAATTCTGTAAGCTCACTATTACCTTGATTCCAAAATCAAATAAAGACACTACAAAATAAGAAAATCACAGATCAGTATTTCTCATGAACAGGATTTATCACTTCATTTTGAAAGTAAATTTTAGAAAATCAAATCCAAGCATATATGAAAGGAATAATACATTATGACCAAGAGAGGTTTATTCCAAGAATTCAGGTTTAGTTTGACACTCAAATCAATCAGTGTAAATGATTGCACTAACATATTAAAAAAATAAAAGTAAAGAAAGTAAAACCATATTCTCATCTGAATATATGCAAAAATAGCATTTGACAAAATCCAACATCCATCCCTGATAGAAACTCAGCAAAGTAGGAATAGAAGATAATGTCTGCTCAATGTAATAAAGGGCATCTAAGAAAAACCTGGAGCCAACACAGTACTTAACATGAAAGACCAAATGTTTTCCACTTAAGTTCACGCAGAAGAGAAAAATGTGTTTTTTCTTACTCCTATTCAACCTTGTACTGGCTATTTAGACGGAGCAATAAGGCAAGAAAAATGGCATTTATCTTGGAAAAGAAGAAGCAAGAATATTTTTTGAAGAGTGCATGATTGTTATGCAGAAAACCTGATGCCATCTACAAAAAACTCCTAGAATAAGCACATTTAGCAAATTTGAAGGATAAAGAATCAATAACAAAATCAATTGTATTTCTATAAGCTAGTAATTGGAAATTGAAATAAAAAATATTTGGAGTAGCATTAAGTATAAAATACTTGGGTTAAGTCTGACAAAAGACTGGCAAGCCTCCTACACTGAAAACTACAAAACATTCCCGAGGGAAATGAAGTATGACCTAAATGAATGGAGAGATACACCTTTTTCATGGGCCTTGAAGTTCAATAGTATTAAGATGGCAATGTGTAGATTTCAATGCAATGCCAACTAAAGTCCTAGCACATTTTTGAAGGGATAGAAATTAGAAAATCAGTTCTAAAGTCCATATGGAAATGCAGATAACCTAGAATAACCAAAATGTTTTTGGAAAAAGAATGGTGTTGGAGGGTTTACATCACCTTTTTATAGAGACTTAATGTAAAGTCTTTATATAAGTTTATGCTAAAGTAATCAGGACACCATGGCATTGATGTAAATATAGACAAATAGAGCAATGGAACAGAATAGAAAGTACAAAAATAGATCACACATATAACAACTGATGGATATTTGGACAGAGCACATATGGATAAGTAATATTCAACAAAGGCAATTCAATGTAGAAAGAATAATTTTTTCAAAGAATGATGCTGGAAGACACATACAAAATCACCAACAGCAACAACTTAGATTTATATCTAGAACCATATAAAAAATAAACTCAAAATAGATTATAGACTTCAATGTAAACCTGAAACTATAAAAGTATAAACCATAGGCAAAGATATTTTAGATGTAACACCTAATACAGTATCTAGAATAGGAAAACTTGGGAGTGATGAATCATTAAAATTTCAGCATTAAAAACTTTTATTCTTTGAAAGACAATGCTTGGAGATGAAATCACAAACTGTAGACCAAGAGGAAATATTTGTATTTCATAAAGAGCTTGTGTCCAGAATATATTTTTAAAACCCTCAAGACAATAGTAAGAACAGACAGCCTAACTAAGAATCCAAAAAATGGACAGAAGATGTGAACAGATGACATAGGAATGGCAAATAGGCACTTTTCCTTAGGAAATGCAAATCAAAACCGTGAGATACCCTTATATACAAATTACAATGGCTAAAGTTAAAAAAGCTGAATATATCAAGTGTTGAAAAAGATGTGGAGGAACTAGAACTCTCATACATTGTTGATGAGAATTTAAAATGTTAGAACGACTTAGGAAACTAGTTTGGCAGTTTCTTAAAAAGTTGAAGATAAACCCACCAATATGATCCAGACATTCGATTCCTAGGCATTTACTTAAGAGAAAGAAAAGCATATGTGTGTACAAAGCATATGTGTGTGGGGCTGCCTCTGTAAAATCTCGCTGCAAAACAAATACTAAATACTATTTTTGCTTTTCTCCTTTTTTTCATTAAAGCGGAAGTTCTGATTAGATTTCTTTTCATTAGCAAAAATGGGCAAAATATATGTCTTTCATAGAAGTGAGTGGTAGAATGAGAACCTTTGAATGTTTGTAGCATCTTTATTTGTGATAGCTAAAACGTTCTCAACAGGTAAATGGGTAAATAAATTGTGGTCCCGGTTTCTCCCGCTATCCAAAAGTACAGCATTCCCATGAAACCGTTCATAAGTCAAAATGGTGTAAAGGGAAAAAGCAATTACCATTCGTTTGTATGAAAATATTTTTGAGCTTTCCCAGACCCCAAAGTAACTTCCTTTGAGTTTTTCTGATACCTTAGGACACATCTTGCTAAAGAATGTGCAAAATAAAATAAAACATGGATGCCCACAGACACAGTTCAACCTGTGGTGGCTTGATGCTGAGATGCTGAGTGTAGGTCCTGGGGAAGGATGTTGGTGGGGCCCTTCTGGCTGCCCAGGGTGTGGGGCTGCCTCTGTAAAAGCTTGCTGCAAAACAAATACTAAATACTATTTTTGCTTTTCTCTTTTTTTTTCATTAAAGCGGAAGTTCTCATTAGATTTCTTTTCATTAGCAAAAATGGGCAAAATATATGTCTTTCATAAAAGTGAGTGGTAGAATGAGAACTTTTGAAAAGTAGGAGATACCTGTCTATTCATTCCAAGAATACTAATCAGCAACATAAAGGATGAACTATTGGTACACACAACAACACAGATAAATTTCAAAGTAATTATGCTAAGGGAAAAAAGCTAAACAAAAGAATATGTCAACATATCCAGAGCAACAGAAAGCAGATCAATGATTGCCCAGAGTGGGGGCAGGAAGGGTAGGAGGGAGGAATTACAAAGTGTCATAAGGTATATTGGTTTTGTATCCTTCAACTGATACTCACTATCATGATTGCGGTGATGGTTTCATAGGTGTATAGGTTTTTCAGAACTGATCTGATTGTACACTTTAAACACGTGCAGTTTGTTATGTCAATTATATCTCAGTAAGCTGTTTTTAAAAGGCAATAAAATAAAACATTTTAAAGAATCCTTGAGAGGGGAGAATTTTTGGATGGCTCAGTCAGTTCAGCATCCAACTCTTGATTTTGGCTCAGGTCATGATATTGTGGTGGTGGGATCAAGCCCTGCATTGGGCTCTGTGTTCAGCATGGAGTCTGCTTCAAATTCTTTGTCTCTGTTTCCCTCTGCCCCATCCCACTCATGCTTGCTCTCTCTCTCTCTCTCTCTCAAAAAAATAAATAAAATCTTTTTTTTTTTTTTTAAGAATCCTTTATGGGTAGGTAATGGTGTCAGTCAACTTGGGAACTGGATGAAGGTAGCAGAGTAAAAAGAGAAAAATGGGTGAAGTAGGAAATATGTCTACCAGATACGCTTGCAACAGGAAAAAATACAAAAACAACAAAACAAAGCAAGACACCATTTCTAGTCTAGTTTAAACATCTCTAGAACAAAAGTTATACATTAAAGGCACACTGTTACAAGTAGCCATAGTCTTGAAAAATGTCAACATTCCTCATATTTATCATCACAAGAGGTATGTCCTCCAGAAGAAAACTAGAACGCTGAAGTCAGGCTTCAGGCAGACAGGAGAAGATTCTCTCTTTCTAGACTGAGCTCTAGGGTCTTGTTGGAGGGGACAACATTTAGTTCCTACTTGGGCATGCCCACAATAGGTCATTCCCTACCCTTTTCATAACTTCTCCCTCTGAGAAGTGTAGTGACTTCTTTGATGGATATGGTTGAAAGAAGAAACAGCTCCCTCCCTCCTACTTTTCTCTTTAGAACAAGCTGCTTTTCGGTGACATGCATTCTCTCTGTTCCTCCTTGAGGTCATTTTCACAGGGACAGTCTGCCTCCCCCAAATAATGGAGAAGCCTGATGAGATTAGATGCTGCCTGAAGCTGGGACCGATAAGTCTATGATTGTGGTGTTCAGTATTAAGAAGAGCTCACCCCCGCCCTCTTACTCAAGCCACCGTCTTTTAGATCAATTTTATCATTAAACAAGGAAGTGCTTTTGCCTTCATTTGCTGACTACTTTTATTTCTCAACTGGTCCTTGACTTGGTGGGGAAGATTACCCATTGGATTCTCTCAAAGACCCAATAGGCCTGGACTTCCAGAGGCCAAGGAGAGCTAAGGAGTGCTCCCAAGGGTCCTCCTATACGGAAGCAGGTTATGAACCAGACAGGAAGACTTCCCAGAGGCAAGGGAGCTCTCAGATGCAAAGAAATAGCTCTGATTGTAGACATTCTTAGACGCTCTAGCCTTGATTTCATGTTTCAACAGAGATTAAGGCCAAAACCCCGTTTTTTATGTTTGGTCCATTCAAATGTTAACGGAACACAATGTTCTCTCCCATCCCTCAATTCACATCAGCACCAGAATACCAGCCATGATTAATGAAGTATTAGCCTGAAGGATAGGCTTTCATTTTTTGCAAGTAAATATTAGATTGTTGAACAATGAAATCAATTCTACTGAAGGTGTCCTGCCCTTGTGCTCCATTCATTTCTGCTATTGAGGTCCCTGGAGCTTCCTTGGAACTTGTCCTTTCTGAGTCTTGGTTTAGATTTTTCTTCAATTCATTGAACTTCCCCCAAATCTTTCCATTAAATTCCTTCCTCTGCTCAGGTTAACCGGAATGTCTTCCTGTTGATTGTAACCAACCAACCAACCAAACGAAAACCACCCTTAACTGGATACCTTGTTTAATTTAGATATTCAAACCTTTTCATTTCCTCTGTTAGAGCAAAAGGTGCATCTCAAGATTTCAGGTGAATCTAAATGAAATGACCATGGTTTACACTTATGAAACTTAAATTCTTTGGAGATTGGGAGAAGGGGGGGTGTATTGCAGTTCCTTATATCCAGGCTATTATAATGGGAATAATTTTGGGGGGAGAGACTTTGACACCATGAGTTTTGTTTTTTGTTTGTTTGTTTGTTTGTTTTTATCCCCCAGTGTTTATCAGGATGCCTGCCACATTCCAGGTATAAAATCCAAGAACACATCTTCTATTACCTTCTAGCAACAAGGCTGCTGTGGGGGTGCTATAATGTGAAGGCTAAATTCTTTGTTGGAAAATAACATTAAGTGTTACTTCACCAACTGCTAAGATACTGCCCAATGGAGCTGATATTCCTCCTTAGCATCCATAGACCATTATCCACCCCCAGCATTCATGTTAAACGAATTAAAGTTCTGTTGAATAAACTGCTGACCACCTTGTCCTGGACTGTCTTTTTATGACCCAACTCTTGGTTTTGCTTTCATGAGAAAAAAGTAACCAAGTTTCCCAAATGTCAGATGATTTGAACTACTACAGCAGTTTTGGAGATTTCTTTTAAAGAAGTATGAACAACATATGCCTTCAAGATTCAAAGCATCTGCTGAAAGCATTTACACTTTGCATCCTTGATCTGCAAGCAGATTGTAGAATAATTCTCTGCCACCTGAGTAGGCGTGGTGTGCCTGGATGAAATGCAGATATTATAGAGTCTGCGTTTTCTGCTCTTGGAATTAGAAAATGCTCTACCCACATGTAGTAGAGAACATTTATGTTAGAAGCTGCCTCTTTCATTTCTAATGCATGTAAGCAACATTGTCTTTTCTGAGAACATTACAAATATCGAGTCCCATCAAATTTAAAGGGTGTATTTTGCTTGAGGCCATTCTGTGACGTGCCATCAGTGAGGCCCCTAAATCGCAATGTCAAGATGGCAACAAGGTTTTTGCCATGAATTATAAATAGCAAGCTTCCAACCAGGCTGTTGATTCTTTTTTGTGGACCTCATTGCTCTGAAACAATGACTATTTTCAGCTAGTCAGGGCACTGCTAAAAACTGCCCGAATTCATCAAATTATCTAGTCTTATGTGACAGAATACTTCTTATTGTGGTGAATGTTAGAATCCCGGAGATGGACAGAAGCAAAGCACCTGTGTATTGAAGGTACTATAATTTTGTTTGCTTCAAGAGAGTTTGAAGGCTTCCCTTTGTCGTAGAAATCTCAGAAAACAGGATAAGTGATATCAAGCTTGTCCATCTGTCTCCAAACTGCCATTGAAAAAAATGCACAAGTTCCAGAGTTTGATTTTAAGTATTTTTTAATGGATGGAACCAATATTTGTAGTTGCATACCAGTAAGTCTTGAAAATGGATTGACATTGTCTGTTTTCTCGTTGTGCTTGTTTAAGATGGTGATTTTGTCCCCACAAAGGATAGTCAACATCTTCCAATGTCGTAGAATGAACTTGACCTCTTCAGAACTTCTCTGGCTTCCCTAGTCTACACTGTTGCTTAAATTTCCGGCATCCTGCAAGGTCAAGAAGGCAACTGGACCAAGATTTCCCCCCTCCCTCCCTCCAACTCCACCTTCACCAGCCACTATACTCCCTGCCATACATAACAATAATAGTTCTTTACTTGCCTCGTCTATTTTAAGCCATCAACAAATAGAAGCCACTCTCTGAAACTCCTATCCTAGCAATTCCCCAGAATTGCAAGAAAGGCCATCTGTTGTCTCAACTATCTGTGGAGCTGAAGTGAAGGTTTAACTTAATGCTCTTCAGCAGAGCAATAGGAAAACATCCATCACCCACTGACAAGTTAGTTCGCCTGCCCCAACGGGCGGATGTCTGCAGTTGCACACATTAAGGAAACAGAGCGATCACCCTAACGATACAATAAAATCTAAAGACTGAAAGAAACGAAAAACTACTGCAAAGGGGCCAGAATCTTCCAGAACACAAAGGCTATTTCCTAATTGTATATCTGGTGTGTTCCATATTCACATTAAATTCTCTTGAGATTGCTGACAAGGTTAGGGCTCTGAGATACTTGATGCACTAGGCTTTTGAGCTTTCTGCTCTTACAGTAACATTAGCAAAATGACTCTGATTGTTCATCCTGTGAGGGGGCAAACTGGATTTGCCAGACTGTGTGGAAGCCCTGAGAAAGTGATGAGAGGCAGCCTCCATGGGGTATGCCGAGTTTCCTTCAGTTTCCCACCATGAAACCTCTAAACCTGCTTTTATCCATACTCCTTCCTTCTACCTAGCTAAAATTAAAAAAATAAAATAAAATAAACAAAAAAAAAACAAAAAACAAAACCCTGTTAATATCTGTAAGCATTTATTAAGTAAGAGGCAGTATCTTGAGTACTTGACATGTATAGGATCCATTAATTCTCAGAAAGCTCTGTGAGGTAACTGCCTCATCAACAATTTCTTGGTGAGGCCAGAGGGTCCCAGCAATGTGTTTAGTCACCCAACTGAGAAGTCTCAGAGCCAGGATTCAAACACAGTTATTCTAACAGCAGAGCTCATCTTATCTACCATGCTGGACCAGATGATTTCTGTTATTTTAAGAAATTGAAACTCTTACTGATTCTGAATTTATTTCTATTGTTTTAAGTCAGGAGTTCTTGTTGTGAGCCCCAGACAGAAAGCCATTCTCTGGGAAGAATTTATTAAATGTTGTTGAGTAGCTCCTGGAATTGCCAGGGAACTGGCTGAATTCTACAAGTCAGGTATAATGCCCAGAATGACCAGCAGGACTGCTCTGGTGAGGATCTCAAGGCTACCTATAACCTCTAGACTTGGTGCTCCTGAGGCTGCTAGCTCTGTGTCCTGGATGCTGCCTCTGGCGTTGCCACCTCTGCTGGCGCCAGGCCTTGGTCAGCCTTGATTAGTCTTGATTAGCCTCCAGCTGCCACCACAGCCAGCGTCTCCCTTGCCATCCTCGCTCCCTGCACCAGGAATCCCAGATTCTCAGTTTGAAACGGGTGCATCCAACTGTGGGAGCCCGGTTCATGGGCTTGGCTCCTAGCTGTAAAGAAACTGGGAAAGCAATGAATGTGCAGCATCTTCAGATTCTCTGCTAGTGAATCATACGGCCTTCCACCCAAAATGCTCAGGTGGGCAACGAAAAAGAACGACAAATGTCTCCTGAGGCAGAGTAGTGCCAACAGATGCCACCTCCAGTGGAAACCTGGAGAAAGGAAGTCTGCACCATGAATTCCTGGCCTTGGGAAGACTGGCAGAGGCTACTCGGAAGACCTTGATTATATCACAACAGGAAGAAAGTGACACGGTTTGGGCCTGAGGAGCAGCTTTTCCCAAGAAGGCTTAAACAACAGAAACCTGAGTAAGGAACAAAAGCTTAGCCATTGATATAAAACATATGATCTGTGTTTTAATTGGACTATCAAAACATCCCACTCTCCTCCCAAACACAATGTTTCTGAAAGTGCCCCCTCTACTGTCTCTCGGAGGCGACCACTTCTCTCAGAAGTCTGTTTGGACTCTTAGGGTCATGAAGCAACACTTCTGAGGGCCTGAGGAACTTGCTGCCTCTGACTGTGCCACACCGGTGGCAAATTCCTTTGATGAGTTGTAAAGAGCTCCTCGTAGTCCAGTGTGAGGTTTGCTCTGCCTTGGGTCAAAAGTGTGAAGGCCTGTTGACCCTGAATTATCATGTTGTAGACCATTTGTAGTACTTCCTTGCTCATCTTGAGGAGAGAGAAGAAAGGCAGCGGCCTCTGCAGAAGCAGTCAGCACGCTCTTCACAGAACCACGTGTCCTTGATGCTGGTGAGGAGGTATGGTGGGGTGAGGGGTCCCGGGGAACTAACCTCTGCGAAGGCCCAGCTGGAGCATAGCCGCTGGATCCTCATGCCAAGATCTTCCCAGAATGGGTCTTTAGAGGATTTAGGTCTCTGAGTGTGGAAAGCTGGTTGAGAGCCAGCACACCTTCTCTGGAGGTGCAGGAACATTAGGGCTTTCTTTCTTTACCTAGTCTCTATTCACGCTTTGGAAAGAAATATTTTCATATCAATTTTAACATCCCGCCGTTGCAGAGCAGCCACCTGTCACCTCTTGCCGCAGATCAACAACTACAGTTCCCCCAGTCTCTGGCAGAAGGTCCTGCTTGCAGAGGAAGCAATTCAGCAGGGCTCTGGAAGACAGCCGAGCAGCAGAGGGAGGCCTCTGAAATCCACAATTTTAGACTCTCGGGGTGGGCATTTTCTTGCGGTGTATTAAGTAACACACCTACTCAAGTTTCCGTGTGAACTCAGTGGACAGCTGCCCTTTTAGTGAGAAGGGAATGCCTGCACTGCGCTCTGCCTCCCTCTGGCCCCCACCCTGCCCAAGTTCAAGCATGGTCTCCTTAGAGAAGGATGAACTGGAAAGAGCAGTGGAAAAAGAATGAAACCTCAATGAGGACTCCACCAGCCAGGAGTTAGCCAGTCATGCAGAAGCCCAAGTGCTTGGGGGCTCACCCCTCACAGCCTCTGCATCGACCCCCTGCAGAGGTAGGAGAAAGACTGCACGAACCCAAAGAGAGGCAGAAGCAACAAGAAGGATCCACTCAAAATGGAAGGGTGTCTGTCCTCATGTTTATCCTTGAAGAAATACCCAATTTAGGATGGAAAATGGTGGTTCAGAGAGTAGACTCTGAAGCTAGAATAATGTGGGTTCATATTCCTTCCAGAATTGGCATGACCTTACACATGTCTTGCTTAATCTCACTAAATTTCATTTTTCTCTTTCATGATGAAACTAATATAATGCAGCCTCATAACATTGTTATGGGAAATAAATGAGATATTAAATGTAAAACAGGTGATACCTGCTAAGCTCATACTTTATGCACCAGCTATTTTAATGTTTTCATGGATAGTGGTAGACTGGCATATTTAACAGGTCTCTTTTCTCTTGGCTGGGTGGAGGAGATATCTTTTCCTTTAAGGTGGGGAGTCGTGCACTATTTACATTTCACATTTTACATCATACCATGTTTCTTCTTAATGAAAAACTCAAAAGGAAAACTTTGGGCTTGTGCCTCTCATATTGTGCTTTGTGAAGTAGGTGCTGTCCTCATAGAACTTCTTCCTGAAATGGATTCTGATGGGCTTAAAATACGAATTCTATGTGACAGGGAAAATTTAGTACCCAAAAAGGGAACCCAAGAAGGAAGGTGAGTAAAGAGAGGAAAATGTGTGGAAATGCCATTTACCGGAAGACCCACTTTCCCTCCTGTCTAGACTGAGTCATATAACATTGACCAATATAGTGTGTCATAGGAATGCTAATGCATAATGGAAGTGATGGTCAGAGCTGAAGAGAGTTTACTTCTGCTTTTATCATGTGTTGCCTTTATAGCATGGACATCAGAGTTCTGCGGTGAGGTGGAAGGGCATGAAATATAGATTGTCAGGCCTTTGGGGATTCTGAGGAATGAAAGGTACTTAATAAGGATAAAATTCATCCTGGGCTTATTACCTTGCCCTCTTCTGTCTCAGAGTCTCTTGTATCATGAAATAAGTTTGGCAATGAAGTAGAAGAAAGAGTGCATTTTAAATGATGGAGCAGGAAGTCTGTTCCTGGGCAATTTTTGGCAAGTTTGAGGATAAACAAGGAGGGAGATAATGAGACTAGCTCAGCAATTCTCCAACTTTCTTATCCTTTATCCCTTCAGTGAGCTTGTTTGGTCTCTCCTATTAAGGAGAGAGTTATGGAATAGCTTTCCTTTGTTTCATCTCAGACGGAAACTATGCGGTGGGAGGCCAGAGGAGAATGTAGAAGGACACGGGAAGCAACAATGAAGGAAGGACTGTCAAAAGCAAAGGGTGTCTTTGGTGGATATATGATTTGGGGAAACTGGGATTGGGGGGTGATAATGTAGAAGGAAAAGAAACTACTTATATACTTGACATCAAATTTCTGTTCAGAATTTGCGGGCTCAGATTTCTTTAAACCTTTTGGAGTTTCCCCACAGCCTTTCAACATATTGTGATTTCCAACTTGAAAACAGTTGACAAAAGGGTGATGAATAAACAATAGAAAAATTCTGTGCTCCAAATGGAGATCAAAAAAGACTTTATTCAGACACTTTTCAATTTAAAAAAGAAACTCCTTGGAGCTTCTGGGTGGCTCAGTCAGTTAAGCGGTTAAGCGGTTAAGCATCTGCCTTCAGGTTCTGATCAGGGTCCTTGGATCAAGTCCCAGGTTAGGCTCCTGCTTAGGAGGGAGTCTGCTTCTCCCTGACTGTCCCTCCTCCCAGCTCATCCTCTCTTTCTCTCTCATATAAATAAATAAATCTTAAAAAAAAAAGAAAAAGAAAAAGAAGCCCCCCTCCTTTTTTTTTTTTACCATTGGGGAACACTAAACAATGAGAACAAATTTATACCTTTTAATTTTTGTAGTGAAAATCCCATTCTTTTTTTTTTTAAGATGTTATTTATTTATTTGACAGAGAGAGAGAGAAAGATCACAAATAGGCAGAGAGGCAGGCAGAGAGAGAGAGGGAAGCAGGTTCCCTGCTGAGCAGAGAGCCCAATGCGGTGCTCCATCTCAGGACTCTGAAATCATGACCTGAGGCCAAAGGCAGAGGCTTAACGCACTGAGCCACCAAGGTGCCCTGAAAACCCTATTCTTTTTTTTTTTTTTTAAGATTTTATTTATTTATTTGACAGGCAGAGATCACAAGGAGGCAGAGAGGCAGGCAGAGAGAGAGAGAGAGGGAAGCAGGCTCCCTGCTGAGCAGAGAACCCGACGCGGGACTCGATCCCAGGACCCCGAGATCATGACCCGAGCCGAAGGCAGCGGCTTAACCCACTGAGCCACCCAGGCGCCCCCCGAAAACCCTATTCTGATGCGTGCTCAGATTTGCAGAGGTTGTGATATGTCTCCAATTACGCATTTGGAATTTCAAGCAAATCTCAGAATCACAAGTACTTAGATATGAAATGCACCTTCCAAGTCAACTCGTACAGGCTCCACCTGCTGCAGAAATCCCCTTACACGTATGACACCCATATTTGATGCTAACAGAGCCTCTGCTTGATCTAGAACTGGTGATTCAAAAATTCCTGAGGGAGACGTTCCTTTAGGAGAAGCTATCATTTGAGTCAAATTTTGAGTCAAATTTGCCTCCCTTCCTTCACCCTACCACAATCTCGTTCCGTCCTTTGTCACTTCACATCAGAATTCTAAAATGAGCAACTCTTAACAAGACTGCCCTCAAAGTAAGTGGAGACAATTCTCATTTCCCTCACTAGTTTTCTCTTTCCAGGTAAAGACATAGCTCCCCTTTCTTCACCCACTCCCTAGTTGATATAATTTCCAGAAAATTCCCCATCCCCAAAATTTTGTAGAAGTTTCTTTCTTCTTCATTTTTTTTTTCCTCTATGAAAGGGCAGACTTTCCTAAAAGAGCAAACAAAATGTTCTTTTCCACAATCTGATTGGGCTTAACCATTCCATATGCATTATGGCATGTGATAGTGAACTGTAAAATTTTTTATTGCTCTGCGTTTGAATAGAGGATGACTGCATTTGTTAAACAAGCTCTTTCCAAACAAGTCATAATAAAACCTTTATAGTATCCCACTTCATCACATAACTTTTTAATGCTTCTCCTTTGGTTTAGTTTTGGTCCTGGTTTGTAGTCCTTCACTTTTTTCTCCTTGAAGTATCAGAGTTTTTGTAGAAATTCCCATGGAGAGTTTCAAGTTGGAAACCTGGTCCTAAACGTCTTTTCCCTGAGACCCTCTCCTGGGCTTTTGGACTATGAATCAGACCGTGTGGAAATAATGATGCCATCCGTGTGGTAGGGCCCAGTGTGGGGCATATGTGCAGTATAAAGTCCGTTTATATATGGTTTGAAATTGTATCCCAGGGTTTGGAAAATGCAGAAGTTTATGTGATGGATATCATGACCACACATGAGGTGTTGTGGGGATACACATGTATCTTAAAATATACATAGCTACAAGAATATACATATCTGTATATATAATAATGGAAAGCTTTAAACTATCAAAGCCTTCAGGCAAATATTTTACAACTATCTAATAGCATGTATTTATAACTTAACCTCTTGACTTCAGAAGTTAAGATTTGGCACTGCCAATACCAAGTAAATACCAGCCGTGATTCGTGGAGGAAATTCAGGCCATTGGCATCAAATAATTAAGATGGTCTTACTCTGAACATTCTCTCAATGGGTAGAGGAAGTACAAACATCTTTAAAGCACCAAGACGGATTGTGAGATGCCTCTCTCTGGTATTCTGATTTTAAATGTTTATCTTTGGGCTTAAAGAAAAAGTCTCTGTCTATGAAAAGACTAGGATAAGTTACAAGATTTAATGAGTCCTTTCCCTCTTCATCACCCATACCCCTCCCTGAAACATTATCAGTATTTGTGGGGATGCCGGGAATAAGAAGATAAGCCAGTCAGTCTAGTTTCACTGAGGGAGAAGGATTCTGTAACTACTTTAAGGTATCAAATGGAGAACAGTTGGAAAAGCAAGCTTGATTAAAGACAGCTAACATCATTTCAGGAAGGGGAGTCGTGCCTAACTAATTTGTTGGAATTCTTTGAGGAAATCATTGCACCAGTGAACTGGCTGGGGGAAGGGAGGAGATTATGGGCTGAGTTTTTCAGAAAAGGCTCTACAGAATTCTCTACTGTTGGTTAAAATGTTTGAGGACTGAAGTCATGGAAGTGTAGGACAATTGGCATATTGGACGAAAAACTGGCAAAACGGGAGGAAAGAAAGGGTAACTATGAACAAAAATGTGTCAGCCTTGAAAGTGGGATCAGAAGAGAAGTTGCATCTGACATATGAACTGACACTTTCTGGGGTCGCGGAAGGTATCCCTCCGAGACATTTATATGGAAGAGGGTTGGACTGGGGGATGGGAGAACTCTGAGAGAATTGCACTGAAAGCAGATGTTCTTTTTGTGGGGACTTGGCCACTCTGAAGGGCCCTGCACTATCCATCACATCCTGGTGGTCAACCTCAGCGAGGTAACACTTTTTTTTTTTTTTTCCTGAGAGTCTTCAAAATAAATGCACTAAGCAATTCTATTTGATTTAAGCCCTAGCATAGCATGAACCCAGAGCAATGTGGATATACTCTAAGGTGAAATTAGCTTTTTCCCTTTCTGAAGTTGTTTAAAGAGATAAGAAAGAGAGTTCATAAAACAGCATTTATTTAAAAGATTTTTATTTTATTTATTTGACTGACAGAGATCACAAGTAGGCAGAGAGGCAGAGCCTGATGCAGGGCTTGATCCCAGGACTCTGAGATCATGACTTGAGCCAAAGACAGAGGCTTAACCCACTGAGCCACCCAGGCGCCCCCATAAAACAGCATTTTATCCCCTGCTTTTAGTGATTCAAAATTGTGTCACCTAGAGATTGACCATTCTGACAGGATCATGAGGAGGCTTCCATTCTGTCCGCCTCCATACTTTTCTTCTGATTTGTCTGTTCCTCTGCTTGTTAGTGTCCCTGGCAGTGTCCAAAAAGGAAAAAAGTTAATTTAGTTTCAGGTCTTGCATCCTTTCTATAAGACAAGGTGAAATTCTAGGAGGGCTAACCATGAACTTTCCTTTGAGTGTTTTCTTTTCTATGATTATGGGGAAAATCCTCTGTGCTCGTGGACCCCAAATAACTCTCCTCATTGGTGCTGGATAAGATACGAGTTTTCTCTGAAAGAGGCAACCTATTGAATTTTATTTTCAATTAAATTAATAATTTGAGGAGAAGAATATCAAGAAAGTAAAGTTTGATGAAGAAAATTGGGGAGGAAGGTTTTCAAGGAACCAACGCCTCAGGGCCCAGATAGGTGACACTAATGAGGAGAGAGATGAATCCCCCATGGTGGGCAAGGGGAGCCTGTGGTGCCTACAAGCACACACCCGCCAGGGAAAGCTGTCTACATCTGGGAGATGTCTGGAGCACTGGGCTTGCCAAACTGGTCTCCACTGGCTGGCTGAGGCCTTTGAGCCTCCTTTGGGGGACCTCTGGATTCAAGCACTGGTTTCCAAACTAATGAGACTGAGGACCACTTTTCAATGTTAAAAAAAAAAAAGTGAGGATTTCTAATATAATAGTTTCATATCTATTGACTAAAAAAATTCACAGAAACAAAATGTTTTGATGCATTATTGTAATGTGCAAAAATGGGTTTTGTGGTATACACTGAGCCTGGTGCTGTGAATAGGAGATTGAACATAAAACGACCCTTCCCCTAGTGTAGTGAGTGAGGTAACCAAGAGAAGAGATGATCACCAAAGACAGTTTACTGAGAGAAAAGAAGTGAGTGTGTGGTGCTGTGGGGTCACATAGGAAGGACAGCTAACTGAATTTTGGCAGAGCTCAGGGAAGATCTCCCTGAAGATGGGCAACTCAGCTGAGTCTGAAGTATCAGGGGCAGTTGATTCAAGCAATGGTTTCCAATGGTTTCTTCAATGGAAGAACAACATGTACAAAGGTTCTGAGGTGAGAAAACAGATTTCCCTTTAGGAAATGAGTAGATCGGTGCAGCTAGAATAAAGGAGGAAAGGTAGAAAGTGATAGGCATCGAATCTAGAAAGAAATGCAAAGGACAATCACTGAGCAATCTATATGTATTTTTCACAAAGCATATTTACTTGGCTTTAAATCAACCCCCAAATGGCTAGATAAATCGAGATCCTGACCAAAAATGCAAGGCTCCCTCAGATTGGAGGTTCAGACTTTGGGAACCAAATATACAGCAAGTGGACCTGTGTAGCCCAGTTCATTAGTTTGCTAGGCTGGCCATAGCAAAGTACCACAGACTGAGTGGCTTACATGACAGAAATGTGTTGTCTCACAGTTCTGGAGGCTGGCTGTCTGAATCAGAGTGTCAGCAGGATTGATCCCCTCTGAAGGTGGTGAGGGAAAGATCTTTCTAGGTCACTCTCCTTGGCTTGTTGATGGTAATCTCTGTATTCACATGATATTCTGCCTGTACACATGTCTGTCTTCAAATTTCCCTATTTTGTAAGGACACTAGCATCTTGTACTAGGGACTACCCTAAAAAAAACTCACGTTAAGTTAATTAACTCTATAAAGTCCCCATCTCCAAGATAGTCACATTACAAGGTATTTGGGATTAGGATGTCATCCTATGAACTTTAACAATTTAACTTGTCATACTCCAGTCAGATGACTCAAAGAGAGTTAGGGAACCCAAGGCATTTTGTCAACTTGTTAGAGGTAGTTGGAGGGGTAGGAGGATGGAGAAAAGACAGCAAGAAAGAGGAAGAGAGGGGAGGGGGTTGCTAAGACCAAACTTGGCTCTTACCCTACTCTTGTCTCCATTTGGCCCAATTCCATGATTCCTGACAAGCTGGCTGTACCAAACCACAGGAAGTAATCATTGCTTCTCACAGATAAGGAAAAGGTTGAAGTCACTTCCTTTCTCTTCCTTTGTACCGTCTAACAACCATCTTGCTAACAAAGCTCTTCTCCAAGTCAATGCCTCCCTCTTGTCCTGGGAGAGCCTAATCCAGAGTTAATTTTGAACTTGGCTCTTTGGCGAGAGTCACCTAATCAGAGTATTTCTCAAGAGTAATGTGGTGTCCACATCCTTATTTCCCACAGCAAAGAACCTCCATTCTTAGGGCTCCCAGTCACTTGGGCTGTCTGAATTATGTAGTATCAAAAAGACCACTTAGAACTAGGTACCCTTCCACTCAGTTTGGACAAAAACAAATCGAATGAAACAAATACAAAGAAAGCAGATTTCAGTCTCATATGTGGATCCACTAAAGAGAGGGCAGTTAATAAAAACCAAACTATGTGAGGTGACTTTTGATACCTCTTTTTTTTTTTTTTTAAAAAGGCTTGTTTGGGCAGAACAGAATCAAGGTTTCTCTGTGCCCCCATGGGCAGCATCTTGTTAATTGTATTGAGGAATTCTCTGGAAAACGTCAGTTGATTTGAACCCTCCTATTATTTTTATTTAATTTCCAGATGTGCTCTGATGGTCTTTGGAAAATAAGCCCTCATGATTAATATCCCCAGCAGTGCTCAATCAGTAAATACTCTAAGATTGTAAGTGCTATTTCTCCTTATTTTCAGGGTCTACTTAATCTCTTTATTTTTCCTTCGAGTAAGAGATGAGACTTCATTGTAGCAGGTGAAAGAGAAGAATGCAAGGTTTTTAAAAATGAAGATATGGCAACTTTTTCTGAGAAAAGCAAGTAAGGTGGGATTAGTTTTCCTTCCTGTTCCTGTCAATGACTCCTAGAGAGGTAAGGTAAGAGAAGAGACACTTAGGAAATAGAACTCTTGGCCAGGAAGAAGTCATCCATTTTTTTCAAATGAGGAGGTAAAGGAGAAATGTTAACTGGAGGCTAATTTTCTCAGTGAAAAAGGTATGATTAAGTCTTAGATGCTTCATTTCCAGGCCAAAACATCGTTTAAGGATGTCTGCCTCTTCTTCAGCAGAATCTGAAGTCCATTTTCAGCCCTGTACCCAGAAATGGACTTGGACGCGTCTATGCACGACTGTCTGTAGCGATGCCAGAGGCCATCTGAAAGACACATTGTCTCGGTGGAGTGCCTCCTGATATTCAAGGGCATGCCGGGTAGATTTCCTTGGAGCCCAAGACTAATGTTTCCCACTTATGGAGAGAGCACAGAGGCAAGTTGTAGTGCTTAGAGCAGTGCCTGGCACGTGAAAAGTGATAACTATAGGGCCACATTTTTGACAGAAAATTGCCTGAGAACAGGTTAAAACTAAAAGCAGATCATTTGTAAGTTGGTTTTCCAGCTTTCTGTCCACCTCTTCACAAGCAATTCTATGTAAATGGGACTCCATGAGCCCCAGAGCTGAGTGAAGCATATTGTCATTTTCATCCTTATTCATTCACAAGCCATTAAAATGGAGATTGTGCTACTTGGGAGATAAAGTGGAACGACTGATAAGGACAATATATCAAAGGTTTATCATATGCAAACTGTGCTAGGCTCTGCACACTGTTCTGTTAAATTCATTCAACAACCTTGAAATGTAGCCTTGGAAAGGCAAAGTGATGGGGTAAAATCACTCAGTTAATGAGTAGAAAATCAGATTAAAAAAAAATATTTTATGTATTTATCTGACAGACAAAGACCGCAAGTAGGCAGAGAGGCAGGCAGGGGCGGGGGGGCAGGGAGCAGGCCCCCTGCTGAGCAGAGAGCCCGAAACCAGGACTCGATCCCGGGACCCTGAGATCATGACCTGAGCTGAAGGCAGAGGCTTAACCCACTGAGCCACCCAGGCACCCCAGACAATCAGATTTTAATCCCAAACCCATCTGACATCAAAGCTGAGTTTCAAACACTCAGTTTGTGTGGACTAATAGTTTGTCAAATGTTTAGTCTTGATGATGGAGAATCAAGAGTTATGGAGCTTTTTAATCCATGTGCAGTTAATTCTTGTTACTTGCAGTAGTAATGTGAGGTATAAAGTCACCATAAACACTGAATTAACGAATACTGAATGATTACTCCTAGAAGAAATGTATGCTTCGGTTCCTGAAAGTCTCTGATGACAAAATTTTTTGTCAAGCAATCAATACATAATCTTGCCTTATATGTATTTCTATTTAAAGATCTTTTACTTAATATATGCTATTGGTTCATGAACACCAAACTCATGGCCAAAAGCACCGTAACTTACGTCTGAATAAAACTTCTCTGCATTTTCTTCGTAAGGCACTTCACAGCCTTCTTGCAGTTAGGAACATTAGACAGTGCTCCATATGGGGAGGGGCATTTTGAAAAGCAAAATTGCCCAAAAAAAGCATAATAATGCAAAAACATGGCACTGAATAGACCACAAAAAAGACATTTTTCTACTGCATGGGAGCTGAAACAAAAGGGCAGGGTTTCATCTTGTTTAGGCTTAGCTGGGAATGGTGTGTTGAGATGCCCAACATCTCAGATTTTTTCACCATTTTGTCCATCTTGGTGAACGACTACAAGAGAGCTACGAGTATTGACTTTAGGGTGACAAATAAATTATAGTGAGTAGGCAAATTTGTAATTACAGAATCCATGAATAATGTGGATCGACTACTTCCTGACATAGTTATTAAGCTAGTTCAGGCAAAGAAATCCCACATTTCAGAGGAAAAATTAAATACTGCCATTTCATTAGCATGTTTGAACGCAAAAACCAGATAACTGCTAAATACATTCCTTTAGTTTTTGCTTAAGTTCTGTGGGTCAAAAGATGCAACTCGTGGTTTACTGCATTGCTCCACATAGAAGATGAGTTTTATCAGAGCACTTACCTCTGAAGTTTCTAAAATTTCTTTTAAATTAAGTTCTTAATGAACTTTCTGCCTCTTGAAAGAATGTTAATTACACAGAATATTCTATAAGTGGAATACTCAATCTTCATTTTTATTCTTCTCATCATTTCTTCCAGATGCCTCTGGATAGCTGCTCTGCCCAGTTTCAGTCAAGAGTAGTTATCATCGGCCATTTCCGCACTGTCCAAACCCTGGTTTGGAACACAGCTTATTTGAAACTTCACAGAGACCACCAGACTCAATCTTCTCCAATAACAGAAACAGGAGGAATTAAGGGCAGCATATTTGGTTGACCACTCACCTAACACACATAATCATTTTCAGAAAACTCGATGAAGCATGGAAATCAAGATGCTAAAAACCAGAGAAGGTATTACCTAAATTTTTTCCTCCCCATGACTTTTCTTCATAAAGAATGATGGGTGACTAGTTGGCTAATAATGGTGATATCTATGATATCTAATCTCCATAATATCAATGAAGAAGGGCTGTTTTCAGAAAAGTTTGCCTTTCCTTTGATTGACATGGAAGACATGCTCTTATTTCTTCTTAAAGATTAAAGTCAGTCTTTTAACCTAGAATTGAAGATTTCCCATGATTTGGACCAGTTTTCAATGCATTCTTATCTTCCACCACTGCCTAATTTAGAATCTTGGTGCCAGTCATGTGGCCATTTTAGATAGATGAAGAATAAGGCATAAAGAGTAACTGTTAGGAGTTTAGAGTCTATCGGAGGAGGTAAGACTAATACTCACAAGAATGAAAGATGTAAGGGGCTATATGATTAAGATTCATTAATGTGACATAGACATAGGGTTTATGCAAGTTCAAAATCAACACACACACACACACACAGAAAGAGAGAGTAAGAAAATGGATCAGTTAGGGAATGCAAGGTAAATTTAAAATGGTTCTTCTTGAGGAATGGTAAGAATTTCCACAGATCTGAGGAAGGAGTGCATTGGAGGGAAAGAGGAGAAAAGAGTGAATCCAGATGAGGGAAACCAAAACAGTGAATGTTTGCAAGTGGGAATGCGCAAGACCTTAGTGGGGCTGTAAACAAACCAGTGTGAATGGGAAAGGCAGTGCGTCCTGAAAAGTAGGAGGAAATAACTTGGAGACACAGGGAAAAATTTAACTGAAGTGGGCAAATTATTTTTAAAAATAGGGGCAAAAAGAAAAATAAGAAGGAGCATTGAAAGTAGGTGAAGTAGAAAATGTAAAGCCAATGAAGGCTTTTAAGAAAGCAACTTGCACTAAACTATAAATCACTGAAATAGATACTTACTGATTTCTTACTATGTGTAACAGGATTTTCTGCATCCCACCTGCTTTTGACAAATTCTTTGTGAATGCTTATTACATACTCGACATGACAAAAGCAACAGAGCTATATGGGAGTGAACGAGATCAGAATGAAGATCAAAATGGTCTTTATATTTCTGGAATTTATAGCCTAGTCACATTCATTTCCATTATGCTTTTCTTTTTTGTCTCTACATCTCAGGTGGGAAAGTCCTCAGCGAGTGACACTTTGATCTTTCCAGATTTGCAAATATGTTTGAGTTTAACCTAACCTTCCAAGAAGTTGGTACATGGGAGAAGCCTTCTCTGTCCTCTCCAAAGTGAACAGGAGCCCCTCAGCAGTCCTCAACACCCTACACTTCTCATTTCCAGATAGTATTTAGAAATAGCCCTCTCTTGTCTTATCAGCTTTCTTGGCATCTCCTGTCAACCTAATCAGACAAAAAGCACCCTGGGGCAGAATCTTCCTTCCTCTCCACATTACCACTGCAGGTGCTCAACAAATATTTAAATAAAATGAGTAAATGGAGAGAATGAATGTGAGTTTTCCTTATCTGAATTTTTTTTTTTTTCCCTTTGGGTCAATTTTCCAGAGAGAAAGGATACATCTAGCACAAGGAAGGAAGATAAGTTCCATCTTTATCTTTATGTTATGTGATAACACTTTTGAAATGTGTTTGGTTGTTCTTATCAGGCTATTTGGAATGTGGTAACGCAGAGCTAGATGTCTTGCTTTAAGGTGATTTAAAAATGACAAATCTCGTGCATTTTTTTCATTTCCTTAAGGGCTGTGATATTAGCCCACCCCATAAATCACAACCGTTGGTTCTGTCTTAATGCCACAGGTATTTCTGTAATACAGACTGTTCAATAAATTCTCAGGCAGTTATTAGTAAAAACAAGACAAATCTGGTTTAACTGTAGGCATCCTCTTGGAACTGTCTAGCTCTGAGGTTTGGATTTAAAACACTTTGATGTCACCATGAGACTTGTTACTTCCAATTCATTGTCTATAATTCTCTTTGGCAGCCTTGCAAAACAAATCTTGGAAAGCTCAAAGAGAAAGCCATTCTCTTCCTAGAAAACTTGGAGTCTTTTTAATTCACTCTGGATGCCAAGGACAGTGAATGGAAGTTTTTGTCTTGTTTGTGTATTTGCTTGCCACTTGGCTCACTCATTCTTTTATTTGTTTTTTTAATGGATTACTTATTTATTCTTTGGATTTTCAAAAAAAATAGAAAATATCCTCGTTTGGGCAATGCGTTCGTCAAACTCTAGGTGGCGCCCCACAAGGAACTCATGGGGGTGGGGGAAGGAGTGTGGCAGCAAGAGCTCTCAGAATGTAGTGAAACCACAGAACACCCAGGCTGATTCTGAGATGAGGGTGGGAGCTTCCCGTGTGGGGGTGTAGGGTGGGGCAGAACAGGATGTGTGCTTGGGTTTCATTTGGAAAAAAACATACATCATATTACAATATAGTTTACTTTCAGATTTCTGGTTGAAAATAGTATGAAAATACCCAACTTTCCTTGACCACCACCCTCCTCGCCTCTTGGAATAGGTTGCTGTGCCTTGTAGTTCTTCACTGCAGTCGTAGCACACTTGTAACTGTCACAGCATTTCATTTGATTACTAACTAATAACCGATTTAATTATTTGTTTAATATCTTTCCTCTGTGGATAGTCTGTTCTGTGGGGGCTGAGATGTGGCTGCGTTGGTCCCTGCCGTATGCCTGGTGCCCAACAGACACCTAGCAGGGGGTAGGCGCTCACGAAATATTTTGTCTTGTTTGCTCATTTGACTGGGGCTCCGTGCAGTTCTTACATTTGGTCATTTGTCTGTCCAATCCTCTATGGCCACCCTTTCCCTTCCCAGTATGGCCTACGCTTCATCTTACCCCACCACCCACCTCCATGCTCCCCTCCCAATCCTCCCACCCTGCCCCATTCCCCACCCATCACCACCTTGTCCCGTTTATCCTGTGTGTGTTTAAGATTTTATTTGAGAGAGATAGACTGAGAGAGAGTACATGAGGGGGGAAAGGCAGAGGGAGAGGGAGAAGCAGACTCCCGGCTGAGCAAGGAGCCTGACTCAGTGCTCTGTCCCAGGGGATCATGACCTGAGCGGAAGGCACAGGCTTAAGCAACAAAGCCACCTAAACACCCCTTATCCTGGGTTTTAAAATTTAACAGACATGAAAAGGAGGGAGACTAGATGTCTGAAAGCAACCTTCCCCATAGTCAGATCTTCAAAGTCTGGGGAAAGAATAGTAAAAATTTTTAAAAGGGCAGTTTTGATAACGCAGAAGAGAAAGAGGGACCTCCCCGGCAGCCATTTTCACGGGTATCATGGCTTTCCCCAGAAGGTGCCGCACCTCCTGGGTTTGGACAGCTGGAGGCGGGAGAGCCCTTCCCTCTGAATGGTCTGGACTGGGGACAACTGGCAGGAATCACAAGTGGCTTCTCGGCTCAACCCAGCGGTACTTCAGCTTTCATAAACGGCCCATCTCTAGAACTGCAAGCTTCCAGCGCATAGGGGTTTCCCCTTTGTTAGATCCTGACCTGCAGAGCTGATCCCAAGCCAAAGCCATTGGTCTGCCTCTTAAAGGCAAAGGAAGGAAGGAAGGAGGGGTGGGGGGAAGGAAGGTAGGAAGTAAGGGAGGAATTGAAAGAAAGAGAGAAAGAGAGAAAGGAAGGAAGGAAGGAAAGAAAGGAAGGAAGGAAGGAAGACAGAAAGAAAGAGAAAAAAGGAAATCAAAAGTTTGGAGAATATTGATTGTTATTCACAGACACCTAGCATGCTTATTTGTTAAAACACATTTTAAAATTAGTTTGAGTTGAGAAAAAGTTACTAAGCTATTGACAGCCTCTCTCTGCTCCCCACCAAAGTGATGTGAGTAGAAAGACAAAGGTTTGTAAGACTACAGCTCCCAAATCCTTAAATTATTACCTACCCAAGAAACAAAACATCTGGAAAGGAACTTTGAGTCACAGATGCCAGAACAGAGAAAGGCTCTGAGACAAGTGACTTGCTCAAAGCCACTCAGTTCAAGAGTCAGGGCCAAAGCTCTGGTCTTCTGACCAGTTCTGGGCCCTTTTCTTTCTATGTACGAGCTGTAGTTTTTCCACATTCTAAATTCTACGTTTCTAAATTTCTAAATTTTCTAAATGTCTACATTCTAAAATGAGTCTCAAACAGACCGTGCACTTATAAAGGCATTGTCTCAACTCATTCTCTTGTGTAAAACCTCACAGGGAAGCTAACTTCTGATGGTGAGGGGAAAATATTGTATCCTTTACAAAATGGTCAAAAGAGAGACAACTCGATAGCATAATAATGTCACATCCCTCCCGTGAAGAGGAACCTAGCATTATTGTGTGGATAATAAAGAAATAAAGAAAAAAATACTTTGTGGGTAGTAAAGAAACAGATCCCAGTTGATTGCAGATATAATGTGTGCCTTTGGGGAAAAAAAAAAAAAGAGTCCAAAATATTTCCAAACATTCTTACATGGACTGCCTGCATCTGTCCTATGTAACCTGAAAATGATTTATCCTTGTGAAATCATTTGTACGAACCTGCCAACAATATGAATGATTTTGTTTGTCTACTGTCTCAAAATAATTGATTTTACATACATTAAGCTAATTAAAATAGCCAGGCCCTTTCTTTGCAGAAAATCCACAAACCTACTTTTAATTGTGCCTCAGAGGTCAGGAAAGCAGCTCATGGAAGAGTCTAGAATTTGCTTCAACCTATTAAGATAAACCCTAAAAATGTGTTTTTAATACATTGATAAAAGTACATTAAAATATTTGGTATTTTTAGTCAGTCTCCAACTTACTAAAGGGTCCTTTCCCAAAAGTTAGTGGGTAAATGGGTTGTCTGGAATTCAGAGTGCATTTTCCCATAGAAACAATGTCACCCATAGGACTTAGTTCCCAGACTACCCTTAAAGCTCTGTTTAACCCATAGTGTAGCAGACTTCTGTGCATTTTAAAATTATCCTTTGAAGTTTAATATTCTTCCCTGATTGGTTTCAATATAATTGATCAATTTGTATGTTATTTTAAATGCTAACTTCTAGAAAGACCAATTTCAATTCCAGGTTTTCGCAATGGCAGATGGATAGTTTTGAGTAATTTCTGTAGAAGGCTTTTGAGGGATACTTTCAAGACTCTAAACAGAGATGATGCTAGTTCTCTAGTTGTTTAATTCCACCTGATCACTTACGATTAAAGGGGGAAGCAGAGAGAAAGGTCTTGGGTCCCACTTCAACTTCCGCCACCACCATGGTAACAGGACAAGAAATGAAAGAGAAGGAAAGGAGCTGAGAGGTTAAATCCTGGGCATGGGCATGTGAACAGAGAGTCCCTAAGCCCTGAATGATGAGGAAGGAGGGACGGGAAGGGACATTGGTATGTGTTGTTCATAAAGAACCAGGACTGGCCTTGGGCCTCCTTATAACAGAGGGAAAAGGAAAGTATCAGGGGGTAGTCCTTTGTGATCATACGCACTGATGCTTAGGATATTCAGTAGGAGATGTTTGTTGCTCAGGGGCAAGAGTTACCTGATTTAGGAAGAGTTGGACTCCCAGTTTGAATCCATACACATCTATTAAAGACTTAGTGTTCTAAGAGCTGGGGAGAAAGGGTCAACTACAGAAAATATCATGTGATCATGCTTGACTTTGTGGAGATAATAATAGGTAACATTTACTACTTGTTTTTACTCGTCTAACCCTCACAATTATTCCATGAAATGAATCATCACTCCATTTCACAGTTGAGGAAACTGAGGCATAGAGAAGATAAATAATTAGGCACAAAATTATATGGCTAGTAAATGGAAAGGGGGTCAATATTTGACCCCAGGTAGTCTGAGGGCAGAGCTCATGCTCACAACCATCATGCTATCCCCTGCGCTGACATTTCTCTGGTCAACACTCGTGTCTCTTGTCAGCAATTTCTTCTGCCTCAATTCCATCTGGGATTTGGAATGCTTTCAGAGAAGTGGCTGTGAATGGAGACTGGAAATGGAAGAGGCATCCAAGGTCATGCCTTTCAGGCTTCCTTCAAATTCTACAGCTACTGTGAAGAAAGTTGCATTCCCACAGAGAACATGTCAGGCTGGAAGAAAATTATGACAAAAGGTCTCCAAAAAGACCTCTGAAACTTGGATCTTGTCTCATTCTATAAGCCAAAGCCAGTTTCCTAAATCAAAGAATGAAACAAAGTACATCTTTATCAAGTATTGTTTTGACATTATTCCCCTTTGTATGACTGGACAGGCACTCCCATTGTCTCTTCAAATAATTTTTAAACACTCCTGAACTTTGGCTTGGAGACCCTCCTTCGAAACGAATTTTCCTCCCTGGACATACTAGCTCATATTTTTTTATTTCAACCTGGCAAAAGTTATTATCCCTCATAAAACTTTACCCTCTGTCTTCTCTAAGCCATCACATAAACCATTCCTCCTGATTATATGTGCCTCTTCTCAAGCCATATCCATTACCCTGTCAACTTTCTATGGAGGTTAATCTACTAGTGAGAATTTAAGTGGGCTCCCGGGGCAGAGTAGTATCACCGTGGATTGGGCTCAGACAGCCAGTCCACGTTGAAATTCCAGTTCTGCCCTGTGCTTACTGTGCCATGTTGAGCTATTGAACCCATGTCACGGTTTCCTCACCAGCAAAATGAATACTATACTAATGGTGCTAGCCTCACAGCTGTTCTGAGAACCGAATGAGATCTTGCATGTAAGGAACTAATTCAGGGTAAACAGTCATAAACATGAATAACTGTTAGTCCCCATTATTATAATATTTTTGGAGCACAAAATAATCGGAGATGAGTACAAAGTGAAGTTCATCCCACCATTCTCTGGAAGAATGAAAAATGAGAAGAAATGGATGTCCAACCATAGCTGAGTTTTGCAACCAGTTATAAGTCCAACATTGGGAACTGTTCAGACTATACTGGTGACTATTTGAAAAATAAACAACAGAATCTGTAGAGTGTGATATTGGCTGGGGTGGGGGAAGTGGGGAGTAGGCAGAAATGTTGCTTAGAAAGAAAACATGGGACGGGCCACCCAGCTGCGTCAGTTGGTTAAGCATCCGACTCTTGATTTTGGTTCAGGTCATCATGTCAGGATCATGGGATAGAGCCCCACATTGAATTCAATGGGGAGTCTGCTTGAGAGTCTCTCTCCCCTTGCCCCTCCCCCAGCTTGTACACACGTGGCTCTCTTTCTCTCAAATAAATAAATAAATCTTAGAAAAAGAAAAAAAATTAGAAAATCCTATACCAAAAAGTAAATTATAAGCATTTCCATAGAGATAATGTGTATGGAATGAGCCTTGGCATTGGGATTATAGATGATTTTAAAAAATATTTTGTACTTTACTCATGATTTCTAAATCATATCCCTTTTATAGTTAGGAAAATTATATGCTATTGAAAAGTACTATATATGGTTTAGTCTTCTCTGATGATCTCTTTCTGGCTCCGGTTAATTCAGACATCCAACTTATCTACCTCATTTACTTATACAAAAGAAAATGTCTTGACTTACTTTAGAGATTTATATTTCCTCTGCACAGCTGTAGTTGGTTTTGAATAGTTGACAGAGTCTGTACTCAGTGTTTAGATATATTTACGTGAGTCCTCTCTCCCTCATCAGACCACATTTCCACCAGAGTGTTTTCCCTGTGTTTTCTCTATAATTGTGCATAGTGACTTGGAAGATCTTCGTCCCAAATTTTAACTGAATGAGGTCGTGGTAAATAATTCAGGGAAAAAAAACTTGCTTAAATTGGCTCATTATTAACATTAACATTTATTGGGAGCTAGGGCTCAAATGTTAGAAATGAAGGGGCTTACCTACCAGTTGGGAATCAGGCCTTGTACTTGAGAAAATGCTATGTATTTATGCAGCACTTTCATTTCCTCCAGGGGCACAGAAATGTCACATTTTCAAGGCCCCTTGCATTGAGGAGGGTCATATGACTAGCTCTGTCCAGTAGAATGGAAGGACAAGTGGCATATGCCACTTCCAGGCCCTGAGTCATTGTGTATGTTCCTCCATGATCTCCTGTCTCCCTGCTGGCTATATGATGCCAGCTTGACCTTGAAGCCACAACATGGTAGAGTCACAAGATAGAAAGGGCCTGGGTCTCTCAGAAGAAGCACCCCAGAAAATTACCTAAACAGAAACCTCTGAAATGAACAGTGTTCTAAAGTTAAGTCTTCTCTTACATAAAGGCACTGAGATTTGAGGATTATTTATTCCTCCAGTAACTCTACCCTAATAATATAAAATTATATAAATAGTAAGGAATTCAAGATAACATATTCTAAGTGTCAAACAAAAAGTAGTATATAATAATACTTTACTTTTCTCCAAGACCATTTGCTTCCTTGCTTTACCCAACCTGCTATAAATCTTGATGAGTAGTAATATATCCGTTGTTGTGTCACGATTTAAGAAACTGAACTTCATCCTTTGAGTTAAGCTCCAACCAAGATTTTATGACTCCAAATACTGTGCTCTTCCCCTACTGCATGCCAACTCTTTGCCTCTAGAACTACAAAGTTCAGAGCAGTGACTAATGACTGAATTACTTATACAAAAGAAAATGTCTTGACTAACTTGTTTCGACGGTATTTCTGAGGCATGTTTCTACAAGAAGTTAAAATACGACTGCCAAAAATAGAGTTCCAAGGACAACTGAGTTCGGGGAACACTGGATTAAACAAATGTGACCAGCAGTTTTCTACTTACTGCCAAGTTCTCAGAACCTTTAACTTAAGAGGGGGAAGCTCAGATGGGAGTGGCATGAGCTTGTCCCTTACATTTGACTATGGAACTCTCTTACCATAAGTCATCAGGAATAGTGGGTGCTGAAATATACTTTGAGAAAGATTGTCCTAGATAACTTTCTCAGTTCTCCATTGCCCCCCACTTCTACTTTAGTTTGTTCCCTTTAAGAGTGTATTTCTCAGCTAGTGTTGGGGACAGCAAAATTCTCAAATAAGCCCATTTAACCAAGATCAACGGGGTCCTGTGGGGGATTTTAAAAATGGCATTTATTATTATTATTATTATTATTATTATTAGTTTATTCCAAATAAGAGCAGGGCACATCATGGTTACTGGGAAAAAAAGAAAATATAAGTAAGCAGGAGAAAAAGAGATGCAAATCAACCAACTCTTATTGAATACAACCGGTATACTCAACCTGCGGCATTTACTACTGTGGGGGGCTGCTGAGGCAGGGGAGAGTAGGATTTGAGGAGGATTAGATAATTTTATGAGCGTGACTAACATTTAAAGCTGTGTGAGCTAGAACAAAAAAGATACAAGGAAATGAAGTCTCATGTTCCAGGATGTAAATTGATCACATGTAGAGGGAGGGGCAAGAAGGAATTCCCACCCCGCAGTCCAGCGTGGGATATTACACAATGTGCCAGGTGCAATAGGCTTGACTTTCCCTCTTTATTTTCCTTTTCCTTTTCTCTGGTACATCTGATTCTGGCTAAACAGGAGGTGGGGATATTAGCTCTGACAAATAGCGATTTGATCCCACAGGGCAACTCCTATTGAAAACCAAGATAACACAAATATTTTCAATTCTTCAAGTTGAACCCAGACTAAGTATTTTGTTTAGTGGGTGATCTTTTTGTTCTTTTATTAAGGGAAGATCATTTTATGAGAGCTAAGAATATTTTTATTCCTAGCATGGGAAGAATTTAAAATTCCCAACCAACACATTGTTCAAGCAAATAAAATGAACTGGAGAGTTTGTGCAAGGTAAGGTAAGATCATCTTAATTAGCTGAGACTCTTGAGCAAGGATGAGTGCGATTTTGAAGTGGTGGCTATTTGAAAACACTTCTTTCATCTTAAGCAGAAAAATGAATGTGTTTTTGAGCTGTGGTATTCTGAGCTTGGTGATGATTGAAGGCCCTGGAAGAGGAGATGGCAGATTTTATTGGGCTGGGTGGGTTCTCACCCTCCATCTCTCTCTGGGAAATTTTGTGAAAATATTCAACTCCAGTGGTTCAGTGAAAAACATCTGGGCCCCAGGGAATTAATGAAAGCTAAGTTTTATAGAGTGAATCTTATCTGGGACCAGAAAAATTAAGAGGCAGAACTATGGGAGATATACAACAAAAGAAGTAGCAAAGCCAGCCTCATGGTACAAAAGCTTAGTCCTTTAGCTAATATGAGTCCATTTGTTGACATTATGGTTTTGTCTATTAAGACTAGGATAAAGAATCAGTCACGTCGGGGAAGATGGGCTTTTTTCATTGCAGAAACTTGGTTGACTTTTGCCTGAAGTCTGAATGATTTGGATGTGTGACAATCCTGCATCCCAATAAAAACCCTAAATTTTCATTTGTGTCAGGAGGGATTTTTCCTCTTGATACCCAGCAATCTTTCTGAACCTATGGCAGTGACAGAAAACTCCACCCTCCTTCTTCTTCTTTCCTGGCAGAGCCCACTTCCCATAATAAAAACTTGAAATTTTAGATAGTTATCCCATTTGCCAAGTTTATCTTACACCTACAATTGAATACATGACTCAGTTCTGACCATTTCTAGCTTGGGAGATCATACGAATTATTTTTCTTTTTGATAAAAAGAGAGAGATACGAGCAGAAGGATTTTTTTCCTCCTGCTACCCCTACTTCTTCTTTTTGATGTAGTCTTGAAAGAATACGATGCTTAAAATTGTGACCATGAAATAATAAGCCTGAGGATTAAAGGCACCACTGTAGGGCTGACAAGGTGACAGTGCAGAAACATCTTGATGCTGTGATGTTGTCCTTGAGCCACTGTTAAAACCATGGGACCATGCATCTCCTTGTTTCTTGTTGAAGCCACTTTCAGGTGGATATTCCATTATAGCCCAAAGCCTTCTAATTAAAGACATCAGTGAAAAGGTGGCTATGAATTTCAATAGAGCGTAGAACCCTGAAGAAACACATGGCCTCTGGACATCTTGAGTCTCTGATATTCATAGATGTACATTAACATATTCCTCCTGGAGAAAGTAGACAACCAGGACTTGCTTGACTGTGGTGGGAGAATCCATTGACTCATGTTGGCCCAGCCCAAGGCCAGGGGAACACTCATCCTCATCAATGCTGAGAAATCAGCAACCATGGATGTTACAATTCAATATGAGAAAGAAAAGGAAGATTCTACTCCACATTTTGCACAACGTTTCTTTAGCTTTTCTTTGTTTCTTACTTTGACTTCGGAGAACTTCTTTTACTTTTTATTTTGTCAATTCTGATGTTACTTTTGGTAAAGCAATAAAAAGAAGCTGGCTGACTGACTCAGAATGATGCCAAAAATGTATGTATGGAATGTTAGGATATGTTCTATTGAATAAGCAGAAATTTAGTGAATCTTCAGAGGGATCCAACATTCCCCTCTCCCCAATACCATCATTGCCCAAATTTCACACCCTCTAGTCCTACTAAGTGATTTCCCAGATTGGCCTATCTTCCACTCTTCATATCCTAAACTAAAAATCCAGAACTATTATTATTGAAGATAATACAACTCAAAGGTCTGGGAGAAATTCTGCTTTAGGGAACATATCCACTTTAAAAATTTGTTTATTTCAGAAATTCTTGTCCTCATTTCTGTTAAGAGTTTGATTTTCATTATACGTGAGCAAGGAATTATGATGTGTGCCGTATTTTATAATTTAGGTAATTTGAAGACCTTCAACTTTTTTCTCTTCCATCTGTCAGATTTTTGATTAATAGTAATACCATCCTGAGCTCAGCACAGAATCAGAACTGATGAGCAACCAAGGCATTTAAAGTTCAGTACTAAAAGTAATGCCCAGGAAATTCAGTTTTCTGAAGGACCAAAATTTAGCAGTCGCACCTGAAATGTGTAAGAATTAAAAGCCAACCAGAAAATGCTGTTTGTAATGCTATGAAGGCCTGCTTCACATGCAAGGGACTTGGTATGATTTGTGTTGTGTGGTTTTAGCTCTGTTGATTGTTTTTGTTTTGTTTTGTCTAAATGCTTTTGTGCTTTTGTTTTTCAGATAAAATAAAGACAATTTTACCTGAAAATAAACAAGCCAGGCTCTGCCCAGCAACCAAGTGTGAATCGTGCAGGCACTGCTCTTCCATTGGAGATGTTTTTACCAAAGGTCACCTTTCCTCTGTATGACACAGGCATGGCCAAACATAGCCATTTCTCAGGGTGTGGAGAAAGCCTCTTGGTTCCCATCAAACAAAAGGAGCAGTCCTTGGAAGGTCAGCAGTGAAGTCACCATTTAGCTGGATGGGTGAGAGGTCTCATGATGATTTATCATACCTTACCGAGAAAGAGTGCAAATCAGGAAGTTTTCTGCTTCTGTTTCCTCTGTAGCCAAGTAGAGGTTATAACAATGCAAGTTTTCTTCACAATGCTGCTGGAAGGAATGATTATTCAAAGTAATAATAAAAAGATGCTCAATGTCAATGAAAAATAAAAAGATGCCAGAAGCCTCTCATTCATTGTTGGGGGGGATACAGAACGATACAACCATTTTGGAAGACAGTTTGATGGTTTCTTACAAAACTAAACCTATTCTTATTATACCATCCAACATTCATGCTCCTTGTCATTTACCCAAAGGAATTGAAAACTTATGTCTATACAAAACCCACACATGGATATTTATAGTAGCTTTATTTGTACTTGCCAAAACTTGGATCTAACCAAGATGTCCTTCAGTGGGTGAATGGATAAACAAACTGTATTATTATCCAGACAATGGAATATTATTCAACATTAAAAAGAAATGAGCTGGGGTGCCTGGGTGACTCAGTGGGTTAAGCCTCTGCCTTCGGCTCAGGTCATGATCCCAGGAATCCTGGGATCGAGCCCCGCATCGGGCTCTCTGCTCAGCGGGAAGCCTGTTTCCTCCTCTCTCTTTCTGCTTCCCTCTCTGCTGACTTATGATCTCTGCCTGTCATATAAATAAATAAAATTTTAAAAAAAAGAAAGAAAGAAAGAAATGAGCTATCAAGCCATTAAAAAGACATGGAGGAAACTTAAAGGCATAACAGTAAGTGAAAGAAGCCAATCTGAAAAGGGTACATATTATATGATTCCAACTATATTACATTCTGGGAGGAGGAGAAGTAGCAGGCTAAGATGACATCAGGTAGCAGGAGATCAGCTAGATAGTTTATCAAACCATTCTGAACACCACAATCCAACAGGAGAGTGAAGAGAAGAAGAGCAGCAATTCTAGAAACCAAAAATCGACCACTTTCTGAAAGGCTGGACCTGCGGAGAAGTGAATCCAAAGTGATGGGAAGATAGACCTCGGGGGGGAGGGGCAACGGAGCACAAAATCAGAACTTTTAAAAGTCTCCTCCACTGAGGGACATCACTCCAGAGGCAAAACCGGGGTGAAGCTCATGTGGGGACAGCATGGTCTCGGTCCCGTGCGGTCACAGAAGGATCAGGGGTGTCTGAGTGTCACAGAGCTTACAGGTATTAGAGCAGGGAAGCCGGCTACAGAGACGGAGCTGAGGAGTGAGCTCTCAACTTGGGGTTACCTTAAACTGTGATCCGTGGCACAGTCAGACCACTGCTCTGTGAGCAAAGACTCCACAAGATCCTGGGGAGACACCCCTGGAAGAGCACAGGGATCTGCTGGGTTTGGAGACTCGAGGTGGGGCTGTGTGCCAGAGACAGAGATGCTTGGGCACAGTCTGGGTGAGCTTGGAGCGCGACTGGAGGCCAGAGAGACGGGAATGATTGAGCACTTTTCTCAGAGGGTGCACTGAGGAGTGGGGCCCTGAGCTCTCAGTTCCTCTGGGCCAGAGATTGGGAGGCCGCCATTTTCATTCCCATCCTCCAGAACTCCACGGAAAGCCTTCAGGAACAAAAGCTCCTGAAAGCGAACCCTAGCAGATTACATAGCTGGGCCCCTGGTAAGGGCAGTACAATTCCACCTCAGGCGAAGACACTTGAGAATCACTACAACAGACCCCTCCCCAAGAAGATCAGAAAGAAACCCAGCCAAGACCAAGGTCACTTACCAAGGAGAACAGCGAATTCCAGAGGAGGAGAAAGCAAAGCATGGAATTCATGGCTTTCTCCCCATGATTCTTTCGTCTTGCAAAGTTCATTAATTTTTTTAATTTTATATTTTTCTTATGTTAAAAATTTTTTAACTTTTTCTCTTTCCTCTTTTAACATTTTTTAACTAGTTTATCTTAACAATATCTTTTATTAAAAAATCTTTTTTTTTTGAACCAACTATATTATATTCTGAAATAAACAATGTTATGGACAGAATAAAAAGATCAGTGATTGTTAGGGGCCTGGGGGAGGGAAGGAGAGATTAATGGGGGGAACACAGGGGATTTTTAAGGAAATGAAACTATTATGTACGATTCTATAAGGATGGATACATGTCATTATACATTTGTCCAAATACATAGAATGTAAACAATGGACATCCAAAGAGTGATCCATAATGATAACTATGGACTTTGGTTGATAATGATGTGCCAGTGTCACTTCATTGATCATAGCAAAGCAGAGTATGGGATGTTGATGGTGGGGCAGGCTGAATGTATACAAGGCGGGGAGGAGCAAGGAGAAGAGTTATGTGGAAACTCTGTACTTCCCACTCAATTCTGCTGTGAACTTAAAATTGTTCTAAAAATACAGCCTGGTAATTAAAAATAAGTAAATTTTAAAATAAAGCATTACCACACAGAAAGTAAGTATAATCACATAATCATACATAAATTAATAAAATAATTATTTCATGAATGCTTTAGGATTAGGTTTAGCCTTACATAACAAGAAAAATAATGAAATGGTCACTTAGGAAAGGTATAATATTTTTCTCTCATGTAAAATAGGTATACAATTTGGTAGTCCTGGGCTAGAATGGTAACACCACAGAGACTGTAGACCGATGGCTCTCACTTTAGCAGTTAACTACTCTCCTGTGGTCTAATATGATTGCCAGAGCTCCGGCCATTACATCTGTGTTCCAAGAGTCAGAGATTGAAGAAAGGGAGAATAATGGCATGCTTCCTCCATAGAAACATACTGGAAGTTCCATTTTACACTTCTGCTCCTATCTCATTAGTCAGGTTCTTAGACAAATAGCCACATCTATCAAGGAATCTGGCAAACTTGCCAGCTATTCAATTTATATTAAATTCTTAAAAAGAGAAATTTGGCTAAAAATCAGTGTGCTCTTTCTACATAAAAAGGGAAGAAAGAATATTAGAGTAGACAGCAACAGTGCTAGATATGGAGATAAAATGCAGTGCTTGATACAAAGTCTACAAGGACATTAGATCAATAGGGAAAATAAACATGTAAGCACACTGACATTATATATGGTGGCAATGTGTTAATGATAGGAAGATTTCAAAAGAGGACATGAGTTTGCCCAGCTGGGATGGTCAGTAAAAGCCTCCTAGAGGTAAGGACACTTTACAAGGACCTAGAAGAATGCAGAGAATTTGGGTAGTAAGAGGTGGAACAGAGGGCAAATTGGTATGAGAATGACATGAGAGAAGGCTAATTGTTGTCTAATAATGTGGGTTAGACCTGTCATGGGCACATATTTTATTCTACGCAGGCAAAGACATTTCCTAGGAAGGAGAGACTTATGTCTGTAGTTTGGGTACTTACTCCAATGACGTCAGTTTCTCTCTTCATAGTCTGTCCATCATCTGCATGGGCTGGGGAGTGAGGGAGAATTCCATTCAACAACACACAGTTTGAGTATCTCAGGCGAAGGGACTCTTTTTTTTTTTTCTTTTTGTATTTATGATAAAACACCCAAATATATATCCAAGTGGGGATTACCAGTCTGGGTTGGATCCAAGAGTCTTTGGTTACCAGAACTATTTCTCATCATAAATCCCCAAACAAGTTGAGTTTTTCACTTCCTCTCCTAATCTGCCATGGAGCACAGCCGAGTTGCTCGAAGTCATCTACATTTTGGCAGTGACTACAATTCCAAGATGATGGAGTGATTCTTTTCCATATACATCATTATTATTTCTAGTATAAATATTTATCAAGCACTCACTGTGCAATAGAGAACAGCTCCTGCTTGGTGGTCTTCCCAGATGAACAAAATAAACAGGAGTAGAGGCCAGAAGAGGAGGTGGGACGAGAGCCTCAGCTGGTGGGAAACAATAGGAACTGATTTTCCACCCCATCCCCTTTTGTTCCTGTTGAATATTACTTGCACTCCACTGCCATAGTTCAGATATGTAAATTATGTGTGCTTTTATTTGTTTAATATGTACTTATAGAGGGCTTTCCACATGTGATGCATATTCCCAAGCTCTTTACAAATGTCAACTCATTTATTCTTCACAGGAATCCTTTGAAATAGGCACTAAATATTATCCCATTTATAGATAAGGAAACTGAGGCATAGAGTCATTTGTCCAAGGTCACCAAGTATAAGGGTCCAGAACAACACCATCTAACAGAACTTTCTCTGATGTCAGATGTGTTCTGCGTTGTCCAACAGGATCGTCACTCGTCCTATGTAGCTATGGAGCGCTTGAAATGTGGCTTATGTGTCTGAGGAACTGAATTTTTTATTTTAATTTTTAATTTATTTAATTTTAATTAGCTTAAATATAAGTAGCCACATATGAGGGCTCCTGGGAGGCTCAGTCCGTTAAGCATCTGACTCTTGGATTCGGCTCAGGTCATAATATCAGGGTCCTGGGATTGAGCCTCATATGGGGCTCCATGACCAGCAGGGAGTCTCTCTCCCTCTGCCCTTCCCCACCCCACCCCCAAATAAATAAATAAATCTAAAAAAAAAAAATAGTGTAGTAGCCACATACATCTGCCTAGTGGCTACAATTATTGGTCCAACAGCTATAGTCTATATTCTGGGCTACTGTGCTAAGCTTCCTTCCCCTCTTTCTTCTAAATAGAAGGCCAAGAACATAGTGGGATTCTTTTGTAAAACAGAGTTCCTGCCTGGTGCGTTTGCTGTCTGATTATGATAAACAATGTGAGATGTGAGTTTGTGGAAGAAAATGAGCTAATCACTCACATGGTGCCATTCTGCATTTATGAAGACGATTACAATAAAGCTCTATGTCCACTGAAAATTTCTCACAATTTGTAGCAGATGAGAAGGTCAATGAGGAGAGACCGGAGACTGATTAGGTCATGTATAGTTGGTGGCAAAGCAACTTTAAGGAGCAAAAGGCAATGTTACAGTATCTTGTGTCTGCTTGGAAAGGTACAGAGCAGAACAAGGTCATGTGTGGTCTTACTCTCAACCCTCACCTTACCATTTCCTCTTTCCTTCTCCATCCAGATGCACCTGATTGTAGTCTCGTTGCAAGGCAAGCTCCAAGGTCCTTGAAGACTGCTCTTACCTCTCCATCTAAAAGCAGTCTCTCTAGCAGGACTCTTTCTTCTGATACGTAATCGGCTCTCTACTACATCATTGCTCTGCGAGCACAGGCCCTCACTCTCCCATGTGCCCTCAACTCTTTGAGATCTGATTTATCTTTGCATGGATTGTCCGCAAAACCTGCGCAGTTTCTTGCTCACATTCCAGAGATTATTTTAACTTTTGTCTCTGTTTCCCTGTGGGAAATTCTAGCTTGTGCTTTTATTTTGGCGTTGACTGCAATGTATTGAAAAATTTGATAATAGTCTCTCTCCCCAACAAGATTATAAGCTCCTTCATAATAGCACATATCTCAGAACAGATGCTCAATGAAGAGCGAACAACTATTTGTTGATTTAATGGGCATTGTCAGAAATGGGAAGTGTATTTCTGTCTTTGGTTGGAAACAAAACAGAACCCTCCTCCAGCAGAAATGTTCTATATGTGGTAGTTTGAGCATTGAGTTATACCAAACTACATTTAATATTTTATAATAGCCCGGTCATGCGGAGGGACAAAACGTAATTGTCGTAGACACTGAGTACATTTTCTTGCTTAACTTTGCTCAAAGAACACCCGTCATTAAAAGAGAGTTGGATTTTAGTGAACTGCACAGAACCCAAAAGAGAAAAGAGGCGTGAAACATGGTAATTAAGCAAGATATTGAAAATTTCGTCAAGTCTCTCAAGCTCAAACTTAAGAGACTACTTTGGAGAAGTTTAAGAAAGTGTATGTGAAGGATGTTATGACATTAGGTAAAGTGGGAGAAGGAGCAGAGGGAGGCTGAGATAGACCAAGATCATTTTACCAGCCTTTGATTTAGTTTAATTGATTGAACACATATATACACATAAGGTAGAAAAAGAATGAGGAGATGGTGAAATTGACAAACATAAAGTACTGTAACAGAAATTACCGTAGGTTGCCTTGAATAGGAGTGGAAAAGTTTGTTATACTAGGAAGTAGTCATTTAAGTGGAAAGATGGTTTTTCATGTCTTTTATGGCTTGTTGTAAATGATTAATTAAATACTCTGAGTGTTTCATTAAAAGTATGCATTCCTTCCAAATTAAAGCGTGTAGGGACTCGTTATAAATAAATTCATTGGGTGAATGAAAGGAGCATTTACTTCTAAATGAATATTACTGGCAAATTTCATTCTTGACATTGATTAAATAGACTGAATTTATTTTAATGTGCAATACGAACAAATTACAAGGCTAATTCGTTTTCTACCGTAGTGGTTTTGCATTATTTTATGCATTTACAAGTGATCCAACAATTTTAAGAATTCACTCCATAAAAATCATTTCATGTTTGAAAATAAAAGAATGGATAAGACATGCTTCCTGCTTCACACTCATGTTCTACCTTCACACTTCATAGAACAATTTTAAGTGCCTATGATGTGCAAAGCATTTTCTTGGATGCTGTAGATAATAGAAAGAAAAATAGGACTTATTTCTGCCCTCTAGAAGCTCAAAATGTCATAAGAAAGACAGATGCATAAAATAACTCTAATATAAGACAGACTCAGGTAAGTAAGTGCTAAAATAATAAAGGTACAAAGTGCTTGGGGAGTCTAAGAAATGGGGGGGATTAAGTCTGATGGGGAGGGGATCAAGAAAGGCTTCTTGGAGGAGGAAGGATTTAAGCTTGGCCTTGAGAGATGGCTGGGAATTTAACAAGAGGCTCAGACAAAGAAGAGAAGAGAGAGGGTTTGTGTGGTCTGGGTTGCCGGGTTGTTCTACAGAGAGGTTTCAGTGTTTCTCTGGACAATTTTGAACTGTCATATGGAAGAGACGTGTGACACAGAAAATACACAGATCAGCTAAGAACCGGTCTGCGAATATGGCTTTGTGACTTCAGAGAAAGAAACCATGTCAGGCTGGGGTGTGGGCTACAGAAGTGACAGGTATAATTAGACATTGAGCAGGTCCACATTTTTTTGATTAATAAGTTTGTTCTTCTTTTGCACCGACTCACAGGCCTAAAAGGAACCTCAGGAAGTTACAGAGGTTGCCCTTGACTGTGGTGTTTTTCTATGTGGTTCTCTTACCCTTGGCCCCACAATGTGAGCTCTTCAAATGCTGAGACCACATCCTTCGGGTTCTGCATGAGGACCAATACAATAACATACAATGGCGGCATCGATAGGAAAGGGCTTCTAATAACAAGCTTCTGTAGCTATTTGTCGCTCTCTCCAGCCTCTTTTTAGCCTGCCTGCATCGTGTGATGTTTCCTGTGCAAGAAGAAAGCTGACCCTTGAAAGAGTTCATGCTGCTTTCCTACCATCTTGCATTAAGAAAGTTCATCCCTACCTAGCTACTAATTAGAAGTCTAAAGTTTTGGCGTGTTAGATCTGGAGGAACTGTTAGGAATAATCTAGCCCATTCCCTACATTCTTCCTTTTACAGTGGAGGAAAGAGAATCTTGGGGAGAAGTGATTTGGCTAAAGTCACACTGAGTGATTGGCTGACCCAAACCAGACCCATAATGTAAGTCTGTAGGTGTCCTAACTTACAGATCAGTTTCTTCCCCCTGCACCAGACTGGCTTCTTTATATGTATCTATAGGGCTGTGTGTGTGTGTGTGTGTGTGTGTGTGTGTGAATATTTCCAAGAGTTCAGCTCAAAGCATTCAGTAGGATCATATAAAATAATGTATGCTAAACTAAATAAGTTAAATGCATTGAATCGAAATCCTCCCACTTGCAAAAACATTAGAATCCTGGGAATTTCTTGAGTTGCAAGAAAGCTCAGCTCCCAGGACTTGCAGTATAAACACTGTGGCTAATTTGTTGAAGTGAGATGCCATTGATGATTCTCCCTGCCTTGAGAGATGACAGGGCTCCCTGACGGAACAAAGCAGATTGCTGGGTGAGGGCAGACTGCAAAAAGTGATCAGGAAAAGACGAGACATTTTACTGAGACAGATAATCCTTCTTGAAGAGGAGTTGGGGGAAAAAAAGACAGCTAAAAAGGAATTCCTCCTGTAAAGTTCGGCTTTCAAAGGGCAACCACTTCTCTGAGCTCTGCCTCTGCCCCCAGCCTGTTGGACAGAAATTGGGGGGAAGCTTGGCGAGGCTAGTTGTTCAATTCTACCAAAGTGGTTCTAAGAACATTGAGCAGCCTCCTTGAGAGGCACCCGACACTTGACCTGTGCATTCGCTATCTCAAAGTCAGACAAGAAAAAACTTCAATAGGTTTCCTTTCTAGCTCCTTGTTAGTTACTTTTTTTTTTTTAAAGTTTTTGCTTACAAACAAAAATGATACCTGCTCTTATGCTGAGTTTCTTACCAGAAAAGAATATCCACAAGCCTTTAGTTTTGTCCTTTTAAAGTGGTGTGGTCTGACACTGCCCTTTTGCTTTCCATTTGCTTTTTAAATTCTATTAATGTTGGCAGCGTCATTCAAATGCATGGAGTATTTCTTTTATTCTTTAAAAAATGCTTAATTGTTTCCATCCATTAGTATTTTACTTCTCTTGCTACATAACAACTTTTTCCTGCTTCTACCTAGGATTGTTTCATCTGATGTTAGAAGGACAAGCTACTTTAGCAACCCCTTACTTCGTTGTCCCATTTTCTGGAGGCAGGAATTCCCAGGATTAACAGATGGCCCAAAACTCACTCAGGGAAGGAGGGGACATACCCTGGCTAGGACTCACCTCTCTGTTTCTACCCTTGTGTTCTTTACTGCAAGGTCCTTTTGCCTTCGTTAGAGCAACGCCTTAAATCATGTTTCCCCCAGGAAATATGCCTCCCTTTAGGTTTTTCAGGGTGCTCACCTTCAAAGAAATTTCAGAAAAACCACAAATTGCCTTCCAATTCTGATTTAGTGGAAGGTGGAAATTTTCTTTCCATTTTTAAATTCCAGAGAGGAGAGCCACTATTTTTAAAGTCATTATGTTTATTTGTAACTCTATTACCCTGGTTTGTAATAAACTAGTTCTGGGTAACAAACAAGCCCCAAAACTCAGTGGCTTATAGCAACACACATGGACTTTTTGTTCCCCGGCCTGCAAGAGATCAATTTCAGGCTGCAGGTTGGGTTCAAGTTTGCTCTACGTTTCTCTCATTCTGGGACAGGAAGCTGGTGGAGACTTGCTCATCTCATGCAGATGGTCAAAGCCCAGGACAGCCTGGCCATGTGAACCCAACAAAAACCTCTGCTCAAAACACAGTTGCTCGTGTTGCTCTGGTCAAAGCAAGTCACATGGCAAAGCTCAAAGTCAGGGATGCAAGCCCACTTGCTCTTCTAAGAGGCATTGCCAAGTAATATGGTGAGAGGTGCGGACATAGAAAACTATTCTAGGGTGGGGTGGAAAACCAAGTGAACATTCCAATCCAGCAGTGTGATAATTCAAAAGAGAAAGGAAATACCACTTTTTCTCTAGAATCAGAAATTATACTACTGAGTCCTCGGGGATGACTAGAATAAGGCAAAAGCTCATTTAAAATGTCATTTTTGAAATGCCTTTATTTTTCCTGTATTATTGAGCACAGGGTTGATTATCTAGCTAGTCAATGAATTTTTGAGGAACTAAAAAAATTCCATGTCCACTTTAGTTCATTCATGGATTTATTCGGTCCAGGAGTATTTATTTTGTGCCACTGTGTGCTGGGCACTCTTTGTAAGTGTGTAGGATACATCAGTGTACAGGAAGGAAAAACAAACAAACAAACAAAAAACAAAAAACAAAATGCTGCCCTTTTGCACTTTTGGAGCCTATGTTCAAGCAGGGAGAGACAAACAATTTAAAATAAAACACAAATAATGAGTAAAGCCTGTAATATGTTAGCATTTGATATGTAAAGGTATTAAGACCCCAGGTGTGGGGGACGGTCTATAATTTTTCTGTAGAGTGGTAAATGGTAAGTCTTACAGCAAAGGTGACATATGCCCAGAGACTTGAAGGAGGTAAGGGGTTTGAGTGTGAGTGTTGGGGGGGTCATGCTTGGGGGCAACCATATGAGTGGAGGGCTTTGGATATGCCCCCACCTCTCCCCAGGAACAACCAGAGCGCTTCCAAATCTAAATGTAGACTTAGTGATAGATTCCTTTTGGGGAATACCTTGTCATCAAAAAAAAAAAAATCACAGATGTTTTAAAACACTGTGTTAGATTGTAAACTCATCAGAGTCAAATATCTCGTTGAAGATCTTGAATAAGAACTGTGAGAAGTTGATTAATCATAAATATTAATGACAGTTCAATTTTGTGATAGTCAACTACTCCTTCTGTTCTCATCTCTCACTCTTTTCCTCTTGGATTTTTCCTCTAGTCCTGTGGCCTTAAATACCATCCATATCCTAATGTCTCAACTTTATATTGACTCTGGTTCCTTCACTAGACTTCAGACGGTTCCACCTGGGTAGCTCTAATGGAAGGTCTCAAACTGAACATGACCAGTCTTCACCTTCCTCTGCTTCCCAGTCCCCACCACTCCTCTGCCTTCTTCACTGTCTTGGTCTCAGCAAATGCACTAACCCTTGTCTCTTTCTGGCAACTGCAGCTCTACTCCCAAGTAGGTCTTATACCTGCCTACTTCCCTTCATTTCCGTCGTTTCAGTCCCATTATATCTTGCAATGACTACAGTTATGGCCTCCCAGCTGGTTTCCCTGCTCTGTAATTGATTAGCCATATTATAGTTGGGTTATCTTTTAAAAGTCAGTAAGTCATATTGTGCCATCACCCTCTGATGCTTTCCATGATAATGTAAATAAAACACAAACCTTTTACCATCATCTACAAACCCCAGCAGGATCTGGTCCCTGCATGTGTCGGTGACCTTTTGTACCTCCTTCTTCTGTATATATCACTGTAACACACCATACTGGTCCCCACCTCAGGGCCTTTGCACCTGCTGTTTTAGTTGCCCAGATGGCTTTGCCTCCTTCCCCACACATCAAATTTTCATGTGACTGGTTCCCACAACTGATCCTCATCCTAGCTCAAATGTCTCCTCTTCAAGGAAGCCCTCCCAAACTACCCAGTCATTCTCTAACGTGTCAGCCTTCATAATACTTATCACTGTGTCCAATTACATTGTTGATTTATTTGTTTACTTGATTGTCTTCTCCACCACAAGAATTAAAGCCCCCACCACCGCAGAGATTTTGCTGATAGAACCCAAGCACCCAGAGCAGTGTCTGACACATAGCAGGTATTCGAAAAGTATTGACCAAATTAACAATGACTGATTTCATGCCTTTTCAGAGATGAGTATTGTTAGGAAGAAATTGGAAAAGGCACCATAGCACTGAGTGTTGTGGAAGTGGTGGTGTGAGAATAGGGATTTGTAGCTTCACAGCAAGGTGAAAATGGAAAAGAAATGGGAAGTTAGGAAAACAAGTTTTTCCTGCTGTGCGATTATAACTGGGTCTGGCCCTAGACTTTGGTCTTCTTGACATCTCAGATCTCCTTCCTCTATCTGTAATTGCTAGGTTCTTTGACTACAATCTAGGAAAACCTACACTGCAACCAAAAGAAAGACAAGGGAAGGAAGGAAGACAGGAAAACACAGGAAGGAAGGAAGGGAGGGAGAGAGAGAGAAGAAGGAAGGAAGAAAGGAAAAAATTGACAGGTTAAAGAGTAGCTCATAAGCTGGAAGTGAAAATAACAAAACCAGGTCTTTGTGCAAGAACAACTTTGAGGATCTGAGACCAGGAATAAATGGACCTTTTTTCAGTACACTGAGGTTGAGATAAAAGGATTGCAACAATTTTCTTTCTTTCTTTCTTTCTTTTTTTTTTTTTTTTTGGCACTTTATTCAGGTTTCACTTCCTGGGGTAAGAGTGTCTGACACAGCTTCAGTCCAAAACCTACTCCTGCATGCAGGCATGGAGTGAGCCCCGCCATCAGAAACCCAGTGGACTGTTATCAGAATAACAGGGAATGGATCCGGGACAGGCAAATATAACAGCTGTCCGCTCCATTCCATGAAAGTACCAGAGGGTGAGGTGTTTCATTTTAGAGGGTCACAATCTAGTTTGCAAGGAAATAAAACTAGAGGTCACTTATCTCAATGAAGGAAACATATTATTGCTTGGAAAATAAGGCATCTTTCCTGTTGACCTACGAGAAATGAACAGAGATGTATTCCTAGACATACATTTTTCTCTCCTGAGGCCCATTTTAAGATCAGTGTCTCTCATCTTCTGCAAACTGTTAGCTGGAACAGAGCCTCTCCTACCTCCGTCAGGGCACTGCTGCTTCCTGACCACGAGGTTTCCTCTCTTTCCCCTTCTCCAGATTTCAAGGCAACTTGGACAACAAATTTCAGCATTAAATAAGATAACTCTAACCATAAGCCTTGGGTAATTTCCTATCAAATATAAATGTGTTTCTACAAGTAAAAATGTGTGTGTGTGCGTGCGTGCGCACATGTACGTACACATGTGTATGTTAGGTGAATGTGAGAGGATAGGGAAAAGGTGAAAAAAAGGACAAGAAAACTTAGGAAGGAAGTCTCAACAATGGAAAAGCAAAGAGAATATCCCTACAATGAAAACATTTTATTTCCCCCCTTCCCCAAGTTCATGGATTTTTGCCTTGTTGGAGCTAGGAGATTTTGAACTGTAAAGGAAGGTTGGCCATATAAATATTCACTTTTATACCAATAGATACATAATTCCTTGTTTGTTATTTCTTCAGCAAACTTCACTGTGACCTCACTTGCCCTAAGTACGAATGAGTGATTCAGCCATTTTTCCTGCCCCCAGGATGCTGACAGGGTAATAATAGAGGCCAAGAAACAAATGGAAATACCGGAGACCTGGAAGAGTATTCTTTGAGATGGTGTTAGGGGGAGGGAGTTGAGGGTGTCGGGGGCTCCTGTCAATGAAAAGGAACACGAGGTCTTCAGCAAGAAACTGGACTTTCAGGCGAGAGAAGTCCATACTCACTAGTACCTACACAATCATGAGCTCAGAAAAGGACAGATTCTCCTCCAAAAATCTGAGAGCCACTGAGAACAATTGAGAAGAGTGGAGAGGAGCGCAGATCAAAGCCGAGGTGGGGCCCGGTAAGGAAGCAACTCTCTCTGCTGGGGTCTGGAGCTGAGTGGGAAGGTACAGAAACAAAGCCTGGTTTTGTGGAGACCGAAGCAAATACAATTTTGAGGGCTCCCTTGAAGAAGAACAAAACAACTGTGATTATGAAATAAGGTTGGAAAGTGAGTTTTTATTTACAAAGAGAAACTGGTAACTGATAAACACTTTCATGCTTGTTTTCCTAATTTTTATTTTTTGGTGGCATTTTTCTTTTTGGTTATTCATTCTTTATATAAAAATTACTTTGTGGTATCATTCATTCTCTAAAGAGTGAACAGGAAAATAATTTAGTCTTTATTCTGTCATGAATGATTATTTTAATTAATTTAGTGGGATAGTTTTGACTGAATGTCAACCTAATCAACCTTTGGCTTATAATCTTATCCATCTAAAGATCAGAAAAACTGTTCCCAGATTAGCATCTGGCTCTGTGTGTTTCACCCCTTATTCCTCCTCCAGAGTCTCACAGGTCTTTTTGGCACCCATATGGCCTGGTGTAGGGTATCTTTTTACCATCATGCCCTGTTGGGTCAGCAGAGCAGTACCTTTGGGAGTAATGCTTGGAAGCTTCTAAGCCTGAGAAGACAAGAAATTGTTTACCTCTACACAGAATTGTCTGTGAACCACAAAAACATGTCCTACTAAATCCAAATTATACTCAGTGTTTGCTTAGCTGGATGCCAAAGATACCTCTGGTCACTCTAACACCACTGAACATGAGGACAAGTAGGACAGAGTGAAAGCTGATGTAGAAAGAGATGGTGGCATTAATCAACTGTAATCAACTCTTGTTCTTTCACAGATTTTATTAGCTGTAGGACCAGGTAGGCACATTACATGGAGCCCACTTAGGGCTTAACTTAGGACCTTAACGGATAACTGTGCAACAGAAGGACTTTGAAACTTGTCAGACCCTGGAGTAGGCCTGGAGTAGTCAAGAAACCTCAGAGTAGTGCCCCAATGTGCAAAAACCACTCAGGAAAACAAAAAGAACTATAATCCAGCATGTTAAGATCTGGGAAAGAGTCTGCTACTTTAAGAGGAAGAGGAATAAGTGAGATTTTGGAAAGGTACATAGGGTTTTAGCCAGTGCCCAGATTAGCTCCAGCCTCTGCACTTGTGACTGATTCATGTGTACGTAACATGTCCCCAGGGACCCTGTATAAGTTATCAATTGCTACATAACAAAGTACTCCAGAACTCAGAGACTTGAAACGACATTGTATTCTCACACAGTTTCCCAGGGTTAGGTATTTGGTAATGCTTAGTTACATGGCTCTGGTGCAGGGTCTTCTGTGAGGTTGTGGTCATGATGTTGGCTGGGACTCATCACCTGAAGGTTCAGTTGAGGCTGGAGAATCCTGCCACTTGCAGGCCTGGCATGTTAAGACTGGTTGTTAGCAGGAGTTCTGAGTTCCTCACCACAAGGTCCTTTCCACAGGACTGCTTGAGTGCCTTTATGATGTGATGGCTAGTTTCCTCCCCAGCGAGAAATGCAAGAAGTAAAGGTAAAGCCTCAATGTCTTTCATTACCTGATCTCAGAAGTTACACTCTGATGAGCAGACATGTTGCCAAGGAAGACATACAGATGGTCAACAGACACATGAAAAGAAGCTCCTCATCAGGGAAATGCAAATCAAAACCACGACTCACCTCACACCTGTCAGAATGGCTAAAATCACCAAGTGCTGGTGAGGAAGTGGAGAGAAAGGAACCTCGTGCATCGCTGGTAGTAATGCAAACTGGTGCAGCCACTGTGGAAAACCGTATGGGGATTCTTCAGAAAGTTAAAAAAAGAACTACCCTACAATCTAATAATCACATTACTTTGGTATTTACCCAAAGAATATGAAAAAAACTTATTTTGAAGGGATATATGCAGCCCTATGTTTATTGCAACATCATTTACAATAGCCAAGCTGTGCAAGCAGCTCAAGTGTCCATCGATAGGTGAATGGATAAAGATGGGGAATACACACACACACACACACACACACACAAGAATATTGATCATCCTTAAAAAGAATGAAATCTTGCCATTTGCAACAACATGGATGGATCTAGAGAGTATAATGCTAAGTGAAATACGCCAGTCAGAGAAAGAGGAATACCATATGATTTCACTCATGTGTGGAATTTAAGAAACAAAACAAGTGAACAAAGGGGAGAAAAAAGAGAAAGACAGACCGAAAAACAGACTCAACTATAGAGAATAAACTGATGGTCACCGGAGGGGAGGTGAGTACAGGGATAGGGGAAGTAGGTGAAGAGGATTAAAAGGGCACTCATCTTGATGAGAGCTGAGTCATAGATGGAAGTGTTGAATCACTGTATTTACACCTAAAACTAATATAATGCTGTATGTCATCTACACTGAAATTTAAAAACATTTTTTTAAAGGTTTTATTTATTTGACACAGAGATAGAGAGTACAAGTAGGCAGAGCAACAGGCAGAGGGAGAGGGAGAAGCAGACTCCCCACTGAGCAGAGAACCCCCCCCATGGGGCTCAATCCCAGGACCCGGGGATCATGACCTAAGCTGAAGGCAGGCACTTAACCAACTGAGCCACCCAGGTGTTCAGTTTAAATTAAAATAAAAAAAAAAATAAGCTACCCTTTGACATTTCTGAAAAATTCTATTTTTCAGATAGATTATCAGTCAGATTAAATAGATTATCAGTCAGTTGTATTTCCTAGAGGAGCCAACTGCATAAGAGTATGAATACCAGGAAGAGGGGATCAAGGACCTTTGCCGGAGCTGGCTTCCACTGACCATCCACCTTGTAATATAGGCTAATTTTGTACAGCGGCAAAGCAAAGTTTGGAAATACTGTCCTGAAAAAAGTCAGAGAAGGCCCAAGATCTCAGGAATGTGTATGCATGTGTAAAGGGGGTGGGAGTGGGGGGTCTCCAGCAACCATGGGCAGAAATCTGGCTCATTAGCTACAAAGAAATATAAAGTGTGACTTGATTTTGTAGAGCATCTCTTGAACATAGAAAAGGAAATAAATCCTCAAAGGCCACATTACCAGTCAGTAGGGTTAGAACCCAGGTCTCCTGACTAGTAATAGGAGTAATCATAAAATACTATAAATAAAATAAAATAATACTATAAATAAAATAAAATAAAATACTATAAATAAAATAAAATAATAAAAAAATAAAATAAAATCAGTAGTAATAATAAAAATGATAATGACTAAAGTTCAAAAAAGATTTTCCTCTCCATCAGTACCAGCCTAAGTTTTCTACGTACACCATCTTCTGTTGTATTTGCCATAACTGAGGAAACCAAGGCACCAAGAATTATAGCAAATGGCTCAAGATCATACAGCTTGTCGTGGTAGCACTAGCTTTCCACCATCACACCCCAGTCCTTTCGAACCTTCCATTCTTTGAAGCCTGTCAAGTTACTCCCTTCTTATAACCCTTCATCCCATCCTTCCTACCACACTTTGTCCCAAAGAAGGAGTCTTGTGTTTGGGGATACCCTAAGGGGCCCTGCTTTACAAAGTACTGGACATAAGTGGGGACACAATGAAAACTTAAAAAGTAAAACTCAGAGTTCAAATTGGTTTCTGAATGTTCCAGACATGCAATGCCAACTTGTTTATCTTCTACAGAAGTTTAGCCTTAAGTTTTCAGAACACAACCTTAATCCTTACCCAGGCAAGGCCTTCCTAAGCCAATACCAATGTAGTGCTGACTGTGTGCTAGACATTGTTCTAGGACATCTAGCTATGTTGACTTATTTTAATCTTTACAAAAGTCTCATGAGGTAGGAGTGCTGCTTTTATCTGCATTTTAATGCAAATTATTGACAAGCTTGCAGAGCAAAATGATTGTTCCAGGATTCGAATACAGGAAGTTTGACTCCTCTGGAATTTGTTACATCTTTGTCTTTGTCTTTGTCTTTTTTCCCTCTCCTGTTCCTGCCTGGTGGTGCTCTTTCAGTGAAGCTGACATTTGATCTTCAAGTTTGACAACATTCATCAATAAGAATTCTTGAGCATCTGCTAATGTGAGGCCCGGAGCTAAAAACTCAGTATAAATTGATTGAAGAAAATAGATGTGTCTCTGCCCTCCCTGATTTCACTTCTAGTAGGATCAAAAAAACCTCAAACGAAGCAATAGATGTATTTAAAGTTTATAGGTTAATAAATAAGGACACAGTTTGAAATAATATTAAATGTTACAGTGGAAGCAAATAGGGTATTCTAATAGATAATCCTGGTAGGATCTATTTAGACCTATGCTCAGGGAAGTCCACCTCTTATTCTGAAACTGATATCTAAAGGATGAAAAGTCTAAAAATGAGATAAGGGAAGACCTATTCTAGTTAAAATGGCAGATAGAAGACATTTTTCATCCTTACCTCTTCTCCTGTCCTACTAACATTGAGTATAAAAATAATGAATGAGAAAGAATCCCAGAAGACAAAGAGCATGAGTGAGGAGAGTGATAACTGTGGTTGCAAGAGTTGAAAACATTTTTAGAAAATAAAGAGTAGAAGGAGGACTTAATAAAATCACGAATGCTGAATACCAAATGCTTACAAACAGGATGCCATGTCACAGCACTGAGTTCTCCAGAAAAGTTTCTGGAATCGAAGATACCTGACTTGTGGCGGGCAGGAATGGAAGTGTGGGAAGGAAATTCAGAGAACAGTTTGAAACAGTTTGAAAGTATAAAGGTCACTGAGATACCCCAGTTCTATCCTCCTTCCCACCAGTCTCGACAACTGTCCTTTCCTCAGTCCTCCAGGACACCACGGGCTTGATATCACATGGAAAAGTTGAGGGGCTCCATGGATCCCAGGCCCAAAGGCAGTGGGGAAGAGGTGCATAGAAACAAGGGTAGAAACACAAGTCTATATATTGGAACCTCATTTCTAGTTCTCCCAGCCTCCTGGCCCTCTGGGTTTGGGTTATAATCCCATAATATCATGTGGGATATTATAATATCATAATATCATTTGACTCTTTTAAATTGTGTAATTTCTTTTTTTCATAAAAATGATACATATACATATACATATACATATTCTTCTTCTTCTTTTTTTTTTTAAGAGAAGAGGAAAGGCATTCCAGAGAGAAGGAACAGCATATGTAAAGGTGCTGACTGGTGCTATTGGGTGGCAGAAGAGGTCCCTGTGACTGGTGGGGAGTGGGTGAGGGAAGAGGAGCCTGGGAGATGGGGCTGGAGCGAGCCCTCCAGACGCTGCAGGGAGCCCTCCAGATGCTGCAGGACCTGGTACACCCATCAGAAGGAGTATAGGTTTTCTTTGAAATGCAGCCATGAAAGGGTTTAAAGCCATGGGTAACATGATCCTATTTAGGTTTAAAGAGTTACTCTAGTTGTATAAAGAATAGATTGTCACATATTTAGCTGGGGCTCCTCATGAAAAATTATGTATCCCAGTACTTTCGAGCGGAAAAGACCTTCAAGATCATTTAGTCCAACCCTTCCTTTTAAAAGATAAGAAAAGTAAGACACAGGAAATTTATGATTTGCCCAAGGTCACAGAGCTAATAACTGTGTGAGACTTTAAACCAGGACTTGGAGGGTGATAGATTATACTTTTAAGAAATCATTCTACTCTCTATTTCCTTTGGCCAGAAGTGATGTCTCCCTTTCCTGAACCTTCATCTCACCTTATTTTTCTCTCCTGTGGTATTTACTCACTTATTACCTCGATCGTAGTTCTTTGTGTCCACATCTTGTCGTATCTCCTTTATGAGACTGTAAATGCAGTCTCGGGAGAGCAGGAAGTATGGCCTCTATCTAGTGTGGCTTTGTACGTGGTAGGTGTTCAGTCAAGTTTTCTAGAGTGGATGGATGGATGGACAAATGGATGGACAGATGAATTCTCCATAATCTCTAAATAAAACAGACCATCTACTGACTGCCTATGCACATGGAGATGTTACTCACTCTGATTTACCGCTCTACAGTACCTCCTAGCTATATTTTCATTCATTTTCTTTAATACAAACATATTGGGAAGTGGTCATTTTTTATCAGATGAGATGAGGTGGCCTAGAAAAATGTCATATTTCTAAGTCAGGCAATTATTTCTCCCAAAATTATCAGCAGGGAGAGCCTCTCCACACTCTCCCCCGCTGGCTGGGCTGATGCATTCTTTCTCAACACATGGTCCTTTGGGAATTTATTTCTTATTAGACCTTTCTTTCTTTTTTTCTTTTTTCCAAGAGATAGTTGAGACTGCCCATAAAAAAAAACTAATAAAGTGTGCAAGGTAAAACAGTGATATCACAAAAGGATGTATGTATTGCATATGTTAATAACAAAACTCTGGGCTGTCCCTATGCCCTCTCCAGCAGAGAAATACAGAAACCTATGAATGAAAACTAAGGCTGCCAATAACGGAGAAAGCCTGGAAGGAGGCTTGGGAGCCCTGGATTATGTCCCTGTGTTCAATTTTGACTTGTTGACCAGCTCTGGTAATTTCTACGATCTCTCTCTCTCTCTCTCTCTCTCTCTCACCTTGGTATCTTCATCCATAGAAGAGAGATGAGAAAATTTGCAACTATCAGTCATAGGTCTAGTTTCTGCTACAACTAAATGACCCATCCATTCTGTCAATAACATCAGTCAGACTGGTCTGGAGGGTAACTGTGATTATTTTTGGACTCCCAGATTTGGCTTCCTGCACGTATGCCCTCATTAACATGTTGAGAGTCTTTGCTGAAGACGAGGCGCTATGTTGTATTTTGGCTCCCCGAGTGAAGACACGAGCTTCAAGTCATGGGACTCATGATGATCTAAGATCTCCACTAAGGCAGCAGGCATTCAGAAGACAAACATGACTCACTGTGCTTGGGATCACAATCAACTGTTCACAAACTTCGGTTTGAGGGTTGGGAAGGTCTGGAAAAGATTCTAGGGTACAGCTCTGTTCGGAAGGGTACAGACTGTTTCCCTTGTGAAGTGACACATGTCAGGGTTGTGAAACAGCGGGAACTGGAAAAGAGGACCTTGTGTCAATTCCCAGAGAGTCATCCCGCTGGCCCCGCCACAGACAGCTTGTGCTTTGTCCCCTGGTGCCCCCCTGTTTCAACGAAGCACTGCCTCAGACCGGTTCGCTGCTTGGCTGTGTTGGTTATCTGTGCCTTTCAAAGGAGCCATCCTCAAAGTGAGTGGTTTAAGCTTACAACATTTTATTATTCATTCATTATTCTGTAATTTGAGTGGGGCTCAGCTGGGCTATCCTTTCACTGGCCTTGCCTGGGGTCATTCACACAGGAGTCTCAAAGGGGCTGGAACATCCAGAAGAGTCATGGGTCTCTGCTGGGATAGGTGGAACAGCTGGGGGGTGGCCTGATCTTTCTCTCTCTTTCTCTCTCTCTCTGTTTTCTCCCTCTCTTTTTCTCTTCAAGTGGTTTCTCCGGCAGAATAGCCAAACTTCATGACAGGGTGACTCACGGCTCCCAAGAGCACAAAAGCAGAAGCTGCCAGACCTTCTCAAGGTTTATGCCTAGAAGAGCCACAATGTCATTCTGCGGTGTTCTCTTGGTGAAAGCAAATCACAGGCCAGCCCAGGGTCAACGAGAGGGGAAACCGATTCTACAGCTCCATGTAGAGAGTGGCGGAAGAATTTTTGGCCATCTCGAATCTGCCACAAACCACAGTTAGGTAGGCAGATCTTGTCAGATAAAAGAGCATCTTGTCACCTGATCATTATGTTCTCTCAGTTTCAGACACCTTTTGTTTCCTATCCTGACGTTCCACTTGGCAGTGAGGCCTCTCCTCTGGGACTCCATGTCTGCTGCTTCCACTTCTCTGCTACCGGCAACCAACTTCTCTCTGCTCACTTTCTCTCCACTCATAGTTTCTTATTATTCATGGGCTGCTCTGTTCCGTGGTATTACTGCCTGGTAGCTTCAGCTGCTGTAAATGTTAGTGGTGTACAGAAAAGGTTAGTACAACTGGTCTGAGACCTACCAGTATCCTTAGGAAGACTTGCTTGCAAGGTTGACCTTGACTGACATCTGGGAAACTTGGATTTGGGGAGGTGTATTAAGTTTCTCCAGAGTGTCAGAACCCAAAGGATGTGTGTGTGTATATGTAGAAAGAAATTCTTTATAAGCAATTTGCCCAAGTGATTAGGGAGACTGGCGAGTCTAGAATCTGTCATGTGGCTGTTGGGCTTGAGGCCCAGGAAAGCCAATGGTGTGGCTCCAGCTGGAAGGCCAGCAGCCTGGAGACCCAGGAGGACTGATCTGAAGTCCAAAGGCAGTCTGCTTGAGAATTCCTTCTTTCTGGGGATGCCAGGTTTTTGTTCTGTTCAGGTGTTCAACTGGTTAGATGAGGCCCACCCATATTATAGAAGGCAATTTGCTTACTCAGAATTTGCTGATTTAAGTGTTATTCCCATTTAAAAACACCCTCCAAGTTGACACATAAAGTTAAGCATCCTAGGAAGGTTCCCACCGTTGCCAAAACTGATAAGAGTGACTCACTATCCCTAAACTATTTGCACAAGCAATGTGGTTCATGCCGAACAGCTGCTTTCATTATTCTCAGAAAGAATGAAGAAAGGAATTCCCAGTCTGGAATTTTACTACGTGCTAGGCAGAGCATGCCTATGCGATTGGTCTCCAGTAACAAACCCGGGCACCATGTATCTAATGAGCTTCCCTGGTAGACTGTACCTCACACGTGTTGTCAAAACTCACTGCTGGCAGAATTAAGCACATCCTGTGTGAGTCCACAGAGAGAGGACTCCTGGAAGCTTATGCCTGTTTTCTTCCAGAGTTTGCCCCCATGTATCTTTTCCCTTTGCTGATTTTGTTTTGTATCCTTTTGCTATAATAAATCTTAGTCATGCCTATGACTGTTTGCCAAGTCCTGTGAGTCATCCTTGCAAATCAGTGAAACTGGGAGAGGTCTGGGAGACCCCCAGCATAAGCAAAAAATGGTAAAATTCTGTCCTCAATGTAGGTCTGTCTCTAATGGTTAATACAACTGAAACAAAGATAGAAGTTATTTCATATATTTAAGGTCTTATATGAGTGTAGCACTGTGCTACATATCATGATATATTCAAAGGAGATATTAGGAACACAGATGAGTACCAAGGCTTTCCAGAGGGAGTGGAATATTTAAGTAGGAAACAAGAGCAAGGAAGATAGTAGAACCCAATGTTCGAGAGTTCAGACCTCAGAGACATGGCCAAGTCCAAATCTTGACTGTACTGGCTATTAGTGAGTCGTTAATCAATGTGAATTTTAAATTTCCACAATTAGAAAGTGGCATCATAATAATAATGACTAATATTTACTAAGTGCCTACCATGTCTTATGAACTTCATGTATTAACCCAAGCCACACAAAAATCCTATTAGGTAGGTATTATTTTAGTCTTTATTTTACAAGTTCAGAAACTGAGTCCCACAATGAGATCTTGCTAATACCTACCTCGTAAGGAACTGGGAAGCCTAAATGAGTTAAATGCAGTGTCCCTGGATGCTGGGAGCTTCAACATGCCACAGACAAGGAAGTGTTTTGAATTGAAGAGTGGTAGAAATGTGACCTGGAGCCAGAGCTAAGAAGGTCTTGAGCATCATTTTAGCACTTACTGTCTAGGGCTGTGATTCTCAAATGGACATAGAACAGAGTCCCTAGAAAGCATTTGTAAGCAATAGGTAATAACTATATATACTCTATTACTGATGATCAGGGTAAAAGTTCAAGAAGAAAACTTAAGGGAGAGAGAATCTAATTACAAAATTGTGAATGTTTATTTGAAGAAACAAACATTTTCTTTTTCCATAAGTGGGTAAAACAGGATTACTATTTGATTTTAAGTAACTTTGATAGATTCAGAACTCCTGCATTATAATGACAATGGCAAAAGATTAATTTGGGCTAAGATATATCTGGTGTGGGGCACAGAATTTGGATTGACATTGAGGAAAGTACAGTTAGGGTACTTCAGCATGAATTTGAGCATGAAGAAATGCAGGTCTGGCTCAAGGTGAGTTCATGGAAAATGAAAGGAGGTCGAAGAGCAGAAGATCAATGATGAAGAATGGATGGTATTTTGTAGTCCATGAGACTTGGGTTAAAATCTTTGCTTCACTAATGATCAACTGCTGACTGCTCTCAAGCTCATTTCCTCATTGGTTACATAGAATCAATAACAGTTACAGTAGGGGGCTGCTCTAAAGACTGGGTCAAATGAAAGGGCTTGTGTTTTTTTGCCACTTGGTATAGGAGCTGTTGTCATTATAAATGATGCTTGTGTGGGTGTGGGTGTGGGTGAGTGAGAAGCTTGGGAAGCTCAAGATGGCTGTGAGGATTTTACTGCAGAAGCTGGAGAAACACATTCGCTCAGTGGAAGCAATAGGAAAGTGGGAAGATTAATCCAATCCTGAAGGAAGATTATTGGTTTCACTTTAGGCACATACAATAAGGGCAAATCCTGTAAGTTTGCTATGCTGCCAAGACAATTTTTTTTTAAAGATTTTATTTATTTATTTGACAGAGAGAGAGAGAGATCACAAGTAGGCAGAGAGGCAGACAGAGAGAGGGGGAAGCAGGCTCCCTTCTGAGCAGAGAGCCCGATGTGGGGCTCGATCCCAGGACCCTGAGATCATGACCTGAGCTGAAGGCAGAGGCTTTAGCCCACTGAGCCACCCAGGTGCCCCTGCCAAGACAATTTTAATGAGCGTAGGAAAGTGACATTATAATCTTAAAGAGAGTGATACACACATTATCATTTTCCTGTTTGTAGCATCTTGAATGGCATTTATTGTCCTCTTAATTTAAACTATAATGTATGAAAGGAATTTCAAACAAGTAGAGATTTAGAGCAAAAAAGCGAAGGGAGTCCCAGAGCCAAGAATAAATCGTATACAATTTGTGATACAAGGACCACAAACTAAAATTTTTGTAAGTTGAACTGTGATTATTGTGTGTTCAGCCTTGCAATGGTTATATCAACTAAAATGTACTGTATATGGGTGGAATTAGTTTCTTTTGGGTGACTTTCCATGAATGGTTAGATCGTTCATGTCTGAATTGAGAGCACCTTTTGGAATCAGGTAGTCTTGGCTTTGGATACTGGCCCTGTGTGCAAATTTGGATAAACTTCCTTACTTCTCTGAACCTTAGTTTCCTAATATGTAAAAGGAGGTAGAAATAAGACTTATTTTCAGGATTCTTGTGAGAATTAAATGAGATAACATTTAGCACTCACACATAATTGGTAATCAATAAACCTACATTCCCAATCCCTTTGCCCTCCTTACAATGGCTTTGAAGCTGTTAGCTACAGATATGATTTCAGAAGGTTTAGAACCATATTCACAATCTGGCTTTTGTGTTAATCAATGGAAGATGACAAAGAAATATTTTAAAATCTGGCCTGAATGGCTATGTTCAGATTAGAACTATTAATAAAAAGACAGTACATTGAGTATTAGTAAAACACACACCAGGCTACACCTATGAATTTATTATTTTCAATCTTGATACTTTATATGTCCCTTTTCCAATAAAGATTACGTTCAAGTCTTCCAATGAAGAGCCATTACATCATTTGTTGGAAATTCATGGATTTCATTATATCCCGTTAGAAAACACCAGTCTTGTCTAGGGAAACATAATGAAAACACCACTGACCTAATGGAAGTCAAGTCACTTACCCTTTTGAGAACTGGCTTCATCAATGGGAATGCATATCACGATGGTCTTGCTGACCTGGCAGATCTGATAACCTCCCCCTTATTCTATGAGTGCTATTGTAGCACCTAGAACTTATCTCTTGTTCTCCACCCGGGTGTACTTGTGCAATATATATCTTTCTCTCTGGATCATAATCTCTGTGATGGAAGGAAACACATGTCTGTCTCATTGCTCTTTTCCTGAAAATCTAATGCAATGCCTGGCACCTCACAGAAACACAATAAATGTCTGTGGAAGGATGAAGGAAGGGCAGCAGGAGGGAGGGATCCAGTATGGTACTTGGCAAGGCAGTCAGCACTTTTAAAAAAGTTGCTTAATGAATGGAGTAAGTCACATTTCCTGTTTTTCTTAGCCATACTTTGTAGGACAGAACAAATGTATTTTAGTCCTCCAAGAAAAGTCTCAAGGCAAATGCATGAATATTAATGAAAACCATATTAATATTATAATACTAGCTAAAACTTTATCAAGTGCCCACTACATGCTGGCAACTTTGGCATGTATTAATTTGTGTAACCATCACAGTAATGCTGTGGAAGAATTTCCATTGGAAAGATGGGGAAACTGAGGCCCAGCATGGTTTCATTTGTTTCTAAGATAGTTAACAGTGGAAATAGGATTCAAATCCAAAGCCTGCTTGCCTCTTCATTATCCTGCACACCTCCCTAGGGACTCACCAGTCCCTTGCAGTGGATCTAAGTCTTTACTCAGAGCTCAAGGGCCAGAGTGGTCAGGCCCCCTGTGGGCAGACTAAGAGGGGACACAGCTGCTTGAGCACACAGAGACAGCCCCTCAGGGTCCATGCAGCCCCTGCACAACAGGAGTTCCTTCCAAGACCGCAACCATAGAACCTGAGACTCAGGTTAGAAATTAATGATCAAGAGAAGCAAGAAAACTTCATCTTCATAAAAGACCGAAACAAACACAAATCTCAAAAACCAAAGAACCTGAATCCCAAGGATCAGGAACATGTAGGAACGAACGCACTGCTGTAAAGAGAGCTTGGGGAGGGTGGTGATGCCTGGGTGGCTCAGTGGGTTAAAACCTCTGCCTTCTGCTCAGGACATGATCTCAGGGTCATGGGATCGAGCCCTGCATCGGGTTCTGGGCTCAGCAGGGAGCCCGCCTTCCCTCTCTCTCTGCCTGTCTCTCTGCTTACTTGTGATCTCTGTCTGCCAAATAAATAAATAAAATCTTAAAAAAAGAGAGAGAGAGAGAGCTTGGGGGATTGCTGTTGGGGTCTCAGAAAACTACACCAGAGTGTGTTGGGTCAGAAGATGATTGAGAAAGCATATCCAGGAAGGACCTTCCACAAAAGACATGACTCTTTGTCCACCCCAGTTCCATCCCTATACCTACATACATTTTTTCTCCTCCCTCTCTGTCTCTCTCCTATACTGTCTCTCATCTCTGCACACACGCATGTATACATGACTGCTGCTAAAATGTTCGCCCATGCCCCAGGTTGCTGGCTTCTGCTCTTCAACAATCTTTGGAAAACAGTGTTAAAATGTCTGGATCAAGGATCGAACAAACGGACAGTGCATGTGTTCTGTTTCCTCATCTCCAAGGCAAGAACACGTATTCCGTTTCTTTTTTATGCCCCTCGCAGCACCTATTACTAGATCCCATATGCTCTGCACGTACTTGGCAGTCAATAAATGCTTGCTGAACGGCTGACTTCTCCCGTCGCCCCCCAACCCTTTCCTTCCCACCCCTACGGCACTACTTTAAAGATCTGCTGCAGAGCTGCGGGAAGAGGTTTAAGATTCGTTTTGACAAATAACCCTTATGGGTGTTTAAAGCCAAAAGATCGAATATTTAAAGCAGAAATATGAGCTGTGACTTCATGGGTGTTCTGTGAAGAGATGCATAAAGCTGTACAAATAGATAGCCTTTCAGACAGGACATAACAGACCCAGCTTTGTGCATTTGCAAATATACAGAGGAGAAGAGCCCCAACTTCACTTTGAACTCTACATTTCCTCCTGAAATCAGTTTAAATGCAAGAGTGAAGGTAGTTAAATCTTCTATATTTTTAAAAGGAGATCTTACAAATACTTTTGGCCTTAAAAGCCTGTGTCATTGATTCATAATATAAGAGGTGACATTAAATCTACCTCTCCTGACTCTCCCCACCCCCCAGACAAGAAAATATAGGCAAAACAAGCCTGGATTTCATGGACGTAATGGGAGCAAACTAATTGCTGTAAAAACGGGCTTTCAGACTCCCTGACATGAGATCTAGGTGCTGGAAAGTCTTAGGGAACCAAAACAAGGATCTGGGGCCAGCAGATAGTTGAAGAACTGTAGCAGAATCAGAATCACACAGTAGCTTTGGGGAATGACCTCATGATGATGCAGAGCTTAGAATACAAGTCTCAAGAAAGAATTGAGTATAAGCTGAACAGACCGATCAGACAATAGGGTCCATTTTCTCCAAAGGTTTTCCAGAGTTCCCTAACAGCTTAGGTTCATATGGTAGAAACCAGAGTGTATTCTGCCTCTGCTCTGGCTCCAGCTCTGACCGTCCCATCTTGTCTTAAAGCAGCTGACAGGGAACAGTGAACATCCTGAGCTCCTGGCTCTTACTCCCTATTCTGTGTTCTACAAATGAACTCAGCAAGACGAGGTTATCCGACATGTATTATTTTTGTTTTAATTGAAGTACAACTGTTTTTTCACTGAACTATGTTTGTCTCATAGTGAAGAGTTTACCTGGAACTAAAAGTTTGTAAGAAAGCTGAACTCAAATACATTTAACTAGCTAGCAATTGAAATTAAATTGACCTTAACCTTCGGTTCCATTGCTAATTTTCCATTGCTAAGTTCAGAAGTGTGCCCTCTTTCCTATCCATCCTTTGTTTCCACATTCTATAGATTTAAAAGAAGTTCAATAGTCTTGGATTCTACAGAAAGTATTTTTGTGCAAGGTGACTTGACCAGGTAATAGAAATTTTTTATAAACCTACAATATCTTCGTTTTCTTGATAATGCATTGTAGTTAACAAAGAAATTTCTCATTTCTCATCTCTTGTAATTCTCAAAAAAAATCTATAGGATGGCAATTCTTACTATCATTTGATAGATGAGGAAATGAAAGCTTAGAGAATTTTATTCAACTGTTCATTCATTCAATAATTATTCTTCGGGATCCAATTATATGTTGGCACTGGAGATACAACGATGAAAAAAACCTAGTCGTGACCTGAAGGAGTTCACTGTCTATCATGTGGAACAAATAGGTAAATAAAACATGGACAGTGATAGGGAGTAGTACGTTGGGCAGATGTATAATGATTGCAAAAGGAAAGAGTTACCAAATTTGCCTGGCTGTGAATGAGTAGTCTTCTCAAAGGGGGTCTTCAGAAGAAGAAATTTGCGGGCACAGAAACCAGGAACTGTATGATGAACTTGAGACTAGCTAACCGTTCAACATGGTTGTGAATACAGAGGAAGGAACATGAGATTGGAGAATGGTTTCTTAAGGAACGTGTTATCAGGAAGGAGCATGGAGGTTCTGGGTCAGTATGGTGGGCCATGAAATGAAGTATTCAGGAACTCGGGTTCATTTGATTTTAATTCACCACATGTGGCCTTCATCTTCTCTTCCTGCATTCAAGCAGGTAGAAGACTCCGGGACAGCCTTTATGCCTGAGACAGGACTCCCCAGATTTATTTCCAAAAGTCAGGCACATGCAAGGAGAGAGAGTTTCAGGAAAGGGAGATTTTGGCCAGACTGAGAAGATATTTTCATAGTTAGGGAAGGAAAATGGATCTACCTTCTCGCCTAGCATCTCCTTGAGGACATGGTTAGAGATGAAGGAAAATGGCCATGAGATGACCCAGGGGGAGCTGGATCCAAGGCCTGGTGCTCACCCAAGATTGCTCTACTCTCAGCATGGTGCAGGAGAACCAACCTGATGGGACAATATGAGGTAGAATAATCTACAACCCAGAGAAAATATAACACTATATGAAACTACAGCAAAATCCCAGTTTGCTATTAAATGACCTTCCAGAAAGGACAGAAATTATGACCTAAAGGTTACAATTAGTTGATATATATATAAGTTAAAAAGTGCATTGAAATACTGAAAACGAGGTTTAAAGTGTATGAGAGATCAAGACAAGGAGTGAAGTTCCTATCTACAATTCTGCTCAATAGCGGAACTCGGTGTGACAAGACTCTATAGCTTCAGAGGGGTAGACGGTCAAGAAGAGATCCAGAACACATTTTTGTGACTGTCCTTTTCCTTAATTCAGATCCTGTATAGAAACAAATTTAGACTAGATCTATGTATAACTGTATCCACTATTGTAAATGTTTCAAATAACTCCAACATCGTCCCCTCAGAAGACACTCTAACATTACTTAACTGAGTATTTCAGGACAAATGCGTGTCACGTTCATGTACAGAAACATCCAGAGAATATTCTAAGTTATAGTCTGATTTTTCCCTTTACTAATACAAATGCTTAAGCCAGGATCTCTGGGTATGGTGTTTATCTAAACAACCTCATGTATACAAAACCCCAGAGATGTTGACATTGTAGAGAACAAGCATGATTTGTAAAATCAGCATGATCCTTCTATTTAAAGCGATGTCCCCTGGATGTGGTCTGAGCTTGAGAAACAAGTCCATTATATTTTCTTTCTGAAGACAATATGTCAAACATTAAAAATGGTTACACATCAGAAGTTTGGGAGGGCGGAATGTCAGCCCTGCAAAGAAGGAAATCTATTTTATTCCATAGGGTTGGGGATAAAGGGCAGCATTGTGGAAATCTGAGAAAAATCTATGCTCTTCACCTTCCTTTTCTGTTTTGCCTCTGATCCTAAATTCATTCTATTTAATTTTTTCCTTGCCTTCAAGTAGTTTTATCTTAAAATGTTATAATCCAAATAAAGTGGCAAAGGGAATTCTACAAAAAAATAATAATCAAAACCATTCAGGGTTCATGTGCTCAGGCTAAACTGTATTTTTGGAATGGTTGCTTTTATTTTTTTCCAGAAGTCCAATGTGTAAATTAAATTGCACCAAGGCAAGTCAGATTACTCCCTGGCCATGTGCAGCATGCACGTTTTATGTGACTTTTTACCCTCTTATTCAGGAAAACAATACGTTCTTGTATGGCAGCCAGACGAAGTGGTGATTCACACTCATCCAGGAGATGCCAAGTACTGTACCTCCTAGAGGAAACACACTCACCCATGTGTAATGAGACTGCTTTGGATTTCCTGAAGTGATTCAGCATGAAGTGGAATCCAGTGCTGACCTGAATATCCGTAGATGTTACCAATCACAAGATCGGATGTACCAGAGTTTTATTTGCCTTTGTGTGACTCCCACTCATTTATTACAAGTTCAGAGATGCATCCTTGTGAGACTGAAGTAGAACATTTCCACTCAAGGAAACTGATGAAAGAATTTGGCCTGTTGCTTATTAGTACAAAATAGTCAAGGATATTTCAGGAAAATGTAGCTAGCTACGGTTCTATGATCAAGAATGCCCATTGATTCCTTCTCTTAAATTATGTAGTTTTTAGCTCAAGAGAAACACTGAGCTCTGTTGGCCACTGGCTCCATTATCTCTAGTTTGATAATGCGGGTCATGGTCTCTATTAGAAAAGACACTTATAAAAATCCATAATGTGCTAGATGTCAAGCCACCAGAAATTATTGCTTTGAAATGCAGACAGAGGTGTAAAGATGGGATGTGGTGGCACTAGGGAGCCAAACGAGTCATTGAGTGAGGAAGTAAGAATTTGATAGAAAATCAAGGGCAGTCTTAAACTATAGAAACATAGCTGCTTGAGAAATCCTGCTACTTAATCCTCTGGAAACAGTATTAACAGCAGCATCCTTGGACTACAAGGATGAGGTGATAAGAACAGGAATGACGAGCGGAGATGGCCATGGGAGGGCAAAGAGGGCTTCATGTACATGCTTGAACTAAGCCAGTGAAAAACTAAGATCATTTGGATCTGTGTAAAAGGCAAACAGTCACCAGAGAACTTGAATTTAGTTTCTATAGCAGAGTGTTTTGTCCTTTAATCATAAACTGTTTGGAAGTTTAGATTTTCAAACCAAATTATGCAAGTATCACAACAAGGCCTACCCCAAACTGAAAGCTGAGGAATCTAGAACTAAATTGTCAAGAAGAAAGGCTGAAATGGGACTCTTGAGGTGGGTCTTTTAGGGGAGCACAGGGTGAGAAAGGGACCAGCCACTTCTAAACTATCAGCTCAGCCTCTCTGGAAAAGCCATCTCTCCACCAACAGACATCAGATGTTTAAAGGCTGGGACTGGGGGTGCAGAAAACCTCTTGTGTCCCAAGAATTTATATGGACTAGCTTTGCTATACCAGCAACTTGCTGGAAATACAAAATCCCAGGTTCCATCCCAGACACCAGAGTGAACATCTCCAGTTGGCTCCTGGCACACTAAAAGAGTGGCAGGTATGTGCCTTGATTAATACAAGTCGAAAGACTCTCTGAAAACTCCAGTTCCAAGATGACACCTAATTTACTTTTTTATTCTTTGCCAAGAACAAGAAAAGAGTATTTTTATTTATAACAAGAAGTATAATATCCTATAAGATTACTCTCCTGTAATATTGATATGTATGTCTAAGTGTTACAAGTGTTAAGAACTTCCATGAATGGGGCACCTGGGTGGCTCACTCATTAACCATCTGCTTTCGGCTCAGGTCATGATCCCAGGGTCCTGGGATCGAGTCCCGCATCAGGCTCTCTGCTCAGTGGGGAGCCTGCTTCCTCCTCTCTCTGCCTGCCTTTCTGCCTACTTGTGATCTCTCTCTGTCAAATAAATAAATAAATTCTTTTTAAAAAAAGAGAGAGATTTATCGTTCATATATCAAGAAGTCTGGACAAAGTCTGATTCCACTATCTGCAAAAGAGATCAACAGCATCAATAAAAACTCAGATTCCTTCCATATTTCCACTCTGCCATTTTCAGCATGTCAACTTTGATTCCTGTTATGTCACAAGATAGTAATAGCACTTCACAAAAAGCTTTTAAGTCAGAGGAGGGGAAAAAAATCCCAGTATTATGTTCCTTTTTAAGACTGAGAGAACATCTGTCAAGGGCCCCCGAAAGCCTCCCTTGCCATCTCATTGGCCAGAACCAATCACTGGTGGGGAAAATGGAATTTCCACTTTGGCTTAAGCAACTACATTCTGACAAATCTAAGGTGCCACTGATGTCAGAGAAGCTGAAATTCTTAAAAATATGTATAGCTTAGAATGATTGCAATATGGTATCATCATTTGCTCTCCTGGTGGAGAACCTAAGGGGAAGCTGGGCTGCTTGGGAGGTTTCTGCTGGCATACATCTCTTTTGGTCACATTCTACTGGTCAGAAATAGGGAAACCTGGGAAATGTAGTTTAGCCCTGTGCCTACGAGGAAAGGGTAACATGTGGCAGTCTTAGTCCTTGGCCATCTAATACCTGAAGCAAATTAGGGTTCTGTTAACAAGAGAAGGAGTGTAAATAGCTATGGGATACCAACCTATAGAATTTACAAGGTATACACTTAATGTAGAACAAGTTTTGGAGAGAAATGTCAACTTCTATAATCTGCCATGTAAAAACTGGCCTTTGTGAAGCAATACTCCCCAGCCCTGAAATGTGGGCACATGGTTAACTCCTTCCAAAGAGTAGAGTTCAGGAGGAGGCATGGGGGAGGGGGAGAGAAACTTTGCAGTGGAGAAACTGAAAAATGCTACCTTATCTGGGTGGTCAAGGTTAACATCAACAGTGATAAGATACAAATTGATAGTATGTACCTTTGATAGAGCATAATGAAAATGGCACTCTGTCTCTATGGTTTCCCTCCCCAAACCCTGTATCTCCAGCCTAATCATAAACAAAACAACATTTGCCAAATGTAACTGAGGATGTTCTATAAAATACACGACCAGTATTCCTCAAAATTGTTAAGGTCATCAAAAGTAAGGGAAGTCTGAGAGACTCTCATAGCACAGAGAAGCCTAAGGAGACATGATAACTAAATATAATGTAGTACACTAGATGAGATCCTGAAAAAGAAGAGGGACATTAATAAAAACTAAGGAATGTTGACTAAAATGTGGGCCTTAATCAATAGTGGTGCATAAGAATTAGTTAATTAATAGAGAGACATGTAACAGGAAATTGGGAGTGAGGTATTTATGAACTCTATCTATCATCTTCACAATTTTTCTATAAATCTAAAATTATTCTAAAGCTAAACATTTTTTAAACAACTTATTTATTTATTTTAGAGAGAGAAAGCACATGAGCAGGGCAAGAGGCAGAGGGAGAGGGAGAGAGAATCTCAAGCAGACTCCCTGCTGAGCCTGACAAGGGCTGGACCCCAGGACCCTGAGATCATAATCTGAGCTGAAATCAAGAATCAGATGTTTCACTGATTGAGGCACCCAGATGCCCCTAAACTTTTTTTTTTTTTTTTAGTTGATCTTTGCTTGAGCCAGATAAACAGAGCTGGCTCCTTTTCCCTTTCGAAAAACATCCTTGTTCAGAAGTTTCTGCTGTTAAATGTGGGGAGCCTGTGTCCATGCACTCAACTTGACTAAACTGATTTTAGACGGAAGGATTTTCCTATTTCTCCAGAACCACGTACTCATAGATCACCATTGCAGAAGCTCTCCCACCTGTGCTCCCAGGAGAGCCATCAGCAAGAATGGCCCCTGCACCACAAGGGGAACACACAGCATTGAAAATTCTGGTGTCCATTCAAACTGGAAGATAGGATATGTTGAAGGATCCCAAAATTTAGATTTCTAATTCATGTACAGATATAAGATATCCTCTAGCTTTTTCATTAAGAAATGCCTGGAAAAGAAAGTAGATATAACCATGCAGTATTATTTGGAGAATTATCAACTCATTTCTTTTCTCCCTTTTTCTTTCTAAGGATTTCGAGTGCATTTAAATAGAGTCTAGCAGCCCTTTGATGATGAAAGTTTGAATTTTTTGCTGTTGTTTTTTACAAGGAGACTTTAGGAAAAGGAAATTATATGAGGTATTTTTTGTCCCACTAGGTAGCAGTAAGCCCCAAGCTCTTTCTGCAACAGCTACCACCAGTCCTAAGACATTTGGCACTTTGTGCGGGTTGTGTAGGAAAGCAGCAATATCTGAGAGAATAAGAGGTGGCTGCAATTTACATGCAATAAGGACAAAAATTCTAGTGACTTCTGATGGTGTTTTCCTCCTCCTATGGCACCCACATGGACATCTGAGAGTATCTTTAGGTCAAGAAGTCTAAGCAACAATGTAATTAATAGGGCTTCAGACATTAGATCTGATTTTCTAGTAAAAACAACTACAAATACATCTGTGAACCCCTGACATCTCGAGCCACCATTTTAGGAACTCCTGATTCACCTCAGGGAAGGACTTCACTTCACCGAAGCCTTTCCTAATGATTGAATAACTAATAAAAGTCAATGTTAGGAGATTCTATCTATGAAGATTAAATCATATAGGAAGGTGATCATCTTTGAAAAGATGAAAGTAAAAAAAATAGCTATCTCAGTTTTTAAGAATCATAAGTTCTATGTAACTTCTGAAGAGTGTCACTTCTATAAAAAAGATAGCAATAGCTATAGAGGTGGAAGCCCAAGGAATGAATGAACTTAAACAGCCTGAACAAAGCAGATGATAAAGAACTGTTGGACTTGAACCAAGTAGGTTTCACACAAGACAGTCTTGATTTAAATGGCACCTGGAGCTTCCAGGAAGAATTCAGAGAACCAAGGAAGAATGGAATGTGTAATTTAAGACTGACTTGTGATTGGTATGGTCTTACAGAACCCTTTTGCCGGTGCCATATGCTCTTCAGTTGAGTGATTATGGTCTAGAGGATTACAATATTCCCAAAAGGCATCTGGCATTCCATAGCTGACCTGTATGTTAATCTGGGAGGGAGAAGAAGCAGGGAGATGACATGTCCTCCATGGGCTCTATCTGAAGCAGAAATTTTATCTTCAACATGTACTGTTTGTTGTTAGATCTGAAGTAGCACAGACTCCTTGTGTTCACATGGTTTATTAAAAAATCAGAAGACCGATATAATAGAGCAATTCCAGACTATTTAAAGGAAACTGTGAAATTTTTTTGGTTGACTAAGAAACAGGTATCACTCTTTTATTCAATTTCTAATGAATACTGTTTTTTTAAGTTTTTTTAAAAAGATTTTATTTATTTGATAGAGAGTGAGAGAGAGCATGCTCAGGGAGGAGGGACTAAGAAAGAGGGAGAAGCAGACTCCCTGCTGAGAAAGGACCTCCACCCGGGGCTAGGTACCAGGACCCTGAGTACCTGAGCTGGTACTGAGGACCTGAGCTGAAGGCTGACACTTACCAGACTGAACCACCGAGGAATTCCTCTAATGAATTTTGTTAAAAGGAATAATCAACACAAATCAAGTACGATGATACTCAGGAAAATTTAGATTTACAAAGTTTGTCCCAGAGATACTGCTTTTATGAAAGTAATTGCCACTCTCGCTCCCTCTCTCTCGCATACTAGCAAAAACTGGAAACTACGGAATCATTAGGATAAAAAAGCTGATGGATGGATCAAATTTTGTAAGTATTTGCCCAGAGAAGAAAGAATTGATCCTTTGAAAATTTAAGTAAAGTTTAAAATGGAAAAAAAAAAAACTGTAAATGGTTTAACTGATCAGGGAATTAATCAAGATTTAAGGAAAACTACGCAGAAAATGCCTTTTTGACAAAAATGCATTAGGGCTGTTACCATTTCCATTGAAAGGACTTATTTTCATAATCTCAGCCTCAAAACTTCCTCAGGGTCAAAGCAATGAGAATCAGACATATTCTGTGATGCCTCAATTTGTTATGTAGAAGTTGAGCGAAGCTCTTCACCTCCCAGCTTCTGTGTATTTTGTTCCCTCTGTCTGGAAGTTCCTACTCTGTTTTCATACTCTAGGAGAACCTCAAGACTTTTCCTGCAAGGCTCACCTTACAAAGCTCATTTCCAGACTGGTCCTTCCTCCAGGTAGAATTAGATACTTTTACCCTTTATATTTCCTGAGGGACCTTTTAAGAATATTCTATCTATAGAATACAGATATATTATATATATACATATACATATATATATATATATATATATATATATATATATACTCTATAGTTTCTTGTCTGCATGGCTATCTTACTGGCTTCTTGTTGGGCATGGCGTGTGTTTTAGTCTTTTTGCTATTAAAGCCCTGGCACACAAGAGACATGTAATGAATGAATGTCGAATTACTGAGTAGATGTATAAGGGAGGTCTCCATGTTACCCACTCGATAAGTGGAATTACTTCTTTATTTATGAACAAAATCATCAAATCTGCTCTGCAACTTTAAAGATGTATTTAAGAAAAAGTGCTTTGCCGTAAGAGCTGTATTCAAATCAGTCCTAAACATGTATTTTGTGGTATTTCTGTCTCTCTCAACAACACCATCCTCCTTTGCACCACTAACCTTATCCACAATCCAGAAAAGTAGTGTGTTTATAGGAATCCACGCAGGAATGAAATGGCCAGTTTAGGAGCTCCTCATGGGTGTAGGTGGGGGCATCCCTAGAGTGTGGGAGCAATTTCTGGGAGGTCCAGACGTTAGGTCAGCCAAGGGCTTTTTCTTTCCATCCATCCTCAATTTGACTCTGGATTCAGCTGAATATAGTTAAAGGATTAATTGCCCATCATTTTGTTCCCTAAATTAAGAGTCATTGTGGTAAGAACCAAGGGTAGCAATGTGGGCCAACCACAAAAAAAAAAAAAAAAAAATTACTTTGTAAGTTTCAAAAGATTTTCACCAAATTACTGCTCTGTGTAAATGATGTTGGGGGGAAAAAGTTTGTTTGAGAAACAATTTCTTTTGTGACTATAATAAGGTATGTGTACCCCTGCTGAGATATGAGTCACATCCCCCGTGATAGGAAACTGTGGCCAGTTTTTGTGGGTTTGGGGTTTTGTACTAAATTTTCAGTGCCTCATGTTTCCTATGACTGATGAATGGATCATCACCTGACTCATAGACTCTTGCTATGGACAGCCAAAGTATAGCTTTTAGAATTCAGTAATGTGGCACCCTGCTGCTCTCAGTTTTAATATGGAGGGGGAAACACCAGAAACATGGGATCATTGCTTTGAAACATGGGATCATTGCTTTGAAATGGACCTTTCCGAGGTCACCTCTTCACAGCATTTGGCAGGATTATAATCAAACAGGTCTAGACTGGTTTGTGATTCTTATTTTAAAAGGCCTCCCATGCCCCCTTTTTAGTCTAAGTAAAGTAGGTGTCTGAGTCTGAAGTGCTAGAACAAAATACCACGGATTGGATGGCTTACCAAAATTTTCTTTCTAACAGTTCTGGAGGCTGGCAAGTCCAAGGCTGACTTCCTTGTTCATGGGCAGCCAACCTCTTCCTGCGTCCACACACGGTGGAAGGAGTAAGGGTGCTCTCTTGGACCTCTCTTATAAAAGCACTAATATCATGGGGCGCCTGGGTGGCTCAGTGGGTTAAAGCCTCTGCCCTCGGCTCAGGTCATGATCCCAGGATCCTGGGACTGAGCCCCGCATCGGACTATCTGCTCAGCAGGGAGCCTGCTTCCCCTGCCTCTCTGCCTGCCTCTCTGCCTACTTGTGATCCCTGCCTGTCAAGTAAATGAATAAAATCTTTAAAAAAATAAATAAATAAAAATTAAAAAAATAAAAGCACTAATATCATTCATGAGGACTCCTCTCTCATGACCTAATCACCTCCCAAAGGTCTCACCTCCAGATACCATCACATTCTCATTCAAATTTTAACATAAGAATTTGGAGAGGCAAAACATGCAGACTGTAGTAGTAGGTACACAAAAAAACATTTGTGTTTTGGGTGCCTGGGTGGCTCAGTCAATTAGGTGTCTGCCTTTGGCTCAGGTCATGATCTCAGGGTCCTGGGATAGGGTCCACATGAAGCTCCCTGCTCGGTGGGGAGTCTGCTTCTCCCTCTCACTCTCCTATTGTGCTCTCCCTCTCTCTCAAATGAGTAGATTAAATCTTTTTAAAAAAATTGTGTTTTTTCCAGATTAAGGACATGCCACCTCAACTTCAGCCTTCCCGAAAGCAAATATTTTTTTACTCCTTTATTCAACAAATATTCATTGGATGACTAAGTGTGCCCTACTTGAGATAGGCAGAGATGAATTAAAGCAAGTCCCCTGCAGTCAAGCAGCTTAGAGTATGGTGGGGGAAAGACACAATTAAATGCGGCAAGTACCATGATAGAGGTATTCCCAGGTGCACAAAATGGGTAAGTGCTATCACCGAGAAAAGGCATGTCTAAATCCAGGAATTCAGGAGAGAAGACCGCTGATGAAAGCTCATTTCAGTAGAGGTGAAGCACAGATTATGGACATTACTATGGAAAGTGTGAGGGGCCAGACCAGAAAAGCAAGTCAGCAGCTAGAAACTCAAAAGTCATATGGCTTTCTGCCAAGATCTTGAAAGAGTCCCAGAAGTTGTTAGCAGGGGGGTTCAATGAGACAATTTGCAGAAGTATTAAAGGAAGATTAGATGTAGGTGGGCAGAGCAGCTAGAAGTCTATCATAATAATCCATGGGGAAAGTGGTATAGAGTCTGAATGAAAGCAAGGTCAGTGGGAACAGACAACAGGGGAAGGAAGTAGAGGTCATACGACCAGGTTATTGACTCTGGGTTTTGGTTCAGAGTCCTGGTGGTCAGACCCTTAATATTGGAGCCCAACCCCCTATTCCAACCCCAGAGCACAATTCTTGAGTTTTTTTTTTCTAGATATACTCACTCCCTTGGCAATCTCAACCAATCTGTGATGCTACCCAAATTTGTACCTCCAGCTCACGCCACCCTGAACTCTAGACTTGAAAATTCAATGGCCTGTGCAACATCTCCACTTGGATGTCTAATAGGGATATTAAGCTTCCCATGCTCCAATCTCGACAAAAGGCCAGTCCCGAAACCTCTTCTACTTGTAGTCTTCTCTATTTTTGATAATAGCAATATCACTTTCAGTTGCTCGGGTCCAAAACTTTGATGGAATTGTTGACTCCTCTTTTATTTAGACTGTCCACGTTCAGTGCATGAGCTCATCTCTGGGGCTCGAACTTCAAAATTTGCAGAGTCCGACCACCTCCCAGCACCTCCATTGCCACCACACTGTTCTAAGCTATCATCATTTAAGTCCTGGTTTCTTAAAATAGCTTCCTAACCTACCTCCTTGCTTTTTTCCCATGCTCCCTGCAGTCTCTTCTCTATATAGCAGCCAGGATGAGTGAGCTCCACACTGTCGATGTTTTCTCTGAAACTTTTCAAAAGCTGAAAGAGTAGTACAACAAAAAATGTCTTTCACAGCTTTTTATTTTTCTGACCCAGGATCCAATCAAGGTTGATGCATTCATTTGTATATCTTTTTAGTCTGTCTCAATCGAGAGTAATCCCCCAGCTTTTGAAAGAAATGACATCCACTTGTTCATGTAGATTGTCCCACACATTCTGCATTTATCAGTTTCCTCACAGATGATGTCATGTATTGCATCACATCAAGGGGCACATAATGTCAGGTTGTCCTAATATTAGTGATGCTGTTTCATCACTCCGTTAATGTGGTGACCCACCAGAGTTCTCCTTTGTGAAGATGAATTTCCCTCTTTGCAATTAATAAAAAATGATGGGGTGATATTCCGGTACCCTCCAAATACCTAATTCACAACCACTTTTTTACCCGATGGTTTTAGCCTCTATTTATAACCCTTCCTGTATTATGTACGGGATGTTGCAAAATGGTGATTTTTTTTTTAAGATTTTATTTCTTTGTTTGACAGAGAGAGAGAGAGATCACAAGTTAGGCAGAGAGGCAGGCAGAGGGGGAGGGAGAAGCAGGCTCCACGCTGAGCAGGGAGCCCGATGCAGGGCTCGATCCCAGGACCCTGAGATCATGACCTGAGCTGAAGGCAGAGACTCAACCCACTGAGCCACCCAGGAACCCCTGCATCGTGGTGATTTTAAAATTACTCCCATTTCTGGGGCACCTGGATGGCTCAGTGGGTTAAAGCCTCTGCCTTTGGCTCGGTCGTGGTCCCAGGGTCCTGGGATCGAGCCCCGCATCCTCTCTGCTCGGCAGGGAGCCTGCTTCCTCCTCTCTCTCTCTGCCTGCCTCTTTGCCTACTTGTGATCTCTCTCTGTCAAATAAATAAATAAAAATAAATAAATAAATAAATAAAAAATAAATAAATAAAATTACTCCCATTTCTTTACCTTTTTAGCAGGTAGTTTAGTAAAAAAATGCTTCCCTATTTTTTCTTTCCTCCTTCTTTCTCCACCCCCCCACTCCGCCACCACCTTTTGGCACTTCTCCCTCCTTCTGCCTTCTCCTCTTTTTTCTCTTCTTCCTCCTTGTCCTCCGTAGCCTCCCCCTTCTCCTCCTCCTCTTTTTTCTACTGATTTTCACAGCGGACTTTCAGATTCTTTTTAATTTCTTGTGTTACGATCAATTACCACAAAATGATATGTTTGAAATGCGTATCAGATCCCGTTCCATTTCTCTACTCAGTGTCCCCCGCGACTCCCCACTTCACTCACAGCGAGAGCCAAAGTCCCTGCGGTGGTCTCCGGGGCCCGGCGTCGTCTGTCTCCAGGTCCTCTCTGGTCTCATCTCGTCCTGCTCACAGATCCTGTCTGGTCTCTTGACTATTCCTCCAACATTTCCCACATGCTCAGGTCTTCAGCCCCACCAGGGCCTCTCTGTGGAATGCTCTTCCTCAGACATTCACGTGGTTTTATTCCTTCCTACCTTCAAATCTTTTCTCAAAGCCACTTGGCGAGATGTGCAAACTTTTTTTTTGAAGTCAATCCACCCTACTATACTTTATTTTCTCCCTCATTCTTACCACTTTCTTACATTAGTTATTGTGTTTATTGTCAGCTCCCAACTCGGATACAAGCTCCTTGAGGATGGGAATTTTGTCTGATACACTGCTGCAGTCCAGAGGCTGGATGCATGGATGGATGGATAGATTGCATAGATTGGATGAAGGGTTGAAGGAGAAGGAGATGCTTGTTTCTCAGGTCTGCCCATCTGAGATGACAGCGCTCTACTCTCTGAAATAGGGAACACAGAATAGTAAACACAGAGGAATGTGTTTGGGAACAAACGTAGAACATGTTGAGTGCCTGTGACATTGTGATGTGGAAAAACCCAGTAGGAAGTCAGCTAGACCAAGATTTAGTGGGTACACTGGCTATGAAGTAGTTTCCAAACACCTAGAGCAAAGTCGTGTCTAAATTCATTTTAAGTGAATTGAACATTACTGAATTGAACTAATATGAATGGAAAAGCTAGGAGTCTTTCACCTCCCAATCTGGCATGCTAACCAAGCGTGGGAAGAGAGCTATTAACACTTCCCTGAGTCTGCTAGGTTTTGAACTGCTCTACTCAAAGACAGCACTAAACACCTGGTAATAGTTCTAACGGTTTGTCAACAAAGCTGGACCTGTTAGTCTTCTAGGGTGATAACTGTTTCTAGCAGTTGAAAGACTTGGTTAAAAGACGCCTGCATCCTATATAGACCCATTAGTACTTAAAAAGTGTCATATTGTTGATGATCTACAGTGTGGTAACCTTTGAATTCTTTTAGTCAAAAGATAAGAGAAGCAACATCAGAATTCTTTTTTCCTTCATTAGGTACTACTCTCCTCTCTTCCTTGCTGCCCCTTTATTTCTCCCAGCCTGGAGAAAGTCCCCAAGAGGTGATGAGCTCTAAGAATTCAAGAAGAGTTTGTCTTGTGTGGTATCACCTGTGTTTAGATGGTTCCTAGCTTAAAATAGGTGTTCGGTAACTTTTATTCAGCTCTATATCAATATCCACTTTCTTGATTTCTGAACCACCATTCACATCTTTGCTCTAGCCCCAAATCTCAATCTCCCATCTCTCAACAAAGTCCTGAGCCATGCAGTCAGTCCTCGTAGTCTGAAGTAAAGATAACGACAAGAGAGGGAGATGTCCACAGTGTGAAATTGTCCATTGTAACTTTGGATGTAAGGGAAATTTAAATTTATTTCAACATCATAAAACCAGACACACACCAATGAATAGGAACATGAATCTTTCTGGATCCTTATGGAGAATTTCCATGTGAGCTTATAAATCCTGCCCACATGGTGGGTCATTCCATTATAAGCTCCTGGAAGTCTTATTTTCCTTTTGAATGATGGTACGTAAAGTAGACGCTGTCATTCATGTCTTAAAGAAAAAGAGATCAAAGTGAAATTACAGACATATATTTCAGTAATTTCAGAAGATTTTTGTCATTATTTATGACAATGACAATACTGATGGTGTGCTGATCTATAGTACTTTCAGATAGCAGTGTTACTCAGTCAAGGACATTGTAAATCAGAGGAGCCTCCCCTTTCCCTTAAGGTATAAGAAAATAATTAGAGTCTTCATTGGTCAACATTAAGGTCAAAACTGAATGTATATTTAACTTGTCCATTGTTTTTATGGCTCTCTTTCCTTCCTCCTCCCCCTCCTCCTTCTTCTCCTCCTCCTTCTTCTCCTTCTCCTTTTTCTTCTTCTTCTTTTTCTTCTTCTTCTTCTTCTTTTTCTTCTTCTTCTTCTCCTTCTTCTTCTTCTTCTTCTTCTTCTTCTTCTTCTCCTTCTTCTTCTTCTTCTTCTTCTTCTTCTTCTTCTTCTTCTTCTTCTTCTTCTTCTTCTTCTCCCCCTCCGTCTTTTTCTCCCCCTCCCTCTTCTCCCTCCCTCCCCCTCCCCTCCCCCTTCCCTCCCCCTCCCCCTTCTTCTTCTTCTTCCTCCCCCTCCCCCTCCCCCTCCTCCTCCTCCTCCTCTTTCTTCTTCTTCTTCTTCTTCTTCTTCTTCTTCTTCTTCTTCTTCTCCTTCTCCTTCTCCTTCTCCTTCTCCTTCTTCTTCTTCTTCCTCCCCCTCCCCCTCCCCCTCCTCCTCCTCCTCCTCCTCCTCTTTCTTCTCCTTCTTCTTCTTCTTCTCCTTCTTCTTCTTCTTCTTCTTCTTCTTCTTCTTCTTCTTCTTCTTCTCCCCCTCCGTCTTTTTCTCCCCCTCCCTCTTCTCCCTCCCTCCCCCTCCCCTCCCCCTTCCCTCCCCCTCCCCCTTCTTCTTCTTCTTCCTCCCCCTCCCCCTCCCCCTCCTCCTCCTCCTCCTCTTTCTTCTTCTTCTTCTTCTTCTTCTTCTTCTTCTTCTTCTTCTTCTTCTTCTTCTTCTCCTTCTCCTTCTCCTTCTCCTTCTCCTTCTTCTTCTTCTTCTTTTCCTGGAATAGAAAGTGGGGATATAGTTAAGTTAGGAAGGCAACTGACATTAATAGCACTTCCTAGAGTAACAATAACAAGATGGCCAGATCAAAACAGCATCAGGCCCAAAAGTATACAGCCACTGAAATTCACTTTAGTGAAACTGGAAATTAATAGTTGTTCAAACTCCAGTACTGAAATAAACCTTGCTATCCTGACCTTTCCCAAGGATATGATTTTCTGGCTCCTGTGTGTGAGTGTGTGTGTGTGTGTGTGTGTGTGCACTTTAATTCTGCACAGAACAGATTTTCTATGTAGTAATTACTAACAGAAGACATGTGGGTACATAGATGCCATCTTTTCAGCTGAAGGCATACACCTTCTTAATGTGAGTGTTAAATTCAGCAATAAGAAATACTTACAATGGACTTTAATGAAGTCATAAAGCAAATAGGAATTAAGAAACATGACAAGATATTTCTAAATAATTTAATAAAGTCAAATATGTCTAAAATAGTAAATCTCTATGATCAAACATATTAAAATAGAGAAAGGATATCTAGGTATGATTTTTACTTAGATAAGCAAGATTAGAAAAATTGAAAATGGCTAAATAATCTTTCTGAAGTGGGTGGTTAACTATTTTATATATGTGGTATTTTACTTAGTTTCCGTTCACCAGCCCATTCATCCATTTAGAATTCCACAGATGCCCAGGCACTTAAGATTTAAGTCATTGACATAGAGGTGGCAACTCCTGTAAACATCCCATCTGCTTCCAATAAGAAACTTGATATTCTTTAGGATTTATGGGTGGTGGGAGAGGATTGCCTAAAGTGAGGTTTCAGAAATGGCCGGAAAATCCCTGTAGGTGAAGCCCATATTTCTTTGTCTGTCTGTAGTTCTACATTTATATCTAGAATCTTAATAATAAACCCATAGCAGTTTCTTTGCCTGAAGATAGCCAAATTACAGGTTTCTGTTGAATCCAGTGTGTATGCTTATATACAGATCTTCTGGGGAGAGAGAGGGTTATTGATGACAGATTGAAAATATTTTTAGTTTTATACTCATTTGTACGTATACAACAGTTCCAGATATTAATAATAGTTGTAGACCCTGGTGATTACCCAGTTAGACTCTACTCCCCCATCCTCTTACTGAAATGATTCTACCTAGTCTCAGCAGAGAACAGACCCTGGCGTTATGATATGGGAAGAGAAAGCAGCCACTTTGCAATCAGGAGGAAAATGTCAAAAGAACCACAGATCCCAACCTGACCTTTACACTGTAGAGGCACTAAGCCAAAGCCAGTAGCCACTTCTCTCCAAACTTCTAATTGTATTAGCAAGATAATCTTCTCATTGTTTCAGCCACTGGAGGTTGAATTTTTGACTACTGACAGCAAAGTCCGTTCCTATCTGAACACACCCTGCCTCAATGTAATCAGATAAGATTTAAACTGACCTCTTTAGTTTTAGAAAGTAGGCCTAAACCTCACTGGATCTATGAATCAATTAGCACTAGATGCGCAATGAGTAAAAGAGGGAATGGTCAGCCTCCCTGTCTCTCTGCGATGCTTTTTTATTGCTTGTGTGTTCCAGTCCAACCCCCAACACAAGTCCAGTGACCCAACATGGCTCCTCCAAACTCTTGATTTTGAAAAGCCCATTCCCCAAAGCCGGCCTCCTACCCTTCCAGCTCACTTATTCTGACGCCTCCCACGACTGCGGTCCTCCACTCCCAGGATCCCACCTCCTTTTCACTGCTTGTTTATCCATCAGTTGTTGCTCTAGTCACGACCCTTCATGTCTTCACCTCCCATTTTCACTCAGTTTAGGTTCCACTGTGTGTCATTGCAAACACCCTCGACTCCCTTTGTTCTCTCTCCACCATCACACTCTTCTGGTTAAAATAAGGCAAAACAGAGCAAAACAACAACAACAAAACAACCTGACAAACCCAGCTCCCCTACATCTCTGCTCATGAACCCGTGCTCCATGTTGATGGATAAGATTCCCGCCAATGAGACCTACTGTGAAATCATGACCCCAGATCCCCAAATCACTGTCCAATGGTCCTAACTGTTCCCTCTTAACTTGCTTTTTTGCTCTTAGTCTAATCCAATTATTTAATCTACTGATGAAGACACCGAGGCTCAGAAACACTAAGGGATGTCTTTGAGTTCATAGACTACTTTAGGACAGAGCTGAGTTCAGAATCCAGTCTCTGGACCCCTGGTCCATTCCTCCTCCTTTGGTCCTGTGATGACACTAGTTTCAAGCTCAGATCCTTCAGCTATAAGCTAAGAAAACTGACTCTGTTTAATTTAAGGAATGAAGGAATTATTCCTGGAATTAAGGGGACATCCACTCTCCCAGGCTTTAGGAAGGACAGGCATTAGAGTGGTTAGTACTTAGGTAACATGCATTAATACACCATCTGTCAGAACACCAAAGTTGGGATGAATGAACTCTGACCCTTCCCCTTCATTGTGTCAATCCACTTGATGGTCACATTCCCAAGAGGAAAAACAGGAGAGTCCCAGTTTAGGTCTTGTTCCCACTCTTTAGCTCATCAAGGATGGGTCCCACCCAATCCTGCATGTGACGATGGCCGGGTGATTACCCAAATGGAAATGGAGGTGCTTTTAGCAGAAGGAGGCAAGCTGGATTCTAGGCAGACAAAAACACCAGATGTCCTCAGTACATCATCACGCACAGCTGGGAGGAGCTGTGCTTGACGCCAAAACATTGGCTTCATGTCAAGCCCAGTCCCCAGGTTAGGATTCTGTGTTTCTTGAAATTACTTGGTGATAGCTCTCTTTCTGGTGGGTTATGCAAATATTCCCGTGTGAGAATTCTCTCACAAAGGCCCCGGAGCCAGACAGTAAGGCCTTCTGTGGTGTGAACACTGCCAGCCGGCTCTGTAGCTCTGACTTACTGCATATTTTGTTTTGTTTGTTCCTGTTTGCCCAGGGGTCAGGTTGCTATGAGTGTGGAATTTTGCTCCCACTCTTTCTGTCTTCAAATGAAGTAGGCCTGAGAACTATATTGTCAGTTGTCGAGAAGAAGGTATGTATATTATCCACATTTTCCACTTGTTAATGATGCTCCACAGCTCAGTTAAAGAGACTATAAGAAGTATAAACATCAACTCACCAGATCCATATTAATCCCTAGCCAGGGATTAAGATTACAGTGAAGAAAGACAGGAGCGGGACCATTGCCCCCATTATATCATCCTTCATCCTGACACCACTGTTCTTCCCTTTCTGCCCCCTCCTGCCCCCAACATGGCTGACACCCACCAACACAATACCCGGGTCACCCCCTATCTGAGTCTTTACGATTTTTTTATGGAGGACAGGGAAAGAGAGGAAGACAGAAATGCCATGGAGGGCTTTATAAAGTCAGAATAAAAAGTTCAAAAAACCCAAAGTGTCTTCTTCTTTCACTGAACAAATCACTAGCCACACTAAGATCTGAAATAGAATCTCAGTCTAATCTCCTCCATTATGAACAGAAGATACCAGCCATCTTTATACTTGTCTCCTGAGTTTTATTTATTGTAGGCTATAAGGCGAGGTTAAGACAGAGGCTGTGGCAAACCCCAGTGCTTCTGGGAACAGTAATGGAATCCTGTGGAAAGACTAACTGAAAATCAAGATTGATGCAACTACACCCAGAGACCAAAAAGAAACAAGAACATGTATAACTGGACAGCATTCTGAGACACATTCTGGAAACTCAGCATTGAAGTTGTTTAATTTGAAATGATGTAACATGGAATATAATCTCATTTATCTAAAGTAGCTGACACTTGACAAAATACAATATACAAGAAATCTAACTAATATATAAATATGTCTCCTTTCTGATCCCTAAATGGGAGAAAATCACACGGGAGAAAGACATACGCTATGTGAATGTAAGCTGCCCTTCTTCCCCGTAATGTCACCATGCTAACATGGTGACGTCCTCAGTAAGGGGCTAGAATGCTCATGTAGGGATCTTCAGGATTAACCTAGAGATAGTCTTTTCCTCTATCACCAAAAAGAATAAAAGGTAAGGCCTCAACAAACAGGGTGCTCCTCTACACTGGGTAGCCTGAAGCCTGTAGTCTATATGATAGGAGTCTTAGAAAAGTTACTTTTATTCCCATTAAGACAACACATGTAGAATGTCAGGCATGAAACCAAAGGATCAAGGGCTCTAGGAGCCTTTGAAAACTTCCTGGTTTGAGACTCAACGTGATCTCAGTAGCAGAGCCAACTCTATCTATTGTCCTGGCTATTATGTGACTACTAATAAAAGTTAATATTTACTGTGTGCTCATGCTAGGAACTGTATAAATGCTTTTACATGGGCCATCTCATTTCTATTTTATGTTGTTAATACAACAACACTTTGAGTCTCTATTATCAATGCCCCAGTGCTTGAGGAAACCAAAACTTAGGAAGACTAAGAAAGCAGACCAAGGTCACACAGCTAGTAGGTGGTAGAGCCACAGTTCAAACTCAGAGCCTGAAGTGTTGACCATTCCATGATAATGCTACCCCAACAGATTTCCAGGGCATTGAAGTCCAAAACAGGTCCTTTGAAGGCTTTTTTAAAAAAACTCAGATGATGTGGTAGTACTCATAGTTTGTTAAGTTTTAAAACGATTCTCCTATCCTTTGTATTTTCCTGAAGTCATAAAGATAGTGAGTGGTCTATTGGAAGCTGTACATGAATCTGTTTGAATAACCTTCTGTTTGCCTCATTCATTAAGGGAGAGATTCCCTGCCCTAGGGTTCTGGGCAGATGGACATCCAATACTGGCCAGATAAAATCAAAGGCACTTTTGTTAGTCATGTACACTCACTGTGTGCCATTCAGAGACACACAGAGCTTGCATTTGGGAACAGAGTAAACAAGAAGGGGCTGTAAAAGTCACACTTTGTGGTATCAAAAGGGGAGGGTGCCTGCAGGAGGATATGATTGGCTTGTTTGACTAATCTGCAGGTTGGCTGGGACTTGACACCTGCTAGCCAGGGGTGAGCAGGAAGTACAGTGACTTGCCTGATAAGGAGCCATGTTGAGCTAAGGGAACTTATCCCTTGGGATACCCATCCCATGGGATCAGACAAGGAAGACCCTTCTAATTTCACCCAATGTCAAGATAGCACATCATATTAGACCTTAGCTTTAAGACTTATGCCATAAACTCTCCAGAAAACACAAAGACATGAGCCATATAGGTAAAGGGCATGAATAATGATGCCTGGCTGGGGGAGACGAATGTGCATTTGGGGGACTAAGACCATATGCAAAGGAAAAGTGTTAGATGAGACTGGAAAGCTGGCAGCCAGACTTCGAAGGGCCCTGCGGACCCATCAGAGTTTTAAACAACGGAAGAACAGGACCCAACACATGTTTCGGAAAAACCCAACAGCGATGAGGATGGGTTGGAAGGGAGGAGAGAGTAGAAACAAATCAGATTACTATTTGTCATAATCATGATGGTGAGAAATCATGAGCATTTAGACCGGAGAAGTGGGCCCACTGGAAAGAAAAGCAAAACAGAGAGTCAAAAGAAATGATAGTGGCCCAGACTCTGGTTACAATCAAATAATTGGTTGTGGGGGCTAAGGGAACAAAAGAAGTTAAGAAGTACTCAGAGATAGCCCGTCTTTATTTAAGGTTTTGATATTTTATCACAGATTTTTTTGGTATTAATTTTGATTTTTTAAAGTAAACCTTACACTTACACATTTACCTTGATTACTGCATGGATTCGTGTCCTGTTGATACTGTCACACAGGACTCTACACCTAGCTGCTGAAGACAATGGAGATCTAGTGTTCCATAGTTCTGGGGGACAAAGGTCTGAAGTGGAGGTGTCCACAAGGCCACGCTCCCTCTCGAGGCTCAAGGGGAGAATTCCTTCCTTGCTTCTGCTGGTGGCTGTCAGCAGCCTTTGCTGTGTGGCTGCCTCACTTCTACCTCACTGTCACATTACCTTCCCTTCTTCTGCCTGCGTGAAATCCCCCTCTGCCTCTCTCTTCTTCTTGTAAGGGCATTTGTGATTGCACTGAGGACCCTCTGATCATCCCAGATCACGTTCACATCTTCTGATCTCAAATTTAAACATATCTAGGAAGTCTTTGTCATACAAGGTAACATGCCCGGGTTCCAGGGATCAGAATGTGGGTGGGGGAGAGGGGCTCTGTTTTAGCCTGCCACACCGTAGTGGGGTTTTTTGTTTGTTTGTTTGTTTGTTTGTTTTACATCTATTTAGGTTTTGCATTTTAGACAAGTGATTCCCCCTGAATATCCTCACCTTGGTCCTGGCCCTGAATCATTTGGGCCCAGAGCATTGAGAATATGCTGATTCTACTTACAGAAATGCAAGAGGAGGAACTGATAAGGAACACAAATATTGCCTAACTACTTAAAACACACCTACCATTGTATCAGACATTATTGTGTGCAGTTGGGTATAAGATCTGATTTGTATATTCCTTGTACAAAGTCCTCATTTTTCTGGAGCCAAGTGAAAGCTCACTTTGCTGACAGGATGGGATAATTTGTATCTTCACCTAGACTTGGGAAGATAATATTGCCCAACATTCATCTCCCCTTCTTGGAATAGCAGCAGAACTTGCTTTGGGGACCCTACTTCCATCTACTCTCAGACTACGTGATGAGATGGTCTCTATTCCCTTCTCCATGATTGGCACCTATGCCCAGGCCTGGTCCGTCAATGGAGCTGCTTCTCCCTAGTGACAGCTCACAAACGTGCACTTGCCCCACACTGATATAATAAAAACGAATTCTGGAATTTTGGTGGTAAAACAGTCAGTTTTCCTCTAAATTTGTTATTAGTGAATACGTGTCCCTAGAGCCTGAAGCTAACAGAGGGAAGGCAAAACTAAGACTCAAAGATCCCAAAAACATCATTTAAGTCCCTAAATCAAGTCACACTTGAAGCCAGACCTACTGCTAGGCTTTTCAATTACCTGAGTCAATAAATTGCTCTTATTGCTTAAGCAAAATTAAATTAAATTTTTTTTCTGTTACTTAAAACCATAACTGATAGTTATATATGTATATATATACACACACACACACAACAAAATTATATATATGTTATATATATAAATTATGTGTATGTATACATATGTATATATGTATGTATATATACATACATATAAATATATATACATGCATATATACATATATACATATGTGCATACATACATACATATATACATACATATGTTTATATGTATATAAACAATATATACATATATGTATATAAACAATATATGTGTATATATATGTATATATGTACATATAGGGGCATTTAGGACAAAGACTGGGGCGCGAGAAAGCTGATCAACATATATGTACATATATGTATATAATGTACAATATTATATATATAAAATAATATATACACATATATGTATATAAATTATGTGTGTGTATATATACACATAATTTTAAATATTTGGCTGCTCAATGGGAATGGTGTGGCGCATGGTGCAAGAAAACATTTTGAAATGAGTTTGTATTCAAGGGACTTTCATGGTTTATTTGTAAGAGTGCAAATTATTTCATCTTTGGACCAGGAATGTCACCATGGGCATGGAATTGGTTCAGTGCCACAAAGGCCCTCAATGGGAACCCAGTGTTTCCTCTTGAGGATAGAGGAAGATCTGATGGATCTACAGGAAATGCATTGGTTGAGGGATGACAGGAAATTAGAAGACTGGAAAGGTCACAAACTGATCTTGGGCAAAGCCACTGGAGGTAGCTAACTCAAGTAAGCAAAAGGGAAGGAATACCGGGACATTTAGGACAAAGACTGGGGCGCGAGAAAGCTGATCAACAATGTAGGGAAGTAATTAGGTAAAAGCTCCTTACCAGATTACATTCCCTGGAATCATACCTTCCTTGAGTCATAGTGGGCTTGCTTTACAAAAATAGCAATGGCTAGCACGGTGCTCACCATTCACTCTTGGCTACATTGTGTGGTACATATGTTTTGTTGGAATAAAGGAAATTAATACTACAAAAGTCAAAAAAGCAAATGTAAGTGAGGTAGTAAACAACTCACTTTCTTTTTTTTTTAAGATTACTTATTTATTTATTTGACAGAGAGAGAGAGAGAGAGAGAGATTACAAGTAGTCAGAGAGGCAGGCAGAGATGTGGGGGAAAGCAGGCTTCCTGCTGAGCAGAGAGCCTGATGTGGGGCTCGATCCCAGGACCCTGGGATCATGACCTGAGCCGAAGGCAGAGGCTTTAACCCACTGAGCCACCCAGGTGCCCCAACAACTCATTTTCTTTTCCTCATTCCCATAAGTGCCCTTGGTATCTAGTAGAAATGATTGTATCAACGTAAGGCTGCGTTATGCTAAAACGCAGAAGAGGGAAGTTATCATAGTAGCCCCACGTTAATCAGCTTCTCACGACTTTACATTTTGACATCTAACCTCAAGAGAGCCCTTTCCAGTGTCACATTAAAAATGTTTTTTAAAGAAATGGAAAAAGTCCACCAGCAAGATAGCTTCTCCACCAGAAAAGAGAGATTGTACCTTTTCAGCAGCAACCCAACATTTTGCCTACAGGTTTCAAACATCTCACTAGTTCTTTCTTAACTAGTAAAGAAATGGTTTATATGCTAGGTGGGTTTTTTTTTTTTTATTATGTTCATAAGATAATATTTATACTAATTATATCAATGGGCTGAGAGAGTAGGAGAAATGAAACCAAGCAGAACTGGTTTTTAAAAATATAAATAAGTAAATGAAGAGACTTTTTTTTTTTAAGATGTTATTTATTTATTTGACAGAGAGAGAGACAGTGAGAGATGGAACACAGGCAGGAGGAGTGGGAGAGGGAAAAGCAGGCTCCCCACTGAGCAGGGAGCCTGATGAGGGGTTCGATCCCAGGACCCTTGGGATCATGACCTGGGCTGAAGGCAGACGCTTAACGACTGAGGCACCCAGGCACCCCAAATGAAGAGCTTTTTGAAGATACCGACAGTCTTCCTTGACCTTAAATTTTCAAGTGTCATTCAGAGCTCTTTGAGGACCATAATCACGGGATTCTAGGGAATCACTGTTACTTCTATTTGGCAAGATTCTCCATGTCACTGTCAGTGTGTGGGGCTGGATGAGAAAGTGAAGTAAAGGGAGAAAAATTTGGCAGCATCAGAAGCAAATCATCTTGGTCTTCACCTTGACTTACATGGCGTAGGGACAGCCAAACGAGTGAATGAAAACAAGAGGTGACTTTTTGGGAGAAATCCAGATTTTCTGTCATTTGAGGGAGTCCATTTCATTTACCTCGAAACAAGATTTATGTACGTTAGAAGTAAAAACATTAAAGGATCAGGTATGCGATCAAGTTTTAGGAGAAGATTTAAGATTCCCAACATGACGTTACTTAGAAATACATAATATGTGCATTCAAACAGGCAAATATATTGAGCACATTCTAAGGAAGCAAAAATGTGTATACTTTTTAGGCCAGTTCCAAAATTCGCTTAGGAAAAGTCGTAGAAGATCGTAGAGCTGAAGACTCTAACAAATAAAATCTGATTTTCATGAATACCTTTACTCAAGGGCTATTTGACCTGAATTACACAACACATTTTAAGCCTCGAAACTCTTAGAGTGCATATAATTTTTAATTGACTTTTCTTTGGCAATATCAGTATGTTTGTATTATATTCAAGGGACTCCCTCTGCTGTATAACTTAACACATGAAAATTCTTGTTTTACTTTTTTACCAAAGTTTCCTTGCAGCTTGATGGATAAGGTGTCTAATTATGGAGTACTGCAGAAGGCTTTGGATCAAATCATATGTTTTTATTGAAAATGAGGTCATGTTGGGTTGCGTGATATAGCTAAATAATCAGTTAACTATTTTTCCAAGCCAAACACAGAGTAATTAGGTTTAGTAACATGGCTTCCTCCCTAAGATCCATAACTCAGACATGGTGGTTTGGGAACAATATGGGTAGAAATTGTGTATGTTTTTCTTGGACATTGAAATGAATGGCATTTTCTAACAAGACTTTATTATAGGTAGAATTTAATTTTATTTTTGCTTTTACCTTACATGACATTGCCTGAGAGAACATTTTCCAAAGAAACACATAAAATTATGTGGTCTCAAAACTTATCACTCCACTAATAGAAGTCATGTCATTATGGATAAACAGTGAATCGGGGAGTTCTGGATAATAGTTTAAACACCGATGTCCTTAAACATCTACTAGAATATTTTGATAGTAGATTTCCAGATACTACATGGAAGTATTGATTGCAAGTGTATAGTCATAGTAACCCCAAAAAGTCACTGAAATGTTCTAGGTCCAATACTGTCTCAATTCCAAATGCTTGTGTTTCTTGTGTACCTGGAAAACCTAGGTCGGTGTTCAAGAAATAGGACATTCATGCTGTATCTAGTTCCATTTGTCTAAATTTTGCTAAAACAATAAACTTAGATCAGTCAACAGCTTTATGTTCAAACCATGCCTAGGTTTTTCACTTTTTAAAGTGTAGTAAGAGGTGTAAGTTCTTAAATATAGGTATAAGATGATTCCACTAAAGAATTAGGACTCTGTTGTTTCTCTTTGTGAGGTTATGATCACAGCTTCTTTCAAGATACTAAAATTTTCTGTCTATTTCATGGTGCTGGGTTGGACACATGAAATCTTTTCACGTGTTAGCTCTGGCCAGCTGGATAGCCTTTCCATTCCACATTTACGCCCCTGTAGAGTTTTGCGCAGTGTACCATGATAGACTTTCCACATTCATCTTAGGTTTACTGCAGATATGGCTTCAAAAATATGATATTGTCAAAATTGTGCTGACTGTGAACTCACAATGCCTTTTAGGGCATCCATGAACAGCTGGCTTGAATAGCCTGACATCTGTGAAATCAAGAGTGTATTTCGAATTTAACTTTCAAACCACAGAATTCAAGTAAGCAAAAACTGACCATGTGTTAAAAACACTTGAAACTCTTCCTCTTGTAACTGTTTATCTACATTTTTAAAACTCTGTTTACATTGTAGTAACAGCTGTGTTTAAAAGGGACATGACAGAGCAGACTAATTTATAATGCAAAACTCTATTCGAAAAAAAAAAAACTTATGTTTGAAAAAACACTTCAAAAGAGGGCAAAAATGATTAAAATAGACACAACCATTTGTTTAAACTATGACTTTCTCAAGAAAAAACAGCCTAATGTAAACTGGCTTATGCATGTTCTAAGCAGCTGTTCTGTATAACGCCTCTACAAACCTTTTTCTGGGGGGGGGGAGGGATGGTCGGAGGGTGGGGCAGAGAGAAAATGAGCAACTGACCATCACAGAAGGTCATTGCCATTTAAAAAATAACACAAATCTAAGGATGAAATATTAAATTTTTTGAAGGGTGCCCAGTTGGTTAAATTAGGGGCCGAGGAGACAGAGCCAGTGACCGTGGCCATAGTAAGCAATCTTGCAAGTGAAAAGTGAAAAAAATCACATTTGACCAGCATTCCTTCATGGGTTTCTATGGAAAAATTGCAAAACTTTTCAGTAAGAAAAAAAAGTCCAAATAAATTGTTTTTTGTCTGTGTTTCACTGTGAATTAGCTAGCCTTTTTTTTTTTTTTTTTTTCCAAATCATTGTTGTTTGGAGCATCCCACAGACATGATCCTCAAGCCTCCAGGTGATGGCTTTCTGTCATCTTGCTTCACTTCCACATTCTATTCTACACTTTAGGAAAAACACCTTTTCCTCTGCTTGTTTCCTAAATTGTTCCTTAAGTGCCATATGCAGCGCCCTTCTCTTCCCAGATGCAGCAAAATGGTCTCGTGTATCTGAAGAAGACAAGGGAGCCATTTCGCATGTCTCCACCTGGCCATGTGTGGTTGTCAGGAATTAGTGGAGGGAACCACACATGAAGGGACCTGTGCTGACCAATGACAACGGTCAAACAGAAGCAAGAACGCTTCATCAGAGGCCAGCATGGAGAGCTGGCAACACAGAACCCTGCTTCCCAACTGATAGGTCAACCCTGGAAATACAGACACACCCCCCAAGAACAGGACATGGAACCCCAAAAGATAAAGATGAAGTTTCCACAGCCCAATAGAACAAGGGCTCCAAAGAGAAATTAAATTCAATTAAAGAAACATGACAACCGTTCCATTTCATATATGTGACTGTTGAATGATATTCCCAGGCATTCCTAGCACAGGGCCTGGAATATAGTTGGAGTTCAAAAAGCGTGGTTTCCTGATTGCTCTCAGGAATAGTAATAATAATAATAATAATAATATGCAAATAATTTGCATTTATTTGCGTTATATTTATATTGTGTCTATGTCTCTATTAGCATATATCCAGACTCTCGTGTAGCTTTATCTGATGAGTTAAACTGGATGAATGTTAATGTATTCACTTATTTACTCACGTCACAAAGACTTTTAGAACAATTTCTCTGGGCCAGGCCATTTTCTGGGCCCTGAAAATACAATAACAAGTAACTAGAGTTTCAGCCTTTTAGAGAGAGAGAGAGAGAGCTGCAAAAGAAAGAGAAGGTTGGGGAGGAAGGAAGGAAAGGTGGGAAGGAGAGAGAGAGGAGAAGGGAGGGGAGGGGAGGGGAAAAGAAGGGAAGTGGAAAGGAAGGAATCAGGAATGACAAATGTAAGGGAACAAAACAAAACAATATGAGGGAGAGCAGTGCTCTTGGCTGGAGGCTTCAGGAAGGCCTCTCTGAGTAGGTGAAATTAACACAGAGATCTGCATGACCTTTGGGACTGTGCCTTGCAGATCTGGGAAGAGAACACACCAGGCTGGAGAGCCAGCAGGACTCCTAGAGTAGTCTTCCAAATCAGTTTCTCTCTAAACCCATAATGCCAACTAGCATGGGAGGGAAGAAGTCTATAATCTTAATGTGAATCCTAACCATTCCCTGGGTTTCATTTATAGAACGGCCAAAATCTATTTTGGAGAAGTAAACCAAGATGAAAGCAATAAGTTGCTGTTATTAAGATGCCCTACATACATTTATTAAAAGAATGAAGAATCAGCTGTAGAATTTGTATTTGTGTCTATGTCTATATTTGCATATATTTATATTTATATTATCTATATCTTTATTTACATCTGGATATGCTATATAGTGGATATTTCCATATCTATGTTAATCTGTCCATCTACCTGTCTATCAACACAAAGCTGCATATATGACATACTGTTTTGCTTAGCAAGAGCCTAAACCTGAATAACTTATTTCTGAAAAAGGCAAACTGTCCTCCTAGGAAACTCCTCAAAAGTAGAATAGCTCCCTCTGTATATATAACATGTGTATCTATAGCTGTGTCTAGCTATACTTACAACTGTATTATGTCTACCTAGATTCTAGTATAAGCACTCCCAGGTTACACCTTCGCAAACCAACTGGATCAAACATCTTCAGCAAGAAGATGATTCTACTCACAAAACACAAGTGGGGGGTTATTTTTGGTACTATCTTGTAAAGAAATGTCAAGAAAACAGCTCCCCAAAAGATAAATCATTAATTCCAAATGGCATACAACATCTTACTTTATTATTTGGAAAAATGTTACCCCTGTTTTATCATTGAGGTTTCCTCTTGGAAAGCACCCTTTCTCCCTCCCCAAGCAGAAATTGAAGATGGGTTCTGATGTCAGTGCAGTCACCTCCAGGATTACTGACATAGCCACAGCCTATGATATATAAATTCTATCTAAAAGAGTTGCAAACAAAAAGAAATGCACTTGGCTTTGTCTATATTTGGGGTTCCAGAGTTTTTTTAAAGTAAAGTTAGGAGGCTTTGTAAAAAAGAGAGACCATGTTCTCTGATGCCTGGTAATACTGATATTTATCACTTAACTCCCTCATATTCTTGATTTTATATTGGAATTGTAAAATGATGGATAATTTTTAAAGCAATTGCATCAATTGTAATCAAATACGTGCATTAAGGCCTTCCAAAGCAAAACAGTTCCAATCCATCATCCTACTTTAAAGGAACCATTTGAACGAATCTTATATAATTAGGATACCTTTATGCCTGATTTGCCTGGGAAATTTCTGGTTTATGTCTATTGTCCCAGTTATAATAGCAGTGCCCACATGGGCTCGCAAAAAAGTCTTGGTAAACTATGGTGATTCTATGTAAAATCAACTGCAGAATGCTTATAGTGGAGAAATCTTTATAAATTTCATTTTCAGTCTGGAACAGGAAATACCACCTGTCCCTGACATCTGGAAAATATGGTTGTCACAGTATATAATATTCAATTATTTAAATAATGTTCTTCCTTTGGGAACCAAAGAATCAGAGTAAGAAAAAAGAGCTGGAACACGGAGCTAGTTCAAATGCCATTTCTGCACAAATATAATAGCATAGACACACGAATGCAAGACAGTTCTTACAAGTTAGCTCTCTTTTAGGAATAAAGCAAATGACACTAATATTTGTAAATGTATTTCTCTTGTTGAAGTTTACTTTTGTGCACAAGCAGAAATTTGGAAATTTGCAGCAACTAATTATTTTTACCATATTTATTACTAGCAGGAAAAGAAGTTATTAAAGATGAACTTCTCAAGGGATGTGTCAGTCCCATGAATTAATCTTTCTCTGAAGCATGGAGCATTACCCCAGAACATGTTCAACAGCATGGGAGAAGAGAGTTGAACAATTTTACATTCCTAACATTTTCCAGTTCTATACTTCCCCAGAAATAGAATTGTTCTTTAGATCAGCCTTTGTGTTTGGTATAAAAAGAGGGGGGTGGTATTTTTTAAAAGTCAGAGGGCCACAAAAGTTTTGGAGAAAATCAAACTAGTTTCCTTATAGCAGGACGTCTCAGAACATTTACTGTGCTAATACACACAGGGGCTCTAAGAGACAAAGATGCGTGAGGCATTTTTCAAACATGTTTGCCCAGCGATCTCTCCTTCTGAACAGCATCCTGCTGGTCTAATGTCTGTTTAACACACTTTAAGAAATGTCTCCTCAAATAGTGTCTTATTCTTCACAAACCAACATGGAAAAAAAATAACTAGCCCCTCTGTTAATGGTTTTAAAACTACTTTAAAGTATAAAAGATTATAAGAAAATGCACTTACATGGATTCGTTTGTTTTTTCTACAACTATCAATTGAGTATATGTTATGTGCTAGGCACTTTTCTCAGCATTGGCATTATAGCAGAGAACAAAACATGCAAAGTCCCTATTCTCAGGGAGGTTACTTCCTAGTGGGAAAGAAACACTAAGCACACACATGTGCAGCTCCTGGGGAGCACAGCAGATGTAATCTGAAACCAGCTCTCATACAGAGGGCATAGACAGACGGAAGAAAGATGGAGGCCACTCCAGACTGGTCCGTGGTAGGTTTAAGAAGCAGAGAACTTATATACCAGAATTGTCTTGGGGAGCTGAGAGACAAGTAGATCTCCACTCCTGCCCACCAAATCTTAAAAGTTTATAGAGAGGCCTTAACTGGGTTGAGTCACATATGGTCTCAGCGCTGTATCACTAACTCATGGCTGTGTCCTTGGGGCAGATTCTGGCAGTGGGGAAGGCAAGAGGAACCCACATTCCAAGGATGGGGTGGGAATGAGGAGCTTCCCATTGTTGGGGTCTAGCTCACAGGTCTAGAGGCAGTTGTATCCTCTCACTGACCTCCCTGGCATGCGCAGATATATATCTAGGAGTGATTCTGTTAGGGTGTTAATATTGTGAGAATTTCCTTCTTCCTGTTTTTGAATTTCTTTAATATGGTAATAATGCATTTATGGATGTAATATGATTATAATCAACATCCAAAAGGATTTTTTTGTGTGTGTGAAACTGATCAAACTGAGCCCAGATATTACTTAGAAGGAACAAAGAGCCAAGGAGAGTCACAGTCATTTTGAAGAGTAAGGAACTTTCTCTAAAGTATTAAGGCTACCTGGTTTTTAGCAGAGGGATGGACAGAAAAACTAATGGGACACAAAAAGGAGTCTAGAAACAAAACTAGGCCTACGTGGAAACTTGATGAGTGGAGAAATGGCACTAAAGATCAGTGGAAAGTGATGGGTTATTCAGTAAGTGCTGGGACAACTGGTTATCCAAATGGAAAAATAAATTGAATCTCTGCCTTACATCATACCTCAAAAAGAAATCCGAGGTGGAATAAGAACAAAACAAAACAAAACAAAACAAATACAATAAACCTTAAGGGAAAACAAATATAGACCATCCTTATGACCTAACTTTGGAAGAATATCTTAAGATACAAACTCAAATCCTAAAAAATAAAGATTAATAAGAACAACTGTGTTAAAATTTAATACTTACGGGATCAAATCTATAATTGAAATAAAAGGGTAATACAGATTGAGAGAAGAAATTGGCAATGCATAATATCACTGGCAAAGAACTAATATACAGAATACATGGTCAATACCCCAAACTTAAAAAAAACTAACAAAAGAATGAGGAAAAAATATAAACAGATTATTCAGAGAAGATAAAATCAGAACAGGTGACAAACATCTGAAAAGATGCTCAACTATATTAGTAATTAGAAAATTATAAATTTAAACCACATGAAAATACCATTTCATGTTTATCATTTTGGAAAAAAATTAAAGTTTGACAATACCAAGTGTTAGCAAGGATGTCTGCCTTCGGCTCAGGTCCTGGAATCAAGCCCTGAGTCAGGCTCCCTGCTTCTTTCTTTCCTCCCCGCTCATGCTCTCTCTCGCTATCTCTGTCTCTCTCTGTCAAATAAATAAATAAAATCTTAAAAAAAAAAAAAAATCTGGGATGGGGGGCACCTGGGTGACTCAGTGGGTTAAGCCTCTGCCTTCAGCTCAGGTCATGATCTCAGGGTCCTGGGACCAAGCACCACATCAGGCTCTCTGCTCAGCAGGAAGTCTGTTTCCCCCTCTCTCTCTGCCTGCCTCTCTGCCTCCTTGTGATCTCTCTCTGTCAAATAAGTGAATAAACTCTTTTTTTAAAAAAAGAGTTCAACGTGTACACAGGGATCTTCACCTCTATTAATAATGTTTCTTGTTTTGTAAATTGGTTGATGGGTTCATGGATGTGGTTCTATTATTTTTATTGAAATAATATTATTTTACTAAAATATTTCACTAGATAATGCTGTTAGGAAAGAGAGTGAATGAATGACTTTGGCATCCCTCAAAAGAGTATTGGCTGACACTATATTCCTCTTTGGTGATGAAGGTGTTGAAGGTCTCCCAGAGTACTAACATTTCCTTTTGGGTTCATCTAATTGACAAAGTAATAAACATTGAGAAACCCACTGCAATATCTAAAAAAAGAGAAAAAGAAATTGTATTCAATAGTTTTATCTCCTAAAGGTGAGCAAGTCAAAAGAGTTTGTAATTTTATTTCATTTTTTCATAATTTCATTCATATTTCATTTCATTCAGCAATTTGTATTTGTAAATAATTATATATATATGTGATAATATGAATGTGTATGTGTATATATGTAATCACATCACTCTCTTCCCACAATGTCCTTGCACTTAAAGCTCTTGCAAACATAAACTTTACAATTTGAATGTTCACGACCACGTTTCATCCTATAAACCACAACAATCATAAACATGCCCTTCCACTCTTATATAACATAAAATAATTCTAGGTCCATCAGACAATTATTAGGAAGAGGCCCAAAACAAGGTGGAAATTGCTACAGATTTGGAATCAGAAGCCTGGTGCTCAGGGCCACCCCCACCACCATTGCCTAAGGATGGAATTTCAGGCAAATGATTTAATCTCTCTGAGATATTTCCAGGTCTATACAGTGAGGAAAATGATAGTATCACCCTCCCTGGATTATCAGGAGAGTTAAAGGAGAACATAGGAGCCTGTGCTTTGTAAATTGTAAATTCATTTTGCCAAAAACCATAAGTCATTTCTGTACCATTGGTAGGCAAAAGATCCTAACCACAGGAAAGTTGCCTTAAGGGATTATTTGTTTTGGCAGCCAAAGGCAAGATTAACACTGGAAACAATAGCAAGCAATTAAAAACAAACAAACAAACAAACAAAACAAGAACCAAACCCCAAAGAAATGCAAGTTGAATTATGCATTGAGACTCTCAGGACTGTAAGGGACTTTAAGGAGGGCCCCAGTCTGGAATGATACTTCTGCTGAGCCTGGCGGCCTGGTGTTTAGATCTGGGGTGGGTGGGGAGAGGGTGCTCAGGTAAAGGGAAGAGAATGCGGTCTATTTGCAAAGCAGCAATGATAACATAATTTATCCAACCTGGTTAGGATCTTTTTACCATCTTTCCAATCATGGTTCTTATGACGTGTGGAAGGTTTTCTTGCTCTGGTAGGTTAAATCGACTTTATGCACATGGAAGAAAGGTCTTGTGATACTGTTGGAACCGGTACTTTCCATGTGGCAACAGGATTTGACTAGTTAGAACCAGGCGACTTCAGCAACTACTGTATTAGTTTCAGAGCGGCATGTCCAAGATCGTTGTCTCCAGCTTTTTGATCACCATGAAGTAGGAATATAAACGATCTCATCTTTGCTTTGGAAACATGCCAGCATTTAAATTTCCCTCTTCTGTCTAGTCCACAAATGGACCGACAAAGGTGTTAAGGTATTGTTCTTGAACCGGCATGGCTTACTAGCCCTTGGGACAGATATTTTGGCTTCAATGTCATCTACTTTATTTGCTCTCTATTTTTTAAACGGTTCTTTAATTCTTTTGTTTGGGTCTACACAAGAAGTTTGGTTGAAATAATTCCATCTGCATGATTGTTTTTTAAGATCTTATTTATTTATTACACCGAGAGAGAGAAAGCACTGAGCTGGGAAGAGAGGGAGAAGGTTCCCAGCTGAGTAAGGAACCAGACTCAGGGCTCGATCCCACGACCCCGGGAGCATGACCTGAGCCTAAGGCAGAGGCTTAACTGGCTGAGCCACCCAGGCGCCTCTACCATCTGCCTGATTTTATACACAATGTGTATCCTCATTCTGCTCGGTAGTGATGTGGGCCAAGAATCCCTAATACAAGGCTACGTGGCTAAAAAATTGGGAGGCTTCAACATTAAAATGTTATGCTGAGATTTTTGTTTATAGCAAAATGTCCTGTCTTTACACCCTTTTCATTAAGCGGGTGACATGGTATTTGTATCTACACAGGCCATCATTACTCTGTTGAGGATAAGACAATACTGAAATTTAAGGTAATGAATGCTCAAATAGAATCAATCCTATTGATAGGTTGAGAAACAAAAGAGCCTCACATTGACATTACTGCCTTCTTTTTTGTTATGGGAGGGAAGGCGGGAGGAGCTAGTGTGTATGAAGAAGGGATTGTTTTTTGTGGAGAGAAGCCTAGTATTTCAGGGAAATAAGAAAGTAATAACAGATGTAAAGTCAAGGTGAGAAATGGCGCACACTTCTCCCTTCTTCCTGCTTTCCACTTCAAGTTACATTCCATCTGGAATACTTTAGACCCTTCCCTAACATTTTCATTACTGAAAATAAACCTGGAAATTTTGGTCTGCTTGCCCTCTGGTTGGGGCACTAAGAATTAGGCCTTTCTTAGTATGTTCCTGTGATTTACTTTTATAGCAAAAGCTAACCATAATTCAAGCACCTCAGAGTACATAATAGGTCAAAATATATCACCCGCTTCAATTTTCTACTTAAAAATGATGTTGCCGGGCCTACCTCACTTCTACCACCTACCTGGCTAGCTTCCCTTCCTTCTGCTTTACTCAGGCTTTCAAAGCTGAGGCCAGCCTGACCCCATATTCCAGATGACCCAAGAGTTACTGTCACAGCTACATCTTAAACAGGTTCTCCTTCATTAGAACCCAACTGGTCCTCCTTGCACCGAAGGGGCTCGGTGGTAGACTCTGTCCCACTACAATACTCCTACACTTCTCTTTGCTGTCAGGTGTATCTGAGACCTGGGACCATGGTGCTGGTTGTCTGTATTGCTTTCCAGCACAACTCGTTCTCTCCCTAGCCCTCACTCAGGCCATTACACTGGGACGTTCCTTTAACACTCCTCCAAAATTTCCAGCCTAATGCTCTGCTTACTTCCTCAGATCTCCTTGACACCTGGGGCACGATTCTACCTCCAACCTGGTGTCAGAGCCACTGCCACATCCTCTATGGTTCAAGGTCATCTCTGGAGGACCAGTAGTCTTGCCCAGGTCTCAGTTTGGCTATGGGTATGTGTTTTCCTGCTTGCCTATGTATTTCCACAAGACCCTTGGTTAATTCATTCCCCCATCTTTAGAACCTCATCTTGAACTGTACTACCTCATTCTTTTCTCTTCCTACCCACCTCACATACCCTTTGGGCTAACAGCTTCCGGAATTATGACCGAGCCTTGTGTACCCCTCGGACACCAATGTCCACAAGCAGCCATCCTTCCCAGTGGGTGAGTGCGGCTCCAAGATCACACTATCTCCTCCTTTCCCTTACACTGCTCTGCCACCAGAATACCTCATCCAATATTTATCCAACAGAAATGAACTGTGACAACAGTTATGTGCCAGGCATTGTCCTAGTTGACCAAGTGGCAAAGAAAGGTAGGTCTCGGACCTCAAGAGGTCTATAGCCTTCATTCCTCTCTAGGAATGCCAGCATTTCCGAGATACAGCTTGTGAAACCTCTCTTTCACTAGATCAGGCAACCTATGTGTTATGCAGCTAGAATAATGACACAGTCTTCTTGGATTGGAATTCTACCAGAGCGTTACCTCAAGAAATATTTTCATTACTGTATACTACTTTTGTCATTAAAAGTGGAAGTACCACATAGGATTGCTTGTGTTATGCAGCACAGAAACAGAGGAGAAAGTCTATGTTCAGAGGCTAGATGAGAATCGCCATCCTAAAACTTCCACATCCACAAATCTGGGTCACTAACTCTCAGCAGAGGTGGTACCTCCCCTTTGAGGGCATTTTGGAAATTTGTGGGGGGTATTTTTTGTTTTCACAAACATGCTAGATGGCCTACAGCACAGGAGATGGTCTGCCCGAGGAAGAAGCTAAGAGTCTCATACAGCTTTTCCAGATCCCACCAAATGGCCACATAAGTAAGAAATTTGTTCATAATTATCTGAGCCTGAAATAAAATACTGCCTTATATTTATAAATAGACACAAAGTATTTTTGAACAATTTTAATATACACTAAATTTCCAGGAAAACAATTGACCTCATAAATTAAAAAAAGAATGTACTTTGGTTTACCAATAGTAGCAAAAGTAGGTTGCCATTTTGAGAAATCTGTGATCTTCATGGTTTTAGCAATCCATGTGGCAAACCCATTTCAGTCTGCATGTGTACTTGTCACCAAACATTGTAACAAAAAAGGTCTGAGATGTCTGTCAATGAATTTAACATCAAGTCCTCTATTAGCAGAGTCAAATAAAACAAAGATCAGACTGAGTTTCATTTTAAAAAGGCTAGCTTATAAGATTTCATATTCAAAAACTTTGAGGCAGACTAAGAAATATATGTTGTGAATATTATATTTGAAAGTAGTTGCTGATTTGGGGTTGTTAGCTGTTTTTCAGTCTTACTCTGACACTGACCCCAGAGATGTCCTTCACAAGGTCTCTACAACCTCTTTGAACTATAGTTCTTTTTGTTAACCTACATTCTAGTCCTCATTGCCTATTAAAAAATACATGCTTCAAGGGCTTTTAAAGTATTAGAGACTGAACACATATCTTTCAAGATAGGAGATAAAATTTTCTTTGATATTTTGGGACACCTGGGTTGCTCAGTTGGTTGAGCATCTGCTTTTGGCTCAGATCATGATCCTGGGGTCCTGGAGTGGAGCCCCACATCAGGCTCACTGCTTAGCAGTGAGACTGCTTCTCCCTCTCCCTCTGCAGCTCCCCCTTCTTGGGCTCCCTCTCTCTCTCTCTTTCTCTCAAATAAATAAATAAATAAATAATCTTTAAAAAATGTTTTTTCTTTGATATTTTGTCATTATCTTAACCCATGTCATCATACTGGGAATTATTTGGATTTTCCACTTATAAACAGAGCCCAGCTCATTTCTAAGAACATTGGACTTTATTTTCTACGCTTCAACTCTGTATTTCTTCTTTCTTCTGTATTTAAGTATGGATTCGTTTTCCCTTTTTATTATGATATATAAATGTAGAGAGACTATTATCACTTATCTTAACTCTAGTATTTATTCTTGTATCTATTTGTACTTTTCCTCCTTAATTTTCCCAGGCTTCTCATACAGCAAGGCTTCTGGTCTTCTTAATACTAATCTTACTTATTATAAGCAAGGGCAAACATATAACCACTTTATTATGTTTTTCAGTGTATTGATGCCCAAGCATTTATATACTGAGACAGATGTGATTTTTACCACAAATTACTTTCCTTTAGTTCTCCTTTATCTAATGGTTTGATGTTGTATTGTAGGTCAATAGGTTACATTATTTATGAATTTTAGTTTAGAATACATAAAGGGATTATTACAAAAAGGGGACATTGGATTTGATAACTTTGTTCCAACTGCTCTCAAGACAGCACACAAAAAGTAATTTTATTCTGAGAATTAGCATCGGTCAAGTCAAGAGTAAAATTCAGAATAGTTTACAACCAATCTAGTGCAAGCACCAAGAAATCAAAATAGACCTAGTCATAAACAGCAAGACAGCAAAACCAGTCACCACCAGCTACATATCAGCTCTCTGTAAAGAATCCTAGTTCGTTATTGTGACCCAATTCCAACATGGCACGATTACATTCTCTCTCTCTTTTTTTAAAAATTTATTTATTTATTTATTTGACAGACAGAGATCACAAGTAGGCAGAGAGGCAGGCATAGCGAGAGGAGGAAGCAGGCTCCCTGCTGAGCAGAGAGCCCGATGCGGGGCTCAATCCCAGGACTCTGGGATTTTCGACCCGAGCTGAAGGCAGAGGCTTTAACCCACTGAGCCACCCAGGCACCCCACATTCTCTCTTTTTGTGTAGAGCAGTGGAGCCTGTGTTTTGTCTGAAACTTTCCTTATTTGTTATCTCATTTGATTCTTTTTTAACTACCTCTATAAATGTATATTATCCCCAGTTTTATAGATGAGCATAGTGAGAAATTAAGAAATGTGTATAAAGTCACACAGCTAGCAAATCACAGAGCTAGGATTGTAACATAAATACTCTGATTCCTAAAATCCATACTCTTCTCCCAGTCCAATTCACACACACCACTCCAAGTTCTTTTACACAATTACTACATGATGAACAGCAGAAAAGCACAAAGAATGCTTGATTCTGAGCAGCCCTTTTCACCAAGAAACAACAAATGGTGTAATAATTGGATTAATAACAGTCTAAAAAAAAAATCTGATAACATTAGGACCTTGCCAGTGTGGACCTTATGCATAAAAGGACAGTTGCTTACAAATTCACACATTCGTGTAATGTCCTACTTTATCACCCACTCTGGTTATGGTAATTAAGAAGAAATGATACTATCCTGCAAGTACTGAATAAATTTATGGTCTGTGAGCTTCTTGAAGACAGCAAATCTTTGTCTCTTTGACCCCAGTACTAAGCATAGTACCTACTACAATGTAGGCATTCAATGAAAGTCTGTTGTTATTATGAACTGATGAAAAAGCAATCTGCAACTAACCATCTGAGAAAGGGCATACATTTCTCTCATTCCCTGGAAATCCTTGCCTTCAAATAGCCTAGACTTGTCTTCCATAAACTCCTGACCAAGTTGGAAGGAGCAGGAAGGAGAGTACCCATGTACTCACTCACACTCTCAAGAATTGACTGCCTGGGCATCGAAGGGCAATCAGCTGAAGGATTATTTGGGAAGTAACTGTAAGGATGAATTACTAGCAAGGCAAATGTGGGGTAGAGAGGCGAAGAGAATAATTGCAAGTCCAGTAAGGAAGGAAAAAATATAGTACTCTCTATATGAGATTCTAAGCTCTACAAATTCTGCAACTCTCTATATGTTAAGGACATTATTTCTTGTACCAATTTGTTTAGAAGTTGGTGTGTTCTTGGATAGAAAAAGAAATAAATTCGTAACATTGGAGGTTTGCTAAAGATGGAAAATGAGGAATTTGAATTTGATCCAAGATAATAAGGTAAGAATATAAGCTCCTTGAGGGCAAGGACCAAGTCTACTTCATTTAAAACTATCTCCCTGTGATCTAGTACATTGTCTGGTACTAATACGTGTTGGATGAACTAATGAGGTCGTACAAGATGAAAGTCTAACAGGTAGTGATGATATACTTGAGGACCTTTAATGGTATTCAGTCTTGAAGAGAGGACTCCACAAAGAACTCTTGAACAACATGGACATTAGGGGTGCCAATCCCCCACACAGTTGAAAATCTGCACATAGATTTTCACTCCCCCAAAACTTAACTACTAATAGCTCACTGTTGACTGAAGCCTTATCAACAACATAGACAATGGATTAACACACATCTTGTATGTGATATGTATTATATATTGTATTTTTATAATAAAGTAAGCCCGAGGAAAGAAAATGTTATTAAGAAAATCATAAGAAAGAGAAAATACACTTATAATACTTAACATATTTATTTTTAAAGAATCTGTGTAGAAGTGGACCTGTGCGGTTCAAACCCACGTTGTCCAAGGGTCAACCACAGCTAAGAGGAAGTAGTCATGAGAGAATGAGGCTACTGTGATGATATTTTCAAGTCACTATGCAGAGGGCCCATAGACAGTTGGAGGGTTCCTGGAACTTGATTTAAGGAGCTCCAAATAACTCTTTCAGGTAACAGTTCTCATGAATGGTGGGAAGACTTTATCTCCACCCTTGAATCCCTCGTAGAGAAAATTCCAGTGTACTCAGGTATTATTTATACTCAGAGAGAAGATATTTCTAAAATAATGTGCTGTCTACTCCACTGACTTCTCTGGACAGGGTGCAGTTCGGGAGAGTCAGGATCTCCTGCCAGGAGGCAGGCAGAGCCATGAAGAAGACTGTAGCATGAGAAGCTGTACTGTAAGCATTGAAGGTTGCCTCATATGGCAGGAAGGAAGTGCAGTGAGTAAAAGAAAGGAACCTGAGGGGTGCCTGGTTGACTCAGTAGCGCATACAACTCTTGATCTCAGGGTTGTGAGCTTGAGCTCCACAATGGGTGTGGATATTACTTAAAAACAAAATCTATTTTTAAAACTTTAAAAAAAAAAAAAAAAAAAGGAAAGGAACCTGAGAGAGGTTTTCATCACATGGAGGAAAATGGAAGACCTTGATCCATGCTTACTCTACCATTGATTACCCCTGTGAAGTTGAGTAATTCCCTGTTCTTATCTGGAAACTGGGAGACTTCAGTAGATTATCTCTAAGTTTCTTTCTTTAAAGACCATGCTTCTAAAAGGTTCTTGCAACCTGAGTACCTCTCTGAAGGTAACTAAGCTCTGCCAAATGTTAGGAAGGGGAAGTATCTGTTAGCAGGTGGGAAAGGAACTGGAGTCAGAAGGCATGGGTTTGAGTCTCTCTTCTGCTACTAAGTTCAGATAACCAGCGTATTGCCCATTTGGAAAATCAGGTTCCTTTTTCCTAAAGTCAGTGAGTGGATGGGATATGCCCTTTTGCCTCTGGTATCTGTGTTTCACAATGTGGCAGGTGAATAGGGGTGGGAAAGGGAGGAAGTATTTTCATAAAGGTCTCATAGCGAAATATTAGTGTGCCGGAAGAAAGCAGGTCTATGCCCCACAATGGACTTTCTCATGAAGTGTACAGATCAGTGGTATTATCTTTCTACAATTCTCTCCAGAATCACTTCTTCTAATTGTCCTATGTGATTTCAGATGCTTAGAAGGCAACCATCCCGGAGATTTTTAAAAATAGGTTCAAGGACCAACATTTCAGTGCTGACTACTGCCATTGCTTTATTTAATTTCTTAGAAGAGAAGAAAACTCTATTTTGGAGAGAAAACTCTGTTTTAAAAAGAGCAATGAGTTTCAACTGGAAAATTTTCAATGTCAGGTAATCAAAATGAAGGGTCAAATGAAAGTCATGTCAAAAATATACTAATTTTAGAAATATATACTATTTAATTTGTGTTATATAGACTACAAATTGCAAGCCAAAGAAAGGGTTGAGCAAAAGCGTCATTCCAAACATGACTGATTTAAAGGGATGGAAGGTCTCAATTTAATGTGCTGTTTTATGACACAACCTTTTAGGCAGCCCAGGTTTTCCATATATATCAGCTATATGCCTAAGAAAAAAAAGTCAATTCTACAAGTGATTTACAAAGCCAGTTAAAGGAAAGGTGATTGTATTATAGTTTCCTGTGACTGCTGTTAACCAAAAACTTGGTGACTTAAAAAAAAAAAAACCCAGAAATTTATTCTCTTATAGTTCTAGAGGCCAGAAGTCCAAAATGGTTTTACTGGGCAGAAACCAAGGTGTCAGCAAGGCTACATTCCCTCTGGAGGCTCTCACGAAGAATCTGTTTCCTTGCTTTTTCCAGCTTCTAGAATTACACTCGTTGCTTTCCTTGGCTCCTGACCCCTTCCTCCATCTTCATAGCCAACAGCGTCGCCTCTTGTTTCAATGGTCACATTACCTTCTTCTTCTGTCTCCGCAGTCAGGTCTCTCTTTTTTAGGTATACTTATGATTGCATTTTGAGCCCACCAGGATAATCTAAGATTACCTCTCCATCTCAAGAACCTTAACTCAGTCAGATCTGCAAAGGTCCTTTTTCACACAAGGTAACTTTCACAGTTTCTAAGAATCAAGACCTCAGTATTTTGGAGATTCACTATTCAGCTTAATATAGAGATAAACATGTGACTTGAATAGGAGGAGGCTGGTGATCTAAAGTTCCACTTCCAAACTGACATAAAATAGATGGAATTATATTAATAATTGATACCACGGACTTTTTAAAATATGCATGCAATAAAAACAACAACAACAGATAAGTGAAGCAAAAGGCAGCTGTTATCACTTGCTGTGATGACCTGAGGTCACCATCAACGTACATACTTTCTCATCTTGAAAACAGGAAAGTAGGCGTCAGGTGTCTCTCCCATCGTTCTTAATGTAGAAATAGAAATATTTGTGATGGGCTTGCATTCATTGGTTGTACTCACGAATGTATTTGAGGATACAACCATTTATTTCTTCCTCTTTCTGTTCTCCAAGGTCAGGAATTGCAGTAAAAGCACCCTTGGAGTGGGCTTTCATAATGCAGGTTTGTATTTTCCTGAGTGGTGGAGGGAAATGATGGAAAGATAGGTAGGTCTGATTTCTCCTTCCCTTCAACTCGAATATCATATGACGGTTTCGTTTTATTTCTCACTCACTCCTACGTTAAAACATTTTTATTAAATGTGGGTAATAGTCCCTATTATTTAAAATATAAAATAATATTATATTTCAATATCATTTAAATTTAAAATTCTTTGCTTTTCATTTCAGTCCCTGCTGTGTAAATCAAATTGATGATGGGTTCAGTTAACCAAATGTTTGGAAGAAAACAGATTTGATGGAAAAGTCAGTAATTTCTTGCTATTCACAAAACTTACCTAAGAATGATTAAAAATAAACACTGATGGATACTCTGTACACTTAGTATAAATGTCATAGATCTTACCAACCATTCTTGATTCATACTCAAGGCTGCCCAGAGAGTCCACTTTTGTCATTCCATTTTAATAACTCTCCAATGGGAAAAAATTAAATGATTATTACCATGTGATGAGAAGCATGATGGGGTCTCTCCTTATCTGAACTTTCTGGGTCAGTAATAGGCAAAAGAGACTGATATTACAGCAGAAGATCTCTACGCTCCCTTCCAACTCTAAATTCTATGATTCTCTGCTTTTATGTTTGTTGACCGAAGAACAAGAATTTAAAAAAAAAAAAAAAAAAGCAAAAGCAAAGATAAGCACACATTTCTCCTTTGCCTGTGAACTGCTTGCCTTTATCTTGGCTTGGAATGCCCACTCTTGGAGACAGATACAGCCTCCTGGGTCTCATGCTTGCCACCATCCCTATGCTTGTAGTTGAGATTGTCATTGATGGGGTGACACGCCCACACCAGTTCCCAGAACTGTAATTCCAAAAAGCATCTGAGCACTCTCCAAATTGCAAGGGTTTTCTTGTAAGGTGAGAAACCCTGTCTCCCCAGGAGGTTTGTTTATTTTGCAGTTAGCAAAGGTAAGGGACTCCTTTGTGAACCATTTGCTTGGAATTTAAACCTCTAGGATTGCTGACAGAGTGCTGAAAATGCATCCCATGGTGTATTTAGCATTTTCTTTCTCCGAGGGTGGGGTCCCCTCCCGTCTGCTCCCGCCCGGTTAGTCCGACTGTGAGTTGAGTATCCTTGTGACGGCTCAGTCCGTCCCCTGCTGACCGCTGTTGCCATCCAGCCAGCTCACAAGGGTTCCCTCGCCACGGGTTTGTTTGGAGGGCTCACTTCCAAAACAAAGATTAAAATGCCTTTTCTCTTTAATAGTCTCACTGAACACTGTTGCTTGTTAATGTTCAGACACTAATAGCACTGGAAAGAGTCGTTGCTTGTGTCAACTCATCAAGTAGTCTAAACAAGCCTGTTGGAGGCTGGCCAGTTCTGGCCAGTCATTGACCACAGACACGATCTGGAAGGCTATTACAACTTGTGCAAGTGAGAGGTAGCTCTGCTTCCTGTCTAGCCCACTTCCCAGGGATTGTCCCCAGAAGTGCTCAACTGGGGCAGGGAGGGGGAGGGGACAGGGCGGGGGGGGGGGGGTGCAACTATAGACTTAAGATGTGCCTTACTTTTTTTAACCCCCAAACTGAGATGTGTGTAAAAGCCTCAGAAACGCCAGAAATAAGAGCATTATCTGAAGTGATGCCTGGCAGCAGGAAGTTTATGATTTAGTTTTGTGGTTAGAAGGTGCTGATTGGTTTTTTTGTTGTTGTGTTTTTTTGTTTTTTTTTTTGTTTTTTTTTTTGTCCTGCTTGTGTTTTTGATGAGTGAGTGGGTGGATCTGTCGAGTTCCCTTCTCTGGATGATCGTGGTGCCTTTTCAGGGATATTTCTTGTCTTCTTTGGATTCACCACATTGATCCTAGCCACGTGTTTCCTTTCCACAAAAAGAGCTTTATGATCATTGCACATTCTTCAGTGAGATGTATGTAGAAAAAATCTTTAAATGTGCCCTTCAGACAACTGCCAAGGACAAACTAAAAAACTCAAAAGATGATACTGAAAAGTTTTTTGCAGAGTTGTGCTTGCTTTCTAACTCGAGAACATTCCTCAGGAGGGAGAGAAAAGTGGGTGTTTCTGCTACATTGCATACAAGATCCAATTCTTGTCTCATTATTTATTTGGGAACATTTTATTAATCACTCATTCTATGCCAGGAACCATGCTAGACATCAGGGATTCAAAGATGAAACAACATGGTTCTCGCCCCCAAGGAGCACGTGCACTTGAAATAAAGTAATTGCTCTGATGGAAGGAGGTAGAAAGCACCCGGGAGAGGACATGGGAGAAGCTGGGGAGGCGTGATTAAAGAGATTGTGTTTGAATTGAAACTGAAAGGGCTATGGGGATTTGTCAGATGAAAAAAATCAGGAGATTGGAGGGAGGGGGCTCAGCTGCCGCCAGATCTTCAGAGACACTGAGCAGGAGCAGGTATGGTTACCTGGGGGAAATCCAGGTCTTCTCCTGCCATCACAGAGAAGAGAAAAGCTTGAAGGGAGGTAGGGCTGGACAGAACAGCAGGGACCAGGTCATTCAGTGCCTTGCAAGCATAGTGTAGATTTCACATAATGGTACGTGAATGAAAAGTTCCAAACAACAACAACAGCTTTCCAAATCCTATTTCCAGGCTTATAGAGACCATTGGGAAATGTGTCGAGGTTTCTCAGAGTTCTGTTTCTGTCTAGTCTCTGTCTTACTAGCTCTTCTTTCTCTTGTTGCTTTTCCCCAGCATCCCATGATGCCTTGCTGTTTGAGCTCAGTGACCTTAAGGGTTTTCAAAACATATTCAAACCCAGAGGAAAGCCATGATAATTAAAACCGATGATATTAGTATAAGATTGGAAAGATATATCAATAGCAGACCTAGTTGATTCAGAGTCGGAGTCCAGTATGTATAAAATCTTGTTATATGAGAAATGAATCATCATACATCTTTCATAGAAGAGTGTGATTAATACAAATGATTAATAAATAACAGAGAAAGTTCAATTTCATAAGTAATCAAAAAGGCTAATTGAAATAAAAATAAGATAAAATACACTGTTATATATGAAAATTCAATGTAATGCCCACGAGGTATATGTGAAAAAGGCAGTCTATTACTCAGTGAAAGATACAACTTTTCTTAAAGGCTTTTATTGGTTTAACACCTGTATTAAAAATACGTGTACCCTTGGGGCACCTGGGTGGTTCAGTAGGTTAAAGCCTCTGCCTTCAGCTCAGGTCATGATCCCAGGGTCCTGGGATCCAGCCCCACATCGGGCTCTCTGCTCGGCAGGGAGCCTGCTTCCTCCTCTCTCTCTCTCTGCCTGCCTCTCTGCCTACTTGTGATCTCTGTCTGTCAAATAAATAAATAAAATCTTTAAAAAATAAAAAATAAAAGTACCTGTACCCTTCATCTTGTGTTTTCACTAGGAACACATTTTAAGTAAATAAAAAAAACTGAAGAATTAGACAAAGATTTATACACAAAAGTATTCATTGCAGCATTATTTATAATACTACACATTCTAAGGAGAGGTGACTTATAAAATCAATGATAACAATAGTCACTCTCTTCCTCAGAAGTAAATATTTACTGAGCTTCTGCTACAATCCAGTAATCGATTTACCTCTTGTTACCTTCCCATGCTACAGATGGAGAAACCAGGGCTCAGAGTGGTTTGATAACTTGACCAAGACAATAGAATTTTGGCACTTGCCCACATCTGATGTCACAGTCATGTTCTTTCCATTCCATCTCTCTACTCTGACTTAAAAATATGTATCAATTGTTTGCTTAAAAAACAGCTACAAGGAGCTCCATATCTCTTCCGGTTTTTCTGTTCATCCAGAAAACGAGAGAGTTCTGCCTCTGGATTCTTGGGTCGGTGGGGAGAGCAAGGCTGTTGCCTACAGACTGAAGAGTCAATGAATTCATCTGCCAGTTAGATCATTCATTTCCCAAGAAAAAAGACTGAGCCATAAGAATGCAATGTTCCTCCAGAGAATCTTCTGTCTCTTCCTCTTGGAGCCAATCCAGGAGAGATGAGCACTGAAGACACTGAGGACCTCCCGAATCGGATCCGTAGTAAATATTGACTGGTCCCTGTACATTTGGTGTTTATGGTTATTGATAGGGCTACCTCGCTCATGGAGGGCCAGTGTCTCAGAGCTGAGGAAGTAAAGGACCGTCAGTGCATTGAACATAGAGAGAGTACACTGTCTAGTGGCAGAAGTAGAGGACTACAGTTATTTCTCAATGGGCAGTGGCCTGACTCAGTCCTAAAAAGAGGCACTGGTTGGCTTCAGTTTTTGTCAAAATGAAAAGTGGAAGTAAAAATAAACCATCAGCCTCACAGGATCAAAGGTCCATTCACCCATCGTTGCAAATTGCCAAGAAACACATTACAGGAACACCAAGTGTTGACGGTCAACAGAGGGGTCATAAAATAAATAGCACCGTTTGCCTCCTACTTATATTTTCTTACTTTGAAGGTGTTTGGCACACTTGTTTTCATTATTATTACAAAGGAATCTGCTATTCTGCTATCTTTAGATATAACCATTGGCTAGTTTCAGCTTTGGACTTCTAAATGGCAGGAAGCAATAGAAAAGACCCTATAAGAAAGTCACAGAGAAATCTCTCTTTCCCCTCCTTCTTTCTCTTTATCCACTCCTGTCTTTTCCTTTCTTCCCACCAGGAACAGAACTGTGTTTTGTTTCACTAAATCCAAGTTAACACTGTTTATAAGACGAATCAACATTTCAGGTATAATTAAGAAAAAAAAAGTACTGTCAATTAAATGACACAAAACTTTTTTAAAACAGAATTTCCATTTTGTTCTTATTGCAAGAGTTCATTTAAGCTTATTGAGACCTAGATTTTCCTTTATTATGTATTGCTGTCTTGCAGACACAAAAAGAAAAATACACACAAAATAAGTAGGTTAAGGTAATCCTGAAACAGTTTCATTCAGTGTTAATTCTCCTTACTAATTTTTCAATTCAGAATTTTTCTCCACACACAATATTGTTCTCTGTGCTATCAAAAATGTTGTTTTTGGAGCACGAGAGTTCTCCACTATTATCTCTGGATTTTCTTTCAAGTCACAGACACCCATTTCTGCAAATACTGGTAATTGCTTGATCTCGCAAGATCAAAGGAAGGGTTTTCAGACAACAGCCAGAATTCATATTTCTTCCTCAGATTATCTTGTAACAGTCTTTTGACTAAAATATTGAAAAGTTGCAATTATCCAGTCATGCTTCCAGAATGTCAACGAAGTTCAAGGTTACGGGAGCAAAAGCAAAAACAATTATGTTAGGACTTCCACCAGGCCAACAACGATTATACGATGCCATTATTGTACAATCTCAAAAATGTTAAAATGCAAGTACGTAAAGCGGGGATGGGAAGGAGTGTATCCTAGAATTGATGATATAAAGTTTGTTTGCAATTTCCACTGCATTCAAAGCACAACGTATAGGTAAGGAACGGTTAGGCGTGGGAAGTCGTCTTCTGACCATTATTTACCCCAGGTCTGAGTTTTGGTGTCCTCTTATCGTATGTTCTCACGGTATCCTGCAAAAGGCTTGGAAAGTATCTACAGGCTGACCCCAATGTCTTGAAGGGAACTGCTAAACCATCTATGGTCTCCAGGAGCTGCTTCATGTAACAAGAGCCTAACTTTACATCACCAGACAGTTTTCATTTTATTTCTAACATTTCCAATTTATGGTGATTAATTTTTAAAGAAATAGATCCACTTTAGAAAGAATCAAGTTTTGGGGTGCTTGGGTGGCTTAGTCAGTAAGGTGTCTGCCTTCAGCTTAGGTCATGATCCCAAGGTCCTGAGATCAAGTCCCGAGTCAAGCTCCCTGCTCAGTGGGGAGTCTGTTTCTCCCTCTTCCTCTGCCACCCCTGCTGCTTATGATCTCTCTCTCTCTCTCTCTGTGTCAAATAAATAAATAAAATCTTTTAAGGAAAAAAAAAAAGGAATCAAGTTTCTTTGTTCTTTTTTTCCACTCTAAAGTTGGAACACATCAGACTGTATTAGTAGTCTTCTGTGAACCCTAGCAGGGGATTTGAACCAGTTACCTCAAAACAAATAGGTGGGAACCTGCTTCTACCTTTAAACTGAAGTGAGACCAATTCTTACGTTGACTTTACTGAGGTTATATTAGAGGCGTTGTTTAGTTGGTTGTTCATATGGGAGCGTGAAAATGAAACCCAAAAGTCAGTAAGTAGCACTATGGTAAAGTGTTTTATAGCTTAAAGGAAGAACAGTCCCCAAATTGGATAGATTTGTGTAGGATGGACAGAGGTAAGGGAAAGCTATAAGAAGTGGCAGGAGGAGGGGCGCCTGGGTGGCTCAGTGGGTTGGGGCCTCTGCCTTCGGCTCGGGTCCCGATCCCAGGGTCCTGGGATCGAGTCCCGCGTCAGGCTCTCTGCCCAGTGGGGAGACTGCTTCCCTTCCTCTCTCTCTGCCTGCCTCTCTGCCTACTTGTGGTCTCTGTCTGTCAAATGAATAAATAAAATTAAAAAAAAAAAAAAAGAAGTAGAAGGAGGAGAAGGAGACAAGAAAGTGAAAAGTATCTCCAAAGAGATAAAATATTTAAAAAGTATTTCAAATACAAAGAATTCAAGCACACATTATATTTGGAATTGGTGTAAGGCAGTTTTATTTTTAAAAGACCCTAAATTTTTAGCACTACACTACTACACTGTGTTAAAACGATATTGCTCAAGTCTGCTCCATAAATCAGCATGAATTTTGGTCCAGAAGTCGATGACATCTTATTGTGGTCAACTGTTGTTTAATTGTATTATGTAAGACTTCCAAGTTCAAGACCGAGAATCTGAGCAAAGCCAAACAACAGAAAATATTAGAACTCCTTATAGATAGGATATATATTTAAATAATCTATAAATAGTTTTGTGAAGCCATTAAGTTTTCAGCTTTAAAATATGGAAATGCATCATCGTAGTCCAAACATGTCAAAGGGGATGTTAACTGTAGTCACTTTAACTTCCCATTCACTTCGTATTGACTTCATGTATGTCTCATTCATTAGAACTGAACACTTTTAAATACAGCCAAAATTTTTTCTGTTTTGCATTTAACAAAATTTCAAATCTAAAACCTATGGGGTTGTCTCTTATTTTTTTCATCTAGGAAAACAAGTAGGAAACAAGATCTCTCTTCATCCTGTCCTTTCATTCTAAGAACCTACCCTCATGACACACTGAATGATAGTTTGAGATATCATATTATCTCTTTATAAGACAATATGAACCATTTTATACTATCTCATTGTTGGTAGGAGTTTCCAGTCTTATTGTCATTTTTCAGGTTAACCGTTTTTTTCCCCAAAGAGACCCTTCGAACAATTACACATGGAAAAGGAAATAATAATATTAGGAACTGTTTTTCTATTTCTGGAATAGTTTAAAGACCCTCATGTTTCAGCATTTTCTCTACAGTGGTTTTATACAAGAATTCTTAAGTGATACAAGCGAATCCTTAGCTCTGTTCAAGTTCTAGCTAATTCTAACTCTTATCCGTAGCCTTGTTCAAATTCTCACAAACCCTATCTTAATGAAGAGCCCGCTGATGGAATGGGTAAGGGAGAGGGGTGTGTATTGTACCTGAGCTCCTGGAGTTGGCCAGGCCACCTAGGCCAAGGTGGAAAGAAGCAAAAGACAGAGGAGTCATAATGGCAACAAACTAAAGGTCTCTGCTAATTGGAAGGACCCCCCCCCCCTTGTAGCTATTGGGCTCCCAACTTCCCCACCCACCTGTTCTCAAGCCATAACAAGATCTCAGGTGATTCCTGAATTGTCCTAGGGAAATTATTTGCAGCTGCTAGAGTTAATTCTCTCCCTATGACTGTCACAGCAGTGTGATTACTTTCCTTTCTTCAACTTTCCTGCACACATGTACATGCATACATGTACGTGAGCACACACATGCACAAGGGTGCCCACACAGAGGCACGCACACACTCAGGGACTGATGGCCAATGAGCTGTAGTGAAGTCAGATTTAGGGTGCCTAACTTCCGCACCAGGATACACACTCCTCTTGCCTCCCCAGGAGCAGTTCTGGTTTCAACAGCCAGTTCCCCAATTCTCGCCCCCCACAGTTCTGTCCTTCTTTCTCTGGGGGACTCACAACAGTGAGAGAAGTTATAAAATCGTATTATCTTCATCTTTTCAAGAGACAGCCCCGACAGGACAAGTATGATAAGGGCCAAGAAATACCTCAGTTTCTATGCTCACATGACCCAAGTGGGCATAGAATTCTGGGCCTGAGAATCAGGAATGCAGAACATTAGCCTTTTTGATCTCTCTGTTCATGAGATGGAAGACTGTGTATCCCGCTAGCTAGAGGATTATGACAATGTCTAATGTCCACCCAGCACGCCAAGTTTCTCTGCAAAGGTACCAGCACTGTCTTATGGGGAATAGGATGAGGCATTTTGCCAGTACGCATGAAACATGTTCAGAACATTAACTCCTTCATCCATTGTTTCAGAAATCCTGAAGCCCTCTTGCCACTGAATACCATGGCTGCGAGTGTACACTCGCAAAAGCATGCCTGTTACAAAAAAGTCATGAACTTCACTGGCTGGAGGTTTCATGTTTTCTGTTGGCATGAGGTTCAGGAAAAGCTGGGAGGGGGCACACAATACTGGTTCATGCTGAGTCTCACCCTGACTTTCCCTGAAACACAGCTGAAACTGAGTTTTGCTCGATTTCCATCTGAAACCATAATTCACCTCAAATTCACTTGAAATGGCCCCCTACCTCGTTTAGTTGAGGCAGGTTCACTTTGAGTTTTGTGATTTCCAGCAAACCTCTCAGTGAACTTGGCCTGAATTTGAGGTTTTGATTCAAAGTTTGGAGTTTTCCTTCAGGAGCTTCACAAGATCCTTGGCTATCTCCGGCCGTGATCTGAAATTCCATCAGACTCACTTCAGACCATATGGAGTAAAGACAGAGACCTCCAGGGCTCTCACTCACTCGCCACACATTCATGCCAATGTTCCTGTATCCTCAGCAGACCTCCCTAGATTGCTACAGGGAATGTTTTTTTCTTTTTCTTAAAGAGGAAAAAAAATAAAAGGAAAAGGAAAAGAAGACATTAGATATTAGTCTTAGTGGCTGCTAGAAATGAACTGGTCAAAAAGACTATCAATTCCTTGACACTCTGTTACATATGTGGAAGGATTGTTTCCAAAGTATTTGCTTTTACTACCCTCAACAGACATGTCTGCTGCTCTTGAGTCCAATAACCGCCCCCAAGGGTATACTGTATTAAGATCTTAAGCTATTATTCCAATTATATTGGTAACTTTGCAAGAAGGTTCATTATGTAATATCAATTAGAAAAGTTACAAAAATTCTAGCGGGTCCTTGAAAATACTTTTCTTGAACAGTGTAGGTATGTGTAACAAGTTGAGACCACATAAAGTTGTATATTTTAAAGTCTGGGACTTATACCGTTGATTTTCTCTGGGCTAGTTATTGTCCCAAGGTGAGAATCCATTTTCATTACCAGTTCTCATTTATGCTGAAATGAGTCTCATTTTTATGGTGAACTATATTTTGTTGCTGCTTTCAGTATAGGTAATAGCAGACCATAAGATGAAATGGAGCAAACCCACATAAAATAGAGAAACTTCTATTCATTTTGACAGTGGGGAGAAATTCCCATTTCCCTTGGTGAATAATGCAAATGAAGGATTTTTCTCAGTTGATGGTACTCTGGGAGGCATCTGGTCGCAAAGTATTGGGTTTTTCCAGAGACCAGTGCTTTACGATTGATTTCCAAGTTATTTCTCAAATCCTCGGGAAACAGATTAGCTTTGCAGCATCGCTTTATTTATTCAAACATATCAGAAATCAAAGTGAGTTTGAACTGGAAAAATGTCTGAATTGAAGATTATTTGTAAAGAAATGCATCTGGATTCCTTTTAAGGATATATGGTCATTGAAACATAGCTAATAAAATTTCTAAGCCAAACCCTTTGAAGGAAACTCTTTCATGAATAGATGAGACAGCTGAGAATAAATTATAATCCGCAAGTCAATTGTTTCTAATAAGTGGGCTCTGAAAAATGTTTGTTCCTTTAATATTTGAGATTCTCCTTGAGTCCACTTTTCACTATTAATTTTCTGGGTACACTTTTTACTCATAGAGAATGGCAGACGTATGCTCCAATCCAACTTCTGAACCAGTGAGGCTTGTGGGAAACTGCGGACACTACCCAACCCGTAGGCTGCTGCCTTTCTGGCCAGTTCAACTCTCATGGCTCACCACGTGTTCTCTTCTGTTGCCCTCACATCCCAGACTAGTGATTGTACTTTCCCTCGACTACATGTTCTCTGGACCTCAGTGGGCTTGTTTTCCCAACCCCAGATCCCCACCCAGCTTAAAACCTTCTCATCCAACTTTCTTTCCTCTTGCTCAGAGTTCAGTGACCAGGAAGAATCCAGCCAATGATCTCTACCTCCATCCCTCTCTGTTTCCTCTGGCAGAATGCTGGCTGAGGAACTCAGTCGTTGGTCCCCGACCCAGCCCTGGTCTCCCAGGGAGTCTCTTCACCTTAACCACCCTCCTCTGTCAATCAGTCCCTCAGAGCGCTGGGGACTTAGCAATCTCTGATCCCACCAGCCCTCTGCTCCCCGCCCCCCCATGGCCTCTAACACACAGCTCGTGTCCCCACCCTTCACCAAGTGGGTTCCTGCTCCCTCTTGGTGAGCCTTACACTTCAACCCATCAGATGGTTTGCCGTTCGCGGAACAGCACTGTCGGCAGTTCGCCGAACAGCACACACACTGTCGGTTCTCCAGGCCCTTTACATATTCTCACGCCATTCTCCCATTTTCTTCTCAAAATCCCATCCGTCCTTCAGAGTTGAAAACAAATATTGAACTTTCCTTGCAGGCCTGTCACAAAGGGAAGCACGAGCCAGATTTAGAAGGACAGGATCGTCCAGTGTCTTTCGACATGTGGGTGCCACATACATATACGCATCTTGTACTCCCAAAGCACTCGCCAGTTAACAAGAACGTTCTCTCATTCCAGCTGCACCCCGAACTCATGAGATGCTCAGTATGGACAGGGGACAGATGAAGACGCTAGATCTGGGGACGCTGCGTGGGTTACCAAGCGTCCTCCAGCTGGCAGGCGACAGAAGCAAGTTTCACACTCAGACCTTGTGGCGACAACTCCCGGGTCTCCCCCAGCCGATCCCAGTGACCTCCATGCTCATGGGACGGCAACGTGGATGAAGTGATGGCTGTACCAGATGGGGAAAGAGGCAAGGCCACGAGGGTCATGGGAGGCTTCTGAGAAGGGCAGTGGCGTGATCAAAGCCCTGCTGCAGGAAGATTGATCTGGCGGTGCTGCACAGAGGGGATGGTTGCTGCAAGGCCTGGCTGGAAACCAGCAGGGCTTTGGACCTCCTGTGGCTTTGTTGCTCCTCCTATAGGCTGGGCTGCTAGCCGGTTATTTATTTGTTTATTTACTCCCTTCCTAAGAATACTCTGCTTCCTGGCACAACTGGATTCAGGGTGGCTTTAACCAGCTTTATATTTCACAACGAGATGAATACAACAGCTAGGGCTTAGCTCCTCTGCGGGAGGTCAAGTCTTGAGCGTCAAAAGCCTGTATCTTGCACCTTCAGACTACCCCTGTGCTTGACACGGGGCCACGCTGACTGCTGACGTTGGGAAGCCAGGGAATGAATACAAGTGAATGAAAGGACATGCGCGGGATTGCCGCTGAAGACGGGGCGGGGAGGGGACGTGATTCCATCAGTTCACAGCATTTGATGTTTCAAAGTCATCTGTAACCACCAGCAGGGTGAGGCTGAGCTGTGTGATTTGACATGGTGAGAGGACTGTGACACTCTGTTTAGCAAATTGCAGAACATACACGTGTGTATATGAAAAAAAAACAAAAAACAAAAAACGAAACAGTGTGTGTGTGCGCGCGTGTGTGTGCGCGCGTGTGTGTGCGCGCGCGAGCAGGGGTGCTCGCATGGCTCACTAGAACTACGAACTACTAATTGCCTCTGGGAGAAGTAATGGTATTGGGAACGAGTCAGTTAGACTTTCATATTCCAGTTTGTATCTGGAGTTTATATAATCCTGGGCCGTTTTGTGTGTATTGGAAGACATCCTTTACAATGAGTTTGCATGACTTTTGTGTGTCCAGAGAATTTGGTAATGCAAACCATGTCTAACTGAAGGCTAATACTGCAGTTTCACGTCGTCTAGCCGCCTTAGCCAGGGTTTCAAAGAACCGTTTCGTCTCTCCCACATGCTGAATGTGTTCATTTAACTTAATCCTGGAGGTTCTTTTCAGTTTGTGATCAAACCCACCTCTGAGTCTGACTTCCTTCCCTGTGTTGCCTACCCCTCCCCCCAGGGGGCTACAAAAGATGCCCCACACATGGTCTCCTGGTTTTCTTTTCTTGTCTTGCCTTTTCTAGGACTTTGAACGGCCTGTTCTGGTCCCTCCTGGTTTGACTCTCCTCCTGCTTGGGACCATTTACTTGCATCCTGCCCAGCTGCTTCCCACAACCTCACCAAGGGAGCACCACAATATTGTAAACACAGTTGAGAGTGCAAGAGGCATTAATAACAAAGCAGGACAAATGTCAAGCCTAACTGAGAGGTGGCCAGAGTCCTGAGGTCTTTGGGTACTGGTGGTAACCATGCTTTATGATTCAGCTGTGTAATGCATCGTCTTGACCAACTGCTTTTGACAGAGTTTCATTATTGTGATAAATAGCGTGGTTAAAAGAGCCAAGCGCGGTTCCCGCTCAGGTTGCTCTGTCTTTATTATACCGGGACGCCCGCGGTTCCTAGAGGGGCTTAACCGTCTGCTGTACTGACTCTCCAAGGAAAGCGCGTAGAGCCCTTAAAATGATGACATAGTGTGATTCGAGAAGATTTAAGCTTTTATTTATCAATTTCTATACAAGTAATCCCAACCGCTTGAAATGTATAAAGATTTTATTTCATGTTCTATTAAAATAGATCTGTAGCACTTCCTCTAATTTAATGATTCAGGTGCATACAATATTAAAACATTGGAAGTCAGACATCTGTGTATGAGCTTATTGTTACTGTATATATATGTTACAAACATATCAAGTTGTTTGATGAAAACTTACGTCTCTGGATTTCATTTTACTTCGAGGAATGAAATTTGAAACAACTCTGAGATTATTTAAGTAGATTATTTAAAGCATAACATTGATTGTGCAACTTGTTTTGTTTTTTTTTTAAATATTTAAAGGCCCATCAGTTGTTTGACCCTACAACCAGAGACTTTTGGTTTCTAACTTGGTCTGATACTCATTAACAGCTGTTCGTTCCTTATAAACAGAAGAAACAGATAGGGATGCCGAGCAGAGAGGTCTAACTCCTTCCAAATCTGATGTTTCTCTTCCCTTCCCCACCCCCTGTCTTTCTCATACCGTGACCAGTTAACCTTTTTATGGGATTCCTTAACTGTCAGTTAAGAGGGAAATTAAATTTGGAAATCTTCCCTTTTTGGACAATCTCAAGGGTTTGTAGAAGTGTATGTGACAAGAGACCTTGTTTATCCTACGGGAATAACCTTAAGTCTTTGGAGCTTATTTCACGTTTTGTTTTGTTTCCTTGATTAGTTGAAAACTTTCACAGGTCAAGCAGGCTGTTTAAAGAATGAAAGATCTAATTCCAGGGCAAAGCCCACTGTATTTATGAATGAATGGAAAGCTGATGGAGGAAAAGGGCAGGGTGTGTTTTTTTTGTTGTTAGCTTAAGTGGAGCTGATAAGCAAAGAAGTAAAAAACATTACTGAATTCCCAGGTATAGATGCAGTGAACAGCATAGTTAATAATATAGTAACAGCTTTACATGGTGACAGATAGTAGCTAGATATATCGTGGTGATTGCTTGGTAATGTACATAAATCCCAAATCACTATGCTGTTCACTGAAACTAATATAATATTGTATGTCAACTATAATTTAAAAAAAATTTTTTTCAGATAGTTTCCCACCTTATATCAATATCTAGATTTCTTTCCCAAGATCAGATTTGTGTTTTGTTTTTTAAAACATATTTTAGTATATGAATTTCTTCCCTAGAAAAGCTTTCATAGATATGAATATAGTAACAGATCTGATCAAATGTTGAACATTCACACTTAAGCTTAGTAAGATAGTCATCCGTCCTGTTACACATTCCTTAATGTTATACAATTCGTTCTCAGATGAATGATTTCTCTTTTACTAGATGTGTCATTATGTAAAATCTGAAGGTTCTAAGGGAGGGTAAGTTGCAAAACTGGAGAACTGGCTTGCTGTAATATTTGATGAACCTCTGCTTTGTTTCTATTTTTAGTTTGGTTTTGGTTTTCTAAGAATTTACACATTTGTTTTTAGAAATTATTTCAAACTCCAATTAATTCTCAAAATGAAAGCTTAAACTATAGAATTGTTTTATAGTTTTAACTTGATTGTTCCTTCTCACCTAGAAAAGGGCAAGAATTTGCCCCCAACTAAGCCAAATTTATGGAAAAGCTTGAAAAAAAATGGTGAATGTTTCGTGTATGCAGTGATGTCCAGAGCGTTATGACCTTTCCTGCCTTCAAGTTCTATAATATGAAATGTTCATGCCATTGTTCTAGAAAAGCCAATCTTATTTTGCTCAGGCTCTTTTCATTCATTTTTTTTTTTAGGTAAGACATGTGAATTAATTTGCAAGGAAGTTGGGGCTGTGATAATATACAGGGGTTCATGCTTTAGTGAGAGTTCAGAAATGGATTACAAATAAAAGCAGTTCAGTGTTCTCATCTGTAGAAATAGACAGGAAGTTCATGGTTTATGAAGGAAAGAAGCAACAACGTGCTTATCTTATAAGACAGTGAAGAATGGCAGGGGATTGAAAATATACACACATGAAAATGTTAAGACAGTTGTAAGAAGACAGCTTCAACAACAAATTTCATAAGGATTAAATGTGAGAGCCCATCGAACATTCTCCCTTTTGTGACTTGGTCCTTAAATTACAGAGCATCGTTCTCATAGACTTTGTATTTTAAGCTCATCTCTGCGGCTGACATGGAGTGATCCAAAATTAGCTCTTGGATTCATGTTACTTAGTCATAATCTCTTGGCTGCTTTCAGAATTTAGGAAAGATAAAGTTTGCGGTCACACACACACACACACACACACACACACACACCTCTAATACTTATATTTTCCAAAGTAACACTGAGATTCAAATGTTCCTTCTTTCTTTCTTTCTTTTTTTATTTTTTATTTATTTATTTTTTTATCCAGCGCTGCGGATTACACCTATTCCCAAAAGATCTGTTAAGCTCTATAAAGTTTTCCAACCATCTCCGTCTTGTCTCTTAGCCTTTCAATCTGGTCCTCATATGTTAATTTTGGCCTTCCTCTAGTCAGGCTTCCTGTCATGGCATCCAGATAGAAAGAATAATACGGAAAAGTGGAAAGTTAAGAGATGAAAATGTCAACAGATAGGAAGGAATGGAAACGAAAGATTAAGGCAATTCCGTACTACAAAGGCAGAGAAAAAGAGGGAGAATCTGGGAAGGTTAATTATATTGGGCCTGTAAAACATTTGAGCTTTTCAGAGAAAGCTGGGAAATGAGGAACTGGTCAGCAAATGGAGAAAGAAGTTACAGTTCACCCTCAGAGACCGAGAAGCTCTACCGTGACTTGGGAATTCTGCCTAAAGACCAGCTGTGGATTTCATCTGCTCAGGAGCCCAAGAACACACTTCACCTCAGGACATTTCTTGGTTGTCTAAAAGCTTAGAGCTTGGGGCACCTGGGTGGCTCAATGGATTAAGCATCTGACTCCTGATTTTGGTTCAGTCATGATCTCATGGTCCTGGGATCAAGCCCCACTCAGGCTGGGCACTCAGTGGGGAGTCAGCTTGAGATTCTCTCTCCCTGTCCCTCTACCCCTCCCTCTGCTCAGCAACCCCCCCCCCAAATAAATAAACAAACCTTTAAAAAAAAAACTTGAAACTTAACAGAATAATGACATGTGAATCCTCAAGGAAGATATTCCTCTTCTTCCTAGGACTAGCCATCTGCATTGTAGGACCGCGCTGCATTCCCCCAAAGCATCCTAAGTTCTCTTTTTTCAGCTGTGAGTGAGGATCTGAGGGTCCCAAGGAGAATGAGTGGCTCTTGGTTATGGAGTTTCTTCTGAGATCTTTCTGATGCTCCCCAGTTGATTCCAGATAGCCTGGTCTAAGTTTAGTAGGCTCATCATATATTGTTTGCTCACGGCAGACACAATTTCCACCCGTTATCCCAGCTTCATTAGTAAGAGCATATCTATCAGTCTCGAAAGACATGGATGAAAAATTCCAGTCATCTTAAAGTTTAGGCTCTGAGATCTCTAGGAGACCAAATGATCTATCAGCCTTTCTGAGTTTGAAGGAGTACAAGCCAGAATAGCTCACAAGTAACAGAGGACATCAGCAGTCTGAAATTTCCTTGAAGGCAGGGAAGTGAAGATGCTGTTCATAAGCTAGCTTAATTCCATGATCTCAACATACAAACACAACTAGCATATCTGGCTATAGAAGGAAGGTAATACATTTAACTCTTGAGGCAAGTTTCTCAGATTTGGGAGACATGCATCTTATTTTGTGGAACTTTTCCGAAACGAGGATCTCTGAAACCCACGCTTGGAGTTCTGACTCATTGGGTCAGTGTTGAATCACTGGGACCCACCACGGGAAATTCTGATGTTTACCTTTAAAAGTGAATTTGTTCCTTAAGGCTCTATCCATAGGGGTAGGTCTAGTATATTCATTTAGTTTCTCAAAAGAAAAAAATTAATCAAAATTTAAAAGCCTAGCAAGAAAAAGCAAGCATGAGCTTGATCCTTTGGAAAAAGTCAATCAATACAGCAATAAAAAAATGCAGAAATTCATCTCCCATAATAGAAATTTGTAGGGAGTTTCTCTTAATGATTACCTTTTTAAAACATGATGGAAGTACATCATGGTATCAGTTGGTCACGACAACTTGTGAGATAGGAACTATTATAGCAGTTGAAGAAAATGAGGTTCAGAAAGTTTATCTAGTCAGGCCAAACTAGTAGGTGACTAGTCTTATGAAAATGCAAATAAATTATAGGAATACAGGAAAAAATGACAAAGGAAAAATCCATTATTGAAATAATACCTTAATGAAATATACCTGGACGTGTTTTATTTCTATGTAGGTCTTCATAATGAACAACCAGAAGGATGCTCAAGTCCTGCTTTCTTCCTCAGATAGTCAAGAAATTTCTAAACATTGAGTAGGTATTTGAAATATAGTCTTGAAGGAATAATGCATTGCTTAGTGGCTTGTTACTATTCAATAACATCATGTTCAAGAAAGTTTTCAGGGGGCACCTGGGTGGCTCAGTGTGTTAAGCCTCTCTCTGCCTTTGGCTCAGGTCAAGATCCCAGGGATCCTGGGATCAAGCCCCGCATTGAGCTGTCTGCTCAGCGGGAGCCTGCTTCCTCCTCTCTCTCTCTGCCTGCCTCTCTGCCTACTTGTGATCTCTGTCTGTCAAATAAATAAACAAAATCTTAAAAAAAAAAAAAAAGAAAGTTTTCAGGTACTAATGTCCATCCCTCCCAGTGCCCCCGAAGTCTCATTCCTTTGTCTTGAATCTTTCAGTATCTTCCAACTCCAGGATTCTAAAGGTATTACTTAGATCACTGAACGTTAGCAATCCTGAACTTTGCTTCCCAGGATCATAAAGTCAATTTCTTTAATATTTTTGATTAATGTAATTTAAATTTCTATTTCTGGTTGCTCTCTCTTCTGAAGTACTTCAAATTCTCCTATCGTTCTTTAAAATATGGGGGCAAATTTGACTTTTGGTCTAATGGTAACAACCTCATGCCACAGTTTCTCCAAGGCTATTAATAACTACAGGTGCTAAGCTGTTCTCTCCAAAACAACACCGTTTCAGTGATGTCTCTGAATTTTCTTCCTTCTTTTACTAGGAAACATATTTTTAGTTAAATTAGTGCCCAGAAAAAGAATACCCAGACAGTGTACGTGGTGTTGCTTGCACATCTCCTCTGGTTGCAGGAAATTTTAACAAGTTTTACTTACTTTATTCATTATAAAAAACATAGGTCTTCACTTTATTATCATGTTTATATTGTTCTTCAAGAACCAAAATTTCTTCAGTTTGTTCCTTCCTCTTTTCCAGTTCTTCACCCCTACCCCAAGTCCAGCTCACCATATAAGTAAGATTCCAGTTTCTGAGAGAAAGTGAAATGCCAGCTAAATTATTTGTCTTTTCACCTACTTCTGTGATATGTAACACCTTACTTAAGTTATTAAGACTTACATTTTTAAACAGTTTCCTTGTCGATGAGGTTTTACTTGGAATGTAAAGGATTGAGTTGCTGTGTTTCTTTTTTATCAGCAAAATGCTTATTAATCATTTTGATCTTAGATATACATGGCTTTATTAAAACTCGAAATCATTACGTACAGCATTGAATAAACTACACAGAGCATTTTTTGATAAAATGAAAAATAAATTACAATTTATCTTTCTTCCTTAGGTGAGACATATTTTTCTAAGTTTTGACTTACAAGATTATATCCCTTGTTGTTTTGGTTTGGTTTGGTTTGGTTTTTTGCTCACATTCATAATAATAGGTGAAATTGCTTTTAATAGATAGGACACATGCAGTTTAAATTCTCTCATGGTCTAAGGATTCAACAACCCTTAAGACATCTTTAAAAATCAAAAAGTATGATTCAAGTCCACTTTGAGTTAGCATTTTTTTCTCTGTGGGTAACATTTGCCACTGAAAAAAATCTTGACCGTGTATATACCGAGTAGAATGATCAATAATCGTGTTCATAATGTTAATGCAACTGTACAGTTAAATGACGGAGACAATTAGTTCACACCATTTTGGTTTATTTATTTAGCAGTGAGCATTGTTTAACACGTCAGTCCCGAGAAACAAAAACAGCCATGAAGAGGCTTAACATTACTAATAAAACAATCAGTATCAAAATATTTAATGGAACAATTTGTCTGTGTTCATATACTAATCTGTCAAGTCTATGATTTGCTTATTATGTGAATTAACTCCGTAATCGCTCCGAGATTGGATTCGGTGACACCGTTTAACTGCTCCGGAGTCGGGGGCTTTTACTGGGCATTTTAAGGAAAGGAGCTGTCAGGCTAATCCGAGGACATTTGAGGAAAGCCAATAAACTGTCACAACCTCGCAACAAGTTAGGTTGCTCGTGGTTTGGGAGAGATTTTAACACACTTCTCTCCTACTCTCCACTTCCACTCCAGCCCCGCCCTCTTTTTTTTTTTTTTTTAAACCATATTAATTTTAAATGCTAATGTCAGCTCCAAACTCGCCCGTAATTGGTGAAAGTCGAGTCGCCCGGCCGGAGCTGTGGCTGAGCCGCACACTTGCCGGGCAGGGAGAGGGGACGTCCGCCGGGAGGGAGAAATTTGAAAACCCTTCGCTCCGCCCCAGGAGCGAGCCCTAGCGCGCCGCAGACGCCGGAGCCCACACCATCTAGGGGACACCCATGGTGGGCTCCCGGAAGGCGACTTCGGGGTGCAGCCACCTCTGTCTTGGGCACCGAGGACGCGTCCGCACGCTCCCAGCGCCGTCCTCGGGATGCAGATGTTTGCTCCCCCGGGGGTCAGTTTTCGCGCCCCAGCCGGCGGGGGTCCCGGGCAGTGGGCCGGCCACTGGCTGCAGAAGGCCTGCAGTGGCCAAGCCCAGGGCGCGGGGAGGGGGGATGTGGGGTGTAGGGGGCGGCCCAGGCCGTTCCCGCGGCGCGTCCCGATTCCTCGCGGCCGCGAAGACGCGGGGGCCCAGACGCGCAGCGGAGCCAGTCCCGGGGACAGTGTGCGGGATCTCCCCGAGCCTCAGCTCGGTCTGGCACTGGATGGGAGAGAGAGGGGCCGCGGCAGGCTGCTAACTGCGACTCCGCAGGAGAGGGAGAAAGACACAAAAGCCTTAATTTAAAAGCGCAAGAGCGGAGCAGTGGGTCATTCGGGACACCTAAGGAATATGAATGAACTGCAGCTTCCACCCACCCACAAACATAACATTATGTATACGTGCTTGCGGGTTAGCTTGTCAGACTTTCCTTTATAAATTCTGTCTCCCCCACCTCAACCCTTCCCCCTTCCCTCTCACCCCCATCCCCCGTGACAAGGATTCAGCCAGTAGATTTAAAACAAAGAAATAAACCCCCAAAATATTTTATAGCAGATTTCTATTTAGTTTTTCTTTTTAATTATCCCTGGTAGGAAAATCACAAATGGCACACCATACAAACTGGTGTTTAAACCGAATCTTCTAGGAATGTGTTCCAAACTCTGTCAATTCCATCATTCCAGACAAATAAGTCTAGAAATTTTGGAAAGTGAATTTAAGGATGGAGATAATTTTGGAAAGGAACAGAAAGGACTTCCTGAGACACACCCATTTACTTATCAGACTTTATGGCTGATCATATCTGGAGAACAAAGCAATGCAAAGAATGTCACATGCTCCTTACATCTTGGTATCCTGTCTGGGCAAATATCCAGAGTTTGACACTGCAGAGAAAGGGACAGCAGATTCCCAAGAGTAAATAACACATGCAAAGGAATCTTTCAAAGAACATCATTCAGTTAGTGAGTGAGTAAGTGAATGAGTTATTTTTCATTCAATGAATATTTGAACAAACTTCTAGTAGGAAGGGCAGGAAAGAATTGGAAAAGGAGTAGTCTATGAATAAATTCAGGGCTCCCACCCTCACAGATCAGCCAGACTGGTGAGTGGAGACAGGAAGAAAGTTGAAACAATCCAAGAGGTAGAAAGTGTAAATGCCTCAAGATAGGATCTAAATAAAGTCCTGGGAATTCTGTGGAGGTGGGATTCCTCCCAGCTGAAGGATTGCCCGTTATTAAGCTGACTCTAGAAGAACTTCAGCTCTGTCTTGGGATCCACGTGAAGTGAAGGAATTCTCTAGAGGTCATTTCCCCATTAGAGGGTGCTTGATATGGATTTAGCATACCGCCTCTTCTAGAACCTTCAGTATGTTTCCTTCCATGAGCTTTAAATCATTACTCTCTTCCTTTTTAAGTTTCTTACGCACTCATTTTTGGGGTCAATTCCTCTAAATTGAGTCTGAGCTGAGGTGACACAATCAAAGGGAGTTAAAAGTTATGAGCTAAGTATGTTGTACTTATTACTTCTTTCTAAAAAGGACGTGGGTGGTCCATGACTAAAAACATCCCATTTCAAATAAATTGGTAAAATCAAAATAGAAAACCAAAAAAGAAAAAAAGCGGAAACTTGAAATAAGGCAACCCTAAGAGTTAACATGATTAGTGAGATCAAGCTTCAGATTTGGCTCTGAGCTTCTTAGCACTCAAGGTAAAGACAGAAAAACCTTGACATCAATCTTGCTGTTGAGAAGTGCAAAGAATGCCTATATATTTTTTTTAATTTTTAAAAGGATTTCATTTATTTATTCGAGAGAGACAGAGGCAGAGGGAGAAACAGGTTCCTCATGGAGCAGGGAACCTGATGCAGGACTCCATCCCAGGACCCTGGGATCAGGACCAGAGCTGAGGGCAGACACCTATCCCAAGGAGCCACCCAGGCGTCCCGAGAATGCCCTTTTTCAAGTGAAACTAAATTATAAAAGAAATACACCATGCAGACTATCCTAAAGGGCAGAGAGGGATGTAACAGATAAGAGAACTTTCATAGAAGAAGAAAAGGGGGATGTCACAGCTCTGTTTTCTGTAATAACCTCCCATAAAAATTAAGACCTGGGTCAAGATGAGTCTTTGCAGACTAAACTAATATAATTCAGTGTTTGGGGGTTCACCCTGAACACAAAGTAATATATCCACTAGGAAGTCTTCTCTACATAGCATTCCTCTCAGTTGGAGCCAAATAATTTAAAATTAAGATTATTCTCTTTGGCAGGAGCCAAGAGTGTTGGTATTACTTTGGACCATAGAGTACAGATTTACGGGGTTTGGATAACAACTGAGCAAATGCTAAGTTTGTCATCCGTCTACTAAAGGGGTAGAAGCAAATCCGTGTATTCACACCAGTGAAGACCACCCGAGTTTTCCTCATAGTAGGCTGTGGGGCATCTCGAGGGTGAGCCAAAATTTTCCTTAGGAAGTTGCTTTGAATGTGCTCCAACGCTTGAACAAATGTTTAATTGAGTCCCTAGAGCTCCACACTGTTTTGGCATGGAAAATATTTCAAAGCTGGTGTTTCCTAATCACCCACAGTGGCTGGAGGAAAACATCAGTGGGACTGCCCAACGCTCTGACCAAGGGACAAAGCTTTCTGATAGAACTGCAGGATGAGTTCCTTGCAAAATGAACCTGAATGAATTAGAATAGCTCCCGAACGCAATGACTTTAATTTCATCAAAGCAAAGCCATTATTTTGGACAGCTGTTAGATACTGTAACTAGCTTTTTTTGTTTTGTTTTGGGGTTTTTTTGTTTGTTTGTTTGTTTGTTTTTGAGGCCACTCTTCGTTCGCGATAATAAAACAATGTCATCAGACCAGAAGAGGATATTTATCTTTCTATTTACTATGTCAGGGGGGCTTTTAAACAAGAAGGGAGCTCATCCTGTTTTATGTCCCTCAAAGGATTGTTATCTGATCCATTAGGAGACTGTTTCTGCTTGTCTTGATCCTTATAGGAGCTGTTGGAATGGAGAATTTTTTTTATTGCGGTAAAATATACTGAACATAAAATTTACCATTTAACTGTGTTTAAGTGCAGAGCTCAGTGGTATTAAGTACATTCATGTTGTTGTACCATATCTCCATCCATCTCCAGACATTTTTCATCTTCTTCAACTGAAATTCTGGTTTATTCTTTAACCCCCAGCCTCTGGCAACCATCATTCTACTTTCTCTATGAATCTGACTATTTTAGGTAGCTCATAGAAGTGGAATCATACAGTATTTGTCCTGTCATCACTGACTTTTTTCACTTAGCATAATGTCTTCAAGGAGAATTTTTTTTTTAAAGATTTTATTTATTTATTTGACAGAGAGAGATCACAAGTAGATGGAGAGGCAGGTAGAGAGAGAGAGAGAGGGAAGCAGGCTCCCTGCTGAGCAGAGAGCCCGATGCGGGACTCGATCCCAGGACCCTGAGATCATGACCTGAGCCGAAGGCAGCGGCTTAACCCACTGAGCCACCCAGGCGCCCCTTCAAGGAGAATTTTTTAAAAATAATATTATTAACCAAGAATCTATGTTGAAATCATGCACGGTGCTACATAACCAGTTTCTATCCACATAATGAAGAGTTGGTGAAACTTGCAAGCTGTCTTAATTGTTCTAGGCAGGTTTCTCTCCAAAGCAATAGACAACATGTCATTGAACATTAAGACAGAGTAGCTATGTCTGTAACCTACTGACTCCTTAGGTAAAATGTCAGGCTGAAAGCCTCAGAGATTTAAAAAAAGAAAAAAAAAAGAAGAAGAAGAAGAAGAAGAAAAACTTTGAGGGAAATGATGCAAAAATATTGTTGGGTTTACAATTTGTGAGATTCAGGATTTACTGATAGATTGATAGGAGTGTAAACAGACAGGATCCTACCAGACGGGTTGTTTGAAAGAAATGATCCGGTAAAGATGGCACCCATTGATTGAGTCCTGGTTAGGACAGACCAGAAGTCACTTCCGATAGTGTTGCAGTGATCGTGCTTCAATGATCTATTGTTGTGAGCAAATATATCTCTCAAGCCCAACAGCTTAAAACAACCATTTTACTGGACTTTAGGGACGGGTCAGCCAGGCGGTTCTCTTGTAGGGCTTCTCATGTGGTTGCCCTGAGATGTCAGGTGGGACGTGCAACGCGAACGGATAGTTGATACTGGCTTTTGTTAGGAGCTCAGCAGGGCTGTCAACAGAGTGGCCTCTTCCGCATCTCAAGGTACTCAGACTTCTTGCACAGCAACTGGCTTAACCTAGAGCACACATTCTAGGAGGGTCAGGGAGAAGCTTCATGATTTTTTTATGATTTCGCTTTGGAAGTTTTAGAGCATCACCTCTGCCATACTCCATTGGTCAAAATAAAGTTGTCCAGATTTGCATGGAGCAAATACACACTCCACCTCTCAATGGGAAGAGTGAAAGAACTTTGTGGCAATTTTTAAAATAACTGCTACCTGTGGCAAAACATGTTAACACAGTTATATCTGTCTTGCTGTGACAGGAGGATCTTCTAGGGCCAAACCCAAGAGGTATCAAGAATCTACAATATTTTATATAGCTGTTCTGTGACTTTAATAACTCTTTCTCCTTTTTCCTGTCTTAAAAAAAAAATAAAAATGTGATGGCTGCAGCTCCAGCATCCATCATGGACCATGAGGCAGTTGTGGGAATGGAAGTTACTTAATATGACTGTTGGAACAGAAAGGTAAAATGAGTAATTGATGGTTATGGAGCCCCATCCCTGACCTGGACTACCTTTGCAAGAGGAAAAAAAAAAAAAAAAAAAGAGTTCTGTCTTGTGTTAACAAGTTATTCCTGGTCTCTGGGAGCTGAAAGGAATTCCTAAATGCTACACCTTCCAAATGCTCTAAGTAGCCAATTAAGTTAGGAGTCTAGAGAGACTTGGGAAAAGCTAAGCTAAAGATTAGGATGGTAAAGAAATAGTCATTTGCAATGAAAATTTATCCATTTCAACAGCAAAATGGACTCTTAAGTATTTAAGCTATCAACCAATAGTTACTCATTGAGTACTCACTGTGTGGATCAAAGACAGGTAAGTGAAAAATTACAATAATGCAAAAATAGAAATATGTGTAATTTACTGTGGTTGGACAGCTAATGAAGCAATTCATTAGCTGGATGGAAGATTCATTAGCTGGAAGACCGATGGAAGAGTGAAGTTTCCAGACGGAGTGACATTTGGGTTGGGTCTTGAAAGATGAGTAGGAATTTACAAGGTGAGTAAGAAAGAAGTGGAAGAACATTCCTGACAGATGAGATAGCGTATGCCAAAGCATGGAGGTGTGAAATGGGCCAGTGTGTTGTAAGCCTGAATAGTCTGGTGTTTCTGGAAAATACAGTTTTGAAGAGCTTGAAGTCAGTCCAAGCCAGATTTGAATCCCAGCTCTGCTACTTGGTAGCTGGGTGGCCTTGGGCAATGGCTATTCAACATGAGACTGGCCCTCATGATGGAGATTGAGGGTTCCCCTGAAAAGAGAAAAGCAGATGCGGGTTTTTGAAAATCACTCTGATGGCAGCTTAGAGGATGGATGAAGGCAGGTGCCAGTGAGGTCAGAGAGACAAGTTAGGACACAAGAAACATTTACTGAGCGCCTATTATGTCCACACACTGAGACACTGAAGATCCAGCAATGAACAAGAGCAAAATTTCTGCCTTTGTGTTTACGGGAAAACAGATAATAAGCAATAAAGCACATACATCTATAATGTAAGTGCTGAAAAATTTGAGTAGAAAGTGAAAGGGTTGACTGTGATTTTGTGTAGGCTGGTTAAAATGGGCATCTCAGGGGCACCTGGGTAGCTCAGTGGGTTAAAGCCTCTGCCTTCAGCTCAGGTCATGATCTCAGGGTCCTGGGATCGAGCCCCACATTGGGCTCTCTGCTCAGCAGGGAGCCTGCTTCCTCCCTCTCTCTCTGCCTGCCTCTCTGCCTACTTGTGATCTCTGTCTGTCAAATAAATAAATAAAATCTTAAAAAAAATAAATAAAAATAAAATGGGCATCTCAGGGGCACCTGGGTGGCTCAGTTGTTAGGCGTCTGCCTTCGGTTGGTTTGGGCTCTCTGCTTGGCGGGAAGCCTGCTTCTCCCTCTCCCACTTCCCCTGCTTGTGTTCCCACACACTCTCTCTAGCTCTGTCAAATAAATAAAATCTTAAAAAAAAAAAAAAAAAGAGGGCATGTCCGAAAGGGGACATTGCGTGGAGAACTGAATGTGTAAGGATAAATACATCATCCTAAGGGAAGGGTATGCTTCGCATGTTTGAGGAACAGCAAGAAGATCAATTCGCCCAGAATAGAGCTGTAGGGGACCCAGTGTGGTAAAGCTGATGGGAAACTGGGAGGTCCTGACTAACTGGAGAGGAAGTGGGAAGGAAAGGAAAAGATGGAGCTTACCACTTTGATGGGGTTTTATGATCCGCTGGATACGGGCCATGAGGAGAGGGAAGGAATCTCCTGTGATTGCCAGATTTCTGGATTGGGCAAATTTGTCGCAGTGTCAGTGATGGAAAGAGGGAATACAGGAAGGGCACCACACAGTGAAGTGGGTTTGGGACCTTTTGAGTTTGTGTGCTGATGGAAATCCCAGTAGTGATGCCTTCTAGACCTGTGTGTGTGTGTGTTTGTGTGTGTGATATCACACACACACATAATATGTATACACATACATACTACATATACATAATACATATATATTACAGGAGGAAGATGTTGTCCTGAGACATTAATAATTTACCGAGATATTCATCTGCAGAGTTTAGTCATTCCCTCATTCATTCATTCAACTAATATTTTTTGAGAGCCGAATCCTAAACTAGACCTTGGGCATATAAAACAGACATAATCCCTGCCTACCTGAAGCCTACAAAAAGCACATAAACAACAAAATAACATAGAATTACAACTTGCAACATGATACAAAGGAAACAAACAGCATGTGGAGAGCGTATAGAATGTCTCAGGAGAAAGGCTCCCTGAGGTGACAGTCAAGTGGACACCTAAAGGCTAACCTCTGCAGAGTGTGAGGAAGAGCCCGTGTGAAGACTTGACAGGGAAGCCGCGGAAGGTAAAGGGGAAGAAGGCACCCAGGATGAATTTGGAAAAGTAAGCAGAGGCTAGGTCATACAGGTCTGATAGGTCATTAACAAGAGTATGAACATTTGTAAGAAAAGCAGTGACAGGATACAGCACACGGTTTTTCTTATTAAAAACAAAAACAAAACAAAACAAAACAAACCATCTTGTGTGTTTCCAAGCATGGGAGAGAGACTGGGGGGAGACAGGGAAGGAGAGATGACGAGGAGGTAAGGGCAAGGAGAAGCCACAGTACCCAAGGCTACTGCAGCAATCCTGGGGAAAAATACAGCTTGGCTTAGGGTAGGACACGAAAGATAACACTGGGATTTTTAAGATATATTTTGGAAGTAGAATGATTAGGATTTGGTGATGGATTAGGTATGGGGAGTAAAGAGGACAGAATTTTTTAAATGATTGATAGGTTTCTGCCTTCTTACTTAGGTGCTAAGGGAATTAATTATGTTGATGAGAACACTGGTTGTATTTAACTAACCAATCTTAGTTGTATTTAACTAACAATATAAATTCAATAGAGCTGGTAAGGTAAAGAACACAGGTAAAGCTTTTATTTCAAGTCACATGCCCCATACAAGGTATAGGATTACTTGTTATTAATCCAACTGCCTATTGAATAAAAGAAAGTAACAGCTCTCCCCTCCCCAAAGTGATCTGTCCCTAAATTTGCCAAATGATAAAAGAGAATTTAATTTTTAAAAAGTGGATGAGTATGCAGTCTAATTTCAAATATTCAAGAATTATCATTTCATAAACACTGTTAACGCATTTCCTTTTTAATTGTAATGCCCATTTGCTATAGTACAATGAATTTGACAACTTTGTTAAGGTATGCTTACTGCTGCAAATCAAGCATATTTCATTAAACAAAGACATCGTGAAATAAACACCAAAGGATCAACTATCAACTTCAGGAGCAGAGAAAAGAAATCAGCTTTAAGTTCCCTGTAAAATAAAAGAGTGATAAGGACATGCTGCTCTCAACCAAAGGAACAAAGCAATTTTGTTGTGTAGTTAGTATTCTCATCTTCCAGAATTTAGAGGTAGATGGATGAGAGGGAAAAGGGAATTTAGTTCATATTTGGAACCTGAACCATCTTTAGTTCAAATTTGAAATTTTAAAAAAGACCTAAAAGGAGGCGCTTCTCCTCTATAAGACTTGCTGTCAAAAGCACCTTATTGGGCTGCAATACACTTTTTATTACACTGTAATAAAAAAATAATAATAAAAACACATCTTTACATGCCGCTCTAAGAACACAGATTTGAGCTCTGACTCTGGAACAGAGACCAGAGGTCTCTAGAAATGCCTATTTTTAAAAAGAGATTTTATTCATTTATTTTAGACAAAGAGTATGAGGGGGGCAGAAGAAGAAGAGGGAGAAGCAGATTCCCCACTGAGCAGGGAGCCCCATACTGCCACCAGGCTCCCTGAGACCACGATTTGAGCAGAAGGCAGATGCTTAACTGATAGAGCCACTCAGGCACCCTAGGAATGCCTGTGGAGTTTGAAGAAAACTGAAGATAATTTCTAAGCGTCTTCTACTATCTATTTTGTTATCTTTCCTCCTTTCAATGTGTGCGTCTTTTTGGTTTTCCCGCTCAAAAATTTCCTGTGCAGTATTTCCTCTATTTCAAAAGTGTTCTTAGCCACTAAATCTTAAGAATGCCAAACTGCCTTGCCGCCCAAGGTTCTACCTTGAACAAAGAGAACTTTCAAAGGTAACATCGAACCGGCTGTGGGTTAAGACCCTTACATCTCCTCTCATTGTGTGTACTTTGCTGGGTGGGGTGAGTGCCCTATCCAACATCAGGAACACAGACACACACACCCTCTCAGGTGTAACTCCCACTCGTAGGTCAACAAATGTTTTAATAAGTCCCTTTGAACAGACGCGACCTGTAGATTTACGTGATCAGTCTATCAGAAATAATTTGAGGTTGGGCAAGAAGACCGCCTTCCTCTCCAGGAGAGCCTTTATTGTGCACTCTCTAGTTAACGAGCCTCTCTCTGAGCCTCAGACCGAGCGCGCTATTATACGTCGTCTGCACGGCTGGAGCAAGAGAGATGAGAAGCAAACCTCCTGGGCCCCTGGAGCCATCAGGACTGAGCTTTCTCCCGGCCCGAGGGCAGGGCCAGAAGACCCCGGCCGGGTTTCTCCGCGGTTCCCGGGCGGGGCTACAGCGGGAGAAAGAGAATCGATTCTGTCTGGAGTGGTGGCGAGCCTAACACTTCCTGCGGTGATTTGCAATCCCGGCCGGAGGTTGCGAGCTTCCCATTGGCTCGGGGGCCGACGCCGCGCAGTCTGGAGGGGCGGGGCCGAGCGCAGGGGCGGGGAGGGGCGGGGAAGGGCGGGGCCGAACCGGGCCCAGCGGGGGCCCAGGGTTCGAAAACTGGAGGCCGCAGAGCCGAGGGGCCACCGCTGCCTGCCTCGCTCTCCGTTGTTGCGGGTCCCTCGTCTCGCGGAGTTTTTTAAGAAAAAGCGGATGCCAGTGACAAGTTAATAGCTCTCGCTGCTCTCCTAGGTTAAATTGAACCTCCTTTCTAAGCCGAGTCCCCTTCCAGAGTAGAGACGGCGCCGACCACGGTACCCAGAGCCATAGTGCTCGCGGCTCCCCGCGCCCCCTTGTCGGCGCCCGCCCACACTCGTGGTTACAGACCCCCCGCACCCCAAGCTGGTGTCCACAGTCCCCAACCCCTCCACACCCAGGACGCGGGGTCTTGAGCGCCTCTCCACCCGCCGGCGGACACCGCGGGTTCTCCAGCCCACCCACAGCCAGCGAACACTTCTCCACGCACCTAGCTGGAGCCCTGCCACACTCCAGCCTCCTCCCGACAGTTCACGCCTGCCTCCTACTTCACACACTCACCCGGCCCCTTCCTTACACGCTCACCGCTCCCTCTTAGACTCACCCAGAACCTCCCTCACACGCACACCCCTGCCCCCTCCCTCGCACACTCATCCCCGTCCCCCCACCCCGAACCCTCACCCCTGCCCCCTCCCTCGCACACTCATCCCCGCCCCCCCGCACCCTCACCCCTACCCCCCTCGCACACTCATCCCCGTTCATCCCTCGCACCTTCACACACTCATCCCTGCCCCCTCCTTCGCACACTCATCCCTGCCGGCTCCCGCACACACTCATTCCTGCCCCCTCCTTCGCACACTCATCCCTGCCCGCTCCCGCACACACTCACCCCTGCCCCCTCCGTCGCACACTCATCCCGGTCCACCCCGCACCCTCACCCCTGCCCCCACCTTCGCACGCTCATCCCTGCCCGCTCCCGCACACACTCACCCCTGCCCCCTCCCTCGCACGCTTCACCCAGCCTCCTCCCTCACACACTCTCTCCAGCCTCGCACACATCCCCGCGTCGCACTACCTGCTCTGTCACACGTGCACCCCGGTTCCTCCTCGCCCCCTCACGCCCGCTCCTCTCCCTCGCACCGCATCTCTCCCCGACACACGTGCACACTCATTCCGCATTCAGCACTAGGCACCAGCCCGCGCCAGGCGCTGGACCCTCGCGCCGGCGATCGTGGGAACCGGGCGGAGCTTCTCGGTCCCTGTCCCCCACGGTCATCCATCTCCCTCCCGGGCGGCTCGCCGAGACTTCAAAGGCGGCCGGGCGGCTGGAGGTCGGCCCCAGGCTCCGCCCGGCCGCGGCGCAGACTCGGAGGCCCGGGCAGCCGGCGGGCTCTGGGCCCCGGGCTGGGCTGCAGGTTGCGGGGCGGCCGGCGGGACCAGCCAGGCGGGAGCCTCAGGCGCCCGGGGCCCCGGCAGCGCAGCGAGCGCAGCACCGCGGAGGCGCCTTGCTTCAGCCCCGCCTGTGAAACCTTTCCGATGAACGCGTGTTCCGGGTGCCTGACCCTCTCTGCTAAAGCAAATGAGTCTCCCCTGGAGCTTAAGCCGTGTTTCCTTCCTTCTTTCCTTCCTCCAGGTCGGACACCCCTCATTGACAGGCTCTAATCCTCGGATCGGAACTACTTCTGCCTGGAAGATTTGGCCGGCTTTTCCTTTTCTCTCAGCGTTCCTGAAAAGCCAATTCGTTCTGAGCTGCATTGATGGCGGGGTCTGGGGGAGGAGGGCTACTTCCAACTTCTGGCACCACCTGGGTGGTCGCCTACCGTGATTCCTTTACGGCTCTTATTCTCCTCAACTTTATAAAGGCCGTTTTGCATAGAATAGTTAAGGAAGCTTACGTCGTTTATCTTGGCATTGATCTTGCAGGAATATAATGACCAGTTTATATTTAGTTATGAGATTTTTGAGAGCAGGGGCTCTAGATCCTAGCACAGGGCCTGGCCAATAAACAGCTGTGCCTTCACTTCTGCAGAATTCAACTGAACCAGCTTTTTGCATAGAGCTTTCCAGACACTCTCAGATACACTTAAAATGCTATCGAAATCTTTCCAGGAAGAACAGAAAAAAGAAGGGTAGGAAGAAAAGAAGGATGAGGGCAGGGACTCCCAGAATAATTTCAGATCCTTTGAAAGAAACAAGTTAGATTTAGATATTCAAAGCTAAGCGGTGCAGACCCTGCACTTCTAAGTGTGAACACAGAAGCTCTAAAACCTCATTATGTACCTCAAGTTCATTTTGTTTTCCAAGCTAACAGTGCCAGCCTTCCTTAATAGGTAACATTCTCTGACTTTGCATTGTCTTTATTACCTTTTTGACCCACCTTCAGACTCTATGTGTAAGTGCTGAGCTGTGAACACAAGTCTAAACTAGACACAGATTGTTCAAATCTAGAAAATGGAAACTTCTTTTTTTCAGTTAAAGAGCTTTTAACCCACTTAAAGGAAGGGCAAGGGGTAACTTAACCCGATTAGTTTTTTACAAAAATTGGTGGCAGTGTGGAGACCATCTGCACAGAAGCACAGAGGAACCCTCTGCCAGGGCTTTAATGAACATAATATACTCTACTTCTTTTGTTCACAAAGTAGATAAAATTTTTCATTCAACAATAAATTTTTGAGATCTAGCCATTCTGAGATACATCAATCTTTGTTTTAACTGCTGCATCGCATTCCACGAAATGGATAGTTTAGAACAGATTCCTCTTCCCATATGGACATTTAGAGGACCTTTTTTTTCTATTACAAGAGAATGTTGTAGAGATGTCCCTTGTACTCGTGGTCTCCTTGTTTGCTCGAGAGGGTTTCTCTTACTTTCGTCCCTAGAAACTAAATTGCTGGGTTGTAGGATTACATATCTTCATCTTGGCTAGATATTGCCAAATTGTTTTTCAAAGTGGTTCGAACAGTCTGCTCTCTTATTAGTATATCAGACACCTACTTTTTGCACACTTTCAACAAGACTTGGTATTATCAGACTTTTCCACCCACCCACCCCCAATCTCATTCAAGTCTCTCAAAATGATCTAAAACAGCATTGTCCACATTGTCCAATAGAACTTTCTATAGTGGTGGAAATCTTCTCCCTTTCATAGGTTTCTCTCTATTTTACTTAGTCTTCTAAATGACATTGGTTTGCCTACAAAGGAAACATGTTCACATCAACTAACAACTTTAAAATACGACAAAAGTTTAAATTATTTAAACAACTCATTACCTGTAGACCACACCAGATTATAAAGCTTGCCAATCCAGGGTATTACACATAGCTCTGATCTGGATTTCAACTCTATTTCCAGCCTATCAGTCCTAGTAGGTCTATGCTAAACATTTCACTCGTCTCTAAACACACCATATGCCAGTTCATCTCAGCCTTTGTACATGTAGCTCTCTGGGATTGTTATGCTTTTTCTTCCCTCCCCACCAGCCATGCCTCTTTACTTGTGTATCCCTCCTACCAGAATGAGCTTCATGAGAACAAAAGAGGTTTTTTGTTCATTGCATTGTTGCATTCGTAGTACCTCTCCTAATGCAAGACAGACAGCTAGGGGCCAATATGTGTTTCCTGAACGCATGCATGCGTGAATGAATGAAAGAATAAAATATTCTGGGGGAAAAAATTGATCCAAAATAGAAAAATATAGGGGGCACCTGGATGGCTCAGTGGGTTAAAACCTCTGCCTTTGGCTCAGGTCATGATCTCAGGGTCCTGGGATCAAGTCCTACATTGGGCTCTCTGCTCAGCAGGGAGCCTGCTTCCTCCTCTCTCTGCCTGCCTCTCTGCCCGCTTGTGATATCTGTCTGTCAAATAAATAAATAAAATTCTTCAAAAAAAAAAAAAAGAGTTCAAAATAGAAAAATCTAAAATACAGTGTCATAACTTAAAAAGAAAATTCTGTGCCCTGGTCCTGTGGGAATGCTATAGCAAAAATACCATAAACTAGCCATAGGCTTATAAATAATAAATACTCATTGCTCACTGTTCTGGGGTTGGAAAGTCCAAGATCAAGGCACTGGAAGATTCAGTGCCTGGTGAAACCACACTTCCTCATTGATGGTGTCTATTTGCTGTGTCCACACTTCATAGAAGGAGCAAAAGAGCTGTCTAGGGCCTTTTTTTTTTTTTAATATAAGTTCCCTAATCTAATTCATGAGGGATCCACCTTTGTCAACTAATCACCTCCCAAAGTTCCACCTTCTAATGCCCTCACGCTGAGCATTAGGTCTCAACATATGAATTTTAGGAGAGCACAGACAGACTGTAGCCCCCTTCTCTCAACCATAGCCTACATGTATTTTGAAATAAGCACTTCTTGTATTGATTTGTATTCTCTTCCACTGATCTTTTCATTTCTGTTGTAGATCAGTTTTGTTCCTATTATTATAACAAAGAAAAAAATCCCCCCAAACCTATCAGTTAGGAATCATTCATCTGCTGGAAACAAAGAAAGAAAAATAAAACAAATAAAACCTAATGACCAGTAGCTCAAACAAATATCTTTTTCCAAATTATCAGAAGCATAAGGGAAATGGATATTGGCACAGATTTTATGGCCTCCCTGCTAATTTCTGACTTTTCCTCAGTGTCACAAAATAGCTGCAGGGCTCCTGGTACATTCACATCCAATGCAGGAAAGAAGAAGGAAGGGACAAGGCCGTGATACAAAGTAATTATAAGAAGTACAAAACTCTTCCTGTAACACCTCACCACAGCAGACCTCCTTTATTTTCCTTGGCCAGAATCGGGTAAAGGATCATCCTTACCCATAAAGGAGGTGAGGATCACCTTCACAATAATGAGCCAAAGCCAGAGACTGGACACATTGCCAACACCTGGCAAATAAAATTCCGTTAACAGGGAAGAAAAGAGGGTACTGGATACCTAACTAGGCATCCTCCATAAAATATGATCTCCCCATTTTTTTTTTTAAGATTTTATTTATTTGCCAGAGAGCGAGAGAGAGAGTACACACAAGCAGGCAGAGAGACAGGCAGAGGCAGCGAGAGAAGCAGGCTCCCTGCCAAGCAAGTAGCCCAATGTGGGACTCGATTCCAGAACCCTGGGATCATGACCTGAGCCAAAGGCAGCGGCTTAACCAACTGAGCCACCCAGATGTCCCTGATCTCCACATTTAAACAGAAAACCAAATGTCTGGTCTAACCTCATGTTCTAGACAATCCTATCCCACCTCCCAGAAGGCATCAAGGCTTGAAGGCTTAAAGATTCCAAGTTGTATAGGATGGATTTAATGGATTTTGAACAGAGGCTCTGTTTGCTCTTAAAAGAAAGGAAAAATAGGAGCAGGGCAGGAGAGGGGTGTCTGAAAATGGGGATAGTGGAAAAGAGAAGTATAACATTGGACTCCATTATGAAGCTGCCTGTAAACTACGGTTGCTGTTTCAGCTTCCTATTCTGACCCTCTGCTCACAGAACTGGAAATTCAGCATTTATTCTTGCAAGATATCAGATAGTCCACCCAAGCCAAGGAGGAGAAACAGAGGAATTAGGTTGTAGGAATTAACTTCAGGGTTAACCGCCTATCCATCTTTATTTTAAGTGCTATGCCCACTTGTGATCCTTGAAAACAAAAGATTTGGGTTGGATCCTAGAATAAAGCAATAATTGATGTCAGTTTAGTACATTAAATAAAGTGGCAAGAAACCCACGACAAGGAATCTATGGACACAATAGACTACACTAAACTATCTTTTCTGTAGATTGCCAACAGAATAATGGAGAGAGATGAAATAAAAACATTATTTCTTGATAGTCTCAACAAGATATGAAACTCTTATTGTTGTATATAGGACCAATATAAAATCTAGCAAGAAATTCCCACCTTTCTGACCATCTAAATTCTAATCTTTCTTTAAGTCTCTCGCTTTCTCTCCCTCTCTCTGGAATTTACTATACAACTCATTTGTTCATTCATCTTTTTAACAAGTAACTTGGAGGAAGTTCCATTTTTGGTGAGTTTCCAGCACAGTAAGGAAACCCGCTCTTGAGAGTGAATTTGGAAAATGATAGAAGACATGGTGCTACATGAGTAATGATTTTGGAAATGGCTACATTTGCCTCATGTGAATATATTGATAATCTCTTTTTCTCCTTTACTTTCCTTTTCTTTTTTAAAGGTTCTTTTATTTATTTTAGAGAAAGGGGAGAGAGCAAGAGTGCAAGTGGGGGAGGGACAGAGGGGAGAGGGAGAGGCAGAGAATCTCAAGTAGTATCCCTGCTGAGCCCAACATGGGGCTTGATCCCACAATCCTGAGATCATGACCTAAGCCAAAATCAGGAGTCAGATGCTTAATCCACTGAGCCACCCAGGCACCCCTCCTTTTACTTTCAAATGTACTTTAAGTATATAGACACATTTTAAAGTAACACAACCTATTCTAGTTTCCCTACAACTGATCATTAAGGTTGTCCAGCTTGTAATTAAAAATTACTAAGCACTCAAAGTATGCAAAGAAATAGGAAAATGGTGGGGGTGCCTGGGTGGCTCAGTGGGTTAAAGCCTCTGCCTTCAGTTCAGCTCATGATCCCGGGGTCCTGGGATCGAGCCCCATGTCAGTCTGTCTGCTCAGCAGGGAGCCTACTTCCACCTCTCTCTGTCTCTGCCTGCCTCTCTGCCTACTTGTGATCTCTGCCTGTCAAGAAAATAATTAAAATCTTAAAAAAAAAAAATAGGAAAATGTGACTCACAGTCAAAGATAAAAGCAGTCAGTAGAAATAGTAAGATTACTCCGATGATGGAATTAGGTGGCAAAGACTTTAAAGCACCATTGAAAATGTGTTCAAATGTGAAATTGTGTTAGGAAATGACAAGCATGAGTGAATCGGTGGGAATTATCAGCAGAGAACTGGAAATAAATGGAAATTCTAGAACTGAAAACTATAATATCTGTGCTGAAAAAGTCATTAAATGGGCTTAATAGCACATTGACATCTGGACAACAAAGGACCAGTGAATCTGAATACCGACCTGTGGAAGTTATTTAAATCCAAAGAACAAAAAGAAAGAACAAATTTGAAAAAAATCTAAACATTCATTAATTTTTATTTTAAATTGAATTATAGTTGACAAATAAGAGGAAAAAAAATTTTTTAAATGAACAGAGCTTCAGTGCATGTAACAAAATATCAAACAACCTATATGTTAGAGTTTCAGAAAGAAAAGAGATAAAAATGGGGTAGAGAAAGTACTTGAAGACATATTGGTCCCAAATTTTCCAAATTTGGCTTTAAAAAGCCATCAAAACAAGCAAAAAATAGACCTACAAATCTGGGAAGCTCTGTAAACACTAAATAAGATAAATACAAGGAAAACCACATTTTAGCCCATCATTGTCCAACTGCTGAAAAGCAAAATCTTAAAAACACCCAGAGGAAGAAAAGAAATAAAATTATGATACAGGGATTGATTATACAAATGAAGGCTTATCATTCATCAGAAACAAGGGAGACATAAATGAGTATATCTAACTTTCGTATTATTGAGGGGGGAGGAAATGAATGGAGAAGAAGGAGAAAGGAGAAATGGTGTGTCAACCAAACAGAAAGCAAATTTCTGGACACACTTAGTGGGTCTGAGAGGACCCTGTAGAAGCCGCTTGATTGCTCTACCTTATCTAGAGAATACAAAGGAGGTAACAGGAATGAAGACCTCCCCTCAACAAGATAATAATGTGATTGTATTAGCTGTAAAAAAAAAATTGTCTAAGAAAGAAGAGAGGGAGGGAGGCAAGCTAGAGTGGTTAAGGAAGGCTAGGAGGAGCAGGTTGGGGAGAGCGTAAACGATGCTTGGAGAATTCAGTCCAGTCGGGATAGAAAGGCATGCAGCACAGGGAAGAGTCCCAACAAAGATGGAGGAGTGAGCATGGTACCTCAGAAATCAGACATGGATGGAAGTGGGTAGGGAGGAGGAGTTCAGAGCCCAGGGATCATCAAGCCTTATTTTCCTCCTTAATTGATGACCTGTATAGTGCTACAGGTAGCATAGGATAGGGATTACATGTTGAGGCTCTGAAGTCAGACCACCCGGATTCAAATCCTTTCTTCAACACTTATTAGCCGGTTGCCTAGACAAGTTATTTCACCTTCAAGGGTTTTCTCTTTCTTCACTTGTTAGCAGATAGTAAACCAGTATCTAGGCAAAAATATGTGTAGGACTCTTAGAACAGTGCCTGGAGTACTGTAAATGGTCAGTCATGTTTGCTATTATTCTTAAATCAAGTTCTCAATGAATATTTGTTAAGCGACTATTAAAGGGATTGGTGGTATTTGCTGAAGCAAAGTGGTTGTCCCAAACAAGGGCTAAAATACATTTAAGGCAGCTGGGATATAAGCATGATAAACAATCAACCCACAAAAATAGAAGCCACATATGAAGTGATCTTGTCACCTGGAAGTCACCAATCACATTCAGATGGCGTGAATAGGACATGCCAAGCAACAATATCTCATTGGAAGAGAGGTTGAAGCCATTGATCTCAAGAGAGAAAAATCTCTAAATATGAGAGACCTTAAATTGGACTCAAATCATGTAATTTTTAAACATCACTTGAAAAACAGCTATATAAACCTAGATTTATTGCTTACAGAGTCACCTCTGAGCAAGGAAATAAACTTTTTCCTTTGCAAATGAAGACTTTAAAATGAAAATTGGCCAATTACTATAATTGGATCCACCAATTACTATGAAAAGTTCCTTTATTTCCTAAAGCCGTGACCAATACAGACAGAGAAAATTGGCCATTTGTTACTTCATATCCTTTTGTGGGAGACAAGTATCCCCCTTGAAAGCATACTTTTAGAAAGTATGAGGCTGCATGAGAGAATTCAAAGGACTTTTTTTACCCCCCACAGCGACAGCATCTACTCACATTCAAGTCCTATGTTGTTGATAATTGTTGATAGTACTGTCTCCAAAACAAGTATCCTTAAGATTATTACTGGGTGTTTTTAGCCAAGAGCTCTAGCTCATGACATCTGCCATCCAAATGAGAATTAAAACTAGGGTAGAGGACTTCCTTCTCAGGTCACCATCATATTACCGAAGGATTAGCTTGTACTTTTGAGCTCTCATATGTCCAGCCAACTGATATTCATCTAGCTATGAGATTTTAACTATTTTTCAAATATAGAACATTCTACATAGGAATTCCCGGTTGGGAGATACCAGAATTTGTGATACTTTCTGGAAATATCACAACTGACTTAAGATGGAAAAGTAAATTAAAAAATGAGGTTCTGGGACTTCGTAGAGTCTGGAGTGACTATAAACTTTGAGACTTCTGGGGTCTCAAAGTTTAACTTACTTCCATCTCATCTTATGAATGGGCATTTAAGTCATTCCAAGGTTTTGAGAACTGATCCTATTTCTAAACCCTAGGTATGTGAGTGATAAGTTTTATATTGAATCATAATGTCAATTTATCTGTGGAAATGTTTGGAGATGAAAAGAATAAATGATCAAAACAAAAATCAAATCACCAATTCCCACAAGACTTTGAAGATAGAAAAGGTATATTGTACAAATATCTATACCTTACTCCTTGCAGTCCAGTCTAGGGACCATCTGTTAGCAATGTCTCTCAAGCTTCTTCCACCAGAAGTATGTGAGCTATGTGAAATTTTTGTCAGGTACAGGAGAAAGAAAGTGACTGACAAGATAGGCACAATGATCTTGATAGGGGCTACTTCTTTAGTAGCCCTCAAGCTACATAGTTTAAATAATTTTGACCCAAAAGCATCCACATGAGCTAGAAAAAATTTTGTAAAAATTTTTTGTAAAAAGATTCTGGTGAAACACACTAGCAGAAAAATATCCAAATTATCCAGAGTGGAACATACTTTCCTCTTGGCTTAGACTGAAATTTTTCTCAAGTGTGGTCAACAGAGCTTAGGTCTATTGATGCCTTGGCAAACATGAGTTCTTCTCTAGTACTAAGGCGTCCTCTGGGATTAGCTGGTACCAAAAGCCTCAGTGATGTCATTGAGACTACATTCTATGGAGAACACCTCTGAGATGAGGCAGGCTGGTCTTGGCACAATACCTGTTTCCCACTTGCTTTCTTTCATCTTCTTTCTCCAACCACTTGGGACACCTGGCCATCGGACACTTGCTATAGATTCCCACAGGAGCCTTTCTCAGCAGTGTTGTCCCAGGAATTCTGTCCCCACTGTTCCAGGAATCAGGGCAGTAGAACCCCACATGAGTGAGAGGGACATAGAATGGCGTAGTCACTGAGAAACACAACAGCCTTCCGCAATCAACCCAACATCTGAGATGTCAATGGCAGACTCACCTGTGAAAGCTGGGAGGCATGGAACTTTTACTTTTATCTTTTATCTTGCCACAAAACTTGATGCCGCCTTGGTATCTCAACTGTCTTTGGGAGAAGGGTCAAAGCTCTGCAAGTTACAAAAGGAAAGTCTCATTTATTTCTAAACTCTTCGTGCTTTTTCATAATTGCTGGAATCTGCTTCACAGCCAGATTCCCAGAGACAAGCTATAGCAAGGCATCCCCTCTTCTCCTCTAATGCACTTGCTGTCCTTTCTTTATTAAAGAGCCCAATCTCTCCCTTCTTACACAAGCCAGCTTCTCGCTTTCAGGGCTAGTGGAAAACACAGGGTATTTGTCTTTATGTAAAATGATGTCAGGCATCTGAGCCTTTAATGGATGTTGAGACTCCACAATCCTTGGGCAGTGCAGGGAGGGGAGTAGTGGGCCTGGGAGCAGGGTATGTGTGCTGTGAAATCATGTTTTGAATCCTTAAGGTAAGAATTTTAATGAGAAACAACCGTCAAAGAAGCTTATTTTCTGAACTGGTACCACAATTTTATTTTGAAAAATGAGTTTATGCGAAAACCGGCCAGTGTTGAGCAGCGTAGGGGAAAGAGGGGCTGTTTTGAGCATCTGACCAGAACTGAAAAATAAGGGAACACACTTAAAGAGAAAGGACATGCTCTCTCCCATGAAGAAACAAGAGAACTTTCCGCCATTCCGCTAGGCCGGTGTTTTCCCAGCTCTGCAGTGCTCTTGTAAATTTGTAAATTTGCCACAGCTCACTTGTAAATTTGCCGGGGTGGCAGGGACACATGATTCTTGGCTGGGAGGTCTGCCAGCCATCAGAAGCCCCCAACTCTCAGGAGGGAGAAGGGGGCGGCTGCCCAGAGACCACCCCGGGTTGTATTTATTTGGGGGATATTTGCTGGTACTGATAGCAAGTCCCACTAGACAGATACAGCCCACGTCGGAATGTCTTGTTGAGAATTCCATCAGCTTCCCAGTATCAGACCTAGCACCTTATAAAACAAATCCTTACATTATAACAAAGGTAAGTGCTGCCTTCCCTATCTGGCCCTACATGTCACCTGATCTTTTAGAGTCTTCCCTGCCTGAATCCATCTCGCCAGAAACCCCTTGTTTATTCTCAGTAGGCAGAAACCCATAATTCTTATTCATTTTATCGATTTTCCCTCTGTTCACAAATCCCCCTTCATTCTTCCTCATTTCTGGTTACCTCATTGTCCCTTGGTCTCCAAAGAATCATCTCACACCCACAAGCCAGACAGATTAATGTCCCTAGTTCCCAAGATGTGTGTTTGGGCTGACTCCAGCTGACCACTGGGATTTTGAGCCATGACCCTATCCTGAGGGAAACTCCCTCTCTTTTTATCCTTAATTTATGCATATTCCTGATCCTCCGTCTGAGCCTAAAAAAAAAAAAAAAGCCTATCTAGCTTCCCAAACCTTTCTAAGCGGAAACTTAACACTCTCTTATCATCCGCAAACCTCCCTTGAACCTTTGAACCCTGAAAGGGAGTACAGGCCCTCTTAGAAATTTGGAATGATTTACATTGCTTTATTTGGGAATTTTAAGTCAGTATTTCTTGACCTGGGTGATTCATGCTGTGGGTTAACTGAACTCAGGTATCGATGGGATGAAGTGACTGCCTCTCCCTCCTTGTCACACCTGCTGAACTCGCCATGGGGAATCTACCATGACAGACAGCAATGTGGCTGAAAGATGGCCTTCGGGGTACAGAGGCATCAACAAGTATTTTATCTCCTTTTTTTTTTTTAAGATTGCATTTATTTACTTGACAGACAGAGATCACAAGTAGGCAGAGAGGCAGGCAGAGAGAGAGGGGGAAGCAGGCTCCCTGCCTAGCAGAAAGCCCGATGTGGGACTCGATCTCAGGACCCTGGGATCATGACCTGAGCCAGCCGAAGGCAGAGGCTTTAACCCACTGAGTCACCCAGCTTTAACCCACTGAGTCACCCAGGTGCCCCAAGTATTTTATCTTCTTGAGGAAAGAAGAAGAGAAAGAGAAACAGTTCTAGAATAGCCTACCCACCTAACTTCAGTTTTAGAGATGCTATTCTAGCTCTCATAGTTTTACGGGGCTTATTTTTCTAGTTTTCTTTTTGTTTGTTTTTTGTTTTGTTTTGTTTTGTTTTTATTTCTTTAGTTTTTGAAGAAGCTTCTTGCTTATATTAAAAAAAAAAAAGGAGTTACCTTTGACTACCGTAGTTTTAAAGAATTCAGGATGGTTTTCAGAGGAAAAAGTTATATGAATATATTATGTGTTTGTTTTATTGACATTTATGACGCTGCAGAATCATATTCACGTCATGACGTTCACCACACTTGTGACTTTTAGTTAGAGAAACACTGAAACTGAACAGGTGCAATGGTCCACATAAGGAGAATTCTATGTCAGAATACTTCTTATTCTATGTCAGAATACTTGTTCTATGTCAGAATACTTGTTCTCCCCTCTCCTCCTGTTCTCCCTCCTTACAGTCACTGCAACCATCCCAGTCTTTGTTCAAAACTATTATACAATTTAACACAATGTTCAGATGTGGTAAACTGATGGTAAGTTCTTGGTTTGGTTGGATTCTCTCAATCTGTTGGCTGGGTAGCTTAGGACACAGCCGTGAAAACAATGCAGTGACTAGAAATGCTGGTCCCAGTGGCAGAAGTCTAAGAAAGCGGGCTTTAGGGGATAAAAAGAGATGGAAATAAACTAGTCAGAATCTTCCTTTCTGGATCCCCTGTGTTCATCGCCATGAGGGATTGTGGCACATCTCTTCTACCGAGGACAAGCACGCACAAAGCATCAGCATGTACCCAACTATCTCCACATATGGGAGAGAAGAGGTATTTTACAAGATTATTGTTGACAGCGATGTCACCATCTAATTTAGTTACAGTGACCTGTCCATCAAATTTATGTCTGCACATATCTTTACCTTAAATTCAGATACCTATTTTGCCTTCCTAGCATCTACTTAACAAAGTAGCCTTGTCATCTGAAAACAAACAAACAAACAAAAAGCAAACACCAAAAAACCAAACCATGGATTTTTGAAACCATACATTCAAGGGTAATGTCAGAAGGAAGAAATGAAGCATATGAAATTATTTCAAATACACTAGATGATGGGGAAAATCAAACTGAGCAGGTTTTGAGTCTTGTTTTTAAACGAATCATCCACTTCGTGGCAGACTGTACTTTCCAAAATGGCTGCAGTGAGACCATCCATCACACATTCTCTTCTTATGACCTGAGGGTGACGCTCCTTCGACAGAGAGATACAGTTTGTGTCCACTTTTCTCAAATATGAGGGGGGCCTCTGACGATGGTAGAAATGATACTATGTGACTTCAAAGACTAGGCCATAAAAGGGGATCCCGTTTCTCCCTCGTTCTCTTGAGACACTGCTCTTGGAACCTGCCACTGTGCTTTGAAGAAGCCAAGCAGCCACAGAAAGCCCCAGGGAGATGTCGCTGACAACCCAGTTGTGGTCCCCCCTGTCAGACAATACTATTCACCAGTCGTGTACATGAGTGAGCCTTCAGATGATTCCAGTTCACGGGAGTCGTCCCCAGCATTTGAGCTATCACAGCTTATGCTCTGTGTAGTGGTCGGTCCTCGCTGAATCCCACCCAAACTGCAGGTTTGTGAGCAAATAAAAAAGATGATTGTTGTTCTAAGCCACCAAGTTTGGGGTGTTTTCTTATATACCAATAGATAACTCCAACCTTGAACTTTCCCTCCTACTGAGAGTTTGCTGTTCATCCTATAAATATTGTTACAGCCATATACAATGAAACCACCTAAGCCAGGATCTTCAATCCCTAAGATTTAGCCTTAGGAAAAGGTGCAAGTCCCACGTAAAAAGAGTACTGTGGACCAAGAAGAAGTGTAAAAACAAGTGCAGCTAGTGTCAATAATACAGGAATGGTTGCCATTCCTGAGTCACCATCTGCTGTCCCAGAGCAGAAATGAATTGGGAAAAGTTTCTTGACCGAGACTGTCGGTTAAAAAAAAAAAAATTAAAAAGGAATTTCAAGAAAGAAGGATGGACAGGCTAGTAGAAGGTGACAAGCATTAAATCATGGACTTGGAATGAATCTGGTCTTTGTATCACAAAATTCCAGAATCTTGAGATTATATGAGGTCAATTAGATTTGGTCTAAACCACCGCTCTCGTTGAATCCCTGAGCTCCATGTGCAAGGTACTTGAACATTTTTTGTCTAATTTCTGTTTAAACATCTTTGATGCCAAGGAAAGCCCCCTTAATTTCAAAAAATAAAGTGGCTACAACAGTCGTCTTCCTTAGCTTAGACGAAAAGCACCTCCCTACAACTTTTATTTTTCGGTTTTACTGTAAAGTTGCATCTTTTTCAGGAGGTTTGGTTCTAAAGTCAACATGAGATGACAACTGCATATGGGCCAAACTCAGTCTTGCAAATTCCTCTGGAAAACACCCCCAAAAATCATTAGTCTATGACCTCTCAATCAGTATTCCCTCCAGCGTCAGAACTGATACGTGCATTTAAAACATCCATGTATTTTTCAAGGCTGGGGTCACAGTCAGATTGGGGAGATGTTTATGTTCTGAGAGGCAAAGTGGTGCTGAGATGGGAGATTCACACTTTCTGTCTCCTGTTTATTGGGGCCACACATATGCCTATTGAGCGGAAAAGCTGCAGGAGCCAGCACACTATATAGATTGTATTATTTCCTTTTAAATTGTGATAAGTTTATCAGAGCTCATGTCATTGAACTTGTGTCCATTAAACCCATATATGGCATGATATCACTGTTGAATTATAGCTACCAATATCTTAAATCTCTTTTATTATTATGAAATGGTTAAACATGTAGAAAATAAAAAGCAGGGGCCCCTGGGTGGCTCAGTGGGTTGGGCCGCTGCCTTCGGCTCAGGTCATGATCTCAGGGTCCTGGGATCGAGTCCCACATCGGGCTCTCTGCTCAGCAGGGAGCCTGCTTCCTCCTCTCTCTCTGCCTGCCTCTCTGCCTACTTGTGATCTCTCTCTGTCAAATAAATAAATAAAATCTTTAAAAAATAAAAAATAAAAAGCAGATACCCGCAAACTCATGACCACCATCAACAAATGTTAGCTTGCCTTCTTTACCTCTTCTTTATATATGCTTTTACTTGTCCAAGTCTCCCATGTGTAGTATTTGTGCACCCATATAACTACACTGTCAAAGTACTGATTCAACAGTGATTTATTGAATACCTACTCTGTCCTCTTTGGGGATCTTAGTGCTGCTACTTAGACGTGTTATGTATCAGCTCAGCCTCACATTATTTACAAATGTGCTTAGAGAGCCTTTAGCACAACAATGAATGGAATAGTGTTGATGACCACGCCCGTGACCTACCGCTAATGACAATTAACACTTTGAGTCCCAGGGTCACCTACTCCAAAAAAACCTCCTTTATCATTACTCACAAGGATAGCTGCCCCAACCTTTGTACATTTCTCTGTTGTAACATTTGTACTCTTGTAATCATTGACTACTTGTCTGTCTTCCCCTCTTTAAGTCCTTTAATGGCAAAACGTCCTCATATTTATCTTTATGTCCTTAACCTTTATCAGTGTTCCAGAACTTTAAAAAGTGCCCATTCATATTAGGTGCTCTAAAATGCTTGTTAAGGAAACAGGTTAAGATTAAAACAATTGAGTCAAATCTTCCTTCCTTTCCTTGGAGGAATGCTGCCCACAGTATCACTAATGGATCATTACTTCTAACCATGGAGATTGGCTATCCTTCAGGACAGCCCACTCCTTGTTTGAACGGTTCTAGATTTTGAAATTCTTTTGTCATATTAAACCCCAAGGCACTTTCCTATACCAACACTATAAGTTCTTGTTATAAATAAATTCTTTTTTTTTTCTGAATGTCAAGAAGTCTTTTATGGTACTCACTTGGGTAACTAAACAGTTGTTAATGAATATGTCTTACATACAGTAAGCCAGTAGAACTGAAGAAATAAATTCAGTGCTCAGAACTGACGCACTTTCTGAGGCATCCCATTAAGGATTTCTACCCCGAATTCTTTCCAGAAGCTAATTGGGGCTGTGAAGACCACAGAGCACAGGTGTTCCATGTTCCATATAGCTCACATTCCTATATAAACATGCCGCTGCTTTCTTGAGCATCTCGGGCTCTTGGGTGGTCTTAGGGCTGTGTTAAAAGGGAAACAAGTTGGACTTTTCTCTCCTTGCTAATCATTCAAGGACCTGGTTAGCATACAACTATGCTGTATTCTGGAATCTCTATTTCTTGAGTCCCTGAGTTCACACTTGAGGAGAAACCTAAGAGACTAAACCTGGCCCCAGACTTGATTGAATAACCAAAAGCCTGTTGGGAAAATAAAACTGGGACAAACAGGTAACTTCCCTGCCAAATTCGATGCTTTTCTATAAATTCTTGATCGTACTATTATTTAGTAAGTTGCAAGCCATTGACACTTTCCCCTGGAAATACAGAAGCAAAATACTTTCTGAAAGTTTAGGCTTTTGTCCCAGAGGTTGCAGATTTTTCTAAATGGCGGTCAGTTGATAAAAATTTTTTAAGAGAGCATTCATTATTCCCTTGGTATAGAATGTCAATGCTTCTTGTGTGCCAGATACTGTGCTAGAAGCTTCACAGAACAGGACACCTGGATGGCTCAGGTTATGATCCCAGTCCAGCACTGGGCTCCTCGCTCAGTGGGGAGCCTGCTTCTCCCTCTGCCTGCTGCTCCCTCTGCTTGTATGCCCTCTCCATCAGTTGGTCAAGTAAATAAAATCTTAAAAAACAAACAAAACTTCACAGATCTTATTAATGTAAAGCTTATAACTATCCTGAAGATATAAGTATTATATTTCCCATTTTATAGATGAAGCAATGGAGGCTCAAAAAAAAAAAAAAAACTTTCAAAATCACTGAACTGCAGAAACCATTCAAATCCGTATGGTTCTGAATCCAAAGCCGATGTGAGTTATACGAGGTCACGCCTCCCCTCCTTGGCAGAATCAGCTTCACGCCATGATCTTCCATTTGGAGTTGAGCTCTGTCTTTACTTCTTCATCCTAGGTTCCTGTATCACCTCTTTTATCTGCCTGTGGTTGGTAACATCCTCTTTAGACATGATTGTAACATCCTTGCTCTATCAATCTTGCCTCATTTCATTTTAAAATAATGTCAACCTTAAGAACAGCTGGGATATAGTAAGGTGATGGCAATGAACATCCGCTAGCTTCTCTTTTTTGCCTCCATTTTGGGTTGACAAGAAAGGAGGGATTGGGAAGAGGTGATTTTTACTTGATAGTGCCCAGCAGACGTGTTTAGTAAGAAGATGAATTTATTTTATAAATTTTGGGTCATCTGGACTGAAAAATCAGGGATAGTTATATTACTATTATGAATATTTTATTCATATTATTTCGGCTTTTTTTTTTCATTCATCTCATACCCCATAGCAAATCATTTAGTCCAGAGCTCAATCAAATCTGACCCACTGCCTATTTTTATAAATAGAGTTTTAATGGCACACAACCACACTTGCTCCTTTATATATCATCTGTGGCTGTTTTTGCACTACAAAAGCGAGGGAAATCATTGCAACAGAGCCTGTATGGCCCACAGAACCTAAAAATATTTACTTTCTGGCCCTTTACAGAAACAGTTTGTTGACCCTTACTTTAGGCAGAGGTCAAAACGTATGGTCCAAAACGTATGGATGTTTCAGTCCAGCAATGAATCTCTGTGTCTAGACTAGAATGTGGAGGAATTTGGACTTGGATGGCTGGACTAGAATGTCTTTAAAGACATTTGCAACCCTGTACTTCAAGGATTTAAAAATTCAGCTTTAGAAAGAGAGATAGAGGGAGAGATAGGACCAAGAAAGCAGATGTGGACTTGGAATACAATGGGTATGTTAAAAACAGTCACGTCTGTTTTGTTGATTCTTACTATGCTGATGCTCAGATACAGCAAACTGCGCATCCAGCATGTTAGTTAAATCTTGAAGAGTCTCTAAAGACAGTTAAGGCTGAATACGTGGAAGTGAGCCATATGCGATTATATTGACATCAACAAGCATGTGAGAGAAGTCTATCTACATAATTGTACCGTTTTGCTTGTCGGGGTTTATAAAATATTATTCACATCTTCAATGAAAACTCCCTCCAGTCATGGAAGCTTGTAATTATGTAAACGTTCTATTAATGTATTTATTGACTGCCAACCTTACTCACCCTGCTGCATGAAACAATAGAAGAAACGTGGTCTCTTTCTTAGAAGATGGTGCCCATTGGTACTTGGACGCTCTTCCTGTTCCTTGGGAACTCTTATTATGTTTGGGTTATTTTTTAAGCTATTCCCAAGTAATTAAGGTGCATGTCTTAAAAATTATGTATGTCAGGGGCACCTGGGTGGCTCAGTGGGTTAAGGCCTCTGCCTTCGGCTGGGCTCATGATCCCAGGGTCCTGGGATCGAGCCTTGCATTGGGCTCTCTGCTCAGCAGGGAGCCTGCTGCCCCCTCTCTCTCTGCCTGCCTCTCTGCCTACTTGTGATCTCTGTCTGTCAAATAAATAAATAAAATCTTTAAAAAAAAATTATGTATGTCAGAGGCCTAAATCTTTGGGATCTTACACCAGCTAGACTCCTTTTCACATCTGTAGGAACTTTGGTTGCATTTTAATTAGAAAACCCATCCTTTGAAACTAGAGTATTTTTTAAAAGTTTTTATATTAATTTCAGTTAGTTAACTGAAATTACAGTATTTTCAAGCCTTCTATAGTCCTTGTAGATCCTCATTTGGCTCACTGGTTAGTCATCTAGTCTTTTAACTTGGGCCAAACTTTCTCTGAATACAAGAAGGACATCAAAAGTGGATGTTTACAAGCATTGAATCCCTGTATTGCTTAAAGTCATCATGCACAAATATTTAAAAAATATTATCTTGGTGTATTTTCAAGCATCCATGTTAGGAAATACAAAGACTGAATTCAACTTAATATCAAAATATACTTGTGTGAGTATAACAATAGGATGTGTAAGAACACCCGTAGGATTGAGAGTGATTTTCATGGGGAGATAAACATCTTATGATTTGAAAATTGGAAAGAGGTCTTACCTTGGAAGGAAAAAATATGTGCTGCCAGAGGAGAAAAGATTTGTTTTCATGTGTGGACCTTGGGGATGGATTGTGGGCACCACCCCCCATGAGGTCAGAGCTGTTTGCCCATTACACTCGCACGGCACCATTGTGAACGTACTGATGGGATGTTTTGTAATTGTTCTCAAGTCAGCCAATATATAAATATTTTATCTTCTGAATCAATAAAGAGAAGAATTTTTGTCACCTATTTCTTTAGTATTTCCTCTCTTTTCTTCACCCATCAGTGCCTAATGAAATATTTTTTGGTAGGTACTTAAAAAGTACTTATTGATGAATGACTTTATTGTTTTAACTAGCTCATCGCTGTATCTACTGAGAATAAAAAATAATTGCGTGAACTTAGACTTGTAGACAAGAAAATTCTGGGGAGAAAATTTACAAGTTCTAGAATTGTTTTAAAAGAGTACTTCTGTAATGGTTCTTGATGGATCCATTAACTTTTCTTTCATATAACAATTTGTCAATAAATCAATTGGCCCAATGACCACTTTGCTCACTTAATGATCCATAACTTTTTTTGACCAGTAATAAAGGGGGACTTTGTGTTTCAGTCAGTCTGCTCAGTATAGCTTACTTTAGGGAGAGATCATTTCTTGGGCTTTTAAACATGCCGGAATGAGGCATGTCACCAGTCTCCATGATTTTTAAAAGTGGTATGGTTTTTATCTTCCAGTATATTTTCCACCCAGCCTACTGCTTTTCCTACTTCTCATAATTTATAGATTTTCTTTCTTGATGGGAGAGGAAGGAACTGGATTATAGGCAATTCACATGACTGTTTCTTTCCTACACAGATGGTGGGAAGACTCTGTGTGCATGTGATACAATGAGACTATGAAGATGCAGGTGTGATGATGTCCAATAGTATCAAGCTGGGAACTTTTTCAAGTAATTGTGTTAACAACCACAAAGCAACAAGTGTTTGGTGAAAAAATAATATTGAAAAATTGGTCTTTCAGCCGACTGGCTCTTTAATGAACTGGCAGTCAATGATTTACTATTTGGCTGATTTTCCACACTGGTCTACTGCTTGTAAAAGCATCTTCTTTCTCCCAAGAAAGACCCACTTGCCTGCACTGCCAAAAACAGTCTCATCTAGAAGCAGGTGGATGAAGCTTCTGCCATCCTGTCCAACCCTATAGTTTTAGAGTAATAAATTGTTACGCCCTGTATATAAAGGGGAGAATCTCTTAAGGTATCTTTTTAGAGAATGTGAAGGATCTTTTCAGTTATTAAATGTTTCAATGTGATAGCCTCAACAATAAGGCTTCATTTTTTTTATTTTTTTATTTTTAAAAGACTATTTATTTGAGAGAAAGAGAAAAAGAGGGCATGAGTAGGGGGAGTAGCAGAAGGAGAGGGAGAAGCAGACTCCCCGCTGAGTGCAGAGCCTGATGTGGGGTTCCCTCCCAGGACTTGGAGATCATTCATGGGATTCGATCCCAGGACCCTGAGATCATGACCTGGGCCAAAATTAAAAGTCAGCCGCTTATCTGACTGAGCCACCCAGGCTCCCCAAATCTTCATTTGAATCACTAAAATGGCTCATAATTCCTAGTAGAAGATAAAAATAGAGAACTAGGCTGTGTATGGCAAGAAAGGAGAGAAAAGAAGCATATATGTAAGGAAATGTGTAAAAATGCTCAAGGCCATAAGGAAAGAGGAAATATGCCTGAGGTTGGAACATGGTACATGGCTGTTAGAGTCTGATGGTGCTACTGTACCTGGGGGTGTATCCTGGTATGAGACAAAGAAGACTATGTGTGTTAAGTATAGAAAGTCCTCCCTCCCAAAACATTCAACCATCATAAAATATTCAGCAGCAAAGATCTGGTAATAGATATAAGCAATTTCCAGGCTTGCTTCATTGCCCTCACCCTGCCCATATCCCTTAGCCATTGAAATGGGGCTCCAAAGACTGTAAGGCAGAATGTAGGCACTGACGTTCCAACGACTGGGCCAACCCTACTTCACCAGCATTTTCAGTGGTGACAGCCAGAGGCTGATGGCAACAGGCCACTGGAATTGACTATCTGGATAATGAAAGCAACTAGATGTCGCTCCCAAAATATTGATCTATGTTCTTTTCTGTTAATGGGACACTGGCATCTGGGATGAAAAGTCTGTAGAAAAAGCTCAAATATCACTCTGCCAAGTTTCCCTGTGTGTTTTGTACAACGTGTCCAGGATTTTAAATAGAAGTTTCTATTCTTCAAATGTTGAAGTGTTAGTTTTCTTATTTCAGGTATCAGAGCAAGGCCTCGAATCCTCACCCATCTGCCTTCCTAACACAAAGCAACCAACTTGAAATTCCCTGGAAATTCTTCTTGGTATAAGCCTTTTTCTTTCCATTTATTTCTTCTCTCACCTCCTCTTTTTTCACTGGATTGAAGTCACTCCCTTTTTTTTTTTTTTTTTTTCAGCTGCATCAGGCATAGAGGATCAGGAAAAGGTTTTCTCACCTGCACAACTTAGGTAGCAATGCGGACATCTGGCAGCAAGGAGTTATAGAAAAAGTCTCCATTCGTTTCTTCCCCCCTTTTTAAAGGGAGGCTTTACTCCAGGTAGAGGATATCAGCCAGCATATTTCTGCAGGCACTGGGCTCTTTCAAGAACTGCATTGGTGATCAAACCACATATTTAAAAGGACATTCCCATAAACAAAAGCAGGGTCTGCATTCACAAACCATTTTCAATAAGACCTCTTTCTAGTCAAGGTTCTGGCCATCTGCTTGCCATCTTATATTTTTTAATATTATTCTGTCAAATATATGCTCTGTCAATGCAGGTAAAGGAATACTTGAAAAATCTGAACATACACAAATCAGTGGAACCAGACGACCTAAATCTTGGAATCTGGAGGGAATTAGCTAATGCAGCTTTGGAGATAAGTACCCCCCAACAGAGCTGCTTCACAATAATAGTTTATCAAACCACCCTTCTTTTAGGAAGTACATACGTAGTGAAATATATACAATCAACATTCCCTTAGACTCTCCTGGCATAAATTGTTACCTTGGGCAAGTTATACTTATGAGGCCATACATATTAGCTTACTCTATGATACACACACAAACACACACACACACACACAAACCCTCAGCCTATCAGCCAGAAAGAGCAAAACACAAACAAGTTTTGCAGGATGGTGTTTTTCTAAAGACTACAGAGGAAATCTGTAATTTATTATTTACTAAAGGCAGTTTTTCAAGATCTATGGAAGGATAAACCATCTATGAGATGTAGCTGAGAAGTTCAAGGAGGCATCTCAGAAGTACAGCCATGATGACCCCAATTTGGCCTAATTTGTCGTGTGGCTATGAGGCCTATTTTCCTTCTGGTTGGTTCGGGGCTTGCCTCTAACCGTACTGTCCACAGCATGGGGTAGAAGTAATGCTCTCTAAGTTCCAGGCCTAGCCTGTAAAAGGACCCCCATCCTGGCCTCTCAAAAGGGAGCCACCACGCAACAGCTACACCAAGCGTGCCATGTTGTGGGGAAGCCCAAGCTCCTCACCCACAGACTCATGAGTTTAATAAAATGGTAGTTGTTCCACATCTCCAATTTAAGGCAATTTGCCATGCAAAGACAGAGAACTGGCAGCGCCCCTTCTGCTTCTGGAGACTTCACACTTTTTGCCCTCTGTTCCTCTACTTCCTTCTTCCTACTTCCCCTTTACTCCCTCTATCCCTTGCTATTTTCCCATATTCACCTCAGCAAGATAGGAAGCACATTTTTATGTTTTTTTTTTCATAAACGAAGTGATATTTTAGCATTATTTTCCACCCTTGTTCACTATTTTAGGAAAGATGAACTGTGCTTAAGACTTGGTTTCGAAAAACAAAACTAGTCAATTATTATTTTAATGTAGGTATCATTGAATTTTGGTCAGTGGCCCAGGACCTGCAAAAACAGTCAATTATAAATATGAAAAATTAGAAGTAACTTACTTGAGTGTCTAACAAAGTGATTTAAAACTGTGCGACTAATGAAAATATGCTCTTCTGCCTGTATCAGAACTTCCAGTATTGTCTCTGAATACTGGCTCACCCTGTCCAGTTACAAAGGTCCTGGTGTGTTCCTCAAATGTGCCACACATCTCCCACGTCAGGGTCTTTGCATGCGCTGTGCTCACTGTCTGAAAAGTTTCCAAAAATGCACATGATTGGCTGGCTCTCTTTCTTATTTGAGGTCTCTGATTTTCCGTGTAACCTTCCCTGATCGTTGTGTGTGTAACATAGGACCCCTCTCCTTCCTGACAATTCCTAACTCATTCACCCTGCTTTATTTTTCTCCTGCATGCTCATCATCATCTGATAAAATGTGTAGCATTTGTTCACTGTGAGTTTTGTTCACTGTCTATCCCCAGCATCTTCAATACTGCTTGGCATATATTTATAGAATGAACCAAGGAAGCAGGCTGTGCAGCTGAGATGCAATTAACTGCATCTGCTACCAAGCTCCTGTTGATAAGTACATCATTAAGAGAAAAGAACAGGTTATGAAATGGTAGGGAACATCTATATACATGTTTGGAGAAGGTGTAATAGTCTCAGCTGGATCCATAACCAGAAAAGATGGAAATTCTCATTTTGTCAGCCAGATGTAAAATTAGAGGAAGCCTTGCTGCACACAGGGGTTACTAAGAGGATGGCCTGGGCTACAGATGCTATAAGACGTAGAAAAGGAAATAGAGGCAGGAGGTGGGCTGAGCCAAGACTGGAAGAAAAACCAATTTTCCTATTCAGTAACTATTTCTTACTCTGCCTTACCAACAAAACCTCCCTGATTTCAACTGGGGGAGTCATGGGCCCAGGAAAAATACTCACTTTCTTGTATTTCCTTGCAGTTAGGAGTCCATGTGAAAAGTGCTGGCCAGTGTAATCTAAAGTGAGTTTTTATTAAAAAAAAAAAAAAAAAAAAAGCAAACAAACAAACAAAAAAAACCTTTTATTTTTCTGATATAGGGTTACTGCCCTGCCTTAGAAGGATATTGAGGCCTAGAGCTACAGCAACCATCTTGCAGCTGTGAGGCACCAGATATGAGGCAAAGGCTTTCATGGTAAATATGGTGAAAGGGAAAGATAGAAAAGAGTCTGATTTCCTGAAGGAATCATATAGCTGCTATGCTACCTTCATCCTGCTTCGTCTGGATTTCTCATTATTGCAGCCAATACTTTGGGAATTTAAAAAATGTTTATTTTCTTCATTCAACTAACCATTTTTCTATAATGAGTGTATGCAATTCATGGAATTTGAAGAAGTAATATGGGTATGTATGTGTATATATATCTACTTGAAGGTGGTTGTGAGAAAAACATTTATTCTAAACCGGAGAAAGGAAATCCTTTTTCTTCCCTGGTCCATGGACCCAAAGAAGAGGGAACAGGATCCCAAATTCCTGGGACAGCCACACTCCTTTATGTCACCTCATTTTATACATAGAGACGGTGCCAAATATTCAGTCAGTAGCTAGCACTGTGATTTCAAATCCCCTTGTAATGGGATGCTTCGGAGAACTGACCTCTGTGTGATCCAGATAGATTCTGCATTCTCTGGCTAAAAACCTAGGATAGAAACAGACAGAATTTTCTTCTACTTGGCCTTCTGGGAGTAGAACAAAACGACTTTAAAAAGAAAAGAATGTATCTCCTTAAGCGTGGAGCAAAACCCGGCAAATCCAAAACCCCCCTGCTTCCTTTTTGTATAGGCTGAATCTGATTGCTACTTGGCTGAAGTTGGGGGGGCCTTCGTGCAGAACCAGTCTCTCCAAAAAAGAAGTTTCAGCTGATACAGACTGCATACTTTCCTGGTCCCCCAACTGAAATGTCTCTTGCCAGCACCATAGCTCAGTTGTGTGGGTCCAAATTCTTCTTGTCTATGATACCTATTATATCCGCTGGGCCCTTCCTTCTCCTTCTGTTTACCTGGTTGAAATTTGAGTGGGGCCCAATCAATACTATACTTGCTTTCTCTCATGTAATTCTGGATGAAAGTGTAAGGCAGACAGAAATACGAAATAAATTCTTACGGATGAAGCAGGTAATGGTGAATGTTTTCTCTATAAGCAAGTTGGCTTCCAGAATGAGACAGATTTACCAACCCAGTCACAGTCGACATTTGGCCTCCGTAGCTCCTCCTCCAAGAGGGGACCTGCTCCTGTGAACCTTGTAATGTGAGGAAACAATATGCTGTCTTCTCACAGATCAGTAGAACCCAAAAATGAAAGGAAGAGGAAGGGCTGATCAAGGCATGCCCAGCTTCTCAATCAGTCAGACTGAGGTACTCTACTTCCTATCCACACTCCACCTAGGACAATGTCGGTCTCCCCGGCTTACCCGGCCGCATTGCCTGATGTCTCCCACATGCTGAGCGCCTGTTCTCCGTAGGAAGCTCACTCCAGAGTGGCGTTCTCTTAGGGTGGTAGATGCTCCATCTCTCTTTCCCACTTTTCCCTGAACAAAAGTTTAATGTCTTCCAGCTATACCCATTCCTCTATATATCCTATTCATCAGTTGGGTCTCAGTCTGAAGATCTTACTCTAGAGAAATACTCCTTGGATTAGGAACACACGAAAAGACATACAGTGTCCCTCCAGCCAGCTCCAACTTCTAGAATTATGGAGGAGAAAGAAGTCTTTTTCTATAGTTTTGGAAACAGAAAGTTTATGTTCAATTTCAGGGAAATACAGAGTTCTTAACCTGGTTCTGCCATTTTCTTACTCTGAGACTTTGACTCGTGGTTTAATCTAAGATTTATTTTCTTTATCGTTAAGAATGTGGTGTTATTCACGTCATGGACACCGTGTAGAACATTTTTTGTAAGTTTTCCCAGTACGATGCCCAACATATAGGAGGTAATCAGGGAATATTGGTTTCCGATTGCTATCTCTAATCCAGTATAGGGAACGTAAGGAAAGTTTCTCTTGGACAAACCATACAATGGTAGCCATTTTTGGTTTTCAGGTCCTCCCAACTTTTGGATACGACCCTCTTCTTCTCTCTGTGGAAATCATACATCAGAAGTTAAAAAAAATTGGAAAAAAAAACAAAACAAAAAAGCGAGCTGCTCTTTCTTCTTCCTTTCCAGATCCTCTACTGAAGCTAAGCATAATCCAGAGGGAAAAGCTCTCCCAAAGTCAACAGTCAACATGGCTGCTGTAGAATACAGTGAAAACCCGTAGGTACTGTGATTGTTCTTTGAGCCCCACCTGCCCACCCTGATGTAACAGGCAGGAAGTAATACAGAGGACCATGAATCAATTCCCTCTATTCTCAAGGAACAGGAGGGGGCCTACAGCCACAGCTCCTCTCTGGAAAGCTTATTTTCCGGTTGGCAATAGTTTTTTACACTCACTTTAAACTATTATGATCCCTTGCCTATGAATGAACAATATAGGTAGCTCCATGACTTATTCTTTGGATGCTCAGCAGTTATCCTGGGGGGCGGGTGGACAGAGGGCTTTAAGTGATGTTTACTAAGTGAATGAAGGAATGAGTGATCTAGTACCAAATATCTGTTTCAAAGAGATCTTTTATAAAAAGTATCATGGAAAATACTGTGTTGTCACAGTGATTATTTTCTATACGTACATTTTATTTAAAAATCACAATTTCCCTCCAATATAATGTAGGGTGAGGTTTCTTTTTACAATAGTTCTATCTACAGATGCCTGGCTCAGTTGGTTAAGCATCTGCCTTCAGCTCAGGTCATGATCCTGGGATCCTGGGATCCCGGGATCAAGTTCCATATTGGGCTTCCTGCTCAACAGGGAATCTGCTTCTTCCTCTGTTGCTCCCCACACTTGTGCTCTCTCTCTCTGTTAAATAAACAAATAAAATCTTTAAAAAAAACACACACACAATAGTTCTGTCATCGATTTTTGTTGATTGCCAGACTCTAGAGATATCTAATGACTTTTATTTGCAATGAACGTCCTAATCACAAGGATGTCTCAAGTGATTTGTGTCCTTAAAATAGTGTTTTCTTATTGGTTTGCCTTGTAATTTCGGAGATACTTTGATTTTATTCTAATGATGTGGCTTTAGTTTCAATGTTTGTTTTTCTCCCAAGAAGGTACACTTAAAATCTCCTTGGAACGTAAATTCTCATCCTCTAATTTATATGTTGCAAGTTCAGGTTCTAGTATACTATATTTGACTTTTTAAAGCAGGGCACACCTGAATTAGTTTTGGGGATAAAAGGAATACAAAGAAAATTTGAGCAAAACATCTGATATAGTTTTACTTGCAAAGTTCAAATTTTCTGAATGGGATCAAGATGGCATGGCTTGAAATGTGGCTGGAGGGAAATAAGAGAAATATGGTAAATGTCTACATTTCTGAAAGCACTAGTGAGGAAGGTCCAATACCATATTTCCCGGTGTATTCCTCCTTAAATATTTCTACATATGTACACACACATTGGAGAAAACCAATGGAGAATTTTCCTGTCTCTTCCCTAGAATCATTACTGTCCCATACATTCTTCTGTTATGTGATAATGGTCACTTTTGCCAGCATTCACTGCTGAAAGCTGGAAAAGGACTGAATTTAAAAAGCAATGAAATTCTGCTTGCTACTGGGGGCAGGACTGTCCTCAAAGCTCACTCTTTCTGACCCTGCAAAGACTGCTCACACCTCATTCTAACTCTGCTTTGTCCTTTTACCCACAAACCAAACTTGTATCTAGTACCTGCTAGAGGCCAGCATTGTGGTAAGTCTGTGTCTATGGTGGGGTGGGGGAGGAGGGTGTCCCCGATCTCACTGAGCTTCTAGTCCAAGGAATGGTTTGATTAAAGTAATGAGTCACATCAGATCACAGAGCCAATGACAGTATTCAGGTCAGACCCTAACTTCAATTCAAAGTGAGCACGGTTTGTCCTGTTTTATCCATATTTGTCTTCCTAGAAATTCTTCCTTAGAGCCACATGGAATAAAGTCTTCTCTCTCTTCTGCACTAAAGTTCGGCTTTTTAAAAGTTCCTTTGAGGGACATCTCTATCAGGCTCAGTAGATGCAGCCCCTCCAACACTCTGACATGATTGCAAGTCTCCAAGCCTCTGTGACAGTTAGGTTTTGTTACAAAGTAACTAAAAACCTAACCAGTGATGGTTTAAACAAGGCATGAGTATGTTTCTCTGTCTAAAACTTCCAGTGAGTGATCTAGGATGGCCTTCCAGAATACCACAGAGCCAGGCTCCATCTAGCTTGCTGTTCTACACACAGCTTCCATTTCAAGATCTGAGTGGCAGCAGCAAGTGCAAAGCCGCAGGCTGGGGGGCGTGGGGGGAACCTGTGCATGCACGCGCACCATCCCTTAGAAAGGGTGACCAGAAACTGCCGCTTCCACTTCTATCTCATCAACTCAAACCTAGTTACATGCTTGCACCTCTAAGGAAGAGAGACTGGGGAATGCGATGATTCTGGGGAGCCATATGCCCCGTTAAAACTTGGAAGTACAGTTACTTTAGAAGAAAGACTGAAGAATACTGGGGACAGCCAGCTATATTTAGTACATCATCCCATCACTCTCTTGGTCACTCATCAAATACTGTGGCCAAAGCTGAACAGAACTCTCACTGCCCGCCCTTCTTTTAATAATACACTGTAAAAATATGGATTTATTTCATCACACACAGATGCAAGAACATACTTCTGCTGTTCTAAATCAAATTTGAGCCTTCCTACACCATACCGATGAAAACATACTTACTCACTATCACTCTTTCTTTGTTATTGTCTCTGTAGAGTCACAGAAGAGTAAGGTTGGGGTGGCGGAGGTATTCTGTGGGTCCTGGGGATTGAGGAATCTGTCTTTTATCTTCGGGACATCACAGGTCCCCAGGAGAATTTCATGATCCAAGTCTACTGTGGTCCTTGTAAAGATGGGAGGCTCTCTCTTCCTTTCCACACCAGGTGTGGGCATTAGAGACTTTGCCAAGACTAGAATGAAAGCTTTGCTCCTGGGGTTCCTGTGTTCCTCGGAGCACTGTGCAGACGTTTGTTTATGGGACTGCTAACTCCCCAGGGTGCTGCAAGTTCCTCTCCACTTTCTTCCTGGCTTGCATGACCTACCCACCCTGGGACCAGCCCTTTCTGCCTTTACCCTTCAAGCATATGTTTTGCTTTCCTGAACTCTGCATCAGTCCAGCATCATACCCCTACAGGGCCCTTGAAGAAATTAACTTTTCCTCTTTTTTGGAGCTTGGGGTAGAAGGAAATTCTGGCATCAGTTTTCATTGCTGTTGTTTTGTTTGTGTTATTTTGTGTACTCTTATTCAGGTACAAAATATTTATAAATTCTGTCTCAGATCATTTAGACTGTTTTCATAATCACATGGTATTGCTGACCAGTATCAGAAAGTTCTCTGCTTTAACAGATACTGGACTAGAGGGACAGCTAATTAAGAGTTTATTCTCTTGCCTAGAGTAAGTCCTGAAGTAGTACGGTTCAGGGATGGTATAGAGGCTCTGTGAAGTCATCTGGGATGCAGTGTTTCCTTAATTCTCTTCTCTGCTACCCTTACTCATGTCCATCATCATTGACACAATGTGGTGGCTAGAGCTCCAGCCGTTACATCTGTGTTCCAGAGGAGAAAAGGAAGGGCGAGATGCAGAAGAGATACCCCTCCTACATGAATCAATACCCTTTAAATAGTATCATAAAACTATTTGCAAAGGATTCCATTTATATCTCAGTGGCCAAACCTTTCTTTATAGGAGGGTAAGAAATATAGTCTTAAGCACATTGTGATTCCAAATAAAATCCAGATTTTATTATTAAGGAAGAAAGGAAGTGAAACTAATATAATATTGTGTGTCCACTATGCCTCGATAAAATTTTTTTAATTAAACAAAGAAGGGAAAATGGAGATGGGTAGACAACACAATCTGCCTACAGCATATTATTGCTAACTCAAGTGCGTGATCTCTACCTACCTACAAAGTTAGATATTTGTCTCCAAGCAAAGGACTATAACCTTTATTTTACTAGAAAATGCTTGGGGTACCTGGGTGGCTCAGTGGGTTAAAACCTCTGCCTTGGGCTCAGGTCCTGGGATCGAGCCCCACATCGAGCCCCCCATCAGGCTCTCTGCTCAGCAGGGAACCTGCTTCGCTCTCTCTCTGCCTGCTTTTCTGCCTACTTGTGATCTCTTGCACTGTCAAACAAATAAATAAAATATTTTTAAAAAAGAAAGAAAATTCTTATTTCAGCCTATGAAAATCTTTTTATTTTTTTGAAAAATTTTTTTAGATTCAACATATTCCTTATTCTTCAGAGCTAAATCCTCTATAAATAAAATTTAAGTGAGCCAGCTGCTGAAAAGCTCTTTCTGACTTTCTACCAGTTGGTGAAATGATGAAGAAATGGTAATAATCTATCTCCAAATAGTTTTCTCTGATGCGTTCAGCTTCAAAGATTTCCATCTCTTATTCTATACTTTGAACGCTTCACTTCTTCTTTTTACAGAGACCACGTTCCTAGAAAGATGTAGCTTTTATTTCGAAGAAAACATTTCTAGTTCATGTTCCCCTTCTTTCATTCTCTAAGTATAGATGGCCGTGTCATCAGAATGTTACCTGCTTCCATTTTAAGACGGCTATGTCCATATTCCCCCCTTTCAGACAATCTTTAAACTAAAGTAAGAATTATTTTTGCAGCATAAATTCTGTCTTGTCAGTTATTAAGTCTCCTCTCCTTTTTGAGATCTTTGGAGTAATATTCCTAAATGAGTGTATCTTCTTTTCGATTAGAAATAATCATCCTCTGGATAGGAACATGGGTTCAGCAAGGTTTTGTTTTTTCATTCTCTTGTTTTTCTTTAGCTGAGAGTTCAGGAATAGTGTCACTGATCTTGTTTCATATTTGAAGGTTTTAAAAGATATGGAAATAATGACATTCCATCAACAGCACCAAAAGCATTATTTTGAACCTTAAAAATAGCACTAAACAGTGTCAGAAACAGATCACGTTCAATAATTCCAGTCCCTCTCTCCAGTCCTTACTCACAAAATATTCTTTCAGTTCCTCTCCTCTCACAATAGTAATTGATGGCCCTTTGCAACATTTTAAAATCTGTGCACTCTCTGTTGAGGGTAAAGGGGCCCAGCCTTCTCCCTGAGGGGAGGGGAAATTCTTTGCATTCCTTCCCAATGATTCAGACACACACACACACACACACACACACACACACACACACACACACACACGTCTTGGTTTCTTAGTGGCTCTTTCGTGGGATACCCTATTACAGGCTGAGATCCACAGTTATGAACTCTGCCTCTTACTCACCATGTGCATTGAGCCTCAGTTTCCTAGCCTGTTAAATGGGGATAGTGATACTTACTGCACAGTGTTTTTAGGGTTAATGAGATAACACAAGGAGCATCCAATGGAGGAGATCCTCATTAGGGTGGGATAAGGAAGAAGAGCTTGTCATCTTTTTTGACTTTCTGTGTTCCATTGTCCATGCACAAAGCCAAATGTCATAGTTTGCAACATGCTGCTTCGTAACTATTATAACGGAAGAAATACTGAGTTAACTTGGTGTACCTGCGTCCAACAGTATATGCATTGGCACGCACTGGCAAGAGCGGAAGAAAGTATTCAGTGAATGAGTTTTGTATGTTAAACACTGTCCAGATGGAAGCGCTTCTTTTTCTCACCATAATTCTCTGAGTAGGATTGCCCTAATTTTGAGGAACACAAGGCTCAAAGCAGGTAAATCACAAAGCCAACAAGTGCAGAGTTAAAAGTTGATGTTCTCTTCGTGCACAGAGATTCATGCCTGGTGATAGGCAGAATTCCAAGATGGCCCCCAAGAGTCTCCCTCCTCTGAAGTTCCACATTCTGTATAAGCCCATCCTCAGGTATGGATGGAACATGAGACTTTAGGATGGGGTAGTCATTCTGATTATCACATTCTGGGGTTGGAGACTCCTGACAGAAGTCAGGACTCTGAGGAAGCAAGCTACTGTTGTTGGGAGTGGGCTACCCCGTGAAGCACTGAGGCCAGTCTCCAGCTGCTCAAGAGTGAGCTACATACAACATCTGTGAAGAAACAGAGACCTCAGTCTTACAACCTCAAGTGACTGAATTCTGCCAACAAACTGAATGAGCTTGGAAGAAGATCTCGAGCTCTAGGTAAGAACCACAGCAGGGCCCATATCTTGATCTCAGTCTTGTGACAGGAAACAGAGAATCCAGATTTGTCACATCAGGACTTCTGACCTACCAAAACTGTGAGACAACAAATGCATGTTGGTTTAAGCTGACATTTATGGGAATTTGTTATATAGCATAGAAAACTTATACATACTCTTTCTACTAGACTTTGCTGGGCCCAGAATCAGGAGATAGGAGCACAAGATTCTCTGTGCTGTTCTATGAGCTATTAGACCAGAGAGATGGGTCAATTCATTTTTTAAAGAGGAGCCAATAAAACACAATTTGAAGAGATACATCTACCCCTATGTTTACTGCAATATTATTTACAATAGCCAATCTATGGAGGCAACCCAAGTGTCCATCTATAGATGAATGGATATAAAAGATGTGTGTATATATATGTGTGTGTATATATACATATATATGCCACATATATAAATGAGAGATATATATATGAAATATTATTCCACCATAAAAAAGAATGAAATCTTGCCGTTTGCAATATCACAGATGGAACTAGGGACTACAATGCTAAGTGAAATTAAGTCAGTCAGAGAAAGACAAATACCATATGATCTCACTCATATGTTGAATTCAAGAAACAAAACAAACCAGCAAAACAAAAAAGAGAGAGAGAGAGAGAAAACAAAAAACAGACTCAACTATAGAGAATAAACTGATGGTTACTAGAGGGGAGGTGGGTAAGGGGATGGGAGAAATAGGGGATGGAGATTATCATGATGAAAAAAGTAAAAATAAAATACGGAAGAGCCAATGATACCTGTTTTTTCTCTTTGACAGAGTGACTGTGAGGCTTATCTGAAATGGTGTACATGAATGTCCTTTGTTGGATATAAAGTGCTATCCAAAGTGATTTTTGAAAGGTGGTATTCAAAGGTGATTTGTAACCCCCAGTCTAGTGAAGGGGGGACAACCAATCTGAAGGGAGGGTGGCCGTAATCGATATGGTCATAAGCATATATGTTGGGAAGTCTTCCTCATGGGATAGATAGAAAAGTTAGGGGAGCTCAGAACTGTGTCAGGCAGAAAGAGGTCAGGTTCATAAAGAAGGTTCTTCCGTTCAACAACAATCCTGTCCTGTAGGTCTCATAATTTTGCTTTCATATGGTTTTCTTTAAAGTCAACAACTCTCATGTCAACAAGTTCCTTCTAAGATTTATGAAAAAGATTCCACTTTTAGAGAATGAGCATTCCCTACTCTCTCCCGCCTTCTGAGAAACAATGGTGCCGTTAGCTCTTCCTCGAAGTCTGCTGGAGCAAAACGAACTGAAAAGGTTATTTAATGCTCAAATATATGCTATTGGATGAGGAATGCAAGGCTGTTTCTTTTACAGTGTCATTCACATTTATTCAATTTGACTATGTAGATGCAAATTTTGACCTCCAAGTTCTATCTTTTTCCTGTAGATATTTTGCTTTTTGTTTTGTTTTGTTTTGTTTTCCTGCGGGTATTTTTGTCTTATTTCCTAGGCTCAAGGTTCTCAAAGTGTCTCAATTGCTTTAGTGGCCTAATTGTGCAGTGGCATATTTAAAAGTCATTATTTTCATCATCTATTAAATGCAGCCCAGAACAGTTTAAAAAGTTGGGTGAGGCATTTTTGCAAAAGCATTTATGGTGTGGGCTGCCAAGGAATGTGCAGCTGCAGGGGCTTCTTTGTCTAATCTCAGACTTTTACTTGAAAACGTATTAAGGGTGGATACCTGTGAAGAGGAACCAATTTGATCTCTCATGAACTGCAAGCATTACAGAGAGAGACACAGGCTTTGTTTGAACATGCTGAATCTATTGATCCTGGGGAAATGTTAGCACTTACAAAGTAGCCTTTTTATACTGAAATGAGTTGCCTTAGTTTGGACTGCACCTGCTATCTTGCTAGTTTTTAACATCTTTGAATAGTGTATCCTCAACAGTGGTGTATTGTAAATATTTAAGGAACTCATGAGGAAGGGGAAGGCACCTGATTTTGTTACCTTTGCCAGTTTCCTTGGTGTAAATACTCCCACCATATCTAATTTCTGGCAACCGCAGTGACATCCCCAAATGTGCCGTGTCACACCCCCCTGTGTTATTTTTACCATATTTACAATAAGCAAATAATCTCAAAAGCAGAAATAACAAGATGGAGGGAAATAATTAGAAAATGGCAACTTTTGAGTCTTTGTTACCTTTTAAAAATATCAAATTTATTTAATTGTTGGTTTATAGCATTTGAATTTTAATCATGGCCATGGTTCACAAGCAGCTCTAACACACCACAGAGACAAAGTCAAGAGGATTGACTATGTAACTAGATGATAACACTGGGGTCATTCTGCTTCAGTTTTGATGGAAATACCAAAGTCCAAGAATAAGCTGATCAGTTCCAAGTGCACTATATTAAAATATGAGTTACTAGGCCACCCATGTGGGACATGCCAAGAGTGGGGGGGATGAACCCAAGTTGGCCAGCATCACCTCCTTCTAGTTAGGCTGGAAGAGATGGGGAGAGAATTTCTTTGATAAAAGATTGTTGGATGTACTTCAGCACACACAACAACAGGGCTTCAAGGGGATGTCTCAGGGGACTCACAGGCACAACCTTCCCCTCCCCCACCCCCTACCCTCTGGCCAGAGTTTGGGAACATAAGGACTGGGATCTGACCCCCACAAAGAAGGAAGCGTAAAGGCTTGGCCACACCACTGTGTCTGATCACAGAGTTAGGAGGACTGGGATAGAACAAACTTCACTTCCAGTGATGGTAGGGAAAGGTTGTGTTTTTGGAGCTCAGATGTGGACCCTGTAAAAAGGAGTCAGCCTGGGGTTGCCTTAGAGGAGATCTTACTCAAAAAGCAGGTGGTGACCTGGAGAGGTGATGTGACCCAAACAGCGGCCCTCCAAGGAGGCAATGGTAATCAGACAATGGCCTATGTCAAGGTGGTAGCAGTCAGAGGTCCCTGGTGAAGGATAACTGAGGAGCCAGCAACAGCCTTGACTGAGAAAAAGAATCCACTTGGAGCATCTGCCTTCCTAGGCCATCAATGTTTTGTCGAAGCTCTTCCTGTCATCTTCTCTATCCCTTGATCCAACTTCACAGGGGTCAGGACCAGCAACTAGAGGGAAGAAGGCAAGTGAGGAAAAGGGGGTAAAAACAGCAGTGCCCATGCTCAACTAAAGTCTACACAGAAAACTTTAAATTGGATTAAAATGATTTTTATAGCATGCTGGGCTAATAGTCATAAGGTTAGAGACTGGGTCATTTTAAATGCCAAAATGGAGGACTGTTCACTTATTATCCAAGACCAGTAGAAAAGCTATACAGTATTTCTTCTTGGGAAGGGATGAGGAGGGAAGGGTTCCAGAAATCAAATTTGAAGAGTAGTGGAAAAACAAAGCTAGAAGTTTGGTTTCTTCTGATAACCCATTGATGTGTCATCAGTCAGTCCACTAATTACAAAGGTATTTTTGGAAGATTTTCTGAATACATACACATCTCCAATGTTTGAACCAGTTGCTACTTAGAAGAATGAAGTCACATTTGTTGGCATTGGGATTCTCTGAGGACAAACAATAATTAAAAAATCTTAGAGTAACTTTGGGAATTAAATATTAAAGTACTCCACAAAGAGTTGAGGGCTAAACTTATCATTCTCACTAATTGGTAAATCTAACTCCCAAAAAGAGGAAAAGGCAAGCTGATTTATAAAAGTTAGAGTGGATATGATTTTTACCATAGTCTCTCTAAGCGCTAACACAGTAAGAAGTCAAAAAGAGAACGTTAAAATACCTAATTATCTTCAGTTACAGAATACTAGACAACCGATTCCTTTTGGATTGCCTAAGTCATTTTTTTGTTCAGAACTGTACAGAATTCACAGCCATAGAATTCTTGCTAAAAGGAATTTCAACTTTTACTTACTCGATTTCATGAATGTAAATGTAATTATAGTGTGGAGGAGTTATTTTGGGGGATGGGTTGGGAACAAGTGTAAAAGCTCCCAGATTCTGTGAAACAGCCTCGTGTCTGTTCCACTCACTAGCAGAAATTATATTTGCAAGAATGGCTAATCCCAGAAAATTCTGTCAGGTTACTGGACACAGAGGCCACACACTCTCTTCCCAGGAGAGTTGTGTTGCCAAGGTAAAGCCCTCACTCAGACCATGTTGTCTAAAGAAGGACACGGGTTGGTAGAAACAATCGTCCAGTAACAGAAGCAAGAAGGGGAAGGTGAAAAAGTGATATAACAACACTGTGATGTCCCTTTCAATTAGCAAATATTGCTCTCTTTGATAGATATTTAAACTGAAATGCCCACAGGGACTAGAAACATTGAGGAAGAAAAAGAAGAAAAAGAAAAGCAGGCAGTTGTGAAAATAGACTACAGCACAAATGTTCTTGTAAATAGCTACTAATGGCCTGCTTCAGTGGAGGGGGGAACAAATAAGGGATGGGGAGGAGTGTGGCAAATGGGAGAGTAGCCCAAGTTGGCGCCTGATGACTGTGTCACATGAGAAAGTAGATCCAGCAGCCAAACATCCAACCTTTGTAATGTTCTGATATTTTAAATGTTACCAACTAATTTTATTATTATTACTTTTATTTTTATTATTATTATGATTATTTTAGAGAGAGGGAAAGCGGGGGGGTGGGGAGAGGGAGAGAATGTTAAGTAGACTCCTTGCCCAGTGCAAAGCCCGATACAAGGCCCAATCTAGATCTCACATCCCTGAGATCCTGCCCTGGGTGGAAATCAAGAGGCAGACACTTAACCAACTGATCCACCCGGGTACCCCTTTACCACCTAATTCTAAAAATGGCAAACATTGAAAAAAAAAAGTTGAAAACACTGTGTTGACCACATAAAACGTGGGTGCTCTATGATCCATAGTATGTAGTATGATGTAGATGATAGTAATAATGAGGATAGGAATAATTCAGTCTTGTTCAGATTCTTTTAGAGGTCTTTTCTAGTGCTAGAACTAAATGATTCACATGCATTAACTGTTTTCATTCAAACATATATAACACCACATTAACAACAAAAAGGGTCAAATGTAAATTTCATGACATTCTGTTTTTGTGTTTTAAGAGCAAGAATAGTTGACATGAAATAATTCTAAATAACTGTTCTCTGTTCCTATTACATCTTTAACCATTTGGGAAGGCACCCAGAATGGAGACTAGGTCACATGGGGCAGGACCTTGTCTACCCTGATCAGGTGAATATGGAGAACTCATGAACATTTACGGGAATACATGGGAGATCAGAACTATTTACCAACTGCCAGACCCCTGTGCTTTTCATCACCTACTGCCAAACAATGTATTAGTTGTGGGAAGTATGCAGGGATATGAAAAGGATACAGTTTGTAATTTCTGGGAATCCCTCAATGTGCTATTGGCATCTTGTCTGAAGCAAAACTCCAAGGAACGAAGGTCCCCCTTTAGAAAAGACCCATGAAGCCTGCTCCACTGAAATGTCAAAAAAATCTTCCCATTAGATCATGCTCTCCCTAAATTTTACCTACTTAAAACTCTCTTTCTAAACAACAACAAAAAGTAAAGTCTCTCTGCAAAGGAAAACATAGCAATTGCTGAACACTATAATCTGGTCTCATTTTTCTGGATTCTCTGCCATAGTCCTTAAAACATCACAAGAAGTTACTGGAGGCAAGAAGGTTGATGAGATAAGAAAGAGAAAGGGAAGGACAGAAGGCTAATGCATGCATTTTATTATTTTCTGGGAGGTCAGTCTTAGATTTCCTATTTTATTAACTGAAGTCATTAAGGGCCAAGCCACTATACCATCTCTACACATGTACACATACATACACACACACACACACACACACACATACACACACACGCTTCACAAAGATTGTGTTTTGTTTGTGGACAGATTGTGTTTACTGTGGGAGTGGCATTCCATTTCCAGTCATACCAACAATGGGGAAACACTGGAGCCTCTGGAATGCATGATGCTGGAAAAATCAGTCCTGGGAGTGTGAGGACAAATCACTCCTCCTTGTTTTGCCATCCTCAGCCGTGCCCAAAGACCATGTGCCTGGGGCTCAGGCAGGGTTACCCGTTGGATAGAGACAACACGACGGAGCAAAGCTAGCCCATGGCTACCCCAAGGCTAACAAGGCTGTCAGTCTCACCAGCACGGATAGGATCTTGTTCCCGTGCCCGTGTGGTCGCTCCTCAGTGTCCGGGCCCACCGAGGGTTGGCCTGGAAGTGGCACTTCAGCTCCATCTCAAGGGAAGTGGAGGCTGAGGTTGTGTGTGCAGTAGGCCCAGAGGTTGTGCAACCCTCAAAGGTGGGCCTGCAGCTTCCCACCGGGCAGCTTTGCCTGGAGCAGCGGAGCCAAAGACACAGGTGTCCCGGGGAGCTGGGACAGCTCCAAAACATAATTTCTGAGAGCCTATGTGCCGAGACAGCAGGGTCTGGCATTCCCGAGGCTCTCGGTACAGCTGCTTCTCCAGTCCGACCTCGTTCTCAAGCCAGTGCTCCCAAAATAGCATCTCCTCAGCGAACTGGCGCTGCCGGCGGCCAGGAAGGAAGAAGTTGAGCGGAGACGGTGGAGCTTCAGCATACCACTTCCGGGTCACATCCTCCTGGTTCTTGGTGTCTTCCCGAGAAATATGTAGCAGCCCCACGAGCAGCTTCTTCCCGAGCAGAGACATGAAGGCCAAGTTGTCTGCCCCATGTCGGGCTGACAGATGGTCGTCAGCATTGTACTTCTCTTTTCAAAGGTGGGTGATGATCTTGTGTGGTACCGAATGATCTCTTCATGGTTGGTCCGAAGGACAGGCAGAGATCCTGAAGGGCTCTGTCAGGGGTTGGTGATCTTGTGCACGTTGAGTGGGCCACCAGTAAATCTGGCATGGGTCGGATGGCTAGGCTGTCCAGGTCCAGTGACGGTAGCTCCCCACCACCCTGACCAGCAGCACAGTTCCATGGACGCCGCCGTCCCTCCCAGACAAAAACAGTTTCTTTAAAAAGCATTTTTTCTTTCCCCTTAGCAAACAGTATAAGCACTCTTTAGTTGAATGTGTGTTTTTTTTTAAAGGTTTTATTTATTTATTTGACAGAGAGAAATCACAAGTAGATGGAGAGGCAGGCAGAGAGAGAGAGAGAGACGGAAGCAGGCTCCCTGCTGAGCAGAGAGCCGCATGGGGGACTCGATCCCAGGACCCTGAGATCATGACCTGAGCCGAAGGCAGCGGCTTAACCCACTGAGCCACCCAGGCACCCCAGTTGAATGTGTTTTTAAGAGTACCTGAGATAGCATATAGGCAAAACCCCTTTTTAAAAGGTTTTGTGGATTTTTCAAATAGTTTCATCATAATAGAATTGGATTGTAATGGCTATAATGAAATCATCACTAGAAATTATTTTTTTAGTTTGGAGGCCTTCATGATGACATAAACTTGATGTTCAGTTCCTAAAGTGACCTAGCTAGGAAGCGTATTGATCTCAATAGGAAATGTAGAGACCGTCCGAACATTCTTTCCCTCCCTGTCATTTCTCTGGGATGCAGTATTGTCTTTGACTTACTATTTTGGCTGAGGGGAAGGGACAGTTTCAGAGATTTCTACTTGGCTATTCCTGGCCTCTTGGATAACTCTGACCTCCTCAGGCTCAGAACCAATGGAGGGGGTCAACGAGCTACAAAGTATATCTATTTCAGTCACACATTTGGGAGCCAGGGAAATGACCACTGGGTTTGTCCACAGTCCCAGTGGACTCACTAGGAGCCAGACCCAGGCCGGAATTCCATTTATTATTTAGCTCCCATGTGATCCCATGAGTTTAGGGAGCCAAGGAAATGCTTTGAGTGTCTGGGTGGCATTATCCCTTTCCCCTAGTAAATGGCCATAAGTTTCTTTAGGGAAGGACGGTCGAATCATTACTGTGTTCACTTGCTGTGGTATTTCAGGGTCCTTCTTCCTGGGAACCTAGCCTCTTCTTTAGGTTGCAGGTCCAAAAATTGGCTCAGGTTCAGAAATATTGGGATGAGTGACGTCAGCCTCCTGGTTATCTATCCTTAATCTCTTTTGATTTAATGGATTAAGTAATATCCTCCCTCAATGCCCAGCTATTTTGCCCTTAGGGACACTGGTCTATTAACAATGTCCGTATTACTCTGAGCATAGACCCCCTCTGTCTGCCTTTATGACTTTGCCTCTCTTTACCATAATTATGTCTCTCTTGGGCAGGGGATCTTATCACTTCCATTGCTACCAAGGATGACCTCTCCTACCACCAGCCATGGCTTACAGAGGACAGTTACCACTGACCTTAAAGATACTGGTGCCCCCCTACCAGCATATCCCTGTTGCTTGGCAAATGGTGCTCCTCCCATGTTTCAGCAGAACGACCTCTGGTGGTTTCCTGGCCCTGTGTAGGTTATCTGCTGCCACATGCCCATTTCACTCAGCTTTTAAAACCTCTCACTGTCTATCATGACAACTCTGGCACGGTTACCTCATTGAGTGTGCTCAATTCTTAAGAGGCATCTTAGTTGTGTGTTTGTGCTATCTGCCAGGGTCCTTGCCCGAGTAGTTAAATCCTATTTCTGGATAGACCAACCATTTCACCGCCTTGCATTCCACTAGCCTTCATCAGGCATTCACCTAATCCAGACCAGTGCATCTTCATAAGCTCCTGCCTGTTCAACAGCTCTTTGAGGGTGCAGACCCCTTCTCCCCTTATCAGGCCCAGTATGTCTTTGTTTGGGTTATACCGTGACTGAATCTAAGCTATTGACATCATAGCAAGTAAGAGAAAATGCTAGCCCTTAACATGAAGAGAGGGCCCCAGATGTAGGCTCAACAGGTTCAGGGGAATCTGGGAATTCATGATTCTCCTGTACATAAATCCAGATGTCCTGTCCATGTGCCAGGGTCAGTCTCCCCCTGCCACCACAAACCCCTCCTTCCAGAGCCCTGAAATTGGCATAACAGATCTGTCTTGTTTGGGAGCTTAACCTTTTGAGCTCTGCTACTTTATGATTAACTCCTGGTTTGTCCTTCAGCTTTCTCTGCCCTCCCTCTGGGAGACGAAAGGCTCTTTACGCTACCAAGGAGCCTGTCTCTGGCTTTCACTCTGAGGTTTTAAATGTCAGTCACTCTTAGCTCTTTGTCATAATTGTTTTATCCAGAGCGTCAGTTGAGCGTGGGTATAGCCGACCAATCCCATCATCCTCATCGTTACTCTTTCCCATTTCCTAAAGTCCTATTACACCACACCCATCAGTGATTTCCATTCCACTGGGCACTGTTTTACCATCCCAGTTCACCACTGGCAAACGTGGTGAACACAATTGCACTACGCCCTTGTACCAGAGGTTACCAGGTACTATGTGGTACGGTGTTCTTTTACCAGAGGGCACTGTCTACCCCAGGGAAGGAATTCAGATGGTCAGCCAAGAACTGTTCAACTCCATGGCAGCATCCACTTCCTCAGCTATTCGTCGTACTGACTGGCACTGGTTGGGTTCTCCAGGAGGCAGACCCTGAGATGAAGTTGAAGTTCAAGAGTTTAATTATGGAGTCTCTTGGGATCACTTCCTGCAGAAGAGGAGAGATGATGGCAGGATTGGGCCGAATGAGAAGTCAACCTGGAATGCAGGTTGCAATGACAGTGTGCGGACCTCCAAAGCTGGGGTGGCTCTCCCTGCTGTCCAGAATTGGGCTTTATATCCCAACACTGACCAGTCACTGGATGCCGGCGTTCAAGGAAAGGGTCATGGCCCTTGGTGAGGCAGCTCTCTTCAGCAGATGCAATCCCGAGAGAGGGGCTGACCGCTGAGGGCTCTCTGCTGGCAACACTCCCAGCAGCTGGGAGAGGAAGTCTTTCATCCCTGGAAGGGGTTCTGGGTGGCGCATCGCAGTGTCTACCACACCCCGTATTCCAGGCTATGTGAAGCAGATATTCTTGGCTCTGGGAATCTCTCTTTGCAAAGGTGAATGTTAATATTAAACATTTTCACATGTGAGCTACATAATACTCTAGTTCTGAATTTTACTTCCCAGGTAATTGCCATTAGCTTTTCAGCTTCCTCCCCCAGAACCCTGTATCATGCGTGGTGTTGTCGACTCACAATAGCATTCTCTAAACCCACAAGTCAGGAATAGGACAGTGTCTTGGGGGACACTGGGCCCTGAGGCCCTGTATTGCCTTTCTCCCTTTTCCATCTGTCTGACCCTTTGAGGCCTGACTGATGTCACTACTGCTGTGACATTTTCCTCTAGTCCTCTGGGTCAGGACTGTCTGCAGTCTTCTTTCCTGTAAGTATCTGGTAGCATAATAATGCTAAGAGCTAAACTTGGGAGACAGACTCCCCTCAATGTAAATCCCCACTCTCACATTTTGCAGCTATATAACCTTGAGTATGTGATGCACCCTCTCCCTGTCTCAGTTTCCTCATCTGTAAAAGAGGGATCCACCTCACAGGGTTATTGTGGAGATGAAATGAATTAATGTGTACCAAGCACTTAGAATTGTGCAAGCACAATTTATGCTCTATGTCTTGGCTATTATTTCCCTGTATTCTATATTGTATCTCATTTATTGGCTCATAAGGGACAAGGACCATTAAATAGCCAAGTGTTGGTTAGCACAGTGCCTGGCACAAAAGACAGAAATAAGTACTCATTGACTAAAGTTGACTATCCAAGGCCTAGAAATCTGTTACCTAGGACAAGGATAATAATAAATTGCCCTCACTAAAAGCTGACAACTATATATTTCTTATAGAAGTATTTGTGTGTATGATGGCAGTGTTAAGCTCCAATGTTTTCTAAAGTGTCTCTGTGGAACACCAGTTCTGCGAAATAATCCACAAAAATGAGTTCAGTGGTCAACTAAGCTGGAGAAATAGTACAGACACTATTGGATTCACTTTAGAGTATTTAAGGCTCTGAGAAGTTCTACGGTGATATGACTATATGTTTTAATGGAGTCACAAATCCTTTGATAGTTCTCTCTTCAAGTATCAGAGTTTACCCTCCTCCAGTTCATACAGGCCGAACTTAGTGGCTGATTCTAATGACTAGAGGATGGCAAGTGTACCAGTGTGTGCTTTCCTAGTCTGAAGACTCGATCATAAAAGGAAATGCAGTCTCTACCCATAGGCAGTTGCTATGTGTCAAGGAAGGCCAAGTGGCAAAGAACTAAGGCCTCCCTCCAACAGCCTTCTTGGGAGTGGATCCTCCAGCCCCAGTCAGGCCTTCAGATGATTGTAGCCCTACATGGCACCTTGACTGCAGCCTGTGAGAGACTTTGAGCCAGAACCACCCAGCAAAGCTTCTGAATTTTGGAAAAATGTATTATATAGCAACAGATAACTAATGCAGAATGAAACATGTTTAACTTTATATAATCTGATGTCTGACCCAGGATAGTCATCCACATAATACTCATCTAACATGGTAGCCCAAACTCTTGTTAGAATGTTAAAAAAAAAAAAAAAAATCACTGTACAATTACACATTATCAAGTTTCTCTAAAGCTCTGTTTTAAATATTTTAGAAACATTTTTTCCTTTTAAATTGTTCTATAATTGATTCCTTTTTTTTAATGTTTTTCATTTTAGTTCCAGTATAGTTAACATAGAGTTTTATATTAGCCTTAGGCATACAAGACAGTGATTTAACACTTGCATACATTATTCAGAGTTCATCCCCTATTTCCCCCATCCACCCTCCACCTCCGCGCTAGCATCCATCAGTTTGTTCTCTCTAGTTAGTTAAGAGTCTGTTCCTTTGTTTGCCGCTCACTCTTTTTTTCCCCTTTGCTCATTTGCTTTTTCTTCAATTACACATATGATCTGCAATTAATTCTTAGAAGCAAACAAACCAACCCACTATCATATTATTATCTCTGGATTTTCTGAAGACTGGATTTAACATCCTTGCTTTGCTAAATGCCATTGTTAAGAAGAGCCTACTTCACTTTCACTAGCCATAGATTCATGTGTGGCTTTAAAAATACTTCGCAGTTTCATTATTGATGGGCACTTTAATGGGCCTTATTACCTAGATTCAAATCATGTATTCAATATTGCATCAAAAATAAAATAATTCAAGAAATTCTTGGAAGTGATTTTTTTCTCAAAAAAAAAATTCCAGTTTAATATTATTACTGTATCAGTTTTTAGATGCCCACTTAATAAAGTAGTAAGTAAATGATAAAAGCATTGATGCAGGCTTTATTTTAAAGGCATATTCAGATCTATGCCTCATAGTATTCAAAGCACACTGAGATTGATTAGTATTGTCCTTGGGTGGTTCATCAGAGGTTTAGGTTATCCATAATAAACTTGCTTTTAAGTTCAATGCAGTTAGTATGGAATCTGCTTAATTATAGCTTTTTAGACATTTCAATTTCCTCTACTTAGTTCGCATGAAGACAAGCCCTTTGAAGATCAAATATTTAGCCACCTCCCTACTTTAAGGATGTTTTGAGAGAGCAAAGATTTTTTTTGTCAGTTAAGAGAAAGCAGACATTTTCTAGTATTGTGTTAAATGGATGGAAAAACGGGATGGGGTGGGGGACAGAAGGGGGGTCAGGCATCTTTCTCTCCGCCCAAACCGCACCTCCTCAGGATGTCTTCATCATTTTCTCTGAAGTGAATATCTAGACCACCAGACACACCAATTTTCAAATGTAAGAACCAAACACATTCCAAAGCCAACTGTGAAGAATCTTTTTTGTTTCATGGCTGTTTTACATTAACCTAATCTCTCATCTTCCCATATACTTTGAATAAGTGAGAAAACCTGACAGTTAAAGAGTACAATTTCTTCATAGTCGGATAACTTTCTCGAGTTACTTTTCCTCAGTTTCACAATGAAAAATCAATGCCAAATAATATGTATTTCTATCATTAGTGGCTTTGGACTTTAGAATTACAGATTCTAAGATAACTGTAATAATAGATAGCAATGAGTCCGTGTTCGACCCTTTCCACATGTCATCTGTCTTTATCCCCAAAACAGTCCTGTGAAACGAGAGGTATTTCAGCTCTGCCACCCAGAAAGGAGACTGAGGCCCAAAGAATTCACTTATATTGGAGCTTATAGTTGAAAATAGATTTGTCTTGGCATCAAAATTGCAAATAACTATAGGAACCACTGTAACCTTGTTATAATCATTTTTGGCCCTTTAAATTAAAATAATCTGTTTATAGGATGTCCTTTAATTGACAGAATTGTTATATATAACACTAGTATGAAGACAGAAAATACAGTTTGCATAAAAGATTATATCTAATTTCCCATTATACCTTTACACACATCAGGGATATCAGTTCCACAATCAACTATGATAATTAGAGAAACAACAAATGCCCCAGAGGGAGCATTTTCTAGTGATTATATCATAGATACATAATAATATCTTTATAAGCTAAGCAGGAAAACATTCTCAGAAGCATATTGTTCAGGTCAGTGATTTTACAAGAATTCCATAGGATGAATAGCCCCTCTGTCAGAATAAAAGTTGTGGAGCAAATTCCATTATAATTCTCTTTTCTCAGTCACTTGGAACTTTCTCAAAAAGTCTCTTTCCAAGTGAAACTGTCCCTGGTGGCTGCCTCCCAAATGTGATTTTTTTTTTTTTTAAGTTAAAGGAAAATTTGTTTCTCCATCCAAGAAGGAAATAGTTATTCAACCACTTTTTCAAAGGCTTTTAAGTATAAATACCTCAAAACTCAAACTTTTAAGTACTTAAAATTCTATATAAAATTAGGTAGCACTCAATTATTCTTTTATGCTATATCGTATGAGAAATTAGATATAAAATTCATTTTGGAATTTTACAAAGTTCAATAAATTGTTTACTGTAGTCTGATCTGGACTAAAAACAGGACTGGTTTTCTAGAGCTACAGTTGGATGGAATTTGACTAAACATTTGAGTAGAGTCTGACTCGCAGTGGTTTATCTAGATAACCAGTCATGGCTTCAGGATAAAGCATTACAGGCTCCCTTATTCAAATTCCATTCAAGGCTGTGGCAAAGCTGGCTAAACTGTCCCTTTAGTATTTCTCTCTGTGCCATTAGTGACTTGCCTCTACTGAGAGAGGTCTTCCTTGAGGTAAGCTCAGCAGCTGCTTTGAACCTCAGTCACCAAGATCTCCTCGCAGCTTTAAGATTGACCAAGTAAACATCTCTACCCCACCTCCCTCACCTGAGAATACAGAACACTAGACTTGCATGCAAATTAATTCCCACTGGTTGACATAAGTGCCATTTCAGACAAGTTTGTAGGGTAAGGAGACACAGGTACTTAACTATTTCAAAGAGCCTTTCACCCACAAAATCTGTTGAACTGGACCTTGTCAGATATTAATCAGAACAAAGAAAATTCACTTTGTACCATGTGCATAAGAAAGTTAAGCCAGACAGCAAATTCATAGGCAATCGAAATGTAGCAGTGTTCTGATCACCCAATCTGTTTGTTTACGCCTGCTACCAGAACTCGAAAACTAACCTGTGCTACTCTTTGTTGTGGTATTTTAGGAGCAACAAAGATTAAAGGTGATAGTAAATTATATGCTGTTTTAGGTAAATTGGTTGGCTGCAAATTATTTTTAAAAACATAAATTAGCAAACTAGAAATATTTCTCTTATGTTCCGAAGTCTGAAGGCAATTGATTTTGGTTGGAATAGTCCCCAATGGCAGGGACCACCGCTTTTTAGGTGATTGTCTTGTTGGGAAGCCTTTTTCCAAGATCACTTCATGTTCAAAGAAGTGTCCCCCGGCTTCAGACACTATGAGAAAACACAAAGAAGGGGTACTCTTGGACTCCTTACTTCCACTTCCATTCCGTTGTCTAGAACTCACCAACTCTTACCTGGCTGCAAAGGAAGTTGAGAAATGTAAGAAATTTCTTTATTCTGGAAAGTTATGTCTCCAGCTACGACTCAGGATTTCTCTTTCTGACTGAGGGGGAAATAGATATTTTAGGTAAAGCTAAACTCTCTAAAGCCATATGTGTGATTGATGAATAAAATAAAATAGGAGCATTATAGCAATTGCAAAAAAATAAAAGAAAACGAGTAGGAGAGACTTGGCAAAGACTGAGCTATTTGAACTAGATGAAGGAAGAACATAAAAATTGATGATTGTGGACTACTTCCTTTTATGCATTACTTTCACAGGGTCTTCTCGGGGTCTTGGAGGTTAAATATATTGAGAGTTAAGATCTAGCTTAAAGATCTGCTCATTCCAAAGCAAAGTGGATATTTGGCAACTAATGAGTAAATTCAGATTGTGCAGAGAAAGTTCCATATTGAATCAAAAATTGTCCTGGTTGCGACTCTATGGTATGTTTATGCTTAAATATTTATGATCTTCCAGAAAGATCTTATTCCTATGAAAATATGTATAATGTCATCCTTTCTATTTAGTACTTGGTGTTAGTGTACATTGCTCAAATATTTTAATAACTTAAAATTCCCATTTTTCACTACATTTTTCTATTTAAACAAGAGAAAATTATTTTTGCTTAATTTAACATAGAAAATAGAGTATATAATATGCAAGTGATTCTTTTAGGAAATACACGATGAGTAATTTGAGTCATCTTTAGGAGGCTGTGGTTAAGAGTGCAGATTCTACTATTTACTCAAGATGTGACATTGGGAAATCCAATTTCTCTTGAGTTTCAGGTTGCTTGTTTGAAACCAGCAAGATACCTACTTCTAAGGATTTTTATGAGGATTCATAAGCTTATATGTGTATACTTGGCATACACCAAGAAATCAATGGAATTTAAGGACATAGTAGAGTCTAGTTCATAGTTCAGTCCATAGTTCAGTTCAGTTACTCATAATTTGATGCTTATGCTCAGCTTCTTCTACCAAGAGTCAAAGAAGTTGACTGACTTAGAGTTTTCAAACTGAGCTTACCTTCTTAAAAATTTCTAATATTTTTGAAACATTATATGGATAATTACATATAAAAACATGTATTAATATGCTTTAGTGACAAAGTAAACAGGTGGAGGTTAGAGATACATGATTTTGCTGAGTGAGGTCTATCATTCACTGAACCACTAAATTCTAAAGAGTCAGCTTTTCTTTTTCTTGTAAACTTTGTCTCTCTCTCTCTCTCTCTCTCTCTCTCTCTCTTTTTTCCAGTTAGAATTGCATGTTTGTAATTTTTTCTTGGCTGCCAAGGATATTCCCTTCAAAACATTGCAAGTTAGTACATTGAAATAGATCTGTATCTGTATCTTTATCTGCATCTGTGTGTTTGAAAAGTTTTGCCACTCACACGGAAATTGTATCTTTTAATAACTTATCAGTGGTCTGAGACCTACGAAAAGAGCCTTGTTCAAGATCTAATGAGCTCATGTACAAAAGACTGCTTTAGCTTCCAGTTCTGAAGCCCAAGTTGCATTGCATTTGCTCTTATGGAGCAATATATTATCTTGAAATGAACTGTGGAAGCACTTTGTTTTTAGTTGTGCTAACATGAAATTTTAGAGGATGAATATATCACAGTGAAAAACTGGAAAATGTGAAACATTGTGTCATTTGTTTGCCTTTCATATAAACATCAATATTGCTATTTCCAAAGAAAATAGGGAAGAATATTAATTCTGATAAAAAAAAATAAGTATTGTTAATGAGCCAGGCACATGAGATATTTGGCTTACAGTTTCATTAAATAAAAAACTCCACCAATAGAAGAATATCGTGTTACCTTCGGGGTCTATTCCATTTTTTACATAGGCAAAACCTCCTCTGCTTTCCTGGGAGCATGTTTCAATTAAGCATGATGAACATATTTCAATTAAGGTTTATATTTCATATGTATTTTTACAGGTGTTAGTGGCTAGATCCACAAATATATTCAAGAGTTGCATGGGTGTATAGAGGGTCCCATTCTGTGTTTCTGAGAGTGCAGATATATGAAACTCCAAATGTCTACAGAGCCAGGAGTTAGAGTAGACAAGTTTTTCTTATCGAAGTCATGTCAACATATTGCCAAACTACTACATGTTCTTGTCAAATTGCTGCCAGTTTTTCGAGTCCAAAATCTGAGCACTGCTCCATCTCAAAAGCCACCTTTTCATGGGAGTTAACATTATAGCGTAAGTTTCAACCATTTTCTGGCTCACGGTTGCAGGTGGAGTTGTTTCTGGAGATAAGTGAAAAGGTAAAGTAAGATCCTGTTAACCTACACTGTTGGATGGACTCAGAGACTTGGGTCATCCCAAATGGCAAATGATGTGAAAACCACTATAGTTGCCTGCATTATTGTAGTCCCATTTGAATATGTATGTTAAGAATTCAATTTCAAGGTAAGGTCCTATGTTGCTATTTGCTCCAGAGTCTTGAGATGGTTACCCATTGTCTCTACTCCTTCAGACTGAGGACAAGATGTGCTCACAGAGCCATCTTCCTGGCGTATTTGCTTTTCAAAGGACTTCTCTACATACAGAGTCAATATCTGAGATAACAAAAAATGTATCGGGAAGTAGATGTGGGTTTTCCCTTGATCGAGTGTGCAGAAGTATTAACAAAACAGAGGTGTCCCTAAAGACAGAGTTGTCAGCAATTATAAAAGTGTGCCTGCTGCTCTGCTTATAGAAAAAACCTAATCTATTAGAGCCACTGGCTTATACTTTTCCCCACTCTGAGGCAGGGCTGTAACATGATCATAATATTAGAATAAGAGAAATTTATGGTCTATCAAAAGCTTTCTGATGATTAAATGAAAGCTATCATTTGATTTTCATTGAAGATCAAAAGAGTGAAGTTGACAAATTTCTTTTTTTTTCAAACTGACCACTGGACTTTTATGTATTAAGAGCACCAAATTGAATTAATCAGTACTACTTTTGACTTTTCTCTGAATTGTGTCTCCTGAGAGAGAAAGCCTGAGCTAATAGAGCATGGTACTTAACCCCAAGATAATCTTTAGTGAAGCCATCCACATGGTTTTTCTCCTTGCAGTCATTTTTAATTTTTTTTTAAAGATTTTATTTATTTATTTGACAGAGAGAGATCACAAGCAGGCAGAGAGGCAGGCAGAGAGAGAGAGGAGGAAGCAGGCTCCCCGCTGAGCAGAGAGCCCGATGCGGGACTCGATCCCAGGACCCTGAGATCATGACCTGAGCCGAAGGCAGCGGCTCAACCCACTGAGCCACCCAGGCGCCCCTCATTTTTAATTTTTTAAGTAAAACATTTGGAAGAAACTCAGCAGCAATGTTTTCCTCTGTTGGGTTTCTGAATGATTATAAACAAGACCTCAGTGTTTAAGGAGAGTACCCTTTACAAAACTCAACAGAAACCATTCTAGACAAAAAGTCTGTGGATAAAAGGAGTGTGTTTTTCCTGTGGTTTAATGACAAGTCTCAGATCAGTCCTGGAGCTCAAAGTTCCATTCCCACTGGCTTAATGTTGATTTGGTTTTGTAGTGGCTTTACAGATTTTAATCTTTGATATTTTTTGTTGTTGTTGTTTCACTGGGTTGAACTATATCTTCTAAGAAGATATGTCCAAGTCTTAACTGCTGATACCTATAAATCTGACTTTGGAGTCACTGGAGATACGATTTAACTTAATTTTCCCCCCTCCCCCCATGAATCCAGGATGATCTTATTTTTTTTATCTTATTTTGAGAATTCATGGCAGGGGGCTAAATACAATTATTGTTGTCTTTATAGAGATAGGAGAGGAAATTTGAGACACAGATACATGGAAGGGAAAGCCACGTGAAAGTGGTGGCAAAACTTGGAGTGATGAGTCTACAGGCCAAGGGTTGCCAAGGATTGCAGCAGTCGCCAGAAGCTAGGAGACAGAGACCAGCTTCTCTCTCAGAGCCTCTGGAAGATGCCAACTCTGCCGACATCTTGATTTCGGCCTCCTGGCCTCCAGAAATGTGAGGTAACACATTTTTGTTTTGTTAAGACCCTGAGTTTATGGTAATTTGTTATAGCAGCCCTAAGAAACATACCCAGGGTGAGTCTCTGGTATGGCTCTTGGTAGAGTTCTTTGGTCCTAAAAGCTGTGAGAATATGTTACAATCACAGCACAGAAGGCAAAATAGCTGATGCTTCACCACCAGCTGCTTTAGTCACAGAAATGGGTACCCACAAAACCACTTATTGGCATCAATGGTGGGAACACCATGCCAGGACAAAAGCCTGGGGTTTGTTTACAGTTCTTAGTGTGACAGAAAAACAGCATGATTTCTCCTATCCCTTCAAAGTACAGATTTCCTTGATCAGGAACACCAACTACCTACAGTTCCACACTGGCCTTAAGGGAACCCATGTGTCCTGCGACGTTGTAAGTCCGATGACAACAGGTACCATTAACTTCCGGCAGTGTGTTGTTTCCTGATCATAATACGATTTCTCTTTTAATTTCTCTTAACATGCGTAATATGAAGTGACTTACTGCCCCTTGAAGAGAAGAGTGAAGAAGGAACGGAAGGAAGGGAGGGGAGGGAAAAGAAAGAAAGGAGTAAAGAGAGGGAAGGAAAGGGGGAAGGAAGCATGAAGTGAGGGAGGAAAGAGAAGGAAAACTGAGTGAAAGGGAAGAAAGGAGGAAGGAAGAGCTCTATTGATAGATGGAACACGAAATACAGCACATTAATATTAAGATCAGATTGCTCTGAATCTATGGTTAAATCAAACCTTGTCTACTTTCTTAGTTGACTACAGGATGAACGGGCATAGTTGCCAAAAGCGAGACAGAGGAGCCCCAGGGACAAGCACTGGTGACGGAGACCAGCCGCAAGTCATCACACACTTTAACTCAGACCCAGTCCTGGGTGACACGGCAGGTGGGCCCCTTCCATCAGCACATTAGGCTGAGATTTAGTGCCATTACCAAGCGCTTCAATGTGCTGTTGAAATCCATGCAGTCTGTGTTTCTCCTTGGGTAAGAGTAAGTGATTCAGCGCCTGCTGCAACACTGCAAGCTTCTGGCTAACCAGAAATTTTCTTTGTAGCGGTATCTACACTAACATTTCCCTTTTATTTTTGGATGAGGTCTTTGGTAAAACAGAAGAACTTCCTCTGCCTCTTTCGTCTTCTCCATCCACACAGCCCTCCCTTCCCTGTTAATTTCGTAAGCAGGGTAGGGGAGCACCGGGACAGGATATCTGGCTTGATGCCCTACGTCCTGCAACTGAAAAGTCAGCAGATGAGTAGAATGATGATATTTAAGAACAAACAAAAGGAAAACATAAATCCTTTAGGCAGCAGATATGTGTAATTTACTCTGATTTTCTGTTTCAACTTTTCAGAGAATGCAAGATCTTAGACAATTGTGAGTCAGAAATAGGCCAGGGACAGCGCTAAATCTCCCTCAGTTAGGCTCACAACAAAAAACACTATTTACAAACATATGGTGCGGCATGATGGGATTAAAAGAATGGTGGGCCTAATTTGCCGTCTCCATCCACAGTGAACATCCCAAGCGTGGGGGAAACCCTGCTCCTCGCAGAGCCATCTGAAGCATTCTCAGCAAATGTTTCAGTATCCTTGGTTTTGACACAACGACTAGATTTTCAGCAGTTGACTGGGCTTTAGCCTTCATCTCTTCATTCTCTGTCAACCCCAATATTTATGTCAGTAAAAATGTCATTTCGTGGCACAAATGTTGGTGAAACAATACATACCTAAGGAAAATTAAGTATTGGGCACAAAAATCCTCAGTTCCAGTGCCTCCAGTCTGTAACCATTTGCATTCTATTAAAACCCCTGAAACCCAGATTTGAGCTTTCGAGTCCCTACAAATAACCTTCAGCTTTTGTCAGCCCTGAAGTTTTGAGACGGGCCTTCAGGACCCTCCGTGGTCCAGCCCAGCCTCCCTCTCTGCCCTTCCTTCTTACCTCTCCCTTCCATCCATCCTTCTAAATGGGATAATTTAAGTCACATGTATGTCCCATGCTTTCCACTTCTTTCTTGGATTAACCATTTCTTGTTTGACCTATACTCCTGCTCCTGTAGAGCTCCCAGCTCCATATTTATTTTTTAGAGTTATTTGTGTGTTGGGTCTCATCCTAATCGACTGGAGGCTCCTTAGGCAAAAGGACTTAATTCACTTTTCTTTCCTTCTCTCCCTTTTACTGATACTTAGAACAGGGCTTTGCACATGGTAGGCACTCTATAGTTCTTTGTTGACTGCATATATGAGCAAATAAGAAATAAGTAGATTAAAAGCCAGAAGATCAACATTAAGTAATTTAAGTCATGATTTGGGAAGATATAACTGGGCAGAATAAATTTGAATCACGTGTAAGTTAGTGCTTCAGGAGAAAAATACTGTCTTCTGAATCATTCTCTTTTTCTTTACTCTGCATTAAAATTTAAACTAGAATGTTCCCACAGGAAATGTCTATGTATTTTATAGGTTCCAAGGGAAGTCAGATTAGTAATCAGGACTGTATTGTATTCATAAAATATTTTATTGTATCAACATTAATGTAATTTTTATGCTGTCTCCTCATAATGACAGTTTAGAGAAGTGTCCAGTTTAAAGCTAGGACTGCATCCCAAAAGAAATTCTGTCCTGAAGTGATGCCGCCAAGCCACCAAAAATTCAGTTGGAATCATACTGTGAAGCATCCAAACACCTCAATGGAATTTTTTCCTTGTGCTACACGATTGCTCATCTGAACATAAAAGATACTTACACATAAATATTTGATTGAAAGATTTCACTGGACAGGAAAATACAGGACAACGTGTAAAATAGTATAGAACGCTTGGCAAAGGATGGAATCAAAAGGAAGAGCAAGTTGCCTTTCTATTGGGTGCATATTCAGGGGGTATGTGCCCAACTGTATGTTTTCACAAACAGTGTGGTGAGACGTGATTTTAACTTTAAATTATCATTTGTTTATTAATAACAGAGGCTTTGGAGTGTAAGTAAGTAAGTAAGGCTATGACTGTAAGTAGCAAGAAGGAAGAGAGATAAAGTAGTGTAAGACAGAGACCTTGCTTTAATAGGCCTGAAAGCATCATCTTCATCACCTTCCAGGGTTTCTCTCCCTGATTTTAAACTCTGCATCCACTTGCCACATCAAGCTTTGGAAAAGGAGTGAAGGTGGGAAAGATGAAATGAATGGAGAGAAGACAGAAAAATGGGAGGAAAGTGGGGTGACACAGTAGCAGAGGGTACTCAGGAGTGGTTAGAATCCCAAAGGAATGGGGAATGGAATAAAAGCTGCTTGAACACCAGGGACAAAGAAGACAAAGGGAAGATTTTTGCATCGTGTATGTTGTATTATGCCTGTTATTTCTGCTGCCATAATCTAGTAAATGCCACGTGTAAGAGTGATTCTAAACATTTTACATATATTAAATCATTTAACCCCATGGCAAATATATGGGATGAAGGTCAAGAAAGCCCCTGACCTAAACTGTCTCAAACAAAACAAATTATGTCCAGTCATATTAATGAATAGTTCTTCAGGCAAGGCTTTATCCAGGGCACCAAAACACGTGTATTTCTCTCCATTTCTTTGCTCTACTGTCACTATATTGACCCTGGGCTCTAGCAATCTGCCCCCTCCTAGTCTCAAAATGACTGCCTCCAACTTAGAGCTAAGTACATATTTCCTGTTCAATTGGGGATTGGGAATCCTGTTCAATTGAGAAGGTGGGGTGGGGGGAATGCAGTGTAGACAGAAGTCCCAGAATTAGGGGCACCTGTGTGGCTTAGTCAGTTAAGCATCTGCCTTTAGCTCAGGTCATGATCCCGGAGTCCTGGGATCAAGCCCCACGTGGGGCTTCCTGCTCAGCCGGGAGTCTGCTTCTCCCTCCCCCTCTGCCTCTGCCCCTCCTACCTGCTCTCTCTCTCTCTCTCTGTCTCACAAAATAAATAATTTAATTAATTAATTAATTAATTAAATATGTTTTTTCAAATGTCCCAGAATTTGTTGGCCTGATTTGTAAGATTTGGTCTTGTGATCAGCCTATGAACCAATCCCAGTTCTGAGAAATGTGGATTTGCTGATGTTTTAAAGATAGATTACCCCTAGAGTGATGAGAAATTGAACCAACCATTAGAAAAGGGGCATGAAGGAAATCTTTATAATGGTAGACCTTAATGATGATAAAAGTGGACATAAAAATAAGTAAGTGGCTATGAAAAAAGCAAAGATTGAGAATCTAAAAAAATTTTATGATTCAACTTTGGTTAAAAGTTTACCTTTTCATATGTACATGCAGATGTGTATGTATGTGTATACACAGGCAGGTATCTATACTGAGTTCCAAGCAGGAGAAACCCTCTTAGGCTAATTTTGTCAGAAAGGGGAATTTTTTTTTTTTTAAGGGTTTTGACTGGTTCAGAATATCCGGCAATTTAGCTTTTATACTGAAAACCAAGATGTGCCCTATTAAATATTAAATGGGAGCTCCCAAACATATGTAGAGGATGCTGATCTTGTGTGGCCAAAAAAAAATAAAAATAAAAATAAGTGACTTCACATTTAAGATGTGCATTCTTTTCGACTCAGAAATGTAACTTTTAGAAACTGTCCTGCAGATATCCTTGCACACATGCTTAAAGATGTATATATCAAGAATTCCTTTATCATTGTTTTATAATAGTGGTAAATGGAGGACAATTTAATATTCTTCAATAGAGGAATAAAAAATCAAGCTATGATATAACCGTACTTTAAAAATACCATACAGTTGACAAAATGCATGGAAAGACCTTTAGGGCATGTTAAGTTCTTTAAAGATTTTATTTTTTTATTTATTTGAGAGAGAGAGAAAGAGAGAGCACAAGCAGGGGGAGTGGCAAAGGAAAAGGAGTGGAGAAGGAAAAGCAGGCTTCCCGCTAAGCAGGAAGCCCAAAGCAGGGCTTTATTCCAGGAGTCTGGGATCATGACCTGAGTTGAAAGCAGACCCACTGAGCCACCCAGGTGCCCCATGTTAAGTTTTTTAAAAGCAACTTTCAGTACTTGGTCTAATTTCTGCAAAACAAAGCTGTACATTTGCCTATGTATGTATGCAAATGATCAGAATAAAGGACTAAAAGGCTATGCATCAGCTGTTTTCAGTGGTTACCTCTGGGAGAATAGGTGGAGTTGGTAGGCTAGTAAGCAAGGACTTCCATACGTTCATGATTTACTCCAAATATTTCTGAATTCTTTGAATATTCTATAACCAGATTTTTTTCAAGTATAGCTTGTGTACATTATTAAAGGAAAGATTTTTTTTTTAAGATTTTATTTATTTCACAGAGAGAGACACAGCCAGAGAGGGAATACAAGCGGGAGGAGTGGGAGAAGGAGAAGCAGGCTTCCCGCTGAGCAGGGAGAGGACGTGGAGCTGGATCCCAAGACCCCAGGATCACCACCAGAGCTGAAGGCAGATGGCCAACGACAGAGCCCCCAGGCACCCTTAAAGGAAAGATTTTTTACAGAGTTTGAAAACCACTGCGTTTAGTTCATGGTATTAATGAAGCCATGCATATCTCTCTTTCCTCCATAGGCAAGTTAATGCCACATACAGAAAATCTCTGTGTGTCTGAGAAAGACTGCACCCACTGACGCCAGCCAGGTTGCACAGCTACATATGCCATTTAACACAGATCAGGTGAGAGAGGGGAATGGTTTTATTGCCCCCGGCTTATGGCATCTGTCTTATTTGAAGGTTTGTGGCTTTGTCCTTTGTTCACAGTTTGAAACCATACCATACAACTCATTCATTTACGGTCACACAATTCACTAATTTTTAGTACATTCACAAAGTTGTGAAACCACCACCATAATCAAGTTTTAGGAAGTTTTTGTCTCCTCCAAAAGGAATCTCTTATGCCTTAGTGACCATTCATCTCTCTCCCCATCTTCCACAAACCACAAATTTATTTTCTGTTTGTATGGATTTACCTATTCTGGACATCTCATTTAAACAGAATCATACAATATGTGATCTTTGGTCTGGCTTCTCTCAGTTACCGTGATGTTTTCAAGGGTCATCTAATTTGTAGCATGTGTCAGTACATCATTTTTTTTTATTGCTGTGTAATATTCCATTTCTTTTTATTGCTGTGGATAGAATTTGTTTACCCACTGATCAGTTGATGGGCATTTATGCCGCTTTCATGTTCTGGCTATTGTGAATGATGCTGCTATCCACGTTCACAACTAAGCTTTATTTGGACTCTATTTTCATTTCGGTAAAACATCTAGGAGTAGAATTGCTGGGTCATATGATAATTCTAGGAACTTCCAGATTATTTTCCAAGGAGGCTGTTCCATGTCATATGCCTACCAGCCATATATAAGTGTCCTGATTTCTCCATATCCCTGCCCAAACTGTTTTTTTCTGTCTTTCTGATCACAGTCATCCTAATGTCTATGGGGATGACCCCTAATGGGGGTGAAGTCTTTTCCATCTCTTCTTGTGTCTTTGAGAATGACCTCTTGTGTTAGACTTCTGCTACAGTAGCTCAGCATAATAAAAACAATCTCACATTTCCGTGATGAGTTCAACCACAAGCATCTATTTCTCCCTCATAGGTTTGCATGTCGACTGTGGCTCTGCTGGGCTTGGCTGGGCATTCATTCTGATATACTTCATGAATATTTACCCTAGGACCAGGGAGTACTCTTCTCATACCGCAGCTCAGAATCTCAAGCAGCGAGCAGAAATACTCCATGACCTAAAAATGATGCTTCACTTCTGCTCTCAAGCCATTGTTCAAAACCTTCATGTTGCCAAACCCAACTTCAGTGGAGCTGGCAAGCAAACCTGGCTTGCAGTGGCAAAGGGCATGAGTGTATAATTTTATTAAGTATGGAAGTAGAGAGTTGGGAACAATAATCCATTCAATTCCCTGTCTCCAGTTCTACCCTCTTTCCTAACTTCTAACACAGCTTACCCATTATGGGTTACATGTTGCTGTCACTCAAAAGTCAGTACGTCTCAAATCTCAGACATCCTTTGTATTTCCCAAACAACTTCTCCCAACTTCTCCATCTGGGCAACAACACCCAAATTTGGTATTACTAGATGATCAAATAATTAAGAATTAGAGAGCCCTTCTCCCATCAAGCTTTCTTTTCTTTACATAAAATGCTTCTAACCACTACCTAGTATTTTTTTTCCTCTTCTTTCTTAAAAAATAAAACCAAAAACAACCCCTATATTCAGAGTAGCAATGTGCCTTTTCCCAGCTTCCCTCTTTTGCAGCCAAGTTTAACCCTATGGTGAAAATCTGTTTCTGGATAAGTTCGGTTTATTTGTCATTTTCTTCTTCTCTTTGTTGTCTAAGATATGGCTGTGAAACTGGAGGTAGAGGTGACTAGATGTAGAGGTAGAGGTGAAAGCCATGTGCTAAGAACTGGGGTGCAGAATGGATGAAGGAACATGGGACACAGATAATCACGGAGTTCTGCCTATCTGACTGGCCCAGTTTGGGGATTTTTGCTATATTACTCTCATGCTGATAAGGTATCAGTGTCTCTATATTAACTACCAAATGATTTAGAAACTTTTTAAAATGATAATTAAGATGTTCCAGAATCTTCTGTAAAGTTTCTAATCTTCCATCTCATGATATTCTTTGTTCCCTCAACCAACTACCCACCCTAGATCTAGTCTTTGTCTCTACCTTGTTCTGTGCCCCAGCTGGAGGCGCTACTGATGGCCTAAGTCTCTCAGGATATCTTGCTTGATGGCTTCTGGTTGAATTTGGCATAAGGAAGCAGAGCAGGAGGAGAAGGAGGTGAGGACATTTCTTCCAACCCACTCATGCTCTTCTTTGGCAGTAGTAACATGCCTTCTTGACCTCAGCTCCTAGCAGATAGCCCTCCTTCTAGGGCTCCAGCTTTCCCTAGGATCCTTAATACTACTTCCTTTACTTACTCTTTACCCCTAGGGTGGTAAAGTTCCCCAGTATTGCTAGTGTCTGGGTACCTCAACATTCCTTGTTTGTACTTATAATTGCCCGATCTCTCTACGTGGTCTTACAGTTAAGTGTCTTCATAAAACCATCTGCAGTGAATTGTTTCCAGCTGGCATTTAACTAATGCAGTAAAACCTCTCTTAGTATACGCATTTCAGGTTTGCATTTCAGCAACTTTTCTCATAATCTTCCCTTTGCTTGAAATTTTGTTCCTCTCATCTCTGGGTCTAGCTGTCCTTCAAGGCCCTCTCAAACACCAGTGTTCCCAAGTAGCCCCCCTAATCCCCACACCGTGGAAATCTCTTCTTTCCTTGAACTCACTCAGCACACACTTGAGAGTGATTATCTTTTTCTGCTTTAAATTATAGTAACTTATGTACATTTAACTCTGGGCATTTTTTAGATTCTTTGAAGTCTGAACCCACACCTAGGTCTGATTGGTTTTGTTTTTCTCTTTTTTCTTTCTTTCCTTTATATTTCTCCCTGAACTTTGCCTCCTTCCTCAAAAGTACCCAGAACAAGACTTAGTACCAAATGGATGTTTTATCATTCATTCTTAATATGATTTGTTACTGCTGCTTATTACTCTTACGATAGGTACCAGTTACTAATTTATGATAATGTATACTTTACAAAAATTAAGAAAATGAAGGTACAGACTAAAATTTCTCTTTGGTGATAAATGTAGTTGTTATAATTAAAATATGCAATAATCATGTACCTATGATACATACATGATAGGGGACTTTATTTTTATTTAGAAGTTTTCAGGTGACAAAGTGACTCTTTTCCCAATACTTTTCTTGGGTAGCAAAGAAAAAAAAATTATGTATGGGCAAATACCAATCTGTAATTGAGGCTACCCAGCATTATGAGGTGGAATCAGAATTCTCAACCTACTTTGTAATCTAGTCTTTTAAAGCTCTATTCTGGGAAGTTCTAGAGATTATTTCTGGGAGTGAGAATAGATTGAGACATCTTCAATATGGCTTTCACTTGAAGAAAGGGTTCTAACCTAATCTGTCCTCCTGCTACAGACTTTAACCATAGTGTTTTTCATTTTAGTCACTAAGTCTCTGCCTAAACATCTCTACTAACTGGGAATTCACTTACTTTGCAATTAAACAGTATGTCTTCAAATGATCCTAAGTCTATAACGTTTTATCTTATATCTGACTGAAATATGACTACCCATCATTCTTCTCCTTGAAACTATAAAGAATATGTCTAAATTTACTTCATCAGAATGGCAGTCCTTTAGGAAGATCATACTTCTACAATCTCTTTTTTGGGCTAAAAACCATTTCCTTCGAATTATTTCATATGACATATCTAGAAAATCCACTTGGATCACTTTTTTTTTTTTTTTCTCAAAATCCCTCTTAAAACATGATGCCTAGAACAGAAAATAATGTTCCTGGTATACACTGAGGAGGACAAAGTATAGTGATATTATTACCTTCTGTTCTCTGGGTATTTAAGAACCAGTTGTGGGACTTTTAAGTTCCAATCTTGGATGTAAGAAGCTTAGAAATTACTATTCTGTCCTACCAAGTAAAGAGTTGAACAAACTGAGAAAACAATTTTTAGATGCATAAGAGAAATGGGATTATCGGGTAAATCACTGACTCAAAATTGAAAAGACAGATGAATACAGAGAATCACAACTTGCCAGGGCATAAACCACTGCAGAACCAGTACTGGGGTAGGAAAACCTGAAATGTAATTGATGAATTGCTAATGCAATAGGATAAGAAAAGGAATAAAAAGCATGGAGGTTGGGAAGGAAATAATAAAACTATTTTTGTTCACAAAGCAATTTGCAAACCTTTGACACCCCCCAGAAAAAAATCCTATAAATAATAAGTGATTATAACAAGGTTGTAGACAGAAATTTAACTGTTATGAGTTGTTGAGATCTTTTTGAATCTTAATTTGGGCATCAATAGTTAGCTCTCTTTCCTATCTTCAGGATATAAGGACATTTGAAAATTATTCCAGGCTGCTGATAAAGAGACTATCTTTGAAGTTGACATCAGCACAAAAGAATGCACAACATTCAACACATATTTCTTCATTTTTTTCACAAGGATGTCATAAAAATTTTTATCAAATGCTTACTTTATTCCAGGTGCTCTATCTTATTCATATACATATATATACACAGATATAGATATGTGTGTATATACGTGTGTGTGTGTGTATGTGTGTGTGTATGTATACATACTTTTTTTTTTTTTACTGTAGAATAAAAGAAAGCCATTAGAACTGGTGCTGTAAGAAGTTTGTTGACATAAAATATTCATGATATATTATTTGCATAAAAATAAGCCTTGGAACAGAATGTGTTGCATGAACCTATATTAGTACATTTAAAGTCTAAAAGGGGGAGTCTGGGTGGCTCAGTTGGTTATGCATCTATCTGACTCTTGTTTTTGGCTCAGGTCATGATCTCAGGGGTCCTGGGATTCTAGCCACATGTTGGTTCCATGCTCAGTGAGGAATCTGCTTGAAGAGTCTCTCCATCCGCCCCCGAAATAAATAAATAAATATATATATAAATCTTAAAAAAAATAAAGTCTAGAAGGACGAATTACATTTGTGATTTTTAAAAAGTATAATGATAAAAAATAGACTCTTCTAGAAGCATTGTAGAGAATGTTTTTCGTTTTTGTTTTTTTAATATAAGACTGAAGGCTAAGAGACCAGAGAGAAAGACAAAGGAGTTATCCAAATCAGAAGTGGAGAGAGCTCAGACTAAGGTAATGACATTGGAGATTGAGAGTTGACAGATTCAAGAAATCTTTAGAAGGCAGAACTGGAGGGACTTGGCGATCACTTGAAGTGGAAAGAGAAAGGATTTAGAGTGATTCCTGGGTAAGACTGATTTCCAGCTAAGCAAATCACTTCTTTAAGATTATTCATTGGGATGAGGTAAATAAAAAGAGACTAGATTTAGAGAAAACAGGATGGGCCAGTTTCTATTGTTATATAACAAACCACCCCAAAATTATGGCTTAAGAACAGAAACAATATTTACTTGATTTATAAATCTGCAACTGGGGCAAGGCTCAGCAGGGATCTCTCCTCTCTGATCTATTTTACCTCAGTTTGGGGTGATTTTGAGGCAGGGGTCGGGGGGAGGCCCAGAATTATCTAAATATGTAACCTTTCCCCATGTCTCTACAGTATGATGGGTTTAAGAATTCTAAGGTACTGAGATAGAGAAAGAGGAGAATAAAAAAGAGGAAGGGAGAAAGGCAGAGGGGGAGAGAGAGAGAGAAGAGAGAAGGATGGAAAACAATGCAAGATGATGTGTTTCCCTGCTGGCGATTGCTTCACTATAAGCCCAAAGAGACTTAGCAGGTGGCTTGGTAGGTGTGGTAGGACCACTTGGGACATCCCCAGGCAAGCTATATGAGTAATTGTGTTTTGGAAGTAGTACATGAGATAGAAAAACGAGGGGAAGTTTATGTGACCAGATCCTCCTTTTACCAGTTCTCTATTGTTGCACAGACTTAATGACTTTAAATGCCATTAAAATACCCCTTTATTAGGTTACAGTTTTGTAGGTCAGAAGTCAGACATAACATGACTGAGTTCTCTGCTGAGGATATCACCAGGCTGAAATCAAGGTGTTGGTCTAGCTGAGTTCTCATCAGGAGGCTCTGGGGAAGATCCTACTTCAAGCTTGTTCTCTTTGGCACAATTCAGTTCCTTGTGGTTCTGCTGGAGAGGTGCCTGTTTCCTTGCTGGCTGGTAGCCAGGGGCTGCCCTCAGCTACATTCCTTGCCACGTGTTGTCTCTGTGTTCAAACCAACAATGGCGAGTCAAATACTTCTCAAGCCCCAAATCTCTAACTTCCTCTCCTAAAATCAATTAGTGATAGGGCTCTGCTTTAAAAGCATGCATATGATTAAGTAAGGCTCACCTGGATAATTTCTTTATCTTAAGGTGAACTGTACCACGGAATATTACCTTATCATAGGAGTATTCCATCATAGATTATGACAGTATATACACCGGGGGTCCTTTTTAACATTCTGCAGTCCACACCTTCTATACTTAAATCTGATTTAAAAGTCCATATTCCTTCTGCTGTCCAAAGTTCCTTGATAGTATATCTCGACAAAGATTATTTGGAGATGACAGGATAATGTCAATAGATGAAAGATGGAAATAAAACTATTCCACTTCTGCTTCCTTGACTTTTGTCAAAAACAGTGTTCTGTGAATCCTAGCACATATTAGGTACTTAATATTTGTTGAATGAACGATGGATGGGATAAAGGAGAACAAATAAGGTAAGGGTAAGTGAAGGATAAGTGTAAGGGTAAGTGAAAAGCTTAACATAATAGTAAATAGACTTTAAATGAGCACCTAGCTGTTTCAAAAGAGATTTTCTCCAGTTCCACATGAATGACCTTCCTGAGAGGACAATGGGTGAGATTCGTGCAAAACCAACTTAATATATGTTTGTTGAGTGACTGAATGAATATGTAGACAAATTCATTTTGTTTGGTGATCCTTGTTCTATGGGACTAGAAAGCTGTCCACCTCCCCACCCCCCCAACAAAATGTTAACTATGCAGCTATATCCTATTTTGGTGATAATGTAGGGAAAGTCTTAGAGGTTCTTTTTGCTACATTTCGTTAAACACTAAGCTTATTTTAAAAGACACAATCTCCGGTGCCTGGGTGGAGGCTTAGTTGGTTAAGCGACAGCCTTCTGCTCAGGTCATGATCCTGGAGTCCCAGGACTGAATCCATCATCAGGTCCCTGCTCAGCAGAGTCTGCTTCTCCCTCTGACCCTGCCCCTTCTCATGCTCTCTCTCTCTCATTCTCTCTCTCTCAAATAAATAAATAAAATCTTAAAAAAGACACAATCCCTAAAATTGTGAGTTTAAGCAGAGCAAATGAGTCTACATCAAAACACTGGAAATATTTTTCAGAAATATATGTTTACCTTGTATTATAGACCGAGCTTCCATATACTATACATATATATGTATATGTGTGTGTATACTATGCATTCTGTTCACTAAATATTATAATTTTTAATTTTTTTTCTGTGACCCCTCCCCCAATAGATTGACTTTCAAAATATCTGGTTATAATAAATCTGTTTAATTACATATGGAATACATCCATGATTAAGTCAATCTGTTATAATCTGAGAAAATTTTTAAATTATTCCTTAATTTATGGCTGTATTAAAATATCAATATAATGTGATAAAGTGCCATGTGCGAACTTCAAACTTTTCATCGCAGATGCATCTTCCTTTCGTCAAAAGAATCACTAAGATATTTTAATTCATATATTGCTTGTCTCATCCTGGGATACACTTATAAAATAGTAGCTTATTCAGAGTAACTTTGTCATAGCAATAAATTAGTAAATACCAAAAGTGTTTTATGAACTGAACACTATCTACACGTAACTGGTGCTAAAAAGAGGTGTTAGAAATACTACCCCTCTCTATAGAATCTTCATATCATTTACATATAAACAAAACCCAGTTAGAGAACAAGGTATCACACATTGTGAAGTCTGTTAAAACTGGAAGAACCCTCAGAAATTATATTGACTTTTCATTTTAGCAGTGAGGACACTGAGCTACAAGAGAGGGGAAATGATTTACCAAAGATGGCAGAGCTGGCTTAGTGGAGTTATAAAGGAATCCAGCTCTCATAACTGTTGAAGTTAGTGGCATTTAAACAGGTAACATTGCAACCCACGGTAAGAAAGAGACTTCACTACATATCTTTATGGATCTATGGTGCCATCCGTATTACATATATCACAAAAATAGGAAATACACTGGCTAAGATGTGATAAGACAGTGCCAAGAGACCCTGAACTTTAAGATAAATATCAATTACCAAAATATTAAAGTGGTGGGAAAAAAGAATCTGAATACAACTTCTACATGCATGTACTATGTAACTAAAGCAGAACTTTTTCCTGTGATATTATCTATTGTTCTCTTTTTTTTAAGTATCTTGGTGGGTCCACTGAATTGATTTTACTACCCACTAATGAGCTGACCTGATCCAAACACTAAATCATTTATCACAGATAATTAGAAACCTTGTTAACATATGCAACCAAAGTGCTAATTGTTCAGTTTGATAGTAGGTGCAGAAGAAAAGAAATAGTTTCACGGGGACAGAAACCATCTTGGGAAGGTTTCAAATTAGAAATAAGAGTTTAACCCTGAATGGTTGGGTAAAATACGGTGAGATAAAGAAGGAGAAGTAAACAATTGAGCAACTTAAACTGGAGGGGCGGGGGCCACCACAAATGTGGATGTAGAAAAAATATCCATTCTTTAAAATATAACCATTTAACTTAATAAAAAGAATATGACACCATTTTTTAAAGTCTTAAGTAACTTCAGGGATGAAAACAAATTTTAATGTCTCTCCTAACAGAAAATAAACAAAAACCTGAAAAAACTAAATATAGTCTGGGAATTAAAATGCATAAAACTGGTTTAAGTAAAATTTGATGCAATATTTGTTTTATATCCTTGCTATAAGTTCCAAAGGAGTCAAATAATCTGATAGCAAAGTGACGGTGGGCTGAAAACGAGTGGCCAGACCTTCTCCCACCCCCAATTTTTTGGTGCTTTTCTTAGAGTCAAGGATTAATGTAAAAATCAAATTTTGGAATCCTCTTCTTGCCAGCCTCTGTGCATATGAAAGCAATATCGGAGGATACAACGAACCTGGGATAAAACTGGCTGGCTGAAATCCTCGGTGATTTCTCCTACATTCATCCTCAGAATTTTATCTCTAGTTCTTGCAAAAGCAAGCAAACAAAAACAAACCTAGAAGCCCTTTTTGTATGTGTAAGTCAAATGAGCACACCACAGTGCGAATGCGATCACATTAAAAATGTGCAAACTTGGCAGTTAGGAAATGTCACTGCAATCCTTAGTACGTGAAATTTCAATCCCTTTGATGAAGATACCATCTTTCAGCCAAGCCCCGGCAGAAAACCTTTGGTTCCTGTTAGCCCCCTCCCTCCGCAGGCAACCGCTGGGCTCCATCCGGAGGGAAGGAGGCTCTCCCTCTGCATCACAGCTAAGCGTTCCCAGACCCAGGAGAAACCCCGGGTTTCTGCAGGGCACTCAACGTGCAGCTAAGTGTCCCAGCTCTGCAAAGGGCGGCTGAAAATGGATTTAAAATGGCAACGCGGACCAATCAGCGCCGCCGCGCCGAAGCAGACATTAACACGCGCCTCCTCCACAGGCACAGCGGAACCTGGCTGTGCCTAACTCCCTCCTTAGGACTGTAAAGTAGGCGTTTTTATTCCACGGTGGTCTGTATTTTGGGGAAGAAAAAAAAATTTTTTCCCCCTCGGGTGAAAGTTTTTATTTTGGAATCGGTCCAAAATAATTTGGGGCGTGATGTGTGAAAATCTGAACCTAATTTTTTCGGAGTTTTTTGTTATTCAAGGATGAAAAGAGGTACATTTTTAAATGTACTCCACCTTTTTAAAACGGACCGTGGTCATTACAGTGTTCACATAACTCAGAAACAGCCCAGGCAATAAAATTAGGACTTGGCAGAAAGGGAGTTCCTAGGGAAAAGGTTAAATCAGGGTAAGTTGCAGGGAGAGTTGGACAGTTGGCGCAGTTTTAGTGTTAAGGAAGCTACGGGGTTCCCGCGTGGGGCAACCCTTCTGCTCTGCGTAGGAACACCGGTAAGTCGCACCAGCCCGGAGGTGGGGGAGATTTTGCTTCGCCTCTAGTCTTTCCCGGAGGGGGGGAAAAAAAAACTCAATGAAGAGGACGGCGCGCTCCGTGTGCATGTGTGCACGTTGTTTGCACGTGTGCATGTGTCCGCGAATGTGCGTGCATGTGTGTGCCTGTACGAGTGTGCATATGTGGAGCTGAGTGCCTGCGTGTCTGTGTGTGCGCGCGCTTCGGGGTCGTGCAGTCTGTGATGAGGGCAAAGCAAGGCTGCCGGGGGCCGGTTCCGGCTCTTCCTCGGTTCCTTCCCACTCACAGGGAACCAGAACTCTGCCGCGCGTGCAGCTAGATGCTTCCTGCTGAGTGTTGGCTCCGCGTCGTGGAGGTGCAGGTAAAAGCCAAGCCCCTAAACGCGGCTCTGGGGCGGTCGCATTCCCGTGCCTTACTAGGACAACCGCCCAGCGGCGACCTCGGGCGGCAGCCGGGACGAGGCCGGCAGCGAGCCGTCCCGGGATCCCCGGCCTGTCCCTTTAACCCCGCCGCCGGGCGGGAGCACGTGAGCGGAGCTTCGGGTGGCACCCGGGCGCCGCCGCCGCCGAGGCAGTTGTATTTCGAACGCTGCCTCTGGCCCGCGGCCAGGCGCCTTGGCTCGGCGGTCCGCCTGGCCTCCCTCCTCCTCATACTTTTCCTCCTGCGCAGCCCCCTCCCATTTATCCGCCCACGATTAGAGGTGGGCACTCCCCCCCCTCCAACCCCGCCGCCCCCTCCCCAAGCACACACACACACTCTTCCCACTTGAATCCTGGGGCAGGAACTCAGAAAACTTCCAGCCCGGGAAGAGCGCGCTTGGTGCAGGACGCAGGAGCGAGCGGCCCGTCCCCCTCCGACTCTCCGGTGCCGCTGCCGCCTGCTCCCGCCACCCGAGGAGGCGCGGTGCCACCCACTGCTCCGTCCTTTTGCCTGCGCCCTGTGCCCGACCCGAACCCGGCAGAATCTCCCCATCCTCCTTCTGCTTTCTGACTGCCCAAGGCGCGATTTGTTTTCTCTCTCTTTCTCTTTCTTGCTCTGCGAGCGCGGAGCGGGGGGGAAGAGGAGGAGGAATTCTTTCCCCGCCTAACATTTCAAGGGACACAATCCACTCCAAGTCTCTTCCATTTCCAAGCCGCTTCCGAAGTGCTACCGGTGACCGCAACTCCTGATCCCAAACCGAGAGGGGAGCCTCCCAGCTTCAAACCCTCTTTTCCCTTTCCTTCGCTCTCCTCCTCCTCTAGCTACCTCCACCTCCACCTCCACCTCCGGCACCCACCCACCGCGGCCGCCGCCACCAGCAGCGCCTCCTTCTCCTCCTCCTCCTCCCCTCTTCTCTCTTTTTGGCAGCCGCTGGACGTCCGGTGTTGATGGTGGCAGCGGCGGCAGCCTGAGCAGCAGCAGCCCTCGCAGCACGCCAGCTCCTCGCCCACCCTGCCTCATCCTCCAGCCCTACCGCCCGATCTCCCGAAAGGTGCCCGGCACATTCGGGGCGGCGGCGGCGAAGCGGCGGCGGCAGCGGTAGCGGCGGCGGCGGCGGGAGGCAGGATGAGCGCACGCGGTGAAGGCGCCGGGCAGCCGTCCACTTCAGCCCAGGGACAACCTGCCGCCCCGGCGCCTCAGAAGAGAGGACGCGGCCGACCCAGGAAGCAGCAGCAAGTCAGTACGCGGGCAGGGTGGGGGCAGCAGCCCACCTCCGCTCCCTCGGCCAGGGCCCCGCGACGCGCGGCCACCAGAGCGCGGGAGTCCGGTGGCGGCGGCGGTGGCGGTGGCGGCGGCGGCGCGCTGCCGGCCGGCCGTGGGGGCGGGCTGCGGAGTCTTCGGCGCGAGTGCGCGGCTGAGCCCCGGGGCGCCCGCGCTCCTCGGGGCGGGGAGGTGGGGAACGGCGGTAGGCGGCGGGAGGTGGGGTCGGGCGCAGCGCGTCCTCGGAGTTTCGCTATTGTGCACGGCCCCGAGTGGCGCGATGGCCCCGAGTGGCGCGATGGCCCCGAGTGGCGCGATGTCTCCGCGTGACGAAGCGGCCGGGATCCGGCAACCCAGGGCTCGGTGGGCACTTTCCGAGCCGCTTTATACAACTGCGCGGCGGGAAGGAGGTGCGGGGGGTGGTGCGGGGGCGCAGGGGTGCTCCGGCGGGTCGGGGTTGGAGGGGCTGAAGTCCGGGGGGCCGGAGGCTGTGTCTCCCGCCAACCGGGGCTGCTCGCGGGCTGGGGACTGGCGCGCCGCCGCCGCCCCCTTGGCGCCCTCCCCACGTTCTCGGTGGCCCGAGACTCGCTTCCTCCCGACAAAGAACTCGCGGGCCCGCCCGGTCCCCTTAGGGCTCTTTAAATGCGGCGCTGCGGCCGCTCGGCTGTCCGCCGCCGCGGAGGTGTCCCAGGAAAGGGGGTTCGGAGGAGCCTGGGTCCTCACGGGACAGAATTCACCCGTTTGGCCGAGGGCGCGGTGGAAAGTAGGGTCCGAGAGTGTGCACGGTAGCTGGGTCACTTCCTCGCCAGGCCCCCGGGCCCCCTTTTGCCCCTGGATCCCGCGCTCCGAGCTGTAGACTTTAAAAGTACTTCTTCTGGGCGAGCGGCTGGGGGTTGGGAGGGGACGATCGAGGGGCGCCCGGGACCCCGCGGAGTGGAGGGTTTTGTCTGCGGATGCAACCAATTAAGCGTGCAGCAGGCGCTTGCAGAGCTGCGCGCAGCGCCCAGAGCGGGGGGTTTTGTTCGCGGCAATTTCCAAGACTTGGCGGCCAGGGCTGGAGCTGGACGTGTCTATTGAGAACATTTAAACTCCGCTTCCGCGGGCTTTAAAACTTCTCCTGCCTTCCTTAGCCTTAAAGCGCTGCCTTCACCGCAAATAGGCCGATTAGAAAATAATCCTGGAGTCCCAAAAGCTGTCCGAGAGCAAGGTGGGGGGAAATCGAACAATGTTTGCTTGCCAGAGCGTTTTAGAAAAACTGAAAGGGTTGTACGTTTTTTGAAATCATCAAAGGAAACAAGCCAATCTAGAGGCCCCTGAGTTTTCCCGCTCTGCCCAGGCGACACTTTAAACCGCGTTAGGATCCTGTTTTACACCTCCCAGGAAGTCTCTGCCCTTCCCCCCGCCCCCGCTCTTGTTTCCCACCCGCCACCCAGCTCTCTCTAGCTCGATTTGTCCCCCACCTCCAAAAAAGTATCCCAAAGAAATTGCGGTGGCATCGGGAGGTGATTGGAGGTTTTACCTTGGAGTTAAGGCAGAGTTCACAAAGAAAGAAAAATGCGTCTCCGGTGTGTTTGCTCCGGATGTGCCCACTGGCTCTAGTGGTCCCATAGAAGCTTGCAGAGAACCTTCCCCAGATTCTCCAAATAGGATGCGGATTTTCATTGAAGACTTTCATGCGTTTCAAGTTAATTGGTCTCATTTAATCACCGAATCTGAATGAACTGTAAATTGATGATTCACTGCATAAATATTTAGGATCTGGAATATTAATCATCGCATTCTCTTAACCACTAGAGCATTTACTACTTGGCATAGGAACCCTTTAAAGTTTTGCTAACCCTATTGATAGTTTCAATTTCTCCTTCCCAGACACTTCCATTCTCCCTCATTCTTTCCCTCTTTCAGTTCTCTCCGGTCTCCTCCCTCCCTAAGAGTTTTCTCAAAAGCAAGTTTTGGAGGAAAATGTTTATTTTTATCAAAAAACATTTAAATTTAGGCTCAAGACCATGCCTCCAACTCCAAAAGGAAGTGGAGAACTGAAGCAATTATCTAGATAATTCAAGCAAAACCTCCCACAACAGATTTACCATAATTATTTGGGAAATTTTAGGGGGAACGGAGTTATTTTGAGTTGACGATCTTGGGTAATTGCTCCAGTACTTCTCTCAATGTGTTGAGTCATAACTGACCTACAATGAGGATATACAGAGATGACTAAAAACTATCTTTTCTATAGGGAAGATTGTTGAAACATTTATGATGTTAGCTTCATCTTTCTTTTGTTGGAAATGCTGGTACAATGGGTAGTAGTATTTCTGTGAAGTATTTATAAGTTGCCAAATACATAACCATTCAGATTTTACACCTTAAACTTGTGTGACTTTCTTTCTAGAACATGCAGCCTTGTCAGTCTTTGTTACCTTTTTAGTGCTGAAACAGAACCTAAGTTTCATATGCAAAATAGAATTTCCTTTTTGAACCCTTGGATTGAAAGTATAGTTATTTTCCCTTTCTGTAAACTCAGTACCATCATCATTCCATTTATGTTCCTACTGAATGTGTTGCAACAGTCTTTTTGAGCAGCACATGCAGAAACTAACTATAGAGTCAGGGTCAATTTCTTTCAGACATTCTTCCACAACAGCATTTTTTCCCCCCTATACTTAGGAGCCAACCGGTGAGCCCTCTCCTAAGAGACCCAGGGGAAGACCCAAAGGCAGCAAAAACAAGAGTCCCTCCAAAGCAGCTCAAAAGGTGAGATTTCTCAAGTTAAGTCCCCCAACTTTCTCCATGACCACAGGAACTTCCTTGTAATTTCCCCATTGTAGATCCAGACTTAAGGATTTGTCCCAACTGGGTAACCCAAAACTCATTTCCTACCCTTACTATTTCTAAGCAAAATCAGATTTCGAAGCATAACTGCTTAACCTAAAAACTTTATGAAGATGCTTCCAGTGTTGTTCTTAAATAAACAATCACCAAATAATTTGAAACTCAAAACCGGGGCTGGGAGGGTGAGGAGGGGGAGTGGAGAAAGACACAATTAAGATCTGCACCCTTTGTGAAAGAGTTAAAAATAAGTCAGAACTGTAGGATTTGCTTGTTGGTGTTGTTTGCAATTTCCTTCAAAAATAATAAAGATTGATTTACTTTCTGCTTATTTACATGATTACTGCAAAACCAAATCCTTCTATAAGGTTAAGTATTTTGCCAAATGATAATTAGAAGTAAATCCAATTATGGGATACTGGAAAAAAATTTTCATGAATTTTACAGATTTAAATGTGGTGATAAAGTATGCTGTTTGTTTACAATAAACTTGCAATGTAGTATATCATAATATCTCAAAATGCCTCCATCCATCAGGTGGTACAGCAGTGCTCTAAATGGGACAATGAGAAGTTTTTTTAAACAAGTATTTGATTCATTTATTGTGTATTTTGGGGCAGGCTAGAGCCCAGTCAAGTATAAGTTCCAGAGTTTTTATTTATAAATTGTAAAGTGCAGTTTCATGTAACTTCATGTTGGTTGTATTTGAGCTAGCAAAGAGGAAATATCTCAGGGTCAATGCATGTACAAAGAAGCGAAGGTGAATATAAAACTCACTTTTTTTTTTTATAAAGGAATCAGAAAAAGTGTCTGTATTTTATTTGTAGGGTTGTATATTAGTTGAAAACAAAGGCTCAAAATTCAGAAGTACATTTTTCTATACTCTTTTTTAGTGAATTTGAGTACCTCATGTACAGTATTTGTTAAAAAGGGCCATAAGATCATCTTTGGGGACTAATGTTTGGTGTGGTTTTCTCTGTGACTGTGGGCACTAGCCATGTTAGATGTGATAGTTTTCAGTGTTTTAAACTGCTAGAGCAACCAGTGATACATATAAAGTGGTTTAGGGAGTAACTATGAATTCTTGTCTGTTTTATTTTAATAATCTTGAACAGAGCTGAAGGGAAAGAGCAGATTCCTACTGTATTTAATTATAACTGCTTCACAGAGTGAAGATTTAATTATGACTCACATTTAATCCATAAACTTTGAAGTGACTCTAATTAACCTTGTCATTTAGAACTGATAGTATATTGTCTCATATTTCTAATATGAGTATTTCCTATTTGTTATATTTTTACCTGGTTTATGCGATTAACCAAAAGGGGCTAATTTAACAAAGGAGTTTTTAAATGTTGCATTAAGTGTGGGATTTGCCTAACTTAATTTTACTCTAATGAAATGGCAAAAGAATATCTTAGTAGGTAGCTAACAAACATTGAAACTCTGATGTAATTGCTCTGAAAAATGCATCATTATAGCATCTCCCAGGAAGAAATCTGCATACCTTGTCATAAAAAACTGATTTAAAATTTTAGGCAAAGAAAAGGAAAATGAATCTCATCTTTCACATTTCAGTATATTACATTTTTTTTTGAATGATTAAAGAGATGTTTCCATTATCTTCTGTTCATTTTGAAAAGTTTACCACTGACTAACAAAGTCTTTATTGACACAAGGGAAGCTGAGACTTGTGTCTAATTTACTACCTAAAGCAAAATAACAAAAAAGTTGATCTCCTCCCAAGTAAGGTTTGATTTATTTTTAGTTGTTTTAGTAATAGGCCTTTACAGAGGATTCGACTAGGCTGCTCATCTTTCTGGTAATTCTTCATGTGTATGTATACATTATTACAACTTCCAAAACAGAAATAGATTTTCTTTTTCCCATAGTAATCTTTCCCTGATATCTTCCATTCATCCAGAAAAAATTATTTCACACACCTCTGTTCTAAAAGTCCCTTCCAATAAAAATGAACAAATATATTTGTCCATAACACTGTTGTATTTCTTCAGTTTTATAAATTACGCTTCATTTGGAGAAGATAATACTTTGCAAAAGAATGAATGACATTGATGAATTGTTCATGGCATGTGTAACTTAAGGTATTTTCACTTTCAAATTGGTGTTTATTGAGTTTGCTACTACCCTATGTAAACATGGTTATCAAACATAAATTTGTTTATCAAACACATATTGTACTCTGACAAAACGTGTGTGTGTTAGGATTTTGAGAAGCAATCTTTTTCAGGAAAATTCTATTGTTCATAACATGTAAGATAATCATACCCTGCTAGAGTGACCAGAGTAGATGTGGGAAGTCTCCTATGATTAATAAATTGGGTATTCTTGTGCAAACTGAGATCCATCAAAATGAAAAAATACAAAACAAAACTGGTAAGTATATAGGAGAACAGAACTCGAAAATTAGAAGAGATGCAGCACACACTGAAGTCCTGATGATGTTGGGTGTTTAAAATTTCTTGCTGCTGGGGTTTCTTTACTTACAAAGTTTGTGTTTGGACTCAGTCACTGGCCTTGGGGCATTTGAAAACAAAACTGCTTGTTGGAAAATTAGCAATGTGAAACTTGACAGTGCACACTGAGTGTTGCAAGACCAAGTGGACAACTACTCAATTAGTAAGCACTTAAATCTCAGGCCCTATTCAATATGAAATTGATTTGGGTGATATATAAAACAAACATTTATAAAAGCACAATTTGTTCTGCTTGGAACTTTTGGAAGACAAGGTAATGATTCTTTAATCTACTTACACTCCATCATGACAGATTCCCATGGATGACCATAGGTAGCAATTTTAGTCTTTCCTGAGAAGTCCAAAATGAGGGCTCAAAATTTGTCCCGGAACCAGCTTCATATTGCTATCTTAATAAAGGAAATCAGAAGTTAATGTTTTCCTGAATAAATAATTTGTTGGGGGGGGTGTGTGTGTGAGGGTGTGTGTCTTGTCCTTGTAGTTTATGTTTTAATTTAGAGATATACCTGTGACCAGTTGTCTCTCAATTTCTTGTTTTGTTTTGTTTTGTTTCCCTCGTGCTTGTGCTGGATGGAAATACTTTGTATTTTTGCATTTTGCCTCTTTAGAGGAGAGAAAGATATAATCTTCTTTGTGTTTAGGGTTTTTGCTGTGGCTTTGTAATCATGAGAGAATACTTGAGGGGCTGTCACTCATTCTCCAGCTTTTAAGGTCAAAGTCAAGTTCTTCTGTAAGCCTCAAGGCAGTTCTCATTCAGGTACTTTGAGGACAAAAAATCTTTTTTTTCTGAGACTGAATTACATTTTAATAGAAGGAAATGGCATATGAAAAGATCTCAGGTGTGAGACAACACTACTTCATAGAGTCATAGGTTTGTTTGAACTTCCTTTTTTTTTTAAAGATTATTTATTTATTTATTTGACAGGCAGAGATCACAAGTAGGCAGAGAGGCGGGCAGACTGGGGCGGGGGACTTCCCGCTGAGCAGAGAGCCCGAAGCAGGGTTCCATGCCTGGACCCTGAGGTCATGACTTGAGCCCAAGGCAGAGGCTTAACCCGCTGAGCCACCCAGGCACACCTGAACTTCTTTTGACTTGAGGTTGAATAACCAGAGCTAGAGAGCAAGGTGCAGAAGTAAAATATCTAGATAAAGTGTATGTACACTTCAAGTAATGTGCTCAAGTAAACATTCGATCTGTATCTTCCATTTGCTTGTACAAAAAAGATCTGGTGTTGATTGGACCCTATAAAGGCAAATTTGTGCTTTTTTCTAACTGCATTCTTAGAAATATGGTTGATTTTTCATAAATAATTACTAACACCAAGCACAGGTATTTTATGATGAGAGAATGTAGGCTTTATTCATCATTTCAGAGAAATGTTAGAGCATGGAAGTTGAGTGAGGTCGAGATTTTTTAAAGAATTTAATAGGCCCAACTGAAGAGAGTAACCAAAGGCATCATTGTTAGGTAAGTCACGGAAGGATGGGTGTTGGAAATTGTCATACAGTTCCAGCCTATGGTTTCTGTGTGAGTAGTAGGATTTTGTTTGATTCCTGTGTGTTTGAATGGTAATTTCCACTGGGATTCAGGGCCCTATCTGAGTTAGACACATGTATCCAGATGGGTGGAATTAAATAAAACCCAAGTGTTATCTCCATTATCTTGATATTTTATGCTGATTTACCTAAGCAGTTGACTCTTTTTCTTCTATTTCCACTTCATTTGCTATGGAGGACCAAACCTTAATACATCAGTAAATTCTACCTGGCAAAGCCTTTGAGTCATCACAGATTACGGTCCAAATATGGGCAATTCAAAAACATTTGCATTCTTTACTTCAAGGAACCCATAGTTCTAATTTTCTGGAAGCTATCACTCTTCTGAACTCACCATCCAGAGCTCCTCATTGCTTTGACTGACCCACAACCCTGGCCTATTTTTATCTCAGAGACCAGACTAACCACTCTGCTAAGGAGGTAGAACATACCAGACTGGCATTCAATCGTGTTTTAGTTCTTTCTTGAGTATCAATTAGATGGAGGCTGAAGAGATTTTTATGTCTGTTAAGCCATTCCAGCCTATCTTGTCAGCTCACCCTCTGTGGTTTTCAGAGCTCACCTTGGAACCACTTAGCTTGGCACAAGGGTAGAACAATGAACTTCACTATCCTAGATCCTAAAATTTCCAGTTATGAATTTTTGTTCTACTCAGGAAAAACAGGTTGAAAAGTGATTCTAGTTTAGGCTAGGGCTTTGTTCTCTGTTGTTTTAGGACACTGAACAGTTTTGAATGGCATCTTCTGATTGATTTCTAGAGGAATAATACAGTCACTGTCTTTTCTTCAGGGTGATATAGGGGGGCACTTTGCTCAGAAGGTAACCCCTGTGAACTCCTGTATCATAGCTATTGATTCTTCTGATCACAAAAAAGGTAGCACGATGGTTGATAGGAGGGAAGTCTTGAACTTTGAAAATAGCTCTTCTGTCATTTTGGCCTTGGCTTTAAGTTAATGTTTGTATAGGTGAAGACAGGCATGTGTAAGTAATGACATGAGAGTTGACAATAAGGGCTTCCTTGGGTGAAACTAGCATGAACTACAATGGACGATAGAATTCACTTGTATGGAGTGATGGCAAACTTGCAACTTCTCTTGAAGAGTGAAAATGGTTGCACTTAACATTTAGAACCCCACAGAGCTGGATTATCAATCAAGTAAAATGAGAAGTACCCAGTGCTTAGCCTGATCGATGATTCCAGTTAGTTTTGATGCCAGTGCGCACTGATTTGCACTGTTTGTATGTTTAAAAGGACAGCTGAAAGAAATAAAATGTGACTTTCTAGTCGTTGAATAGTTCGCTCCAGACGCTGTTGTCTACAGGTCTTAATCTTAAAAAACATATCTGTAAAGATACCTGAAAACAAAATAAGGTACTCTGCCCAGATATTTTTCTAGCTTTCCCACACCGCTACCCCCCATCTGTGTGCTGAGGCACTGATTGATTTGGGGTGAGGGAGTTAAGGTTTTCATGCATTATCACAGTACATATAAAATGTGATGAGAGCTTTAAAGTAACAAAAATTAGTAGCTATCTAAATTTGACCAAGAAGTCAGAATTGGATAATTCTTTTGGTTTCCAATCTCAGCAATTCTCCATGTCTTTATAGGAAACCTGGAAATGTTTTATTTTTAACGACTCATTTGATTTTCACCCTAGAAGTTTTTCTTGTCTCTCTTTTTTTTGAATCTGCCTATGGCTCCTTTATTTTCTATGAAATATCTCCCAGAAGAACAGACCCTTTATTGCCTTGAAATCACACTGGGTCTCAGCTTCACTACTTATGAACGTGGGCAGTTGGCTTGATCTCACATTTTGTGACACTGAGTATGTAATTGCTGTCCTATTTCAGTAAGAGAATGCTCAGAAAAATCACTCAAGAATTGGGAGGTATTTTTTTTTAACTAATTTATTTATTTATTTGAAGGAGGTATTCTTTTTAAGGGTAACATTTTAAAATATGGAGGGAGAGAAGAAATTACACTTGAGTACCCACCATGTGCTGGGAGCTTTTCTCAGTCACTTTATGCAAATATTAACTCCTCAATCCTCTGACATAGGTATTATGGTCTTCATTTCACAGATGAGAAAACTGATTTCAAGATGTAAACCATGACTCATGTCTCATGTTCAACGCTAGAAAATGGTGGCCCAAGGCCTTGAATTCAAATCTCACTCTAAAGCTTAGGACCTTCCCACTACCATACGCTGTCCGATGTTTTGTAAAATATTTGCTACAATGTAGGTTATGTTCTCTCCAGTAACCTGAAAGGCATGTCAGAAGTTTGGTTTCAAGAAACGCTTTGGAGAGAAGTTCTCTCCTAGGCTTTTAAAGGGAATCAAAATAGGTGCCTCCTGCAGCTGATACCCCCAGACTTCTGGGCCCCAGAACTCACAGGGCTATATGTCTTTGGAGATCAGAACCCATCCAGTTTTTTTTATTTGTTCAGTAAGGGGTCTAGACAAAATGCTTGCTAAAGCTCCTGCCAAGCTGTAGAATTCTGATGGGAAGAAGGAAATAAGACACACGCGATATAAACACCTGTGTTCCTCTTTCCTTCCTTCTTCATTCAGTAAGAGTGTGAGCCACCTTATGTACCAGGTGCTAATGTAAGCACTGTTTCCAAGCTTAAGAGTTGCATTTGTTAGATGAATTTCCTTTTTCAATTAATTGTGTGTGTGTGTGTGTGTGTGTGTGTGTGTATGTGGAGTACATGTAAGAGCCTGAAGTACCAGACTTCTTAGAAAGAGAAAAAATTACATTTCCCACTTAACATTCTTCTCAACCCTCATGAACTTGCTTCTAACCATATTCTACAATTAAACATAACAGTTCTGAACCTAAGCTTTTTTTTAAAGGCAAAACAGGAATATAAGCAAAGAATCAGTAACACTTTTAACAAGATATGATGTGGCAAATCGTAAAACCGTGTGGCCATAGTCTGAAATTTCAGTTTTTACAAATGCAGAATTCACAGCCTCTTTTCCCTCCCCTTACCCTCCACCCCCAGAAACTCTAAATACTGAGAACAAGTTACTGTCTCAATTATACGTGGGTTCGTCGTATAGAACCAAATTCCACTCTGGAGAAGGGAAACCAAATATATACTCCCACAACATCGTATATGTTGATGTATTAAAAGCAAAACGAGCCCCTGAAATGTTTTGTTTTTCTCCTATTGAAAAGTAATATTCTGAAGAGCATTAAACACAGGGGAAAAAGTTAAAGTCAGTGCTTTTCTCCATATAAAAACCCTGGATCTCTGCTGGTTTACAAACTAGAATCCTAACTTGTTTTGCAGCCTTTGTGAAGTTTGATCAGAATGATTAAATAATGTGGGTTTAAAGAACAATGAAAACCTCCCAGAGCGACACCACACAGCACAGCTAATGTGTTTCTCCTAGATGTAGACTCCGAACAGGGTTTCAGTTTACATATAACACTGGCCTGGAGACCAAGGAGCAGAGTTTGCTTTTAACAAGTCCAAGTGATAATTGTGATATTTTGCCCTTTAGTTAATGGTGCGAATTTTATTTTTGAATGGGCTTTTTGTCAATGAGATGCTCATTTTAAACTCCTCTTATTTGCAGGGCTTTCTCTTGGAGAGATTTGCTTTCTCTGACTTTGAAATGCAGCGAAACCCTTTTAGAAAACAACCTTCTCTGTAGCAGATTTTAGATATGCCCGGATCCCTTAGTGGCCCCTGAAACATAACAACTGAACCAAGGAAGCTTGGTGCGGCCCCCTTAGCCTTGAAGGTCAATAGCTGCCTCCTCTTAACCCCACCCACCATCCCTGTGCCCATTAAAAAGGATTTCTGTCTTCCATGTTTGTGTAATTTACTGCTGGATAAACTGCAATCTCACAGTTGATCCCAAGGATTAAATTAGACACTGCTTCTGTATTAGGGAATTTTGTACTCCTAGAACTCACTATGTACTAGCCCAAGGGTTTCTTAAAAGCTTCGTTGGAAAGGTGACAGATGGATGTAAAGGAATATTAATTAGCATTGGCTGAATTCTTGGAGATCGGACTAACTAGAAGGAAAACTGTCCCTTGAAGAGTTCCATCTTGTTGGGGTGAGAGAGCACTTATTAAGCAGCTCATTTATGGTGGGCACTTGGCTCCTCCCAGGAGGCATTATCTCCATTTCATACATGAAACCAAATTAAGGTTCTCAAGAGACCTGCCCAAAGTCATAAAGCTAAAATGGCAGAGCCAGGATTTGAGTCCAAGCTTTCCAAAGTAGAGTCTGTGTTTCTCTTTAGACCACTCCCTCTCCCTATGACAGCATTCAGAAAGAGGGTGTGATTCACTGGGCACTCCTGGCTTCCATTTAATTTAATTCATGCCCTTACAACTAAAAGTAAGACGAGTGCCACTAACCCCGACAATAAACGATTCTTCTGTGCAGTCCGTTCACAAGTGACAAATGATCCACGACGCCCAAACCTGACCGTTAGGCTGAGCTTCTAAAGGCCACCAGGTTTCCTTCTGTTCAGGGAAAGTAGCTGAGTCAGCCCCAACTTTAGTTGACTGAAATGTCTCCCGTATGGTAGTGAATACACATACGCTAAGGGGAGGTGGTACTCTTAGGAGTGGGGGGAAGCCAGTCTCTCCAGGCCAACAGAACGGGGCTCAAATCCCAGGCTCCCTTGCGTGCCTTGTACCGCCTTTGTGTGTGACCTTCCTCTGTTCTCTAAAACTTAATAGCTCACCTGCAAAATTAAATTATAATACCTACTGTACAAGGCTTTTGTCAAGATTGAGGATGAAAATAACACATGTGCTCAATAGATGTGAACTAATGGTATCATAATCATACAGAACTTGGGTTAATTCCTACGGTCTGTTGCGTAGTAATGCCAGGACAGGGAGATGCTATTTGTGAGGAATCTTGTAGCTTATTTTGTGTCTGTCTGTCTATCTATCTATTTATCATCTATCTCCATCTCTTTTTATAAGGCAGATTGAAAAGAGAAAGAGGAGAATCTCACTTGGCAGTGCAGACAGTTTTAACAGGTAATTTTAGTATCGCCGTAGCAAGCACCTACTGGCTGCTAACTTAGGTAACAAAAGCACGATGCCAAACAAGTTACGCTGGCCCAGGTTACCTGTATTTTCGTGTTTATATAGCCTTGGGGTAATTCTTCTATAGAAGAGTGTGTTCTAACTTCTCTTTTTTCTGAAAAGTATAATCATGCGTTTTTATAGGAGACGTATGTTGTGTGTATGTATGTGTGTTTTGGTGTATTTAAGGATTGCAGTAGGGGTCGTAAACATAAGGAAATCACTTTATAGATGATGTTAAAAATTTAATTCAAAAGACAAAAACAACTGGAATACCAGATAAAATCTCTGAACCAATAAAACAAACTCTCAAGGTAGTTAGAAATACATTCATGTCAAGTCTGTGTTGAGTAGGGACTTAATGGTAATAATCCTGCATTTTTATTAATTGCTGGTTTTTGGCACCCCTAGTTTCCATCACAGGGACACACATGGATGATTTTGCCAACTTCTCTCTCTCTCTCTCATTCTGTTTCAATGAATTGATTGACACTTGACTTTTTGGCAAGGAACTGCCCCCCCACCCCCCCAGTTAACTATGTAGAAGAATGCAAATGTTTCATTTTATTTGACTCAGAAGCCTATGTATTCTTCCTTACTTTAGAACTTGGATTAGCAATGTAGGTAGAAGTGCTTTGTAAGTTATAAAGCAACAAATCAGTTTTAATTTTTGTAACTTTAGCTGTGATATGGAAAGAAAATCAGTTAAGAGCCATTACTTTTCTAAAATACTCCTTTATACAATTATGGATATGTGGGAGTATTTTTTTTTTAAATTGTGGATAGAAATAAAAGCGAAATGGCTTATTTAAAGCGTTTTCATGCATTTCAGAGGAAATCATTCCGGGGGAGTGTTTGAGGGTGAGAGATGAGTAGATGTCTCTGTGCATCATACCATGAAACACTGGGGAAGGAGGAGCTACTCCGACGAGAAGATGAGCCTTCAAGGAGAACGGGGTTGTTAAAGCAATCGCCATACCTCATCGCAAACCAGAACAGTCTTACTTGGAATGTGTCCCTTGGTGCAGCGCTTATAAATAATGTCAGGTAGGAAACAATATGACTTCCTTTTTCATTTTGCAGAAAGCAGAAGCCACTGGAGAAAAACGGCCAAGAGGCAGACCTAGAAAATGGGTGAGTAATCAGATATATTTTCTGGGTTTTTTTTAAGGTAATGAAAATTTTCTGTTTATCTTTTTTTTTAAATGAAGATTACTTTTATTTTCTATCAATTACATGTATTTCTGACTTCTGGTTCCATGGTCTTTGAAAGGGTTAAGGCAAGCACCAAATTATCGTGCCCTTTACCATTAGGCTCCAGGAGTTTACTCACAATGCTTTTCTTTCCTGGGAGTGACTCCTCTTTCTATCTCTTATCAACATGAAAAGAGTCTCCACTCTTCCTTCAAACCCGGGTAACAATGAGATGACTTGTTCCGTGGGTTGAGTAACTAAGGTTAAAGGCTATTATGAAACCTTGGAAGTTGATTAGAAATGGTGATAAAATTCAGATGAAATGTGTATGAGATAACTTTGTAACGTTTTCCTTCTTTCCTTCCTTTCTCTCTCTCTCTCTCTCTCTTTCTTTTTCTTTCTTTATTTGTTGTTTCCTTCATGGCTTTGCTTTGGACACATCTCATTTTCCAGGTGGCTTGTGTTTTTCCTTCTTATAGGGGTTTTTTAGGAAACCAGGTTTTCAGTTTCAGATGTTTGCTTCCCTTAGTGGTCATTCCTGCAGACTGACGTGAATGACTGTGGCTTCTAGGCAGGTGCTCTTGATCGACAGGCACACTGATGCTGCAGCTCCTTGAGGCCAGAAATCCAGAGCTCACCAAGGAGCTTCACTCATTTTACCACCTTGTTCCCTTTGCTGCCACACTACCCACGTTCTTCTGATCTGTTTGCCCCATTGACAGAGGAGAAAAACCTTAAAAATGAATAAAGTCATTTCTCAAGAAAGATAAAGGCATCCTCAATAGGACATAGCCTCTGCAATGGGACCTTTGGCTTTCCTTTTCTCTCTTCCCTGATTTATCCTGCAGGCTTCATCTTTTTTTTTTTTTAAAGATTTACTTATTTATTTATTTGACAGAGAGAGAGAGAGATCACAAGTAGGCAGAGAGGCAGGAAGAGAAAGAGGGGGAAGCAGGCTCCCTAATGAGCAGAGAGCCTGATGTGGGGCTCGATCCCAGGACCCTGGGATCATGACTGGAGTGGAAGGCAGAGGCTTAACCCACTGAACCACCCAGGCGCCCGAGGCTTCATCTTTTTTAAGTGTCTTTGCTGCTCTGCTATATTATATTTTCCTGTTGGAATGTCATTCCTTTCTCCTCTAGAGCTCTACATCACTTTCTATTTATACTGTGGTATTGCCTTTCATTTAATTTATTCATCTTGTATTTTTTTTTTTTCCCTCTGCTCAACATGTGTTGGGATTAGATTTCTTAGCACAAGGAAATGGGGATGATCTTTAGATTAAAAACATCTCAGCGTTGCAATGTAACCTTAAAGTAAGAGCATTTCATTCAACCTTCTGGTCAATAAGTGAATTTTCTCCAGATCTACTCACCAGGCGGTAATCATCTGGACTGCTTTGAGATCCTTAGTATTAGGGAACTCACTACCTCTTAAGGCTGCTCTTCCTTCTTAGAAAGCTCAGAACTTTCGGAATTAGAAAATTCTTCAATCTTCCTGCAGCCTCTGCTCACTGTCCCTAAGGCCTCCTTCCTGGGAAGATTCAGAGTAATTATTTTCACTTTTACTAATGAGAGTGTATTTTCTATAGAAAATGATAAGTTCTTGGAAGTCACGAGATTAATGTTGCTAAAATGAAATAAATTGTAAGCCAAGACAATGAAAGTTAGGGGGCGCGAGAGTGTGGCCTCTCTTGCATCCCCCAGCTTCACGGAGAGATCATTGACATATAGCGTTGTGTAGACTGAAGGAATATGCAATATTGATTTGATACTTATATATTGCAAAATGATTACTGCCATAACATTTGTTTAAGGTCACCTCACATAATTACCATTTCCTTTTTTTTGTGGTGAGGCCCTTTCAGATCTACTCTCTTAACAACTTTCAAGAATGTAACACAGTGTTGTTAACTATAATCAGCATGCTAGATCCCCAGGCTCGATAACCAAAAATTTGTGTCCTTTGACCAACACTTCCTCACTTCCCCCACACTCCACTCTTGGCAACCACCATTCTACTCTCTGTTTCTATTAAGTTTAGGTTTTTCACACCCACCTATCTTTATGGCTTTTCTTCTTTACACAGCCAGTGTTTCAGCCAAGGACCTATATGGGTTTTTTTTTTTTTTTTTCCTTAATGGATTTTTTTTTTTGTTAAGATTTTATTTATTTGACAGACAGAGATCACAAGTAGGCAGAGAGGCAGGCAGAGAGAGAGAAGGAAGCAGGCTCCCTGCTGAGAATTGCAGGCTCCATCTCAGGACCCTGAGGTCATGACCTGAGCCGAAGGCAGAGGCTTTAACCCACTGAGCCACCCAGGTGCCCCTCCTTAATGGGTTCTTACTCGTTGGAGATATGGATTCCAGGTATCTGATTTTCATGCTGGATAAGAAGCCCATGAGAGGCATCCAACGGGGAGGCCCTTGCTTTCTGGGAATAACTGGGTCATCCCCATTGACGGTGGTGATTTCTAAATTTTACACGCTGCGAGAATGAAAAATACTGTATAGTGAGTGAACTGTCACAGCCTCCTGACTCGATCCCTAAAGAAGAGCTGTTCTACTTAGAAGAGGAAGTAAAAGGAAATTGTGTATTTTTTCTAGACGGTGTGTTTCCTCTTCGCTTGTGTATATTCTGTTGGGTAGAGTCTGCAGCCACTCAAGGCCAGACATTCAGTTCAGTGGCATTCTGTGCTGGAAGGCTGGTGCTAAAGAAATAAATTACTGCATTTTCCATAGGAAATGGGCTTGTACTTCATAGTGAGTTCAATTCTTTCCAACAGTGTCATTCACTGATTTCCTTGTATTAGAGAAATATTTTTCAACTGACTAGATTTGCTAAGTACATGGCCTCAAAGTCAAATTGCTACCCCTTTATTCTTCTGAGATGTTTTGTTTTGTTATTAAGTTCTTTCACTTTTAAAAAGATGTCCTATAACTCTTACAGTGTCATGTAACAGGCCTGGAAAAAAAAGTCTGTCGTGGAACCCTCTCATCTGTTGTGACTGGAATTGGCACATGGTAGGCTACTCAGGAGTTGACTAACCAAAAGTATACATGTAGATGTAGGGCAGAAACTTGCATCAGTCTTGCTTCGTCAAGGGGATGGACCATTGGCCAATCCAGTGAGTATATTAACTCATAGATACATTTCTCATACATAGAGTTGTTGTGGGGATTAACTTCTGTTCTTTCCTTTATTCTCTTTTGTGCCCTCCCCAGCCTCCTGAGTTTGAAAGAGCTTGGGGATCTATTCTTTCAGTGAACTAGTCTGGACTTCTGCTTTTTATTTTTTTAAAAAAATTTTTATTTTATTTATTTGACAGAGAGAGATTACAAGTAGGCAGAGAGGCAGGCAGAGAGAGAGGGGGAAGCAGGCTCCCCGCTGAGCAGAGAGCCCGATGCAGGACCCCGAGATCACAACCTGAGCCAAAGGCAGAGGCTCAACCCACTGAGCCACCCAGACTCCTCGTCTTCTGCTTTGTAAAAATTTTTGGTGTGAAGGAGGCAGGATGTAAAGGCAGGAGAGAGAAGTGGGACCTCCATTTCCTTCTGGTCTCATAGCTGGGAGCTCAGGGTCTGGATTCAGATGGCTTGGGTGCAGATCGTGCCCCATCACTTGACTAACCGTGGAGTCTTGAGCCAATTATGTAACCTTTAAAAGATTGGGTTTCCTTCTCTCTAAAAAGGTGACAGGAGCAGTACATTTTTCATAGTTGTTAGATAGATACATTTCTCATACATAGAGTTGTTGTGGGGATTAAATAAGGTCACGCATGCAAAGGGCTTAATAGGAGGCTTAGCACATGCGAATGCCCAAATAATGTTAGACACAACGATTCATTCCTCTCTACATTTTCATATAGTTACCACCGTCAGCCTACACCCTACTTACTTACAGTACCCATAGCCACACACAAGGGGCAAGGTGACAGTCAGGCATCAACTAACCAAACACCCTTGGTGGTACCATTATGTCTTTAATGGATCTCCGTTGAGTATCATCAAGCTTAAGAACTGCTTATAAATAATCCTAAAGTTCATTTTAAGTCTATTTTCCATTCAGGGGAGCATTGTACGTAGCCACTTATAAGCCTCTCTTCTCACTGTCGAGGTTTGGCGTCATGTGTAGTTCATCACTTTGAAAAGCATGGTTCCTCCTGTGGGTCAGAATACGCACGTCCAGAGATGTGCTGGTTTCTTGGAGGCTTCACAGAGTTTCATTACTCAGTCCTTTTGCCAGTTGAGACGAGGCATTTAATATTTGCCTTCCTTAGTTTTAGCTTAGGAAGAGAGCTCATCCCAGAATAGAGTTAGTGATGGAAAATATTTGGAAAAAGTTTTAGGCAATGGAGTGAAGGCTCAAGAAGATGGGAACCCGGAGGGTGGAAGACTTCATCCAGATGTTGCTGAGGGAAGCAACTAGTGCTTCTGGAAAAGAGGTAAGAATAGAGTAATAAAGAGTAAATCAGTGGGAACAAAGGTGTTTGTAGGTGTTTTGTTTTCAGAATATCTTTATGAGAAAAGAAACAGGACAGAAGGGGAATATACTCCCAATAGGAACTGATGGTTTGTAAGGGGTAAAAACCAACCAATCCACCAGCCCTCTGGAGATGCTGAGATTGACCTTGAAATTGAACCAAGGACTAGCTGCCTTTGCTGAACCACTATTGGTCACTAACGAAGCCCAGCTGTTTTGGTGGGGGGAGGGGTTGCTCATTCTCTTTATTTGGTAACGGGGTGTGTGCAGTGCACTGGTTTAAAAATATGCATTTCCATTCCATCTCTTTTGAGGAGGCAGTTGTCTTTTCAGAGCTTGTGATGCACAGGAAAGTGATGTAATTTCAGCTGTTGGTCAGACATATAAGGATTCTAGATAGGCAACAAAGGCTTTTTGTTTTTTCAAGTCTGAAGACATCTAGAAACTTAAGTGATGATGTGAAGATCAAGTACAGGAAATTAAATCAGCATAAAACCTATTACAAACTAGACTGATTGAAACTCTTTGGATTTCTTCTAAAGCTCCCAAGCATTAGTGCATTGAGGAACCTGGGAATCTGATGTTGAAGTTCAAACATTAGGTTTTCATTTCCATGACTTTTCCCCTCCAGATGTTTGTCCCCCGCTCCCTTTTCTTTTTTAACTTTTAGCCATTTGTAATTTAACACTTGCTTTGTTTAAACTGAAGTATAACTTTGAAGTTTAGAAAGAAATAGCTAATAATGCATATTGCAGATAACTGTAACTTTTTATGGGAGTCGGAGGGGAAGAAATGACTTTGATATGACATCAAGAACTGCTAATGGAGTGTGGGGAGGTGAAACCATTTTCCTCGGGAAACTTGTCGTAATAACATGCATTTGAAAGTGGAGATGTTCCCCTGAAAGCACGTGGTTCTCTGATGTATGCTCAGTAACTCAAACATGAGTCTTCAGATGCATATAATGTGTTTAAATTTGGTAAGCCGTGTTTTCTGAAGCCATCCACTTTGCCATAATTTCTGAGAAAAATGGAGTACTTCGCAAACCCTAACAGAACTCTGTGGGAGAAAAGTGATTAAACTTTCTCTTTTAATAGTTTACTAAAAATCACACTTTAAAAATGCAAGATTAAATACAAAAATACTAAGAAATGAATCAAGAATTGGATTCGATCATTCATATTTTGATTCAAGATTAATATCTTTTTTTATTTGATTGAATGTTGGAATGCTATCCTTAATTATCCTATTAAACAAAGTCTTTAAGGAGAAGGTTGATAACCTGCCCTGTTTTGTCATCCGGCTCAGTCTGGCCTGGCCAACTTCTACCAGATCCTGACTGTTCAGGGCCGTACAGCATGGACCTTGGGGTCTGCCACAGTTCCACGAAAACTGTGTGGTCTTAGCAGACTATAATAGAACACTTGATTGAGTGGCAAATTATAGACAGGAATTAGTTCCGATAAATGTCCTATCTCGCTACGCAAAATAATCAGCTCGGCCAAATCCTGTCTAAGACCATTATCTCAACTCCACTCTAATAAAATGTCAGGTGTTATGGAATTCAAAGAATATGGAATTATATGACAGTTAGAGGTGCTTAAGACTTTATACATATCACCATGCGCATATTTACCCATGTTTACCCCAAATTGAGAACTTATGGGTGGCATATTAGAAATTCTCATGATGTATATAAATACAGTTAATATGTTTGTGTGTGTGTGTGTGTATTTTTTTTACCAGGCAACATAGGCAAAACTGCACCACACTTCAAGAAAACATTTTTGTTCTGTTTTTAAGGGTGGTATCTGGATTTATTTCAAATTGGTTGTTTTTTGTTTTTTGTTTTTTGTTTTTAATCCAGGAATTCCTTATTCTGAACCAACCCTTCAATATCAGACACAAATATTTCACCATTTTTTTTTAAGATTTTTTTTTAAGATTTTATTTATTTATTTGACAGGCAGAGATTACAAGTAGGCAGAGAGAAAAGGAAGCAGGCTCCCCGCTGAGCAGAGAACCCGGTGCGGGGCTCGATCCCAGGACCCTGGGATCATGACCTGAGCCGAAGGCAGAGGCTTTAACCCACTGAGCCACCCAGGCGCCCCATAATTTACCATTTTTGGCATAATTTCCATTTGATGGGATTGAATTGAGCCTCCTTTGCCTACTTTGGACTGAAATCAGGACTTCTGATGAGCTGGAAACATTCGGACAGGTTGCTCAGTTTACCCATGCTTTTTCTCCTGGTTCAGTACCGAACAGGAATATTCTCTCTGCAGCCAGTGGCTCTTAAGCATGGAGGGCTGTAAAACACAAGAACCTTTATTGCCGCACCCAGCTCTGTTACCCAGGGAGTCTGTAGATGATCCAGCCTCCTGTCTCCTTCTTTGCTTTGTTTCCCCAGCCTTCCCTCCCCGCTCACCCCTCCACACCCCCAACACGCACTCCTCATCCCCAACCCCAGCTTGCCCTTTGGCCATTTCACTACTCATTAGCACCTCCACCAGATGAGGGGCAGGGCCAGAAACAGGGAGGGGGGTTCATCTCTGGTAAAAGACTTGGCTGGGGAAAGAGGCAGGGAGGAATGGCAGACATAAGGTTTTCAGATTATCTGTTGATTGCTAGACCCAGGTTACCCAGACTCCATCCTCAGGAGTAATCGACTGTAGCTATGACCCTGAAATTTGTTTTTCACTCATGCTTTATTTATTCCTCTCCTAAATGCAATTTCAGAAGTATGCTGCCTTTTTTTAGGATGCTATGGGAAGCAAAGGTCTCTTTTTAAAAATTATGTTTTGTCCATATTGATGAGTGGCTGCAAATCAGGCTTGGTTTAACAGGCTTTTGCCCCCTGTTCAGATTCAGAAGTCTTACATTAGACTTACTCTTACATTACATTGTGGAATGATAGTTCATGGAATTCAGGAAGAGGGAGATTGCCTCATCAGAGAGTCCTGTTTGGGTGTGCCATGATCATACAGCTAATCCTCGCTGTAGGACCAAGGGAAGGGAAGATTTGTCATTATTTTGTGCTGGGGTTTCAGTCCATTCACCCAGAAAATGCACTTTGTCTCTTTGAACAGAGGATCCTGCAGAAGCCTAAGCATGTAAGATGGACAACACAGACACACAAGAAGTTGCTTAGACACTGTGTTTCTTTTTTTGTTGTTGTTTTTGGGCGGGGTGGGGTGGGTAGAGAGGGAGAGAGAGAATCTTAAGTGGGCTCTGCACTCAGCACAGTGCCCAGTGCAGGGCTTAATCTCATGACCCTGAGCCCAAATCAAGAGTCAGATGCTTAACCGGACTGTTTTGGACACTGTTTTCATTCATTTGCTTGTTGGTTTACTTCTCTCTTGCTTGGCTAGACCACGTAAACCCTAAGGCTGCAATGGCAAGACCCTCTGATTTTGCAGTTTTCCGTTTATCTGAACATTTTACTCAAGTCTCTGACAGTGCTATGGATCAAGCCCTTGTGCTGGGTCCTGGGGTTACCCAGCCCAACAGGATAGATGGGGGCTGCCTTTGGGGCACTTACCTTCTGGAGAACCAAAGAGGAGAACCTAGTGTCAGCCCCTTAGATACTCCTCTGTGTTGCAGATGCTGAGAAGCTAAATTAAATTCCAGTTTTCAAGTATTTTGAGCTCTTCAGAATTTAACAGCCCTTCCATAGACATGATTGTGCTGTTTTCCAAATCCTGATGACACTCTATGTCATTATTTGAATATAGCTATACATATTATCTATGAATTAGCTGTATAAGTGGGCTGAAGTTACATTCGCTCCTTATCACCATGGCCAAAATCCAGGTTAATATCAAATGTACACACATTTGATCTATCAAAATAGTGAGTCAAATTTCATCTGGTTAGTATAGTTATAAAAAGATAGGTATTAAATTACGAGGGTTCCTGGGTGGTTTTTTTGTTAAGCGTCTACCTTCAGCTCAGGTCATGGTCCCAGGGTCCTGGGATCGAGCCCCGCATCGGGCTCCCAGCGCAGCAGGATGCCTGCTTCTCTCTCTCCCACTGCCCCTGTTTGTGTTCCCTCTCTCTGTCAAATAAGTAAATAAATAAATATGTAATAAATAAATAAATCTTTAAAAAAAAGTTGCCAGATACTGGTACCAAGAAAGAAGGACAGGGAATTAGAAAGATCAGGATAATTCTTTTGGGCCACGGCCTCAACATACATTGCTCTATTTTTTTTCCTCTTTGTTCATGCTGATAATTTGTTTATCAGATAACTTTAAAATCATCTGGTGTCAAAACGATGACTTGCACACCTTAATATTTCTGGATACTGCTACCTTTTGTATTTAAAAAATGACTCTTGAAAGTGGAAAGCATATCACATTTATCCTTTTACCCTTAGCACCTAGGACCTAGGAGGAAAGTCAGCAAATGATTAAGAGCTCAACCCGCTTGCGGTCAGTTAGCCGCTTAGCAAGGCAAGCTGCTCATGGCCCCAGCTCTGGTCTTTTTGTATCTGGAGCAAAGGATCGTAATAGTTTTCAATGTATAGGAATTGTAAAAATTCAATGAGAAGCCACCCCAAAACTGTATTCACCGTGGGGCAGGCAGTCTGTAGATCCTCACTGTTGATTATTAGTATAATTTCAGGCCTGAAGCAAGACTTAATAAACGTTGGCTGAATAGAATGACAGCATTTCTTTATTACGTATAAAGTGTGGGCTTTGAATGTTTGTTTTCTGGTACGAATGTAGATTTGAATCGCATGCTTTGTCTTTTTTTATTTTTTTTTCGAATCTGATGATCTGTATTTTCAAAGAGGACACAAAGGGGTTAAAAGCCCAAACCATAGGCATCAAGGCAGTGTTTGTAATAATTTCAAATTCCAGCTTTTGCCTTTCCCCTGAAGAAGTAAGCCGGGAGCCACTATCACCCGCGGCCCGATACAGACTGAATGCCTTGCCCTGTCTTAATCTTTCCATTCCCTTGCTCCTGCAAATAGCATTCTGCTTTCCAAAATAGACACTCCAGCACTGTACCTTCAGAGAATTTTTGTCACAGCTTTGGACCATCAGAAAAACAGAAGAAAGCTTTGTTGACAGAACCTCACAGAATAGTCTTCTCAGGTAGTCTCTAAGTTTTCTTCCACAAAAACTTACTTTAATTGCGTTTCCCCTCTCCTTCACTCCTAATTTTTAGTGTTCACATGAAAATAAACAAGAGAGGAACATCAGGCAATAATTTTTTGTATCTTTGACTCCTTTCAGGGACATTTTAAAGCACCCCACGTAAAGCAAGGGATCTAATACACTAGGTTTTATACCACCAAAGGGGTTAGGACTCAACAGTCGGGATAGCAAAGGTAGCAATGTGGCATGACTTGGAAGTTTAAGCATTAACATTACCAACAAAGGAAGTGCAGGCCTGACTAGTTTCCAGACGATCCAGAAATTTTCAGTCTTGAGGGTGCGCACTATTACGGGAACCACCAAAGCCCAGGGAGGTGAGGGAATTACCCTGTTTAGGAACAGGGAATCATAAGAAGATAGCTGATAATGTTCTCTAAAGGAGCATTTGTTCTGCCGTCTTTTATCATTCACTGTTCCAAATGATTCTGAGGTCAGGGAAGACAGATACCAGTGCGTGTCAGAGGCTGATCCTACAGTATCATTTCCTTATTCTAGGATCTCCGTCCCTACGTTTTCTTTATTGTCACTATTCTCTTAGAGGACCCAACTTGAATGTTCTCCAGACTCCTTAATGGAAATGGCTGAAGCATCTCTCATTTGATGGAGTTGGACAGTATGCACATGACCATCTCCATGCCCCCCTGCGTCGCCCCTGATGATGGGTGCACACCTTATGGGTTTATCAGAAAGAATGGAAAGCCAATGTGTGATAATACTGTCCATCCTATAGCATTTTCATTCTGTGTTCTCAGTAAATTTAAAATTTTTTTTTTTTTAAGATTTTTTTTATTTATTTGACAGTGAGAGAGGGAACACAAGTAGGGAGACTAGCAGAGGGAAAGCAGGCTTCCTGCTGAGCAGGAAACCCAATATGGGGCTTCATCCTAGGACGTTGGGATCACAACCTGAGCCTCAGGCAGACACTTACCAACTGAGCCACCCAGGCACCCCAGATTTTAAATGTCTTGTTTAAGTGTAAGTAAAGTTTGGTTTTACATTCTTTATTCCCCTTTCTTGTCTTTGGACCATATAATTCCTATGTGCAGAGGGTGAAAGCCAACTCATTCTCAACTCTAATTCATCCCCTTTGCATTCCTTGCATTGCAGTGGGATAGAGTTTAATGACGTTCTGTTTGGATTTGCTGTGTACAGTGTGTTCATTTCCAGGCTATCAAACCAAGGCACTGGTAGATCTTGTGTGTGTGTGTGTGTGTGTGTGTGTGTGTGTTTATCAGTAATGCTCTTCTTCCGGGGGTAACTTACGACATGCGAATTTATCCATGAATCAGTCAGGCTTAGGACTTTGTGTGTTGCTTTATAACATCCTGTTCAGACAATAAATGAGCTACACAAAAACCATTTAAAATCTGTTTTAAACTTAGGTTGAATACAAGACAAAAATCTGTAAATTTTAAATTACAGATTTAAAATCTGTAATTTTCTAAACAATAAAACGGTGACTTAGTCTAACACATAGTCTTAATCTGCTTTGCCATTAAATCACTAATCTCAGTGGATATCAACTGGGGCTCTTTTCAGTCGTTAACACCTATGGGAACAAAACTGCTCTATTATCTACCTCTTAAGCGTTCCTGAGTATTCACAGAGAGCTAATTCCGACCGTACAGTAAGTACCACATTGTTTCCTGCTATGATGGAGTGAGTGAGCTTTTATATTCATTATGTACATTATGGGATTAGTAGGATGTTCAGCTTGATTGTATAGTTGGAGAGGGTTTGGCCATACATGGTCAAGTCACAGTATGAAGAATTCCTTGTGCCTGAATTTTTTTTTTCCCCCCGAAAAAAGGAGTTTTCTGCCCAGGATTCTTAAAATGTGGTATGTGTTCATCATTGTTACTTCTGATTCTTTTAAGTAATTATGTTCCCATAAAAATTTAGTGTCCCCCATTTGAGAAGCTGACATTTTATATCTGTAAGGCAAGCACAACTTTTAAAATCAGAGTGAAAATTAAGATGTCTTATTTTGAGGTTTTATCTTTCTATAAAATTTTTGAGCCTGAGAAAATATTTCTATTGATATACTTACGCTCTCAAAACTATCTTTGGTAGAAAATCTCTTTGTATGTGAGAAAAAGCTGTCTAGAAACATGTCGTGAGTACCCTTGGTCATGGTGTGCAAATTTAAACACCCGCCTGTCACAGGAGGGTCTTATATTCAACCTAAATTTCTCCTTGCATGGTTCTCAGTCCATTTCCTTTTGTGTTGTTCTTCTTGGTGATAGAGAACAGCTGGTATGTCTCTCTTCAAAATAATTCTTCTTGCTTAGGGCAGTAAAAGTGGACACACTTCGGATCTGGGTTTGAGTCTGGGCCTTAGCCCTTACCAGCCTGAAGTCGCCATTGCTTCTCTGAGCCTCAGTGTCTTCTTTCGTAAAACACAGCTCATACTCCCTCCTTTGCAGTTTTAGCCAAAGTGTCCAGCTCCTAGCAAATGCACAAAATATAGTACCTTGTATCATTAGTGTTAAAACCTGCGAGAATTTATGAAGGCAGCTTTTTCTTTCCCATGGTAACATTCCCAGATTTTTCTGACTTTGTCTTGTGTTTCTAAACTGCGAATCTTGGCTCTAAACGAGACTTCAGATGGTATTGTCGATGGAAGGCTAGGTTTGCAGTGGAAGGTCTATTGGACTTGCTTCCGGAGTTAATGAATTTATAACTCTATGTCCTTGGATAAGTCACTTAACACCCTGGAGCCTGTTTCCTCAGATGCAAGATGGGGATGACAAGTATCGTATCTCCTGAGGCTTCCTCTCTGGGTTGTAGTTAGAATAATGGAAAGAAGTAATGTAAGGGTCACAAAGCACCATATAGTCATAAGGTGATTGCAGTAAAGATAATTGGCAATTAAAATTTAATGCTTTATAATAGGGGGAATGAAATTGCTTGTTGTTTATATACCTTATTTATTTATTTATTTTTAAAGATTTTATTTATTTATTTGACAAAGATATCGCAAGTAGGAAGAGAGATTGGTTGGGGGGGGCGGAGGCAGGCTCCCCGCTGAGCAGAGAGCCTGATGAGGGGCTCGATCCTAGGACCCTGAGAGCATGACTTGACCCGAAGGCAGGGGCTTAACCCACTGAGCCACCCAGGCACCCCTCTGGCAGAGAGAAAAATTAGACTCCCTTACTTTCTCCCTTTCTCCTCTACTCCAAACTTTTAAAACTCAGGTCACCATCTTCATCCTCGCCTTTGTCCTACATAACAATTAGGAGGCATTTGTTCTTTTTCTGTTTCCATTTTCATCTGCTCTTTTGGTTGGCAGGCTAAATGGACAATGTTCAGAAGTATAATGACATATATTAAAACAGTTCCAACAGGATACGATTCCACTTGTGTGCAGAGTGAGTGAGTCAACAGCAGTGTTGGGTGAGGTTCAGAGGGGGGCCAGCCAGGGGATCAAAGTGTGTGACTAAAGGGGTAAAGCAACCCAGGAGAAGTGGATGAGCAGGGAAGGTGTCTCAAGTGATGGACATTTAAGGAGAGGATTATAGATTCGTGTCTCCTCAGGTAGTCACTGCGGAGTTCCAAACAGAAGAATGGCATGCTCAAAACACACCTGAATGAGAAGGGAAATTTGGGGACCCGGAGCATCCCTTACAGTGGAAGTGACCTTGGAGGTTGCAGTGATCCCAGGCAGTAGATGGCAACCCGTTTCTGTAGAGATGCAGTCTAAGGGGGGCGGTCGGTCTGTGGAGAGCTGAGGATGTGGTGTTGGGGGAAACCAGTAGGAATGCCAAGTGCCTCCGCTCTGAGGGTCATCCAAGAGAGTTAAACTTGGGGGAAAAGAAAGTAGAGTGGACACAGTGATATTCAAATGAATATTTCCATTGTTATCTTCTTTTAAAAAATCTACTGGATATACAGTTAATGTTTCTAGAAGCAGCTTTTCCCCTTATTTGTATCATACTCATTTTTTGTTTTGTTGCCTCAATTCAGCTTGGCTTTATGTTTAATTACAGGGCTGAAAGAACTCAAGTTTGGGTAGCAGAGAGTGGATTTTGGTGAAACATCCCTGTTGATTATGTTACGTGTTTGTGTATTCCAGTCAAACTAGCCACAACGATCCAGCTGTCCATTTGGGATTTGTAGATGCTGCTTTCCTGGGGCCCTTTACTCCATGGCTGTCTGTGACCTTAGCCACTGAATCATGTAATCGTTTTTGGCCTCCTAAGCCAGTGATTCTGAGTGGGCAGAGCGGTAGTGTGATGTCATGTCTGGGGCACGCGCCTGTACCCTCACCACACATGGGTCCCACCCTTCCTGGTCTAGGCAGCTCAATACACAGTGCTTGGCACATAGTGAGTGCTCAATAAATTTAGTTGCTTTTCCTGTCTTTCTCTGGACCTCAAGTAGGAAGATCCAAATTGGAGAACACCAGTATAGCATTAGTTCCCCGATTAAAATCCAGAGGGAAAGCTGAGGCAGATGTGAGGGAATGCAGTTCCAGACTCCAATTAATCTACAGAAGATGATCACACTGGCCTACAACGCACAGCTTCCCATGCTCGTGAGTCATAGTGAAATCTCTTAAGGGATGAATGACTTTTAACTTAATACAAAATTGGTAAACTGTGTGGAATATTGTGACACTTGAAAGTATTCAGTATGAAAAATAGCTGATGGGGTACCTATGTAGAGATATATTGTCTTCTCCCAACGTGGTTTGGATTTTAGTGACCTCTCTTCTTCTCCCCTAAAAAAAGATCAAAAGGAAGGCCCTCCACATTGTTTCCAAATTCCTAGATAGGAAAAACATCAAACTAGAAAGGCCCCTTTTGAGAACCTCACTCATTCATATTTTTTTAAATATCAAAGTTTCTTTCTTGCCCTTTCTCTGGCAGAGAGAGAAATTAGACTCCCTTACTTTCTCCCTTTCTCCTCTACTCCAAATTCCAGCAAATGTAACCTTATCGTTCTTGTTAACTCCTATCACTGTAAATTCCTCTGCAGCAGTGAGAAATTATACGCAACAGTCCCTCGTACACTTTGCCCGGTTGCCTCTCCATGGTGGTATTTTGTAAAGCTGTAGCACAGAATAGCGCTAGGATATTGCATGAACACAATTCACCCATCATATTCCCATATTCATATGCTTATTGTACTCACATGCGTGTGCATCAGTGAGTATTAAGTTCTCTACAGTTTTACTACCTGTGTAATTCATATATGACCTCCAGAAGTATTCTCTTCTAAGACTGTAGGTTGGTTGAGAGTTTTCAATATCTCCTATGATGACAGACATTAAGCGTCTTCTCTTCTAAGCATGCAAAAGCCTTTTGTGGCTGTAGGAAGGCAGAGAGTGGAAATCTGGCCCCTGGTTCCTATCTGTGGCTGTGTAGTTCTTCTTTCACATTCCCTCATTAGGAAGGGCTGGCTGGCCCAGCCAAAATCATAGGTGGGCTTGGCACACAGCTAACTATTTGCCTGGAGTAACTTAAGCTTTTGTACGATGTTAAGAGTTCTGCCAATTTCAGAGGCCAGGAAGCAAAAGAGTTGGCCTCGTAGGGTAACACACCTGCTTTTCCTGAGGCCACATACAACAACAGGCTGATTTGAGTACCTGTTTGCCCTCTTGGGATATACTGAAACATGTGTCCAGAGTCCTGAAGTTGTGGAGAAATACTTTTCTCCCTCTAGAAATCCATTTCACACAGATTTTGAATGTCCATGAGAACAGATATTCTTTGGGGAAATGTCCTGTTAATTGTACTTTGGCGATCTGGGCCGATCTTTAGGACGAACTGCCATAGACTCTTATTAGCTTGAGACCTGTAGGAATATCCCCATTTGAGAATAACACGGTAACATTAGGTTTCCCGATTAAAAAAAAAAAAATCGCAACTCTCTGTCATACACACGCAATCCCTCTCTCTCCCTTTCTCTCTCTCTCCCTCTCTCTCTCTCTCTCTCTCACACACACACAGCATAGTTGTGCCGAGGTACACACATTGGCAGATGGCCAAGCTCCCTCACCAGCTAAATATATCAGTCTTGTACTCCTGTCTCAGAAACACTGGATTTACAAGTAGTTCAAATGTTGAGTATTAACATTGGGTGACAACAAAGGTCTGTCGTATCCTACTGGTCCCTCTGAGTGTTTGATTCGGTGACCACATTTATGGTGATGATGGTGATGTTTGGTCATAACCAGTGAGCAACAGGTTGTGAATCTGATCACCGTGGGTCCTTTTGGAGAACAAGGTTAACATGTTTGATACCACTGTTCTGTCAAAGCCTAAGTCCCAGCTATGCTATGGCATATAAAACGCTTCTTTTCCTCTTTGGACTAATCCTTCTCCTACTGTCACTTTATTTTATTTTATTTTTTAAGATTTTATTTATTGAACAGACAGAGATCGCAAGTAGGCAGAGAGGCAGGCAGAGAGAGAGGAAGGGAAGCAGGCTCCCCGCTGAGCAGAGACCCTGATTTGGGGCTCGATCCCAGGACCCTGAGATCATGACCTGAGCTGAAGGCAGAGGCTTTAACCCACTGAGTCACCACCCAGGTGCCCCTCTTACTGTCACTTTAAAACCTCATGATTTATGAGTAACCTTCTTTATTTTTGTTGATAACAATTATTTAAACCAAAGCTTACTTTTAAATCAGCTGGAGACATTTTGAGAATCTCAGAAGTTCAGAAAAAAATATATATTAAAGAAAAATATTAAAAAGAATGTCAGAACAGGCTGCTATGACTTCCATAGCAAACACCCTTGGGCCTTACTTGATCCAAATAAATGTGGTCACACTGCTGTTGTGGCCATGGACGTGGTGAAGGAAAGCTTACATTTCTATATCCTGTTGTCTGTCACTGAGGTCTCATCCAAGCTTAGCCAAAATAGTGATGGGGGAGGGGGGGAGTAGATATGGAATTGTTGGTCTGTTTGGTGCTTGATGTGCCCCACAGTGACCCTAGACTTAGTGGAGAGATTCTGTAGTAGAATTCTCTCATATTCTGCAGGTGACAAAATGCAAGTTGAGAACAATGCAGTGTCCAGTTCAAGGTCATTCAACCTCATCAGCTAGGACAAGAACCAGGTTTCCTGATTTCTAGTTCCACTGCTTTTCCACTATAGGGAGCAGTTTCCTGTCACCCTACCTGTCTTTCTTGGTTTTCCATTTGTAATGTTGACATTTCTTCTGATGAACCTCTTCCTTCGGATCCTGTCATTGTTTCCGGGGGCTGCTGTCACAAGACACCATGGACTTGGGTGCCTTAGTGTGACAGTAATTTATTCTCTAACAGTCCTGAAAACCAAAAGTCTGAAATCAAGGTCTTGGCAGGAACATGCTCTCTCTGAAGGCGCGAGGAGAATCTGTTCCATTGCCTTTTCCTTGGCTTCTGGGTTGCTGGTAGTTCTGGATGTTCCTTGGCCTGCATCACTCCAATCTCTCCCTCTGTCATCTCATGATATTCTTCCCATCATGTGTCTATACATCTCCTCTTCTCTAGAAAGGACTCCAGTCATATTGGATTAGGGCCTGCCCAAAAGACCTCATCTTCACTCAGTTACATTTGTGAAGACTCTATTTCCAAATAAGGGCACATTCATAGATACAGGGGAACTTCAACATTTTTTTTGGGTGGGGGCACAATTTACCCCCATAGCAGGTCTCTTTAGCTCTAAAACCATTTTTAGAACTGGGTAGGTATTTGTAATAAACAGTGAGAATCTGCAGTGAATTTCATTACATGTAAAGCATCGTATCCAACATTTGTAGTTTGTTACAATAACACATTGAAAAGATTTATAGACTGCTTTGGGTGTGATTTTTGGATTAATTCCCTACTTTGAAGCCATTTGTTGGGCCCTGTTTATTTAAAGGAGGGAATGAATAGACTTAAAAACACCTAATTTTCATCTTAGCCTAGAAACCAGTAAATCTGTGGGTTTCTGTGGGGTTTTTTATTGTTGGGTTTTTTTTCCCTTTTTTTTTTTTTTTTTTTTTGAGTATTGAAAACTATACCTCAGAACACCAACACTGTATTTATCATTTTGATCTTCAGTTATTAGATGCTTGTTTGCATGTGCTAAGCCTCTAGCCAAGATAAGGAAAAAAACCCTGTTGGGGTAATAAAGTCTAGAACAAATGTTTGCTATATAATATTTAATGGGATGTGTACAATTTTTAAGTAAGACTTAAAAAGAAAGAAATCTTGTTCTCAACTGTATGCATTTCCCTAAACTTCACTAGTTGAATATAATAATTTGTGTTCACAAACAGGCTTTCTGACCTGATTCTCTTTGATCAGCTTGAGAGAAAATAAAGATCCATATAACCTTAATTTGTAGCTGTTTTAAAAAATATTTTTTAACCAAGTAACGGGAATGGATGCTGTGTCTTTTATTAACTCTAAAAGAAGGATTCCAAATATCCCTTTAAATTAATGTCTCCTAGCATCAAATATACTTCTTCCCATAAGGCTAGTCCCAATTTCCTATAATCTTACAGACCTAGGAGAACAATATTTTTCCTTCTGTCGTTTTGATAATTACGTCCTCTGTGCTCAGTGGTGGCCTATTAACTAACATGAATACTGTGGGCTTGCAAAATAGCCTCAAATTTCCATATATTGGAACTGTGAGAATTTTCTGTAATGGTGCTTTAGCAATAATGATGGAGGTGCAGGCATTTCCTGAGGATTAATGACCAGCTGGGAGGAACCAGTGGCCCTTGGCTCTGCCTCCCAGCCAGCCATTAATTCCAAGGAAATGTCTTTTGCTAAGGTCGTTATTGCTATTACAAGCTTAAAATGGAAAAACATAATGGGCGTATGAGTTATTTTTATGGGTTGATGCAGTTTCCAATGGTATGTACGAATTTGAAAAAATGAATGTGTATACATACAATAGTAAGTCAGATTGTTTGAATCATCCCTCAGTATTCCACGTTTTATGACTGATTTTACAGTTCTCAACCTTTACCACTTAAAAAAAAAAATCTGATTCAGTCATTCCTATGTGGGATCGAGGATTAAAAGTGTATTCAGTAACTTATTCGGAAACACCAGTTTCTATTATCAACTTCAAATAATATTCAGGTTTTATGTGTGTTCTGAAGTGAAAAAAGAGTTTATTTTCCAACTCGTGTTAGAATAAAATGCTGCAAGAATATTTTTTTAACCCTGGAATAATTTTGCTGCCCCTCTTTGATTTCTCTCTATCACTTACATAACAGACAGCCTTACATTTACACCTTTACACACTGAATCCATAAAAAAGCAGCACACAACTTTGTTACTCAACGTTTCACGAGGTTTATGTATATAAAATACTCCAATATTTTGACGCAAAACACAAATGCCCATAAACTCCCAGACTTGAAGCCAAAGTGTCAAAATGTTGCCCCTCTTGCTCCTCTCTGGTGCTTTTGAAAAGATAGCCCTTTTGGCATTTCTGCTTCCGATCTTAATCAACGGGCCCATTCCAATGTTTTTATCTAAATTATTAACAGAAACTAATCTAGAAACAGTCTTGAAAGGCACAAAGAGAAATCTTGACAACCCTACAGTATTGCCATCCTTGAACTTGTGGGAAAACGTGGACTCTATCACGCAAGCACAATGCCCGTGGACCCTTTTTATCTCTAATACCAGCTAGTGACGCCATGTTTATCAAGGTTAGTGGTGGAGGATTTGAAAAATCAGATTTGTACTTAAAGTAATAAGAATCAAACTAAGAAGTCTTATCCTTTTGGTCCCCAATTTCTTGTCCCATTTTTCTCCTTCTTCATCAGGTTCACTTAACAGCCTCAAGTAGGTGTTCACATTGACGAACTCATGGGCAGTCAAACTTTCTTAAGCCTGTTTTGTTAAGGTCTTCAAGTGTTCCAGCCTACTTCTGTTTTCCTTCTCCTTCACTTTTGGCATCCATGAAAACCTTAGATGTTGCTTTGCCTCTTAAACCTACCCCTCTGCTTTCTGTCCCTGTTGTTGAAGGTGCTAGGATTCTCCCAGTTCTAGAGCAACTGTTCCAATAGAGCTTTCTGCGATGAAGTAGGTGTTCTGTATTTGTGCCATGCAGTATGTTAGCCACTAGTCATATGTAGTGACTTGAATACTTGAAGTATAGCCAGTGCGTTTGAGGAACTGAACATTTGACTTTATTTACCTTAATGAATTTGAATTTAAATGGCTAAAAGTGGCTAAAGGCTACTGTGTTGGATCATACAGTTAACCTTTGGATCCTTCATGTCTCTGCTTTCCCTCCATATCTGCCCTTTTTTACCTTTATAATACCTTGTACCGATTCCAATTCTAATTGCCACTGGCCCCTAGAGGAGACCTTAATGCCCTTCAGCTAATATTTTGCCATATTCTGCCTTTGATGTCTTACCTAATACAATACGACAAAAATCAAATAATTTTTATAAGCCACTGTGCTTGGACCTGGAGGAAGTTCAGTGACAAAGAAAACATACTCCTAGTCCTCAAGGAGCCTACAGAATAGAAAGAACCTGGGTGAGCAGACAATTTATGGTTTGGCAATAGCCCAGCGTAAGTCATAGGTAGGTTTTCCTGAGTTTATAGCTTTTGGATGGGAGATATCACAAAAAAAAAAAAAAAAATCTGATTTTATTTCTAAGGGGTTTGCTTTTGCTTCCAAACCATTTTTAAATAAGGTGCTTCATAGAGTATAAAGCTATCATCTCTTAAAATGCCGTACTAGTGCCCATTGATTAAGATAACCATATGTCATGTTTTTTTTCACGACAGCCCAGTTTGTGCCTGTGTTCCAGAATAGTTACCAATAGCATCCTCTCTCACTCCCCAGGATGCCCTATTTGGGGTGGGCAAATCCTTATGACTACCCTAACTACATTTGTCTTTATGTGCTCACACACGCCTTGTACTTCCCATAATCGCATTACATTAGTGTTCCTTGGCTGCTTCCAGATTATTCTTTCAGGTCATTTCTCTAGCCAGTCATTCCTCTGTTGACCAACTGCCTCATTCGTGACTGAATAAATTATAAATTTTCCAGGTCACATAGATAGGACCAGTTAGCTCTCTGGTTACCATTTTCCTCATAGACGTGTAGCCGGACAAATAACCTTCCTATTCCATCCACAGAACATTTTCTTACCTTCGAGTTCCCTAGAATTTCCTTCTCCCACATTCAACTGCATAAAATCTTCCTCAACCTTAAAAGTCTGGTTTTGACACCAGCTCTTTTCAGGAGGTGTGTCTCCTGCCACCCTTAGTCAGACGCACCCTGACTTGTCCCTGGAACATGAACATGTCATTATTAATGCCTTGCTTACAGTATTATCCATTTTCTCTTGTCCTGGTAACTTCTGAACCTGTTTTATCTTTGTTTACCAGTTCCGTAAGCTCCCCGAGATGAGAGAGCCATGTGCTTAGCATTTTCTTCAAAACTGAGGACAGTGGTATACAGTAGTTGCTTAATACACATTTGTCAGATGAAGAAACAAAGTATATGGTTAGGCTCCTTAGGTCATTCCCACAAGATGATTGCTTAAAACTGTGTGATTGCAAGCTAAAAAAAAAAAAAAAAAAAGGCATTTTCACAGTATTATGTCATTAATTACTATACCCTGAAGAGTAACTACGACTGCTAATCTCTTGGATCCAATACTGAGACACATAAATATAAGTGACATTCACGCTGCTACCGCGTTCAATGAGATTTCAAAATAGAAAGTACACTTAGAAGTAGATGTTGGAAAAATACCTCCAGGGGCGCCTGGGTGGTTCAGTGGGTTAAAGCCTCTGCCTTCGGCTCAGGTCATTATCTCAGCGTCCTGGGATCGAGCCCCACATCGGGCTCTCTGCTCAGCAGGGAGCCTGCTTCCTCCTCTCTCTCTCTCTCTCTGCCTGCCTCTCTGCCTACTTGTGATCTGTGTGTCAAATAAATAAAATCTTTAAAAAAAAATACCTCCAAAGATTTTAAGTGTGGAAAGTTTTGTTAGGATTACTTCAGGATAGGGGCCTCGGGCCCCTGGCTGGCTCAGTTAGTATCACATGTAGTTCTTCATCTTGGGGTTGAAAGTTCGAGCTCCACATTGAGTGTACAGATTACTTAAAAATAGAAATGTTAAAAATTAAAAAAAAAAAAAAAAAAGGACATAGTCTAAGATGAAGCTGCCAAGCTGGTATTGACAACATGGTGGCGTGTTCTTTCCACAATTGGAAAGAGTTGTGTCTGGGGGAATTTTCCTCTAAATAAAAAAAACAAAAACAGTGTGTCTGTGATTGATTTTTTTTTTTTTAAAAGATCATTTAGAGAAGCAGCACTTGCTGATTGGAATGGATGAAACAGAGTTCCTTGTGGCAAAGCTTGTATGTGAACGTATTTTATAATTTTCAATCATTTTTTAAATACATGTGGGTCACTATGGAAGACTGAGTTCAGAAAATAAATTAGTTTTCTTTTTCTAAATATTGCCACGGTAGCTTCATATCTTTTCAGGTCATGTCAAGTTTTCTTCAATTGGTAAAAACCTACATACTTTATGTGTTTAATTTATATAACATGTATGTCTGTGGTAAACACAACGATAAGCTCTTAACAGAAATTCAGTAAAGGAATATTGTAACTATTTTCTGAATAGATAAAACTTTAAAATTTTATATAGCAAAACGCATTTTTGCAAAAATCGATTAATGTATGAATATTGTGGCTAACTCTACTGTGTGATTTTAGCATTTAAAGGCTGAAAACAAAAGAATAAGCATTGGATATGCTTATTTTTTCTCATAATCTTGCAACAGACTTAGCCAAAACCCACCCACCAACATACACGCGTGTGCCCGCGCATGCGCGCGCGCGCACACACACCCCACACTACCTCAAAGAGGAGAAAATGGCTTTCTCTCCCTCCTTCTCTCCCTGCATCCCACTGTGACTACCAAGAGGCTTAAATATTTTAAATACTTTTACACTTTTATATGACCCAGGAATTGAGGAAAAACTCAGTATCTCTGAAAGTATATTTAAAAGACTGTTTTAGAACAATTAATCTGCTTGTACAAAACAGAAGCCAGGTGTTAGAAGTCTGTTGTACTCCAGGCATTGAAACAGTGGGAAGTGTCAAGGATTACAAGCTTGCCCCCACCTAAGAGAAAAACCCATGAAGGAGAACAATGGGTTTAGAGTTCCAAGTGCAGAGGAAGCCCTTGCATTCTCCGTTGTGGACATGGGAAGCTTGGGCAAGGGGGTGGAGCTGCAGATAGAGCTACGCGGCCACTGGCAGCAGTAACTGAAGCCGTGGTTGTGGATAATGATCTCGAGAGAACGTGGAAAAAGAAAAGCGATGCAGAAAGTGGAGAAGGAGGGGAATCTGGGGGCCGTGGCAGGCAAAGGAGATAAAATAGGTTGTCCGCTAACAGTGGTGGCATGTGGACCCGTGCTCCTCATGGCATGCTTCTCCGTGTCTCCCACCAGACACAGCACCTGTGTGGGGTTCCTCGGCCCCTCTTCACCCACGCTCCGCTTGCGATCAGCTCGTGATCGTTGGCCTGCTTGCTGCTTCCGTGAGCTCATTGGAGGCACACGGTGAACAGCAGTGAACCCTAAATCCTGGCGATGCGTTCGGCAACTCAGAGAAAGCAAGGGAATGAAACCAAGGAGAATCCTTTGAGGGCCAGATCATGAATTCATGTCTACGACATCTCCTTAGCCTTAGCTGGAACGTTAAGGTTTTGTTGCACTGTCAGCTTTACAGAGCAGAGGATTTCTCGGGGTTTCCCAAAACACTTTAGCCAAATCGGGCACAAGTGTAAGTCTTGATTCCAGCCATTGTCTTCCCCTTCCTTGCTGAGGTGTGATGTGTGCATCTGTAAGCAAGACTGAAATGACCCCGGAGGGTTTTAACAGACAGCCTTGCCTTCAAGGATTATTAGATTTCAAAGCAAAAAAAAAAAAAAAAAAAAAAGGGCAAGAGGATATTCTTTGCATGGATCAGACAAGGAGAAATCAAGTTGTAATTTGGGATTCATTCACAAGAAAAGGTATGGGAGGTTTTCACATGAATAGGACAGTAAGAGTCCGGAACAGCCAGGCTCTGCGCTCAGCTCCGACTCTCTGACCTGTAAGGGGACTCTGTTTGTAGGACATGGTAATTGCAGCCTTCATATCAAGCAGCGCGAGGTTTTCAAACCTTTTATGGGTGTGCAGCTTTTGGGTAAGCCAGTGACTCCTCGCGGGCTTTGTGCTTCCACCCGCTTTTGGCCAAGCAGTGTTAGTAATCCAACGACAAAAAAAAAATTCTGTAAAGCTAATTACAAAGCAAAACTTTAACTTCTCCAGATGGAGGATGGGGTACGCAAATACACTGAAGGAAAGAAACATACTGTTTCCTGTGTTGTGGTTCTGCTGCCTTAGCACAGTTGTATGAATATTATGGGTGTGCAGTAAACATTTATGACCATATTTAGGTCCAAGCGGCATGTGGGATTTTGTGTTAGTAGTTGCTGATGAGTACCACAACTAGGAATCCTTTATATCTGTGGTATCCATAGTAACTAAGTAGGGCCCATTTCCATTGTGCTTATTAGCTTCCAACCTGCTGGCCATGCTTAGACTCTGTGGGCTCCAGGAATCCTAATTCATATAACACCCCGGAGAGGTGGGTAAGTGCTTTTCAGAAAAGCAAACTCAAGCAAGGGATTTTAAGAGATTTGAAGAATGCCACATAGCAGCCAAGATGATAATTTTTGACTCACCTGTTAATTTCATTGAGTAGTGCTGTAAAGCCAAAATTACATATTCAGAAATGCAGTTATGATTATTAGGCAAATAATAGCATTTTCTGGCACCTCTTTGAAATGTTACGTTGCTGGCTGCATTGTTGGCTGTTTTATAGGTAGCACAGATTTACCTTGCCTTTGGCAGAGACTACTAGATTTGCCATTACTGGTCATGTTATTTTTAAATACAGGGAAACAGCATACTAGCAAAGCATTCTAAATTAATGACAGTAACATTAATATTGTAATATTAATATATTCTCTTTCTTCCTAGGACACATTGCAAATGATTCTATAGGGTTTATATTAAACAAACATAGCACATTTTCCTGTAGTTTGTGGGTGCTATGGTCTCTTGAGCACGAGCATAAAACTTGTCAGTGGCCGATATGCCATGGTTTATTTAATTGTAACTAGAAATATCATGACCCATTCTTATTCACATCCGCTCTTTTGTACATTAGTGTAATTTTGTTTGATTTCACAAGGGTGGGCTTTCTATTTACGGATAGATTCAAGACCATTCTATAATACTTAAATCCTTACAGATAGATTCGAGAGCCTTCTATAATATTTAAATCTATATGCCCTAAACATATTACAGCTGTTGTTTTAAAAAATTATGATATTAAATTGAAACCCAAGTTCATCTTCAGACTCTCTAGAGTTTTCAGATTTGAATGGAATCGAATGTGGGATGCACCAGAGGGGCATTTTTTCATTTCTCTTTTGCCTAGATGCGAAGACATTGGTTCTAAACACTCTGTGCGTCCTCATCTGTTTGTCACTGATATTGAAGCTTTAGTTGCTGGCTGAAATGATGGAGAATCGAAGCTTGTGAACTCTAGGGATCCCACCAAATGATAGTTCCTCTGTGTCCATAGAGGATAGACCTCTTTATTGGAGAGCAAAAGAGTTGACCAATGTAGGAGAAAGAGTGGAAACTTAGTCTTGCCCGTAAGGAGACCTGTATCTTCACTCACTCGCTGATGTTTCTTATGCCTACACTAGTGCTGGGTAGACCCCACACTAGTTACTGAGCTACACTGGTGAGCAGTTCAAAGCCTTTGTTTTTCTGGATCTTACTTTCTAGAGAGAGGTTATGAGCAATCATCTAGCTCCCCCCAAAAATAAAAATGATAATTTCCAACAGTGATAAGAGTTAGGAAGAAAAGTAAACCAAGTTAATATAACGGAGAAGAGTGGAGCAGGGGCGGCTGCGTTAGACTGGACTGTCTGGGGAGGTATCCTGGAGGAGTGGCTGTGTGGATTTCGAGTCTGGAAGAACAAGATGGAGCCAGCCTTGCAGCCGGTAGATCCGTCGGCCTGTATTAACAACAGATGGGAGGAGGGAGTTAGGAGAGGTTAATGGAGCATTCGACTTTATTTTTATCCCCTGGGTTATGAAAAACCCGATGGGGCAGAACACCCAAGGATGTGTTGCAAGTATCAGAAGAGGGAAGTAAAAAAGTTGAGAGGATTCATTCTGTCTGTTTGGGTGATACCTGTGTGACTGTGTGTAAGCTTCAAGGTGAAAGGAACAATTACTTACATTTTATTCTTTGGCACAGACTGAAGAAAGCAATCAAAGTGGTCATTAATGAAAGTAGTTGTTCTTCTTTTTAGCAGTGCTAACTTGGGGGAAAAAAATCACTCAGCTACGTTGTAGCCAGTGGGTATCAACACTGCTGGCATTGTGCCCTCTTTACCCATCTGAGTCAAATTGTTCTTTCTGCCGTTGCTTTCTCTGTAGAAATGGGGGGAGGGGAGGAATGGAGGAGGAGAAGTCAGTTCTAGTTTTCTGGTTTCTAAACACCGCAGAAGAACACAGTAGAGGAGAAAGCAGAGGGTTTCTGAAGAGGTAGAAGTAGGTACGTGAAACTCCTTAGTGATGGGTTAAATTACTGTCTCATGTAATAACTAAAAAAATTGACGCTATGAATTGAGGATGAGCCATTGTTCACTGGCGCTTCTGAACATGGTTAGTGCCAGACTGTGTTGAAGGCATCCAGTTGTCCTGTCTAGCTAGTGTCTAGCTAGAAGTCAAGCCCACTGAAGCCCTGAATTCTTTTCCAACGTTTTCTCTGTTGAGAATATTTTTGCTTTGGGGCACAAAGGCAGCATGAAAATCTGGAGACCTTCTCAGGAAGGGGAACCTCCAGGAACTTGATCTGTCCTGGGGAGAGCCAGGATCCCGTACCCTTGGAACGGCATCTGAGCAGGAGGTGTCCGAATTGGCTGACCAGTCCTCCCTCAGTGAGTGTTGATTATGTTTAAGCTACAGAACTAATTACTGTGAAAGGACACAAGGAAAGAGAAAACCAAAACCCTCTCCTCACAATCCTGACAAATCGGTTGGACTGAGCACACAGGAATCAACAAAAGAGCCCTTCTGCCAAATTCCGGTTGTGTAAAAAGGGAGGATGGGAGTCTGGGGGGGGTGGGGTCACACAGACTTGAGGCGGGAGCTGTTAGTCGGTATTGTAAGGCTGCCTGTGGGAGAAGAGTTTCGGGTGGAATCTGGAAGGGAGTGAGGACAAGACTTAAAATACACATAAAGCTTGCCGTCTGGACAAGGCTGAAAGCAGCTGGAGGGCAAGGATGTAGCTTCTCTTTCTGACATATTCCCTGCAGCCCGTTACTCCACAGCAGTATTGACCAAGAGCTTGAACGATGGGCCTTGGGCGCTGTGTTGCTAACCCTATGAAAAGCTGGCCTTCCACTTTGCCACCAGCCACAGCGCAGAATGGTCACAGATGTCACAGGCACCTATCGACCTGTCTCTTTGTCTTCTGATGTCCTCTCCCTTTGGAGCTCCTTCTTCCTCCAACATTTCTCACAAAGCAATCTCTGCGTCTGAGAAGGAACAAATATGCAGTAAGCTCCTGCAGCTGGTCTCAGTAAAAGGGGAGAGTCTGTTGATTGCCCCTGGAAATGTAAGGATCTCTTGTGACAGTGAAGTCTCAGGAGAAAACCAGTAGTTAAATTGCTAAGTTCTTTGCATCTGAAGCTTTTTTCACTTACAGTGCAGATAAGTGCCTGTTCCAGCAGTATCGTGTTTCTGACATCTTTGTTCTGGCTTCGTTTTTTTTTTTTTTTTCCCTCAAAATGCCATTTTCATTTGTTCTTAGAGTTCAGAACCTGTCAAATAGCTTCTCTGAGCCATAGGTGGTTTTACAGAGCTCATGGAGAATGAAAAGTAAATGTCATCCTGGAAGCAGTCCACTACGATCAGGGAGGAGTTGGATTACTTTCCAGTCTTGGCTGCATTTGAACATGAAACAGGAAAGAGAGAACTGAGGCAATGAGTCACCTCATTTGGGCCCAAGGCACCATTTACCTTGAACACAGAGAAATATTGAAGCAAGGGTTTCCTTGTTATGTTCTCTTTTGGTTTTTGTCTGATTCAGTGCATCTTAAATGATGGTTTGTGGAATGGTGATAGGACTGAAAAACCCAGCTCGTCTCAGTCGTGCTTATTCTCCCCTAAGTCTTTTATCTCAATCCTCATTAGAACCTGTGGAGATGATAACACCAATTTTAACAAGTTATCAACTAGGTGATTAGTGGTTTTTATTGGTTACTCTTTTTTAAAAAAATATTTATTTATTTGATACAGAGAGAGAGAGTATAAGTAGGGAGAGCAGCAGAGGCAGAGGGAGAAGCAGACTCCCTGCTGAGCAGGAAGCCCAGTGCAGAACTTGATCCCGGGACCCTGAGATCATGACCTGAGCTGAAGGCGGACGCTTAACCGACTGAGCCACCCAAGCACCCTATTGGTTGCTCTTTATAGAAAAATGGGGTCCTTGCATTTTGGAATTGAAAAGTAAATTAAGAGTTTGCGCCAAAAGCCCAATTATAGACACTGTCATACTGAAAATACTAATGCTTCCCCACACCACCAACACATCATATACAACTGAGTCTAATAGATTATCCCTGATTTCCTGTATCATCTATTTTCAGAGATTGGCATCACTAAGTTGCTCCACTTCTTGGTCAAAGATGCATAAACCTTTGCAAAACATTCAGTCAGTGGAATGGTTAGCCAGAGTGAGTCAAGGAACTGTTTTCTTAGGATCCTGCCCACTCAATTCAGTACCAGATAAACTTTGATTCATTCTTGTTCAAGGTTCCCTATGCCAATTTAGTTTGGATATACATCATTGGAAACAGGCTTTTAGCACTGCCATGATCATTTACATACAAAAATCAAAGCAATGCCCCAGAAGGGAGATACAGATAGATGATAGATAGATAGATAGATACATAGATACATAGATAGATAGATAGATATAACCAAGAGGAACTCAGAAAGATGGCAGCAATGACTAGGAAATGAAACACAGTGGTTGTATCTCAGGGATCCTCCCCAGCAAATGGTAAAATGATCATGGCTCCTAAAGTTCCACCGGACAGGTTGATGAATTCTCATGTCTGGTCTGACATCATGGTCCACACTGCCCTCTTGTTATCTGCCAAGGTGATCGGGGAGAAGTCAAAGACGGTGCTCTCAAGAGGGTAACTTGTCAGGGATCATAGCAAACTGCTAGTAAACTACCTTCCACTGCACCAGCTCTTCCACACAAAAAGGGCTAGAGACCGCTGCCCTGTTTACGTATTTGAGAAAGAATGGTCAAGGAGCACCTGGGTGGCTCAGTGGGTTAAGCCTCTTCCTTTGGCTCAGGTCATGATCTCAGAGTCCTGAGATTGAGCCCTGCTTCAGGCTCTCTGCTCAGTGGGGAGCCTGCTTCTCCCTCTCATTCTGTCTCTTTGCTAACTTGTGATCTCTCTCTCAAATAAATAAATAAAATCTTTAAGTTAAAAAAAAAAAGAAAGAATGGTCAAGAAATACAATTCACATTTCATTCTGGTATATGCTAATTTTGAGCATATTTTCACAATATAGGTAATATAAATGAGGCATCTAAACACAGCCCTGCTTAATATACATAATCAATACTTACTGAACACCTATCAAATACGAGGCATTGTTCTAGAGACCTGAAACCATCAAAGCACATTTGATTGATGTAATTTTATAGGTAAAGAAACCAAGTCTAAAAAAATTTTAGTAACTTGCACAGATACACAGTAATAAAACTAAGTCTGGAAGCTACTCCAAAAACCATGGTTTTTCTGCACCACATTCCCAAAACCATACAGTTTTTCAGTCCTTCTCACACTTAACTTTAGGAATAAAAACACTGGTTATGCTCTGTAAAAGTGTAGTGTTCCATATTCCAATGATATTCAAAAATATTGAGCACTTAGCATGAAAGTTTGTGTGTAAGTCAATAAAACATGGTTTTTAGCTTTAAGAACTTACAATGTAAGGGTAGATATGTATACATGTGAAACTTCTATTTATTTTGAACTCCCAGTTATGTGTCAGGAGTTTTGCTAGGCGCATTTTAAAATTTGTCTTGCTTTATCATTTAATCCTAAAAGAGCCTCATAAGGTCGGTGTTTTATAAATATTTTTGCCAAAATGAAAATCATAAAGAAGGACCTAGGAGGCCTTTGTTCCAAAGAGGTAAAAGAAGGAAGACTTTATGAAAAAGGTGAATGGCACTTCTTCAGAGCCCTAGAGAATGAATAGGATTTAATAGAACAGCTGGAAGAAAAGTTCCCAGAGAAACCCTTCCAGCTGTGTGAAAAGTAGGAACACATTAATGGAGGCAAGAAGGTAGAGGGTGCATTCAAGCAAGAGAAGCCAGGGTGGGTTGGAGTGTGCAAATTAGGGCCATAGTGTGGGTCAGGGGTAGATGTAGACAGTCTGAGTCTAAATAGTGATGACAGGTCACGCCAGCTATGTCTGGCATGCCTGAGGTGATCGGGCATCCCAGGAAATGAGAAGCTACTCAAGATTTCTGAGAAAGAGGATGACTGATTAGATATGATCTGATTTGGAAAAAAAAATGTAGGCTTAGTCAGAAGCCTCTGTCTATCATGACCAATGAATTAGAATCGTTTGTTACAACCATCTAATAAAACATCTGTTTTAAAGTAAGTATTTATAAAAAAAATAATAAAGTAAGTATTTATAATATAGGAGATCAGCATTTTATGAGATACTTTTATACTTTCCTAATGCTAGGAGCTGGTAATCAGCACATGCTTTGATTAACTTGAAAGTGAAAAGATTCACCTCCTTCTAGCAAACGGGTCTACATATTAGCAGCCCAAGAATTTTCCCTTTAATATGATGAATTTGCACTGAAATTGTTGTACCGTTACTCCAGTGTGTGAATCTATGGTCCCAAATAGATGTAAACTTCTGGAAGATATGGACCCCATTTTCCTTTCTTTAATATCTCCCATAGCACTGGAGAAGCCATTGTCACTCAGCGGATGCTTACTGAATGAATGAAGAATTGGATGGATAGCCCCTAGGTGCACTGTAACTTCCTTTATCAGCATCAGGTTAAGTGACTAGCTCAGGGTCACGGTGAGAAGGGCTATGACACTTCAAAGAACCAGTTCTCTCTCTCCTCTCTCTCTCTCCCTTTAAAGATTTTATTTATTTATTTATTTATTTGTCAGAAAGAGAGAGAGAGAAGAAGCAGAGGGAATGGCAGGCAGAGGGAGAAGCAGATTCCCCACTGAGCAAGGAGCCCAATGCGGGACTCGATCCCAGAACCCTGGGACCATGACCTGAGCTGGAGGCAATGCTTAACCAACTGTGCCAGCCAGGCATCCTGAAGCAGTTCTCTCTAAATTGCCAAATATGTCAATTCCATGGTCTCTCCAGTTCAGTGCATTCCATGCCCAGAAATTTTAGTTCACTGAACCTGGGCTTATGGACAAGGTTCTTCTGGTGTAGGAGTCAGCCACCTGGACCACAGGCCAGTCCAGCCCACCGCCTGCTCTTATACGACCCTCCAATCTAAGAACGGTTTACACATTTCTAAATGGTTGGGAAAAAATATTAAAAAGGGTAGTAGTATTTTGTGACGTGTGAAAATTATGTGAGATGAAGACTTCAGCATTCAGAAATAAAATTTTTCTGGGACACAGCCACGCTTATTGGTTCACGTATTGCCTTTGGCTGCAGTGGCCCAGATGAGCTGTTTCCACAGAGACCACCTGGCCCGCAAAGTCTAAAATATTTACTACCTGGCTCTTTACACAAAACGTTTGCTGACCACCGTTTGAGTGTGTCTTTCTGGCCCTCAATCCATTTATATGAGTTTCTTCCTTCAGTGTGCAAATGGAAAATGAATTTAAGTTCTAGAAAGCAAGAAGGCTTTTGCTTTGCCTCCAGATGTTATTTTTTTTTCTTCTCTCGAGATTCTTGAATGTTCTGTATCTAGATTCTGGAAGCTAAAGAATAGTGAGGTAGAATCTGTTTTCTCCATGAACATAAACCCCTTTCATATAGGGATCCCAAAAGTATGGTTTTCCCTTTAGGTTACAGAGCTACATTCCTTTTCTGGGCACACTCCCTTTTTTAAAAGTTCACACGCATTCTATGGAATGATGCCAAATGAGTGTCTTAGGATCTCTTAAAATTCTCTTCCAGTTCAGTTTCTGCCCATGTCCCATCCAGGTACTTTTCCCCAGATAGACTCAGGGAGAGCGGAAAAACCTTGACCGTGAACAATGTATTTAGCTTCCCTGTTTGATGTGTTAACATCACCCTCACCTACAATCTCCTTTTGTGCCTGCAGCTTTTTTTGTGCTTCGCAGCATTATGTAGCTTTCTTGGGTTTAAAGGTCTTTGGTCCTAGCAAGAGGACCTGCCCCTTTAGGCTGAAGCTATTCTGAAATGGCAAGGAGGCAACAGGATGCCAAGGAGAAAGGGCTCTCAACCCACCACCTCTCATTCCTAGCTGGGGGCAGTGTGATCTGGCTTCTGCCCCCTTCAGCCCACGGACCGTGTTCTCAGTGAGGTCACCAATAACCTCCTAACTGCTAAATCCGAGGGACCCTTCTCAGTCTTCATCCCCATGGCCGTTCTGAACCATGGGACACATTGGCCGTGCCTCTCTAGTTCAAACTCTCCTCTTTGGATCCCAGAAGGAAGCTCTGTCCTGCTGTTGCCTCTCGTCTCTGAAAGCCCCTTGTATCTGGTAGGTTCTTCTCTTTCCTACCTGGCCCTCACGTGGTACTCGTGTCCAGGGGTAGACCTGAGGCCACGCGTGCATTCTGAGCATGCTCGGTGACATCTGTGTTGCAGTGGTGACCTGCCTTTCACCGACTGTATTCTCAGCTTGCTTGAGAGTGTTCTCTTCACCTGGTCATCCTGAACTCCCTTCTTTCTCCATATTCGATGCTCACCAAGTCCTGTCATTTATTGCTCCATGTGTTTTGAGTTTTCTTTTCCTCCATTCTCGCTGCTGTGTTCTCGGAATGGGCCCTCCTCATCCCTCATTTGAACTCCCGCACTAGTCTCCTGCTAGTTTCCCTGCTGTGTCTCATCTCCTCCATCTCCAGCCACCACCATCCGCTCCCCGCCCCCGCCCCACCCACCGCTATTACTGCCAGTGCTATCTTCAAGACAGAGAGCTCATCACTCTCCTGCCAGAAGTCCTCAGTGGCTAACAGTCACTCAAGGGACAGAGTCCACTTTTCTTCCCGTGATTATAGCAGTAAGCTCCGGTTTCTCATTTTGCCTCCTACCATCTGCCGGTTGTGGTTTGCATTTCCTTAGTACAGAGAGTCCTTTTTGTCCTGTAACCTGCACAAGTTATTTCCCACCTCTGCTCTGATTGTCCTTTTTTTCTTTCTTTCTTTCTTTTTTTTTTAAAGATGTTATTTATTTGTTTAGCATAAGCAGGGGGAGGGGCAGGGGGAGAGGGAGAGAGAGACTTTAAAGCAGACTCTGTGCCTAGCAGAGAGCCCAGTGTGGGGCTCGATCTCATGACCCTGAGATCCTGACCTGAACCAAAATCAAGAGTTGGTTGCTTAACGGACTGAGCCTCCCGGGCACCCCTCTGATTGTCTGATGGTCCTAGTCTTTTTTTTTTTCTTTTCTTTAAGATTTTATTTATTCACTTGAAAGAGAGAGACAGAGCACAAGCAGGAGGAGTGGCAGGCAGAGGGAGAAGCAGGGAGAGAGAGAAGCAGGTTCCCCATTGAGCTGGGAGCCTGACACGGGGCTCGATCCCAGGACCCTGGGATCGTGACTTAAGCAGAAGGCAGAAGCTTAACTGACTGAGCCCTCAGGTGCTTGATTGTCCTGTTCTTTACCTTTATCTCCATCTGGACGAATCTCAACACGTCTGCCAAGCCCCAATTCAAATATAGTATTTCCCTCCCGAAATTAATTACCCTCTCTCTTTGCCATCGTGGGCATTTGAAAGCGCTTTGCAGAGAACACATTCACAGTGCACCGTGCTGGTTGGCTCGTGTGTCTTACGCACAGCAGACTACATCTCCTTCCTCTTTGTATTTTCAGCGCAGAGCACAGTTTCTATCTTATAAAACGTAGTCAAGGAATGAACTTGTCCAAGCTATGTGTCTACCTACACCACAATCCCTCTAGATTCTGTTACCAGACATGTTAGAAATGAGTGGTGCTGTGGTGCCCTCCCTGCCCAACAGGGCAACAATCGGTAGAAGAGGTTTATTTCCTTCTCTTGCTATTTTATTTATATTGAACCAAGGCTAAGTATATGTAGCTATATATAGTTGGTCACAAAGTGAGGAATTGTATTTATTTTAACAGAACAGAATGGAAGAGAAGAGACCTCCAATGTCACTATTAGTGAGTCACGTTTATTAGGGATCAAGTTTAATTTCCCATAATACTAAGAGAGCTTGGTAGAAAATTAGTGTCTTATTAGTCATATAAAGAATGTATATATATGTAATATGAAGCATATATATATATAGACATACATATGTAATATATATAACCATTATCACATTAGTCTGAGTTATATTTCATTATATTTACCCTCAGAAAATTGTTATAAGTCCCATGATAAAGACAGAGGACTGAAGAGTACACCCATGGTGTTTAACATATATGTTCTGCTTTCTGGAACTCAAAATTTCACACATATAAAGAAGGCAACGTATGTAACAAGATAGGACAATTTGAGATGGGTCAGTTAATGGGAAATGGCAAGCAAGATTCCATTTTGTATCTCTATATCCTACCGTAGCTCTCTGCACACACATATGTATTTGCTTTATGAATGAAGGACATTGGGCAGAGCCCAATTTGCAGGATTTTTAAATTGTTCTTCTTTTCCTTATATGCATTAAATTGGCATTGGGTCTTAGTCTGTGTTTATTGACACAAACTAGTTATGAATAAAAGTAAGAATTTATCCTTGATACTTTATAGATCTCATGTATTACCTATGAAGATAAAGCTTACTTCTGTTTTGCAAACTTAAAATCAAATAACAAATACATAATTTAAATAATAAACGCACGTAAAATATATGAGAAATATGTGCAAGTGAACACAATTTAAAGCTATGTAAAATCTGCTACTTAGTTGAAAGCTCTGTCAGTTTCGCTGAGATACATTGGGTAAAAATGTAGATGAAAGTCTTAAATGACATGGGCAAATACTTGGAACATTTTTTTTAAGGATTTTATTTATTTCTTTGAGAGAGGGAGTGAGTAAGAGAGCGAGCACAAGCAGGAGAAGGGGAAGGAGCAAAGGCAGGGGCAGAGGGAGCAGGATGAATGGGCAGAGGGAGAAGCAGACTCCCTGTTGAGCAGGGAGCCACAGGGACGCTGGACTCAATCCCAGGACACTGAGATCAGGACGTGAGCCAAAGGCAGATGCTTAACCTACTTAGGGAACTTTAAACATTGTCTTTTCAGTGGGGACAGATTGCTCTCACATAACAAAGCCTATGTTTCCACTAGAAAGGAAACCATCTGAAGATAGTTTTCCTCTAATTGTTGTTTTAGAATTTTTTCCAGAAGGAGACATTGGGGGATTCCAGGTTCCCTGCAGGCTGTGTTGGAGTGGAGTACAGGTGACCTGTGTACACTTGTTCTTTGGGCCAGTTCCTAACTTGCGCAGGCGGCTCAGGTTTACCCATGGAAATTCCTAAAGGTTTAGCAAGCTCTTTTTCTTTTTAACAAAAGAATAGATGTACATGGTTCTAATTCTTCTGATTCTCTCTTGTAGATGAAGTTTAATATTTTCATAAGAATGCTTTGAAATAATACAAGATTTTAAGTGGTCATCCCCAATGTCATCTTCTTTGCCTTTTCCAATTTGGAGTTCCATCTCAGGAAAATCATTTTGAAGCAAGTATAGCACTTTTGAAGTGCTATAGGCAGGGGCAGAGGGAGCATTTTGAAGCAAGTATAGCACTTTCTATAAGCCATTCCAATGCAAGAAAATCGGGATCTCAAATATCCACATGTGCTTATTCTGTCTTGTCTTCTTTCTTTATTCAACCAGAAAGTCTGTATTCCCCTAGGAACACTGTATAGGATTACTATGTACCTTGATACTATGGTTGTAGTGAGTTTTATTTGGTTGTTTTTCAAAATTACACATGTGTAAAAATAAAAGGAAATGTTTCTGTTCAGAGAGAATTAATGGAACAGGTAATTCTTCCAAAGTAGTCCCAAATTTGACTTCCATGTGCCCGTTCTTGTCTTTGAAGCTACACTGATGGTGTACATACTTTCCTTGGTTGTCTAATTGGTAGTAATTCTAGATGCACTTCATTTAATTGAATAGCTGAGTTCTTGAATGAGTAAATGATATCATTCAAAGTTGACCTCTTTACATGCCCTAGAAGAACTTATCATTTATAATGACCTTAGTATATTATTTGAAAGATGACACTGCTGCAAAGAATGCCTTACTCAGATTTTCATATATTTAGTTGTCCTATTTAGGACCAAGGCTTATCAATTGTAAGTCAACTTTCTATGAGTTTGAACTACCAGTTTTGTGGGTAGTACTTTCTTTTTAATCATTCGCTCTTTCTTTGAATTAATATTACTGTCATTAGAGAGCAAGGTTAGTCAGTAGAGAAAACGTTCATCTCTGCTGCTCTGCTATTTTTAGAATCTTTGATTTAGAAAAAAAAAAAAAAGTGGTTGAAGGGAAGAAATGTTGACCCCGGTCTCCATTAGCACGGGCACTGGTAAGTTTATTCCCGTTTGTTGTTGCCTCTAGCTTTCAACAGAACCAATTCTTTGCAAGTTGTTTTTGTCTTAAACTTGGCATACGAGACTAAATTGGCTGTGGGTCCGTCTGTCATATGAATACCTATTTACAAATGATTCGCTTAGCTGTTGTGGTCTGTTAGTTAAATATGCATTTAAGACCCTTTTTCAAACAACGTACTTCTGTATTATGTTTGTCACAGAGTAGATTTTAAGTTTCTGCAAAATTAGTCAATCATCTGTATTTAAATGTTTTCAGGAGATTTTTGCATTAGCAGCTTACACTGAACGCTCACTCCCAAATTGTGGTATAAGGTATACATGAGAGACATTAAAACAGTGACAGAGAATATCTTATTTGGTAATTCTGTGCTTGTCTATAAATTACTTTGCCTAAGGCAATGCCAAATACCCTAAGTCCCCTCCTAATTTTCACACATACCGTGGCTACACATCCAACGTTTCTTTGAAGAAAGCCACATTCTAGGAATGCAGAAAGGAATTCTAGATTGGTTGTTCTGTTTCTCTTGGTATCATGTATGAAGGAGGCAGAGCAATTTCTGGCATCTGATATCTGAAAACCAGAATATCATTTCGCCACTGAGTCTTATCTTCTAGATCAAATTTTGATCAAAGAATAAATACTATGGCCATTTATAAACCTTTGAAATTAGGGCTTTAGGTAGATGTTTCCAGACAGCCTTGGACAAAGCCAGGTCAGCCCCATTCCCTATAGGGCATTAAATTATCTAGTTCTCCCCCATGTGTAAGCAGTATTTGCCACAGAAAGAAAAGAACTTAACCCTTGAGCAGGTGGGCTTGGGCAAGGATGCCGGAGGAGAGTGACTCTGTGTGTGTGTGTGTGTGTGTGTGTGTGTGTGTGTGTGTGTGGTGGGGGAGGGCTGGTGGGGTACACGCTTGAGGGTGCAAGGAGTTGGCACTCTGGGCTCCAGGTTGCAGGGCTCATTCTTTGCATCTCTGGTTTGTGAAGTGATTTATGGGAGCTGCAGCCTCTGGGCCATACATCACCTTCCTGGTTGGCTTTGTTGACACCTTGTCACATTCTTGTGGGCTTGAGGAATTCATTGTTCTTGTTTGAACTGATAAGAACAAAAAAAAAAGAGAGAAAGAAAGAAAGGGGGGGGAGGATGGTTTTCTCGTTGAGACCTTGGGAAAGGCCGAGGGGGTGGAATGTTGAGGTGGACCAGCCGGGCTGCGCTTTCCCAAGCAAGGCAGCCTCGGTGTCGGGAGTGTTCTTCTGGGCCCAGGAAGCCTGGCCATGAGGTGGGCGCACCGGGCAGCTTTGTTTGCCCCTTGGAAGTAGTTTTCTGGCAGCAAGATGTTCCTTGTTGCTAGATGGTACTCGGGAGAGGGGCTTTGAGAGGAGCAAGGAAGGGGGAAGTTTTCCTTCGAGAAGTGGCTGCAGGGAGGTTCCCGTGGAAGGTAAAACGAGCCTGGTCACTGGGGGAGTGTAAAGCTTTTGATGTGAGCCGATCTCTTCCAAGTTCGTCCTTCGTACAGCGTGCTTTTTGGGCATGGTGCCATGCTGTCCTGTCCCCTTTGATGTGTAGTGTCCCCTGCCTTGCTTAGCATTGGGGCAGCCAGCACTGAGAACCTGGCATCTGAACCCCGCACTTGAAGATGATAAAAAATGTTTCCGGATGGGAGCCCATGCAGGCAGGCACTAGTAAAAAGTCTGTGTGAGGGATACAGACCTTGTTACTTCCTACTTCAACGAGGGAAGTGAACACTCGGCTTGTTTTTGTTGGGTTCGGTTTAGATCTCTTCAGAGAAAATCTCTCTGATAGCTTTGCTTAAAAAAAAAAAATGGATAAATCTCTCTTTTGGTGCAAGGAAAGTAACAGATCAGATCACACACTTCACGTCATGGGATTGTAAATGCTCATACTTCCTTTGTGAAAATATTTGTTCTCTTTGAGAGCAGCTTAGTGCAAACCTGTTCCCTTCCTTAGTATTCTCTGTCATCAGCTTTTGTTGACTGGGAGAAGAAGGACCCATTCACAACCCAGCCAAGGGCTGGTCTTTGGGGGAGTTTTTGCATTTTTGCTGGTATTGTTAACAAGCTCATGTGTAATGTCGTAAATCACTTTGTAAATCACTTTACCTGGAAACGCCATTCACACGTCCCCACTGTGAACCTCCTCTTGCCCTGGAGCTCTAGAAAGCTGTTTGCAAGTTGCTCAGAATGGCTCTCGGGAACCACGTCTCCTATGGAATGCATATGCATCCAATGCTTCTTGCCCTTCATCTACCAAGTGGGTCCTCCGCTGCCAGCAAGGGATGCTTGCAGAACTGCCAAGGTAGGTGGCCTGAGATAGGGATTCCCGAGCTGAAGCTGTGATAATGTTGAATACAGGCGAAGGTGGCCTCGTCCATGCATTAGAATACAATAATAGTGTGGTCAAAATGAGAAACTCGTGTTGGAGAGCGTACGCTTTTTCTTGGGGGTCATCCGTCTTGCTCCACAGTGCTACTGTGACTAACATTTAAATGTCTAAATAAACGCAGTTCCGTCCGTCTCGACACCTCTGTGCACAGCTTGCAGCACACAGCCAGCTTTTCAAATCTCCAAGCCCAGTTTCCCCAGTTCGCTTGCAACTCTGATGAGTCTGCCAGGTCTGCCTTGGCCATTTTCTTAGCTTGGAAGCTACTCTGGTTTCCAGAATTAAGTTTATTGACAGTGTTTCACTGCTCTCTGCTGGAGAAGCCCAAAGCTAAGCCAGACTTTCTGGGCTCCAACCGCTTGCAAAGAATACAGGTGAGGTGGCCCAGCGGATGGACCCCCAGCCTCGGAACTCAAAGTCTGTGCTGACAGGACGCATTCGTGCTTGCCGTAGACCGCAGGTGAAGAGTCATGCTGTGCACACTAGAGATGGGTTTCTCAGAGAGGAGAATGGCTGAGATAAGAGTGGAGCACAGTCTAAACTCCACGCTGTCTTGTAGGAAGCTACCCTGGCTGTGGGGCACACAGTCCCGTCCCACGTTTGAAACAGACATAGAGACTTCTGTTACATGAATCTGAGACAATAATCCCCACTCCCTCCCCCCAAGAGGAAAGAAAATAAAGCTCTCTTGACCAGCTTTTATATATTTTTTTCTGAACTTCTGTAGTAAGTGTGTGAGTGGAAAAAAAAAGGATCAAGAAAGAGTATTTTAACTTAATTAGCAGAGAGTGTATTAGGGCCTGGTTTCTAAAACTTTCTAGGCAGGAATAAATATGAATTCATACCATCTTTTGCTGAACAGTAAACTGTGCCTTAATTTAGATGCTGTACTTCTCAAGTATAAAACAAACGTACAGGCGCAAAAACAGCGAACACATTAGGTGAGGATTGTTTTTAATATACACATAGAGTATGCGTATACACATCTGTTGATGGACATTCACAAGTGTGGTGATATGCGTATGTGTATCTATTTGGAAGGGATAGGAAAAGAAGATCTAACCATAACGCATCTTCCCAAGTGTTCTATGTTCTTTTCAGTCTGGCGTCTTCTACCTTAAAAACAGCTCGACGAATACAAGTGATAGAAAGCTAGTCTTACAACAGCATTAAAGTGCTATTCTAGTCTACAGCATTCCAAGTGAATTATTGCAATGCTGTCAAAGAAAACAAAAACATTTGGGAAGGGCTGTTTATTTTACAGCGGTTGACCAAAAGTATGCAAGTGGTTAGAAAAAAAAATGTAGACAGCTAACGATGGGAGGTGCCAGTTACACATTCTGAAATCCATTCACAAACCTTTGACACTGACTGTTGATCACTGGAGATAAAGTTAGAGGCAAAAGGCATTTTTCCATGAGGAGCAGCCTAACACTTTCAAAACATTTCAGTTCAAAGCGAGTAAATAAAGCCCCGTCCCCGTCCTGTATCACTGGCAAGCCTCACTCAAAGGGCCCGATGACGTGGTGTTTTCTTCCAAGAAGAGCAAGAAAAACTTCCTAAAAATATTTCTCTCCGAGGTCACGGCAATGAGACATTTTTATCCTGCACGGCAAGCCCTATTGCCCTTTGTGTTTAAGGATTGAACTAAAAAGCTGCCATTGACAATGTTAATAGATGCTTGCGTTAAACAAATATTTCATTTTATAGCTAGATGGAAAATTGGAAATCCTTAACAGAATCCTTTCATATTAAGATAATAAAATACAGGGGTACCTGGGTGGCTCAGTTGGTTAAATGTCCAACTTTTGATTTTAGCTCAGGTCGTGATCTCAGGGTCCTGAGATTACGCCCCAGATTGGGCCCCTCGCTCATGCAGAGTCTGCTTGTCTCCCTCCCCCAACTTGTGCTTTCTCTCTCTCTCTCTCTCTCAATACACAAGTAAAGAAATAAAATCTTTAAAAAAGGATAATAAAATACATACTCAGAGACAAGCGACTCGCTTAAACTTGCATACCTAGGTGGAGAGCTAGTGGAGCTAGATAGGTCAACTGTGCTGCAGTGTGTTTTGCCTGAGAATCAGACTCTATGTGGGCAGAACCTCACTGATATCTCCTGGCAAGTGTTAATTTTAGTGTTTAAGGCTTTCTCATTGGGGAAGAGATCCTTATTCCAGGACTTTAAGCCTAGGGTGTAGGTTCCTTTTACTTAAAAAAAAAAAAAAAAAAAATCTCATGTTTCAGGATCCATTTAACCTTCTGGTGGATCTTCAGATACATTTTTAAGAAAGGAGAAGAATCGTAACAGGCTCTCTTTTTCCTTGTCACAAGGTGAAAGACAGGAAGAGCTCCTGGATAGGTCTAACAGTATTCTAGCCCATGAAACCACCCAGTCACTATCCATGGAAAGAGCGCCGTTAGGGGCGTGCTTCCGACTTCCCTCCTGTGGATGCCAGGGCAGCGTGCTTTCCGGACGGTGTCTAAGTTGCCGGCAGACAGCACATTTTAAGTGGATGGTCGTGGTACAGAGAATGGACAGACGTCTGCCACCATTCACACGTAGAGATGCCGGGGGCATCTGGCTCTGCCAAAGCTTTGTCCCTGGAGCAGATAGAGTGAAAGAGAGAGAAGCAAAACTCCCTGCATCGGTGTCCCTACCTCAGCCGCTCCTTCTTCTTGTCTGTGAGGGAGTCCAGACGCTGAGAGTTTGGTGTGGTGTTGGCCCAAAAGATAGTTGTCCTTGTGACAGCTTAGCTGTTCGTGTGTCCTCAGTGAAACAGCATCAGATTTCTGCACCCCTCCCCACCCCGCAGCGGTAGCATCTGCCTTCCCTCCGTGACATCCTTGAGTGAATCACATGCTTGCTGGCCCAGATATGTAAATAAAAGTTGGCTAAAAAACACTTAAAGGATTATGAAGCAATCTAGCTTAATAGTAGCAAAACAAAACAAAACAGAAAACCACTCCCACGAATCCTCCTGTGTGTGCTACTCAGTAGTGGAAAGATCTAGTTATGACTGGAACTGGCCTGGCCAGAGGATTGTCCTAGACCCAGGGTGGAGGGGGGCATAGGCAGAAGAGGAGGACTGGGCTGAAGGGTAGATCTCCCTGGCTGCTGGGGCCCAGACAGCACTGCACACATTCCCTCCCTCCGCTCCCAAACCCCCCACTCCCCCACCCCCCACCCCCCCACCCCCACGTCTAATGAGAGCAGCATGCTGGGGAAGGAAGCCTGCCTGCTTGCAGTGGTGGCGGGGTGGGGGGGGGTGCCTTCCACGCCTGTGTCGGGACGGCTGGCCCACGGCTGCTTACACATCCTCGACCCACACACCTTGTGCCTGTGCTCCGAGGTGGCCGGAGCCTCGGTAGGTCCCCGGGGGAGGTTGTGCACTGCTGAATGAGGCGAGAGAATCCGAGTGTGGGTTCCCCGGTGGCTTTTGCAGTTGAATGTCTCCATCTCCTGTCCCTGGACGGTCAGTTGCTGGCATGGGGCTGCGGAGCGTTACCTCCAAAGCCTTCGGCTCCGACTGGAGGGAAATGAGCACGGAAACCCCTGGTGCCGGTGCGTGCCAAAAGCAACCTTAGTCAATGAAAGAGCTCGGCAGACGGCGGGGTCCTGCATGCCGACCTTTCCGCTGCTCGTATGAGAATCATGCGCTGCTATTTCTATGACTTCTGCCAGTTGGCCCCTGCCCACCTTTTCTGTTCATACTGAAGCGGCCAGGAACTGAGCGAAAGAGGAAGCTTCCCCTGTGCTCCGGGGCTGCGCTGCCAGGAGCCCGTCTGTAGTAGGTCCAGCAGCAAAAACAAGACAGGGCAGAGCCCAGGGAAGCCCCGCCAGAGCAGCTGAGCCTAGAAACAAAGAAGCCTGCCCCGAAGCAGCAGCAGCAGCAGCAGGCCAGAGAATGTCAGGCAGGCAGGGAACTTCAAGAGTGGCTGCGTCCCCACGAAGAGGGGAAACTGAGTTCTGGAGAGGATGGGACCTATCTGGGCAGTGGCCAAGCCAGGTCTCCGGAGGGCCCGTCCACAGGGCTGTTTGATTTTTAGCAGCTTTGATGCTAAAGATGAGACCCTAGCCAAGATGCTTACTCTCCTTATCCTCAGCCAGCTCATCTGTAAAATGGGGATGAGGAGAATACTGGTCTCCCTCTCAAGGTGGCTGGGAAGATTCAGTGAGAATGTAGACAGAGTTCTTGGCACAATGCCGGCGGCTTACGAAGCCCTGGCTCCCTCCTGGCTCCCTCCTGGCTCCCTCCCTGCTGGTTCCGCTTCTTTGAAGGGGAACTGGAGACACAAGGGGAGCAGGACAGATTGGGAGTCGTTCGTAAACACCTGATCTGCTGTCCAAGTGGTTTTGAAAACAGGGCTGCTTGCCCCAGGAAGGGGTGAGCGTACTTGAGTTCAGATCAGGTTGGTTATGTGGTTTTGCCCAGTGCTGATGTGACTGCAATGTTTAATCAGCGGCAGACTCTCCTCCCCCTGCCAGGAAGAACGGGACTTGAACAGCGAGGAAGCGGGTAATGTGAGCCGTGGAATCTATGCTGTTCAGACTTCCTGAATCTATGTTTATCCCCTTTGTGAAAGCGCGCCCTGAGCCTTCCTGACCGAGCGTTTAAAATGGTCAACCTCGAAGTTCTGTCCTGATGGAAAACACCTGAGAAAAGGCTGAAGGATTATTCTAGGGTAAAAGAGGAGGTGGCAGGGGGTGGATACTACTATGTTTGGGGAAAACAACCAACGAGATGGGATCTTCCCTTGGTAGACCCAGGTTCGATGCAAGGAATAAGGAAGCAGCCTGTAACAACGCCGGTTCCAGAGGTGCTTGACATCCAGTTGGGATACTATCCACTCACGAGTCACTGAGTCAAGGGAATGAAACAGGAGCAATGACCACTGATGGAGCTCTTCCTGGGGCTCAGGGAATGTGCCACGTGCTCCCCGTTTGTTACTTCTTTTGTTACCTGCAACAACCTTGCATTTCCCCCTTTTGTGATGAGAACACTGAGGCTTAAAAAAGTAAAATACCTGGACAGGCCCCTCAGCACAGAAGCGCTCCCACGTTCTTGTTCCCGGGGCTCTGTCCAGCTTTCCTCTTAAGGCTAATACTAACCTGTGCCTTTCATCTCCTTGGCTTGGAGCGGTCTCCCCTGGATATGAAAGACTGGACCGCATGATTGCTGAGACAATTCTAAACGTTTCCAGAAAGAGACACGGTTTACGATAAGCAGTCTTGCTTTCCAGCTACTCTGTGCAAATCAAGGCACCAGTGGTTTTTCTTGTAGGCACATGTCCTTTAAATGGGACAGTTCAGGGAGGGGTTAAAAACTGTGAAAAATAATTCCGTGGGATGCTTTCCCATGAATGCAGGCCCAGTGGCCCTTGGGGAAAAGGAACATGTTTACCAAACTGTGGCCGCTCAGCTGAGAGTGACGGATCGATACCAGCACACCTGTGTATCTTCCTTTGCTATCAAGGGAAATCTTACACTTTATTTGCTGGCCTTTATCTCTAAGGAAGGTTGTGCATTTGTGCAAGTAATTTGCAGCCTCCCAGTAAGAGGTCCCAATAAGGGTGGCATTATGACTTTACTAATTGAAACTTCGCTTTCACAGTTTTTCATGTTCTCGTGGAGTTATGCTTTCAGAGTCTCCCTATTTATTAGTATCTTTAAGTTTTTGTTAGTTAGCCTCATCTAAATTAACAGGTGCGAATACTTCAGTACCTGCGTGATTTTGGACAAGTTCTTGATCTCTCTGGGCCTGAGCTGCCTCAGCTCCAGAATGAGACCAGTTTGGGGATCACTATGTTAATGTCCTGGGCTGTTGAGAGCATTAAATGAGTTAATGATATACAAGGCTGTGCCTGGCACATAGTAAGTGCTTTGTAAGTGTTAACTCATGTTGTTAATCACTGATGATTTCCAAATGGAATTGTTTTACGATAGTGTCCAACAAATTTTAAATCGTAATAAACCTTCCAAATGATTCTACTTTTAACTGGTGATCAGCAATAGGCAGTTTGCTTTTTTTTCATTTCTCTCTGGTGTCTATAAATTACATTTGCATAGGAAGTCTTCCCTTTTTTAAAGAAATTTTTATATTCTCTTACTTCATCCTGTCTTTTTGGCACTATAATCAGCGATGACTTGCTGTTTATTTCTTCTTTAGAATTTTATCTAGAGAAGCTTTCGATTTTAGGCTGTGACATATAATGGGTCAAATTACCCTCACTGGACTGATTTACCCTGAACTACAGATTATTTTAGGTAGAATTTGTCCTCGACAAATTCTACCTAAAATAATTCTCTGTGTCTGTTCTTTGTGTCCAAGTTTCAGAGAAACATGTTTCCAGCCCTAGTTGTGATAAATAGCGGTTTTTAAATGACATCACGAGATACATATTTCTAGATACAAAAGTTTGTTGTTATGTTCTTTTGGCCAGAAGAGACTCTTCTTCCTGGGAAATGTAGCCACAGAATGCTGGGTTTGAGTTTTATTAATATCCTTGTAGATTGAAAACAAAATGTTTTCCCTCCCCGTTTTTGTTCTTTTCCATTTGGCAAACCCAGTGATTTGCCACATGAGCCAATGTGTGTCTCATTTGCTTATTTTCTTGTGCACTAGCAGCCCCGGTGATGTCATCTGGAATGTTTGCAATCCCTGGGAATAAATAACATGCTGGAAAATAGTTTGCTTAGAGGCAGCGGGATCATTCGTGCACCTTACAGCACGCTCTAGGTATCTCAAACCCAATTTCCTTTTTAAAAATAATCTCAAGGCAGGACACCTCGCCCGCATTTCTTGGGTCAAATGACAATAATCACAACAATGATATGAGAACTTTTTTTTATAGCTATAACTTGAGAAGCACCGTTTCAAAATTATTTTAAAATTCGATTTGAGCGGCGCCTGGGTGGCTCAGTCGGCTGAGCCTCTGACTCCTGGTGTCGGCTCAGGTCATGATCTCAGCGTCAGGAGATGGCGGCCCTCGTGGGGATCCGTGCTCAGCGCCGAATCCGCTTGTCCCTCCCAGTCCCCCTCGGCTCCTCCCCAGCAGGCGCACGTTCTCACTCTCTCTCTCAAGTAAGCAAATAAATAAATATTTAGGAAATAAAAAGAAATAAAAATAAAATTCGATTTGATGATATCAAAGACCTATGCCATGGAAATGTCCCTTTAAAAAAAAAAAAAGTAAATTACTACGTAAAAAGGTCGGTCTTCTGAAATTTGGCTTATGTATCTTAGCTTTCTTCCTCTACTGTCACCATTCTTTAAAAATGTTCACGGACTCCATCAAGGGTGCACAGTGTTCGGAGGTTAGGCTGCCGAGTGGAATGTAAACCGGACCGTCCTCAGGCTCTCAAGCTGAGGGTTAACTGAGGTTGAAGATTCTCTAGCGCCCACAGTCTTACTTCCCCCTCCTGGTGAGAAGCTTCTTTTGATCCCTCATTCTTGCAGTGGATTCCTGAGAGGGACCTTGAGGAAAAGACAACACAGTGGTGTTTGGGGAGGGAGGCAAAAATCCACCCTGGGTGTACCGTTGAAATCAAGAGCAACTTCCAGACAGAGCTTGTCAGTTTCCTAGCCAAGAGCTCCCTGGCAGTGGTCCGTCTCGCGCGCTGTCTTATCTTGAACACGCTCTGGCTGTTTTGAAGGCACAGCCTGTTGAACGTCTCATTTCCTGCTTTATCCTTACCTTCCTCGGGCACCCTCGAGGAAGTAAACAAGACTCCCTCCAACTATAGGTTGGATTATAAAATTCTTGGGATTTTTCATGACTTTGAGCTCATTTAGAAAGTAATGTGTGCTCTTCGTGGCCCAGAATTATAGAAGGCCAATCACCTCACTGTTTATTTGGCAATTTAAGTGATGCTTTTTCTAGAACGAGCTCCTTCCACAACAGGCCCCGTCTGAGTCCATGTTATTGCAGTGCGGAATTTCAAAGGCGGAAGTTGCGTGACTTGCTCTGAGGCCCGTTCTGTGAAAGCAACAGAACGCTTATCTCGACTCTTCTTTTTCAAGTTGACATTCCAATGAATCATCGTATGGAGGAATATTACAAAAAGTATTTCATGCTTGGAATCTGAAATTCTAAAAACCTTAGGGAACCGTATAGTCAGATCATACCTTTTACAGTTAAACTAATTAAACAGTAAAGATTCTTTGGATTCTGATCATTAGGTCCTTGTTAGTAAGATCTGTAGTCAACATAGCCTATTATAGGTAAGCTTTAAAAAAATAACAAAACAGCTTTTGGGTTTCTTATCCTAATCATGCCTTCCTTGCCTTTGATCCCGAAGCGTTCTGTGTCTCCTAGATTACCCATTAGGTTTTAGGGTTTCCCCTTGATCTGTCTCACGTACAAAGGCTCACACACACACCTTCACAAAGACTACAAGAAATAGCAGTTTGTTTCTAGGAGGTTATTAATGCACTTTTCCTTCGTGGAGTAGGGGCATAGGATGGAGTTTGTCAGGGAGGCGCAGATATTTTCTTAAAAAGAAAGCTTTTAGTAAAATTTGGCTTACACCTTTGACTCACTGATTCATTCACCAATACACAGAGCGTGCCTCCGGTGCTCTAGGCATTTTGATCAGATTATCTCATGTAATTTACAACACAGATGACTCGGGAGCTTTTTAGAGATGCGCTCCTACTCAGGTCCTTTGGCTTCTGACCCTGTGCTCTTTCTACCAGCAGTGAGCTGCCTTCCATATGTGGACTAGTCAGAAGGATGACAAGTTTGATAGCTTGTCTTATTATACATTTGATTTTAACGTCACCGTCCTCCAGTCTATTCGAAAATATCCAAAATAGGAAACATCTTTTAAAAGAAGTATCAGTTGTGCCCATTTTAGTCTCCTAGATGTTTTCTTTACTGCTTTGTCGCAGAAACTCTAGTATCCCACATATTGAAGACTTCTTTCATTTGGATTTGATAAGACTGATTGTTGTAAGTAACACAGTAACACCATCAGGTTTTCCCCCTCATGTCCCAGAAAAGAAAAAGCCTTTTCTCTACAATTCCCACAAAATATCCTCAGTGCACTGTGAGTTACCAGTGTTATCTGGTGTTTGTTCCTCCTCTTTCCCAACAGAGTGATCTTGACATTGGATCAAGGGTGCTCAGAGATACCCTGTAGATGTCCAGGTGACCTGTTACTGTAAATATGTAATAAATACATATCTAATTAGTAACTATACAGACACACAGATAAAATCAGCTGAGTACTGTAGAGAGATTCTAAACCCTTATACCTAACAGGCCACTTAGAAGACTGGGATAAACAAGCATTGTAACTCCAGGGAGCTTCCTGGTTTCGTGATCCATTTCTGCCTCATGGGGGCCAGACAATGCTAGGCTTGCTTACAGGAGACTCAGCCAGAAAACTGGCAAGTCGATTAATCTGTAGTTAACCACAGCAATAAATGAACACAAAGGAAATGCAGATGTAAGTAGGGGATAAACTTTGAGTGGTTCCATCAGTAGTGATTCATGACGTTGAACTACAATAATATTTCCCTCCCTGCACTCTCCCAGCTCCCTTTATGACCATGGAGCGGCATTCGGGGATCTCCGTCAGGTCTGCGGTGGGTTCCATGGTCATGGCTGTGGAAGCTGGGTCTGCGGATGTTAGTCTGGCTGACAAATATTTTAATAAACAGGTACTGCTGACAGTGGCATTGTGTGCACTTAGGGGACAGTGGTAGTTAAGAGAGTGACTTGACGGGGCGCCTGGGTGGCTCAGTGGGTTAAGCCGCTGCCTTCGGCTCAGGTCATGATCTCAGAGTCCTGGGATCGAGTCCCGCATCGGGCTCTCTGCTCAGCGGGGAGCCTGCTTCCCTCTCTCTCTCTGCCTGCCTCTCCGACTACTTGTGATTTCTTTCTGTCAAATAAAAAAAAAAAAAAAAGAGAGAGAGTGACTTGACTATTAAAAAGATCAAGGCAGTAGAAGAGCATCAGATTGTGGCTTTTCTGAGCTTGAGCTTCAGAATCAGAGGAGGCAGGATAGAGAGAAGAAAGCAACAGGGGCAAGAGCTCGAGTTCCTGCCCAAGCTCAGCTGCCCTTTGCTATGTAACACACCAAGCCACTTCTCCAGTACCTGTGGCTCTCCGTTCCTTCACCCCCAATACCGGCGATCACTTCTCAGAAGTAGTACGTGAGAGCATGAAGTTACAGAAGCTACTCCCGTGCCGGACCCAGGGATGACACTCTGGACGCCGTCAGTCGCTCTGCTCTGCGTCCCGTCCTTTCTTTCCCGCTTCTTGCCTTCCTCTCTCAGCTGACTTCTACCCCTCCTTCCCGCTCAGTCAGTTCAACGATGACGGGTTTTTAGGATACTGTGCATCCTCGTCTCCTCCTTGTCGGTGGACGTGGGCGGAGTGCTTGCTCCTCCGCCGATGCTTGCACTGATGGTCTTGGCCGGGGGACAGAGGCTGCTGGCAGAAGCCTACGAGGGAATGCACCGTGGTAGCAGTGGGAAAGAATTTGGCAAGGAGAGGCTCACCACATGATTGTGATTCATACTGTACTCTCGAAATGTGGCAGGAGGGCTAGGGAAGGCTTTTAATGCCAGCACAGAGCAGAGACACTCGTTTTCAAACATCACATTCTTTTTATAGTACAGGCATGCCTCATAGGGAAAATATTGAACTTGGCCTGCCGGCCCCACGAGAGTCGTCCCAACTGTGATTTTATTGCTTGAGTCACTCCCTGAATCAGATACTGGCTGCACGGAGGAAGTCTTCTATTAAGGATGCTTTGAAATTGTGTTTTTAATTAATTAACACCAACTCGGGGCTGGTGTTTCATTTACTCCTAGTGGACTCCTTTTTCTCTTCTCTTGTCTGAAACTTTTTTTAGACGTGTCCTCAAGGTCTCAGCTGGATCATGTTTAAGGATCTTGGTAAAAGAGTCATCTGTGTTGGGTGAGCAGTGCAAGGGGACTCTTCAAAGCCGAGTTCATCATCCCTGAATGACTCTGATACATGCAAACCATGTAGCCAGGGAAAGTGTCTCTCCAAAAGTCTGGCATAATGCTTTTTGATCCCTTCAGCAATCCGCAATCCATTCATCCTGTTGTTAAAACTTAAACTGGAGCTGGCCAGCTGTTGGGAAAAGTCCTCCGTTTTATTTCAACCAAATGGTGCTGCCTCCTGGGGCTGGAAAGGAGCTGACTTCAAGCACAATTATAAATGTGTAGCTCTTTCGAGCGGCGGAAACTTACAAAATGGTCTTGATTCACAGGGCCCCTTTGGCTCAAAGGCGCTCTGCTTCCCGTGTGCCATAAATCTGTGTCCGCATCAAAAAGTGTAAAGGCTGCAGTGTATGGAAGTCCCTCTTCCTCTCTGAGTGTGTCTATGACAGATTTATACTGATGGCTACCCTGCGCCACAGTCACGGATTCCTATTATAGTCATGCCCCACTAACTCGGCCCCCATTTCCTGTAGAAGGGGAGACAAGGTCCTGCGTGAAGGAGGGGTGTGGAATTACAGCTCGGCTCTCTAATTGCTGTTAGGACAGGAGGACCTCAGGGGCCGCAGCGAGAATCGACTTTGTTCATATTAAGATCTCCTGGCTCTTCACAGTCAGTGGGGTTATGGCCGAGCTGCAAGGCGCTTGGCCTCCCAATGACATCGGCCATGACAAGGCACTCCAGAACCCAGCCTTGTATGCTTACAGACCAAACAGATACATTTGAAAAGAACCAAAGAGCAAATAGCCTCTTTTGTTACGGTTTTTATAGCTTCAACAGGGAAGCCTTTTTCTTCCAGAGAGCTCCAGTTTAAAATGTTAAAAGGTTGGGGGGCAGAGGGGAGAGGGGGTACTACCCCCACCTCGAGTGCACCTAGAGGTTTCTGTTCGTGTTTGTAAATGGTGACAGAACAGAGCGTGTTCTGGAAACCACCTCCTTGTATACAAGGTTCCTCTGCAGCAAACATCGTAAGGTTCCAGAGCGATGGCTGGTCAGAAAGTTCTTTGATTTGACCTTCATCTTTATGGTTTCTACCTGGCCTTGAAGTCCCTGGTGACAAAGAGCTAAATCAGAGCTGTGGTTTCAAGCGTTCAGCAACTAAATGGCAAAAAGTTTAATTGCTCTGGTTTTGGAGGATGGGAATTAAAAGGCGAAGATATTAGAATGGCTTGAGTCTCTTAAGAGGGAGAGAAAAAAGCAAGACTTAGGTCTGACTGACTCTCAGGCTCTCTTTGGAGTCCAGGATGGCTGATGCTTACCATGGTTTGTTTTTGCTCTGAGTAACCCCAAAATGTCCCTCGCTGAATTAGAACCTAGCTTGCATGGTGTTTTTTAATCCATGCTCTTTTTAAGATGACGGTACTATAAAGAAGTGATACAGAGGAGTAAAAATTTATACTCCTAACAACGAGTGTTATGTTTTTGAATTCACAATTCTTACTATTTTTCTTCTCTTCCACGGCCCACTTAACATGAGCACGGTTATGTGACCCTAGTGATTATATTATATCCCCTGTATATATTTCTTACCATGTTGAGGATTCTGCTTTAAATAGAAAATCAGATTGCAGTTTAAAAAACTAGTTTTAAAACTTCTGCCATCTGCTAGATTAGTGAAAGAGGATCTGGTACATGAAAATTGTGTGTGTGGTGTGTGTGGTTTATTTTATAGGCTCTGCATATTTCTTTGATGATCTATTTTCCAAGCTCATTCTTATCTTTTAGGAGATATTTCCAAGATTGATGCATTTGGCTCCATTTCAGAGAACTCTACAGTGGTAGAGAGGTACACTCCATTTATGGGGAATCCTGCATCAGGGTCATTGAGAGCATTTATTTTGTTCTGTGCTTAAATTTATTTCTGCTCTGGACATTTCTCTCAAATGGATCTTTTTTTACATGGTCAGAACTAAGCACTTTATTCATAAGAACTCTAATAATAAAGCCTTTTTTTTCAGTCCAGACATGGGAGGAAATTTGCAAAATGCATCAGGAAAGTATGCCAATTGTTTTTTAAGCCATCGGGTACGTTGAGAAAGTATTGTATTCATTAGTGCTTGCAAAACTGTATATTTAATGATGCAAAAGTAAAATTGACCTCTCCTTTTGGTGCACAGATGTATAAACTTTATAGGCGTACACCCCAAGGTAGAGACTTATTGGAGTAACTCTTAGAAAGGGCAAGGTTGGTCATAAACAGTGATGCAATAACCCCACAATTATGTATGCTCAATTATTTGGAAGGGAAGTCTGGGAGACTTATATGGTTTTATATGGTTACATGGGCAAACAGAAGTATGGAGAAGCACAAAGCAAAGGCTTGCGTTTGTTGTGTGTATCCCAAATAGCATCCTACTACAGCTTTATAATGTAAATCCACTGATACCAGTAAAATGGCATTTAAAACATATGATAAAACGAACAGCATTTGCAAAGCAGTAAAGACACCACCTTTGCAACCACTTTACTGCACTTTTGAAAATGTTAGTGAATAGCTGTCCAAAGATGCAAATAAATAATATTTTATTAGATTTCAGCCCACGAGAAAGGGGAGGAAAACCTTCAAGTAGAATTACATGATTATTACTTTGCTCCTCCCTCAACTCAGCAAACATTAAAATGGAACATAAAATAAGTCTATAACAAGATTTATGAGGAAAGGTATTACACTTAGGGGCGCATTGTGCAGAAAAGTCATTAAAATTGTTTGGCCCTTAGGAAGGAGTGGGGGGGGGGGGCTGTGGCTTACCTTTTCAGAAAAATGAGAAATTTAGTTGTCCCAAATGCCTTTCTGACGACTACCTGAGGTTTAAGGTTTAAAACACCAGTGCACCTCCAAGTTCTGATTCATTTTTCGAGCGTGTCGGCTGCTTTTCAACAAACACAACTGGAAGATTCTGTTTTTCTCAGGCAAACTGCACTAGGAGAAGTTTCGTGAGCCTAACATTGCTTTGGCATGTTCTGGTAGACGAGGCTGCCGAGTGGTTAAAAATGGCATCAGGCATGTCCTTCTTGCCATACTTCACTTAGGGGCTTTTAGTAAATAAATACAAATACTACGCTTGTGTACGGAACCCACGAGAGCAAGACTTACGGGTGTCTAGGAGCCTTACACCTTTACTTCCCTTCTCCCTCCGAGGCAGTCGGCCTGGCAGATTTTCTTTCCGGTTGGTTGTCTGCGCGTTTTGATAACGGTGACAGCTCAGCATATTCTTTATGCTTTGTTCTGGCCCGAGTTGTGTTAATCCCCTCATTTCAGTCCTAGATGCTATCCCCTCTCCTTGCCCGATGCCTTTGTGGGTTGCTAAGACTCAGTTTATCCCGTCAGTAAATTTGAGGGGAGTGAGTTGAACGTGCGTGCGTCTATGTGTGTATTTTCTTATCTGCAAAGTTTTAACTGTGGCTTACTGTTTAACCAGGAAACTCAGCAGGACAAAGGAGAGCTAACTGAAACTCTATTCCTTTGGAGAGTCTCCAGGTTGGTGCAGTATTCCATAAAATGGTGGTTTGGGTCCAAATTCTGTAGCTCATCTTTATCAAGTAATCTTTTTTTTTTTTTCCAAAGAAATGTTTCAAGGAAGTCTTTGAAAAACATTTTCTTCAAATGTTCATTGCATCTAAGATCCCATTTTTGTCCCTTTATTTGCTCCAAAATACCGCCAGACTGCCAACAAAGGAGGGCCTGTGCTCCCAGGAATTTTCTGCATTCCTCACTGGAGTAGGCATTTTTCTCAGCTACAAAGGCCCTTTGGCAAATTCCCTCTAATCATTGGATTTACCCTGGGCTCTGATAGGTGCCATTCATGGACTTGGTCTGCTGTTTGATGGGGCTGAGGCATTAATGGGATCTTTTCACGATAAACAAAACTGGGTAGCATTACCAGAGGGGTCACAAAGCTGCTGTTGTCAGAGGTGTCGTGCTTTTTCTCTTTCTCTCTCTTCTTCTGTTTTTTTGTTTTTTGTTTTTTGTCTTTTTCCCTTCTTCCTCTCGGTCTTTTCCTCCCCTTTCTTTTTGTGAATGTACATTTCTCTGTGTGTGCGCAGCGTGGCCGTCTCTCGGAGCAGATCTCCTGACCTTTGCTGCTGCTTGTAAGTCAGTGGCCAATTGCAGGCTTTTGTCGGACCTACGGAGATCCTATAAGCGGATCTACAGTAGCTCCGCAGCCTGCGGGGAGGTCTGTGTTTTTCTAATTGATTAAACATTGGAGGAACCCTGCATGAAGAATCTGATTTAGAGAGATCTTTCTGACCTGCTGGCATTTAATACTGAAAGTATCTGGTGGTTGTGGTGAATGAGTGTGTGGGAACAAACACGGAACGTTAAGGAACAGACTTGGGGGGGGACGGCCCGCCCGGAACGTCTCGAGGGGTCTCGTCAGTGTCAGACTTCACAGGGCGCCTTGGGTCCTCGTGGGGATCGTCTCCATAGAATTGATGAGCCAAAGCCTGATCTCGGCAAGAGCAAAGAAGTAAAAAATCGGGCTGTCAGAGTTCTCTTCGGTGACAGAACACGAGTGTTTGAGGAAGAGAAACGAACGTGGCAAACTAGCAAACATGCCAGTTGCGTTATCTACCTCATTCTAGGGGTCCCAGAAAATTCAGGAAAGCATTCGTATCTTAAATGGAAATCTTCCTTGGGAACAAGTAGACGTGTAGGCATGCTAATAGAGATATGTTACTTATTTTCAGGGCGTCTTCTTATGGTCCATCTTTGGAAGGTGGGGGGCAGGGAAAAGGACAAAAGCGGATTGGTTTTTGAGGAAAAATGCAGATCAGTGTTTTTAAATTCAAAAGGGATGTTAGGGAGAGCAATGGGGAGGGTGAGGAAGGATGTCATCCATTTCTCTTATAGAAGAAAGATAAATGAGTGGTCCGTAGGAAAGGGTAACACAATGGCTTGTTTCCACAAGCCACCGATGTCAATTCTTCGTCGGAATTCTGGTGTGACGTGGTTCCGTGGGGACACTTCAGTGTGAGCTTCGGGCCCTGTGGGTAACACGTGATACCATGCTCTTTTCCAGCTAAGATGTGCATAATAGCCGCCAGAGATCCCCATGTCAGTACGTTTTTAAATACACATGCCCTGGAGGTCAGGCAGGGAGAAAGTTGGACGGCCAGCACAACTAGGGTAGAAAATCTTCTCTTCAGTCCAACAGTGTTTTATTAATTTTCTTTCAGGTTTCGTGTGTTTTTTTTGTTTGTTTGTTTTTGTTTTTGGGGTGGGTTTTTTTTTTTTTTTTTTTTTTTGTTTTGGGGGTTTTTTTGATTAACGCTATTTGTTATAACTGGTTCAGTACACTCCATTGTAAATCATGAACCAGTGCTCAGATCTTTTCAATGACTTTTGCACCTCTTGCAAAGTGAAACTTCCCGGTCCCAGCGGAAACCTGCAGCCACTGGTGTTTCCTGCAGAGCCTTGTTCCATCGGCCCCCAAAACCTGCTAACTAGGCATCATTTTTTTTTTCCCATTAAGAAAGCTTCATGAGTTTTTAAACATCTATGTTCCTTAATATTCTGATGTTTCACACATAGTTATTGAATATATTCGACATCCTTTAAGGGCTTCAGTTTCATTTTTATCTCCAGTGGTCCCAGTGATGGCCATGTAGGTTGAACACAGCTACATCGAGGACTTGATTCCCACTTTCTTTAGTCCCCTGGCAACCCTCAGAGGGTCATGCTACAATTATTCCCATCTTACAGGCGAGGAAGCTGGGACTGGGGGAGGTTATGGTATTAGACGGTAATGGAGCTGGATTCCAACCACATCCTACAAACTGGAATGGCTGTGTTTTTCCTGTTGTACCCCTTGTCCAACTGTAACCAATGCTTCCAAACAGATGAAAATGTAAAGGTTTAGTCAAATATTCAAATGTTTCCAAATATCCTTATACTTCGTAGCTTGTAGTTTATGACATGTTTGGGAGCATGTCCTTTCCAGTGTTGATTAATTCTCTATAGTACCTATATTTAACTCCCCCCACACCCCAAGAGTGGCTTCAGATCCTACATTCTCCTGCTTCAGAACTCACTCCACTACTTCACTGGCTTTCTTCCTCATGAGCACAGGACATAAGCACTTTCAAATCTGCCTTGGGATAACCGTAAGATATTTTCTGAACTGCAGAAAGTTTGAGTACAGGAAGATGGGGATGGGTGTTGAGTCAAGTTTATCTTTGGGTGAGAAAAATTCTGTCCTAGGGAATTTAATGGAAACGTTCTGGCCAAAGCCTACTGCTCTAGAATATTCTCTACATTCTAGATATTTGACCATGGTCTGTACCCTTTCATTTTTACATGTTAAGGAAGAAAGTGATTATTTTCCAGATTGCATTATTTTTATGCTGAGATTTGGAGACCTTTGATCTTTGGATAATTTTCCTTTTAATTTACGAATATCTGACTCCATTTTAGGAATATGGGTATTTCTAGTTTTGTCATCAATGGCACTATCACATTTTCTCTGTCAACACTTTTGCCACCTATGTGACTAGTATCTTGAAACTTGGGTTTTTCTACTTCCCATGAAGTCAGACGCTGAGGCAGCTGTGCGGGGACTTCAACAAAATAATAAATAAATAATAAAACCCAACAAGGGGAGAAAATTTTTGTCTCAGCCATCTGAATATTTTGTCTTCCGAAACCCTGATGTATAGCATAATTACTTCATTATTTTAGACTATTTGGTATATGCAGTTTAGGTTATTTTGCTAATTACTAGTAGCAAATAAGGTCACGTGTGCTGTGTTGACCATGAAAACAATTTGTCTGAATTGCAATCCTTCCCCTTGGAGCATTTCAGTCATTGCTTTCTCTCAGAGGGAAAGGACAGTAATGATCAGTTTCTACATCCTTTAGTACAGGCCCACTGCACTCTAAATTTGTGTATGATGAGCCTTTGTTACAAAAGTACTAGATCTTATGTTATTAAATAGCTTAACATTTCCCACACTACTATTCCGAGAACTCATTTTGTTCTCACTCCCCCGAGTATGGTCAGGCTCTTCTCCCCAGGATTCCTTTCCAGGGTGTTATCAAACTATGTAGAATCTGTTGCTAGTTCAGAGCACAGCTGAGTGCCAGGGCTCAGAGCATATCAGACTGAAATCTTGTGCACGATTCGGGTAGGAATCAGACAAATGGCATTAACTTTTCCTCTTAGTACCCAAAGCAGCCTGGCATTAGCCACTGGTCAAGGACCAACTGTGTCAAAGGAAACTGACCAATTCAGTGAACTGTAATAAATGCCCAGAGCGGGGTACTCAGACACCACAGTAACAATTTTATAGCTTCCTGTTCTCGAAAAGGCAACTGAATAAAATTAGCCCAATTTGTGCAACAGAAGCTCTAGTTGTTTCTAAAGACTCACTTAATTCACCTGTTTACGGATAAAGCTAGATAGACCCAAGGATTATTAAGGGAGATTTTGGGGTGTATAGGAGCCAACTTGGAGCAGATTATTAAATTTTCAGAAATTTCAGAAAGTTTTGTTAAATAGAGCAGTTATTAAAAATCAAAGTGTATAAACTTAAATTATGTAAAAAAAAAAAAAAGGTAACACACAAAACTCATAATTTCCAAATTATTTTACTGAACTTTACTACTATTGATGCCTTTGAGGTTATATGTGCTTCCTGGATCTGTATGGAGAAAATAATACATGATGTGTGCCACTGTGTGTCTCTTTCCAACTTTGTGTTCAATGATGACACATGGGTAGCCTGAGATCTACCATGGTTGGGAGCATTTATGTCACAGAACTTAGCAAATGCTGCTAATAAGGCTTGACATATTGTTTCGGTGGTTTTTCAGACTTAAAAAAGTTATCAAAAACATTTTAATAATGCAGGTTAAACTTAAGAAAGTTGTGTCCATAGCCTTCACATTGTGAATAAAACACAAAAAATTTGAGCAAATATTCCTTGAGTATTCAAAAACTTTTATCCAATTCGGCAAAGAAGTCACTTCTATTATTGATGAATGAGTGAAGTTCCAACTAGTTTCACTTTGGTTTTACTTATTAATGTAAACAAAAATATCAGCCCATGTTTATGTTGGCATTGTACTGATTTGTTAATTACATGGACATTTCTTTGCTGAATGGAAAAGGAATCAAATATTCATTTATTGTCTGATTTTATGACACTATATTTGATGATAGAATTATAAAAACTGATAGTAAATTTTGCAAGAAACAGCATTTCAAACTGAAGTCATAGATGTTTGGAATACACAAATAGAGTAGTGTATCTTTTGTTATTATTTGAGATTGTTCAATATACATTTTTTATGTTACAAAACTTACAATAAACTTGTGAAAGTATATACAGGCACACTTTTTTCCCCTCCTCCTGGAGAGCCAGGTGTTAATCATTTACCAGATAACAAAGACAATGGAAGCTTTATGACCGAATTCACAAATTCTCCACCAATTCCTGTTGAGTTTTATTTTTAGGTCCTTGTTATTCCAAGGACACCAGCACAACTTTTCAAACAGAATGAAGAGTCACACACACACACACACACACACACGCACACACACGCACACATACACATGCCTAAGAAAGAAAAGCCACCACTACTAACCTACTTTGTCTTTGAAAATCTAATTAAAGTACTTATATCTGAAATCCACAAAAGTAGATCAGAAAACAGCCTTTTATGTTAGGCACACAGAATTGTGCTTCGAGTATAATAAAAATTGGTGGCATTGATTTTTATTTTTATCTTAATTTATTTTTTGAGAACCAGCCGTGTGCCAGTCTTTGTCTGTGGCTCCACACAGAGATAAGACTGGGTTCCAATTTTTCAAGTCAAGTTCAAATGTTTGTTCACAATACAGATCATCCCATGATTTTTTTTTTTTTTTTTTGCATTTCAAATAAATTGTAAAAACAAAGGGTCAATCTCAGTTTCTTAAGGAAAATTGTTAATGAATTAGCTAAGGCCGATGGTAGTCTGTTTACCATGGAATGGAAACCAACAATATCAATCATCTGTTACATGCCACATTCTGTACCAGGCACATTCCTCAAAACTGATCTCTTAAAGAAGCTTGAGTTAGGTTCTAATATCTCCATTTTATACAAAAATGAGACATTTTACTTAACATTAAAGGTGATACTGTTAATAAATGATGAAGATAGGATTTGAGTTCAGCGCCTTCTGATTCAAAAATTCTGTCTTTCCTAAAAAGATTTTTCACCCCAAGAGACTCTAAAAAAAAAAAATCCCCCACATTTATATTCTTTTGTATATCATGGCTGATCACACACGTAGCCTGGGGAAATGCTTTTCTGCAAGTGCAAGAACAAAATTCAGTGACTTCTGGATGCCCAGACCTGTTTTCAGTAGTAGGTGGCATGGTAGGAGAAGATAGCCTCACAAATGAGGGAACAAGACGGAGCACTGGGTGTCCTGGTGTGTTTTACATTCAGAGGAAAGTTGGAGAACCGTGTTCTGGTCTCATTGGTCATCTCGGGTACAACCAAGATTTTGACCTGCTGAAGCCACAGAATTGAATTATTAAACGCACAGTGTGGCCTAATGGAATTCTGACTTCCTTACTGCTGTCCTACGGAAAATGGCAATGTGCTACTTACCAGTATTAACCCCAAATTTTATATCTCAATCGTATGGACTGAGATGGTCATATTAACCAGGTAGTATATGATTAGAGAGGAAAGAAAGCAAGCCGAAGTGTGATATACCAGAAGGAAGAGAGAATACATTGTTCATAAATATAAATATTAGCCTAAGGATATATGTGTATTTAAAAGGGGAAAAAGGGGCCCCTGGGTGGCTCAGATGGTTAAGCGTCTGCCTTGAACTCAGGTCATGATCTCACGGTCCGGAGATCGACCTCTGCATCAGGCTCTCTGCTCAGTGGGAAGCCTGCTTCTCCGTCTCCCACTCCCTCTGCTTGTGTTCCTTCTCTCGCTGTGTGTCTCTCGGTCAAATAAATAAAAATAAAACCTTAAAAAAAAAAAATTAAAGGGGGAAAAAAAGAACCAAGACCTGAAGTATCACGGGAAATAACACCTCTGTTTAGTTGCTTTATATGTTTTTGTATATTGATTTGAGACTTAATTGTTTATATGTTTTCTGTAAAAGACACAGTTTAGAACTTGTGGCTTTGCTGGTGAAAAAGCCTGAAACTTGGGACACTTCACTGAAGTAGTGCCCCCCAAAACCTGTAAAGTTTAATATATACAGGGTCAACTCACACTGGGAATGAAGAGAAGGGTGGGTTTTTCTTTTTCTTTTTTCTTTTTTTATTAATTGCTTTATTTTAAGTCAACAGTTTGAAGCAATATAAATTGCTATTTATTGAGGAAATTTTGGAGAAATGCCGAAGCACACAGTAAAATCTGAGGAGAGAAAAATACCTTCTGGGGAAATACCTTCTGGAGAAAGCTGGATAAACTGTGGTCCCAGGAGCAGGCCAAGCAGGCTGAGACATTGTCTGGGGGAGGCAGAACAATGGTCCCTGACTAGAGGAGCCACTGTAAAAGGGATCGAATGCAAAAGGTTCGAGGTGTCACAGCGAGTATTTATTTAGGTCAAATGTTAGCAAAATGTTTCTGACAGCCCTGTCAAACACTGCATCACTGGGCCTGGAGAAGCTGTTTGCCTTCCAAGGGCAGTGTTCCTTCATCTTGAAAATGAATATGGATTAAATCACAGGAATATCTGCCCCCTTCGCTAGGTCGTGTCTTCTGGCTTCTTGGCGGGTGAGATACGGGGCTTCTGTGGATAATTAGCAGATAACAGATAATGTTCATTTTTGTTGCTGGAATGGAACAAAACTCAACACTGACCCGTTTACCTCCGGAGTAGCTGCCTAGAGCTGCTTGATTTCCTCGTGGAAACGGAACGGAAACGTTTCATTTGGGGGAGGCAGGGGTTATAGTTGCCGGTAATAGTAAATGACCAAGCCAAACGCATCACAAAGCGACTATCATGAATGGTAATTATAATTCATTTAATTTGTGGAGTAATTGGCAAAGCACCACTTCACGTGACAGATGAATCATGAGCTTTTGTCTTCCAGAGGACCCCAAGCTAGGGAGGTTTGGGAGATTTTTTCCAAGGTCGTAGAACTCATGGGTTGAGAGGCTGGGCCTGGAGTCCGGATTTACAGCTTCCGCCCAATGCTGCCTTTTGGCTCAAGCAGTCGGCTGAATGATCAAAGCCTTGCCGTCACTGGATCTGCTTCTAGATTATAAACTCCTGTAACAATTGCAAGTTGCACAGCAGTTAATTTGAAATAACTTCTGGTATCAGGCATTGTACAATTATCAGTTAATCTCTTTCAACATATGATTGTGGCATATCCTGTTTTTCTTACAGTGGAAAGCGTCCAGAATCAAGATAACAGCACTAGGCACTCCTATCCCCCAATCCCCTAGTTCTTGAACCAGTTTTTTAGTGCCGATTTTAACAGGTGAAATATTGCGGTTTTACAGATAAAGAAAGCAAGGTGCACCCAGCATGGTTCTGATCCACCCATTCGGTTGGTCTGATGAGTCTGAATGATGGCATTAATAGATTCAAACAATCATTTTGATATTTGGATTAAATCGCCTTCTAATTTGAAGCTACCTTTTAAGCTTTCCGTGTATGTACAACGCTATAGCCAGATTAGCTTTCGTTCAGGTGGCTTGTGGAGTGAAATGGCGTTTAAAAAAAATAACTTGCAGATGCATAGAAATCATTTATATCCGACTCTGAAATGAATGTCTTAATATCTTTCTCTTATAGGTTGGGCTTTCTGATTTTAGGGGATGTAGGTCATAGTAAATTGACTTTATACTCAAATACATACAGACGTATATGAAAAGGTAATAAGGAGAAATACGAAAATGGATATTTATTGTATATAGTTAGTGATATTGATATATTCCATTAAACCAAATGAAATTACTCTCTTTGTAAGACAAACACGATTGAATATTGTTTGTTTCAGAGGCTTCAACCTACCTGATTTTGTTTAAATCTTTATCAAACTTTCTTAGTGACATTCCACTATATTTTAAAACTGGTTGATCTTCCAGGAAAAAAAAGAGAGAGAGAGAAATCTTTCCACTATTCTGTTCCTTTGTTCATTATTACAGCTTTCCAGGTTGAGGAATAGAAAGAAGAATCAACAAAAAGTTAAATAAGATACTTCATGTCAAAACCTGTCCCATGTGTGGACATTCGCCCGTATCATACAGGCACATAAGCACTTGACCACACTTATTCTGAGACTAGCACACGAGAGTGTGCCTGTAAATTCTTGTCTCTGTTTTGCATACTATTTGTTGCAATACCTTTCTTCTTACATAAAGCATATTTTCCTTTAAAAATCCACTTTCTTTAATGACATATATTCTTTTTTCAGATTATTAAAGTAATATACTCTTCTTTAAAAATTTTGAATAATTCATAAAAGTACAAGAAATAAAACAAAACTGTTCCCTTAGTCCTACTATCCAGAGAAGTCTGCATTAGTATTTTGGTATAATTCTTATACAAAGTGAAGAATTTTTTTTTTAAATAAGTGTAATATAGAGCCTATCTTATTTAGAAAATCTGGATTATACTTTACATATAATTTGTATTTGGCTCTTTACACTTTATAATATACTGTGAGCATTTCCCACACCATTAAGTATTCTTCTAAGTAACCAGAATACATCAGCAATAGCTCACTTAAAACAGTGAACTGAGCTGCATTAAAAGCCAGCCAGAGCCTTACCGAAGAGCTGATGCTATGAATACCAATCATAGCTTAGTTGCTGTTCCATATGTTAATTTAATTTGACAGAGTAAGAGTCTTTGAAGTCCTAATTCTCTTTTGCATCCAATAAACCAGTTTTTATAGTGCCTGAACTTTTAGACATCAGCCTGCAGCTAAACTCATGTCGGGAAGTTGCCACGAGGTCGCATGTAACAATGGCCAGAGGGGAGTTCCTCTGGAAGTCTTGTCAGAGAGGCGAGGGGGACTGTGAGGGGTCACTGGGGGCGGGGGAGGGGTTTGGGGAGGGGGTGGTCAGTGTCTCTGGTGATAGCGTCTTACAGGCCTGTGGATTTGTTGCCATTTCACAGGAGCCCTCGAACCGAACCGTTGTTTGCAGTAGCCCAGCAAGATTCGTTAATAGGCATTTGCATACATTTTAGAGTTTATTAGCGGGCTCTGTGGCTTTGGAAGGGAAAAGCTAAGCAGAATTCTCAGTGGCATGTGGTTTTTTGCACTCTCTATCGTCTTGCCCACCACCACCACTTAGAATTTGGACCGTGAGTCCGTTCAGCTCACAGACGCTGTTCAGGGACATCGTTAGGGGTGGTGGGGGAAGAAAAGGACATCGGAGATCAAGACAGAAGAGGTTAAAAATAACAAATCGTGATGAATGTGAAGTTGTACCAGTGCAAGAATTTAGAGTTTTCTTTTCTTATTTTTTGATTGTAAGTTCTTGGAGGGCAGAAAACCATGCTTGTAAGGTATGACTAGTTTAGATACTGACTTTTGAGGTCTTAATAGTCATTCCATCTGCTCCGCATCAAAGGGAGTGTCATAATTGCTACAAACGTTAGGAATCAATGCCTTGTTAAACTGGGTTTCATTTACAATTATTGATCATCTACCATGTACCAGGACCAAAGCAAGGTTAGAGTCTGGCTCCAAGGCGAATGCGGCAGACCTTGTAGCAGAGGATGAATGGAAACCAAACACATGAGTGGTTAGCTTCAATAAAAAGGGACAAGGACTTTGGTGGAGTCCCATACCGGGAGTCCTAGGCCTCACGGCATTTGTCTGAAGTTAGGAGTTAATTCACGATTAAATGAGTGTGAGGGGGGAAATGATGGAGAAATTTCAGAAGGAGTCCATGCCCCTCTTTCGAAGCATCTGGAAGGTCTGTTCCTTGGGGAAGTGCTTTGTAAATGACAGTAATTCGGGGATAGGGAGCAGAAAGATGGAGTGGCCACTTAGGAGGTACACAAGCCAACATTTAGGAAATTGGTCATTAACGGGAAATTATTGGACCAGTGCTTAATTTTTCCAGTAAGGATGTTTCTAGGTAACAATCCTGTTGTGAGTGAGTGGTTCTGGGATGTGGTAGACATGGGATTAAGCAGCTTCCCTGGATAGTAATGATGTAATTGGGTTTCCAGCATAATTTCCAGTCCTTCTACTGCTCCTGGGTGGTATCAGCTACTCCTGTGATCTAAGTTCCATGTTAGCAGCCCATGTCAGCTTTGGCCGCCGCTTTCCAGTGTACAAATGGAACTTGACTGTCTCTTTCCACTAAATTATTCAGTTTTTATTCCTTTAAATAAAACTAATACCAGGGCGCCTAGGTGGCTCAGTGGGTTAAGCCTCTGCCTTCATCTCAGGTCATGGTCCCAGGGTCCTGGGATCGAGCCCCTCAGCAGGGAGCCTGCTTCCCCTCCTCTCTCTCTGCCTGCTTCTCTGCCTACTTGTGTTCTCTGTCAAATAAGCAAATAAAATATTTTTTTAATTAAAAAAAAAAAAAACTAATACCATACCTGCCTTTGTCACTTTGTGCTGATATAAAACTGTACTACGGACTGGGAAGCTTCTAAATAACAGAAAGTTGTTTCTCACAGTTTTAGAGGCCAGGAGGTCCCAGATCGGGGAGGTGGTACAGTCTCGTGAGGTCCTTCTTCTGGCTTGCAGACGTCTTGTTGGGTCTTTCCATGGTGGAAAGGGAAAGCAAGCTCCCAGGAGCCTCTTCTAGAAAGGCATCAATCCCATGACCCAATCAACCCCAGAGGTCCTGTCTCCTCATACCATCACTCTAGGGGCTGAGATTGCACCTGTGACTTTGGGGGAGACACATTCAGGCCAAAAGGGTACCTACAGAGTAGGAGTAAGCATTAGAGGAAATGAAATACCCTCCTTGTGGAGGAAAAAAAAAGCCAAATGAGACAATCAAATGCACCAAGAATTTGCCCGAGACTTGGGATTACCCATGGGATTACCCATGTCTGACTGAAACATCTGTTCCGTGGGCTTCCTCTTTGCCCTCAGGGAGCTATTGGCACTAACCATGAGCTGTTCCCCTCAGATCGGGGTATCTCACAGGCACATTGCGGTTCTTCTCTTCAGCGGGTCTCCTACTCTGTGCAGTTCCCTACTCGCCCATTCCGGCATCTTCTCTGTACTCTGCCTCATCTCAGTAACACCTTGTCCACTCATCTCTGTAGTTTCCCCTCTCCACATCATTTCTTCATTTCTTTTCTTCATCTTTCTCTGTATTCTTTCAGCTCTCCATAGTTATGTGTTCTCTCCGCTCAAGCCCAGCCGCAGTCTTCTAACCCAAAGACACTTGGAATTACGTGACCTGTGTTTGTCCCTGCCTTGAAGGGGCCTTTATCTTCAGCGGCTTACCCGGCATCTATCGGGTATTTAATAAACGCTCCTGTTTCTGAACGTCGTAATTCCAATAAGAAAGTTCATTCTGCTTTCCAAACAGTCAACTTACAAACAGACTTTTGGAACTCAACTCCAGGGTTGGTTGAGGACTTCCCGAAACGTGGTCAAAAAAACAGCAAAAGGCTTTTTGTCGCAGAACTGTAATCTTGATGTACTTTGGCCCCACCTGAATTCCACTGTAATTGCTTTTACAATATATATCCTGCCATCTACTTTAAAAGGTTTCATTCTGAACGCATCTGCTGGCAGAGGATGGGTTTGCTTTCTTTTCTAGGAAACTGTAGCTTAGCAAACTATTAGACTGTCAGACTTTAATTTTTCTGACTTCCACACTGTTGATTAATTTTTTTAAAAAGCCAAAGAAATAGATTGGCTTTGTTTGTGCATTTTACTCAATGATTATAGGTTAGCAATTTAATAATTTTAATAGCAGATAGCACATCTAAATCTCTTCTACCATTTGTCTGCATGTCACCCCCATACCTGGGAGCCACAGTGCTTTCAAAAGAGCACATCAAAGTAATTGTTTTGCCTGGCGCCAGTACACATTTCTGCTGGGACCTGTCCCATTTAATATAAATTATATTACCTGTGGAATTTAAGAGGATGTAAGGTGTAGCGTGCCCTGCAGGCAGGAAATTTAAACTACAGATTGCCTTTTTTTTCCTTTTAACTCTGGTTTGTTCCTGTAATACGGGATATTTAGCATCCCTAACTTCCGTTTAATCTTTTTGCAGGCGTATTTTGAATTTGCATTCTTATGGAAGACAAATTGGAAAGTCCTCTTATTCTCTGAGTCTCGCTTGACAATGAAAGATCTCTAAAGCTAGTGGTATGAAAGCAGCACCTAACTATGGGAAGGGGGGAAAGAGATGCTATTTGAATAGGTCTACTTAGAAACAGACCAAAAAACAAACAAACAGAATGATGAAAATAACCAAGTCATTATGCTTCAATCCTGATGTCATGCCTCTGTTTTGCCTATATAGAAACGAATGCAGAAGTCAGGCATCCACAGGCAGGGCCTTGGAGACATAAACTGCATAGTCAGAAATCCACTGGACCCAATTTTATATTCTGCTTAATGGAGGAAGATAGTAGACTTTCAACAGGAAGGAGAAACCCGTGCCTACCCAGCTATTTGAATGAAGAGGTCCTCCTTCCGCATACTGGCGTACCTTCAGTGGCTTGGGTCACCAATACACTAATGCCCTGTGCACACCCCCAGGGGCCCAGGTGGTGCTCAGACATGAGATGGCAGCACACGTATCATCTCGGGTGTCAAATGTCACCAGGACCCTCCCCCCTCTCCCCCACCACCGAAGACAAAGGTAGACAAAAGTTAATCGTACAAAGGAAGAAATATTGAAAAGAGCCAGAGAGGAAGGAAGGAGAGAGACAGAGACAAACAGAGGGAAGAAAAGAGGGAAGGGGACCAAAGAGCTAAGACCAGAGCAATCTAAGTCTGCTTCTCTCCAGCTCCCTTCTTCATGCTCCGGATCATTCTTACATCCAGCCCTTCCCAGGCCACAGCCTAGCCTTGAACACTTACCCCGTGGGACACCACAGCGGACAGAAGGCTCCTTTCCTGTTTCCAGCTGGAAAAAGGGGCCTCCACGCGATCTCTTAACTGAGTCATTGTCTTAACCATTCTCATGATACAGGTCCTCATCACCAGGAATGAATACTTTCTCCAAGTCTTTTTATTCTTTTGTCCAATAATCCAAGTAGTGTCTGGAAGACAGATACTATAGCCGTGAACAGTAGTGACCACTTGATCAAACACTGTCTTAAATCTTTATCTCTTGCTTAAAAGCCTTGACATCTTACTCAATCCTCACTTCTATAAAAGTGGTATTATCGTTTCAATTTCAGAAATCATTGAGCAAGATGTCCTATAGCTTTAGCCACAAGTATAAACACACGGCGTTGGTAATGCTCCGGAAGACCTTGCTGCTTTCTCTTTGCTTCTGTGTGTGTGTTTCTGTTTGCCCCCCACCCCCACCCCACTCCCCTCACCGTGGTTTCTGATTTATCGTGGATATCTTCAGATGGGAACTTTGGATACAGGATCCAGGCCACCTTCCCTAGTTTTCTCCTTATTTCCCCCCCCACTTTTAAAAATAGCTCCTTATTCATTCTCAGAGCACTGTCCAACTTAAACTGAAATGCACACCTTCTTGGTTTTCCTTTGGTTTCTTCTGTGCTTCCTTTATCGTACAAAAGGCTAATTAAGTACCTTTTGCTTGAGGGTGAACTGAATTCAAACCCCGAAATTCAACTCTTAAGTTTTTTGTTTTTTTTTTTAAGATTTTATTTATTTATTTGACAGACAGAGATCACATGTAGGCAGAGAGGCAGGCAGAGAGGAGGAAGCAGGCTCCCCACTGAGCAGAGAGCCCGATGTTGGGCTTGATCCCAGGACCCTAGGATCATGACCTGAGCTGAAGGCAGAGGCTCTAACCCACTGAGCCACCCAGGCGCCCCATCAACTCTTAAGTTTTTGACGATATAGACTAAGTCATAGCAATGAGAAGTCACCAAATGTCAGGAAAAAGACCTGGTTTTTAACCTTCCCCTGATCTCCCCCCCTCCCCGCCCCCACTGCCGAAGCTTGTTCCTTTCAGAGTCGAGCTCCACAGACCCTGCCACACTGATCAAGATCCTTGTGAATAACAGCATGAAGCAATGAGGCTTGAGAAGAAGGATGGACATTTTCTAGTGCTAAAAATTAATGTGGATCTAGTAGAAACTCAACTCTTTATTTCAAAACAAGACTTAATATGTATAATCATTTGGAATACTCTGATAACTTCTACTAGCAAGCTTAAGACACAACCAAGTTTAGAAGTTTCCGCTGGGCTCAAGTGTTGGGTCTGCAAAAGAAGTGGGTTTTTATTAGAAAAACAAATATTCTAAGGTTGGCATAGCAGACACTCTGTCTCTCTTTAAAGTTAGTTTTAGGGAACCTGGGTAGCTTAGTCGGTTAAGCGTCCAACTCTTGATTTAGGCTCAAGTAGTGATCTCAGGATTGTGAGATCGAGCCCCAAGTTGGGCTCCATGTGGATGTGGAGCCAGCTTAAGTTTCTCTCTCTCTCCCTTTCCCTCTGTGCTCTGCACCCCCACTCTCTCTCCCTCTCTAAAATGATAATAAGAATAAGAATAATAGTTATAGATAAAAGAATAGCTTAACAGTGGAGCTGAGGTGGTTATTGGGAAGATGAGCCTTCTGAAAACCTTAACATGTTTTCAGCCTTCACCAGAAGCAGGTGACAAGATAGGGTCCACATCCTCTGCCCAAGACAGCAGCCTCCCTGCTGGCGCATTGCTAGGCAGAGCTCCAGGAAAAGCTGTGTGGTGACAGAGAGATTAGGAGGCGGGTAGCAGGGCTGGATCACATACTGGAAGTTGTCTATTTCTCCTATGGCCTTAGCATGGTCGATTCTACTAATAGAGCTCATCCCTAAAGCCAAGACTCCTAATGAGCACTTGGGCATTTAAATTTCCCTCATATCAAACCATTTCAATTCCATTTCTTTATTTCATGGGTTTCCTCACCCTGTAGCCCTCCCCCATCCCTTAGAGTTTAGGGAATCTGTGTGGACGGAATACCATACCACAGCGAAGGTTCGGTATTGATGAATAGCCGAGATTTGGGATTCAGCATATTTATTTATACATTTAACAACGATTTTGTGCTTGAAATTGTTTTACAAGCACGGACCGCCAGGAAGGAGACTATTATGATGGCATTTTCTATACTAAATTCTGCACTCTGTGGATCTGGCCATATCTCTATGTATAGATAATATACTACATGGAACACTCTCGAGTTAGACACTGTAGATTCCTTAATATTTATTATCTGTAACTATACTTTCTTCCCGTTAGTTTTTCTGTTTACGTTCTCCATCCAAGTCCCAAACACTCAATAGTTGCGATCCTTACCACATTTTCCAGAAGGATTCTTAAGGTAAACGAGAAGTGTTTTTAAAATTTCTTTAAATTTCTGTCTATTATTTTAGGAAGCAAAGCAATTAAAACCTTTTAAAACATTAAAGTGAGTTTGATGTGTGTTTTATATCTTGTTTCTCCATAGGTTACAGTACTTTAAAATTTTCAGTACTGTAATAATAATAATGGATGAAAACTTGTGACCTTACCTGTTTCAAATTTGGGGAAAAAAAAGAAAGAAAGAATAAACAAATGAAAGAAAGCATGTTTTCTGGGCACAGTCTTCATAGTGGGCTTCAGCAACATAAAGAGCAAAAGCTTTTAGACATCGCTTCCCACATCTAGAGCTGTTGTGAAACTAATCTCGTAACAGGTCTGTAGAGGGCCATGGGTGTCTGCGTAAGTCCTTTTCATTGTTCTATTACTCTCAATATCACTTTTCCTTTGCAGTTCTTCTTCTGCCCTTTTAAGCAGTCTCTAGAGTTTACGAATTAAGTGAAGGGAACAACGCGGAGTGGTATGGTTGACAGTCAACCTTCCGTATGTGTTTGGAAATGCAGGTTAAGTTTCTGGAAAGAATCCTGGACTTGGGATCCATTCAAGGACTTAATGTCAAGGCTTAACTATGTCAGTTACTAACTAGGGAAGTCCTTTAGGCTCTCTGGGCCACAGTTTTATGTAACTCTGAAATGTAAATTGTCACGGGATAATTATGCCTAATGTATAGGGGAAGGTGAGAATGAAACGGGGCATGGTATTTTTAAAACTGACATCACTATGAAATCTATAGAGAAAGAAAGTTAGAGAATAAGCTGCTTTGAGGATTGCCAAATCCCCAGAAGTGGTCATTTAGTACTTACATATTCCTGCTCTGGGGCAGGCCGACACTTAAATTCTTCCTTTCAGATTACAACCTACATTGCTTGAAAAATACCCTCAGAGAAAGAAATGTTGTAGGTCTTTGCTTCACGAAGAGAGTCACACGAGACGTGACAAAACCAAAAATGTCTGCATTATATATAATCCTGATTCTCTGGTTTTTTTATTTATTTCCCCATCTGACATTTCTTCTATTTTTCCATTCCTTCTGCCATTTTGTGCTGTTTTGTCCCCTGCCATTCTGGGGCAGTTTTCCTTCACTTCTTTCTCTCTAGTGAACTCCTTCAACTATTTCCTCCATTTGAAACAAATTCCACCTTTCATGTCGTCCTCGGGGTTAGTTGTCTTGACTTCTGCACAGGAAGACGATTCCACAGTGGTGCTTAGCCTCAACTCCCCTCCACACAACCCTTCTGGTAAGGAAGCTTTCCTTCATGTTGCACTTGAAGTCCATTTCCTATTCTTATGTCTTCAGAACAAGTTTGAAAACAGCTGGTTACCATCCTTTAGCCCTGTCCTTTCTAGACGTTACTTCAAAAACGTTATATCACTTTTCAGTCTTTTTTGTCAAGCATGAGTTATAGAACTTCCTTTAACTTTTACTCCTCAGGCGTACTGTTCAGCCTTTTAATAAGCTGCATGGTGTAATTGAAAGAATATGGGCTTTGTAGTCAGACCTGGGTTGACATCTGGGCCAGTGTGACTCACTAGCTGTTTGACCCCAGTCACAGCACCTGACTTCTGTGAACTACAGTTTCCTCATCTGTCAGGTGGGGTTAATGGGACCCATCTCACAGGCTCCTTGCCAGAATTGATGACGCTTGTAACGTTCTCGGTATATAATCAGTGCTCTGATGAATGTCAGCTCCCTCCCCCTCTCCCTCTCTTGGTGCTTCTCTCCTACATCAGGTCATTTCCTTCTAGTTATGGAGCATACGACAGAGCACAGTGTTAAGAATTTGAAATAACTCTGCTTACCCTTTCCTCAAGAGCACGCTCTCCTCCTCCCCCTATCATGCTGTTCCATCACTAGAGCCCTCTGAGGCAGTCATGCCATTGCCATGTGCTACCTCCAAGAACCAGCTCTAAGAAGAAAACATCATGGGGAAACAATCTCAAAAGGAATCACTTACTTGACATTGGAGGAGTCCAGGATAGCTCTTGACCTCATTTTCACCCTGAAGAATTTCTCCGGTTACTTCTGCGCGGCTCACCCGTGGCTCTCTCCAGCAGGAGGACATGTCGGATGTCCTTCAGATCACTTTAACATACCAAGTTACTCATTCGTAGGTTCTAGGTGGACCCCGGGATGCAATTTTACTGCAGCTCCATGAAGCACCTTGTGGAAATGAGAGAATGGCACCTCCTCTCAGCTGGCACAGTGCCATGTCTGGCAGGACAGCTGGGGGAGAAGGGGGTTTGCTGGATGGACTTCAGGCACCCTTGCACGGATTAACCTTTTTGTAGAAACCCTGATGTTGGCTCTGGCATCGTTTAATTTCACAAAACAGATGTTCATAAGATACTTCACCTCCATTGTCTCTTTGGTATCATCCAGTAGGACACGTCCCTTAGTCCACTGGCCTTTTCCTTTAGCTACCTCTGTTAGACCTCTACAGTCTGTAAATGACGTGTTTTTCCCTGATTCACATTTATTCTCATTATTTCTATTGGTCCTCGCAGTTTCCTTACATGCACTTTGGAATATCTGCCTTGACTTCCATTTTTTGGTTGGTGGGGGGAGGTACTCTCTATGTTTAAACTGTGCAATTTGGGATTAAGCCCAGCTGAGTTTCCTGAAAACTCCAACATTCTATTAATAGATTCCTAATAGAAGCAAATTGGCAAAATCCATATAGATGATTTATTTCAGTGTTGCTTTCCCTCTTCCCTCTGGAGACGACTTTAGAGATGACTTTAATAAGCATCTAAATGGCCTACACTGAGGTAATGAGGGAGAAGGGGAGAGGGGTTGCTGAGAGACTTAGATAAGCCACCCACTGAGAACTTTCCCGAGAAGTGAAAGTCCCACGGTTCTAAGAGGAGTATGATGCTCTCTTCCTTAACAGGAAAGAAGAGCCTTTTATGCTAAGCTCACAACCGTGGACAAGCCCCACATAGAAAAATAAGGGAGTGCAGTGAACAGTGGAAGTTTTCCAAAGCTCAGCCAAGTGAATGCTGGAGACAGGGGAAGTGACAAGTTTCAGTCAGCTTGTTCTCCTATCCAGTCAACTGATAGTTATACTTAAATTCATCTCAAGGGGGTAGAAGAATAATGCAAAAAAACCATTTTTTTTTAATGTGAAAAGGGATACAAATGAAGAAATGAGAAACTCGAAGATAAACGAGAGGCAGAGTTTCCTGACAGCATGATGTACTGACTTCGGGTACGTCTTCTGATGTAGGCGCATGGAATGCCATTATTAAATCTGCCAGGTCTCCATTTAGTTCCATCCATTTCTAATGTGCCTGTTAGGCTATTGCCTCCCTGGGAGCATAACAATTAAACAACTATTGAGTTAAGTAAATAGAAAACCTAATAAATATTCATATAACTCCAGCTTGAAGCATTTCTTTTATGCTCTATAAATCACTAGAAAACATGTGACAGGAACCTTTCCTGATCTCTTTGAGCGTGTGCAGGATGCCCCGAGAAAGCTTTCCTGTTTATCACTTCTTTGAGTGTATTAATATGGATGTATATTTTTACTTGGAGACAGCTAATATCTGGAATAGTTCTTGGGCTGGGGAAATAGTAGTGAGAGGTTGGGTCTGAGGAAATCGTACAGCAGAAGCATGAGTAGGGCTTACGGAAGACTGGATGGGAGGGTGCAGGGTCAAGGGGACAGTGGTGGGAAGAGGAGGCTGGTGGAAGATGGACCAGAGAACTGGGGACACCCGCGTTTCTGCTGCTCATGGAGAGACAGCCAACATAGGCAGCTTTGGGAAGAGAGATAATAAAATCTGGTCTTGATATGTCTGTTTTAGATGGCAGTGAAATATCCACTTGACGTGTTTCGTAGACATTGAGAAACACGGGGCTGAAGCGAGGGTATAAAGTCCTGGCTGGAGATAGGGTTCTGGGGCACACGTGAATGTAGGTGCTAATTGAATCCAAGTGGGTGCACCAAGCGAGTGAGTAGAGAAGGAAGAGGAAAGCAAGGGGCCCCAAGCTGAGGCCAGGGGACACTAAGTGATAACAAACCAAGGGAAGAGAGAGAAGATAAAGATAAAGATAAAGCAGGCAGAGATATTTGAGAAGCCCTATAGCCTAAGTCACATGCCCCTGACGCCATGATGTTGGGGATCCCATCACAGTGTGAATGGCGGCCGGATCCCTGGAATGGGGAGCTGCTGAGAAGTTCAGCTTTTGCCCAGTATTTGATGGCTCTCGGAGAAGTGACAAACACAAACTAGGACTGCAGAGAGACAGGCAAAACCCGGGCAGACTCTCACTGGCTCCATGTTGTCCAACACAGAGCTTCGTAAGGTAACATTCGTTTCATGAATGAATGTGTGCATGAGTGAGGGAATGGATCAGTCCGATGAGCAGTTCTGGGTAATCGGGGGCTTTTTCCACGTGAGCGAGAGGATAACAGTATCGTAACTAGTAAGTGCAACTTAGTAATAGTACTGAGCAGGGTCTGTAAGTGTCACTTCACGGCTAACACATAGAACGGGCAGAAGGGAGAAAGGGAGTGAAGGGAAGAAATCACAGAGGGGACGGGTGGGAGAAATAGGAGTAGTGAGTGAAGAGGGCCAGGGGTCTCCTGGAGGGTGAAGTCAGAGACGTAAACAACCTAAATGTATGGGTTTGGGCTTTAATTTGTGTGGATCTCTAGCTGTTTTCCAAATGTTTATCTCGTCTCTCTGATAGAGACTTGAAGCTTCTTGGCAAAGACAAGAACCACTTTGGTGTGTCTCTTCAGTACCTAATACAGGTGTTTACTCTACACTTACTGACAGGTTGAAGGAAAGAAAGGCGAGTTTTCAGTCCTTTCTAAAAATACATAATTATCTAGAAATTTAGTCACAGAAAACATCCAGTTCTGATAAATCGAAGTAAAATAACCCCTTTTCCACTCAGAGGAGGCTTTTTAAACTTTGGTTTTCTAAATCATTTACCCAAAGCCCTACCCATAAGAGAGTGTCTGGATACATTGTGAAACGTCCTTCAGAGGCAGCAGTACAATTTAAGCAACGTGAAGAAATGTGCCTAGAAGATTTGAAATATGCTGCTTTCGCTTCCCTGACTCCATTTTCGTAAGAATACCTGAAAGTATTGGCAGATGAATTAAAGGCAGTGCCCATCTGGAGGGAAATCAGACATCCCTTTAGGTTTGTGATAGAAGGGCTTATTAAGAAAGGTCAAACTTGTGTAGTAATGTGGAATGTACACGTGGGAAAGCTAAGCAGGGCTGGTGAGAAAATGGGGTGGAGCAGTTAATTAACTTTGAACCTGGGAAATGCTTCAACACGCAGTCTGCGAGATTTCCCTCAAAGAATGCAGGACACCTGGAAAATGTCAAATGTTTTATTTTCAACCGATTTGTATGCAGTAATCATCTGAATAAGAAAAATGACTTTGAAAGCATCAGAAGTGTAATTTTCACCTTCTTCTAATTTAAAAACACCTGAGCACATTTTTTCCCAGGCTTTTAAGAAAAGAAATAAAATTCACCTTTGGGGGAAAGGGAAGATCAAGATGGCCGCCTTGACAAGTATCAGGAGGCTAGAGACTGAAAATAGTCCATGTCAAGTGTTTATAACTTTATAATGTTCTACCACATATGTTCCAAGAAGGGCAAGGAAGAGACTGTTGAAGAGGCAACAGTGTTATCCATTTTTATTAAATATATAAGAATTGTCGCATCCATTTCCCGTCAGCAATCCCTGTTTTTAGGAGTGAGGTCAGTGACCCTGTAAAGCAAGAGCTACCGGTGGGTTGACCATGACTTTCAAAGCACTTCTAGAGGTGAAAACGTGTTTCTGCAGTAGGGAAGGGGTACCATTCTGATAAAGCAGCAAGACGAGAAAGGGAATGGGGGCGTCTACACAGTCTTGTTTCATCTGATAGAACTTTCCCAACAGAAAATGGAACAATATCAGATAAGAACATTTATCAGACTCGCAGACGTCACCGGCACTTCTCCTTGGGAACATTATGCAGCATAACCTTGCTAAATCCCAAATGTTTAAGAGAGAGATATATAGACTGGCATCTTGGGAGGGATGATAACAAGTCTGCATCATTCACACTGATGTATACATTAGGCATTTGGGGGTGTTTCTTAAATGATACCTAAGACAGTCTCACTGAAGAAAACACAGCAGTTGCCTATGAGTTCCCAGGTCAAAAGAAAGCTAAAGTGAATTAGGCAAGATATCTCCTAAAATGATGAAGGTGGTAGTAAAAAAATAAATAAATAAAAATGTGTACTTTTCTTCTTCCACTTTTGTCTGACTTTCCTAAGAACGGGTGACAGTGAAGGAGCCTTAAGCATGATTGCAGAAGGCAGGTATCTAATCCTCTGTTAATTCCAGGCATTAGAAGCAAGAGTAAGTTTGCAACCTAGGTGAAGTTGTAATTAGTTAGCAAGGGCAGGTGTTTCCAGCTCAGATCTTTGCAGATGAAATAGAATCTAAGAAACAGAAACTAAGCATTGTTTCAAAGTCAAGTGCAACTATTCTGAAAGATTTATGTAAATCTTCTATTTTCCCATTTCGGGAACTGTAATAGAGCACAATGTGGAAAAGTGTAACATGTTTATGAGTTTATGACTTGCCATGAGATTGATGAGAATGAAAATGTCAGAGAGCCCATCAGCATCACTCAAAGACACGTCATGGAATCCAACAGGTGGTTAAATATGTATGTAAGTGACAAAATAGAACAAAAAATTTCAGCAGGTAGTGTTCACACCTGTTCTCTGTTTATTTGTGTCTTAATTGAATATTATCCTACTTTACCTCAATCCATAGAGGATTCAAGGCTGCTTAAAAAGAACACATTGGACCTCAGGCAACGTGAGTTTTTAGTGACCAAAGATGGACTCTGGGGTCCGTGACATTGAGAGGTTTGCCACTTTTTTCAGGCATGAGGTTGGATTCTTCCTCCTAGAAGATGAAGTTTGGGAGAAAATCGTTCACTTTGAGGATGAAGTGAGCCAACACATCACCGGTAGTCAGATCCTGATGAGACCTGTTTTTTTCCTAATTTGAGTTGACACGGCAACTTCCTCAAAGACACTGAACCATTTTGGGTTTTGGGGTTTTTGTGTGTGTGTGAAAACAGCCAAGTGAGAAATGAATCCTTGGTAAAAGTTGGAGAGGGAGCTATTCTTTGGTATGAGGATATGCACAGGAAACTCTTGCCTCTAGATAGCAATACAGTTTCAAGAGACCTCTCCAAATCTGAGCAAAATATTTCCTGGATTCCCAATTTAGAGACTGTGAGTTTGGGGGATTTATCAATTCCTGAAAAACAACAAGAGCCCACTTAAATATAATAGGAAATTACAGGGAGAGGGAGTGTGGAAAATTTGTTGAAAATGTGTATTTTAGATCCAGTTCTCCTACTGCTAACCACTTGGCCTTGGGAAAGATGTGACTCTTTCTTTGGTATCACAAAATTGGAAACCAGGTGCAACTGCTTTTCCCCACTAATTGGTGTGCCCCAAGGAAGGGTGACTTGTTCCTCTGTCTGATTTAATTGGTGAATAAGGTAAATCAGCCAAGTAAAAGAGAAGCAAAAATATCCCTATGGCTGTACTTCTAAGAAGGTTCCTGAAGGACTAAGAGCTCTGGGTCCTTTCCCACTCCCAAAGCAGAGCAGCTCTGTTTTTATCATTTATATAAGTTGATGTTCTGAAGATTATGATGTTCTGAAGATTATGAGCAGGCAAGGGGCGGTGGGGAGGAAAGGGAAGCAGGAGGATTCTTTGATGAAAGAACACTCTTACCTATATTACACACAACTCACTGTCAGTTCTCAGGCTTTTAAGGATTAAGCGGGTACAGTAGTGGGCTCCGCTTGCCAGATTTGGCACTGGACCAAACAGAATGTGTAGAGATGCTGAGGATCAAACTACTCCTATAGGTTCCAGTATCCAGCGAGAACCCAGGACGGTACGTTCAATGAAGCCGTTTTACGGCTTCAAATGGGAACCCTAGAGTTTGTGTGATGAGAGATGCCAAACTTTTACACTCCCAAGAAAGCTTTCCCCAACTTCTTACCCCAGCCTGTCTTGAGAAAGATACTACTTAACACTAACTTAAATACCTTTTGCTGTCATGGAGGTCTGTTTTGTCTTGGTTGACTCTGCGCAGTGGAAGTTTCCCCTACTTCCTATGCTCCTTCATGTCGTGAAACTTCTTTTTAAATGAGCCTACTTCAAATTAAAGTATAAAATGATTTGAATATATCTTTATCTGACCTGCATCTAATCTCATTCTTCTTTTTGCCGTGTCTGAAGATAGACTCCAGCTTCTACAATATTGTTAATTTCTGGGCTATGAATTGGATACGGGATAGGCACTCAAATTTTGTAAGTGCCTGGGGTTACAAGTCCCACTTGCCCTCTCTCCTGCCTCAACTTCCCCACCCCCAGACCCAACACACACACGTTGGAAGTCCTTCTGGATAACAGGAACTGTACTGTTGGACTAGATAGAGTGCTGGGTGGCTCAGAAATTCTTCCTACCTTTGCATCTTCTCAAGATAGTGGTCTCACACATATTTTCATATAAATATCCATTTGACTTGCCCTTTCCTTCACTCTTCCAACTCTTTTCAGCTCTTCAGAACATGTCTTCTCATTTCCTCCCACGCCTCTTCCACCATTTTGTCATATTGCTAGTGTGGCCCTGGGAATACATGTATCAGAGGAGAAAGAAACCATATGTTTTGAGGTAAAATTTAATAGAATAAAGAAAGAATGCCATTAATCTCCAGCCCTTGAAAATGCCCAGAAGCTCCCATTCAGACCCTTCTTAAGAATTTCCATTCACTGTCTTTTATTAAACCCTGGTATTCCTCAAACATCAAATTCCAAAATGAATTTTAAAGATATTACTTACAAACTTTTGTGTAACTCTTTCAATGATAAATAGCTCAGAAGTATTTTTTTTTTCCCTAAAATTTCTATTGTGAACGTGCTACATTTTAGGTAGGCTTTTGTCTCCCGTGCCTGAGACCCTAACCACCGTTTTTTAACCGTTTATCACTCAAGGGGAAACATTTACTACCAAATTTGAAAAAACAAAACAAAACAAAAGAAAAAAAACCGACATCCAACTCAACTTTTGGACTGTTTCTATTCTAATAAGGATTTGGTTGGCCTCAAGCAGGAGGAAACGTTCTAGCTTATGAAAGATAACTAAGGAAAACACTGTAAGTAGAGCCAGGAAGTCTCATTCCTGAGGGCTTGGGAAGGAGTCTAACTCGCAGTTGAGGTGTGTGCTTACGATGGATGCTACTCAGCCATCTGGAGGCTGGCATTCTGATCCTGCTCGGGAGGCCACCTCTACCTCTAGCACAGTGTTCTGCTCGCTGCTCCTTGATTCTTGTGAACACTTCTGTTTGTCTCTGTGTCTGATACAGGCTTCAGCATGGGGCGCTTAGTAATTGCTCCCTGAACCAAGTTTAACCCAAGGCTAATTTACTAATGGTTCTTCCCCAACAGATCTGGAGCGAAAAGGACCTCAAATGAGAAGCATTATAAAGTTCTCAGGTTAAATGGCATCAAGTAATGACCGGAGTTTCAGGGAGGAGTAAGGCTGCCGATCTCGGGGGCATTCTCAGTCGTGTGTGCTGAGATATGAATGTGTGAATGTGTGCGTGTGTCCACACACACGTTCTTCCCCAGGAAAAGGAAGGAAGTGGAAAGGGGAGAAAATAGAGCTATTGACTACAGAGCCAGAAAGCTGTTTGCAGAATGACTGCTTCTGTTGTATGGGGGCATGCTTCCTTTGAGAAGGGGTGTATTAGGCATCCTCTTTCCGTTAAGTCTATTTTGGGAGGAAATTACAGAGGATAGATAATGTGCTTGTTACCAAGTCCTAGGGACCTCTTATCGGCACAGCCGCTGTTCTCAACACCCACCTGCTTAGAGCGAAAGAAATCAAACCTGTCTTCTCGGGGACACCAACCCCAGACGATCAAACCTCTACTAAATCATCGTGTTTACTAGGGAAGCCGCTGATTTTTGTGAAGTGTTAACTTTGTCCTTAAAAGCCATGAGTGCCGGGGAGCCCAGTTGGGCCTCTGGCCTGTGCATTCAATGCACTTCTACAGGGGCAAAGCCTAGGAATTGTTTTCAAAACAGTGTGGGGCTTCCTACTCGGGCTGAAGATTTATCTGCTTTTGACAACTACCCTGGTTACTGTGAACAAGGAGTTGACTTCTCAATAGTTTTACAAATTATGTGTTTAACTTTGTCTCTATAGAATTAATTCCTGGGACGTGAGAGGAGGGTGGAGCCCAGGCCTTCAAGGCTAGTTGACAAATTTGAGTTTGTTAAAGTCATCGCAGCAATTTCCCCCACTACCCCCTCCAAGCGCCACAGTGCGGTGAGGCTGTGTTTCCACCCGAAGGCGGTTTGCATCCTGCCTGTGCGCTGATTTACGCATTAAAATAAAACAACTTCAGTGTTTAGCCATTAAAAAAAAAAAAAAAAAAAAAAAGCTGTTTAATCATTAAACAACCACCGGGTTTTTTTTCTTTTGCCCTTTAAACCTGCATTCAATCAGTTTGGACGCTGCTTTACAGTCCTGTTAACTGCTAAAATCACAAAGGAGGGGTGAGCAGGATCACCACCAGCAGCAGGAAGTCCTGAAACACCCCCATTGTCCCATGAAACTTTGGGCAAGAAGCTCCTTCAGCTGTCTTGCAACACACACTGGGCTCCGAGGGAGGTGCAAGGGGGAAAAAATGCAACTTCCAATTCCAGAAGCAGCCCTGTGTTCGGTCAAGGAAAGGGGAGGGTGGAGGGGAGTTTTCTTGCATTTACTCTTCTGTGTGGCCATCGTCGTGGGGACATGTGACATGAACAGGGGTCCTCCCGCTGTTCACGCTTCCCGTCCCTGGGATGGTATGTTCTAGCCGACTCCTAGGAAAAAAAGGCCCGGATGGTCCCTTTTTTTGTAAAGGGAGGAGGAGTGGCAGTGTTTTATGGCCTTCTTTCAACACATGGGAGTTTTATCACTCGTTTTTTTAAAAGTACGACTTAACACCATTTTCAAACCAGCCTGAGTTCGAGCCCCGAATGGTTTTCACAAAATGTCCCCTTTGTCCCTCAGTGCGTGATGGCCACAGGTGCCTCCTAATGGCTCCACTTGTAGGAACTGAATTTCTTCCCTTCGTCGTAGGGAAACCAAGAGCGTTTTCTGAAATTTAATTCTGCGATCTACCATCTGTTCTAGGAAAGGATTGCAACTTTCTGGAGATGAATCTCTACTTTATCGCAGACTGTTTGCCTTTTTGATTTCTTATTTTACCTCTGTTGGGTGTTCATTTGTGCTGCCAGATGTTTAAACCACATTGGAAAAGACAATCCTTCCTTTTTAAGTGGCCAGGTTCTAGGCAAAATTGGTAGTTGTTTCAGTTTTGAAGAAGGCAAGGACACAAGCATTTCTTTATGTGTCCTGGAATTGCAAACTTTGTCAGTGACACCCCCCCACCCCCCCACCCCTGCTTTGAGATGGAGATATGGAAACCTAGAGAGTTTGGGAGACTTGCCTGAGATCTCATAGCTCTTTTAGTTCATTGTTGTTTCCACCAAGGACACCCCTTCTCTAAGTTAGTACAAATGCTTCCTAGAGTGCCCTCACAGAAGATAAAGTCTGGTTATGTGTCTCTGTTTTACACATTTATCCTTGAGACAGCTCTGAAGTCACTGACATCCCTGCCTTCTTCAAACCAAACAGTCCAATTCCTTTTCATTTACTTTGAGATTTCTGTTTTCTAATTTTCCCACCATTTTGACGTGGTCTGAAATCTGAACCAAATTATTTGGGGAATTGGCCCCACATTTTTGTACAGGTACTTGGATACTGTGTAGACGAGTCCTATATTTCTCTGCTCTCACAACCGCTGCCCAGAGAAAGACCGGGTATTCTTTGGCCAGTTTGTTGAACCATTTCCCTCAAGAGCAAAACTACCTCATGTTTTCCATTCCTGTATTTCAGGGTCATATCTTGAATATTTCCTTCTTTCTTTCTTTCTTTCTTTTTTAAAAAGCAGGGTTTTGTTTTGCTAGCTATTGTTCATCCTGACCACAAAATAAAATAATTTTTATCTCTGAAGACATGTTTTAACTCACTCTTGTTTTTAAAATTAAAAAAAAAAAAAAAAAAAAACCTTATCAACTGGATCTTTCCTGTAGACACGCATATTTAAGCAGCCAGTTCTCACTTTAGATAATAGAATAAGTCTTATGTCTGTTCTTTAGGTACCTTATGTTAAGTTCCTCAATGAATAGCCATTTCAACACTGCATTTTAAACAAAATCCAACGGAAAAATAACTAATTTAAACAGGATAGTCGGTCAGCTCACTAGGCAAAAATAGTTTGTTAAACGAGTTATTTGCCCTTTCCCGTATAAAATCGCTGATTGATTACTGAACAAATTTTTCTAATGTGCCAAGATATAGGTTGCTCTAATGATCAGACAAACCAAGTATAGTGTATGGCCGGGGAAGAGCAGGCTGTTCTTACATGATGATAAGAACTGTGGAGAGAGGGAAATCATGAATGCTGGAAACAGATGAGAGGAAAAAAGAAGGAGATGACACACTCGAGAAAAGCTGAGTTAACAGGCACTATTTTCAGAGCCAAATCTATTATAAACCCCGACATAGTTGAATGCTTGTAAGAGATGGTTTCAGCAACTCCTCTGTTTCCTGATGTGTATACTGTACCTGAACGAAATGCTTCTTTCCTGTGAGCTGGACAGTAGGAAGTAATCTATCTTCAAGCTTGTTTGGTTTGTAAATAACACTGTAGAAAAGGGCTTTGAGCTTTGGAAAGCTAGTCTCCATGTGTTCTCTCTCACTCTTGGAGGCGGGTTAAAGGGCAGGGCCATGACCACCACCTTATTCCATAAGCGGTTGTTTGCAAAAGGTTGAAAAATGTGCCCAGGGCCCATGCCTGCCCCTCCGTGCCCCTGTGTGGAACTAGCGCCACTCAGGCAGGCTAGCAGGCAAGCCTCGCTTTAATGGAAATAGAAGAGAGAGTTTGGGGGAGCTAGGCATGTTGCAACATGTGCTTTTTGCTTGCGCCTACTGAATTTTTAATTTCCATGAAATGTCAGTGGGCAAGTGGACACTGGCTTTCTTTCTTTTTGTCTGCTGCTTTGCAGCTATTGGGATACTAGGCTTTGGATAATGAAGTAGGTTGTCATTTCCTCCCCCAAATAATACATTACAAAATGGAAAGGCAAATTTCCTGTGGAAGCTCTAAGTAGCAGGTGGTGTTTCCTTAATATATTGTTTTTAACCTTCAGGAAAATTGGTATTATGAGCTGATAATTTGGAAAAGTAAAGTAACACCAATGTCCTACATTTTCAATAAGACAATCAAAATCTTAGTTAATTTGAAAAAAATCAAACTGGAGTACTGTACCAGGAAAAGACATAGCATGTTTTGTTCTTAACGTGTTATTATTAAAGTTTATTGTAAAGTTATTTTGAAGTTTAAATTCATGGAAGACAAAAAAGGGGATACGACGCAACTGAATTTCCCAATTCATTAAGAGATTTCTTTTTTTAAAAGAAGGACAAATAGGTATTTTTAAGTTTCACTCTAAACCTTCGCTGCTAACTAATGTGTGGAAACATTTAGTCAGTCGTACAAAGAGTTAAGCGTGGGACTGTTCACATGGCAAATCTGAGTTGAGCTGGAGGTAAAAACATCTGTATTTTTCATTCATTTGCTCAGCAGCACTAAATTTCAAGCTTGTTTTTTGTTCAGCATCAAAGAAAAAGTTGTTTTATGGTTATTGGATTTTTTTTTAAACTCGCATATTTCATGAAAGGGACTCAAGTCACTGGATCTTTATATTCTTTTTAGTTACTTTGCTGCCCAACAGCCCTTCTGCATGCCATCTTGTTGAATAAGGAAAACATAATTTTATTCTTTTTCTCTTCCTTTGAAGAAAAAATTTAAGAGGTTTAAATACCATTCACATTTTGGAATTTCCTTCTTTCCTCCTCCCAAAACCATCATCTCACAACCACGTAAAGCCATCCAATGTTGAAAGACTTAGAGATTCTCACAACTATAAATATCCTTTATATGACTATAACTCCTCTGTTTATCGAGGGCAATAAGAATGGAGCCCAGGAGCTAACAAAGTTTGTGGCGACGTGTGTGTGTGTGTGTGTGTGTGTGTTCATGTGCATACGTGTTGAAAATCTTGTGTGTCCAAGTTTATATAGTATTTTTAGCATACGAATTGCTGATGAGGCATCTATTCTTTTTTCTCTAAAAATTCTGAGTGCGTGGACCTATTAGTTGCCAGGGACCAAATTACCACAACCAATGCCAGACGAAAATATTTCCAAATCCAAGAAACGATTCGTATTTAAACTATTAAATGTGGCTAATTTAAATAGTCGTCTTCATTCTCTAATTGTTGTGTGGCACAGTTTGGCTGTGAGATCCAGATTTTCAAGTGTAAGAAATCGACGTTGTCATCCTGAGAAGTATAAAGCGAGATACTCAACATTCATTGCCATTGCCCTCTTCCATCCCAAAAGGAAGGGGAAGTTAAGAGCCGGGCCGGGGGGCAGGTATGTGTGTCAAACCTAGATACTGTAAAATTTCAGCTACTTTTGGACTTTCTGAAGATATCAGTTTTCCTGATAATTGAACGTTAATGTCTTTAATTTTTTAACTTTAAATTTCAATAGTGTTCTTATATATGAAAATCTGGGTAATGTACATAGTACATGTGTCTCTTGACTACATTTATCAGTGTGCTGAATATAATTTTATGTGTTCCTCGATGATGTTTGATCATTAGCCCAAGCATCATTAGACTCGTCAACTGGCAAAGATCATATTCTTTCACTCTTTTTCCTTTCTCATTTCTTGAATGCTCACCATATGAGAGGAACTGTGATGCCCCTGACCCCATCCCTGGTGCATAGAAGGCACTCAGTGAGTGTGTGTTGAAGAAATGAAGGAATTAATAAGTTCAGTGGGTAGTTGTGAGGGTAGATTGAGTTCAAAGATTCAGCTGTTTTGGGTGTAGGACCAGTCACAGTGGTAGCCAAGACTATAGACAGAGCAATAGGGTCACAAATTATGTGGACTACAGGAACGAATATGTTCATCCCCAGGCCAGTGGCACCCGGTCCCTCCTTGAAAAGTACTCAGAACATGACTGTACCTTTCCTATCATTGACCACTGTCTCGTGAAATTGGAAGAAACCTACGCAGCTGCAGCACTCCCTGAGCCTTGCGACAAGGCTACCACCTGCCAAACGAGTGTTCAAGTCAAAAAACTAGAGCAGCCACCTCTGCAAAGGGTTCCCTCACTCCTTAAGAAACAAGTATCCTAAGGGAGTGCCGTCGGTTACGCATCCAACTCTTGGTTTCAGCTCAGATTGTGATCCCAGGGTCCGGGTATTGGGCCCCACGTGGAGCTCCATTCTCTGCATGGAGTCTGCTTGGGATTCTCTCTCTCACTCCCTCTGTCTCTCAAATAAATTAATAAATCTTAAAAAAAAGTGCAAGTATCCCAACAATATCAGTCAGTGGTCTTTTCCGTGCTGCTGCCATTTTGTTATTCTTGGCACACATCACAGACCTCAGCCTGCCAGTTTTGTGCAGCGTGGCTCCGTTCCACGTACACTAAGTTTGTTCTTGGGCTGCCCCAGAACAGCATTGCTCCCCACTTTGAGAATTAGGGCTAGGATACTTTGGGGGATGGATTGCATTCATACCAATACTTGACCATCATGACACACCTGTTCAGCGTAATGTGGAGGGAAATTGTGGCCTTTGGAGACAGACAAATGTAGGTTCAAACGTCTGCATCATCTATCATGAGCTGCTTATCAGCTGCCTGGGTGGTCTTGGGGAACTTCAGTCCACTCCTCTGTTTTCATAAACGTGGAGATATATAGAAAAGACCTTGACAAGGCCTCTGTAAAAGCTGGTTACTTGGATTACTGCTACCTTTATCAGAAGATTGCTTCCACCTGATCAGAAATCACACCAAGCTCAAAACGTTTTTTCAACTTTCCTCGATACGCATTCTCTGTGCATAAGTTGTGCTGCAAGTTACCCTTTCACTTATCCCATCTAAACAATCTCTATAGAGTCTGGAAAACAGATTGAATTTCTCATGAAAGCCAGTTTGTATTAACATGTCATATAGGGGCATCTGGGTGGCTCAATCTCTAAGCATCTGCCTTTGGCTCAGGTCATGACCCCAGGGTCCTGGGATCGAGCCCCGCTTTGGGCTCCTTGCTCAGCAGGGAACCTCCTTCTCCTTTTACCCTCTGCATTTCTCCTGCTTGTGTTCCCTCTCTCACTGTCTTTCTCTGTCAAATAAATATATAAAATCTTTTTTTTTAAAAAACCCATTTCATATACTGAATAATCTGTACAGTGAATCAAAGGTAATTAATGCTAAGGGATACAAAGATCACCAAAAATAGTCACAAAATGATACCATTTCCTCAAGTGGCCTTCCGTAGTTAGGTCTATTGTTCTGAAATGGTTCTTCACTGAAAGAATAAATATAAAAGATGGTGGGAACTATCTACCAAACGTATCTTTATCTTTTATTTTATTTTATTTATTTCAGAGAGGGAGCACAAGCAGGCAGAGTAGCAGTCAAGGGAGAGGGAGAAGCATCGGGAGAAGCATGCTCCCGATACGGGCCTCCCTCTGTCTGACTGACTGCCACCCAGTGTCCCCATCTTTATTTTTTTGTTGTTGTTTTTTTGTTTTGGGGGGGGGGGTTTGTCAGAGAGAGAGAAAGAGCACAAGCAGGCAGAGTAGCAACCAGAGGGGAGGGAGAAACAGGCTCCCTGCTGATCAGGGAGCCCAATGAGGGACTCAATCCCCAGACCCTGGAATCATGACCTGAGCTGAAGGCAGATGCTTAACTGACTGAACCACCACAGGCGCTCCCCCATCTTTATCTTTTTAAACATTAGCTTGCTTTCTGTAAGCAATAAAGAAAAGTGAAGATACTTTCTAATCACTGAAGTGTTACTCACCATGTCTAAGGAGAATCAGCCTGTCCTTAATTTGCTTAAAACCATGGAGACACGATCACAAACATCAGCACAGAGTGTGGAAGGTAGTGCCAGCGGGACCCACTTTATCGGCAGCATGAAACTGTTCTGGGACTAAAGCCTGTGCAGAAAGGAGCCCTCAGAAGCAGCCACAGAGATCTTGTAAACACCTGTATCAACCATACCTTATCTCCATTTTTGCCTCGCTTTGCCAGAACATCGTCTCTATTTTGGAAGATATTAAGTCTCTGTCAGCTGGCTGAATTCCTGAGAAAATGTTCATGTGTTTGTGTGGTCACATGACAGTAGCCCTCACAGATAAGAGAATTCTTCCATCTGGTTAAAAAAAAAAAAAAAGCCACCTAGGGACACCTGTGTAGCTCAGTCAGTGGATTGTCCTCCTCTTGGTATTGGCGTAGCTCATGATCTCAGGGTCCTGGGAACAAGTCTTGCAACTAGCTCTGTGCTCAGTCGGGAGTCTGAAGATTCTCTCTTTCCTTCTCCTGCTGCCCCTCCCCCTGCCTGTGCCTGTGCATGCACTCTTTCTCTCTCTCTCTCTCAAATAAGTAAATAAAAATCTTTAGGGGCACCTGGGTGGCTCAGTCAGTTAAGCGTCGCCTTCAGGTCAAATCATGATCCCAGATTCCTGGGATCGAGTCCCACGTCGGGCTCCTTGCTCAGTGGGGAGCCTGCTTCTCCCTCAGCCTGCCACTCCCCCTGCTTAGGCTTTCTTTCTCTGTGTAATTTAAAAAAAAAAAAAAAAAAAGAACCACCTAAAGAAAATATGGTGCCAAGGCTCTAAGTCCCATTTAAACGATATACTGTGTGATATTATTCAACACAGTTTGAGTAATCGAAAATTTATACAGATTTTCAACAGTGGTACTTTGTGACATTGGTAAAATGTAAGTAGACAAATCAGTATTGTCTGGATCCAGTGGCACTTTTTCCAGTTGTAAGCAGTGGTCAAGTTCTTGACTAGTATATTAGCATCTTTTTATGCTTCAGTCTCTTTGCTTTTTATGAAAAGAATACTGGGATTCATGATGTGGAATGGTTCCTCGTAAACCCGAGGCCCCTTGTTCATATACATGTGGTTTTACTATCTAATATGTCGAGGCTATTCTGAAGGATACAGAATTGGCCTTCATGGGAAACTCAGCCTCCATGCTGAGTTCATCGTGCCTCCATTTTCTCTATAAGAACCCCTAGTTTTGGGGGCTCCCACACAGGCCATCTCTTAGTGATGAGCAGAACTGAGGAACTTTTGTTCAGATATTTACCATCGTTTATACGAATGAAAGCTCACAAGTTGATCGTGGTCTACAAGTAGGCTGAGGAACTGGGAAGGTAAGCACTCAACTCAGAGGCTCCCATTCTTCAAATTGTTCTCCCTGAGTCTCCTCGTCTTCTCCCTGAAGACCCTGAAGGAGCAGTAGCATCTGCAAGGACATTAGGAGACTCTGACTTAGCTACTATTTTGGCAGCCAAGCCTGTGTGATCCCGCAGAACCTGGAGGGATCCTGAGGGTGAGAGAACAAAGGAGTAGGCTTTTGTGCAGGTGGTCAGAGCAGAGAAAGCGGAAGAGTCAATTACAGGTTCCAGCAGTGACAGAAAGATGGCTTCCGAACTGAGTGGTTGCCAAACCCTCTCTTCTTTCCTTGGTTCTTCTACCCGCGTCACCACAGCCAGAAGTACTGGCTTTAATGCTTCCCAGTAGAAGGAGACGTACAGAATGTGTGTGGCTGGGTTTCCTGACGATACTGTATGTGCTGAGTCTTTGGGGGTAAACATCAGGAAAATTAGATTGTTGGAATAGCCAAGCTTTTTCACATTAGCTCTGCATTCTATTGACTATCCAACGATAGGTTGGAAATTTAGCTTAATTTTAAGGTTATGTTTATACAGGGAGCACTATCAATTATCAGAAACATTAGAAGTGTTGCTAAGTAAGTAAACTCAGAGTGAAATGTCATCTCTTAGAGGCTGCTTAACAGTTGTCAGAGAATAGTCTGTTAGTCATTGTAGCACGAAGTAGCTACCCGAAAATTTGTTGAATACATGAAATGTTTTTGACAGAAATATCTGCATAATTGCTGTGTGTTATACATGCTCGTTATAGCCTAAAGGCATCTGTTTGAATTAGGGCTTTTTCCCCCCTGTCTGTGTAACACACTTGCAGACACGATGTGAGTATTTGCTGCTGTTATCCTTTTAAAAAGCAATCTCTTGACTCTCTCGACAGCCTAAGCATTCTAGAGCTAGTTTGCAAGCAACACATAACCTGGAAGAAGGAGAATTAAGTTTACTTTCACTGAAGCTCTAGTTTTGTAACTTGCTGAAAGTTTGTTTTGGAGAGAGGTCATTTTTGAAGAGAATAAAGAATTTCATTTTTGTGTTTTTTTTTTTTTAATCTTGCAATCTTACTGGTAATCATTAACTATATTTAATAAAATACAGCCTCCTTTCAAAAGAAATCCCTGACAATAGTACATTTTTAAAACCAGGCTCTCTTTCCCAGCAGCCCAGGGTGTTTTGAAGATAGGAGAACAAGGGAAGCACTTTCAGCTGTAAAGTCTTGCGGGGCCGCATTTAAGTGTTTGGGGCGCTGTATTCTTGATGCAGCGTCGTATTACAGGAATATTATGAAAAAAAAAGCTACAGGGAATTCTCAAACATGCCTAACACATACAGAGCTTTAATGTTCCTATGGCTGGATCCATTCAACAAATGGGATCTGTGGGTCAGATGGGTTTGCGAGCCACTATTATTAAGTCGTTTTACTTTTACCATTAAGTAATGGTTCCTTGTTAATATTATGAATGCGTGTGTTCTTTGCCCTCTCTGTAAATCTTTTGTTCCATTCTTTTTTTTTTTTTTTTTCCTCTTTGGCCTTACAAGAATGTGGGGGGAGGACATCCCTATCCACAAATCAAGGGCTTTAAATAGCCGGACTAGAGCTGAATGAAGGAAATCGGGCTAGATAACATCTTTGTCAAATGTCTGCCTATGAACTCTGCATCACACAATTCAAAGGAAATTGCCATTGTCCTGCGCAAGTTAGGTGAACAAAGCACGTAAAAAGTCCTCTTCTGGTTGCCATGCGCATTCCTGTGCGACCGGAACCAGAATCTCCAAGGCCACCGAAATGGCACGGCCTACGGGACTTGCGGGCAAATGAGAGTGTGGATTTGAAATATGTGATGCAGACCGTCCGGGAATCATTCACCAGAAAGACACCTCGTTCTTTGATAGAAAACAATGGAAATCCGAAACAATGAGGAACACCGCTGCCGTTGCTTTTCTGACTCCTAGGATTCCTATTGCTCTGACCATCACTACTGTCCCTACTGTCCCTACTCTACTAGTACCGCCACCTTCCCTAGTGCGATTCTGCAGTGTTTATTAAGTTCTTACAGCAGGCAGCTGTGCCGTGTAGTTAAGAGACATTAATCGTTTTTTGTGGGTTTTTTTTTAATTAAAAACTTTTTTTTTAAGATTTTATTTATTTATTTGCCAGAGAGAGAGCACAAATAGAGGAAATGACAGGCAGAGGGAGAGAAAGAAGCAGGCTCCCTTTGAGCAGAGAGCCCGATGTGGGACTCGATCCTAGGACCCTGGGACCATGACCTGAGCTGAAGGCAGAGGCTTAACCCTCTGAGCCACCCAGGCGCCCCGACATTAATCGTTTTTAATCAGCCCAACACACCAATGAGATATCCACACTATACAAATTAGTCAATTAAGGTTTACGTGGCTACCAAGTCACATAGCCTGAGCCTAGTTGATCCCAGACCTGAATTCAGTGGCCTTTCTGGCTCCTGAGCCGCGTTCTTTAGCACCGTCTTAAACTTCCTTTCCCTGTGTGTGAAGGGAATGGATCTCTGCAGGTACAAAGATGTCACCTCCAAACCCTTACAAATGACACTGAGTTGCTTGGGGGAGAATTTCCCCAAGGCCAAAAGCTGCTTCTATGGTACTCCAAAGCAGCTTCCGTATCCTGGAAACAGCGACTACAATCAAAAATAGCACCCTATAGACATCCCTCTTTAGAAAGAAAGAAGGAGGGAACGAAGGAAGGAAGGAAGGAAGGAAGAGAGGGAGGGGAAAGGAATGGAAAGAAAAGAAAAGAAAGGAAAGGAAAAGAAAAAACTTCCACCACCAACAGTTCCTCCTAAGAGCAGAGATACCTACCCTTCTCTGGCAGTAAGCCCAGACATACCAAAACATGTATCATCTAGAGCCAGGAGTTGAAGCCCACGGCATCTACAGAGAGACAAGCACTTCTTTTCAAGAGACAACGCATTCACAGAGTAAGGACACTCCCCGGGAAGTGACAGGGAGTCAGAAGAGCAGCATCAGACAAAGAGGGTAGTTATTACCAGGCAGCCAGCGGCCCCCCGCGCACCCGCAGGTTCTGCCCTTCTTCAGTGTAACCAAGCAGAACTCCACTCGACTCCCATTAAAAGTAGACATTTAGTCCGCATCCAGAATGTGGGCGGGAGCTCATGTTAGTTATTTACTACCCATCTCTGGCATTCCTTCTGGACATGACCAATGAGTTACAGCTGGTTTTTAGGCAGCGTGGCACACTCATTAACTAGCTGTCAGGAACAGCTACACCCTTCGGTCCACAACGAAATGAATGCAAATCTGGATTTACCAGAGGAAAATTCCAAACAGACCAGGAAAGCAAAAATCACAGACACCCTCTCCATAATAACTGGAAAACAGAAATGTGTGCATTCTACAAAGAAACGCTTGACAAAGACCAAAGTTTCATGCCCTAACACAGGACGAACAAGGCAAGGGAAACCTGTGCAGCCAATTTCAGAGTCAAGAGCGCACTTCTTACCACAGCCCTCAAAGACAGGGATTAGTAAAATGTGCAAAGCCAAGTCAGTCACGATGCTGTAGCCATTACCCGGCTTCCTTTGTTCACAGGAAGTGACCCTGTCCCTAGCCTGCGGTAAGTCTGGTTGGTCAGAGCCAATCATGAGACCCCATTCCCCTTGCAGGGCAGTTGGCTCGGGACCATAGGAAGAAACCACCTCTCCCGCTGGATGTGGACATTCCTAGAACCGCCACCAGGAACAGCCGAACCCATTTGGGGACTCTGAGGGAGACAGGCTGAGAATAAATCGAAGATAGTGGAGGAGAAGGAAAGAATCTGAAGCCTCAGAGATTTAATCAACTCAATTTAAGCTGCTGAATTAACCAATTCTGGAGGTGCATTTTTGTCCAGGCTTTGCGTCACGTTAGATAAATAACGTCTTTATCACGCCCGTCTGCATTTGGGTTCCCTTTTGTACCCAAAAGCATACAAGAGGAAATTTCTTTGTTGGGATACTTGAGAGATTCATCAGAATTTATTAACTACATCTTTAGAAATTAGTTTGATTTCCATTAATCTTCCCCGCATACACTGATCTATAAGAAATATAGGGAGATAAAGTCGTATTTAATATGTGTTCTCATGTTTTAAAAATATACCCATTTTCCTGTGTCACTTTTGGATCTGCGTAAAGGTAGCTCTCTTGTGTCAGCGACGGCCTTGCTGGGAGGAAGAATTGTCGCTCCCATGATGGTGATTCTCAGAGCAGGGGTACCCAAGTTCCTCCTGAATCCAGGAGTGTAGTCAGGAATCATCACCATTTCTAACCAGCAGCTTTTACGAGATCAATGAAAGGTATCACTACGACTCCAGGAAGAGGACTTCTTCCCCGAAATTTAGGGTTTAGGACTCAGTTAGAAACCTTTTTGGAATATTTACTTCATGCAGAAGACAGGAAGTATGTTAGCAGCTGAGCCAGGTGGGTGGGCGATTTCCCTGTTTGTGAAGACTCCCTGGGAATTTTCCATTGTTGGTGTGGTCTGCACAGCTTCTCTGAGGTTGGAGCATGGAGTGGTCAGCGTACACAGCTCGGACTAGTAATTATGCCTTAATGTAAATATATATAAATATTATACACATATATGCTGGCTTTCAATGGAGTGTTTTAAATGACTCCCTCTGAATGGCAATGTGTATTTATATATATCATGGGTAAAAAATAAGTGTCATGGGTGGTCACATTCCAAAGAAATGAACACATGCACAAAAGCACCAGCCAGTGAATGGAGAGACCGTACAGAACAAGGAATTAAAGGCAGGAGATGTATAGATTTCTTGAGGAGAAAACCACGGGGAATGAAGGGGGGAAATGTCTGGTGATGTCTATGAGGGACCTATGTAGGAAAGACCTGTACGGCATCTGTGTGGGAAGCAGGCATTTTTGTTCTTCCTCACATGTTGGTCACAGACAATAATAAGTAATACGTAAGATTATAAACACCACAGATACAGGAAATGTGACCAGGTATAGCTTGTGTCGTAGGCACCATGGCATTTATAGCTAATATTTTAAACATGATCACATATTAGAACAGGTGATAAACAAGAGGGAAGGAAACCAACCAAAAAGTTCATTAGAAGTTATCTCAGAAAATTTAGCCTTTGCCCTCTTGACTAAAATAAAATTTTTTTTCCCCACAGACTTTCTGAAGGGAATAGATGAAAAGGGTGAAGGAAAGTATACATATAAAGATAAGAATAACAGGATGGGATTCCTACTTTTATAAAAATTTAGTGACAAACAAGATGCTCTTTATATTCCTGAGACATCTTGAACTTTTCAAGGAGAAAACTCCTTTCAGAGGAAAACTGTTATTAGGAAAACAGTCTTCTAATACTGATGTGCCCTTTAAATAGATTAGAAACATTCTTTTGAGCTAAGATCTTTAAAATTATTTCATCAAGATGCAGTTATTCTTCTTGGTTGGTCATTTTTTTTTTTCTTAGTGAAATCATCGTCCAAGAAATCTAGATTTTTTTTTTCTTACTTTTAAAAAAGTGTTATTTTTGTGCATGAGAGAAGATGGTTGCTTATAGCATGGATTTTTCATAGGAAAGCAAACACAGAATAAGCTAATTGCCAGAACAGTGTGGTAGAGTGGGGGAGAACAAAAGATGTGAAGCTGTACAACGTGGGTTGACGTGGTCACTTCATTATATACTGGCCTTGTCATCTCTTTCAAGTCACTCGCTGCTTTAGGGTCCCCCTTCTTCCAAGTAAATCTGAACAGCGTTACTTGCTTCAGATGGCTGTTGTGAAGTCAACTAGACTGTACCCACTTTGTAAAGTATATATTGCTCTAATATCATCTGACTGATATAAAATGAAGTGTATGATATAAAATGAAGTCTATGATCTAATTCTGAATTATAATTTAAAAATGTTTGGGGACAAATGTTTGGGGACATCTGGGTGACTCCATCGGTTAAGAGTCCAACTCTTAATTTCAACTTTCATGAGATCTAGCCCCACATCAGCTCCGCACTCAGCGCAGAGTCTCCTTGTCCCTCTCCCTCTGCCCCTTCTCCTGCACTCTCACTCTCTCTCTCTCAAGTAAATAAATAATATCTTTAAAAATTGTAAAATATTTAATTCAATGAATGTGACCAGGAAGTGCAGTTCGGAGAGACATTTCTGGAATAGTATAAACAAAGATATGTGGTTTTTAAACTGGTGGCATATCAATCAGAGAATTATCCATTTTAGAACAGTTGACCTGAGTTAGGTAGTTCGGGGCTTATCCGAAGCTAGCGCCACTTGAGTTTGAAATAGAGATTTTGGAGACAAGCTGAATGAAACATTTGGTTTTCAGAAGAAGGAAAAAGACATTTTAATTTATGGATTCTGAAGAAAAGGACATTAATCCAGAGAAAACCTTGAGGGTGGGTCTAGGAAGAAGGTATTTTCTGGAAGGACCAGGGAGCTGCCTGTTCACTGGAAGTGTGAAAGTGTGGAAGAAAGAGAACTGCCTTCTACAACTGTTTAAAAAATTAAAGGATATAAGCTAATGTTCGGGAATAGTTAACATTTCTCGGATTGAATATTAAACTTCCTCCAAGGAAAACAACTCAACTGCTAAAGTCAGCCCTTCACTGGTGCCAAGAAAATACTGCTAAATTAGGGTTCTAGGAGAGATATGACTCAGTTAAATATCACAGAGCTCACAACCCATAAACTATCCCTTTGTAGTTCCTGAGAACCTAAGAGATTACAAATAAATTGACTGACTCTTTCCTTCAGGAAAGGAAATGCCTAAAATCATGATTCAGCTTTTTAAATTCAATTTCCATGTGTAACTATTATAGCTTCTGGGAAATACTCAATACTCAAATCATTCTGTAGAACTATTTTTAAATGTTTTAGTCTAAGAACCAAATGTTCTTAGAATCAAAGAAATTTTTTTTCAAATTGAATAAATTTGATATGTAACATTGTGTAAGTTTAAGGTATATGGCGTGTTACTTGGATACATTTATATATTGTAAGATGGTTGTTGCTATAGCAACATTTATTTCATTATATACTTATTACATAAGTGTCGTACAGTATTAGTATCTCTATTCATTATACTGTATGTCGATCTCAGTGGTTTTATTTAATACTCATAACAAGTTTGTACCTTAAACACCATCTCTCTTATCCCTCTACCACCCCATCTCCTGGTAGCCACTATTTTACTGGTTTTTTTTTTAAGGTTTCACTTTTTTAGATTGATATATAAGTGACATGATACAGTAGTTATTTTTCTCTGATATATCTCACTAGGCATAATGTGCTCAAGGTCCATCCACATTGTCATAAATGGAAAGGAGTTTCCTTTCTAATGGCTGAACAGTACTCCACACAGTTCCACTGTGTATAGGTGCCACTTTTTTTTTTTAATCCATTCACTTATTGATGAACATTTGGATTGTTTCCATATTTTGACTATTGTGAATAACACTGTAGTAAACACAGAAGTGCATATATCTTATCAAAATCCTGTTTTCATTTCCTTTGGGCTTTAACCCACTGAGCCAGCCAGGCACCCCCTTCTGCCCATTTTTTAATCAGATTGTTTGTTGTTGATGTTGAGTTGACTAGTTCCTTATATATTTTAGATATTAACCCCTTCCTAATATATGGTTTGCAAAAAAAAAAAAAAAAAAAAAAAAAAAAAACAACTCTCTCATTCTGTAGGTTGTCTTTTCACTTTGTTCATTTTTTCTTCTGCTTTGCAAAATCTTTTGGGTCTGATGTAATCTCACTTACTGATCTGTTTCTTTTATTGTTTTTTGCTTTGGCATCATTCCCCAAAAATCATTGCCAAGGCCAACATCGATGAGCATCTTCCCTATATTTTCTTCCAGTTTCACGGCATCATGTCTTATGTTTAAGTGTTTGATCTATTTGAGTTCATTTTTGTGAGTGGCGTGAGATAGGAATCCAATTTCATTGTTCTCCCTGCTTCTCCTGTTTTCCAAGCACCACGTGTTGAGACTATCTTTTCCTCATTGGATATTTTTGAATATTAATTGACTCTATGTACTGGGATTTAATTATGGACTCTATTCCGTTTCATTGGTTGACATGTCTATTTTTTTGTGCCAGTACCATAGTATATTTATTACTATGGCTTTGAAGTGTAGTTCAAAATTCAGAAGCATGATACTTCCAGCTTTGTTCTTGTTTCTCAGGATTACTCTGGCTGTTGGGATTCTTTTGTGGTTCCACACAAATTTTACAATTGTTTCTTCTATTTTTATAAAAATTGTCTTCAGTGATTTGACGGGGATTGCATTGAACCTACAGTATGGCCATTTTATGATATTAATTCTTCTGATTCATGAACATGGGAGGAGTTTCACTTTTCAATTTCTTTGAGCAAAGTCTTGTGGTTTACATTTTACAGATCTTTCATTTCCTTGGTTAAATTTATCCCTAAGTATTCCATTGTTTTGTTTTGTTTTTTAATTCTGTTGTGAATGAGATGGTTTTCTTTATTTTCTTTATTTCTTTTTCAGATGCTTCATCATTAATGTAAAGTAATACAACTGATTTCTCTATGTTGATTTTCTGTCCTGCCACTTTACTGAAATTGTTGACTAATTCAAACAGGTTTTTGACTGATTCTTTGAGATCTCCTATATGTAGGATCCTATTATCAGCAAATAAGAAGTTTTACTTCTTCCTTTCAAGAAATGTATCCATTTCTTCTAGGTTATGTAACTTGTTGGCACATAATTGTTCATAGTAGTTTCATGTACATCTATAGTATATCAGTTGTAATGTCTCCTATTTCGTTTCTAATTTTATTTATTTATGTTTTCTCTCTTTTGCTCTTAGTCTAGCTAAAGGTCCCTCCAATTATCATAGTGAATTGTCTATTTCTCCCTTAAAATCTGTTACTAACTGCTTAATATATCTCAGTGCTCATGTGTTGGGAGCATATATATACTTATATTACCATATCTTCTTGACATTGACCTCTTTATCATTATATATTGACCTTCTTTGTCTCTTGTTACCCATCTTGGCTTAAAGTCTATTTTGTCAGATATAACTGTGGCTGTGCTCACCTTCTTTTTCCATTTGCTTGGAATATCATCCTCCATTCTTTCATTTTTGAACCTGTGTTCTTCTTTAGAGCTAAAATGAGTCTCCTATAAGCAACAAAGAGTTGGGTCTTGTTTTTTTTTACCCATTCAGCCACTCTGTGCCCTTTGATTGGTGAGTTTAAGCCACTTACACTTAGGGTGATTATTGATATGTAAGGGTTTACTACTGCCATTTTATCTTTTGCCTTCTGGTTTTTTTTGTTTGTTTGTTTTGTTTTGTTTTTTTAATTTTATTTATTTATTTGACAGACAGAGATCACAAGTAGGCAGAGAGAGTGGGGGAAGCAGGCTCCTCGCTGAGCAGAGAGCCTGACTCTGCTCTGGGATCATGACCTGAGCTGAAGGCAGAGGCTTTAACCCACTGAGCCACCCAGGCGCCCCTCTCCATTGTTTCTTTTTCCTTCTATTTCTGTCTACCTCTGTAAGTTTGTGGCTTTCCATGCTGATTTTCTCAGTGCCCCAATTTTTTGTTTCATGTTGCTACTCTAGATTTTTGCTTTGTGATTACCTCGTTTTATAAAAAATAGTCCATTTTCTGCTAATAGCAGTTTATCTTCTTTTGCTTATAAAGTCTCCATCCTTTTACTCTTCCCTTTTCTATTTTTCATGTCACAAATTATCTCTTTTGACACTGTGATTTTGTTACCAAATTGTAGTAGTCACAGTTATTTCTAATCATCTTTTCCTTTAACCTTTAAAGAGTTTAACATATCATTCTAAAAAAGTTACAGTTCTAATTCTGATTATTGATCACCTTATCAGTGTATTGTATACCTTTGCCTTTTCAGCTTGAACAGCTCCTTCCAACATTTCTTAGAAGGCAGGTCTAATAATGGTGAATTCCTTCAGCTTTTGTCTGTCTGGGAAAGCTTTTGTTTCTCCTTCATATCTAGAAGATAACTTTACCAGATAGAGTATTCTTGGCTGGAAGTTTTTATCTTTTAATATTTTGACTAGGTCATTCCACGCTTTTGTAGCCCAAAACGTTTCTGCTGAGGAATCTGCAGTAGCCTAATGGGAGTACCTTTGTAAGTTACTATCTTTTTTCTCCCAGCTGCCTTTACAACTATTTCTTCATTGTTGACTTTTGACACTTTTAATATAATGTGTGTTGGAGATGGATATTTGTTTTGTTTTGTTTTGTTTTGTTTTGTTTTGTTTTGTTTTGTTTTGCATTGAGATGACAAGGCATTTGATTAGCTTCATGGACTTGTACATCCGGTTCTTTCCCCAGGCATGGGAACTTCTCAGCTATTATTTCTTTAAACATGCTCTCTGCTTCCTTCCTCTTTCCTCCTTCTGGGGCACCCATTATTCTTATCTTATCTCTTCCAGTGGAGTCAGTTCTCATAGGGTTTCTTTACTTTTAAAAATCTAGTTCTCTCTCCTCTTTCACTTGAATAATTTCTTTATTTCTGTCCTCGAGCTCGCTAATTCTCTCTTTCATATGATCTGCCTTATAGCCAATGCATTCTAATGCATTTTTTTGTCTCATTTATTGAGGTTTTCAAATCTCTAGCATTTATTTTAAGTACTCTTAGGATCTGAATCTTTTTAGTAAAGTACTCCTTCTCTTTATTCCGGAGATCATTGTGTTAACGTTCTGAATTTTCTTGTAGCTTGTTAAATTTCTTTATAACAGCTCTTGTAAATTCTTTATCATTTTGGCTGCCGTATTCCATGTCATTGGGCTTGGTTGCTAGAAAATTGTCACTTTATGTGATACTGTATTACCATGGTTTTCCATGGTGTTTGATGAGAATTGCTTTTGCCTCTGTATATGAAGTAGGGAACACCTGTCTTATTTAGGCAGAGTTTTGTTTACTTTGATTCTTAATAGTTCAAGAGGCTGGTATTTTAGAGGTTTCCTTTAGTTTTCCAGAAGGTGGCATTATAGCACATGTTTTTGGTTTCTCTACCCAGCCAGAGCTGACTCCCCACTAAGGTTGACAGCAAACACATAAAAGGAAAAAAACAAACAAACAACAACAACAACAACCACCACCACAAAGTGTGGCAACAGAGGAAGAGATGTGTACTTAGCACTTGGGCTTTGGGTATGCCTACTGCCTGGTAGGGGTACTTTCAAGTGGGAAGGGTCACAGTGACCATTGAGCAGTCCTCTTGACTCCTGAGGCAGACGACAGGAAAGCTTTCCTTCAGTTCTCTTTGTCTGCCTACTTACCTTCCCTTTCTTCCCCCAACCCAGCCCCAGTCACTGCCATCTGTTCTCAGAGAGAGCAAGGGTTCCTCCAGCTGCAGGGCATGACCAGGCAGACCCTCACTCACTGCCTTCACCTACCACCTCCTTTGACAAAAAGGTTGTGCTGGCTTACTGCTGGCCAGCTGCCACCCTCTCTCTGCCACCACTGTCTCTGCTACCTGTGGGCTCCACTGCCATTTCCCTGACTCTGACACCTCCTCTGAGGTCCAGTGGATCTTTCAGTGTCCTGATGTGCTATGCAAAAGCACCTTCTTTCTTTTCCTTTCTTTCTTTCTTTCTTTCTTTCGTTCGTTCGTTCTTTCTTTCTTTCTTTTTTCATATTATGGAGTAGTTGTAAATCAGAGAGGAGAGAAAATAAGAATAAAGAATAAAACTCAAGCCACCATGATGTTGTTGTCCCAAAGAAATTTTCTAAGTACTGATTGTAAATCTCTTTCATCAAAATAAAAATAACTAAAACTACTTTAAAAATCACATTATTTGTGGGGTGCCTGGGTGGCTCAGTCAGTTAGCATCAGCCTTCAGCTCAGGTCATGATCCCAGGGTCCTGGGATCTAGCCCCACATTGGGGAGGAGTCTCTGCTCAGCAGGGAGCCTGCTTCTACCTCTTCTTTGCCCCTCCCCCTGCTTGTGCTCTCTCACTCCCTCTCTTTCAAATAAATAAATAAATGCTTTTTTAAAAACCATAGTATTTCTATCATGAGCAACTGGCCGACCACACAAGAAAAGGTGTAAATGTTATGTGAAAAATTGGTTATAAGTGGTTTAAGTTCGAATACAATTTTTTATAACAACTACCTGAAGAATCATTCAAATCTTAAGAAGACATTATATCTTAAATAGACTTTCAGGTATATCACTAACAAACTTGGAGTATTAATTATTGCTCATCTTCAATAATACATAATTTATTTTCCATTATCACATAGATGTCTGACTTCATCTAGTATTGAACATTAATTAGTGTTTCTATCTGGCTAAAGCTGACATTAGCTGAAGTATGAGCGTAGCCCACAGTATCTATGCATAAGTGATTTGCTGAAACCCAGCAGCATGGTGCTGCACACATTTATTCATTTTACTTTGGTGCTGTTAACTGTGTGTATATGCAGAGTGAACTAGCTACATGAATGGTTATGTGGAGAGAAAAAGAAATATATAAAGAGAATAGATAAATAATGAGCCTTTTAAAAATACATAGTGTTTCTGTTTAAAAACTTATAGAATAAAGAAATAGTACTGAGACAGATTAATTCTTTTTTTATGAAGTAACATTAATTTCATCATTTTCAGTTAGGTGAAATGTTGGCCTACAGGTGAATTTTGCCCTAAATTTTGGAGAATCGTAAAAACTGAGGTGAAGAGTCAATTCATGAGACCATGTCTTCCTTTACCCCACCTGTGTGTGACTGTTCACTTCAGAATGCCTTATATCCCCAAACCTGCCATCTTCTATGAAATAAAAATGCCTCTTAAATACTGTAACTCAAGAGCACACCGAAGTATCATTTTAAAACTAACCAGTTTTAACATTACCTACACACTGCATCTTTTTTTGTTTTGTTTTGTTTTGTTTTTTAAGCTTAATTATATTCTTTAAGTGAAAACAAAGAAATAAGGGTGCCTGGGCGGCTCAGTGGATTAAAGCCTCTGCCTTCGGCTCAGGTCATTATCCCGGGTCCTGGGATCGAGCCCCACATCAGGATCTCTGCTCTGCGGGGAGCCTGCTTCCTCCTCTCTCTCTCTGCCTGCCTCTCTGCCTATTTGTGATCTCTGTCTGTCAAATAAATAAATAAAATCTTTAAAAAAACAAAAAACAAAAACAAAGAGATATCTTTCCAATCTGTATTTTTTGTGTGTGTGATAGGAAAGAAGTGATAACTTTTTCTCTACAACAAGTCTTCAAATTTCTTCTTGCATGTCTTTTTCTTCTATCTTTACTTTGTCATTTTCCCTATTAAAGGGGGGAAAATCATGTTGTCTTTCTTTATTAGAGGAAAACTGTTCATGGCCATCCATGCCTCTCTACACTTAAAATTACATTGAACATAAGAGATTACATTGCACATAGAAAAAAATAATCTAAAATTGCACATTGAATTTAATATCTATTTTCTTGTACATCCCCCCTCCCCCATTAGACTCTAGACCTCTTGAGGCCAGGAGATATTTCTTATTTATTTTGTACACCCAGTCCCCCTCTGATTTTTGGTTTATCAAGTATCAGTTAGAATCTGATGAGCCAATGAGTAACTTCATCAGAGTATAGAAGTTTGGCTTTTGAAACTAATCAGGACACTGAAAGTTTTAATAAAAAGGTCCCTTGTTGATCTTTGCCCTCCATTCTGAAGGTGTCTGAAAGGCCCCAGAGGGAAGGCTAAGACTCCAAAGTACTGGCTCCCAAATCCGTCTTCATGAGAAGTGCTGTGGCATGTTAAGGTACACACCCAGGCTGACGCTGATAAACTCTAACTAAAGTAGATGTGACTGTCCTCATCCTTGAACAGATGAAATGAGTCCAGCAGCAGTGAGAACACTTTGCTACAATAATCCAATAAATAATTTTAAAATGATGGTTACTTTTTTCTTTTGCATGGAAGTCTAAGAGTAAAGCCAAGTAGAGTTTTAAAAAAAAAAAAAAAAAAAAAGAACACCTTCCCTTCCCCCCAATACCAAGCAGAAATTCCAGAGATTTTGCCAAAACTCCCTATAGATTTATCACTTCTTAGGAGACTTTGTACAAAATCTCCTTTGCACTATAAGGGCCAGATGTTACTGTCAAATTGTAACCATCCGGACTACATGTGTACGCACATTGCACAGTCATCTCTAACTGCACACAGGAGGCACAAGAAATAGAAGTTATGACCTAACTCAAGCTTTTTCTAAGCTGGAGGAAGATTGCCACCAGCCAGTTATGGTAGATGGTTTCTCTTTACTAAGGCCTCCCACCACTAGGGAGCAGGATCATTCTCAAGTAAGGAAACCAGGAAAACAAGACTGCCAGCCCAAGAAAAGTGTTGTGTGCAACACAGATGGGATTTGTATAGCTATAGCCATGTCATCTCCTCACGCTGTTGCACCATTTGATCTGAAACAAATTCTTCAAACTTCAGACACACCATGTTGCTATCTAATTACAAAAAAAAAAAAAAAAATTCTAAAGTAAATAAAATAATTTTGGACCACTTGGTGTTAGAGAGTACCCTGAACTTCACTCCCCTATGCTGGTGTCAGTAACTGAGAGTTGACCATTTTAATTACAGTAGAAGCTCCATTTTTCCTTTTAGAGCTTTCCTGGGTAGCCACCAAGAATTGTTACATACAAATTATTCCAGCCATTCCATTTCATTGAAGACGTAAAGTGCAGAAGGTCTTGTCTGGGTATGAGAAGAGGTCAGGTAGATGATCACAAAGCCAGCCATGGTGTACCAGAAGAAAAGCTGCAGAATCAACAAGAAAACTGGAACGTCACACCTGGTATAAGCAAATCCCTTCTTTCCCTACAGAGTCAGGAGTACTTTGGCAAAATAAGTGTCAGGGTGGGGTGGCATGGGGAATTGAGTGCAAGATCTAGGTGCACAGAAAGTATAAAAATCTGTAGGGCATATAGGTAGGCTACCAAAGCCTAATGACGACTCACAGAAATTATAAGGAGAATGGTCCCCTTACCCTGATTCTATCAGGCTAACCTGAACTTGTTGCTGTCTTCTGGGTTTGACCAACACATGTGCAAGTTCATATGGTTCAATCAACAGTGTAAGTCCTGCTGAGGGAAAGGGGATGCTTTGCCTCCACCCATCCTGGCGATACAGGTCTGATGCAGGATTTGCACTTAAAGATCAGAGACCTTTAAAGATCAGTGACCTTCCCTGGAGCTCAAGCGTTCCATTGAGGGACCCAGTTGCATCCTTATAGGGCAGGGAATGGGTTGCAGTGGAAGTCAAGTGAATGAGGCACTGACATTCCGTCAGCAGTAACGTTTTGTCTGCTTTCTGTTGGGGGATTCCACTGAAGATCTGATTTGTAAAAGAGGGGGAAGTTTCTTACACTTTTTAAAAACTGGTTCAAAACCTGTAGAATGTGCTCATTTTGTTAAAGGAACTCCAATATAAATCTTGACTTCTGGAAAATTGAAGTTTTAAAACTGTAAATCAGAGGGTCATGAACAAATGCGTTGGTTACCTCATTTCATGAAAGGCAGGGAGGAATTTTCATTCTTGATGATGGTAATCTCCCTCCAGTTCAGCTCATGTCATATTCAAAGAAAATACGTTCAAAATAGAACTGTGAAACTTTAAAGGGTGAAGGGCATATTTTCTCAGTACATGAATGAAAATAAATCTTGACGAATGGTTATATACAGAAAGAGAGCTCTTCCCCCCCCCCTTTTTTTTTCCTTTTAAGTATTTGGGACAAAGGGTGAAAAGGGGTATTGTTCAAAACACAAGTCAAAAAAAACTCCCGTAAGTCTATACACCACATGACGTGAACGGGCCTTCATGGTTCATGACCATGTTTGAAGTGTTTATGTAGAAACTGGACAATTACTTGTGTAGAATCTGGGCTATGTCTACTTATTGAACTTGGTTGATGTTTTTTACTACAAATAACCAATTAATTTAGGCCAGAAAGTAGTTGAGGTAATTGAGCAATCGGTCAATTTATTTAATGACATTTTCTCCAAATGGTAGGGATACATTCTTCAGTCCGTTCAGGCAAAATAAGAAGGTGATTGCCCTCATGTGGTTAAAATTGCAATCATAAGACCCGCTTTTTCAATGAGCTGACTTAGGCATAAAGGACTCTTTGGAAGTCTAAAAACAGATAACATGTTTGGCAATTGTTTTTAATATGATCCCATATTTAGTTTAAAATTTGAAATAGCTGGGCTTATCTGTGAGATGTTATTTTGGGAGACATTAAAGTCCCCTTCAGTGGAACTCTCTTAAAGGGAGAGTTCCACTGAAGGGGATTTTTCGTGTCTCACAGAAGAGACGAGGGTTTTAAAATCCTTTTTTTAGTAAATAACTAGGGGAATCTGTCTTACTCTGTACTACTGTGAGAATGAAAAACAATTTACATGAAGAAAAGATTGTGCCAAGGAACAGAAGTACCTCTTGATTGAACAACGGTCTTAGGATTTCAAAGCAAAGTGGACAAAACCACCTCCCAGTGGCTGGCAAAAACAAAAGATATAATTAGATTAAAAATCTGCTGCTTACATGAAACCAAAAGACCCATCTGTAAAGAGATCTGAATGAAGGGCTATTTTCTTTCAAGGTCAACTTAAGACTCTTTACATAATGATCTTCCTTACTTTACAGCACATTGTACCTCATTTTTTTTTTCTTCAAAATGAAGTTGGTAAACCCAATTTCAGCCTCATTTCATTTACTGTTTAGATTAGTACTAAAAATGAGCTACTAATGTCTAGGCCCTTTGTTATTGAGGATTTTCTTTCAATGCCTATCAGAAGGGTGGCTTAGCTGTCTAAGTATCAGCTTTAAATACCTAGACTCCGTGGAACCATAGGTTGGATTCTCACAAGGGCTGGGGAACCCCTTAATTATTCTGAAATAGTTGGTGTAGCAGACCATTTCCTACACAAGTGCCCTTCTACAGAATCTTCAAAACCAAAATACCCTGTGGACATTAAAAATTCAATCATTATTTTTCTTTTGTTCGGAGAAATACTCATTCGCTGTAGGATCTCAGAACTCAAAAAGTATATGCTTTGCTTTTTTGTGTCCCTTGCATTTTCTTAGCCTGCTGTACCCTACACTCTGTACAAACTTTAACAATATTTATTTGCAGAAAGATTGTACTTTGAATTTGGCTGACTTGTCCAGTGTAAGGATGAATATGCAGAGAACCACACTTTGAAGTCCGTGTGGTTAGAAAGGGCTTTCCTAAATCTTTCCGTGATACGTCCTAGTGATGGATTCTTTTTAGTTCTCACGCTCTTATTTTAACATTGTATTAACCCAAAGCACTTGAACTTCAGAGCCCTTTGTTTTGGATGGTGATGTTATTTCATTCTGACTGGAAAGCCCTCTTTTACCTACTGTGTCTGAGATGTTGAAATCCAACAACTGAGTGAAAGATTTGCATGACAAGCTTTTTGAAAATTTTAACTCTGTCTTAACATAAGGAACTCAAAATTTCAGTGAGCTAAGAGTTTGCATGCCAAGTCGACAAGGTGCCTAAAGTATATGAACTTACTACGTGCACAGACTTAGTAGAAACAGAGTCATCAGAATCCTCGAAGTCAACAAGTTAGAGGACTTGGCGACTTGTTCAATAGCACAGTCGTCATGAAATCCACGCCTTTAAAGGGGACTTCATTAGAGCCTCCACAGCTGGTAACGAAGGAAGAATCTCCCAGAGGTAGAGAGGAGATCAGCTGGACCTGTGGGACCTAACTCGTGTCCTCTGGCATTCGTCTGTCACCAGCAGCCTCGTAAACCAGAGCTGGTCCCTGTTCAGGAAGCCAGGGGCTTCCTCTGGCCGTGGTGGCAATGGAGAATCCTGAGATCCCAAAGAAGAACATGAAACTGGAGTGGAAATCAGAGCCACGCTCCTCCTGAATCGGATCTGGATTTGAATTGACTTGGGGGGCGGGGGAGGGCGGTAGGTAAAGGAAGAAAATGGGTTTCCTCGGAGCATTATACAGCAATTAATAGAAGTAGAAGACTCGAGTTGTTTGAGCTTTAGAAAATGATCTTAGGGGAGGTGATTTCGATTCCCTATTCCTTGGGTTCCCTGTTCAAAAAAAAAAAAAAAAAGGAAGTAATAAGGCATGGGCTGTCCTGGTCACAAAAGGACGGGAGTTGCTAAAAGAAAAAGGATTTTAGCTTTTATACGGTAAACGCTTGTATAAAATATGACTCATGTATTAAGATGCAGGGAAATAGACTGCCAGCAACACTAACGAGTCATAGGCATAGTTCTAGAAGAACCTTTCAGTTCTTCTAGAGGTGTAGTGGCCAACCATGTTCTTGACGACAAGAATCCTAAGAGGCAACTGGTTTCTAGGTGTCAACACTTAGGCCTAAGCTAGGAGATGCCCCCGAGGAAGATAAGAAACTTGCGCCCGCAAGTTTGGTGTCCCAGAAGATTTCCAGACTAGAGTTTGTTTCCTTTCCCTTTTTATGAATGGCTGTCGTACTATGCTTCCGTCGGCATTTTCTCCCAAAGCCATTCATAAAAATAAAAACAAAACAGAATAACAACAAAAAACTTGGTCAGCACCGTCTGGAGCCACCGGGTACCAGAGGCTGGGAAAACATCCTGGCAGCCTCCTCCCCAAGCAGCCCTGAGAGCATTCAAGGGTCTGTTTGTTTGGTGGTCTGAGAAGTATGAAGTGCTGTGTGGAAGGCAGCTGGTAGGAGTTCTGTGACACGGACTAGGCCGGGAGCCAGGGCTGGCTGAGGTTCAGACATTGTCTTTCCCCTCATTGAAGTGTCAGGACCTAATTCATGGAAAATCGGGTGAGCTGGCAGCCCTTTCAGAGGATTTCATTGAGCCCCGCAGTGTGCAGGAGTCCCATGAACGCGGGATCCTCAGCCAAAAGAGGAGGGGAACTTCTGGGCAGTAGAAACCAGTCAGCGTGCAAGAATGTGTGGGGATTTGAAACGGTTTGGGAGTAAACATGTGTACAGGTGTCATCGGCGGGAAGAAAGAGAAAGAAGAAAGTGGTCTGTCCTTACAAATGACTCCTTTGAAATGAATACTCTCTCAGCACACACTTTTGAATCCTAAGAGGCAAGAAGTCCTCATCGTCCTTGGTTCAGGACCACCTGGAGAAAATATCATCTGGCAATCTGGGCTTTTATGATGTCATCTCCCCTGTGATGAAAAGTCGAAGGGAAGAGCTTTTTCTTTTCAGTGAACAAAAGTATTTTGTTGTTTTAAAAAGTTTTTATCTTGTCCATCTAAAAAAAAAAAAAAAAAAAAGCTCTGATGATTTTTATCTAACATTTTTTTTTCAAGATTTCTTTTATTTATTTGAGAGAGAGTAGCATGAGCAGGGAGAGTGGGAGAAGGAGAAGCAGACTCCCCGCCGAGCAGGGAGCCCGATCCAGGTCCAGTCCCCGGACTCTGGAATCATGACCTGAACCAAAGGCAGACGCTTAATCGACTGAGCCACCCAGGTCCCCCAGCATGTTTAATACATCAGCAATAGGACCATCATACCATCATAGAAATTCCAAAAGGAAGGAAAATGAATAGGAGCTCTATGCCCCACGATATGGTGAATTTGCCCCAACTTCTGTTATTTGGGAAAACTGTAGTGATTTTATTTTTTTCACTTGTGCCACAAAGCTGTGTCACGATCCACCTCAGAGTGGCACAGTTGTGTTTGCAAGTCCTAGTGATGTGTAGATGGAAGAAGTAAGGCTCCTGTTTAGACTTGAGAGTGAGTACTGGAAGTAATCTATCAGAAGGCTCGGGCTTCAGCTCCTACACTTAACGTTAACCAAGAGTAACTTAAATATCTTTCGAATATTATCATTATTGGAAAATTAATTTAGGCTAGGGGCACCTGGGTGGCCCAGAGGGTTAAGCCTCTGCCTTCAGCTCAGGTCATGGTCTCAGGGTCCTGGGATCAAGGCCGGCGTTGGGCTCTCTGCTCAGCAGGGAGCCTGCTTCCCCCCTCTCTCTGCCTAGTTGTGATCTGTCAAATAAATAAATAAAAATCTTTAAAAGAAAAAACAAAAACAAAGCAATTAAAAAAAATTAATTTAGACTAGGTAGAAAAGTTTTCACTCAGATAAGAAAATTCTGTGCTACCTACATAATTTAAGAGCTACAAATGCAGGTGTAACAAAATAGTCTGCAAATGAAACTATCAAGAAAGTGAACAGACCCACAGAATGGTAGAAGACATTTGCAAATCACATTCTAATGACACTAACATCTAGAACATAGCAAGAACTCATACAACTTAATAATGAAAAAACAAACTTTAATATGGGCAAGAGATTTGAACAGACATTTCTGTAAAGAAGATTTACAGATTGCCAATGAACTCATGAAAAGATGTTCAACATCATTTGTCATTAGGGAACATCAACTCAAAACCACAGTGACATTGAACTTCACACCCAGTAGATGTTTATAATTAAAAAGACGGGCAGTAACAAGTGTTAACAAGTATATGGAGAAATTGGGACCCTCATACATTGCAGGTGGAAATGTAAAACAGTGCCGCTGCTTAGAAGAACTGGCGACTCCTTTAAAAGTTTAACATAGAGTTACCTATATGACCCAGAAATTCCACTCCAAGTTATCTGTACCCGAGCAAAATGAAAACATGTCTCTACTAAAACTTATATATAAATGTTCATGGCGTTAGTCACGATAGCAAATGGCAGGGAAAAAAAAAAACCAAATGTCCATCACCTGGCGGGCGGACAAACAAAATGTGGTATATCCATCAATGGAATGTTGTTCAGTCGTAAAGAGAAATGAAGTGGGGATGGGAGCTAGGACCAGGATGAAAGTAGGTGCCAAATAGGAGAAGCCAGACACGAAAGACAATATATTGTAGGATTCCGTTTACATTAAATGTCCAGAATAGGCAAATTTATATGGACAGAAGGCTAAGTGGTTGGTTAGTGCTGGGAGGGTGACCAGGGAGATAGGAGGGAGTGGGGAGGAGTTGATAATGGGTATGGGGCTTTTTCGAGAGGAGGTGAAAGTGTTCTAAAACTAGATCATAATGGTGACTTTAGAACTCTCTGCATATACTAAAACTTTGAATTAAGGGTGCCTGGGTGGTTCTGTCATTAACTATCTGCCTTCAGCTCAGGTCATGATCCCGGGGTCCTGGGATCGGACCCTGTATCAGGTTCTCAGTGGAGAACCTGCTTCTCCCTCTCCCTCTGCTGCCCACCCCCTACTTGTGCGCTCTCTCACTCTCTGTGTCTCTTTCTGTCAGATAAATAAATAAAATCTAAAAAAAAAAAAAAAAAAACCTTTGAATTATACACCTTACGGGTGAATTTTATAATATGTAAATTGTAACTCAAGAAAGCTGAGTGTTTTTGAACAAAATAGCTCCTTTCCCTCCTCCAGTGAATCCAGATTCTTTTAAGATTTATTTATTTATTTATTTGGCAGACAGAGATCACTGGTAGGCAGATAGGCAGGCAGAGAGAGAGAGGAGGAAACAGGCTCCCTGCTGAGCAGAGAGTCCGATGCCAGGTTCGATTCCAGGACCCGGAGACCATGACCTGAGCCGAAGGCAGAGGCTTAACCCACTGAGACATCTAGGTGCCCTGTGAATCCAATTTTAGAGCCAATATTTTGTCTCTAGTTTGCAGCAGGTGTCTATATTTAAAACATGTAGACTTGATTATTTTCATTATGTATGTTTTCCTTTAAAATGTAACAGTTCTTTTTGTTTGTTTCTTCCTTAGCCACAACAAGTCGTTCAGAAGAAGCCTGCTCAGGTAAGAGATGGTCATTATGATTTTTCCTTCTGTGAAAAAGATATGACCCCAAATTAAATCTCTAATTAGAATTTTTCTAGTTTTGATTATGTTGGCATTACAGTATTCTTGCAAATTTGTTGTGTCCTTCAGACAAAGCCAGGAATACAGAGTCTGAGATTGTGTCATTAAAAACTGCCTGGCTAGCTCAGTCCCTAGTGCATGGGACTCCATGGTTTTAAGTTCAAGTCTCACGACGTTGGATGTGGAGATTACTTAAAAATAAAATCTTAAAAACAAAAAAACAAAAAAACAAAAAACCTAGACAATCAAGTCCTGAAGTATACAAAGTAAATATAAATAGTTTAAAAAGTAAAATTTTAATTTCTGTTCCTCATATAAAACAAATATTTAATAATCTTATCATATATTTCACCAACTGTAAACATCACATTTTGTTCTATCTATCCATATTCCCCATTGACTTGATACAGAACTTATTAGCTGAAAAATATATTGTGATTTATGACAAGAACACGATCTGTTTATTGCATTATTCTATAACCTTTGATAATTCCAAAACACCCCCAAAGAAGGCTGGGAACTGGGAAATTAAGGGGTCCCAATTTTGCAGATTGATGAACACTCAGGTTCTGCCTCATTGGCTGAATCACAGTTTCTGAAGTTTGGCAACATCAAAATTAAGAACCAATTTTACTTCTCTTATTCTTTATGCCTGGTGTTCCTTGTCCTAAATATAATCCATACATAGAAACTTAAGAATCATATTTATTAAGGAAGTTTATCTTGAAGGGAAAAAACACTGAAGAATGAACTAACCATGATTGCCAAGTACTTGATTTCTTATTAAAATTTCAGAGTATCCCCACTATTCTCCACTCCTGGGTTTAAAGAGGTGCCCAGGAGGGGTGTACCTCGGTGGCAGTCAGTTGAACCTCTGACTCTTGGTTTCCACTTGGGTCATGATCTCAGGGTCATGGTCTCAGGGTTGTGGAATTGAGCCCTGTGTTGGGCTCCACACTCAGCTCAGAGTCTGCTTGAGAGTCTCTCTCCCTCTTCCCCTCCCCTGCTAAAATAAATAAATAAATCTTTTTTAAAAAGATACCGGGGAGATCTCAATGCATCATACAGAACCTGCTGGAGTAAGTTGTTACCCAGTGCCATGGGTTACCAAGTTCTGTTCTCTGTAGAGCTCCTTCATATATTTTTAAATATACTTTGCACCCTGTCCTCTTGGGACCATGGTGTCTTGCCTGGGAAAGACCATCCAAGCAATCTTAATGTGTCTAGTATTCTTTACAAATGCTGCTTGGAAGAAAATTGAATCTTCTAAACACATGTAAGCATATAGGAAAAATGTGTCAAAAATTACATGTATGTTTTAAGTAGAGTAAAAGCAGAGTTAACATGAAAAAAGAATTCTCACGGCTGTCCCCATAAAAGCCAAGAATTGTAGGAAGTACTAAAAATAAATACCCAGTGTTTGAGTGTTTGTAAACAATATTTAACAGAACAAAATATAAATAACATTTTAAGTAGCCGATTCCAAATATATTTAGCCTCTCATCCTTCATCAGTAAGAACTTCAAGAGGAAGTAAACTTAAAAGTCAGTCCATTTGGGCAAAAGGATACTACTGCATTCAGTGTTGCATCACTGGCTACAAACAATAGATTAATAACTGTGATCTGTTAATGACATTGATTCTGTCTCTATCGTTGGTGTTGTAGGGAAGGTAAAGCAAACAAAAACAGCTATTGCATCTGAGAAATGTGTAATCTAGTTAAGAGGTTCTTAACGTTGGCTGCATATTGGAATAACCTAGAGATTTATATATATTGTATATTTAATATGTCCATTTACATAAATATATAAAATTATATATCTGTTTGTGGCTATTAGATATATTTCAATATGAGGGGTGTGTGTGTGTGTGTGTGTGTGTGTGTGTGTGTGTGGAGTTAGCCCATGTGAGCCAGTTGTAAGCATCTCTTTCAAACTGTATGTTTGGTGAAGTCCGGGACATAGCTTAAAATCCACTATGGTGTGAGTATTTACCCCATGGAAACTGACAACTACTACGAATCAGGACCTTTTTTTTCCTGGTGAACAAGTTTACCTACACACCACTGACCCCACCCTTCAGTGATTCTGATTGTTTGATCTAAAGACCCAAGCATCATTATGTTTTATGAGCTCCCCAAGTGATTCTAATGTGCAGCCAGCAGGAGTGAAGAAGATACTCAGTGAACACACATGAGAAGACATTTAAATGTTTGTTGAACAAATGACCACAGAATGCCAACGTATATGAGGCACCTAGGGAATACAGATGGATGAGTGGAATGTCATGTGTTACTTAAGGGGATAATTCCTGGAATATATATATTTTTTTAAGATTTATTTACTTATTTGAGGGAGAAAGAGAGAGTGTGTGCATGTGAGTAGGGGGAGGGGCAGAGGGAAAGATAATTCCAAGCAGACTCCCCGTTGAGCAGGGAGCCCAATGTGGGGCTCCATCCCAGGACCCTGAGACCATGACCTGAGCTGAAATCAAGAGCGGGCCACTTAACGGATGAGCCACCCAGCCACTTATCCATGAAATGAGAGGCAGAAACAAATAAATCATAGGTGGAGATTATCAATGTGAGCAAAACTGATGGCAATTTGGTCAGTAATACACCAAGAAATCCGAAATTCTTTCCCAAGAAAATCAGGACTATCAAAGAAGGCACAGATGGATTGGGTTGGTCTTCACTGATCCGTCCGGCTGTCTTACAAACTCCGCTCCAGATATGCCCTCCAGGGGAAGAGTTCAGAGGGTTTTTTTTTTTTTTTTTCCTTTTGCTTTTTTGTTTTTTTGGTTTTTTTTTTTTTAAATGTGAGCTCACTGGGCTTCCTAATCTATATTGTCTAAGGATACAGTGATGAATTATATAAACATGGGGGCTACGTGGAAGTTCATGGAGGATAATGTAAATTTAACACTACATTCAAAAGGATCTCTTCCTTTTCCATCTGTTTATTTCAAAATACCCTCCCAGATGGCTTTTCCATGTAGCAGTCTGGATTAACTCAGGCTCATATCCTCTCTTCACCAACAGTACTTTGACGGGCTCCGTTCAGACCCTGTTTTGAGGCAGTGAAAATTTTAATACAATTAAAGATTTTACCTCTAAAGGAAAGGGCTCAGTGCTGTGTAAAGAGACCTAGGTTTTGCTTTTTGGCCCCATCAATGCGTGAATTAATCTTTCTGTTTCCTATTTACCCATCTGTGCACTGGGATAGTAACACACCGCCTTGCTCCCAAGAAAACTGGGAAAGATTCAAAATTATATAAATTCCAGAGCATATTGCTATATCCCGACTTATTTTTGGAGGCTGGGTTTTTCATTTCCAGGAATGAATAAGCCTCAAAAATCCTAGAACTCGCTTTAGTTCAAAACTACTATCTTTTTGACCCTTTGGTGTTTTCATTGCACCTTTTAAAACGTGAGGATTGTTTTAACTAAGGGGGAAATGTTACAGTAATTGCTACATCCTCTCATTAGGACTAAAGCAGTCAGAATCACTTTTCATGTATGTATGTCACATTTATATGGAATTACAAAGGCTCCATTGTAAAATATCCTAAAGCCATCAAATTCTGAAAGCTCCCCAGAGCTTGAAGAATGCCATTTCTTGAAACTGGAACACAAAGCAGCAAAATTCATTCTGAGGAGACAAGTCCAGAATTTTAAGTTTCAAAATCTTGATATCTGTTTATGTACATAAATACATGTGTCCAGAAAAGAATAAAAGTTTAAGGGAAGCCTTACCGCAGCGGTCGGTGTTTATAAAGCCCTCCGGGTGCCAACAGGGAGAGACCTCAAGTGTGTCCCACATCCTCACAGGAAAAGTTAATGGTCTCTTAACAATCTAAAGAGAAAAATCTGCAGTAGTCACAGTGATTTTTTAAATTACAAAAGCAGTGGAAACACAGTTTACGGGGAAGCTCTGTTATATTTTTATTTAAAATGACAAATTAAGCAATAATTAGAAATTAGCTAATATGTCCGTTTTCTAGCAATTTGAAGCAGTTGACTTCTCAACCACATGGATCATGTCCTTAACTTCAGTAGGAAATGGTGGTAGAATTTATTGTCATTGTTGTTTTTATAACATAACACCGTAAGGGTATCCAGTTCTTGTTATTATTGATAGAGCATTGTTTTTTCAAGTTTTTATTTTTATTTTTTAATATATTTTTTAAGATTTGTATTTATTTATTTGACAGACAGAGATCACAAGTAGGCAGAGATATAGGAGGAGAGAGGGGGGAAGCAGGCTCCCCACCAAGCAGAGAGCCCGATGCGGGGCTCGAACCCAGGACCCTGAGCTCATGACCTGAGCCGAAGGCAGAGGCTCAACCCACGGAGCCACCCAGGCACCCCTTCAAGTTTTTATTTTGATAAGAATAAATCTCATGCCATCGCAGACTTCTAAAAAGGTTTTGCTGGTTCGTTGGATTATCTGTTTCTTGATTTCCTTCTTTTAAGGCTTTCAGCGGAGATCACAAGTGACTCCAGCTCTTTAATTCAGATATTTTTTTTCCTCACCTGAGTCCCATCCATAGGGAAAACTGGTTTTAAAAATCCTAACGGTTCTCCTTAACTTTCCACCCAATTTTCTCATGGTTGTTGCCCCAGCAAGCTCCACCTCCATCAATGCAGACAGGTAGAAACCTGCTCCTTTTCAGTTTCCCAGTGAGAAGCTTGGAAAGTTCTCTGTTCCTGAAAGAGTAGAAACAAAGCTTTCTGTTTCCAAGCAGAATTTTTACCTGCAAGGAACGTCTTCCGTGGGTGGTGTACCTGGGCAAAGAAATCTCAGGAAACCTGGTTATCATGGGATTTCCACCCGCCCCTCCCTTATTTAAAAAAAAAAAAAAAAAAGCTTGAATGTTTTTACAGGGACTTCAAGGGCCGTTTTAAGGATGTTTATATTTCAGACAACCTAAACATTGTTTGGAGCAAAATGAGAGATTTCATTTTGGGACAAGCAAGTTGATGAATTGCAGTCAGCATCTTGTTCTTAAAGGAGGTATTTTTGCTGGAAGCTCTTGGTCTAGACACACAAAGGAGAGAGGAGGAGGGAGACAGAGGGGAGAGCATTCTCAGTCTAACACTCGTCTTTTAAATGATACCTTGGCCAATGCAGTAAATAGTTCCTAATAAATCAGACTTGCAAATAGTCACTCTTCTACTCACTCAGGGAACGCAGTGATTTATGCTGCCGAAGTCGTAAAGAGTACTGATTTATTTATTTTCCTACTTATGCTCTTTCAAGCTGGTAAAACATTTTGTGGGCCCGTAAATGTTTGGTACCAACTGGCAAAACATGAAGAATTCTATCAAAGCCTGGCCTGAGTGGCACTGTTTTGTTGTATAGGAAATACTTTTTGATTTAACCTCTGACCTCTGACATTGCAGAGATCCAGGGAAAAGGAGAGCCTAGCGCAGTAGGAACCAAAGTTTAACCCTTACAGTAAAGTTGCGCAGGGATATAGTAGCACAGAGGTAGGTCAAGGAAACATAGCAAAATGGTTATTAGCCATAACCGTACAAAGTACTTAGTTTGGCTAACCTTCGTAATAAAGGAATATGGGCAAGGTGAGCCCTTGTCAGGGACTGTCTCAGAGAGATGACATAAACTTCTAACAGAAGTGAAAGAACATGACTTAATTTGGAGATAAATCTCCACAGGGCAAAACTTAGTGTTTCTGGGCCTGCCAGATTTTCTGTAGGAAGTTTTTTTGTGTGTTGTTGTTGTTTAAGTATGATCTTTTTTAACCATGTGGTGAAGTCCATAGATCAGGCTAAAAGGGTAAATGGCAATGTCTGCCTGAGTTTCCTCTTCATTTTGAGGTGAGCTGATTAAAAACCAATTGTTGATTCAATATGCAAACTTTCTTCTCATTATCCAAACACGCTGACCCAAATTAATATGAATAAATAGTAACTGGTTTTATAAACCCAGTCTTTCTAAAAATATATATATATCCTTAATGTTTGAATAGCAACATGTTGTTTTGTCCAAGACACTTCCTTTACATTCAGAAAGTGTTTGTTGGACACTCGAGTGTATATTGAGAAATTGTTTGTTGAGTCACTACAATTAGTGATATTTTCCTAATTTTATTCAAAAGTCCTAACTCAGGACAATGAAAAATGTTTGGTGAAAAACAATTCATTAAAATCCAGAAATGTTCTCTTCCTTGGCAACAAATACAACAGGTATGCAAAAATTTACACACATAGAAAAGCAAGAGAAATTTTCTGTTTGTCTCTGCCACCAATAAACACATCTGGGGTATAACTACTAAACACCCTCAGACATAATCATTTTTAAAAACTTTGCTGGGGCGCCTGGGTGGCACAGACTCCTGGCTTTGGATCAAGTCATGATCTCAGGGTCATGAGATCGAGCCCTGCGTTAGGCTCCTGAGCATGGAACTGCTCATGGATGGCTCAGTGGGTTAAGCCTCTGCCTTCAGCTCGGGTCATGATCTCAGGGTCTTGGGATCGAGTCCTGCATTGGGCCCTCTGCTCAGCAGGGAGCCTGCTTCCTCCTCTCTCTCTCTCTCTCTCTCTCTCTCTGCCTGCCTGTCTGCCTACTTGTGATCTCTGTCTGTCAAGTAAATAAATAAAATCTTTAAAAAAAAAAAAAGATTCTCTTTCTCCCCCCTCACTAAATAATAATAACAATAATAAAAATTAAAACTATATAAAAACAAGAACATTCTTCAACAGTTTTAGAGATTTGAAATAAATTTCCTTCTTCTGAATGCTTCCTTCATGCAAAAATCCTTTCGCTCCATCTTTAGCTGTTTTTCAAACACGAGGCTCTTTGAGTAAGCATTAGAACTGGCATGGAAAATTGATAGAGCTCATGGCCCTCAGAAATGGTGACTTACAGGATCCTGAAACTCGCAGTTAGTTTATACATGAAATGATTTCCCGATCTGTGAAGGGTGACTTCCTTCTCAAGATATTGGTAAATATTCCTTCACCCCAGGAAAGGAATCCATGGCATCCTGGGGTTGAATGTTCTCTCAATATACTATACTTTCAGTGACAGGACCCTGATCAAGGGTGAAGAGGAGAAAAACAAGCGTGCATTTTAGAAACCAAAAACATCTTGTTTGTTTTCTTTTAGAGATGTTACTTAAGATTTTCCTTCTCAGCCACCTCTCGTTGAATTACAGGTTAAATAAATAAAGATAGAATGACTAACTATAATTAAAAATAATTATTCCACACTACATATTACAAGATCTTATACTGTTTTGGGGTTTGTTTGTTTTTTTTTTCCTTCAAAATTTTCCCATTTGATGGTCATATTTTTTCCTCACACCCTGCTGGACAGTGGGTGTTGTCATTACTGGCCCGACGCGGTGAGAATACGGCATGAGTTACACAAGCCATTAATGTGAGGGTTGATGTTGGTGGTCAGCAACCTCCAGGATCAACCTCCTTTCCTTAAATGCCCCTCAGTAAAGACCTCAACGTTGACTTTATTAAGTTGATGGTAACACATGCAAGGTAGTCCCGACGTTTGTGTAATTCTAGACACATAAAGTTAAAATAAAGAAAGGACGGGGTACAAAATGCCTTCAATATCCCAACTTCTTAAGTCTCCTGTTAAAAAGTATATTTCCCTCCTAGCATTTCCACCAGAATACCTTCCATTTGCCAGAATATCTGGTTTTTATATGTTCCATTTACCATATTTTTAAAAAAAAATCTCATGTAAAGTTTTCCTAGTTGGAGGAAATAATCACTTTCCATTAAGTTAAACAGCCTCAATCCATTTTAAATTAAAATCTCTGACAGAGAAACAGAAAAACACAGCTCTGTGGTCTTACGGGCCACTTAGCTGCAGATGGAACTTGAAAAATCCGTTTCTGGTCTTTTCTGCTGAGACAGAGTCCATTATTTCTGTTCGGATGGGGCCGGCTGGAGATCTTCAGGAACGTGGAAACCTCTTACACGTGTCCTTCTGAGTCCTTAAGGAGTCGAACGTGATTAAGATGACAAGAAGAATCTGTCATGAGACTATAACGACTCTTTCTAGATGATCAGGTATTTCTAGGTTTATTGGCAAGATAGCTGAAATTACAAATGGATTTTTAGCCAGCATTTCGTAATAAAGGAGTTGCAGAGTTCTTTGCCATCAAGGAGAAAAATATAAGGATTTGTTAGAGCCAGCGTGGACTTCTGTGATTTTGCACTCCTTACTACGTAGAAAGAGGGGGATCGTGGGGACCCGAGTCCTAAAATTTGCAAGGAGAATATTTCTGTTTCCCTGTTCCATTTAGAATTCACAGGCCTCCCTTCCACTGCAAACCCGCTGTTTAGTCTGCATCTGAAAATTAAACCCAGAGCTTCGGCTCTCACGTTAAGTACCAAACTTTCCTCCAGCACACACCCTCACTTGTGTCTGTGTGCTAAGATCTATGATTAGACCCTTTAGACATTTTAAAATTCCATCAAGCATTAGAAGATAAGGTCGGATATTGGGCTGTCTTCTTCCTCCTTTCGAGTCCACGAGCAGAAGTACACCCAAAGGTAAACGCCATATGCAGGATGAAGATAAGTGCAAACTGTATTTCTGGGTTTCAGTGGGGCGTTCGTTCAAGCTTAACCAAAGCAATGAAAGAGTTACATTTACTAAATTCCTTTTTTTTCATGAACGAAAAGAAAAACTAAGGCAAAATGAGGGCAATTTTCCAGGAGTCATAATAAAAATATAGCTCTCCAGCTCTGCCCACTTTCCTTTCCTTCTCATCAGTTTTCTGCCCAAAACATGTGCATGTGTTTGCCCCGATGTGGTGCAGCCCCAGTTGTCTGTGTAAAGTTGCCACGTGAATGGCTGGGAGCTGTTCAGTGTTCAGAGTTCTTGGTGGCTGGTGCCCATAAAAATGTCACTGTGCACTTGCACTTGGAAAAATCCTTTTATCCTGCCTTCCTGAAGCCCCATTCCGACAGTTCGCCTCCTTGACCAGACTGCTGCTGTTCGCCTGCCCACCTTGCAGACTAGCTTCTAATGAGATGTGTCTAACTCCTTGACTATCGAGTTTCCATGTCCTTCTTGCCCAGAGCTGCTCTTGGGGGACTCCTCAAGCTCAAAGGTCCTTTGGCCACATGCTGCAAACACAAAGGAATTTAAATAGCTACCTCAAGGTGGAAGTCATCGTCTAGAATGAGTCACAGTGGCTTCAAAGTCACTGAAGAGGATTGAATCTCGGGGGTCCCAACCAACTACTCTCCTATGGAAAATAATTCCTTGGGGATGCCAGAGCCGGTTGCTTATTCCCTTACATCACTGGTTTCCATCCACACTTGGCACCGCAGAAGGGCCCCATGTGAGGTCTGGTCAGCCATGACACTCAGGGCCGCTGAGGGTGGGTTTTCCAAGTTCCTGTCTCTCCTAACGGGGACGATTTTTCTTCTCTTAATTATACCCACAGTTTTGTTACAGCAACCACACATGTAGTGAAAGTTAAGTCACTGAAAAGGTGAGAACAGAGGTTTGCAGAGGTGAGAAGTGCCCCACGCCCCACCGTCATCTGCTTGGCAGCCATGCTGTCCCCTGGAGGGTGGCCAGTCGGGGCCAGGCCAAGATGAGGGAACACTCCAGCAACTAGACTTTTGAGAAAACCATCATTCAGAGCATGTGAGAGCCACCTTACTTCCCAAAGTTAACAGACTGAGGCTCCCACCCTCTGACATCCCACATACCCGGCACTAACTGACAGCTACGAGGAGAAGAATTTCAAGGTCAGCAGAAAGATACATTAGTCAAACAACTATCCGTGTTGTGTTAAGAGCTGTTAAGTAAAGGAAACAATATGAGGAACCATCGTTTTCAGCTGAGTTGTGTCTAAGGGATTTAAATAAACCACTTACATCTCGGGAGCTTCAAGAGCTCAAATCAAGCAAAGTTTCTGGGAATGTTTTGAAAAGCCGATCGCATTCCATCCACTGCAAGGTCTTTGTAAGTTCATGGCCTGAAAATTCTATTTCCTTCCGGATTTGGAAGTATTCTGGTTTCCAGATAGTATAGAGAAATCGGGCAGTTAGAAATTGGAATAATTACAGCGAAATCCAGAAGGTTTTCCAGCTTGAACCGAGCTCTGTTAATTTGTTAACCATAAGAAGAAGGAATACAATTTCCTTGCCAGCCTTTATGCTGTGGTCTGTTTCAGAGCCGTACCCTGAGTTCACACCTTGGTTCATGTCCTAATGAGAAGTGAGCCATGGGGGGACGGATGAAGAGTGGATCTGCCGAACAGCTTAGTGACTTTCTGGAATTTAAATATTAAGTGAAAAGACAAGGTCATAGGGCAGCTGAACCTTGGCGTGTCTCTCTTTCGTCCGTCCGTGGCTTTGATCATGCTACATCCTCCTTTGGGGCCAGGACTCTGGAGAGAATCTCAGGGTCATGGCCTGTTGCCTATCAAGAGGTATAAACCTGCTGCTTAAATATGTGGAGTCCTCCGTGCGGGGGTTGGGAGCGGAGGGGAGGTAGCTTCCTACGTTCCACATTTCCCCGGAGCAGACTAAACAAAACCGGTGTGAAATCTCATGATCTGATGCTGCCGTGGTTCTATTTTTTAAGCTGTAATCCATTCATTTGTATGTGTGTTTATTCCCAGGATTTATAGCTTTCTCTGTCTTTGGGGGAAGAGAATGTTTCAAACCTTTTGCAAGGGGTTTGCAGTAAGCAGGGGTCTGTGATTAAAGCCCAGGGTAGAGTGCGCGAGGGAGAGTGAGCGTGCGTGCGCGCGCGTGTGTGTGTGAGTGTGTGTGTGTGTGTGTGTGTGTGTGTGTGTGTGTCTGTGCACGGCAGCGCAAGCTTGCATTCGTGTGAGTGTGTGCATGCCCATTTGTGTGGGTTTCTTCCCTCCCGTTTGCTGCTCTTACACAGAAGCGTCACACATGGTAGCATTTAGGAGCTCTTCACAGCTGAAGGGTTTCAAACACTAATGAATGGAAGTTTGGTCATATAATGCAGACAAGCTTTAAGGCATGCTTTACTGAATGGTGTACTGTAGTGACCTGGGAAAGGAAGAGAGGTATAAATTGTGTCAGTTAGCCACCCAGACAAAATGAAGCCATGTGGAAAATCAAATCTATTAAAGTATGAAGACTGTTATAAGCTGTTTAAGCTGGCCGTTCTTAAAGGGGCTCCGCTGGCTGCAGGAGTGAATGTTTACCTCTTCTCCCAGATCTTTTTCACATGCCGTCTTAGGAGACAACACGCAGTGCTTGATAAAAATCATCCTCTCGCTAACGACACTTTTATCAGAAATGTTTATTGTCTCCGCTTTACCACCCATGTCCTGAAAGGTACTGCACATTTGTTAAATAAGCAAAGGGAAAGAGAACCGTGCGGCTCAAGCCAGCTTGCAGAAACTCCAGCAAATTCCAGAGCCATAAGGAATCAGGGGAAAAAAAAAAGAAAAAAGAGAAGGAAGAATTAGATTTATACCAAGAGGAGGCCCTGCAAAAACATATATATTAGATTTTCTCTGCTTGGCCAGCCCACCGTTATAAATGTTTGGTGGATGTGGATTTAGTATTGACATCTAGCCGGCAGGCCAAACTTTGCTCATTGTCTTAAAATGTGCTTTAATAAATACGAGAACCAGGAACTCGGTTTGGAAAGGAAGTTAATAGTCAGCTCTCACCACCCTTTCAGGCAGCGTCTACTGCCCCTGCACCGAGGCGGTGGCCTCGCAGTCCCACAAGGGTTCTTGTGCCCAATTGGCTCAGCCCGATTCCTGGCCCTACTCCTTCTGTAACTTGGGGTGTATCCCCTGCTGTGCCTTGACTTTCCTATCAAATGGGAACAGTAACCAACCATGCCTGTAAGCATCTAGCAAACATCATGAGAGTATCCGCTCTGACTAGCAGTATCTTCAGAACAGGTTTCTTTGTGTCTCAAGAAAGGATTTCCCTTTATTTTTTGCTTTCTGGTGCCCTGGTTTTTAAAACTGACAGCCAGCATGCTGTCGGGAAAAATCTATCTATTTCTTTTTTACTCTAATTGGTGAGTAAGCTTACGTTGGCCTGACATTCTCTGAACTGCAAACAATTGAATTTGCTGACCAGCCGCCATGATGTCAAGCCCTAAGTCAACAGCAGCTCATGGCTGCTCTGGGAAAAAACAACACCTTGATTCCTCAATTACAGTTTAAGAAGCCCTGGGAATGAGGGCTTGCCAATCACCCACATCCTCTTCTGAAGCCAGCCATTATAGGGCTGTAGAAAGAGGTCACTTCTGAACCGTTGGTAAGAACAGCTCACACGGTGTAATGGTTGTGCCCTCTGTGTGTTCCAGGAGGAGACTGAAGAGACATCCTCACAAGAGTCCGCGGAAGAGGATTAGGGGACGCCAACATTCTATTTCTACCTCAGCAGCAGTTGGATCTTTTGAAGGGAGAAGACACTGCAGTGACCACTTACTCTCTATTGCCATGGTCTTTCCACTTTCATCTGGGGTGGGGAAAGGGCGGGGCGGGGGCGGGGCGGGGGCTGGGGGGGAGAAATCACATAACCTTAAAAAGGACTATATTAATCACCTTCTTTGTAATCCCTTCACAGTCCCAGGTTTAGTGAAAAACTGCTGTAAACACAGGGGACACAGTTTTAACAATGCAACTTTTAATTACTGTTTTCTTTTTTCTTAACCTACTAATAGTTTGTCGAACTGATAAGCAAGAGCGGGTGGGTGAGAAAAAAACCTCTGAATCGGGGTTAGTCCATCACTGCACTGCACACAGCCGAGAAAGTGTCACGCTCGTGACGTTAGGCATTCCCGAAGGAAAGGCACGGTGTTCAACGCTGTGTACGCCTCACCACCCAACCCGCTCACTGTAGTGAAACTTCTGTTTAGAACACCAAAGATAGGACTAGATACTACTTCTCTCTTTCTCGTATAATCTCGTAGACACTTACTTGATGATTTTTTTTTTTACTTTTGTTTCTAAATAAGACGAAATGCTGATGTATCCTTTCACTCAGCTAACGAACCAGAAAAGGTTATGTTCATTTTTCAAAAAGGGAAGTAAGCAAGCAAATATTGCCCACTCCTTGATTGACGGCTCTCACACGTATCAGCAGGAGTACGAAATGTACTCGTGGCACTCGTTTTCAGGAAAACACTCATCCGCGTAGAACCTACTTCCTACAGAGCCAAATGCCATTTAGCAAGGAATCACACTTGTTACCTTCAAAGCCTTTAAGGAACCTAGACAAGCAAAATCATCCTCTCAGTAATTTAACAAGACCGTACAGCAGAATAAAGCATGATGAACCCACCTGATTGATGAGGTGGGAGGAGCGGAATCTAAATTTCTTTGGCTATAGTTATACTGCAATTTAAAAAACAACAAAAAAAAAGCAGTCTCTCTCTCTCTCTTTCTCTCTCTCTCTCTCCTCTCTTCATTACGTATCAGTTTCCGTGAAAGACCTAAATACCACTTACCTCAAATCAAGCGTATGTATTACTTCAAGTAATACGTTTTGACATAGGATGGTTGACTGAGGTCCTTGACTTTGGCTTCCGTTCACCGTCTCTTCATTCAAACTGCACTTTTAGCCAGAGATGCAATAATATATCCCCACTACTCAATACTACCTCTGAATGTTACAATTAATTTACAGTCTAGTACTTATTACATGCTGCTATACACAAGCAATGCAAGAAAAAAAAAAGCGTAATGGGTATAGGTGATGTTAATCATCTGTGGTTCTTTTTGTACACTTCATTACAGTAAAAGAAGCAGCCTCCTTACTGTGTTTCAGCATGGCTATGTATTTTTCTATTTTTTTTTAATTAAAATTTTACAAATACTTGTTTCAGCTTCTCTGCTAGATTTCTACATTAACTTGAATATTGTTTGTTGTTTTGTTTTGTTTTCTAAACCAAGTCGCTCCTAGGTTCTTAAGGATAATTTTCCTCAGTCATACCACACAGCACACAAAATTTGACTGTAATGTTTAAATCTTACCCTCCAAGTTTGTACCTCAAAATGAGTTGTTTAAGGAAATGGACTAATTGACTTGCAAAGACCTACCTCCAGACTTCAAAAGGAATGAACTCGTGACTTGCAGCCTTCATTTTTGTCAGGGTCTGAAATCATTCAGACTGTCGCTAGCCCCAGTCCAGCCTATTTTTGTAAGAGACGTTTGCTAGAAAGGAACGCATTTTCACACACTTCCTACAAAGATCTAGATAAAATAAAAGCCAACCTTCAAAGAAACTTGAATCTTTCTTGGTGTGATGCAACCAGCTCAACTTTTTGCATGATGCAATCAAAAGAGATATGTTTTTAAGATTCGTTGACTATGAGAATATGCTTGACAGATATTTTCATGTATTTTACACAAATGTGATTTTTGTAATATGTCTCAACCAGATTTATTTTAAACGCTTCTTATGTAGAGTTGGGTTTTTTTTTTTTTTGTTTTGTTTTTTTGTTTTGTTTTGTTTTGTTTTATTGCTTTCTTTCCTAGTGAGTGTGCTGACTTTTTAACATGGTATTATCAACTGGGCCAGGAGGTAGCTTCTCATGACGGCTTGGGTCGGTATGGCTTTCAGTACGGAAGCCAAATGAAACTCATACTCATCTCTCTTCCAGCCGCTTCAGGGAGGTCATTTCAGAGCCCATATACCTCTCTGAGACAGGCAGATGGCTCACGGTTGGGAATCACCAAAGGAGCTATGGAGAGAATTAAAACTCAACCTTACTGTTAACTGTGCATGAAATAAGTAAAGAAACAGTGGCTCGTAAAAATAAAAGTCCCATTCCATATTCTCGGTTGGGCCCCTTCGAGACCTCATTGGCCACCTCAGAAAACTGAAGCAAGTTGCTCATATTGGCCAAACTCGGAGCACCGAGCGATTTTCACCTCCGATGAAGTTATCTTTTATTTCCTATACGTTGTACAATCAAAACACACTACTACCTCTTAAGCCCCAGTATACCTCATTTTTCATACTGAAAAAAAAAAAAAAAAGCTTGTGGCCAATGGAACAGGAAGAACATCATAAAATTTTTATATATATAGTTTATTTTTGTGGGAGATAAATTTTATAGGACTGTTCTTTGCTGTTGTTGGTCTCGGCTAAGTAAGACTGGACATTTAACTTTCCTACCATTTCTGCAAGTTTAGGTATGTTTGCAGGAGAAAAGTATCAAGACGTTTAACTGCAGTTGATTTTCTCCCCATTCCTCTGAGTGTCTTCTAACTTCATTCTTTGTTCTTCATGTAGAGTTGCTGTCTATGATTGTACTTTGAATCGCTTGCTTGTTGAAAATATTTCTTTAGTGGATTATCACTGTCTGTTCTACACAATAAACATAACAGCCTCTGTGATCCCCATGTGTTTTGGTTCCTACTCTTTGTCATAACTCCATTAAATGCGTAATAAAGTTTGGTCAAAACAGGTCACGAAGAGAGACATTCACAAGTCATTTTGTCGTGCCCCTTCCCCTCATGTTGTGCCCCCACAATTCTACATACACTGATGTCACTTTCTAAAGTATTGTACTTTTTAAATCAACTGCCCTGGTTTCACCTCTCACAGTCTGGCATTTAATCCTACAAATGACCTTAGAGTAAAGGTAAAGGAAGAATGCACTGTGGTTCAAAACTAGAGAATTTCTACCGAAGGCTGGCATCTACCATGTTGGTAAGAGAAGTGGCTGAGGATATAAAAGTTATCTTTTGAGTAACATTTGCAGGAGAGCCAAAAGGTTGGTGAGGAGTATAAGACATGAAAGACACAGAGCTTCTCTGGATAGGAGTCTCTTATTTTCTAAGAACCATAACCAGGGTTAGAATGAGTCCATCAAGTTCCAGATCACCTTTACATCTCAACTGCTGGTCGTGAATAAATCCAGGACTCTCCCAGGCAAGAATCTTCTGCTTTGGACTGCCACCCCCACTGTCACTACAACTCTTCATTTAGCTTCTTCAGTAGGACTTCCCCATATGAAAACATCTCCTGCTGGGGAATTCATTGTCAAATTCATTGACTCCTTCGGTCATTTATTTTCACAGCCAATATTCTGTGAGTGCCCCTTCAAAAGATCACCTCCTTGGAGAAAACTACGCAGGTACAGAAACTCAGGCAGCATGGGCAAAGAACTAACTGCATTGCTTAGGCAACAAATTGCAAGAATTTGGGGAAGGGAAAGCTATTTCCTGCTGGAGTGGATCATTAGGTCAGCCTGTTAATAGACCAAATGTAGTTAATATAACCCATATTTAGTATCTTCATTTTTATTAACATAGAAAAGCACATAAGAAGAAATTACTTCTGGAAAATGAAAATACACCAACAGAAAATCTTTGACTTGAAAAAGAAAACAGTAAGAAAGGACAGACATGCCACACCCAGAATAGAATAACTAGATGGAAGAGGCTAAAATTTTTACCAAAGTGTAGACTTGATACTCATTAGATGATCTCTGAATTAGGTTCTCTTTTTCATTTTAGAAAAATTTAACGTTTGCTTTCACACAATAAGTAGTTCACAGACGGAAGTTCTTATGTGAAGAAGCATTGTAAATTCAAACCTAAATTCAAGGAGGGTGTCCCAAAAATATCAGTCAATGCTTTCAAGTTGCGTTGGAGCCCCTAGTATGTGCCAGAGATTGTTTGGTGTAATAAAAGTAAAGGAGAGTTCATCTCTGCCCATCAAGAGCCAGAACTCCTCACCAGGGAGCTGTTACATAGAACCTTACTGAGTTACCCTGAAGGTGGCTGGAGGCATCCTGAACTCTCCACCAATACCAGAGACGAACTGTGGGTCCTCTCACAAAAGAGATTTTGTGTTACCAACAGAGAGGGATCCTGGGTTAGGAGGACAGTAAGTCTCAGCCAGTGTAGCATTTTCATAGGTGGGAGGTGGGGAGGGAGGTGGTTTTTCAACAGAGCTAGGAGTACTCAACTCTTCGGTGAATTCAGGAATGGGAAGTGGTTTAGAAGTATGGGCAGGAATAAAAACAACTCAAGAATGAATGGCACTGCCACCAGCGTGATGTGATGGGAGCTCAGACCAGAGATAAGTGTATGAAATTTCAGAAAGGTAAAGTGATAAGAAGCTCAAGAGTGGGGAAGAAAACAGAATGGGCATGCTTCTTATCAAGCACGATTGACCTAGGATGACTTTTGATTGAACAAGACAAATTCTCAGAACTAGGTATGGTCACCCTTGAGCCATCACTCTTCAGGTCTAGGAAATCTGGCCTAAAGGGGGAAGAGAAGTTGAAAAGAATCAAAATTCCTGGTGAAATATGGAATGCAGACGGGTAACGTCCAGACAGTCAAAAGGCAACAACAGAGGTCTACACCCATAGTCTGAGTTTAGCCATCTGTGAAACCGGGTGGGCTGTGCTCTGCCTGAAGTGTGGGAAATGGCTGTGGATAGGACCCTCCGCCTGGCTCGCTTGTGCTGCTCCTCTCTCCCCATCCTCCTCATTCAGGGCTCAGCCAGCCACCCTCTGCCCTACTCTCATACCGAGGGCCAGGTGCAGGTCCATGACCAATGCCCCACTGTGTATCCAGTTTGCAAACTGACCTTCTGCCCCCAAGCCAGATTCACAACCTTGATAACTCACCACCGCATCACTCGCCCAGTGTTGATGGAAGTCTGGGGAAGGGATTAGGAAAGGCCAGGCCCTTGCCTTCCTCCCACCAGTCTTCCCAGGGCCCTAATCCCTTCCCTGTACTTCCGTCAACAGGGGGGGCTGACTCCTTCTGACCTGCTCATCCCACATCCTCCGCTCCTCTCATCTGATGACCTATTTTCTCACCTTTGGATTTCACCTGTTTTGTGGCTGCCCTAATCCTAATTGAAGCATACACTCTGGGAAATGGGGGATAACAGCATTTGAAAATGCTCCTTCACCAGGACCTAGATGGTGGGGTGCCTAGTTTGGAAGAAACTTGCTGGGGTGGGGTGGCGGGGGGACAGAGGAATGGGAGCCACAAATCCAGCCCCGTCCTCTGCTGCCCTAGAAAGATGGGAAGAAGGATGAGCCCTATAAAGCACGGCTACAAGTTTTCCCGCAATCCTTGAGGTCTCAGAACCCCCAGCGTTCTCTCAAACCATATTACTGATTGGTGTTCGCTTTTGCCGGGCACTTCTGCCAGGTCTCCGAGGAACCTCAAAAGCCATGTAAGTCACAGCACTCCAAGATGGGCAGTTAACTTCAGTTAATATTGAAATTCAGGTAATTCGATCACCTTTCAAAAGCATGTGATGACTGATGCCCACAGACATCAGACAAGGCATCTCATGCACCGGAGAGGTGACAGGTGGGACTCTGGAACTAGACTGCCTAGGTGCGAATCCTGGCTCTGCCGCTAAGTAGCAGGGGACCTTGTGCAAACCACATAACGGTCCTGGGATTCGTCTGTTCATTTTTCAGTAGAAATAATAACCTCTGTCTAAGAAGGCTGTTAAGAGGATTAACTAAGTCAGTACATATGAAATGACTAAAAGCACTTGGCATGCAGAAGATGCCCCATAGTGTCAGCTATTATTTCCTTTATCCTGCTTCTGGCCACATGGTGGGCTAAAAGCGAACATTTTTTCCCCTGGTTTCCATCATTATTTGATCTTTGGCACAAAAGGGCTATCTAGACATCATGGGCAAAAAGGTGTCAGGGTTTTTGAACCCCATTTTGGTTGTACATTTCATGCATAGAAATCATTTCTATACATACAGACTCCTTTCTCCCCACTGTGGCTTGTGCTACATTTGATCTCACTTGATTTACTTACTAAGGAATCACCCCTAAAAAATCAGCCAAATGCAAATTGCCCCCATTACAGCGCCGCTTTCAGGGATCCCTGATGTCCCATTGCTTTGTTTGCTTAAGGGGATGCTCACTTTCTGCCATTTCAGTCCAGCTGTCAGCCCTGGTCACTCCCGGCTTTTGTCTTTGGCCTCAGTTGAAAGTATCACAGTGTTGGGGGTACTGATCTTCTCGGTGGTCTCCCTCCTCCTGGCGCATAGCTCCCAGCTCCTGATATAGCAAAGTCAGCTTTTCAGGGGATCACTGCAATGGCAACGTGCTCGCTCTCCGAGTCTTCACACCCACCCACCAGAGTTCCTTCGTCCCACCACTGAACGTCTATCTCAACCCAACCACTTGTCCCATTTATCAATCCAAGAATATGCATCAGGAGAATGTGAGCTCCAACAGATTTAAGGGATTATCTAAACTGCAGTAAGCAAGCTGGCTGTAGAACCCAGAACATTCTTCAGGGCCACCAGAGTTTAAAGTCCCATTCCTTTATCTTTAGTCACCGAATCTGTAGGCTCAACCAAGTTCCCTGTGGTCTTGCACTCTTAAATCAGGCACGTGGCAGGCTGATATATGGCCATTATTTATTACAATGGGATACATTTAGCCATAAAACAATTATGTTTAGCCTAATCCCCAGCTGATTTAATACTGTCATGGAAAATAAAAGCCACAATTTGACGAGCTAATGAAAATGTGAAACTTTCACAAATCCACAGTTATTTTGCACTGCCTGTCCAATGACTGCAGAAGTCATCTTTGCAAAACCAAGATTTCCCAATACCTCTCAAATGTGGCTGTTCTCTCTTCATTTCCATTGTCACTACTGCAAGCCAAGCCACCACCAATGTTGGGCGCTCTGACTGTGTAGACGTGCCCCATTTCATTCTTTCTCTACCCACAGCAAATGAAGGCTTTCTGAAAACACAAATCTAAGGCTGTCAGTAAAATTCAAAATCTCTCCTGTGACCCAAATTGTAGCCCAGTCTGGCTCCTGCTTCCTTCTCCAGCCTGAGCTCTTACCAACCTCCCTCACTCTGTGTCCCGCCACTGGCCAGCCTTCCTAGGAGAGCTCAGAATGCACCAGTCTCTCCTCTGTAACCTTGAGCACTTTCTCAGGGGCTCTGGATATCCTCTGCCTGGAGTGCTTTCCCTCGTCCTGGTCCCTCTGACACCTTAGCAAACCTCCTCCTCGTCCTTCCAGTCTCACTTGAAATGTTCCTCCAGGCTATTTTCTCTGCCTGCCTCACTGCCTGCTCTCTCAACTCCGTGCAGCCAGCTCCTTCAGTGTACCTTCTCTTGGAACATTCTAGACTTCTCCTTGCTGGCAATCACTGCATTGATCTTTGTGTAATGAGCTGCCGGAACAACATGAGGATTGCCTTGCCACCTCTGTGTCCCTACCACCTGGCACAGCACCTGGCCACAGTCACCCCTCCGGAAAGTACTTGAATGAATGAACCATGCTTGGTCACCCCTGGGGCTGAGCAGATAGATTCTCCCTGCTGGCTGGCTCATCACATGGTCTTTTTCCAGATCTCTCCATTCCTCTGGCACCTACTGACCTTCATTTAGGCCTCACTTTTCCTCCCTTAGGCAGGGCTCTGCACCCCAAGCCTCTCCCTGTTGCCTCCCCATCACCCCCTCAACACATCCAACAAAATCTTTCCTCTGCTGCATTTCTGTTGGTCCAACCTTCTGCCCACATGCTCGTTTTGAAGAATCAACTAATTTTAAAAAATGGATTAGCAACAGATACTATACAGACACCCAGCACAAGTTCTCAGACATAGAAGGTAGATGAAGCAAATTGTGGTTGCATCAGACTACTCAGCATCGATTTTATTTTCCTTTGCCAACAGCGCACCTGCCCTTCCTTTTGGTTCAGGGATAGGCGCATTACCCATCGTAAACCCATGAGTCTTAATATCAGCACTTTTTGGGGACCAACTAGGGAAATGAGCCTTTCTCACTCTTGCAGAACTAAAGCTAGCAGGTTGCACACCTCTAACTTCTAAGGGAAGGGTGGTAAGAGGGGAGGCATGTTGCCATCTATCCATGAAGCCAGCACAGACAAAAGTGGTGACAAGACTGGGAGACAGACCATGCATTGAAGACACTGCTTGACCCACTGGATTCTATTGTGCTTGAAAGCTCATAAAGTTTCTTCTTTTCTTGAAGTATGTCAGAGTTGGGCTTCTCTCACTTGCACCTTGAAGAATCTTGATTATGCTATGAGTTAGAGAATGAGTAGATGAATGAATGATTTAGAGAATGAGTAGATGAATGAACATAGTGAAAGGCCCTTCAGAAGGCCTTCCTTCTAGTCTTGGTTCTACAGCTCTCAGAGTGAAAGCATCGACAAAGCTCTGAGTTTCCGTTTCCTTATCTACAGACTGAGGAGAGTGCTTTGATCCATCTTTAATATTCCTTCTAGGTTTAAAAGTCTAAGATTCTGTGATACTCAGATGTCCACAAAGCTTCACACAAAGGAATGAGCTCGAAGGGGAGGGAATCCAGAAGAAGGATCTCTACAGGAAGCTAGTGCTAGATAGGGAGAAGGCTTCCTGCCTGTCCCACATCTCACGGGTGCACAACTTCCCATTATAGTTCCAGGTTAGAGACACAAGCAACTTCCTGGACTCATAATAGAACCTACTGGAGTTTGAAGCCAACAAATAGCAAAATAGTCACCTCAGAGTCAGTAGTAGTTTCATGAGAGAAACTGTCTACTACATAGCTGCTGAAGATGATGTATACCTGTATATAGATCACTTTACATTAACAATTCTGGGGGATTTCTTAATTTTAAAATAATATAAAAATACAGTTAGTCATAATTAAGCAATAATAACCATTATTATAATAACTATTATAATTTGAGCCAGAGACTAGTAGCCAGAGACTAACGAGTAGAGTTAGTAAAGTAAGTGAATGAGGGGCACCTGGTGGATTCAATTAGAAGAGCATATGACTCTCGATCTTGGGGTTGTGAGTTCAAGCCCCACATTGGATGTAGAGATTACTAAATAAAAAAGAAATAAATAAACTTAAAATAAAGTGAATGAAACATAGCTTATTATCACACTTGGCTAAGTGAAAGATAGTGTGGCTGTTGTGGTCATAATGGACGACATGATAAAGATTTGTGACCAGTGGGATGCCTGGGTGACTCAGTCAGTTAAGTGTCTGCCTTTGGCTCAGGTCATGATCCCAGGGTCCTGGGGTCTAGCCCCACATTGGGTTCCTTGCTCAGCAGGGAGCCTGCTTCTCCCTCTTCCTCCTGTTCTCCCTGATTGTTCTCTCTCTCTCTGACAAATAAATAAATAAAATCATAAAAAAAAACCACACACACAAAGATTTGTGACCAACTCTGTTTCAACTTTTAATTCTATGTATCTCTGGAACATCATTTGAATCAAAGATACATTTTGTTTAAAAGAAATACTTTTCTGACAGAAGGAACAATTGCCATATAAAAATAGGCACTGAGGCAGAATCTAGTCTTCCCTATCAATGACAATTTTCCTATGATTATTGTCAATAGCATCCTGACTTATCTATTGTCTTTTAGAGTCACATAAACTTTTAGAGTCACATTGCACATATGTGCGATGTATACAGCATCGCACATAAGACACATAAACCATCACATAAGCCAAGTAGAATAATTCTTTCTTCTTACTGCTCCTTTGCAAGTCCAGAAGGCAGTTTCCCCAAAAAATGTTTTCCTTTGATTTGTCATTGCTTAGCCTCTCCCCTAACTTGCATCAAAAAATAAAATCTTGCCCAACTTCCCAGGGATCACAGAATGACCACACCCCCTGAAACAATCATCTTCCCGCTAACCTTAGATTCGAATTTTAAAAACTTTAAAACCTTTAATGTTCTCTTTCAACTTTTTCATATCGCTTGTGAGGGTGTTCAGCTCTGACCCGAAGAAGAGCCATAGAGAAGCAGGAAGTAAGCCTGATGCTTCCAGCGTATCTCAAGGCCCCAGCGAGGGGATGGGGGTAGGTGGGGGAGGGGCTGCGCTGAAAACATTTCACTTCACTTCACACAACGCAGAACTCATGAGTGATGAGGCGAATTCAGTTTTCCATATGGCCTTCGCTAACGATTTTTGAAAAGCTCTGAAGAAGTAACTACTTTCCCTCACCTATTTGTCCAGCCGTGAAGAAGAGGCTAGTCGATAGCATGAAGAGCAAACCATTTTGCAAATATTTTACTTTCTTCTTTCACGGGACTGTACAATTACGTGGTGCATTCTCAATTGACTTAGGAAAGTGCTGGAGAAAAAGAGTTGAGAAATACTCATTTCCTACGAAGCATAGGAAAAATGCACAGCCTTCTGTCTCGTTTTCCTTTAGCTTTGAGATTGAAGCCAATGTTTTTAACTCGTTAGCCTTTGACTTAGCCACTTTCAGCTCAGCGGTGCAGTTGTATTGCTTGTGAGTTTTGACGCATACTCAGTCCACGCAGACTACGGAGGACCTGCACACAGGGACAGATGCTTCATTCTTTCGTTCGTTCATTCATTCCTTGGACCTTTCGTTCATCCCATGAATGCTTACTGAACTCCAACTTAGCACCAGGGCACTCTGCCTCGTCCAGAGCCGAGCAAGACACAATAGTCCAGCGTCTGCATGCAGGGAGCCACAGATCCAGCAGAGAACAAAAATAAATGATAATGACAATGCAGTATATGCACGAAATGTCAGAGGGATGCTCCGGAAGCATGGGGAGGTATGGGAGTCCCACTGAGGTTGTGTCATCGCCAAAAGAGCCTCCTGCAGGGGGGAAGGACACGTCTAAGCTGAAGCCCGGAAGGTGGGAAAGGGTTGAGCCAAAAAAAACAGGGAAAGGGGAAGGAGAGGGAGCTCCCAGCAGATCCATAGCACAGTCTAAGCACCAGAAACATCTAAATAAAAGAATCATGCTAAAAAGGTTTTGACAACTAGCAATGTTAAATTTCACCTCTGGAATGACTGAGGAATGATTTGCAGTGGTGACTGGTTCCCACGTGTTCCTCAAGGACCAATGCACGACAGCGCGGCTGAACACCCCGGGGCCAGCCCGGAGGAAGCAGATCAGCTGAGGCCCAGAGTCGACTTTGTCAGAAGTCATTTCATGTTGTGGAAATCTCATAAATTTCCTGCAACAAAGGTCACTTAGCCTCCAGATGAACAGACTTCCAGAGAAATGTGGAGTGGAGACAAGAGTGGCAGGAAAGTAAGCGGATGACACCGACAGATGTTTCCAGAAGAGCTTCCACACAATTTTCCTTTTACTTTCTACAGTTCCGGTTGCAACAAATCCCGTGGGCAGGCGTGTTTGCGAGTCTACAAGGATTTCCTAGGGAATAAAAGCTTGATTTAAAAAATATTTGTGGGATTTTTTTTCTGGCATTTTAAGGACGTAAGGAGGCATATCAAATTTGTATCTTTGTTATGAGGACTGATAAGCAGAATTTATTCAGCTGCGTTTAAGTTACTAAATATTTATATTTTTGGTTGGAGGGTAGGTTTTTTTCCTATTTTTAGGTGAAATCCAGATGTTTTCAATCCATGCAAAATGACAACAGATATATAATACATTCTCCAATAATCCATCGTAAAGCCTGACACAATGCCTGGCATATAATAAGTGCTCAATAAATTTTAGCTATTTTTATCATTGATATGACATATTTACGTTAAATAAATTTTTAAAATGCTTTCTAAGGCATACACTCTTTTTTTTTTTTTTTTTTTTTTTTGGAATAAAACAAACCATTCAGGCTCATGGTGAAAAAGCAAAAGGTTCACAAAAAAACTTATGAACACCAACAGTGACTGCCTGTTCTTGTTCCTGCTCGTCCATCCCAGCCCTGAGGGGCGGTTCAAGGCCTTTAACTCCATTAGCTGTGCCTGCAGGTGGTTGCCTCATATTTCTAAACTATGAGCTTTACATTATTTTTATTGGTGAATCAATTTGAGCCATTATCCATTGACTTCGCTCCATGGCAGAGGAGACTCTAGATCTCAGGCATCATTGACTTACATATTCACTCAACAAATAATTTACAGAAGACCTACTGTGCCAAGCACCAGTCAGGCACTGAGGATGCTACCGTGAATAAAGCTGACAGAGCTCCTTGTCTGAGGGGTCTGACATTCCAGTGGGGAGAGAGAGTTTAGATGAACAAGTACAATATGTAGTAGGTCATGTGGTTACAAGTTCAAGGGAGAAGAACTGAATAGGGAGGGAGAACACAGCACCGAGGAGAGGGGCTGCAGTTTAAAGAGGTTGATCAGGGAATGTTGCACTGAGAAGCTGATTATCTGAACAGACTCTAACCTTGTGCGCGCTCCTTTTCTTTTCCTTTGATATGTTCTTCACCTTCATTTTCTCTCTTCTGTCTTTTTGGACGCCCCGCCGGTCAGCTGTTGATCCTGCTGCTTTAATCCTTTACACAGCTAGGATTGTCTTTTATATATTCTTCTGCCTTTATCATTTTGTCCTGTTTTCTGGGAGGTTTTCTTGATTTTATCTTTTTAACTCTTCTTACACCAGGTATGTGGAGGTTGTTATTTTTCTCCAAGATTCTTTGGGTCTCCTGGGAAGTCACCTCTGATTTCTCGGCTCAGTGCGGAAACAAGGCTATTGATACCTTATTGTCCAAAGTCAGTTGATTCATATTCTCTCCCTGTGTCAGCCCTATGCCTAAATATCAACCACTACTCTGCCTGGCATTCCGAATGCTTCATCCTTCTAGGAGTCCTCTGGGAAAATCTGATTTCCTTTGTCCCTGTCTCCCTCTGCGTGGAGTCAAAAAGGCAGCCTCCCCTCCTTTGCTAAATTTGCTAAATCTGTGTTCCAGGATCATGTAGAAATCTTTTATCTGCCATTGGCCCCAATTCCATTCTTTTTAACCTCGGGGATCCATACTTTTTTACGGCTTTACTAAGATTCTAATGGGGCCTAGAGATGAAGAGAAAGTTAATGTGTTGGTTAATCTACCATCTGTAATCAGACAGCTACGTATAATTTTTTAAAAGATTTTATTTATTTATTTGACAGAGAGAGACATCACAAGTAGGCAGAGAGGCAGGCAGAGAGAGAGGGGGAAGCAGACTCCCTGCTGAGCAGAGAGCCTGATGTGGGGCTCGATCCCAGGGCCCTGAGATCATGGCAGAGACTTAACCCACTGAGCCATCCAGACGCCCCTAACTATGTATAATTTTTAAAAGCATCATTGATTGTTGTACTTCCCATCATATATATACACATTTATCTCAAACATTTATTACACATACATACATGTAAGTATGTAAATATGTGTGTATACAAATATGCATATATGTATATAGGTATTTGTGTGTGTGTGTGTGTGTGTGTGTGTATGAGCACATGAGTATAATCTTTTTTCCATCATTCCACTCTCTGGGAGTTAAGATATATAAGCTCAATAAATATCATCAGTCTCAAAGACATAAAGCTCTACACATTATGTTTCAAGGTGACAGGGCCTAGCCTCTTTTAAATCCTGCAAGAATGGCTAGACTGCAGATTCGTTTTAGGAAGAGAGAAATGATCACAGAAGATGCTAGAGAGAAATTCCAAAAAAATGGGTTTAGTTCCTGAAGGGTCATGAAAGCCAAGTTAGGAGGTTTGAAGTTTTTGAAGTTGTTCTAGAATCTATGGCAAACCACTGAATGAGTTGAACAGGAATGATGTCATCAGACTTATATTTCAGGAAAATCACTGACTCCAGTGGAAAGAAGTTAGTAGGGGTTAAAACAGATAAGGGCCCATTTGCGGACGATTGCAGTGATGCAAGCAGGAGATATCAGTGGCCTGAACAGAGGCAGGGGCAGCGGAGACTGACAGAAGTGGACCAAGGTGAGAGAGAGTTGGGAAGTAGAGTTGATGAGTCTTGATGTTTGTTAGAAATACGGGTGGACGTAGGATGAGGAGTCCAGGGTAATTCCCAGTTCTGACCTACGCAGGTGCGTGCTGGTGCAAAGAAGGAGCAGCAAGCAGGTGAAGGAGAAGCTGATGTAAGGAGAGAGAGGAAATGAGGACCCAGAAGCCAGCAATACCCACCAAGGCAGGGCGCAGCCAGCCACAGACCTCAGCGTGGAAGGAGGAACCATCTCATCTGAACACAGACTGAGGCACTGGTGGACATCTTCTGCAGGACCCTGCCCAGAAACAGGGATTTGGGGCTCAAAGTGAGAACAGGACTGTTATTGGGGAGTTCGCCAAAAAGACATCACATTTTCCAGAACTTACATCCAGTGACAGAGGAAGTTTACTCCTGCTGAGTAAATTTAAAATTGCTTTTTTGTTGCAGGCCGTGCATCGTGGTTTCAGTATGCTAATTACCGCTCTATGGAACTCTGTCCTCCCCAAACTGAAGATACACATCCTATCCAAGCACATATAAAACATTATCGCAATTGACAGACTAGGCTGCCAAGGATAGCTCGAAATTTTTCAAATATTCGTTGTCATAGAGATTACATTACTTTTTTTTTTTTTTAAGGTTTTATGTATTTATTTGACATAGAGAGACAGCGAGAGAGACACAGGAGAGGGGAGTGGGGAGAGGAAGAGGCAGGCTTCCCGCCAAGCAGGGAGCCCAATTCAGGGCTCGATTCCAGGATGCTGGGATCATGACCTGAGCCGGAGGCAGACGCTTACCATCTGAGCCACCCAGGAGACCCGAGATTACATTACTTTATACATATCATCACCAAATGAGGTATCATTGACAACACAGAAAGTACCACCTATCAGAATTATTGGGTAGAGTTAAAATGATTCTTAGATACAAATTTATGCCTCAAATATTTCTTTAAAAGAGTATTGAAATGAATAAGCATTTACTTCAAGAATATACATTAAGTCCTTCAAAATAAGGTCTCATCTTTTTTTTTTTAAACACGAGATGTCATCAGGTATATTTAACCCCAATAAAAAGAAACGGGATCCTTAGGTAAATAAATAAACACCTATTTGCTCCAAGGAAAATTTTTATCCACCAAGTAATAAAAATGTTGATTTTATTCATTCTGCCCTCTTTGTCTTTTTTGTCTGTATTGGTCTGAAACTTCAGCGAGTTCGTAGATATTTGGCTTTCATATATATATATATGTATATATATATACATATGTACATATATACATATATATTAATATATATATAATGTATAGACAATATCCATATGTATATACAATGTATATGATTCTCTGTGTGTATAGATCATAGTCTAACTTGGACATTCTGCTGCTAAATAGAAAATAGCTCTAAGAAAAGCCAGATGAAGAGATGGAAAAAACGGCGGCCTGTGGTCAGTCTATTGTATTGTGCTACAGCAGACAAATGGACCAACACAGAGACATTAGTTATGATAATGACCTCAGGACCCCTTTCAGATAAATGTCTCTTCTAGTTGACAAGGGAATAACTTTTGCTACTGGCTTTTCTTCCTTGTCCAACTGGCTGTGAGTGCACAAACAGATACATAAGTAAGTCTCACTCTTTTTGTCAAGTGCCATCCTTTCGGGCCATCAGAGAGGACTTCTTTCTAGGACTTGAGGTGTGCTGCTCACTCTTTTACACTTTTCCAAAGGGGAATAAACAAGATTCGTAATGTTCAGTAGACGGAATAATGACCTCCGCTCTGAAAGACGTTCACATCCTAATCTACTAAATTTGTGACTGTGTTCTATTCCACGGGGAGGGAGAATTAATTAATTAAGGTGGCTACTCAGTAGCTTTGGAGATGGGAAGAGTATTCTCCATTATACAGGTGGGTCCACTGTAATCATGCAGAGTCTTTAAAAAGAAAAGACGAAGAGAGGAGACTCAGTGTCAGAGCTACGCAGCATGAGAAAGACTTGACCTGTTATTTGCTGGCTTTGAAGATGGAAACAGAGCACAAGCCAAGGAATGTAGGCCGCCTCTAGAGGCCAGAAAAGTGCAGGTTCTCCCCTAAGCTTTCAGTAGAAATGAAGAAAGGAGGCCTTGTCAATGCCTTGATGTTAGCCCAGTGGGATCCATTTTGTTTTGGACTTCTGACCTCCAGAAACTGAAGAAAATAAGTTTGTGCTGTTTTAAGCCACTGAGTTTATGGCAATTTGTTATAGTGCCAATAAAAAAATGATACCTAAGTGTACCTTCCAAGAGGAAAGACTGCATGGCCATTGACTAGATTAGTTTCTGGAAGTCTTCCTTTCTGTCAACCCACAATAGCCTTAATATTAAACAATTGTGACTCCTGCCTTTGCTACAGCTCCCTGGGATTTTGTCCTGGGACATGTCACCCCTGGCCCTTCCTTGCCCCTGTACTGTCATCCACACTCGTGGCTTTGGATGCTATTTGTATACGTGGGTGACTAACAGGTTTGTATCTCTCACTGACCTCCCCTCCAGAGCTCCACTCTAAAATATTTCCATTTGGATGTCACAAACTTAATGTGTCTGACACTGAACTCTTGGTTTCCTACTCCCCACCCTCCATGCTTACATCACCAGCCTGCCTTTCCCTAGACTTCCCCAACTGCTCATGACAGAAACTAGCTAAAAAACATGACTCAACCTCTAGTCACCGAATCTCATCAAGTCTCTCACTCTCCACACTGCAACCAGAGTGATCTTTCAAAACATGAACAAGACGGTATCACTCCTCTGCTTAAAACCCTTAGTGGTGTCCCCTTGTTTGCACGAGAAAATAAAAATCCTTGAACATGGCTTAAAAAACCCTGCATGGTTCTCCTCCATTCCTCCAAATCTACTCCTACCAAATACTGCCTCACTGTTTCTGGAAAGCCGAGGCTACATCAACTTTCTTATAATTCCTTGAACATTCCAACCGCCTTCCACCTCGAGGTCCGCATAAAGCCTGTTCCTTCTGCCTAGAACATGTTTCTCCTAACTTTTCACATGACCCTTCATCCTTCAGTTTCCACCTTATCAGAGACATCTCCCCCAACTTAAAGTGGTTCTCTTAACGTCCTGTTACTTTCTTCCATCATTCTTACCCAAATCTCTAATTATACATGCACTTACTTAATTTCTGTAACCTTGCAAGTCTGTAAGCTCCCTGTAATCTCCTAATGTTCATCTGTATATCGTTAGTCCCATGCGCAGTGCCTAACACATAGTAGGTATTCAGTAATGTTTGATGAAGGAATAAATTAATAACTTAATGATGAGTTTGAATAAAGTAAAGAGAATTTCAAAGATCTCTTATCCTACCCCCTTCTGACTATCTTGACCTCCAACTCCTACCTTCTCTAAGCAGTCCCTATGTTCTGAAACTTCTCTGCAATCCAAAGAATGTCTCTCCTTCACATTCTCACAGGGATCCTGCCCTCTTCTGGACACTGTGGGAACCAATTCTCTTTTAATGGATCCTTAAGAACTAATTTAATTTCCCCTCTCCGAATTTTTATCTTAATCAGCAAGTTCTGGACAAAGAGCTTGCCCCAAAACAAAGACTCCAAATCCATTTCTATTTGGTAATGCATATAAATCAAGTCAATTACCAAATTCTTGAGTGATGAACCCATAAATATAACCATGCCAGTCTTCATTTGTTAATTCAACACCTATTTATTGACTACTTTGGTTGAGACCTAAGATTTTTCAAGGAGCTCCAGACCTGGTAGAGGAGAAAGATACAGTAGGTAAAAGAATGAAACTCTCACCTCTGTGGACAACTTCCAATCTCAACTTCCCTCATCCAAATCACTGAGAAGGAAGATGATCCCTGGGCTCTAAATTTAATCAGCAACTATATTATGGCACACCACTTAGATCCTATCTTATTTAGTCATGCCTAAGTTAGGGGTAGGATCAAAGAAAAGAACTAAAGTCACTCTGTAAGACTTCGGGTTATGTTTAGGAAACCTAGGCTTAGCCAACACTGTCTTTGAGAATCATTCGTGCTTAAATGTGTGTGATCCTAAAATTGATTGCTGTAAGACTTTGGGTTATGTTTAGGAAACCTAGGCTTAGCCAACACTGTCTTTGAGAATCATTCGTGCTTAAATGTGTGTGATCCTAAAATTGATTGCTGGACAAGGGGAACCACTTGTTGGACAGGAAGTCTGCAACTCCCCCTAGTAGAAAGACCTGAAGAAACCAGTCAGGATTTAGAATATGCATACTCACCTTGGGCTACGAGGCACTTGGTATGCCAGAGACTACCTCAGATTGGCCTGCTGGAGCCACCATTCTTCCTCATGTCATCTTCACCCTTAGGATTTCCCAAAATCTGGGTGGAGTTTCCCCCATGAGAGTTTAGGAAGAAGAGGCATGTTTTTTAGAGAGGCATCCATGTGAGGACAGGGGTGTGGAATATCCATAAGGGAAAAACCTATGAATTGTTCAACTTCTTGGATGAGCTTCTCTTAGACTATGGGAAATGTCAAAATATATCGTTGTAGATATTTATCCTTTTATTATATAATTATTATGTTATATTATTAACATAATAATAAAAACATTAATATATTGTGTCCTGTTATTACTATAATCCCCCATTCAGTAATTCTCTTTAAAGGCACCAAACCTTCAGTAAAATCTCACTTGTCTGTACATCCATGTAGAATGTAGAGAAAATACAGAACTAATACAGTATAAAAATATTTGTCAGAATCTTTTGGTTGCTGAAAATCAAATGGGCCCAAGTGAAAATAATGAATTCACAGGATCATTGAACTGAAAATCCGAGTGTTCTGTGTTCAAGAATTCTGTAAATTCTGTACAAAATTCTGTATTCAAGAATCTCTCTTTTCTTCTTCCAGTGTTATTTTTCTCCATGTTGTCTTTATTTTTTAAATGGTGTCTCCCATAGATTGGTGGAATGGCCACTCATGGCTCCAATTTAGCAACTCCAACAGAGAGTCAGAACTTCTGTTTGTAAAATGTTTCAGTAACGGTACTAGGCAGATACTTCCTTCCTTCCCGGGTCTAAACCCAGAGCAATCACTGTGGCCAGGCATGTCCAAACCTGGGTAAAATGTCCATCTCCAGACCCAGGAGGATAAGTCAGTTCTTTGAAATACATAGACTAAGTCTGAAATGACAAATCTGGATGACAGACACAGAACATTACAAAAATAGATATGTAAAATTCTATCAAGGATTAATAAATCTCCTAAATAAAAGCATAGCCAAGTAAAGGAGCAGAGGAGGACAAGATTTGCCTTTTAGGAAAAGCCAGCAGGGAATGGGGTGTAGGAGAGTTCCGGATGTGGGGAATGACAAAGGGAAGGCTCTGAGGGTGGCTGGTGCTGAGAGCATCTGACAGACAGTGTAAGGCCCATGCGGCTGGAGCACAGAACGCCAGGAGGAAATGGTAAGAGATGAAGAAAAAGAGGGAGACAGGATATAAATTAGGAACAGCCTTGTACACTGTGGAAATGGAGAGTTTATTCTAAACATGACAGGAGAGTATTGAAGCAATTTGAGCACAAGATGGACATGACGTTTCCTACATTCTAGAAGGATGACTACCTGCTGTTATGGACTTTAGGGGGCATCCGGGGAGGGCAAGAGAGGAAACAGAAGAGTTAGGAGGCCCAGGGCACCAAGAGGAGATGAAAGGTTAACGGTGGCTTGGGCTGCTGCGGTGGTAGTGGGACCTGGATGCATGGTCTGATTCAAGAACGAGCTTCGAAGTTTGTGCCAACAGGATTAGGAGATGGATTTCATAGAGGATGAGAGAGAGAGAGAGAGAGAGAGAGAAAGGAAGGAAGGAGGGAGGAGAGAAGGAAGGAACAAACGAATGAAGGGAAGGAAGAAAAAAAGAGGTCCAGGGTGATTTCAAGCCTTCATGCTAGAGGAACTAAGGGTTCCATCTAAGTAACAATATGTAAAAAAATAATGGCAGCTCCAAGTGCTTGGGTGGCTCAGTCCATTGAGTGTCTGACTCTTGATTTCAGCTCCGGTGGTGATCTCAGGACTGTGAGATCAAGCCCTACACTGGGCTCCGTGCTCAGTGGGGAGTCTGCTTGAGATTCTCTCTCTCTCTCTCCCCTCCTCCGCCTCTTCCCCTGCTCATGCACTCTCTCGCTCTCGCTCTCTCTCCAATAAATATATGTCTTTAAAAAAAATAATGGAGCATGTCACAACACACATTCACACATCCACACACATTTTATTAAAGAGCTCATGGGCTCTGTGACTTAGGATCTGGCACTCAGTGCCTGCACATGTCTGGTAATGCTAAACATTGCTCCTAAGACTAATATCCTTCAGGCTCCCAGGGAAGCACTTCTCTCCAATTTCTTGCCCCATATCCTTCAGCTGTAAGCATATGAGTGTCCTGAAGGTATACAGATTTTGTGATTCCCAAGGCTGGAGAGGACCCCCTGCTTTCATCTGGGAGACACTGAGAAGAGGACCTGAGCAGCGCATGTGCTCAGGTAACAGAGAGAGACAAATGAAGTTGTCGCGTCTCCCCTCTTGCATGAAGAGTGTCATTTCCAGGCAGTCCTGAGAATCCGTTTTCCTGCTTCTCTTGATATTCTGATTTGTGGCCTGGGAGATATTCTTCCATTGCTCATGTTTCAACATTGTCATACATGGCTTCTGAAGAAAACAATTTGCAACATTTTAAAAACTCAGATCACTCTTAAATGTATATCTAGATCTAATTGATGCATGAGATAGACTAAGGATTATTTATACCGGTAATTAGATGCCTACTGGGCACTAGATTTTTCAGTACTTTAACTTTTTTTTTTTTTTAAGATTTTATTTATCGATTTGACAGAGAGAGAGAGAGAGAGATCACAAGTAGGCAGAGAGGCAGGCAGAGAAAGAGGGGGAAGCAGACTCTCCGCTGAGCAGAGATCCCAATGTGGGGCTCGATCCCAGGACCCTGAGATCATGACCTGAAGGCAGCGGCTTAACCCATTGAGGCACCCAGGTGCTTTTTATAAAAGTACTTTTACATTTATAAAAATATTTAGTAAGATTTAATTAACTTTTCAAAATAATAAATTTAAATATATGAAAGTTAGGAGAAAAAGGCAGAGTCCTGCAAAGACAAGCCTTGAACTTTACAGTCATCAGCTTCATTTCCTTATCCATAGTCAATGCATCATGGGTATCTCAGTACCAATACATTGGTAGGAACATTTTCAGGAGATGGAATCATTTTATGTTAATAATTTTTATTTAAACTATTGATATGCATTAATTTTCATATGTATTCATATGTATTTCTCTTTTTTTAAGATTTTATTTATTCATTTGACAGACAGAGATCACAAGTAGGCAGAGAGGCAGGCAGAGAGAGAGAGGAGGAAGCAGGCTCCCCACTGAGCAGAGAGCGCAATGTGGGGCTCGATCCCAGGACCCTGGGATCATGACCTGAGCCGAAGGCAGAGGCTTTAACCCACTGAGCCACCCAGGCGCCCCGTATTCATATGTATTTCATACGTATTTTACCTTCTAATTTTGTAATCAATTGGAAGTATTTAATTTTGTATCTACTAAATACATTCTACTGTTCAATCTTTTAAATCATAACTGACAAATGAAATGAATAACTTTATTATAATATAATAAGTGATTTTGCTGAAGTCAAGAAAAATCTATTTCGTAGAATAACTATATAAAATTATACAAAATAATATATAATAGTGAATTCTGTATATCTTTCTTATAACTCATCCAAATAAATGAAATTAAACAATGCTTATAAATTAAACCTATATATTAAAGAATGTTTATTAATTAAAGAATGTTTAATAATGATTGATGAATTTAATTCAGTCATCTCCAATATTTTGCCAACTTCCAGTTTTTAAAAATAATATTTTCTCATAGTTGTTATTCTGTTATTATGGTGATATATTTGACAAGGGAGGAAGAGAGAACATATTTTATTTTATTGATTAGCTTGATTTATAACTCTTAAACATTTGGTCATTTGGCATGCAGGTCTCCATTCGTGCTCTTGCTTGGGTCCTATAAATGTCAGGGGCAGCCTTATTCAAAACACCAAGAGAACACCAAGAAGAGTATGATTAATTCCCAGAGGTCAGAGAATGTTCCACTGGGGAGACATATACCAGGGATAGTTAGGGGCTCATCAAGCAAAGTAAAAAGGGCATCTAGAGAGTGGGAACAGCACATGCAAAGCCGAGTAATCATGTATTGTGAAATGCAGTTAGCTTGACATGGTTAGACATAGAGCTATGTGAGGGTAAGGGAATGGTTGGACATGAGCTAGAATAGAACCCAGGGAAAAACATCTAGAACCGATACACTTATCTCTTGTTGGCGCTCATGATCTACTGCTTTTATATTTATTTTATTAGATTTATTTATTTATTTGAGAGAGAGAGAGTACAAGCAGGGGTAGGAGCAGAGAGATTGGGAGAGGGAGAAGCAGGCTACCAACTGAGCAGGGAGTCCGATGCAGGATTCAATCCCAGGACCCCAAGATCATGACATGAGCTGAAGGCAGATGCTTAACCGAGCCACCCAGGCACTCCTCATCTACAGCTTTTATTCATTTAGAAGTGTCTTTCTGAGTTCTCACTATGCATCAGGCACCAGGCTAGATGCTGGAGGTACAACTACAAACCAGGCACCATTTATGCTCTCTGGGAGTCTAAGTACTGAAAGTCCAGTGGGGCAAGGTGTTCTGTAAGTCACTGTGCAGGTAAGAAGCTTTTGTGTCTTAGGAAGCACCTTGAGTGAGGGATCCTGGTACACATATCTTTGCAAGCCTACCCAGCCCAGGATCTGAAACCAAATAAATACTCCATGAGTATTTGCTGAATTGAAGTGAAAAAAAAATTGCTGCCGGGATATTTGAATTTATTCTTAAGGACACATTACAGAAAGCACATTTGTGAACTATTTCCCAAGGTTTCAAGTCTGAAAGATGTTTGGAATCCATTGGCTAATGAGAAATGCTGTAGCTGAGTCAAAGATTTACAAACAATAAAATATTATCAACGTTAAAATAATAAGTTATTATTACCAAGAGTAGCTGCCATCTACCAATCACTTAGTATATGCTGATCTCTGTGCTTAGTGCTCTGCGTGAATGATCTCTATGACTTCTTCATTCTTATGCCAACCCTATGACATAGATGGAGATACTGATGGGCAGCAAAATGAATTTACCTGCCCTGATACAACTAATTAGTAATAGACTAGAAGTTTGAACCCAGATCTGCTTGTATCCAGAAAGACTTGGAACGTGTCCCTTAACACACACACACACACACACACACACACACACACACGCACGCACACATGCGTATACATGGAGCAGACAGTGCTTTTAAAATAGTCCAAAGAGCTGTGATCGCCCTCAAAATGCACCGCCTTGTGGTTTTATTCTCTCTTGGTGATTTTGTAAGATTTGGACAATGGCCACATCTATATGATAAACAGATGGAGTGTGGACCCTTTCCATCTGGCCCATCTCTAAAACAAGCTCAACTCAATCGACTGGTCCTGGGGTTTCTGTGGTGAGTGAAAGGATCCTCTAGCCAATATGGAAACATAGTCACTCAATTGATAGAGCTAAGAGACAAGGTTTCATTTGTGGGATTCCTAAGTCCTGTTAATGAGAATCTATTGCCTTGTCAAGGAACCTGTTGAGAGACACAGGGTTTTTTTTGTTTTTTGTTGTTTGTTGTTTTAATTAGAAGCATTTGCTTCTATCGAAAATGTTTAAAAGAATGTAAAAACTCAGATAAGGGAAAGAATTACTTCTCAGGTTACAAAAGCTTGATGAAGCTCTACAGATGAATCTTCGTTACTAAGAGCCAGAAGATGATTGGAGAGTTTACTGAAGAAAGATAAAGAGGTGGGCCACCATGTGCAGCTGTGCGAGTTGTTCACTGCATAAGGATTCCTGCTAGAGGGGGTGAGACTAAACTTTAGCAAGCACTCTGTTTGCCAAATCAAGCACACTTGCGCAGGCTGTGTCTACCCAGGAGAAGAACTTCAAATCTGTGTAAATTTACCAAATGTACTGGTGGCAGCCCTGTCTTAGCTTCCTTCCATTTCAAGGGTGCTAGTGGTGACACCAGGTGTTCATCGCCACTCTTCCAAATCCCTCCCACAATGTGAAGCATTTGAGAAACCATATGGTTTAGGAGACTCTAGCTCTGAGCTACTGACCCAATTCTGTAGCCATTAGCCACATGAAGCTCTTGAGCATTTGGAATCTGGTTAATACAAACTGACACGTTCCAGGGGCACCTGGGTGGCTCAGTTAGTAAAGCATCTGCCTTCAGCTTGGGTCAAGATTCCAGGGTCCTGGGATCGAGCCCTACATTGGGCTCCCTGCTCAGCGGGGCACCTGCGTCTCCCATCTCCTTCCGCCCCCTGCCTGCTTGTACTCTTTCTCTCTCTGTGTCAAACAAACAAATAAAATATTAAAAAAAAATTGTCATGTTCCGTTAAGGTAAAATACACCTCATATTTTGAAAACTTAGTATGGAAAAGAGTGTAAAATATTCATTAATAATTTTATACTGATTATGTGTTAAAAGTCACAATAATTAACATATTGAGTTAGAAATAATATATTATTAAAATTAATTTCATTTGTTTTTCTTTACTTTTTTAATGTGGCTGTAAGGAATTTTAAAATTACATGTTTGGCGTGAGGGGGTGGTACCAGGTGGTGGTATAGGACCTCATCTCCTCCTATGGACACAAGCCTATCACTACCTATGGAATAATTCCCATTGAAAAAGAGCAAAAATCTAGCTGAACAGTTGCCTCTGCAAGGGATAAAAGGGCCACACTGAGACAGACAGGAGAGGCAAAGATGTGGTCCTACCAACCCCCCTTCCCCAACCCCAGTACAGCAATCCACAATAGGGAGAGATCTCACAGACCCAGAGCCTCTCCCTGAGAAGTGAATGGGTTTTGCTCCACATCAGCCACCTCAACCCTTAGAAACTGTACTAGACAGACAAAGCCCCAAAAACATCATCCTGGGAACCAGCACAAAGGCAGCAGATTGAGAGATAAGGGAATTCTATGTGAAGGTGATTCATTTGTTAGTCTTAAAGTACCTGCTAGATGGGGCAGAAATCAGTTGGGATTTTCCTCAGGAATAGAGGTGCTAGTGAGTGCCTTCCCTCCCAACTTTGCTAGCACAGGCAGGCACAGATGGACACAAACTCACTAGAGCCAAACGCATGCCCCACTTCCAATGCTCTTCTTCACCATCATTAAAGCATGGGCCTGCCCAGCCCCTGGTACTGTTTCCTGGCTTTGTTAAAACCACAGTCACCCCCCCTCCTACCCCAACACTCTCCAGCAGCTGAAGCCAGTGGATAACCTCAGAGCAGACAGGGAATGCCCCTTGATCACCTGGCTCTGATGGCCAAACGGTCTTGTGTTCCTGGCTCCAGAGAACTGTAACAGTCAGAAAGACAGTTCTGGGAAGGATACCATATCCAGAGCATCACACAGGTGGGAGACTAACATACATCTCCAGTCTTCAAGTGAAAAGGGCCCATTTAATTGTCCTGGAGCTTCAGCTTGAGGGATAAGCTTCAAGTTTGCCAAACATATAAAGGCTACATAGGGGCTTTCAGGGAACACAGGCAGGGAGATACCACCTAGTAGCTTGCTACAACTTCCCAGGGGAGCCCCAATTCTTGCAACATTCACCCAAGAGATGCCTCTAGATAGCTTAGTCTGAAGGTCAGCAGCGTCTACAATGGCAGCCCCATAGGACTGTATATATTGGGATACTTTAGAAGTTTCTGCCTGAGGATCTGTCTGGCAGCCTGAACCCAGGTGCTGACTGAGATCTCTCCCTTTGCAGCACTGACAAGTCCTGGCAGATCTGCCACCACTGGGACCTATCAAGAATAAATTAAGTTAAAAATATGGAGGCAGCATAAATGAATGGGTAAAGAAGTTGTGGAGTGTGTGCGTATTACTTAGCCATAAAAAAGAATAAAATCTAAAATCTTGCCATCCGCAACAAAGTGGTTGTTGAAAGTATAATATTAAAGCAAAATAAGTCAGTCAGAGAAAGAAATACCATATGATTTCACTTGTATGTGGAATTTAAGAAACAAAACCAAAAAAAAGGAGAAAAAAGAGAGAGACAAACAAAGGAAAAACCAAAACCAGAATCTTAATTATAGGGAACAAACTTATGATTACCAGAGGGCAGGTGGTTAGGAGAAGGGTGACATAGGTGAAGAAGATTAAGAGTACATTTACCTTGATGAGCACTGAGTAATGTATAGAATTATCGAATCACTGTATTGTACACCTGAAATTAATATAACACTGTATGTTAATTATACTAGAATTAAAATTTTTTTAAAAGAATAGATCAGACTATTTAAACAATCACAAACATTTGAGAGAAGACTAAGAGCTAGGGCAAGGTTGGAACAAGACAGTCTCTTCAATAAATGGTGCTGGGAAAACTGGACAGCTATATGTAGAAAGAATGAAACTCGACCATTCTTCTTACACTGTACACAAAGATAAACTCAAAATGGATAAAAGACCTCAACGTGAGACAGGAATCCATCAGAATCCTAGTGGAGAACATATCTCTTCGATATCAGTCACAGCAACTTCTTTCAAGATATGTCTCCAAAGGCAAAGGAAACAAAAGCGAAAATAAACTTTTGGGACTTCATCAAAATCAAAAGCTTCTGCACAGCAAAGGAAACAGTCAAAAAAAACAAAGAGGCAACCCACGGAATGGGAGAAGATATTTGCAAATGACAGTACAGACAGTACAGACAAAAGGTTGATATCCAGGATCTATAATGAACTTCTCAAACTCAACACACACGAAACAGGCAAACATATCACAGAAACATAAACAGAAGATATGAACAGACACTTCTCCAATCAAGACATACAAATGGCTATCAGACACATGAAAAAATGTTCATCATCACTACCCTCAGGGAGATTCAAAAGTAAAACCACATTGAGATATCACCTTACTACACAGTTAGAAATGGCCAAAATTAACAAAACAGGAAACAACATGTGGTTGGAGAGGATGTGGAGAAAGGGGAACCCTCTTCCACTGTTGGTGGGAATGCAAGTTGGTGCAGCCTCTTTGGAGAACAGTGTGGAGATTCCTCAAGAAATTAAAAATAGAACTTCCCTATGACCCTGCAATTGCACTCCTGGGTATTTACCCCAAAGATACAGATGTCGTGAAAAGAAGGGCCATCTGTACCCCAATTGTTTATATAGCAGCAATGGCCACGGTCGCCAAACTATGTATGGAAAGAACCAAGATGCCCTTCAACGGACGAATGGATAAGGAAGATGTCCATATACACTATGGAGTATTATGCCTCCATCAGAAAGGATGAATACCCAACTTTTGTAGCAACATGGATGGGACTGGAAGAGATTATGCTGAGTGAAATAAGTCAAGCAGAGAGAGTCAATTATCATATGGTTTCACTTATTTGTGGAGCATAACAAATAGCATGGAGGACAAGGGGTGTTAGAGATGAGAAGGGAGTTGGGGTAAATTGGAAGGGGAGGTGAATCATGAAAGACTATGGACTCTGAAAAACAATCTGAGGGGTTTGAAGTGGCAGGGGGGTGGGAGGTTGGGGCACCAGGTGTTGGGTATTATAGAGGGCACGGATTTCATGGAGCACTGGGTGTGGTGAAAAAATAATGAATACTGTTTTTCTGAAAATAAATAAATTAATTTAATAAAAAAAAAAGAGGGATCATAATCTAACCACTTCTTCAAGACTAGGAAAGGTAGGTGCTTCACCTTATATACAGAGAGGCAAATGAACATGGAGAATCAAGCAAAATGAAAAAGCAAAATAATATGTTCCAAATGCAAGAATAAGAAAAACCTAAGAAAAAGACCTTAATGAAACAGAGATAAATAATCTACCTAATAAAGATTTTAAAGTATTGGTCATAAAGTTGCTCACCGAACTTGGGAAAAGAATAAATGAACATAATAGGAACTTCAAGAAGATAGAAAATACAAGAAAATCTCAGCACTGAAAAATATAATAACTGCACTCAAAATACACTAGAGGGATCAAGGCTAGATTAAATGAAACAGAAGAATGGACTAGTGACTTGAAAAACAGGGCAGTAGTCTCAAGCAATTCAGAATAGCGAAAGGAAAAGTGAATTTTACATAGTAAAGATAACTGAAGAGACCTATGGGACAACAACAGGAAGACTAACATTTACATTATAAAAGCCCCTGGAGAAGAGAGAGGGAAAGTAGAAGAAAAATTATTTAAGAAAATCATGAATGAGAACTTTCTTAATCTGGGGAAGGAACAGACTTCCAGGTCCATGAACACAGAGAGTTCCAAATAATATGAATCCAAAGAGATTCACACCAAAAAACATTATAATTAAATGTCAAAAGTTAAAGATAAAAAATCTTAAAAGCAGCAAGAAAAACAATTCCTTAAAGCTATGAGATGATTTTTCAGCAGAAACTCTGCAGACCAAAAGGCAGTGGGATTATATAGTCAAAGTACTGAAAAAAAGAACTGCCGACCACAAATACTCTACCCAGCTAGGCTAAAATTCAGAATTGAAGGAGAAATATAAGTTTTCCAGAGAGGCAAAAGCTAAAGGAGTTCATCACCACTAAACCTTATATGAAATGTTAAAGGAACTTTTTTAAGCTGAAAAGGAAAAGCATTAATAACAAGAAAACATATGAAAGCAAAAACCTTGCTGGTAAAGGTGAATATGTAGTAAGGGTAGTGGATTAACCCATTTATAAAGCTAATATGAAGGTTAAAAGCACTAAAAATTATAATTACAATTATCCATTAAGGATACACAGTATAAAAAAATGTAAAATGTGACATCAAAACCATAAAATGTGGGTTGGGGGAGTAAATATTTAAAGTTTTCAGAATAAGTTCAGTTTAAGTTGCTTCCAACTTAAAATAGACTGATATATACATAGGCTGTTATATATGAAACCTTATGGTAACCATAAAAGAACCTACAGTAGATACACAAAAGATAACAAGAAATAAATCAGGAAAGTAGTACTAAAGAAAATTCATCAACCACAAAAGAAGTGAGCAAGAGACCAAGAAAGAAACAGAGAGGAACTATGAAACAGCCAGAAAACAGTGAACAAAATGGAGATAAGTACATGCCTTTGGATAATTACTTTAAATGTAAAAGGACTAAATTCTCCAATTAAGAGATATATCATGGTGGAATGGATTATAAAACAAGACTCAACTATATGTTGCTACAAGAGACTTACTTCATCTCTAAGACACACAGACTGATCTTAAGGTTTGGAAAAAAGATTATCCATGCAAATGGAAACAAAGAAACAAGAAATCTGGGGTAGCTATACTTACATCAGAAAAAATATACTTTATTTTTTAACTTTTTAAAAAAACTTTATTGTACTACTGCCACAACATTGTTTCCATAATGTGGAAAAATATCCTTTAAAATAAAGACTGTAATAAAAGAAAAAGAAGGACATTACATAATGATAAAAGAGTCAGTATAACAGATGATATAGCATTTGTAAATATTTACACACCAACATAGAAACACCTGAATATATAAAGTAGATATTAATAGACTTGGACAAATTGACAGCAATACAATAATAGTAAGGAATTTCAATATCCCACTTACTGCAATGGGTAGATCATCCAGAAAGAAAATCAATATGGAAACATCAGCCTTAAATGATATATTAGACCAGATGAACTTAATAGCTATATACAGAACATTCCATCCAAAAGCAGTGGAACATACCTTCTTCTCAAGTGCACATGTAATATTCTCCAGGATAGATCAAATATTAGGTCACAAAACAAATCTCAAAATATTTAAGAAGTTTGAAATCATATCAAACATCTTTTCTGACCACAATGGCATGAAACTAGAAATCAATTATAAGAAGAAAAGCAGAAAAAAAAACCACACCTGTTTTTTAAGTTTAGTTTAGTTTAAACAACATACTACTAAGCAACCAATGGGTCAATGGAGAAATCAGAGAGGAAATAAAAATTACTTTGAGATGAATGAAAATGGAAACATAATAACCCAAAGTCTATGGGATTCAGAAAAAGCAGTTCTAAGGGGGAAGTTCATAGCAAGACAGACCTACTTCAAGAAACAAGAAAAATCTCAAGTAAATAACTTAATTTCACACACACACACACACACACACACACACACACACACAAGAGTTAGAAAAAGAAAAACAAATGAAGCCCAAAGTTAGTAGAAGGAAGGAAATACTAATCAGAGAGGAATAAATTAAATAGAAACTAAAGAAATAAAAAGATCAATGAAACTAAAAGCTCATTCTTTGAGAGAAATAAACAAAATTGGCAAACCTTTACCCAGACTCACCAAGAAAAAGATAGAGAAGGTTCAAATAAGTAAAATCAGAAATTAAAGAGAAGTTACAACTGACACCACAGAAATTTATATAAAAGATCATAAGAGACTTCTATGAACGATTATATGTCAACAAGCTGGACAGCATAGAAGAAATTAATAACTTCCTTGAAATATATTATCTTTCAAGACTGAATTATGAAGAAATAGAAAATCTGAATAGACCAATTGCTAGTAGGAAGATTCAATCAATAATCAAATCAAAGATTCAATCGATAATCAAAATCAAAGAAAGAAAGTGCAGTACCAGATGGCTGCAATGGTAAATTCTGCCAAACATTAAAAAATAAATAAATAAAAATTAATACCTATACTTTCAGAAAATTGGAGAAGAAGGAACCCTTCTAAGTCCATTTGACAAGGCCAGCATTACCCCGATACCAAAACCAGACAAGGACACTACCAAAAAAAAAGAAAGTTATAGATGATTAAGATAGATGCAAAACTCCTCAACAAAATATTAACAAACTGAATTCAGCAATACATTAAAAGGATCATACACCCTGATAAAGGTGAATTTAATTCAGGGATGTTCAACATTCACAAATCGATCAACATGATATACCACATTAAAAAGATGAAGGATAAAAAATATGTGTTTATCTCAACAGACACAGGAAAAACATTTGACAAAATTCAACAATCCATTTATGACCCAAAATCTCTTAACAGAGTGCGGAAGAAGGAACATACCTCAACATAATAGAAGCCATATATGACAAGCCCACTGTTAACATCATACTCAACCATAAAAAGCTAAAATTCTTTTTCTCCAGGATATGGACCAAGGAAAGGATGCCCACTCTTACCACTTTTATTTGTCATAATACTGGAAGGTAGCCAAAGCAATTAGGAAAAAAAAAAAAAAAAAAAGAAATAAAAGACATCCAAACAGGAAGGAAGAAGTAAAACTATCACTATTTGCAGATGATAAAATTCAACCGTAGAGAAAAACTCTAAAGACTCCATTAAAAACACTTGGAACTAATACATAAAATTCAGTAAAGTTACAGGATACAAACTCAATATACAGAAATCTGTGACATTTCCATTAAGAAAAAGAGAAATTAATGAAACGATCTTGGGGTATCTGGGTGGCTCAGTGGGTTAAGCCTCTGCCTTTGGCTCAGGTTATGATCTCAGGGTCCTGGGATCGAGCCCCACATAAGACCCCCTTCTCAGTGGGGAGCCTGCTTTTCCCTCTTCCCTGCTGCTCCCGTACTTATCCTTGTTCTCTCTCTGTCAAATAAATAAAATCTTTTAAAAATATATATCATTTACAATGATATCAAAAAGAATAAAATACCTGTGAACAGTCTTTTTCTATGCTACCTGGGAATAAATTTAACCAAGGCTATGAAAACTCTTTGACACTGATGAAAGAAACTGAAGAAAACGTAAGTATATAGAAAGATATTCTGTGCTAATGGACTGGAAGAATTAATATTGCTTTGTTTTGTTTTGTTTTAAAGATTTTATTTATTTATTTGACAGAGAGAGAGATCACAAGTAGGCAGAGGCAGGAGAGAGAGGGAGGTAGCTGGCTCCCTGCTGAGCAGAAAGCCCGATACAGGGCTTGATCCCAGGACCCTGAGATCATGACCTGAGCCGAAGGCAGAGGCTTTAACCCACTGAGCCACCCAAGTACCCCAAGAATTAATATTGTTAAAATGTCCATACTACCCAAAGCAATTTATAAATTCAATGCAATCCTTATCAAATTCTGATGGCATTTTTCACAGAACTAGAACAAATAATTTTAAAATTTGTGTGCAACCACAAAAGACCTCTAATAGCCAAAGCAATATTGAGAAAGGGAAAAAAAAAAAAAAGCCAAAGGTATCAGACTCTCTGATTTCAAACTCTACTACAAAGCTATGGTAATCAAAACAGTATGGTATTGGCATAAAAACAGACATACAGATTAATGGAACAGGGTAAAGAGCCCAGAAATAAATCCACACATATAGGGCCAATTAATAAATGGCAAAGGAGGCAAGAATATACAATGGGAAAACAACAACCCCTTCAATAAATGGTACTGGGAAAACTGGGCATACACAGCTAGTGCAAAAGAATGATACTGAACCACTATCTTGTTGAAATAATTTACAGAGTTGAATGTAAGACCAGGAATTATAATACTTCTAGAGGAAAACAAAGATGGTAAGCTCCTTGACATCACTCATATATATATTTGTGGATCTGACTACAAAGTCAATAAAAGCAAACAAACAAACAAACACATGTAGAACTCCATTAAGCTAAAATCTTCCTCACACTGAAGGAAACTATCAACAAAATAAAAATACAACCTTCCAAATGGGAAAAGATATTTGAAAATCATATTTCTGCCAAAGGGTTAATACCCAAAATATACAAAGAATAAGAAAGCAAATAAAAAAATTGTGATTAAAAAAATGGGCAGAAGATCTGGATAGACATGTTTTTCAAAGGAAACATACAGATGGCGAACAGGCACCTGAAAAGATGCTCAACATCACTCATCATCAAGGAAATGCAAAGCAATACTACAATGAGCTATCACCTTACATCTGTCAGAATGGTTAACATCAAAGAGATAAGAAATAACAAGTGTTAGAAAGGTTTTGGAGAAAAAGAAGCCTCATACACTGTTGGTGGGGTTGTAAGCTGGTAAGCTGGTGCAGGCACTACAGGAAAACAATACGGAGATTCCTCAAAGAATTAAAAATAGAACTACCATATGATCCAGCTATTCTATGACTGGGTAACTTATCTGAAGAATACAAAAACACTAATTAGAAAAGATATATGCACCTTTATGTTCATTGTAGCTTTATTTATATAGTCAAGATATGGACACAACCTAAGTGTCTGTCAAGGATGAATAAATATAGATGTGATATATAGATATAGATATAGAATGATATAGATATAGACACACACATATATGACATCTCTGTAGATGTGTATCTACAACAATGTGATATATATGTGTGTGTACATATATATGTAGATGTGTATATAAATATACAATGAATGGAATACTACTACATCCAGAAAAAGGGAAGGAAATCTCACCATTTGTGACACCATGGATGGACCTTAAGGGTATTGTGCTAAATGAAATCAGCCAGAGAAAGTCAAATGCCATATGGTTTCACTTACATGTAGAATCTTAAAAAAAAAAAAAATTCAAATGAACAAACAAAACAAAACTCTTAGATAATGAGAACAGATTAGTGGTTATCAGAGGGGAAGAGTTTTAGGGAATGGGCCAAAATGGTGATGAGGGTCAACTGTATGGTGGGGATGATAACTAGATTTATGACAATGATCGCTTTATAGTATAAATGCAAATATCAAATGATAGTGTTGTTCACCTGGAGCTGATATAATGTGGTATACTAAGCTTACCTCAATAAATACAATAATAAAATATGTGGCCTGTGTTATATTTCCGTTAGATAAAGCTGTTGTAGAGCAAGTCAGAGAAGACTTAAATACCCTCCTATCCACTTATGAGCTCTGATTCTTTGGGCAAGGTCTTTAATCACTTATTTCATATAAAAATGAATTTATCAAACAAAAAGCAGAAAGACACATATAAATGCAGAGAACAAACTGATGGTTGCCAGAACGGAAAAGGGCAGGGAAATGGGCAAAATGGGCAGAGGGGAGTGGGAGACCCAGTTTTCCAGTTATGGAATGAGGAAGCCACAATAATAAAGGGTGCGGCATGAGGGATACAGTCAATGAGGCTAAATGGCAATTTATGGGGACAGACGGCAGCTCCACTTGTGGTGAGCATAGGATAACGTATAAACTTACTGAATCCCTATATTGTACACCTGAAACTAATGTAACATTGTGTGTCAACTCTACTCAAATTACAAGTAATAATAACAAAAATGAGCTTATAATTTCAGAGTGTTAATTCTGACGATTAAGCCTTCCTGAAGCAGATGGGTATTCCCAGCTTCCAAAACACAGGTTGAAGTTTCATCCCAGAATCAAGCCAGAGCCTCCAGCCAGGAAAGAGACTTTGAAAAGGACTTTGCCTTTGAGCACCATTTTCACATTTCAGAAATCCTGCCTTTGCTTCCAAGAAGCCTGCTAACACCAAGGAACCATTCTTGCTGTCATTGTCCAGTGCCACCTGCCTGCACAACACTGAGCCAGGATCCTGGATAACAAGGCCCTCAGGACCAAGATGCAGACCTCCACCCTTCACCAGGGTCCCTACCCCTAGGTTATGTGTTTCCATCAGCACTAGTCATCGCACCATAAGTATACTTTTCTTTTCCTCTGCCAGGGGACTAAAAACAAAAAAAAATCCAACTATTCCTCAACCATACTACTTACTTAGTTATGTCTATGTCCAGCTTTTTCTTGAATAGGTGAAGTTAGGAGGGCATGTTCATCATCTCCATTTTTGAAAAGGCCTCGAATATCTTAATGTCTTGGTCCAGAAGTGTTCCTTTGTAGGTACATTTACAATGTTTTTACTCACAAATTAGAAAGCTGGGACAGATGTGTTCATATAAATGCTCAACTTCAGACCAAAGTTTTGTCTGCTCATTCCATGTTTTCAGGGCGGGAGGCGGAGACCGGGGAGGAGGGTCAACACCAGATATCCAGGGGCCAAAAAGTCATAACCTGAGTCAATGGCATGTATCACAGATATTTGTTTCTCAACCACAACCTCACATGCCTCATGGTGATTCATTTGGTTCACTTGCCCACTAAGGCTTGTCCCTGGAATGCTACAACTGCAGTTTTCCACTCCAAAGAAACTGACTAATTGATAAACCCAAATCCAACTGACAAAGAAAACAGCAATAAAACAAATGGGTCACTATCTGCTGACCAGATCTAATCTCAGAGAATCATGCAACTTTCTGAGTTTGAGCTAAAATCAGAAAGGAGTGTTAAACTATGTGCTGAAGTCTTTGGGAGGTGTTGGGGGGCGGAGGTGGGAAGTGGATCAGAATAAAAGACAGGTAGCAAGTATCATTAATTTCAAGAAATCTACTCAATTAATCTCCGTGGTCTTTTAAAGTTCTGGAATTGCCTAACATGGGACCTAGCCCTGGTTATAATACATCAGTGTCTCCACACACCCTAATGAAAACCAAACAAACCCAGCTCCTTAGCATGGAATTTGAGGCCCTCCATCATTATGCCAACCCATGGATCCTCTTTTCCAATCTTGACTCTCTCCCTTACCCCTGCCTCCTCCCCTCTGGAATGATCTCACTTCTATGGCTCCATCCACACCATGTTGTGTCACGTCCCCGTATCTCTGCACATGCTGTTCTCTTGGCTTTTCCCACATCCTTATCTGCCAGCATCACTTCAAACCCTGCTTAATCAGGCCTCTTCTGTAAATTTTCCATGGCTCTGACCTCACAACAGACCCCCTACGGTCCTCTATTTTTTTACCTTAGCATTTCAGAGATTACAGGCATGATTACAGCTATGACACAGTGGCCGTTGATCTCTGTAGGTAGCTGTCTCCTCTTCCAATACGTCCATTCTATGTGGATGAAACATTGCGATTCAATCCCCCGATAAGGCTGGGCCTTGTACAGATTTCTCTGAACCATATGGTTATTGTGATGCCTCCTTAAAAGGCATTTTCTGAAGGATCTTTCCAGACCTCCCCTGCTACACCTGTTCTGGGCCCAGTTACTCACTCTTCTTCCAGCACTTGTTCTACTCTTTGTGGTCTGCTTTGGGCTTTAATGTTTAAGATCCATCCATATTTCCAGCCCCAGACTTTGCCTTGAACACCGAAAACTTACAATCTTAGGTCCAGTTTAATCAATCCCAGTACAGGGACAACCACAAAAGCCAGAATCCTGTCCTTTGGTTCCGCCAGCAGAGGGACACTGCTAATCTCTGTGCACACAGGAGTGCAGAAGGAAGCTAGCCTCACTTTGCAGAAGGGAGGTATGCCTTCATTCTTCTTCACTTGTGTGCCACCTCATCCCTGCCAATCTCTACGTCCACAGGAACAGATTTTCAAAAAATCTGAAGGGTGAGTGGCAGCAGCTTCCAAGCAGATTGGGTGGTCCCCCTAGAGCCCATCAGGCTTATCGTACCCAGCCTTCCTCTCCCCGACCTTGCCTGTCTCCTTTCTCCCTCAAGTTGCTGGAAATGCTTTCAGAGCCATCACTTACAATAGAATTAGTAGAATTTGTCCAGGCCTGTCTGAAATGGGGTACAAAAACCACAAGAATGAAGTTGTGTGCTTTTTTAATTTAATACTTGGCAATTCTTCTCAAATATGTATCCTGATATGGGAGAGGGGTCGGAATAAGCTATACTCCTTGTCAGACTCTGTTATGTGAGCACGAATCTCCTCCTGGGGCCATTTGCCTCAAAGAGTGTGTTTTGAATCTTCTCTGTCTTGGAAAAACCCGCAGGAGCTGTGAGTAAGAATGGTGGTATGCAGGGGCCTGGGTGTGGGCTGGGAAGGCTTCAGAGTTTCTGGGAAAGCAACATAATTGTGGTAGGAAGAATTTCTAGGCAATACTGATTTCAGGGAATAGAGGTGAAAGTAAAGGGAAAATAAAACTCAGAAAGGAACACAAAGGATCAAGTGATCTTCCTTTTGAATGGCCTGATTAAGCCCATTATTCCCCAACTGATGGAAAGAAGATCCAGCATTGGGATTATGAACTTGTGCTGTCCACACTGGCTTCAGATCTACAAGGTATAGGTAGTTCTCAAGTCCCCAGCTGGAGGAAAAGGCACCTAAGAAGGTCAGAGATGTTGTGGTTAGTTCCAGATCTCACAAAGGGAAGGGAAGACCTGGTCTTGTCCATGCAGCCTCTTCTTTTGGAAGCCTATGGTGACCTACAAACATCAGCAAGGTCCCTCAAATGGTATAAGTCAGACCCTCTGCCATCTCCTCTACTTTCTTATTTCAGCATGGATTAATGGCTCATGATATTGCTTGACAGTGCTTTATTCAAACCAGAACTAACTTCCCTTAAATTTTAGATATGGATACGGTTTATTCAGAGACCACTGAGAATGCGTTGGATTCCAATGGAAAGGTATAAAAACTTGTTTTCATGTAGAACCCCATTGTTCTTGGTGTTTGAAAATAAGGCCCTAACCCCACAGGAAGGCAATTTGCAGTTCACCTCAGTGAGCCCTGGAGAGACAGGAAAAGCCAAGGAGAAAGTTTCTCTGAGAATCAGTCAGAAGGCTAGGCCTGTGTTTCTCCATACGCTGAGATCAGCTGGGAGTTTTTTAATTCCCAGAGAAAGATGATAAGCTCAGAAGAAAAGCTCTAAAACTGGCAAACTAGGGTAATTATTGGAGTAGTGTAATACAGCTGCTGCCTCAACTATAAAATGAGAAGAAAATATTAAATATTAAATGATATCCACTTAACATATGAAATTTATTAACCTAATAATTTATATATTAAGTTATAGTATCAATATATTAATTTGGTGATTATATTAAACATTATTTTATTAATATAACTAATCAATATGATTACAACCATTAATTTAATAATGATTAATATTAGATTTATTAGATATATATTTGATTTAACATATATAACTATTGGATGAGATACCACCCAACCTTCAAAGAACATTTAACTCCTATATTAGATAAGAGTTCTAGAGATTAAAAAAAGAGAGTAGCTCCCCAACTCCTTTTGTAAGCTAGAAGAACCTTGATGTCAAAATTTCACAAGGCAAATAATATAATAATATTTCACAAGGGCAGTACAGTATGAGAAAAATTATATGCTAAATATAGTCATAAACATAAATGCACAAACTTATGGTAAAATTTAACATTTATTTATTAATCTTTTACAAAAGCAAGTGAGGCAGAGAAAGAGAGTAGAGAGGAAGGGAGGAAGAAAAAAGGAAGAAAGAAAGAAAGATGCAGTAAATTTGGAGCTAAAGGAAATTTTCTTAAACAGATGTAGACTTATCAACAATCTAAATCAAATGTCTTACTAAATATGAAGCATTAGAAGCATTACTTTTTCTTTGATTGAGATATAATTGACATATCACATTGTATTAGTTTTAGCTTTAAAGTCAGGGACAAGGCAAAGATGCTCACTAGTACTGCTTCTATTCAGGACAGAAACCCAGAAACAGAAAAAAAAAGAGAGAGAGAGAGAGAGAAGACTCAAAAAATGAGCAAAACAGTATGGTCAGTATTAACCAGTGATATGATTATCTACATGTAAAATTAGAAATATCCATAAGTGATTTAGTAAAATTAATGAGAGCTCATTGAAGTTACTGGATAGACAAGCAATAAATAAAAATAGTAGTTTCACCATACCTAATGAAGAACCATTTAGAAAATGTAATTAAGGAAAAGATCTTATCCACAATGGCAGCTGGAAGTTATAAAGCAGGTAATAAATATAGCAAAAGTTGCACAGTATCTTACTAGAAAATAGAAAAATGTATTTCAGGACACAAATAAATGGAAAAGTATAGGCTGCTAATAGGTAAAAATACTCAATGTTTTGAGAATGACAATTTTTCCCAAATTAGTTTATAAATTTATTGCCATTCTAATTCAGATTTTAAAAGAGATTTTGACTACATTTGACAAACTAACCTTAAAATCCATATGGAAGATTAGTTGACTGTAGAGTTGAGGGTCTATTTCTGGGCTCTCTATTCTGTTCCATTGATCTATGTGTCTGTTTTTGTGCCAGTACCATGCTGTCTTGATGATGACAGCTTTGTAATAGAGCTTGAAGCCCAGAATTGTGATGCCACCAACGTTGGCTTTGTTTTTCAATATCCCTTTGGCTATTCGAGGTCTTTTCTGGTTCCATATAAATTTTAGAATTATTTGTTCCATTTCTTTGAAAAAGATGGATGGTACTTTGATAGGAATTTGCATTAACTGTGTAGATTGCTTTAGGTAGCATAGACATTTTCACAATATTTATTCTTCCAATCCAGGAGCATGGAACATTTTTCCATTTCTTTGTGTCTTCCTCAATTTCTTTCATGAGTACTTTATAGTTTTCTGAGTATAGATTCTTTGCCTCTTTGGTTAGGTTTATTCCTAGGTATCTTATGGTTTGGGGTGCAATTGTAAATGGGATTGACTCCTTAATTTCTCTTTCTTCTGTCTTACTGTTGGTGTAGAGAAATGCAACTGATTTCTGTGCATTGATTTTATATCCTGACACTTTACTGAATTCCTGTATAAGTTCTAGTAGTTTTGGAGTGGAGTCTTTTGGGTTTTCCACATATAGTATCATATCATCTGCGAAGAGTGATAATTTGACTTCTTCTTTGCCGATTTGGATGCCTTTAATTTCCTTTTGTTGTCTGATTGCTGAGGCTAGGACCTCTAGTACTATGTTGAATAGCAGTGGTGATAATGGACATCCCTGCCGTGTTCCTGACCTTAGCGGAAAAGCTTTCAGTTTTTCTCCATTGAGAATGATATTTGCGGTGGGTTTTTCATAGATGGCTTTGATGATATTGAGGTATGTGCCCTCTATCCCTACACTTTGAAGAGTTTTGATCAGGAAGGGATGCTGTACTTTGTCAAATGCTTTTTCAGCATCTATTGAGAGTATCATATGGTTCTTGTTCTTTCTTTTATTGATGTGTTGTATCACATTGACTGATCTTCGACAAAGCAGGAAAGAATGTCCAATGGAAAAAAGACAGCCTCTTCAATAAATGGTGCTGGGAAAATTGGACAGCCACATGCAGAAAAATGAAATTGGACCATTTCCTTACACCACACACAAAAATAGACTCAAAATGGATGAAGGACCTCAATGTGCGAAAGGAATCCATCAAACCTTGAGGAGAACACAGGCAGCAACCTCTTTGACCTCAACCGCAGCAACATCTTCCTAGGAACAACGCCAAAGGCAAGGGAAGCAAGGGCAAAAATGAACTATTGGGATTTCATCAAGATCAAAAGCTTTTGCACAGCAAAGGAAACAGTTAACAAAATCAAAAGACAACTGACAGAATGGGAGAAGATATTTGCAAACGACATATCAGATAAAGGACTAGTGTCCAGAATCTATAAAGAACTTAGCAAACTCAACACCCAAAGAACAAATAATCCAATCAAGAAATGGGCAGAGGACATGAACAGACATTTCTGCAAAGAAGACATCCAGATGGCCAACAAACACATGAAAAAGTGCTCCATATCACTCGGCATCAGGGAAATACAAATCAAAACCACAATGAGATATCACCTCACACCAGTCAGAATGGCTAAAATCAACGTCAGGAAATGACAGATGCTGGCGAGGATGCGGAGAAAGGGGAACCCTCCTACACTGTTGGTGGGAATGCAAGCTGGTGCAGCCACTCTGGAAAACAGCATGGAGGTTCCTCAAAATGTTGAAAATAGAACTGCCCTATGACCCAGCAATTGCACTATTGGGTATTTACCCTAAGGATACAAACGTAGTGATCCAAAGGGGCACGTGCACCCGAATGTTTATAGCAGCAATGTCTACAATAGCCAAACTGTGGAAAGAACCTAGATGTCCATCAACAGATGAATGGATAAAGAGGATGTGGTATATATACACAATGGAATACTATGCAGCCATCAAAAGAAATGAAATCTTGCCATTTGCGACAACATGGATGGAACTAGAGCGTATCATGCTTAGCGAAATAAGTCAAGCAGAGAAAGACAACTATCATATGATCTCCCTGATATGAGGAAGTGGTGATGCAACATGGGGGCTTAAGTGGGTAGGAGAAGAATCAATGAAACAAGATGGGATTGGGAGGGAGACAAACCATAAGTGACTCTTAATCTCACAAAACAAACTGAGGGTTGCTGGGGGGAGGGGGTTTGGGAGAAGGGGGTAGGATTATGGACATTGGGGAGGGTATGTGCTTTGGTGAGTGCTGTGAAGTGTGTAAACCTGGTGATTCACAGTCCTGTATCCCTGGGGATAAAAATATATGTTTATAAAAAATAAAAAATTAAAAAAAATCCATATGGAAGAGTAAAGGACCAATTTTGAAAAATTAGAATAAGGAGGGAAGCATCTTGTCCTCCCAAATCTCAAGATTTATTATAAAGCTTTGGTCCTTAAACAATATGATATTAGTTTGAAGATAAATAGATGAACTAATGGAACAAGATAGAAAACCCCAATACAGACATACACATACAGAGAACTTAGTATATATACTTCTGGTACCTGGTGGGGGGCAGGAGGGAGCTAGCAGTGGCAGAATACATAGTGGGGAAAAAAAGTTCTATCTCATTAGTGAGGTGGAGAAAATTGATGATCCTTATCGTAAAAAAAAAAAAAAGAAAGAAAGAAAGAAAGAAAATCCCTACAGACCTTATATATAAAAATGAATTCTGTGTTAACTAAAAGTCTATGAAATGCAAAACTTCAAAATTATGAGAAGACAATGTGGAGAGTATCAATAGAGAAAGAAATATCTTTATGACCTTGTGGTACAGCAGAATTTCTTAAATAAAACACAGAATTTGCCATGTGCTTCAGAGGAATCTGTCCCCTTTCCAGGCCAGAGACAAATCTTGATGTTAAATCTAATAGGGGAGTTCCATTCCTATTCTAGTAAACAATTGAGCAATGGGCATGTGACCCAGTCCTGTTGAATAAGACATGTGGCAAGTCTGATAGGAAGTCTTTTGTGATTTCCTTCTTTCTCTTAAAAAATAATGACACGAAAAAGTCATTAATTTTGTTTAAATTTTTAATGTGTGGCTTGTTCGTTTTTACCTCTGTGATGTCCAGAACTCTGGTAGCCATCCTGGGACACATGAGAAAGTTACCCTAAAGGACTCAACAATGTCCTGAGAATAGCAGGGTGGAAAAGAGAAAGAACCCAGAACCCTAACAAAATCGTTGACTTGATTTAAGCCTGTACCTCCGCTTTCCTTTATATGAGACAATAAAAACTTCTGGTTTACATATTTTGGATTGGATTTTCTTTTATTTGAAGTCCAAAATTACCTGACATTTGGTCTATGAAATAAGATTTGCTGGTAGATGGTTTAAACACCTAGAAATAATTTTTCTTATAGGTCAAGAAAAAGGGTTTCTGGCCTCATTATGGGATGTAGGAAACAAGAAAGAATATCACTCCATACTTATGACCAAAAAAAAGCTAGATAATTTACAAAATTACAACTTTTCTTGAATCTGTTACAGAGCTGTGGTCACAGGGCAAACAATTAGCTTAAGAAATGCAAACAAAGATGCCTCCAAGAAGAGCACTTGCTTAGCTACAGCAAAACACCAGATGCTATACAAGCTGGTTAGAAAGAAAGAGAGAAAGAAAGAATGAAAGAAAGAAAGAAAGAGAGGTGAACCATGAGAGGCTATGGACTCCGAAAAACAATCTGAGGGGTTTGAAGTGGCAGGGGGCTGGGAGGTTGGGGTACCGGGTAGTGAGTATTATGGAGGGCACAGATTGCATGGAGCTCTGGGTGTGGTGAAAAAATAATGAATTCTGTTTTTCTGAAAATAAATTAATTTATTAAAAAAAAAACCTTAAAAAAAATAAATAAAATAAATAAATACAGACACCTAGAAAAAAAAAGAAAGGAAGGAAGGAAGGAAGGAAGGGAAAAAGAAAGAAAGAAAGAAAATTGACTAAAAAAAATTTTTTTTTCAGCACCAGAAACTTTTTAATAACAAGGCAGGATCTGGCGTTACTTTTTGTAGCTGATGCTGGCCTTACTGCATCTGGCCTGCTCCAGCTTCCAGCTCTTGGATTGCACAAAGGGTTTGGTGTGGCTGTGTGGGGTCCCTGGGGCCTTGCCAATATACCCCTATACCTGTGGGCACTTTCATGGTCCAGAGAGTAAGACGGTGCCACAGCCCTTGGGAGAGTCCAGGCCAACTGGTCAAATATGAAGATCTTGCCCCTAGCTTTGCGGATGTGGCTGCAGTCATGACTGCTCACACACAGTGCACACATCTTCAGTTTGGGCACCTCCTACCACACACATTGGTTACAGTCCCTCAAACCACCACTGTTCTGTCTTTCTGGCCAGGAAGCTTCATTTTCTGGATCATCCAGGAGAGGAACAGAGGCGCTGGTTGGTATGACTCATGAATGACCTCTTCAACACAACTTCAATCAACAACTTGGTTAAAATTGGAGTTAGTTCACTTGGCCAGAAACCCATACAGCTTGACCAACAGTCTCAGGTAGATGTCCTGGATAGGGAGTTCCTTGTGCCAAACCTTTTGATCTTTGTTGTGGCAAATGTAGGCAACATGATTGAACTTCCTACTCAGCCAGGTCCAGAAAACAAACAAACAAAACCGACTAAAATTGTTAATGAATGCAGAATAGTCCATTGTGAGAGGATAGGGTATAGTGTAAAATGAAAGCAGAGAACTGCTGAGATCCACAGATAGAGAGGAATTCTCACCCATTCGCAAACTCTTTTCACAGACCTCACTGAGTGTGCATGGGAAAACCAAAAACAGAATGAGTCTGAAGAAACATCCCTTGTGGTACAGCCTTGGAGAAGGAAAGAGCAACCCCTGAGGTGAAGGCAAGAAGATTTGCCCATATCCTTCTCTCTTGTCTCCTACAGTCTTATCCCACTGGAAGAAGGGCATTACACCCTGTTACCCTCAAGATATAGATGAAGGCATATTGCAGGTGAGAAAAGGAACAGAAAAACCCTCTGGGGAAGGGCAAGAATACATTAGGGATTGTCAACTTCCAGATGAGGAGAATCACTGAGAAGGCCCTAACTCTAAGGCACAGGGGTGGAGCACTCATCTAAAACTGGGATTGAAGCAGAACAAAAAGTGTCACCTCCATGCCACTCCCAACATCAGGTTGCAAACTCCAGAAAGAAGTAACAGTGACCTTCAGAAGTATGGAAAGAGTCCTTTCTGAGGCAAAATCATAAAGGGAAGACCTAAGTCTTAGAGTGAAGCAGACATTGAGAAAAACCTTCTGGCAAACCACTCCCTATCCTAAACACAAGACAATGATAGAAGCTGAAGCTTGTGGTATAGTGATTATAACCATAACAAGAAAATAACCCAAATCTAGCCCTACTGTCTGGGTTGATAGTCTCACACACTAAAGGCTTAGCAAAAATTAAAGTCACGCCCATTATCAGGCATGAATATTACTTACCTAAGTCTGTACTATTCTACATAAGATGTACAGCTTTCAACCAAATATTGCAAGACACACAAAGCAGCAAACAAAAATAAAACATTATTAAGAGACAGTCAACAAAATCATTCAAATCATTCAAAGATGTTGGAACTATCAACCAGTGACCTTAAGCTCCCCAAAAATGCTCCTTCAAGAGGAAATAAATAACCTGACTAGTCCTATATCTTTTAAAAGTATTAAATTTCTAATTAAAAACCTTTAAAAAAAAAGAAAATTCCAGGCCAGATGACTTCATGGCAAGTTCTACCAAATGTCTAAAAAAGAAATAATAACAACAACCTTGTACAAGCTCTCCCAGAGTTTGTATATAGAAACAATGGGGGAAATTCTCAATTCATTTAATGATGCCAACATTACTCTGATGCTGAAATGGAACAAAGATGTTATAAGAAAAGAACAAGCCAATATCCATCTTGAACAAAGAAGAAAAAATCTTTAGCAGAAACTGAGCAAACTGGAATAAAAGGGAACATCTAAAACTGACACCGAGCATCTATAAAAATTTAATACCTTATATCATATTTAATGGTGAGAAACTGGATGTCCCTCCCCACCCCAACACCCAAGATTGGAAACAAGTCAAAGATGTTCCTCCTACAACTTCTTTACAATATCATACTAGAATTCCTAGCCAATGCAATAAGGCAAGGAAAAGAAATAAGATGTATATAGATTGGGAAGGAATAAATTAGTCAAGAATCATATAAATGGTCTGAAATTTTAACTTATTTGCAAATAAACAGGGTAAACTGCCCTGGTTTCATAGATGCTGGCAAACAGCATGAGATTTCTGAGTCATGGAAAAGGCTGTTATTACTTAGTGCAATAGCAATCACCAGAATATCAGTATTGTCTTGTGTTGGTTCCCACAGAGAAGCATGAAGGAGGCCAGAAAATATCACAAATGGTTAGGGAATCCAAATTTTCCATATTGGTTATCACTAATTGTCAGAGATTGGGGTCAAGGGTAGAATTTGAGTACAAAGAGGAACAGAAAATATTTTGGTGTGATGGAACTATACTATATTTTTAATATAGCAGGAGTTATGACTGCATTTGACATCTCATAAAAATTTATATGAAAAAGGGTAAATTTTATTGTATCTAAACTACACTACTTTTCTATTTTTTATATATTTTTTGAAGATTTTTATTTATTTATTTGACAGAGAGATCACAAGTTGGCAGAGAGGCAGGCAGGGGGGTGGGGGATCAGGCTCCCTACTGAGCAGAGAGCCCAATGAGGGGCTCGATTCAGGATCCTGAGACCATGACCTGAGCTGAAGGCAGAGGCTTAACTCACTGAGCCACCCAAGCACCCCTATACTACTTTTTTAATGAAAAAAAAAATATATGGAAAGAGATATAGATAAAAGTGTTATCTAAAAAATATGGATCCTACTTCCAGAAGTTGTTCAATTATTTAACTTTAATGGTCATCGTTTTCTACATTTGCTTCAATTTTAATTCTCCATTCTGGATTTCACACTTACTTGATTTTTGTATGTAAAGACAATTCCTGAGTTATACCTACATAATTACTTTTAGATATAAATTAACAGAAACTTGGTTCAAAATGTTATTAATATACTACCTTGAATTCATGGACATTTTTAATTAACAACTTTATAAGCATTATTAAAACTGTTCCCACAACTCCACAAAGAAGAGAAGAAAATGTAATCATGGGACACAGAAGTTAAACAACTTTCTCAGGCTCAAGCTATATTGACCAGTTCAGATCAGTCCAACTAAAGTCAAGCGCCTTGAGTCTTGTGTGCTACACTCTTATGGTTGGATTAACTGGATCTGGCCACTGTTCAAGGTCAAAAATACATGACCCAAAACTTCCAGTCTAGGGGAGAAATCAGGAATTGGAGCAAGATTACCATACAAGGTAGACATTGAAAGATGGAGATCTGGGACAAAATAAACACAATCAATAGGTAGCAAGAAAGGCCAAAAGTTTTGGAAGTTTGACCAACCTTTTATGCTATGGTGGGACAAACCAGAGGTAAAGGGGCACCCTGAAAAATGCAACCCTTTAGACTCCCCAGCTGAAAAACAATGGGTTCAGGGAAGCCAATGGCCAGATGAGAGGAGAGTCTGAGGTTGAATAACCAATTCAATGTGGGCAGTCTTGCAACCTTTCTGATCCAGGTTCCCAGATTAACTCTTGCATGCTCAGTTCACCCAGCAACACTGCAAGGTCCAGAAAACAGCCAAATGGCTGATTTTGTGGAATAAAAAGCCAAGCAAGTTGACTAAATAGACAATGTCAGCAATTTGTCAGATGTTTTGGTTCTTTTTGATGGAACTCTTTCAACATCACTTTGTTTAATATTTCAAAATATGGTTTTCTGTTTAAAAGGAAACACAGAGTAGCAGTAAGAACATATTTTTTGGAGTCAAGCAGACTTGAGTAAAAAATCATTGCTGTTTCTAGGTATATAACTTCAGACAAAAAATCTCTGAATCTCAGTGTCCCTATATATGATGGGTTAACAATGCTATCCCATGGAATTCCTGTGAGAAATAAATAAAATGGAGTTTGTAAAGTACCTAACACATGGAAGGCATTCAGCGAACAGTAATAACAATAATCATTATTTTTTAAAAAAATACTTCTTATTTAAATTGAAGCTTGCGCATTTCATAAATAATCCATCTAGTTCATTCAGGAAATGTTTACTGAGCACCTGCCATACACCAAACACTCTTCTAGGTACATAGATTTTGACAACAAGGAAAACAAAATCTCTGTCCTCCTGGAACTATTCTACTGGGGATTTGTATATTACATGCCACCCACATAGCAAGAGATTCTTCTTGCACTGAGCCCAGAGTACAGCTCCTCACACCCACTGAAGCTCCGTCAGCAAGGACCAAGGCCACTGAATTAGCTCTATTGAGAGAATGGTTTGTGATTTCCCATACAACTTCCGCATCAACATAATGCCCAGCTAAAGAAAAGAGTTCAGTTCTGCATAATGAGTATCTAATCAAAACAGAACTTAAATTTTGCAGACCACCTGTCATATGGATACACAAATAACACCGTTAGTATTGCAGAGTAATCTTTCTACAGGAGTCACAGACGCAACTGCCAACAGAAGGCCACGGGTAAATGAGTCAGGAAGCCCAGTGTCATGGCTGAAGAGTAGAAAATATTATTTAAAAAGTGAAACTGTCTCTTAAAAAATGTGCAGCCACTACTACTTCTAGTTGGTGTTGCTGGAGAAAATGCTAGTGTTGCCAGAATGAATTTTTCGATAGAAGCTGAAATCTACATTTTAACATGACATTAAGTGATTTTCCAAGTAAAATCCCTCATCAGTACTGATCAGCATAGGAGACGTCAGTTTGCAACTACTATAGAGCTCCAGAAGACTCCATTTTCAAAAAGCAATAGCATAAATTATCTTTAATCCCTTTTCACATTTTAAACTGAAAGATATTTTTAAAATTGCAAAATGCCAAATGGCAAAGATTTCTAATTTTGTTTGTTTCTTTGATCTAAATCCACAATTTTTATCCAACATCTAAGAATGTAGAGCTCAAAAGGTGGATCCCCTAATTTATGGAAAAGCTACAATTAGGTTGGAGTAATGATGGATTAGAGCAAATAGGAGGCTTTCACCCTGACGTCTTCTAGCCTACTCTTGCCCTCACAGTAAGACATGCGAGGACTTGTTTGTAGTCACAGGTTTTGTATTCTGTCTTGACATGGCTGCAGTGGAAAAGCACATCTGTGAAGTGTTTACCAGCATGTCAAAAGTAACAGGACTCTTAAAGCCATTTCAAATGTCATGCCAATCCTTGCGCATAACATCTTTTAAAAGATTGTTGCTTTAGAGATCTTAATATTTAAAAAAAGAAAAAAACAGAAATGCAATACTCTTAGCCACTTAAAAGTAGAGTTTTTTCCACTAAGCAAAGTTGAACTTTTTAAACTTCTTTTTACCAAACAAGCCTTTCTGGTGGTGAGCAAATAAATTAGCATGTGAGTCCTAAGTGCTCTTAAAATCGTTTTGCTATAGATCTGTCCACTGTTTATAATTCCTGAATAAATCTAAAAGTACAGAAAGCCATTCTCTAAAGGTTTATGAGCATTTTTCCATGAAGCAGAAGTCAAACAGAAGATCAAAGACATCTAACAAAATGCTTCAAATTTGGGATAGGGTGGCCTGAAGCCTGGGGAAAAGAAACCAACCTCTCCAGATAGTTTGGAAGATATGTCTTGTTCTTTCAAAATAAAAGGAAACTAAAACATGATAGTCTAAGTATATCAAACTGACATTTTTGAGCAATGCTGCTAAAAGTATCAGTCTTTGATATTTTACCCGTAGTATCAAAGGCATTTTAAAAGTGGTTAGACAACTGTTTTACCAAGTGGCAAACATGAACAAAATCAGGTGAATTTCTTCTCTATTCTTAACAGCCATTCTTTTCTTGGCTTCTCTGTGTCTTTCAGCAAAGACTTTTCCAGGCTCACCAAGAATTAATATACAGTCTTGAGTTATCTTGAGCAGTATAATAGATTCTACATTTTGAATACTAATTATTTGGTGCTTCAGCTTTTGATATGGTACCAATTTACATGCCTACAAACCACTCACTGTAAAAAAGGAAAATAAAACAAAAGAACCAAAATGAATATATTTGCTGGAAAGACATGAATCTATCCAGCCATGATTAAACCCTCAATAAATCTGCTTCTAATCATCCACTGGCATTTAAATACATAGCAACTACTCTATTAAATTTAATTCTCCTTATTTTATGACAGTTATTCTAGATTTAATGACAGTTGTTTAAAATGTATATCCACAGATCACTAACAACATTTTAACAAGATTTCAAAACCAAGGAACAAAAGTATGAATCCATCAAATGTCAATAAATCAATTGCTATTTAATGTAGAATGCTCAAATTGTTAATTTGAAGCATACACAAATGAGAATACTTTGAAAACACTTCAGTGAAAAGTAACTTGCTGGGGTGTGTGGTTTGGGGCTTGGAGGGGTGGGAGGAAGGGTGAAAGGAATCCATCTGTGATCTGCTAATACTATTTCAGCATAAAATTAGGGATATATAACTTTAAAATATATTTACTTTGTATGAAAATATGCATTTGGTGAAGCACATTAAATTTTCCTGATTTTAACCAGAATACCATTTTCACATTATAAGTCACGTGGTTTTAATTTTTCTGTTGCCTGTTAAATATGTGCTAAAAATATTACATACTATTTTATTCTGGAGATTCACAACCAAGTCGATACAGAACATTCCTTTATACTGAATACAAGAAAAAACATTTTTCAAGTTATGGTGACCACCAAGTCACCAACCATCCAGCAAAACCAAGGCCTTAATCCAGATAATTCTGTTTCTGCCTGCTGGTGGAATTTGCTTTCTGTCAGGACTCTGGCGGCCATGCCTTTCTGGTGAGAATGAGAGACCCATACCATTCTTGCATGGCCTTGCCTTTCCCGCTGTCCTCATCCCCATTACTGGGGCATTTACTGGGATCGGCAGTAAAGACTGGCAAGTTCATGTGACGTAAGAATACTAACCTATAAAGCACATCAGTAGACACTTTGTAGCATATGCCGTTTATTAGAGTTTCCATTAAAAGTATTATGTTTCCATACTTTACAACCATAAAAGGGTAAATAATTTCAAAGGATTGCTTGATAGGAGACTTCTGTTTTAAATGGAACTTGGAAATATCTGGGAAATCACTGGAATAAATGTACTTAATAGACCCAATGCTGTGAAGTTCTTTTTAACTGTTTTCTTAAGCACATAAAAAGAGATACCATTTCCTCCAACATTTTTTGAAATAGGTTTTGGTTTGGAGTTTTTCTCTGTAACATTTGACTTATAAATATTTCTTACAATGCTTCCTTTGTTTTTCTTTTTTTTCTTTCTTTCTTTCCCTCTTTCCCTCTTTCTTTCTCTTTCTTCTACTACTGAGACGTCTTAACACCAACAGATTGGGCCCCTACTTCACTGCTCTATCCTATAGGATAAATTAGAACTTCAAGCCAGAAAGTAACATCACATGCCACTCAGGAAAACCTGCTATACCACTTGATATGTTGGCAAATGTCTACTAAATGTCCCTACTGAGATATTTTTTTTACAGGAAACACGTTCCACCCATGACACCAAGCAAATAGTTCATCAGTCTGGGCGTGTGTGAAGCCAGTACACCATCCATTGCATGGAAAAGATGAGATTAGGTAAGTTTCAGAATAAAACTTGTTTTTTAAAAAAATATTGCTCATACTAAACATTTGAAGAAAAGCTAAGTAATCCATCGAGTATTAACATGTTACAATCTAATTTGATTCATCTACATTAGCTATGTCTAGGTTCCTATTCTCTCAGAAATTACATGAACTTCTGTCTGGTTTTGTTTGTGTAGACATAGTGTTAGAGCACTTGATTTTTTATAAGATCACTATTTAAAAGGTGAAGTGGAAAAAAAAATAAAATAAAAGGTGAAGTGAGACATTTCTGAGCACCAGCAACCCTAGCCATCAGAGACAAAATGATAAGCAGGTCATACTGATGGTGAAAATCATTTATTTAATTGTACAAATTAGACATCTGAAAAAGAGGGAGATTAACTTTTTTAAATGCCAAATTTTAAACTCTCAATAACAACCCTTGGAGCTAAGGAAGAAGAGTAAACATAACATGGTCAGGTGAATTTCCTAGACTTGGTGAAGACGGCACCAGTCATTGAGAATAGCAAGTACCAGATTTGCATGCATGCCACGCACTACACTCAATTCTTGGCACATATCATATCACTTAATTCTTACCACTCCTCCTCAGCTTTATTTTACAGATGAAGAAATTGAGTCCCAGGGAGACTGAGTAACTTGCACAAGATCACAGAGTTAGTAGTGTTGCTGCATTTAACCCAAGTCTGATAGAATCCAAAGCTATGCCCTTTACTCCTAAGCAGTATCTTTTGGTTCAGGGTCAGGTATGGCCAGAGGATAGAAGCCAGAGCCAAACCTAGAGAGAAGCTTGATTCTTCAGAGCTGAGAATGCAGTGAAGTCAAGAAGGAAGTCATCCAATGGCTGTTTATAGAACGGGCCTCCTCCTGGCACTGTATGTCTGGTTGGCAGGGAAGAATAAATGGGAGATGCAGGTATGGTCTTTTGGATCTGAGCACAAGATTTAATTTTGTACTCTGTCTCCTGGAGATGAGTAAAAGCTATGTCCTTGCTCTGGTGCTGAGCCAGACCTGCATCTCTGGGTGGTAGAAAGTTGGAGGATTCATCTAGCCAGAGTGGGCAAAGAAAGAGGAATAAAGGCAGAGAATGACAACCCAAGGCATATCTTAAGGTGATATCTTAATATATCAGTTTATATCTTAGTAATCCAGTAAAGCTTTACTGGATTATTTACTTTACTGGATTGGGACACGATCTAGGAGAAACTGGGAAATGGAGAAGAGGAATTCAAGGCAATGAATCACCTTGCCTGCCAAGGAAGTGCAGTTCAGAAGCCAAAAAGAAAACAGGGCTCCATTCCACAAAGCACTCAATCTCCTGAAAGCAACAGTATAAATAGAGTTACCTATGCCAATGAAGGTTTCTAAATGTTTAAACTAGCCAGTAACACCACACAAATGGAGAAGCTAATGCTTGCGGAAGTTAATGATTTGTACCATAGTCACAGAGGGAGTTGGAGATAGAGCAGATGTGAACCCCCAATCACTTGACTCCCAGGTCTGCACATAAACCTTCAAAAATACAAAGCTTCTAGCCCTGAAATCTGCCCAGCCCTCTGTCTACTGTGTGGTCCCCTGTCAACCTCAACATTGTACTATGCAGAAGGGATTTCTTTCCCCTTACACAGTAACTCTTGGTGAACTACATTACGGGGTCTCCTTGCTTTCTCTTTTTATCTTTTCCTTCACTTGACAAATATTTATTGAGTGATTACTATGTGGTAGGCACTGTCCTAGATGCTAGGAATATGTGGCAAACAAGACAAAGATCTTGTTTTCCTGGAGCACACATTTTAGCAGGGATAGACAGACAGTAAACAATGAACAACCAACTAAGAAAATAGCAAGGAGTGAAAGTGCAATGTGGAAACGAAAGCAACATACCCAGATGGGAAGCAACTGCACAGAATACCTTTGATTGAGTAGTCATGGAAGGCCTCTTAGAGGAAGAGACTTTTGGGGTGAAAGCTGTATGCCAAGAAAAGTCAGCCAAGTACAGATTGGAGGAAAGCAGATTTTTCAACCCAAACACACTCCTATAGACTTCCCCAGTTGTTTTCCTTAACCTGGTTTTCTTTTCTACCCAAGATAACTTAGAAAATTGCAAGTGAGTGGAAGTGCCATCCTACTAAGGAAAAGGCAAAACATTTTATTCTGAATTTCAAACTTTTGTTAGTAATCTTTGATATTTTGACTATTATTAACATTAATTTGTATTAATATAGAATTCCCTACACATTTGACAAGAGATTATGACATAGCAGCGTCTTATACCAGAGAGATTGATACACAAAGGAACTGGGATGTTCACAGAAGAGCTCAATGGCATGACAAATGTCATATCCAGATTATTCCCGAATTTATGCACACAGCAGATTCTACACTCTCTGGGGTTCACCATTATCATCATCTCTCCCCATTTTATCATAGCAGCCTCCTAACTGCTCTCCCAGCTTCTCAACAACCAAGGTGACTTTTTTCAGAAACTCTCAGCATGTCTCTCCACCACTCACCTATCTCTGACTTACAACTTACTGCAATAGTAGATGGTTATGGACTGAACTGTGCCCCCACCCCAAACTCATATATTGAAGCTGTAACCATCAAGGTGGCTTATTAGGAATAGGACCTTTAAAGAGATAATTATGGTTAAATGAGGTCAAGATGAGGGAACCTGGATCCAATAGGACTATTGTCCTTATAAAAAGAGACAGAGACACCAGATCTCTCCCTCTTCCTTGCTCTCTCCCTGTCTCTCTCTCCCCTACTTCTCACCCCCAAGCATGAACAGAGGAAAGGCTATGTGAAGTTATAGTGAGAAGGCCATCATCTGCAAAATAGGAAGAGAGGTCTCACCAGAAACCAACCCTGATGGCACCTTGACCTTGGACATCTAGCCTCCAGAACTGTGAGAAAACCATTTCCTGTTATTTTAGCCCCCAGCCTCTGCTATCATGTTGTGGCAGCCTGACCCCACTGCTGCATCGATACTCAACATCTGCTCACCTCACGCTCATCTCCTGCTGGCCTCCCTTCTCCCATTCCATCCTAGCCATGTGGCTATCATCCTTGTTCCTTTTAGCTTGAAATTCTCCTCTCCAAATATCCACATGGTTCTCTCCCCCTCCTCCCATAGGGTTTTGCTCAAATGTCTCTTCACAGTGAGACCTTTTGACCACCTCTATTTAAAGTTATAAAAATGTCCCCTCCCCTGCATTTCCTGGCTTTATTTTTCCTTAGAGACTTATCACTTGCCTATGTAATTGATAACTGACATATTTATGTTGATGTATTGTCTATCCTCACATTGTTATGTAAGCTCCAGGAGGGTAGGGATGGTGAGCTGTTCTGTATTCTGCCAAACGGGGATAGAATGGGGAGTATGTGGGCATGAGAAAGAGGAAAGACAGAAAGAGACAGAGAGACGGAGGGGGAGAGAGAGAGAGAGAGAGAGCCAGAGAAGGGGGCAGAGAGAGAGACAAGATCATCAGTCATACCAAGATTGTGCCCATTGGGGAAGTTCTATTGAGTTCTCTTTTTATTTGGGGGGGATGGTGGGCAGAGGGAGGGAGAGAGAATCTTAAGCAGTCTCCATGCATGGAGCCCAACTCGGGACTTGATCTCACTACCCTGAGATCATGACCTAAACGAAATCAAGAGTCAGACACAACTGACTGAGCCACCCAGGCACCCCTCTAATGAGTTCTTTGGCCAAGTTCCTTAGATATTGACTTGTAAATGTTAATCAAATAAAATAAGAAAAAATTATTTAAAGACTTCAAAATCCAGTGAGAAGTACTACTTACTGCACAGCTCCTGGCAGAAAGCTTGTTATAAAATAGATTTTCAGTGACTATTTTTTAACTAACTAGTCATCGTTATCATAACCATCATCTCCATAATCTAGTAACCCCCAATGACTATTGTTTGATTATGGAAAAGCTTTTCATCATAGGAAGCATATGAGCTTATGGTGGGTGGCTAGAACAATGGCTTACTTGTAGTGGACACTCAGTAAATATTTGTGGAATTAATTGAATGAATTCTAACACAGTAGAAAATCTAAAACCCTTCTGTGTAGTCCATTATAAAGTATCTTACAATTCCTTTTGGTAACTCAATTTTCCTTATTCTTCTTGGCTCCAAGCATAGTGCTCAAATCCGTACACATGCCAAAAACACTATGTTCTTATCTTTGGGACTAAGAAAACTCAGAGTTTCTTCCTTAGTAGGATGGGAAGACGTTGCCACAAAATGTAGTAGCAGCATTTCACAGTATGCATTTCACAAGTTGTCTACTATAAACTTGGTCTAAAATTTAACTTCTTAAGAGAAATATTTTTTTGAGATTTTTAATTTTTAACTTAATTTTATCTTTCAGCTTTGCTTTTTTTCTCCAGCTTTATTGAGTGGACAATTCTTAAAATTTTTAATTCAGTTAACAATACAGTGTTATATTAGTTCCTGTTGTACAATATAGTGATTCAGCAATTCTCTCTTTTTTTAAAAGATTTTATTTATTTATTTGACAGAGAGAGAGAGAGATCACAAGCAGGCAGAGCAGCAGGCAGAGAGAAAGGGGGAAGCAGGCTCCCTGCTGAGTACAGAGCCTGATGTGGGGCTCGATCCGAGGGCCCTGAGATCATGGCCTGAGCTGAAGGCAGAAGTTTAACTCACTGAGCCACCCAGGCACCCCGTGATTTAGCAATTCTATACATTACTCGGGGCTCATCAGGTTAAGTTGTACTCTTGATCTGCTTTACCTAATTCACCCATTCCCCCCTCCGTTCTAGTAACCACCACTTTTTTCTCTCTAGTTAAGAGCCTGTAATTTGGTTTGTCTCTTTTTTCCTTTGTTCATTTGTTTTTTTTTTTCTTAAATTCCACATATTTATGAAATTATATGGTATTTGTCTTTATCTTATTTCATGTAGCATAAAATTCTCTAGCTCCATCTGTGCTGTTGCAAATGGTAAGATTTCATTCTTTTTTATGGCTGAGTAATTTTCCATTATATATATATATATATATATACCACATCTTCTTTATCCACTCATCTACTGATGGACACTTGGGCTGCCACCATAATTTGGCTATTGTAAATAATCTTCAATAAGCAAAAGGGTGCATATATTTTTCCAGTTAGTATTTTCATATTCTTTGGGTAAATACCCAATAATGGAATTACTGGATCATATAGTAACTCTATTTTTTTAATATTTTATTTATTTATTTGACAGAGAGATCACAAGTAGGCAGTGAGGCAGGCAGAGAGAGAGGGAAGCAGGCTCCCCTCTGAGCAGAGAGCCTGATGCAGGACTTGATCCCAGGACCCTGAGATCATGACCCGAGCCAAAAACAGAGGCTTAAACCACTGATCCACCCAGGTGCCACCAGTAATTCTATTTTTAACTTTTTGAGGAACCTCCATACTGTTTTCCAGAGTGGCTGTACCAATCTGCATTCCCTCTGCAAGAACATTCCCTTTTCTCCATGTCCTCTCCAACACTTGTTGTTTCCTGTGTTTTGGATTTTAAGCCATTCTGACAGGTGGGAGGCAATATCTCAATATGGTTTTGATTTTCATTTCCTTGGCGATGAGTGATATTGAGCAGTTTTCATGTGTCTGTTGGTCATCTGTAAGTCTTTTTTGGAGAAAGGTCTGTTCATGTCTTCTACCCATTTTTTATTTGGTTCTATGGTGGGTTTTTTTTGTTTGTTTGGGTTTTTTGGTGTTGAGTTGTATAAGTTCTTTATATATTTTGGGAAGTGAAGTATTTTTTAATGCAATAGAGATTGTTGAGTTAAATAACAACAAAAAGATTGAGATGGAGCTTTGCATTTTAAAAACCTACCTACAAATAATCGTCCATTACATAATCCTGAGGATTGGGAAAATATTTTTTTTGTTATTGTTGTTGGCTTATTTTGTTGTTGCTGTTGTTTTATTATAGTGATATAAAATTGACATACAACATATTAGCTCTAGCTGTACAATATAATGATTTGAAATCTGTATTTATCATAAAATGATTGCTCCAAGAGGTTTAGTTAATAACCATCACCATGCCATAGTTATGAATTTGTGTGTTTGTGTGTGTGTGTGTATGAGAGATTTAAAGATATACCCTCTTAGCAACTTTCAAATATAAAATACAATATTGTTAACTTCAGGCATCTTGCTGTATATTACATCACAGAAGTTATTTTTCTTATAAGTGGAAGTTTGTATCCTTTGACCCCCTCACCCACTTTCCCACCTTCTATCCCTCACCTCTGGCAATCACCAGTCTGTTCTCTGTATAAACTTGAGGGACTTTTGAGATTCCACATTTTTAAAGATTCCACACAATATCTATCTTTTCCTGTCTGACTTATTTTACTAAGCATAATGCCCTCATGATCCACCCATATTGTCACAAGTGGCAGGATTTCCTTATTTTTTATGGCTGAATAATATACCATGGAATATATATACCACATTTTGTTTATCCATTCATCCATTGATGGACATGTATGCTGTTTCCACATGTTGGTTTTTATAAAGATGCTGCAATGAACATGGGGTGAAGATACCTTTTTGAGTGAGTGATTTCATTTCCTTCAGGTTAAATACCCAGAAGTGGAATTGCTGGATGTTATGGTAGTTTCATTCTGAGTGTTTTAAGGACCCTCCATACTGTTTTCTACAGTGGTTGCACAAACTTACATTCCTGCCTACAGTGCACAAGTCTTCTCTGCTCTCTCCATCCTTGCCAATGCTAGTTTTCTCTTTTTTGATACTAGCCTTTCTAACAAGTGTGAGATAATAGGTCTACTGATTTTCCTTAGGATAGAAACTCAATATTGGAATTGACTTTGTTGCATACGTCATAAACAGTTTTCAGATAATTTCCTGTTCATTGAAGGCTTTTTGCACTCTTATTCCATCTCCAAGCCCCATCCACTGCCAGCCTCTGACTAAACCCCTGAGCATCTTCACCAGAAAGCAATGCAGCCAGTCAACTCAATTCTAGGTGAGTAAAGAGTATATGGGGTTGGCAGTCAAAAGTATTGTCAGGAATATCATGGTGTCATATTTTTCTGTAGACTCCCATGAACCTGGGGCCCTAACCCAATGAGCTGGATAACTGAGCCATATAGTTACATATATCTTTGCAAAGGGTAGAGTGAGTTCTCAGTAAATCTAGTAGAATTGTATGACTATCTTCTCAATATGAAGAACAGAGCAAGTTTATGTTTTTTACTTGAACAGATTGCAGGGTTCATTTTTTAATGTGTTCCTTTTTCTGTGTATTGTTCAACTGATTTTTATCAAGTTGGTATTTGTTTGAATTTTTTTTCCCAGTAAACATTTTTTGTTGGTGCCGATATTAAAACATTAGAAAACCAAAATATAGATATGTAAACACCTGTCCTTTAAACATTGGTTAGGCAGCACCAAAAGCCAACTTCTACATCTTGAGGACAGAGAAATGAGGAAAAGAAGCAGCAGGAACATGAATGTAGGCTGAGACCACTTGAGGACATTTGGGTACCTTTATATCTCAAGACAGTGAAGTCGTAGAAGTTAATAAGTTGGCCTGTCTTTGGAGACAGAAAAGCATAACAATAGAGGAGGCTCCTTCTATATCTGTGTCAGAGTTCACTCTGGAATTTTTTGCATCTTTCTGATAATAGTTTAGAAAGAGTTCAAATTTGAAACTATAAGAAAGCAATTGAATTAAGTCACTACATTAAGTATCATATCCAAATTACCAAAAATTGAAGTATAGGGTTAAAAAAAGGAAAGATACAATACACAATGGCATTGTATGAATCTCCAGGCCCCCATTTCTGCAAATTACTCTCCAAATAGTCATAAATCTAAGTAAATTCCTGCAGGACAGCTCCCAAACAAAATGTGGCCGAACACAGAAAGCTGAAATACATAAAAAACAGGCTTTGAGTATATATTTTGTCTGGAATTTATTAGGAAACAGAAATGCCACCAAAATGGAAATTGCACACAGGGAAAAAAATTCCATCATGCTTTTATCCGGATAGGTTGGAAGTGATGTAATAAGGCACCATAATTTATGTACATAAATGTGTGGGCAACTTGCTCAGGGAGTGACAAATACAGTATTCCAGTTTAAAAAAAAAATAGAGGACATCAAAGAAATTTGACCAGCTGCCAAGAACCATTAATCTCTTCACGACCTTTTTACTATATAGATGCCAAATAGAGCTTGTCATTTTATTCCATCCTTAAAGCAAGATATTCTTATTTATGAAGTTATGAAATAATATAACATTTTACTTCATTTGGCATACAACCACAGAGTGTATGGCAACCTTGAGAAGATTTCATTCTTAAAAATAAGGACACTGATAAATCAACAGCCATACACCTCGAGGATAATGGCTTAAGTCCGACCATAGTCCTCAACTAAATGTGACTGTGATCTTCATTCATCTTGCCATGGTCAGAAAACCACATCACAGAAACCACTGTACGTGATGCATCACCCACAGCCAGCTCACTAACCAGGAGGGACTTCAAATAGAGACAGCACTGAATTGTTTCAGATGTGGAAGCAGGAAAAAAAACCCTCAGAATTAAGACAGAATACATTAAGTATCACACTCAAAGAAAACACTGGTGTCGTTGTCCAGAAAAGCTAGGAGCTGTTGGCTGCAGTTACCACAGAATTGTAGCTTTCCATGTGCTCACACTGTTAAGTGATAAACCTTTCCAATGATGTGGCTTTACAGGAAGTCACTTAGCACTCTTCAAACTCATAGTTTGATAGGTTTCCATGGAGAGCTTGCCATAAAGATATTTCCTTCTTTGGATTTCTATAATTTTATCTCTTACACACCTCAGCAATAAAACACAATGTGTTACTTATTACCCCTTCTGAGATGAATAACCACTATTTCCCACCTTGAAACATTACTTCACACAAGTCTGGATGAAAATATTTTTGCTTATCTGGACGTGAACAGAAGAGGCCTCGCAAATAATCATTTAAAATCCACTCATGTGGGTAGTCATAACATTGTCCCCCTCACTGCAACCTCAATAAATACTTGGAATGAGGAGTGTGTGGTTAGTATGAGAGAGAGAAAACAGAGACAGACAGACAGATGAATGGATGGATGGATGGATGGATGGACACAGGTAGTAAAGCATTAGATCAAGATTTATTGAGTTCTTTAAGCAAGTTCCCTAAATGTTGACTTACAGATGGTAATAAAATAAAATAACAACAACAAAAAAAATAGCTTTAAAAGTTCAGAATGCAACAAAGAAGTACTACTGCCCAGCCCCCAGCAAAGGGCCTATCACAAAGTAGAGGTTCTAGAAATATTTTATGAACAGATGGATCATTGTTGCTATAACCATCCAATCCTTAATCTAGTGACCCTTCTTGCCTCAGCAACTATCCTCTGATTATGGAAAAGTTTTCCTTTGGAAACTTCCCAGGAGAGACAGAACAAGGTCGTATGTGTGGACATAGGCCTGCTCATGGCAACCACCCCTGCTGGCCTTGGAAAATGAATGTTCCCATCTTTTTCAAAATGGTCTAAAACAACGTTACCTAGCACCTTATAAGAAAGTTATGGAGACATATAATGAGTTCCATTCTCCCCCTGTTAGTCCACTTGAAGAACAGACCAGGGTCAGACTACATAATCATGATCCCAAGCCTCTGAAAACATGCTAATATTGGGTCAGAAGAGACAGAAGATGAAGCAACAGAAGTCACAACTGTCCTTCCAGTTTCCACTATTCTAACATACACAAAGTATTCACATTATAGATTTGTATTTTCCAAAGGAGCAAAGAAAAATAAAGCCAACAAAACCAGTGTCACTTACCAATTAATCAACACTGGTCCTTCTTCTCTTTCTCTTAGTGGTTTTTTTCTAACAATTCCTAAAACCAAAGCAGCCAGCGTCATCACCGTGGAAATGGAGTCATGACCGCCACCAAGACAGCAACCAGCTAGAGCTGTATCTTCACAAGCACAAGGGTGGGAGCTGAAACAGAGGGGCACAAAATGTTAAATCACATGCTGGGATCCAAAATAGATCCAACAAAGAGACAGAGAGAATTGATCCAGGAAGCATCCCTCTCAGAACACAGAATGCCTCAGATTTCTGGATGGGTCCTGCCACCCAGGAACACTGCAAGAGTCCCCTACGGGAGTCAAACAACTTAAATAGGGGGGACAAACAGATGTTTTAGCAGTCTGAGGCATCCAAAATACAGTCAGACATCACACCTAGACTTTGGTGCACCCAGACCCGCAAAAACTCTCCCCCCAGTCCTGCCATTCTGTCCCGCTTCTAATTCCACCTTAAAAGAGCCACCTCCTCTCAGCCACAACAAAGCCAATTCATGTCCATTTGTTGCCACTTACTGGATTTTAGTTCTATTTTTATTTTTTTTTAATTTTTTATTTTTTATAAACATATATATTTTATCCCCAGGGGTACAGGTCTGTGAATCACCAGGTTTACACACTTCACAGCACTCACCAAAGCACATACCCTCCCCAATGTCCATAATCCCACCCCCTTCTCCCAAACCCCCTCCCCCCAGCAACCCTCAGTTTGTTTTGTGAGATTAAGAGTCACTTATGGTTTGTCTAGTTCTACTTTTAAATTACATATTTATATGAACTCGTCTCAGGCTCACCACCCAAAATTTACTTGGTCAGTGATTTTTTAAGATCCCAAGCTAATAAACCATTGAATTCACATGGTTCAAATACTAAGTAATTCTTAAAATCTCATTACTTGAGTGAGACATTTATCTCAAGTTAAATCTACAAAGAAAAAAAAAAGATGTGATGGTAATAAAAACTATTGAAACAGAATCATAAAGTTGGATGTCAAACAATAGGTACTGTAAATGATAGCCTCCCCAGAAGGTTCTCTCTGATAACCACAGCTACAGAAAACATACGCTAACAATAAATATGACTTCCACAACACCACAGCCCTTTCAGCACTTGGTTCATGTGGGGATGATAAGCAATGGTTCTGCTCTGCATTTTTTGTTCAATAAGAAATTCTTCCTCACAAATAATAAATTTATAACAAGAGACTGTCTTTGTGACTCAAGCCTGCATTTCTTTAACTTACTGCTTTTCTGGACATAAATTCTATTAGCCTACTTGTGGAAAGTTTGTGAGGGCAACCTGGGACCAGTGGGAATTGGTAAATGCCTCCTAGTTGAAAAGGAAAACATACAATTCACTTTAGAATCTTTGTGGCTCTCCACCATCTTCCTGGCCATTTCAACCCAGCATAGGAATTAATACTACTTCAGTCAACAGTGGATTAAGCAACGCTCTACATTCATTCATTATAGTAGGGTAAAGAAAGATCAACTGAAAAAAATAACATGGCGTACGTGAATGTGTATATCATGTCAGTTAGCTGTATATGTATTTCAGAATACCATACCCTTATTTACATTTTAGAAATTGTTTCATTCTAAAGATGATTTCAGTGTTAAAATAGATTCATTCTTCCAGTCTTGGAGTACAAGCAGGACCCAGATACCAGATACCAGAGATACCCCGCATGCATAGTTTATTTTACTTAAGGGAACACTTCAGTGATTTTTATAAATCAACAGTGCCCAAGTAATTATATATTTTCCTTCAAAAGAAAATAATCCATAATTATAGCGCAAAATCAAATTATTTGAACAACACGAGAATTTATCTCACTGTCTATATCTCAATAGCACTTTAATGGCTCTGAACTTAATCGATTATCCTTTTCCTTTTGTTTGTCAGCATGAGACCATCTACAAGGGCACCATTCAAATGGTATTTGAAGAGTAGTGCTAGCCTCAGAGGGGACAGTCATACACTCTACTGAGTTAAGTACAGAAACTAAGAATAAGCACTTAGAAATTTTTACGACAATTTGACATAATTTTTGCCTGTTAAGTCTAATATTATATATTAGAGGTTTACCTTCTGCATGATTTGGGGTATTTTTTAATTTAATTTTTCTTGTAATTTGTTGTGGTAATATTTTATAAAAATATCAATCATGACTGATTGGAAAATTTAAAAACTGGGCCTTTGCCACCATGGTTTGAGAGGCATCAGTATAAACTACAAGGTGGTGGGGGTAGTCAGGGAGCGTTCTTTGGAATTAAATGTACAATACCAAATATATGTATTTCTGTGTGCATATATATATTTATAATTCGATCTAGGTCTTATCTATGTAACAGAACAATTAACTTGGCAAAAACAAAGGTCGAAAGTCTGTGAACTCCTTCTCTCAATCTCTCCAGATGTGTTGCAGCTGAAGAGATTATTCAGAAATAGAAGTGCTTTGATTAAAAGACTGAAGCAACTGGATTGGCTATGCCTTGATCTTTTTCCTTCCATCTTTCCTTCCTTAGTTCCTTCTTCCTCCCTTCTCCCCTTCTTTTCTACGTAAAGACGGTACCATCTTCTTCTCTTTCTTTAAAACATGAAACCAAGAGCTTCCTGTCACACACATCAATAAAATGCATCCGTAAAATCCACTGTGGTGGAAAAGGAGGAAAAAGTATATCCGTATATCCATCCGCTGGATATGGATATATGGATATATATCCATATATATGGATATATGGAGAATCAAAACTATGGACAGGAAATGCAGTTACAGTAGGATCTAGAAAGAAGTGTTCACAACAAAAGAAGCATTTCTTCATGAATCCCTCAAGGACTTTTTTCCTGAATTAAGTCACTTTTTATTAGTGTATTTTAATTGTCTAGAAAAGTGATTTCTTTTTAATCTGAATTTTTGAAGAGCTCTGCTTGGTTATTTACCCGTGAACAGCCAAAGAAATGTCTTCGAAGTCCTTAATGAGCATTCCTTTGGACTCTGTTGGGAAGAGAACTGGTGAAGCCATTTCCCTGCTGCTCGCCCCTTCCCCCACAACCACCCCAGATCCACACTGCAGAACACAGGACTTTCATTGGGTCCAAGTCATTTCTTCTCCTTTCTGAAATATGGATGGTTAAAAGTAGGACACCAAAGCAACCATATTTCCTCCCACGACTCTGCCTCTTTCTATGTACTCAAAACAACTCGAATTTGTTCTGCCTCACCTATGTCTAATGTTACACACATGCCCAAGAATCTCTGACTACTTTTGTGTGTCATTTCACAATCAAGGGAACGTATAGGGCAGACTTATAAGAAAACAGAGAAATGAATCTATATCCCTTAAGCTTTGCAATTCATTTTTCCTCTCTGTCTGTTCTGAAAACAACGCCTTGGGTTGCCGTTTTATCCTACAATTTGTCTCCTGCCCTTTTCCCTACTCCACCCCTCCCCCATGGAGTCTTTGGCTCCAAATAAAAACAGCTTTCAAATGGCCACGACCAAGTTCCAAAGCTCCTATGTCTCCTAGAGATTTTCCTTCTTGTCCAGATTCTCCTGCCTGGCGCCACCCTTTGTAGGAGAGCATGACTCAAGGTGGGGCTCTGACCCAAAGTATTGCACCTGGACCCCCAACCCAACTGCAGAATTTTATTTGAAGTTTGTTACTCTTTGCCTGCTTCTTAACTTGAGCCCCAATAGTCTTACAATGTCATTTTTTTTCTCCCTACTGTAATTCAAGAGACAGCTGTCTTTGGGATAAATACTAAATAGTTGGTCTGGAAATGAACTTCGCAATGGGTCCCTCCTCCATTCTGGCTGATGTTCCCCTATTAATTTCTTTTTCTCTTTCAACCACTCATTGGCTGATACATCTATAAATACATCTCATCTGCTTTTACTTTGCTTTTTAAGAATAAGCTGATACCAAACACACTGTCTTAATTACATCCACAGGCAAAAGCATAACAAGTTTAAATGTTGTCACAATCTAGTTTTAAAAACTTGACATCCTTAATTATGCCAGCTGTGATAAAACTGGCAAATGAAAATTCTAATTTGAATGTGTAAATGAGTAATTCATCTGAAAGGCATGCTTAACGTTAGTAAGTGAAAACAAACTAGCATCCCACTAAGCAAAAGAAGGCAGTCTGGCAGGGAACTGGTAAGTGGATTTGTAAGGAGGCAGGGAAACATGGCCCCAGGTCCCTGGGTCAACACACTGCTAAAACCAGGCAAGTCAGTCCTAAATTCAAATCAGACTTGAATTTGTATCTCAGTGTCCAAATTATGCACTGACTGTACATTCATAAGGATCTGAATCCTACAGGCAGTTCAGGAAGGAAGGCCCAGGACAAATTCTGACTTGTTCTCAGAAGTTGGTAGGTTTTGGAAAGTTCTGCTTAGGAGAAGCAGACAAAATTAAAGGAAAGGATAAGCAAAAGATAAGATAAACATCTTTGCAGGATCTTCCCAGAGAGGCTGCCCTATAACCAAACCAGTGTTCCCCAAGCCATCTTTTTTGTGGTTATATTAACATTCTACCCTTTTATAAAAAATGCCTTCTATTGGGATGCCTGGGTGGCTCAGTTGGTTAAGCAGCTGCCTTCGGCTCAGGTCATGATCCCAGCGTCCTGGGATCGAGTCCCACATCGGGGTCCTTGCTCGTCAGGGAGCCTGCTTCTCCCTCTGCCTCTGCCTGCCATTCTGTCTGCCTGTGCTCTCTCTCTCTCTCTCTAATAAATAAATAAAATCTTTAAAAAAAAAAAATGCCTTCTATAAATGCGCCCATGAAACCATCTCTTCCTTTTCTCTCCACGAGATTCAGAAAGGGAAGAAGATCTCACTTTCAGTCAAGAAAAAAAGCTACTAATCTACAAACTGGTTAAGTAACGGTGGTCCATTATATAACTTACTATTTGTCACTCAAGTCCAATACCTTTCAAGTTATTAAACCCATCGGGATTCACTTTTTTAAAAAAATTTGCTGATACAAATAATGATCATGATAGCAAATATTACTTATATATTCTTATAGAAAATAATGGTTCTGATGGTACAGTTGATAATTCTCAGATAATAGTAGGCTATTGGGATTAATTTTCTTAATTTTATTTAAAAATCCTTGTTTTCTTGAAGTATTCATATATAATATACAATGCTTATTTGACAAAAAGCACCGGAGAAATGAATATCCATTTTGAATGGGAAATAAATGTCAACAGGAACTTTCTCAGGTATAAAATGATTATAAATTTTTGTATGTGAAAAATGCCACAAGAAAATAGCAGTCGATCTGTTTTGAGTCATGTGTAGAAACTGGTAGACATATTTTTAAAAAGTTTTAAGCGAGCCAAAAGAAAAAAGACATACAGATGGCCAAATGGTCTTGACATTGATGGAGAAATATAGGAAGAGTGATGATCAGATGTTTTACTATTTCAATGAGGACAACTCAAAATGAACACAATTAAACTGTAGAAGAATCAAGTCTGGCAACATATAAGAAACTTCAGACTAGCTGGAACCAATTCATCACTACAAAAGCTTACTAAAGGAAACTGTGGAAGAATCTATTTTATTTGAAAAGAATGTTCCCCCTTTCTTGAAAGAAAAGAAGAACATCAAGGTCTAGGCTGGTAGTTCTCCACCTTCACTATGTCAGAATCACCTAGAAGGATTGGTTAAAATACAGACGGTTGGTCCCACCCTGAGAGTTTCTGATTCATCGGTCTGGGGTGCAAACCAAGAATTTGTATTTCTGACAAGTTCCAAAGTGATGTCAGTGATGCTGGTCTGGTGGCCACACTCTGAGAACCAGCGGTCAATACTAACTCTGTGGTAGGCATCGTCACATAAGTATCTCACTGATTCTCTGTAACAACTCAGAAGTAGTGACATTTGCGAATATCTTCTCTCATTCCATGGGTTGCATCTTTGTTTTGTTGATTGTCTCCTTTGCTGTGCAGAAACTTCTGATCCTGATGAAGTCCCGAAAGTTCATTTTTGCTTTTGTTTCCTTTGCATTTGGGGACATGTCTTCAAAGAACTTGCTGTGGCCAGTGTTGAAGAGGTTACTGCCTATGTTCTTCTCTAGGATTTTGATAGATTCCTGCCTCATGTTGAGATCTCTTATCCATTTCGAGTTTATCTTTGTGTATGGTATAAGAGAATGGTTAAGTTTCATTCTTCTATACGTAGCTGTCCAATTTTCCCAGCACCATTTATTGAAGAACTGTCTCTTTTCCACTGTATATTTTTTCCTGCTTTGTTGAAGATTATTTGACCATAGAGTTGAGGGTCCATATCTGGGCTCTCTGCTCTATTCCACTGGTCTAGGTGTCTGTTTTTGTGCCAGTACTATGTTGTCTTGGTGATTACAGCTTTATATTAAGCTTGAAATCAGGCAACATGATGCCCCCAGTTTTGTTTTTCTTTTTTAACATTTCCTTAGTAATTTGGAATCTCTTCTGGTTCCATACAAATTTTAGGATTGTTTATTCCAGCTCCTTGAAAAATACCAGTGGAATTTTGATCAGGATGGCATTGAGAGTATAGATTGCTCTAGGCAGTATAGACATTTTAACAATGTTTATTCTTCTTCCATCTTTTTGTGTCTTCTTCAGTTTCTTTCTGAGTGTTCTGTAGTTCCTCAAGTATAGGTCTTTTACCTCTTTGATTAGGTTTATTCCCAGGTATCTTATGGTTCTTGGTGCTATAGTAAATGGAATCGATTCTCCAACTTCCCTTTCTGTATGTTCATAGGTACAAGAAAGCAACTGATTTCTGTACACTGATTTTATATCCTGCCACATTACTGAATTGCCGTATGAGTTCTAGTAGTTTGGGGGTGGAGTCTTTTGGGTTTTCCATAGAAAGTATCATGTCATGTGTGAAGAGAGAGACTTTGACTTCTTCTTTGCCAATTTGAATACCTTTTATTTCTTTTTGTTGTCTGATTGCTGTTGCTAGGACTTCTAGTACTATGTTGAACAACAGTGGTGAGAGTAGACATCCTTGTCGTGTTCCTGATCTCAAAGGAAAGGCTGTCAGCTTTCCCCCATTGAGGATGATATTCGCTGTGGGTTTTTCATAAATAGATTTATGAAGTTGTTCCCTCTATTCCTATACTTTGAAGCGTTTTAATCAGGAACAGGTGCTGTAGCTGGTCAAATGCTTTTTCTGCTTCAATTGAGAGGACCACGTTGTTCTTCTCTCTTCTCTTATTGACTTGTTCTATCACATTGATTGATTTGCAAATGTTGAACCACCCTTGCATCCCATGGATAAATCCCACCCGGTCATGGTGGATAATCTTTTTAATGTATTGTTGGATCCTATTAGCTAGGATTTTGTTGAGAATCTTGGCATCTATATTCATCAGGGATATTGGTCTGAAATTCTCCTTTCTGATGGTGTCTTTGCCTGGTTTGAGAATCAGGGTAATGCTGGCTTCATAAAAAGAATCTGGGGGTGCCTGGGTGGCTTAGAGGGTTAAAGCTTCTGCCTTCAGCTCAGGTCATCATCTCAGGGTCTGGGATCAAGCCCCACATCAGGCTTTCTGCTCAGTGAGGAGCCTCTCTCTCTCTGCCTGCCTCTCTGACTACTTATGGTCTCTGTCTGTCAAATAAATAAATAAAATCTAAAAAAAAAAAAAAAAAGAGTCTAGAAGTTTTCCTTCTGTTTCTATTTTTTGACACAGCTTCAGGAGAATAGGTATTATTTCTTTTTTTTTTTTCCATTTTATTTTTTTTTCCATGTTCCAAAATTCATTGTTTATGCACCACACCTAGTGCTCCATGCAGTACATGCCCTCCTAATACCCACCACCAGGTTCACCCAACCCCCAACCCCAGCTCCCCTCCCAAACCCTCAGTTTGTTTCTCAGAGTCTGCAGTCTCTCATGGTTTGTCTCCTCCTCTGATTTCCCCCATCTCACTTCTCCTCTCATTTCTTCTTTGAATGCTTGGTAGAATTCTCCATGGAATCCATCAGGTCCTGGGCTCTTGTTTTTTGGGAGGTTTTTGATCACTGCTTCAATCTCGTTACTAGATATTGGTTTATTCAGGTTGTCAATTTCTTCCTGATTCAGTTTTAGAAGTTATAGGTTTCCAGGAATGCATCAAGTTCATCTAGGTTGCTTAACTTATTGACATATAACTGTTGATAATAATTTTTGATGATTATTTCCTTGGTGTTAGTCGTGATCTCTCCCTTTTGATTCATAATTTTATTAATTTGGGTCCTCTCTCTTTTCTTTTGGATTAGTTTGGCCAGTGGTTTATCAATTTTATTGATTATTTCAAAAAACCAGCTTCTAGTTTTGTCAATGTGTTCTACTGTACCTCTAGTTTCTATCTTATTGATCTCTGCTCTAATATTGATTATTTCCCTTCTTGTGTGTGGGATTGGCTTAATTTGTTGTTGATTCTCCAGTTTTTTAAGGTGTAAAGAGGGCTGGTAATTCTGGATTTTTCAATTTTTTTGAGTGAGGCTTGGTTGGCTATGTATTTCCCCCTGAGGACCACCTTTGCTGTATCCCATAGGTTTTGTACCGATGTGTCTTCAGTCTCATTGGTTTCCATGAATTGTTTAAGTTCTTTGATTTCCTGGTTGATCCAAACACTCTTAAGCAGAGTGGTCTTTAGCTTGCAAGTGTTTAAATCCCTTCCATACTTTTTCTTGTGGTTGAGTTCCAGTTTCAAAGCACTGTGGTCTGAAAATATGCAGGGAATGATATCCAAGATCTATAATCTCAAACTCAACACACACAAAACAGATAATCATGTCAAAAAATGGGCAGAACATATGAACAGACACTTCTCCAAAGAAGACATACAAATGGCTAACAGACACATGAAAAAAGGTTCATCATCATTAGCCATCAGGGAGATTCAAACCAAAACCACATTGAGATACCACCTACACCTGTCAGAATGGCCAAAATTAACAAGACAGTAAACAACATGGGTTGGAGAGGATGCGGAGAAAGGGGAACCCTCTTATACTGTTGGTGGGAATGCAAGTTGGTGCAGCCACTTTGGAAAACAGTGTGGGGATTCCTTAAGAATTTAAAAATAGAGCTAGATAGCTCTAAAAATAGAGCTAAAAATGACCCTAAAATTCCACTACTATGTATTTACCCCAAAGATACAGATGCAGTGAAAAGAAGGGCCATCTGTACCCCAATGTTCATAGCAGCAATGGCCACAGTTGCCAAACTGTGGAAAGAACCAAGATGCCCTTCAACAGATGAATGGGTAAAGAAAATTTGGTCCATATATACATTGGAGTATTATGCCTCCATCAGAAAAGATGAATATCCAACTTTTGTATCAATATGGTTAGGACTGGAGGAGATTATGCTGAGTGAAATAATTCAAGCTGAGAGAGTCAATTATCATATGGTTTCACTTACTTGTGGAGCATAAGGAATAACACAGAGGACTTTAGGAGATGGGGAGGAGAAGTGAGTTGGGAGAAATCAGAGGGAGAGAAAAACCATGAGGGACTGTAGACTCTGAGAAACAAACGGAGGGTTTTAGAGGGGAGGAGAGTGGGGGTTTGGCTGAGCCTGGTGGTGCATATTAAGGAGGCAATGTATTGCATGGTGCACTGGGTGTGGTACATAAACAATGAATTTTGGAACCCACACACACACAAAAAAAATAATAAAGCTAAATTAAATTAAAAAAAAAAGAAATAGATATGAAAAAAATAAAAGTAAAAAAAAAAAAAACCCAGAAGTAGACATAACTCTGAGAGATAGATATACAGATATTCCCTAACTTCAATACATTTCATATATCATGTATGGACAGCTATAACTGCCTTTATATACCCAAACCACCTTTTTGTACATCAGTTGATGAGCAAACTTCCTGAGAGACCCCCCCTGGTCACTATCTGAAAACTATGATTCATTTTGGGCAGCAAAGATGACAGCAAAAGCCATGTGATAAGTTCACCAAACCATTTTGTTTCTCTCCTGGGCAAACAGGAAAACCACATCTCTCAGTTTCCTTGCATCTAGATGGGATCTTGCACCAATATATGCCCAGTGGAATATGAGCAGATGTGATGTAGGTATGTACATGCCTGGCCCTTGAAAAGATTCAGGAGATTCTCTTCATTCTTTCTCTTTGCTCATCAGCTAGCTGAATATAGTGGATACACCAGAGACCTCCCAGGGAGGCCCTAATGGATGACAAAGACACCAGGAAAGATGTGAGGACCCCTGAGCCCCCATCTTGGAGAAGAGCTGTCCAAGCAAGATCAACCCCTTTGGAGTCTGGGTGAACAAAGAAATAAACTAAGCCCCTGAAGTTTAGAGATTCTCTGCAGCAACAGCTAACAGTAGCTACTTCAATAAATAACTTCCATAGATAAAGCATCCCAAACAAAATTCGATATTTGTGCTTAAGTCTAACTTCAGTGGGATTCTCACTTAAGCAAGCTGACTCTGCGTTCAGTGGCAAAGCAATCAAATTCAAGGATCTCAGTGAAATGCTAGCATTTTAGTCATTCAAATGTGTCTAAAAAGTAAAACTTACATGAAAACACAATCTCTCCCCATTCAATCCATTGTTTCACTATCTTACAATCAACTTGCAGTCACGTCTTAAGGATCAAAAGCCCAAAAGTGCCTATTTCCTCATTTTTGAATACAGGAAAATTAAAAATCAGAGAGGCTGAACAATTCCTTCAAAGTCATGTTAATAAATAATGGAATTAAGGTTCATTCCAACATTTGTATCAGCCTACACTCTCATTCTTTTTGCTGTACTTCACTGCCTATCATCTCTCAAAATGTCTGCCTATCTTGGAAAAAGAAAATATAGAAGATGATCTTACAGTACCCCCTTTAAGCAATCTAGTTCTGTGAAAGTTATTCCCATACCTTTCTAATCTTGTGAATGCAAGAAGCCTATGAGCAATGTCCTTTTGCCTTCCACGTGGAGGAGTTCCCAGAGATAGGGCTCCAGTCAGCTACATCATGCTACCTCTGCAGAACAACCTTGTTTCTATGAAATATTTCTATTCATTTAATGTGAAAAACAAAGTTACCACAACGTGAACGAGTATGCTACAGTTTCATGCTATACGCTGTGGGCAGAAAAGTTGGCCTGCATCCCACTTTGTGCCCCAGCCACATCTCAGGGGGAAAGAATTCCTCCCATCACTCCATAACAGCTCATTCTGCTCAACTCAGACCCCCACAGATGTGTGGTGATGAAGACAAAAGGTTTCCAAAGACAGAACTGACAAACAAAAAGCTTGGCGACGCCCAGCTCTTGAGAAAAAGGAAATAAATTATTTATTTATTAACATCACAATGGTCCTTAGATGAATGTCATAAAAAGCGTCCTTTGTCACCACTGCCATATCAAAGCAAATGTGTATGAGATACTTTAACGGGAAAAATTATTTTTCACTGACAATCCAACAACTTTGACCTCATCGCAGTATTTTGAGAGCCCAGTTTTACCATAAATCAGTCCTACAGTCTCTTGGGCCCCATAAAATATGTACATCATGGTTAGACATTTGCTTGTGGATGGTAGCAATGTAAAAATAAGCTTGAATAAAGTTATCACCATCCATATACCTCTGTACCCATAACCACTTCCATGCCTCCAGTTCTGTTAAGATTCTTGCTTGATGGGTGTTGCCTATGAAGATTCCCCTGACCTCCCACCCAGAGGACTTCCCAATGGACTGTATAGTGACAGAAGCAGCCACTGGGAGAAATTATTATTCAGGTGGCTCTCCAGAGTCCATCAGAATTAAGACCATACATTGTTTAGAGTCCCAGTGTCACAAGCAAACTCCATGGTTCATACACTTCTCTGCGAACCTCCTGGCTCTTCTCATTCACATCTTTGAGCCATGTCCAAAAATGAAAAGTGAAATATGGTGATGGATGAGAGGAAAGGAGAGATCTTGGAGTGAGGATTCATGTCAACACAATGGAATTCTACCAACAAGCTTTTGCTACTTAAATCACTCCTGAAGAGACAGTTGCACACACTAGGAAGTATACTGAGGCTTCCAGCCACAGAGTTTGGGCACTATCAGGAAATTTGTCCCCAAGAGAAAGGGGTATCACGTAGACCAGTGTTTCTCAAGTGTTAATATGCATATGAGTCACCCGAGATAATACTAAAATGCAAGTTCTGATTCAGTTGGTCAGGAGTGGGACTGGAGGGGCTGTCGTTCTAACAGATATTGATGTGATGATGCTTTGAGGATCTAGGGTGTAGAAAGTAAGAACACAAAATCTAATTTCTGAATATGTGAGCTGTGAAACCTCGGGCTTCAGGTTTCTTTCCTGGGAAGTAGAGATTAAGTACTCTCCTGTAGGATTACAGTGAACACTAAATGACATGGTTTCATCTACCTGACATGTAATAAGAACTCAATGTACTACCATTAATATTGTATTTTTACTGCTCTAACATTGGAGCAGCTTCCAAAACAAACACACACAAAAAAATGATGCCAATTGTCAACTTAGTTTTTTAATAGTGAGACCAAGGTGGGCATAATAAGGTAAAATCTATGTCTGTACAAAAGTATTCTGGGTAGGTAAAAAAGAGGGCTAAAAAGAAAACCTGGGGATGAATAAAAGGAGACATCCCCCTCATACTTCCATTCATGCTTAGATAGAAACTAGCATAGTAAGAAATGCATCTCAGTGAAATTACCCTAGGGAAAGTATGAGCAGTTATTAGGAGAAGACAAAGAACAAGCTTTTTCTTTTCTTTTTTCCCCCAAAGCAAAGGCATTAAGGTAAGACTGCCACAACCAAAATACCACATCCCTTTAACCCTTATACCTGTGATTCTCACAAATACTTCCATCATAGGGATAACATAGACTTATCAACTAAATAAAAGAAAGTAAATTAAATCACTGTGATGCATTCCCAGAGTACTCTACCAAAATTTTAGTCAAGTACTTAGCTCCTAAGTGTTCCCCAGTTCTCTGAGCTGCACATAAGATGAGCTCATTGGTATAAAAAATATATTACAGTGACTTCCTATTTAACAAGCACATGTTAAGCACTTCCTTTGTCAGACGATGTACTAATTACTTGGAATATAAAAATAAATAAGATATGGTTCTTTCCCATGACCAGTTTTAATCTAGTTGGGAAGACATATATATCAACAACAACAATAAAAATGAGACTACACTTTAGTAAGTACAACAGAGATACCCACTGAGTATTTTAAGAGCACAAGTGAAGAATTTCTAAAACAGTAGTTGTGTCCCAATGACCCAAAGACCAAACATAGCCCATGGGTATAAGATATAGATAGGGACTTTTGGTTTGAATTTAGTATAATTAGTTGACAGCATTAAAATAAAGGACAACAATAAAATAAAATAAATGCTCAAATTCTCTCTGTTGAGTAATGGATGTACCTTTCAGATGAGATATTCATGGTCTAGTTTACCACTGTTTCCTATTGACCTAATCATACACAGGCTTCACTCATTTACCTTATCATTCTGGACTATGTGGGCTGTTGAGTTTGGCCCAATGAAGGATGGTGAAGAAGTATAGAATTTCTTCCTGGAGAAATGGATATAAGCTCCAGGGTACCTGGGTGGCTTAGTCAGTTAAGCATCTGACTCTTAATTTTGGCTCAGGTCATGATCTCAGCCTTGTGTCAGCTTCCATGCTGGTTGTGGAGCATGCTTAAGATTCTCTCTCCTTCTAACCCTCCTCTTGCTTGCTCTCTCTTTCTCACTCTCTCTCTCTCCCAAGAAAGAAAGAAAGAAAGAAGGAAGGAAGAAAGAAAGAAAGAAATGGATACATGTGAAAGAGATGAAAAATTACCCAAAACACTCTCATTTTTAAAAAATATTTGTCCATTGGGGCACCTCGGCGGCTCAGTTGGTTAAGCGACTGCCTTCAGTTCAGGTCATGATCCTGGAGTCCCAGGATTGAATCCCGCATTGGGCTCCCAGCTCCACGGGGAATCTGCTTCTCCCTCTGACCTTCTCCTCACTCACGCTCTCTCTCACTGTCTCTCTCTCAAATAAAAAAATTTTGTCCACATATTTACCATCTGTATTGCTCTTCATCTCTTTCTGTAGATCCCAATTCCCACTTGGTATCATTTTTCTTCTGCTGAAGGAACTTCTTTTAACATTTCCTACAGTGAAGTTCTCTTATCTTTTATTGACCTGAAAGGTTTTTATATTGCCTATAGTTTTGAAAACACTCTTTGCTAGGTATAGAATTCTAGGTTGGTTTTTCTCTTTCAGCACTTAAAAGTTAGCATTCTATTATATTTAGACCTGCATGGTTGATGATGAAAACTTTGATGAAATTATTGTCTTCATTCCTCTGTACAAAATGTAGTTTTCCCCTCCAGCTGCTATTTAAATTTTCTGTTTGGCATTGATTTTGAAGTTTAATTATGATGTGTCTTAGTGTGGTTTTCTTTATGTTACTTCTGTTTGTAGTTTGATGAGCTTCTTGGCTCTGTGGGTTTATATTTTCATAAAATGTAAGTACTTTTCAGCCACTGTGTCTTCAAATAGGGTTTTCATTTTCCTGAAACACATTTCTAGGACTCCAACCACACATATGGTTTAATATAATCCCAGAGTACACTGAGGCTCTGTTTGTATGTGCACATTTATTTTGGGTTTTGTTTTTAGTCTTTTTTTTTTCCATCTACAATTCATTTTGGATAGTTTTTGTTACTGCGTCTTCAAGCATGGTGATTTTTTTTCTGCAAAATTTAATATCCTGGTAATCTTTTTTTTTTAAATATTTTTTATTTATTTATTTGACATATCCTGGTAATCTTAACTATTCTATTGTTTTATTCCATAAATTTTCATACCTGCAAGTTATATTTGGGTCTTTTCTTTATATCTTTCATTGTCCTTTCATTATGTTTGTGATTTTTTTACATCTTTAAGCATAAGAATAGTTTTGTAATGGTACTGTTATGGTCCTTGTCTTTTAATTATCTCTGTCATTTCCGAATCTGTTTCTATTGATTAATTTTTCTCTTGTTGTGAATCATATTCTCACACTTCTTGGCATGTCTAGTAATTACTTTTGGAATTTCGCATATTGAATTTTATTTCATTGGGTGCTGTATTTTATTGTCTTCCTTTAAAGAACATTGGATTTTATGGCAGCTCAGTTTGATCCATGAGAGCCTTGCCTTTAAGCTTTTTATGGTAGGTCCACAGGAGTAATGTAATCCCTTACTGAGGCATGACCTTTCTGAGGACTCTAGCCAATGCCTGAAGTATTTTGAAGTTTCTGCACTCAGGTTGGTGGAAACACAAACTCTTCCCAGTCTTGTGGGAGCTCTAGGTCTTGTTCAGCCCAGTGCATTCTGGGTAGTTCTACCCAGTCTTGGTAGTTTCTTCACATGTGTGTACAGATGATAATATTCAGCCAAATATTTGGGGTAAACTCTGCAGATCTCCACAGTTCCCTTTCCATTTAGTTTTCTCATTTCTAGTAATACACCTTGCAAATGCTACCCTTCTTGTTCTTCCCAAACTTCGATCTCTGCCTCTTCAACTCTGTGAGACCACCAGACCCTCTTCTGGTTCCCCAAACTAGGAAGTAGCCTGGAAACTCTCTCCAAGCTGGAAACTGTGACAATAAGAGGGCTCACTTCATTTGCTTTCCTACTCACGGATTTAAACCTTTTGTCTAATATCTGACCTTTTGTCTGATTTCTAATTGTTTACAGTCAGATGGCAATTGTGGTAGTAGTTAATCATTCATGAGCAGAAGCAGGAGTTAGTGTAGTTAGGAGAAAAGGAAGACAAGAAGAGGGAAGAATTTCAGGCAAGAATGATCACATAGGCCAAAGGAAATAGGTGAGAGACAGCAAACATGAGTATGAGGAAGTAACACTTTGGTATTGCTGCACCATAAGATAAAGGCAGACAGAGACTAGGAATATGTGAGTCTGGAGTTGGTGTCTAGAGCCAGATTTGGGGACCTCAGAGATCACATGATTCAGAACTGTGGAGTAAGAAGAAAAACAATGGACAAAGAGGAGTACTTTGTGTGAGTTTTAGCCTATTATTAGCTGTGTAACCTTGACCAATTTTTGTGCTTTAGTTTTCTCATTTGTAAAACAAGAGGCCTTCACCAGTTCTTACCCAAGACTATATTTCAAGGCAAAATCTCTCTAATTGGGCTCAGTGGAGGCAGAGGACACTTGAGCTTGTGATGTTTTTAGAGAAAATAGATTATTAACAAATAATATTTACTTCTCACCTACTATAAACCAAGATTTTTGCCCAGTTTTAAATACATTATCTTTTATTCTTACAACAACCCCATCTCACACATTAGGAAAAAGAAAAGCTAATACTTTGTCAAAGGTCATATAGGTTAAAAATGATGCAAACAAGATCTGAAGTCTGGGTGGCTACATTTTGCTGCTGCTCTCCTGGGACCAGGAAGCAGTATGTCCTTAAAGCTCCTTGGATGATTCTAATGTGCTTCCAGGACCAACAAACATCTACTAAAAAGGCTAAAAGCAAGTTCGAGATATCTACCTAATAATAACAGGTAACACCTTCAATACTTTCAATACCTTCAATACTGTCTCCCCTCCCCCATTCCACTAATTCAGACAAACTGGGATTACACCTGTACGATACCCCAACTCTGTAAGAGATGGAGAGGTAGATGGATAGAAAAAGCTTTAATTTTTCCAGAAGAGGATACATTCAAGAGGTGTCCTCTTCATGGACCTTCTTGGCTCAGTGAGTGGTCAGGTATCCTAGCTTGTCCTCTCTGTGCTTTTAGCAACCATACTGACTGACTGAAAATATATTATTTAATAATGTTGGAGTAAGTTGGCCCGTATTTTATGCAACTTGGTTTCTGGAGCACACCGATGGCTTTAGGGCAAAACTTTACTGTACTCACAGCAAGTAACTGAAACCTTCCTCAGGTCCAGCTGAGCACCATACCTGTATTATCTCAGCTGATCCATATAACAGCATGGTAATTATTTCTGTTTTACAGGAAACCGGGGCCCGAAGTTACACAGTGGGTCATCCAGAAATGAGGCCAGGCCGTCTGGCTCCAGAGCCAAAAATTTCTGAGCCCTGCATTGCCCTGCTCCTCCCCTTGCCATGGCTGCTGGTGAAAGGGTGATGGTCTGTATTTCTCTTTCAACAATAAATAGTGAAACTAGAATAATCAAAAGTATTTTAAAATGTTGTCCTGCCACTCTTTGAAAAGGTAGACTACAACAGAAAAAGGAAAGTCTTGATACCCTGAGACCAAACTCTTACATTCTTCTGGTCTATTGTGGATGAAATCTCATTTTTGGCCCACGGGTCATTGCTCAAAAGCAATGTGTGCCTTTATCTTTTTAATCTGTGTGTGGTCTCAGTAACGTACGTGTGTTATGGGCCGTGCCACAAATCTGGCTCTCCCTTCACTGGCAAGGATTTTACTACACAGACCACGTTAACATGAAAAACCTGGAACAAAGAGCAACACTGACTAGCAGCATTGTTTCTACAGTTAAATGAGCTAAATGATGTATATGACCCCTTGATGAGAAAAACAATTTCAAAATATTTTCTTGCACTATGGGAATCAACAACTCTAACTAGGAGATGAGTGCTTAAAAGGTCTAGGGAGGTAAGAAGCCAGTGATTACAAGTATGCCTCTGCATGCAGGTCTCTGATAGGAAGCAAAATGTTTTACAGAAAGGAATTGTACCTGAAACAAGTCTTGATTACCCAGCAGTGAACTTCTCCAGGAGACAAACAGACATTTTTTTCCCCATGTGAGGTGACTTTTCATACTTCTGGAAGAAAAAAAAAATAGGGGAAGAAGTTGTTTTTCTAGTAACCTCCAATCATAGATACCCATCCCCTCCCCAGCAAGACTGGCAGGGAAAACAGTATACATAAGAACAATGCATAATGACTCTATCATTTCATTTAGGTATTAGTTTCCTCAAACAAATGGGCAAAACTCTCTGATCAATCTCACCACAAAATATGAACATTAACATATCATTCCACACATACTCCCAGCTCCAAACACGGAGGAGCTAACAACAGCAGAAAGAGAAGCCAGATCCAACATGATAGCAAATCGGGTAACAGCCCAGAATAAACAGCTGGTCAACCTTACATTTTTATCACTTTTCATTTAAGAAACTTTGGATCCAGCATAAAGTTTCTCTATAGTGTGGAAACCTGACAGGGGCAAGGGCTCTGTTCTGGGGCATATTCGGTGTCAGTCCTGCAGAAGGGAGGTACCCTTTGAGCAGGAGCCTGGACTGAATGATTCTGGATGTTGGATAGCACATGCTGAGCTGGCTGACAGACACATCCATCCAAGAAGAGAGGGATGCCTACACTTGACCTACTTGAGCTACTGCAGAAAGTCACCTGGAGATGGGCTAGTTCCTTCTAAAGTGAAAACCCCACGCAGCTCTGGGTGTGCTCTAGTGGACAATTGCTATGTGGAGGGTGGGTGGGTAAAGGGTGCTCCCCCACCCCCAGAGATTAGGTGGCTGCTTCTCTTCCTATTCTCTGTGGTCCACTGGCAAGGGTCAAGTTCCTGTACTCCACCGAGACATCAATGCCTCCAGGAACTCAACCCCTTAGATCCTGGTTTTACACAGTGATGGGGAGATCTTTGCTGGGACTCTGCTGTATGGGGTCTGAGGCAAAGCAAAGCCCATTGCAGAACCCAGTGACCCTGTGGGCCCCAGAGAGGTGATCCCAATGGCTGCTGAGCAGCTCCCGGCCTGCCAACATCATTCGAACAGCTGGACTCCCACAGCACTTTCTCACCTCCTGGTGAATCAGAAAGGTCTTCTCCTTTCTGATTCCAGTTCTCCAGATTAAAAGCTGAATACCCTCTGAATACAGTCACCTGGATATTTTCTTTTAGTTCTAAGTTTTAAAAAATTAAAATTACTATTAAAAGGAAAACCTTCATCACTGCTTTTGTCTTCTGAACTGCTAGTGAGTTATACAACTCACTTGGTCACAATCAAAATGTCCGAACCTGACCTGAAATGCAGCTCAGACCTGCACAGAGCCTTGGACTTGACGGCCACTTGAGCTGGGCTGCCTGCTTGCAAGCCTCAGAGAATGCAATTCCTTCTCTTTCCTTGTGCAGACAACTTTTGCAGGGCTGTGAGCCGAGCAGTAAGTGTCCAAGCCTATGATGAGAGCTTTCCTGTGTGTTTCATCAAAACCAAAGCCAAATCCAAAGGGTTATGTCAAGGAAATCACGTTAGACAGTGCCCTTTCAACATCTAAACACCCGTGCCTTAAAGACACTGAATAGAATCCATGATTTTTTTTTCCCCCGGAGCTGTTTGCTCTAAGTTCATGACAACACCAGGAAAACCATCTCTCTTTTCTCTTGTTTGCAAGAAGAATTAGATGCAAAGGACAGGCAAGAATCAAGGTTGGAGGGGGGGCGTTACTAGTAGACAATATTAATGAGACACCACAAAAGTAAATGCAAGCTGTTGTACTCGTCTTCTCTTAAGCTATCATGAGTAGCAAATGGAAATAAATATAAAATAAATGCATTTGCTGGTGGTGAGCGGGGCTGGGATCGGAGTGGGGAAGGGATTCTTTCTGGTGCTTTCTGGTGCAGCTAGAAACTGCCTCAGGACAGGCTTCGGACTTTTCCAGCCAAAAGGAGTATTTGGCAGTAGAAGGATATGGTTAAGGGAAAAGTTACCCTAAGCTTCAGAAAGACCTGAGTTCGAGGCTTAGCTCTGCCACACACACACACACACACACACACACACACACACGTTTATACTTGTGCTTACTATATTGGGCAGTTGTAAAAATAAGTAGTATTTATAGAGTACCTATTCCATGCTGGGAGCTCCTATTACTGTTCTGTGTCTATTCATTCAGGTAACCCTCCCAGTGGTAGGAGGTACCGCTCTCACACCACTCGATAGAGGATACAGCGATGCCCAGTGCCATGCAGCTCAGAAGTGGAGGACCTGGGATTCCGACCCAGGTGTTCGGACCCCAGAACACAAGCTCCTAATGACTACACTGTCTTTCACCTGCACGAGCCCCGTCTTCCCTTCTTAACAGATGAAGGTTATAAAACTCATAGATTTATCATACGTGTTCAATGAGGTAGGGTGCAGCACAGGGACTGGGGTAGGACAGACAACCAAATAATGCAAGCTGGGATCTTCGGCCTTTCTTTCCTTCTCCTTTCATCTCAGACCCGGAGAGGCAGAACTCGCAGGGAGGACTTGAAAAAATCATGCTAGTTTCTTTTCTTCCCCACCCAGGGAATCCTGTGTCCATACACTACCGTGCTACACAGCTAACACACACAGGGATAACAATGGAGCCGTTGGGTGCCAAGAACATGGTAGGCATTATACAGAACCCGTCTTTCTCCAAAACCTGTCTGCTTCCCAAGCCTGCCCCGTCTCTGCCGCGGGTTTAAGATTACTAGCAATATATCCATCGCAAAGCCCTTTAGTCAAGAGGGTCGGCTCCTTTGTCTTTAGAGCCTTGTGTCTGCAAGAATACAAAACTTGTTTATTTCGGCTGCAAGGGTGTTTGGGTAGCGGCCAGAGTCTGTAACATTTGGGCTCCTTAAGCCTTTATGCCTCTGTTGTTTGGCCATCACGACTGACTGCATTGACTTGCTTGGAGTCACAACTCAATTTACACCCCATATTCCTCCTTTACTTATTCTGCATCATACAGGACCAGAGATTTAACAGCATTTCTCTGACTTCCTGACCTCCTCTCAAGACTTGATTTGATTTCTACAAGCCATGTAATGGTGTTCTCTGAAGCCAATAAGAAGTCTTCAGTAGGATGTTCGAACAAGGCTTGTTCCCTGAGCAACAAGCCCCTGCAGCCTCCGCTTCACTCCTGCAGGCCGAGAGAGACAACTCTGCCAAAGACAGACAGACAAACAAAATATGCGCCATTGTCAGAACGAGGCTAAAGTTTGCTCAACAGGTAAAAGCAAGCTATCATCCGAGTGGGAAGGGTGGTTCCTCTGGGAGAAAACTCTCCCTCCGCAGGCACGTGATTCCTGAGAAAGCGACGAGGCCCATAGACCCGCTTGTAAGCCAGGCCATGAGGCATTGTTCCTGATGCTCACTTGGCCCGTGATTTAAGCTTATTTGCTTCTCTGGGACTTAGTTTTCACCTGTAGAATAGTGGTCTCTGGCACTTTGACCACAGAGCCTAAAACATTTCACCGTATGTTACATCGTCTTCTCACAGTCCTGTAAGTCAAGCCAGATGCTTTGCCTTAGGACCTGAAAGGAAGCAGAGGAACAAAGAAATTGAGGGACCTGCCCAGAGCCGCAATATAGCTGGGATAGGAATTCACATTGTTCATCTTAAAGGTGAACGCCCTTGTTCTCTAGAAATATCTTTGCCACAGAATGGAATAATATAGAATTAAACCATTTTGCTTGCAAGTTGCTTGATTTGGGTATTCAGATGAACTTAGGGGGCTTTGAAAAACCTGTCGAATAGAAAACATTTACATTCAGTCAGGAAAAAAAAAATAGGTTCACCAGAGCTGCACGTTATAGAAATATTTCATCCTCAGGGTCTGCCACCATGAAACACTGACTACTTAAACCTACCTTGTGAAAGACATTATTAGTCATTATTAGTTCCATTTTACAGCTGGAGGAACTAAGGAAGAGTGTTCAAATGGCTTCTCTGGGGCCTCAGAGGAAGTCAGTACTGCACGGGAGAAATTCTTGTATTTGCTCTCTCTCCCTCACACAGATAGAGAAAACAGGTTGTCTGGAGAAGTTCTCACAGCTGAAATCGTTCTGGCAACTAGAGGCACAGTCCGCTCACGCCAGCTTGGGGGTACCGTAGGAGCGACAGGATTTCTAAAAGACAAAATAAAAACAAATGTGAGCTCCATAGTGGAAAAACTCCTTGAAGGTTGTGTTTCTCTAACCGTCGTCACTGGGTCACTAGGAATTTGGGAGGACCCTACAGCAGTCACAGACTGGGACACTTACTGTAGTCCTCATGAATTAACTCCGTATTTGATGGCAATTGAAGAAAAGCTGATGTCTTCATGTGTGCCAGGCTTTCCACTGGTTTTCAAGATGTGAAGTGTTCGGTGTGGTGCTGAAGTGTGTGTGTGTGTGTGTGTGTGTGTGTGTGGTGTCACTTCCTGAGCATTAGCTACCTATCAAGCTCTGTGCCTACTTGTGGGAAATAGAAACAAAAGTATTCTCTCTTCCCCTGAGGAATTTAAAAGTTAGGGAAGGAAACAAAACACAATATCCTAGGTTCTGATAAAACCTGGAGTTTAAATATGTTGTTTTAAATTTTGCTGAACCCCCACATTCCTTTAGCTTGTCGAATTCTAGAAAAGGTTTGTTTTCTTTTTCAAAATGCACCTAATAACATCATTACAATTAGTTCTTTACACTTGAAATTAATTTTTTCCTCTCCCAATCAACATTTAGGATTAGAACTTCCTAAAAGGCCATTGCACTTAAACTCCCATATATAGCAATTGCGTAAATAAAATGCAAACCAAGGCTTCTTAAATCACATCTACATTCCCTTCTTTAAAGAAATCATGGACTTCCTTCTGCCAGGGGCTATGCCATGTGTTGAGCATAAAGGAATCAAGCGTGAGCCCGACTGAGGTTGGGGGGGGCGGCCGCAGCGGGAATGAGACAGAAAGAACTGATTTCAATACAGTAAGGTGGACGCGGGTTAACACCCCTACAATCTACAAGGAGAGCCCAGAGAGCAGCCCCACCACCACGTGGGTGCGTGGGGGTGTGCCGGCTTTCTTTATGGAGGAGGTGATGTTTGAGCCGTCCTCCAACAACAGCAGGTCCCCACGGAGCAGGATGAGGACTTTTCCAGGCAGAAGGAGAAGCATGTGCAGAGACAAAATGGCATGATTTGGGAGTCTCCGGGGGTCTGCCGATCAAAAGAAAACCTCCTGAGAAGGTTGACAAGTCGGGCCGTGTCCGCGGGGTGCTTTGCACAACCAGCTGAGTCAGACACCAGACTGCTTCGGCTAATGAAATCTGCCGGCCGGCATCCTCTCCCCCGCGCCCGCGCCCGCGCCCGCGCTCCGGAAGACACCCCTGCCTTCTCTCGCGTCTCCCCTTCTTCCTCTGACAAATAATGGATGGTAGAGTCTGCTTCTAACTTTCCCAAGCATGGAAAAAGAGACCTTGAGCTCCACCAAGGAGAATCCCCGAGAAGCCACCGCGGGTCCTGGGTGGTGTCGTCTTTGTCAATTTCAGGAACGAGCTTCCCGCAATAGGAACCTGTAGTGAAAATTCCAAGGCGTAATTGCTTCATATGTGTGTTAGCCGAGCCTCCAAGACCGCCTCCTTCTGTTGCTTACCCGTGGGCTATCTCACCGTTGACCCTTATGCACATAATTCACTGTGCCCTTCCAGTGCTGGCTACTGTGACTTCTCAGGGTGACGAAAGTGAACACCGCAGAGGGTGATAAGATTTGGGAATGATTTGTGTGGACTGTTTTCAGTTTGATCTAGATCACGGAAAATAGAGATTTTTTTTTTCTATTTTGTGTAAAACTAACACAACTGTCAAAATGTTCTTTTACAGTGTTTTCAGCTGGTGTCTAAAGTCGTTGGACAGCTAAACTGCTGCTGAATTTCTTGAGTCTTCAGAGAAGTCCCCATAGCGAGGGTAAGCCATTGACATGGATAGCAAGGGAAAACACTGCGTAAAGATAATTCCGTTGTGGCTAAAGACCTATCTTAAGCTAAAGACCTTGAACAAAGAACAGTTCCAGGTATCTGTGTTTGAAGTTTTGTGGTGAAATAATAACTGGAAGCTTATGTAGATACGCCTTGATTGATAACTGTTGTATGAAAATATTTTTAAAAGGCTGGACATGTTTGCTAGGTGATACAAAGTGCGGTTTAAAAATTCCGTATTGACAAGGTTATATATATTCACACAAATCTTTACTGAGTTACTTCATTTGTATAGATACACTCAGATATAAAAGCTTGACATGTCATCTTTAAAAGAAGTAATAATTAGGAGCACTTGAGTGGCACAGTTGGCTAAGCGACAGACTCTTGGCTTCTGCTCAGGTCATGACCTGAGGGTCATGAGATCAAGCCTAGTCTCTGCTCAGCAGGAAGTCTGCATGGGATTCCCTCTCCCTCATCCTCCGACCCTCCCACTCATCCTCTCTGTATCTCTCTCTCTCTAAAATAAATAAATAAATCTTAAAAAAAAAAAAAGGAATAATGATTATAATTACCCAAGGAGAACTTATAGTGATTACCATTGGCAAAGACAAAAATGTAATAATATTCTATTACTATGCATTAAGCAATTACTAAGTACCAAGCACTATGCTAATCACTCAATGTATATATTACCTCATTTAATCCTGTTGGTAACCACTTGAGGTAAGTTTATTATCTCCCTTTTTATAGGTGAGGAATCTAAGAGCTAAAAAGATAAATAAATGGGTCAAAGTTTGTCAAAGCTGATAATAACACACACAGCTAGGTTTTGAACTCTAGAATCGCCTAACTGCAAGGACTGTCTCTTAACCACTATCTCTTCATTGTCTTAGGCAGTTTGCTTCCTAATAGGAGAGCTACTTGTAGTAGATACTTATCCCTGGTTGGTAATATGGTGACGTTCTCTAATAACAGTCTTTGATGTAGGTATTATTAATTTTTCCTGTTTAGAACTGAATACCTTGAAGCTCAAAGAAATTAAGGAACTTGGGGAACCTAAGTGGCTAAAGTCGGTTGGGCATCCGACTCCTGATTTTGGCTCAGGTAGTGATCTCGGGGTCATGATTTCAGGGTCATGGGATCGAGCCCCAAGTGGGGCTCTGCACTCCGTGGAGAGTCTGCTTAAAATTCTTTTTCTCCCTCTCTCTCTGTCCCTCCCCTACTCACAAGGTAGTGCTCTTTCTCCCTCTCTCTCTCTCTTAAATAAATAAATAAATAAATAAATAGAAGAAATTAAGGAATTTGCCTAAAGTCTTACCACTAGTATGAAGCAGAACAAAGACTGAAAGCCAGGTCTTTCCATCTTAAATCCTCTGCTACATTATGATTGTCATTCTTATTCCAAATAGGTAGAAAAAGAAGTAATAGAAAGTTTGCTCTACACAAATATATATGCACATACACTCAACAAGTAAGGAGGCATTCCTATATGTTTTTGTATAAATAAAATAATAGTTCACATCAATTTTTATTTTTTTACAAAAACTTAGTGGCAAATAAAACTTCTATCAATCTCATAATAAAGGTTAAGAGACTCAGATATTTATCAATGCTTATGAAATAAGATTTTACGAATTCTAAGATATAATTTTCTTAGTTCAGCGACTTAATAATCTTTCAAAAATGGAGACCTATTAAAATTATAAACAAAGATGAAAGTCTTTATCATGGTAGGCCAAAAAAAAAAAAAAAAAAAAAAGGAATAACTCACAATCTACCTGTTTTAACATGGCAAAGGGGAAATTTTTACAAAATGAATTGTTAATGAAAATTCTGAAAAGATGATGATCCTTGAGACCTTTGGATCTTGTTAGTTCTTGGAGTTGAAATTTTTACATTTAAAATGGAGAGAAGAGTAGAACGTTAGCCCTCTGAAGGATGTTTAGAGGATAATATCATTCAAAAAGTCGGTGCCAACAACAATTTATACACAGCATGAAGAGCAACAAATTCCGCTTCCGTGGTTTGTATCTGGAGAGGCAAACAAGCCAAAAGGAAAAATCCCAAAGAAGGTTCAAATTTATTCTCTAACCTCAGAACCTAGTTCAGGTTTGCCTGTGTGGTTTTATTGCTTAGTTCACACACACAAATTAGCACTGGAGATCCTAAAAGCCAGCTTAAAAAAAAAATCTTTTGCTCCTGGTGTTGATGAAAGAAAACACTCTTTCTCAAAAATGTGATTATTTGGTTCCTCACAAGTTCAAGATGTGTGAAAAGAGAGAAGGAAATTTCTTTAAAAGAACTTCCTTCTACCACATTTTAAAATGTTGCTCTTTCGTCAGTGATAGGCAATCAGGGGCTTCTAAAAGTAAAGAAACATAATGGTATCTTTCAAATTAGTCAACAGGGAACTTAGTGTCAAATTATGTATATAACCAGAATACCCTGGAGCTGCTTTCTGTAGTTATTTCTTTACATGGAAAAAATACACACATCACACACACACACACACACACACACACACACACACATTGTAATTTACATTCTAAATCATTGGAACTTAACAGTGACCTTTCCTACAGTAAAATCTCATTGAAAAAAAAAATCTTGCTACAACCTTCCCTCAAGAATAACTTTTTATAGTTATAGTCAGATAAAATATGATTTGCTTTAAGGTGAAAGCTACTACTATATCCTACCATCTGCATTATATATTACTGTGAAATTATATTGAAGTTATAGTGAAACAAGTATTAGAATAAGACCAATTGTCTAACCAAAGAAAACATTCACATATCTAACAGTTAAAAAAATTATATGAGAAATGTAAGTTACCAAATACGTATTTTGCTCAAGTTCTATAACAACCATCAGGGAAAGAGTGTGCACACGGCGCAGGAGGCCAGGAGTTCAGAGTCCTGCCTAGAGCTCTGGGGTGAGAAGATTCTCTGTCCTGGCGTAACCATGTGAGTCACTTGGAAACACACCACGTGCATTAGCGTTTGAACTTTATCTAATACCTTTCCACGCTTCTCAGGCCACTGCCGATCTAACTAGTTTTTAAAAATACATTGGCTCAGGGCGCCTGGGTGGCTCAGTGGGTTAATGCCTCTGCCTTCAGCTCAGGTCATGATCTCGGGGTCCTGGGATCAAGCCCCGCATCGGGTTCTCTGCTCAGTGGGGAGCCTGCTTCCTCCTCTCTCTCTGCCTGCCTCTCTGCCTACTTGGATCTCAGTCTGTCAAATAAATAAATAAAATCTTTAAAAAAAAAAAAAAAATTGGCTCTTTTTCTCTCGGCCAACTTCGTGAGGTTTTTGTGACTTTGCCCTGGGTGGCATCACAGCGCATCCTGGATCTGTGATCAGGAGAATCTCCAAACTCATTTGTTTTCTCCTTAAAACAGGTACCAGCTCCTAAATCTGTGTTTTCATTCAAGTGTGTTCATTTCCAGTTATTTTATCTCAGCATCTTTTTACCTTCTGCAGATGAAAGTTTTCTTCTCGATTTAACAGTGTCAAGACCTATGACCTCTGTTACATGTGAGGATTTCCAAGCTGCCTCTTAAATTGGAAAGTATTATTTACATCCCAAATATTTTTTTAAAAACTGAAAATGCTCAAAACAAAACAAAACAAAAAACCAAGATGCACCAATATGCCCATTTCAATATTTTGAATAAATCTAACTTTTAAAAAGGATTTAAAAACCCAAACCGAGTCCCTTTGGCTGAACCCCCTATGACCACCTACTCTGGGTAGATGTAATGAAGCTGAGGTATTGGGGTACGACATCTGGCAAGGACTTGTGAATTACAATTTTCTTTTACAACTGAAAACCATATCCTGGGCAGGCCTCAGTGGGGTTTAATGCTGTCAGAGCACACAAGGTTTGTTTTGATCTGTTATAGAGCAACACACATAGCTTTCAGTTCACACTAATAACATCTCCATGTCTGGTATACACCAATCCAGAGGCTACTAATTAAAGGCTGGAATTAACCAAACACAGTTTCACTACAAGACATGTGAAACTTATTAAAACTTAAAAGTAACTGCTGATTCTCAATACAGGCAGAACTAAAGAATGTGGGAGTCTTGTGAGGTTACTTAAGCAAAAAATTTTAAAGCACTTTCAAGATGCTTTGGGCCGGCCTGTTCAGTACACAATGTGTTAACATAATAGGAAAATGTGCTCAACTTAAGATTACTGAAACCAAGAGATGAAAAGGATTCAACAAGGAAACAGATCATTTCCCTCACCAGGGTTAACTTCTACTCTGAGTCTTTGGTCTAACACATAATTCTATATACACTTGTTGGAACAATTACCTTACCATTTTCTCACCAGAAACTGTGTGTTGATTTGGAAATGAAGGGGGAGTGGGGACCAATGGAAGACGGCGGAGAGGAGGTGGCTTTCAGCAGCTAAGTTGTGTAACTCAATGTGAGTCTACAGCTTTATTTATTTGTTTATTTATTTATTAGCAACGTGTAATGTACTAATAGGGAGGTGGCATGAGTATAGTTTGCTGAATTTTCACAAATTAGATTTTTCCATGTAACAGGGACCCAGATCGAGGAATAGAACATTCTTGGCACTCCTACAGATTTGTTTTAACTTAGCAACATATCTTCACCCAGAGTAGGCATTTAGATCTCACTCTATGTCATGATTTGAAAGAAGAGCAAATCCCCAGACCTGGAAAGCAAAAGGGAATGACAATAATTTTGAGTTTTCTCTGCCATGTAGTTTTTGATAGGGCTACTGGGTCCTAACAAGCAGTGTGTGACACCAGCTGCTCAAGCTGGTTCCAAGAATGACATAAGAGAGGCGGAGAATGCTTCCATTAATGTTCTTTCCCTGGGATGTTCCCTCAAAGCTTAGGCTTATAAAAGTTATGGAAACACTGTGGTTTGGGAGGCTAAGCTCCCCCATTTCTGGAATCAGAGATACCATCCCTGCAACTTACTATAAAGAAGACCCAGTCCAAGAAGTGTAATCTCTCTGAGCCTCAGAGACCTCATCAATAAAATAAAAAAGTGCCAGTCTCACTGAGTTGCCAAGAGGGTCCAGTGGGAGCCCTACAGTGGCACGCAGAAGTACAGAACGCGAAGAGGCAATCAGAAGATGTCATTCATCATTGCTATCATTAGTACCGTGCCCAAAAAAGCGATTCCTCCATTGGAGAAAAGACCTCCAGCTTTCCCCTCCCTTAGATACCAACTCCTCCTCTTGGTGCAGACTTAGTTGTCTATCTCTTAACCTTTAGAACCAAATTCAAGACCAAAGAGTGTGTGACCCCTATTGGTGAAAGAACCTACTCTACCCCATCCCTTCTCTTCCGGACTTACCTCAATCTTTAAACAAATACCTCTTACCTTTTACCCTACCTAAAGTTTTCAAACTCTGGTGTGCCTAGGCGTCCCCTGGATGTCTGGGACTCCGCAGCTACCCATTCTCTTTCACCAGATCTGGGGCGGGCCCCAGGAATCTGCATGCTAATCAGTGCCTCGGTGACTCTGACGTAGGTGGTCTCTGGGCCACCATTTCAGAAACACAGACCCTCTGATTCTCAGACCTCAGAGGTTATAAAGAGCATCTGTGAAAGCAAACGAACACGCACTTAATCTATTTTCTGTGCTGAGTAGACAGTGTCCACAACTGACACTTTCCAACCATTAAAAGAATTTTCCAAGGAATATAAAAAAAAAAAAAAAATTCTCCAAACATATGGGCTACTGGTTTTCATTTCAAGTAGATTATTGGCATATCATTTAAGGTCCTAAGCAGAAATGAGATGCTAATGAAATCAGGTGAGTTGAATCAATGCAACTTCAAAATTCATGAAAGCAAAACTAAGATTCCTGCTAACATATAAATGAAGCATTTTTCTCATTATGGTTTCCTATTTCTTGGGCTTATTTCTTGGTAGCTGACATTGACTGTTTTTTCACATTTTCAGTTCCTCTTCTTTTTTTTTTTTTTGTTTCTAACAATAGGACCATCGGCACCACAGCCCAAGACATTTATGAGAAAACTTTATTTGTACATATGCACTTAGAGATATGTATGTATAGATATTCATTGAGATGAAAATAATGCTCTGTTGAGTGGATAATTCTTCCCGGCCTTCACATTTCCTCTCTTTCCACTGGCATCATCATCACTTCATTCAGTGTATATTGAATTACGTCCACATTCGCTTAAAAGATATATCCTTTAAATAAGTTCAGTTATAGGTCATTGAAAAAAACAATTTGGCTTCCTTAAGTGAGGTTGCAGTCCAGATGGTGAGTTTCGATTTCTTCCGTTGTGTTCCATAAATATCTCTGTAAGACCTACTGCGTACTCGATTCTGTTTGCTGCGTTGGGTGTTCTCCCTAGTTGAGAGGGAGATGAAAACCACATCGTGGTGGAGCACACGTTGAGGTGAGTACCTGGAGTCACTTCTCTCTACCAAAGAAACACCGTTAGCAAATCTGAGCTGTGGATAGACAGATCATTCAGCACCCAATACATCTGAATTTGCTTTCAGGGAACAGATCATTTTCATTTCCCTTCCTAGACACCCCACCCACAAATTCCTGCCCAGAGGACACAGTTGTTGGAAACTCCTCCCTCACACAGTTCTTGGCTGCCCAACCCTAGTTCATGGCCTGACATTGTCAAATTTGCTTGCCTTCCTAAGACAACTTGAACCAATCCATTTCTAGGAAACCACCTGCTGTAGTGAGAAAGAAAAGCTTTGGGACTGGGTGAAAATATATCAGCAATAGTGCTTATCTTGAGAACTGGGGATAAAGAAAAGTGTTTTTTTGGTTTTTTTTATGTCCTCCAAATTTTCCATAATTAACATGTTACTTTCATAATTGGATGAAGTAACTTAGAAAAAGAATGAGGAAAGCATACCTTCAGTTGGGGTGTCCCACCATTAAAAAATAGGGTACAGAGTCATTGTAATCAGTGCTATTACCAGATATACTTTTATTGGTGTTTTAAATTCATCTGCATAGTAAGTTCAAAATATTGTTGCTTTGAGAAAGGACCCTCAGTAGAATATACAATTGCTTTTTTCTTGGATGTCAAGATTTCAGGCATGAGTAAGATTGAAGATGGTTTTGTTTTCTTCCTTTTTCCCTTTAAGTTTTCTAAAATAAGCATGAATAACTTTTATAATTAGAAACATACCAATAAATGCTATTATTTGAAAAAAGATTTTAGGCTTGCTGAAACCCACAGATATTTAGACTGTGCCCAAATTTATTCCTACACTATAGGAATTTGCCCAACCACTTTCAGTGTGGTGGACAATTTCTTAAAATAGCACTCAATGAATTCATTTGCTTTAATGATTTTATAATTAGATATCTTATAAATATTCTTGATTTTTAAGTATCTGATATTGGTATGAGTAGAATCCAGGAAACTATGCAATTAACAAAATTCAATCTCCTTTGGATATAGCCTTTTAAATAAGCAAGCTTCAGATTTACAATGTGGGACTTGTGAAAATGTCTCATTACCTAGGATTATCATAATCCTGGAAATGACAAATTTTAAAATTTGTAGATTCATTTTAAGACCACAGAGAAGGCTGAAAGAAAGAGCCTATATTTATTGTGACCAGGTGTGCCTGGCCACTATCTTTAATAGCCGAGACCACATTGCTCTATCCCCAGAGCTCTGTTCAGGAAGGCATAAAAGGTATGAACGTTTAAGAGGGCCTGGTAAACTTTTCACCTTAACTGCTCAAAGAGTACCTATTTCTTGGGGTAGAACTTAGCAGCTTCCAACTTAAGGTGAGAAGTGCTGAGATTTCTGAAAACAGATGTTGAAGTCAATAAACTCAGTCTATGTCTAACACTTGATCCCACTGGACCAAATAAGAGTGTAAGAAATTGAATTCATTAAAACAAACACAAGAAGGCAAACAAACAGGAAAAGACAAATGATAGAACTGCCTGATTCTAGGCTCAGCCCGAGTGCACCCATCACGGAGATCATTTTTATTCTTCTGTTTCCTCTTAGAGGCAATATTTCACACTAAAAACAAAATTTAAGACATACGGTATTTTAAAAACTATACCAAGCCGAGAAAAGGAGAAGGAGATGCACATCTGTCTGGTTTAATTTCCAGGACCCAGAGTTGCAAGCCTGGAAAGAGATTAGATGTCTTAAATACCACCAAGGATAATTTTCCTCAATGGAACCATCATCACTGAAAAGGAAGTTTTCTTATCATTGGACCCTGTAAATAACCTTTGTCATAAAGATTGAACTGACCCTTAGAGGCTGCATTACTTTAAGCAGCAAAGGGATAAATGGCCTCTAGCCAAGGTCACAGGAGTTGACTGTTCTCCAACACAGAGACCCAGACGCTACTGGTGGCCTTGCAAGCTTCTTCCATAGCTTCCACAGTCCTTGGGTTTGAGCTACGGAGGCCCTCTCAGAGGGCCATTTTGCAAATACTAGGGCTTAAATGGCACTGGAGTGTTGTAGTCAAGAGCTGGTGTTACTCCACTGCCAGACTGCTTGGGTTCAAATCCCAGCTCCCTTTCTTACTAGCTTGACCTCAGGTGACTTATTCTAGTTCTTTCTACCTCCTGTAGATGAGGATACTACTACTACTCTATCATCAGGTTGCCATAAGATGTTAATAAAGTTAATCCATGTAAAGTTCTCCCATCAATATCTAGCGCAGAGTAAGTTGTAAGTATTAACTGTATTCATAAATCTAGTCCGTGTGAAGCTACAAATAAATGAGAGAGATCAAGAAGGAAGAGCAATCAGCGAAGAGAACTGTGAACATTGCCTTAGGAAAAGCAGAAATTATACGCGAACGGATTCATAGTTCCAAGCTACGCAGTTCAGTTCGGGAATTGTCTTCTCTTTTCTCTTACATCCAGGTGAAAGTCTCCAGGAAATACGACTGGGAACTTCTCTATTATCATCCAAACTTTACCGTAAACAAACATCAATTTCCCACAAGGCTGGGATAGCATTTTTAAAGGAATAGCCGTCACTTGTGAAACATTTTCACCTGTAAAAGTAATAGCCAAAGCTTGTTCTCAGTTTCACTTAGAACCCATTGTGTTAAGAAGTGAATCTCCTGGGGACTGAACATCAGTTCCATGTCAATGTAGAAAGTATTTTTAATTGCGCCCCACCAGTGGGAAATAGTATGGAAGACTAAGGAGGCTGCCTAACGAATGGGAAGTACAATGACGAGTCTAATTCACCAGATTTCTCAAAGGCCTTTCCAACAGCTATTACAGCAGTCAAATGAAGGGGGAAGGTAACAGTGGATTATTACCTTTCACTCAACACTTCTCCCTCTGCCAAGAATTTTTAAATGTCACAGGAATATAATTCACATGCTTCACAGATTGTGAACAATTTTCCCTAAACCTTCAACCATGTATCTAGCAAGCACTGAGGCTCCATATAATCCAAGCACGACAGCAACGGGACAATGCACCTTGTGCCCTGCCCCCTTCTCCTCCAAAGCCCCCAGGATATGGAAGAGAGGACTCCCGTGTAACACTTGCCCTCAGGGTTGGGTGGGGCACCAGTAACACCCTGAAGCTTTGCCAAAACATGTGAAGAACTCTGAACCAGAAACTCTTGCGGATGGTCATTTTGTCAACTTGACTGGTCCTAGTAAGAAAAGGAAAGATACTCTCCAGCGTTCCTGGGCCACTTATTCCTAAGCCATGCATTCATGAGAGAGAGAATCACCTCCTTTCAAGCTTGGATGGCCAGTTTAACACAGTCCCTGCCATAGCAAAATCATGACGATCACTAACATTGTTGGTCATCATCACTAACATCGATTAGAAACTTATTATCTGGGGTGTCTGGGTGGCTCAGTGGGTTAAAGCCTCTGCCTTCAGCTCAGGTCATGATCCCAGGGTCCTGGGATCGAGCCTCGAGTCAGGCTCTCTGCTCAGCTGGGAGTCTGCTTCCCTTCCTCTCTCTCTCTACCTGTCTCTTTGCCTACTTGTGATCTCTCTCTCTGTCAAATAAATAAATAAAATCTTTAAAAAAAAAAAAAAACTTACTATCTACCAGGCACTGTGCTCAAAGTTTGACTACAAGTATTACCTCACTTAATCCTAAGAATCCTATCTTACACTTCAGCAGCCTGAGGCTCAGAGGTTAAGTCACCATCACCCGTGGGCAATTGTGACTTCCGTAATCAATACCCAATATGTACTTGAATGAATAAGTGAAGTGACACATTTCCAAGTATGTCTAGTTTCCCAACATACAGATTCACCAAATATGCACATATAACTAGAGCTGAAGGGAAAAGACGCCAAAAACTGGGTGAGAAACTTTGAAAATTACTAGTACTGCTGAACACAATTAGGAAGAAATATCATTGCCTACTGCAGAGAAATACAGAAATCAGGATACAGCCCTCCTCCTCGTTATCTTTTTTTTAAAAATCTAATTTCTTAGGGTGCTTGGGTGGCTCAGTGGGTTGGTCCTCTGCCTTCAGCTCATGTCATGATCTCAGGGTCTCGGGATCAAGTCCCGCATCAGGCTCTTTGCTTAGCAGGAAGCCTGCTTTCTCCTCTCTCTCTCTCTCTGCCTGCCTCTCTGCCTACTTGTGATCTCTGTCTGCCAAAGAAATAAATAAAATCTTTTTTAAACAAATCTAGTTTCTTAGGAATATGCTTCACCTGGCTTGTAACTGTTCTCAACAACTGTGGTTATTATTGCTGTTTCGTTTGGAGCTAACAGTGTATTAATCTCCAATAAATGGTGACTACTCCCTCCCTCTTCCAGTAGGAACAGGGAGCAGCATCATTCTCTTGTTCATTCATTCTGCAGTTATACATGGAACATCTATCCTGTGTCAGGCTCCAGGGATATGGTGGTGCATCAGACATGGTCCTGCTCCCAGGAGCTTGCAGTCCACCCAGGAAGCCAAATGTTAAACAATTGCCTGGAGAGTTAGCAAATTACAACCAGGATACACACTATCAGGGACAGACACATCATACATGATGGGTATAGGGGTGGTACTTGGCCAGCCTGAAGGAGACGATGAAGGTTGGCACTGACGTGACTTTGAAGCTAAGACCCCAATAGAAAGTATGGAAAATGCATGGAAATTTGCTGGGGTTGAGTAATAGGTAAAAATGTCCCAAGCAGGGCAAACAGCCTGTGACAGCACGTATAAAGATGTTGAAGCAGGAAAAGAGCTGGATGCAGTATGGATATTCATTTTCTTTTCCTTTTTTTTTTTTTTTTTTTTTTAAGATTTTATTTATTTATTTGACAGAGAGAGACACAGCAAGAGCAGGAACACAAGCAGGGGGAGCGGGAGAAGGAGAAGCGGGCTTCTTGCGGAGCAGAAAGCCCGATGCCTGGCTTGATCCCAGGACCCTGGGATCATGACCTGAGCCGAAGGCAGACGCTTAACAACTGAGCCACCCAGGCGTGCCTTCATTTTCATTATTAAATAATTAACACGTCAGTGGTTGGCATCAGAGCAGTATTTTCTAGAAACTGCTATACAAACTGAGCTCTAGAACATAGGATACAGCCAGACAGACGAAGGATAGTATCCAAACCCTAAATGACACCACTGGCCTTGGTGCAGGAAATTCTTGGGAGCATTTGCTCTGAGAGCCACCTCAAAAGTGTTGGTGAGCCTACCAGAAAATCCTATTGCCTCACTCAGTCTCTGCCTGTCCCATCTCCCACCATACAGAATGAGTATGAGAGAGAGATTCCTACAGAAGAACCTCTTCTGAAACATTCACCCAGTTCAAGTCTCCCGGCAAAGCAAAACAGGGTGGCAGCTGGCCCCATTGCATTTCCATTCTCTTCCCCCACACACTTCCTTCCCTGAATGCCTCCACCCCCCTTTAACTTGGACTGATGTATCTGCCCAAGTAAACAAGGATGCCCTGAAAGAGGGAAAGAAAGAAAGAGAGAGAGAGAGAAAGGGAAGGGAAAAGGAGAGGAGAGGAAGAAGGAAGGAAGAAAGGAGACAGAAAGAGAGAGAGAGAGAGAGAGAGAGAGATGGATGGAGAGGAAAAAGGGAAGAATGAATAAAATAAATCCCTTTAGGACTTCTTGCACTTTGGGATTCATACAGCAAAACTATATGAATGCCAACCTGACTCCTGCAGCTTTTCAAAGTCCACAACAACCCCATCACCCAGCTTAAGTGGCAGAAAATCAGACCCACCAACTAATTGCATTCATGATGTGTGGTCCAGAAAATCAATCCGGTAGGAGGACAAAGCCCACACCTCTTCTTTGCAAGTTTCTTTGGTTACTTCACTTACTGTTTTCTCCAGGTAATGCCTGCAACCTAAGTAGGATCAGTAAAGTAAGGAGCCCTTGATAAAGTGCAGGAAACACAGGCGGGAGGGAGAGGGGACAGGAGGGCAGAGGGGGAGCTGGAGCCCCTCCATTATCCTGGGAGCCAAGGAAAAGTGTGATCAAAGCCTTCAAAGGCTTCAGTGTACTCTCAAGTTATGGAGAGCAGAGCAGAGAGCAAATAGTTCCTAAATGTTTACTTACAAATTCGTATAAAGCTCCATCACAGGTTACTCAGCATTTTCCGAATTTTGAATCCCTGGAGACGGCTCTCAAGAAAAGTGCCAGTTTGGCATGGAAATGGGGTGAGTGCCTCCCAGCACACCTGGGATTTCAACAATCTCAAGCCTTTTTCAGGAGGCCGGGCAGGAATTTAAACTTGCCCACCTTTCTACACAGAGTCATTCACTGTTCATGACTGACTTTTAAAAGTGAAGTCGGACAACCCAGTACTAGGTAAGCCTATCCTTAGTTCTGTTTTGAGTTTTAAAACAATCTCATTGTCCTAACCAAACAAAACGAGTTGGTTTGGTTTTTTGGGGGGTTTTTTGTATTTTTTTAAGATTTCATTTATTTATTTGACAAAGAGAGAGATCACAAGCAAGCAGAGAGGCAAGCGGGGCGGCAGGGGGTGGGGGGGCAGTCAGGCTCCCCGCTGAGCAGAGAGCCCAACACAGGTCTTGATCCCAGGACCCTGAGATTATGACCTGAGCCAAAGGCAGAGGCTTAACCCACTGAGCCACCCAGGCACCCCACAAAATGAATTTTGACTTGAGCAAAATAAATAAATGTTACCTGAAAGAAAAAAAATTATATATATATATATATATATATATATATATATATATATATATATATATATATATAAAATATTGTGGTGCCTGGCTGGCTCAGTCAGTAAGGCATCTGCCTTCCTCTCAGGTCATGATCCCAGGGTCCTGAGATGAAGCCCAACATCAGGCTCCCTGTTCGATTGGCAGCAGGCTTCACCCTCTCCATCTCTTGTGCTCTCTCAAATAAATAAATAAAATATTTAAAAATATATATATATAGTATATATAAATAAAAATTTTAAAATATGTATGAATTATAGATATAAATATGGATCAAGTTCTCTCTTTTGCAGAGGAGTTTCTCTCTGTCAGTAGTTCTCAAAGCAGGAAAAAGTTAGAGCCTGCAGGGTAATGGTCTGGTTTCTATTTGGTTCACCTCAGTTTCCACAAGAGATAAAGCCAAGCTACCATGTTGACCGACCGCAGGAAGCTCCGAATTTTTGTAAACCACAGTGTGAATGGTGCAAGGTGGAAGAGCTGTTCCACAGAATATTCTGTTCACAGAACACTCTAGAACATTGGTGAGATGCTCATAAGCTTCTTCTTTTACATGTGGCTTCTCTCCACCACTCTCCTAAATGATGCTTTTATTTAAAAAAAATTTATTTATTTGTCAAAAAGACTGAGAGAGTGAGCACAAGTGGGGTGAGCAGCAGGCAGAGGGAGAAGCAGGCTCCCTGCTGAGCAAGGAGCCCAATATGGGACTTTATCCCAGGACCCTTGGGGCATGACATCCTGAGCCAAAGGCAGCCACTTAACCAACGGAGCCAGTCAGACATCCCCAAAATGATGCTTCTTTTCATCACAAATGTTCTGTGCACGGGAGATGAAGCAGAACTGAGGAAGCAGGGCCCAGTGAGAACCGAGTTTTTAAGAAACACACATTCAGGGGTGCCTGGGTGGCTCAGTGGGTTAAAGCCTCTGCCTTCAGTTCAGGTCATGATCTCAGAGTCCTGGGATGGAGCCCTGGCATCGCATCTGGTTCTCTGCTCAGCAGGGAGCCTGCTTCCTCCTCTCTCTCTGCCTGCTTCTCTGCCTACTTGTGATCTCCCCCTGTCAAATAAATAAATAAATAAATCTTTAAAAAAGAGAAAGAAAGAAACAAACAAACAAACATTCAGTCATTCCGCTTAGCCCCTCTTGCCCCAAAGAAGCCTAAAAGCCATTCCTTTTCTGCGTCTTCTTAAAATGAGCTATTTTCCGAGTGCCACTTCAGCCACCCCTCCCGATTTTGTGAACATTACACACGTTCCCACAATTCTCAGAGCCTGTAACTGTGGTTCACTCCGCAGCTGAGACCCTGAGCTTCTCACTTAGTTTCCCATTCCCCCGAAGCTTTTGCTCTTCAAAAAAGGACATCTCTGGGCACTGGCACAACTTTTTCTGATACAGCTTAAGTCGGCTTAGGGATCTTGGGCAACTCGAATTTAACAAAGGATTCAAAGCAGGCAGGACGAGGGAAGGTGCTTGGAAACTAATGGCTTGGCTTTTAAATCCTCAGTTTCCAGGCTGTACTCCCGAGAGTATCAAGCTTCGAGGACACTTAATATGCTGGTAAAGAGAGCCCAGAGAGAACCAGAACCAGAGAGAAACCCTCCGATCCCCCGGAAGCACTGGGAACGCAAAGATACATTTAATAATAAAATTTGACGGGGGTGGAGAAAGAACTTTTTTTTTTTTTTTTTTAATTTCCCAGGGAGAACTTCCTTTGGCACCACAAAATTAAAGGATTTTTTAACCCTGTCTTCTTTTCCACCTTTCCCAGAGGAGGCAATTGTAAAGGCCGGCCCTTGAAAAATAATATAGTAAAATCTAACTTTATTCCCCTAATCTCTTAATGATGCAGCACCTGGCCGTGATCTATCCAGCATCGCACCAAAAATACTGTATTAGTACCAAGATCGTTTGAAATGCTTTAAAATAGTGAAAGCTATTTACTTGATTAAGTTAAAGTGTTTACATAAAAGTGTCGTATTTTGACATCAGTCATACAACACCACATCTGGTACTTCTAATTAAATTGTGTGAAAAAGATGACATTTTTTATTCAGTCGCAACAATATGGCTAATGGGAAGTACAAACGTATGCGTCATGCCTAGTCTGGGATCTGCTCTTACGGCACGCGGCTGCCGAAATCCCCAGATTTGGATTTTGCAAAGCCCTCATAGCTTCCAACACATGTTTTGCCTGAACAAAGACGAAGTAACTGGGCCCCACCTCTGTGAGTCAACGGTTATTATTTTTCCTATTTTGATTTAAACCTCTCCAAGCGCCCTTAGTGAGCTAAAATGTAACAAGAATTAGAAAGAAGTTATCTTAAGGAATTGGTGCTCAGAGCCCAGGTAAGGCGTTTTGTTTTGTTAAGCATTAGGCCTGCAGATTAGGAAGTAAACTGGAGAAACTTTAATGGGGGAACAGGGGAGTGAAACCCTATTCTTCATTCAGAGCCGGAGTTCATTTGTATCTTTGTTGAAGTGTGGAACCCATACAGTACCTTAAAGACAGCCTGCTCCTTCCTGAAGCTCTTGATTTAAACCACTGGTGGTGTTTTTTTTTTTTCTTCCAGAATTGAGATGAAATATTTTAAATATAAAAAATAAAGGACAAAATGGCTTGGCTTGTTAAGGCATGCTTATTTCACTTTTAATATAGACAAATAATACTTCAAAATCCTTTTCTTATTTTTTTAAGTTAAATTATGTCCACCCCATGTGCAGATTCAATTTACGGACTAAGTACACAACCAAATCTAGCTTCCCTGGGAACCATCCATTTGCCTAAGAAGGTAGAGGAGACACTGCTGTATTTTCTTAAAGAGATTCCTGGCATTTTTTTTCCTCCTTAGTTTTGCCTTAAAGACTACCTTGAGAAATGTTGCCCAGCAGTAAAAGGAAAATGAGTTCAAGCTTCAAAAATCAGGAAATTGGGGCAGTAAAAATGTAAGTTATAAAGTCAATGTTGATCAGAAAATAAACCAAGCTCTTTTAAATGGGTTAAGTGTCAGCCATGAAAGAAGGAAAGACCATCGGACTTCCTGTGGAATTAGTCATCCTTCCCAGGACAACGCTGCCTCCAAAAGGCTCTTTCGCTGCAAGTGGATACGTTGGCCCAAGATGGTAAAGTATTTGAACACGCATATGGGGTATGCACTTATTTACCATGTACTATGTTCAATTTAAAGAAAATAAGCGTGAAGGCAGGAACCGTGAACAAATAGAGGACATGGTTTTCCATAATTGCAAGGAGGCTTAGGTAATGCTCTCTGTGGTGTTTGATTTAAAATGTTAAAATATTAACAGAAGTTTTCTATAGCAGAGTGTTCCTATCACAGTGAAATGACTCATAAGAATGCTAAATTCAAACCAGATGGGCACAAACATTAACTGGGAAAAAAAAATCGGATTTTTAGGGGTCAGCATGGGTCTTCATAAAAATGAAGACCTTGTCTGAGTTAGTGAAAAATGAACTTGCAGTGATAAAAAAGAAAACAAGAGCAAATATTAGCGACTTGATTTTAATTATACAAGCCACTGTCAATTAGAAGAACTAACATTTACAAAACTTTACATTGCCATTTTAATTTGAAAAAGATGACGAGGGTAATCTCTGAGACTTCAGACAAACAGGGACTTGGGTGTCTCCTCCTGGTCAGCCAGAGCCAGGGATGCAGGAGTGCAGTTGTGTGCCACCCTCAGATTCTAGAGAAATCTCTCCGCTTCCCACCGAGAAGGAACCCTCCTTGAGGATTTGTGTGGTAGAGAAACCTCCAACCGTCTGCCCACGGCACGATGCCAGGCTCTGCTCTTCTTTCAACAGACCACAGAGGAAAATTCTCTTTGCCGGGTCAGACACCCCACCAAATCTCTCCCCGGCTCTCTCGTTAAAAATACGTTCCCTCGCCTTTCTTCCTTTTTGTTTTTTCCACCAGAGCTTTTGACCATTTGCAGATTGTCTACAACATGGGCTGTGCTTAAATGCGTACATACCCTACAAGAAGAAAAATATGTGGGCTCAGAATTAATATTGTTTTTGACTTATAGGGAAATTCCAGTTGTGTTTAACTTGGACTGTGGGATCCAGGAACTTTACCGAGAGGAGAAGCGAATATGTTTTGCACAAAAAAAATGTGTATGGGGAGTTCCCTACTGTTTTGTTGCTGGAATCTTGGACAACACGAGGAAAAATGACAAGCACATAATTCAGTCTGGCAGCCACACGGCTTTGTGCTGTGAGCCTGTCCGTTCTTACTAGCTAAGCGAGGGCTGGTCTGCTCTGGTGCAAGGATGAGAGACCTCCCAGGAACAAGAAGGTACTTCAGGAAATGGTGTTTCTCATTCAGTAGGTGGCCTCTCCTCTCCGGGTCCGTGTGAATCGATGCCCTGCGTGGTGTTGGGGGCACTGTGCTGCACTGAGCTGTTTACCTTTTGGATGAAACCTAAAACCACAGACCTAACCATTTGTGGTCACCAGAGATCTTATGGCAGACTTTCTAAGAGCAGTTGTGTTAACTCTGGAATCCTGGCGTGAGGCCAACTAAAGTAATTACATTCTGCCTCCCTAAAATTCCCCCTGCAGTTTCCACCCAATCCGAGGGTCTCAGGCCCTTCCCCCGCCCCCCACCGGCTCCCAGCGTGGCCGTGCATGGCCATAAGCAGGCCATGTTGGTCCAGCCTGTGAGTCTGTCCTGGAAGACGTAGGTCCCTGGTCCTCGCCAAGATGGGAGGAGGTTTCGTTGACTAGTGCTCATAAAAGTTTGTGGAGAACCTCACTTTAAAAGCGCTCCTGGTATGCAAAGGGGCAGAAATGTTCACACGCTCATCTGTCCCTCAGAGCCGGTGAGCGACGCGCTATTAGGCGGCTCCAAGGGAAGTACAGCCTGAGGAAGGAGGAGGCAGGACTAGAGTCCTGCTGCTCTCGAGCTGGAAATACTGGACACATTTCCAAGAGGCACCTCATCTAAATAGAGTATTTCTTCAGGGACATACTGTCATGAGGAGGGATCTCAACATGCTGTCCGATGAGGCACAGGCCTGAAGGAACTGGGGATGTTTGACTAAAAAGAAAAGAAGGAAGAAAGGAACAGAGGAAAGAAGAACAGAGAAAGAGGGAGGGAGGGAAGAAGAATGGAAAGCTGAAGAGGGAACATGCTTAGCAGCTTCACAGAAAAGAACCAGGACTGGTGGGCGGAAGTTCCAGAGAGGCAGAGGAAAGCCCTTCCTCTCAGTGCCGGCCTAGACTATCTTAACCCACCACCCCTGGGTGTTGGTCCAACTCTTACCCATTCTCGGAGATTGAATTCCGTTCTATCACCAGATGAAACTCATGCCATGGAAAACTTATACCAAACTAACTCAGTACTTACTGTGTGTAGCACTACTGTGGCCCTTGTCACAGGCACTCAATGGATAACTCATTAATTCTGCCCATCCTTTCTCATCAGTATGTCTCAAAGATTTATCCCAGCATCATACCTCTCCATAACCACAGAAGTGTTAAGTAAGCAAAGTACCTTCTCTCAGTTCTTCCCAGGAGCTATTTATTAAGGGACAGTGACATATGTGCTGGGTATACAAAGATGAATAAGACAAGCCCACCCTCAAGAGTGGACTCCCACTGTAGGCCATATATTATTTTTAAAGTTAATAAATAAGAGGGAGGAAAAACCAACATACTAGAAGCTTCTGGAAAGATTTTCATGAAGAAGTGATATCTGTGGTGGGCCTTGAAGAAAGTGTACCTTTCTAATAGGTCGAACTGTCAGTGGGAGTCATTTTACAGGGAGGGAACCTTAGAAGCAGAGGCTTGAAAGTGGGAAAACAGAGTAATTTCTTGGACCTATATAAAGACGTTTCTGAAATAGAGGAGTAAGTTAGGGAAGAGCAAGAAATGAAAGAAAGGGCTAGTCGAAATCTATTTTGGAGGGTCCTGAGAAAATAGTACTTAATCCAGCAATTAACAGGTGGGAGTGAGAGATTTTATCTTTGTGTTCGGGGGACAATATTAAGATGAGACATATGCATTAGGATATGATATGATATGATATGATATGATATGATATGATATGATTGATAGGGTATTGCTGAGGACTGGAGTCCAGTCCATGTTAAGGTAATTGCAGGTCCAACCAGGGCGCTAAAGAGGTGCTGCAAGGTGGGGTCGGAGGGAACAGAGAAGACTCATTGCACAGAATTTCAACAAGTTTGCCGTGGGGATATGAAAGGAGATCTTTAGGTTGGAAACCAGATTTTTTAAAAAAGAAATAAAAAAATAAAAAGAAATAAAGAAATCAGGATTCAGATTTGTTTTCCTTGGGAAAATGATCAATTTTGTCTTGTATATGTCAAGTTCAGGAACTTGGGCCGAATCCAGAGGAAGAGTCCTAGCATGCCTTTGGAAATACAGTACTGCTCCCTAGTAATAGAATACACAGTGGTGAATCTACCGCCTCCGTCGACAAGGTATAGAGTGTTTGCAGGAGCAAACTTCTCGAGAAAGAGAAAAGATCTACCAGACCGTCTGCCGCAGAAGCCAGGCAGGACAAAATTTAAGATGATTACTGGTGAGCTTCAAGGATTCGGTAGAAAAGTGGAAGTGCAACAGCTCAGAAGAAAGTAGGAATGGGAATGAATATAATAAACATTTGAGTCCTAGGAGATTTAGAAAAGCTTCTATCAAGCATATGATTTTAAAAAGTCGAATCAATGAGGGATGGATTTAGTAGTGTTGAACTGAGTGAGTGCCCAAAAAATATCATACACACCAAAACAAAACTAAACATGAGGAATACACACTGGCGTATGGTTTTTCTTGGCAGGGGCACTGAGAAGACAGTAAGTGAGGGCTGATCTGGATGCGGATTTGATTGTGAGGGAGACAGTGAGTATAGATGGATGGCAGGTACAACATGAAACTGACTCTCTCAGATGGCATCTAAGGAGGTGGTGAACCTGGCCCCATGGTCCAGTTGTGTAGAAATAAGAATGAGGAAGGGGTAGACACAATCCCCGACTCCAGCCCAGAACCATGGGAGGTACTGGGGGATGGAGATGAAGATGTGTGTATCTCTAGGGGAGAGTTCAGAGTGGGAACATTCATGTCGATGATGATGCAAGGGTATGATGACCAATCCCAGGCCCCACCCCTTAATGGCTAGGGCATCCTTAACCTCTAAGCCTCAGTCTCCTATCCTGTAAAATGGGTGTGGCAACTTACCTCACAGGGTTGTTATGAGAATTAAAGAAAATGCTTTTGGCTCAAGGTAAGCACCTAATAAATGGATGTCCCATGTTGCCATGTTCTCTTTAACCTATTTTAATCTGTAGACTTCTAGCGTCCCTTTTCTGTGGTGTTACCATCCTGTCCTTCTGTGAGTGCTTGCCCTGATTACTTTCTCCTCCACAGGCCAACTGTGTTGTTATCCCCTGGGGAATAGTTAAGGATAATGAATCTCAACCCTACCAAGTGTTGGTGAATTTTCCAGCACTTTCTCTCTCTGTCTCTATAACCCATAACAGCTCAGATTAATAGCGGAGGGACTATACCCAAATAAGGATGGGTTGTATACTGAGGAAAGTGGATTTACTTTTTAGTAGCTGGGTCTATCTCCAAGATTTCTCTTTCCTCAGTGGAACACCTTAGCTACAAGTCATTTCCCAGGATCATATCCTCAGGGAATCGGGTGAAGGAGGAATATAAGTAGCCAGCTGGTTAGAGACAGCCATAGCTGAGGAGTAGAAAAGGAAGAAGTCAGCACATGGTGGGGAATTCTAGTCCTTGCAGTCTCTGCTTCTCTTGGGCCCAGAGACTTTCTCTTTGTCAATAGTGCCGTCTATGTATCCAGTGGCTAAGAATTTAGCTCTTTGCTGCACTTGGAGGAGACCACAGTATATTTTGCCTTAAAAATAAACCCCAACATTTTACCAGCCTTGCAGACTTTACATTTCATTGCTAACATCAATTTAAGAGGGGAAAAAAAATGAATACAATAGTTTTTCTAAAATTGAATGAAATCAACAAGTTTTTCTATTTTGGGGGGGAGCATAAATTGTGACCTTCCCCAAAGATTTATCAAATTACTGGGTCTAAATTTTTGGAATGTGATTCTGCAGCTCGCCTGTTTTCAGGAGAATATGGATAGTCCAAAGATAAAATCAACTAAATGTCTTATCAAGAGACAAGAGGGTGGGAACATAGAATAAGGGTCTTTCAAAGAGGTTCGAGATCAGTAGAAAAAATAACCCAATGATCTGTCTTGGACCGGCGTTCAGACCTGGCCAGGTGTCAGCTCCCTCTTAGAGAGTCACTGGCAAGCTGGAAGTTCCCCTCATGCCCAAATTTTCACTTTACACGTGAGAAACACTAACCTGAAAGAGAAATTTTTGTAACTCCCATTTTAAGAAATAAACATGTAGGAACAGACTAGATATATGGCAACTTTCATAGTTCCAAGGTTTGGTTCCCTGAACCTATATTTTGTTGATCTACTAACTACAAAATCTAATGCAAGAGACACCGCTACCTAAAAATCCATTCCTTGCCTAGATCCTTAAAGAGACAAAAGTATTCAATGACCATGAAAAGAGAAGATGTTAGGATTTATCTATCGCAAACTGTCATCTCATTTCAATCTCTTAGAGTCCCTTAAGGCTGGTATTATCACCTCGTTGTTAAAATGAGGACATCTATTTGTCCGAAAGTCACACAACTTGTAAAATGTGAAGCTTGGCTTCCAAGCCCCGTTGTCTGTTGCTCTGGTGTTCAGTCATGACATTGCATTGATTTCTGAGTTTGCATGTTAAAATTCCATTCTTAATTCCATTTTAGAAATGACTCAAAAAGAAGAAGAAGAAGAAGAAGAAGAAGAAGTAGTAGTAGTAGTAGTAGTAGTAGTAGTAGTAGTAGTAGTAGTAGTAAAGTAAAGTAAAAAAGAAACCCTTCTCCAAAAACAGTGACCTCTAAATCAGATCCAGGCATGAGGGAAAGGTGGACAAAAGGGAGTTCATTTGATCCCACTTTCCCCTTGCTGGATCAAGGCTCTTTCTTCACTCATTCAGCCATGCCAAAGAGAATTCATTTCACTTAAAAATGGAACTGCAGCAACATTTCATTCAAAAAACAGCTGAGGTATCTTCTGCTATTTTTAGAAAAGAAGTTGAACCCAGAAATTCTGAAAGTTTTCCTACACCTGGAGGCCATCTTTTTTTTAAATTGTGAACACAAAGGCAATGACAAGGAATATTTTCTTCAAAGTGATACAAATTGTTTCTAATGAAAAGATACATTGCAATGAGCTCTGTAATTAATACACCCATTCGTTCTTTTAACAAATACTTCTTGGGTACTAATTATGGATTAGACACTATCGAACTTGCAATTTAGCCTCATAATTGGGATCTGAAATAAACAAAGATTTAGGAACCCTTGCCTCCCTAACTAGAAATATGATCCTAGCATTAAGGTGTGTTTCCATCTGGTAATGCAAATCATTAGTTAGCCTTTTCCTAAAAAGGGAGGGGAAATAACCAGATTTTATTATAGAATCTACATGTATTGATGCTAGTTGCAAGTAGGAACAGCACAAAACTACCAAAATTGATAATGAATCCTCCAAACATTTCGTGCTTCCCACACAAGCATATATCCGGCCACTAATATAAACATAGTCCTCCCACGGAGTCCTGGCATTGCCGAGGGGAGGCATAAAGCAGGAAGGCCTCACCTCATGACCTCTTTGTTTCCCAGCTAACATATGGTAACAGAATTCTTGCTGATTTATTTTATTGAAATCCCAATCAACTGTCCTTAAAGGATATGTATTTTTTCAACATCAAAAATATTTCCATAATGTTTCCAGTTGGGTCCTCCAGAAAGAAAATGAAGTTTTCATTCAAGTTTGTACTCAACACTATTATTATTACTGCCTTGGACATAAATGACATTTTTCTTAGAAAAAGTCAGGTTTTTGACAGAGTAAGTGAAATTCAGATGATTTAATTAATTTATCCACAAATACAGATGGTTTCTAAAGGACGAACATAAAAATAAAACATTGCTGTTGGAATTGCTACACCTATTTTCAGACACAACAGTTTCACTTCCAGGATTTTACTCTGTAGATACGCTCACACGCGTGAAGCATGATTTGAGGGGTGAGAGCAGAGGGAGGAAAATGCCTTACAGATGAGTTTGAGGCAAGTATTCAATAAATCTTGGGTTTAAATTCAAACACTGAATGAGTTCAAATTCCTTCAGAAGTATCTGAGCCATTGTTACTGAAGCATCCAGATTGCCACTAGTACCCAGTGGCTGCACCCTCAAAAGACAAAATTCATGGAGGAGAAGGATAAAACCAATTTGCTTTAGAGAAAAAGAAACAAAAGGTCTCTAAATGCTGAGGAAACGGTGTACCAGAATGTATTCCAGATGGGACACATTTTCACCTCCCATTTCCCTGCCTGGAGAAACCCTCTTCCACTCTCGCCTTGGCACCATAGACGCCCCTGCTTTGCCCCCAACAAGGTTGAGTTGGACGGGCTGCAATTCTCACACCGTCTGTGCAAAACCTATGAAGCTCAGATTTTTCTAAGTGTAACTTTCAATACATTGTGTGAGTGCATCATTGATTAACCATTTAATTCAAGTGTAGAGCAAGTTCTAAAAGAACAAAACTATTGGGACCCTGGTAAACTTTGGTTCCAAGAGAGCTCTCTTAGGTTGACAGCTTTGCTAAGGATAGCCCAAGGTCCTGGGTTTTCCCTGGGTTAGTTTGTGGTGAACCTGATGGAAAGGCGAAGCCTTTGAAACCTCACTTTGTTGACCCTTTGATGCCAGATACATTAGCCACAGCTTGATCTTCAAACCACTCCAGGGTGTGGCCCCAATATACATTTCCAGCCTCACGATTACATCTCACCTCAGCCTCTGCTCCACCTTTCCTCATCTAGCACTTTCCCCTTTTTCCCTGCAAGAAACTATGACAAATAATATTGTACAATCTCTGAGGTGAGAAAGGCAGAAACTCCCTCAAATTAGCTTAAGAAAAAGACAAGACATACAGTTGGCTCATATAAGTGAGTGTTCTATTACCAGATAGACATACTTGAGTGGAGGAACTCTGATCATATCATTAGGACTTGTTCTATCTTTCAACTCTGTTTTCCTCAGACTTACCTCTGCTTTTATTAAGATGGATTGATTGATTGATTGATTGATTTGAGAGAGAGCCTGGAAGGGGCGCACAGAGGAAGCAGACTCTCCTCCAAGCAGGGAGCACCCATTCGACCCAGGCTCAGTCCTGTTGAGAAGATCATAACCTGAGCTGAAAACAGAGTGGGACTGAGCCACCCAGAGGCTCCGAGTTATCTCTACTCTTATGAAAACTCTGCCCTGGGGAGGTAGGATGGCTGTCCATACTCCAGAAAAGCCCCATCTTTTCTCAGCTTTAAGAGATTTTTCTCTTTAGCTGCCTTGGTAAAAATTCTGAAACTGAGGTTTATGGATCTGCTTGGGTGCCATGCCTCCATGCACAGTATTCACTCTGACCCAAGGAGTGCAATGTTCTGATTGGTTAGGCCACTGCCACTGGCCCTTCCCTGAAGCCAAGAGTGAAGTCAGCTCCCCATAATCTACATGGAGTAAGAATGGAGGTGCTGTTATCAAGAAAAGGGGGAGTGTGTGTGGAGGGTGGGAAACAGAAACAGATGTCTGCTACAAAGTTTGACTTCCCTTGCTCCAAAGCCAAAATCTTGTGTGGGAGCTATATGTGGGAATAGGTGATGACCAATCTTGTGAAATTTTGCAGTTCTTACTATTTCCCAAAGAAATACATCAGTGTGATAATAATGAGTTTATTTTACTTCACTGCCGTTTTTATGAATTGCTGCTGTTTGAGGCAGAAAAACTAAAACTGGTCTGTGTCCAATTCAATAATCAAAGATTGTTTTATTTGGGGGGGAAAAATACACATAACCCCATGTCTGAAAGCTATTTTCTTTTTTTTGTAACTTTGGGTCCTTGTTTTTATGCATGTATTTTCATAGAAACCTTGGTGGTAAGCAACATTTTGCATTCATTTTTAAAGTTAGATAATTATAAATATGTTTCTGTATTTTCACCAAATAACCTAATGATCTGATTCAGCAATTGCCTAATACTCCGTGGAGCAAATCTCTTCCGGTTTCCTTAGCCATTCTCCTATTGTGAGAAAGGGAGGTGGTTTCCAATATTTGTTATGATACAACCCACTGCAACAAACATCTGTGCATATGCAATGGGCTTTCTTTGTTTTCTTTTGTTTTTCTAAGAATCGCTTCCTTAAGTTACATATCCCAGGGTAACATTACTGTGACAAAAAGTTTAAGTATGCAAAGAGGGTTAAAAACATAGGATTTGAAATCAGATATCCTTGAGTTCAAATACCAGCTCTGTCACTTAGTATGTGACCCAAGACAACCACCCAGCCTTTGTGAATTTCCCCTTCTTACCTGTTAAGTAGGGATGAAGATAACTATTGTTTTAGGGTTGTTGAGAGGATCATATGGAATAATTTGTGTAAAGTAGTTAGCACAATGTATGGCACACACATCCAACATTATAATTAATATTGGAATTATCATCCTAAATCTCTTGATGATACAGTATCATATTGTTTCCTTAAAAAAATTATTAATCTGCACAGAAGTTTAACCAGTTTTAATACATTTGCAAAACATATTTGTAAATCCTATAGCTAACCAACTTAAATTGGTACTACAAGGCTATTTTGAATGGGAAGTTTTATGATAACTTAAATAAACTTCCTCCTTATATTTTAACACCAAGTTGTTCTCAACTAAAAGGACACCATCACCTCAAGTCTCAATAAGTGAGCCACTTACAATTAGTGGTTCTCAAGATTTTTCCAGCCTAAAATACCTGAGGGATATAATGTACTTCATCAATAACAGTGACATTTTATGGCAGAGTTTTTCCATCTGGAGACCATATCCCTTGGAATTTATACTAGAATTAGAAAAGAGATGGTTTGAATAAGTCTCTCAGGTGATTTATCTCTTTCAATTAAGAATCACCAATGTAAATAAACATATACATTTAATTGTATTAAAAGTTCTATATACCAATACCCACAACTGTACCAGCCTTGTTTTTCTACCTATGAATATGAGATTGCCCTGTCTACAAGGTTAGAGGACTGAGAAACAGGCTATGAGGTAGGGGTATGAGCAGAGAAATCCCCCTCAAATGGGACCTCAACGACATACTTGTTCTAATTCTCATAGGTATAGAGGCTTAATCCTACACCCGACCCCTGTAGCTGCTGTGAAAGCAAGCAAGTGATTAGGCACCACAGTGATGGAGAGGATGGTGATGTGGTACAGTGGGAGACTGAAAGCTCATTAACACTTGGTGACAGATTGATTGATTTTCCCATTTCTTCCCTGACCCAGTGACAGAAATGGACTACAACCACACAGGACCATGGATGGCCCCAATCTCAGGGGGCCTCTCTTCACACAGAGTCAGTGTTTCGAGCCCAGGTAAGACAGAAGACAGGATTTTGTAGATTAAAAACCCAGTGCAATAAGGAGGAAGTGGGAGAAAAGTAGCCCATGGGAAGAAGGGGGCAGAGGGTCTCTAAACAAAGTGTAATGGTACTAATTATTAAGGAAAAATAAAAGGTAGCCTTAGCATCTTCTTTGCCCATCATCATCCCAGAAAGAGAAATCTAGATTGAGTCTCTAAGCTCATTAATAAGCCTTAGAACACTGACTCCCATCCCCCATCATTACTACCACCAGCCCTTACTCAGGATAGGGAATAAGTAGTAGTTTGTGTAGATTATGCACACTGAAGATTTAATCTGCATAGCCTTTGAGGTAAAAGTGATGGAGTTTAATCCCAAAGTGGGGGGTTAGAGTTCCTTTGAGACTGGGGAACAGATGGAGGACAAAGTAGAAAAGGAATCATCACTTTATAGAGAGGGATAGCTCTGAGATGCTGATTCTGTGATCAGGGGAAGATTATTGGGAGAAGCATCTCTAAGCCTGGCCAGAGCATGGAGCTGAAGAGACAGAGGGCAGAGGCTAGGACAAACCAACTGCAATGGGCAGCACAGGGCATGAGAGGAAAGCCAGAGTGGTCCCAGACTACTGCCAAGTCCCACCTTTTGTTTTTACTTAAGACCAGGATTCTTGCCTGATAACATAACATGAAAGGAGCTTCCTCAATGACAACAGATCCATGGCCGCTCAAACAGGTAATGGGCTGAAGCAGAATAAACTTTATCTAGAAAAATAAAGTAGGCTTGTGGTTAAAGATGGCCATAGCCTCTGCTCTCTCCCAAAACCCAATTAAAGTAAGAGTAAAGAAAACATTTTTAAAGCATACACCCACAAGAATAAAGAAAAAGAGAGAGAACACAACAACACTCTGAAAACTAAAAAGCTCATGGACAAATGCAAATGCATTTAGCAGAGTTAAGAGCTAAATCCTAAGCAAACACCTAGGAATACTGACAAGCAACCTGAATTACACCTACAACTCACAAAGGCTCAGATATTCACGGTACAATATCTCTCTGGTTGTAGGCATGAGATGGACTTAAAACAGAAAGATCTGTTGGAAGTCGGCAGGTGAAATCATTAACTCCTCACCAGATCCCTCTAGCTGACTCCGTGCTGTTGGTTAAATGTCCTCCTTCCACCCCAGCAGAAGACAGGAGGCTCAGTCTCCAAAGACAAGGAAATGGAAGGTATTCAGAGTGGGGATACCAAGCTCGGTTGAAGACAAAGATATCATGCTGAAAACAGAATGATGAAGTGAGAAGTGACATTCTTTATGTTGAGACCACTGAACCTTCTTCCCCATAGAGCTTCCAGAATCCTGATATCCCAGCAGAAGATTCAAAGTCTTCTCTAGGTCATGTGATTAGCCTAAGAGGAAAATCCTTAATCAAACAGCCTGAACAGCTAACCATCCACATACTCAAGCCCCTCCCACAAGTACAAAGTTCCAATCATCTTTTTACAGCTCAAATATTAAATATGAGCAGACAATAATGATCACCAGGCATTTGAAGAAATCTTCCTATGTAAAAGAAAAGGGTCCAATCCAACAAAGAGCAAAACACAATAGAGTAAATGACTACTGTCGGAAAAATAAAATGTCAAAGATAGTCATTGCTATCCAAAGAAAGATAAAACATTCATGACACAAGAATAGGAATTTATTAAAAAAAAAAAATAGTACATAGAATATTCAGAGACTTAGAGGCACCTGGCTGGCTCAGTCATTAAGCGTCTGCCTTCGGCTCAGGTCATGATTCCAGGGTCCTGGGATTGAGCCCCGCAATGGGCTCCCTGCTCAGTGGGGAGTCTGCTTCTCCTTCTCCCACTCCCCATGCTTGTGTTCCCTCTCTGGCTGTGTTTCTCTCTGTTAAATAAAAAAATAATAAAATATTTTTTAAAAAAGAATATGAAATACTTTGAAAATTTTTATTAAATGATATCTAGTCATTTTTAGATACTCATTAATAGGTAGGAGTGAATGTGGAAAAGCTCTGAATGTCAAATTGCCATCAGTATGGAGGGCTTTAAGAAAACTTACAGAAACAAGTTCATTGAATTTTAGTTCTTGGAAGCATGACTTCATGTCACCAAATTGTACCAAACACTTGCTAATTTGTAAATACCACTACTTCATAGCATCTGGCAGTTCATTGAAATACCTACCTATGGCAGATTAGATTATTTTTCAGATTTCTTCTTCACTTCACCAATGTTGGGCTCAGATATATGATTTGCCTTGGTCAGTGGAATGTGGGCTGAAGTGAACAGGCAATAATTCCTAGCACGGCCTTAAAAGTCATTGCTGGTATCCCCTCATTCCCCTGGGACCTTCTGACTTCTGTCATGGAAAGAACATCCCCCAGTTAACTGCTGTTCCTCTTGCCTGGGTGCTGGAATAAGACATGAATTCCACCTACACCCTAGACAACACATAGACACGTGCAAGAGTTACCTGCTTATCACCGTCAGCTGCTGATGTACTGTGGCTGGTTGCTGCCCAGCAGAATGATGGACTTATGGATTTTTTTTAGATACAGTATTTCTAAATTCTATTAAGAAAATCAGACCTAATATTCCACACTATATACTATATACAGGCAAATAAGGCTTCACATTCCCTTCTGCTGTTATACTTACCACTTTTCACCTGTATTTTGTTTTCATTTTACAAATATCTTTTTCTGAATTGCACACATACCCATTTCAGAAACCCATTATGGATAAACCAGAGCATTAGCCGTCCTGCAAAGATGGCAGAACTAAATCTAAATGGCTTCCTACTGAAGAAAACCAAGAGTAGACACGTCCTCTTAAAAGTATCAAAGAACTAACAAAATAGCAAAGAACTGCTGGCCCAAAATCCAGGTGAAGACAAGACCCCAGAGAGGTAAGCCCAGGATTCAAAGCTGCTTGGGCCTTAAGGCATTTGTTGATGTGTAAGAAACAATTTTGAAACTTAGCTGAACTTTGAGCGGGCTTCAAAGGATCAAAAGGATGAAGGTAAAAGCCTAGGGCTTGCCAAAAGCAAAGACCTGGTAAACTATTTCTTAAGATCAGTAGAAGGATGAACTGAAAATAACCCAGTCTTCACATGGTTTTACATCTAGTATCATCTGGCTTGTTCAGGAAACTTTAAGCCTTAAAAGGAGATTAAGATACTCCCAGATTGGTAGTGTGCCCAGGCTCCTGGTTGAAGTCAAATAATATGAATTAGAAGCAGACAAGTTTTTAGGCCTCAGAATAGTTGTAAATGCAGTGTCCAACACACAGACAAAAATAATCAGGCAGACAAGAGAGCAAGACACTTCACGTGACAACTGGAAGAAATAACAACGGACACATAAACACTTGAGAGATTGAAACGATCAGATGAAAACTACAGAACAAATATGCTTACATTTTACCCAGAAAAGTGAAGCCTGAAAATTGCCCTGGAGAACTGGAAACTATAAAAAGTGATAGAGCAGACTAAAATGGAACCAAATAAAAATTCTACATATGAGGAACACAATGGGAAAAATAGACAGAAATCAAGATAGTAGACAAACCTAAGGAACTATCTGTATCAAATGCAGGACAGATTATGGTACTACTCTTCCTCCAGATTAAACAAACCTCTGCAGCAATAATTCTTGCAGTTAAGAGAACCCATTTAATTCTTCTAAGCTATCACTAATAGTTGGTGCACAGCCAAGTCCATGAGAGAAGAAGGGCCTATGTGCAAATACAGGGTGAATTCTATTGAAGAGGAGCACCTTCGCTTACTGTAGTTTGCATTTCTCTCCCCCCACCTCTCCCTCTCTCTCTTTCATTTCAAGACTGAATTATTTCTGTTGACTAGGGTAGAAAGCCAAGCTCACAACCTTGATCTGACCTATGATTTGAGGTAGTTGCTGGCAAATGTAGAATCTCCAAATACATAGTCATTTTAAGAAGCAGGTCTGTTGTAAGATATTGGGCCAGAGTCCCCACTATTTGTGTCTATAAGACACAATGTAGCGGAAATAGGTTCAGAAGAAAACTTAGAAAGAATAACAATGAAGACACTAGGGAAATCTGATAATACATCTTTGTTTCTTTCTTTTTAAAACCAGAGTAATAATCCTTTCCTTTCCCATGTTTTTGTGAAGGAAAGAATAAGCTCTATCTTCAGTGGGCCTTGCTAATTAACTCCTGCATTTTGACTTTCTCAGTCTTTGGGGGAAACAGGTTCTTCCCCATGACACAAAGTCCTAAACCAGCATCTAGGGCATAATTATTTATGAAAAAAAATTTTATTGAGCATCTGTGTTTGAATATAGTAGGCATTTAGTAACTATCAATGTGAATGATATTTCTATATTCATTGTAGCATGTTTTCATTTTGTTTTGAAGTAGATAAGATTGTCTTAACTCAGAGAAGTTAAGAAACTAGCTGACAATCACACAATAGTATGTGTTAGAGCATCAGCTCTAAAACCAGGTCTGTTACCAAGACTAGAACGGTACAAACTGTACAATAATACTCCTTTGTTGAATGAGCTGAATAAACTCCCACACTTGCCAACATCACTAGCCCCCCTGTGAAGTAGAAAGCACCAGACTTAGCTTGTTTTAGCCATTTAGAAACAATTAGTTGTATTTGCGCTCTGTGCTCTCTCCCCTTGAAAATCTGAAACATTCCTGTGGACACTAAAGCAATATTGCTTTTGTGATTACCTGTTTGCTGAAACGATGGCCCGGTCCCTTTTTGTGTGTTTCAGGCTATTCCTCAATAGTCTTCATATTTACTTTTTATGGTTTGCCATTTGCGATATCTACTTGGAAGACTGAAAATAAAACTATTTTTCCCACAGACCAGTCTCTGTTTCCATTTGACAAACTCCAATGATTTGTCTCTCTGCATGTTTCAAATTCAACTGAAGTCAACAGAGCTTTGCTCTTGGCCTTCCTTTTACTATTATCATCCTTGTGCATCAAGGTCAATGAGCTCTTAAATGCAGTTGCTTTGGGGAAGGGTGATATGAAGACCCTTACAGCCAATTGCATTTGAATCTGCTTCCAAATGCCCCTTCCTTTTTTCCCAATAGAGCAGCACTCCTGGGGACACTTCAGACATGGACCACTGACATCAGGCCTTGGGCATGGGTGCCATTGATCAGGATTTCCCTCTTTCGGCAGTTCCTCTGCCCTCTTGCCCTGTTGAGGGATTTCCTCAAACCAACTTGCAACCCACTTGATCAAAATTCCTACAAAAACCCAATACCAGCTCACCCTCTCTGGACACCCCCAAAACTCTAACTCCCCTTTGCTACCAGGTTACCTCAAAGAATAATTATTGTATTTTCTAGAAGATATAATTCTACCTGTACCCCTGGAGCAAATAATACATTATGTGTTAATAAAAATAATTAATAAAAAAAATATAATTCTGTGCCAAAGCTAGAAAATAAATGAACTAGGAATTAATGATAGAAGTCAATATTGGGGATTAAAAAGAGATCAGTAAGTCTACAAAAAAAAAAAAAAAAAAGAGTGCCATCAAGAAGGGCAAGGAGACATCCTTGAAAGCAGATCTTGCATCTTCCAATGGAATAAACTTATAACCAGAGTTCACCCCAGGAAGCTAACTTTGTTCTGCTTACAAATGCTCGTCATCATGTGTGTGCATTCTTCATCTGGAGTCTTGAATATTCCCACAGTTTCTCCTTTTACATGTACCTTTGGGACTTGGGTGTCTCTCATTAACACCCTTCTGATAATTGTCCCTGATTTTGTTTCTATTCCAAATACGCTTGTGGCGGTAGACTTAAGTCTTTCACCCTCCACTCTGCCTTATACTTTTTGCTTCATATCTACCAAATCTTGTTTGACTGCTCACTCAGCAGGGAGAATGTCAGCAAAGAGATAGCTGAACGTTTTGTCTGGACTTCCACCCAAGGCAATGGCTTGTTTAGTTAAGAGGTAGCTTCTCTTCCAATTGCCGTATCTACCAGTGATCGCAAAGAATCATTTCCTACCATAAAATCTTCAGGTTTGGAAGTGGAGAGGAGTCTGAAAGAGGGGCGGCATCCTCTGCAAAAACCATATCGCTTATTTGTCAGTTCAATCAGGAGTTACTGTTTCTGTACACATCTCCAAACAGGCGCACTCATGGGAATAAAGACAGATTTTATGCTGGTCTTTTAAAAAAATACACACACACACACACAGCGTGTTACAGTGCATTTCAGCTTCTTCCGATAGGAATGAGTTTCTTCTACACGGGTACTTAGATCATGAAAAATAGTCTCCTGAGTTTTACTGGGCAATGGTATAACACATAACCACTAGACCTCATATTAGGAAAAAGTGAGCTTAAATAAGAAATTGAAAAATCTGCCTGCAAATAATACTGTAAAAGTTTACAGTCCATCCTCACCATCAAGGATATTTTCCATAACTTTAGGGTTTGATAGTAAAATATATACACACACACATGTATGTTTCTAATAACAAAGCACTAAAGTAAAATAAACCTGCTTGTCCAAATACGGTTGCATTTCAGTCAAAGTTTTGCTTAATATTTTGAGAAGAGCTTTGAGAAGATAAATGGTCTCAGCCTTGGACATGATAGCAGGTGCTCATGGTGCCATCTACTGGCTGTTGGTTACATGACTCTCAGTTGAGAGACCTTCAGAAAGTTGTTTGCAACACAGAGCAAACTCCATGGTACCCCATATGCACAGCTCCACTGGTAGCCCAATTTTAAGGTAATGTCACCCGTGTTGATTTTCTTTTTTATAAAAGGATATCCAAATTCTTGAGTGTTTTCAGAATTATGAGGCATCTCTTTTCTGAACAGCAATGCATCTGCTAATAAAACGCCCGAGCTACCTTGTGCGGTAGGAACCACAGATAAAAAACCTAACTGCACTGCGATGTCTGGCTCTGCCCAAGCCCCAGAATGAGGAGAGGCAGCACACCTGTGGCCAACTGTGTCTCCATGGAAATACTATCTTAGGCACATAGAACGTTCCCAGGAGGGTGAAGCTAGACAAGAATGGCAGTGTTGGGTGTTGGTCTAAAGTGATCATTCCTCTGTAAAGACAAGAGTTGAGAGACCTTGTCCCCTTACCCCCCAACCCCCCTTGGAAGTCATGAGATTACGGCAGGTGGCAGGAGATGGCTCACCTTCACCAGGTTCTCTCTTGAGGTCCATTCCTGGAGAGCAGATCCAATGTCTTCTTCTTTTGTTACCTCCCCATTGAATGCATGCTCTTTCTGTGGTATCTTTCGACTTCCATTGGCCTTTCAGAAGTTAAGCTTGTTCTCCTCTTTAATATTTTCTGGGTCTCAGTGCAAAAGGCCTTTATGGAGATTCTGCACATCACTAATGGGTTCATGGATTATCCCGCGTGACCTCCTGGGGAGATACTCTAAGTTTGGAGCTCCCATGGTCCTGGATGCTTTCAAATGTAAGCCCACCTCAGCCACAGCAGGAGGCCTTCAGAGCCACCCCAGCTGTCGGTTAAGCGGTTTGACTGAGCAGCCATGTTCCCTCTTACATAAGAGGTCACATGCAAATCAGGAAGTGGTCTATAGGTTTCTGTGTGGAGACCACCTGAACAGACTTCTGAAATCTCCTTTTTATTAAAAAATCTATGAGGAAACTATTTTCCAAGAATTAAATTAAATTCCAAACCTGATGTATACTTTGAGGCTAGAGTCCAAGATTCTGAGAGGAGGGTAGAGTCCTTCCTGAACCAAATATCAACCTACCCCCTTCCAAATGCAATGATAATCTGTGGTCTCTAAGAAAAGATGTAGTGAAATATTTTGTAGAAATTAGGAATCAAAGACAATTCCTTCCTCCCTTCGCAGCAAACCCAGGTCTATCTGCTGTCTTTAAAAATGCTGGTAAGACTTACACAATAATATTGGAAGCATATTGATGATTTTAGCAATTATCTTCTCCTCGTGAGAAATAAGAGTTGGAAACCTTGAAAGGATCTAAGTGTTTACAAGAGCAAAGAGTATCAAGTCCTGGACCAAAGCACATATTTTAAACAACAGGTTTTATAGGCATGAGTGATTTTAAAATAAACATTGTTTTATTTTTAAAAAGCCTGTCTCAATTTAGTTGGCATGGAAAAGAGGTTTAGAAGAAAAATCGTTGTTTCCTGAATGATCATGGAGCTCTGAAAACCTTGCTAAAATGCAACTGATGCCCGTGTAACAGTGGGATTAATGGAAAGGATTTGTCAGAAGAAACAAAACAGCAGTTTTTCTACCCGGGATATCTGGGCTACATAAGAAGCCTTTTAGAGAAGGATAAGTCCTTAATAATATAACTAAAAATGAAAGGATACAAAATAGATTTGTGAAGCACAGAGAAAAAATACAAGGTAAAATACTGACATCACTGACTGCATCCAGTCAGCTAATATAATTTGTGACTTTTCTTTCTTTATTAAAAAAAAAAAAAAGATTTTGTTCATTTATTTGAGAGAGAGAGAGCACAAGAAGGGGGAGTGGCAGAGGAAGATGGAGCAGTGGGCTTCCCACTGAGCAGGGAGCCTGATGTGGGGCTTGACCCCAGGACCCTTGGATCATGACAGGAGCTGAAGGCTGTCTGTCTACTGACTGAGCCATGCAGGCGTCCCTAATTTGTGAATTTCCAGTCTGATATGTCAGGAGGTGTAAGTTTCGGTCTGGATCTCTTGAGGATCATTCTTTTGTTTCAAGTTCTCTAAAGAAAACTACCAGTTTGTAAGTGCCATGTTTACTCTAGGAAGGAACCCAGGTTGTTCCAGAAAGGCACCAAAAATGCACAGCTCCCAAGGAAAAAATGCTCCTGCTGAACTAAAACTTCAATCATATTTGCAATGACAATGATGGGATTATCAGCCCAGAGAAACTAAGATAACATATTTTCTTTTTAAAAAAATAATTAATTTATTTATTTGAGAGAGAGATAGTGAAAGAGAGCATGAGAGTGGGGTGAGAGGGCCGAGACAGAAGCAGACCCCCCACGGAGCAGGGAGCCCGGTGTGGGGCTCGATCCCAGGACCCTGGGATCATGACCTGAGCTGAAGGCAGACGTTCAACCGACTGAACCATCCAGGTGCCAGAAGATAACTTATTTTCATGCCCAAACTTCTAAATACCCTAAGCGTTCATTCATTTTTTGAAAGAAACATACCACCCGTTCTGCTTCCTTTGATCAATCCTTCTGGTATTTTCCAATACTTGTATCTAAACGGTGTTGCAAAGGGAAAATAAGGTAGGTTGAAAGAAAGAAAAGAAATGTGTGAGGAAGAGCAGGAGAGAAGAGAATACTCAGAGAAAAGAGAGAAACTACAAGGAGAGAGGAAGGAGAGACCAAGAGACAAGAGGGGATGAGCAGGGACACAGCAAGAGAGTGAAAGAACCAGAGAAAGAAATCAACGGAGAGAGGAAGGAAAGAAGGTGGGGGTGGGCGGGCAGGCACTGCAAGAAAGATGAGAAAAGGCCGGGGCGGGGGGGACAGGAGAGAAAGGGTGGAAGAAGAGAGAAGAAGGGAGACAAAATGACAAGACGGGGGTGGGGAGGATTGAAAAGCCAAAGAAAGGCTCTTGCGGGGTTGGATTCTTGGAGAGGTTGAGCAAGAGAGGTAAGAAAGTAGTCACCCAGCCATTCAGAAGCACAGGAGGTCCCAGCTGGAGGGAATATTATGGAACATCTCCTCCAACTCTCCAGAGCACAGATTCCAAAATAGAGGCCAGCAAGTTAAATAACTGGACGGATGTCACACAGCTAGATAGCGCTGGTGGAAAAAGTCATAGAAACAGGACGAAAGAGCACTTGACGTTTCTGCCACGAACCGTGCGCCGGCAGCCCGGCGCCTTGGGCAGGTGGTGGGCCGGCTGGTCGGCGACACGGGACAGGGCCCAGGGCAAGGGGTAGGACAGGTGCATCCGGAGAGGGTTGGATGTTGTCTGATGTCATTACTCTGCTCCTAGTGAATTCCCAGGGCAAGTGGCAGCTCCACTGTCAAAGAGAAGTGTCAAAAACAGAAGAGCAGTTCTAACAAAACTCCAGTCCCTCTGGTGTTTAGAGGAGGATGCAAGCTTGATCTCCAAGGTCAGGCTGCCTCCGTGTGAATCCTCACCGAGCCACTGCCCCTTGACTTTGGAAAAGCGTTTTCTTGACCTCGGTCTCCTAGTCGGTAACTTGAGATAAGAATACTATTTACCGCCCAATACTGCGGTGCAAATGAAACGAAATAATCCGTGTCCTGTGTGGACCACGATGCCCCGCACACCCAACAGGCACACGTGGTGCTTGGATTCCCTGTTGATCCTTCCGAGTGTTGTCGCCCCCCCCCCCCCAGCTGTGTTTAAAGCACTGAACCGACTGCCTTTCTTCTGGGTAAAATACTTGATTCTGAAATGCCTTTCATTCACTAATAGTTTCATTCAATTATGAATGAAGGAGGAAGGAGAGTCCTAGGCTGTCTCTCTGAGGCCACCGCTTGGTGAGGTGTTCCAAGCACCCCTGACCTATTTTGGAGGACCCAAATTTCTGATGTCACCAGTCTTGGTTATGAGGAATAAACTTCATTTGGCGTCTGACATGCTTGCCTGCAGACCTATTGAATGCTATTTGTTTTGAATGAAAACAGAAAATTTAAACTAAGGCAGGGATTATTAACGAGCAAGCATTAGTGCTCATCTGTGGCTTTTCCTATTCAGAAAGCCTGCCTTGTGCCCATCTCAGCTGAGGTGCTGAGCCCTCAGTGACGGCCTCTGTGGCTTTCATGTCACTTCTGAGGGCTCTTTCATGGCAGGAAGTGAAGTAAATCAGTTGGGAGACTGATTAGAATCCCTGCTAGAGGCAAGTGGACAAAAATGAGATTAGGGAATGTGAGTGCATCTTTAAATCACTGCACGTGCCCAAATCAATTACATGTAAATATGCCTTCTTCTTCAATCCAGAGCAGTGAGCAGTGATCCAGGAAAAGAGAGACTCAAATTCACAGAGTGGTAAGCGGTAGTTCCTGGCTTGGCTTGGCTTATCTCTCTCTCTCTCTCTCTCTCTCTCTGTCTCTCTCTTTCACACAAAGACACACACACACACACACACACACTAGAGCATGCGTGATTTTCATCAGGTGAAGTGGTCATTTTCCTTCTCTAAAACTTCTCCAGATGTCCTTAAATCTGCTTTGCAATAACCACTCTTCATATTTATGGCGTGCATTCTAAGTACCCAGCACTGGGTTGGAAATTTTCCATATGTAGCTTCACTTCATCTTCACAACAAATCTGGGACGCAGATAGTGTTGCCCTCTTAAAGATGAGGAAATGGGAGCTCAGAAAATAATAATACCAATCCTCAGAGTTACATGTTTTAATACTTACATGTGCTAGATGGCTTTACATATGCTGCTTCATATCTTCTTAATGATTGCGTGAGATACATTTTTGTCCCATTCCAGTTTTTAAAGGGGAGAAAAGTGTGGCTCATAATTATTTATAATTACCACCGTGTACTGGATACCAATTGTGTACCAAGCACTCTGTCACACACCCCCTTTTTTTTTTAAAAGATTTTATTATTTATTTATTTGACAAAGAGAGAATAAGAGAGGAAACGTAAGCAGGGGGAGCTGGAGAGGGAGAAGCAGGCTTCCTGCTGAGCAGGGAGCCCAATGCAGACAGGGCTCTATCCCAGGACTCTGGGATAATGACCTCAGCTGAAGGACGCTTAATGACTGAGTCACCTAGGCATCCCTGTGTCACACCTCTTAATACAGCACATTATTTTTTTTTTTAATTCTTACAACCAAGTAACCTAGTAACACAAATCTTATCATCTCCACTTTACGAATAAGTAAATGAGGACATAGCAAGGCCAAGAACTTACCCAATATCATTCAACTAAGGCAAGACTAAGCCAGGATTTTACCCAAGATTTTGGTGATTTCAAGTCTGACTCTTTAACCTGTGCCATGCACCATTCCTACTTCATTGCTTTTCTAATTTTGCATTTTTAATTTTGCTCTATCTCTATTTAATGTAGCATAAAGGGTATAATGAAAGAAGCTCCAGAAATAGAAGACATGGATTTGAAACCAACTTGAAGGGGCTCCCACTGTCTAAATCTGGGACAATTTGAGCATCAAAATAAATAATGACAGTAAAGAATTGTAATCCACTTAGTAAGTAAGAATTTATGTGCCCACACTGATATCAATGAATGTATGAAAGAAGGAAGGAAGGAAGGAAGGAAGGAGAAAGTTCTTCCTTAACACAGAAAGGCAGACAATAAAGAAAGAAAGAATGATGGAATTGGAAGACCACCATAGTGGCAATTACCATAGTAATAATTAACTCTTGCAAAAAATATCAATGGATGTCAGAAGTAGTGGGTGAATGTGGAGTAAGGAATGAGATTTTTTTTTTTAAGATTTTATTTATTTATTCAACAGAGAGAGACAGCAAGAGAGGAAACACAAGCAGGGGGAACTGGAGAGGGAGACGCAGGCTTCATACCGAGCGGAGAGCCCAGTGCCGGGGCTGGATCCCTGGACGCTACGATCATGATCTGAGCCAAAGGAAAATGCTTAATGACTGAGCCACTCAGGTGCCTCAGGGAATGAGATTTTGTAGTCTCAAAGTATCTTCCCACAAAGTATTTGTTAGTAACAAGGGAGAAAATAACTCTATAGCAGAGAGACAAAGACAGACACCGCAATCTTAATCAAGAGCTCAAAGTTAACACTCCCAGGAACAGGGCAGACAGACACACATGCCTCTTATAAGATGCAACAAAAAAGATCATGAAAAAAGTATCAGAAAAAAACACCAACTGAGGGATATTCTACACATCAAAAATGTCAAGTCATGAAAAGACTGAGGATCTGTTTCAGGATAAAGAGACTGGAAACTCAACTGAGTGCAGCGTATGTCCTTAGATTAGATTCTCCACTGTAAAGGATGTAAGTGGGAGAATTGGACAATTTTAAGTGAGGTGTCTGGGTGAAGAATGTAGATTTCTTTGTGCCATTCTTGCAACTTTTCTTTAAGTCTGAAATTTGTCAAATAAAGAATTGTTTTTTAAATATTTTTTTTATTTATTTGACAGATAGAGATCACAAGTAGGCAGAGAGAGAGAGAGAGGGAAGCAGGCTCCCCGCTGAGCAGAGAGCCCGATGCGGGACTCGATCCCAGGACCTTGAGATCATGACCCGAGCTGAAGGCAGCAGCTTAATCCACTGAGCCACCCAGGTGCCCAAATAAAGAATTTTTTAAAGAATTCAACCGCTTTTATGTGACCTTGGGCAAGCCATCAAAATTCCGAGTTTGTTTTTTGTTCTGTAAAAATGGGGAAATAATTCAGTACTTCTGATGGGACAATAAATGAGATGGTACACACAAAAACAGTGCTTATTAGGGGCTCAGTAAATACTGGTTTCTTTTCCTATTCAATCTGCTTACTAATACTTTGAACTTCATCTGTTGGTGGGGAGAGGGGTCGGAAGGAACAACGTGATTTATGCTTTGCTTCACAAGGTGAATGTTCAATGTAACATCAGAAGAAACATTTCACAAGCTCCAAGCTCACTGCTTTTCTTTGAGTGAACTTAACATCTGCTAAAAAATTATCATTCCGTAAGGCTGTGATTCCAAAATCGGGGTCCACAGATCTATTCTGGGAGGTCCAGAGAGTTTGAGTCCAGAGAGTCTGAAGCAAGTTTTGTGTGTTTTCATTTAAACTCAAATAAAAATCAATACAATCTTATCAGCATAATCATTTTCAATTGAGTGACTTTAGTGTGCATATTTGTGATTATTTTTGCAATTTCAGAGCCCAGATTTACAATGGTGTTTATAATTGCTTAGAAACCAAATAGTCCTACTTTTATTATCATGGGCTAATGAGAAAAAGAAGTGGATCCTTTAAGTAATTTATGAATTGGTACCAAGAGAAGGTTACTGCTAGTGAATGCAGACCCCTTGTGTTAATACAAAAAAGATGTCCTGTCCTCAAGACATCTTACCTCCAACTGTCAGACAGATTATCCTACCATAAATAATAAGCATAACAAATTGATAAATGATATACTGTTAGAAGGTGATAAGTATTTTGGAAAGAGAAAAAGTAGAGCAAGTGAAGGGTAATCAGGAATACTGAATCAGGATTGGGGAAAAGCATCAGGTTCAATATTAAATATATTGACCAGAGTAGGTTCCATGGAAAGGTAACATTTAAGCAAAGACCAAACAGAGGTAAGGGAGATGCCTGAGGCACATATCTGAGAGAAGCAGATATCTGGCGGAAGAGTATTTGAGGAAGAGAAAGCCAAGTCACCAGGGCAGGTATGCCTGGTGCATTCAAGGAACAATAAAAAAGGCCAGAATGGCTGGAGCAGAGTGAGGAAGGGAATGGTAGGAGATGGAACAAAGGTGTGGGACCAATGATGTATTAGATTTTGCAGGACGTTGCAAAGATTTGGGCTTTTAGTTTGGAATGGGATTTTGAGCAAAAGAGTAACTTGATGTGAGTAACATTTGGAAAGGATTACTCTTAAATTAAATTTACTCAATAAATTGTAGGTGGCAAAAGCAGAAGTAGGGAGATGGGTTGGGAGGCTACCTTAGTAGTCTACATGAGAAATGACTGGTTCAGACAGAGGATGGTCAATGAGGATGGTAAGAAAAAAGATTCTGGTTCCATTTTGAAGATAAAACCAATTGCATATGCCTAAAGATCAGATAACAGTGTGAGACAAAGATAAGATTCAATGATGAATTCAAGGTTGTTGGACTGGATGATTGGGAGATGGATTGTCCAATCACTGAAAGAGAGAAGGCTGGAGGTGGAGGAGTGAGACGTACATACGGAGTTTGAGATGTCCGTTAGGCACCCAGAAGGATATATTCTGGGCCTCCGAACTGGTGGAGAAAGAACTGTGGATGTCCTAAGTGTTTATAACCATGAGTCTACAGTGTGATGAAGAAGGGGTCTCAAGCAAATAGAAAAGAATGCAAAGGAATGTCCAGTGTTGACTGCTTGGGAAAAGAAGGATCCACAAAAGAAACTTAGCGGAAGTACCCAGTGCAACAGGCCACAAAGCAGGAGTACAATGTCTGGGAAGTCAGATGAAGGTAGGAATCCTTGGTCCAATTCCTCACTTGCCTGTAACAGGACTATACATCCAAACCATTCGCTGGGTCACTCTGGAGCACCCTCCCATGGAGGTGGGGATACTTCCCTGCTTCCACGGGGCTTGGGCATGCGAATAACTTGGGGGTGTGACTACAGCAGAGGCTTGAAGTGGACTTGCGTGGTTTGCCTGATCTCTTGCATTCCTGGCATTTTCCATGAGAAGAACATGTTCTGAGTAGCTGTTGGTTGAAGGGAAATGAAAGCCTCATGGGGTACACCTGAATCCAACCTAGAGCTTAAGCAGATCTGCCCCCTCTAACTTGTAGCCTTGTGAGCGTGAGAAATAAATGTATTGTTATAAGTCACTGAGCTTGGGATACAACTTCAAGGTGGCGTTAGCTGACGATTATGATCACACCTACATCCTCAGGAACATTTACACAACCCAAAGAGAAAGGGAGTCCCTTTTCCTTGGTCATAACTGCCTGCATCTGATTTAGATCAATGATGTGACATTTCTTGCACCTGCATGATTCAATTCGTTCCTGCCAGTGTGTGTGTGTGTGTGTGTGTGTGTGTGTGTGTGTGCGTGCGCGCACGCATGCGTGCGTGCGTGCGCACGTGTCTGTAGTGATTTCTCAGGTGATGCTTAGGATCAGCCACAGAAACCACTAGACTAGATGACTTCTAAGGTTGCTTTCAAATCTAAAACTTCATGATTCTGTTTTTTTTTTTTTAAGATTTTATTTATTTATTTGACAGAGAGACACAGTGAACAGCAAGAGAGGGAACACAAGCATGGGGAGAGGGAGAGGGAGAAGCAGGCTTCCCACCGAGCAAGGAGCCAGAGCAAGGAACTCGATCCCAGAACCCTGGGATCATGACCCAAGCCGAAGGCAGCCGCCCAATGTCTCAGCCATCCTAAAAATGGCTCAGCGCCCCTAAAACCTCATGATTCTACGTGTTCCTTTATTTTTTCCTTATTTTTCACCATGTCACATGTAGATCCTCCCTTCTGGTAGCTTCTACTTTAAGTCAAATGTTGGTCACTGTCCACCCCTAGGCTTTAAAAGTACCATTACTTCTGAGGTCCTCTGCAACCAGCAAATACACAGCCTGTAGATGAGGGAGGAGATGAGCATGGGGATGGGGTAGGAGGCAGTGTGGCTCCTGCATGGTGTGGAGGGGAGCCATAGAGACTGTCAGTCTCGAGGATACCAGCTTCCAGATCCCCGGACATCAAACGACTGCTTGCAATAGACTGGGAGGGGTCTGGGAAATAGGGCAAAATTCCTTTAATAGCACAAATGTGGAAATAAAAGTACCATAGTAGCAATATTGGACCAATATTAACACTTAGGATTCTTAGTAGATTTGCCATTGGAACAGAAAACCTAGGAGGAAAAATGAAACTCTGTGGGGGTATTTGAAAGTCTCATCATCACAGATGTTCTGCTGATACAGTGGAAATTCCCAGACAGGACCTGGACTTAAATGTAGGTGGATATTGGGGAGGGGGGAAAGAAACTGTTGTGCTCACTATCTCTCTCATTCTCTCTCTCTCTTTAAATAAGCTCCCTGTAACTTCTAGAGAGCATACACAACTGATGGGAGATAAAGTCCACCTTTGGGGGAACTCTCAAGTACTTTTAAAGTTGTTATTCATCTTAATAAGGTGTCAACATGGAAAGCAGACCAGTATTTACATCAGCTCCAAAAGAATTTTTTTCTACCCAAAGACACTGAAGTTTTACTGCATTCTAAAGGGATTTCCTTCTTTATCTTTAGAGATTTTAGAATTCCTTCTTTTGTTATGTCCTTCTCTTTCTTTCCTGGAGGGCTGATCTATTCCTACATTTTTCTTCCTGATCCATTTCATCCCATCCCAAAGAAAGTGTCCAAGGTTAGACAGACCACAGACGATGTTTCATTGTCCAACTCCTTTGAAAGAGGCATAAGGATCCTACAAGCCCTGATAACTTTTCTTGCTCATCTTTAGTATCTTTCTTCGTGAATCTTCCATTCTACCTCCAGTGGTGTGTCTGTGTGTGTGTGTGTGTGTGCATGTGTGTGAGCACACCTATTAGAGGCGACACTATATTTTTAAGACACAAAAAAAACCTTTCTTGGCAAACTTACCTGCTGTTCAGTGACTCTGGGAGGCCATATGCTCTTTCTAGTCTTGACTATTTGTTCCTTAAGAAGTCTTAAATCCTGGCTACATTGACAGGAGTATAGTCATGTGACAATATACTTTCCATTAGATTCATCAAACTCAATTACATAAATCAGTTCAACTAAATAAAAATTATGGTTTTTACCTACAATGGGAAGTATTTCCCACTCTCCACCTGTTAAAAATAACTATCTAGCTTACTTCCAGGATTCATTAGAAAGTGAAAAAAAAAAAAGATGCAACAGTGTGTTGAGTGTACTACCATTTACATAAGGGGAGGAAAGAATACATATGTACGTGTTTCTAAAAGCTCAAAATATGTCCAAAAGAATACACAGGAAAAAATTAACTGTGGCTTCCAGTGCGAGCGTGACTGCGGGAGGAGCAAGGAAGGACAGAGACTTCTTTGTGCCTGTGTACTTGAATTTATCATGCATATATTTTACCTATTCAACAAAAAAGCAAAATCGCAGAAAGAAGTTTCCATTGGCCCGATTTCGAGGAGTCATGTGATAGAGCGCTCTACTGACATGAAGCTAGGCTTTGGGGGCAGGCAGGTTAAGATCGGAATCCACACGCTAACTCTGAGACTTGCTGAACTTGCCTGAAGAATGTTAACTGCTGTAAAGGACTGCCTCCTGCAGGAGCGAAAGCAATGAGTGGAAGAACACAGTAGGCACTCAGATTCGTAGCCTGGATTTCTGCTCTGTATGTGGGAAGGGGCTGGCTCTGCCTACATGATGTCCTTCACAAGTCTAATTTTTTTAAAAAGATTTATTTATTTGAGAAAGAGAGTGGCGGGAAGACGGGCAGAGGGAGAGAATCTTTGAGCCGACTCCCCATGGAGCACAGAGTCCCACATGGGGGCTCAACCCCATGACCCAAGGGATCGCGACCTGAGCTGAAACCAAGAGTCGGTCGCCCAACCGACTGAGCCACCCAGGCATCCCCTTTGTTAACTTTAAAGAGTTATTTGGTTGCCGCCTGTTTTTTTCCATCAGTTGCATCCAAAGGAACAAAACTTTATTAACAATCTCCTGACTCTGCCCCAGGGACCAGTTCTCGGTGCCTCAAAACCAAGATCCCATTGCCTTGAGGGGAAGATGCATTTGGAGAAAAAAGAGAGAGAGAAACTTTTTCTACTTGTTTTGGTACAAAACTTCACCATGAAATGTCTGCCTTTTATATCTTGGTAGCTAGCAAATCCCTAGCAGCCTTAGTATAGATGATATTTAAACCTCATCTGCTAACACTTTCCCAGGAATTAGTTTAAGCAATTAAAATCATTCCCTTCTCCAAACATCACCACCTACCCATAAAAGAGGACTTATGAAAGGCGAGGCCCACCAACCAGCCTCCCGTCTGGTCCAAACCAACTTGCTGAGATTTTAGAAGTAACCTTCTCCCCAAGACCCTTTACCGCCACCTGCTGGAAAACTGTGGGTATCAACTAAACAGATGCCCCTACGACTGTGAGACCTTGGCACCACTAGGAATTGTGCAACAGAAAACGTGCACAATCAGAAACAATGTCCCCAAACAAGCTTCACGGTTTTGCCAAGGGCTGGCACTACTCCAGGTGCACAGGCACCTTGGATATATAGCTGTCATCCTCCGAGGTGCGCCCCGCAGAAATTCTTGCCCAAAAGGACTCTCCTTGCCCATCCATGGTACTGGACTGCATTGCTCCTCCCTCTCCCTAAAACCTCCCGAATGGACTATCTGTAGGTGCCCTCCAGACTGTTTCTAAAACCCCTTCAGGAGTCCATGACCTCCCCAGGTGAAAAAGGTTTTAAGGAGCGTGAATTCATCTTTCCATCATTGCTCGAGGCAGTACCATAAATCGTGGCAGCCAGGGGAGGTCGAATGGAATGCAGCATCGCATGCAGGCTCCGAGGATGGGAAACAGATCTGACTAGGTGTCATCAAAACAAGGCAACTGGCCATTGGAAACTCTGCTGAGGTCTCGGGTGCTGGGAAGTTGGAGAGGAGAGGAGGGGGAAGAAGTCCTGCGGGGTGCACACAGCCAGCCAGCTCCTCATCTCAAAGACACAAATGAGGTTTGGCTTCCTTTCAGCCCACTGATTGCTTTATTTCAAATTACCCTAACTACTTAGCATGGTAAATTAAGTTGAAACCCCCAAAAGTTTGCAGAGGATGTCATCTAATCTGATTAAAAGGAATATTCCCGTCACAAGCGAGGGAGGAAATGGAAATTACTCTGAGCCCACTGCTATTAAATAATTTGCATAGACTTGCATATGCTATACATCAGAAAAGCATATGCTGTTTAGATTTAATGAAATAATTTTCCCTCTCTAAAGACTGTTACAGTTTCTGTCCTTCCCTATCTGTCTTTTTCCTTTCCCATCTGTCTCTTTTTTAATGTTAAAATTATTTCATGGGAAGGGCACATAGCAATGTACGAATTACATGAAATATGCTAATAATCTTCCTGCTGGCGGGGCTGGGAGGTCCTGAAGCTGCAGGGCCAAACTTCCCATGTACCCTCCCCTAGGTCCTCCTCACATAGTTGAAGGCTCCCTTTACAGCCCTTAAAAGGCCCAACTCGATTCATTTGGGGCTTCCATTGATGGGAGGACGGGGGGATGGGGCAGGGTGGTTAAAACCAACCCTTTGGCTATACTTTCCAAAGGATGTTTTCCTAACCCTGAGGAATAGCATCTAAATCAAAATGAAAATGAAAGAAAAATCCCCATCAAGCCCATGTCATCTGTATCTGTTGAGACTAGGACGCTGCCATTGTGGTTGCACGTGTACAATAATCATCCTTGAAAGATTTTTGTGCCTGCTCTGCTTCTCAAGGTTCAAAACCCTTGACAAATGTTGGCTGCTGTTAAAGCATCACCCCTATTTTTATCAATGGAGACAAGGAAGCCCAGATAGATGAACACGATGCAGGGGCAGGGGGTGGGATGGGGGGGTGAAATCTATCTATTTTTGTATTTTGTATTCTCTATGGATATTCACTAGTTTTGGGTAATATTTTAGCAGATCTCATGTTCAGTTGTAACGTAGCCAACAGAGGAATTCTAGTGAATTCCCCAACAAAATTACATTAGGATCAAATGTGATCGTTATAAACACTATCCAGATGTTGGGGATGGACTGGATATAACTCTTTAAGCCCCAAATTACAGTATAATAAATGCAAGCATGGGGATCTGCCAATACATCTGAACTTCGTGTCGGAAACCAGGTCTGACCTTAATTTAACTCTATAAGGAACTAAGAGTTTCCCCACTTGTATAGTTAGGATGCATCCAAAGATCTCCAAGTCTTACACTGTCACAAGTTTTATCACTTACTTGAAGAATGACCATATCAGATTCTGGAGTCAAGCCAATCTTAATGCAAGCATTTTATTAACACATTTAGAAAGGAAACAGAATTGCAAATAGAAATAACTACTGAGGTTATGAAACAAACCTGTGAAATGAAATACAATATAATACTAAGGTCACATTTGTCCTTGGTAAATCTGAGGGAGTTAAGATACTATAAGAAGCACTAAAATATTTTACTACATAAACCAGGGATGCTAACTAACACAGGCCCACAGAGAAAGATAAAATTGAGCAAGGAAAAACTTCATCCTCTGCCCCTGAAGTTTTCCTTTCTGTTGGTAGGGCTGATATAAACTGATAACTTTGTATTACAGCTCAGGACGGGTACTGAATTGTATCCTAATAAGAACATCAGTGTCTGGGTGCCCAGTGGGTTAAGCTGCAGCCTTTGGCTTGGGTCATGATCCTAGGGTCCTGGAATCGAGTCCTGCGTCGGGCTCCTTGCTCAGCAGGGAGCCTGCTTCTCTCTCTGCCTCTGCCTGCCTCTCTGCCTACTTGTGTGCACTCTCTCTCTCCTCTCTCTCTGACAAATAAGTAAATAAACAAAATCGTAAAAAAAAAAAAAAAAAGAAGAACATCAGTGCATATAATAGAAGATAAATATTTCAAATATTCTAGTGTCAAATAAAAAGAAAAACAGGTACTCCAAAAAGCAGGAATCAATAGATTAACCAATGTGTTAAGTAGCATACTATGGCACGCCTACTAGCCGCATACTATTGTTTTGGATGTTGCTGGAAGAAACAGAAAGTAAAAGGAAATGTTTTAAGGAGAGTCAAATACGCATCAAATCATTTAAGAGATGTATGTTCTTTCTCTGGATATGCGAAACTATAGAATAGTCTCCTCCCTGGAGAAACTTAAAACATAGCATCAAAAACCTGAGATATACAACCCCCCAAATTCAGAAGTTAAATCAGCGAACAAAATAATAAATGTCACAAGTCAGTATTAACTACAGCATTGAGAGGCTCTCTGTATCTCCCACCACCGACTTTCTAAGCAAACAAACAAACAAAAGCTATTTGTAGCAGTCAAAAAGGATTGGGGGGAAAAAAAAACAAAACATAAAATCAGCTACCAAAAATGTGGAACTTACAGTATGATTATAATTGTTAATCACAAGTAGTTTTCTAAATCACACTTTTTTTGTAAAAAAAAAAATCTATCACTATTACATTTATATAGTCTGTGAACTCTCCCTCTGCTCCTTCCTGATGGTCTTCCCCATTATTTTCGTCACTCAGTAAAAGAGTTTAAGGCAAAGGAGTTCAGACGAAGGAATTTCAAGAAGGGAAGTTTGTCTGAGAGCGGAGACCCTGGCTTAGCCGGCACCGTAAAGAGACTCAAGATATTCTCCGTAGATAACCCAAGTGTCCACTGATGTTTTAATGGAAAAACACAAGTGGTATATCTGTACAAGAGAATATTATTCAGCCATTAAGATTAATGAACTTCTGACACATGTCACAATATGGATGAACCTTGAGAATATTATGCCGAATGAAAGAAGCCAGGTGCAAAAGGACAAATGTAGTATAATTCCCCTTGTGTGGGGGGAATTAAATTCTTAGAGACAAAACAGAATAATCGTTACTGGAGGTTGAAGGGAGGATGGGATGGGGAGTTATTGTTTAATGGGACAAAGTTTCTCTTTGAGGTGGTGAAGACGTTCTGGAAACTGATAGTGATGATGGTCGCACAACACTGTGAGTGTCCATAACGCCACTGAGTTGTATACTTAGCAATGGTTACAATGGTAAATTTTATGTTTTGTGCATTTTACCACAATAACAAAATTTTTTTTCTGGGCACCTGGGTGGTTTAGTTGGTTAAGCATCTGCCTTCAGCTCAGGTCATGATCACGGGGTCCTGGGATCGGGTGCTGCCTCGGGCTCCCTGCTCAGTAGGCAGTCTCCTTCTCCCTCTCCCTCTGCCCCTCACCCCACTCATGCTTGCATGCTCTCTCGCTCGCTCACTCTCTCTCTCTCAAGTAAATAAATAAAATCTTTATAAGAAAAAGTTAAAATGAAAATGAAAAAAAATTTTTTAAATACATAGGAGAAAAGCCAGTGGAAACCAAGGTGCGCTGACAGTGACAGATCTGAAATGTGCAAGGGGAAGATTAGTGAGGACTAGCAGAGAAGGTTTGCGGAAGGTAGACTTCCTCGCAGGGTCAATTAACTGTGTACGAAACAGTATGGAGTAGGGACTACTACAAGAACTTACAAGTACCTGGGGGCACCTGGGCACCTGGTTCAGTCTGTTAAGTGTCTCACTCTTGGTTTCGGCTCAGGTCTTGATCTCAGGGTCCTGAGGTCGAGCCCTGTGTTGGGCTCCCTGCTCAGTGGGGAGTCTGCTCAAGAGTCTCTTCCTCTCCCTTTGCCCCTCCCCCTCCATGTGCTCTCTTTTTCAAACAAATAAATAAAATCTTTTTTAAAAGTAAAAACGGGGGGCGCCTGGGTGGCTCAGTAGTTTGGGCTGCTGCCTTCGGCTCGGGTCATGATCTCAGGGTCCTGGGGTCGAGCCCCGCATCGGGCTCTCTGCTCCGCAGGAAGCCTGCTTCCCTCTCTCTCTCTCTCTCTCTGCCTGCCTCTCTGCCTACTTGTGATCTCTGTCTGTCAAATAAATAAATAAAATCTTTAAAAAATAAATAAATAAAATAAAAGTAAAAACGGGGCACCTGGGTGGCTCAGTGGGTTTAAAGCCTCTGCCTTCAGCTCAGGTCATGATCCCAGGGTCCTGGGATCGAGCCCCGCATAGGGCTCTCTGCTCAGTAAGGAGCCTGCTTCCCTTCCTCTCTCTCTGCCTGCCTCTCTGCCTACTTGTGATCTCTGTCTGCAAATTTAAAAAAAAAAAAAAAAAGTAAAAACTAACACTGAGAAGTGTCTGACCCACCTAAAGGAAATAATTCAACTAAAAACCAAGTAGACACTGATCGAAGTGTCTTTAGGGCAAGGGTACCAATTTCTCACTCTGGATCTTAGACATCTATGTGATGCTAGACCTACAATAGATATTTTATTATAGGGCTACTTCTAAGGACATCCTACCAGAAACCGGAGGGAGAATTTGAGGAGTGACAGAGGGAGATCAGATACAGCAACAAAACAACCACTGGCACGTATAGTAAGCTGACTGTGTACTTGGTAAGCACTGGAAGTGTTTTACCTGTGTTTTATTTAATCTGCACAACCACCTAGGAGGTAGGAACTACAATTGTCCCCCGTGTGATAAATGCAAAAACAGGGGCACAGAGAGGTTAAATCTTTCCTGGATAGGTAAGTGGAAAAGGCAGCTGGCTATCTGGTTCAGTGTAGAGTCCCAGCCCTCAAAACATTAAAAAATTAAATTAAATTAAAATAGAGTAGACCAGGGGCGCCTGGGTGGCTCAGTGGGTTAAGCCACTGCCTTCGGCTCAGGTCATGATCTTAGGGTCCTGGGATCGAGCCCCGCGTCGGGCTCTCTGCTCAGCAGGGAGCCTGCTTCCCTCTCTCTCTCTGCCTGCTTCTCTGCCTACTTGTGATCTCTGTCTGTCAAATAAATAAATAAATAAAAATCTTTAAAACAAAAAAAAATAGAGTAGACCAGCGATTCTCAAGCTGGAAAGCTGTTTCAAGCATACAGTGTTGAAAGAGACATGATATTGAAAGCGGGGAGCATAAATAAAGTTGGCAGGTGATGATGAGGTCAGAAGCTCGTCTCATATCCACACTTAAGTGGAAAACGAGGGATGAGAATGCGTTAGAGACTGAGGATAGGTTAGAGATGGAGGAGAACACCAAGAGTGTTAACGGCACAAGACAAAAGAAAAGACGGCTTCAAGAACCTCAGAGATATCAAATTCTACAGAGGAAGAAGGACCAAGCATAGGCTCATACCACCAGATCAGAGCACAATCGCAAACAACCCCCACCCTCAGGCTTTAGAAAAGCGAAGTCTAACTCTCGCTCAAGGTACACATCCATCACTGGGCGGCTGGGGATTCTTCCTCACATTGATGATCTCTGTCCAAGAGCCAGGCTCATGGAGCGACAACCTCCAGAACTGCCCTTTGCCATGGGCGAGAGAACGGGAGAGCAGCTGCCTAAGGGCTAGCTCTTACGAGGTTTTGCCTATATGTGCACCTGTCACTTCCATTCCTATTGTGTTGGCCAAAGTCAGTCACGGAGCCACATCCAAATTAAGGGTGGGGGGAGCAGGAAAGTGAAATTCTACCATAAACCTAAATGAAATTAGAAATATTTGGTGAGGGGCCCCTGGTGGCTCAGAAGGTTAAGCCTCTGCCTTCGGCTCAGCTCCTGATCTCAGGGTCCTGGGATCAAGCCCCGTATCGGGCTCTCTGCTCAGCGGGGAGCCTGCTTACTCCTCTCTCTCTGCCTGCTTGTGATCTCTCTCTGTCAAATGAATAAATAAAATCTATTAAAAAAAAAGAAATATTTGGTGAATAGCACTAATAACTACCACATTACCCCCAAGAGTAGTCTCCCTAACAATATACCCCCTAACATTTACAGATTAAAAACCTTTCTTGCATATATCATCATGCATATTCCACAAATCAAAGTCTATTTGATTATTTCTATTTTAAAGCTGAGGAAAAGGACTCGGAGAAATTAACTTACTTGCCCAAGGTCACATACTACAGAGTGTCGGGGCTGGGTTTTGAACCCTAATTTCCTGACTCTTTGTCCAGTCCAGGACTGTTTCTCTGAGGCCTCCAGGCAGAAAGATGGGGGCAGATGCCAGACCTCGGTAGTTGAGGAATCAGTTGCAAGTGAAGAAAAGGAAGAGTTTCACTAAGAAATTTAGATTTGACCTTGCAGCCACAGGAAGTTTCCTAGCTGGAGAGGGACATATTGAAAGGAATGTTTTAAAAGGCTTAATTCACAGCTCTGCCTCAGATGCGCAGACGGACATTCCTGGAAGAATTATTCATTGTTTCAGCCTTTTGGGAAAGTGGTTTGGCAATATGGATTGGGAGTCTTGGTAAGAAAATTCATTCTCAAAAAAAAAAAAGAAAGAAAGAAAGAAAGAAAAAGAAAAGTTTGTTCTCTAGAACTCCTAAAAGAATATAATCAGATAAGGATTAGTAATAACATTAATATCACTGGAAAATATTTTCATCAAAAAAAATTTTTTCTGAAAAAATTTTTAAGTACCCCAAAATAGACACACGAGAATATTTTCAATTTCCCCACAGGATAGAACATAAGGGAACTTTTCAAACAACAGTTTTGAAGAATTTTCAGTGGCATGGGAAAAATCCTCCTGATACGAACTGAAGAAAACAGAATATAAATTTATACAGGGTTAAGGCAATTATGAAAATATACATACATGCATATATTCTCTGGGTGTTTGGATTACGAATGATTGTATTTCACTGAGACTTTCCTGGGTTTTCTAATTTTCTACAACAGATACATGTTGCTTTCATGTATATGAAAAAATTAGTAAAAATTACAATAAGCCATAGAAGTTTTACAAAAGAATAAAAGTCATAAAAAGAAAATAAAATTGACAACCGCACAGGTTAAATTACAGGAATAGAAGCCAAAAAAAAAAAAAAAAAAAATACAGCCTTTTCTTGGGGGGCACCGTGGAAGAGGATGGTCTGTCATTGTTCTGTTTCAACTAAAACATGTAGCATGGGGCACCTGGGTGGCTCAGTCATTAAGTGTCTGCCTTTGTCTCAGGTCATGATCCCAGGGTCTGGGGATCGAGCCCCACATCAGGCTCCCTGCTCATCGGGAAGCCGGCCTCTCCCTCTCCCACTCCCCCTGCTTGTGTTCCCTCTCTAGTTCTCTCTCTCTCTGTATGTATCAAGTAAATAAATAAAAATCTTTAAATCTCTAGAAACTCTAAAAAATAAATAAAAATAAAAAATAAAATAAAACAAAACATGTGACACCACATGTGAGCAAGGGGCACAGCCACCAATGGGAAGGGCTCGGTTATCAACCACAGAAGCAGACCTGTGGGAAAGACCACCAGTCACACACCCTCACTGCATTTAGCCACCCCTGTCTTTATCTTTTTAAAAGACTTTATTTATTTATTTATTTATTTGACTTATTGTCAGAGAGAGAGAGAGAGAACACAAACAGAGGGAGCAGCAGGCAGAGGGTGAAGCAGGGTCCTTGCTGAGCAGTGAACCCGATGCGGGACTCGCTCCCAGGACCCTGGGATTAGGACCTGAGTTGAAGTCAGATGCTTAACCAACTGAGCCACCCAGGTGCCCCCTTTCCTGTATATTCTTCTTTTTTTTTTAAAGATTTTATTAACTTATTTGACAGAGAGATACACAGGAAGAGAGGAAGCACAAGCAGGGGAAGTGGGAGAGGGAGAAGCAGGCTCCCCACCGAGCAGGGAGCCTGATGTGGGGCTTGATCCCAGGACTCTGGGATCATGTCCTGAGCCAAAAGCAGAAGCTTAACCAACGAAACACCCAGGCATCCCTTCTCTTTGTATTTGTTTTTGGTTTTGTTTTGTTTTAGTGGCCCCTCTCTTTAGCAAAAGGAAAGGAACAGAATTAATTGTAACATTAGTCGGAATGTTACACTTGCACAGCTAGGTGTCACTGCGTTATGGTTTAGGAAAAATCTGGTCTAAGAATAAAGAGACTTGGGCTCCTGGACTCTGTGCTAAACTCCTAATATCTTGGGAAAATTAGAACCTCAGTTTTCCATATCCTTTGAAAAGCACAGTGCTAAAATAAGTGATCTCTAAAACATTTTCCATCCTTAAATACTATGGCTATTTTAAATCCATATTAATTTCATGACAAACCAACCAATAAGTGAACGTGTATACAAAATTCTCAATGAGACCACCCGCCAAATCAAACTGAATTGGAATGTTTTTCTATGTGCCCCTATTCTGGGTGCCATCCTAAATTAAAAGAGTGCCCTTTCTCCAGCTTCTAACATTTCCAAAAACAGATCATAGGTGTAAAAGAAAAGTTAGTTGTTAGATTTTTTTTTTTAACATTTACAATGGAATTTCTTTCCCCAAAGACTAAAAACAGTCCAGTCAGAGGTGGAAAATGGGAAACACATGTCAACACAAACACACCACAAACAACAACCCTTCGGTGTTACCCACCTTGTTAGATAGGATGAGCTTGTCTTTTTTCTTTTAGATACCATTGTCTTCAAGTAAAACATTTAGGGGAACATGAAAATATAAAAGGCGACTTAATTTCATTAAGTAGGGATAGGAGATCTAAAACCAATCCAAATCACCTGAATTTCCAAATAAAGAACAAAGCCTTCACTTAATACAAAAATATCTTAAAGCAAGATTCAGCAAACTTCTTGAAAAGCTAGATGGTAAAAATACGGCTTTGCAGACCAGAAGACTGTCTCATTCATGACTACTCAACTCTGTCTCTGTAACACAAAAGCAGTCATAGACAATATATGAACGAGTGAGTGTAGTCGCTATGTTCCAATAAAACTTTATTTATAAAAGCAAATGGCCTGGGGTGCCTGGGTGGCTCAGTGGTTTGGGCTGCTGCCTTCGGCTCGGGTCATGATCTCAGGGTCCTGGGATTGAGCCCCGCATCGGGCTCCCTGCTCCGCAGGAAGCCTGCTTCCCTCTCTCTCTCTCTCTCTCTCTCTCTCTGCCTGCCTCTCTGCCTACTTGTGATCTCTGTCTGTCAAATAAATAAATAAAATCTTTAAAAATAAATAAATAAATAAATAAATAAAAGCAAATGGCCAGCCTGTTTGTCTTTCCCTGTTATAAAGCATATTTCCTAGTCATGCATCCAGTTAAGGTGAGGCAAGAAGGGTGAAAAGAAAGAGGAAGAAAAACGTAAGGAGCAGGAAGACAGGTGAAAGGGAAGAACCAAGGGGAAGGGAGTCAGAGCATGCCAGGAGGGTAGTGATTTGAGCCTGGAGAGGAAATTAAGAAATAACCACACAGAAGAGGACAGTGTAGAAACAGGGAGAAAAAAAAAAAAAAAAAGGGAGGGAAAACAGAGGAAGAGAGAAAGACAAAGTGGTGAAGAGAAACAGCACAGAAGCTGGAAATCTATTTCTACCATGGTCACTGGGCCACAGAGAAAAATGCCCTGCATCATTTATAATCAAGAAACACATAGAACTAAACTTAGCAGATTTTTTTTTCCCTAAGAGGTAAATTAAAAAAAAAAAAAAGTCTGACTTACAGCTTTAAACTTTTATTAAATAAAACAATTTTAAAAAATAATTTGCAAGAAACACAGACTGAAGGAGAAAAACTAAAAGTGAAGACATGCAAAGAAAAGGGAGGTACGGAAGGGAGTGCCAAGTGGGGACAGGGGCAGGGTGGTGACCACCGGCAGGGAAGAAAAAAAAGGTCAATTTTCCCTGACCTTGGTCTTTGTTCTCTGGAATTCAAAGTGCCAAGTTAGATCTGAAGCCTCTGGTCTTTCTGGAGACTTCCTGGGAAAAATATTCTGCTGGAACAGGCCCCGTCATGACATGGTAGCTGTACCTGCTTCCCGGGCCTCCCAACCCATCCCGAGCCCAGTGGTCTCAGCCTACCAACCACTTGTCCTTCCACAAATGGCTCAGTGTCCAATTCCCCACTGGCACACCACGAACTCAGTGTGTACGCTGGTCTTCAATGTTAAGGGTGGAAAATTAACCCTGGGTCCGCTTCCTCATAAATTGGCCACACCTTACCGTTTCCTTCCAATTATACCTAAAGGACATCCAGACCTAGGGGTCCCCTGGCATTTTAGTTCTAATGACTGAAGTCTGTCTGTTCTTCAGGTCTGACCTTCTAAGCCTCATACCTGAGATGGGAGTGTGAGAAAAGAGAATGAAGCCCTCATATCTATTGGGCAGAATTATACTTAAACCATCTTGATTAAGGGGGGTACCTCCCACTCTTCGGCCCCCTTCCATTTCTTTCTCTAGCACGCTCTCTCTCCTCCAGAGACAACTCAGACAGCCTCTTTTCAATCCATACTTGGCTTTCAATCACACTCACATTCAGGAAGTTCTTCTTTACATTTAACCCAAATCCCTTCTGCTACAGTTAAAACCCGTTTCGTCAGTGGAGATTTGGAACAGCTGGTTCCCATTCTCTTTATGGCAACTCTTCTTAAAGATTCATAGTCTTAGGCAGAACGTCCATACCAACTACACCTAAGGCACAGAGCTTCCTTTTCCTTAGCATTTTCCAAGAATATTTTCCTATACAGTTACTGATAACCAATTCCTTAGTTTGCGAAGAGCTGACTCATGGAGCAAATTTCTACAGCTAAAGAAAGATAATAGCTGCTCTCCAATTACTCAAGGGTTTACCTGAATTTTAAATACTTTGGTTTTTGTGAAGACACTGTCAGTTTGAGGTTTGGGACAAAACAAAGACTAAAACTAGGGCAGAATGCTTATGGCTGAGTAGCGAAGCATGTGGGAATGACCAATCTTTGGCCAACTGCCTACAGCTCTGGTCAAGAATATCATCTCTTTGCGTAAGGCGAGGCATTTTAGAATTTTGACAAATGGCGCCCAATGTTGGTCTTTCACTTAAATTTGTAACTCTACCCCTCACCCCACCATCATATCTCTCAAACCATTTCTTCTCTATAGGATTAACAAACAAAACAAACAAACAAACAAAAAACCCTGGAGCAAGACAAAAGATCTTCAGCTGACCCTTAGGAGCAAACGACATATGTTCTTGAACATCTGGGCTTTTCCCAAGCTATTTCTTTCCATTATTGTCGAGAGAAAAGAACTTGAGTGGAATGTTTCTCCACAGAGGCACAAGTCTATAATACTCCCTGTTGATTACATATAAAAGACACAAAATATTAGTTTATTAAAAGCAGCTTCAACTGTTGCTGTGCAAAGCAGTTCTCCGATGGAACAGATTTATGAAGTAACAGCTGAAAGGTATGCAGATCACAAGAGACATGACAAATGTACTTTATTACACGGATCAGAAATACCATATGTACTAGCAGTTACTGTACAATGATACACAACACCAAACTAAGACCCTTTAAAGGTTTTGCCGATATTGAAAACTTATAAAGGAACAATGTGAGAGTGAGAAAGTGTTTCATAAGATAGCATAATGCCAAGACAAGTCATCGCTTTAGGAAATTAAATACATTCTGCATATTATAAACAACATATTATAGAACTATGCCATTCTCAAAATTGAAATGCAAACAACTTTACCCCATTCATTGTTTAAAGCAGATGTTGACAAAGATTTTCCATCCTTTACAGTGGAACTTAAAGGAATAAATACCAGACTTACCAACATTAACAAATTTAAGATCTCAGATTTTGTTATTTCCACCCAAAAGAGACTTAAGCCTGTAATCATGGGGCACCAACAGATTGTAAAGAGTAAAATAAGCACAACACGTTTCAGACGTGACAACTTCCAGCCAGCCATTTCTTAGCCAAAAAGGACTTTTGCAGGTTTCAACCTAATTTCCAAGTACCACATTTGAATCCATTCTGCTGTGCTCCAGCCAAGTGGCTCTCCAACCTCCCACCCAAGTTTGATAGGATAGGGCCCCGAAGGCTGCCTATTCCATTTTCCATATCAGTTAGAAGATTCTTCCTTAGACTGAATCAAAGTCTGTCCCTCTGAACCCACCACCCGGGCATTCATTCCACAGTCTAGGGCAATCTTGCTCACATCTTAATAGGTGCATAACTTGAGGCATGTATACTGACCTCTTCAAAGGTGTTTCCCCTTCCAAAAATCGGGACAAGGGTATTGATCCCACAGCATCATTTTAAAGATTAAATGAAATAATATAGGTAGAGTATTTAACACAACATGCTCTAAATGTTGGTTGTGATCATTACTATTATTCTGCCAAATTAGTCTTATTTGGTAACATGTATTTTTCTCTTGCTCTGAAATAGGTGACGACTCTTGGCATTCAACTACATGAAATTTAGGGTTTTCTGTAAGCAGACACAAATCTGGCCCTTGCTCTCCTGTTGCCTCATGAGGCTCCGGGAACAGTCGAGTGGCCTTTGACCTGGCCTGAGTCCCTAACAGTTCTCCACGCACACCCCTCCCTACCCAGCATTTCCTTGTAAAATTAGTGTGTGCTGCAGCAGCATTTCAGGGAAAAAGGATCCTTTCTTGTGGCTAGCACGGACTTTAATCACTCTGCCAGGTGGCATCACAAGTTAGTCACTTGGCTAGCAGACTGCTTCACAGCCCAGCATCTGCTTCTTGAATGCAATATTTATAAACTTGGGAATTCCTCAACATGTCTTCAGATGATGCCCATTTATGGTGTGGCCAGGTCTGTGCTGATTTAAACTATACACCCCTAACCCTCACAGTCACAAACAATCCATTGCAGGTATTTAAATCAAGGTATTTATAGCCACTTATTTTGAATTTTCCAACTCCCCAAAATCATATCCCAGATATAGAAATCCAAATTTTGAAAATATCCAAATTTCCTAATGAGCAAATATATTCCATGGTGTATTTATTCTAGGCAGCATAGGGGAGGAACAAACATATCTACATCAGTGTGACAATAGGGAAAAAAAAAATGTACTCAAAGCCACTGCTTGACTTGGCCTAGAGCTTGGACTGCGGCTCGTGTGACTCTCTGGGCGGTCCCACACCACTGACTCAGGCCCACACCTTTAGAAGTGGAGCAGCCCATTCTATAGGAGTACTACCTATGGAGCTCCGGTCTGGGTTAGACTGAAATTTGAGAAAAGGTCTATAAGTCATGAGCCTGCAAAACGGATTGAACCCAACAGAGGTATTGCTGGGAGGATTAAGTGAGTTAATACTTTGACTGAAGAGTTTAGAATTAAGTAATATAGACAAGACCTGTTTAACAGATAACAAATAAATGAAATCAATTTTGAGTCCCCTTATTTTAATTTCTTAAAAACAAAAATGGAATGTTCTCTTCAAGTCCTATTGTGATTTAGGCCCTTCTACTTCCAAAAAGTGATTTGGTGCTTAGCTTGAGCTCCATCTGGTGGTTTTACAGCAATTCTCTGGAACACAGGAGTCAAATGAACAATTTTAAAAAGCTAATTGTATGAAAGATGAAAGGACGATGCTGTACTTAATGTAGGATCCTTAAGAATAAAGCAACAAAGAAAAGAACTTTAGTGGACTATACCCCTGTACAGTATTGACATTTTGGAATGTCAGTCTAAATTTCCTGCCAAGCTTTGGAGGTGGGATGAATCTTGCTGGCTGTCCAGTTCAGGACGCCTCAGAGGCCCCAGTCACAGCCTCGTGCAAGACAACTTCTCTCTCAGACCCACCTGTTGAGAAGCCCTAGGATATCCGAGAGCATGTTTCCCAAGTATGTTTTCCAAAAGTGTGTTTTTGATTTATCATCTTAAGTGAAATCCTGAACAGACACATTTGCCATTGGACAAACATCAGTGAATGTCCTAATATCGAGAGGCCCTGGATGAGAGCTCAGAGCTGTTACCACTGGAGTCAAATTAGAAGTTACCCACCACAGAACACATGAACATATCCCTGGCATTGGCCTCTGATGTCAACTTCAGGAAAATCCAGGGACACCTGGGTGGCTCAGTCGTTAAGTGCCTGCCTTCGGCTCAGGTCATAACCCCAGGGTCTGGGATCAAGCCTGAGCTACAGGAAGCCTGCTTCTCCCTCTCCTACTCCCCCTCGCTCACTGGTCTCTGTGTTGTGTTCCCTCGCTCACTGGTCTCTGTCAAATAAATAAATAAAATCTAAGAAAAAAAAAAGAAAGAAAAGAAAATCCAGCTACAAAATACCGGACAACGCTGCTAAATTTTAAGTAGGCATCGAGTGTGTAACATCATCAATACGGTCAATTCCTATGATAGTGTAACAAATAAATAACTCAGCTAGTATATTTAGGCCGATATTGCCATTGGCTTAGATATTGTTAGCAACTTTTTTTCATGGATACACATGTATTTACTTTTTCCTCACAAACTATTTGTTGTGTGCAACTATACCAAAAGGCAAAAAAAGGCCACGGGTAACATTTTCTTCCCAACTCTTTTCTATTAGCTTTGAGAAAAATCTATTTTAAATATTTAAAAACTGGGGCGCCTGGGTGGCTCAGTGGGTTAAGCCGCTGCCTTCGGCTCAGGTCATGATCTCAGGGTCCTGGGATCGAGTCCCACATCGGGCTCTCTGCTCAGCAGGGAGCCTGCTTCCTCCTCTCTCTCTGCCTGCCTCTCTGCCTACTTGTGATCTCTGTCTGTCAAATAAATAAATAAAATCTTTAAAAAAATAAAAAATAATAATAATAAATAAATATTTTAAAACTATCCACTAAACTTTTGGTGAACTAGTCACTAAGTAAATTGAGAAGAGTCTATTATATAAGATAATCTATATAATATAATTTACTATATGAGATTTTACTGGCACTGAATTTTATTAATTCAAATCTCCTCAAAGACTTTGGTCATGTCCTCCTATTCCTCTCTATGACGGTGTCCTAACCTAGCAGCGTGCCTGGCATGAATCTGTCTTGATGACTAAGTGACTTTATTCTAATAAGTTTTACTTTTAACTTGGTTACCCTCTAAGCTCACAGCCTCTTCTGAGTAGATGCCCAAAACCTCCTCGGTCTCCTTCCCTATGTCCTAAGCACATGGAAAGTCCCTAGCACTTGGTAGGCATTCAATCAATGTTATTCCAGTGAACATGTAAGGATGGTTAAAAGGACTACAGTAAAATTTCAGAGGGAATAAAAAGTTTAAATTCCTTAACTAAAACTAAATTTAAATAAGGGTGAGATTAGTAAACTGTAGCAAGACATGACTTAACAAAAGTCATCTCATTTTACCAGCATTTCTGACAGCATATTCTATCCTTCAGAACACTAGTTTGAAAGTCAAAGTTGAACAGTTTTCTCGACTGTTAGATCTCTAGAATACTATACTAATACTTTCTGTGAATCTTCAAGTATGTAGCATTTCCCAAACTGATGTGACTATCAAATGTGTTTCTCACCATGCATTCAGAAAAACTGCATCTGAGAAACATACTCTGGGGAATGCTGTGTTATACTAGGCTACATAATATAAAAACTGAAGACCATTAAACTACTTTCCAGGATATTCTATCTCCTGAACAGATGGAGCATACAAATTGTAGATGTTAATACTCTACCCAAAAACTTCAGTTTTTTTTTTAAACAATTTAATTGAAGGTGGTCTTCTCTACTACTAGAAAACCTGAAGGATAGGTGAAAGAAAAGCTCTTTAAGATCTTGACAAAATATCTTTTACTCTGAATTAAACAAAAGCAAAACTCCAAACAAGAAATGCTTCTACTCACATTGTATTTTAAATTGTATAAAAATTTTCTTTAAACCTGAATCAAATTTGTCAGTAGGTCTTTTTTTCTTCATCTTTACTGAGACCAAATAGTCACAGCCACAGTAACACTTGAGAGAACTGTGATATCTGAGAATCCCTTCACACTGGACAGCATCCAATTAAAGTACCAGCGTAGCTCTCATTTATCAATGAGAATATTTTATTCAAGATCCCAAAACAAAGTTGAGGAGTTAAGGTAGGTTTGAATTGAAGAACAAGGTCAAGTTAAATCTGGAAACAAAGTTTTCACTTGGTGGAAGTTAAAATCCATGTATACATTGTAATCAAAGACCTGTCCCATGTAGGAGTTTTCAAGTTTTTAAGAGTCTACCAGGCCAAACCCTTGGCCGCCTTTGCTGCTTTTGCTTTGCTTTTCCCCTTCCCTTTTTCTCGCTTTGCCTTCAGCCTTTTCCTTTGTCTCTGGTTCATCCATATGGGGTACTGTCCATGCTGGTCTAGAAGACTCTTTTTGTTTCTCTTAATTTCAGTCTCCATTTTCATGTCATCTGAATAAGAGACAGAAAACTATTAATGCTCATCAATGAAGAAACAATCTTATGAAAAAGCATGTTAAGGCAATAAGAACATGAGACTTGAAAGTGGTCTGAAACTACAAAAGAAAAAAAAAATCCCTTTTTCTGTGGAGCACTCTTTGACTAACACTGAAAACTTTTCACAGCACATTCAATGGACTGGACATCCTCTGATGTATTCCTACAACTGTGAAAGACATAAAAAGTGCTTATAAGGAACTAGAGATGTCATTTAGTGACTAAGAAACTTTCTGAAGAATGTGTCATGTGTGCCCATCTTTGGAATAGAAAAGTTAAACAGGAAACGTGCATTTAGGCAGTGTAGGTTTGTGTCACTGCATGAAAGGTAAGTGTATGGCTGTGAGGATATGTGCATTAGAAGAACATTTCTCAGTGCTTTCCTGAGCTAAATAAGACAGTTGAACCTATTAAGAGCAACCACACTTTCAAAGGACAGGCCTTAGATGCAAATGAACTATCAGGAATGGCTGGCCACTTCCAGAGAAGTGTACGTGGAAGGAGTGACGGGTAGGAAGCAACAAGACTGTGATGACAGAGATGGGCAGATGACAAAGAAAAATCTGGATGGGGGGGCTTGGCTAGCTCAGTCAGAGGAGCATGTGACTCCTGACCTTAGGATCCTGAGTGTAGAGATTACTTAAATAAATAAAAACTTGAAAGAAAGAAGAAAACCTGGATATACGGGCACCTGGCTGGCTCAGTTGGTAGAGCAAGTGATTCTTCATCTTGGGGTCAGGAGTCTGATCCCCACAGTGAGGGTAGAATTTACTTAAAAACAAAATTATATGAAAGAAAAGACAGGAAAGAAAGGGAAGGAAGGGACAAAGAGAAAGAAAGAAAAGAAAGGAAGACCTGGATATACACTGGGCTGCGCCTCTTTCTTACTCAGAAAACACGCAAAGATCCAGCTCCACTGAACAGAAGACCTGGCAGGAAGCCTGGTGTGGCCACACTACGGTACATCTGTCACCAGCCTTATCTGCTGTGAATGGTCTGCCCAGAATGTCCCTCTCTGGGAACTTATCAGGGTATACAGGGTCTTTCATGATCTCCACTGCCTGACATAACATTAATTCATTTATCTGGTTCACTTTTAGTCTCCTCCAATATAATGTAAATCACATGAGGATGGAGGCCAGTTCCCTTGTATGTATCATGTTTCCTCAGTGCCTAGAATAGTACCTGCTACAGATCAGCCATTCAATAACTAGTTGTTGAGTGATTATTTTACGTACTGCACTAGGTTCTGGGGATACAATGGTCCAAACGTGCTGTCATGGAGCTTACAATGCTCTGTAGAAGGGAGTATAACAAAGCAAACTGTAGCCTATGTTAAGTGGATTTAAAAAAAAAAAAAAAAAGTACCAGAACCAGATTACTTAGGACCCGGTAAGCTCTGATGAGCATATGGAAAGACAATGAGATGTTTTAAGCAAGGGAATGCCATAACTTACGGTAGGTGAAAGAAGTCAGACACAAAAGGTCACATGTTATATGATTTCTTTTATTTGAAATAGCCAGAACAGGTAAATCCATGGATACAGAAAACACATTAGTGGTTGCCAGAGACTACGGGAAGGAAGGAAGAAAGGTACAAACTGTACAGGTTTTCCTTTTAAGGTGATGAAAATGTTTTGGAAAGATGTGATAGTTGGCCAATATCATCAATGTACTAAATACTACTTACTATATACTTTTAAATGGTTAATGTTATGTGACTTTTACCTCAATGACCAGAGAGCCAATGGGTAGAGGCAGTGTACCTATGAGGAAACACGAGTGTTAAGAAGCTTCAAGGAGAGCTGAATAAAGCAAAAGACTGAGAAATGTGAGATCAAAGGGAGGATTTTTTTTTTCCAGAAGGAACATTCCAGAACACAATGGTTGAAGAAACAACCCAAGGGAGAAGAGAGATTGATAAGCAGGATGCATGCCGACAGCCTTTGAGAATGGAGAAGATTCAGAAAACAAACAGAGAAACTGGCCTTTGAGAGAGTATCGGCAAGCGGGAAAACGTCTCTGATTGGAGGGCTGAGGATTGCTGCTCCCTTCCTTGGACAACACATAAAATAATTCTATTTTAAGAGCCTGATTATCATGCATGCTTATTTCAGTTTGTTGCCAAACTGTTACAGTATGCGAAAACCAATGAGTCTTTTCCCTTGCTGAAACTAATATGCTGATATACACAGCATCCCTCTGCAGACTATGATTAAGACAGAGATACCTAAAATCTGTCAAAATTGAATACAGATTTTGAAAAATCCTGTTTTTTTCAGGAAAATGACATAATGGTGTACAAGGATTCTTGGAATGGGAACCAGATGTTGCAAAGGATAAAATGAAGAAAGATCTCCCACCTTGCCTAGTCCCTGACTGAATAGTCCCTAGTACCCTTCCAATGAGGATACGTCTACGTCTGTCTACTCCTGTTGTACTTTGTACAACTGAGACACTCAGGCTACTGCATAAGCACCTGAGGCACACTATGAATAATCCAAAACACTCCTATTCACATGAACCAGCTTTAAAATAGTTCAGCATTAACTACCTAGCAGCATTATAAGTCTTCAAAAAACTACACGGGCATGGCAGGAGGCTTGTACGAAGCATGTGCAGCGAAGAACAGAGGGCAGTCAAAAAAAAAGGGAAAAAGTCACAAAAGAAAACTGATACAATTACTATTTGTAAAATGAAGCATGCAAACTCACCTTTTTCATCTTGTACCACACACTGCGTTTTCTCTTCACAATGTTTGGGTACCACCACAGTTGCTATCTCTTGAACATCTTTCATTAAAACATCACTATCTATTTTAAGAATACTTTTCAGTCGGCTGAGTTCCTTTGGGGCATTCTTTTTTCTCTTTTCTGCACGCATCTTCCTCTTCCACTTACTCCGTAAGCTTTTAGCCATATTTTACCTGGAAAGCTAACAGAAATACAAATACCAAAGCAAAAATTTGCTATTAAAGAAAGAACAGCAAATCCTTGGGAAACCAGGTCAAAAGGTATCTCTACAGAACATGAACAAATGGAAAGTAAAACTCCTCACTCTGTTCATGATTTATGATGGCATAATGAATTATGTGAGAGTCAACATGTCATATACAGCCATTAAATAACAAGAGCACCAAGTTAAACTCCCTGTAGCCGCTGGTAAACTCTAAGTCAAGCCAATTTCTGAAAACTCCTGGAATTTCCATATAAGATGCAAAAATTTAATTTCCCCCCAAATGCAAAGAGCATCATCAACTTATATTTATACAACTTACAAATTACAAAATTTTTTTTTGGGGGGGGGGGCTGTATTTTTAAAGTAGGCTACATGTGCAGCTTGAACTCAGCAGCCTGAGATCAAGATCTGAGCTAAGATTAAGAGTCTGACTTACCTGACTGAGCCGCCCAGGTGCCCCTAAAATGTTTTATAAATATTTTTAAACTTGATTTCCTCCAAGCCTATAGGACATCCCACCTGTCTTCCTCATTATCCTCCCCTCAATTCAATGTAGCTATTTTAAGCTTGTCTATTTCCACTCCTGCTGTTCTTCACCCTCAGCCTCAGCCCTGAATCCTCCACAAAGCAATTAGTATGAGCTTTTTTCCCTTTTCTTTTCTTTTTTTTTTTTTTTTTTTTTTATGAGAGAGACTAAGAGGACTGGCAGGGGTAGGGGCAGAGGGAGATACGGAATCTTAACAGGCTCCAAGTTCACAACCCTGAGATCATGATCTGAGCTGAAATCAAGAGTTGGGACGCTGACCCAACTGAGCACCGAGGCACTCCTAGTGTAAGCTTTTAAACTTTGAGCTTTTCATTTTTTTTAAGATTTTATTTATTTATTTGATGACAGAGATCACAAGTAGGCAGAGAGGCAGGCAGAGAGAGAGAGGAGGAAGCAGGCTCCCCGCTGAGCAGAGAGCCCCGATGTGAGGCTCGATACCAGGACCCTGGGATCATGACCTGAGCTCAAGGAAGAGGCCTTAACCCACTGAGCCACCCAGATGCCCCTGAGCTTTTCATTCTTTCATGGGATTCTTTACTGATATCCCACCTCATACTCATGATCTACAAGATTATTTTGACCGAGCCCTGCCTCCTTCAACTCTTTTCATGATCCAAGCTCCATCCCATCCCCAAGCACCAATTACACCTGAAAAGAGTTAACTCAATGAAAACCTAGGGACAGGGTGGGGAAGGAAGGAATTATGGGTATTACAGAGGGCTTGGAGGAAGGCTTCTGGGAGTGATGTGCAACATTATCTTGATTGTGCTGATGGATGTTTGTATACATATAGGAAAACTTATATTACATACTTTAAACATGTGTAATTTATTATACACAATCAAGCAATTAAATAAAACATTAAGACATGATTTTAGAAAAAAAGAAAAATTTACAAGTCCCAATCAGGTCCACTTTAGCACCTTTCCAATGTGCTGCCCCTAAGCCTGGGAGTGATCTTCCCAACGCTTGCACCTTCACTTAAATACCTCAGAGAGAGGTTCTCTGACCCCTACCCCTATAGACTCCCCTCCTTTTATTCTCCACCATATCATCATTTTCTTTCCTTTTAAATGGAATCTGGAGTTACATATTTTATTTTCTGTCATTCCCGGTGGACTGTGGGCTCCAGGAAGGCAGAGGCTAAGTAAATAGACCTTGCTCACCGTCGGATCCCCCAAAGCAGTGCCCATGTGTTGAATGGCTAACTAATGGAGTACCAGTTTTTGGACGTCAGCAATCACAACTCACTCTGTTTCCCTGTCCACAACAACCCAAAACTTCGAGGTATAGAAGGGTTCCGGTAAACGACCTCGAGGGCCCAGATTAACCTAAGCGAGACCACCGAAGAAGGAGGGCTCCACCTCGCAAAAAGCACAGGGAAGCCGGGGGCCATCACCAAGACCACGGGAGACCCTCGTCCTGGAAACAGGTCTGCGTCTCTCCCGGACTCAGTCTTGCCCAGAGACGGACCGGGCTTGAGACGCGATTCTCTAGGGGCGACGGGATCCAGCCACAGGTTCCACAGCCCACTACACCGAGAAAGCAGAGAACTCACCGGGAAACTCACCGACGACACTCAGAAGCACGCTGACCGGAAGCTTCCGCACTTCCGCCTTCCGGCAGCCCAGTCCACAAACCGCAGGGAGTCCCGGGCGGGCGCACTGCACGCCGGGAGCCAAGATGCCCCGGAAAGCCTCAGGAGGCGGGGTCTCCCGAGTCCGGCGCTTGCGTACTTCCTTTGATGGGCGGGCGACCCTGGAGCTTGGCTCCTCCCTTGTGGGTTTCCAAGGGGGATTTGGACAATGCGTAAAGTAGCGGTGGAGGCTGGGCGTGAGCGAGTTAGCTCGGACCCCAGCAGCGATCCTGGCCAGGTAATCCTGCCTGCCCAAGAGTGAGCTCAGAGCGGACCTTCGCTGAGCAGGTACTGGGTCAGATAACCTGTTTTTCGAGAAGCGTTATTGAAATCTCTTTTGCTTGAAGCCCTTAAATTTTCCCATCTTGGGTGATGATCTCAGGAATGTGCCATTTGTCAAAACTGATCAGGAAACAGAGGACAAGTTGAGGACAAAGCATAAGCCGACACCCTGCAATCTCACCTCCACTCCTAGATAGGAAACGTGTGACATTCTTCCAGGAATTTCCCAAATGTTATTAACATTAACATTAGTGTTAATACCTTGCTAGAGGGAACAGAACCTTAACTGGACAATGTCAAGACGTTGTTATATTGTGGGTACTTTGGAGGTCCGTCCTCTTTAGCATATCAAAGTTCTTTTGAAACCTCCCTTTTCCTTACTACCCCCAGTCGGGAGTATATACGCTCAAGACAGTGTGCGGTGCAGCAGCTCTTTCTGCACACAGGTCCTGTCTCGGTGCTTTAATAAAACCACCGTTTTGTACCAAAGACGTCTCAATAATTCTTTCTTGGTCCTCGGCTCCCGACTCCACCCCACCAAACCTCACCCGTACTGCAAAACCACACTGTCAGTATATTTGAAAATCTTTAATTCATTCCCTCATTCCTACATGAGTATGCATTCTGTGATAGGCTCTATGTTGGTTATACAAAGATGACTGAAACTCAACTACGGGTTTCAGGAATCTTTAGCCCCTGAGGGAGGGTCGAGGCTTAAGAGTCACTCAGAGCTCCAGCGGGAAGAATCCCCTGGGACCCCAGGCACAGTGGAGAGCCTGACTGGAAGCACACTGGTTGCTACACAACAAGCACTAGTCAGTAGGGCCCATGGAACGCCCAATCTGAATAATCACTCAGTGAGGACTACAAAGGCTTTCTGGGATTCAGCTGGTGACCCCATGATGTCTAGGTTGTGGACATATAGGTGGTGGGGATTTCAAGGCAAAGCCCTACAAAGATGAACATAACTCTCTGGGAAAAGAGAATTGGGGATGGGTGGTATGTCAGGGCCTGCACAGCTATTTCTTATTATAGAGGGAATAGCACTTTTTTTTCTAATTGTATATGTTTATTACTTTGATAAAAAACACACTCTGTCATCAACCTGCTCTTCCCTCCTGTACTCGCTGGGACCTGTATCTGGACTGGTCTTACCTTTTTCTTCTCACAAAGAAGGGTTTTCCTGTCTCATTATCTGTGGCCTAGATCAGTAGTTCTCAGACTCTGATTCACTTTGTAATCACCTGAGCCATTTAAAAAAATCCAACTGTCAGACCTCACCCAAAGTAATGAAATCAAGTATCTGTGGGTGAAGCTTAGGGATTTTTTTAAAGTTCTACAGGGGATTCCAGTGTCCAACAAGTTTGAGAACCAGTAGTCTAGATTCTTGCTAATCTGAGGTCTACAGAATAGTGGTATCAGCACCACTTGGGAGCTTGTTAGAAATGCAGAATGTCAGGTTGCACTCCAGACTTACTGAATACATTTTAGTAAGACAACCCAGGGATCCAGGTTGAAGTTTAGGACTCTTTGGTCTACATGTCACCCCATTCCTTCTCTTTTGGATATTTCATCACTGCTCCTTCTGCATCTATCAATTTCTTCAACTGTCGCCACTGATTTTTTCTCCAAACACATTCAATTCCTTTATATAATAAAACCAAACAGAACAAAACAACAAAAAAAACCAAACAGAACAAAAAAATTTGAAAACAAAAACACTAGAGTACTCCCCGTATTCCACTTTTTACTAATTACCTGTATGCCCCCATTTTCTTCATAATCCATTTTATTGAATATATTATATACACATTTTCTCCTTTATTTTGGATCCAGTTGTTTATTCATTGCAATCTGGAATCTTCTACCATGACATGGAAACTGCTCTTCAAAAACAGCCAGTAAATTTTAATGGACTAAAATATCCTTATTTTCACTATGTGTTACATTTGACTATTGATGTCATTCCATACACAGCCCTTTTAAGCAGTTATCCCTCTAACTTCATGATACTGCTGAAAATACACATAAGCAGGCTCTCATTGATCTTGATTGCTCTAAATCCTAGGTTTTGTCCTGCTTTCCCTTAAAAAATTAATGTAAAAGGTATATTGTAAATGTTTCAATGAAAATAAAATTATAATACAAAAAAAAAATGAAAAAGCAAAATTCCCAACTGTTCCAAAAAGGCCCACAGCTGGCTGCTGACACTACAAATCTCCCAAAGTGCATCAAATGGATCAAAGCGTGGTGTGGAGGCCTGCAGGAAAAAATGTAGGCAGCCAAGCAGAGTCCACTGCGCCTTTCGCAAAATTACATTCCGTACAAACAGTTCTCAGCACTGCTCTGTTTTCCTCCTACTTCTGGCTATACTTTGTACCTTGCATGTGGAATTGATCACTCTGTCCGAGTCCTGCTAATTCCACTTTTTAATATATTTCTGGAGTTTGCATATTTTCACCTTTACTTTTTATTAGAAATTGAAGTTGTATGTACCCTTTATCCAGCAATTCCGCTCTTAGGTATATCCCCCTGTCTAGGCAAACTAGTATCTGTGCACACTGTGACATATAGGGACAAACACAGCAGCACTGATTTTGCCAATAAAAAAGAAGGAACCCCATAAAATTCTTCAACAGGAGAAAGTACAAATAATTATGGTTCACTGACCGAATATAATAGTCTGCATCAGTGGTCTTCAAACTTCTTGGTCTTGTGATCTCTTTACAGTCTTAGAAATTCATCATTTGTCATATCAGAAATTGAAACAATTTTTAAAATTTAACTCCTTTAAAAAAGATAACTGAATTACATGTCTAAATTATTTTTTTTAAAAAAACCCTATTTTCCAAACCCAAAAAAAATTAATGAAAAAGAATGGCATTGTTTTACATTTTTTAAATGTCAAATATGCGTTTGCTTATTTACTATCTTTAGTCACAATTCAATGCATTCTGCTTTTAGACTGCCTATAAGAATTAACAGTAGCTGACATTAAGCACTTAGTTTATATGACACATCCATCTCAATTATTCCTTACAGTAGTCCAGTAAGGTAGGTATTATGATTCTCATTATAAAGATGAGGCAAAAGACCTAAGAAAGGATAAGTAACTTGCCAAAAGTCACATCACCAGTTGGTTGCACAGTAAGGATTCCAATTTAAATGCTCTCACCCACTATGCTATGTTAAACTTGAGTATAACACCATGCAACTGAGGATTCAACAATTAATTGATAATGATGGAGTCAAATTTGCATCTAAAATTTACCAAAGGCTAAATCTCTATTATTAATTTACTTCAACTTAATAGCTGGAGAATGATGCTTAGTGGGTGTTATGGACCGAGTTGTGCTCCCCAAAATTCAGATGATGAAGTCTGTCTTAAGTCATTTGGGCTGCCACTACAAAATACTAGAGCTAGTTATAAACAGCAGAAACTTATTTCTCACAGTTCTGGAGGCTAGGAAGTCCAAGATCAAGGTGCTGGCAGATTCAGTGACTAAAGGCCCTTTCCCTGGTTTGAAGACTGTGTCTTTTTACTGTTACCTCATGTGACATGAAGGGTGAGGGATCTCTGTGGGGTCACTTCTACAAGAGCACAAATCCCATTCATGAAAGCTCCATCCTCAGGACCTAGGCATGACCCAGATGACCTACCTCCTCATACTTCTACACTGTCATTAAGTTTCAACATGTGAACTGGCGAGGGGGCAGGGGAAAAGACAACAAACATTCAGACTGTTAAAAGGTCCTAACCTCTAGTATCTCAGAATGTGTCCGTTTTTGGAGACAGGGTATTTAAATAAGTAATTAAGGTAAAATGATGTCATTAGGGTAGGGCCTAATCTAAAATGACTTGTGTCCTTTTAAGAAGAGGAAATTTGGACACAGACAAGTACAGAGAGAAAACCATATAAAAACACATGGAGAAGATGACCGTCTACCAGCCAAGAGAGAGATCTCAGAAGAAACCAAACCATGATCTCGGACTTCTAGCTTCCAGAACTGGGAGGAAATAAGTTTCTGTTGAAGCCACCCAGTATGTAGTACTTTGTTAATGGCAGCCTAGCAAATTAATACAGTGAAGGAATTTGTGAACGTTTGCTTGGCCACTGGTACACTGCTATAATTTCTATACAGAACCTGTAGTTTAAAAAAACTAACAAAGTCAATTTTCTATCAAAATATCTGACTTTCAAGAAGACGTCGCACTTTTAATATATCATTTTATAAAGAAATGTCAATCACATTTTAATATAATGCTGAATAAGTTAATGGAATTTATCTTTTATACGTTTTCCTCTCTAATAAATAAGATCAAAATCTTCTAGTAGAAAGAAATTTATAATTTTTTTTAAGGATTTTATTTATTTACTTGACAGAGAGAGAGATCACAACGAGGCAGAGAGGCAGGCAGAGAGAGAGGGGGGAAGCAGGCTCCCTGCTGAGCAGAGAGCCCGATGCAGGGCTCCATCCCAGGACCTTGAGACCATGACCTGAGCCGAAGGCAGAGACTTAACCCACTGAGCCACCCAGGCACCCCATATACTTTCTAATGGTAAGAACACCAGTACTTTTAAATCAAAATCAAATCTAACATTAATTAAGGAAAAATTTAGATAAAATCACTAGACACAGATAAACTGACATTCTAATCTACCCAGGAAATTATTTTTCAATTGCAGATAAACAATCTATATATGGCAAATTTCGGATTGAAAAAACTGAAAAACAGAATTTTGATTATCTCCTAAAAATCCAAATCAAGGATTTAGAAATGAGACACCATAAAGAACAGTAAGATTTATATTATTAGTATATAATCTAGTAATTGTATCACATATTTAATATATTACACATAATCAGAATTATTATAATCCCTTTTATACAACAGTAATACAGATACTACTATTATACTATATAATAGCTCAGAAGTACAAAGCATACGAAGAAAGTCACAGAAGTATTTAATAGTTAGTTTTATCTCAACCTTTATTAATGAATCAGTTTCCACATACTGCTTTCAATCACTTTTTATTAATTGCTTCCAAAAACCGCAACACATGCATGAAGAGGTTGATGACATCCAAGTAGAGGCTGATGGCAGCTAATACATACTCTTCAGGTGACAGCCTATGCATCAATGAGTGTGTGTCATAGATGATGAATCCACAGAAAAGAAGGGCTCCCATGGCAGCCAAGACCAACTCCATTGTTTGACTATAGAAAAATAACTACAGGCAAGAGATTAGTAAGTTTATATTTAAGAACCCTATTAAGAATACTTAAGTTACTTGCTCTTGAGTTACATATAGCTATATACATATTTAATAATGCTTTACAGTTTGAAATGCAAATGTTAAAAAGCAGAAAAAGACGAGGCAGGTTCATCCTCATTTCTGTTGGATGTAAAGATGAATGGATGAATTCATTACATCCTTTCTATGCCATTACCCACAACTTTGAACAGCAGCATTCCAAATATAAATTATTTAAAAATATATTTCTTTTTCAGAATTTTATGTGCCACATACAACAGTAATTACAAGTGAGGGCCTCTTTCTTTGTAATTTAAGTCACATGTTTATCTTTCTCTCAATCAATAATATTAACATAAGATTTTGATGTTTTTAAGATTATTTTTCACAATTTATACAGAATTTCACAATTCTTTAAATCATAAATCTTTATATAGAATTTCACAATTCTATATAAAAATATTCCAGATAATCATAACTAAGTGTCCTAGCGTAAGAGTACCTCTTACAGTTTTTGAAATTATTTATAGTGACATGGCCAGAATTATAGTTCAAGTTACCAATTTAAAACAACTTACCTTCAAGATTCCTGACAGGCACAAAATCCATAAAACAGCAAACAGTCTATAAAAACAAAATATTAGTAATTTAGAATATTGTTCCTTTACAAGCTATGTAAATGGATGTAACATTTACTGAAAAAATAAATCCATCCTGGTATTTGCCAAAGAATAAGTAAAATATAAGAGTTCATAAACATACAATGAATACTACAAATACTCAGAAACTGAAAAAACAGCCATCCACTCAACATTTGTTTTTATGGTAAACAAAACTAATTGAAAGTACCATTTTTATTTTATTTATTTATTTATTTTTAAAGATTTTATTTATTTATTTGACAAAGAGAAATTACAAGTACACTGAGAGGCAGGCAGAGAGAGAGAGAAGGAAGCAGGCTCCCCGCTGAGCAGAGAGCCCGATGCGGGACTCGATCCCAGGACCCTGAGATCATGACCTGAGCCGAAGGCAGCGGCTTAACCCACTGAGCCACCCAGGCGCCCGAAAGTACCATTTTCAAAGTTTTTGACTGGAAAACAAAGAAAATATTGATATAAGCAGAAATATCACTAGAAACATTTTAAGACAAGGACCTGCAAGACTTCTAGAAAATATATACATGAACAAATGAAGGATAACTGCATTTTTAAACCAAATAACAATAGCAAATTAGTCTGTGAACATGCATATCTGTTAAAGTACCCGATGTACTCCCTATTTTAATGTATTATGGAAATTAATATACACAAATAATAAATTTGCCACTGGTATAATGAGTTACCACTCATATATATTATATATAATGTATAGTTATTATAATATAAAGTATAAATATATGACAAAGGACACCTAAGCAATCAGACCTTTGTTATCAAATATGTCTTACAAGCCCAAACACACACCTGCTGCTTCAGACCACAAGGAAGTACTGGGGTCAAATTTACCCTCCCTCCTTACATAAAAATCACACAAAACATATGACTGAACAGCAGGCAGCACAGTACAGTAATTCCCGAGATAAGGGAAGCAAGGAAGGTAAGCTCTGTACCTGACCCAGCTACAAAGTGTTTCCAGACCATGAGAACCCATATGAAGCCCCCCAGTCTCCCTGAATTGAGATGGTGAGAATTCAGAGGTCAGAGAGGCCACGGGGGCTAGAATTTGTGGAGCAAAGTTCCAGAAAGGGGAAAGCTATAATGAGAGCTAGCTAGCTCTGGTGATATGCAGAGAATTCCCTTCAAGCTGTTAGCTGAGCACAGATTAATGCATACATATGAAGAAATGACAAAGCCTGCAGGAAGAAACACCGTGGAGAAGCAGGCAGAACAATCCTCAAAGCTCATACAGGGCCAGAAATAGTTCATGTTCACCCCAGCCAAAGTGGAAAGACTTCCTAAGACATGGGGCTTCGAATAATTCTTAGAAAGTTACTGTCTCAAGAGAGTGGCCAGATTAGCCCTCACCTAAATGTTGTTCTGAACCCACCTAACAAAGTGTGTAAAAGCAAGTGTCAAAAGGTTCAGACAGTTTCCAAGAAACGTAACAGCTTTCTAGAAGAGTAAAACCAACATATTTAAAGGAAAACAAAAAAACTCAATATCCAACAATATAAAATTTACAATGACCAGCATCTAATAAAACATCATAAGGCATGCAAAAGAACAAGGAAATATGACCTATAACAATGAGAAATATTAGTAAATAGAAACAAATTCAGAAATGACACAATGATAGAATTAGTAAACAATGACATTAAAAAAATATATTCTGTATATTCAGGAAGGTAGAGGAAAGCATCATCATGAGAAGAAAAATGGAAGGCATATATTTTTAAAAGACACAAATTAAATTTCCACAAATGAAAAATATGTCAAAAGAAAAATATTCTGGTTGGACTTATAGATGCTGAAAAAGAAAAGATTATCAAACTGAAAACAGCAACAGACATTGACCAAAATGAATCCCAGAGAGAAAACTGGGTGGTGGGGGGGGGGGATAAACTGAGCATCCCATGAACCACAGGACAACATCAAGAAGTCTAACATATATGGTGAAGTCTCAATAGAGAGGAGAATGAAGGGGTACATAAAATTTTTGAAGAAACAATTCTAAAAATGTCCCAAGTTTGGTGAAAACTTTAAACTGATAAATCCAAGGGCCAGAAGAAACATGAAAAAACCACACCGAGGAATATGATAATCAAACTACTAAAAATGTTAATCAAATTACTTAGAAAATATGAAAGGTGGCTGAAGGATAAAAGACACGGTGTACAAAGAACAAAGATAAAGAAAAAAAACTTCTTGTTAGAAAATATATAAACCAGAATACTACGGAATGGCATCTTTAAAATACTAAAAACAGAAAAATAAACAACAACAACAACAACAACAAAAGACCTAGAATCCTACACTCAGCAAAAATAACAAATTCAAAAACAAAGTTGAAATAAAGATTTTTTTCGGACATGCAAAAGCTGAGATCAAGACACCACCCAGCACTATAAGAAATATTAAAAGGGGGCACCTGGGTGGCTTACTTGGTAAGCGTCTGACTCTTGGTTTCAGCTGATGTTGTGATGACCTCAGGGTTAGGAGTTAAGTTTCCCATCAGGCTCCTCACTGGGATGGAGCCTGCTTAAGATTCTCTCTTTCCCTCTTCCTCTGCCCCTCCCACCCCCGCCCCCACTTATGTGCACGTGTGCTCCGCCCCACTCTAAAATAAATACATAAATAAAATCTTTTCAAAATAAAATAAACATTAAAAGGAAATCGTTTGGGCAGAAGGAAATACAAGATGGAAATGTGGATTGACACAAAGAAATGGAGAACAGAAATGACAAAGTAGTGGGTGAACATAAAAGTCTTCAACTATTTTTTAATCTCTTTAAAAGATAATTTAATGTGGGCATCTGTGTGGCTCAGTGGGTTAAAGCCTCTGCCTTCGGCTCAGGTCATGATCCCGGGGTCCTAGGATCAAGCCCCACATCGGGCTCTCTGCTCAGCAGGGAACCTGCTCCCCCCATCTCTCTCTGCCTGTCTTTCTGCCTACTTGTGATCTCTATCAAATAAATAAATAAAATCTTTAAAAATAAAAAAGATAATTTAATGTTTAGAACAAAAATAATATTATGAGGTGTATAATAAATGTGAAACTAAAAGTCATAGCCACAATAGCACAAAGGTAGGGGAGAGGAGATGTAACTATGCTCTACAGGAAATGGTATATATTATTTACAGGTAGACTATGGTGATCTAAAGATATATAGGGATGCCTGGGTGGCTTAGTCGATTAAGCATGTGCCTTTGGCTCAGGTTATGATCCTAAGGTCTTGCGATTGAGTTCTGCATCTGGTTCCCTGCTCAGCAGGGAGACTGCTTCTCCCTCTGCCTGCACATCCCTCTACTTATGCTCTCTCTCTCTCTCTCTCTCTGACAGATAAATAAAATCTTACATTTATATATGTATTTTTTAAAGATTTTATTTATTTGAGAGAGACAGACACAGAGAGAGAGGGAACAGAAGCAGGGGGAGTGGAGAGGGAGAAGCAGTCTTCCCACTGAGCAGGGAACCCAATGTAGGGCTCAATCCCAGGATCCTGTGACCATGACCTGAGCCAAAGGCAGATGCTTAATGACTGAGCCACCCAGGTGCCCTATATATATGTGCGTGTGTGTGTGTGTGTGTGTGTGTATAAAATACATTAAAAATATATATATATATGTAAAAAATACACACACACACACACACACACACACACAGCCCCTGTAGGGGCAGCTGGTTGGCTCAGTCCATCAAGCATGCAACTCATAGGTTTGAGCCCCATGTTGTAGAGACCGTTTAAATAAAAAAACTTTAAAAATCTGGAGTAAGAAGAAGAAAGGAAGGAAGGAAGGAAGGCAGGCAGGCAGGCAAGCAGTATACTGTTTACAGTATACAGTATAACCTAGAGTAATACTTATTTAAAGGAGCTATAGCTAATAACTAATAAAGGAGATAAATCAAATCAAATAATCCAAAGAGAGGAAAAGAGGTACAAAGAACAGATGGGACATATAGAAAGAAACCTAACGGCAAGATCGGAGGCTTAAATCCAACCAGGTCAATAATAACATTAAATGTCCGTGGTCAAAACATTCTAAGAGCAGAGATGACCAGACTGGATAAGAAAAAAAAAAAAAAGCAAGAGCCAACCATATTCTCCCTAGAAGAAAACTATAAAGCTACAAAAAAGCTAAAAATAAAAGGCTAGAAAATGATATACCATGTTAATGCAATCAAAAGAAAGCTAGAGTAGCTATATTAATAAAGTAAGTTTCAGGGCAAAAATATTACCAGAGACAACTACTTCAAAATGACAAAGGAGTCATCAAAAGGACATAACAATCCTAAATGTTTATGCATCTAAAAACAGAACTTCAAAATAACATGAAGCAAAACTTACAGAAATGGTAAGAGAATCATACTCTAAATCCGTAATTGTAGTTGGAAATTTCAATATTGCTTTGACATTAACTGACACAATGAGCATGCAGGGATTACGAACTGTGCAGGGCACTTAAACAATCCTATCGACCAACCTGACATGATTGATGTTCATCACTCGTCCAACAGCAGCACAATATATGATTCTCTTCAAAAAACATTTACCAAGTACCACAAAATGAATCTCACACTAAATATTATGGGACTGATAATAAGCAAAATATGTTATTTAACAACACAAAAATAAAATCAGAAATTAAGTATACATAGTATTGCAGTCACACACGACGAACTGAGGGCATAGTGAGGTTCCAGCTGTCAATTCTCATGCTGGAACAGCCACAAAATTTCTCTGGATACATCTGGAATACCTACTTAGAATGAAGTATCATGCCACCACATAGTATAGGTCCTTCAGGATTAAAATGGACTCAGGACTTACTTGGACTTACTTACTTACTTATAGGACTTACTTTTTATTTTTTTTTTTTTTTTTTTTTTTTAAAGATTTTATTTATTTATTTGACAGAGAGAGATCACAAGTAGGCAGAGAGGCAGGCAGAGAGAGAGTGGAGGAAGCAGGCTCCCTGCTGAGCAGAGAGCCCAATGTGGGACTCGATCCCAGGACCCTGAGATCATGACCTGAGCCGAAGGCAGCGGCTTAACCCACTGAGCCACCCAGGCGCCCCTTACTTTTTATTTTTATTTTATTATTATTTTTTTTTTTTTTTAGATTTTATGTATTTGAAAGACAGAGATCACAAGTAGGCAGAGAAGCAGGCAGAGAGAAAGGGGGGGAAGCAGGCTCCCCGCTGAGCAGAGAGCCCGATGCAGGGCTCGATCCCAGGACCCTGGAACCATGACCCGAGCCGAAGGCAGAGGCTTTAACCCACTGAGCCACCCAGGTGCCCCCAGGACTTACTTTTTCATACATAAACTGCACCAAGGAGTGTGGGGAAGATGGTACTAGGAACTATTTATCTGAGGTTTTACCCTACTCTCTGGATGTCTGCACAAGACAGGGGACCACCGGGTCTGAGGAAGAAGTCGATCACAGCAATAGCAGCTCTTAAGGAACAAGCACAACAGAGAGGTACTGTGGGCACAAAGAAATGAGAGAGCTAGTAGAAGGCGTAAGAAAGAAAGTCAGTGACTGGTATTTAAGATTTTTTCAGTGCAAAAATCTCTAGTGGCAACAAGCTCCACAATGCAGTCATGGCAGGGAAATGAAAAGTTGCTCAAGAAGAGCTCCAGACACACTGAGAAGCCAAGGTGACAGATGAGCCTCACATGTAGTTTGATGCTAAAGTCTTTAAAGAATGAGGATGGGCTAGGGCGCCTAGCTGGCTCAGTGGAAAAGCCTGAGGCTCTTGATCTTGGGTTGAGAGTTCGAACCCCATACTGGGTGCAGAGGTTACTTAAAATTAAAATTAAAAAAAAAAAAAAAAAAAGAGGGAGGCTTGAACAAAGGGAATCAGTGGCAATAATGGGGAAGATTGGGAAATGTATACCCAGATACTCAAATGTTAAAACATAAACCTTAAAGCATTGAATTTCCAGCATGCCAAGGAAATAATGAAAGCACAAGGAGACTGGTGCAGTTTCCAATACTAACACCCCACCTGAAACTATACAGGGTGGGGGAGAATAAGGAGCTAGAGAACAGGAGGAATCAAGTTTCAGCTGAAATAAGAAGAAAGAATATTATTATTATTATTAAGATTTTATTTATTTATTTAACAGACGGAGATCACAAGTAGGCAGAGAGGCAGGCAGAGAGAGAGGGAAGCAGGCTCCCTGCTGAGCAGAGAGCCCGATGTGGGGCTTGATCCCAGGACCCTGGGATCATGACCTGAGCCGAAGGCAGAGGCTTAACCCACTGAGCCACCCAGGTGCCCCAAGAAAAAAGAATATTATTATGAAGAGACTGAAATATAGGCAAGACTGTTTATTAGAATGGGATTTCTAGAAACTATACTAGAATGGATGGGAAGAAGCAAACAGCAAATCTTCCATCATATATACCACATAAACGTGTATCTCCTCGAAAACACGAAAAGCAGGAAGTAAAAAAACTGCTGACTCTCCCGACATCACACTTCATTCTAATACAACTAGTTAAGCATCTTGCACAATTGTTAGTGTTGGCTGACCTCTTACACTTTATCGCAATAGAGATTTCTGGTAATCTGGATTACCAGGGGGAAAGGGGGACAAAAAATGTTTTGCAAGAGCTTTTGTAAATTTTTAGTGTTGTAACAGGAAAAAAAACAGATGTTGACTAAGTGTCAACAGGAAGCCACTGTGAGCTTAGAACGGGAGTATATACATTCTTACCAGGTGAGGGCAACACTGTATCATTATCCTAACATAAAAAGCTTCACCCTTCATATTTAATAGTTTGAAGAAGGATACAGGTTAATCTACATAGGTCAAGAAGTTTGTTTTTGTTTTTTTTTTTAAAGATTTTATTTATTTACTTGACAGAGATCACAAGTAGGCAGAGAGGCAGACAGACAGAGAGAGAAGGAAACAGGCTCCCCGCTGAGCAGAGCACTGGACGTGGGGCTCAATCCCAGGACCCTGGGATCATGACTGGAGCCAAAGGCAGAGGTTTTAACCCACTGAGCCACCCAGGCGCCCCAGTCAAGAAGTTTTTAAAGTTCAAGCAGATATCACCATCACCTGGGTCATTTACCCTGTTTCTGCCAAAGAAGTGGATGGTCTTGGTAACATTTATGTTAAAACAAAGACCTACATAATGTAGGCAAGTTCCATAGCATTCATAGAGCATACAAGCCTAGCCTCTCTAGAAAACTGGGGAGATTTTTGGGGGCATTCCCTCCCTTTTCAATATAGAGGGGAAGCAAATGACTCAAAGCCACCTTCCATCTCCTTGTATGTTCTGAAAGCATGGAGCCTGGCTTTAGTTAGTACTCAGAGAGATGTCTTCTCATCACCCTCCATTTTATTTTTATTTATTTTTTTAAAGATTTACTTATTTGAGAGTGCACATGCACAAGAGAGAGAAATGCGAGTGGGGGGACAGGGCCAAGGGAGAGGGAGAGAGGGAATCCCAAGTAGACCCCCTACTGAGCACAGAGCCCCACTCCCAGGCATTTATCTCAAAACCCATGAGATCATGACCTGAGCAAAAATCAGGAGTTGTGCACTTAACCAACTAAGCCACCCAGGTGCCCCTCATCACCTTCATTTTAAAAGACAATATCCAAAGCTAAAGGTACAGCCATTCTCTTAAGATGACCTATAATATAATGTTAAAAATATTTATCTAACATAGCCATGAATATGTAACTTACCCCGCTCCAAATTTGCTGAAATCTCTCTTAGATTGCAGAGTATACATAGTCAAACCAAGAAATACAGCAGTAGTCAGTATAAACGCTTGCAGAACAATATATACATCATAGAAAGTAACTGTAAAATTAAAAAAACACTGATTAAAAATACATTTAAACATACTCTATATAAAACGGCTTTTTTCCTGGCGTTTAACAGAAATCCTATATTTGCTCCTGTACTACTTGTGAATAAAATTAACTATGAAAATATTCCTTATTCAGCCTTTAATACTGATAGAGTAAAACCACACTCATACTGCAATAAACAGTCATTCACACAAAATAAGGTAGCCACATTATTATGAAGCTAAAGAAATGACTGGAGAGGGAGGACATAGCCAGCAGGTTTGGAGTTTGAGGGATATGTTTGGAGTTTGAGGGATATGACAGAATTACTGTCATCTATCTCTGTCCCTGCTTCATTTTATTACCATCTGTGGTGACTGTTCTTTATGACTTAAATATCAATAGGGATGACTCTGAGTCCTGTGACTGGCTGGGAATTTCTGGGCAGTAGCAGCAATTTTAGCAATCATCTGGTTAACTGCATACCCAATTCATCGATCCAATCAAAGAAACTAGGCAAGGTTGCCATTCACCAACCCTGCAAAGAACAGGAATGAACCACTAATTGCTTTACATCCAAAAATGCATACGATGAATACATAATTGGGGGTTTCTTGAATACATACCAAATTCCCTTCTCAATTTTTAGAATGAACATCTAGATTGACTGTGTCTATTTTAATTGTAATAGAACTGCTTAGCATTTTAAAAAGAGGCTACATCCTAACCCCTTTAAAGGAAGTTAAGTGCTTTGAACCCAAAACCATTTAAATAATTTTTAATCTGCGAAGGTTTAATTTCTATTCCTAAAGACTATATTCCTGGACAGGATTAGGAAAGTGAATGCAGAAATGAAAAAACAAGAGATTATTTTGCTTGTCAACAATTTAAGTGTAGGATTAGGTGGAAGGGATATTATAATTAATGAGGAAAACAATGTTCTCAGATTACCCCATCTATGTATTTCTACCCCCAATTCCAATAACTCTGAAATAGATCTCTCTCCTTTATCTTTTACAAATGGTGGAAGCCAAGGAGGACAGAGATGGACTTGATAACATTAATAGATAGTAACATTAATAAGTAAATATTAATAACACTTCCTTTCTATGCTGAAAATTTCAGTTCTATTTAATAGCTATTATTACATATATTACAGTTCCTTTACAAAAGGAGTAAGTGAATTACCAAACAATATATAAATTTAATAAAACTGGCACAGAAAGGTTAAAAGCAGTAATGACAAAAGGAAAAAAATATATTAAACTGAGATATATGCAATTTACTATTATTGACAGTTAACAGTTCATTCTAACCTTTTTTGTATCCCAGGTTAATCATTTTGAGACTATCTGAATCTTTATTTTTAATAAATCATGAAATTTTTTACTTGAGACATTACATATGGTACATCAAACAACTCTAACACACACTTCCTTTCAAATACCAATTTAACATAAAATATACAGTAGAAATTACTAAGTTTCTTATGGGGTCATCTGATGAAATATGAGACTATATAACAAAGCACAGTTCAGTGCAGCAATTTGAGAGGCTGGGCTCTGTATTGATGATACATGGCTCAAAATATATTTTATCAGTTCCTTTGAGATCCCTCTAAATTAGGGGGAAAAGATTAGCTACAGTTGTCTTGTTTTTATAAATGGATAAACACACATGAATATTATTCTCATTATTTTCCTAGTTCTTTTCCACTTCCTCTAAGCTTAGTTGAACTAAGTATAAACCTTTAATTTTGCATATATTTTAAGAATTCTTCATCTGCTATGTAATATCCCATGATATTAAGCTTTAGTCCTGAACACCTTTCAACTCGAGATTTATCTACATTGAAACATTATTGTAACATACAGAAGCACAAATTATGACTTACCAACAAAGGCCACAGTCAGAGCTTCGAATAGCGTCTAAAAAGAAGAAACTAAAATTACATAAATGCACATAACATTTACACTACGTCATGTACATGTTCTAATTTCTAAGAGTTCCATGTGATTCCATATGTATGATCTCTCCTTAGCTTCAAAGCAGCCTTGTGAATTATATGGGACACATGATACGCCTACCACAATGAAAATGAGACCTCAGTGATTGAGTGAGAAGACTTAGATTCTAAGAGTGATCCTATCACTCTTCAAACCCTAACTAGATTTTTTATATTTGTAGCAGGAAGATACAAAAATAGTATGGGAAATTCTATTTTTCTCACTCTGTGTAAGTAAAAATGAAACTGCAAATGATATGCACGTTCACAAAACTCCAACTTCACACATAAACATAGGAAGAATAAAATATTTATGTAGCACTTTAGTGTGGCAGTCCTGAAACTGCCTCCCAGTGTTCATTCTCTTTCTTCCCTAGTAACAGAACTTTTACCTGGACACATAGGTATTCAGATTAAACATTACATTTCTCAGTCTTCCTTTTAGCTACCTCTGGTCATAGGACTTTATTCTAGCCAATAGAATGTGCGTGGGGAGGGGTACAGTGCTAAAAGCACAGTGGCTGGGGCGCCTGGGTGGCTCAGTGAGTTAAATCCTCTGCCATCAGCTCAGGTCATGATCCCAGGGTCCTGGGATGGAGCCCCAACTCAGGCTCTCTGCTCGGCAGGGAGCCTGCTTCCCCTCACCCTCTCTCTACCTGCCTCTCTGCCTACTTGTGATCTCTATCAAATAAATAAATAAAATCTTAGGAAAAAAAAAAAGCAAAGGGGCTTGCTCTCCCTTTTCTCTTCTCATTTTTAAAAATAACTGGATGGCATATGGCTATGGCGGTGAGCTATCTTATGTCATACACTGCTTCAGGAGTCCTTGAACCATAGCAGGTGCCTGAACCCCTAACAACTTCACTACACAATCATGCAGACTTTTACATGAAAGAGAAGCATCTTGTTTCACCCATGTCATATGTAGCTGAACTCATATCCCAAATAAAAGATTTAGGGATGTTGAATTTTTATCCTCTAGCTTCTCTTTAACTACATACCTTTATTTTGCTTTAAATGCTTATTCTAGGGACGCCTGGGTAGCTCAGTCAGTTAAGCGTCCAAGTCTTGATTTCAGTTCAGGTCATGAGCTCAGGGTCCAGAGATCAAGCCTCACTTCCGGCTCCATGCTGAGCATGGAGTCTGCCTGAGATTCTCTCCCTCTCCTTCTGCGCTCCACCCCACTCTCACACATTCTCTTTCTCAAAAAAAAAAAATTAATAAATGCTTACTCTAGTTAGATTTTACCAACTACTTAATAGACCATATCATAAAGGCAAATCCAGAAGTAACATCTGTGGCTATGTACTCATACTCTTGGTAGAAGCACTCCTTCTAACTTTCCCCACCTGAAATCAAGAAACCTATCAGAACTAGAGCAAAAATGGCATTAGAAATTGCACATGGATGTGGAGGCAATATTTTGTCATAATGTTGTTGACAGTGTCAGGGAAGTGGTAGCAAAAGACGGCAGAAATATTTTTTTTTTCTGGAAAAATAAAATTAAACCTCATTCTTGGTATTTGTGACATGATTTTAGGTAAGAAATCCTACCCCATACTCAAGTATCCAAAAGAAACAGAAGAGGATGAACAGGAGAAAAGGTAATACTAGGAAAACATACCACCACCCCAAAACAGTACTCAGGAAACAAAAGAACCTAAGATTTAAATGAATAACCTTTCCTATAATTGAAATTTCTGAAATCATAAGCTTTTCTTTCATCATATTAATATAAACTTGTTACCAGAATTCATAATCTTTCTTAAGATTAAAGCAAATGAATCTCGTAAACAGCATTTTCACTCTTATTTGACTATAAATATTATTAATATTAGTTTGAAATATTTTGAAGTAAATTTTTGGTTAGAATCCAGAGACATACTGGATAAGAGAACAAGAAAAATAATTTAAAAAACATGTAATTTGAGCTTTACCAACTTATTCTGGTCATATTACAGACTGGGTTTTTAAACACAGTGGTTTGGGTTTTCATTTTCACAAATATCTAAATAGACATGACTTAAAGTGAAGTTCCCCACTTGTGATTTTAAAACATATTAGTAGAGCACATTGATTGAGCAAAGAGGTTCTTTAAAAGAACAGAGTACTGGGGCACCTGGGTGGCTCAGTGGGTTAAGCCTCTGCCTTCAGTTCAGGTCATGATCCCAAGGTCCTGGGATCGAGACCCGCATTGGGCTCTCTGCTCAGCAGGGAGCCTGCTTCCTCCTCTCTCTGCCTGCTTCTCTGCCTACTTGTGATCTCTGTCTGTCCAATGAATAAATAAAATATTTAAAAAAAAAAAAAGAAGAAAACAGTACTAAGATAAAAAGTAACACTGAGGGATTAATCATAAAGATTTTACTTTAAGGTCTATGAAACTAAGGTTACAATTTCTTCCCAAGAAAATCACAGAATATTAGGGGTCCCAAGTATCACAGAGATAATCCACTTCAACATGTCCATTGCACATACAAGCAGACTTAGGTACAGAATGGCTAAACACCCTGCCAAATGTCACATAACCAGAAAGTGGCAAAGCCAGGTCATGAGATCCTACTTCACTATTTTTTTCTACTGTACCATTATTCACAGAAAAAAAAACACTGAAACTGACAAATGTTAAAAATTCTAAAATTAATTGTAATTTCCTAAAATATTTGTTTACTAAAAACATTAATTTTGTTATGCTACTATTATATATGTATTTGCATTCAATTAAATAAATAAAGTTAAAATACAGAAATAAATGCTAAAGTAAAAGATATTGTCAAAATACTCACAAATCCAAAAAGCAGGTACAGGTTAAGGGGATGCTTATGTCTGTTTACAGTCAATACTAAAATCAAACTCAAAGATCCAAGGGCAAACACCAAAATTAAGGCAGGACTGAAAGACAAAATTGAAAGCATTTTTAAGTTTAAAAACAGTATAAATAGTGGGGTGTCTGGGCACCTGAGTGGCTCAGTGGGTTAAGCCTCTGCCTTCAGCTCAGCTCATGATCTCAGGGTTCTGGGAAAAAGCCCCGCATCGGGCTCTCTGCTCAGAGGGGAACCTGCTTCCCCCTTTCTCTCTCTGCCTGTCTCCCTGCCTACTTGTGATCTCTCTCTCTCTGTGTCAAATAAATAAACAATAAACAATAAATAATAAATAATATAAATAAATATGTTAAAATATAAATATAAATCAATAAATAATAACCTTTAAAATAATATAAATATTAACAAATTTAATAAAATATTTTTTTAATAAAAAACCAATTTAATAAAATATTTTGTTTGTGAAGGTAAGAAAAAGAAATCTGGAAAGAATGACACTAAACTGTCAAAAAAAAAGATTTCTCCATTCAGGGAATGTGAGGACTATGAGCTGGGGAGGAGAGCAAGACAAAGAAAAGAGCAGCAATGAATGAGGAAGACTTTTCCTTTTTACTTCACGAACTTCTATCATATTTGAATAATATTTACAATTACCATACTATTTTTAACAGAAAAACAATAAAGAACAACTATTAAACAGTAAGTAAATTTTATATACATTTACTATATAGCTGTAATCTAAATTAAAGAACTTGAGCCCAAAGAGCAAACGCATTTTTTTTGTAGGGGGAGGGATGATAGAAATTGTCTACTTCTAGGAAAATATTCACTCCTTATTTTCCTTTAATATACAAAATCTATATAACTTTTAGCCATGGTAATCATTATTTTGGAGGTCAGATCCTAAACAAATTAGGGATGAACCATACAAAGCTCCTTTTTCTCAGTGAAATTTCTCAGTGAAATTATCTTAGTCATGAGCCAACATTAAGAAAAATTACATATACATTTATTAAGTACCTTTATTTTTCAAGCAGTCTTAGGCTTGGGGGACTAGGCATAGGTGTAATAAAAGCAAAAAACAAATAAATAAATAAAACTTCAAATAGTTGCATACAGTAAAAATTCTTACTACTACCTGGGAGATGAAAGTTTAAACCTACAAAACTATAAGCTAAAAAGTTTAGAGATAAATATCATGTTGTAAGAACATTTTCTCAAAACTAGTCTTCTGTGTAAGAGTTAATAAGTGTTTTTTACATTCTAACCTCAGGAGTTAATAGAAAAAAGAAAAAAACTTTGCGTATAATACGGCCTTTTGATCATAAGCAGCAGCTAGAAAGGTTTCAGAATCATCAGCTTACTTTTCATGTACAACTGTCCGTATAGACTCAAAGTATAAAAAAAAAGCAGCTGTCACTGTAGTTAAGAGAACTTGCAGAGAAAGGATGCTGTAGACTTTTCTTAGAAAGGCTGAAAAAGAAAAATAATTATACATGATTATTTTCTTAAGCATTTATCATAGAACAGCAAGATCAAATCTCCTCTTAGAAACATTAAACTTTTATATATAATCTTTAAATCCTAATCCAAATAATGTAGTCTATAACTTGAACTAAACAACAACAACAACAACAAAAAAAAAAAACCAAGAAAAACACTTCCAAAGAAATCACAAATTGTAAATAAGTGTGAGTTTAAAAAAAATTAATAGCCCTGGGTGGCTCAGTGGGTTAAGCATCTGCCTTCAGCTCAAGTCATGATCCCAAGGTCCTGAGATAGAGCCCTGCACCAGGCTCCCCACTCAGCAGAAAGCCTGCTTCTCCCACTCCCTCTACTTACTGTTCCTTCTGCTTGTGCTCTCTATCAAATAAATAAGTAAAATCTTAAAAAAAATTAATAGCCCATAATGAAAATGTTTTCAGCAATGGGGCACCTGGCTGACTCAGTACAAGAGCATATGACTCTTGTACTTAGGGTTGTTGTTCAAACCTCCTGTTAGACGCAGAGCTTACTTAAAAAAAAAAAAAAAAAAAAAAATTTTCATCAAAATAAAAAGTATAAAACACATGTTTGTACACAGCAGCATACAACAAAGCAAAAAGATTAAAAATAGAACATTTCTAAATAACAAATCTATCTTGAGACTGAAAACCAGGAAAAGAGGACATATGATTAGACATATATTTTAAAAAGAAATCCAAATTTCCAAGCAGTACAAATGCTTCCTCAAAACGAAAACTTATCCCTAAAAGGCAAATAATATATAAACTTACTTTTACTCACCTCCTTTTATTTCTCACACATAGTACCTCTGCCTCTAATTTCTTCTACACAAAAGAAATTCTTACCTTCAGTGTATTTTATTACTAACATCCATAAATCAACTCTAAGGCCTAACGATTAAAAAACAGTAAAGTCATCTGCCATACAGATGATATAAATACGGTGAACACCCAACTCACCACCAATTTTAGAAAAAAAGACATTTTTCCACCTCCTCTATGTACACATACTGATAATAACATCCTTTTCCCCCTCACCCCGTTAGATGCTAATCTTTCAACATTCAGCCTTTCTCATTTCCCCAGTCTGAATTAAATGCTCCTTCTGTTCCCAGGAGACCCTGAACATACATCTAATTGCTTCATTTTATAATTATAAGCCTACTGGCCATTAACTCTCATTAAACTCTAAAGACTAAAAACCTCCCTAATTACAGGGAACACATCTCACTCGTTTTTGTACCCCAAACACCCAGCCAAGTGGATGGCACACAATGCTCAGTACATTTTATTTGCTTTTTAAATAATTTGTATTGAATTTATGAAAGGTAAATTTTGCCACTCGACTGTGTTACTCTAGAACAATAGTGGAGCCACGTAACTTTTGTAGAGCACCGACTGTGCTTAGAGAGGCAGTAAAAACATTGTTGAATGGGGATGCCCAGGTGGCTCAATCGGTTAAGCAGCTGCCTTCAGCTTGAGCCATGATCCCAAGGTCCTGGGATGGAGCCCCATACCGGGCTCCTTGCTCAGCAGAAAGACTGATTCTCCCTGCCACTCTGCCTACTTGTGCTCTTTCTCTGTCAAATAAATAAATAAAATCTTTAAATAAAATCTTTAAAAAAAAATTGTTAAATAACTTTCACCCAACAAACCAGATGAAACATCGATTCTTGCTTGTCATGACAATGCCCATACAATAAAAGTTCTCTTTGAAAAGAATCCCCACTAGACCCGGCTTCCCAAGTGAGGATGAAGTACTTTGATGGCAGGTCAGCTAAATATCAAGTAATAAATATTCTGTGAGAATAAAGGAATTTTCCTAAATACCAAAGATTTAATCCTTAAAATGACCCCAAATTAAATCTTAATTAATGTTTCCCACTGGTACCTTTTCCAAAATATACGGTCAATTTTTCCTGATGTCTTAAACAGGTTTTACTGAGCATATAAGTTAACCAAAGACTCACAGTAACACTGATTATCATGTGTATTCTGGCCTACATGTAGGTATATGACAGAAAGGAGACCAAAAGGGCTAACTTCCACCATAGATCTATAACTTGCTTTCTTAAAAAGGCCCTGATGTCTGCATGCTGTGGAAGGTCATTTCCACCTTTCTCACAAGAGCAGAGAAAAGCACATATTACTGTCACGGACAATGTTATTTGGGCTATCTTTCTGCAAATTTAATTACTAAACTAAAAGCCAAATTATTACTCGCTCAAGGGATTTTCCAGACTGCAAAAAAAAAAAATCATACATTTAATTTTGATACCATATTATATACCTCACATAACTCAAACCTATTCCATATATTTTCTCAATTAAGCAGTGAAAGTTAATGTTAATTTTTACCATTTCCTGGAACTGTTCCATAGTTCAAAATAGTGTATTTAATGTTTATTTGGATATGGGTGTGTGCACACAAGTGCATATATAATGGAAGTGTGGGAGAATATACACTAAGGTATTAATAATGGTTTTCTCTGAGCACAATGACTGAAGATGATTTGCATGTTCAGTTCTTTGCTAATCTGTGTTCTTTATATATCACCAGTAAATATTTATTACTTTTGCAATAAAAAAACATTTTGAGGAAACCTGTGCTAAGCTGGGGCACCTGGCTGGTAGGTCAAAAGAATGTGACTCTTGATCTTGGGGTTGTAATTTCAAGCCCCACACTGGGTATGCAGATTACTTAAAATCTTTTTTTTTTTTTTTTAATTAAAGAAGGGTGCCTGGGTGGCTCAGACGTTGAGCATCTGCCTTTGGTTCAAGTCATGGTCCTGGAGTCCTGGAGTCCTGGCACTGAGTCCTGCATCAGGCTCTGTGCTCAGTGGTGAGCCTGCTATTCCCGCTCCCTCTGCCTGCCACTCCCCCTGCTTGTGCGCTCGCTCTCTCTGTGTCAAATAAATAGAATCTTTTTTAAAATTAAAAAATTAAAGAAACCTGTGCTAAGCCAATAAATTCATATTCATAAAAATAATCCTTATGCCAATAGATTTCTAGTGTCTAGATTTCTAGACACTTTTTAAAAGGGACCTTAGCAGTGCCTAAGTGGCTCAGTTGGTTAAGCTTCTGACTCTTGATTTCAGCTCAGGTCATGATCTCAGCATTGTGAGATCGAGCCCGTCAGGCTCTGCACTCAGTGAAGAGTATACTTGAGATTCTCCCTCTCCCTCTGCCCATTCCCCCATGTGCATGTGGGCATGTGCACTCTCTCTCTTTCTAAAATAAATAAATCTTTAAAAAATAAAATAAAAACGTAAAAGGACCTTTAATCAGATCCAAAGGAAAAGCAACATGAGACACCCATTTTGAATAACTAATACAAAACATGGCACAGGCTATTCATACTTAGCTCACAGAGCAAAATAAAAGAGCCGACAGGAAAAGAATATAAACCAAACAGCAATTATCTTTCATTTTTTTTTGACCCCTGATCTCTCCCCCTGCTACTTTAATTGCCCCCTTTTCTTCTACTCAAACTTAACATGGCCAGAACGGCAACTCTTCATTTCTACCCAGATCTATCCTTCTCCCAGTCTTCTTATCAGTAACCAGCACCAACATTCCCCACACCAAAACTGTGGGGGCATCATCTCTGATTTGCCTCCCTTCTTCCAACTATCCACAACTACTGGAGCCTTCACTCATAAAGTACAACAGGTCCTCCTCGTTGGTCTCTGCTACCTGTTGGCTGTAGGAGCTGTCACCTACTACTAAAGCGGTCCTCTTATTGGTCTCCATGCTTCCATTCCTGTCCCACATCCTTCACACAGTGGTCTGAGTGATCTTTTTATAAAATGAACGATGTCATTTGACTCCCTGCTTAAACACTTAGAATAAAATTAAAAGCTCTGAGGTCTACAAGGCCCTACCTGATATACAACTTTTCCAACCGCATCTCACACCAACCACTCCTTCCTTTCCTCACTAGCTTCACCCACACTAACTACCTCTCTGTTCAGCAAGCATGCCAACTCCTTCTTTGTCTGGGCCTTTGCCCTTGCTGTTTCCCCTGCCTGGAATGCCTGTGTCCTTCTTTACATGGAATGGTAGTTTAAAAGGGAGTTTTTGACACTCCCTTCAAGGGACTCACTTCCAACAAAAAGAATAAGGCAGAAGTGACAATGTGTATTATTTCTAATACTAAGGTCATAAATGGCAATTTTTTATACCTCAGTTAAAAGAAAAAAGTAATATTTTTTATTACTTTATTACTATTGTATTATAAGAGTCTTCTTAGAAGACTCACTCTATGGCATTGTTTCTCAACCTTTTTCACTGTGTACCTAAGAAGCCTTCTGGACATTATTTTCCTAATAGTCCTCCAATAAAACTTTAATGGCACAAACATACTGTACATCTGTTTATGTATCATGATTCTTCAGAAGGCTACAAACCATTGTAAAATCTGAAGGTTTTTTGCTCTCCACCTCAAGAACCAGTTTTCACCCTCCTGGCAGCCATTATTGGCCCCACTGAGAATGAATGCTACAGGAGAAGCCAGCTGCCAATGTTGTGAAAAATCTCAAGCAGTACTATGGAAAGATTCACCAAATGGGAAAGTGAGGTCTCCTGCCAACAGCCAGTGAGAAGAAAGTCTGTTGCTAATAGTGATGTGAGTGAGAATTCTTGGAAGTATATCGTTCAGTTGACTTCAGCCCCACCCTATATTTTGACTAGAAACTATGACAAATCCTAATCTAGAATAAGTAAGATGCCTGGCTCTTAAAAACTGATAAAAAAGATATTTATTCAAGCCACTATATTTTGTGGTAATTTGTCACAGAGCAACAGAAAACTCATTTAGACCTTGGTACCTGAAAGTAGGGTGCTGCCACACCAAAAATCTAAAATACGGAAGAGGCTCTGGAATCAGGCAGTGGATGGAAGATGGCAGGTCTTTGAGGTAAAAGCTCAAAAAATCTTGAAAAAACTGTTTATAGAAGGATGATACCTTTGAGGAAGCTGTGGGTCACAGCTTAAAGTAAAGTGAGGAAAACCTTATTGGAAACTGGAGATAAGAAAATCCTTGTTTTGTACTGGCAAAAAAAAAATAGCAACACTATCACCTGTGGGAACACAGAAAGTAGAAAATGTACCTAACGAAGTGTGGGTTCAAACTAAAGGAGATTTCCAGACAAAATACTGAAGGTACTTGCTGGCCTCTTGCTGCTTATACTAAAATACAAGAGCAGAGACAAAGGATGTGATTGTAAAATCCTTTGTTAAAACTCACAAATATCTAATTTCGCACCTCAGAAAAACCATTCAAACACAGGGCTTGGGGCGCCTGGGTGGCTCGGTGGGTTAAGCCGCTGCCTTCGGCTCAGGTCATGATCTCAGGGTCCTGGGATCGAGCCCCGCATCGGGCTCTCTGCTCCAGGGAGCCTGCTTCCTCCTCTCTCTGTGCCTGCCTCTCTGCCTGCTTGTCATCTCTCTCTGTCAAATAAATAAATAAAAAATCTTTAAAAAACAAAACAAAACAAAACAAAACACAGGGCTTCTGAGAAGCTTGAGGAAGCCATCTCTTCTCTAAGCTGACTCCAAGACATTTCTCGGTGTAGCTTTTATCTACCAGAATGAACCTCAAGAAGAACCACAGGAAATCCAAAAAGGTTCTAAGAAATTTTATTGGAAAAAAATACCACCACATTATGCCTGTCCAACCACCACATACTGGGGGTGTGGGTACAGATCAATTTGTCTCTTTAGTTCCGAAGTCTTCAAAAGGAAATATACTCAGAGGATATACTTAAGAAACTACACCCAAGAGGCCTCATTCACATCTGAAATTTATTTAGATGACAAAAATTCTGGATCTTGCATTGAGGCTATACTCGAATAAGACTTTCTGAGGGTATTAGCCTTTCAAGTGGAAAACAGAAAAATCTGTAACCAGAGAAAAGGCTGTGGTAGTTTAAAACAATTATTTTATTTGGCCCACCAATTATTTGACACTTACCTTCTAAAGGTGAGGCCTAAATCACCTCCCCTGGAGTGTGGACTGGACTTAGTAACTTGCTTCAAATGAATACAAGAAGGAGATGTGATGGTGCGTGAGTACCATGACTTAGTTCAGTAAAGACACTGTGGCTTCCTTGTTGCTCTCTAATGGATCACATGCTCTGGAGGAAGCTAGGTTCCATGCCATAAGGACACACAGGGGCCTATGAAGAAGTTCATGTGGCAAAGAACTGAGGGGCCTTCTGTCAACATCCACATGAGGAAGATTTTCAGGAAGATCCTCCAGTCCACTCATGCCTTCAGCTGACTACAGCCAAAGTCCCCATCTTGGCTAGAATCTCATGAGACACCTTGAGCCAGAACCAAGTCAAACCTCTCCCAGAATCCTGACCCTCAGAAACTGTGAGACAATAACTATGTGTTGTTCTAAGTTACTAAGTTTGAGGGTAATTCTTTATAAAGCAATAGATCACTAATAAATGTAGCTAGCTGCTTCTCATCACAACCACCATCTCCTTTAAGAGTGCGTTCCCTGACCATTCCTTACTTATACTGCTGCCAAATTACAATTCATAAAGACTGAAATGTTGTCTGGTCACTGCTATATCATAATATCAGTACAAGGCCCAATAGTTTTGTAAATAAAGGAAAATGCTCATCTTTACTTACAGAGCTAAAGAAATGCAAATTAAAACAAGGCAATATTTTTTACCTACCAGGAGAGTCAGTAACCTAAGGCTCCTGGGCTAACTGGAGCCCACCATTCGATTTTCTAAGTAAAATTTTCTTGGGCAAGATAGTGCTCCCAAGTATATATCGTGTATGTATCATCTCCAGCTGCTTCTGCACTCCAAAGGTAGAGCTGATTAGTTGCAACAGAGGCCTCAAGGCCCCACAAAGCTGAAAATATTCACCATTTGGCAATTTGTAGAAAATGTTTGCCAACCCCTGATCCAACAGACTGCCAAATAAGAAAAGAGTCTGATGATATTCCGTGTTGGTGAGGGTGCAAAAAAGTACCCTCATATATTGTTTGTCAGGAGTCAACAGGTACAATCTCTTTGGAGACTGATAAAACTACATGTACTGCTTTTTTTAAATAAAAAAAATTGTAAATGAAAATAAGTTGTAGTAACGTATAATATCATCCAAAAGATTATAATGTTGTGCTTCTGAGTCTATAAAATAGTATGTTTTAGTGTTTCACAAATATACACATAGCTAAAACAGACTAGCTTAATAGACTACTATGCTACATATATATTACAACTAGTTACATAAACTAGGTTAATTGGTACTGTAAAGAGCTCAAGACAGAGACTTACTCAGAAATTCATTCTCACATAACTTTCCTGTAGCTTCACGATTTGTGCTTTCCACCAATGAGTAATGACATTTTAGATATGATGTTCCAAAAGCATTTCCCAGAAAACATACGCATTACATTTTTAAAGGAACCTCTTTTTACGCATCTAAAGGCAGTGAGGAAGTAAAATTTTGAAGTCACAGTGGTTCTCCTTAAGGCATTAGGTTACCTAACTTAATCCTGCTTTAAAAAAATAGAACTTAATTTGCTTTAAAAGTCAGAGGGAGGGTTCACTTTGTTTTACCATTTATTTAGTAAAGAACCAGAGACAGATGAGAACCAGTTTTTTAATACAGACGTAGTCAGCTTAATTACCAGCTCAATTATCAGAGCTCCTAAGTAAAATGCTCCTGCATTATTTAAATATTCATGAATTATTGAGTTTCTGGTATTTGATCAGCATTGTTATAGTGACGATGAGACCTACGGAGGTAAATCAAGTATAAGGCTAATTATTTCTTTAAAAACAATCTACATACGCAGACATGTGGAAAGACCATTCACCTAGGGATTATGAAACCTGATTCCTAGTTCCCCTGCCTCACTCTCAAGAATATGCTATTTTAGACAAGTGTTTGGAAACTTAGTTTTCTGTAAAACATATGTGTATATTATGTTAGGGACTGTAATTCCAGAGAAAATAACAATATTGTTATTACAAAATTTTTTCAGCATTTATATATCCAAACCAGCCCTCCACTGGGATTCTACTTCCTCCTTGAAGCTTGCCTAGATTATTCTGGTTTACACACTCTCACTTCCTTCCTTAAATTCCCTCCAGACTTGGCACTTTAGAATTTCATTAAGTTGCTATCACAGATTAGTTTGACCACTGGCCAACCAAACTAATGCCTTAAGGACAGCAACTGAGACTTCCAAAACTTTTATTTCCTCACTTCCTTTACATTCAATAAAATGTACTTTTAAAAAAATGTAGTGTATCTATGAAATGAATATTAATGATTCAAAATTTTCCTAAATGGCAGTATCCTAACTCACTAAGATTTCTCTAATAACTGCCTTCTATTCACACATCTGATACCACCTCCACAGAAATGTAATTTGCCGCACTAGCTGCAGTTGTCTATCCCCGTCCTTCCCTGAAGTAACTGATTCTCTTTCTTTATCATGTTTGGGATCAGCAGAGACCCTCATGTTCCCTCTGGAATCTATGCCATAGCCAGGAGTTCTAATCCCCTGGGTGTTCTTGCAGTAACAATTCTTAATTACTCTAATGTATTACATCGTCACATCATCACTGTGCACTTTACAGAGGAATGGAATCTGACAGTGCCTTACTGGTTTAAGCAAACATATAGTAAAAAGCTGAGTTTGAAAACCAATCTTCCACAAACTATCCCAAAAAGCTGAAGAGGAAAGAGTACTCCCAAATTCATTCTATAAACCAGCTTTACCCCAATATCAAAGCCAAAGACACTAGAAGAAAAAACTACAAACCAATATCCTTGGTGAATACTGACTTGAAACTCATCAACAAATACTAGCAAGACAGACATACAGAACAATGGAACAGAAGACCAAAAGTAAACCTGTGCATATATGGTCAAGTGATTTTCAACAAGAATGCCAACACCATTCAATGAAGGAAAGCCCTATCTCTTCAATAAGCAGTGCTAGGAAAACTGGATAGCCACATGTGAAAGAATCAAGTTGAACCCTTACCTTATGTCATACACAAATATTAACTCAAAATAACTTCAAGGCCTAAACATCAGACCTAAAACTGTAAAAACCCCTAGGAAAAAAACACAGGGGAAAAGCTTCATGATATTGGGTTTGGCAATGATTTCTTGAATATGACACTAAAAGCACAGGCAACAAAAGTAAAAATAGATAAACTGTCCTACATCAACATTTAAAACTCTGTACATCAAAGGATGTAATCAACATAGTAAAAAAGCAACCTAGAGAATGGGAGAGAATTTTAAGTCATTATATATAAGAGGTTAATATCTAGAATATATAAGGAATTCTTACAATTCAGTAACAAAAAAAAATAAATAACCCAATTAAAATATGGGCAAAGTCAAGAGAATGAGATGCCATAGACTAACAGAAAACATTTGCAAAGATGCATCTGATAAAACTACTGTTATCCAAAATATACAAACTCAACCATATGAAAATGAACAACTCACTGAAAAAGCAGGCAAAAGACCTAAACAGACACCTCACTGAACAAAATAAACAGATAGCAAATAACATATGGAAAGATGCTCAACATCATACGTCATCAGGGAAATGCAAATTAAAACACTACACACCTATTAGAATGGCTGAAATCCAAAACCTGACACCACCAAATGCTGACAAGAATGTCTAGCAACAGGAACTCTCATGCATTGCTGCTGGAATGCAAAGTGGTATAGCTATTTTGGAGGATGGTTTGACAGTTTCTTACAAAACTAATCACACTCTTACAAGTTCCAGCAACTGTGCTCTAGCAGTGTCTTACAGAACTAAACATACTCTCATCATACAATCCAGCAATCATACTCCTTGGCATTTATCCAAATGAGCTGAAAACTTGTGACTACAAAACAATCTACACATGGAGGTTTATATAGTAACTTTAGCCATAATTGCCAAAATTTGGAGGCAACCAAGATGTCCTTCAGTAGGGGAATGAGTAAACTGAAGTACATGCTGACAATGGACTATTATTCAGCACCAAAGAGAAATAAGCCATCAAGCCATGAAAAGATATGGAGGAATCTTGAATGCACATTACTAAGTTAAAGAAATCAATCTGAAAAGGCTATATACTGTATGATTCCAACTATACAACATTCTGTAAGAGGTAAAACTATGGAGACAGTAGAAAGATCAGTGGTTACAGGGGCTGGTGGGAGGGAAGGATGAACAGGCAGAGCATAGAGGGGTTTTAAGGCAATGAAACTATCCCATATAATTCTATAATGGGGGGATCTTTGTCATTACACATTTATCAAAACCCATAGGATGTACAATAGTGAGAGTGAACTCTAATATAAACTATGGACTCTGGGTGATAACGTGTCAGCTTAGGCTCATGGATTATAACAAAGTGGGAAAAGTTATGTACGAGTAGGAACAGGTTATGCAGGAACTCTGTACTTACCACTCAGTTTGCTGTGAACCTAAACTGCTTTAAAAAATTAAGTCCACCTTAAAAAAGGGCGAAGTATTTAAATAACATTTTTACAAAGAAGATACAAATGTCCCATAAGTATATGAAAAGATGCTGAACATTACTAATTATTAGGGAAATGCAAAGCAAAACCACAATGAGGTATCACCTCATACCCATGTGGATGGCTACCTTCAGAGAAACAGGGAAAAGAACAAGTGTCAGTGAGAATGTAGAGAAAATGCAACACTTATGCAATGTCGGTTAGAATAGAAAATGGTGTTGTCGCGATGTAAAACAGTATCTTAATTCCCTAAAACACTAAAAATACAATTACCATACCATGAGATGATATAAAATATATATTGGTTTCTGCCCCAGCTTCCTGGCACGGAGTTCTTGAAACCCTTGTAACTTCCGAAATGATAAGAGCACTAGGAGCATCTTTTGTTCTAACATTTGGTCTTTCACCCCAGTTGCTGACACAGGGTTCCTGAAACTCTTATAATTTTCTGTGTAACAGGTGTGTCTTTTGTTCTACTGAGGTGATCCCACATGAGCTCTTAGATGAGGGCTGGTCACCAGAAAGAACAAGCCATAAGCAACTGCAGAATTTTCAGCCCTGCCGAAGTGGGGAGAAGAGAAAAGGTTGAATATGGGGCTAATAATTGATATCCCTAAATGAGGAAGCCCCCATAAAATATTACGAGTATGGGGTCTGGAGAGCTTCCAGGTTGGTGAATGCATCCACATGCTGGAAGGATGACACAACTCAACTCTGTGGGGATAGAAGCACCTGTACTTGGTGCAGACCTCCTCCCAGACCTCCCACTATATCTCTCTTCATCTGGCTGTTTACCTGTATCTTTTAATAAACTGGTAAATATAAATGTTTCCTTGAGTTCCGTGAGCTGCTCTGGTAAATTCATCAAAACCGAAAAGGGAGTCATGGGAACCTTCAATGTATAGCCAAGTCTGACAAGTTATGGGTAACCTGGGGACCTATTACTTGCAACAGGCATCTGAAGTGGGGTGAGAGCAGTCTTCAATGGGACTGAGACCTTAACCTGGGGGATCTGATACTATCCACTCAGAGAGAGCATCAGAACTGAGTTCAGACTCATGTCTCACGAGTCTCACGAACTCATGAACTCATGTATCATGTATCATGAGTTCATGACACAGAGCGGGTGTCATGGAGAGCTGCCTGATATAGGGAAAAACACACACACACACACACACACACTTTTGGTGACCACAAGTATCAAAACTGAAGTGTTCTGTGTAATAAAGGAGAAACACAGGAGGAAGAACTGGTTCTTACCCTACTCAGGTGGGAAAAAATGGGTTTTTCACTAAAACACTTATGATCCAGCAATTCCACTTCTGGGTATACAGACAAAACAACTGAAAGCAGGATCCCACGTGGGTATTGTGTACACATGTTTATAGCAGTGATTCCTAGTGAGGTGGAAGCTATCCAAGTGTCTACAAGTGGCTAAACAGAAAAACAAAATGTGATTTTGTCACACAATGTAAAATTATTCAGCCTTAAAAAGCAAAGTGTAACACATGCTACAAAATGGATACACCCTGGGGCATCTGGTGGCTCAGTGTGTTAAGTGTCAGACTCTTGAGTTTGGCCTGGGTCAGTTCTCAAGAGTTGTGAAATCCAGCCCCAAGATGGGCTCTGCCCCAGGCATGGGGCTTAATATTCTCTCTCTCTCTCTCTCTCCCTCTCCCTTTGCCCCTCCCCCAACCTCCCTCTCTTAAAAAAAAAAAGGATACAACCTAAAAACACACTATCTGAAATAAACCAGTCACAAAAAGATACACACCGTATGGTTCCACTTACATGAGGTTATCTAGTGGAGCCAAATTCATAAAGCAGAAAGTAGAATGATCATTGCCAGGCACTGGGAGAGGGGAAAACAGCAAGTTCTTTGATGATACAGAATTTCAGTTTTACAAGATTAAAAAGTCCTGGAGACTGGTTGTAAAACAAGGTGAATACCTACTGAACTGTACATTTAAATATGGTTAAGAACGTACATTTTTAATGAAATGTGTTTCACCACAATTAAAAATTTAATTGAAAAAACTATGCTCATTTGCCAAAATCATTCCAAAATTCAATTCCAGAAATATCATAGATGTCAGGGATCAAGATTCTTAGCGCATCAGATTGTCCTAATTCTTTTCCCAGAATAAGTTCCAGCCACGGGGACACAATGAAAATATGGGACAACCTCTGTAATGAACTGGCTGAACTAGAAAGGACAATGAACTCCACTTACGTGAAACTAAGCATTTTATATTTTTTAAGCATTTTAAATTCAGTAAATACTGCATAATAACTTAAAACTAATACTGCATTTTGATTGGTCTCTAAATCTTCCATTTCCAGCAACCGCCTCAATTAAATCTCAAACTTATGTTGAGTTCTAGGTCTTGCAGACACCAAATAGTGAAGAAGAGATGGTCCCTGTCCCCACACATCCTACAACCCAGCAAAGGACACACCCGAGTATACAGAAACTTGAAACGCGATCACACCCCTAAACCAAAAACATGTAAGCAAATAACTGCATTCAGGTGCATGTCACAATAACCACCTAATAAACTTTTCACCTTAAAGAATAACCCTGAATTTCTTTTAATATCAAGATGGCAAATAAAGGCTGCCGAAGTTTTCATGTCCCTTTGTAGGGGGAGGAAGGCAGGATTAAAGCGGGATGGGCTTCAGCTCCGGTTCCCGAAGGGAGCGCGCAGCTACCCGACCGCGGCGCCTCCCCAGGGCCGCGCTCTCCCCGGGAGCGCTTCCTCCCGACTCCCGGGGGAGGGCGCTCTTCCGCGGAGCCCGGGGGGCGGGGCGGGGAGCCGCAAGAAAGGCTTTCCTCTGAACCCCACGGGAGCTGCGCTCAGCCAGCGAGCCCGGCCCCGGGAGGAGCTGCCGGCGGAAGCCGAAAGCCACCCCTAGAGGCCGACAGCGCAGCAGGCTCGGCGCGGAGCCGCCCGCAGGGACCGGACTGGGGGAAGGGGAGGGGGGAGGGGAATGGGAAGGGACGAGGGGGATGGGAGGACGCACCCATTCGGATGTGCACACTGGCCGAGGCCACGCAGCTGCCGTAGTTGAAATCATCCTCGATGGAGGAGCAGGGGTAGCGGGGGTCGGGGTTGGCCATGTCGGCAGCAGCACCCCAGCGACCCCGCCGAGCTAGGGCAACGACGCCGACTCAACGGCCTTCAAGCCACTTCCGGGATTTAGCGCTCCAGCCCCAACTAGCCGAGCGCAGCCCGCGCTCATCGATGCGCTCCCCCCCCCCCCTCCGGCGCTGCGGGAAGGCTGGGAGGGAGGAGGTTGCTTCAGCGTGGGGCGGGAGAGAAAATGAATTACGTTCTCGGCGTCATCTAAAATGCAGCTTTTCTCAGATTTTCCCTCGACAAGCTTTTTTAAATCCTCTGACCTGGAGAGTTGCTGAAAGTGATAGAAGCGAGGTCCCATCCATCTGTTCTTGCAGCAAATACTCAGCTCATTCACATGGTCCTTCAAATAATCACACGGGAGATACACTTTTTATTATTTTTAATATTAATAATATTCCCTAAATTTCTTGAGCACTTTCTATTAGCCAGGCTTTCCGAATGAGGTAGTGCCCCATGAGCACAGAAGACAAGCGCCAACCAGAGAAGACTGAAGTGATGCGGGTAGGTTCAGGTGAGGGGCGAAGCTTAGGGTTAAGATACGGGTGACAAAGAATGAGACAGGGATGGGAGGGCAGAGACAGTGCGAAGGACTGTTTTACCAATCGGAACTTACTATGAATGCAAAAATAAGGCGGTGGTGTTCTCAGAAGCATGAATGTCCAAGCAATCCTAGCCTATCCTTTTTTACTTGTGTTACTTCCCAATATTAGCCAATTACTAACACTAAAATGAAGCTATTGAGGGAAAGGAAAAGAAGGCCAACCATAATTTCTTTTCCTGTACATCCTTGCCAGTAAGCTGAAGGTAAAGAGTGTTAGTAGAATGTGTACATCTCAAGAAGTAAGATAAAAATATTTTGAGTTTGTTGTATATAGCTGTTCCACAGTTCTAGTAAGAATGAAATGCTTATGTATATACAGGCTAGGAAATACAAACTGTGATTTTGGTGATCTTTATGAGCTTGCCTTTAAAACTGGTATTATGCCGTATAAGGATCAATGATAAAATTAGTGCTAATAATTTTTTAAAAGATTTTATTTATGAATTTGACAGAGAGACACACAGCGAGATAGGGAATACAAGCAAAGGGAGTGGGAGAGGGAGAAGCAGGCTTCCTGTTGAGCAGTCTCTCCCACCATGTGGGGCTTGATCCCAGGACCCTGGGATCATGACCTGAGCCAAAGGCAGACGCTTAACGACTGAGCCACCCAGGCACCCTGTGCTAATAATTTTAAATGACATTTTTCCTTCACTTAAGTGACATTAAGTAGCAAGTTAAAAAAAAATCATGGTAAATGTGGAGACTGCAAAAGAAATGAGAGCTTTGGGAAGATTATAAATGGCTTCACAGTGTTTTAGTTTGCTAGTACTGCTGTAATAAATTAGCACAAGCTGGTGGCTTAAGACAACAGAAATGTCTTCATTTACAGTTCTGGAGGCCACAAGTCTGAAATGAAGTTGTCAGCGGGGTTAGTTCCTTATGGAGGTTCTCACGGATAATCTGTCCCATGCCTCTCTTCTGGTGTTGGCAGTCCTTGGATTTCCTTGGCTTGTGGTTGCATCACTCCAGTCTCTGCCATCATCTTCACCAGGCCAATATTCTGTGTTTCTGTGTCCAAATTTCCCTCTTATAAGGAAACCAGTCCTATTCCAGTGTGGTCTCATCTTAACTCAATTACATCTGCAGAGATTTTACAGGCATACCTCATGTTATCGTACTTCAGTTTTGAAGATACTGTGTTTTTTACAAATGGAAGGTTTATGGCAGCCCTGCATTGAGCAAGTCTATTGGCATCATTTTTCCAATAGCATTTACTCACTTCTCATGTGTCTGTCACATTTGGGTAATTTTCATAATATTTCAAACTTTTTCACTATTACAATGTTTTTTACGGTGATCTGCACAGTGAAAGCTCATATGATGGTTAGCATTTTTTAGCAATATTTTTAAATTAAGAGATATACTTTTTCTCTAGAAATGATGCTATTGAACACTTAATACACTACAGTAGAGGGTAATACAGTATAGTGTAATATAGTATAAACTTTTATATGCTTTGGAGACCAAAAATTTATTTGACTCACTTTATTGCAGTATTTGCTTTATTGCAGTGGTCTGGAATTGAGTCTGCAATGTGTTCCATGTATGCCTATTTTTCCAGTTGAGGTCATGGTCAAAAAGACATCAGTAGTTAAGCCTTAAATGTATATCATGGGAGCCCACAAGTCAACCTACGTCAGAGGTGGTGACTTTTAAATAGGATCTTGAAAGATAATTAGGGGCTCATCAGGTAGGAGATGCTGAAAAAATCCAAACATGAAACAACTAGTTGAAATTGGAAAAGATCCAGACACTCATGAAGGACATTACGGAAGAATAACATTTGGTGATTAATTGTATATAAGCATCAGCAAGCATAATGTCTGACATAGCAGGTGCTCAGTAAATTCTAACTATATCAATCGATCAATCAGTGGAACAAAAGTACAGAGTTCTTTTGGCTCCTGCGACCAGACAAAAAGAAGCTGATTTTCTAGGAAATGATCAGATTGGGGCATGCTGAATTGGGATGAAAGAAAGAAATCAAAATGCAATTGTTCAGTAAACATTGGAGGCGGGAGTGAGAAGAAGCCTACAGGGCAGGTTAGGGCTAAGGACACATATATGAGAGTGGCCCACATAGAGATATAGACGTAGAGTGGATTATATGAAATCTCCAAGACCTGGAATAAAAAGATCAATAGAATTCAGCCTATGGGTGCACAGTACAAGCCAAAGGAAGAGTTAGTTGGGAAAACAGAAGAAACAATCAGTAAGGTAGGTGCAAAACACTGAGTATTGTCTGAAGAGACCAAAAAAAAAAAAAAAAAAAAAGACCAAAATTCACAAAAGATGGTGTGATGAGGGACTAATGCTGTGAAACTGTCAGAATAAGCCCTGAAGAAAGACCATTTGATCAGAAGTTACTAATAGTTTTAGATCCAAATATGCCGGATACTTTCATATACAGACATATTACCTTCATTATCAAGGCACCAGATTGGATATCCAAGCTTTTGTTTTTCTTTCAAAAAAAACAAATGAATAATGAAACAAATTCAGTACAGAACAAGAGGAACCATGACCACTATGAAAGGCCAGAAGATATAGATAACTAATTACCAAGTATTGTTAGAACGTGTACTATGAAACCCAATGATGTGACATTACTTCTTGAACTTCTGTGCAGAGGGTTTGTTATGGACTGAATGTGTGGCCCCATTTATATGTTGAAGCCCTAACTCCCCTTGTGGCTGAATCTGAAAAGGGACTTGTAAGGAGTCAAGTAAGGTTAAGTGAGGTTATAAAGGTAGGCCCTGATCAGATGGAATCAGTATCCTTATAAGAAGAGACACCAGAATGCTGGTGTGCTCTCTCTCTCTTGCTCATTCTCTTTTTGAATGTGTGTGTGTGTGTGTGCACGCGTGCCCGTGCGCGCACCCAGAAAAGGCCATCTACAAGCCAGAAGGAAAGATTTTACCAGAAATTGAACCTTGTGGACACCTTGATCTTGGGATTTGTAGCCTCCAGCACTGTGAAAAAATAAATTTCTCTTACTGAGACCATGCAATCTGTGGTATTTTTAATGTCAGCCTGAACAAACTAATACAGGATTTATTTGGGGGGATTTACTAAATAACAAGGAAAAGAAAGCCAAATCCTTGAGAGGGAAAAGGCACACAATTTGTGCTGATAACTTGACAAGGAAATTTGGAAATCCTGAATGAGATTTTGTGTGTGTGTTTCTCCAACAAACATTGCATCCAGAGTTCACATAGCCCGCAGCAGTTTTGCTATCTGTAAAATGCAGTACTTGGATTAATATCCCTAAGCCATTTTCCATTATTAAATTGCAAATAGTCTGAGTAGAGTCTTGACTCCAAAAGAAAAAATTTGTGCCATAATCTCAGATTTATGTCACATGTTTGGGGTACTTCTAGAGATAAATAAACGATTGTGTCAAAAATAGAACTTTAGCTAATATTGAAATTATCGTGAAAAGCCCTTGACTGAAATCTCTTCAATTAAAAAATCACATTTTAGAAGTTAGTGGTGACTGGGCAAAAGTTATTATAGCAACACACTCTAGGGTGAAAAATACTTTGAAAATGATTTAAAAAGAAAATGGTGAAACAGGTTGAAGCATGAAAATGTTGAAAGAAATTATTTTCTATAGTTGAGGGTTTTCTAGTTGAGACAATACATGTTAACTTTAGAAAGTGTGGAAAACACAAAGTAAGAAAATAAAATCACCAGTTAACATTCCATCAACCCTAAAAGGATAATTGTTAAAATCATAGTATAGATCATGTTATAAAATAATAGGGTTTTTTTTAAGGATTTTTTTTTAAGATTTTATTTACTTATTTGACAGACAGAGATCACATGTAGGCAGAGAGGCAGGCAGAGAGAGAGAGACGAGGAAGCAGGCTCCCTGCTGAGCAGAGAGCCCAATGCGGGGCTGGATCCCAGGACCCCGAGATCATGACCTGAGCCGAAGACAGAGGCTTTAACCCACTGAGCCACCCAGGCGCCCCAAAATAATAGGTTTTTAGAACAATGTTTTTGATATCTTTGATGGGGAAAAGTTGAGTTACAAGACAATGGAAGCCTAATGTTCTTTACAAATACACACACATACACACACATCAGGGGTGCCTGTACCTGTGTTCAGTCGGTTAAGCATCTGACTCCTAGTTTTAGCTCAGGTTGTGAACTGATGGGTCCCGAGATCACCCAGCGTCAGGATCCATGCTCAGCTGAGAGTCTGTTTGTGACCCTCTCCCTCTGCCCCTTACCCCACTCAAATAAATCTTTAAAAATACACACGCAATAAACTGGAGGAGTAACTATTGCATGTTATTATTATTAGGTCATTTTTCTCTTTTTTAAATCTTTTATTTAAGTTAGATTTAATTAACATATACTCTGTTAATAGTTCAGAGGTAGAATTCAGTGATTCAGCAGTTGCATACAACACCCAGTGCTCATTACTTCAAGTGCACTCCTTAATGCCCATCACCCAATTACCCCATCCTCCCATCCACCCCCCCTCCAGCAACCCTCAGTTTGTTTCCAAGAGTTAAGAGTCTCTTACGGTTTGCCTACCTGTTTTTGTGTTATTTTATTTTTCTTCCCTTCCCTTACGTCCATCTGCTTTGCTTCTTAAAGTCCACATATGAATGAAATCCTATGGTATTTCTCTTTCTCTGATTGGCTTATTTTGCTTAGCATAAAACCCTTTAGTTCTATCCACGTCATTGCAAATGGCAAGATTTCATATATTTTGATGGCTGAGTAGCATTCCACTATATATATCTATATCTATATCTATATCTATATATCTATATATCTATATATCTATATCTATATCTAGATATATCTATATATCTATGTATATAGAATATATATAGATATATCTAGATATAGATATAGATATATATCTCACATCTTCTTTATCCATTCATCTGTAGATGGATATCTGGGTTCTTTCCATATTTTAGTTATTGTAGACATTCCTGCTATAAACATTGGGGTACATGTGCCCTTTGAATCACTGTGTTTGTATCATTTGGGTAAATACCCAGTAGTGCAATTGCTGGGTCATAGGGTAGCTCTATTTTGAACTTTTTGAGGAACCGCCACACCATTTTCCAGAGTGACTGCACCAGTTTGCATTCCCACCAACAGTATTATTAGGTCATTTTTAAAATAAAGTTGTTTTTTTTTAAATTTATTTATTTAACAAAGAGTGAGAGAGCACAAGCAGGCAGAGCAACAGAGGGAGAAGGAGAAGCAGGCTCTGCACTGAGCAGGGAGCCCAATGTGGGGCTCGATCCCAGGACCTTGGGATCATGACCCAAGCTAAAGCCAGTTGCTTAACTAACTGAGCCACTCAGGCACCCCTTATTAGGTCATTTTAATGAAAGCCTAAAACTATCCAACTCTTACTTCTTAAAATTACCAAATAATATGCCCCACAAACATTCTTACCCCATACTGATCTTTACCTCACCCCAATCCCCAGTGCACCTAGGACATTCTAAAGCCCAGGGATGGGATAAGGCTCAAAGATGGCATTGGCTAGTGATCTTTATTTTGGAAATTATTTCCCAAACAAAAAAAAATCTATGTCCCACAGTTGGTTGTCCTTTGAGCATCCATCCTTAGGGATGCTGGGTAAATAGCTTATAGTTTTTCATATACACGAAGTGCTGTTACCTGACTCACCTGATTTTTTATTTCTTAGGCTTCAATGCCTGTGCTTGGCTGGGACTTTGTCTCTGATAATACCGTGTATCTGTGCCATTATGCCATCTGTGCTCTGGCCTTCAGGGTTCCCTCAGCATCTCAATTGATTATGAATCTCCAGTGATTGTGATCACCTCCAGTGATTCTTTGCAGTTCATTACTCTCTTGCCTCCAGCTGGGGTGGAAACTCTTTCTCTTTCTAGCATCTGAAATTTGGGGCGGGGTTAGGAGGGTAAAAAACAGTGAAAGTGTTTGAGGGTTAACCACAGCCACGTCCTTGCCAGAAGCATGTATGCTAGAAGTGGGTGCATGGATTGCCGGGCTGGTCTGGTTCTGCATGGATTTTCAGTGCAGTCTCACGTGCCTCTAGAACTTCATACTGCTTCCATCCATGCTGCCAGGACCATTCCCTACTAAAACTTATTTTTTCCAAGACACCCAGTTGTCTCTACAATGCAGTTTCCATACCCATCTGACATTCCAGAGATAGAACTGTATAGATCTGAATTCCAGTTTTGGACAGAGGTTAGTTTCTTTCCCATTCTCTTACAGGCCATCAACAAACCAAGAACTATCACCACATGTCTGTTTGGTGTGTCCATTAGGATGCATTTGTCTGTGAATTACAAGATTCCCAGTTTAAAAACCGACTTACTAAGGAATTTGTGTGATATAATTTTAAGTCCAGAAGCAGGACATTCTCTAGGCATAGAACAAAAGAGCTGCTTAATGCCATTATGAAGGATCTGGTTTTCTCCCTCACGAGACCATCCCCAGGGCTCACTTCATTCTAGTATTTATATCCATGTGGCTACAAAATGGTTCCAGAGATGACCAAAGCTGCTGCACGTTCCTATTCAGATTCAGAGAGAAGGAGAAATCTCAATGATATTTGGTCCTCCAAGCCATATATTATTGCCATTTCAGTCATATGCCAGCCTGACTCTCAGTGCATGGACCACTGCAGTTTTAAATATGGAGGTCAGGGTAGACTGTAGCAAGATGGGAAGAGCATCCCTGGCAAGGGAACAGCAAGTGCAAAGCCTTTAATGTGGGACTCTGCCTGGTGTGTTCAAGGACCAGCAAGGAGGCAGTGTGGTTATGCAGGATGAACAAGGAAACAAGATCAGAGGGTAACAGCGGAGTGGGAGAGGGAGCGTGAATGCACATCGGATAAAGAGTTTGACTTTCGTTCTGACTGAAATTAGAAGCCATTGTTGGCTTCTAAACAGATGAGAGACATAATCAGATTTGATTTAAAAGGATGAATCTGCCTGCAGTGTTGAGGAAAGTCTATAGGAAGCAACAGTGGAAGCTGCTTTAGTTCTAAGATAAATGTAGCAAAGCAGGCAAGATACGATGATGGCTCAAACCAGGGTGGCAGTAGCGGAGATGGAGAAAAGGATGATTTTAAATATATTTTGAAGAGTCAACAGGGTTTGGTGGTGGATTGAACACGGGCTGGGAAAAAAAAATAGAGGAGCCTAGAATGACTCTAGATTTTGGTTCAAGCAACTGGAAGCAAGAGTGACTTGGATGGGGAAGAATGTCGAAGAGCAGGTTCAGGAGGCATGATCAAGGGTTCACTTTTGGAGGTGAGTCTGAAGTTGAAGGGAGACGTCTGAGCTAACCATATGCACTTGGCAGTCCTTGGTAGGTGGATGGTATTTAAAGCCTTGAAACTGGTTGAGATCATCAAGGGAGTGGGTGTACATAGAGAGAACTATGAACTGAACCCTGAGGCACTCCAGCATTAAGGGAGAAGAGAAAGGACAGCAAGGGAAGGTGACCAGTGAAATAAGTTAAAATGTAAGACAATTTGGAAGACAAAGTGTCACAGAAGGAGGGGGGTGATCACCTGTGTGTCAAAAACTACTGAGAGGTCAAATAAGATGAGACCTAAAAACTGTTATATTCAGCAATCATGTGGACATAGATGACCCTGACAGCAGTTTCAGTGGAGTAAAGTAGGAGGGGTGGCTCTAGAGTTGGCTTAAGAGAAGATAACAGAAGAAAAGTTGGGAGACAGTGAGAATATTCAACCCTTTACTATGGATAGGAGCACAGAAATGGGGAGGGGGTAATAATTATGGCATCAAAGTAGGGGAAATGGCATCAAATCGTTTTTTGGTTTGTTTTAAGGTGGGAAAAATAACATCGTATTTGTATGCCAATAGAATTGATACTGTGAAGAGTGAGAAATTGACGACGTAGCTGAAACTGAAAAACACTGCCCTTGATGTCTTTGAGGAAGAGGCAGGAAGGAAATCAGATCTAGTGCAGGGGTGAAGGGATTAGATTCACATAGGAACCTACATAATCTACCTATAGAAAAGGAGGGAGGCATGTATGTCTGTTCAGATACTGGTAGGTAGAAGATGTGATGCTGAGATTCTGTGGAAGGTTTTTTTATTTTTTTTCTGATACATCAGTACTCTTAATAAATATTCTCAAGATCATCAGCTGAGCCCAAGGATGGAGGAGAGGGTAATGGGCGTTGAGAAAAGAGAAGGCATAAAACAGTTGTCAAGGGGACCAGCAGGGTAAATGTACTAAAGGCACATAGTGTGACAGCCCGGTAGCATAAAGGACCCATTTGAAAGTCATGGTTTTGATTTTAAATTAAGTCCAATCAACGGGTTTTTATTCCCCACCCCACTCCCAGCTACATTCTGGTACACAGGTATGCAGCCCAATATTACAAACTTGTATCTAATCAGGATGGTAGATTTAAAAGAGCTCAACAAAGCCAGAGAGGAGCAAGAGAATGGAAAGCATATGCAAGAGAGGGATTATAAAAATTGAGTGTGGACTTTATGGATAAAGAGAAAAGCAAGGGCATCAAGAGGGCAGAGCCAGAGAAGAGGTAGCAAGATTTTGGAATTGGTATCCTGGTAAGGGAGAAGGATTGTTGGGGTCAGAGTACTAGAATGAATGCACTAAAAGGACAGGAGGTGTGGTCAGAGAGTGGATTCATGAAATAGAAATTACAGAAGGGATGGTCATTGATAACGACAAGATCTAGGGAATTATCCTGGGAATGACTGGCTGAAACAGGGTGGAAGATAGGATACTGGAGGAGAGGAGAGCCAAAGAACTGGGAGAACGGGTACTGGAAAGATCATCATTTGCCCAACAAATATTTCAGATCACCAAAGATTAAGATAGGGTCAGTATTGGAGAGGACTGCAGGGAGCAGGAGCTATATAGCCTAAAACAGAGAGGGCAGAATTAAGGTGGAGGAGAGCAGTGGATGACAGCAACAGCGAAGCTGTGAGGGATACAACCTGACGATTTAAAATTCAAAAGTCAAAGGCAGTTTTAAGGAATAAGGAGGGAGCATGGTCTGAGACTAGCTGCCAACACTGAAAATACAAGAATTTTCGCAAAATCCATATAGATTTCACATAATCTGGCTTTCACATAAAATTCTTGCTTCTCTTGAAGTCAGAAGATCTGGAAAAGCAGGCCATGTTGACTGCTTCACTCAGCGACCCTGATTCGCTGAATCACGGTCCAGCGACTGGTTCCTCTTCGTGGGAGAGGTTAAGTTTGGGTCCCCTGATCTACCAGTTCAGCAACTCAACAGCTGTCAAATACTTGGACCCTGCCTCTCTTGCTCAGTTTACTCGGGTAGTCCCTTTGAGAGGTATAGGGCTTCTTAAGCGTGTTCAGATCGACAATAAAAGTTTAGCTATTTAAACAAAGGGATATAGAAACCTTTGCCCAAAAAGTATTGTATTTATCAATTTTCAAGGGTATTTTGTGGTATATTCTAGCTGGAACGACCTGGGACTTCAGAGAGTGGTAGGGGTACGAAATGATAATGTAGCATCAATGTTGGTCTCTAGGGGGCACCATAGCCAAAGAGTACAAACCTGAAAGCTTTCAAATAGGGTTGCTATTTTTCAGTTGATGACAATTGTCCACTCTACTGTCATTAAGGTTGAGATTTTTTTTCTCACCACTTTCAAAGCATCTCCTCTTTTCATTAGTAGCATTTGTATCATGCCTGTGATGGGCTATTACAGCACACACGATAGAATATTTTAAAAACAATACTCAATTTTACTTAAACTCCATGTTGGAAGCAAACGACTCCGTCAAACACTCTGGAGAAAGAAAAAGTAGTGGAACAATGTTTTATCAAGGGGCGCCTGGGTGGCTCAGTGGGTTAAGCCTCTGCCTTCAGCTCAGGTCATGATCCCAGAGTCCTGGGATCAAGCCCCGCATGGGGCTCTCTGCTCAGCAGGGAGCCTGCTTCCCCATCTCTCTCTCTGCCTGCCTTTCTGCCTACTTGTGATCTGTCAAATAAATAAAATCTTAAAAAAAAAAAGAAAAGAAAGAAAAGAAAGAAAAGAAAAGAAAAAGAAAGGCCAGGGAGGGGGCGCCTGGGTGGCTCAGTCCTTAACCCTCTGCTTTCAGCTCAGGTCATGATCCTGGGGTCCTGGGGCTGCCTTCTCAGCGGGGTGCCTGCTTCTCCCTCCCCCACTCCCCCTGCTTGTGTTTTTTCATCTCTCTCTGTCAAATAAATAAATAAAATCTTAAAAAGAAAGGAAGGAAGGAAGGAAGGCCAGGGAGAAAAGGATTTAGTAAAACCAAGTAGCAATGTGGAGAATGGGCAGCCTCATGAAGAAAATGAATACAATTTTCTTCTGCTTTGTTCTCTTTTTTGTTTTCCTGTTGTTGTTTTGTCTTTCCCAACATTAACTTCATATATGCACATTTATCTGTTCAACTTCAGTAAAAGTTGGGAGGAAGAATGTGCCAAACCTTTTGAATGGTTGTCTTCAGCTAAGTGTTTTCTTCCTTCAGTTTTTCTGGAGTTTCCAAGTGTTCCTCAATAAACATGTGTTGCTTCCTGGCGGGGTAAATAAAAATGCATTTTTCAAAGAAGTCGTGGCAGGTCTCTGTCCATCCCGCCAGGAGCCAGCCCATGCCGAGTGTATAATAGACCCCCCCGCCTCTGTGAGTTCTGCCCTCCGGGTCTTTCCCCAGCTCTCTGTCTCTCCCGTCGCGCCCCAAACCCAGAGCAACGAAAGGGCTGGCCAAAACTTAAAGCCTGTGACAAGGGCCACACCGAGGCAGGGAGACCCCGCGGGCGCCCTCCCGGGCATCGCTGCCGGGCAGCGCTGTGCGTCATGTGGGGCCCGCCCCTTGCGGGGCTCGGCAAGTTCTGCCGCCTTGGCCGCCGCCGGGGAAGCAGGATTTCCGCGGTTGTGTAATCGCACCTCCCCGGCGCGGAGAGGCCTGCGCTCCGCATCCCTCCTCCGACCGGCCCCTGGTCTCCGGCGGCCGAGCCATGGCCTGGACGGCGGCGGCGGCGGCGGCGAGGAGCTGCGGGGCTCGCGGCGCGCTCACGGCGCACACGCTCCTGTTCGACCTGCCGCCGACGCTGCTGGGCGAGCTCTGCGCGGTGCTGGACAGCTGCGACGGCGCGCTGGGCTGGCGCGGCCTCGGTGAGTGCGGCCCTCGGGGGCGGCGGCGGGCGGCGGGCGGCGGGCGGCGGGCGGCGGGCGGCGGGCGGCGGGCGGCGGGCGGCGGGCGGCAGGCGGGGGCGCGTGGGGCGGGGGGCGGTGCGCTGCGTCGCGACGCGCATGCACAGTCCGACCTGCTTCTCTTTCAAAGACGTGTTGGGTCCCTCGGTGGGATTAAGCGGCAGCTACCCTCCTGAAACCATCCCATGTTTATCAACTGTTCCCGCCTTGCTTGGTTCAGAATAGTTTAAGTTAAATCGCCCATGTGATGCCTTCTTATGGCAAAATTACCCTAGAATATAATTTTCATACTAAAACATGTTTATCCCTTTAAATTTATTCTTTGGTGTTTTCAGGGCACTTGCAAGTGCCCTTCTTAATTAAATTCTAGGTGAAATGGTAACGTAAAATACTATTTGTCATCAATGTGGCTCCCAGTTTTCTTAATATTTTTGCTTAGTTATCATAGTCTGTGGCATGAAGGTTTATGCTAGATGATGTCTTTTTATATCCATGTGGAAAGTTGGCTTTACAACCATTCTATGCAGTCATTGGGAAGTTGAGCAACTGCCTTTTGGAAGTCTTGAGTGTGATCACTGGAAATAATTCAGGGAAAAAAATCTTTGTTTTATTAAGTACAGGCACTTTTGTTAGATTTGATCTTCCATGGTGACACATTTAATGTTAGTTGAAAATAAGCACAATCATGTCAAAACAACTTAGCCTTTATTCTCTGAAACATTTTTTTTTCTTAAAGGAAGACTAGTAAAAGACCTATGAGAAAAAAGTTTTGTTGTTAATGAACAATATGGTCACAGTTTGTGGAATGTGGCCGTGGGCTTCTAGGTATATTTAAGAAGCAAAACAAGATCATAGGGAAAGGAAAAAAAATAAGACGGAATCAGGGAGGGAAACAAACCATAAGAGACACTTAATCATAGGAAATAAACGGGGTTGCTGGGGAAGGGGGGAGGAAGTTGGGGGATGGGGCAACTGGGTGATAACACATTAAGGAGGGAACGTGATGTTATGAGCACTGGGTATTATATAAGACTGATGAATCACTGACCTCTACCTCAGATGCCAACAATACATTCTAAGTTAGTTAATTGAATTTAAATTAAAAAGTGAAAAAAAAAAAACCCTAAAACCATTTGTATATTATAAGCTCTGTAATTTTAAAGTATGACCCTTATGTAAAAATATCAGAAAATACTTGACTCTTTGACTTCTGGAAAACATAGAGTATGCATTTGGGGGATAAGATCCTTCCCACACCAGATCTTTTGGAAATGGATGACACGGACGTTTTAGGACCCACTGGTTTCCTAGAATGACTACATTCATGAGAGAAGAATGTTTTTGTTGCAGTCCACAGGTAGTCAGTGCGGCCAGGTGGCTATCATAAATGAGTAAAGCAGGATGAAGACTGAACATGGAAGAGTGTATGTCCCATCTAGGAGGGGTGGTTAGTTCTCAGTCCCACATCACTGGTGCTTTTCAGGAAGTCCAGCCCAGTATTGCTGCAGTCACTCTCTCTCTCTCTCTCTCTCTCTCTCCCTCTCCCTCTCTCTCTCTTCCCTGCATTCAAATCCAGACATTCACATTTTACATGGGTTGTCTCATAAAGCACTTAACAGTTGCCCTTTGAGGCAGGCGCTATTATCATCACCGATGTGTTAACGGATGAGGAAACTGTGGTACACATTCATTAAATGACACTTGCCCAAACTGACACAGCTAAGGAGTAGCAGAGCCAGGATTTGAACCATGGCAGTTTGGATCACTGCCTCTGCCCTTACCCACAGCCACACTACTCTTCCAGACCATGACTTCCTCAAGTTCACAAGTACTGACTGCTCTGCTCTTTCCGCTCTCAAGTACACTCTCTAAAATAGCCTCTCTAAAGTACACTCATTTCAGCTGTGAAAGAACAATTCAGTGAGCCATTTCAGACATGCAGCCCCATTTTTCTAGTTGTGGAAATAAGTGAAGACCACCCAAATGAGAACAAGCAGAGGCTATTTATTCAAAGCAAGGGAGTTAGCCACCATCACTTGCATTTCACAGAGACCCAAAGGCAAGCGAGGAGTGGAAAAGCTTTGTGGTAGAAAAAAGAGAAGGCTTCAGGTCTTCCACTATTGGAGGAGTTGACATGGAGAAGCTATGGACAGGCTAACTAGCAGAATTGTTTAGGGTGTATATTTGGCTCTTTCAAGATGGTCCTGAATTGGAAGCAGGGGCGAAAATCAGGGAAGTTGACAGTTGTTAATTGAATCGTAACTATTTGGGACTGATTGCTACAGAGATTATCGTTTGGCTTCTTGGACTAGCTGCTACAGATGCTAACATGACTTCTCAGACTAGTTACTGTGTATAGTAGATTGGCATTCTGGACTGGGTAACGCATGTTGTGAGTCACCATTCTATTTTTGTATAGAGTCTGGCCATTGTTCCTTTGTATATTCTTTCATAAGGGAAAAATCTGAAATGCCTATTCCTTGATTCTCTAGCTATAATTTACTGTGCACATAGCTAGACTATGTAGCTCTGAAAGGAGACCTAGTACAGAGCAGCTGCTTCATGAATTATTGGCTCAGCCAGAAGGGAAGCCTGACTCAACTCAGGGTGGTTGAGGGCACTGCCCACGTTAAATAGATGCTGAGTTTCCCTATTGGCATGGGGAAAGGAGAAAGACGGGAAGAGGTAGAGGGAGGGAAAACTTGACCTTAGAGGGTAAAGGCTAGAGTGCTGGAATACTGAATCAGGGACACAGTCCCTTTTATGCTCAGGACAGCAAAGAGCCTGAAGATACAGAGTGTCCAAAATTCCATGTAGAAAACAATGCAGTGTAATAGTTAAGACTGTCTCAAGCTGATCATGATGCTTGATGATGGTGAATATCAGATGACATTTACAAAGGCAGCTCTGCCATAGATCATATGGCAGCTTGGTTGTTCACAAACCGGAATCATCTGTGTGATCTTTTAAAGATACAAATGCCAGAGTTCCTGGGTGGCTCAGTCAGTTAAGCATCTGCCTGCAGCTCAGGTCATGATCTCAGAGTCCTGGGATCAAGCCCTGCGTCGGGCTTTCTGCTCAGCATGGAACCTGCCTCTCTCACTCCCTCTGCTTCTCATTCCCACCACCCTCCACTCCAGATCCTGCGCGCTCTCTTGCTCCCTCTCTATCTCTCTTTCTCAAATAAATAAATAAATAAATAAGATAGAAATGCTTAGGTCCCACCCCAGAGCTGTTGATTCAGCGTTTGCTTTAAGGATCCAGCATCTTTCTGGTTTTTGCAGAGGTGAGTCTGATGCACAGCCTGGCTTGGGAGCCATTGCTCTGGCCAAATTCTCTACTTTAGTAGCATCTTAATATAGCAGTTATTTTACAACACTCTTTCACTTCTTCACTTAATTGTTTTTTATCCTTAAACATATTCTTCATATTACTCCTCAAGTCCCTTTTGTCACATATGGTTATTAAGAAGAGGAAATCACAAGGTAATACATTCTCTGGTCGATGATGATTTTATGGCTTTGTAATGAAAGGAGGAGCCCAAGCTGAAAATGTTACTGATCTTATACTCCCTTCCAGACGTGGTAATAGAGACTCTGGTGACAAGTCATTTCATTACATTATCATAGGGTAGTACTTGAATTAAATTATTTGGAGAAGTGCACACCATGACCCGTTTCAACACTTGTGATACCCTGGGAAAGAAACCCTTTTACAGGTAGTCTGGAATGGGTTGTATTCAGTTTTTTTCCCTCTGAAAAAAAGAAATGAAATTATCATAGAAATTATTATTAATCACTTTAAAGCAAATTAAGTATAAAATCACATTAAATGTGTCTTTGAATATTCAATAAAGAATCAAAATAATAGTCCTAATAATAATAAAAGCTGCCATCTATCCAGGGTTTGCTCTTTGCCAGATTGCCAGACACTCTCTGCTAAGCACTTCATGTGGATTATGTCATTTGTCACAAAAATTCTGTGAGGTAGGTATTTTTCCTATTTCCACTTCATAGGTAAGGAAACTGACTCTCAGAGAATTTAAGTAACTTAAGTCATGGTCTAGTAAAGTGCAAACTAGGATTCTAATCAGATGGTCAGACTCCAGAGCCTATGTTCTTTAAAAAAAAAAAAAAATTTAGATAGATTTTATTATTTAGAACAGTTTTAAATTTACAGAAAAAATTAGGAGATTGTACCAAAAATTCTCATCTTTTATATCTTCTGCTTATACTCTCCATCCAGTTCCCCTGTTATTAACATCTTACATTAGTGTGGCACAATTGTTACAATGTCAGTATATTATTATTATCAAAGTCAATATTTTATTCAGATTTCCTTCATTTTTTTCCTAACCCCCCTTCTCTCTCCCAGGATCCCATCCGAGATTACATTTAGTCATCGTGTTTCCTCAGGCCCCTCTTCACTGTGATCGAGTCTCAGACTTTTCTAGTTTTTGATGACCTTAACGGTTCTGAGGAGTACTGGTCAGTACTGGCCTACCATTTTGTAGAATGTCTTTTGACCAAGATTTTACTGATGTTTTACTCATGATTCGACTGAGGTTATGGGTTTCTGAAAGGCAGGGGCGCATGGGTGGCTCAGTTAGCTAAGCGTCTGCCATTGGCTCAGGTCATGATTCCCAACGTCTTGCGATCGAGTCCTGACTCAGGCTCCCTGCTGAGTGGGGAGCCTGTTTCACTGCCTGCCACTCCCCTCTGCTTCTGTGGTCACGTGCTCGCTCTCTTTTTCTGAGACAAATGTATAAGCAGAATCTTTTTTAAAAAATTTGAAAAACAGATTTTTTGAGAGGCAGACTGCAGAGGTAATGTGCCATTTTCAGGACATCATATCAGGGATACCCACTGTTTATGTGACTTACCCCTGTTGACATTAACCAGAGTTGAGGTCATATCCATCGATTTGCTTTGCTGATACTCTCTCTCTTCCCCTCTTCACATATGCTTTGGAAGGAAGTCACTAAGTGCAGCGTACACTTAAGGAACGAGGAGTGATGCCTCCCCATCTTGAAAGTGGAGTAGAGCCTGTGTTTTTTTGACGACCATGGAATTTCTCCCATCTTACAGTGTTCTTTCTAGATCTTATTTTTAGTCTAAGTTACCACCCCGTTTCTCTGTTCCCTTTAAGGTGAAATTCTGTAAAAGGGCTACTTATATTTCAGGCCCTCCATTCTCCCTGGAACCTGCTCCAATCTGGCTCTCACCCCCACTCTTCCATTAAAATACCTCTCATCCTGGGACGCCTGGGTGGCTTGGTTGGTTGAGTGACTGCCTTTGGCTCAGGTCGTGATCCCGGAGTCCCGGGATTGGGTCCCGCATCGGGCTCCCAGCTCCACGAGGAGTCTGCTTCTCCCTCTAACCTTCTCCCCTGTCATTCTCTCTCTCACTCTCTAGCAAATAAATAAATAAAATAAAATAAGATAAAACACCTTAAAAAAAAAAAAAAAAACAACTCCAAGTCACAGGGGCTAAAGCCAATGGTCAGTTCTCAGTTTCCTCTTATTTGATACACTTCCTTCCTCCTTGAGGCACTTTCTTTCCTTCTAGAACTTACACTGTTTATTTTCTTCTCATCTTGCAGGTTCCTCTTTATCTCTCTGAGATCCCCGAGTACCCGTGGAATTAGTCCACAGACCTATGTATCTACCATACCCACGATCTTGCCGGTTCCATCCATATGCTGATAACTGCCCCGTGTCTAGCCTGCATCTCCCTCTCCGACATCAGCACCATCTCTTCTATTTGCCTACTTGACAGACGTCTCCAATGTAACAGCCCAGAAAAGCTTCGCTCCACCAAAGATTTTCCCCATCTTGGCTAATGGCAACCCCATCCTTCACTTGTTCAGGCCGAAAATTCTGGTCTTCTTGCTTTCTTGCCAAACCACATTCATGTCTCTTAAGTCTATGTTGTTAACTCTGCCTTCAGGCTCTATCTAATAATCCGACTGTTTCTTCGGACTGCCGCCACCACCAGCCTGGTCCAAACCACCATCAGGTCCCACTGAGGCCAGTGGGCCAGGAGCCTCTTTTAAAGATTATTTATTTATTTATTTGACACAGAGAGAGAGAGAGAAGGAGGGAGAGAGCAGCAGAGGGAGAAGCAGGATCCCTGCTGAGCAAGTAGCCAGATGCAGGGCTTGATCCCAGGATCCCAGGATCATGACCTGAGCCGAAGGCAGACGCTTAACGACCCACTGAGCCGCCCAGACACCCCTTTCAGCAGCCTCCTAACTGGGCTCCCTGCTACTGCCCTTGCCCTCCTGGAGTTCCTTTTCAGCCAGCGGCCAGTGAGCTAAGGTCATTGTCCTATTCAGAACCCTTCAGTAGCTTCCCTTCTCACAGTAAACCCCAAAGTCCTACATGGCTCTTCTCCGTTCCTTCTTGTTTGCCCCATGCCAGCTGCATTGGCCTCTCCTGGCACATGCCAGAAACATTTTCCCTGCAGGTAACCCGGAGGCTTTATTTCTTCACTTCCTTTGTATTTTTAACTATTATCTACTCTGACCACTTTATAAAAATTGACACCACTGTGGTCCTTATGCTCCTTTCCTGCTTCGATTGCCTTCACATCACTTATTGTCACTCAAACACTTTATCTCTCTTCATTTGTTTTTTGCCCATCTAGATACAGGCTTCAAGGGGAAATGAGATGTTTTGTTTGCCTTGTTTCTTGCTTGCTCCTCTAGCATCTAAAATTGTACCTAGCACAGAGTAGGCATTCCGTAAATATATGTGATTGAATGAATGATGAACAGATGCCTGCTAAACATCCAAAGCTAGTGTGGAAGAGTAGTAAACAAAGCACTGTACTAGATACAAGTTGTGGTCCCTGCTTGTCGAGATTTTCCAATTTGATTTTGCCAATTGGTAGAGGCAGTAGGCCTATACAGATTCTATAAAGAAGTTGAACAAAGGAAGAAATTGAGGGGAAAGAGTACCGATCATTACCCAGGTATGGAATCACACAGCTTCTGAGCTTTAGCCTGAAACGCTGGTGTTGAGGGTGAACTGTTCTTAAATTGTTTCCCAGAGGTAGTTAATGTTACATGCGTACCTGAATCTGGGCTTGAGGGAGCAGGGCACATGGAAGGATACCTGAGAAATCACGCACAGCCCTGCCATGGAAAATAAGTCCTGCTCAAGTATGGGTCAAAAGTAAACATAAGCTTAAGTATGGCTCAGAATTACTTCTCATAAAATGTATTAGCTGGGGGGTGTTATTGCGGTAGTCTGGTAAGAGGAGTTGAGCCAACTTACACATTTGACTTTTGTTTGACTTCTTTTGCAATTAAAAATATCTTCAGTTGTGTGTTGTTTTAAAGAAGAAGGCCTTGGGGCGCCTGGGTGGCTCAGTGGGTTAAGTGTCTGCTCAGGTCATGATCCTGGAGTCTGAGGACTGAACTCTGCATTGAGCACTGTGCCAGGCTCTCTGCTCGGTGGGGTGTCTGTTTTCCCTCTCCCATTGCTCTGCCCCCTGCTTGACACTCTCTCTCTCTCTCTCAAATAAATAAAGTCATAAATAAATGAATGAATGAATAAATAGAAGGCCTGTGTTGTGTGCTTTGTAGAAAGAAAGAACAGAGGCATCTTTTCCTTTTCCCATCATGTTATTTCAAAAACAAACTGTGCAGTCTTAACTTACTAGGGATTTTGGCTTGGGGTTTTATGCAAATACAGATTCCAAACAAGGGTGTGTTGCCTTATTCTAAAAAACCCCTTCAGAGAGCTATTTGCATATGGAGTGATTTCTGCAGTTGAATTCCCCAGTGGTTAGCACCATCTAGATAGTTCTGCCGTCTCAAAACAAAGCCTGAAACGAACTTTGAACATTAAATGATTATTAAGCAATCAGTGTCTTCAGGTAAACTAATCTCTGAACTTTTCAGGTGGACTTTTTGGCTTCTGTTCTGCCAAGATGCCTTTCAAACAAAAGATCTGCCTTCCAAAAAACAATGTTTGGGGGTGCCTGGGTGGCTTAGGGGGTTAAAACCTCTGCCTTCGGCTCAGGTCATGTTTCCAGGGTCCTGGGATGGAACCCCACATCAGGCTCTCTGCTCAGCAGGGAGCCCGATTCCCTTCCCCTCTCTCTGCCTGCCTCTCTGCCTACTTGTAGTCTCTGTCTGTCAAATAAATAAATAAAATCTTTAAATAAAAACAAAAACAAAACCCCCCCAGTATTTTAAATAATGCTTAATTGCAGCATATTTTTCTTAATTTATCTTTTCCTTTAGAATGCTCAAGTTTACCAACACAATTAGTCATTGAGAAGTTTACTTTTTGTTTAGTACTCTGAATAAACAAAGTTCTGCATTCTGGAAGAAAACAAGGAAGATTAGAGAAAACCATGAATACTGAAGGCTGTAACTAACTTGTCAGGAGTCTGCATTCCTCTCTCATCACTCTGAAGCTCTTGTTTTCTAGAATCTGTTCCAAATGAACTATACATGTTATAGATGCTAAATAATGCTGTTTCGTGGTGTTTCTGGGCAGAATGCATCATCGTTGAAGAAAAGCTATTAAGATTGCACTGTGAATCCCCAGTTAGAGAAAAAGAAAATGTATTTCATGTCTCATCCTGGAAGTAACCCCACACATGCAGTATCCATTTCAACTGAGCCTGTATCCGTTTTACACGGTGAACTAGTACTATTGGAAAACACTTTGCTGGGCGCCTGGGTGGCTCAGTGGGTTAAGCCTCTGCCTTTGGCTCTGGTCATGATCTCAGGGTCTGGGATCTAGCCCCGCATAGGGCTCTCTGCTCAGCAGGGAGCCTGCTTCCTCCTCTCTCTCTGCCTGCCTCTCTGTCTACTTCTGATTTCTCTCTCTGTCAAATAAATAAATAAAATCTTAAAAAAAAGAAGAAAGGAAGAAAAACACCTTGCTTTATATAGACCTGGGGCAAACCCAGAACCCTCTGACCCTGCTCAGTGTTAGGAAACCCAAACCTCAGCTCTGTTGGCATAGGTGGTGCCTCAAGTAACAGGATGACAGGGCCCAGAATTGTGGCCTGTTGCCCTTTTAAAAGGGAAATTCAGAAAGTTAAAAATGGGAATAGAATTATGTGGGAAATCTGACTTGAAAAGTTAACTCCAGATCTCCTTGGCAGCTGTAAGCTGTTCTTTTCCTACTGTGAGGATTGTGAGCCATAGAGTGTTTTTACCTTTCTGTGTGCGAATATTGTTGGTGAGATGCCTGCTAGTATTGCCACCAGATGGATTCTCCCACAACTGGAGCTACTCTCTTGGCGTCACCTCCTCAAAAGTCTTCTACTGACCTCGAGTTTGCTTTCAGGATGTTTTCAGTCTGTATGCTATCACTCAGGGCCTCTGTCTGTCACTCAGCAAATATGTCGCCAACATCTGCTATGTGTCGAGTGCTTTCGTACCAAGGTAACACAGAGACTCTATGGGGCTTGTTCGCCTTTTCTTTAACATGAAGCCTCCGCTGTAAGCCTACCCACCTCCTCTTGGCCCTATCAGGCCCTTTCCTTCCCTTCGGGAACAATTCCCCACCTGACTGATTCTCTTCTTTCAGCCCTTAAACCTTGTCACAGTCCATCCCCATTGTAAAGGGAGCCGATGTTGTAACCCAACCAACACGAGTCCGCCACGCCTCGGTGACTCAGGCACCAGGTTCAGTTGTCCCACAAAGAAAACTTCCATCTGCAGCAAATAAGAAGATCACAGGGGTGGGGTGGGGTGGGGTTGGTTTCCAAAGCCAGGACTCCTACAGAGAGGGTGAATGGGTTCCTCTTGTTTAGGGTTAGGAGGAATATTTAGCTAGGGAACTGTGTTGTCCTCAGTAGAGGCAGGCAAGAGGTCACATCCTCTACGGATCTTGTGTGCTGTGTTAATGAGGCTGAGGCTCCCCCTTGGGCAGAGATCTTCATATTATGATGAAGTAAAGGTAACTGTAGATCATTCCAGAGGCCACTCTGTGGTCTACCTGCAGAGACTCATGCCAGGTTTAGCTCAAATGGTCTGGGTGGTCTGGACCAGCAGGAGGACTTATGAGGGCAGAAGCCATCTCCTGGAGGAGTGGTTTTGGGTTTTCACTTCTCTGAGTTAAGGGGAAAGCCGGAAAGAAGAGCTTTGGGAAAAATATAAGACAAAGTGTACAAGCAGGGGGGCAGGCAGTAAAGGCCAGGTCTTGGGGTCTAACTGGTGACAATGTCACTCCCTCACACTCCTCCCTGACTGTGGGACTCCACACGGGTGTCCTCTCTCCTCCTGTCTATCCCAAAGTCAAGTCATGTCTTATGCCAAAGATTCAAGTTGGAGGGGGACCTGGTTTTTTTTTAAGTTTATTTATTTATTTTTTAGTGACCTCTACGCCCAGGGTGGGGCTTGAACTCACAAATCCTGAGCTCAAGTGTCACATGCTCTTCTGACCAAGCCAGCCAGGTGCCCCCAGAGGAAGCTGGTTTTTTTTTTTAAAAGCCTATTGTATGTTGCATAAATATTAATAACTGATAGAGTTCATTATGCCTATTTTATGTCTAATACTCTATAAATAGTAGCCAATTAATTTACTAATAGAAAAAGTAGAAACCTAAACTTTCACTTTGCTGAAATTTGATATTTAGTGTTCCCCTGTTGGCATGTTAATTTGGAGACTGGGAAGTGTTCTAAACACTGGGGGTATTTAAAGGTCATCCTATAAACAGTAGACTAAAGAAACTTAGTGTCTGTTTTGGGAGGGATTTCAAAGGATATTTATTAATGACAAGTTTGCTCAGTGACTTGCCTGGAGTTGCACCATAGGTCAATGGCAGAGCCACCACTAAACCCACATTTTCATGCATATATCCAGAGGCCACAGGGTCCTTGGTCTTGACTGGTGACTTTTCTCTTCTGAAGACAATATAACCTCAGAGTTCATTCTTTTATCTTGTTTTCCACTGAAAAGTCTGGTGATTCTCTTTTTCCTCCCCAATGTAGCATATGCCATCTAATAATTCCTTGACAATTGGTCTCTCTTTAGAAAGACTTACAGTTTTCAACTTGGCTCATGCTCCAGAAACCACTCCTGTAAGAAGCCTTCCATAATGGTCTCATCTTTTTTTTTTTTCTTTCTAAGACTTTATAAGATTTTATTCTTAAGTAATCTCTACACCGAACGTCGGGCTTGAACACACCACCCTAAGATCAAGAGTCCCATGCTCCATTGGACAGAGCCAGCCAGGTACCCCCAGGATGCCTCCATCTTTAGTTAGGAAATCTCTTCTTACTTCACACATGCTTTTTTCTTTTTCTTTTTCTTTTCTTTCTTTCTTTCTTTTTTTTTTTTTTTTTTTAAGATTTACTTATTTACTTGAGAGAGAGAGAGAATGCATGAGCATGGGGAGAGACAGAGGGAGAGAGAGAATCCAAAGCAGACTCCACACTGAGCATAGAGCCTGACACAGGGTATGATCTCATGACCCTGAGATCGTGACCTGAGCTGAAATCAAGAGCCAGGCACTCAACTGACAGAGCCACCCAGGCACCCCTCTACTCACACTTGATGTATACAGTTACTGTACTGCTAGCACATCAAACCAATGTTCCAACTTGTTAAAAAAAAAAAATGAAATTTAACCAAGTAAATCTGAAGATCTAATTGGCTTTCTTTAGTGATTCATGAATCAGTCTGTATCCCATCTAGCAAACAGGGAAGTTCAGGGAGTTGTACAAGATGGAAGGTTTCTATAGGAAAGATGGTGGGTCAAGAAAGTTATTAGCAAAAGAAAGGGATTTGTCCTGGCAAGATCACTTTCCCTTAAGGAGAAGAACAAAGTTTCTTATCATGAAGATGATCTCATCTTCCTTTGGGGATAGAGAGGGCCCATGTAACAGATTACTTCATTGGCCCTGATTAGAAAATTTCTGACTGACTACGATTTTATTTCTGGGGGAGGTTGAAACTCCAGTTAGATTAGATATTAAGCCCTATTTGGTGACTTGGTCTACGTGACGCCCTTTGGGGCCCATGGTTTTCTTTTTAACAAACTATACTGATTTGCACTATTTCCCCTAAGAACTTCTAGAAATAGTGAAATAAAATGTTTATGAAAATTGTGCCTCAACCAAATAGGCAGACTACGTCATCAAAAAGAAATACATTAAAATAGTTACTATGTCTTGCCAAATAGTCTTGCTTTGAAGGTCCCCTTCCATTTTTTTTTTTTTTTGTAGTGATAAGCTATCTAAAATATATATGGACATTTGGATAGTCCTTGTCTCTTGATGAGACATCATCTCTTCTAAGAAAGAAATAATAAAAATATTCTTGCCAGAACTTAAAATATGGAAGAAAGGCAAAGACATTCCAACTTAATGATGTCAGATAATTTATTGTAGCTGTTTTTTCCTCTGCAGCCTAAGCATCCACTCATATGGAATGTCTTGACTTTATCATCCTTTGACATGTAGTCACAAAAGCTGCCACTTCCTTTCACTCTTCTCTGAGTGACTGAAGCAATAGAACACCCAAGATAAAACTTTGTGTGTATTAATGAGGGTGGATCCAAGTGAGACTGCAGGAAAATCACCACTAAAATCACTCAGTGGTTGACATGATAAAAGTGTGCCTTTTGCTCATGGGAAGAGGGTTGAAGGTCCAGGCCTCCATGTGTTGGCCCAGCATTCCAGGCTGCTTTGATCCTGAGGCTCTCCCATATCGGCATGTCCTGCCACAGCAATCTGCTATTGCTGTGGCAGGAATGGGAGCCTGGTGCGTTGTGCCCTGGCTCTTCTGTGTTTCTGGCTGAAAGAGATACATAGACATAACTAACCCAAGCCAGGACCCAAGCTAACTAACCCAAGACCTAATCCTTCCTCTCTGGTGGGGTAGAGGACAGGAAATGTTGGTGGGCACTGGTAATACTTACCACATCAGTTTTGGGTTCACAGAAAGAAGGGCAGTTATGATTTCATATTGTGATCTCTGTCAACTTTCAGGATTTACTTATACTGTCAGCAAAAACATAAAGCTAGAGGAAATAGAAGGACCCAGCAAAAGGTGGAGGGACGGAAAATGTGGGGAGAAGGGATGCCATATTGGATCAGAAGATGTTTGCCTTTCTGATATCTTGATTGAGATACTGTAACTGGTGTAGTAGCTTCCTAAGAAATTGTTTTTAAACTTCAGAGTCTGAAATAGAACACAGATAGTTCCCTAGGGAGTTTATTACGTGTCTCCGATCTGAGCCCCTGTTCGTCTTTTAAAAGGACGGCAATATTTGGAGAATATCATTGATGAATAGGTACATCCTTCAATGAGATTACCTTGGTTACTGCTGGAGAGGAGCTTCCAAATTTATGTGCGGCAGAGGAAGAGAAGGCTGATTTCCATGACCAGTTATGGTGAAATATTGGGGGTCCCCATGACCACACTCAGATGATGATAGGATTTTATCTACTGATGTGTATCTGACTTCCTAACTTTTTTAGACTTTCCAGAGGATAAAGGTAGGAGAGAATGCTGCCATCACCATCACTGACTCCCAATCACATTGCTAATTTTCGTGCTCAAGATGACTGGGTTAATCTGGGAGCATTGTCCCAGGGGCCAGAAAGACACCCATTTGATCTGTCATTTGGTTTCTTTCTCCCTCCTTTGCCTTAAAATACACTTCAAGATTTGGAAGTTGTGCAGAGAATCCCATTAACTTGGGGTGTCATACAAGCTCATATACTCTCAGTAAGTACAGCTTCAAGATATTTATACCAGACCTTAAATAAGTCATATATGCTGTTTTTGAGCAATTAAAATCCTAATATCCCAGTAGAACGTTTCCCCCGATGCTACCCAGATATTAACTTTTAATTGCTCAAAATGTTCAGCAGCGGGAGAGTATTGAACAAAAATTTAAAACAGCATTCCATTAAAACTGCAACACATGAACCTAACTATGAGTAACCACACCAAAGGGAGTGATGAAGAAAAGAACTAACCTAGTAACTTTGGGAAAATAAGCTCTTACCTGAATATTCTTAAGCTGAGGGCAAATAGAATGGTACGTACATGATGTATTTTAGTTAAAGTGTTTCTCAGAGGGACAAAGAACAAAGAAGTAAAGACATTATAAATAATGAGAGCAAAGTTTCTTGCTGTTTGGGAATAAAGTTACAAATGAGAAAGAGCTAAAATATGCCATGTGGCATTGATTTAGAATTACAGGTATCCGTATAAAATCATGGTTTTCAAGATGTATACAGACAGAGAAATATAGGTGTGTGGGTTCATGCACATACCTAAGTTTCTTAGCTCTGTCTGCTTGGACGGCCTAGAAGCAATGCAACTCTGGCAGTCACAAAAGCATCTAGCACCTACATCTTGTCCTCTAAATACATTATCTAATAAAAGCAACCAGGACTCCTGGGAAAAGCAATCAATTCCAGGGCTGGAGTGGGGGAAATGCAAAATGAGCCTGGAGCATCTTATAGGGTCAGAAAATAAGGAAGTGTTCCAGAAACCATGCGGCTATCGGAAGAATGTGGGATCCAACCTGAATGGACAGAGCTGGAATAATTGTGGCACCAAAGTCAATAATAATAATAATACTGGATTTTAATCTGTAGAATAAAATAAACATTCATGAGTCCCTACTGATTTAAATAAGTTAAATAAAGGGGGGAGAGTGGAGAGCACTTTCTTGCAGAAGAATTATAGTTAACGTAGGAGGAGGAAGGGGAAATAAAAGATCACCATTAAGCAAAGACCACAAAAATTATTATGATATACACGATCCACTGGTGGATGCAAGTGTTTATGGGTAAAATGTGAGGAGAAACAGCATATTTCCATAGTCTCAAAGTATCTCCGCCAACATAGTTATTAATTTTACAGGGAAAGGTAATGTCATAGTAGAGAAACCTATTAAGGTAGCAGATACCACCTTAACTAAGCAATCAAGTCAGGATCACTAGTGATAGGACATGGACACCATGAACCTCTTGATACTATGCACTGAAGAAGACGTAATCGTATTACGCTGTCCTTAAACTCAAGGAAAGACTGAAGTCCATGAGAATCGGGATCAAGAAGTGCCAACAAATGGCACTGTGGGAAACTGGGTAGGATCATGGAACAGGAAAAGGACATTTGTAGAAAGAACTGGTGAACATAAAATAAGGTCTGCAGTTGAGTTATGACTGGTTCTGAACATTGTACCAGGTAATGTAAAATGGTAACATGGGAAGTTGGGTGGGTAGTAGATGCTGAAATTAGTTCAAAATCAAAAGTATAAATAATATGAAATAAATAGATAAAATACCCCCAAACAAGTATCCCAATTAAAGTAAAAAAAATTATATATATATATATATTTTTTGGTTCTTCCTATTGCAATTTCCACAGCGGAGCGACTTTCAAACAGCTGGCTGGATGTTCGTCATATTGAAAAATATGTAGACCAAGGTAAAAGTGGAACAAGAGAATTACTTTGGTCCTGGGCACAGAAAAACAAGACCATCGGAGACCTTTTAGAGATTCTTCAGGAGATGGGGCATCATCGAGCCATCCATTTGATTGTAAACCATGGTAAACATTTTTGATTCTTAAATGTGGCTCTTGGTCCATATTTTGGTGATGTAATTTTTAAATATAAATATTGCCTTTTATTCAAGATATTGACTGGTCATGTTGTGTCATTTGATTCCATACCTGAGGCTTTCTCTAAAGGCTTTTATTACTTTTTGTTGTTGTTGTTGTTGTTGTTATTTTCTTTCCTTATTGCCTAAGTTATACAACACATTCCTTTCTACCATTTGTTCAGTTTTTAAATTTTTTTACTTAAAACTATATGTTTTAAAGTGTAGAATCAGTTCTCCACCCAAAACACTGAACCTATTTGAATCATAACCAGAATCACAATATTTGAGTAAAATATACTTTTATAATTAGTTTTATTATATGATTAGAAGTCAAAATAATAATTGGGTTCTCCTCCCTGTATTTTATTTTATTTTTGAAGATTTATTTATTCATTTGAGAAAGAGAGAGAGAGAGAGAGTACTCACACACACACATGTGTGCGAGGTACAAAGGGGGAGAGGGACAGAGAGAGAGGGAGATAGACAGTCCTAGAGCACACTCCCCACAGAGCAGGACCCAGGGCTCCATTCCAGGACCCTGAGACCAGGACCTGAACCAAAACCTAGAGTCAGCAGCTTACCCCACAGAGCCACCCAGGCATGCCCCACCCACTCCACCCCACCCACTGTATTTTAGGGCAAATGATACCTACAGACTAACTCTGGGATGTATCTTTTATCTTTACTGCTGTGTTTATGCCATGGCCTCTAACTCTACCATACTTGTCTGCTATCCATTTCACAATGGCCTGACCTTTCCCTCCTGTCTGTTTCTGATGCTGTGTCTTGCCTTCCATTTAAAGCAACCTGATAAGTAAAGCTCATGAAGCTCTTTCCATTCATCTTTATCAATAAAATATTTTACTAATGTCACCTGTTCTGTTTTTTCCCCTTTAGATTTATTGACTTCAACAAGAGTGATCTTGGGTCTTACCTTACAGACTCTGGGCTCTTAGGCTGAAAATTCTTTTGAATCAGCATCCTTATTCTTTTGGCTTTTTCATCCAGACATATTTTTAGTCCTTGGTCTCATAGAATGATTTGGGTGTTGTTAACTTCATCTTCTATTTTGGAAGAATTTGTAAAGAACCGATGTTAAATTTTGTTCAAATGTTTGGTAGGCTTCACCTGTGCTTTTGTTTGTGGGAAATCATAGATTATTAATTCAATCTCTTTCCTTGCAATACATCCATTCAGATTGTTTCTTTTTGAGTTAGTTTTGGCAGTTTGTGACTTTCTAGGAATCTGTCTGTCATTTCAATTATCTGATTTTTTTACATACAGGTATTCATCACCTTCTCTTATAATTCTTTTTATTTCTATGAGGTTGTTGGTTGTGTCTCCTCTTTTGTTTTTGGTTTTAGCAGTTTGAATCTCCTTCTTTCTTTCTTGGTTAGTCTATCTAGAGGATTGTCAATTTTGTGATAATTCCAAAGAACCACTTTGGTTGCATTGATTTTCCCCTTTGCTTTTTTTGTCTATTTCATTTATTTCCACTGTAATCTTAATTCTTTCTTTCCTTCTGCTTCCTTCGGTTTAGCTTACTCTTTCTTTTCTAGTTCCTTAAGGTGAAAATTCAGGTTCTTGATTTAAGATTTTTCTTCTTTTTTAAGGTAGACATTTACAGCTATAAACTTCCCTTTAAGCACTGCTTCTACTGTGTCCCATAAGTTTTGGTATGTTTTGTTTTCATTTTCACTTATCTCAAAGTATTTTCTGATTTCCCTTGTGATTTCATCCTGAACTCATTAGTTGCTTATGGATTTGTTGTTTAATTTTCATGTATTTGTGAATTTCCCAAATTTCCTTCTGTTATGAATTTCTATTTAGGTCCATCGTGGTCGGAGAATATGCTTTGTATGATTTCAATCCTTCCAAATTTATTGAGGCTCATTTTATTGCACAGGATACAGTCTATCCTGGGGCTTGTTCAATGTACACCTGTGAAATATGTGTATATTCTTCTGGATGGAATGTTCTAGAGAATGTCTGCCAGGTCTATTTGGTTTATAGTTTGCTCAAAAAGTCTGTTATTAACTGATTCCATTTTGTTGTCAGTCTTCTAAGCAAAATAATTTTGAAAACACTAGAATACAATCTAAGAAAAACTAGATGAAATAAAATTTTTCTGAAGTCTAAATAAAAATGTCAGATGTGACAGCAAAATAGTTCAGAGTTTTCATCTTTTGTAGGAAGCTACACAGACTGCCTCAATTCAAACAAAACAAAAATTACAGTGTGTATTCGGGAGGGGGTGGTAGGTATTTGTGGTTGAACACACACGTGTGCATGCACGCACGCACGCACACATCTCTAACACCTTAAGGCATAAAATGGGATAAAAAATAAACTAATCTCGGGAGATAAAATCCCATGATTGTAAAACTTCAAAATATATGGGCAAAAAGCTGATACAGTGTTGCTTTTTCCTTTCAGTTTTCTGCTTTATGCTCTAATATATTTAATGATATCTAACAATAATTTAAGGTAGGTCTTTGTGTGTTAAGTGAACAAAAGCATGTTTGTATCGTTTTTGATCCTTAGAAAGCTATTCACATATGCATACTTGTTACCATTCAGAGAATGAAACTGAATTTTAGAAATTAGCATTACTAGGAAGGTGTTTATTTTCACTGTCTAAGACAGAAAAAAACTCTGCTTATTAGAGACATCAATTTTTTCTGCATCTAGCTCCCCTTATTTCTCTTTCAGGAGCATCCTTGAATCCTTCAGAACAGAGGCATCAGGGAGATGGATTTCCAAACATGTTACCCAAGGTAGAGTGTATGTGCATATATAGCGAGCCTTGAACTCAGTTGCATGTATAATTGAGCATGGGAAATGAAATTGTCAGGCAGAAAAAGGCTGGATTTGCAGGTACTTTCCTAAAGCCAGAAAAGCCTTAGTTCTCTCATTACTCTTTGTTTAGTTGGGGATTGAGGAAATTAGAGATTTGTGAATGTTTGAAGAGTGAAAAGCTTTCTCCTCATGGTGATCTGTCATAGATGAGGCTTGGAACTATTCAGAGCGCCATGAGCTATGCATTTGTCTTAATTCAGTTTTTAATTTTCCTCTTTTAGTTGGCATTTTGCATGTTGCTGTTGGTTTTTATTGGAGCAAATAAATTGGCAGTAATCATTTTTTATAGCATTAGAAGTCATTTAAAATTGACTATAACCATGACATTGAGTTTTTGCAGTGGTATGGAAGGCTTAACTGTGTATGGCAATGAATACTATTGGATTAAATAAAGTAACTTTGCTTTCCACTAGATTTCTTCTAAATTAGATTCTACTCTACTGCACTGTATAGTCCAGGGGGAGCTTTGGATTTCTGTTAAGATTCTGTTCTTTCTAGACTTATGAAATGGAATTACTTCAGTATGTATTTCCTCTCTTAGGAAACAGCCCATGTCACAGTGGATAATGTTAGTATTCCTGAACGTAATGAAAAAGGTAAAAAAAAAATTTTTTTTTTTTTTTTTTTTACTTTAAATCATGTTTTGCTTTAAGTTCACTTACAGGGAGAAATAACCAATAAACCTATTGATTATTCGTTAATATGCAGGTTTAGGGTAAAATTTTCATGGATATTGAAATACTTGCAGTTTTGACTGACACAGAACTCTGATGGATGATATCTTATGGTGATATTTTTAAAAAATCCATTGGCCAATGGGGAACATAATGGTGGTCTCTTCCCTTAGAGGGGTTTCATATTTTCCATTAGTGAAATTTGCATTTTTGTATGTCATTGGAAAACATTTAAAAATTATACTGAGTTTAATATAGTTTTAGAAATTTCCATAGCCCTTGCAGAGATCTTTAGAGATGCCTGTAGAGCAATGCTGAAGGTCACTATGAAAATCCCGTTATTTTCCTTATCAACTTTATTACTGTATTAGCAGGGAGAATCATTCTGATAAACTTTAATGGCTAGTTAAGGCTCTTTGCCTCCTCTTTTACCACTAGATTTGCATCCATTCTTTGGTTCAGAAGAGGATTAGTAAAGTTGGATAAGGTTTTGCTCCTTTAAGATTTAACAGTAAGATCTAAATCAAACATCAAATGTGGAAATAGAGCCAAAATTGGGCCTGGAAGGATTTAGCTAAGATTTTCCCTGTAGATATGTATTTGATTACCTTTTAAATATTTTCTCCCAATCTCTACTTTAGAGGATTTTTTGAAAAGCTGAAACATCTTCCTAATTTACTCTGAGGAAGTAAGTTAGGAAGAGAGAGGATTTGGCTCATGAAAAATGTTTCCATCAGTCATGCTTGGAGAAAATTGTTTAGTCATAACAAAATTTCCACTTCTATGGTTTTTGGGTTTTTATGGGTTTTGGGTTTTATGTTTTTTTTTCTTCATAGTTTTGGGTTCATAGTGAATCAAAAGCAACCCATTGATCTAATGACAAAGAAACCAAATTTTGGAAAACTTTCCCCAGCTACGTTCTTTGGGTGACCTCTTTGGAGGGGTGAGAGAATCACAGTGCTAGTGTTCAGATATTTAAAAAGCCATTTGCTCTCCGGAATGGTGGGTACCAGACCCGAGTAAATGGGCAGAGAGCACATGGTGGGCTTTACTTTTGGTTCCTGGGCCTAGCCCTGCTGGCTCTCTGTTGGACTCTGATGTATTTCTAGTATGGAAGTCCTGGTTCTTTATAATGGCAGCATTGATTCTTAAGAAGAGAAAAACTAATGGGGCGCCTGGGTGGCTCAATGGGTTAAGCCCCTGCCTTCGGCTCGGGTCGTGATCTCAGGGTCCTGGGATCGAGTCCCGCATCAGGCTCTCTGCTCAGCAGGGAGCCTGCTTCCTCCTCTCTCTCTCTCTCTCTCTCTCTCTCTGCCTGCCTCTCTGCCTACTTGTGATCTCTCTGTGTCAAATAAATAATAAAATCTTTTTAAAAAAAAAAAAAGAAGAGAAAAAGTAACTTCTCTTCTCCCTCCTTTCCTTCCTAAGGAATATTGTTTAAATCCTCCATCAGCTTTCAAGATATCAGTGACGGAACCAAAAATTTCCACAAAGACTTCCTAATTGGAGAAGGGGAGATTTTTGAGGTCTACAGAGCAGAGATCCAAAACCAAACCTATGCCATTAAATTATTTAAACAGGTATGGAAAGAATTACTATCCCAGGATACCCATTCCATTTATTTGCTCATATTTCATACTAGAATGTGTCACTTTTCATCAACATTGAAAGGAGGTATATTTGAAAATAAAGTTTGATAAATGGAAAGAAGATCTATGAGCTCAGGTGACTGGAGAAAGACTGTGAAATGAATGCCTGTCTCCTAGGAATGTGGAAGGGAAATTCTTCCCATCCCCAGATGTGTCAAAGGAGGGGGACTTTACTGAAAAGACTTGCAGGACCGTTGGCCGTTTGTGCTGGTCTGCTCTGGTTCTCTTGTTCTTTTTAGGATGGGCAGTGTCCTCTCCAGGTAGCTTCCCAGGTTAAGGCACAGGCTGGTATTTATAAACTGTCATGTATCACGGTTATCACGGTTCAGGAGGGCTGGAAGAAGGAGACTTCGGGTAGGAGGAGCAAGGCAATGATCAGAGTAGGAACTTAGGAGAAAGCTGAGCAGCCACCGGCAGTAAAGCAGAAAGGGTACTGGAGAGTCAAACTCAGGAGGCAGGAGGAGATAGGGGCGCAAACAGACGCCCCAGAGAGCTGCTCTTCATCTTCATTGTTAGTCAATGGCCAGTAAGCCTTTATTAAACTCTTGCTGGGCTGGGTGCTGGGCAGGGACAGTTAAGGCATAATTCTGTCCTCAGGGAGCTCAGTCTTCTGGGGCAAACAACCAGTCAGGTAAAGACAAGGTGAACCTGCAGGGTGAGAAGCAGTTGAGGAGAGATTTGTAGAGGTCATGGGAGCACAGGAGAGACAGCCAGCCCAGGGCGTACCCAGCACCTGGAAGAGGGGCTGGCCCACAGGAACTACTCCATACACATTTCTGCAACACACACATGGGAAAGTGGGTGAAAGGAAGTGACCTTTCAGCTGGAGTTTGAAAGATGACTATGGCTTTGGCAGGCAGCGAGGGACGGGAGGTGCTTTCTGGGCGGAAGAAAGAGCAGGTGCAGCCGCCTGGAGGTGTGCGCGTGGTGGCATATGTCTTACAAATAACAGATCATTCGGTGGAGGAGAGCTTGGCGTCGGGGGTGGGAAGCTTGCGGCAGGCGCTCCTGGAATGACCGGTCAAGTGTGTGGGTGGTTTGCTTCTATGTGGGAGAGTGAAAAGACTACGTATTGTGTTTTTGAAATAAAACTTAGATTACAGGTTAGATGATGGGCTGGAAGTTGGTAGAGGCGTTGGAGAAGAGATGACAAGGGCTGGATAGGAGATGAAATGAAGAAAAGAGGGATTTTTAAGATGTATAATGAAGACACGAATGGGGCTTAAGCCAATGTCTTCAACCCTATAGCAGAGTCACCTTGGGAGCTTTCTGAAGTGAGCGGCCTCAGGTTAGGTCAGAGTGCTGGGGACAGTGGCAGGCATCAGCATTGGTGAAAAGCTCCCCCCGTGGTTCAGATGTGCAGCCAGTGTTGAGACCCAGGGCTGGGGAGCCAGGGCAGAGGCAAGGAGAAGGTATGTCTAAGAGCTGAGGTGAAATGGACCAAATCTCATGACCAGTCAAATAGGGCTGCGGAAGTAGGGGAGAGGATGGATCTGAGCCATTCCTCCTCTGCAGCTTGGATTATGGGCCCCCCTTTTTCTTTTATTATTAACCTGATTTTTCCAGTTCCCCAAAGTACATTTTAGCCCACTAATTCTATATGGGCATCTTAAGATTCCTGAGGAGATGAACGTTCTAATAAAGGAGTGAAACTATTGGGGCATCTGGGTGGCTCAGTCAGTTGAGGGTCTGACTCTTGATTACAGCTCAGGTCGTGATCTTGGGGTCGTGAGTTCAGATCCCTGTGTTGGACATGGAGCCTACTTTAAAAAAATTGAAAAGAAAAAAGATATGAAACCATCTACTGGTAAAACCACTCAAGAGGTTGCTCTAGAGGTGGCCTAACTGAAGCCTCTTTCCTAGGGTCACATGTCCCTGCCCCATCTGTATGGTCTTTCAGGGTTGAGCCCCAAGGCCACCTCCCCAAAGGCTCCAGCCATCTGCTTTCCTCTTCTCTCTGCGCTCTCTGCGGCTGCCACAAACTCACACTCCCTTTTGGGAGGTTTTTGGGTTTTGGGTTTTTTTCTTCAAGGAGTCTGGCTTCAGAATGAAATGTCATTGCCTTTAGATCTCCTTTGCTTCCTGTCCCAGAATTCCTGTCCCACAACGCTCATTTCCTTGATTGCCTTCCAGTATAGTTTTGGTGACCCTCCGACGTGCCCACACAGCATCACAGCATTATCTCCTAATATTGATTCTTCACCCACCTCTCCCAATGAACTTGATGGTTTCCTTGAAAGAGTCTCACTTATCTTTGTTCCCTAGAGCCTCTTACAGGGCCTGACCCATGAAAGTTGCTCAATAAATGTTCATTAGGGTGAATTGGATGAAGCATGTATATCCTTTTCATGAATTTAGTGGCTAATCTCTAGGGGTAAAGAGACAGGAGCTGACAAAGTTACCAAAGACTGTATAAAGTCCTACACACACATCAGGAAAGATGGGATAATTTAATGAACACTTAGCCACAGAGCATTTGTTTTTAAAGAAATGTGGTTTTGTAAAATTGGGACATTAACTTCAGTAACCTGTCTTCAAGGGACAGAAGTGGGGAAATGTACAAGATGTGTTAGATGGGTGCATACAGATCACCTGGAGATCCTACAATGAGGATTCTGATTCAGCGCACCTGGGCAGGACCTGAGCGTCAGCATTTCTCACCAGCTCCCAGGGAAGCCTATGTTCCTCACACACAGAAGACCAGACTTTGAGCATTAAGAGTGCTAAATTAGCATGAACACAAAAAAACTAACCCCTTCATTTTTCAGATTAAGAAAGCAACCACCTCAAGGATGTTAAGTGACAAAAAGTCACAAATATTGAGTGTTGGAAATAGGACCGAGACCCAATACACCTGACTCCCGAGACAATGGCTTTTTAAAATGTAAATTCTCATAAAGTGGTCCTGGAAAATGATTTTTTAGCTTAGTTTACTGTTTCTGACTTCCTGGATTAACTTTTGGAAAATAGCTTCCAGAATTCCTATTGGATTTCTCTCCCTTTCTTCCTGAGAACAGAGCTCTAAAAACTCTGGCCGGTCTTAGAAACTTATAGCTGATGGAGCCTAAGAATATTTAACTCTTTTGTGGTAGAAGTTAGGAACCGGAGATGTGGAGACATGGCAGTGACATCAGGTGTAAGCCATCAAGAAAAATGTCCGGTACCAGGAGTAGGTGCTCATACAGTAATACTGAATTCATCAATCTGGTCAATAAATACTCATGTGTCAGATACTGAGCTAGCTTCTGAAACTCCTTTGAAGTTCTATTTCTGAATGTCTTGGTAAGACCTTTCCTTTTCTTTCTTTCTTTTTTTTTTTCAAAATCAATACAAAGGTAAACAGAGTTGCCATCTCCAAATGACCCAAACCAGAAATGGCAAATTAGTGAAATCACTTCTAACCGGAATATAGCAACAACAAACTGGATTCTTTGTGAGACCAAGTGGGGAATTTCTGTCCCAAAAATAAATAAATAAATAAAATAAGAATCTGATGAAAGCTAGGGATCCTCTCCCCGGAGAAATATTTATATGCATTTACATGAAAAGGGGCAGCTAATTTCCAGGAAGGCTATAGGCCCTGGGTTAAGAATCCCAGAAATAGAGAACCTTTCCTTAATTTTTTTTTCCTCATTTTTCTGTACGATATTTAGGAGAAAAAAATGCAGTGTAAGAAACAATGGAAGAGGTTTTTATCTGAGCTTGAAGTTTTACTACTGTGAGTATATTTTGTCTGCAATTTCTCCGTCTGTGCCTGTTTTTCAGCTTTGTGCATCTTTGATGCTAGAACACCATGTTTGGCATGGTCGGCATGTAATAAATGTGGGTTGGCCGTGAGAACACCGGGTACATTTTTGACATCTGCTTTAGTCTTTTCCTTAGAATACATTTTAAAATAGACCATTCGCGTAATTCACTTGAACATATTTTAACAAGAAACTGTCACAAGGCAGTGGGTGAAATCATGTGTGACTAACGTGGCTCAAGGTCAAGTAACTCCTAAAACATGAGAATTGTATATATTTGACCATTTCCCCCTTCCTTAGAGACATTTTAGTCCAGAAACTGTTTCATCCATATAACTCTCTGCAGGAAGAGAGTTTAGACAAAGAAATCAACTGCTTTTGATGTGCATATTATTTTCTGGGAATTCATTCATGAGCCCGGGAGTCCTCGGAGACAAACTAAAATGACTTCATTTTCATATATATTCATATCTGCAGCTGTGCATCTGCTCAGCGAAGGCCCTTAACCCTATAGAGCTCACTCATCACCCTTTATGAAAAGAAAATGTTCTTTTCAGATGTTTTCTAAAGCAATAAGTGAAGTGGGTGGTGGTGGAGGAGACTTTGTGCTAAATCCTTCTTTTATCCCCAGGACCAGAAATCAACACATTAAAAGTCTGATCATAAAAATTTAATGTGTATCATTTAGTCAACCAAAAACTAAGACCCAAATTGTAATAGCAGAGGGTTTCTATAGTTCAGCTTTATTTATTTGCTAATGAATAAGTCATAAGTTGGACGATTTCAAAATTCCAAAAGTACCAAAGGGTAAACCAAGAACAGATTTTTTTTTTCCGCACTATTATCTTTAACTACCCCATCAATTTCCCCAAGGGCAACAGTTGCCTGTTTTCTGTATCTCCTCCCAGAGATACTTTATGCATAAGCATGCATGTATTTTGTTTTCTTATTTTCACACCAGGGGTAGCAAATATATTGTTCACTTTGCTTATTTTAACATTTCATGGTGTGCTGTACTGTGATTTAATTAACCACTCTCATATCGACGGATTTTTAAGTTTTTTTCTAATCTTTTAATATTAGAAAGTAAGATGCTGCAACAAGAAAAGCTCATATATATTATTTTGTACCTGTTTGAGTTTATCTAAGTTCCCATAATACAATTGCAGGGTCTAATGGTTATATGCATTGCATAATACCAAGCTGTCCTCCAAAAGACATACCAATTTACATATACAAGGGCTCCTGGCTCCCCATGTTTTTGGCAACATAGCGTTTATTCTTAACTTTTTTTTTTAAACTTTTTATTTTTTATAAACATATATTTTTATCCCCAGGGGTACAGGTCTGTGAATCGCCAGGTTTACACACTTCACAGCACTCACCAAAGCACATACCCTCCCCAATGTCCATAGCCCCACCCCCTTCTCCCAAACCCCCTCCCCCCAGCAACCCTCAGTTTGTTTTGTGAGATTAAGAGTCACTTATGGTTTGTCTCCCTCCCAATCCCATCTTGTTTCATTTATTCTTCTCCTACCCACTTAAGCCCCCATGTTGCATCACCACTTCCTCATATCAGGGAGATCACATGATAGTTGTCTTTCTCCGCTTGACTTATAATTTTTGCCAATGTGCTCAGGGAAAATGGTTTCGCATTTTTTCTATGGTGTGGTTTAAATTTCTTTTTCTATTATGGGTGAATCTTTTCACATATTAAGACACCTTCCGGGATGCGTGGGTGGCTCAGTTGGTTAAGTAGTCGCCTTCGGCTCTGGTCATGATCCCAGGATTCTGGGATCAAGTCCCACGTCAGGCTTCTTACTCAGCGGGGAGCCTGCTTCTCCCTCTCCCACTGCCCCTGCTCATGTGCACTCGTTCTCTCTTTCTCTCCCTCTCTCTCTGTCAAATAAATAAATTTTTTAAAATCTTAAAAAAATAGAGACCTTCATTTTCTATGAAATATCTGATACTATTCTATCAGATAGAATATATATATATATATATTTATCTATCTATATATCTAGATATATATATATAGATATATATATCTATATATATATATTTTTAAGACTCGACTCATCTATTTGGCAGAGAGAGAGAACAAGAGAGCAGGGGGAGTGGCAAGCAGAGGGAGAGGAAGGCAAAGAGAGAGGGAAAAGCAGGCTCCCCGCTGATCAAGGAGCCTGATCCCAGGACCCCAAGATCATGACCTGAGCCAAAGGCAGACACTTAGACTAAGCCAGCCAGGCACCCCAGATTCTGAATTTTATATCACAGTTTGAAGGAACTTCCCCAGTGAAAGATCATAAAATAATTCTACCATGGTTTTTTCAAGTCTTTTTATGATTTCATTTTTTACATGTATACATCTGATCCTTTTGGATTTGTTCTGATGAGGTGTTTATGTATGACTTTAGAGAGAATTAGCAACTCTATGATGGTGAATATTCTTGGTGTGCTATTATTATTACTTATATTGCTAATATTTATTTAGTTTTAGGCTTTATACCAATTACATTACATGTAGTAATTCTTTAATCCTCACAACGATCCTGTGAAGTAAATACTGCCCTTATCCCTATTTTGGAGATGAGGAAGATGAAGTAGATCCTACCTTTTTGATCCAACTCATCTCCTAAATCATCTTCAGTCTCCTTCTCAGGTATTTACTTGTGAATAAATCAGGTGCAGCCCTCTCCTTTCAGAGCATGCTGCGTGGTGTGGGGTTAGGAGAGAAGTACATAAGTCAACAGGCAATTTCAGTAAATGAAGGGGTAAGATGGGGACATAGAGGATGCTGAGGGAGGGAACATGGTGACCTGGGGGCTGGGCAATAGAATAGGCTTCTTGGAAAAAGTCACATCCAAGCCAAGACCTGAAAGTGAGTTTTTTTTTTTAGTTCAATATTAAGGGAATCGCTTAACCCCTGTCCTTTAGACAGAATTGTAAACTCCTTGAGATGTGGCTTCTGATTCCGTTTTGCGCTTCTTTCCCAAGGGGAGAGGAGGCGCTAATAATTTTTGAGGATCCGGTCCTTGGCTAAATATTTAACTTTTCACTTAATTTAATTAAGAAACTTGGGAAGGGGTGTCTTAATTATTGTGTAAGTTGAAGAATGTTCATCTGCTAGGACTGCCATCACAAAAGAGACAGGGTGACTTGAAGAAAATCTATTTTCTCGCATTGCTGGAGGCTGAGAAGTCCAAGATCAAGGCTGATCTGGTTCTTGGTGAGGATGGTCGCTTGCAGATGTCTGCCCTCTGATTCTGTCCTGACATGGTGGAGAGAGGGGGAGCAGATTCTCCGGTATTTCTTCTTATCAAGGCTGTAATCCCATTGTGAGGGATCCCATCCTAACCCTGACTAGCTCCCCAAAGCCTCTCCTAACACCTTTACATTGGAGGTTAGGGCTTCGATGTTGGAGCTGGGTGGGAGAGGAGAGGAGGGGTGTGGGGGAGAGACATAATTCCGACCGCAGCAAAGATACAGGCTTACAGACACTAATTCACGTGGCCAAGTTCACAGCTTGGTCTTTAAGAAGACCAGAGATTCAAACCCAGGTCTGTCTGCCGCTCGAGTGTGCCTGCTCTCCCACCCCGCGGGGGCCTGCATCATGTTTCCTCTGCAGCAGGCACTCACAAATATGTGGCAAAACGATGTTAAAGCTTTTGTATCTGCAGACCTTTGGATCTATGTAATCTAAAATCCCACCAACTTAAAAACTTGCAGTGAAAAGACGGGTGAGAAGCGTCTGTAGATGCGAAGCCAGAAATCTTCTTCTACGGCTGCCCCACCTTCCATACCTCACTAACTGGAACAGTGTCCAATTTTCTGCTGGATTGGTAATATCTAAAAATAAGCAAATGATCGTTTCTGCTCTGCAAGCAGGCAGAGCAGGAGAGCAGAGCACCTGGCCGTGGCTATGTCTGTATGAGGTCTGCTATCTGCTATCCAAAAAGATTTCTGTCTCTTTGAATGATTTTAAGGGGCAGGACTCCCAGATAGTGGTACAGATCCATTGTTTCGGCAGCCAAATACGCCAGCTGAATTCCTTTTCAGTCCCTTGCTTTTCATTGTACAATGATGGTCTGGATTACAGTAGGTGTAAGAATTTTGGGTCATGGGCATTTTTTGCCATATTTAAAAGAAAAATATGTCTGTGTTTGTGTATGTACACACACACACACACACACACACACACACACTTCTTTAGGGAGGGAGGAATAAAAGAAATCTGGAGCTGTGTGTGTGTATGTGTGCGTATGTGAGTTTTATAGGGCAGTTTTGCTATTGAAGAAACTAATAAGTGTTTATAAATAGAATCTTTACAAAAAAAAAAAAAAGCTTTATTTTAATATCCCTGAGCATGCCTGGAACATAGTTGGCATTCAGTAAATACTTAAGTTGAACTGAGTTCCCAGTATGGGTGAATTTCACATTTTGTATTTCATAGTTGTTACCTGAGTTCTACTGGTTTTCACAGTGATGATACAGGCTTTCAAGAAATAGTGTTGAGGGGGGCGGCGCCTGAATGGCTCAGCTTGGGTCATGGGATCAAGCCCTGTGTCCAGGTCCCTGCTCAGTGGGAAGTCTGCTTCTCCCTCCGATCCTGCTCCCTACTTGTATTCTCTCTATGTCTGTCTCAAATAAATAAATAAAAATGTTAAAAATAAATAAATAAATAGAGTTTTGGGGCACCTGAGTAGCTCAATTGGTTAAGCATCCATCTCTGGGGCTCTGCTCAAGTCATGATCTCAGAGTTGTGAGATCGAGCCCCACATCAGACTCCATGCTCAGTGGGGAGTCGGCTTGAGATTCTCTTTCTCCCTCTGCCCCTTTCCCTTCTTGCATGTTCTCTCTCTCCGTCACTTTCGCTCTCTCTCAAATAAATAAATCTTAAAAAAAAAAAAAAAGCAATAGAGTTATAAAAGAAAGGAGTCTGAAAATGTCTGCTACACTGACAGAACTCTGGCATTTAAAAATCAGTGACATGTTCTTCAACATCAGACTTTATTAATCACATGAGTTTTAGATAACTGTACGGCTTTATGAAGACACTGGATGTCACAGCCTTTAGCGGTGTGACTGGTGCCTCGCACAGTATCTGACAGAACGGATGATTAAATGGACGAATGAAAACAGTCTTCTGAACTCTTCTATTTTGGTGACTTACACAGTGTACCTAAAACAATGAAATAAATAATCTCATTTGTACCATATTTCTTTACTTAATAAATAAGTTACGTTGATAAACAATTTTGATAAACATGATTTAATATCAGATAGTGTCGTCTATTTATTGTAAAGTTCCTAAGACTGCCAAATCTCCAGAAATCATTACTTTCTTAAATTTTCTCTTATATTTGGGTATTTTATTTATAGTTGCATGGTCACAATCAATCAGAGTGGCTAGTGTTTATTAGATCTCTTTAGACCAATTTGGGAAACAAATCTGTGCTATGTGTCCAATGAGATTACTTCTCCCTTGGCCAAATTTATGTTTTGCTTTAGACCTATTCCCCATCCCACCTTATCACCCCCAAACCACAGCACTGTTCATTTCTTATTTGCATAAACAATCTGATGGATTTGAATATCTTTTCTTTCGAGGTTTCATCATCCGAACATACTGGAGTTGGCTGCCTATTTTACAGAGAGTGAGAAGTTCTGCCTGGTTTATCCATATATGAGAAATGGATCCCTTTTTGACAGATTACAGTGTGTAGTAAGTCATGCCTATGACTCTCCCTGGCCCTCTGACCCCCTGAAGCCCTGAAGAAGCTGCTGAAACGTCCTGTGGGATCCAGGAGGCCAACATGGATTTGCAGGAAGGGATAGCCTCCAGTGGCTTTCCCAAGGAAGTGGAAGTCTTTTTCATCCATTAATATTTTACTCTTAAAAAAGACTGCCTGAATACCCGAGTTGTGGTGTGTTGTGCAGCACGGTGGCCAAACGATTTGCTGGGCTCTTACTCCTTAGCGCTTCCATATCTCCAAGGAGTTTACATCAACTACCCTTATTTCTTAGATAATTTTTATTTGCATAACTTCACACAAAGTACCATTCAATACAAAGGATAGACATAAATGTGATACAGACTCCTTAAAGAGAAAGCGGTTGAATACATGCCTTGATTTCTCATGTCTTTGAAAGATAAGTTTAAAAATTCATTCTGAATAGGTTACATTTCAGTTAGGATAGGAATAAAAACATTATTCTTGATAATCCACACTATTAGGCCACAGATAATTTTAAGTCTTATTTAATGAACTTTTTTTTTAAAAGTTCCACACCCAGTTTGGAGCCCAATGTGGGGCTTGAATTTCTGACCCTGAGATCAAGACCTGAGCTGAGATCAAGAGTCAGATGCTTAACTGACTGAGCCATGCCGTGCCCCTTATTAGTGAACTTTTAAACATAATTACTGGCCATATTTTGATTAATATATGTTAAAATTATTATTATGCTAATGTTAAAATTATTGGGTATTTCCATTGGCTATAAAAAGGCCTGGTACCGTTGGCAGCAGAGGAAAATGTATCTTGAATTACAAATAGGTTGTGGGAAACCAAAGTGTTCATTACCTGGCCTTTCCCCGCCTTATCATCTGCTTTTCTTCTGGCATACTCCTATGTAATGAGGACACACGTTTCACTCCCATACCAACTACTGCTGTCTTTTTAGGGTAACACGGCCCCACTCCCTTGGCACATTCGGATCAGTGTTTTAATCGGAACCTCCAAAGCCATTCAGTACTTGCACAACACGGAGCCATGCTTGGTCATCTGCGGCAGTGTATCAAGGTAAATTATCCCAGAGATTAATTAGGTGGCACCCAAAAGCCCCTTTCATCATCATGGGTGAGTCAGATTTCACACTGTTCTCTACCTGTAGCTTCCCTGGTATGTGTATATGTGTAAGGATTAAGAATTCTCATCTAAAGGGCGCCTGGGTGGCTCAGTGGGTTAAAGCCTCTGCCTTCGGCTCAGGTCATGATCCCAGTATCCTGGGATCGAGCCCCGCATTGGGCTCTCTGCTCAGCGGGGAGCCTGCTTTCTCTTCTCTCTCTCTCTACCTGCCTCTCTGCCTTCTTGTGATCTCTGTCTGTCAAATAAAAAAATAAAATCTTAAAAAAAAGAATTCTCATCTAAGAAGGGTGTCTGGGTGACTCGTGGTTTTGGCTTGGGTCATGGTCTTTGGGTGATGGTCCCAGGGTCGTGGGATAGGGTCGTGGGATCAGCCTGTGTCGGGCTCCGCCCTCAGTGTGGAGTCAGCTTGGGATTCTCTCTCTCCCTCTCCCTCTGCCCCTCCCCCACCCACCTCCACAGGTGCATGTGCAACCTCTCAAGATAAATAAAATATTTTAAAAAAAGAAATTCTCATCTAAGTATTTACAACCTTACTTTTTTTTTTAGTGAAGTATAATTGACATATAGTACCCAATTAGTTTCAGGTGTACATTACAGTGATTCATGTATTTTTTTATTAATGAAAATTATCTACCCAATTTAAAAAGCCACATTTATATGGCCAAAGGGAGAGTTTATATTATCTTTGGGAATTATTAATGAACAGCGTAGAATAGACACTATTTGTGTAATTATTCCTGACACTAAACTTTGAAATGAACCTTATTACTCTCCCTTTTTCCCTTTTAAGTGAGTTTGAAGGAAAGGTTAAGTGACTTAAACAGAGATTCCAAGCAAGATAACAGCAGTAGACAGTAGACGGTAATTAAAATTCTCTGTCCCTGAGTCTCCAGTGTCTTTATGATTCCACTGAGCCTAAAGGCTCTTAGCTGTACGTATTCATCTGTGACAAGCCAAGCAGCAACTCCCGGTGTTCATTTTTGAGACACGAGAAAATTAGAAGCAACATCTTCCATCCTTTTTTTTCAGGAGACCTAAAGAATCATTCAGACAGAGAGTAGATACTCTGTAGCAAAATCCCCCTGGTGGATTTTTCCTGTGTGCCCTTCATCTCTAATCTGTCCAAAAGTAGGTAAATACACCGTGGCTGAGTAGCGGGGATGACTGAATTTAAAAGGCTTCTGCCTCTTCTGAACCATCTCCTGGTATCTTGAAAAAGCTTTTAGTGTGCTTTTGAGTTGAGCCAAGAGGGACCGATTGCTTACTTTTTTGTTTTTCTGGTGGAATGAACTCCGTAGCAAAAGACTCTAGATTTTTCCTGAGTCCTGGGTGTGTGCGGAAACCACAGACAGGTGTCTGCTCCCATGGTGCTGGGGTAATTCATCAACTCTGCTGAGAATCAGCACAGAGGGGGTGCTCCCTCAGGAGACCTGGGTCAGAGATGCACAGCAACGGAATCAGGGATCTGTCCCAAAGGGCTGAGGTGGTCACCCCCAACCAGAAACGACCCACCTACCTCACCGCCAACTCAGCCCAGTATTTTATCTGATAAATAAATATCTGGAATATTGCTGTGCATATATTCTTTTGGTTTAAACTTAAAGTAAGCCAAGCTTCTTTTCCGTCCCAAGGGGTAACACATTAATGGTATTAATTTCTCTTTTGTGTGACTGAGCTCATCACATCCTTTCCTGAACGTGGAACTTGATGGAAGAGAGGGATGAAAAGAGAGAAGAGTGTCAAGGTTCTGGTCATTGACAGACGAGGGAGACAGGGAAGGCCACCAAGGGAGCGTCAGGATGGAGGGCTACACATCCAGTCCCTGCCCATGGCCAAGGTTTTCAGCAGCTGGGGATGTGCCCCGAAGCCTCTTTCTGCAGGGATTAGGTAAGAGCTCAGGCAGTGGTCTGACACCCACTTTTTCATTGTAGATAGGTGTCTTCAGGCACGTTCCCAGGAAATAGGCTCAGAAAGGAATGACTTGGCCACAGGAGGGTTTTAGAGTGCTCTCAGGAACAACAGGACCGAGGAAGGGAGGAAGGTAGGCAGAATTGGGCAGTTGGAGAAGCTGAGCTGGGATATGGTGGTAGAGTCTGACCAGCCCTGTGTGGGACTGTGACTTGGACTTTGACTTGGATGAGGTAGCTCCCCTCAGCCAAGGGCAGGTTCCAGGTAGAGGTTTAGCTGTGCGCCGTCAGCAGCCACCTCTCCCTGCTGGGGTTTGTCTCCCTAAGGAGGGATCTGGGCCATACCCCTGCAGTCACTGTCGTCCCAGGGAGAGAGATGACTGCCTCGTGCTCTGCAGAATGGACCCAGATGATTTTTCTTTTTCATCTGCTTCCCTCCCCACCCACCTTCTTCCCATCCTTTCCTCTTATCTCACTATCCCCTAATGTTTCAGAGACATCTGATTTAAGAAACCGACTTTCTGCTAATTGTAATTCTGAGCAAATTGCTTAATTTCTGTAAGCCTCAGTGTTTCTCTGTGCAAAATGCTAATAAAAGACTAACAGCATCTATCTCTTAGGATTAGGTGACATAAACTACATATGGTGCTTGGCAAAGAGACTGTGCTTATCAAATGGTCAAATGGTGGCTTCTCTTATAATTGGTGGAGATGTGGTAGGAAGCCGGTGGCAAAGGCTAAGAGATACCATGGCCAATCTGTCCTTTTGCTTACCGCTCTTAATCCATTCAAGATGCTATAATCAAAATACTAGAAAGTGGGTGACTTAAACACACTCTTATTGCTCATGGTTCTGAAGGCTGAAGTCCAAGATCATGGCACCAGCTGATTCTGTGTCTTCTGAAGATCCACTTTCTGACTCATAGGTGCCCATCTTTCCTCTGTCCTCATAGGGTGGAAGGGGCAAGGGATCTCTCTGGGCCTCCTTTTATAGGGTTACTTATCCCAGTCATGAGGGCTCTGCCCTCTTGACCTACTCCCCTCCTGAAAGTCTGACCTCCACATACCATCCCACTGGGGGTTAGGAGTTCAGCTTATGAATTTGGAGAGGAACACAAACATTCTACGCATGGCATTCACTTCCATCATCCGCTTACTGTGTTTGGAAAGTAGGACCCACAAACCAAGCTCTGTTTTAAGAAAAACCACTTCTTATTTATTGAACATCTTGAACATCACGTTTATTTTAGGTTACAAATATTTAGGGAACATCTGTTGTATGGAGAGTGTTGTATTAGACCACGTTGGGTAGATGCTGGTGGTCATGATATTGGCCTTGAAGGTTCCACCTGGTGAGCAGAGGGATAACACCAACACAGAAAATAATATGCTACAACGCTAGAGAAGCCCTGCCTGGTCTGAGAAGGGTCATTCTACTTGCAGAGTTCCAAGCCCAGCCTTTGAGGAGATGGGTCATAGCAGTGGATTGGTTGAAAGAACAAGAGAGAATATTCCTAACAGAGGCAATAATTTGTTCAATGGAAAGATCAAGTAAAGAGTGTTTAATGAAAGCAAGAAAAATGGGTTGACTGGAGAGGAAGGGATGAGACTGGAGAAGGAAAGGGCTCCTGAGAGGGATGAGGAATGTGGGGGGCAGGGCTACAGTGGGGTTGCATGCTAAACAGGCTGGAGGGACTCTTGAGACGTTTCTGGGACTATAGGTGGGAACAGAAAGATTCTGGAGTCTCTTACGATGTCTCACCCTTAGAAGGAGGCTATTTCTTCCTGGCCAGTATCTTAGGTACTTGTCTGGATGTGGTCAACTATAAAATAATTACAGTAACACTGCTAGACAGAGTGCCCAGCAGTGTCACAGATACAGAGCAACCAAAAGAGATCTCGTCAGAGACAGAGAATTTCATGGAAGAGGTAGGATTCAAACTGGATATGCACTACCAGCATATTTTATGTTTTTTAGGTGGTGAAGGGGCTGCTGAGGGTTGTTGCCTTTCTGGGTTTTCCAAAGGGATCGAGGACTCAAACATAACCATCTATCAATTATGCCTGCTTGGGCATGTGTCAGGGTGTGGCATTCCGGGGCTGTGGGCATTTTTTTGAGATTATGGTTTCACAGGGCTCATCAGTGTGTCACTGTCTGTTCCAGAGCAAATCAGTCCCTTCTATGGCCAATGAACTCTTGGCCTTTCTGCTGAGCTTGCCAGCGAGAATGTTAATTAGTACCAACTGTAACTATGGGTAGATCCTCCCCCTCCCCCTTTCCTTGTGTGCACCTGTTCTCTAGAAGCTGGAATGAGATCAACTTCTTTCATTCGGGGCACTGAACACCTAATGGTAACGACATTCAGCCTCCAGCAGTCTTGACTGAATGTGGATTGGTTGACCCAGATTACCCTCCTGATTCTTTCAAATGAACTCTTCACTTTGCTTTAAATTTCGACATCCCTGATTCTTGGTCCCTGTTTGTGCAGGCTAGTGCTTTGAGGAAGGTCTGAGATTTCTATTCTGCCCGTGTCAAATACATTTTCTCATTCTTTGGAAGGAAAGGCCACTTCTAGGAGAGATGTCATTTTATTGCACGGCCCTGATAATTGGCTGGAAAAAAGACATCTCAAAAGGTGTTCGGCAGTGACCTTTTCTAAGACTAAGTCAGGGCTCTGTTTTTGATGGAGTAAGAAAAGGAAGATATCGTTACCTTTATTTTCTTTTCTTCATTTGGACCTCAGATTGATAAGTCGCAGGAGAGTTTGCTGTATATCATTTGACATCACTAAATAATGTTTTTAATAGTATGAAATAACATGGAACAATGCACGCAAAGTAAAATGAAGTTTAAAAAGCCAAATTGAACTAGTATACAGTGTACAGTTATGACTTTGCAGAACTACAAATTCATGAATTTTTCAAAAGATTAAGGGGTGCCTGGGTGGCTCAGCAGGTTAAGTGACTGGCTCTTTCTCTTGGCTCTGAAGTCTTGATCTCGGGGCCATGAATTCAAACTCTGTGTTGGACTCTGTGCTGGGCGTGGAGCCTAGCTTAAAAAAAAAAAAAAAAAAAAAAAAGATTAAAACATACCACACTATGAATTTAGATGGAGAGATTATGGCTTTTTCACGAATGGTTTGTTTTTTCCTTTTCTATCATGTTTAAAAATTTTTTTAATTAAGGATTATGTTCTACTGTTATAATAAAGTAAAACTCCTTGTCTGGAAATGGGTAGGTGACTTCTGCACTTCTTCCCAGAGTTAGGGGGAGGCAGTGAGGTAATGAGGGTGAAGCCCAGGGCCAGGCTTGGCAGTAAGCTCTCATTCCTCCCACGTCATGGACAGTGTCTCTAAGCATCTCGTCCAGCCTGTCCTTGGACCCTTGCACAGCACGTTATTAGTACTCCATTTGGATGCATCCCTAACCCCTGCAACTTCATTTATTTTGAGCTAAAATCTGTCTTCCTGTAACTTGCCCATTAACCGTTGTTCTGCCACTATGATTATCTGTATATACTCCAAGGAAACACAAGATGAATTTCATTTTACATTTGCTTAGTAATCAAGAGTTTCTTATCTTTTATGAGTAGCTGAATAAAAAGTTTTTTTTCAGCCAACTATGGTAAATTGAAAGAGTAGCAAATGGAAAAAGGAGGGTGAGGCTTTAGTCCTGGCTCTGTCATTAAGAAGCTATTTTGCAAAAAAAAAAAAAAAAAAAAAAAGACAAATCGTTTTCATCCCACATTCCATCATTGATGGATTAGTAATGACTTCCCACCTGCAGTGTTGAAAGGGAACCTGAGGTGGGTGCATTCTGAACTCAATTAGTGATGTCTGCCAAGGAACCTGGAAGATGCTTTGGCAACATTTGGGCCATCTATTCGCCATAGAGGGAGTGGTGTGGGTCCGCTTATCGTTTCAAATTCTCTTAATGAACAAATTGATCAGATCAACACATGCTTGCTTGATATCGCCTATGGACTCAGCATTATGCTTATGTAAACAACATAAGCTGGTTTCTGAGTAAGTGCCAAATGGTATCGTTGGGGCAGCACAGTGGGAAGTTGGAGAAAGGAACACCACTGGAATTCAGGGTAACAGAGTGAAAACTTCAGGGAAGAAGTGAATCTTGGGCTGCAAAGAGGATTTGAATGAAAATAAGGATTTGAATGAAAAATAAAATTTCATTTGAATGAATATGAAAATAGGTACCTTGCAGGTGAGGGGAACAGTATAAAGAAAGTCCCCAGATGGACAGTACTTAGCACTGCCTACGCAGACTGCCTTGGTGATTGCTAATGGATTCAGGGGGGCTGATCAACTGCAGACAGATTAAGGAACTCGGTGAAGGTCAGCCTGACTTTAGACATGACATAAAAGCTCATTGAATAATTTACTCCTCCCAACAGCCCTGAGTTTGGGTATCATTGGTCTTATCTCAGTGTGACAGAGGAGAAAGCAGACTTAGAGAGGTTTGTAATCGGCCTCTATCCCGTGTCTGCAGATGGTGAAGGAGGTAGGGTTCCAGGTTTCTGTGGGTCCAACAATCACGGTCTTATTAAGCAATTAAGTGTTCTGAGCCAGGATTCCTGGGAGCATGTTGGTTTTTTGGACAGACGGAGAAACTGGGTAGGAGAAGAAACCATCACAAGTGCAAACTTGGGAAATGTTGACATTGAGCGCCTAGTAAAAATGGCAGTAGGCAGCAGACTTTTAGGGGAGATTAGGCCTGGAGGTCTATTTTGGGAATCTTCATCTTGTTCAAGCAATGAGAATAACTAGTCTTCTAAGGAGACACTGAGGACATAGCTGTAGAACACCCAAGGAGGAAGTCAAGCCCACATTTCAAAGGTATTTTCAAGAAGTCTGGTGGTTTAGTTAGCCCAAGAATGTCTTAGTAATTTGAACTCTTCAAAGAGAATGTTATAAAAACAAAATTCACTTCCAGATGGTGGAATTTAAGGAGGAAAAGGATTTAAAGAAAAGAATCTTGCAGAGTTGAAGTCTCTGTTCTTGGCAAAGTCTCTGTTCTTCGGGAAACGAAGATGTTTTTGACTTACAGAATCACATAAAAGCATCTGAAAGCAGTAAACCTTCTTGTTATTTCCATCCTATCCCTTAGCCGGCTTAATTGTTTTCACATTTATGAGTGATTTTAAAGTGAAATGCATTTTATCCTCGGCATTTTTCATCCCAGGCATTCATTCCTGTTAATGTTTCCAAAGCCGAGATAATCTCAGTGAACGTTTCTAATGTTTCCTCTAAGATCATGTTCTCTGTCCGTATTGCCATGTGTCTCCTGCCAAGTCAAACAGCATTTCATACAAGGGAGGTGGTTTCGGAAGGAAAGGAGGGGAAAAGCCATATGCTTGAAAAGGAATTCTTTAAAAAGGGAAAATGATCAGAGATGTATGGTGGTAGTTAATGCGTGGAGAATTCCCGTTGTGAGGGACTAGAAACACTGAGCAGCTGGGTGGGAGGCCAGAAGCCACAGATAGGCCCCTTCCTACAACCCTGACACCCTTGCCTGAGGAACCAAGCTCCGCCTACATTTACCCCCCAGACCTGATGTGTGTGGCCAGGACTCTGGCTCAGCTTTGTGTTTGGTAGGGATGTAAAACCTGCCAGGAATGCAAAGTCCATTTGTTTGGTTGATTGTTTCATTAATGAGTCCTCCTCCCTTTCCTCTCCCCCCACACCCAAAGACGTACTTTTGTTTTTCAGAACCATTTTAGACACGAACAATTGCTTTTCCTCAGATTTCCCTATTTCCCCCAATGTCTCCCTTCTTCTAAAATTTCCAGATAGGTTCATTTTTTTTCTCAGGGCTAACAGCACAATGAAATAGTACATAAATTTAAATTTGCCCTATTAATTATGTTTGCCATCACTGTCTCTAAACCCCAACATTCACCTATTTACACACATGTGTACAGATGTGCATGCACACATTTATGCCAAAAATTCTATTTTTCTCTCCACGATCTGGAGTATCTGGAAATGTTACTTTAGTCAGGTCAGAAGGTCTCTGGAAGTCTTCTGAAACTCAGCAGATGCCCTGACACTAATTCACCCGAGGAGCCTCAGCTCTCCAGGGTCATCGTGCATCCGTCCCTCTGTACTGCGGTGACTTCAGACTGGTGCCTTGAACCTCTAGAGCTACCCAACCAGTTTCCTGGGATTTTAGGGTGGGTGTAGGATGGACAAAGGCCAGCCTACATCCTTCAGAGTATATTTCAGGGCCCTCCCTGTGTAGCAGGACTTCTGATTACATTTTCTCATTTAATACTTACAATAACCCCGAGAGGTGAGCCTTTTCAGATCTTTTACCCAGGAGGAAACTCAGCCTTAGGGAAGTTGTGCTGGTTTGGTTAGAGACAAAATTTCACATTAAAGGCGGGAATATGGGTCACTGGCTGGGCCTTTACATGGAGAGCCTAGGACTCATTAAGTCATCAAAAAGCAATAACCACCTTTAATACTGTCTCTGAGTTCTGCCTGGGTTCAATGGAAAAGAAAGAGAAGGTCGTGCAGTTGGAGGCAAAAGAAAGGGCTTCAGTTTCGACAGATGTATGGCTTGCTGAAGTGGTGGGGGAGAGGGTGTGTGTGCCCTTTTCCGGTAACCTATAGATTCCCTGAGAAGCTGGATCTTGCCTCATCTGGTGAGGTATCGGTATGGTGTCATAACAGCAGTGACAGACAGCAAGATATCCTGTTGCCTCAGGCTGTCACGAAGAGGGCAGTGGGTCCTCTATCTCTGCCACCAATTCGTGGGAGTCCAGACTTTTCTGGAGAATTACCAGGCACTCAGAGACTGGGCTACTTTGTATCAATAACTCCCCCTAAAATCCCTTAAAAATACATCTTTTTAAAAACCAGTTGTGTGCTTCCCTGTCAAATGTGTATTTACACTTCCATTCAAAATCTGTGTTAAAATCTAGAGGTATCATCATGCTTTAGATTTTAGGCCCAATGGCTTTGACTGAATCAGGAGAAAAACTAGTGTGCAAAGAAAGCAAATCTTGTAGCCTTTGGGAGGTTCAGGTCCCCCAGAAAGAATTGTCCTGGAGACCCCCGGCAATAGAGAGATGAAATATGTGACTCCCCAGAGGCAAGATACATATTGACCATCTTGTGTAGGATTTTCCCTGTCTCCTCAGTGTACCACCACTGATCCTTGTCCTAGGAGAATCAGCTAGAGAGGTGATGGTCTGTGTTATAGTAAGTAGCTTTGTGGGAAAGAATAGAGAAGTAGGTTGTGGAGACACAAAATTGAAGGTGTGGACCATTACCTGTATTTCTCGTCTGCCTCGTTGGTAAGCATGATAGCTAGCAAGCTGCCCTTTTGTTCAATTAATTATAGGGTTATATGATTGCAGTTAGTTTATGTTGTCTTTCTTTTATTAGTCTGTTTTTACACCCATATTATTAATATATTATATATTATATATTACCCCATATTATTATATAATATGTAATTATATATAATTATAATTATATGATATTATATGTTATATATTACCCCCATATTCCATTGACCTGCTTGATAGTTGAAGGCATAGCCTGTTCTATTCAAGGCTGCAGTAAGGGAAAGAATTAGGATGGAACTTACTGTTGAAGGGTCTTTTGCAATTCCTACTTTCTTAAAACAGAAACTTCTTCTACCTCAGCTCCTGCTGACTTTTGTTTAGAATGGGGCAAATCACTGCACTCAAAATCCGTGTTACGCACTCAAAAGTGTGCTGGTCTTTTCACTAAATATCATCATTAAAAGTGTAAATGTGGTGCCCTAGGACAATTTCACACTCTTACTGCCGGCCTCTCACTGACCCGAAGTCCTCTGTGGGTGATGTTGTGTCACACATTGTGGTTACCCGTTCCCCCAAAGTCTGTTGGAAGCATGAGTCAGTTGCTGACAACTTCCCACTCACTTTGCTGAGGGCCAAACAAAGGGATTAGATTACGATTTTGTTTTTGATGCTTGGTTGTTTTTCTTTTCTCCTGTGCGTGGAAAAGACCCATTCTTAAGGAATTCTAAATGTTTTACAGAATCAGCTTTTGCATCCTCATGGGTCTAGCATTTTAAGTTATGATTTTATTATACCTTCCTTAGAGCTGGAGTTGAGGAGGAAGAGGGCGAGATGTTTGACACTGAAACTCTGGCCTTCGGAGCTTTGCTGTCCCTCTGTGCTGAAATCCAGTGTGTGCGTGCAGGGGGAGGGGGTGTGTGCAGAAGAGAGCGAGGCTGTCAGTGCGGCAGAAGCTGGAGAGGCAGAGGATGGGGTCCTGGTAATGGCAGCTAATGAACCTCTCTGCCCATCTCACCTCCCGGCACATGTGGCAAACTCCTAAATTAAGTATCCTGGTGCTCTGAAATGATCAAGAGATCTCCAGAAGCTGCCTCCTTGGTCAGAACACAGAACACTTGACGTGTACACGTACCTATGGAAGAAGTAATTATGAACTCAATGTCTATTCTTATCTGGAGCTGGAGAGAAGGTAGGGTCTGCCTCTAGGGGGCGCACATCTTCAGAGGTTTGTCAGGATAGTCAACACTGTTTTCCAGAAGAGATAGAAGGTGAGTGACCTAGTTGTACGTAACCCAGGCTGCCCTTGGGAGCTACCAGGTTTGCCACATATGGAGAAGAGACAAGACCAGGAGAAAAATAAGGACTGGGATTGATACAGTTGAGGACTGATCCAAGTCTGGAGGGCTGGACCCTCTCTAACATTTTCATACATGCCTGGGTCCCACAATAGGTGTGGGCGCTGGGACTGACACATGAGGACATGAGGTGGGCTCTTTGGATTTTGCAATTCTCCTGCCACCCTTAAAGGACAGAGAGTGACATCAAGTTGAGAATGTGTTCTTCTGGATCCCTAAAGGGTCCTGTGGAATGTCTTCATGCTGTCGTTGGCAACTCAGTTCTAGACAAAGTCCAGGCTAGAAATCTTTTTTTTTTCTTCTTTTTTAAATATTTTACCCATTCACATGAGAGAGAGAGAGAGAACAAGCAGTGAGAAGAGGCAGAGGGAGAGAGAGAGAGAGAGAAGCAGACTCCTCACTGAGCAGAGGGCCTGACACAGGGATTGATCCCAGGAACCAGACACCATGACCCGAGCCAAAGGCTGATGGCCAGCCCACCGACTGAGCCACTCAGGTGTCCCCAGGCTGGAATTCTTAAAGACCCCAGCTTTGAATCCTTGAAACAGAACTAGGACTCTGAGTACTCTGGATTATTAGAACACCTGCAATTCAGACCTGTGAAACTAGATTCTGCCTATCAGCCTACCTGTACAGGGCCAGCGGGGGACTTCTAGAACTTTTGTAAGATGCAATATTTTTTCAGGATTAAGAATTTCTTATTCTTTTCCCATAGCTATTAATACTATTTTTTTAAAAAGATTTATCTATTTATTTTAGAGAGTCAGAGACAGGAGTGGGAGGAGCAGAGGGAGAGAGAATCTCAAGCAGATTCTGCACTGAGTGTGGAGAATCAAGAGTTGGACACTTCACTGATGGGCCACCCCGCGGCCCCGCTGTTACCACCTTTTTTTTTTTTTAAGATTTTATTTATTTATTTGATAGAGAGAGAGAGAGAGATCACAAATAGGCAGAGAGGCAGGCAGAAAGAGAGGAGGAAACAGGCTCCCCGCTGAGCAGAGAGGCTGATGTGGGGCTCGATCCCAGGACTCTGGGATCATGACCTGAGCCGAAGGCAGAGGCTTAACCCACTGAGCCACCCAGGCACCCCATCCACTTTTAATCACAATATGTAACACTGTAACTATACCACTTGTCATTTTTGGATGGGCAGGCCTGGTATTAGAAGCTTTGGTTTCCAGGAACAAAAAGCAAACTCTGAAGACCTCCCCAAGCAAAACAGAGAAACAGAAACTTTCTCTTGGCCCACCCACCCCTTTATCAACATTCATCTGCCCTCTTATGATTCGTTACTAATTTTCATCTTCCTCACCATTTATTGGGCATTATTGTATGCCAGGGAGTGGGCTGTTTGTATTCAGGTCCGTGAGTCCTCTTGTTCGCCTCATTTCACAAGCAAGGAAAACAACAGGGAGGGGAACGGGACGAAGTAAGCCAGCCACAGTCAAGGAGCCAGGGAAGGGCAGAGCTGGGTCTCCCAGCAGGTGTGGGCTGCGTGAAATGCACGGGCTTACCCTTTCCCATCCCTGCTCAATTACCTTTGAGGGTAAAAGTAAGCTGAGGCTCACTTTACCGTCAGACACGATGTTAGGTGATTCTTAAGGTTTTTATGGGACAGGTAGCTCAAACTGACTCTAAACACTTCAGCTTTACCATGGCAGTGTTTATCTTCTAAATAAGTCTCAAACACATTTTTGTCTTTACTCCATAGAAAGTCCGTAGAGATGGGACAGTGGACTAGGGTTATCCTTAAGGCAGGAGGATTCCTCACCTCACGGCAAGTTAGTGGCTCTCCGCTGATAGGCTGGGCATTCTGCGGCAGGGCTCTAGGCACCTAACAGGTACTTGATTATTAGCTGATTAAAACCCAGTTCATGTCCTCGTTGTGAATCAGAAGAGCACAAGGAAAGCTGCTTTGGTTTAACTTTAGTTTCTCTTGCTGGCAAAGCATCAACTTTACCCAGCAATTCCCTATATGTATCTATAAATTTGAAAAGCTCACTGTTCCTAAGTCAGGTTTCCAGCTTACCTTATGTTTTTAGGATTGACTGATTGATTTGAAAGAGAGAGAGTGAGAGAGTGTGCACAAATGGGGTGAGGGGTGGAGGGAAAAAGAATCCCAAGCAGGTGCCCCACTGAGCATGGAGCTCAAGGGGGCTCAATCCCAGGACCCTGAGATCACGACCTGAGCTGAAATCAAGAATCGGTCGCTCAACTGACGGAGACCTGCAGGCACCCCAGGTTTTCGTTGTAGAGTCTCATATAATACTTGTATATATACTTTAAGAAAAATGAGAAAATATCCTCTAGTTCATCGAAGACTATGTATGTCTTTGTGTTGTTGGCGTTTGGAATTAACTGAGCTTGTCATTTTGTTTTTCACCAGAATGCCTTTATGTTTTTGTCTTGTTGGTCCTTGATTATAATTTTAGTGCAAACATACTTCTGGATGATCAGTTCCAACCCAAACTAACTGATTTTGGCATGGCACACTTCCGACCCCACCTGGAACATCAGAGCTCGACCATAAGCATGACCAGCAGCAGCAGTAAACATCTGTGGTATATGCCTGAAGAGTACATCAGACAGGGCAAACTTTCCATTAAGACGGATGTCTACAGCTTTGGGATTGTGAGTACCAGCTCCCAGTCAACCAAGGAGGAAAGCTGATGGCCAGGAATGCTCTAAATTCTAAGAAAAATTTTTTTTAAAGGGTTTCACTTTTAGACCTATTGATTTCCTGTTGCTCTTGTCTTATATGTTAATGTTATGTAATCAAAGAGTAAAACGTAGTCATTGAGTAGAGTGAACGTTATCTATTGTCAAGGTTAATCACTGCAACTGACTCTATGTAGGTGTTTAACATATGTAACTCATTTTATTTTATGTTTCCCATAGGTAATAATGGAAGTTCTGACAGGTTGTAAAGTGGTGTTAGACGATCCAAAGCATATCCAGCTGGTAAGAATTGTCTTTATTTCTGTTCCTATCTCTCCGTCATTTCGGGGGTAGAGTTCTGAAAGATAAAGTTGTCTTCTTGTCTTCCTAGAGGGACCTCCTTATGGAACTGATGGAGAAGAGAGGCCTCGATTCATGTCTTTCATTTCTAGATAAGAAAGTGCATCCCTGTCCTCGGAATTTCTCTGCCAAGCTCTTCTCTTTGGCAGGCCAGTGTGCTATCTCACGGGCAAAGTTAAGACCATCAATGGATGAAGTGCGTACACATGGTTTTATTCAAAACCAAGCCCACAGAACAATGGAAAATCTAAGCTGGATAAATTGTGTCTAATTGAATTCTTTATCAGTGGGGCAAATCCAGCCCCTAACAGAGAATTCTAATCTCATAGTTTTTGCAAGTCACCAAGTCACAGTATTTGGTACTCTGGCAGAGGTCATTGCTAAGTAAGACCAGGGCACCACAAAAATTTAATGAAAACACTTGAGTAGTCCGAAGAGAATTTTATTCAACACTTTTTTAGAGATCTGGCCCATTAAAAACGCATTCTATATTTCCTCTATTGATTTTTTAAATTTACTCATCAATTTAATCATCCATTCACTGATTTGCTTATTTGTTCACCAAATATTTAGCTAGTGCTTACTTGGCATGTGCCAGACTTGGTTCTGGGTGCTGAGGGTACAATAGTAATCAAGAGACAGTTGCTGCCCTCAAACTCACAGTCCAAAGTGAGAGTCAGATTACTTAACATGGCATTCCAAGATGGAGACATAGCGTGATTGTAGGTGGAAGCCTAGATCAATATGGGAGCGTAGAGTCGGAACACATACCAAATCACAGAAGCCCTTCGATGGAGGTGATGGCTGAGCTATCGTCTAAAGAATGGTGAATTTAGGCAACAGTAAGGACAGAAAGACATGTTAGTCAGGGAGAATCCAGCTCAGAGATGATGGGTTTTATGGCACTAATACTGCAGGCAGTTCATGGACGTGGGATATGGTGACGGAAAAGCTGTGGTGCTTAAAATGATAGAAAGTTTCAGGTGACAGAGGGACATGAATTCCATTCTGGGATTTGGGGTTTTACCCTGAGTCTATCGTGGAGCTATGAAAGGGTTTTAAACAAGAGGTCAACAGAATCTAATGTAAGGAGCACTGGCCTGGGAGTCAGAGCTACATTTTGGGCTTAGCACCACCAGTAAGAGCTATAAGACCTGGAATCTTGGGCCCAAAAAGAGCTGTGAGATATATAGTGGAAGAAACATGGAATTGGGAGCCAGATCTGAGGTCAAACAACAGATCTGCTCCTTACTGGCCAGTGATACTCATTTCCTTTATCTGAGCCTCAGCTTTATTATCTGTGAAATGGGAACAATAATGTTGTTTGTGCAGATTAAATGAGGTGATGTGTATGGAAGCACTTTGTAAGTAGTGAAGTTCTCTAAATGTATTTTTAAAAATTACACGTGTGTGTGAAGAGATGTTACATGTTCTTCCAGACAAGGTCAGCAGTTTTCTCAACTTGGATTGCACATCCAAATCAACTGAGAAGCTTTTAAGATACAGATTCCTGGACCCCTATCTTCATATGTTGTTGGTGATAATCTTTAGGTTGGGGCCAAGGAATCTGTATTTTAAGAAGGCTCCTAAAGCTAATTCTGGCATTTGACAACTACAGATTGTGTCCCCTGGACCCTGACCATTTCTAGTACTCCACATATTAAGGTTGAAGTAGAAAATGTACAGAGACTCACCCCAAGTCACACAGTAGTTGGTGGCAAATCTGAGCCTCAACTCAGGTCTCTTGGTATTTACTTCAGGCGAGTATCTTTTATATTTGGCTTTAAGTCTTTTAATTTACTCATTAAACTGAAGGAGTTTAGCTAATTTTTAATACCCTCCCATTCAGAACTCTATAGTTGAACTTAATTCATGAAAATAAGAGAATATTCCGGAATAGGTAGATAGAAAAAAAGGGAAAAGGAGAGGCTATGGAAGTTTAACGTAAATATTTCTTTGCTTCTTGGTGAATTAGGTCCTAACCACTCTTGAAAGTGCTCAAGCCAGCTTGTATTTTGCCGAGGACCCTCCCACCTCCCTAAAGTCCTTCAGGTGTCCTTCTCCTCTGTTCTTGGAGAACGTACCGAGTATCCCAGTGGAAGATGATGAAAACCAGAATAATCATTCATTGCCTCATGATAAAGGTTTGAGAAAAGATGGAGTGACTCGAAGAGTTCCATTTGAATGTAGCCAGTCTGAGGTGACATTTCTGGGCCTTGACAGAACAACAGGCAGCAAGAGAAATGAGGATGCTTACAACAGGCCCAGTTCTTCTTGTCCAGAAAGTTGGTCTCCTGAGCACGCAGCTGTATCCCAGGACCCAAGGACCTATGTTACAGATATGGAACCTTCGGCAGAAGCACCAGGCCATTCATACAGGAGCAGGCCAGTGGAGACCAGCAGTTCCTGTGAATTTTCCTGGAACGAATGTGAACCGTGCAAAAAGGAATCGATTTCACCAGAAGATAAAGAAGGAAGCAAGTATTGCTAAGGCACCTGAGTATAGGTACCATCTTGGGAAAATATTGTCACCATAAGTCATGCTAAGAGGACCATCAATGCTGAGTTTAGGTGATGGAGATCAACAATCCGCACAATGCCATTCCTTTCTTCCCAATCCCTAGGCTTAAACCTAGGCTAAATTAGAGCCATTCAAAATTACTTCAGATCATGAGCTCTGACTTCAGACAAACAGAACCTACCATACCAAAAGGGGACTGGGTTCTACTGGCTTCTTCCTCATCAGCGCCATGAGCCCTCGGAGCCTACAGTCTGCTCAGTGGGTTCAGTTCAGTTAGATCCCATTGTCTGGTGTAGCTTGATAAGGTTGTAGGAAGTGTCTAATTTGTAAATGTTAACAGATGCCTTTTTAAAGAATTACCTTTTGGTTTGTTCTAATTAACTCTTAGTATGTTTTCTGTTCATCCCTGTCAAGCCTGCCTACCTGAAAATGAACCAGATTCGCTCTTGCCTATGACATGTTTGCCGTAGAATGGGGATTCTTGCCCAAGATCTGGATTTCTGTATTTAAATTCTTAGGATAGTTTATCACATATCTTATGTTGTTGGCTATTACTACGTTTTTTTTAAACAAACTTAGAGACCTATTATATCCTGAGAAGAATGTATGAAATTTTACTCAAGTAATTTTTGTTTTTGAGAAAAATGGCTGGTCACAAGGTCTGTGTCAGCTTTTTGTTTGATCCTCTACCTGCCAACTCTGTGCCTTTACTCCTCCTGTTTACTGGCTCTACCCCTATTGAAATCCTACGGAGTCCATCAAGGCCCAGCAGAACTGCCTCTTCCAGGAAGCTTCCCTGATCTCTCCAGCCAGAAGTACACACAATTCATCAGCATTCCCATAGCATTGTTTTGTGTTTCTATTTTATACTTGTTACTTTCTGAATTGTAGCAAAGCTGCCTGTGCCACCTTCTCTCTCACTAGATTATAAACTACCTGTACTCATGTCCTATTGTTGCTATAATAAATTTTGACAAACTTAGTGGGTTAAAGCAATGTAAGTTGGGGTGCCTGACTGGTTCATTCAGTAGAGCATCTAGCTCCTGACCTCAGGGTCATGAGTTCGAGGCCCACATTGAGTGTAGAAATTACTTAAAAAAAATAGATATATATATTATTTTTAAGTAATATATATATAAATTATTTTTACAGTTTACAGTTTAAAAATATATATGTATATATTTTGAATATATATATATATATGTTATTTTACAGTTCTGGAGGTCAGAAGTCCTTGGCATTCTTTCTGGAGGCTCTAGGGGAGAATTTGTTCCCTTGCCTTTTCTAGCTTCTAGAGACTACCTGTATTGTCTTGCTCCATCCTCAAATCCAGCATTGTGGCATCTCTGAATCTAGATTTCTCTTTCTTTCTCTCTTTGACCTTTTCTTCATCTCCTCTTTCTCTTACTTTGGCTCTCCTGCCTCTCATAAGGATCCTTGTGATTGCATTGGGTCCACTCAGATAATCCAGAGAAATCTCTGCTTCTCAAGACCCTTAATTTAATCACATAATTCACAGATTTCTGGGATTAGAACATGGATATCTTGCAAGGGGGGTGGTGGGAGAGGTGGGGGGGGAGAGAGCATTACTCTATTAGATTTCCCGAGTGTGTAGGAGCCAGCTCTAAAAGGCCTAGTATGTGAGCCTGTACTGAGCTGTTTTTTCCTTACAAGTGAAGTTGAATTAAATTATCCCTAAGAACCCATATACTAAAAAATTCAGCCACAGTAAACATTGCTGAGTCAAGTGGGGATAAGGACTGTCTTTATGATGATGGATAGAAACATTTCAAGAAAACCATTACCACGGGTTAATGGAATTTCCCTGTCTAGAACATTTATAATAAAAGGGTAGACCTGTAGCCTTCTATGCATCAAAGGAATAGGCTCACACATTTTTTTCTTTCCTTTTTTTTTTTTTTTGGTGAGTTATTAGGGTTGGGTTAATCATAGATTGGAGTCCAGATTTAAGAACAAATGATTAAAGAAGGAAGTCATCAGGAATCAGGGTCAAGTGAACAGACCAAGGTCAGAAACATGAAGCTACAATTTGGGAAAAGGGCCTCATGGTGAGGTTGAAACACAATAAGCCTTAGTCTGATTGAGTCTGATTGGCGGGCCACATAAAGACCCAGGTAAGCAGTTGGGAGAGGTCATGCTCAGGCTGGTCCTCAGGGACCCTGACTACCCCTTGCTCTCTTCCCCATATGTTCATGGCACCTGTTAACAATGCTCCCAAATTGCCCATGTCCCCAAACCAGCAGGGGCAAAAGGGTTGAACTAGACTTTGGATGATTTCAATTCCTGCGACCTGTCCTACTTTGGAAACTCTTGATTATCCATGTTAATGAAAGGAAACATAAAAGCCTTTGATGTTTGGCTTTATTTATGTAAGCCATTACAGACCGATTTAGCTTATCTTAGAAATATAGTCTGAAAATCTTTTGGCTGAACTGGGGAATTAGCCTGGGATTGCGTGCAGTTGCCATTAATAATACAAAAGTGGTAATCAAGACAATCAAGGATTGACTTTATGTTAAACTGCTTTTCACTTTGAATACGGGCCTCCCAGAACCTTCTGTGAGAGGTCATAAAGGAAGCTGGGGTGAACACAAGCCCGCCATGACTCAGCCCATGTGGAGGCTGTTGGAATTATGTTGATCTGAATGTGCTTATTTGACTTAAAGCAGTGTTTCTCAAACTTTAGTGTGCATCCAAATGATGTGGAAGCCTTGTTAAGAACACAGATTGCTGGAGCCTGCCCTGTTTCTGATGCATGAGTTCTGCGGTTAGGAATTGGGCTTTCTGACAAGTTCCCAGCGGCTGCTCATGCTGCTGTTGTGTATACTCTTGGAGAAACACCACTTGAAAGTGTTCTCAAGTCTTTATAAATCAGTAGCTTCTACCTTTCCATTTAGGTGTACGTTTTTTGAGAGAGTAATCATTTTTAAAAATTCTTTTGTATTTACCCTATTACTTAGGATTTTGCTTAATTGGAGGAGGAGCTCTAGAAATATTATTAATCAATAATCTTTTTTGATAAGGTCACCTTGCTAAGGTATGACTACTTTGGAAAACTTAAAGAGCAAGTCAGATTGGCTGGCAATAACCTGATCAGTGATCCAGCAAGCAGATGTCACTATGGCTGGAAATGAAAAGAATCTTCTATTTGAGTGATCTAGTCCTTGATTTGCCTTCTGGTGGGTGTGTCAATAAATGTTAATCGATAGGAATTCAATCTTTCATCCAACTATGGGCAATAAGAAGGTACCCTCGTAGCTTCAGGAGGTAGAGATTCAGGTACATGAAGAAACTGAGAATGAGCTTCCAGTGTTCCCTTCGATCAGCAAACATGAATTAATAAGGAATGTCACTCATTTTCATCCTTATAACATACCATGGGCAATCCCCAAGGCCGATCCCATTTGCTTGTTAGGTTTTTCTCCCATTTTATAAGGCCCCATAGCATAGAGAAAAATACTTTGTTGTTTTTGAAAATAGGTATGGGATTTCTGGCACTGTCACTTTTATTGACTTCTTGAGAATTGTTATAATGATCCATGACTCACGGCGTAATGTTGTAGTTGCATGGGGTGGTACGTTAGCCTGTGTAAAAACAGCTTTTAGGACCTGAGGTGTGGTGAGGGTAGGAAGTGATGGTTATCACGAGTAGCATCTATTAAACATCTGCTAGATCAAGGCACTGTATTGGCTCCTGGGATACACCAAAGGAGGAGGAGAAGGCAACTGGCCCACTCAACAGTTTGGTGACATCTGTCTTTCGAAACGCATACCTATGGAACTGAAAGTAAAATGGTGAGGCAGTTACTGTGCACTTTCAAGAGGGGAAGGAAGGCTTTTGGAGAAGCTTGCTGGAGAGAGAGAGAGGGAGGAGAAGAAATAGTGAAGGGGGCCCAGGATGGACATCCGGGGATTGGGGGCCCAGTGCTATTGCAGAGTTCTGCACAACACCAGCTCTGAGGCTGGAAGGATAGGGCAGAGGGAGCTGGGTCCAGAGCTTTCTATATTTTTTCCTGTTTATCCTTTCCAGTCACCCCGGAGGTCCAAATCCCATTTTAGGGCAGAGAAGACTAACTTAGGTTAAGGAATGTGACTGGGGTCCTCCCAGATCTGAAAGAGCCACGATTTGAATGCACATCTGTCTGACTTCACGGCCCATGCTCTTTCTCCTACTCCACATGGTACATTAGAAGCCCCCACAGATTCAAGCTCTGATAAAAAGGGATGGATGTGAAAAGTCATTCGTTGATTCCACAGTGTTCGTAAGCACACAAATCTCGCCGGGTCTTTGGCCTTTTTCACTGTGCTGCTCCTCTGTTAAAGTTACCCACATCTATAGTCATTAGATGTGAGCTAAATATACTCGCTGATCCAACCATTCATTCCTTGAATGAATGTTTATGGACTGCTTCCTTTGTGTCAGGGCTGTTCTGGGAGCCGGGGACACAGTGAGGATCACACCCAACAAAGATCCCTGCCCTCAGGGAGCTTATGTCCCAGTGAATAAATGAATGAATGCGTGAAAGGAAACTATCGTGGGGAGTTTTAATTTTGGTTCTAATGCTCACTGGTGGCTCCCGGAGACCAGCTTCACTGAGCTCTGTCAAGGTGTTGTCTGGAATGAGACTCTGGCTTCTTCGTCAGCTCTTTCTAGGGATTCACAGAGGTTCCTCCTTATGCTATCATACAGCTGATGTCTCCATGGTAGCTGGCTGCTTTGCTAATAGTGAGCACGAGGCACACTCATGCCTTGTGGCAATCATAACAGACCTGATTCTTCTACTGATATGGGGTTTCTTCAGGACGTTTATTTGGCTTCTAATGGCGTCTTCCACTGGCCTCTTTTAAGAACTCTGAAGTACCTGCATGTACCTCGCCTCCCTATCACTCCATCATGTTAATTGTTGACTTCTCTCTTCTCCACAAAACTGAGACTTCCTTGAAGGCAGGGGCTATATCCTGCTTCTTTTTGTATCTCTAACAACTAGCATGGTACCTGGCACATGATATGGCTCAATTAAGAAGTTGTAAAATGAATGAACCAAACAGTCCTTTAAAACATCTTCAAATCATTGGCATCAAGATATCAAGACTGTCATCTACCCATCGTCCAAAGTGCATCTTTCTTTTTTTTTTTTTTTTTTAAGATTTTATTTATTTATTTGACAGAGAGAGACACACACAGTGAAAGAAAGAACACAAGCAGCGGAGTGGGAGAGGGAGAAGCAGGCTTCCAGCTGAGCAGGGAGCCCGATGGGGGGCTTGATCCCAGAACCCTGGGATCATGACCTGAGCTGAAGGCAGTTGCTTCACCAACTGAGCTCCCAGGTGCCCCCAATGTGCATCTTTCTAATACCCATACTACCAGCATTCATTAGCTTAGATGGTTCCATCCTGCTATTGGCAGATAAAAAGTTTTTAATGTCAAATAGTAATGTCTGAGATATCTTGGAAAGGAAGAATTAGACATTGTGTACATTGCTTATAAATTTGCCTCATGGTGGAAAAATTCCCAAACCATTTCTAAGCAATGGTAAACCAACATTTTGACAGAGGATAAACTGGTATTTGTAATAGTTTGTTTCCATCTTTCTGTCATATTATTTATATATATTTGATGGTCTATTGAAATTGACATGCAAGTATTTTCTTGGAAAACATTTTTCCTCCAAAGATCTACATTGCCTACCAAACCTTCACTTCAGAGCCTTCTTATGGATGTCATCTGTCTCATCGAAAGCTTTGCGGTTATCTCTATAAATAGCAAGGGAATATTCCCAAAGTTTGTTTTATTGGCTCCTTAATTTTAAAATTTCCTGTAGAGCAACACTGATTGCAATGGAGGGTAAGCAGGTGGAAAGAGCCACTTGTGGGAGATTCAAACTTAGTCAACACTGAGGTGTCTAATAGTATGGTAGATGCATTCATCACTTAGGCTTTGAATGCCTACTATAAGGCATTACTATAAGTTCTGTTACTATAAGATCAAGGAAAATGATATTTTTTTAAAAAAATGACTCTTCTCTGGAGACACAGCAATATTGGAATGAGGATGCAAATTGAAAAATTTTTATTCAAATCCAGGAAAACATCTGCTCTGAAAAGGGGTGACTTAAAAATTAAAGGTATGCCCCATTTGAAAATAAAAATAGCAACAAATATGTGTTTATTATTTCATTTGTTTTAATTGTATCCTCCCAGGTTGGCAAATATTAAAGTAATTGACAAGAATATGAGCAAAGGGGCATTCTTGTTCATTCTTGGCAGGAGTGAAAATTGATACAACTTTTCTAGAAGACAATATGTATCAAATTTGACAATATGTATCAAAACTTTAAATGATAAACTTTTACCCAGCAGTTTGTTTAGACTTTATCCTAATGAATAAAAATTGCACAAGTATGTAAATATGAGGGTAAAGAAGTACTTTATGATGTTTATGATACTAAAACTTGGGGGGAGCACCTGGGTAGCACAGTCGGTTAAGCATCTGACTCCTGATTTTGGCTGCAGTCATGATCTCAGGGCTGTGAGTTCGATCCCTGTGTCAAGCTCCACGCTCAGTGTGGAGTCTGCTTGAGATTCTCTCTCCCTCTCCCTTTGCCCCTCCTTCTTGTTTTCTCTCTCTCAAATAAATAAATACATCTTAAAACAACAACAACAGCAAACTTTGGAAACAGCCTTTAGAAATATCCTTTAGTAGAAAAATGGGTTAAATAAATTCTAGCACATATATACCATTGAGTCATATATGACTGTCATTAAAAATTATTTAGATCTTGTTTATTGCTATGGAAATTTGTTCTTGAAATATTATTGAATGAAAAAGCAGGCTATAGGATAATGTGTTCAATATGGGCCCATTTATAACACTGGACATTTTAAAATAGTATATGTTTCATGCAGAGATCTTTTCCAAAAATGATGTCTTTTTCCAGGCTATGGTATTTGGTTGACCCTTAGTTTCTTTAGACTTTTACGTATATGAAATTTTTATAGTGAGCATGTATCGTTTTTGTTACCAGGAAATAATACAGCTATTTTTATGTTGGAAAAAATATTCTATACATTTCTACATTTGCCTGGCTCTTCGCTTCGTTCCACCACGATAACAACTGGCAACGACCAGTAATCTTATATTCCATTGCCCTTTATTATTTCTGTCTTCCAATCCTGGTGGCCGAAGCCCCCAAGTAGATCTGTCTGCTAACCCCTGAATAACAGGTTTTGAGAGGACTTAGAGAAAAGCAATGTGAGATGCAAAAACCAGACAAGCCGAAATACAGAAGAGTGGAGAACAGATCGCAGCGCACAGCTGAGAATGCTTTATAATTAATATTAGTTGATTTTGGTAAAATCTTTCAAAATTACCCTTAAGCTCTATACTTACAAATCAGTACTTCAAGGAATAGCCTATAGTTAAATTTTAAAAACTTTTTTAAAAAGGTCTTTGGAGAAATAGATTTTTATTAACCATCAAGTATCCATTCTTCAGACTTGTGTCCCACTATCCCTTTTTAGCCTATGTAAAATTTTTAACTTGATAAATTTAGTAGGCTCAGGGTTGTAGTTATCAGTTGAACATAAAACTTGCCACAGGGCAGAAAACATGTGACGAAATACCGCGTTTTTCTCCAGCAGGTAGAGTTGGAACCTATGTAACAAGGCTAATGGGGCCCACAATACATTAATTATCCAGGGAAATAGCAAAGTGGACTCCAGGGTAAAATACCAATTCTAATGAGTTCTATCTGGAAGGACTGTTTTGTGGGCACAAGTTACAGAGGATGTAAACATGATAAAAACACTTCCGAGACAAATCCCGGCTAAAAGATAAATTAGTGCTGGCTTCTTAAGAGCGTAACACGGCCATGAATTTTTTTCTCTTGGAACCAGATAAATGTGTCACTGCTATTTTTGTGTTTCCTGGAAGAGAAACACCAGGTAATACCATGGTACCATCACTGCAAAGATTTCACAGAAGAGCCGTTAAGGAGCGGTACCTGGGTGGCTTGGTCAGTTAAGCCTCTGACTCTTGATTTTGGCTCAGGTCTTGACCTCAGGGTGGTGAGATGGGGCCCGACATCAGGCTCGGTGCTGGACGTGGAGCCTGCTTGAGAGTTTCTCTCTTCCTCACCCTCAGCCCCTCCTCCTTCTCATGCACATGATTCTCTCTCTCTCTCTTAAAAAAAAAAAAGAGACAGTGAGAGAGAGAGACATTAGGGAATCTAATACATAAACATAGTGTAAAGCGAAATCGTTCCAACAGCACACTTGGGAGAAGCATACCTAACTTCTGGTACTATTCTTTATCCGATTATTCACTGATGATAATTTCATGTCCTCCTGAAAGTGTATTGGCTAATTATAGTGTACTTGCTGGACCATTAAACATTGGATCTTGTGATATTTCTTTTTATTTTATGTTTGTAGCATGGAATTTTTTTTTTCAGGAATTTTTTTTTTTTTAAGAGCTGCAGTGGCTTTAGCCAAAGGCAAATATTAAGCTGTGACCTTTATTATTTTTATTTCATGTACCCTGGAGGAAAAATGTAAGATTCTGGTCTGCCTACAGAGCCAAGTATGCGTGTTTATATTAGGTCACTGCCAGCAGCTCTAAGGTGATTGCCTGAGACAGGAGGAAGAGCCATCTATGACATTTTCATTATGCATTTGTCTAGCAGTTTGAAGAGGGGGAAATAATTCATGTGACTACTGGTATCCCATCTCGGCTATGAAAAGGTATTTCCCTAGGGGTGCCTGGGGGCTCATTCTGTTAAGCCTCCAGCTCTTGATTAGGTCATGATCTCAGCATCCTGGGATGGAGCCCTGTGTCTGGCTCCCTGCTCAGCCTGGAGTCCCCTTGAGGATTTCTCTCCCTCTCTCTCTGCGCCTCCCACCACTCATATTCTCTCACTCTCTGAAATAAACAAACAAACAAATAAATAAAAGGTATGTCTCTAATGAAAAAATTATCATATTTTAGAAACCGTGGTCTGACATGTCCTCATCTCTCTCCCTGTGTCATATCCCAGCATCATCGGTCCTTGTGTCAATGCCATTTTAGCGAACCACATAGTGTCTCTGCATCACAGTTAAATGATCTTATCAATCCCAGCAAAACTACACCTCCACTCTACTTCTGCCACTATTTCCAGGGCACACTCCGGACCCCATTCTTACCAGAGGCTGCTACACATCAGATATCGTAGGACGTTGTCCTGGACTTGATGAAGACATCAAGTCTGACTTCTCCAGTTTTTCCTGGCCTGTCAATGACCATCCTTTTCCTCGCCATCTGTTCCATGTTTCTCTTTGCCTAGGTTGAGCCATGGGTTCATCTGTATCAGAGTTTATCCTTATGGAGAAATGGAACCCCTAGTAGTGGTTTCAAATGGATGGAATTTAATATTGGGAATTGGTTATCAAGGGCTTGGAAAGGCTAGAAGAGAGAGAGAGAGAGAGAGAGAGAGAGAGAGAAGGAAAATGCAAAGTTATCCAGAGATTAATAACTACGGGAAGCCATCCATTGTCACAGTTCTGGGTGGAGGAGAAAGAAGAGAGAAGGTGTAACTAAGAGCCCATGATCACTGTTCTGCTAAGGCTGCAGTGCGCTTGCTGCTGATGCTTCTGAAACATGCTGCCATGGAGGAAAGCAGGAACGTAGACCACCATGGACCACCACCTGTGCAACTCCTACATGACTACCAGGGGCCCGACCGATAAGAAGCAGAGAAAGAAAAAGCTTCTCCCGTTCTTCTACGTTCCATAGGGAGGAGCCAGCTGTCGGGGGCACCCAGGATGTGGTTTTCTCTAAACTACAAAGGAAAGCAGAGAAGGGCAAGAACAGACAAATCCTGCCCTCTGGCTATTCAGCATTTACTTTCACCTTTCTACTTCCGGTTTAAACTTCCAGTAACAGTAACAAATATTCCTTAACTAACTGAGGATGCTGTCACTCTTTCAAAAGGGGAGACACAGGATTTCATCAGTCATGATCTCTGTCTCCAGGTGATTTTAATTTATCTTCTGCCTAAACTTTCTAAGAATAAAGGTAACCATCAGCAACACTTCTTATATACTACAAGAGAAGAGAGGGAGAATCGGTAATTGGTGAATGTACACGGATACACACAAAGCAAAGGAAACCTGCACGGCTGCTCTAGTCTTTGTTTCTGTAATTTGTCACAGGCTGCAACGTCACTCTCCTTCCAGGTTCCCTGTGCCCTGGGCCAGCACGTTTGTTGTATAGGGCCCCCTCCCGGACGGTGTGCACCAAACCTTCATTCCTAAAGGGTGTGAGTCACCTGCGGTCTTCAGGAGCGCTAGGACCACACACTAGCTTTCATCACTGGATGTGGAACTGTTAGTAGGCAGGGTTCCCCGGATGCCAGTCGTAAGCCTTCCTGTCCTCCCTGTGCTCACCAGTCTGATTTCCCTCCTCAAGAGCTACAATCAATACCCAGAATCGGTATAACAACCTGCGTCTTTCTTCTTGGCTCAGTGGCGTACAGAGCCCAAAATAGAAGTCTCGACCTTCAGGCTTATAAAACCACTATGCCTACATGGGATCACTTCTCACTTCAGATCTGAGAGTTTTAAATTAGCAGAGCTCTTGGGGCAGCTGGCTGGCTCAGTTGGTGGAGCATATGACTCTTGAGCTCAGGGTTGTAAGTTTGAGTCCCATGTTGGGGGTAGAGTAAGTCCATACGTACAAACATAAATACATAAATAGACGAATAAGCAGAGCTCAGAAATGACAAGATGAGAAGCTGAAAAAAAAATATATGAGTGGGTGTTTCTATTTTTCTCAGCCTTGTCATTGAATAATGGGAAACATTTAAAATCATCAATAGCTCTCTCAAAATTTATCATACCAAATCAAATATAATACTTTAATTATTGTATGTAAAAAGAATATTAGTTTATTCTGTTAATTTGGGTCTATTTCTGTTTCTTTAGTCTCAGTTGGTGCTAAGTGTGCATCCTGGTGTGTGTTAAAGCCATCACTTCATACTAGCTCTCACAGAGCTTGTGGGTCTACCAAGGCCTTGAGATCTTTTTCATGTAAACTGCTGATAGCATGTATCTCCTTCATTTTTCCCTTATGCAATGGATTGTCACAAAATAAAACATTGAGTTTATTATATTTTTATTGTCCTAACACTGTCCAACTATTTTTCAATGACTTCATATGGTTGTCTTGTGTGTTTTGAGTCACTGATCCAGCATTTTGAGGTAGCCCCTGTCTGACTCTGTTTCTTATCACTCAGCCTGTTGTTCGGCAACCGAAGCCACACTAGCCTTCCTGTGTGCCGACCTTGTTCCCACCTCAGGACTTCTGCACTCGCTGTTCCCCTGCCTGGAACTCTCTTTCCCCAGAATTTCTCTCTCTGCCATTACTCCCCCTCCTCTTTGACAATGTGTCGGTTTCCTTCAATTCATTTGTCAGTGCAGGACACTATATTATACACTTAGTTGTTTATTGTCAGTCTTCTTCCCTAGAATATAAGCTCCATGAAACTAAGGCTGTTGACATGTTCACCACTAGATCCCCAGCACTTAGAAAATTTCTGGAAACATACTACGTGTTCAATAAACACTTTTAGAATGGTGGAATAGCTAGTTCTTCAAATTTTTAATTCCGTCATCCCAATGATTAGCTCATGTTTTTCAGGTTTGCATTATTGGCCAGTTGGTGAAGTTATCTTCTCCATCCACAAAATTGTTGATAAAAAGTGCTCTACATGATAAAGTCAACTTTGGAACCATGAGGCACTTCACCAAGTATCCTCTTCCAGGTTAATGTCTTTCCAGTAATTAAAAAATCTTTAGGAGGGGTGCCTGGAAGCAGGAGGCCCCCGAAAGGGGCGCCTTGTACAAGCAGACTAGTTCTTAACGTTTTCTTCCTGGTTAAAGGTTTTTTTTTTTTTTTTTTCCCCAGAAGGCTTAAAAGTAATCTTGAAGACATTATTCTTTTTAAGTTTTTATTTAAACTCTAGTCAGTTAACATGCAATGTAATACTAGTTTCATGTGTACAATGTAGTGATTCAACACTTACATACAATATAGGGTGTTCGTCTCAAGCGTACTCTTTAATCTATTTCCCCCATCTCTCCACCCACCTCCCCTCTGGGAAAGATCAGTTTGTTCTCTATAGTTAAGGGTCGGTGTTTCTTGGTTTGTCTCTCTTTTCCCTCCTATGATCATTTGTTTTGTTTCTTAAATTCCACACAAGAGTGAAATCATCTGGTATTTATCTTTCTCTGACTGACTTATTTCACTTAGCATTATGCCCTCTAGCTCCAGCCATGTCATTGCAAATGGCAAGATTTCATTCTTTTTTATGGCTGAGTAATATTCCATTGTACATAGATGCACACCACATCTTCTTTATGCATGCATCAGTTGATGGACACTTGAACTCTTTCCCTAATTTGGCTCTTGTAGATGCTGCTGCTATAAACATCAGGGTGCATGTATCATTTCAAATTAGTATTTTTATACTCTTTGGGTAAATAACTAGTAGTACAGGGACACGTGGCTGGCTCAGTTGATGGAGCATGTGACTCTTGATCTGGGGTTGTAAGTTCAAATTCCATGTTGGGTGTAGAGAGTACTTAAAAACAAACAAACAAACAAACAAACAAATAAATAAATAAAAATAAAACCTAGTAGTGCAATTGCTGGTTCATAAGATGATTCTATTTTTAACTTTTTAAGGAAACTCCATACTGTTTTCCAGAATGGTTGCACCAGTTTGCATTCCCACCAACAGTGTAAGAGTATAAGAGGGTTCCCCTTTCTCCATATCTCACTTTGAGATGTTATTGACATCTATGAATCAATCCTATGGAAATAATCATAGAGGTGCAAAAATTATTGTTTTAAGGATGTACATTTCTACATTGTTTACAATAGCAAATAGCTGAAATCATCTAAATGTCCAACAATCAGAAATTTTAGTTAAAAAATAAACTTCGGCTAAATGTAGTCCTTGACATAATGTTATACAAGAATGTCTGTCTTAACCATAAGAGACTCTTAATCTCAGGAAACAAACTGAGGGTTGCCGGGGGGAAGGAGATAGGAAGAGATTGGTTGGGTTATGGACATTGGGGAGGGTATGTGCTATGGTGAGTGCTGTGAAATGTGTAAGCCTGACGATTCACAAACCTGTACCTCTGGGGAAAATAATACATTATATGTTAATGTTAAAAAATTTTAGAAAAAGATAATATATGAGAAAAAAAAGAATGTCTGTCTTACATTGTTAACGGTAAAAGGCAGATTACTAAACACTGTGTAAAACAGGATCTTACTTTTTGTAAAAAGGAAGTGTATGGACACATAGTTGTAGAAAAAGGACTAGAAAAAATTAACAAAGATATCTAAAAATAAGTGGATGTTAGGATTATAGTGATGCCACCTTTCTTTTCTGCTTATCTATATTTTAAATTTTCTCTACAATGAACATGTGTTATTTTAACTTTTAAAATAATTGTCACTATTTGAATAGTTTCAAAATTACTTTTTTAATCTTCTTTGATGGGGTTTAAATAAAAAAATCATATGCAACAATATGTCCGTATTTTCATGATGCAGCTTTCTGTGTAAGAAACTGCTTTTATTTTATTTCACATGTTATTAACATCCTGAAGTGATATTTCAGTACAGAAGCTCTTTAAACTTATTAATCGCTTGTATTTCTATCCGTATAATGCAGACAAGGCTTTTTTGTTGTCGTCCTCTGGGAGAGACTAATGTAAGAGCAAGGATAATGACTCAACCAAATATACAAGGGACTAAGTTTAATTTGTTAGAGCGCTACAATGATGTGATAACAATTATGATTTCATTTCCAGCGTGGAGGAGTAGGCTGCATAATAAAACTTACTTACTGCATGGACTGGAACCGACACCACAAGAGAGCAAGGGCAGATCAGCATGAAACGTTTTCCCACTGGCCAGTCAGTAACACCGTGGTTGTATATGAAGGGCAGCAGCCAGTGGATGGAGGAACGTGAATATTTCATTATAATTCAGTTCCATTTTAATTTAATTTCTAAATCCTGGGAATTAAAAACCAGCGTAATGAAAAGTACTGAAATGTAAAGTCCTCCGTCTCTCTTCACACTCCCATCCCTGTGCGCTTCTCTTCTTGCCAAAGTTTATCTGCTCACTGCTGACCTCCCTCCCAGACGTTTCTCCTCTCTGCGGTGGGATGTTCACTTGTTTGCAAAGAAACTTTTCTTCATCATCAACCCGCTCAAGGGCGTTTTACACCTTCTTTATTATCTTAACCAAACCTGGTTCTCACCAAGAGCTCCACTTTGCTTCCTTTACAATCTGTCCAGGGAAGGGTGCTCATTCTGCTAGGAACCTCTAGGTCCGGGTTGTGGGGGGCGGTCCGAACCTTCCAGCTCCACACTGTTGCTCCTGCACCACGCATCTCCCAGTCCGGGGCTGGCTTCATGGGCGTGTCCGGTGCCATCACCCAGCGTCCACGCACAGAAGTACCCCCTGCGTGGGGCTCAGCGCTCTGGTGTTGCTATCTAGAACTTGTTATGGGCTGAATTGTGTCCCCCTAAATTCATATGTTGAAGACCTCACACTTAGTACCTCAGAATGTGACAGTGTTTGAACATAGGGTCTTTAAAGAGGTAATGAAGGTTACTGAGGTCACTAGGGAGAGCCTTAATCCAATATGGCTGGCATCCTAATATGAAGAAGAGGAGAGGACACAGACAGCACAGAGGAAAGAGCTGGTAAAGACAGAGAAATAAGTTGGCTGTCTACAAGCCAAGGAGGGAAGCCTCAGATGAGGCCTTGGCTGTCTACAAGCCAAGGAGGGAGGCCTCAGATGAAACCAAGCCTGCACACGGGACATCTTGAGCCAGGACTTCCAGCCTCCAGAGAAGCGAGGAAATACATTTCTGTTGTTGAAGCCACTCAGTCCCTGGTTCTGTGTTCCAGCAGTGTTAGCAAACTAAGAGAACAATTTTACCTTTTAATTTGTGTTTAGTTTGTAAGTGAAGTCTGATGGAACAGTACTCAAGGGGCATGGAGCCATAGCTCACGTGGGGTCCCACCTCCCCCCCATGTTACCACCTTCCCTGGTCAGATTCTTGGTTGCTGTACTCCCTCTTCCCCATCCCCAGCAACCTCAGTAATGCCCAGTCTGCCCCTTCCCGTCCCCTCCCTGGCTCGTGTCAGCAGAGCAAGTCCACCATTGCTCCCGGTCCCTGGTTGAGGGGACATACAGGCACCAGTAGGCTTAAGGTTGGGGGAACATTCTCTTCCACATACATAAGGAAGGCACAGAAGCACAATCTCTGTTCCAGGAAGGCAGTTGGCAAGGGTGAGCATGTTGCCCACCCTGATCCAGGCCCCAAGTAGGTCCTGGGACAAGGATTGCCGTTTGTTCATGGCTGTCCCTCTGCTCTGGGATGGGGTGGCAGAACTGGGAAGTCAGTGGGCCACACACTGAGTCATGAGATGGAGCCCCCACAGGGCATCTGTGAGGGTCTGCATTCACTCTCCAAGTATCCCTGTGTCCAAGGAACCATGATACAAAATTGCAAATAAAAACACCATGACAGGTCAAGAGACCGCAGGGGCAAAGAGAGAGTATTTTATATTTTAGTAATTTTAACAGCTTTAAATTCAAATGAAAGCCTTTACAGATTCATTTTTTTAAGATGCATTCATTTATTTATTTTATTAATTTAATTTATTCAATTAATTAATCGTTAATTACATTATAAATTATAAATATATAAATATATTATAAATAATTATTATTTATTAATCACTTATTTATTTATTTATTTATTTATTTATTTATTTATTTATTTTAGGCAGAGCTTGGAAGCAGGGGGAGGGACAGAAAAAGAGAGAGAGAGAGAGAGAGAACCTCAAGCAGACACCCTACTGAGTGAGGAGCCCCAGGCGGAGCTCGATCTCGTGACCCTGAGATCATGACCTGGGCCAAAATCAAGAGTCAGAAGCTTAACTGCCTGAGCCACCCAGGAGCCCCCACATTTTCATTTTGTACTGGGTACAAAATTAAAGGTACCACTTTTAGAGCTTAAACAACCTGACTTTCAGTATCCCTGCTTCTGTGCTTACCATTTACTCCCTTTTCTTCTATCTTCATCTCTGCTCCTGGCCTTCATGGGGTGGTAATTCCTTATTAGTGAGTCAGAGCCAGCTACATCTCGCTCTGTCTCCCCGACCTTCGAATCCAGTCTAGGAGAGCAACTCACTCTGGTGGCCACCCTCGTCTTCATTAGCCAGTCGCCCCACCTCTTGACCTCACGTTGCGATTTGGTGTACGACGTGCTATGGCGGAGAAGAGTGATGTTGACTTTATAGGTTTGCCGTAAGGCTCAATAAAATAATAAATAGGATGGGCTTAGCACGGGGCCTGGCACATAGGCCTTCTCCCTAGCAGGCTAGCATTTCCCCCTTCGCTCACGACCTCCAATTCTTCTGTTCCTCCCACTCTTTTCTTCCCACCAAAGTGGCCTCCAACACTAAGATCTGCGCTTTCAATTTTCCTCTTTCATGTCAGTCTATCACAATACCTCTCACCATCCCCAGGCTTCATTTTTTTCTTTTCTTCTTCTTTTTATTTTTTAAAGATTTTATTTATTTATTTGAGAGAGCGAGAGAGCACAAGTGGGAAAAGGGGTAGAGGGAGAGGCAGGTCTCCTGCTGAGCAGGGAACCCATGCGGGGCTCTATCTGAGGTAGGGATGGATCCCAGGATCCTGGGATCATGACCTGAGCTGAAGGCGCAGGCTGGCTGTGCTTAACTCAGCTACCCAGGTGCCTCCCCCCTCCACCATTTTTTTGTCATGTTGGTAGTATTCTCATTTTTTTCTGCCATATCTGATCTGCAAAATATGTGCCCTGTACAAATTTATCTGCTTCCCCTCTCGTTGCCTGAGGTCTGCTATCTATGCTCTGGGACCCAAGCCCAGCTGTGTAGGCCTGGGCCAACACACCAGGGCAGCGGCTCCAGCCGGCCCCCTCTGGCGGGTCTCCGTGCTCGTGAGAAGGCTTCTCTTCCGGCTTCTTGTCCTTTCCTATCTGACTCTGAGCCAAAGTCCCTGATTTCTACTTCAGAGGGGAAAAGAAAACAAAAAACAGGCATTGGACTTGACTCTTCCTTTCCTCCTCTGCCTAAGGGTAGATACACATGTGGTGGGGTCCACCTTCCTTCCCTCTCTTCCAGCATCTTCTTGCCCATGTTCCTCTATGCCCTGGATCCCCCTTTTCTCCCAAGCTCGGTGAGTCATTCTTTCTACTTACCTTCAACCTTTTGTCTCCTATGTTTGCTTCTTCTCCATGCAGAAACTGAATTATATCCTCTTCAATATTTATGGGGGAAACGCCTCTATTCTCCTCAGCCAGGCCCTTGATAAAGCAGACTGGCTTGCTTCCCTCCCCCACTTCCAGCACGTTCCTCTGTTCCCCTCATAGATGGTTGTCCTCCATGCCACCAACATTTCTCTCTGTGAGACCATCAGTGGGCTCCTAGCTGCCAAACTGCGACCGACATTCAGGCTTGTTTTCTCTGCAGTGTCTGACATTGTTGAATTCTACTTCCTTCTGGAAAAGAATTCTGGAATTCTCATTTCTTTAGGTGCTCTCCCTCTTTCTCTCTTTCTGCTCTCTTTACCTTCTCCTTTTGCTCCTTCTCTGCCATGCCCTCAGACAGGGCTTCCATACTCCCCTCTTCTCTTTTCCCCTCACAAGCCTCCCTTGATGAATTCATTGGCTCTGGTGGCTATGTCGGCCCTCTTGTTTCTGATGACCCCGGTAGTGCTTGGGGACAGGCCCTCCAGACTAGCTTAGCACAGTGGCCGTACAGTTGATCTGTCACACTGCTGATCAGCTGAAGGGACTTGGGGCAAATCATTAACCTATGCAAGTTTCACTTGCCCTCCATGGTACAGTGAGACTAATAATATATAGCTTATGGGCTTATTGTGGGGATTAAAATAATGCACATAAAGCCCAGCTCCTGGCACATATAAATGACTTAATAGATAGTAATGACCCTGCTGCTGCTAATGGCAATGATCTTTAAAAGTTCAGGGACTTGAGCCCTGATGGGTCCTTGTAAGATCTCACCTACACGTGTTAACCTGCCACCTGCTAGTGGTAGTAACTGCAGAATCTGGGTTTGGCCGCTGGCCCCGGCTTCCGTCCACACTCATAGCGTTTCCAAGTGTTGCATGGTCTCTGCTCCTCTCCTGTATAACCCACTTCCCCTTTCTGTCTTTACTTCCTGACTTCAATAATCTTCTATTCTAGCTGACCTGATCTTCCCGAGATCTGCAAACTTAAAGAAACCCATTTTTTTGTTGTTGTTGTTTTTGTTTTTTTTTTTTTAAAGATTTTATTTATTTATTTGACAGAGAGAAATCACAAGTAGATGGAGAGGCAGGCAGAGAGAGAGAGAGAGGGAAGCAGGCTCCCTGCTGAGCAGAGAGCCCGATGCGGGACTCGATCCCAGAACCCTGAGATCATGACCTGAGCCGAAGGCAGCGGCTTAACCCACTGAGCCACCCAGGCGCCCTTAAAGAAACCCATTTTTAAACAGTCTCCCATGTCTAGGTAAGGCCCTGTAACATTCTCCATGTGTCTTCCTGCAGGATTTGCTACAAATCTGTTAATAGCCAGCAAAGACAGCATGAGGGACACTATGCAATAGCATGAAGACAGGTCGTTGCCTACTTTTCCACTTTCTCCGGTCTCCCGTAAGGGCACATGCACCAAATGAAACTGCTGACAAATTCTAGAAGGTACCAGGCTGTACTAGCTTCTCTGCTCCAAACAGCTCGTCTCTGTTGCTACCCTCCTCTGCGTACCCACCCCCGACCATCTCTCCCCAAGCCCCTTGCCAAATTTGCTACTTCCACCAACTCCTGCAGCTCTGATCAGCTTTTTTTTTAGATAAAGGGTTGTCTCTCAGCCATACTGAACTTTGCTTTTGTCATGTCTTTGTCTCCAGAGTCCAGCACAAGGCCTGGCACACCGACCTTTAGTCCCTCTCCATAGGGCCAAGAGGGAAATACAAAGCCCTAGAGAAGTGCTTTATCAGAATTCCACTAGGGGTCACTTTCTTTCCATTTTCAGAAGAAACGGCACAGGCACTTAGTAAATCAATTCTTTATGAAAAATTTAGCTCTGTGTTTAATTTTTAAAGTCATTTATTGTTTATTTAATGGAAACTGAAATTCTGCCGTGTCGTACAAGCCTCGGAGCACTATACAATCTGCAGCTCTTCCAGATTTTATGGATAATGTCAAAATTCATGTTTGGGCAAACAACAAAATTGAACGTGGCATTTAATTTTGCATATGAAGAATTCAGATCTCTGAATTTATATGAGAGTTTCTTCCATATTTTTTAGGTTAATATCTTTAGATAGGGATATTAGTATTTCATTAGTTCCTTTCAAATATGTTTATAGTTTATCCCGAAGACCTAATCTTCTAAAGCTTTATTTCTTTATTCATCTCAGTTGCAAAATTAATGGGGTATTCCTACCGATCATCTTGATGCCTGGCTTGCAGTGGGCACTGTAATTTGTATCATTATCATTATTGTCTCTACGAGAAGTGGCCACACAGAATGAGAAACCTGTCTTCTAGGGAGAGTCAGGGAAGACTGCCTTGAGGAGGTTACACTTGTCCAAGGGTCTGGAGCAAGAAAGAGCCCAACATTTGGACGAACTGCCCCAAATTCAGTGTGGCTGAAGCTTAGGATGGAAGAGGGCAGTGGTGGGAGAGAAGATAAACACAGGGGTTACCTGAGTGATCCCAGTAGTTAGCTGGCACCAGCCAGCTCAGAAAGAAGCTTGTAATCACGTTTCATCTGCTGAGCAATGAGAAACCATTAATGGGGTTCGTTCTAGGATGACTCTGATTGCGTTGTGGAGAAGGGATCAGAGAAGCATAAGAAGGGAGTCAGCAAGACCTTCTAGGAGGCTGTTCACAAAGACATACTGGTGGCTTGGACTGGGGTGGTCCAGAGAAGCAGACACTGGAAGCTTATTCTTGGGAGGTAAAATTTATACGACTTCATGAAAAATTGCAGGGGTAGGTAGGGTGGAGAAAGCCAGGATATGAGGTGGCCTCTAGGATGCTAGCCTGGGCGATCGGGTGGAGGAGAGTACCATTCAAGGAAGGCCAGGTGTGATACACCTGTCATGACACCGCTTCTTGACCCCAGCAGCTGATATCCATCACCCATTTCTCTGCTCATCCGGTGTATCATTTCTCTTTCAGCTGGAATACAAGTAAACTGTAGGAGTCTGTGGAGTACATAGACTGTCGGAGCGGGACAGGGTCTCACGGATTAGCAACAATGTCATTTTTAAAAGAAGATTTTCTTTATCTACTTGTTTGTGAGAGACACAGAGTGAGGGGGTGGGGGTGGGTGGGGAGGAGCGGAGGGAGAGGGACAAGCAGACTCCATGCTGAGCACGGAACCCAGTACAGGGCTCGATCCCACAACCCTGAGATCATGACCTGAGCTGACGCCAAAACACTCAACCGACTGAGCCCCCCACAAGACCCAGCAACAGCCTTGTTTTATATGAGCTTGAAGAATCACAGAATTCATCAGGCCTCTGTGGTCCTCCTCTACACATAAAACATATCAGGTCCCTATGCTGCGTAACTCTAGGAAATATAGTGAACATCCAAGTATCTCTAGTTATTTCTAGGAGGATGTTTACACGGCCTCTTGTTGTCTAGAACCACCAATGCTCCATCCTTTCCTTAACCCCCCCTCCCCCCCCGACTGCCTCTTCCTCGGCTCCCCTTCATGTTCTGGCTCTCTCGGAATCCCTTCACTCTAAGTTGGCTATAAAGCTCCAGACATTTATTCCTAGGACCTATGAACCCAGCACTGTTGTCTGTAACTTGCTTTATGAAAGTAGGATTACTAAGCCAATTACGGAACTTTAGACTCGGGTATCAGACTGTCCCTTATTCCTGGGCCCGGCCAGCTGCCATACTTCTAGGCATGCTCTCATTTACAACAGGTGTCTTCACCTGGCTTCTCTCCTCTCTATCTTCTAGGACCCCAACCCCTCGTCTCCAGTCCCATTCCTAAATCAAGGATCATCCAAAGCAGTCCTCTAAGGACAACACCCTTTTCCCTTTTATCTACAGCAGTTTGATCCATTTTATTTACTTGTGTTTAATTTTTCTCATCCTTGTTAGACTCTGGGTCCTGGCTTTGCATGGCCACGAGTTTCCCCAAAACTGTTATCTCTAGTTGAACTCTGCTGCACTTTTCAAATAGTCATGATTTCCTTCCTTCTGTCTGTACTCTATTTTTGTTTTTAAAGATTTTGTTTATTTGACAGAGAGAGAGCCAGAGAGGGAATACAAGTAAGGGGAGTGGGAGAGGGAGAAGCAGGCTTCACGCTGAGCAGGGAGCCCGACACCGGACTGGATCCCAAAACCCTGGGATCATGACCTGGGCCAAAGGCAGACCCTTAATGACTGAGCCACCCAGGTGCCCCTGTCTGTACTCGATTTTAATGAGAAAGCAGAGCCCCCCAAATCCAAGTGCGTAGCTTGTGAGTGATAGGTATTTGAGCAGAACATCTCTTTCTGAGACATCTGACCTTGAATCCAGTGTGCTTTCTGTACAGATCTCTCGTCTTCTAGCCGGGCACATCCTTGAGGGTGGGGAATTGCTAGCTAGCTCAGCACAGTGCCTGGAAGGAAGGAAGATCATGAATGTTTGCTGAATGGACATGCTTCGTCCTGGTTCCCTCAGAATTCTTTAAACCCCAGCCAGCCTTTCCGGTGCCAGTGACCAGCTGTGACCATTAGAGGGCAGCAGAGGAACAAAAGCACTCTGCAGGGGACAGCGGAAGTCCCTCAGAAAACTGCAGAACCTAACGTCAGGGAACACAAAGTGCAGGGCTGTCAGGTTTAGGTAAAACCAAAACCAAAACCAAAACCAAAAGCAAGAAATAGGAAACTCTGGGAATACTTACATTGGAAAATTTTCATTGCTAAAAGAAGAAGAAGAAGAAGAAGAGGAGGAAGAAAATTTTCATTGCTTATCTGAAAGTCGAATGATCCTGGTGTCCTGTATTTTACGTGGCAACTCTAACAAGTGCCATTGCACATGAACCTCACGTTCAAGAGGTGGCTCTGGTTCCTCTCAGGAACGCGTGGAAAGGAATTTAATGGGGAAGGTGTATGGTGAGCTTACAGAAAACAACTGTGGGCACTTGTCACACAGGGGATTAACTAACGTGTTAGCTTAGCCCAGGCTGGATTCTGCCCGGCAGAGAAAACTGTAAGGGGACCTGGAGCAATCAGGATGACACATCCTTCCTCTGTCTCTTCCTGCAGGAGACGAACCAGTGCAAAAGATGGCAACGGCTGAAAGAAGATGGGCGACATGTCTACATGTGGGCTCGAATTGAGCAACCATTGTTGAACTCCACACAGTGACAGCTGTAACTCCTGTTCACCCTCCTCCTTGATCTTGGCCTCTTTCAACTCACATGACATTGACCGAGTCTCTTATTCCAGAGTCTGCCATTTTACACATAGTTTTCCTAGGACACCTCCTTTCCCCAAGGTTCTTTTTCTTTTTAGAGACCTCATAATTGAAATTATGCTTTTTAAATGTACCGTTCTCTAATTAAGCAGAGACATCCATTCTTCAGCCAAATGAGAAACATAAACATTGAGTAAGCTGAGACACATTTGTTTCAATACGTATTGATGGAGGGCCTACTAGGTAGGAGAAAGACTTCACCATGAAGAAACTTGTAATGTAAATAAAACATGCGAAACCAGAAGAGAACCCTTCTCCCCTGTAAAAAAATGATTGATCCAGGTAGGAGAGAATGACTGGTTCCTTTACAAATCACTGTTCTCATAATCTTATGAATTTACTTTTGGAAGTAACTGCAGAGTAAGAAAATTTATGATTATGTTATAATTGATCTGTGGAATTAAGGAAGTTATCAGTAGAGGCTTCTTTTTAAAAAGATTTTATTTATTTACTTGAGAGAGAGAGAGAGAGAGCAAGAGAAGGGAGCAGAAGGAGAGGGAGAAGCAGACTCCCTGCCAAGCAGGGGCTCAATCCCAGGACCCCAAGATCATGGCCTGACCTAAAGGCAGACACTTAACTGACTAAGCCACCCAGGTGCCCCAGTAGAGTTTTCTTTAAATTCTTCCTTAAGGAGAAGTTGTTTGCATCCTCTTTTCGTGTAGGCAGATCTGTCAAAATCTAGCCTCAGTTATCATTCTATATATAGAAGCAACTGAAACACACACACACACACACACACACACACACACACACACACACCTGCATGGCTTCAGGATGAACAGGCAGTAGTGACAACTGGTTGAAGGAGGAGGCTTCTGAGAATTCTAGAATGTTAGTACCTCAAAGACTAGCGATCCATAACCTGGCCCAACTTCCTTATTAACAGATGTAGTAACTGAGGCCCAGATATAAAAAAAAAAAAATTGTGTAAGGTCCAACACCAAGTTGGACATGAGCCCAACACTCCCATCTGTGTCTAAGATTAGGTTCTGAAGGACTAGATATGATGCTTGGTGACATCTAGCTACTAACCTTTTCCTCCTTGGAATCTTTAATTTAATCTTTAATCAAGGTCCTTGGCTTATATGACCATTTCTCCCTGGGCAGTCTCCTCCCCCTCCTGGATGTTCATTCTCTACCTCCTTTGCTAGTCCTTTCCTCTAGTCTGAAAGGAATGTTCTTAAGAGTTCACTCTCCCACCGCCCTCTACAGAGTTTCATCATCTGTCATTGTTTTAGGCACTATAAAAACTACCTCTTCAACTCCCAAGTCTTTCTCTCTTGTTCTGACCATTTCTCCAGGATCCATATGTTCAACTGTTACTTGGATTTCTTTTTTCCAGATGTTCCACAGACATCTCAAACTGTCCAAAATGGAACCCTTAGCTTTTCCACACTGGGTTCTCTTCTTGTGTTCCATGTCTGAGATGGTGATGTCATTATCTATCCAAGTCTCCTTGTCCCTACCCCCTTCCCACATGCAAATTGGTCACCAAGTCCTCTCAAGTTTGTGCCCTTAACACCTCTTTAAGAAGTGCTCGCTCTGCATTCACACACCCCTGCCTTAGTTTAGGCCAGGAGTTAGAGAGTCACATGCATACAGGAGGTAAACACGTGAGAGGGGACACTTCTGTCTATGAGGGATTGCAGGCCCAGTATCGCCAGATACTCTAAACTGAGAAGCCTAAAACTTTAATATAAAATATTCCGATTTTTAAGTGGGGCAAGTCATTTAACTCCTAAAAGACACAAATATTGGATGGAAAACAAGCACACCCTCCCTGTCTCCTCACTGCCACCACCGTCACCATCACCAGGCTTTATCTGCCCTAGAGCTCTGCATCTAGCACAGTGCCTGAAACACACTAGGTGATCAGCAAGTGCTTGATGGATGAAAATGGACTGTGAGGTTGTAAGAAGGAAGCTCTTATTGAGTTGTTTGTAGTTAAAACTTAAAAAATAATTGTAATTACTGGATCATTATGTGCACATTTTAGTGAATGAAACAATCCAAAAGTATTTCAAGAAAAAGTCGATTATTTTCCTGTTCCATTCCTGTACCCTACAGGTAACTGATATTAATAGTTCAGTGTTTATCCAGTGACACGTTCCCTGTGGCCTTAAGAAAATTATGTAAAATTTTTTTTCCTTTTTTTTTTTTTTTAAAGTGTAAAAATACTTTACACATTACTCTGCAATGTGCAGTTCCCAGTTAATTATCCAGAATCAACATCTTTTGGCTTGGTAACTATCCACCTAACTTCATTCTTTTTAATAGCTGCAGAATGCTCTTTAATATGATTCGCCATAATTAATTCAACCACTTTTCTATTGATTAACACTCAGATTGCTGCTAGCTTCTTTTTGCTCTCAGAACAATGTATAATAAATATCTCTATAAATTTACACAAGGTACTTCCATGCTTTCTATTTCCATGGGAGAGATTTGCCAAAATGGCATCACTATATTAAAGGATGTGTTAATACATTTTAAAAGACACTATGCAATTACTTTCAAAAGGTTGTAGCAATTCACATTCCCATCAAGGCCTTTGGAGAGCAAACAGAGAAGTTCCCACTGAGAAAATGATGTATGAGCAAAGACTCAAAAGCTGGTGAGGGACCTAGCCACACATATCCCTGGGCAAGACAATTCCAGACAGAGGGAACAGATTGTGCAAGGACCCTGAGACTGATGTGTTCAAGGAACAAGAAGGAGGCTGGTGTAGCGGAAGCAGAATGAACAAAGGGAGAACAGGAGACGATAGAGTCAGTGAGATTGACGGTAGCCCAGAGCAGGTAGAAACTTACAGGCCTTGCCTTTATCATGAGTGTGATGGGAAGTCATTGCTGGGTTTTGAGCAAAGGAGTAATATACTAAGACCTGTTTTAAAAGGATCACTATGGATCTTAAATTGAGACATACTCTGTAGGGAGAGCACTGGAAGCAGGAGACCAGTTAGGAGGCCACTGCAATAACCTAGCACAGAAAGGACGGTAGAGATGAGACTAGTGGGAAAGTAGTAGAGATGGTGAAATGTGTTGGATTCTGGGCATATTTCAAAGGGAGGGTCAGTGGAATTTTCTGATGGGTTGGTGATGGGATATAGGAACAGTGAGAAGTTGGAGATAAATCCAAAGAGTTTGACTAGAGCAACCAAGAGGATGAAGTTGTCATCCTTTGTGATGGGGAAGAGTCTAGGTGGAGCAGATTTGAGGGGAAAAGGTCAAATTCATATTTGGTCATATTAAGTGTTAAATGTGTATTAGTGATGTAAATAGAGGTGTTGAGCAGGCAGTTGGAAATACAAGTCTGTAGTTCAAAAGAGAGGAAGAAACAGTAATACAAATTTAAGAATTGCAGCATATTAGATGCTGTTTAAAGACAGAAGACCACGAATGAAGAGACTGTGGAGAGAAGACCAAAGACAGAGAGCACAGGGAGAATAGGGGGGACCAGGAATGGAAACTACACAGAAGCAGCAGCTACAAGAGGGGGAGAAAACCAAGAGCCTGTGGTGTCCCAGAGACCGGGAGCCCCAGATGTATCAAGGCAGAAGGAGAGATCAAGTGTGCCCAATACCACTGGCTGGTAACACGAGAGGACAGCTGGTCAGGGCCCCTCGATTATGTTCACAGCTTAGTCCCCAGAACCTATGAATATGTGACCTTCTGTGGCAAAAGAGACTTGGTAGACGTGATCATGTTAACAGTCTAGACATGGGGAGACTATTCTGGATTGTCCGAGTGGGATCAATGTCATCACAAGCATCCTTAAAAATGGGAGGCAAGAGGTTTGGGGTCAGGCACAGAGAAGAAGATGGGACAGTGGAAGCAGAGGTTAGAGTGACGTGGCAAGGACCACCAGAAGGAAGGCAGTCCCACTGACCCGGTTTGAATTTCTGATCTCCAGAAGTGTGTGATGATAAATTTGTGTTGTTTTCAGGCACAAAGTTTGTGATACTTTGTTATAGCAGCAACAGGAAACAAATAAGTCAACCCTTGGATTCACCCATGTGAATGTCACATGGTGACATTGGACCAGAGGAGTTTTAAGGGGAATGATGGGGAAAGTCTGACTGAAGTGGGCTAACAAAGTCCAGGAGGATATGCAGGACCGTTGGGCAAAGCCAGTTTAAAAAAAAAAAAAAAAAAAAAAAAAAGCCTGCTTCAGGCTGGCCAATTGGAAATAGTGATGCCTCAAGGCAGATCAATTGCAAATGTTGTTCCTCAAAAATGACAAAGTGCTGTGTCAAGCATTTTGCTTGTCAAACAAAGAACGAGCGAGATTTCAGCCTCTCCCCATCCCTCCTCTACCCAATGCCTTTGTGCAGAGCACAAGTTAGCAAGGGAGGAGAGGAGTCAAGGATTCCTTTTAAGTGGTTTTGCTGCAGGAGAGCCACACAGTGGGCTGGTGGCTGGTGGGGGGAGCAAGGACAAAGAAAGGATTTTAATAAGTTGGCATATTTGTGTGATGATGGAAGTAATTCATGAGACAGAGAGAAATGAATGATAAGGAGAGAGGGGAAGATAGCTGGATTGATGATCTTGAGACAATGAGAGGGGCTAGGATCTAGACCGTAACCTATACGAGGACCACAACGGAGGGCTTCATATTTGATAAAATCAGTAAGAAGGAACGTGGTACAAAAGAAGATAGTGGAATATTAATACTACGTTTGCACTGTGAGGACAATGCGCACAAAAGGAGGGAAAGGGGAGGGTGTGAGATAAAAAGGAGGGAGCTGCAATGAGTTCGGCGAGGAGGGACAGAGGAAACTGTTGCTGTAGCGTTTACACTTATAACTTAGGGCTCCTAACGAGGGCCCCAGGCATCAGGGGTTCTCACTATCTGAAGGGACTTCCTTTAGTCTTCTTAGACCCTCTCCGGTACGTGGGTCTGGCTGAAATTGAATTGGCATCCATCTGGATGGGGTACATCAAGACAGAACTGAGACCCCATATGGGCTCAGTCAGTACCACTTTTTCTTTGGGGGGATGATCTCCCACCTCCTGTTTAATGAATGGACTTGACCAGATCTCTCCAGTTGCTCAATGGTTCATGCTTATGCAGTCATCCTGGGGTTCTGTGGCTAGGTCCTCGCTCTGGGAGGCTGACCTGGCAAGCCAAACACACCTGTGGGGAATTCGAGGGTGCTTGGCTTTGTTTTGGTTTTATTTTTGTTTTTAGGATTGTGTGAAAGTGAGATTGGACTGTCAGAATGACACTGGCATGCTGATTTCGGGTGGCTTCAATTGTTATATAGACAGGGGCCCTGCAAAATGTATTTGCACATGGCTCCATACACCCTAGGAATGGCCCTGAGTGTGGCATAGCAGTAATGAAAAGGCAATCAAAGAACCATTTTAGAGGAGGAGGAAGAGGGGCACCTGGGTGGCTCAGTGGGTTAAGCCTCTGCCTTTGGCTCGGGTCATGATCTTGGGCTCCTGGGATCAAGCCCTGCATTGGGCTTCCTAGTTCTCTCTCTCCTTCCCTCTGCCCCTCCCCATTGCTCATTCTCTATCAAATAAATAAATAAAATCTCTAAAAAAATAAAGGGAGAGGAAGAATAGACACAACTTAGGGATTAATTAGATGTTTTGATATCTGAGTGTCATCTTTTTAGATAAATCCACCCCCCTGACTACACACATAGCTCAAACCCTGTGTTTACCCCCATCATTTGGCAATAATGTGATTTAACACAGAGATAATAGGTGAGGCTTTTTTAAGAGCAGTGTGGGAGCTGTAAGGAAGTAGTTTTTCTCAAAATATGAAGTAGTGGTCAAATATTATGGGGAAGGTATCAGCCAACAATAATCTTTCCCAAACAGAGCTAGCCAGGAAAGAAGGAAAGAACATTCATTTCTCCCATGTGGACCATTGGTCTTAAACCACTGAGTGTGGAGTTCTTACAGGTTGATCCAGCAGCTATGTGAAATTAACAAGCCTCCGCGCAATTTGAGTTATTTATCACGTACGGATGACATCACCGTGTGGCCATCTTTTTATAATTGTTTTATATCTACAGTAGGACCACAAAGAAATGTGTGTATGTGTTACAAATCTCAAACACATAAGAGAAGGCAGCACATCAAGGAGTTTTATTTTGCAGCAATGTGCGTCCGCCCCAACGCTGTGTCCTCACTGTGTGTGTAGATGCTGAGAACATAGCGCTGTGTCTGAATGCGTAGCTGCGGAGAACTCAGGCACGGGAGCCAGACTCCCTGGGTTCAAATCCTGGCTGGTCCACTTCCAGATATTCAACTTCCTCACAGCCGGTTCCTTGTAAGGAAGATGGCCGTTTTATTGATACTTATTTCACAGGGCTGTTGGGAACAGCCAATGAGTTCACAAATTAGGTATTTTTGTTGTTCATAAATAAGATAAAAATACATAAATGTTCTATTTTTCTCAGTGTGAAAACCTTTTATGCACCCTCTTCAGATTGTTTTCTTCTATTAAAAATGGAATTTCACAGATTTTATATCCCTGAACGAAATAAGCCATTGGGTAAAAGAAGCTGTTGTTAGAGCTTTATAGCCTTTTTTTTTTTTTTTGCTGGGGGTGGGGGGACTGGGGGAGAATTTTCAAATTCTTTTTTCTACTGCCCTGCATATGATGGCTTTATCCTCAGTGTACTTCTCTTCCTGTACTACTCATTTCCTCCCTTTTTGCTCCTTATCATTCTAACCTAGTTCTTTGTACCTTATTCTTCTCTCATGCTCCATAAGCTGGGCAATTTTTTTCCCTCCCTGTCTTTGGCCAGAGGTATGAGTCATATGTAGAATCTTTTCACAAATGCAGGGGATTTTCCAGTCATTTAAAATGAGCCCAGGAAAACACACCTGCTAATCTGAAGGCAGTTTGACTTCTGCAACTAGGCTGACCCTGTGGAAAGCGCAAAGAGATTTCCGTTTCAGGGAGTCAGTCTTATCATCTGCTAATTATGGATTGCATAAGTGCTACATTTTTCACTTGTTCCTCAGTGTGCCTTGCTTCTGTTCAATAATTCATCCCAGAGTCAGTATAACACACTCTCTCATCAAGGTCAGTTTAATAATATCTCTGCCTCTATTTCCATCAATCACCACTATCTGAAATAACAAACCTCCAATCATCTTCTGTCCCCTTGATCTCTTTTATTCTGGCCCCTCATACTCATCACTACTTGGTATTTATATTTACTTGCTTTTTGACTATCTCCTTCCACTAGAATATGCAGGGACTTTTTTTGTTCACTGTTCTTCTCTACTGCCCACAACAGTTACTGTCCTCGAATAAGTACTGACTGAATAAATGGATTGTAACCACTTGCTCTTCTCACTAATACTTTTCAAACTTCTGCTGCTTTTTTTTTTCACTTATACAGAATGAGATTAATAATTTTTATAAAATGCCTAACAAAGACCAAGATGGCCAATGAGGGATCGATCAGGGGCATCATACCTCTGTGGTAGCAGAGCTGATCTGCTTTCACTTTGGGGCTTATCTCAATCACGGCATATTTCTTAGGAAAGGAGGGCCTAAGAATATATTTAAGAAAGCAGTAATTTTTTTAATCAACAGATTGTCCTATAACTTGAAAACTTATATACTAAAATAGAAACATAAGGGCATGGATTGAGCCCTACAGATATTTTAGCTTGAGTAGACTTACAGAGTAATGCAGACTAAGTGGAACTGTAATTGAGGTAACTGGGGCCATTGCTTTGTAACATTTAGAGAGAAGGGTTTAACATCAATGGCGATTAATTATATCAATATTTCCACTGAGGCACCCATGTGGCAAAGAAGAGGGCATGAAGTCTTCATGGGATCTTGTGGTATTATTAACCTGTCTCCTCAGAGGGAAAATTACTTTTATCTTTTACCTTAAAAATTTGTCACTTTTTCATTCTGTATATCATTTTTTAAAAGATTTACTTACTTGAGAGAGAGAAAAAGAGAAAGAATGCTTGAGAGCCAGGGAAGGGGCGGAAGGAGAGGGAGAAACTCAAGCACTACCACCCCTACCACCACCCAGCCCTGCTGAATGCAGAGCTAGATGCAAGGCTCAATCCCGCATCCCTAAGATCATGACCTGAACAGAAATCAAGTGTTGGTCATTTAACCTACTGAGCCACCCAGGCACCCCTCTGTATATCATTTAAAAAATATATATGTAGCTATATAGGTGGCTCAGTGGATTAAGCGACTGCCTTTAGCTCAGATCGTGATCTTGGAGTCCCAGGATAGAGTCCCAGCATTGGGCTCACTGCTCAGCAGGGAGTCTGCTTCTCTCTCTGACCCTCCCCACTCTCATGCTATCCCTCTCTCTCTCATTCTCTCAAATAAATACAAAAAATCTTTTAAAAATTTAAAAAAATATAAAGACATATCTTACATATTAAACAATATAATATAAGCCAACTAGACACTTCCCAAAGCCTTTTAGCTTCAGTCTTTTTGTCCCTTTTTGGTGTATTACTACTTAACTACTGAGAATCTGAATTCCTGGTTGGAGAATTATGGAACTAGCTATCAGCTCTTTGTGGGTAGGGCTTTATGCGGCCTTAAATCCATTTCCCTACTGCACAATGCTGTCTCAGTGTTTCAGCATTTAAAACTCCACTGAATCACGTCCCCAGGTCAGTTTTGCAGCCCCTTGGCTCGTTAGCTTCCGATCTACATACCTTAATTAATTTACAGGAACATTTTGGCAAGGGCTATAATTGTTTCCATATGTCTCCCACTGTGCCCACCAGCACGACCACCTAGTGTAGATCAGTCTTAAGTCAGGAAGGATAGGCTAGGTTCTGTTGACCAGAGAAACAACTCCGTAATCTTAGTGGATTAACACAACCAAGATTTATTCTTACTCACAGTTGACTGTAAGCCTACAGAACTCTCCTGGGCAGTTGTCCATGATACAAGGGCTCAATGTCACACCTCACACTCCCACAATCATCAAGGTAAGGAATAACCAAGGATAGAGAGCTGAGCACGCCCCATTAAATGCTTCCCCCTTGAAGTGATGTGCTACTCTTAGTTCATTGGCCAAAACAGGTCAGATGGCCATGACTCACCTTAGATTGGTAGGAAAGTCCTACTGTGTGCCTAGAAGGAGAGGGGAACTAGATATCAGGTGACAATAAGACTTTGTGCCATATACATGCGCATGTACTGACTGAATGAAACTGAACGCATTTTTATTACAATTTCTGCTCTGTATATAATTACCAATCTCTTCTGTCATCCTGTTACTTAAGTCCTTTCTTGTTTTCATTCTACCATTCCCCTTCAGACATTACTTTAATAAACAAAAGGGGCAAATTGCTAATTCAAAAACACTCCTCAGGATAAATGAGTCAGAATCACTTTCATATAGCTGTGAAACCATCATGATCATGACTTCACATTAATTGCATGCTTTCCTTCGTCACATTAATTAAACAGGTCACTACATCTTATTCCCTTCTGCTCTCCTGACAAAATGTTTAAGTTTTACTAATGGTAACTTTACAGTTACCTGCCTTGATACCATCCAGGCATTCGAAAACAAAGACATTTCCAAAATAACCAGAGGACACGTTACATATAACATAGAGAAACAACTTCCACAGGAGAAACAGTATGAATGAAATACCAAAAATTCTTTGCTTCATGATTTAGATTGATTTATTTAACAGGCATTTATTAGGGTAGATTTCAAGGGGACATTGAAATGAGAGCTTGATTAGTATGAGATGAATAGCCTTGGTTAAGGAGAAAATGGTTAAGCCTTCTAAAACCTTCTATGGCTTCTTGCTACCCTTACTGTGACCTCTCAAAGTACTGCGTGGTCTGGCTCCAGCACTGTTCTAGAGCCTCAGCTTGTACCTATTCCTCATGCTCTGGACTTCGGCCACTGGCCTCATGTGAATCCTGGAATCCCTCTTGTCCTTTCCCACCTTTTCCCTCCATGACACTGACTTTCTGGAAAACCCAGGTCTGTTGTCTTAGAGAATGTCACATATGCCAGATAAAGTTGCCCATATTAGGGCCTGTTTTTGTACAGCACAGAGCTAAGACTAGTTACTATATTTTTAAAGGTTGTGAGAAAGAGAAAAAGGAGAAAGAAGGAAAGGAAGGAGGAGGAGGTGGGAGGAGAATGAAATAAATAAATAAATAATAATAATATAATAAATAAATAAATAAATAAATAATAATAAAATATTTACTATCTGGCCCTTTACGAAACAGTTTTCTGACTTCTGTCTTCAATCTTTCTGTTTCCTTGTGGTATTAGTAGGTACCTTGGTTTCTTCGATTTTAGGCAAGTTGGAAATTAGATCTGGAAATGTGCTGTCCAGTATGGTAGTCAGGCGGGTAGATGTAGTACTGGGCACTTGAAATGTGGCTAGTTCGAGTTAAGATGTGCTATAAAGGTAAAAGACACACCAGATTTCAAAGACTTAACATGAAAACAAGAGTGCAAACTATGTATTTTTTAAAAGAGTTTATTTATTTATTTGACAGAGAGAGTGATCACAAGCAGGCAGAGAAGCAGGTGGAGAAAGAGGGGGAAGCAGGCTCCCTGCCAAGCAGAGAGCCTGATACAGGGCTCGATCCCAGGACCCTGAGATCATGACCAGAGCCAAAAGCAGAGGCTTAACCCACTGAGCCACCCAGGGGCCCCACAAGTATAAAATAATTCATTAGTGATTTTTATGTTGATTACCATGTGGAAGTAATAGTATTTTGGATATATTAAATTAAATTAAATGCATCATTAAAATTAATGGTAGCTGTTTCTTTTTAAAATATGGCTACTAAAAATTTTTAAATTATTTATGTAGTTCACATTGTATTTTTATGGACAATTCTGGTGTAGAGCCTTAACTTAAATCAGATTAAATGTTTCTGGCAAGAATGCTTCTTAGCTGATTTTACATACATCATACCATGAGACATACAATATCAGTTCCTCTCATTAATGACACTAAATTTGACAACCTGATTCAGGGGTGACTGACGAGTATCTTCATTGTAAAAGTAAATTTTTCCCTTTGTCTTTTGTAATCTTTTATAGCCATGAGACTGCTGAGCTGTGGTTCCCCACTGACTTTTCACTTAATGGTTTTAGTAACCTTTGGTGGTCCTCGCTTGAATCAATTATGACGTCATGGATTGCAAAATGGTGTTTTATACTTTTTGAGTTTCTTTTTAAATGTCTTACCTGGTATTCTTTTCTTCCTTTCCTTTTTTCCTTCCATTTCTTTCTTTCTTAAAAAGGTTTTATTTTTGTTTTTAATGAACATCACAATGGACACATCATTCTAAAAAAAAAGATTTATTTATTTAAGAAAGAGACAGAATGTGGGGGAGGCGGGGCGGAGGGAGAGGGGAAGCAGGCTCCCCGCTGAGCATGGGGAGCCAGTGTTGTGCTAGATCTCTGGACCTGGAGATCATGACCTGAGCCGAAACCAGAGTCAGATGCTTAACCTCTTAATCAACAGAGTCGCCCAGGTGCCCCCACATCACTTTTTATGTACTCAGTGTGTTACAGTCAAGTGCAGTAATTATTCTTTTCGGTACCCAAACTTCCCTAAATTTGGCTAGTGGAAGTCCCTTCAAGTTGACTCCTGAATCCTTTCATCATAACCGCATTAGTTTTTGAGGGCTTCCTTGGCATCTGATTCAAGAAGTCCCAGGTCTGCCTTGTATTTTCCTTGTTTTGGAGGTAGAAACAGCTATTCCTCAAGAAGCCTCTGCTTCCTTGAATGAGAGATGGTACTTAGGGTGGTAGATGTGATCAGAGTTACTGGAGTGACATTACTTTTAGGCCCTCTCAGTAGACAGAACGAGAAAATATATTTTAAGAAATCACAAGATCATACTGACGTTTCTAATTTAAGTTTAATATTATAGGAGTTTTTCCTATTTTGTTTGTATTTCTTTTCATGTACATTAAAAACCTTCATTTGATGAAACAAAAAGACATTTACTTATTTGCTTTCTCCTATAATACGTAATTTCAAAATTATAATAACATTATTAAAACTAACATTAACCATAGTGTGCGGTGAAGTTTAAGATTACTTTGTGGATCTTTTGTCCTCAGCGTATACCCTACTAAAGGTATATAGTCAGAGTAACTCAAAATATTTATTTGAAGTGTTCAAAAGTTACTTGAAGTAATTATTTTCCCTGAAAGGTTATGTTATACATTTGAGAGACATTTTGATTTGTTTCTGTTTGTGTTCCGTTTTAGGTTTGCTTTTGGTTTATTTATTTTTGAACATGTGAACATTCATATGAACATTCACATGGCTCAGAAGTTCAAACCATTACAAAAAGTTAAACTCAGGGCACCTGGGTGGCTCAGTGGGTTAAAGCCGCTGCCTTCGGCTCAGGTCATGATCTCAGGGTCCTGGGATCGAGCCCCATATCGGGGAGCCTGCTTCCCCCTCTCTCTCTGCCTGCCTCTCTGCCTACTTGTGATCTCTCTCTGTCAAATAAATAAATAAAAATCTTAAAAAAAAAGTTAAATTCAGAGATTTTTCCCCCCATCTTTGTCTCCTCTATCTTGTTTCCATTATACCTGAGGTAACTATTTTCATTACTGTCTGCATTCATCTCTCCGGTGTTGCCTTTCCTTCCTCCCTTCCTCCCTCTTCGCTTCCTTCCATCCTTCCCTTTCCCCAAAACAAGCTTACCCACATACACATAAATTAGACTATATGCACTGTTTTTGCTTTTTCTTATTTAATATATCTTAGAAACCACTCCCTATCAGTTAAAAGAGATCTCCCTCTTTCTTTCTTTCTTAAAATTACTGAAGACTATTCCCTCGTGGGGATATGCCATATTCTATTCAATAAATCTCTTAAACACGTTTCTGCTGTTTCCAGCCATTTGCCACTCCAAAACTCACTACACCGTGAATAACCGCATGTCTGTGTTGCTTTGTGTTCATGGAGATATACCTTCAGGGGAGAGCCAGGAATCTTATTTTTAGAAACATCCCAAATGATTATAATGCACAGCCAGATTTGAGTACTGTTGCTTACTGTGTAAAAAAGGTAAAAATGGTATTCAGGAACATAGAATTGGTAACATGTTTTTTTTTTAAGTGAAGAAACAACAGGTAAGGAAACAAAGTTCTCACTATCTTGAATCTTCACCTACACTACTTAGAAGAATGCAGTTGAGTTATATAAACAGCAGCTTAATTTCTGGAGTCTTGTGCCCAAATCACCATGTTGGTATCAAGAACATCCTATGTAGACTACGTACGCTTACGTGTATAAGTGACCTGGGTTTGGGGAGAAGATACCTTTTTGTTTAGATACACTGAGTCTGAAACAGCCATGGGCCCTCCACGAGTGGCATCTAACAAGCAGTTGTGGGCACCTGTTTGCAGATCAGGTTAGGAGTTATGAGCATGTAGATGACAGAGTAGGTCAAAGATGATTGAGGGAAGGATTACAGAGTGAGAAGGTGCTCAGGATGGAATCCGGGGGAATAGTAGTACTGAAGACAACAGTAGAGGAGTGCAAGGGACTATCCATGGCTAGAGAGGTAGGAAAACCTGAGAACACAAGTCATGAACAATGTATTACAAGAAGAAAATAGTTACTAATGTCAAAGGTTGTTGAGAGGTGAGGTAAGACTCAGGCAAGAAGGTATTCACTGGATTTAGCAACAAGGAGACCAGTAGTGCGACAGAGCAGATTCAGTGTTGTGGAAACAATAGCCATTAGGAGTGTTAAGGAAGGAATTCAAGCTCACATAGTGGATTCTTGGAAACAATGGTGTTTTGTAAGCGGTAACACAGTTTTTCTAAAAGCAACAAAGGGACATACTTGTACCCAAAGGGAAAAATCAATTTTAGTATTTTCTCCCACAATTTTTCTTAAAAATTTAGTGCTGGCTGTTGTTCATGTATATTAGAATCATAAAGTGCTTTAGGATTTAGCAGTGTCTGCTTACTTATTTTGGGTTTATTACTAATAGAGTAATTCCATAATAAACAATACAAAAATAGTGAGAATAATATATGTTATGGTGTTCCTCAAAGAGTAACAAGACTTTCAAACAGTATCCCCAGCAGGCGTGGAAACCATGGCTCCAGAAAAAAGTTTTTAAGCCACTGTGCTTCTCTTCTACTTCCCTTCCCCAGTCCTTCTCTAAACTCTTGGCTATAATCAGGTGTTTTTTTTTTTTTTTTTTCTGTTTTGTTTTGTTTTGCCCCCACTGTAAGCAGGTGTAGTCCAGCTTAAAGAAGCTTGGGAGACCAGTTTGTACTCAGAGAAGAAAAGATGAAAAGACTTTGAATGTCAGGTAATCCAGCTGTTCCCAGACCTGGCTGAGCATCAAAATAGACAACCCTGGGACGTAAATTAAAAAGACAGAATCCTGGGGTCCCTGCCCCAGATCTCGACACGGTGTGTATAGAATGGAGCCTTGAGAACTGTACCTTGATTAAGAGCCTTTGCTGACATAAATTCAAGTCCTTAGGGAAACGGAGGACAAGAGCAGTCCTGAGTAAACGGGTCTCCCATCTGGAGATTCGCGGCTCTGTGCTTTGTTTGGGTGGTGGCCGTTTGCCCTGAAGTGCATCTGGGCTTTCGTTCCAGGGTGTTGGGGATGGCTTCGCTTTTCCGGGCTCTCCAGGCTCTCTAGACACGGCCTTCCCTCTCATTTCTCTCTCCGGAAGTGCGATAAGTTCTGCGGATGCCACACGGGACGCTGCCCAGCGGGCGGTGCAGTCCAGGTACCGCTCGGACCCTCACTTCTGGATGCGGAGTGCGCAGGTTCTTCTCCAAACCCCCAATCGCCCCGCCTTCATCCCGCCCCTCCAGGGTCTTATCCCCGCCTTCCGTGGGAGTTTGGGGAGGAGCTTCGCCGCTGCCCCGCCCCTCCGCACATGCTCGCCGCCGTGGGGGCGTTCCCGGAAGTTCTTAATTCGCGGAGCTGATTGGCGGATCCTGGCTGTGTACCCTGCCCGGGTTTTCCGGAATTTGGGGAAAACTGCAGGGGGAATAATATGGCTTTTTCGAGTCAGCCCTTGCGGGAACTGCAGGGACCTCTGCTCCCACCCAAGGACTTGTTGGCGGAGGACGATGACTGTCTGAAGGAGGACGTGGAGGAGGATGAAGACCTGGAGTTTGTGGATGCCGAGGAGCTCTGCAGTGGGGGCGTCAAGGCTGGTACCCTCCCCGGGCGCCTCCACGGTGAGGAAGCCCCCTACCCCGAGGGGATGGGATTGGTGGGTGAAATGTTTCCCGTTCTGGCTTGTCCTAAGTAAGACGCCCCATTGCTGCTAGCAGACGTGTTTTGGTGTTGGCCTAGCTGTTTCCTCCCACTTAGGATAGGATTCGGTAAGTAAATAACAATAGCCGTGACTTGAGAATACTTGACTTGAGAATACGTGACTTGAGCTTGTGCTCAACGTGTTTTATCTCATTCGACGTTCACAACTCTTTGAAGTTTTATTTTTATAGTCCAGGAAACAGTTGGCTGTCGAGCCTGTATTCGTACCCAGAATTAGAGTTTTTAAAACTATTTTCCTATCCTACCCGGAGTCAAATATTTATTTACCAGCTACTTAGAAAATACACACACACACACACAAACACCTCAAGGCATTGTGGATTCATTAACTTTGTGTCAGTAACGTTGTGATGAGAGCTTATCTTGTGCCGTTTCCTGTGCTATGAATAATACCTTTTATGTGTATGTTGTGAGTGATAGCTAAGAAAATTTTACGGGTAAGACCAGAAAAGTGTTGTGTGTTGATGGCATTGTTCTGAATTTGCGCTGTCCAGTACAATAGTCACCAGCCTCACGTGGCTCCTGAGAACTTGAAGTGTAGCTGGTGTAACTGAGGAGGTGAAATTTTAAATTTTGTTTAATTTTAATTAATTTAAATTTAAATAGTCACATGTGAGTGGGCAACACAAGTTTAGACAGAAAGTTTTCAAGTATTTGTGGAGGGTTTAGTCATTTATCCTAAAAGTATTAGTGACTGGATACCATGTTCCAAGCAGGGTACTGTTTGTTGCCGGGGGGATACCCAAGAGCAGTAAGATAATAAGGCTTCTGTCTTAATGGGGCTTGTTCTTTGGTGAATAAAATAAGACATTTAAAAAAATAATTACAGAAGTAACTGTAATATTACTTAATGCGTAGAATGAATAATAAGTATTGCTCTGAGAGGCTATAACCTTGAGATTCAAGGAAGACTTTCGTGAGGAAGTGGCAATTAAATTTAGAGGTCAGTAGTAAATGGGGGTAAACAGTAAGGAAGAGAACATTTGAGGCAGATGGAACAACTTATGCAAAGGCCCTGTGGTGGGAGGGGACCATGGGATATTTTAGAAACTGCATGAAGGTCACTTTTGGTTTAGGTCAGAGTAGCAGAGAGGTGGCTGTTTTTAGAAGACAAACAGCAGACTTGCCATGTACCATATTTACCTCTTGGAATACAAGGACAAGTGGAACATTATCTTATTCTAGAGAGCTTACAGCACAGTGGAGGGAGACTGATAAATGGTAAGTGGAATGTATATGTAGACACCCTAATAAACATCTGTACAGGGTGCTGTGGGGAGGAACAGAGTGGTAGATTTGGTAAAGCATTGAAAAAGAGGTTTTAAAATGTCTTAAATTAACTTTTTTTTTTTAAAGTTGTAATTTGTGATGAAAACACTCAAGAGACATGTGACGTGTTTGGACGTTTTCCTGTAACGGGTCCTTGGTGGCGAGTGAAAGTGCACGTGAAACCTGTGGGATCAAGGAGCTATCAAGTTCAAGGATTTCCATCTTACTTTTTACAGTGTGATATGTCACCGCCAAATCAAGAACATATCTGTTCCCTGTTTCTTAAAGACTGCAATTTCTCCAGTGATTATATAAATAAATTTTTAGCATGGGTAAGTGCTGTATCAAGCTATAAAAACCTCAACTTTGGAAATATTAGGGAAACATTAAGAACGTTCCAAAAGGAAACTGGAAAGAAGGGTCAAAAACAGTCTACACAGAATGAAGAGGAAGAGTCTCTACTGGAAAATGAGATGTGCCTCCCTGTGGAAAACACGAGTAGGTGGGATTTTATCATCCAGTTTTATTGTAATTGAAATACTTAATGGCTAATGTGTTTTAAGATATCACCACTATAGTATCTTGGCTCACTATTCTTTTTTAAAATCTGTTTTTGAAAATGTGTTTCTGTTGCTTTTGAGTTTATCATTGTAATTTCCAGGTTACCTCATCATTAAGGTGGAGAGGTTGGGAGAGAGGATCTTTAAGCTCCTTTCAGTTCCTCCCCAGCCCTAAAGCTATGTTTCTCTCTGACTTTTGTGTGAATTGGATTACCTTGAGTCATTAAGAAAAAGTTCAGTTGTTAACTATTCAGTTCCAGTTATTATTCTGTTTAAGAAGGCAGAAGAGAAAAAGAAGAATACAAGTATTCCATTTTGGAAAGATTTCAGTCCAAAATGGTATAAAATAATTTTTTAGTATGGTGTTTTATCTGGACATACACCTGAATGCAATATTTCATTTCTTAATTATTTGAAATAAATTTGGCAGGACATCACCGAATGACATCAGTGACAAAAGAATCTTGATAACAGTCAGAAAAATGATTATAAAGGTTAATATGTCAATGATTTATTTTTTGTGCTTAGCTTTAAATTTATCTTTATAAATGGAATCACAAATTTTACTCTGATTATATTGTACACAAAAGTAAACAGGAGGCTAAGAAGTGGTTGTCTAAGCATTCGAAGAACATAAATTTTGGAGTTACATACAATGATGAAAACCACTTCGGTGCAAAATCAATTTTTGTAATACAATCAATTATCTTGCTGGTTCAAGTAAATTTATTTATCTCTCTTTGATTTGGATTTTTGGAACTGGTTGTGCTCCAGGAGGACGTTCATCACATCGTTGTTCTGTGAGCTTATCTGTATGTTTTGATTTGTTCTTTTCTGTTATCCTGTAGTTCCATTTATAAATGTAATGACAGCTTTGCAGTTTCCAAAAGTAATGGAATTCCTTCCAGTTCTTCTGCCTCGACACTTTAAACGGCTCATAAGCTCGGGTTCTACGAAGGTGTTGGAAGACATAGAAGAGATGTTAGGTACGCATCCATGGAAACTTGGATTTAGTAAAGTAAGTAAGACACTCACCATTTAGTAATCTTGTGTAAGGGAGGATTTCTCAAACTTTACATCTTTACAACTTTACATTTACAAACTTTACAGATTTTGCATCTCTTTCAGAGGAAGAAAATTTGTATGGATCTCAATGTTGATTTTTCTTTTAGTGTTAGAACCAACTAGAACTTCTTATACTTGTAGCTCTTATGCAGGAAATTTATGAAGGACAACAAAATAACAAAATTGATGACATTGAAATTGTCAATAATTTAATTTAATAGAAAACATCTTTTTGGTGACTGGTCATTTGCAACGTGAATATAGATCTCATTGAATACACAAGTTCTTAGGAATTTGGCAAATCCGTTTAATCCCTCACTTTTCTATTTGAACTTTTGAAAACTTTCATTACTCATGTGGTACATCATGATATGATTGGAATTTTTATTTGGCACAATAATACCACTTACATATGAATATGAATCCACTTCTGTTCTTACCATTAGAAACCAAGAGGAGGAGTGGCACTATGAGACTTCAGGGGTGTTGGAAACCAAACTCAGCACTAAAATGTTGGCAGTACTTGGTTATGGGTGGTTTTCCAAGTGAAATACAGTTTAAAAATTCTGAGATAATTCTTGGATCCCCAAGAATGCTTTCCAAACCCCTTTCCCCCCAATCTGAGAAATACTGAAATGATGCATTTGTTTCCTATGTCAAATGATGATGACTTGGGACGCCTGGGTGGCTCAGTTGGTTGGACGACTGCCTTCGGCTCAGGTCATGATCCCGGGGTCCCGGGATCGAGTCCCGCATCAGGCTCCCAGCTCCATGGGGAGTCTGCTTCGCTCTCTGACCTTCTCCTCGCTCATGCTCTCTCTCACTGTTTCTCTCTCAAATAAATAAATAAAATCTTTAAAAAAAAAAATGATGATGACTTCAGTATATCTTGCAAAATGAAATTCTGGAGCATTAGATTACTATATATATCCAGTAGAGAAGAGAGACAGAACAATGCACATACTAAGATTCAAGTGGGAACAGGAGACTTGAAAAGGATTTCAAGCCTGTTCAGTATGGAAACCACCATCAAGAATAAAGACCATTAATGAGGCATTAGATGGCTGAGGCTGCCAACCCTCTAAGTTGGTGCTTCACCCCATGGTCTGGGTTTAAACAATAGAATTTTATTGATAGAAATTTATTTTAAACAATAGAAATTCATTTTCTCATGGTTTTGGAGGTTCTAGGTCCAAAATCAAGTTGTTGGTTGGTTGGTTTCTTCTGAGTCCTTCTTAGCTTATAAATGGTTGTGAGAAGACACTTCTCCCCAAGTCCTCACATAATCTTCTTTTTGGGCCTATCTGTTGTAATTGCCTTTCTTATAAGGATACCAGTCATACTGGATTAGGGCCAGTGACCTCATTTTAACTTAATTACCTATTAAAAGACCGTATCTCCAAATATGGCCACATTTTGACATACTAGCAGGTTAGGATTTCAACATATGAATTTTGCAGGGACACATTTTAGCTCATAAAATGTATAGAGGGCTCCAGGAGGGATGTCTCTGTGGGTGGGGGAGAGAAATGGAGCTGGTGGAGAACCTACTGAGGGGATCATGGTGAAGGAAGTTTAGTGCCCCTTCAGCAGAGTTTGGGCAGAATGGTTGAGAGGGATGTCAAAACCTAAACAAGCCAAGAAAGTGAGGCAGTCATGAACTTCACTATATATGCAAGAGTTTGACACAAAAGTTAATATAATTGTAGTATATCCTGTCACTCAGCTGTGAATCCTAACATCGATTTAACCAAAATTGATTAACAAAATGTATAACTTTTTTTCAGAGATGGGAAGAGGAGAAGCAGGTGTGGAGGTGATGGTATAAAAAATAGAGAGCTTAAAAAAAAAAAAAAAAAAGAGAGAGAGCTTCCCTAGAAAAAGACTTACCATAGGAGGGAGTTAATATTAAATAGCAAAAATTAAAAAAAAAAAAAAGGCTAGTATAAACAGTACTTAAAACAGTGTTGACTTTATAAGCCATGGAAAGGGTGAGTCAGGGGATTCCTATCTTTTGTGAGAAGCTGCATAGTGTTATTTGACTTTGAAAACTGCATGTGTATTGCTTTGAGAAAATATAATTTTAATTAAAAATGTATATAGATCTTTAATTACAGTATGGCAAAAACTTGGTGATGTATTAGGTACCCAGTTTTTTTCCCCCCAAATTTTGTTGATATACATGTCCTCTGGGACTTAAGCATTACTAACAAATAATACAGTTTTATGTAATTCTGATAATATTCATCAACATTTGTAATTTTTATAAACCAACTTGAACTTTATTTTCTTAAAGATAACCTACACAGAACTGAAGCTTTTGCAGTGCGAGGCAAGTTGGACATCATTTTGTCAGTGCAAGTCTCTTCTCCGGTTGATGAGTGATTTGGAGAAGAATGCATTAATAATATATTCAAAACTGAGGCACATATGTCGAGACCAAGGGCACACATGCATTGAAGAAGCTGACTTAACTTCTAAGTTGTCAGACCAGATGTCCTTCCAAGAGGCTTGGCAGTCTCTGAAGTTTTTGAAGGACATTGGTGTGGTGACATACGAGAAGGGCTGTGTCTTCCTTTATGACCTCTACCAGGCTGAGCGAGGCATTGCGTCTTCGATATGTGACCTGATGACGAGGCCTCCGTGGCATTTACGGGTGGATGTCAAGAGGGTGCTGGCATTAATTCACACCACGAACCCTGAGAATTCAAGAAGCGACGAGATGCTGAACGAAAGCCAACTGGACGAATCAAGTTTAGAAAACTCTGTGGATGTTCTGGACCCCCAGGACAGTGGTGACCACATTTGGGAAAACGGTGAAAATGACGTGAACGCAGAAATAAATGAAGCTCAGCTGGACCAGGGTCAAGTGGCTGCTTTGGAAATGGTTTGCTCCAATGCCGTGACGGTCATCAGTGGGAAAGGCGGCTGTGGGAAGACCACCATCGTTAGCCAGCTTTTTAAGCATATGGAGCAGTTGGAAGAAAGAGAGGTAAAAAAAGCCTGTGAGGATTTTGAACAGGACCAGGATGTCCCAGAAGAATGGATCACCTTTACCAAGCAAAGTCTTCCGAAGGCCGACAAGGCACTAGAGGTGTTACTCACTGCCCCGACTGGGAAAGCAGCCGGCTTACTGCGGGAGAAAACTGGTTTTAATGCTTACACACTGTGTCAGGTAAAACTTTGCCCATTTTTAAATTTCTTCCTGATGGCACTCAGTAGGTACTTCTTGGATGTCTTAGGGCTCCCTTCTTTGTAGTAGAACATTTAGATCAGAGCCACTCAGAGCAGCCGGTCTATAAACTGCAACTGGTTTGCAGGGAGGCGGAAGCTGGTGTGGGAAGGTCAGTCAGTAACCTGCTTCTCACGGAGAAAGTCTTGCTGTGAAAAGGAAGTCGGCCAAATGGAAGTGTAGGCATCACGTCGTAGTCCGTGTAGATTCTGGTACAAGCTTTATTCAGGGTGGGGCTGCTTACAGGCATGTTATTATCCACAGACCTTTTCCGAGAAGCACTTGTGTGGAAAGGACAACGTTTTATCCTATTTTATAGAAGGAAAACTGCATAGAAGTGAATGCTTTGATCATCGGGTTCAGTTCTTTAGCTCCTTGACCCACAACAACGCATGGCCCACAGTCACATAATAAAATTTTCAAATGAATTGATATGCTCGAAAAACATAGTTGGGGCTGTAGTTAGAACTCATGGAATTTTAAACTTGTCAGGAACTGAAAAGGTTTTTCTAGGTCTGACCTGTGATTTTTATAGATCAAGGAACTCAGTTGTTGGAAGATTTCTGAAGGAAATAATCATTGACTTGGACTGTAAAGGACAGAGAGGTTCAGGTGAGAAGGACGTTTTATTTAGGGGGAAGGCCTTTCCACAGGCATTGAGGAGAATGATCATAGTGTGGATAGATGGTTTTGAGGTGATGGCATTGATTAGAATGAATTGTGTGTGCTGTAAAATAATGGAAATCAAATTTGGTTTAGACTGGGAACTTGAGCTTTAAAGTTTGCAAAGTATCTCATTAAATCCTTGGTAAACCAGTGAAGTGAGTAGGTGGTATCATCTCCATTTTACAGAAGAGCCCAGTTGAAAACTGGGGGTATTAAATGACTTGGCCAAGATCGGAACCAGGTGTAGAGCTACTGGCCCTTGGATTCAGGTTTGTGACCTCCCCACTCATTGCGCTTCCTGTGGTGCCACAATTCCCTCCTTTATTATAGATCTCGCCTACCTAACGGAGCTTGGACTTGGTTTACTGGGGAGCCATTTAGGATCCTAAGCAAGAGAATGAAATGAAGAAAGCAGTTTTAAGGAAGATTACATAGAATCACATAGCTATGAGCCACCTCAGAAAGGACATTACACATTACCTTTATTAGGCACATGAGTGAACATAGCCCTAGAGAAGTTCAGTGTAGCTCACTGATGGTAGAGTCTTCTGATTATTTTATGATTTTTCTCATTATGCCTTCACATCTGGTTAGTCTGAAGGGTTGGCTTAGAAGAGGAGAGCTAGAGACGCATTGTTACTAAGTTTCATCTTATGTTCTAACTCTGATCAATGAGTAGTATCTTAATATCTGCCTGGGACGCTGGGAGAACATTTCTGAAGTCACATTTAGGGTCAGGAGAGAGTGTAAGGCCACAGGAAAGACACGCCATTTATTTATCCCTTGGGCTTCGGGTTGCCAGATGGAGCAGATAAAAAATAAAAGTATTTTTTCAGTATAAGCAAGTAGCAAATACTGCATCAAACATAGTTATACTAAAATGTCATTTATCATTTATCTGAAATTCCTGTATTAATCAGGCAATCCCATTTTGGGTTAGAATATAGGGGAACATGATTGTAAGGCTGTGGGAGTAATCTAGGCTCATAGATGGGGCCTATATTGGCCTATATTGGCAACACCAGAAATATAGTGGAAAATGTCAACCAGGCATTTCTAAGATAACTGATTGAATATATAAAATCAAAGGAAGCAGTTGGCCACGATTCAGATGTTCTTTTGAGACAAGGCCAATTGAGAGAATGGGGGTTTTATTGAAGGGAATTGATGCATTTGGGTGGAAAATAGGAAGGCTTTTACTAAATAGTAGACATGTTGAATCTAGCTTCAGTAGAAAAATTAAATAAAGATAGGATACCATTTAAGAAATCTGTGTACATATATAGTTGTACATACTTGCAATGTAGAAACATTTTGAGAATGATGTATACCAATATATGTAATGTTCTCTGGTTTTATTTTCCAGATGTTTCTCCTCATCTGAATTTTTAATTTTTATTTATTTTTTTAAAAAGATTTTGTTTATTTTTGCAAGAGAAAGAAAGAGAGAGCACATGCATGAGTGAGCATGAGGGGATGGGTAGGAGCAGAGGGAGAAGCAGGCTCCCCACTGAGCAAGGAGCCCAATGCAGGACTCTGTCCCAGGACCCCAGGATCATGACCTGAGCCAAAGGCAGACGCTTAACCAACTGAGCCACCCAGGCGTCCTCATCTGTATTTTTTAAAATAGTAAATATTATTACATCTTTAATAAATAATTTTAAGTTGTTTTGTTGGCGGTGGTGGGTGGGTTTTTAAATGTTGGGGGCGTAAGGGAACTAAGACTATTAGAAGAAAAATAGTGTTTTCATCGTTAGGATGGGAAAGCAACCTTATTTCCAGAAGGGAGTGTTACGATTAGGAGGAAAGGAGGGCTGAAGTGACCGGGCCGTCTCAGAAGGCCAAGAGGTTTATTTGGGAATGGGAAAGAACAGGGAGCTCTGTTCGAGAGCGACAAGAGAAGGGTTGAGATTCTGCCAGTACAATAGTACCGGGTGTGACGCTTGTGAAAGTAAACAGCTTGTGAAAGTAAACACACGTAGTACTTAGCAGAAAACCCTTTTTAAAACTGTTTGATCTTTTTGTTGTTGTTGTTTTTAGATTTATTTGATCTACTTCTCTGTGTGTCCATCCCTTTAGGGTTTTAAAAAGCTTTAACATGTGTGTCCTCCAGTTTTTTAGACTGTCTCCCTGTGTGGTTTTACCTACATCCTCCCCCCCACCCCACCCCATTTAAGTTTTGTTTTAAAATTACATGTTGTTAAGATTTTGTTCTGTGAACTTTATAACCTGAACTTAGAAATGCCATACTTTGCTTGTAGGTCAATTACAGCTTTTATTTATGGGAGAAGAAAAGCCCGGCCAAGAACCGTCCATGGAAGTTTTCTTCAGTTAGAGTTCTGGTTGTGGACGAAGGGAGTTTGGTATCCGTCAGAATCTTCAAGTCAGTTCTAAAGTTATTGTGTGAGCACTCCAAACTTTCTAAGCTTATTGTCCTTGGTAAGTTAAAGAGTATTGGAATCCTAATTGTTTAGTTCAAAGCGTTGCAGTTGGTAGCCGGCTTACACCATTTCACTGTTTCAGTATCCATATCCTACAGGCAGGGAGCCATTTCTTAGAGCCCACCCCCTCAGCCCCCCTGAGTTCAGTCCGACCTCTCCCTCTGTCAGCTCGGGTGGTTCTTCGATTGGGCCGGGATATTAGAAGAGCAAGCTGCAAAATGAAATAGAGTTGTCAGGGGTTTCTGCTAATCACCTGAATGATGACTGTTAAAACAGTAAAAATGTCCCGCACTTAGAGCAAATAATGATGTAGATCGTTTGGAAATAATAAGAAGACTGAACTATAGACCACTTGGGAGTGCATTTATGATTTTCGCTAATAACTCAAGTTGGATATCAGTAGCTGCTTAAATCCTTTCCCATTCCGGTGAGATTTAGATTCAGTTGGGTACCACTGGTCTGTAGACCGTATGATTTCTTGGAGAATCCTACCTTGGAGAATCATACCGTGAGAAGCAAATTGTATGCAAATAATTCTCTTAGGTCTTTGAGGATGTGCTGTAAGCAGTTGATTCTGTTAATGGCTTAAGCATTTCCTCAGTTTCCATTGAGAAAATAGTTGTGTTTTTTTTTTTTTTCTTTAAACTCCAGGGTTGGTTTGTTTCAAGAGATTTCTAATAAAGCCAAATATTATCACTTATATTATGGGAATTTATCTCTTATCAAATACGTAGGGCTTGTTTGTGTTTTATATGTTCCCTCTATTTATTTGAGGCCATGGATTCTTCTAGGTCCACTAAGACGTTGAGCAAGATTGAGTAAGTGACTGAATACCATATACCTGAGATTCTAAGGCACGTTTTTCTCTAAAATGTATGCCCCTAGACAGTTTGCCCAGGGTTATAGGTATGAAGGAAATTCAATTCAGATGTTACCTTACTGTGTTATCACTGTTTTTTTTATATCTCAACTGTTCCTTCTGAATGTTTTGTTGTTAAATGTTTTTAAAGAGTTGATGTTCTTAAGTAATTTGGGGGATGCTTTTTTCTTAGAATAGCTCTTTATAATTATAGCATATGGCAGTAGGGAGAAATAAAAACAACTTCTAAATTTCAGGAACCCCGTTACCAAATACCTACTGTATCTTATTCTCCTCTTAGGTGATATTAGACAGTTGCCCAGCATCGAACCTGGTAACTTGCTGACAGATCTTTTTGAGACTCTTAAGTCAAGAAATTGTGCTATTGAACTAAAGAAAAACCATAGAGCAGAATCTGAGCTAATTGTGAACAATGCCACAAGGTATAGTATAATGAAAATTTTGCATTTTCTCTCTGTTGTATTAGAGGTTCAAAGTAAGAAAATACCTATTAGCTTTTCTATTAGGGCAGTTCAGTGCGGTACGTTTACTGTGCCCTTCTAGCACACTTATTCTGGCCTTCAGGCTTATACGCACTCTTTGCCCCAGAATTAGAAAAACAAGGTAATGTTTTTTATTACTGGTCTGGCATGAATTATTGAAATTTAAGAGCAAATGTATTTTCCCGATTAAAAAAAAAATATATATATATATGAATTAAAATTGCATCAAGCTTAGAGACTAGAATAAGCCCAAGGGAAACAGAGACTTGGAAATGAGTTCATTAGACTTCAAGGGAGAATGGGAAGAATTATCCCCTAATTTTTGTAAGGGGAGCCCCAAGCCAAAAAAAAAAAGGAATATGGTATTTTCCGTGATGAATCCTGGTGGTACCCATGGCATATTATTCCCCTTAGAGTAGAAGAGACTCCTTCTCTTCCCTTAGTCTTTGCATACGCCTTTAGAGTGACCCTCTGTAATTTATGTGATGGGATCTCAGAATACTAAGACTGTTTTATTCATTGGGCCAAGATTTATCTTTGTTTTTTGACACTCTTACAAAATGTTGGTTTTGTTACTCGAACATGTTCATGGTTGGATTCAGCAGAAATGAGAACATTCAAAACTTCCTTTCTCTATGCCCGTCTGCCCTGGGTAGGACTATGGCAGTATAAGAAGGATTGACAGGGATAGGGCGGATGTGGTAGGTTCATATTAATTCATTAAGCACAAGAATGCAGTGGATGTGTAATATCCTTTTTGTCTAACCGGGGTCCCAGGATCGAGGTCCACATTGGCTCCCTGCTCAGCAGGGAGTCTGCTTCTCCCTTTGACCCTCTTTCCTCTCATGCTCTTTATCTCTCTCTCAAAAAAATAGATAAAATCTTAAAAAAAAAAAATCTTGGAGGAATCTAAAGCACATTAGATTTCTTAGAAGTTAGTTTATCTGAAACATAGGAATTCCTTTTATTAACACTTTTAATGTCATTTGAGCTGTGCTGCTTTCATCATTCCTTCTTAATTGTCATCACCAAATATTTAATGTCACATAGAATCCCAGTGATAGCAGAGAGGGGCTCATAGAGTTAGAAGTGTTTCAAGTTCTGGGTCAGAAGCAAAACAGGAATTCCATGGTGATTCTCAGCACCCCCAGATTTAGTTCTGGGATATTTATATATCTGGGATATATAACAATAATAGGACATTGCCCATGGAACTGTTGTGAGGGTTGAGGGCATTCATCTGTTTTGAGGCACTGTATAACTTAGTTTTTTGTGAATAACAGATATTAAATGATCTATTGCAAATCAGTTAAACCTTTTGATCTTTGTCTTTTTGATCTTTGATCTTCTTCCCTTTCCTCCCTTTCAACCCTATGAGGAAGGGTTGAAGATGGCAGTAGGGTACCACTAGCTTTGAAGCAAGGTTGCCATTAGGTCTTTTCAGGGAGTTGGTCTTCTTCCAGATAACCAAGGGGAGACCTTGTTATGACAAGGCACCTGCCCCATGCTCTGTTTTCTGATAGGATTTGCTAGTCTTGGGAAATATAAGAACAAAAGAAGGAGGAGGGCATAGAAGCAAAGAGAAGATGTGGATACTTGGTTCAACTGAGAAAATGAGGCCACATGTATGATACACACAAAAGAAAGGTGGAAAAGAGTGTGATGTAAGCCTATGGAAAAGGCCTCAAAGAGTTGGGGAAAGAGCTATGGGGCCAGAAGGGCCCAGATTTACCTCCTAGCCCTCTGCTTTCTACCTCTGTCTGGAGGCAGCCCACCGCAGTTGCATAAGCCTCATGCTACTCATCTGTGAAATGAGGATAATACCTACCCTTGTATTGGTCTGGAGGAGACTAGGTCAAATTCTCAGAATGGTAAGTTCCCTGGCAGTTTTAGCTAATGCTTTTAATTTGCTGGGGGTAGGGGACTAACTGATAAATGTAACATTACAGTCTTGCTAGTTCTATTTTCAAACTCATTTGCTTTTTATAATGCCTATACGGGTAGCCTTTTCATCTTATTTATTGTCTATTAGCAGATATCAGTTATTGTAATGCCATTATCTCTGATAATATATGAGGACACATTTTTGGATGTTAATGTACTTGCTGTATTATTTTATCTTCACTTAAGAATCTCAAGACGCCAATTTCCAATATTTGATGCAGAGCTGAATATCTCTGATAATCCAACATTCCCTGTGTCAATACAAGATAAAACATTTATTTTTATCAGACTCCCAGAAGAGGATGCCAGCTCTCAATTATCGAAAAATGATCCTCACTCTTGTAAGTATAAACATCTGTATTATGTAGCGTTACGATTTCAGTTTTCTAATATACTTACTAAATGACTAGTTGTAATTTTATTTGGTGGTAAAGATAAATATTGCTAGTAAAACATTTAGGCACTGTTAATAAATAAACTATTTATTCATCATCAAATGCAGAGGACCTTGGATTTTGTAAAGAAGTTGATTCTCCAGCCCAATATATGTAACCATATATATATATTTATGTATTTATTTTATTTATTTATTTTTTTTACGGTTCCAAAGAAGTTGTTTATTTGCAGATACAAAACAAGGCCCTGGCCATGGGAGGGCTGCCCCTTGGGCTCACCCACAGCAATTTTTCCCTGGCCAGAGAGAATGAGTAAGACTAGAAAAACTTTCTCTTTCCCATCCCACCCCCCAACTCCTAGTCAAAAATAACTGGGACCCCAGCAGAAGGTCCCATCTCTCCCGCCCCGGTTAAAACTTAAAACCCAGCCCAATATACGTAACCAGATCTGCCTTAACAGATCATATGTACAACATCTCCTGCTGGAAGGAACTTGGAAGGACTAATGACCCACATATAAATACACACATACCCAAGAAGTAAGCTCTTGACACATACATAGTAAGAGCTCAGTATTTGTTGAGTGAAGAGGTGGATGTAGATGATAAGTTTAAAATGAAGCAAAGCCCCAGGAATCCAAGTTCATTCAGGAGAAAGCGTATGCTAATTAATGAAGATTTTCTTTTATAGCAGTTGGGAAAGTAATTACATTTGCTATTGGGTACATTTGAGAATCAAAAATAATGGTTAAACTGTTGCCAAGTTGAGTTGCTACCAGTTCTTTCTGTTTCTTATCAAATGGACAGGCATTGCTTCTAATTATGGGTCTTAGGATGACAACGTAACAGGGTCAAAAAGAGCACAGGATGCGGAGTCTTTTCGCTTACGTGTATGACCTATGTCACATCACATAACCATTTGTAAAATGGGAATAATAGGACACTGCCCATGGAGCTATTGTGAGGGTTGAGGGCATTCATCCATTTCAAGGCACTATATAACTTAGTTTTTTGTGAATAATAAATAGTAAATGATCTATTACAAATCGGTTAAACCTTTTGATCTTTATTTGTATTCTGAACATACCTAGCAAGCTTTTTTTAAATAGTGTAATGGTTTCCTCAAAATTGAAGTCATGAAGGTTTAAATGATTATTACTGAGCATTTATTTATTTATTTTTTTTAAAGATTTTATTTATTTATTTGACAGAGAGAAATCGCAAGTAGATGGAGAGGCAGGCAGAGAGAGAGAGGGAAGCAGGCTCCCTGCTGAGCAGAGAGCCTGATGCGGGACTCGATCCCAGGACCCTGAGATCATGACCTGAGCCGAAGGCAGCGGCTTAACCCACTGAGCCACCCAGGCGCCCATTACTGAGCATTTATTGTAGTGTTGTCATCATTCTTCAGGGTATATCCTAACCACTTAGCAACTTTCACTCTGATGTGAAATTCAGGGTCGTACTGCTTTATGTGTAAGCCTCTCCTGCTTTGTGGGTCATAGTCACAGTTCCCTTGGGTTGGGTTCCATTCACATGGTATAATAATTTTTTTCTCTTTTGAAATGGGATCATATAATACATAGTATTCTATAAATGCCCTTTTCATTTTTTAAATTATGGAAATAATTTCTATTCCTTAAAAAACGTCAAATAATTCAGAAGTGTCTGAAGTAAAAATGAGTATTTCCCTGTTGTCTTCCTCTCCGTTTCCCCCAAGGCAACCCCCAAAGAGTCACATACTATTTTTCTTCCTCATCCACTACTCTTACTATGCCGTAAGAATTTGGTGTTGATCCTTTAAGCCTTATTATATCCAGACACAAACATATAGTATTTATTTAATCTTATATGAATAGGATGATAAGCTGCATGTTGCTTTGTGATTTTTTATTAAATATATTATGAATCATTAATAGGTAACATTTATTCTCACAACAGCTTAGTTAAGAGTAGGTACTAGTACAGATAAAAAAATGAGACTTAGCTGGTTAAGGAATGTGCCCTCCTTGTCACTCCATTTGAGGCTACCTAAAATAGGATTAGTTTTATTTCCGGTGCCCATCCTTTATGTTAATGAGAATGTACTTTAAGAAAAGAGCTGTCTGTTTCAGAATGACAGCAGAGCTCAGCCGATGCTGTTTTTCCATCTCAGTGACAAACTTCAACTGGGAAGTTAGTCCCTTCTTTAAAAGAACCGAATAAATAATATTCCATAGAGAGAGGCATGTTGTGCTTTTCCATTAATAATTAAGTTACTGAGTAAATGATTCCCATTATTACAAAGTAGAGAGATGGAAGACAGGCTTCCTAGCTGGGCTAGAACTTCAGAGGTGCTGAAGTGTGAGAAAAATGCGTGTCTTAGAATCAATGAAATACAGTGTACGTATTGATCTGTGAGATGTCGAGAGAATAAAGAAAGCAAGGAGCAGAACGGCGCGATCCGGTACGTGTAGAGGAAAACAATATCCTGTGAGACCTTTGGAAATTCCTGCTCTGGCAGGCCTGGGGTTGGCTGAGGGTGCGCTGAGTGGCCATTTGTTAGTAAGAATCTTCCCTTCATCTGAACAACGAAAGGCTCATAAGCAACTAATTTAATCTTCCTCGAGCAGGGCCTCACAAGGCCTGGGTTTTTTCATTCCACGTGATTCATCTGCTACAAGGGGAAGGCACATAAGCCTAGAATGCTCTTACCTAAGTTTTTCTGTCTTCTCTCTCTTGTGAGAAATGTTCACTGTTTTGTACTATTGGTAAGACAGATGAGAGGAAGTCTCCTTCTCAGCGCTTTGAGGGAGGCTCTAATCATTGTCAGTGATCCGAGGTCTAAAAGGGAGGCCGGCCACCTCTGCCATTTGGAAAGTGGCTTTTACTTCCAAGAGCCTCAGCTTCACATTTCTAACTAGAATATAATCGGTGTCTGCGTTCCAGCTATTTCCTAGCTGGCTAGGTATGGCCCCTCTTGGGATGGATGCCCCGGCTGTCAGGGGTTAACCTTTGAGTTGCTGGCTCCTGGGGAGGTCTGGGCGTCTTGGGGGAGCAAATGAAATCAGTGCCGAGTGGTTATATTACAAAGTAGGAGCTGTCCTGGCTAGTGGTTGACGCCTCTGTTGAGGATAGGGCATCTGGGATCTTCGTCGTCGTTTTCGCTCCTGGTGCTCTGGCTGCTGTTGCAAATGACATTGGCGTCCCCATGGCCTGCTTGAATTCCATTTCCCAGAGCCCCCCTGAGCAGGAATTCTGAGCTGCTCGGTCAAAACAGTGTTGTACTTCGGTGCTTTTCTGTATTAACTTTCTTCTCTTGAATTACCAGATTTATATTCTGCAGTTAGAACCCTGCTCAAAGAAAATGACCTACAAGACGCACAAACATCACAATTTATTGCATTTAGAAGGTAAAGCATTTACAGCATTTTAATGTTCTCAGCCTTGCCTTTAAATCTCATAACTTATATAGATGCTGTTTAAATGGGAGACTCTCATCATTCATCACTGCGAATTCTCTCTCTAATTTTGAGGTCTTTCTTTGTTAGACATGGCAGAGGGCAGTTTTTAAACAGGGCTCTTTGTGTGGCTCAGTCAATTAAGCCTCTGACTCTTGGTTTTGGCTCAAGTCATGATCTTGGGGTCGTGGGGTCCAGCCTGCATCAGGCTGTGCACTGAGCGCTGAGCGTGGAGCCTGCTTGGGATTCTCTCTCTCTCTGCCCCTCTCCCCACTTGCACTATCTTTCTCTCTCTCAAAATAAATAAATAAAATCTTAAAAAAAATAAATAAGGCTCTTGCTACCGAATATTATCTTTGGAAACTCCCATGAAATCTGAGTGGAACAAAGATTTACATTGAGATAAAAATGACAGAGGCCCTTGGCTTGGCTCAGTGGAATGTGGCGCTCTCGATCTCCGGGTTGTGAAGTCAAGCTCCACGTTGGGTGTAGAGATTACTTAAAAATAAAAACTTCAGAAAAAGAAAAGATAAAAATTAAAATGGTTTTTTCTGGACCTCTTCCTAGAAACTTTTAGTCTTGTGTAGTACATTGACATCGTGGATAATAGGAGTAAACACAGAACAGATACCATTATGGTGACCCTCGCTTCTTGCTTGTTCCTGTGTTCCAGGCAAGACTGTGACGTCATCAACGCCTGCTGTTGCAAGCACTACACGGGCCACCTAATCAAGTGAGCACAAAAGATCCGAAAGCTCCAGGACAGTCCTTCCTTTAGTCACTGTTCTTTTATTTGTCTTGACCTTTATCATTGTAGCCACATATTTAAAAATCATTTTTATTCTCACTTGTGAAGTCAGATGATCTCTTCAATTAAATATAATGTGTATGCTTAGGCACTGACTGTTTTGGGAATCCGTGTCATCAGAAAAATAAGGAATACAGTTTTCCTTGTGGTTTTCAAGTTGGCAACCTCCAGCTTCTCCAAGATGAGTGTGGGGAATTCAGAATGGTTTCCAAATACGATATGTGCCTAGGTGTGTCTGGGAACCTTAGCAACTGGATACCTGCAGAGAGCACCTTTGTGGACATCTGTCAGAGAAATATGAGTATGGAAAAGTTGCTCTGTTTATACACCGGAATAATTAACTCACTTGTCTTGCATTTATCTACACTTACTATTTAATAAGTGTAGAGAACGTAGAGATATGAAAGTTCTAGAAGAAGCTCCCTGTCTGTTGAGGGAAGCCACAATGAAAACCACCTGAGGTAACCTCACAGAGCGTTAGGGAACACGAGCAGAAGGTCATCCAGTCTGTCCCAGTGACTGTGATCTTGGCGGGGGTGGGGGTCAGTTTCATTTTTCCACATATGTAAAAAGAGGATACCGAGCATTATTTCCCTTGTGCAGTTGTAGTGAGGGTGAAATGAAATAATATCTCTAAAGCACTTAGCCTAGTAACTGGTATATCACCAGTGTTTATTCAATTTGCTGCTGCTGTCCTGATAAAGGTCATAATTATTAGACTAGAAATATGTGTATGTGGGGTTAAGACGTGAAATAGGGTAGTGATAGGAGAGATTGGCGAGGAGAGGATGAGTTTAAAAGGTAGACTCAGTAAGATCTTAGGGAACTTTTAGAGCATAGGAAAAGAGAGATGTCAGCATTTATGCCAAGATTTCTAATTTGAAAAAAATTTGGCTGGGATGTGTCTTTGGGTTTGCAGTGCTGCGGAGGGGATAGGAGTTCAGACCATGACCGTGGGAGCCCGATTTCTTGTTGACATTTGGAGAACAAAAGTGAAGTAAAGAGAGTGTGGAAATCATCTTGAAAATTGGATCAGATCTGAGTCGGGATTAATGCTTAAACAAAATGAAATTGAGTTTTTCTAAACCTCAATGACGTATTCTCATTTTCTGACCCAGAGACCATCGGAATAGGCTTCAGTTTGGAGTTGGTGATAAAATTTGTTGTACCAGGAATGCATATCTCTCGGAGTTACTCCCTGGAACTGCCTCTCCCAGTCAGGAAAGTAATGAACGCGAGGCCAGTGGTGACGATTTTAATGGTACTCCTCATGGTTTTGCTAAAAATAAGCATGACTTTGAAAGTGATATTCGACTCTGCAATGGAGAAATATTTTTTATAACAAAGGCAAGTGATAGCAGAAAAATAGTACCTTTTTACCTATTAGAGATAGGTGTGTGTGTGTGTTTTTAATTACCCTAGGTTTGATTCAGAATCTAATATCAGAGTTGACATTCTTCCATAATTTTTTGCTAAAAAGATTTTTGTATTCGCTTTTTTTTTTTTAAGACTTTCTTTATTTGAGAGAGAAAGTACAAGAGAGGGTAGGGTCAGAGGGAGAAGTGGATCCCTGCTGAGCAGGGAGCCTGATGTGGGACTCAGACCCAGGACTCCGGGATCATGACCTGAGCCAAAGGCAGTCACTTAACCAACTCAGCCACCCAGGCACCCTGTATTCATGTTTATGAGGGATATTGGTTTGTAGTTATCTAGTAATATCTTGTCTGGTTTTGGTGTCAGAGTAATGCTGGCTTCATAAAATGACTTGGGACATGTTTCTTTCTCTTAAATTTTCTGGAAGACTTTGTGAAGAAACATTTTTAATAAGTTCGAAGAGCTTGGGTAGCAAAAATAAGGGACAAATGACACACTTACTGTATTTTGCAAAGCATCATTTCCTTGGTTGCTGCTTACCTGTAGAAATGAGAAGTTACATTGAATTTGTTCTCATTGTGTAAATGTCCTCTTAAACTTTGAGGTTATTCTTTACAAGCTGTGAGGAAAAATCAACTTTTTGCAAAGAGTATATGCAGACTTACAGTGCAAGAAGTGAAATGTGTAGACTTCAGAGCAAGTCAGACAACACAGACTGTTCTCCAGAGAGTCAAACTGAGGTCAAGTTTTAAGCTGATTAAAATTTGGCTGTATATGTATTCAGTTTGTGCTCAGGTATAGGTTTTCAGCCTTTTGAAAGTTCTTAATAATCGTGAATATACATGCTATTTTATGTTCAACACAAAAATAGAGTATCTCTAGAGTGTGCATATTTGAAAACATACAAAATAGTTCTTTGTTTTGGCTATAGGATGTCACTGATGTAACTTTTGGAAAGAGAAGATCTTTGACCATTAATAATGCAGCTGGTTTGGAAATAACTGTGGACTTCGAAAAACTAATGAAATATTGTCACATAAAACATGCATGGGCAAGAACTATCCACACTTTTCAGGTAACAGTGGACATTTATAAAGCTATTTGGACAGGTTTCCAGGCCACAGAGTACCTTCAGTGATTTTCTTCTTAACCTTTGCTGTCTTTATTTGTTGAATGAGAGACAAGGTTACCAAGGTTTACATAAATGGTACCGGGGTGTTTATTTTTGCAGCTTGCTTTTTTACTGTTGTATAATCAACTTTATTGGGGTATAATTTGCATAGGCATTTATATTTATAAAGCTGGGTGCATTTTGATAAATTTCTCCTCTTCCTTTGCTCTTGTGAGGCACCTACTTTCTACTTGGGAATTTTATTTTTCTATAAGAGTTGGAAAGATAGCACAGACTGTCCCCACGTACCCTTCCTCCAACTTTTCCTAATGTTAACATCTTACACAACTATGATGTTTTTGTCAAAACTAAGGAATTACCATTAGAAGAATACTATTAACTTAGCTGCATACTTTATTTGGATTTTGCTCGTTTTCTACTAATATCCTTTTTCTGTCCCAGGATCTTATCCTGGACACAACATTGCATTTAGTACAATTTGCATATAAATTCTGGTTTTTTTTTGTTTTTTGTCTTTTTTTTGGTGCTAGGGGAGTACGCGATGAAGGGTAGAAGGAGACTGAGAATCTTAAGCAGGCTCCACACTGGGTTTGGAGCCTGACATGGGACTTGATCTCACAATTCCGAGATCATGACCTGACCTGAAATCAAGGGTTGGTTGCTTAACTGACTGAGCCAGCCAGGTGCCCCTTCGCTCTATTTTAACACTTTTGAATTCTTGTAAGTTTTTTTTGTGGTTTTGTTATTTAATTCTTTGTTTTGAGCACACCTCTTTGATGTTGGTATGTTGCTTTAATCATGAAGCTGCGTCAGCCTACATTTGCATGGGGAAAAATTTAGGTTAGCCTGTATCCTCCACTGGTAGGCAAAAATTAATTAGCATAGGGATTTTGTTTTTTTTAAGTAGATGGTGTTTTATTTATTAACCTACTCCATCTCAGCTCCAAAAAGAATTTGAAATGACATACAAAAAAGCTCACAATTCAGCCTGATTTTTTTTTTTTTTAAAATACAAAGTAATGATGTGAAGTGGAAAATAAAGGTAAGGCTGATAAAAGGATTCTTGCTAAGAGTGGGATGGAATGCTGATCTGCGCACTGACCTATTTGCCTGCAAGTGTTGACGGCAGATTTGGCTCTAAATTTTCAAACCAAGAGAGAGGCAATCAGTGGACTGTGTCTGTGGGTTAAAAAACACAAAACAAAACAAAATGAAACAGACAGTTGTTTAGAAGTACAAATGTTCGTGGCTGTGAGGTCCTGGCACAGTTTCTCCCATGGATGTTTATGATGGGCTCTCTATAATTCTGAAAACTTGTATCATGCAATTTTGGGGAATTTTCTTGAATAATTTCCTAAGATTTCTTGTCCTCAGTTTTCTCTGTTTCATCTTTGTAGAATTTCTCCTATGTTCAACCTCCAGACTGATTATCCAAATATCCTGTCTCTGTCCTGTTTTCCATCTCGTTATCATTTTCCTGTATTTTCCGAGAGACTTGGTCAAATTTATAATCCAGTCTTTTTTTACATTTCTGGGCAAATGGAGTATGAAGGGGTCTTTTTAGTACTCGATTAAGGTTGTAGTAACTGTCTCTAAATGTTCCTTTTATTGAGTCTGGCTCTTATTTTGTGGTTGAAATAGCATCTCTTACCTCTAAGAACATTCACGATTGCTCTCTTGTATGAGTGTAGTTTGTTTCTTCCAAGTTCAGTTCAGTTCAACAAATACTTATTGAGTCAGACTGTTCTTGGTGCTTGGTTGAGATCAGTCCATGAAACAAAGGTACCTGCCCCTGTGAAGATTACATTTGGTGGGTAGGAGGAAGGAGACAGACACAGTAGTAAAACACTAAGTAAATGGTAGCTAACCCTTGAACACTGTGGGTGTTTGAGGCACCGACCCTGCCTTGTAGTCAGAAATCTATGTACAATTTTTGAATTCCCAAAGATTTAACTACTAGTAGTCTACTGTTGACCAGAAGCCTTACCAATAATGTAAAAAGTTGATTAACCACATATCTTGTATGTTCTATGTATTATATACTGTATTCTTTTTTTTTTTAAGATTTTATTTATTTATTTGACAGAGACAGTGAGAGAGGGGACATAAGCAGGGGGAGTGGGAGAGGGAGAAGCAGGCTTCCTGTCAAGCAGGGAGCCTGATGCAGGCTTAATCCCAGGACCCTGAGATCATGGCCTTAGCCAAAAGCAGATGCTTAACAGCCGAGCCACTCAGGCACCCCTGTATACTGGTATTCTTAACAATAAAGTACATAAGGAGGTGCCTGGCTGGCTCAGTCAGTAGAGCATGTGACTCTTGGTCTCCAGGTAGTAAGTTTGAGCCCCATAATTTTAAAAACAAAGTAAACTACAGAGAAGAAAATGTTATTAAGCGAATCATAAAGAAGAGAAAATACATTTGCAGTACTGTACTGTATTTATCAGAAGGAAAAATTAATATATAAGTGGACCCATGCAGTTTAAACCCATGTTGTTCCACGGTCAGTTGTATGTGTTACGGTAGAAGTTGGCAAATGCTATGGAAATGGGATGGGGATAGTTGTGGGATGAAGCTGTCATTTTATTTATTTTTTATTTATTTTTTTTAAATTTTTTATTTTTTATAAACATATATTTTTGAAGCTGTCATTTTAAATAGTAGTTGGTATAGGCCTCATTGAGAAGGTGGCTCTTTTTTTTTTTAATAAAGTCTAAAAGTATTTTGAACTTTATTTTTTAAAAAATTTCATGTTGCTATTTATTTTATTGTTTTATTATGTTCAGTTAGTTACCGTGTAGTACATCATTAGTTTGAGAAGGCGGCATTTGAGCAAAGACTTGAAGGAGGTAAGGAAGTTAACTGTGTGGGTGTCTGGGAGAAGAGCATTCTAGGTGGAGAGAATAGCTAAGGCCAGGGTTCTTAGGTGGGAGCCTGCCTGGTATATTTGAAGAACAGGAACAGCAAGGAGGCTGGCATTGGAGAGTGAGAAGAGATGAGGTCAAGAGAAGTAACGTGAGGCAAGGGAAGGTGGAAGGATTGGGGACTGGGTCACCTCCTTCATCTTCTAGGACTATAGTATCTAGTATGATATCCATATCTGGCCCACTATCAATTTTTTATAGATAAAGTCCTATTGGAACACAGCAGCACTAGGTCATTTACATATTGGCTATGACTGCTTTTGCATTGCAAAAGAATTGAGTAGTTGTGGTAGAGAACATCTGGCCTGCAGAACCTAACATACTTATTTTTTGACCCTTTGCAGAGAAAGTGGTTTGCCTCCCCAACCCCACTCTAAGGTCCATATACACTTTCACATTCTAAGTCTATAAAATCTCAAAAGAAATGAATGTTTTGTGTTTATTTTTCCAAATGTTGAGTTTCGGGTCATATTTAGAGAAGAGAAGTAAATGTATAAAAACTTGCCTCCTTCAAGAAGTTCAATAGTTCTAATGATTCAAGGAAGATATGAAAAGAGGACGAATGATTTCTAGTAGGCGATGGAGGTGAAATTCGGTGTCCCCATCCTGCTTTCCGAGCACATCTTTGGCATGACCATTTCATTTTAGCATCATTCATTCAGTGAGAATCAAGAAGAGTGAATGAGGAGGAGCTTACAGTCCAGTGAGGAATACAGCCAGGGAGGTGGAGAGTTCTGTTCCGGCTCGGTGAGCATTCTGTGACGGAGGAAGTACAGGGGACTCGAGAGTGCACAGTCCGCAAGTGGGTCCGCCCTGGCAGGACCACAGACAGGTTCCTTGTGTCCAGTGGAGCGTGGCTCGGGGGGAAGGAAAGAGGAAAGGGGAAGGGAAGGCAGCAGGCTCAAGGCTGGCCTTTAAAGGAGCAGGTGAGCCATATGATGGAGTCAGGACTTCGTTTTGAGAGCTTGGGAGCTGTTTATCAGCTCTAAGCAGAGTCCGATGTGATTGGATTTGCTTTTTACAAGTATCACGAGATGCTGTGTGGACAGAGGGTGGCAGCACGTGTGAGTCTGAGGGAGACCGACTGTGACGCTGTTAAGTTTTTCTGTGTTCGTTGATGATTAGGAACTCAGTGAACTAAGTTTAGGTTAGGCATTTACCTGCCTAGGAACATGCAGTATGAAGTCCACGGGGGGAAGTGGTGCTGTGTATCTGTAAAGTGTACTTAGTATTTGATCAGGTGTCATTTAGGTAGATTTCTGAGACTCAGCGGCACCTGAAGGAAGTGCTTATCACACTTTTATCATCTGAAGACTGGGTACCCGTTCTCTGTGTCTAGAGCGCTAGAAATGCTTGCTGAAAAAGAGGGTTTTAACTGTGGATCTGTATTTTCTGAATGCCCCGTCTTGTCATTCGTCTTCCCACAATTCTTTGGTCTAGGGGGATGTGGGGACACGAGATATTGATTCACAGCACTCCCTGGTTTATGTTGGCACTGAAAATATGGGGACTAAGAATAGCCCTGAAACTTGAAGTTGTTTTCTTACAGTTATGTGGTGACATTGGGCATTTTTCTTGCCTATATAATTAATTCTTGGCTTGCTAAACTTAAAAACCAAATGTTCATTGTTCTTTTGCATTGTTTATCATGATGAAAGCAATAAATGGTTCAACAATGGGAGAATACAGAAAAGTAGAAGAAAAAAGAATCATCCGTAGCGCCCTCCATTTTTGGAGACAGACTAGTTAATTTTTTTTTTTTTAAGATTTTATTTATTAGAGCACAACCAGGGGGAATGGCAGGCATGGGGAGAAGCAGGATCCCTGCTGAGCTAGGAGCCTGATGCAGGACTTGATCCCAGGACCCTGGGAGCATGACCTGAGTTGAATGCAGACGCTCACTGACTGAGCCACCCAGGTGCCCCTAGTTAAATTTTTTTTTTTTTAATTAAAAAAGAACTTTAAAAAAAAATTTTTATCTATTCATCTAAGAGAGCGAGATGAGCAGGGGGAGTAGCAGGCAGGGGGAGAAGGAGAAGCAGACTCTCTACCGAACAGGGACCGTGATGTGGGGCGCAGTCCTAGGACCCTGGGATCCTAACCTGAGCAGAAGGCAACCACCTAACTGACTGAGCCACCCCAGTACCCCACCCCTAGTTAAATATTTGATAGAATTTTTCCTCCTTTTTTGTGACTTGTCTTGTCAGATATTTATGTTCATTTTGTATGTACTTTTTTGGATCAGAGTAATTTTATTTTGTGTTACATAGTTGTGATCATTTTCTACGTGAAAGTATCCAGTTTTTAAAATGTTGTTAGATTTCAAAGCATCTTTGATATTTGCAGAATAGTTTATCAAATGTCTGTATACAGATATTTGATATAAATGTAAACAAAGAAGCAAATTTATCTATGCACTTATTACTGAATATTTAAGGTGTCTATTTTTTGCTATTTAAGTACCAATGGGCCAACACATTTGTACAGAGAGTCCATTCAATCACTGAAAATTCTTTTATTAGGGAAGATTTGGCACTTCATACTGTCTTTCAAGTTTATTGTTGGGTTTCTATACTCCAGTTGTGCATCTCTAAGACCTGAACCTAAGCGCATAATTAGGAAACATGAGTTTTTGGGTGATGAATAAACTGGAACTGTAAGGTGGATTTATAGGAACATTCTGGCCAGGTAGCACTTTGGGGACTTCTCTCTTTTCTGTCTGGGTAGACTGAGGCTGTGTGAAGACATGAACCCATGACGGAACATTAACTCTTCTTCCTGCATTATCCCCTCCCAGGGGTCCGAGGAGAAGACGGTCGTGTATGTGGTTGGGAAGGCGGGCCGCCAGCACTGGCAGCACGTTTACACTGCGGTGACCAGGGGCCGCTGCCGAGTGTACGTCATTGCAGAAGAGTCTCACCTCCGGGGTGCAATTATGAGAAGCAGCGCTCCCAGAAAAACTCGCTTAAAACATTTTTTGCAAAATGAGCTCTCCAGGAGTTGTGCGCCTCCAGCAGATGTCGCCTCCCCGTCGCGGAGCTCTGGAGAGTGCAGAGGACCGAGCACACAGCCCTCAGGGTCCCCGTTCCCTCCAGTCACAACCAGCAATGTGACCACCGATGTCCCCGGAAAGGGAAGCGAGGCCTCTGCGGCTGAGGACCAGACGTTTGCCTATCCTGGAGAATGGACAACAGCTTTCTCCATTCAAGTCGACCCAGAGGAAGATCTAGCAGAACTTCGTGGGTCCAAAAGAGCCTGTGGCCTGAGTGATGCTGAAAGTCCAAGCAAAATGCGGATGGTAGGAGTTTTAAGTTTTTAAAGTTTTTTAAGTTAAGCTCCAGTTTTAAGTGCCGCTCACTTCGGTGTGCTCATCCGTGGCTGTGTGTTTTTCAGTAGCGTCACCTTGTGCTGAAGCACTTAAAAACAATGTGTTCTCACCTCTGTCAGCTGTCCTCTGTTCTGTGCCTGTTCGGTTCTAGCACCGTCTGTCACTTGGCTGGAGGCCGGCCACTCTAGGCCAAACGTCGGTCTGTTGATGCAAGAGGGTGTGCGGAAGAAACCGGCCACCCTGCACCTTCTTTCTGAAATCTTCCATATCCCCCACCCTTCCCTTCGGTGGCCCCAGCCTCACATTAATCCCCACTTTCCACTGGCGGGCTGGTGAATTATCCGTGGTCTCCAAACGCAGTTCAGATTGTTGCTTAAGGTTGCTGTCTGTGCTGCCGAGTAGACTCGCTCCAGTGTCCTGAGGCTTTCAAGGCCGTGCCAGGGAGAAGGGGCCATGGTGGGAGCCCAGGGGAGGATGTGCTCATGGAACCTGCCAAGGCCTCTGACCCCACGTGGCATGGAGACAGTGAAACAGTTCTCTAAGCGGGTGCCCAGCCTATGCAGCGGGCGACGTCTTGGTGTCTTAGGCAGCCACAAGGATGGAGTATTGTGGCTGGAGCACAGTGTGAAAATGGAGGTTGAGCGGAGGACGCTGGAGAGTCGGGAAGGCACAAAGGCTCTTCCAGAGAGATTGGACATCCTCCTGAATGCGATGGAGAACACTAGATGCATTTTAAGAGCTCTGCGAATTGAAATTTATGAAGGTCACTTTGGAGTTTAGTAGATTATGTTTTGGGAGACTGTAGGGTCAAGTTCCTTGCAAAAAGATGATTTCAGTAGCTTGAACAGAATGATTAGGTTCTGAAGTCAGGTAGTAGTGATGGGGTTGGAGAAGAGATGTTTGGGGGGTGGTGCATGGGATTTAATGGGCATTTATATATTGGGGGGTGAGGTTGGGCCTGAGCGTGAGTCTTTGGCTTCTGGCTTGGGCATCCAAGGGGATCCAGGTACCATCAATCAGGACTGGGAAGAGGCTGAGACCCAGGTTTTGTAAGGAAAGTGATAAAAGTAGGCATAGTAAAAGAAAAGTTTTTTTTTCCTTCTTGGAAGTAGTAGGATCCTGCTGATTCTAAGGTCTGTTCTTTTTTTGTGTTTGTTTTAAGGATTTTATTTATTTTTTGGCAGAGAGAGAATACAAGCAGGGGGAGTGGGAGAGGGAGAAGCAGGCTTTCCATTGAATAGGGAGCCCAATGTGGGGCTCGATCCCAGGGTTTCGGGATCATGACCTGAGCCCAAGGTAGACACTTAATGACTGAGCCACCCAGGCATCCCTCTAAGGTCCATTCTGTGCTCCATATCAACTCTCTGATTCGGTATTTCCATCTCAGCACAATGTCTTTTTCTGAAATGGAATGTGTTACCTCTTCCAAAGACCCGGGGATAATAAGGAGTTTGGTGTGGAACAGAAAATTCCAAAGAAAGTCGTTTCCTAAAAGTTTCCTGACTTTTATTTCTTCGCACCAGCACGGGGTGGGCGAGTTGTGGTTTTTGTGGTAGTACAGAGAGACAGTGACAGCATTATCCATCTTAACCTGCTGAACTGCCCCAACATTTGACATTCCGGCCAAGACCAACCCTGTAGAAGGTCTACGAACACAAAAAGGCGAGTGCTGGCTGCTGTCACTGTCCAAAGGCTCCAGTGTGAGCGAAGTTTTCTAACTGAAGAGGATAAGTTTTCTCATAATGCTTACCAGAAATGTCTGACAGCTACAGAAATCCCTAACAATGAGGAAATTAAGAATTCAAAGCCTCAGGCCTGGTAAATTAGGGACTTCTGTGTCTAGACTTTGTAGTGCATTGAGATGTGTGATTTCTAAAAGCTCAGATACAATGGCCAGGGCTGTCCCCTTTCCTTTCCTTCATATCCTCCACATGGCTACATCAGAGCCAAATCAGCATTTAAATTCTGCAGGTGCTAAATGACAGAGTTCCTCCTAGATGAAAGCTTTTCTTCAGTTCTGTGGGTTAACAGCTTTGGGTTTTGAAAAAAAGTTTTAAAAGAAAATGTCCTGATTTTGTTTTTTGGGGTTGTGGGGTTTTTTTGTTTTGGTTTGGTTTTTTTGGCCTCATGTTCCACAACCAAAAAGGGAAACACAAAAATGTCCCTTTAAATAAAAGCGTATGTATAAATATTCTAAAGTTTATCATATAAAGCAGTGATTTCCAGAATTCTTTGAAAGAAAATTACATTTTGTCCTTAAAATAATCTAGGAAGGATATGATCATAAAATCCCAAATAGGGCACCTGGGTGGCTCAGTGGGTTAAACCGCTACCTTCAGCTCGGGTCATGATCTCAGAGTCCTGGGATCGAGCCCCTCATTGGGCTCTCTGCTCAGCAGGGAACCTGCTTCCCCCTCTCTCTCTGCCTGCCTCTTTGCCTGCTTGTGATCTCTCTCTGTCAAATAAATAAATAAAATCTTAAAAAAAAAAATATAAAAAAAATCCCAAATAAAGATAGTTCTTATGTTAGTCAAGGTTCTCTAATGAAACAGAACCAATAGGCTGTGTCTGTATTCCTATCTATCTTTTTACCTGTCTACTTTTTATTTATCATCTGTCATCTATTTAGATTTTTTTTAATTTTAATTTTTAAAATATTTTATTTATTTATTTGACAGAGAGACACAGTGAGAGAGGGAACTCAAGCAGGGGGAGTGGGAGAGGGAGAAGGAGAAGCAGGCTTCCCACGGAGCAGGGAGCCCGATATGGGGCTGGATCCCAGGACCCTGGGATCATGCCCTGAGCCAAAGGCAGAGGCTTAACAACCAAGCCACACAGGTGCCCCTATTTATTTATTTTTAAAGATTTTGTTTATTTATTTGACAAAGAGGGACACAGCAAGAGAGGGAACACAGGCAGGGGCAGAGGGAGAGGGAGAAGCAGGCTTCCTGCTGAGCAGGGAGACTCCTGGCGGGGCTTAATCCCAGGACTCTGGGATCATGTGAGCCGAAGGCAGATGCTCAACCCACTGAGCCACCCTGGTGCCCCTATTTAGATTTAGTTAAGACTTGGCTCATACTTGTAAAGGCTGCGAAGTCCAAAATCTCTGCATGGTAGGCCACCAGACTGGAGACCCCGAGTTGATAGTGCAGTTTGGGTCCAAAGGCAGGCAGAATTCTCTTTTTCTAGGAGGTGGTCAGTCTTTTTTTTTCTGTTAAGGCCTTCAAAGGATCGAGTGAGGCCCCCTGCATGATGGAGAGTAATCTGCTTTATTCATTGTCTGCTGACTTAAATATTTAGCTCTTCTAAAAATACGTTCACAGAAACATCTAGAATGGTGTTTGACCAAATATCTGGGTACCATGGCTTGGCTGAATTGACACATAAAGTTAACCCTTACAAGTGCTCTAAATTGAGCAGATTTAGCATCGTGAAAGATGAATTGTTGTTATTTTTCTCATTTCCCTATGATGGCGAAGCTTTCTCGTGACCATACTGGTCCATTGCCTTGTGGTTGTGCTTGGGAATCACCAATAGCACCAGGGATGCTGGTCTTGCCCTGTCGAGTCTTACCACACCTGATGCTGGCATCATGGGTGTGCATCCTGAGCAGCCAGTATGGCGCTTTGTGCTTCAGACCACTCATACATGTTTTAATGTTCTGTACTTGTCATCTTGAACATCTTTGAACAAAGGGCCCACATTTTAACGTTGAACTGGGCTGCCAAATTATGTAGGGGCCACACCATTAGAAATTATATACATGTACTCATTCAACCAATGGTCACTTCTTCATGCCTGTCCCAGAGCTGAGTTCTGAGGATACCACAGGGAGCTGATAGCTCGGGTCTGCTCACCCTCGGGGAGGGTGGGGAGGGGGAACGTGTTATGTCTTCCATAGAAGTTGTCAGTTGGAATAGAAGTACATAGGGTAAACTATATTTTCACAAAACTATTTTTATTGCTGTCCTTACAGGTGGAAGAATCCTCTCCGCATGTGTCTTCCAGACTACAGAATTTGAGACTAAATCGTTTAACCCCCAAGCAACTTTTCTTACCCACAAATAATCAAGAAACTTAATTTTGTTTCAGATGGCTCAAAGTAATTCTCTGTCTTTTTTCCTACTCCACACGAAATGAACATCATACCTTCAAACTCTCAAGACACAAAACAGGATGTCTGTAACTGGAGTTTTATTTTAAGGTGTTTGTGTTAGCAGATATTTTAAATTCACTGGATCCAAGAAAACCATAATGATTTCAACATCAGTCATCATGAGAATTGGTAGCCCTGGACATAAATGCAGGCAAAATTTGTTGTCTTTTTTGGTTTTTTAAAAGACTGTACTCAGTAAGTTTTATTTTTATAATAATGCCTTTATTGACTTCCGTGATCATTGTGGGTGATTGCGACCAGCGGTTTGAAGCCATGGTCGAGAGAAACTGTAATTACACCTCCTGTGTTTTTGACACACATTTCAGGATGTTGGGTCTCCCGCTGGTTGTTCAACTTGCAACGTGGCTGCTCGCTCCGTCCCTGCTAGCCAGACCCACTTCACGCGGGACTGTTTTCCTGGAAATTGCCTTCCGAGTTGGGAGTACTTCTTTTTCCTTAATTGGAGATATAATTGACATATACCACTGTGTAAGTTGAAGGTGCACACTGTGTTGATTTGATATATTTATGTAGTCCGCATGATTACTGCTGTCACATTATCTAACACCATCATGTCACATGATTGTCATTTCTTCTAGGAATACGTTGTTTTGAAAACATACCACTTGGGAAAATTATTCTCTCTCAGAGTGACTTTTATTATTATTTAGAGTGTTATTTATTGCTAAATGGTAAAGGAAAAGTTAAGAAAAAATTTTACCCATGATTCCAATATTTGAAAAATAGCCTCAGTGGGATATAATTTACACACAGTTCACCCATTTAAAGTGTACAACTCCAGGGCTTTTAGTATATTCACAGAGTTATGCTAGTACCACCACAATGGGTTTTGGAACATTTTGATCACCCTCCCCGCTCCCCCCAAGAAACCCTGTACCTCTTGGCTCTGATCCCCTCATCCCCTCCAGCTGTAGGCAACTGCTAATTTGTTTTGTCCCTACTCATTTGCCTGTTCCAGACATTTCGTAACAATGGGATCATACAATACGTGGTCCTTTGTGACTGACTTCTTTAACTTAGCAGAATGATTTTGGACTTTCTGTTGTGGTATTTGTGCTCTTCTTCTCTCTCTCTCTCTCTCATTTTTATTTTTTACTATGTTAGTCACCATACAGTACGTCACTAGTTTTTGATGCGGTGTTTCCAGGTTCGTTGTTGACCTGTAACACCCAGTGCTCCATGCAGTACATGCCCTCCTTAATTACCAGGCCAAACCCTCCCCCCTCCCCCGGCAAAACCCTGTTTGTCTCTTAGAGTCCACAGTCTCTCATGGTTCGTCCCCCCTTCGGGTCCCCCCCCCCTTTTGTTTTTCCTTTCCTTCTCATGGCCTCCATGCTATTCCTTATTCTCCACAAGTAAGTGGAACCATATGATAATTGACTCTCTCTCTGCTTGACTTATATCACTCAGCATAACCTCCTCCAGTCCCATCCATGTTGATGCAAAAGTTGGGTATTCATCCTTTCTGATGGCTAATATTCCACTGTGTTTATGGATCACATCTTTATCCATTTGCCTGTTGAAAGGCATCTTGGCTCTTTCCACAGTTTGGCTATTATGGACTTTTTAAAGATTAAAAAATATTATGTAGAAAGAGCCAGCATTGTTCCTTTTATTGGGTAGAGGTCTTGGAGTGTCCAAGCAAGGAAGCTCACTCAGTCAAACCTGATGAAGCCTGTATTCTTTGCGGACTGATGGGGAAACTGGCAGCGTCTATAGAGGCTGTATTTCTGGATCAGACCATGTGCGTTTGAGCTGATGGGGCAGAAATCAGGAACTCTGGCCGAATTCTTGCAGGTAGCCCCAGCAGAACTGCCGCTGATCTATCTTGCTGTCATTATTGCCATGAGGCAAAAGACCTTCCTCTCCTTTTATTACCAAATACTACGCTATTGTGTGGGTGTAGCACATTGAACTTGTCTGTTCATCAGTTGAAAGACATTTGGGTTGTTTCCACTTTTTGGCTATTATAAAATGCTACTATGAAATCCGTGTACAAGTACAAGTTTTTCTGTGGACGTGTATTTTCATTTCTTTTAATTATATACCTAGGAGTGGAATTGTTTGGTCATATGGTAACTCTGTTTCACCTTTTGAGGAGCTGTCAGATTGTTTTCCAAAGCAGCTGCACTATTTTGTATTTTATTTTCACATTTCTTCACATTCTAACACCTATTATTATCTGACTTTTTGATTATAGCCATTCAGTGGGTATGAAGAGATACTTCAATGTGTTTTTTTTTTTTAAGATTTTATTTTATTATTTTTTTTAAGTAATCTTTGTATGCAGTGTGGGGCTTGAACTCGCAACTCAAGAGTCACAATCTACTGACTGAGTGAGCCAGCCAGGCAGCCTTCCACAATCTGGTTTTGACTTGCATTTCCCTTATGGCTAATGATGTTAATCTTATGGCTAATGATGTTAATGATCTTTTCATGTCCTTATTGGTCATTTGTAGGACCTCTTTGGAGAAATGTCTATTCAGATCTTTTACCCATTTTTAAATTGGGTTATTTTTCTTTTTATCAAGATACATGTTCTTTATATATTCTATATACAAGGTCCCTTACTAGAAATGTTATTTGAAAAAAAAAAAAAAAAAAGATTCCTATTCTGTGGATTTTACTTTCACTTTTATTGATGGTGTCCTTTGATGCAGATTTTTCAGTTCTGATTATGTCCAGTGTATCTCATTTTTGTTGTTGTTTATGCTTTGGTGTTATATCCAAGGAACTTCTGCCGATCCAAAGTCATGAAAGTTTACTCCTGTTTTCCTTCTAAGAATTTAAATAGTTTTAGGTTTTACATTTAGCACTTGGATTCATTTTGAGTTAATTTTTGTGTATGGTGAAGTAACAGTCCAGCTTCGTTCTTTTGCACGTGGATATCCAGTTTTTCCAGCTCCATTTCTTGAAGAAACTATTCCTTCCTCATTCACTTGTCTTGACACCCTTATCAAAAATCAATTGATCATAAATGTGAAGGTTTTTTTCTGGATTCTGAGTTCCTGAGTCTATTCCATTAATGTATACATCTATTGTTATGCCAGCACCATGCCCTTTGTTAGCTTTGTTTTGATATCAAGAAAAGTGAGCCCGCCAATTTGTTCTTTTAAGGATTTTGGACTATTCTGAGTCCCCTGTACTTCCATATGAATTTTAGGATCAGTTTGTCAGTTTCTACAAAACATTCAATTGGGATTTTAAGGGGTGATTGTATTGAATCTATAGATCTGGGGAGAATTGCCATCTTAATATTAAGTCTTCTGAACCATGAACATGGGTTGTCTATTTATGCCTCCTCTTATTTTTTCAACATTTTGTTTTGCATTTTATTTTTATTTTTTTTAATTTTTAAAAAAGATTTTATTTATTTATTTGAGACAGAGCATGTGCGCACAAGTGGGGAGGAGGATCAGAGGGAGAGGGTGAGGCAGATTCCCCATAGAGTAGAGAGCCTGATGTGGGGGTCGATCCTGGGACGCTGAGATCATGACCCAAACTGAAGGCAGACATCTAACTAACTGAGCTACCCAGGTGCCCCTGTTTTGCATTTCTTAAACTTATTCCTGGATATTTTATTTTTGATCCTAATGTCAGTGGAATTTTTTTTTTTCTTATTTTTGGTCTGTTAATTGCTACTGTATAGAAATACGATTGATCATGTATCTTTCAGTCTTGCTAAACTTATTTATTAGTTTTAAGAGGTTTTTAGTTAATTCCTTGGGATTTTCTATACATAAGGTTATATTATCTGCAGATAGAGATAGTTTTACTTCTTTCGAATCTGGATACCTTTCATTTAATTTTCTTGTCTTAAGGCTCTGGCTAGAACCTGCAATAAATTGTTAAATAGAAGTGGTGAGAATCCTTGGATGGTGGTGAACATCCTTGCCTTTTTCCTGTCAATTTACAAGGCCTGCAAGATAGTTTGCAAAAATGAAAATGTTGGGACTACAGTGTAGATTTCTTTTTAAAGATGGCGTACATTAAAATTCGTATATTTCAATAGTTAATGTAAATGTATTTCATAGAATATATATAATGTTCTCTGAGGGCAGATGCTATTATGATCCTTGAATTAAAACCTGCCTTTGTTACCTAAAATAAATGTATCATTAGTCTGGGAGGGTCTCTGTCTGCAGGCTGTTTTAGGACTTAGACATATATTTTACATCTTGTCCTTACAGCAGTCGTGGGGTGCAGATATGACCTTTAATACCATGGGTGGGGAAACTGACTCACAGAAACTAAATTTTATGAGTGAGTACCAGAGCTGGAATTCAAACTGAGATCTGATTTTTTTTTTTAAAAGATTTTTATTTATTTATTTGACAGAGAGAGAGAGCACAAGTAGGCAGAGAGGCAGGCAGAGAGAGAGAGGAGGAAGCAGGCTCCCCACTGAGCAGAGAGCCCGATGCGGGACTCGATCCAAGGACCCTGAGATCATGACCTGAGCCGAAAGCAGCGGCTTAACCCACTGAACCACCCAGGCGTCCCCTGAGATCTGATTTTAAAAGCCATGCTCTTCCCATTCTCCCATGCCGCTTTTCAAATTGATGGCAAAACCTTTCCTCTTTAGAAAATTCTGTACAGTAAGCACTGTGTAGGGCTCATCTAGAATACCAAAATATAATCAAAGTATTCCCAAAAACCATGTCATAATTTTGACTTTTTAAAATCACTGTTTATTCCTTTTGGTAGAGTATTTTTTTTCCATACAAATATTTGCAACAATTTTGAATTCCCCAAAACCATACATAGACGATAAATACCATGCTATTAAAGTATTAAATTTGTACAAAAATACTTTACAGCTTAATACTTGTTTGTTACAAATAAAAATACATATTTAAGTGACTCATGATCTTCTTTTTCTCTTAACATGATTCTGCTTTATACTCTCTTGCCCTGGCGGGTTGTGAAATATGTCCGAAATAATATATTTCTCTGCACAAAAAGAAAGGTGAGCTTTCTCCTTAAACAAAGGACACAGTGTTCAAATGCTTTACCTAAGCAGTTGTTGGAACCATTGACCAAAATGAAAATGTTTGGAAAATAATCATTTCAATATGGAGATTCTACAATCAATATACAGATCTATTTTTTTTAAATATTCACCAAATAACAGTTATTAGCGTAACTATTCAAAAGATCTGAACAAATGAAAACAGTTGCTGACGAACATCTTAAAAGCAACTGTCACAGTTTATTGCTTTGAGGGATGGTGATAATTGGCAATGCATTTTCGTGAAAATGTATTTACAATTTCAGTAAAGTAGCATGGCTCAGAACAAAAGACAGTCCAGTGTCATCTCAAACGTACATGTGCTGTCCACCCCTCTGTAACCAGTTTTCAAAACATGGCAAGCAAGATGAGTTTGATCTGCCTATCATTAAGATAAACCTCACTGTAATAGACTCTTCATTCTCTCTTAAATTCTTAGTCTGGAGTTTTAAAAATAACTACTTCTCAGTGTTACTAAGCACGCTAATCCATTATCAGAGATTCGCAGCTATTCAAAGTGTGTCCTTAAAAAAAAAAAAAAACAGGTCACAAGACATATCCTGTTTGTTAATTTGTTGCATAGGGAATAGCATACATCTTAGTTAAAATCATTCCTATATTGGGGCAAAACATTTACCACCACCTATTATGGTCTCCTACGTGCATCGTCGCTGAAACGTTTCAAATAATGTTCCACCTGGACCCTCCCATGGCAGCGGTCCCAGCCGCGTCTCAAACCCCAGATCCCCTAGGAGAGCCAGCTTTGTGACAAGCCTTGTTGGTCAGGTCCTCAACGCTGACGGCTTCATAGTAAGAAACTGTTGATTTCAAAGTGACTTAAGGAAATTGTCATAGAGAATATTTTCAAACAGACATTTCTCTTTTTAAAAAGTGACTGGAAGATGAACTTGTAAAAAACTTCCTCTGATGTTAATTGCGGGGAAGGGGCGGCCTATGTAGTTTTCCTTTTCTCTACCATTGGGCCTGGCAGGGAACCCTCTACCACAGCGGTCACTAAGAAAGAAACCTCTTCAGCTTGAAAGGGGAAGTGAACATGAGCCATGAGAGAGATTTAAAAGACCCCTGTGCTTGCGGTTAATGCCACGTGATATCTGTGCTTTAAATGCCACAGAAATCTCAAAGGGATTTTTTTTTTAGCACCATGTAGATATTGTCTTTTGTCCTGCTTTATAAAAAGCATTGCTATAATGTGTTAGTGGGTTCTCGTATCTCCAAATTACCACCATGACTAGGCTGTTGGAAAAAAGCACTGTTCTGTTCACTCCATTCTCCTCCCGGTAGAGTCTGTTCTATAGACTTCTGTGAAGCCAGTGGGTTTCTACTAATAACCAAGTCCAGCTTATTACCAGATTCTGCTATGAGGGGCACAACAAGGCAGCAGTCAAAGTCTCTCGTTCGGACATGATTAACCTGAAAAATCAAGAAGAGCCATTTTGAATTACAGCTGTGATTCTCCACACCGAGTAACCCTTCCTGTGTAACAAGTCGAAGGTGCCGAAAGGAGCAGCCTGTGCTGAGAGGTCTTTTCCTTCTCTGACCACACGCGGAGGTGGCCATTGGCTGACTTATTCTTTGCTACTAAATCGTAAAGCCCTTAAGAGCTGGGAACAGAGACACCTCCCAACATCCCCATTCTGGGCAGGCTGCCTTGCTCATGCTCCAAGGGCTGAACGTTGCCCCCGGTTTCCAGATGAGGTAAGTGAGTCAGAGTGGTGAAGAGATTTGTCTCAGAACAGTAGTTGTTAAGTGGCCCAGCTCGGATGGGCTCCCAGGCAGTCTGGCTGACTCCGAAGTTATGCTCTTGACCGTGATGTTGAACTGCCTCTCGCAAGTGAACCCATTCCTGTCCTCAGCTTGCACATGTGCTCGTCTTTCATTTCTCCTTACTCTTGGCCAGCAAGGAGTTTCAACCCATCTACAAGCTGCTTCCACTCTTGGCCTTTCATACTCAATCTTCTCACGTCTGGAACCTGACACTTATACTGTACCACTGACCCCAAATGTCCAATACCCAAACGGTGTCTCCAGGTCTCGTCCACTTTGGCCTTTAGCACTGGCCGTGCTTCACGCCCGCTCACCCTGAAAACTCCTTCCTTGGCACTTTGTGACACCGCTTTGTTTTGATCCCCTTACCATTCTGATTCACTTTCGGTTCTTCCCTGCCTTTATCTCTTCCTGTCCTTCAAATTTGTTTTCCTCAGTATTCTAGCCTTGATTCTCTCCTTTTTCTTACTCTAAGCCCACCATAGGTAACTGTATCCAAACACATGCCTTCAGTGTCCTCAATCTCCTAATTCTGGCTCTAACATCTCTGCTGGGCTCTAACAGCTCTGCTGGGCTCTAACATCTCTTCTGAGCAACGTCTCCAAACTGCCCCCTGCCCCCAAGGCTGCTCTGCCAGGATGCACTGAAGGAAAAAGGACTCAGGTCTGACACAGGCATCTGGTCTCCTTCCCTGCGGCCTCCCCCCTCCCCATTCTACTCCAATCCACCTATAGTATTATTCTGTTGTCGCTCTCAATTACGAACGATGTCATTATTCTGCTTAAGAAGTTGATATCCTTGAGGGTTAAATCCAAGAGCTTTCTCATGGCATTCAAGGCCCTCACAGTCTGAATCTACTTTATAATAGTTTCACTGTCTATGGAAGGAGGGACAGCACATCCCCAATTTAGCGATTGAGTTATGATGAGTTACCTCATCATAACTCTTGAGTGGTTAAGTAACCATTAATTCAACAAATATTACAGTATCTGTGAAAAATGAAAGCATCCCATAATGCCAAGATAAGACCAACTGTTCTGCTGCCATTGTAAAAGTAACCAGAATTTGTTTTAAAACTACCTAACTGGTCAATGATAACGCACCTTGGTGAACACGTGTTGGAGAGCCAACCGCCCTTAGTACAGCCTCGTGCTCTGAAAGTCAGCTCTTTGGTTCTGGACTCATTCCAGCTAAACACACTGTCAAGACTGATGTCAACCCTCTCCTTTTGCCTACAAAATGCTATTCCTAAAAATTGTGAATAAAATCAGGGATGGGCTTGGTTCACTGAAATCATTCCTGACCGTGACAGCATCCCGCTCACTAAACAAGATCTGGCTTTTCGCTTTCAGAGAAATTGTGAGACATTGAGATATCAAGTACTGTATAAGGGGAAATGGGAGCATAAGTTCTCAAGAAGTTTATAATCTGCTGGGGAACATATACAGAGAACCAGACAATTTTGATTAACTGGTAAATTCTACCTAAGGAGGAAGTTTCTACCCCATATAGGAAGGGCCCCTAATCTCATCTTGAGGCCAAGAAAGATGGGTGGGCATCGATCAAGTAAGACTTTGAGAAGTGAAATTAAGCAAAAAGGTCACCTGCGGTCCTACCTGTAAGAGTCTATCATAGGGCTTTAAGCCACCAAGATCTCCTGGCCCAGCTGGGCGAATATTCTTGACATACACTCCTTTCTCCAGCAAGCCATCTGCGACGCTGAACCCAAAGTCCTCCATGTCAGAGCTCTTGTACAGGGTCACCTGGAAAGTGAGAGCATGCGAAGGACACATTCAGCTTGGCTGCAGACTTTTGTGTGTGAAACTTCTTGTCCAGCAATCTTTGCAAATTAATTTATTCAGTAACATCATAGACTTGTAATATATTAGGCAGCTCCTTCTTCCCTTCTCAGAGAACAGGCTTAGAATTTGTAAAGTCCCACCCAGAACTGAGAAGGAAGGAGAAGGGAAAAAGCTGTCCTCCCCTCTCCCCACCCCACGCCCACCCCGGGCAGGTGCACTTCTCTGTTTTCTTGGAGCGGCACGCTGCTGTCCCAAGCAGCCAGCAGCAGCCCATTGCACCTGCTGGGTGTCAGGACAAAGCCAAAGGCCCTTCCTTCCTGCCCACTCTGCCTGATGCTGCTCTGGGGACAGTGCTCAGCGTATCACCTTCCTTTGAGCAAATGCCAGCCTGGAGCCCATCATTTGATTTGTTCTGGTATTCTAATCAGAATGTCAGTACTGACCGCAAATTGAGTTAAAAGACCTGAAAGTGTTCTTGTAACCAACATGTTGCTCTGGGGTCCGGCTTGACTAGCAACCAGGCTTTGGTTTAGCAACTCAAGTCCTTCACCCTTCCTGGCTATGGGCCTCACTGGTGCCCTCCGCTCCTACGGCCACCTGCCAGCCAAGGCTTCCCCCGATCCTCGTGCCTCCCATCTGACCACCTGGAAGAGTTAGTCTGAGGCTCAGACATTCAGCCAATCATGCAAACATTCACCAACTGTGGACTGAGTCCCTACCCTGTTCTAAGGACGGCTCTGGGTGCTGGGGGACAATAGTGAATGAGAGAGAGAAAAGGCTGCCTTCCAGAGGCAAACACATTTCTGTGTAATATTTACAGATCGCCTGCTGGCCAGGCCCTGCCAGGAGGCATATGAAGCACTTGGTGCTCATTTAATGTCTTAAGCTGGTCACTGATGTCACTAGGTTTTGCCTGATGCCTTCCATATAAACAGATGCCCTCTTCAAGTACTGATCTGGGCTGATACGTTGTTTTACTCTAATTTCTTTTAAAAATGGATTTTATTTTCAATAAATAAATATTCAACTACATGAATATTTTCTTGTAAAATAGTAAAAACTTCAGGGCTCCAGAGGGCCAAAGGTAAAGATAAAACAGGTCCATTTTTTATACCCAGCTAGTTTATTTCAGAGAAGTAGAGAATATTGAAGGAACTACAAAAAATGGTGTTAGTGGTTGTTGTTGTTGTTGTTTTAAATTTTGCTATGCTAAGAGCTAATATATCAAGCTGGCTGAGTCTATACTACTCACCAGGCAGCCCTCGTGGTTATTGCCATATTAGAGGTGAGGAAATTCAGTTTTACAGAGGTTAAGTCATTTGCCCAAGGTCACAAAGATAATGAATAGTGGGGCCCCTGTTTGTCTGATTCCAGACACTAAACACTTAACCATTCTACACTACTGTCACTCAAAAAGCTTTATTTTCTAGGTTCTAAGATATGCTTTATTTTTCATATTTTAAAATCTCTGAAATCAGGTGTGTTTCATAATCCATGGCCCCTTAGAGCCTATGAATTAAGATATATAAATGTTCTATTGCCACCTGCCTCTTTCCTACAAGGGCACTAGAAGGAAATGGGCCACAAGTCTGCTGCAACTTTAAGAGGAAAAAAAAACGTGCTTTGCAAGTTCCAGTGAGGTCCAGAAACACCACCATCTCTCAGGAGCATGTTAAAATGCCGAGTCTCAGACCTTGCCCTAACTCACTGACTTAGCCACTGCAGATCTCTGGGTATCCCTGCTGGGTGTGGTTCTGGGCATACAGGGGGGCTATCACACGCTCTGAAAAGACGAATCAAGGGAACTAAGGTTTAATGGGATGATACTCTTTGCAGGCTCATTCCGTCATTGTGTGTGTAAATGTGTGTATGTGTGTGTTGCTTAGTAAAACCCAGCCCCCCAGGAGACATGGACTGTGATAATGCACGGGAGAGATGTAGGTTCAAACTGCATGAGTGAGAGCATTCCCTCCCCACCAAAACTCAGGAGGGGAGGGGGAGTCTTTTAGTGATCTGGGCTCAGATGGTCTTAGAGAGTATGTGGAAGAGGCACCCAGATCCCAAGCTCCTTGAGGTGAGGAAAGAATCTTTTTTTAGTTCACTGATACCTTGAATCCCTAAAATGATGTCTGCCACATAGTAGGGTTAGTGCTTGTCAAATAATGAAATGAATAGGTTTTGTTTTTTGTTTTGACAAACTTTTTTTTTTAAAATTAGTTTTGGAGGTAGAGTTTAGTGATTCATCAGTTGTATCTAACACCTAGTGCCTTCCTTAATACCCGTCAACCAGTTACCCCATTCCAGTCCCCCCCAACACCGCCACCTCCCCTCCAGCAACCCTGTTTGCTTCCTATAAAGTCCAGCATCTCTTATGGTTTGGGGTTGAAATTATAAGCCAGTTCGAATCGGCCAAGATGTGCTGTGAGCTTGAATCAAGAGGGATTTAATTCAAGCGGCGCCCCACCTTCTCCCGCCCCAGGGCTCTGCCAGGAATTCTCAAGGCTCCCCCAGGAGGGGGTCTGGGGTCCGGGCCAGTTCGAAGTTCCAATGGCGCCACCGTGTGGTCACCGAGGTGAAACATCACAGCCAAGCCGGCCCTGCCTAAGGACTGAGGAAGCTCCGGGATATGAAATGAAAGCACATGGAGGGTTAGAAACTTCTCCACGGAGAAGTGGTTCAAACCCAAGTGTAGTGGCTGTGAAGCTCAGATATCCCCACGGCACACCTTCTCTATACCTAGGAGGTGGTTGATTAATAAGCACTCATTATAGAGAAGAATTTTGAGGTTCCTCTCTAGTTATGATTTGCCCTCAGGCCATGGGATAGGAAGAGTCTTGCCTCCTTCGGTTATTGGAGAGGACTATTTAGAAAAAATTTTTAACTTCCAGTTTTGCTGTAATATAATTGACGTACAGCTCTGTATAAGCTTAAGGTAGACAGCATCATGACTTGACATATATATATATATATATATATATATATATATATATATATATATATATATATAATTACCACAGTAAGTTTAGTTAGGAGAAAGTTATTTTTTAATGGAAAACATTCAAAATGTATTCAAGAGCAGAGAGGCTAGAACAAACAACGATTCCCCGTGTGCTCATCTCCCAGATCCAAAAACCATCAAGAGCTTGCCCCATGGGCTCCACCCCCCTTCTTTCTTCTTCTTTGGGGGATTATTTTAAGGCAAATGCCAGTCCTTAAGTCATTTCACTCCTACATACCTCAGGATGACTCTCTAAAAAAGAAAGATCACTCTTTTTACATACCCTGGATGTACGAATTCATTCACAAATTCACCCTGATTCCCTGATATCCTCCAAGACCTAGTCCATAATGAAACGTCCCTGATCGTCTCAAAAGTGGTTTTTAGAGTGGTTTTTTTTCAGATCAGTATCCCAAGATCAACACAGTAGCATGAGGTTTCTACAAGTCCTCTTGTCTAGAGCATGGCACCACGCTGCTGATTTATTGCCGGGAACTGTATTTGTCCTGCACTGTGTTCTTCCAGTCTTGGTGTCCCTCTACATGGAAGTGACCCTGGCTGGGTCCTTGACTGGAGTCAGAGTCAGCTCTGTGGGGAGGGATGTGAATGGATCACGGATGCGACAGGGTGCTCCCTACGACATCACGTGATTCAAGATCTAGTTGTCCCACTGTGCGTGGGTCCAGGGGAGGACAGCTTAATGCCTTCATTGGAAGGCTCCCCCTCTCATCTAAATGTTTTTGACCATTGATGACCATTGTCTGAATAATTTCATTAGGGCTTACAGAGTGATAGTCTTTTTCTAATCCCATAATATCTTCTGTATTTGTCAGCTAGAATTCTTTCATAAAGAACTGTCCTCTCTTCAAACAGTGCTTTTTATTCTGATGTGCACACTGATCTGTCAGAAAGGCAGAATGAATGTTAATTCTTTTCTTTCCTTTTTAGTATAGGGCATTAGTACACTAAACACTTCTAATGGTGTCCCAAAGACATCTTTTGTGTGTGCGGGGGATGATTTTCATTAACTATCACTATGAACACATGGGTTTCATATAGATGTTTGTATTTCAAGTAATTTTCATCATTATTCTTTTGTGTGCTCAAATTTTCTCATCTTTGGCTAAGGGGAGTCTTTCAGGTTAACCTCTGTGTCCTTTTGATATGACTCATTTGTGGTGGTAACTTTTTTGCTTTCTGGCTCAAGATCTCATGACTCATCATGAATATTCCTTGCTTCCAGTCTGGAATCAGCCACTCCTCCAAGGCACCTTCATTGGAGGAAACATTTTTAGGTTATATTCCAGTTCCTCCCCGCCCCCCATCCTCATGCTCCTTTCTCAAAGGAAGGGAGGGAGCAATGGGGAAGGAAGGCCAAATTGGGGGCAGGAGGAGGAGAAGTAAGAAATAGCTAACAGGATTGGTGATAGCCTGCCATTTGGGGGCCCTCTTTATTGGTAGATGAAATCTCTTTGCTCAAAGTTGCTGCTTCTATGGCCCTCTTTGGCTTTGCCTGTGCCTCCTCTGTGGGATTTCTCGTCCTTCTGCCCCGCATGCATCTTTGGTTCTAGTTGGGTGTGTTCTCACCATGTGACAAGCAGCCTGCCTGGGGCAGGGGAAATCACGGCTCCTAGAGGCTGGTGCCTCCTACACTTGCTGCTAGATACAGGGGAAGGTGCTAGGGACCCTGTGCTCATGGCTGGATGGGTAAGTGGGTTGGCATCTAAATGCCCTACAGCCCAGCCTCTCTCTCTCAGTGCCTCCGAAAGTGAGGGTTCCAAAGCCTAGGCTTGTGATGGACATTAAGGAGCCCACTTCTTTGATCTGAGACCGGTTTTCTGACACAGTGAACCAGTAGCCTTGCATGGCGGGGCGGGGGCGGGGGGCGCACATTTAGTGTGGGCCTGGAATGACAGTGAAGTTCTTCATTGCTCAACTGGCCTGGTTCTAGGATGTCAGCTCCATCGCCAGAACTCAGGAGGGGCACCAAATACTGCCAACACCAGTCAGGGGGTAATACATTAATGAAAATATTCGGAGTCGGATGTCAGCCGGAGCAGGTTAACAGATTAGCTCCCTGAAGGTCAGAGTTGCTGGCTGAGAGGCTTGGTGTTTCGGAGCCTTAGACCAGATGGCAAACTCTTCAAGATGAGAGGCTAATCAATGGTTTACATTTGAGATGAATCTGTTTCTCTGGAAAGATTTCCTAAGGTTAGAGGAAACTGAATTTTCATAGCCAACTCTATTGATCTCCTGGAGAGAGCCAATAACAAAAAAGAAATTATTTTAAAGTGACACAACAGATAAGAATCCTGGAATCAATAATTCACAAAAATGGGGAGTACAGCTGGCCGCTCTCACAGCAGCGACAATAAATTGTGCCGTGTCACTGCTGCCCTCCTGCTTGTGTGGAGATTGGTGGTAGTTACTTCTGATTTATTTCCTATCCAAAAAGAATCCAAAGGATTCCAAGGCTTAAGTCTTTTTTTTTTTTTTTTTGCCACAGATGAATTCCTTACCCAGGCACTTTCTTCTATATGATTGCTTTTGAACTAGTAACTCTGTGCAGCAGAATTATTTCCTTCCTGTTAATGAGAACACGGACTCTTAAAGAAGGTGATGGACGTACTTGTCTAGTTGCAATACAGAAGCTCTGAGAGGCAGTAGTGGAAAAGTATCTGACCTCATTTACTGTGTTCCTTCCCCTGCATCGTCATTTTTCCCCCCTGGACATATAATCTCCTAACTGGTCAGGCAGCCTTTATCCATTTCCAACTGCCCAACCAGCTAAAGATGAATAATTGATCATGCCTGCTACATTTCTTCTGATCGGGCCCCTTTGTGGCTTTCCCTGAACGTCTGCATAAACTCCTGCTCTGAGAGCTCTTCGTGGTCCACTCTGGCTCATGGGAATCAAGATTCTTCCCGTGGGGTCTCTGTTTTGTGCTGACCGAAAGATTCAGCTGCAAAACCTGGGCTATGAACCCAAGGCTAGATTTTCCTGTTCTGAAAAGGGCCAGTGAGACTCTTGGAACATTAACTCTGGGCAAGAACGTGGTTCTACAAAGCTCAGTTCAATTTTAACTATTCGACAGTGCACGGTGCAATTGCTTCTAACCCTCCTGAGAACAGAAGCTTTAACGGGAGGCGAAAGGGTTCACCACAATTCAAGCTGAGCCTTGTTTTCTATTTCTAAGCAAGTCTATTCACATGTCTGAACAATGTCCTCAAGGCAAAGAGTAGAATCTTAATGTTTCTGTCTTCATTTTGACACACGTGAAAATCTTTAAGTAGCAGAAACAATTCTCCCTCCTTGGAATTTAAAGGCGATGTGTCTACTGTCTTGAGCAAGTCACAGCAAGTGACGGCTATCGCAGAAGCAGTTTCTAAGCCCTGGCCGCCTTCCTACCATTCAGCCCCTGGCCTGATGCCTTAAGGGCCAAACCAACACCTATTTCTCAGAGATGGTACTAGTTTCCCCATAAATCACCAGGCACTTGGGTTTATTCTTACAGACACCACTGGGGCAGCTCTCTTCCTCTAAACCTGCTAATTCAAGGAATGTTAGCCTTGAGGATAATCCTATATTCCTTGTGGGGCTGGGGGAAAAAAAAAAAAAAAAAGGTATGGCCTTCCCAACTGCATCCTTCCAGCCCAAGAGGAAGTGACTTCAGTTTTTGCCACTCAAAGTGGGCATCAAGACAAGCTGGGTCGGGAAAGGCAGCTGCTGCCCTCCTGTCTGGGGAGCCTCGTTGGCAGAGGAGAGCAAGGGACAGCTGCTTCAAACAGTGCCTCCTGCTGCTTCCTGGCAAGCGTGTGGCACCACAGGCTTGAAAAGGAGAGGCTCAACAAGGAGAGATTCAGAAGCTCGGCGTCTGGCTCTAAGCAGGAGCAAGTAAGGGCTGACTTGGCCTTTGGAGAGCTGAGTCCTAGGCAAGGGGGTGTCGCAGTTCTTAAGATCTGAGGTGGATTTATGTGCTGCTTCCCCCATTCATGTCAGAGCAACGTCACCTCTCCCATTTCACAGCACATCAAAGAGAAAAGAGCTAGATCTGTCTCCAGGTTCTCTAGGAGATCAAACTGAGCCATGGGCACCTTGGTCCACTAGTTATTGCCAACTCTGTGGTCAGAGAAGGCAGTTAGTTAGGTTCTAACAGGATGTCTGGAGGCCAGCGCCGAGGAAGTCACGGCCAGCTATCAGGAAAGTCAGAGGCCCATCCTGGCAGCCCTCTGCAAGAAGCTGGACCAAACCAGATAAGCCCAAGATGGCGGATGCCATGACAGGAAACCCCTGACCAAGGAAGGAAGGAAACACATGAAACTCTGCATCTCCACCCCCTGTTAACAACTGTCAATAAAAAACAAAAACCCAAACTCCAGAGTACGCAGCAGCTCTCTCTCTCTCTCTCTCTCTCTCGCTTGCCCGATCTTCCATCTCCAGAGTATACTTTCACTTTAATACACTTCAATGTTTGTGTCACTTGTCCACCATGTTGTGTGTCGTTTATTCTTGAATTCTCCCGTAAGGAGACCAAGAAACTTTGGCAACATCTTTGGGATAAACTGAGTGGAGGCCCCAGGGCCCAGGGTCTCTTTCCCCAGTTCACCCAGCAACCCTGCCCCCGGCCCCTTCCCCTTGCCACAGCCACCACCAAGTTAGTTGGCTGGCAGAGTCTCTGTTCCAGCGTTTTTCTCAGGACTGCCCACTGGTTACTCAGCACCTGCTCCTTCTGCTTCTGCTTTCAGGCTCCCAGCTCTGCCCTGGCCTGGCTCTCCTCCAGTTCTTGACCCTTCCCGATTCCCTCTGCACCCCACCAACCTCTGTTCTCCTCAGATCTATGGGCCTCCTTGCTCAAGGGGCCACCTACTTCGCTGGGTGGGAGGCATGCCTTCCACTCATCCTCTGGCCCTGTGGGAATTCAGGACCAGGATCTCGCTGCCATTCAGGAAGCATGACAAGTTACATAGAACAGACCAGACCCCTGCTGCACTGAGCGCTGACAGTCTCGATTTTATTCCTCGTTCCAGGTGTTGCTCTGGTCAGACACGTCAAAGATCCTCAGAACAAGGAGAGAGCTCTGTGTCTAACTAAGGGAAAGAAAGAGACAAGCCCTAGGCAAGACCATTGTCAATGTACTCCTTATGATAGCCAGACAGGTCAGAGGACAGAACAGTGGGGAAGGAAGACGTTGGGCAGGCTACTCTCCAAGGACCAGGGGACCAGAGTGACCCTCAGAGAGCAAGCCATTTGTGAGGGAACATCCTAGATAAAATACAATATCTTACAACCTATAAATGAATATATTTGATCACCACAGAGGGACATAAAAACATGAGGAAGATATGCATGATCTCTGGCCAGAGCTAGACTTAAGGGAAGCTATTAACATTTCTGAAGAGGTCCTCGACCAAGTGCCAAGATGAACATCAAAAACTAGGAAGTAAGGCACATTGGAACCCTGACACCGCCTGAGGGTCATCTGAGTCTGGGGGTCTGTAACTTTGTTGGGATTTACATTTCTAGTGCTCAGAGCTCAGGCCCAGCCAAGGCGGATGGCAACTTGCTAAAAGGTAGTGAGATGCAGACTGAGTAGGCCAAGTAGAGTTGCAGATGAAAAGACCTCAGAGGCTTGGCTTTTATTTCTCTATAAGTCATTGGGCAGCTTTAATCCCAGCTCGGAAATCTTATTCTAGCATTCTTCCTTCCCTCCTCCTCGCCGCTGCCACTGACGGAGACCTATCCATCCCTTTGGACAAGCTTTATCATCCCGTCGTCATTCCCCTTCATAGGGTCAAACAAGCATAGGAAAATTTTTGACATGAGCTAATCATTTCTCTAAGAATTATATTGGGGCCTCTGGGTGGCTCAGTGTTAAGTGACTGCCTCTTGATTTTGGCTCAGGTCATGATCTCAGGCTTGTAAGGTCGAGCCCTGTGACCAGCCCCAGGCTCAGCTGGGAGTCTGCTTAAGATTCTCACCCTGGGGTCGCCTGGGTGGCTCAGTGGGTTAAGCCGCTGCCTTTGGCTCAGGTCATGATCTCAGGGTCCTGGGATCGAGCCCCGCATCGGGCTCTCTGCTCGGCAGGGAGCCTGCTTCTCCCTCTCTCCCTCCCTCTCCTTCTCTGCCTGCCGCCCTGCCTCCTTGTGATCTCTATGTCAAATAAATAAATAAAATCTTAAAAAAAAAAAAAAAAGATTCTCACCCTCTGTCCCTGCCCTCTCAAATAATACTTTTTTAAAAAGAACTATATCTTTTACATTGCATTGCCCCTGTATGTTTTAATAGGGCCATAGACAAAGGAAGCTGAGGGAATCCATTTCGAGGACTGTCAGGGCTGAATACCATTACTTATTTAAAGCATATAATGTAGACTCCAACCCTTATTCTACAATTCCACGCTCCCCCAACAACCTTCTGATGATCAGCTGGCCCTGGTTTTACAGGGAGAGCATATGTTCATCAGACTGAGGTAGTGACTGGTAACGAGGCACGCATCCACCCGTCTGCACACAGATTTCCATCCTGGTTTACATCTCCATCTCGCGGGCTCTGAGGCTGAATCCGCTCTTTAGGCTGGAAGGCTGTGGAGACCTCATTTTCTGGGTGTCTGCCTGACTGAGGCAAGACTCTGAAGAACGGTGACTTCCCCAGGGGCAATGCTATTTGTGAAGGCTCCTCTCCTGAGCAGGATCCTGCCCCCTCCTTTGCTAAAGGAGAAAACCAAGGTTCCGAGAAGGGACATGGCTGCTGCCTGTCAGACTGTGACCAAACCTCGGTCTGCCTGACGACAAAGTCTGTGTTCTTTCTAATTTACCCCTCTTCACCTGGAGGAAGAGAAACTGGAGCTAGCAAAGAGAGTTAGGCAAAAGCAGAAGGTGCGTCTATCCAGTGTGTCATTTTTAGCTTCTCGTGACTTCCACGGTAAGACAATTCGACACAAGCTCTTTGGAGAAGGTCGAGGCCTGCCATGAAGACTCATCTGATCTGGAGTACCAACTCCAAATATCTGGTGAAGAAAGACACTTGTGTCTGAATAAGATATGTTCTGCCATTTCTTATTTCCTCCTGGGGCTGAGCCTCTCTTCTCGACTTGGGGAGAATACTGCAGAAGAAGCTGCCATCAGGCACTGCAAGGGACCCTCCTTACAAGGACAAGAACAACTTTCTCATATCAAGAAAAACAAAGCTCCCCTCTCAAAGCATTCAGATACATTGAAAATGCAAGCTGAACTTGGCTGGGGGAAAGTTGACAGCAGCCAAAGCAGCTATAAGAAATACGGGAGGCAGGGGCCGGGGGAAGGGGGGCACCTGGGTGGCTCAGTGGGTTAAAGCCTCTGCCTTCGGCTCAGGTCATGATCTCAGAATCCTAGGATTGAGCCCCGCATTGGGCTCTCTGCTCAGCGGAGAGCCTGCTTCCCCCTCTCTCTCTCTGCCTGCCTCTCTGCCTACTTGTGATCTCTGTCTGTCAAATAAATAAATAAAATCTTTTTAAAAAATAAATAAATAAAAAATAAAGGGGGTCCTAGCAGGTGATTTCAATATCCCGGGGTCATGCTACCAGCAGCCATAAATAAATGTAGATGCTGAAGAGGATTTTTAAAAACCTTTCTGTAAAATGTAAATACAAATAACTACATATAGTTACGGAATACGATTTTATTTAAAAACACAAATGACAGGGCAAAAGGAAAAGTTCAAATGACCACCCCCAATAAAAAAGGGCCAAATGTTCTGAATGTGGGGAACTTTCTACTCTACAGAAGAAAAATCTTTTTTGCTTCAAAGTATGCAAAGAAGTAAGGCGAGACTTCATCTCAGAAATAGATTAAGTGGACATAAAGGATATTTAAGCATCAGAAGGGAAAGCAGGGTTATCAATGAACTATAGCCAAGATCACAGGCTCCTTATCTGTAAAGAGAAAGAATCTGGGATAAACTATAGTACAAACCAGAATTCATTTTGAAGATAAAACCCAGAAGCTGCAGAGCTGAAGATACAACCTCATTTCCTTTTTCCCCTGCCACCCAGCTGCTGCCCATGATTTCACTGAAACAGAATCATCACCTTCTTTAGCAAAACCTAAAGGCGTGATCCTCAGTCCTTAGGGCACAAAAGAATCCACTGCAGTCCCAGAAAATGCTGAGCAGGCAAGTCTGGGTGGGGTTTAGAAAACTGAATTTTAATAAGCATGCCATGTAATCATGGGGGAGATCATCAGAGGTTTTTACTGCGAACTACGGTCTAAGGGAGTAGTCTGCCAACTTTTGATTAGGACCCATTAATAAATTCTGAAATCAGCTTAATACGATAGTATTAAGTTGTATTAAGTATTAAGTATTTGACAAAAGAACAAAGAAAAAACAGAAAATGTTTGGCATAAACCATGCAATCAAGTTCTGGATGCATACATATATGAATGAGGATATTTCCATGTCCTGAATTGGGAGGTAAGGCATGTTTCGGATTGTCTCAGCCAACAAATACCGAGGGAACCCGAGTATCAGTTCCCGGTGACCCCCTCCGCCTCCGTCCCCCACCACCCTACTAAATATCCAATCATCCTGCCAGCTCTAACTTCCCTCCCCATCCACACAGCTGAAAAAGGAAGTGGGGCTGTGTTTCCACGTTGGTTTCAATGTCATGGAGGACAACTAGCTTTCGGGGTCCAGGAGAGAATGCAGACACTCGCCCAGACCTGAAAGAGCCTCAGATACAGCAGATGATGTGAAATGAAAGCAAACTGTCGAGACCCTGACCTGAGCTTGGGACTTTCTGAAGGTCTGGAGGAGGAGAAGGAATGGAGGCCTGAGCAGAAAGTCCCGGGTAAAGCAGGAAAAGAAGCGGAAACTCAAGAAAGTGCAAGAGAAGCCCACACTGAGTTCTTCATGTTTGAAGATGGTGTTAGTAACCCGTCAGCCAGAGAAGGAACTGCCTTTGCTTTTTGTTTTTTTTCTCCCCAGGAATGAGGATGGATACTTGCCCATTTATACACATCCTCTTGATCCAGCTTCTCACGAAACACAGTATGAGTTTGGAGGTGCGGCTCAGACAGGCACAGATCTGCAACCTGTCCTTGAGGAGACAGGTTTCACCAAGCAGCCAACAGCCATGTTTCTCAGGGCACCCAGCCTGGTGTACCATCAACCTCATCCGGCCCTGCCGCGCTGGTCTTGGCAGTCCCTTAGGAATTCCTCTACCAGATCCATTTGGAAATGTTCACAAAGGGGGCTCAGGGAACTGACAACCAGCCCTCACTCCACCCATCAAGCTGTACACCCAGCGCGGGATTATCTTCAACTTGAAGAAGGAACGTTTTCTAATTCCCTGGCCCTTCCCCATGCCACCACCTACCAGAGTGCCTTTCCCTCATTTTTACAAAAGAAAAATAGGCTAAAAAACAAACTCTAGGCTAGGAGCACCCTACTGGGAGGCTAGTTCAAGTCCATCCACAAGTCACTGCCCTTGATCATGGCGTCAGGCAATCCCGCGGTGTTCAGAAGTCACCCCCGTGCAGGGTACAAGCCCGACCAGCGGTCCGAGTGACTTCTCTCACACACTTCAGCACTGGAGAACGTACTTAACCGCCAACACGTGCACGGCCCGACAGAGGAGCCGAATCACTTACAAAAGGAAAAGATACCCGGACGTGAGCAGATGGCCACTCCCAGAATTCCATGCTGCCAGCTCAGACTCCCCTGCTGCCTTCACTTCCCTTGATCTTTTCTTCCTTGTGCCTTAGGATGCCCAGGACACCATCTCCTTTTGAGAGTCCTCTTTTGTTAGGGACTGATTCAGAAGGAAAGTGAAGCTGCATGGGAGACACGCTTATTGTCCCCACCGAAGGGACTGTTTGAAGTGAAGGCAAAAAGAAGCAACCCGCGGATTAGGTCTTGGCCCATCTGTGTGTGTGAGCTGGTGGCCTCCTGGTCATACTCTGCCACACAATGTTCCCCCAGTCCACAAGCTGCCACCCATCGTGTTGGGATGTGGAGGAGGCCTTCATAAAAACATGACATCGATTTTCAGCACAGGCACTTTTTTAAAAACCTCAGCTCTAACGACTTGCACACCCAATTTCTCATCATTATTTTTGCTAAATGCTTTCCATGCAGGAGGGATGGGCTGACGGGTCTTTGTACCAGTTGCTATCAATATTCTCCCTTTGAGGCAAGTGCCTCACTCTAGAAGGATAAATGACTCTATTTTATGCCTGCTATTTCCTGATCTTATAGATGGAGATAATACATATCTGCTAAGAAGGGCTGTTGTAAGGGCTAAAAACATAAAGAATATAGCGTATAATAGGAACTCAATACATGCTGGTGTCCTTTCCCTTTGGGGCTGAAGGAGGGGCCTGGGCAAGAGAATTGGAGAAGAAGGGTGGGTAGTTTTCTTAGACACCTGAGGGAATCGGATGAGGCTCACTTCTTCCTGGTATGGCTGAACTCACACGGACTGGATAGCTTCTGCTATGTAACCCCCAGAGAGGATCTTACGGCCTCCTCGTGGGCTTTGTCAATAGCATCTTAGGTCATTTGGCAGGCAGTGGTGGCTAAGTGTGTTTCCGAGAGATGCCTCCATGCAAAGAAACTGGATAAACTAGGTAACCTGTGACATGGGTCTACACCTGCGTGCCCACCCTCAAGTATCTGACATTTCTTTGCTTTTCTGTAAGTCTGTAGTGTCCCTGAAGGCACAAAGCTCTGAATTCCAGGCTTTGGTCACTTTGGGATGTTTGCATTCCCTCAACACGCCACCATCCCTTGGCACGAGCGTCTGCCTGTGCTTGGGATGCCCTCTCATTCTCAGCCTTCTTGCAGGGTCCACACCTACTCCTAAAAAGCCTTTCCTGTTTCTTCTGTAGTGGGTGAGGGTCTACCCTCTGTCCCCCAAGGCAGCTGAGTCTTGCCTCTCTCATTGTTTCTACCTCACCCTCTTCCTACTGTTTCCCAGACTGTCTCCCCATTAGACTCTGGGCCCCTCAGGGGTGCACAGTACACTGGATCAGTGACTCAATGTGCAGAATATGTATGAAATGAGCGAATGAGTGGTAAAAGAATCAACCCAGGATTGGAACACAGGGTTCAGAACTCAACTTCCTGTTCTAGTCTCTCTTTCACTACATCCTTTGTCAGCTGCAAAACAAATAGCTTCAAGAAGATATAAAGTATATTTTATAGGGTGCTTGCTTGGGGAAATTGAAGACTTCAGAGAAAAAAAGGAGGGGTTGGCCTGTTACCTCCTCTCAATCCAACATTTACTTGCTTTTTCTGGGTAATCATAACTGATTACTCGTTATCAACTACAGAGAGGGTCTTGGTTCTCAAGAAAAGTAGGGTGAGATTATGGCTGTCTATACATCCTTATGTATTAACTAAAAATAAAACATTAGTTCCATGGAAAAAAATCAGAGACACCCCCTGACCGCTGCTCTCCTCACCCCAGGATTCTTACATCTGCCTTGTTTAAACTCGGCAGATTAAAGAGTAAGCACTTCTACATTGATCCCGAAACTCATTTTCAATGAAGCTATGAGTGTAGGACACTTAGAAAATCCTTCTCCCACTTCCAAAGAGATTGGAATGACAAACCAGTTCATCTAAACTCCACAGGATCCTGAAGTCTCCCCCTTTTCGAAGAAGAGTCTGGCCATAAATCAACTTTTAGTAAATTCACTGCTCCAAAGCAAATTGTCCCTGCTCTACAGGACAACCTCCCGAAGATCACATTTGGAGAACAGCGTCTCCGATGATCGGCCTTCAGGCTCTGGCTTCTGTCCCTGGCCGAGCCCTTGGTAGAGCGTCATTCCCATGTTTGCACCCAGGCACTCACACAGGGCAGAATGGCCACTAAAAGGGATGAAGGAAAGGGAAGACAGCATCCTGACCTTGTGCAGCTCCACAGGAGTCGGGGACATGATCTCCTTGATTTCTTGTTTCATTTTTCTCAGGGGGACAGATTTCCTGCCCACATCTGTGGGTAGGGTGTTGCTCCGAGTTGTTTGGCTATAGTGTGGCCGTGAGCTGCTCCGTTCCTGGAAGCTGGCCTGTCGCCCCAGCTGACTGCGAGGTGATGGGGCCTCATGATTCAGACTCATCGTGCTTCCCGACATGATTGTCGCCTGTGGCATTGACAATTTTCAGAAACAATTAAGCCGCGGACTGAGGAAAGGGTTTGGTTGTTTGACACTAAGCACATTTCTCCTTCTGCCCAGTCAAAATACAGTCTCTTCGGGGCACAACCAAAGGCCGGAGAATGGACGTACTAACTGACCTATGAAAGTCTGGGAAAATGCTTTCCAAGTGACTTTTATAATGCACATCTCAAATCCAATTTAAGTACTTAAGCCACTGGGTTTATTTAATCAAATACCACCCCTGGCAGTTTTGAGGCAAATTGAAAAGCTCTAACATTTGCTTACTGCAAACTACATTTCAAGCATTAACTTTCCACTGACTGGGCTCTAAAGATGGGATTCATGAAGCAACTTCAATATATCTTACAGAAATGGACCAAGGACTTTTTGAATGAAACTAGGCAGCCTCTTTGGCAATGCTGCCTCTAGCCCCACCTAGAGGTAACAATGGGCTAAAACAGGGCTATTGAGAGAGAGGCAATAGCCAATGAGGATGGCCTACCACTGGTAAAGGGTCTTTCCTTTGGCTACGTGGCCTCAGAAGCTTGTAGAACCTTCTAGATCTCCACACCATTTGGTGTAGGTCCCCATTTTTTAGAAATAGTCTTTGTGAGAGATCCTCAAAGGCCAAAGAGTAATCATTCATTGTGCTGCTGGATTCAACCCTTTGCTCAAAAGCTGGGAAACCTGGATTGGATTTTACCAGTGAACTGGGAGGTTTGTTCAGTTTCAAATATGTTCATGTGTGGGACAACTGGGTGGCTCAGTGGGTTAAGTGTCTGCTTTTGGCTCAGGTCAAATAAGTTCATATGCAAGGAAAGGCAAGATAAGACCCCAAATAGGACTGAATCTTGGAAGTGAATCTTAAAAAGCATCTGAAATTAATGTCATGTTGAGGATGTTCATTTCTCATGGTTAGGAAATGCTAAAATTCTGAAAACATGTCTGTAAGGCAGCTCCACCCTCCTTGGTAGGATGGTTGAACGATGGCAAACCAGCACTGGTGAGTCCATCTGAGGTCAAAGGACCAGAAAACAAACTCTGCATCTGTGCTGCTGGCTACACTGTGAGCTGATGGTTTACATTCATGCTGATGCTGACAGTAGTAGAGTGTCATTTCTTGAGTCCTTGGGTTCGCTCATTTAAGCCACACAACAACTTTGAGATGGCCACTGTTGTGACTCCCAATTTGTAGGTGCGGAAACTAAGGCTGACTTACCTACCCAAGGTCACCCAGGTAGTAAATGAGCCAAGGGCACCATCTAAAGTTACTGATTAGGAGGGAACACTGCAAAGTGATCGAGTTCTCATTTGTTATCACTCTAAGATTTTGTAATTCCAAGTCACCTGGTGTTTGGCTACACACACACCAGTAATAAGATCTTTGACTTGTAGCCAAGTATGGGCACACATGTACGTATACCTACGACTCCAGTGAAAAAGGAACAAAACCAGTTACTTCATCAATATTCTGACTAGACCAGTTATTGTATTGATAATTTTGAAAAAGAATATTTTAATCGTAAGAAAAACCTTACTGGTCATTGACCATTTACACGTGCTCAGTACCACATCTATGTGTCTATAAAAGGTCATTTAATACTTGTGATGAGTCTCTAAGATATGAATTAGAGTTATCATACCTCCCCACCTCCGTCATGGAAAGGGATGCCTGGAAAAGGTGAGCAAGCTGCCCAGCAGTCCGGGACTGCAGCCCTCACACTCTGATTCCAGAACGCTTATTCTTGCTACCAGGCTGGATTGTTTCTCAGTCAAGTATTCGGTTGAAACATATAAAACTGACTTTTTAGGAGATTAAAAAAAATAAACCAAATGGATTATCCATATTATGGTTTATTTCAGTTAAATCCTTTTTAAGATGGAAAGCTTTTGACTACTGGCTTTGTTTGGGGTCATGGGACATCCTTTATTTTATGGCACTTAACTCACCGAAAGCATTTCTCTGTCCACTATAAGTGACAGCACCCAGTGACTATTTTCTTGCAGTGGTGACCATCCGTCTATGGTTTTTACCTACTTAGACAAATTATCGGTTTTGTTAACATCTATTTTTTATATTCATTTGTCATGGGACCAGTGGGAAACATGTTGGAAGTAAAATACTTCATTATTACAGTAGAGAGATGCTGGTGTGAGTCTTGGCCACTACAGAAGTTTCAAACCTAGAAAGAGTTCTGATAGAAGTAAGATTTCAAAGCACAGCTTGATTGCTTTGTTTAAAGTGAACTTCAACTGAGTTACTACAAAGGAGTATAAAAATTAAAACACAAATATAAAAACTAAAATAAAGCTTAAAATAATTATTTTTTAAATTATCTAAGATTTGTTTTCACTTCAGGATTATCTATTGCCTGTTCCCATTTTGCACAATTCATAATTTATAGCTATAATCCTCTCCCCCAAATTATCAGTGAGATAACTGATATACATTAACTTAGAGGGATAAATTCAAGGGCTTTCTATCTGATATTTAGTTAAGCCTTTTCTCTATATTAAACAAAAAAAAAATAGTTAAGGCCGTGCTCATTAATAAAAATGGCAAAAATAATAATTTCTTTTGAATAATTATTAAGTGCTATGTTCTGTGTTAAGTGCCCTATAATCATTAATCATTATAATCTCCTTATTTTACAGAAGAATAAATATCTGATAAGACAGATTAAGTAACTTGTCCAATGTCTTAGTTTGAAATTTTCTCTTTCGTTAAAACTATACATTTTTCAGTGTTAAAGTTGAATCTAAATAATTGCTAGCTAATGGGGAGAATGCCTAGTATAGTTTTCATTTCCATTTCAGTTATAATCATTCTTTATCTCAGCTAATCTTCTACACTTATGATGGTTATAGTACGCTGTAACTTTTAATACTGGACGTAAATTTCATATGCAGGAAACCTGCTCCAATAATATTTTTTGTGTCGTAACATTTACAATCAAGCCATCAGTTCATTTAAACTAGTAAATGAATTGTCTTTGCAATACAAGTATAAGTAAGACTCTAATTTACAGATTTGCCAATCATTCTTCCTTGTTGAGGGCTTTAATTTCCTTTTGGTTTATAAATTCAACCCACTTCCTTTCTGGTGTTATAATTTCAAGGGCCACACCTGCCCGAAGCTATGTTAGAAATAGTTTCTAGGCCATTGCAATGTAACTTCTATGCTCACAGATGTCGTTTTCATTAGATAACTCAACCTCTGGGTGAAAACCCAACCTCACTGTGTTACTTTTTACATCACCTTTGTTTTGCCTGCTGTAAAAGAAGTTATTAGAAGAATGGCTGCTTCTTTAAAAGAGAAATATCAAAATGCAAAGCAAAGAAGGCATATGAGCCAAACATGCTTTCAAAAGCAAGTGTATATTCAAGAATTGTGAATTGAGCTCATTATCCAGTTGGGGCCTCTTCTCCTAATCATTCTACATATAGGAAGTGGTAAAAGTTTAAATAAGCCAGCTGATACTTAAGCATTTTACTCGTTTTGAAAGTTGCCTGAATCAATTGCTAATGTCTTTGTTTAAGTTTTATAGCAGTATCCATCTCCAGGCTCTTCAACTGTGCTCTGAAGTTTCAGTTCATGCCAGGTAATACTATGATATTTATAAATTCAAACTAATATTTTCCTTCATAATTCTCTTTGCGGATTCACAAACATTAGAATCACATCAAATATCCACACATGCAATTGAGAAGCAAAATAATATAAAGATGAGTATTCGTTTTAGAATTGCAATTTCACCCACTTATGCCATTCACATTCCTTATGGGGACTCGGGGACCTCAAATGACATCAAAATAAAAATGAGACTTTTGCCACTCTATTTTTTACAGCTCAGAAAATTTAAAAGAACATAAAAGGAAACAGTCCAGGACCTCCTAGACCAAAGAGTGAATATCGTCAGCAAATTCATGGCTTTGATTAAAGAACTCACCAGGAGTCCAGCTATTATGTTCCATCTCGCCACAACTCCTAGAATTCACACTAAGTTAATATGGAGTCAGGATTTGCAATTACCAGCAAAGCACTGTGTAATATTTTGGCTGCTTTTCACACAGACTGGCCTTTTTCACCAGCTGCGTTGTCATCTACTTTAAGGGCAAAACAAAACAAAATAAAATAAAATTTCCTCTTATGTTCCTCTTCACGATCAAATTAATTGCTATACCAGGTACAAATGAAAACATGCCAAAGAAACCTTTCTAAAGCAGCTCAGAGAATGAGATGCGCCACGGCTGGGGGGCTTAGCTCCCTCCCCAGTGACTCAGTGGCAAACAGGGACAGTCAAGGTTAGCACGGAGCGATGGCAGAAGCCACAAGTCAGTAAGCTCGGGGTAGGGGGTGGAGATGGGGAAATCAATACTTCCAACTGCACTGAATAAAATCAAATTGCTGTCCAGAAGGCGAGGGGGCAGGGAAGGCAGCTTCACAAGCAAAAATATAAACATAAAGGGTAGCTACCAAGAGAGTCATGTTTCTCAAAGACACACGCCTGTCAGCTTTCTCCTGTGGAAAGGGGTTAAAGCTTTTAAATGAACTGATGTGATAAATGCAAACTCAAAAGGACCAAAAAAAAAAAAAAATGAATGTAGAAACAATAAAAGTAAGTAGCAGGACCAAGGCTACCTCGAGTTCTCTCAGAATTCCCGACTGTCCACAGGTTTCCAAATCCTCCAGCGCTTGGGACCAGAAGTTCTCCTCTTGCTCAGCCTCTGAACTGTCGGGAGCCCCTGTAAAACTGTCATCAGAAAGCACAGTCCAGGGTGAGAACTTTCCAGATATAATCCCAGAATCTCTCTCTTTCCTCTCTCACACACCCAAAAAGTGGGAGATTCTTTTTGGATCTGGCTTTCTTCAGCCATCATCTCCAAGTGAGGCTGCTTTCGGAAAGGCAAAGCATCTACACAGAACCGAGGGAAGGACCATGGTCTAACAGAATCTGCGTGTTCCGAGCCACGGCCCCATGAACCACATCAACATGGCACCCTGGGGGAAGAGCTTCCGGCTGCTCTGCCTGCTGAAAGACAAGCCAAATTTCAACAGAAAAATGTTTTCTCACGTATAAATATCAGTGTAGATCATCTAAGAGCTATCAATTTTTATCAATTTCCTTGATATATTTTGGTAAGGAACAATCCTAAAATACACCTCAATTCAAACTATGGGATCCTTGATGTATTTTTTTTAATGTAAATTAACATGAAGCAACCTTTTAAAGGAAAAGAGAGGAGACTAGTCCAAGAGTGAGGACAGGGTTTACAGACACAGATCTTCCCGTGTGCTACTATTGTTTTCATGAAGGGAAACTGAATTCTTGCCGTGCTGTGGGGTGATGCCCAGGCTCCTGTTGGGCAGGCACAGGTCGCGGAACCCTGCCACGGGCCGGTGGGGTGATGACAGGGGTTCCTGTCATGCTTCTGATACTAGCGATAGGTGCCATCAGAAGTGGAGAGAGTCAGGTCTGGGCTAATGGCTGCAGTGTGGACAGGCAGCAGTTGATGAAAACCTTACCCACTGACTGTGGACCGGTCCCAGTCTTCATTATTCAGCCCCACGTCTGGGTAGGTCTGGCTTCGCGGCTTAGTGACTGGGGACAGGTTGCCTCTCTGTTTCGGACCCCTCCACTCGTAAGTGTTGAAGTTGTAGCCTGAGGCCTGAAAGCTAGAGCCTGAAACAAAAATCAGGTGTCACCTTCTGTTTGCTAATTTGTCTTTTTCTGCGATTTCCATTAGCTCACTCAAAGCAGATGACCTTGACTGAATTTGGGCTCAGAAAGGCCATCGAGATAATACTCGAGTCTTACATGCAACACATGTTCACACACGTCCTGTTAGCTGATGCCAACAACAGCTCTAAGGTAAGACCGTCAGAGCTACGTGGGAAAGCCCACTGCGCTGGACCTGCTGGGAGCAAGTTCTGGAAAGTCAGAACCCTGAGCTTCTTGCCCAAATACCCTGTGTCCACCTACAGGACGTGTGAGGGCTTCTTACCCAAGTCTGTCCTTTAGAGAGTGGAATTTGCCACCCAGATGTGGGTTCAGGTCCAACCCACTGGTCCAACCAGTGACTAAGAAGTTGCTGGTTGCAGGGGTGTGGATGGAGCCTGGCCCTGTGGAGCTGAGGCCCACAAATGTTAGGGATGGGCCCGAGGATGACTCACCCACTGAGAAGTGACACTGTTAGCAGAAAAGGGGTGGAATAAGAATGGTGACAGCAATAACAATAGGGATCACAGAGTGGGTACTGTTGCACCTGAAACTTCACTGAGTGCTTGATTCGCATTTATTTATTCTTCCTAACTGTCTTCGAAGGTAGTACTATTATTATTTGCCTCTTACATATGAGCGTACTAAAGGCTTAGAACAGTGGTTCAAGTATGTAGGGGTATCTGCAATCTCTCCCCGGTGAGGGGTGGCGGTTTCCAGTCATAACCTTGGGAGCATCAGTTCTTAGACCCTCAAGTTCCTTAAGCACATCTTCCCCAAATCAATCCCACTGAAAAGGACCAGGGTTCTGAGATCTGTTGGCTCTCCCTTCTTACTTCCCGCTTCACAGTTGTTTTTCTGCCACTTTACAAATGAAAGACATATTTCTTTACCATCTCAAACCTTTTGAAGGAGCTTGGCCCTAGGATGCAAAACCTCCCAGTTGTCAAATCGAGGCATAATTTGGGAAAGCCTTGCTCCTGCGAGAAGGCCTCCTGGGAGCAGCGCCTTAATTCAACCAGGCACAGACTCCTGGCAAGGCTTTCCCTTTCCATCATCCGCCTGTCTCTCTGCATCTCAGAGTTAGAATTCAAAACAGTTGTTGGGTGGGAGGTGGGCACATTATTATGTTTATTTGAATTGCAAAATGGAGACTGACTTCCTTTCTGACAGGAAGTTAAATCTGATTAGCTGGATGGGTGAGGCAGGGAGGAACGGCTTTGGCAACTGGGTCATATAACGGACATTTTCCATAAATTTGAACTAAATCCGTGGTTCCAGATTTTGACAAATATATAGTCACGGCATAGTAACAACCAACTGGAAATTATAGTCTTTGCAAGTATTTAAATTTGGGGAGAAAAAAAATGAGATGACATTGATGGGGTATGTGGTTTTTCAAAATTATTTTGGGAGGTTTAAATAGGAGAGCAGGGGCTTACAAGCAGGTCTGTCTCCACAGTGTGTTCTGTAATTGTGATACACGGCTCCATCCACCATTTTGGGTTGTGACCCACTGTGTGTGTGTGTGTGTGTGTGTGTGTGTGTTTGCGCGCGCACGCACGCATACGTGTGTGTCTGTATGTGTTTACATGTGTGTACTGGGTTTCAATATGATACGTATTTCCTACTGTGTTTAAAAACTGTTAAGACAAAAGACAAACAAGAAACCCACAGAAAAGCCAAAATAGTTAATACAGCGAACAGGCCTTGGCCACCATTTTCACATGAAATGAAATGAGCGGATCACATAAGATGACGGTCACCACGGTATCCCTGTTTCGTCTTACTCACTTTTCCTCCACTAGTTAGAACCTACAATGCCATCCTTACTAACACGGAGCACGGAGGAAACAGGATACCCAAAGGATAACGCTCTGCTCAAAAGGACTTGATCTCAAGAATGCAGAGGAATGCCCACAGCTGCAAGAACCCTCTGTGAACCTTCTGTTTTAGGATCCCAAGCATTAGGAGTTCTTGGCACAGAGAAAATACTTATAGTTTGGTATCTCATTTTCTTCCTGGGTAACGACAGAAGGATGGCTAGCCATTTGGGAAGAAATTGTGTGTGATCGATGTGCTGTTTTCTGTCAAAAGTGTTGAATTAAGGAAACACACAGGTCTCTTCTTAAAGGGGAGTGACTACATGTGACACCACTTCTCCTGACTTCTTCTCCACAGGCTATCCATTTTCTCCTTCCCAACCAGATAAACCAACCCATCAAATAAGCGAAGTCTTACATTTTGTGATACGAAAAAAGTTAGGGGAAGACTGCACCTCACTTGCCTTAACTAGCCTTCAACTTGCCAAGGGAGACAAATTGTAAATGGTGGTGTCCTCGGGACAGTACCCTTTTCTGGTAGGCATTAGCCCGTTTGACCGATCAGTTCCCTGGGGAAATTCTAACATGTTTTAAACGGGACAGATTAACTTTTCGATTTTCCTTCCAACTGTTGTTTGCAAGTACTTCTTAGTGGGCAAAAGGGTGGAAGGATGGCCTTGAGCAGATGTGCAGAATTGTTCGTTACTCGGGAAACGCCTGTCTTGAAAAGTATGTCTGTCTACACCAAGGATGCCTTGTGTTATTAAGCAATATTAAATGATTATTGTATTATAACAAAGAAGGGCCTGAAGAAGGGGAAAATTTCAAATATTCTTTGGTTAGGTGTAAGCTCAAAAGACCTGGGTCCACCCCTGGGGCTAATAATACATTATATGTTAATTAAAAAAAAAAAAAAAAAAAAACCCTGGGTCCCAATCACGCCATGCTGGCACAGGGACTGACTCAGAGACATGAGTTCAAATCCCAGTTTTGCCACTTCTTTGCTCTGTAGCTGTGGCCAACTCACCTCATTGTAAAATGAGGGATAACCATACATACTGACATGAAGATTGAGAATAACATACATAAACTCTCAACACATAAAGAGGTTTTAATAAATACAGGTGCCCATTACTTTTATTTCCTTCTCTTTCTTGCTGCCTGGGATGTAGATGAAATAGCTGGTGCTCTGTAGCCACCCTGGGTCATGTGGTAAGCCCGAAGATGGAAGCCAAGTGCTGGGCACAATAAAGAAGAAATATGGAAGAGCATGGGTCTTTGAGGACCCTGGAGAGCTATATGCCAGCTCTGAAATGCCCATTTTTTTGTTTGTTTGTTTGTTTGTGTTTTTTTTTTTAATGATTTAAGTCACTGTAATATTAGAGTTTTCAGTTCTATTTAGCTAATTCAACCCAACTGATATGTTGGAATACAGTTAGCTGGGAAACAGTTTGTAGATCTGACTTCCTCCTCATTTAAATCCTAGCATCTAGACTTGGATTGGGAGGACGGAGATAAGAACTGATTCTGGCTGCATGTCCGAGCCAGATTTTCCAGAAACAAACAAACAAAAAAAATTAAACAAAAACCCGCCTCTCCAAAAAACAAAAATAGTTGGTCTTTTAATATATATATCCGACTCCATTTGTACTTCTCCACTGATTTAGAATGGGTAAAGGTGGTGAATAAACTGACGAAGATATTAACATACTGATGAATAGACCCAGTGCTATGTGGTACCAAAGAGTAAAGCTTACCGGTGAGGAGTGACCAGTTCAGGGTGTGTAGACGCAAAGGTACTGGAAAGAACTATCCGGAAATGAGGCTGATAAAGCGATTGGAAACTAGATTACCAAACAACTCTGATTTAAACTAAGCATCTTTGATGTTATCCTAAAACAACAGAGAACCATACAGAGGGTTTTGTGTGTTTGTTTTTGAGTGGCAAGATTAGATTTAGGTTTCTTTTTTTAAAGATCATTGATGGTAATATACTCAAAGTAAGGAGCTGGTGAGGAAGTAAATATTTCAGGCATAATGGAAGTTTTGTATCAAAGGTGTGGTGTCTGTGTGGTGTCTCTCCTGATTGGGTGTTGGATGAGGGGCCCCCAAATGTGGGGGGGACAACTGGGTGGTGTGGGTAGTAAAAGAATTCATACTCGGAACAAAGGAGATAGAGGTGTATTGAATACATTGCAAGGGAGAGGCTGTCTGCTCTCCCTGGGGACTGCTGGGGACTTGTGGGTGGGGGCTCCTTTTAAAGGGGGGAAGGTGAGGAGGTACGGGACACACGGAATTCTCCCTTTATTTTAGTGACTGCCTCGTTGGAAGTAGCCCATTGGTCAGTTAGGGCCTACGGATATCTTGAGGCGGGTCCTCTGAGGGGCCAGTCTGTATCCAGCCGGGGGGTCACTGTAGGCCCTTTCTGCCTTCCATTGCTCAAGTCTGTGGGCCTTAAGGCAGCCTGTACAACAGGCAGTGACAGTGAATGGAGAGACAGGAGAGATGTGAAGCTGGAGGCAGGAGAGGCTGGGTCCTGATGACACTGTGGGGACCACCTGCCTCGCCTGCCTCTTTGCTACAGTGGGAGAAAAATAACTAACCCTACTTTGACACCATCATTTGTATTTTCTTTCATATGCAGGTGAACTCCACCCTCCCTGGTGCAGGTGGAGGACTACGGCATAATGTAAAACAGGACATGCCTGACAGAAATTAAGTGAAGACCAGCTGCTTGCGATAGCTGAGAATTCAGAGTTCAGAAGTTCTGAGGAATATCCTTTTTCACGGGGAGTCGAACTTAAAAGCCATGGGAAGAATGGAATCAGTGAGGCAGCCCACATGTAAGAAAAACCAACGGTCAGAAACAGAATGGTTTTTACTGAATGGTGGTGTGAGCACATAAAATTAAAATGCAGGGATGAGCTAGATTTTAAATTCAAAATTTATAACAGAAACACCTTGAGAGACAGATATAATTTAAAAAAAATGTATTTCCTAAGAAATTACTCCTTTTATTTAGAATTGGAAACCTTTCTGTTTTCTCTCCCTCTTTCCTTCCTTCCTTCCTTCTTTCAATCTAGGTTTTGATATCTGTTTTTATCCTCATAATGTGAGGTGTGTTATGGACTGTATCATACCTGCACCTAAGTTCATATGTTGATGCCCTAGCCATCAATGTGACTGTATTTAAAGATAGAGCCCTTAAAGAGGTAATTAAGGTTAAATGAGGTTATAAGGTGGGGCCATAGTTCAATCTGACTGGCGTCCTTATAAGAAGAGACAATTTGGACACCCATGAGAGATACCACGGATGAGCACACGCAGAAGAAAGGGCATATGAGGAAGGGAGAAGGCAACCCATGGTTTGCAAACCAAGGAAACAGACCTGAGGAGAAACCACACGGGATACCTTGATCTTGGATTTCTAGCCTTCCAGGCAGTGGAAAATGAATTTCTATTGTTTAGGCCATCCAGTTTCTGGTACTTTGTTATAGCAGCCAAAGCACACTGATACAGGGTATAAAATTCAATCTAGATTCCTTTCACTGAGAGTAATGTTTAGTTTTGTTTGTTAGTGTTATGGAAAATAGGTCTTCACAAATGTTGGCACTTCTAATAGCATATGGAATCTTGGTACAGTGATTTTTATTTTGAGGGTAACCATACTTCAGATACCTGTAAAATTCTCATATTCCAACATTGTACTATTGGATTTTTAGTACGACAACATTGTGAAAGTTAACATCTTATACTTGTAGCTCTTAATTCACACTCTGTATTAGTTTTAAAAAGCAAACTAAACAATGTTGGTTCATATTCATAAAATTTGGAAATCAGAGAATGGTTTTGGAATTCAGTCGTCAACTCTACAATTTTGGGACTATAGCTCCTGCCATTACTTTCATTTTTGGAAGCCAATTTTAGTACAGGAAAGCACACCAGATAATTCCCTGCCAAACTTGTTTCCTAAAAATCCAGTTTTGTTAAGAATGAGAAAATCACATCATATATTTGTGTAACTATTTGTAATTGTTCTAGCCAAGAAATACTCAAAGTGTTTAAATGAGAATGTTATTTTAAAAAGGCAGAGCCGGGATGCCTGGGTGGCTCAGTTGGTTGGATGACTGCCTTTGGCTCAGGTCATGATCCCGGAGTCCTGGGATCGAGTCCCGCATCAGGCTCCCAGCTCCATGGGGAGTCTGCTTCGCTCTCTGACCTTCTCCTCGTTCATGCTCTCTCTCACTGTCTCTCTCTCAAATAAATAAATAAAATCTTTAAAAAAAATCTTTAAAAAGGCAGAGCCTTTTTATCTTCTCTAGAAATCACCTCAAAACAGGAAGGGTTGACAAATAACATAACCTACATTTTTAGCAAAACTAGAAGCTCAAACCATAAATACATAAGAAAAAGTTACCAAATTCCACGAGTCAAAAAGGAGGTGGGAGGCAGTGATAAAAAGCCAAGAGGAGACACCTATAACCAGCAATTTCAGAGAGGGCCCAGTCTTTCAAAGCAGGGGCCATGGCATAAAGCAAAACAACAATGCTTTGTTTGCAACACTGGAGTGGATCTTATAGGCTGGTGGCAGCAAGTTCCCAGGATTAGTATATTAGGGTAAAGCCAGGGAGGTGGGCAAAAGACAACACCTACAGATATACCACCACTGCAGGAAGCAATCTGTCAGAGAGGCAGGCTAGCAGAGAAGAATTCTGTATTGTTGGCAGCCTACAGTTATGTCTCTGGGCTGAGGAAGAATGCACTCATCACAGGTTACTGTGAGCTGTGGGGTAATTTTTGCTAGTCTGGAGCACAAAGTTAGGCTCTTCTGTATCAGACTTCCTTTCAAACTTCCAATTTAGAAAGAAGTCATCTCATTCAAAGATGAATTCTAAAGGAACTAGCATAAGATGTATACCAAGTTAATATAAAAAAAAAAAGGAGAGAAGGAACAGGAAAACAAATAGATGATGGATACTCATGAGTAAAAGACTGCCACAGAGCAAATGATAAATATGACCAAACAGATCATCACAAAATGTTAAAAATATACACTGAAACTATCGTCTCTATAAAGCAAGAGATCAAAGCAGATATATAAGAGCTCATGGAAACCTGGACAAGCCAACATGAAAGAAGGAGATAAAACATGAGCTTGTAGAGATCAGAAGGGAGATTAAGGAGAAAAATAAAAGCCCCCACACCCACCCTGGTCACCAATACTGCTCAGGGTCTTGCTCTGTTACTCTCTTTATGTACTATGTTGTATGCCTTAACTACATTAAGGAGAAGTCGGGCTCTTTGTACATATTGGTGTCTCTTTTTTTTCCTGTAAGTTCTAATTTAAATTCTAGTGTAATATTAGTTGCAGGTGTACAAATAGTGATTCAACACTTCCATAATGTTCGCCTCTTCTCAGTCATCATTATCTTTATGAAAACTACAAGGAAGCACGGAAATAGATAAATTATGCATCAAATTCTAGTTACAAACAGAAAATCTAAGAATAAAGTTAATCAAATTAAAAGCAAAAATTTATTTTAGAAAACAAGAATAGAACTGATAAATATATTCAAGGGTCAGCTCTTTGGAAAAACGCTAAATAAAAATAAACTATTACCAGTATACTCATGGGAAAAAAGAATAAAAACACAAATGTACCAAATATGGAACAATATTCAGGATATAATTCTAGAAACTAAGAAAATAAAAAGAAACAAATTCCTTAACTGTGTGCAAATATATTTGAAAACCTGTATGAAATACATTTTTTCCCTGAGAAAATAAAAATGATAAAAATGACCTCAAAATGGATCCAGCAATCCTACTTCTGCATATATATATATTGAAAGGAAATAGAGTAGGTATCTTGAAGAGATAGAACTGTGGCATTATTCACAATAATCAAGACACAGAAACAACCTAAGTGCCATTGACAGATGAATGAATTAAGAAATGTAGTAATATATACACATCAGAAAATTATTCAGCCAGAAAAGTGAAGGAAATCTTATTTGCAGTGACATAGATGAACCTGGACAATATTATGTTAAGTGAAATAAGTGAGAGACAGAAAGACAAATACTATATTAACTTAGTTACATGTAAAACCTAAATTAAAAAAAAAAAAGTCACACTCAGCTCTTAGAAACAGAAAGTAAAATGTGTCTGGGGCTGGGGAGTGGGAGAATGTTGGTCTAATGGCGTATAGTTTCATTTATAAGATGAATGAGTTCTGGGAATCTAAAGTGAGCATGGTGACTATAGATTAAAATAAGATTGTATTGTGTACTTGAAAAGTGCTAAGCAAGTAGTTTTTTTTTTTTTTTTTTTAAGATTTTGTTTATTTATTTGACAGACAGAGATCTCAAGTAGGCAGAGAGGCAGGCAGAGAGAGGAGGGGGCAGGCCCCCTGCTGAGCAGAGAGCCCAATGTGGGGCTCGATCCCAGGACCCTGAGATCATGACCTGAGCTGAAGGCAGAGGCTTCAACCCACTGAGCCACCCAGGCGCCCCTAAACAAGTAGATCTTAAGCATTCTCACCACACACACCCACACACACCCACATACAAATGGTAACTATGAAGTTGATGGGTGTGTTCATCAACTTGATGGTGGTAATCGTTTCACAATGTGTGTGCAAATCATAATCATCATATTGTACACGTTGTCAATTATACCTTAATAAAGTTGAAAAAAGTGAACTGAAAAGAGAGAAATATCTAAAGCTTAATGTGGGATAAGACAGAAAACATAGCTACCTGAGCTGATAGTCAAGAATTACAGACACCGAAAGAGCTACACCATCCATGAGAATGACAGAGTCCAGGTACCAGCAAACTGTCAGTCTCCCTTGTATTGAATGACCTTTGCTAAATCCAAGGAAAGGGTTTTCTGAGTTAAAAAGAGGAATAAAGGGTTGCCTGGGTGGCTCAGTCAGTTAAGCGTCTGCCTTCAGCTCAGGCTGTGATCCTGAGGTCCTGGGATTGAGTCCTGCTTTGGGCTCCCTGCTACCTCTGTCTCTGCTTCTCTCTCTCTCTCTCTGTCCCCCATAAATAAATAAATAAATAAATAAATAAATAAATAAATAAAATCTTAAAAAAATAATAGAAAGAGGAATAAGACAGACAGAAGGGGGCCAAAGCATAAGATTTTGATAAAGCAGAAGGGTATAGGTCTAAGGGTCAGGAGAATGGGAAGAGAAGAAGCTGACCCAGAGGCAGAGGTGAAATGTTTTGCATCCTAGAGTTGCGCAGTAGAATTGAGAGTCATCCCAGCATGAGACTTCCGTAAACACCCACCATACCCCCCAGCTTGGGTCACTCCATCCTATTTCTCTCTGCATTAACTAATAGTTTGCACTGTAGGTACTTGGTAATTGTCTGGCCCTTCAACTGGCTTACGTCTTCCATGAGAATAGGGACCACAACTCTTTAGCTGATCTTTGTAGATCCACTGGCCTTCTATTGTGCCAGCCATTACATATTTGTTGAATGAATGAACGGGGCAAATTTGACATTTGGAGAAGCAGCAGAGAACAATAAGGAATGTGGCTACAGAGACATTGGACCCAAGAGGAAGATGAGCATCACAGAGGTGTGATAGCATGCTGGCAAATGGGACAGCTATAGTGGACCACACGGTGTGATAAGAATGGGCAAGGTCTTCCTGGTAGATGGTATATGGTAGAGTCCCTGACAGGCTGGAACCACAGGTTGAAGAGACCATGTACATGTCACAACATAGTATTTGACGTGGAAAAAAGTGTGGTTCTGTGTCTTGCTTTTATTTATTTATTTATAAAAGATTTTATTTATTTAACAGAGAGAGAAAGAGAGAGAGATCACAAGTAGGCAGAAAGGCAGGTGGAGGTGGAAGCAGGCTCCCTGCTGAGCAGAGATTCCCAGTGTGGGGCTCTATCCCAGGACCCTTAGACCATGACCTGAGCTGAAGGCAGAGGCTTAACCCACTGAGCCACCCAGGCGCCCCACATGCCTTGCTTTTTAAAAAGTCAGTGTCGCTCATGTAATCTGGAAAGACTTGGTTTAACCTAATAACACAAGTTAAAAAGAAAAAAAAAGGTGGACTTTGAGAACTTGGTAAGCAATAAGCACAAAATGAGTGACAGATAGGATTCAACCACTACAGTTCTGTCAAGGTAGGTAGGCTACTTTCATAGGGTCTGAAATTCTCAGTGATGAAGGTGACAGGCTTGAGTTGCTCTGGGCTGTCAGACTGTTGTATAACCTTTCTTTCTGAGCGCTACATTTTAATAAGTAGGGAGTTAAACTTGAATATACTCATAAGAGAGGCCTTCAGGATGATAAAGATACTCAAAAGTAAGTTTTATGTGAGGAACCGTTAAGGACCTGGGGCAATTTTGCTTGGAGACGGAATGACTTCAGAGAGGCATGAGGGCTCTCTTTCAGTTACCTGAAGGGCTGTCAAGGGGAAGAGGCTTTAGTCTAGTTCTGAACGACCTTGAGGGTAGAATGGAGACTAATAGGCAGGAGCTACAAGCAGAGAGATTTCCACTCAATACAAGTGAGAACTTTGGGCTCCTGGTGTGGGGTGGGGAGACTGTCTCAGCCTTCAGGGAGCACCTGGTCCCCGTGGGCGCTGGCGTCCGCAAGCAACCTGACTTCCAAACTCTCTGCTAACACTGAGCTCCTGTGATCAACCAGCCTTTCGACATCCACATTCCATATGAGAACTGAGATGGGTGCTTGGGATGGGCTATTTTACAAAGATGAGGTACTGTTACTGGGTTTTCATCGTCCTGGAGGACTTCGATGCTCTTACAATTGCCATCTTTTCTCTTTATCTTCATGAAGATTTCTAACTTATTGATGCCCAATTTAATATTATTATGACTACTATTCTCTGTCTAGGAATTCAAATTTTCAAAAGCCTCATGAATAATAAATGGTTCTTCATTTTATATTCATGTGGGAAAGGCTCTATATTTAGTGTGCTAATCAGGGTTCTCATCCTATGGTATAAAAGGTCAGAGTAGCTAAGTTCTTTCTTTCAATTTTTTTTTTTTTTTTTTTAGTTTTTAAATGTATTTAGTCATTTTAAGTATTCTCTACACTCGATGTGGGGCTCAAACTCATGACCCCAAGGTCAAGTGTAGCTCGATCCACTGACTGAGTCAGGCAGGCAGCCCCGAGAGTAACTTAAGTTCTTACAGATTACCTTATGAGCAGAACTCATTAAAATCAGTAACATCCTTACAAAAGAAAAATCTTTCTAACAAGAAAGTCTCCAAATTAAGCAGCAATAAATAAGCAAGCACATTAATAAACAAACCTCGGAGTTCTACTCTGATAGACTCTGACTTCTGTCTTTTATCAGAGACCTCTGGTGGCTCCTCAACTCATAGGCAATGAGAAATCAAGAATTTGATCAATGACAAATTGATAGACAAGTTATCTGGTGGCACAGCCAACTTGTCACAAGATATTATGACTTAGAAACACTAATTACCAGATAAACAAAAGCTCTAATTTTATTTTGGGTCTTCAAAATATTTTCTCCAGTATAATAATAAATCCCAGTGTGTGTGTGTGTATATATATATATATATATATATTCCAGTATCATCTCTAACAAGTAATTACTTGATGATTTTTGAAATATCATTCCTTTTCCTTGTCCCCTATTCGTGGGACTTGACAAAGAGTGACCTAGGCGAAGGCAAGGTGAGAGAAGAAAACTAGCAGAACCAGAAACAGAGTGAACTGGTAACAGAGCCTTCCAAAAAGCGGTTAATTAACTAAGTTGCAAAGCAACCCCCAAACTTCTGGTTTACGTATTTTATTCTCCGACTGACTTAAATCAGAGCAGAAAAAGGATTTGGAGGCTGGGATTTATACCAGGCAAAAAAGAGAAGGTAAACTCTGTTTTTTTTTTTTTTTCTTTTTGTACAGATTCCCTAACTTTATTTAACGTCCTGTCACTTGATATTTTTGGTTCACTAATATTTAGGCATTGCAAGCAACGTGGGAAACAACGTCTTTGTCTTTCTGTCTCTGGTACAATTATTTCCTCAGGATAAAGTCCTAGAATGGAATTGCAAGGTCTAAGAGATGATGAGTATTTGGAAGGCTTTATGCTATCGTCTTTATGGTGAATCTGTTATATTTTGCATCTAAACAAAATCCTCTGTGTAGCTCGCGCCCCACCCACTTTCGGCACATGTGAAGATGGCCAGGATGCCCCCAGTCAACACTCCTGCCCAGTCCGTCCACCTTCAGGTAGGTAAGCAGCTGTGGCTTGACCTGGAATTCAAATATTTTCTAGGCACACATAGGCAATCTGGAACATCCTTTTCTTGAGGGATATTTTCACTGGAGATCCAGAGGGGGGCAATCACATCTCAATCCCATACAGGAGAAATACAAAGAATTTCTGACACACTTTTCTTTTGATGTCAGGTATCATTGGAAGGAGACAGATGTTTAAAAGAAGCTTTTAGTTTATTAGTCTGCATTCAGTCCAATACTTTTTGTGTGTTTACGTTCTGTGGTAAGGTTTAGCATTTTTTTTTTTTAATTTATTTATCTGACAGAAATCACAAGTAGGCAGAGAGACAGGTAGAGAGAGAGGAGGAAGTAGGCTCCCTGCTAAGCAGAGAGCCTGACGTGGGGCTCGATCCCAGGACCCCGGGATCATGACCTGAGCCGAAGGCAGAGGCTTTAACGCACTGAGCCACCCAGGTGCCCCGTGAGGTTTAACTTCTAATGTAGGTTATACTTCTTCACATGAGGCTGATGCCTGTAAAGAAAAATCTACTCTATACTTTTATGTATTGTGGTCACAACTCTCTCATCGTGGGTACTCAGCAAACCTGTATAAGTTTCTACTAAAAGTCAGGAGGAGGCAGGAATAAATGGGGTCACAGATCATCGGCTCACCTCTCAAAGCACACCTGCGGTACTCCCCAATCCATCTTTGTGGAAAGCCTGCTTACAAAAGTAAGAAAGGGGCCTGTCTTTGGTGAACCACTTTATTGTATGGTTTGCCTCCTATTAATCTAAGCAGGAAGGACAAGCTCTGAATTGAACACTCAGACATCAGCAGACCTAATGCGGGCTCGCTAGTGTTTGATAAATGTTCAGGACTTATCAGTATTAAGGAGGAGAAAATGCAAGGTCACCATATTCAGCAACCATCCGGTTGCACTGAAGCAGACACAAGTAAAATAAATAAAGAACTTGTTTTCTCCCCAAAGAGCAGAGGGTAGATCTTTGAGGAGCACAGGCTTCAGCTGTAAGCCCTCTCTATTCCCCGAGGCTCGGACGTACCTTGATTCCCATAGCTGCTGTCCATCCCAGAGCTGTCCCACGAGTCCACCGCACTGTCCACACTGGGCACAGTGGACGGGTATGTGTCGGAGAGCTTGCCTGGCTTCTGCCCTGGAGAGGGGTCCTCCTCCACATCTCCCAGGTCACTCAGGTGGCTAGCCATGGGGAATTTCTTGGGACTGGATGCTGATTGGGCTGCAAAGACAGAGAAGGAGTTTAAGTCTGAGGGTAATAAGAAGATATTCTAATCCTCCCTCTGGAGACTTGTCTTCCCTAGAAAGATACAGAGGGATAGAAATGCACTGAAAATCCGTAACTGTGGCTCTCAACCCACTCACCATCTGTCTGTTTCTTAATTTTCAAGGTGACAGTTTCTCCTGCCATCTGTAACAAATGGATGGCTTCACTCAGAGGCTTTCCTTTCAAGCTGCTGCTGTTGATAGCCAGGATTCGGTCTCCTATGTGGATGGCGCCAGTTCTGAAACACCAAATAGTAATAGGAAAGGTAGAAAAATCCCTGTGTGCCACTGAATAGAAATCCCCTGCCATACTTTATACCTTCATGATAATAAAGCCTTGGCAAGGGTCTCTAGAAGCCACTTCTTGCTTTCTCCTGGGCAATGTTACAAGATAACTGCATCTTTTGTGAATAACTTTTTAGTTTCAAATAAAATTAGAAAAATTGTTTTAATTAGGGTGTAAAATGGTCTTGCCATGCTTTTTGAATTCTAAGAAAGCAGAGGCATTTAGTAACCCTCTTAAAAATCCCAAGTGGCTCAGTGGGTTAAAGCCTCTGTTTTTGGCTCAGGTCATGGTCCCAGGGTCCTGGGATCCAGCCCCGCATCAGGCTCTCTGCTCAGCCGGGAGCCTGCTTCCCCTTCTCTCTCTGCCTGCCTCTCTGCCTACATGTGATCTCCGTCTGTCAAATAAATAAATAAATCTTTTTTAAAAATCCCAAGGAAATAAACAATGCTGGACAGTAAATGCAGTGATACTTGGGATGGAGCATTGCTTCTTTAAGATTTAACTGTAAATTACGGGTTGAACACAACCATGACCCTAGCTCACCAGAAGTGAGGATCAGAGAGATGGGGACTTCCCTCAGACCCTGGTGTGGCAGGGTCCCTCTGTCGGTCATTCTAAGGATTGAAAAGGCTCAGAGAATCAATTCGTGCTACATTTGAATCCAACTCTGCCCCTCTCGAGTGACCCGGATTTCTTATTTTAACCTCTCTGGGTATCACTTGCCTATGTCACTATAATGGGGCAATCACCTCTCGGGGGAACTTGAGGATTAAATAGGAAAACATATGTAAAGGGCTTGGCCCACTGCTTGAAATGTGGAAAAAGAAAATTTCTTGATCAACGAACTAATAGACCCTTGGCCTTTTCTCTTTTCTTTCCATCCTCACCCAATTCTGAGCAGGCAGGCTGGAATTTATAGCTCTGCTGTTCACCATACCTATCTTTGGGAGCCCTGAGTGGGACATTCGGGCTGGGACACTCAGGGATGGTCTAAAAACTCCGATCTCTCCAGCTGGGTTACAGGCTATCGAAGGGGAGTCCCAAGTACCAGCCTCTTGTCCTGGCTTAGTGCGCAGGACAGTGAGTGAAGGAATGAGACCACCTCACCGGGCTGCCTGTGGCTGAGTGCGCTGACAGCAGCTTGCCTCTGGGGTAGTGGCAGCAGCACCTGGGGTAACAGGTGACATGGGGTCACAGCAGTTACGAGGGACTGCTGACCACATCCACCCAAGCACCTACTCTCAAAGAATATATTTTCTTCGGGATAAAGGGAAAAGATCACTTCATTTGTTCATAAAGGATCTCCAGTTTAGAAAACTAGGTTGTAAGCCAGGGAATACCTGACCAGTAGGTTGCCAAACTGGATCAACATGAAACTTTTCTTGTTGTCTCCCTGATAGAGATACCTAGGATGGTCTCCCTAACAGAGGAAGCTAGGAGAGGAGGATATCTGAAGAATACCCCATCATAGGTGTCTCTGTTAATATCACAATATGACTCTCCAACAGGGTAACCCTTTCTCAGCTGCCTCAGTGCCCTCATTCAGCAGATGAAGATCTTGGATGAGCTGATTTCCAGGGGGTCTTGCAGCTCCAAGATTCTGCAGTGCTACAGCTCTGTTTTGACCATTATCTGCGTCAGCATGATGTGTGTGCACTCTTGAGCTAGATTACTGAAGGGAAGGTTTGGAATATGCACCACCATGTGTCTCAGAGAGAAAGGCGATTTAATGGGGGTTGGGGTGGGCGTGCATCTTGGCCAAAAGAACAAATGGACATTCTAAATCATATTATGAAGATGGGTCACTGTGCTTTGTCTCCCCAAATCTTTGAAGACAAAGCCTGTGTCATCCTCTTTGGAAAACAAAGCAGCCAAGCCCAGTACCTGTCAGGTAATACAGGCTCAGTAAATGTTTGCTGAATTGAACTGGACAAGCCTTTTAACCTCCCTGAACTTCAGTCTCCTCCTCTCAAAACGGACATGATATAAATCCACCTCCAGTCCACTGTGGTCAAGCGTAGACATTTCCGGAGAGTAATATCAATGTTAAGCCCATGACATCTTTTACCGCCTGTAAGATGCCCCTCAAAGTCAAGTTGGAGCTCTGCCTGACAGTTCTCAAGCTCTAGGATCGATCCTTTGTGCAGATGTGAAAAAGTTAACAGGTAACCGAGCAGGGAAGGGGAGCATGTATTCTCTGAAGCTGTGAGGAAGAAAACCCAGCCCAGACCCAGGCAATTGTAGCAGTTTCTTGAAATCTTACCTTTCAGCTAATCCCCCTTTAGTGAGGCTTGAAATGATTATAGGATCAAAGGGCTCTTCAGTTCCTGAAATTGTGATGCCAAGGGGCCCCCCATAGCGCTTGAGCTCCACAGTGTAAATAATGGCTCCGGAACTTTCTTGCTCATCTGCAATAAATGCCAAGGAGTCATAATTGGTTTCTTTGGGTGGGGGGAGGCAAAGTAATAAGACACATATATTCATACATAAAATAAACTCAAGATATCATCATTAAAGCATTATGTCTCAGAAATTATTTGGGGAGGTAGATTCTCCTTCGTAAGATATTACATTCTAAAACAGGGATGTGGCCGTCATTAGTGTTGGGGGAGGGGTCCACTGCCTAATGACCTATGTTTTAAATCAGGGAATGACCAGCTGGACTTCGAGCCCTTTAGCCTGTGTCCATGCCTAGCACAGGGCTTGCCCTGCACTTCCTTAGAGTGCCCTAAATATCTGTGAGAGGAGAGAGTCATGTGACGACAGAGACTGGGACAACCCATTCCTATTTCCAGGCCTTCCCAAGCAAGCTAACTTTCAATACAGAGAAGATCTTACTCAGGGTTGGAGCAAACTTTAACATCTGTGGTTAAGTGGGGCTTAGAGAAGCTGGCCTGGAAATCTAGAATCCTTTCCACATTATTCCACTGATCGTATCTTAAAACGTCAATCCTGTGGATGAATTCCCAGATACTGAAGTGCAGGTTTGAATGGTTCTCTGTCCTCTGCTCTAGAGAGGAAGAGCCATGTCAAGTACGTTTCAGGAGAACAGACCAGGCTGCTACACGGCCATGAACTGATCTTCCCTGTTTCACACCGGCATGAAGGAAATCGTCTGTTAACACGGTCTGCCTACAGCACTGGCCCGCACCATGTCATGGGACACCTTCGACACGGCAGGGTGTTTGGACTGTCAGGATTACAAATACGCTGTCTCAGACTTCAAAGTGTTGTATTTGCTTATGACATGCTTAAAGTTCTTGGGAATTTCTTGTTTGATTCCTTGAGCCCGGGAGCTGTGAAGGGTTAGGGAGCAGTTTCATTTCTGTACCTAAGGATACAATGAAATGGTCCAGTAGCTACTTTAACTAAACAGTCAGCTTTTACAGACAGACTGCATCATAGCTAAAGGTTGACACACTCGCATTTCTGCAATGAGCAGCTGTTCGTTTATGACATGAAACCCTGAAATAAGGAGGAAAAGAAAAGCTTGAGTTAACAATTCAATTATCTGTGTGTACAGTGAACAATTACAAGGAACATAAAATGAAAGGTCTATAAAGTAAGGTACGAAGCGATGTGTCCTCTCCTACCAGCACTTACTTCATTTCTGCCACAGAGCAGGCTTTTGGAATGCACCGGTCACTTCCCCTTCTGCAATCCTCTACATCTAACAGGCTACACACAGAGAATTAAAGACTGTCTACCATACCCTACAATGTTTAAATCAACCTCTTAGGATAGAAAGATACTCAATATTACACTCAAGTGTATATATACGTATATATATAATTTTTAAAGATTTTATATATTTATTTATTTGAGAGAGAGTGAGAGAGAGCGAGAGAGAGCGAGAGAGAGCGAGAGAGAGAGGGAGCGCGCACACATGTGGGTGGGGAAGGAGCACAGAGGCCCCGACACAGGGCCCAATCTGAGGACCCTGAGACCATGATGCTAGCTGAAATCAAGAGTCAGACGCCCGACTGACTGAGCCACCCTGGCTCCTACACTCAAGTTTCTATTGACAGCTGAGACTCCTCCACATCAAGCTTCAGTAATTCGTTTGATGGTTCACAAACTCCTTATAGGTTTCTATTTGTGGGGGCCACTCAGGTTGTGATAAGCTGCTATAGAGCTGCTAGGAGAGGCCTGAGGATACAGTGCAGGGTGGAGGCTGGGGAGGCCCAAGGATATGTGCAGGGTGGAGGCTGAGGTCAAAAGTTGAAATTTTTCTACACTATGATCTACCAGCACCCTTCAGAGCTGGCTTTGATAGATAGGGTGTTATTAGATAGATTACATGTGCTTTGTAGACTGTGCCTCCTACTATATTCTGGATAAAATTCTAGATGAGTCCTTTGATTAGTAGACCTTGGCATAGTTAAGTATCAGCTGCCACTGGGCACTCTGCTGGTCGTTCAGGGTGGGTGTTTATACCAGGGGAAAGACCCTGGCCCTTTATTGTTCTCCCTTATAGGGCAAGCAGGAGGCCTACCTTGTCAGTGGTCACCAAGCATCCTGGGTTTGGCCATCAGCTCTTCATGGGAGTTGTGGAAAGTAACAACTCTCTAGTACCTGGAACCAGCTGCCCAGAACCCAGGGGACTGTGGGAAGTTTCAGTTGCAACTTCAGTCCAGATGAAAATAAACACTGACCTATAGGATGCCGGAGCAGGTTGAGTCCCACTCGATGCAAGAACATGGAGAAACTGGTTCTAATTTGCTCATTCTTTAGGCAACCCAGAGTGTGTGCCTGGGGTTATTTTTTGACCATTTGGCAACTTACGTCACAACGATGACACACTAACATCAGAAATGGAGTAAATGGGTTTAAGTTCGTTTCAGGTGGGGACATTTAAAATTAGGCATCTGAGGCCTCACAATAGCAAGAAGGCAATTCTTAAGGCACTCAATGAGTTTAAATAGCGATGGGGATACAAATAAAAAAAATAAATAAAAATTTTTAAATGGCAGTATTTTAGTGAGGAAGGACATACTCCTGTTACAACATTGTGATGGAAACAGGAAGTGATGCTGTGTTTAAATTATGACAGGGGCCTCTGGGTGGCTCAGTTGGTTAAGCATCTGCCTTTGGCTCAGGTTATGGTCCTAGGGTCCTGGGATGGAGCCCCATGTCAGGCTCTCTGCTCAGTGGGGAGCCTGCTTCTCCCTCTCCCTCTGCCTGCTGCTCTCCCTGCTTGTGTGCTTTCCCTCTCTCTGTCAAATAAATAAAATCTTTAAAAAAATGATGACAGGAATAGAAGCTGATTTCTTCAATAAACAAATTATTAGAACCAAAAATCAGGGAAAATTTAAGGGACATTACAACCAAAAGCAATGAGTAGATTTGTTCGGACCCAAATTAAAATCAACTTTATAAAATAATCTATCATCTATTTATCTATCCATCCATCTCTATCCATCTGCTACCTAACTATGTATGTATATGAAAATCAGGAAATGGCACGATGAGTAAATATTAGGTGAAATCAAGAATTATTGATAATATTTTGAACCATGATGATATGGAGTTATGTATTGTAGAAATCCTTTTAAAAAGTAGCATTTAGGGATACAGTAATATCTACAAGATGGAACGATATGTCTGGAATTTCTTCCATATAATTCAGTGTGTAGGTGGGGTGGGACAGTTAGGCTGGGAACAGAGCTGAAGCAAGATGGAGCCTAAGTTAATAACTGTTGAAGCGAGGTGATGTATGATGGTTCCTTAACACCATTTTTCTCTACTTTAAAAATATACTTGAAGTATTCCTAATATAATTGTTTTTTAAAGAGAAAACATTGGGGTACCTGGCTGGCTCAATTGGAGGAGCATGATGTGCCTTTTGATCTCGGGGTCCTGAGTTCAAACCCTACCTTGAATGTAGACATTACTCAAACAAACTTTAAAAAATAAAAGATATTAATTCCCTTAGAAAACCCTAGAGGATGCCTTGAGTAAATGGCTTACTTAATTAGCTTGGCTTCCTTTCTTTCATAGATGATGGTGGTGGCTGCGTATACCCAGTCTCATCCAGACCCTCCTGGTCCATCTGCCCACCAGGCAAGGTTCCCAGAGCTTCCCACTGCCACTGGCTCTAGAAGAACACCCCCCACCACCCCAGCTCTGCCCTGTTTTTCACAGCAACAATTTCTTCCTAATTTGTTTTCCTGGTGGGGCCCCAGCCTTTGCCCCTCCTATTTGTACTCTCACCCCCGCCACCCATTTTCACCAGTGCCCGGCAATATGCAATTCCTTCTCTTTTCCTCCCAGAATACTTCTAAAGCATAAATCTGAATAGCTTGCTCTCTTACTTGAAGATTTTCAGTAGTTCCCAATTTTTTAAGAATAAAATACAGCCTCTTTGCATGAGCTGAGCTGGAGCCTCTGTGTCTCCAGAGGGCCCGGCCGTCCTCTGTCCCGCAGTCCAATCTCCTACCTTCTCTCCTTACCGAACCGCTGCAGTCCCTTAAAAAGCACTTTTCTCACATGGCTAGCCTCGCATGCGTTACTCCCTATGCACAAATATCTTTCTCCTGCGTATTCTTCCAGTGTTCTCAACTTCTCTTAATTCTTGTTTTTGTTCCCCTCGCCGAGGGGGACAATGAAATGAAACAAAGTCTTGTTCCCCTCGCCAAGGAGGAAAATGAAATGAAACTTAAATTCCCCCTAACAAGAGAAATTAAATATGAAGGGATAGATCCAGTCAGGTAGGGTCGAGCTCTGAAGAGCGACAAACCATCGTCACATAATATCTAGGATTTTTTGCTTCTGGAGAACCAATCTTTGCCCCACAAGAATGCCTGTTCTAGTGCCTGTTCTAATGGCTGTTCTACTTTTCACTCTCTGTTTGAATGATTTCTCTACTTGTCTCCTTCTTTCGAACAGGATCACCTTACAACAGACATTTTCTCTTCATGTCCCCAGAACAATGCTGGCACCACGGAGATTTTGGTAAATGCGTGGGTAAATGAGAGAGGGGGTACAGGAGGGTTGTTAGCCCGAGTCCCCGTTCCAAGGGAGGAGGTCTCTGAGTTTTGCGAGTCACCCTCCTTGCTCCTCTGAGGTCTGGTTCCCTCCTGCAAGGTGATGCACACCCAATATGGCTTGCTCAGAGACGGACACTCGGACCTGGGCTGCCACTGCTGGAACCAGCTATGCTAAAGCACTCTCCCTCCACAAGGCCAAGAGCATCTGAGTCAGCTTCAGGCTGCACTTCCAACTCCATCTGCCTTCTCGGGCATTAGCCCAACTGGCAGTGGGAGGGCCTACAGCTTAGGAGGGTGATAACTTCCCCGTATGCTCACACCATTTTGGGGGTGGAAGCACTCCAAGACCCTCTCCCCCTGAAGCTGCTCCAGCTTAGAAAGGAGCAACTGAGAGCGTTTAACTAGAACAAAAACTTTCTGGGACAGAAAAAACGCAGGATCACCACTACGTTTCAAAATGAGCCCAAACAGATGTTAATGATATTATAAGAAGCTTTTGTATCACAACAGAAGGTTTACAACTCTTAGTGAAAGACATGAAAAGGGGCCAGCCTACTTGTTTGCTCTGCTCAGCTCTAGTTAAGAAAATTAATGGGACCACAGAACAGATGCAAAATTGCAGCATTACTTATCTGCAATGTTATTTTCGGGCTTCTTGAGTGCTGCCTGTTTAACAAAATGAACGCTATCTGGCTTGAATCCATAATGGCAGCTGCTTATGTGGACCAAATAGGAGGCCTGGATTTGGGAGCGAGCCTTTGGAATGCATACATGTGCAGGTCAATCAAAGTTCACTTCAACTAAAAGCGATGGACTTCATTTTACGCAGTCCGGCTACATTTCTTGGGGGACAGGCCTGAGAGGATCAACCCTTTAGAAGAGCGCCTTTACAGCTTCCCACTACTGTGTGGTCTTTCTATCTGGCCGTGTCACAACAGTGTGCCAACAGAGTTCCAAGGAGTTGCCGAGTGTCTGAGAAGAGAATTTGAATTTCTTTATGTTACTGATTATTTATTATTATTATTATTATTATTATTATTATTATTTATTACTCTCCAAATTAGGCTGCTTTATGACAGTGCTTCTCAAAGTGTAGTCTTGGGACCAGGAACTTCAGCATTACCTAAGTACGTGTAGGAAATACACATTCTCAGCTTCACTCAGACCTGTAGGAACCCTTGACACTAGGGGAGGGGCCCAGTCACCCATGTTTTAACAAGCCTTCTGGGTGATTCTGACTAGACTTTGAAACCATTACTTTGAGATCAAGCATTAAAAAAAAGAGAGAGAGAGAGAGAAAGAGAAGAAGATAACCTTCCTTCCTCTCTCTCTCTCCCTTTCCTTTCCTTTTTTTCTTATTTTCTTTTTCTTTCTTTCTTTTTTTCTTATTTTAAATCTTTATCATACGTTCTTTTTTTGGAGACAGCCTTTTGCCAAAACCATCCCTACTATTGCCCCTAGCACAGATAGGATCATTCTTGCTTGCTTACAATGAAGTCTTTCTGCTACTTCAACATAGATTTAGAGCTGGAGTAAATTGTTCAGCTAGCTTAGCAATGATGAACTGAAAAAAAAAAAAAATACAAAAGCTAAAATCTTTGAAGGGCAGATTGAACTGGTACTAAGGCTATATACATGCCTAAGACTCTATTTGGAAATGTGTAATGGTAATTTGCTTTGGATGGGACAAATTGCAGCCTGTAAATGTTTCTCTGCACAAATTAGAGCCAATGCAGGTAAAATGCTGAATTTAGAGTCTCTAAAACATGCTCTATATTAGAAGCAAGGTGCTCTAAATCAAGAGAGAAATCATTAGCAGCTATGTATTTGATTGGCACAAAGGCAGTCATACAAAGGAGAGAGGTCCGTAGGAATTTTTGGTGACAGGTTTGGAAGGCCCCTCTACTTCTTTCTACAAGTCCCCAAATTCTCGACTGTTTTGACTCAGGCTACTTCTTAGCTGTCCAATATCTCCCTCTTCATTAACATTGGATCTAGAAGCAATCAAAGAAAAACAATAGATTTTATGTCAAGAGGGTTATTTGCATCTTTGGGACCCATCTTTGGGTTTGGGTAATAGCCTTGTTCTGGAGCCTCAGACCCAGACAAGAACCATCTGGCTTTACGTGACTTGTCTTCCTATGGTAATGAAAGATAACAAATGCAAAAGCTCCTGAAGGCAGAATGGTCACTGAATATTGGGGGGTATAGAGGTGGGGGGCAAATCCCTATAATTCCAAGTGTTCCAAAAGATTTGGAAAGTAAATAAAGCTAAAATTAATTTTAAAAGCACCCTAATAATGGCAGTTAGCATTTTGGATTCATTGGGCCTTATTAGGTGCCAAACATCATCGCTGAGTGCTTAAATATATTACCTCCTTTGATCCTTCAAACAGCCATGTGAAGTAGTCATTAAATGGACATTTATGGACGAGAATTTCATTTTCCAATTTCCCAGCTTGTTGGCTGTGAAGCCAGTTCATGTTCTTATTCATTTCATCCTACTCCTCCCTAAGCCAAGGCTAGAAACAAAGTGGATTCTGACTCTTGAATGCCTCTTTCTCCAGCAACCGACCGCAACCAGTCATCACTGACCAAACACTTTGGCCTCACTCCCCTGCTTGACGTCTTTTAATGGCTCCCATTGGCTTCTGGAGTGAAGTTCAAATTTCTTAACACGGTTTAGGACTGTAATGATCTGGCTTCAGTGTATCTTCCTACTCACCTTCTACGAAGTCCTTACACATAATTTTTGCCTCAGCTACATCTGCTACTAGGATGTGCCGTGCTCTCTGATCTGCTTTGGCCCATTCTCTTCTGGTTAATTCTAACACATTTCCAAATGCTTTCAAGACCAAGGTTGACAGAAGCATCTCCTTAGCTCTCCCTGCTCAAATGGATGCCTCTACATTCTCTTAACATTTTGTGCTTATACCTAGGACATTCATCAAATTTCTTATTTTCTTCTGTATCTCATATAAGGTGGTGACTTGACTTGGGGGCAGGGATTGTATCTTTTCTCATCTAAGACCTGGTTGACCCTAACACCTCAGAGAACCAAATAAATGCTGGTGGCATGACCGAATGAAAAACAAAGACTTTAACAACTTTGGAGAGTGGTTCTACCATTTCCTCGGGTAAGGGACAAGGCAGAACAACGCCATTAGTATGACTGGAAGATGAGCTCATGTTCTGAAGCAGCATCTATTAAACCAATTGCAGTATTGCTAGCTTAGGAAACCAAGTTATACTGAGTATGCTTATCAAGTTTCTGTAAGTGATAAGAGAAGCAAGATGGAGAGGGCCAGATGATTAAGGAAAGAACTGGAAAACTCCTGGAGTACAGAAAATCTTATATCAGTATGAATAACATTTTAGGGAGTGAAGACTATGTACTGAGTATTGCCGTTTTAAAATACTGAGACAGGGGCACCTGGGTGGCTCAGTGGGTTAAAGCCTCTGCCTTCAGCTCAGGTCATGATCCCAGGGTCCTGGGATCGAGCCCCACATTGGGCTCTTTGCTCCGCGGGGAACCTGCTTCCTCCTCTCTGCCTGCCTCTCTGCCTACTTGTGATCGCTGTCAAATAAATAAATAAAATATTTAAAAATAAAATAAAATAAAGTATAGAGACAAAGGATGGTAATAATTCAAATCATCAGTTTAATTTCAGATGAAGCACAGTATCAAACTTCCAAAATCAGTGACTGTTGTAATGATTAATGGTTATTTCCCATTCATTTAAATCTTGATGAAGGATAAGAACAATGGTGGGGAAAGGCTTTTTTAGGACGTATTAGTAATAAAAAAGAGTTTCCACGTATTGCATACGAACTGTGCTGGTAAACATTTATATTAGTAAGTTACAGCTGCTCCCTAAGGTGGGTATTACTATGTGCACATGACTGGAAATGGAGCTGGATCTCAGACTGTTTAAATAACTTTCCCAAACTCACATAGCTCAAATGTGGTAGAGCTGCCTTGAATGCATTCATTTTGAATAATTTCCTCCCCCACTCCTTGCTCTGCTCTGAATAAAAGAGAATTCAGTTACCCAAATTATACTTATATTCTCATTTGGAAGAGGATAGAGAAACACTCAAATTCTTCCAAATCAATGATCAGATAGTAATTTTCAAATAGTGCTCTTTTATAAAAACATGTCTGCATGAGTATATTATTTTCATATATCAATTTAAGGAAATCTGGTTTGGGTAAGTATGAATCTCACCCCTATATATTAGTTTTATTTTGGGTAGGTACATGGTTTTCAATGGAAGGATTTAGGATTTTAAAAATAGCACCTCCTAGAGATTAAAAAAAAAAAAACTTAATAAGCAAGAGAATTACCATAGGATCAGGCATCGGGATTGTAGAGGGAAAGGTCTACAGGGGAAAAAATAAGCTGAAAGGAAGAAGCAATTGAAGCAGGACCGGACTCTCCAAGAGCTCGGTTATTGTTTCTGAAACTCCTCCCGCCTGACATATCTGCACAGCCTGGCTTCAGTACTGGGAGAATGGCCAACTGTGGGCACCTCCGGCTTGGCTCTTTTGTTCTGCACGAAAGGTAGCTGAGATCTGCGTAGTTTGGCAAATCATGCAAAATGGGTTTCTCCACAGAGCTTTGCCTCTTCACTAGGACAGAACCCAGACTGATGCTTGAGGCTTTATCCTTTTTCGAAATAAATCCCCCAATGAAAGTGCAATTGAAGCATGCTTGTAAGGAGAAGAATGCAAATGTTGGTACAGAAGATCAGTTGCTTGAGAAATAATGAGTGGAAATTTTTAAGCGTTGGTTATAAAATACATTTGGATACAATCATCCTTACCAGCTGTACCAACGGATGCAACTACCAACTTGTTTTGACGTTGAGCAGGAATCAAAAACACATGGCCTGACATGACCATAAACTTTAGATCTAGATGGCTTAATTATAGAAGATTCCAGAACATTGACAATAATTCGTCATCAGTGGGAATTAAGTTATACACAGTAGAAGTTCTCTTAACCAATCTCTCTTTAGCCATTACTGGATTAATTGTGGTTCTTTATCTTCTTTGTAAAATATACCTACCAATGCCACTGAATACCCCAGAATAATAGGTCTTTCTTTCTAGTACCTCTGTGCACCTCTGTGTCTGCTAACAATTGAATTGCAAGCTTAAAAATTTAGAGTCAATTTTGTTTATTCCAAAGCCTGATTATGTCAGTTTTACTAGTTTTTGTAACTATGTAATTTAATGACTCTTACATAACCCAGGAAACAGGAGAGTAATGGTTCTATGGAAACAAAATCAAATGCTTTGGAAAAATCAATAAGGAGAGTCGTTAGGCAAAAATCTACCAATTCTGTAGAGAACAAAGTTGAAAACATCGGGCAAATAAAAACCTAACTGGAGTGAACATTCAGATTACTTTAAATTCTTTAAATTTTCACTGTATTAAAACAAAACAATAAAAACTGGGAAATACAAACTGTACATTATATATAAGGTTTGGGCCAACAAACAAGTAAAAAGGCTTGTAACTATAACCAGCAGGATGAAATTCACAGCAAAGAAGTTGGCTTCACGCATAATATTGGCAAAATATTAAATTAAATGTTCATGCTATCCATATCTATCAATTTCTGTAATTCCCCACATGAGCTGCATCTTTCAATTATGGACTTTTTCCAATTACCTCTAGGTTTTTATTGTAATCAGATAGATTACAATATTATCTACTGCTGGGCTGCTCAGATTGTGTTTCTTGGACCACAGTAGTATCATCAGGAAATCTGTTAGAAATTCAGAATCTCAGGCCTCATCTGGGGGTAGTGGCGAGGAACTGTGTTTTAACAAGCTTTTCAGGTGATTCTGAGGCCTAAGAAAGTTTGAGAAGCCCTGCCCCTCTGTATTCATCCATTACTGGAAACCCCACAAATGGATATGGCCCTTTTAGAAAGCAACATGATACAAGACTTGTCAGAAATCCTGAGAAGTTCCTTTTTATTCATACTCAGCAATTCTACTTCTGAAAATATTTCCTAAGGAAATAATTCAGAAGAAGAAGAAAAGTTGATTAAAGATATCCATACATAGGGGCGCCTGGGAGACTCAGTGGGTTGGGGCCTCTGCCTTCGGCTCGGGTCATGATCCCAGGGTTCTGGGATCGAGCCCCTCATCGGGCTCTCTGCTCAGTAGGGAGCTTGCTTCCTCTTATCTTTCTCTGCCTGCCTCTTTGCCTACTTGTGGTCTGTCTGTCAAATAAATATATAAAAATCTTAAAAAAAAAAAAAAGAGATATCCATACATAAAGATGTCCATGATTACACTATCTGCAATAGTGAACCAATTGGAAGCAATCCAAGAAAGAAGAGAAAAATGATAAATAAAAAATGTAAATAAAAATGTTTGGTATTAAGCGTTTGGAAAGTGGTAATGTCCTTATAAAGTTAAAACTTGCACTATGGCTATAATTATGTAATATAAATATCAACTAGAAAGTGACTGGTTCTGGGGTGCCTGGGTGGCTCGGTCGGTAAAGTGACTAACTTCAGCACAGGTCATGATCTTGGGGTCCTGGGATAGAGCCCTGTATCAGGCTCTTTGCTCAGCAGGGAGTCTGCTTCTCTCTCTCCCTCTGCCCTTCCCCTACTGCTCATTCTCTTTCTTTCTCTCTCAAATAAATAAATAAAATCTCTAAAAAAATGACTGGTTCCATTGTATCAGGGTAGTACTGCATGATGATTTAATTTTCATTTTTGAACATTATTTTGATACAACCATAATCATGCTTTATAATAAAAATGCCTTAATTATATCATTAAAAGCACCATTATTTAAAATTCATCCTACACTCTCAACACACAATTTAAAGACCCTCTTTAAACTATGCGAAACACCGCTGCAGTGTCACTAGCCAGCGGTCGGTCGTGTGTGAAACATCAAGATCTAACATCTCCAACAGATGGGCAGTTAGAGAAATCAGTCTCAACTAAGGAAGCTTTCCGTACCTGAGTTATCTTCGTCTTTGCGGATTTTGAGCTTCACCAGCTCTTCACACTGCTGGAGGATCTGAACTGCATCTTCCATTGAACAGTTGTCCAGTCGGATGTTATCTATTGCAAGTAATTTATCCCCGAGTTCCAGGGTGCCAGTCCTGTTAGCCAATGCAGAGCAACGCATGATTAATGAGCACTTACCCGGGTCATTTAAGAGGCATTAAGAACAATGTAGCATTATGGCAGTCTTTAGAGAAGAGACGTTCTTCAACTCTTTTTAAATTGCATTTTATTAACAAATCCCTTTTTTCTAGTCTTAGTTTGGATGGCTGCCATGACATTACATTTCAGAGTATTAAAAACATTTTTTTAAGATTTTTTAAAAAATTTATTTGACAGACAGAGATCACAAGTAGGCAGAGAGGCAGGCAGAGAGAGAGGGGGAAGTAGGCTCCCTGCTGAGCAGAGAGCCTGATGTGGGGTTTGATCCCAGGACCCTGAGATCATGACCTGAGCCAAAGGCAGAGGCTTAACCCACTGAGCCACCCAGATCCCCAACATTTTTTTTAAACTAGTTTCTTGAACTAGTCCAGGACCACTATATAAGCTTCACTCAGAAATTCAAACTTTCCTAGGAAGGGAGGTAATGGCGCAGGGTGTACAGACACTGGGTGTCCTCATGCTTCTCCACACTGTTGCACTACTTGTCAGGTACTAGGAGAGAGTTCGGAGAGTGAGGGGGTCATGGTGGGTTAACTCCGTGGGGGTCTGAATCCTGGCGTCCCTGCCATTTCCACCGGCACCAGGAAACCCAGGGCCTTTGAGAGTCTAACACTGGCACTGGACCTCTGCAGGTCTGTTGAAGATTTTTAAGGTCCATCATGAGATGAGAAAAATAATGAGAATGTGTATATGTTTGTTCGTGTATATATATGTATACACATACATATTTGTACACCGAAGGTTATGTTTTGGTAAGAACTATCCTTTAGGAATTATGTCTGTTACAGAGATTGCTCATTACTTTCAGCCTCTGTCCTCGCTTTTCTTCTGGGTCATTCCCTGAAGATGCACAGCCCGGACTCTCTCAGCACCACTCCCACTTCCCTTCTGTGGCTAGAAAATTGCAATGACTGGAGCAAACTGGTGAGGATAACAGAGTTGCCTCCCCAGCCTCGAATTGCCTGCCTACCTCCCAACTGTTACATGAGACACACACTGCAGACTTCTTTGTGCCAGTATATTTATAAATCTCCCTATCGTGGCATCTGAGCTTATAGCTATATACCTAGACTCGTACAATGTCCTTTCTACTTATTGAATATTAAAATATTACTTTAATGAAATGACTATGATAATGGATGGAATATTAAAAAAAAAAGTCCTTAATTGGACAATAGAAAGTTAATAGTCTTTTATCAGTATTCCCAAAGATCTGAAAATATTTTTGATCTAGGAACACCTGGGTGGTGCAGTTGGTCAAGTGCCTGATTCGGAACCTAAGGGTTTAGACTCAGGTCATGATCTCCAGGTTGTGAGATCCGGCCCTGAGTCAGGCTCTGTTCCCGTGTGCTGGAGATTTTCTCTCTCTCTCTCCCTCTATCCCTCCTGCTCATGTCCTCTCTCTCTCTCTAAAATAAGTGAGCAAATCATTAAAATAAGTATTTTTGATCTGTGAAATCAAAAGTTTGAGACTCTCTGATTTTGACGTTATATGGATCAAACAGAAGACAAACGTTGTTCAAGGCTCAAGGACCTAGCTTGGCTACGGAGGACATTCTGGCATCTAGAAAAGCTCTTCCACAAGCAATGATCTATTTCCATATGGGGTGTTTCTTATAATTGGGTCATTTCCAGTTTTTCAGCTGCAAAACGAAGGCTGGAAGATGATCAGTGAAGGAGAGTGTGATGGACTCAGGAAGGACCCTAAAAGGTGACTGTCGTCTGCAGTGGGTACAGAAATAAATTGACACGAGGAGAGCTACAAAGTCATTGCATGACGAATGTTGAATACAATCGCTTAACAGTGGCTGTCTGGAGAACATTAAGAATACCATGATCCACACTAAGAAGGTCTGTCTTGAGTGTTGAAAGGGTGTCATCTCTACTTTAATTAAGGAATGTCTTAGTAGAGCATGTGACTTTTGATCTTGCGGTTGTGAGTTCAAGCCCCATGTTGGGGGTAGTTACTCTGAGAAAAAGAAATGCCTTGGAATGAACCAGAAAATTCATTTTCCTTACCTGTGTGCCACACTTCCTTTCTTGATATCTGATATGACAAGGGGATCTCCTGGTTTTCTGCTAGATGGTGCTGTAATAATGAAGTTAGAATCTTTATATCCATGATTCACCCACACCGTATAGTACCTATTTTATAGCAATGGTTAATGCAAGTACATATTTGCTTTGTATGCAAAGCAAAGATGCCAGCAAACGAATTAGAAAATGTGCACATTACATTTTCTTAATATAAAAATGTGTTAAAGTATGTATAAGCTTAAAAATGAAAGCAAATTCATTTTAAATTTGTAATTGGAAAAAGCAATCACAGAGCTGACCATCGGGTTTAAATCTATTTCAACCTGTGATTCCAAAAAGAAAGGTGAAGGGTGAGTATCCAAAGAGGAGACTATCAGAAGCGACTGGGGGCTCTTGTTAGTGGTGTCCATATGTGCTCCCTTCTCCTACTTCTTCCCTTACTTCTTTTTGGTGAGGAGACATCACCTTTTGTGGGACCATGCCGTATTTCTTCAGGTATATGGAATTGGAAAGTGGATGAGATTCAGTGATTTAAAGTTCTTTTTCCCCCAGAAGGAAATCTGTTGCTAGATAGACTGTAAATCTTAATATTTTGCTCACACATTCATACCTAAAATGCTCTGGTGTTCTGGAATATGAATACTTTATTTTATTGACAGCAGTCAATATTTGACTTAATTATATTTTTATACATATTCATATTCTAAATGTGAACATTCAACTTTTATTGAGTTTACAGATTATCCTATTCTCCTGCACAGTGGTCAGTTTTTGGTTTTATAACTTTTCTCAGATATTTCTATTTGATGAGAATGAAAAGCAATTAGTTTTGTGTCTACTGTAGAGTTAATCCTGAAAATGAGCTATAGTTCACACAGCACAAAAATATCATCTTGTCTAGAAAGTGTATATTTAATTTAGGTGTTTGATAATTAAAATAACCCATACTGACATTTATAAAAAAAAACAATTTGCCTCTGAGAGGAGATGTTTTGCCAGTTTGAAGTCTGTAGTGATTTTCTTTTAAGGATCATTAAAAGGCCCCTAAAGTAAGATTTTATTATAAACAGGCTGATCACCCCATTATAGTCATAGAACCATATCATATCCCATAATCCCACCTGAATCCCAGGAAAATGTTTATGCATAAGAACAGATGGTTTAATATTTCAACATAACATTGAAAGAAAAAGCAAATATATAAACCAATATCTTACCCACTGTCTAAATTAGCCCATAGTAAATGTTAATGGGACTTGATTCAATCATTATTCTTAGCTTCTAGCAAAGTATGCAAAACATTCTATTCACTACAATTAATTCATAATTTAAACCTCCACTCGATTTGATATAATTCCTCCAGAGAAATAGAAATATTTAGCATTTTTATACATGTCAATTTTACAACTACAAATCGTTTTGGACATAGGGCTCAAAGACAAAAACTTTGTTATTACCCCAAAATACAACTTTTTAGCATCTGCCAATGACTTTATACTCTATTTTGCCAAGCTGTAGTAACCATCACAAAGCACTCAATGTTTCCCCTGGTTTTTAATAAAATCCACATTCCACCGAAATGGTCTGAAATGAAACAATAGTAGAGGCAACAAAATACATCAAACCCATCTCTGTCATCTTCGCAACAGAGGAAAATAGCACTGGGGTCTCTTGGACAAACCCACCCAGCTTTATAGAGGTTTGAAACTTATTATGGCATATGGACACATATGGTGGCCATTCTCACGTTTGCTAGATTCTTCTCTTTCTCTTTTAACCAAGATCATACCCGAGGCTTGAGAAGCTCATCAGGGTAGATGCCCCTTGGAGTGATGAAGTTAAACCCAGAAGTTGGTCCAAATCTGTATGAGCTCCTGGCACTGTGGCTCCCGTGCCTACCAGGCATGTTAAATGTGGTTCTGAGGGCTCAGATATCGTTTGCATACCCCAGGACCTATGTTTTAATTCTCCACTACCCAAGAAGAAGTCATAAACCAAGCATGCTTTGCTTGACTTGTAGGGTTTTAAGAAATTAGGTTAGTTGTCATCATTTAAAAATTAGTAGATTTCATACACATGTATAGTTTGTTTTAAAAAACTGGACAGGCAATATGGTAGAAGAGCTTGACAGCCATAATGTTTGGGTCCAAAATCCTGGCTCTACCACTTGTCAGCCATGGGCATTTGAGTGCATAGTCTTTAGGCACCTGAGTTGATCTGAAAATAGTGATGAAGAATAGTAAGAGTGCTTACCTCAGCGTTTTTGTGGCAAGGATTGAGATTTACATTAAAGCGATGGGACAGTGCACAAGCAATGCATAACATAATTGTTTACTGTTATTATTATCCAGCAACACTGGACACTTCCAACTCCCCCTTTGGATGGAGCCTCCAGTTTCCCATTTGCCACTGTCCTTCATGGATGGATCTCATTCACTGACTTGCCTCACCTCTGAGGGCTTCTGAATTTGTGACCCTTTGAGAATACACTAGAGCTTAATGGTTCAAATTTGATTGAAGTTCTCCACAGAATCATTTGTTTAATACATATTTATTGATACTAACTATAAGTTAGGCAGCTCTGCTTTGAGCACCAGCCATGAAACCCCATAGAAGTTGCATAAAATGGTGGGAGTGGAGGGTGGGGCAGGGATGGTTAAATCTTATGAAGTTATTAGCCATGAAACTCTCTCTTCTCCAAAGTGAGTATAGCTGGGAAGGCCATATAAACCATCATATGGCTGGAAGGTTACCCTAAATGGGTCAAGTGTGTGGCCTAGCAAAGAAGGGTAGCACATGGTTACTGAGCTCTGAAAAAGACAAAATAGTTTCACAACCTCTTGAAATTTCAAAATATACCGGTGAAATGTATGGAACTGAAAGGCTGACAAAGGAGAAAGAACAAGACACAAATCCCATGTTATAGGATACATGTTAAATTTAACATACTGCCTTTTTCTTAGTCATAGTTCATAAAATAATTTTAATTCAAACTCTTCTAACTCTGTTAGTTGTTTTTGTCTTACTAGATCTACATTTTGAGTCATCTACAAGTTTTTTTTTTTTTCTAAACGCATCACTTTCATGTCTTTTAAGGCTATTTTGCTGTCTAAGAAGATGATGTCACTAGAAATTGTATCCTAAATCGTAAGTACCCATTCGTATACATCATAATGACTGATTTTTTCATGCTGCTCATAGGTGGACATTCTTGATCCTCACAAGAAAACTACTATATTTTTTTAAATTTATTTTTATTCATTTATATCAAAATTACACATGCATACAACTTGAAGAGTCCAATTTCTCCAAGACCAGCCCTTCATTTCTTACTTCTCCAGATGCTACTGCTATATTGCTAAATAACATACAACTATTATATTTAATTATTTTTCAGGGCTAATTATTTACCTTCTGTTATGAAAGATGCTATTCCAGCACTATATTCACATACATGCCTTGTCCTGTGGGCTCCCCACATTCTTCCATCAGAGTTTTTTATAAGATCGATATTTGGTATTTTCCTCTGTATGACTACATAAACAGTATTCACAGATAAGTCATGTAGCATACCATGACTACTTGCCTTTTCATAGGGTATGTTTTCCCTTTAGTTGTCACTTGCCTTGGTGTCTCTGGATAGTTTTCTTGTATTTATCAAGAATTCAACTCCTCAGATCCCAAGCTATATAAATTTTCTCTTAGTATGATAAATCATATCAGGGTTTCTAGCAGAGGTTTACAACTTGTCTGGACTGTTTACTTTCTAGGGTTGCTCCATAGATCTTGGAAACTTCCTTCTCACAGATCCTGGAAGATGTTCTCTTGACTTCTGTTACGCTAAAACAAGGAGGCCATTAGACTAAGGTGGCTGTAAAGCCGCGATGGCCTATAGAAGCAACCTAAAATCTAAGCCTGTCAATGCCTCAAAGTTACAAGTTCAAAATGCTAAGGAAAACCAATCACAAACAGCCAACTAGGCTTTAAGTTACAGATGATCAATAATTTCCTTTCTCTGTGTCTGTACTTTGTCTACCTGTCTTCTCCCAGGCTCTTGTGGATAGAGCCCTCCTATTTCCTTCCACTTTGGCACTGCCTGATTTGAATCTATTTTTACTTAAATAAATCCTTTACATTTTTAATATGCCTCAGTTCATCTCTTAACCCCTCTCTCTTACATCCTTGGAGCCCTCACACTTTTCTCTCCTCTTTCATTCTGTAATGGTTATTATTTGGATATTGTATCCTTTGGACTCAGCCTGCATACTTCTTTTCTTTTTTTTTTTTTTTTTTTTAAGAATTTATTTATTTATTTGACAGAGAGAGATCACAAGTAGGCAGAGAGGCAGGCAGAGAGAGAAAGGAGGAAGCAGGCTCCCCGCTGAGCAGAGCCCGATGCGGGACTCGATCCCAGGACCCTGGGATCATGACCCGAGCCGAAGGCAGTGGCTTAACCCACTGAGCCACCCAGGCGCCACTGCATACTTCTTTTCTATCCTGGATTCCTTATTTGCGGTTTTCTTCTAATTTCTGGCACTTTCTCTCACCTTTATTTTCCAATATTTTAATTTCTGCCATGTTCTTAAGTTCCAAGAGGTCTTTGTCCACCCTGGTATGTTATGTTATATTATGTTATGTTATGTTATTTATTTATTTATTTTGGGCATGTTATTTTAGACTAGTATTCATTTCTTGCTTCCAAGCACACAATCTCTTAGGTTAGTACTAACGTTAATGAAACCTCGTTCTTTTTTAAAGTTTTCTTCTTCCTGAATGTGCTGCTTCTGCTTTTCTTCTTTGTTTCTGGTGACAGACTTGCATATCAGATTCTTCCCTCAGGTGTCTGCTTTTTCTTAGCTGTCTGTTCACATGAAAGAGGCAGCCCTACAAAGCTGTTAGAAAGCTTGGTGCATCTGAGAGGGGTCTGTGGACTCTAATCTTCCCTGGACAGTTCAGGCCAGGCTGTTTCTTTGGGTCAGATGGCTCTGATTCTTCCTCTTGGCTTGGAGGGTATTAAGCCGGCTACCTTGCTTCTCTGAGTTTACGGAGGAGAAGACTAGCGGTCTCAACATTCAGTATGTACACTTTTTTTTTTTTTTAAAGGTTTTATTTATTTGACAGACAGAGAGGGAATACAAACTGGGGGAGAGGGACAGGGAGAAGCAAACTGGGGCTTCCTGCACAGCAGGCAGCCAGATGAGGAGGCTCAATCCCAGGATTCGGGGATCATGACCTGAGCCAGGCAGACTCTTAAGAACTGAGCTACCTAGGCGGCCCTGCTCATCTGTTTTTGGAGAGCAGTATAGCTGCCCTCCGCTGTGCTCTCCCAGGCCACAGTCCCCCCATTTCCTGTTTTCCAGAGAATGAAACTCCATTCTTCTGTGGAGGGGAGATGTGCCTGGATGTGCTGGCTGGCAGAAGGCATCTAAGGGACTAATTCATGTTTTCACGGACTTTCAACCATTCCTCATGTCTCAGCTCTCCCATCACTTTCAATTCCGGAAGGTCCTCATTCCACCAGTTCCTGATGCTGCTGGGACTTTCGGATGCAAATCCGGTTCCCTGTCAGCTTTCCCTTCTGCTTCTTTAAATTCATCTTTCTCCATCTTCTCTGCTACTTCCAAATTTGGTTGCAGCTATCTATATTCCTTTTCTTCTTCTTCTTATGGGTTTGTGCCTTTTGAAAAATCTTACACTATTGTTTTAAAATGCTCTGGGGTGGGAGCAGGGCTAAACGCCAGGGTTCAAGCTATCATCTTTTGAACCTGAAGTTTAAAATCATTAGTCCAGGGACTCCTGGGTGGCTCAGTCGGTAAACCGCTGCGAGTCATGATCCCAGCGTCCTGGGATTGAGTCCTGCCTCAGGCTCCATGCTCAGTGGGGAGCTGCTTCTCTTTCTGCCTCTGCTTGCCACTCTGCCTGCTTGTGCTCTCTCTCTCTGACAAATAAATAAATTCTTAAAAAAAAAATCATTAGTTCTCTTTCACTATCAGAAACTGATTATTAAAGTGAACATGGATTCTTTGCTTCTCAAATAATTGTTGAAAAGGTGGAAAGTGATATTCTCTATCTTTTGCTTTAAAAACTTTGCATTAGAAGACAGGTAAAATCTTCTGGATTTTGTAGTAATTAAACTTGAATCAACAAAGTATTCCAAGAACATTCGATAATATCTAGCCATTCATGGATCTTACTCTACTAGTCAGGGTACTTTGATCAAAGGGCTGATAAAGTGTCCAAACTATACTGGACACACACACACACACACACACACACACACGCGCGCGCACAGTCATTCAGTTTTGCTTTACTTGTAACCGTATATATGATACTTGGCAAGTAAAACAAGTTATTTGATTTGAAATGGAGCAGTGAGTAGAATTTTTATTGCAAAGTTGGCAAAAAACTTGAGCCATTCTCTTATAAATACGCTTAAGACTTAAGGGAAAAAATGACAGATTTATAGTGCTTGTCATAAAGGCTGCTTTATGATTTTATACAAAAAAAAAAAAAAAAAAAGGCAAGCCTTTGTTCCTGAAAACAATTCGGTCAAAACTAAAAAGGAAAGCCAACAAATTAACTCCACTCATAAAATGCTGTCTTTTGCTTTTCTGATAAAGGATGTGGGAAAGGTCATCAATCATGTAGAGGCAGTGATGAGCACTGGCGGGACAGCAAAACCCACGTTAGGTCAGACAGAATGGGTTTAAAACCCATGCAACCTTTATGAGCTCTGGGGCCTGGGCAGGTTACAGAGCCCAGCCTTTCTTTTCTATAAAATGGGTATAGATGCCACAGGGCCGCTCTAAGGAGTAAGTGGGAAACACACAAACTGCTTATGGTCATGCCTGCCACAAAGTAGATAAAAATCCTTGTAGTAAAACAGCAAAAAGAAAATATTAGTATCAAAAAGATTTTACTGACAACTGCGCATGACAGAGTTAAGGGGCGTGGTCTGCAGTGAGGGTGGGTGGGGGGCGCTACACGGCTGGGCATGCGCTCTGGTTTCCCACTGGCTGTTCCCACTGGCTGAGGTCTTAGAGCTTCAGGACGCTGTTTCCAGCACGAGGCCGTTTCACTTTATTTGCTAGAATAGATTGCTCCACATTATAGCAATAACATCAATAAAAGTCATGGCTGATGCTAATGTGCTATGAATGTCTCATCAGGAACTTCAGAAAATTAGTCTAAAACTGCTCACCACATCCCAAATCAGAGAGACTCATTTCTCAGTCAATTAGGTATGAAGAGTGAGTGAGGCTTCCGCCGAGCGTGCGAGACTCTGGCAGAACGTTTCCTGGGATGAAGGCTGCGTCTTACTACTCAGGTTCTCACAGGGTGAAGGAGACAGAAGAGGGCTTTGCACAGGGAGTGAGACAGATCAGTTAGACCCTTGCAGGCCTCAGTTTTGCTAACAGTACCTGGGTGCTGGAGAAGAGGGTCCCTTGCTTTCCTCCCTTAGTGCTAGAGTTGCAGTTGGCGTGAAATTTTGTGGGGGTAGAGCTTGGATTAAGCTATTTCAGGAAGCTCTATATGTAAAATAAATAGCAGTCATCATAATAATGAACACGTGGTTAGGGCTCATAACTGGTCTAGGCACTTTACATATACTAACTCATATAATCTTCTCAATAATGCTACGAAGAAGGGAACAAGCGCACTGTTTTATAGACAAGGAAGTGGGAAGCTCAAGAGGGTCGAGGAGTGGAGATGTGTGTGCTCTGGGGCCTTGCTTTTTTTTTTTTTTTTTTTAAGATTTTATTTATTTATTTGACGGAGAGGCAAAGAGAGGCACGCAGAGAGAGAGAAGCAGACTCCCCTGTTGAGCAGAGAGCTGGAAGCAGGGCTCCATCCCAGGACCCTGGGATCATGACCTGAGCCAAAGGCAGCCGCTTAATGGACTGAGCCTCCCAGGCGCCTCTGAGGTCTTGCTCTTAATCATTTTCCAAGTTAGTGCTTCTATAGTTCACCCAAGGGCCTTTGCATAAACATCTGTATTCATCATCACCTTCAAAGGCTCATTTTCTAGAATGCACAGTGGTTAGCAGAAGATTGTCAGCAGAAGATTATTTTTGATAGACTCCTTATTCATTCATTCCACAAAGACAGGAATTAAATAAGCACCCTGTATATGCCAGGAACCACTCTAGGCCTCAGGAGTTCATTTCATAACAATATAATTGGATTCTGGCCTTTTTTTTTTTTTTTAAAGTAAATTCTGTTTTCTCAATTGGGAAAATATTAGTATTTTCCACGAGGAGACACAAATTCAGCATGGTGATGGTTAAGTTGTATAAAGGGAGCTGTAGGTCTGGATGGGCTGACAGACGAATTTGACAAGCTTATGTATCATTCCTCCATCCAGGAACAGCAGAACACTTCCAGCTTCCATGAATAGCTTTAGTTTATGCTGGTTGAAAGTCAGGCCATTCTTGTGAGGGTTTGGGGGAACTTTCTATTGTTGGCATTAAATGTCATACTTAGTTCACACACAAAACCACTATAAAGCATAATTTTAGATGATTGTTCATATGAATAAAATATGTTGTGGTTCTGTATACATGAATACACTTCAAACAAATGGAACATCTAAATATTGACATCACAGGATCAGTTTTTAAATGGGGACTCTCCTTAATAGTTGTATTTTTAGGTATGTCAATTTTTTCTTTAATTGAAGTTAGTGGACACACAATGTTACATTGGTGTCAGGTGTAAAACATAGCAATTCGACAAGTCTACATGCTAGGCTAGGCTCACCAGCATGTAGCTCTCACCTGTCACCATGCAATGCTCTTACAATACCACTGACTCCATTCTCTGTGCTGTCCCTTTTATTCCTGTGATTCCTGTGACTTATTCATTCCATAACTAAAGCTGTACCTCCCTCTCCCCTTTGTCCATTTTGTCCATCTCCCTACCCTCCTCCCCTTACATATATCAATTTTTAAGAATAAATCTATTTTTTAAAAAAAGATTATTTTCCCAATTAAAATTTGGAAGGAAAATGATTATGTGGCAATAGGCTTTCCAGCTGTGGGTGCCTCCAGCGGACTCACTAGCAGTAAGTATCTCTAAGGACAGGGAGTGTGTTTTCAAAACTTAGCATAGGTTCTAGGCATCCTAGGCACTCAGAACACATTTATTTCATGCAAGCGAAGGGAAGAAAGAATAGAGTGGAAGGCAGGGCACCTGAACGCAGCCGGACGGTTATACACTCCTCGGAGGGAGACTGCTTTCGCAGCCAGTACTGACGGAATCAATCAATGGAGTGGAATAAATAGAATAAATGAAAGCAGTCTTAAAGTAACATGGGGTTTCGGGAGCCACACTGAGTCCCAAATATTTTTAGAATAGTACGTTCTGATGAGCTCCCCCTTTATTTCAGTAACCACCGCTGTTGACAGAATAATGGCATACTTTCTTTGTTCCAGAATGAACAAACTGAGAGGCTCAGTGATCCGATTAAAGGCACAAATGACTTCAGTAGTACCTAGAATAGGTCTGGAGTCTCCAAAACCCCATCTCATCTTTCTGCTTAGCGGAGAAGACATGGAGACACATCAGTCCTCCTCTTCTCTCAGGAGGCCTGAGAGAACCTCCTGGGTTCAGGAGGTGGGTGCGAGCATTCTCTCGTGCATGTGGCTTCTTGCTCTTTACATTTATTCTGTATTGTAGTTCCACTATTTTCAGGGCTGCACTAGATCTGTCTGATGTATTGGTTAGACCCAAAATTTCATTTTCAGTGTTACACTGATATTGTCAAAGTTGAAGTGGATGGCCCCCATTTCATACCAGCCCAGCTGAGAACTATTTTTGCCTTGACCCCTAACATAAGTGGGATCCAATAGTGTGTAATGAGGCACTTCACGTGAGCTCATCGTTCTTTCTTGAAGGAACCACTCCTTGGTCACAAACACTGCTTCTTTGGTGTTTACGCATTAATCATTTGCTTCATTTTGTTGGGGGCATTTGTGGACAAACCCAGTTTATGGATAGTAAAAGCATAAAAAACTTCAATTCACATTCTATAAATGTTTCTCAAAGCCGTTTTACCAAAACAGTTATAAATCTAGAGCTCGAGGAAAGGAGGGAATTCAACACATTTATATGTTCTGCTTTTCTTTTTGGTTTGGTTACCCAGACGTCTTGGACCATGCAGGAATTCCAAAAGTTACTAAATAAAGAGACATTATTTTTAGTCTTGCAAAATAGCTTTTAAATGCATAGTGGACAGACAGGAGCATTGTCTTGAAATAAACGTGATTTTTGTTAGTTAAACGGATGATTGTGAAAACTTAACCCATAATATACTAAAATGTAGAGAACGTATATGCACTTCTACACACATCTAATCATTCACGGTGAGGGTGAGACACATTTATTGAGTCCTCATTACCTGCCTTGGACTAGACTAGGTATAAACAATATGTTCTTTTATTTCACACTTCAAATAATCCTTTATCTTGTAGATAGCCTTATTTCCATTTTACAGATGAAGAAACCTAAGATTGGAGGGAATTTAAGTCACTTGCCCTATTCACACAGCTAGTTAAGAGAGGGAGGGGGAGAGAGGCTCCGCCCATGTGTAATGTGAATTAGAAACTTGGCAATGACACTTCAGAAACTTCTGTCAATTTCTAAGTCATTCAACAACATATTTTCTAATGTCTTTTTAAAAACTCTACATTTTAAAGGGAGTCACATTTACTTACAACTTATGGTTATTCCAAGTTCCACACTGTGCTTCTTAGGGAGCTTCACATGAAATGTCCCACTACTTGGGATGACAGACTCTGGAATTATAAAACAGAGAAGAGAGGATGTTTGTAGGCGACCAGGAAGCATGGAGCACCAGTCAATGAAACTGTGTCAGGAATTCTTGTATCATGAACATCTGGAGTTAAAGTTGAAGGAACTAAAGGAAGGCAAATGCCTGTAAAATCCTGGTAAGTAATGCTTCTGGTGAAGAAAAGATATCCTGCCCCAAGGCAGCTGTGTTTTTTTCATGGCAACACCTGAGCTCAGTATTAGTGAGGTGTCATTTGGGCAACCTTTGGGCCAAATTCACCTGGAATGCAAGTTACAGAAACAGATTCCATACATACATGTCTGCATTCATTCATTTGCCAGAGGGAGAGCACAAGCAGGGGGAGCTGCAGGCAGACGGAGAAGCGGGCTCTCTGTCTCCCGAGCAGGGAGCCCAATGTGGGGCTCAATCCCAGGACCCTGGGATCACAACCTGAGCTGAAGGCAGACAGCTAACCCACTGAGCCACCCAGGTGTCCCACAAATACAGATTCCTGAATCATCCAGATCTACAGGATCAGAATTTCTGAAGATAAAACCTAGAAATGAGCATTTTAAGTATGTTCTCCAGATGATTCTTAGGCACACCAACATTTAAGAGCCACAGGTCTGGTTATCTTCTTTTTTCCTCTTCAGCCATGTTTCCCCAGAGTTAACCTATTCTGCAATACTTTGTCTTCAACTGTTGTTTGAAGGTAGCTGGGGAAATAGGTTTGATGTTGTTAGGTCCGTGATCAAAGGAGCAAGACTGATACAAAGGGAAGGTCAAGCAAAGCTTTATCTCGCGCCAAGGATCAAGAATCAAACCAACCGTTCGGGGCCACCTCTTACAGAGAGAGCGAGCGACCCCCAGCCTCACAAACTAACTTTTATAAAGCAAAGGCCATGTGGTTGAGCCCGGCCACACACAGGGGGCCAATGAGATCGTAACACACAGACAAAGCTGCGCAGTCATGCTAGGCCACACACGGGTGGCCAACTGAATTACAATTCACCCCATAGAAGCTATTTGAACTAGTCTATCACCTTGGTCAGAATTGGTGCCCAGAAGTTGGGGCCCACACTCCTTGGTAGCTAGGAAGACAGTATGTGCGCCCCCACTGATTGGATGTCTCCACCTGGCCCGACTCATCCCTGCATTCTGGCTCTGTTATCTCCACCTGACCTGACCCACCCTTGTATTTGGGCTCTGTTATCAGGGACTGGTCGACCACATTTTACTGGTTTCCTGGACTTGCTTTTAGGGAAGTTCCCCTGGTGGGAGGCAGGGTCAGTTTAAGTTTTACTGCATAAACAACAAAATCACTGTTTAATGATATGAATTGCTCTGGCTACGTAAGCCCTTACAATGTGATGGTTGTTGATTTGGGGGGTTAGGGAGGTACCTTAATTTGTACTGTAAATAGTGAAAACAAGAGTGTAGAAACAAGAGGTAGAAACAAGAGTGATGCTCAAAGTATTTCTCAACCTTTCAGACCGGATGCTGCCTTCGCCCCAACTGCCCTCTAATTTCTGGATCCTGGGAGCTCCAGGAGGTTCCAGGGAGGAGCAAGAGGGCAGGGGGCACTGGAACAGGGTGAAGGTGGGCTCAGACACTGGCCAAGCACTTCTGGGGTAACAACTAACATTGCTGCAATAGAAAGAGAACCAGCGTGCCCTGGTTGAAACGTGAGGGTGGATGGAGCTAAGTTGATTTTACTAGGGCTTGACCAGTATTTGAGAAAAGAAAGAACTGCTACAAATTCTTAAGTATACTCTTCTTCAAATTCCTTTAACAGTCTGGGAAACCTTCAATTAGAGATAAGGTTAAAAAGAAAATATATTCTAAAGAGATAACATCTATTCACACTAAGCTGCTAATGACTGTAATCCTTTCTGGAAGGTTTTGGAAAGGGGTGGAAGGAGCAGACAGGGGAGGCCTGTGGGATGGGGAGCTCAACTATTTTTACTGCTTTATTGTGCTCAATGCTAGCTCCCCAGTCTACACAGCAGGGATTGACTACAACTATGGGGCCCCTGGTTCAATTTGCAAATCCCATATTTAACACATTTCCTGTCACTGCAAAGTATGGGGGAAAAGTTGGGTCAGCCTCATGGAAACAGAGCTGGAGTACTCCCTTCTTCTGCCTTAACTTGCTCTTCCAGGCCTTTTATTCTTTCCCGGGCGAAACGCAGGCAGTAAATCTTACAAGACCAGAATCTCATCTTCCAATTTTGCCACAGGCTATTAAGACTTCCAAGATTTGCCATAGGCTGTTAAACTGGAAAACACAATAAAAATTTGATTTCTCTGGGCCCTCCAGGCTTCTAGAATACCACCTGTAAAAAAAAAAAAAGAAAGGGGAGGGGTCCCCAGGCTGTCCCTCACAGTCCCGGCTGCTGTGCCCAGTAAAAGCAAATCTACCCTCTTGGGCCTGTTCTTTCCTTCCAGGGCTTTGCCCACTTCCCAAGAAAGCCAGGGGAGTTGCTGCTTCCCCCAGCCCCTCGCACTTGTCTTTCTTTTACTTTTAAAGTTTTTATTTAAGTTCCAGTTAGTTAACATACAGCATAATGTTAGTTTCAGGCGGACAATTTAGTGAGTCAACACCTGGTACTCACGACGAGTGCCCCCCACCGCCCCAATCCCCTTCACCTACTTCCCTCACCCCCCCCACCCGCCTCCCCTCTGGTAACCATCAGTTTGTTCCCTACAGTGAAGAGGCTGTTTCCTAGTTTTTCTCTCTCTCTCTCTCTTTCCCACTTTCTTCATTTGTTTTGTTTCTTAAATTCCACACATGAGTGAAATCATATGGTATTTGTCTCTGACTGACTGAATTTCGCTTAGCACCTCCCACTCTTCCTAACTCTTCTGTGAGTGTCACAGACCGTAAGTAGATGTTTTTGGCTTTGCTGTTGTCCTCAGCTAACACTCTGATATACTGGAGAGGAGCCATATAGATTTGTTTGTTTATTCATTAATAATTTGTACCCTTAGGCACCTGGGTGGCTCAGTCGGTTAAGCACCTGCTTTCAGCTCAGGTCATGATCCCAGAGTCCTGGGACTGAGTCCCACACAGGGCTTCTTGCTCAGTGGGGAGCCTGTTCTCCCTCTGCCCCTTCCCCTGTGCCCCGCTCCCCACTTGTGCTCTCCTCCTCTCTCTCTCTCACAAAAATAAGTAAATAAAATCTTAAAAAAAAAAAAAAATTTGTACCCTTCCATTTCCCAATAGGACTTGAGATAGACAAAATTATTTCCCCTAACAGATGTCAAAAAGACTGGCTAGTTGGCTAGTTTTCTACATTGGTGTAGAAAAAGAAATGAGGTAAGTAACAACATGTAGGTGTGCTTGATTTCCTCATCTTGGAGGCTGCAGGTATCATAAATACTTACTTCCAAAATATTCCTCAAATCTGGGTCTTCCCTCCATCTCACCCCTAAGTCCTCTACATGCCTCCTTCTGGTAATGGAAGGCTAATTGCCCCCTTCTTCCCACCCCTAAATTAACAGTTTACAAATGTGGAATTAGCATGCAGACCGGGGGACAGAGAGGGCATTTGAAATGGCCCCATTTTGCCCATCTGCACCAACAGCTGCTCCGGGGAGAGAAGGGAAAAACAATGAGAGGAGGAGCATGCTGAGGTCTTGGAGAGTGCCTGGACTTGGCCTTGAAAGCCCTCCTGTCTGGTTCTAGGCCTTCCTGCAGGCTATCCTGTCCTCCTGGGCTGTGAAACTCCTGTGTGCTTCCAGTAAATGCCCCCTCTCTGTCTCATTTAGCTCGGGGCCTGTCTGTTGCTTGCAACTGAACCATCTCTGATGAACACATTGGTCTAGCAGAGGCAACGGGATAGGAGCTAAAAGCAGACCGCCTCCACGGAAGTGTTCATGGGAGTGTCAGGAATTTGATTACCCAGATAAAGCACACAAGTGGCCCATAAGTAAATGCATAAGAAGCTTTAGAGGCACAAACAGCTTCGCTCGTTATGGAACTCATTTCATGTATGTTTGTTTTAGTGTTATGTGCTTTTTACCAAAATCCTCCGTGAAAGGGGAGGGGAGAATATGCATGCTTGTATGTATGTATACTTGTATTCCTGTAGGTGTGTAACAGCTTGTTCATGACGCTATACAAATAAGATCTTGCAACCCTAAGGGCCAGGAATCATTGATCTAGAAGAGTTACCATAGCAACATTTTGCTTTTATACATTTTTAATGCAGGGAACCTTGACCAAGATTAACATTGTTAATGACACTGGAGGAGATGTTATCACTTCCCGGAAAACAGTAATGAATCATGTTTGACTACATAAGATTTGAAATATTCATAGTGATGAACAAATATCAACAAATGAATCTCTTTGATCAGCTGTGGCTTCATTTTAATCTTTAAATACCAACATGATTTATTTTATATTTGGTAATTTTTTTTGCCTACACAGTTATTTGGTGGGTAAAGCAAAGGCATATGTAATTTGGTGTTTCTTAACGAAATACTAGTAAAGAGGCAAAAAAGATGTTTGGAGAAACAATAGGTTTAGAGTAAGTAAATAGAATGTTTACTTTATTAGACTCCCATGTGATTATTTTGTGCTTCCCTCATTTTGCTTTATCTTTGTTAATACTATAATTAAAAACACATTTGGGTAAACAAAGGCGCCCTTCTTTCCAATTGGCCTGCTTTTTCTGCCTGAAGCATTCGTTGTTGGCACAGTAAGATAATCACTGCATCATAATTCATTAACCTGGACATTCTTGTGAGATTCGAAAAATTAAGAGATTTTAAAGGGGGACGGTAAATGTAAATGCTTAATCCCTCCCCCAACTCAGAGGAAAACACTGGGGGCTCTAGTAATAATGACAAACATCATTTGACAGCATTTTCACTGGAACTTCTTTCCAAAACTAAGCTGCATCTTTTCCAACAAAATAACTTCAAAATGAAAGCAGAATCTTCAAGTATTTATGATTTTTTAGACCTGTATTTAAAAGACAGTATTGAAAAAAGGCAACATGTAAATTGTGCATATATTATGAGTATAGCTTTATAAAATTATATGTACGGTAAAGGAAATATTAATATATATTATTACATATTATTATATTAGACATATATAAATATATATGGTAAATATGTATGGTAAAGAAATATAAAAAAATTAAACTTTTGTTTTTTAGAGTGATGAGGCTATGAATCATTCCAGCTTTAAAAAGAATTCCGTAAATGTCATCACAGTGTTGTTTGTACAGTAGTACCCATTTAAAGAGAGATTTAGGCAAGAGTGTACTCGCAGTCAAGCTTTTTAAACATTCTCTATATCACTTAAAATAGTTATAAAATAGAAGTGGCTAATCTCTGAGATGAGTAGCTTGGGAATAAATATCTGGGTAAAATATACTTTTGAGGAAGAATTTTAGAAATAGGTGGCCCACGCCTGTACAATGAGGAGTGAATCCAGAAAGATAGGGCAGCCTTGAAATTGCTCATGCCCAGATATTTCCTACCAATGTTCCAAGTTCTCAAATGGCTAAAAAAAACCCTCTTTCTGATTCCAGCAGTTTCCAACAGATGCCAGTAGACTGGTAATGACTAGCTAGAGTGTTTTTTTGGAGATTCTGATGTTGTGTCTGGGCTCAGCAGGAGGATACTGAAATCAATTAGTGAGATCAGCCATGAACAAGGGAAGAGAGGATGATAGCATGGGAGCAGGTTGTTTTCTGGCCCTAGTCTGTATCATTTCCATCCATTTGAAATGGACTGAATTATGGAACAACCAGGGCAGGGGAGAAGACCTTAAGTCCCTTTTTTCCTGTCTCTTATTCAGGCAAGTTTGGTACTGAATAAAGTGAGTTTACTAGACATAGTTTCTATTTCTTAGGAGCCTAAACCAAGGATATTAAAGTATTTAATCAACAAATATTAAAGTATACATGTATATTAAGAATGGGTTAAACAATGAATAAATATTGAGGATATACATAAAACAAAAATGCATTTATAGCATGAGTAAATACTTAGAGACTGCTTATGGAAGAGGTCAGATCGTGCTGGCCATTCATAATGGGAGTGTTTCAAGTAAATGCTACCCAACCTCCTACAGTGGGCGGGATAGCCACCTCCCCTTGACAAACAATGACAGTAGAGCATAGGTTCAGAAACCCTGCTCTTTCATGCTGGAAACTCTGACATCTCTTTGAAGAGGCAGTGTAACATGATATGAAAAAGACAGGTGCAAGTCAACAGATCTGGGATCTACTATTCACTTGGTTGTATGACCTTTAGTTTCCCCACCCAAACTTCAATTTCCCCATTTATAAATAAATGAAGGTATTGGATCGGAAGAGTCACTTCACCACTAATGTTGTGTGCTTGTAGAGAGGACATTCTGGGGCTTGCGGACAGCCTCCTTTGAAAACCATATCCTCACCACCATCTGACTGATTCTTACAGGGTCCATCTACCAGATTCCTGCTTGGCTGTGATGAACCAAATCTAAGAATTAGAAATTTGAACTGGCTGGTCTTGGCAAAGATGGGGCAATCAAGTATACTCAAAAGTCAGAAAGAACTTGTGCAGAGACAAACAGAGCAGATATGCAGAAATATGCAGCACGGAGAAACCAGGAACCCCAGAGAAATAGTGGGTATGGGACGAGTTCTGGATGCAAACTGAAATTCCTGGTTCCAGTCCCTCAGGAGAGGTAACTGTACTTCATTCATTCATTCACCTCCTCTTGGCTGAGAGTCTCCTGCATTCCAAGTGCTATTCTAGGGCCTGGGATACATTCATGAACAGAAGGCACAAAGTCCCTGACAGCATAGATTTTTTTCTGCTGGAGAAGACAAGACAATAAATAAATCCACAATGTAACATCAGAGCATGAGAAAGGCTAAGAAGAACCATAAATCTGAGAAAGGGGACAAAGTGATAGATGGTGAGGGAATGATTCTCTGAACAAGTGATATTTGAGCAAAGACCTGAGGGAAGTGAGCAGACCACCTGAACATGGTGGGGAAGAGCTACAGGTGGGGGAAACTGCAGAGATCCTTTGATAGGATTGCATCTGCCGTGTCAAGAGCAGCTAGCTCATATTCCTTTCCTCATTCCAAGTCACAACCTCCTTGTGGGAGATTCCACGGTATGCAAGGTCTTTCCGTTACACTGCATTTCCAATTCTCAGACCTCTGGTTGACTAATATTCACCTCCACGCTATATCAGTTCAGCAGCCTGCTACCCTGAGCCTTTCTTGACCTCTGAAATCCTAAGCTCTAATATGCCACTTTGACTCGGTCTCCTGCCATTGGCTCCCTTCTCAACTTTCTCTTGGTAAGCCCATTTCTCTTCCAGAATACTCCTAGATTCTTCAGTCCTCCCTTTCTTCCCAGTCTATCATGTGGCTCCATTATTGACTTCCCCTCTGCAACCTGTGTTCAGTGGTTAGAGCATGGCCTTTGGAGCCAGAATGCCTGGGTGAAAATCCCAGCCCTACCAGTGACTATGTGGGCCTCAGTTTTCATAGTAATCATAGTAACCTCAGTAATCATAGTAACCTCCACTGCTGTTATAAGTGAGCTAATACACAGTGCTTAGAGGAGTGACATGTTATAGAGCAAGCATTTGATAAATATTATCGTGATTTCTGAGGTTGTCACCATATTTATTCATGTGCTCTTCCTGGAACAATTTGACCCACTGTGACTTTAGTTTTCTTCCTATTGTACCTTCTTCAGAAATCTCCATCTCTGGCTCAGTCTAACTGCCCACCACCTCTACTGGTATTCCTCAGTAGCTAAGGTCACCTGACCAAGAACTACTTGACCATACAGGTTGACAGGGCTATCCACTTGGAGCTTCTGGACTCTGCCTGGTCTACTGCGCAGCTTGAAAATTCCTTTACAGGAGTCTGGCTAGCTTTCTCACTCATTTCCCCATTAGGTATTCTAAACTATCACTCTCTTCAACTCCCCAAGATGCTGATCTTTTTACCTTCCATTGACAGTTCTTACATAAAACCCTAAACACAGATAAAAATGTACTTATATTTTCATATCCTTCTCTTTAAACTCACAAGAGGCAGCTGCCAACCCTCTGTCTTAGGCCTACCTATGTTCTAGATAACTTCTCCTCTCATCCCTTTAGGGGATGAGACCCATAAGGGGACCCATACTCATCAGTTATCTTTTTTCGCCTTCATTTACTTTAGGCCGCAAACATGTTCAGATCTCTCCAGTATCAACAAAACAAAATACCTCCCCTCCGGACCCTGAAGCCCCCTCTATTGTTTATCCCATCTTTTTTCATCCACAGCTACACTTCCTAACATTGCCACATGTTCCCTAGGGCAAAACTGATTTTGACTGAGAACCACTGGGTGGAGGATAAGGCGGTATAAAGGAGTGTCCAGTATGTAATGAAATGCTGGAGCAGTTCTAAAAAGAGAAGTCCACAGTGGCCTCCATCTTTTTTTATCCATTCACTGCATTTGTCTGGCCATACTCTGTTCTAAAACCCAGCTCCTTGGCAGAAAGCAAGCATAGCTTGTCTGTAGTTCTCTACCCTTTCCAAACCCCTCAGTTTATTAGTCTGACTTGGGCACCTCAGTTCCCTGAAACTACTCTGCAATGTGCTTTTTCCTAATTGCCACATACAGTGGCCCTTCCTGCCTTATACAACTTGAATTCTCTGAAACACCTTTATGCTCTTGACCATGACCTTGAAATTCTTGCTTTGGCTTCCAAAATGCTACCTTTTCTGGTTCTCCTTCCACTTCTCAGACTGCATCTTTGTTATCTCCTTTGCTAGCATCCTTCCCCTTTCAATTTTAGTTTAATTTCTCAGGCAGAATCCCCTCCTTCCTGTCACTCGTTCCTTAGTGCTGGCCCGTATTCCAAAGACTTTATCAATCACTGACAGGTGGTCCCCCCTCAGGGCTGCTCTCTGGCCCAGACCCCCCCTCCCATCCTAGGCTACAGGAGGGATTGTTGGAGGTCCCCTGGGCCGATCCTTTTACATTCCAGTGGCAACACACACTCAATAAGTCTGTTCTTATCTTGCAACAGTTCTTGCTCTTGTCTAATTGATTCTGAGCACTTGGAGGATATTAATCCTTTATATTTTCCCTTTAAATGATCTGAAGGTAACACAGTGCCTAGCATTTAGAGACTGGTGCTCGACAATTGCTTTTGAATTCAGGAAAGGATCTGCTTGTACTTTCCCCCCTAGAATTAGCAGTGGATTTACCAATTCAGGTCTAAAACAGAATTTGTTGTCATCCTCAAATTTCCATTCTTCAAGTCTTCCTCTCCTTAAAGTCATCACTATTTACTCAGTTACTGACCCTTCCACCTCAGGAGTCATCCATGATCTTCCCTTTCTCTCATCTTCCATATTCATTCCATAAGCGAGGTCTGTGAGCCCTGCTTCAAGCCATGTCACTCTTTGTCACTATCTCTAGCTCCACCACCTTGTCCAAGCTGCCATCATTGTTTACCTGTCCCACCCCTGCAACTTCCTAACTAGGTTTCCTGCTTCTGTTATTGTCCCTTCTCATTTCAGAAGGATCTCTAACACATCCAACAGGATAGCTCACTACTGTCCATAAAACGCTCCATGATATCATTACACTTGGAATATAAATTCTTTATACCAAGGCACTGCATTAATTGGCCCCTTCTAATCTCTCTTGCCCCATCTCCAACATCAAATCTAATCCCCATTCCCAACTTCCTTATGCTACAGTAAGCGTCCCTCCTCACCTTTTTAAAGACTCATTTACTTACTTGAGAGAGTGTGTGTGAGCATGCACGCCCATGTGAGTGGGGGAGGGACAGAGGGAGAGAGAGAATCTCAAGCTGATTCCCCACTAGTGTGGAGCCCAATGTGGGTCTTGATCCCATGACCATAAGATCACGACCTGAACTGAAATCTAGAGTCGGACACTTAACTGACTGAGCTACCCAGGCACCTCGGTAAGAGCCACCCAGCCAAACTTGAGCCATTATTCTGGCTCAAGTCTTTTACACTGGCTGTTCCTTCTACCTGGAGTACTCTGCTCCCATATTTCCACAGAGCTGGCTCCTTTCCAACCGTCAAATCTCGGGTCAAATATAACTTCCTCCAAGAGTCATCCCATGAAAATAGCTCCCCACAGTCATCCTCTAATTCCTCATTCTGCTTTATTTTCCTCAGAGCACTTATTATTGCTTACATTGATATTTGTTAACTTAAAAATCAACTTTCTGTACTACCACAAGCTTCACGAAGAAAGGGATTTTTTTTCACTCCTTGTCTACTGTTTCATCTCCAGTGGACCCCCAGTGAACACTCAGCAAGTATTTGTTGGGATAATGCAATCTCTATGTCCAAAGGCACATCTTTAGTGATTGGTAAAGATTATTGGCTCTTCACTGTGTGAAGACAATTTTATTAAATAGAAATTGGCACCCACTTCTACAACCCACACACCTGTTAGCTACTGACAAGGATTCCCTTCCTGACCAAACTTACATCAGGCTCTTCTTCTCAACCAGGCCTTGTCTTTGGCCTAGTCCATGGCCTGCTTAGCCCCATTTTAGTAAGAATCTTGTTCAGTCAGTTTATTGAGAATCTCTCCACCCTTGAGTAGAGAGTCAAATTCCTTATCTCCACACCCTCGATATCGAAGTAAGTTCCTGTTAGTCAGTTTCCATTCCATGACTCCCTCACCCTTCCCTTGCTTGGTGGCCTTACATTCCCAGCTGTCCTTACTGTTTTTGAACTTAAATTCAATTTCTCTTCCCTATCCAGGTCTTGATTTCTTTTGAAATAGTCCTGAAGAAAGCCTTCCTTGTTTTTAACAAGTGTCTGGTGCAGTTTTCTTTTTAACACTAGAGACCAAATATTTACCAACTGTGCTTGTATAAATCCACCTAATGAATTTTCATTGTTCACTACCAAACTTTCATATGTTCTTTGCAAGGGTCAAAGAGAGGTTTTTCAGTCTGCGTGACAGAAGAATATGGCTTCTCTGGCATATAAGGACAAATCTGGAAGAATACAGGCTATGTGATTTTTTTTTATCACCCGTATAGTAGCTATTACTTATTCATTTTGTCACATTTATTTTTAAGTGTTCTTATGGTGACACTTTAATGAATAGTACAAAAACAATGCTCAATACAAAATGACACCCCAAATCTCCTAAACAAAAACGTGTTTGGTATATAAAAAAATAGTTCCACTTCTACCACATAATCCATATAATTCACACGCAGTCCACTGCCAATTCTGCAGCTGACTTGCGATTATATGATCATACCTGCGACATCAAACTCGATTTCCAGTGTGACCTTGCTTGTGATTGAAGAGTCTCGGAGGAGCTGGTTGGCTTCCTCAAAGGTGCTGTCTTCAGTCGGAATCCCATTAATGGCCATCACTCTGTCTCCGATCTGTAGCACCCCACATCTATATTTAGAACCACATGTTAGAGGTTGTAGACAGAGCAGGTAATTATCAGGTGGATGTTGCCAAATCTATTTTGTTTGATCCTTGTGAAATAGCATATCCATTTGGTTTTGTTTATTCAATGCTGTGGGCATCATATGAGGACAACTGCAAGGTCTTGCCCTCTTGCATTTGACGGCTACAAATGTGAGGGAGTCTCGATGTATCCCAGAGAAGTGATTCATAATTTAGCACTGTGGTATTCTTATAATCGGATCTGGACCAATATACAGTAATGGTGAATGTACAGTCCCCGCGCAGCAGAGAAATTATTATAATAAAGTCTGAACTTCAGAGATGTTCTTTTCCTTTTAGTTAAGATGGCCACCAGTCCCTGATGGACAAAAATCTGCCAGATAAAGGCATCTGTGCTCATTATTCTTCTCAAACCTTATCAAGAACATAAAATTTTATTGGTCGAACAGAGAGTTCATTACATCCTGCATTTCCTGCATTGAGCACTGTTCCATAATTTATTAGCTAGTCAGAGATAGCCGGCACAAGAAATGCACAGAAAAAGATGCTGTGAAAGAGTGTCTTACCTCTCTGCTGGGCTGTCAGCTTCAATATAGGAAATCAGAGGTGGAGAAGAGAGCGTCTCCGTGGCAAACACACTGCCCTGCAGCTGGATCCCAAATCCTGTGACAGGATCTGCTGTCAGCACAACTTCTGTGGTTTCTGTGTGAACGACCTGCCCAGCCAAGCCCACTGTGCTGGAGGCTAATGACACTAGAGGAACGAACACAAAAAAAATGACTTCGGGTTGAGGCAAGCACAAGGAATACTAGCATTTCTTTCTTTTCTTATTATTAGACAGAGAGAGAGAGAGAAAGGAAGGGGGAAGAGAGAGAGAGAATCTCAAGCAGGCTCCATGCCCAGCACAGAGTGGGATGCAGGGCTTGATCTCAAGACCCTGAGATCATGGCCTGAGCTGAAATCAAGAGTTGGATGCTTAACCAACTGAGCCACCCAGGTGTCCCAGAATACCAGCATTTCTGACACAGATCATGCCTTTGTTTTTTTTTTAAGATTTTATTTTTTTTATTTTGTTTGACAGACAGAGATTACAAGCAGGCAGAGAGAGAGAGAGGAGGAAGCAGGCTCCCTGCTGAGCAGAGAGCCTGATGCGGGGCTCGATCCCAGGACCCTAGGATCATGACCTGAGCCAAAGGTAGAGGCTTTAACCCACTGAGCCACCCAGGCGCCCCACAGATCATGTCTTTGAAGAAAAAAAAAAAGCTCATTGGCAATGGCGGAGGTGATACTTTGGTCTTCTGGACAAAAATTTCATCAGAGCTGAACTAGATAAAGGAACCTCCCGGTATCTATCACATTTTAGTCACAGTGTTACATACTCAGTCACATACTCAGCCCTGGTACCAGGGACAGTTGCAGGAGCTGGAGGCAGAGGATAGCTTTGGGACTGGGTATCTGGCTTTTGATCCTGGCTCCATCAGCAGGCAATCAGCTGTGTAATCTTGGGGGAAGGCATTAATTTCTTTCCTATGAAAAAAGAGTTGAGCTAACTGGTCTAATACGTTTTTCCCTTTATCCATTGGTGCCTAAGCTTTAAGGTTTTTTATAAACAATCTGACCTTCAGCTTTGAAGAAAAAGTCTGGCTCCTGGAGTGGTGAGGACGAGCTCGTCATCAACCTTATTCTAGTATGGGGTTGGCATGATGGAACGGTTGAAACTTTACATTTCTCCTTTCCCCCAGTTTAAGCTCTCCGGTCTTCATTCTATCTCGCGCCATCTCCAGCCTACTTTGTCATCTCTTATTGCATTCATTCTTTTGATACTCATCTAAGCCCCAGGTACCCATCTCTGTCTTGTTCCTATCCCCAGTTTGGGTCATGGAAAGGCCACTCCACTCCTCGATGCCTATCAGCGTTGCCCACTGGGACCCTTGCCTCCTTGACTCTCTAGGAGCAAGCTCTCCGAACAGTCCGATGTTGGACCGTCCCTTCCTCCAAAAGAGATCCTTTGGCCTCTTTACTGTAATTGAAACTAGCTGACACCATATACCTCAAAACTCGCGGCAACCAGAAGCCATTTTCGTTTCGCTTTCCCTGCATGGGGCAAGGAGAAAGAAGAGCTCATAACCCTTCTTGCTCCCCACATCCGGTGTTGTTTTTGTTTTTGTTTTTACCATAAGCCACTTCTATTTTAAAGTTCTATATTACGTACTTACTCCTCCTTTGTCTCATCTTCAAACTCATACTTTTCTACTTTTCCTGTTTCCTCCCATTTCTTCACTGACATCAGGGCTTGACTCTTAATTTGCCTCCTCTGATCTGCAGCTTTTCCATATCCTCAGTATTTTTGACATGATGGCAACACATAATGCAGTATGTTTATGGTTCTTTAGCTCTCCCGGTGCGGATTATTGGCAATCCTACCCAACTTCAGCTCTCCATAAGCAGAGCCCTGGGCATCCTTCAAACTGGAGAGAGCTCTGGGATCTTCATATTGGAACCCTCCCTATTGATCATGCAACCTTATTAGCCATCTCTCCCAGTCCTTAGGCCCTAACTTTCCCTTCTTGATGACTTCTAGCCCCACTCCCTTTCACTTGTCTTCCAATCTAGAGGTTTTCAAATGGTTTTGGTAGCAATAGCTTTCACCCCTTCCCCCCACTTCAAATGAAAGTGTGTAAAGGATGCTTTTGTATTCCAGATAAAAACAGCTACTGAAGGTACTGAAGTAGGAATAGCAGACCCTAGAGGAGGCTTCCCCATCCCTCATGTGTGAATCTGGGGAACCCAGTTTGAAAGCTATCATCTTTACCTATTGCCTTTTACTAGCATCATTTCCCTCCATAATCCACTTGGACCCCTGGTGACCACTTCAATGAGGCATCTGCTGGTATCAGAGATGCTTAAACCTCATGACATTTTCTATAGTCTAATACACTATACTCTTTGATAATATCTGCTCAAGTCCACTGCTCTTACTAGTTTGCTGAAGGGTGCTAGAGAAAGTCACTATGAATTCACACAATTCTCTGTGGGGCCCTGGAATCTTCTGTTATGTAATATTTGATTTCTCATAGGATCTGTCTCAAACATTTCTAACATTTTAAGGGCCAAACTTTACTCCTACTTCATTTCTTTCATTGACAAGAGTTCCTTAAAAACATTCTTTTCCACCTCGATTTCTCTATATCCTTATCTGCTCTCACTTCCTTTTTCTTCCTGCTTCAGGAGGATGTATCCTTCCTTCGCTTTCAAGGTCAGCTCCTCCTTCCTGATACTATCTGTTTCCTCTCCCTGTGATTTTGTGCCATAAAAACTTTTCTCACTTACTCCAACTTTCCTGCTCACTCTCCCTGTAGGTTTTGTACTGATTCCAAAACTGCTTTAAACTTGGCCTCTCCCTTCACCCTTTACAGAATCTACTCTCACTGATGACTTCCTGATTGCCAGAATCAATTTATCCTTTCAAACTACCCTGCAGCAACTGGCCTTGGGAACCACCCTTTTCTTTCTGAAATTACTCTCTTGGTTTCAAGACTTTTCTTTAAGAAAATTACTCTCTTCTTTCAAGACTTTCTGACTTTTCCCACCCCCTCCCAAGTCCCTTTGCCTTCTCTGCCCTGCAGAGAGTTGCCCCTGGTTCTCTTCTTAGCCTTCTCTCCTTTCCTTTCCCTCATTCACTTGTCACACTTCTGTAATATGACCTCTGTGTGTATCTTCTCAAATCTAACCCTCCGGTTTCTCTCAGGCTCCAGTCATGAATTTCCTGACTTGGATAGCCCATCCACAAGAATATCTCACTCACTCTTCAAACTCAAAGTTTTAGAAATTGAGTTAATCATTTTCTCTTTCTCATTCCTGCTATTGTTTCTATGAATAGGACCATCATACTTCTAGTTCACCAGGCTTGAAATCCCGAAGTAGGCTTTGACTTCCAACATCCCCATTGTCTCAAATTCAATCGACTAGTAAGTCCTTTCAAGATGACCACTAAAATATAACCTCTACAAATCCTCTTTTCCCTTCTTACCGTTAATGCTTCAATTCCGGCTTTTACTACTTTTATTTAAAATATTTGAACATGCATGTTTCTGGTTCTTCTGCACACAACACTTTCTGCATATTATTGCCAGATTAACTTTCTTTTCATGAGGAGGCCCCCAGTTCATCTACTCTCTGTAGGAGATCTTCGCCATTGCTCACATAGCTCACTGTAGACTTACAACCTGTGTCCTTGCCTCTTGTCTTTGCTAACAGCCTCCAAATTGCTGCCAGAGTGGCTTTTCCCATATATGCAGGTCATCGCCCAATTTAGAATCTTTCAGTGCCTCCCTGTTTCCTGTAGAACATCATCTTCAATGCCGGCAGAGCTCACGAGACCCTTCCTAAGTTCATGCTCTTCTGCCTATCCAGTCTTGTGCTCCTTGATGCTCCCTCCATGTGCCATGTCCTGCAGCCCTGTTTTCATCCCTCTGTCCCTTTAGCCCTTCCCCTGGGTTTTCAATGTCCCCTTCCCTGCCTTATCCAGGTACTCATTTTTCACATATCCACACTTCAAACGCACGGTCCTATTTCAGTATTTATCAGGTTTTTATTTGCCTGACTTTCTCTCCACTTGACCCTGAGTTCTCTAAAGACTGGGACAGAGCTCTCTTTCTTTTTGAAATCCCAATGTCTGGAACATTCAAAGAACACTAAATAAACAAAGAACAAACTGGGTCTTGTGACATCATCCACATTTTCCTTTTGGGAATCAATAGTTCAGTTTGGAATCATCAGGTTCTGCTGACTTATGGAACTAGAAGTTGTTCCTCGGACCCCAATTATCTCTACTATATGGTTCATTCCAACATTGTAGCCGACATGGCAGAGGATGGTGAGATGGATCATTTGTCTGGGCAGAGGAAGGAAAATCACCTTCTTCTTAAAAAGCACCATCATTGTCCTCACAACAGAATTCGTACTGTTGAGATTAAAGTAGCTTGCAAGTAGGGGGTAAAGTCAGCTTCCAACTCTGAGCTTTTTACAGGTGGTGGCCTAGATCATTCCCAGATCTGACCCAGGGACTACCTCATATTAATTCACATTTGATCTCAGCCAAAAGGCCGAGAAGCGATATCCCTTATTAATTCAGATCACACTTTCTAGTGTGCCTTTGTTGATGTCAACTCTACTTTGATTGTCCTTCATATCATGCATTTATTGTTGGTGGCAGACAACGACTAGAGGTACTCAGGAATGATCTGGAGAGTTGGGTTTGTACCCGGTCTGTTTCCATTACAGGCAGGAACACAGTAGTAGAATGTCACCTCTCTGGCAGATTACTTTTATTCTGTCTTCCAGGTGATGATTTTCGTACTTCATTAGGAATACTTTACTTCTGTTAATTTTCCTATAGGTTCACATTAATATGTATTTTTTCCCATGTGAGGTCTCGGTTTTGTATAGATTTTTGGATTACTTAATTGGAGTTAAAAGGTTTGAACCCTTAAGTCAGCTGATTGACATTTCCACTAAGACAGAATTAAGAAGAAATAGGTCAATCATAATAGGAAGGGTTAGGCTGGATACAGTAAAGACCTTCTCAAAGGACAGACTTGCTACATTTTTGGAACGGTTAGAGAAGACAGCTGAGAAACTGAAATCTCTAGAAGGTTTTGAAAATAGAAATAAGTGCTCACTGTGGGCATCGTTAAGTTCGTAAGCTTTATCAGGAGGAAATTCGAGGTAATACAAATTATTAGGGCCTTTAATTTAGGATTAAAAATATGTTAAACGTTGGTTCTATAATTATATAAATTTATAATTTATCTAATAAATATAGTATTATATTAAATAATCTAGGTTTTCATAATTAACTCTGAAAGTCCTTTGATATATTGAAATCTGTTCTCTGAAACAATAAAATTTCATTTGAAATTGTACATACTGATTACTCACAGGTATTAAAGTCTTGCAAATTATTACCAGATATGAAAAAGATAAATTGTACATTTAAAGATGATGAGCCAGAAGAAAAAAAAAACATACTACTTGGAGGAAAAAAGGATGAGCTTGATTACCCTGCTTCATTAATGGGGCCAACCAGCAAGAGGAAAAGGTGATTATAACCCTGTAGTTTATACATTTCTATGATGGATTCTCCCCCAGTAGCAGATACTCCGGGAAGGTACTGGCTCTGGTCTGAAGAGTGCCCACTGCTACTCACAGGTGAAGAAGGAAATGGCTAAGTTGCTGCTGTAATGTACATGCAACTTGCTCACTAGTGTGCGGCAAGGTTGCGTTCAGGCTTCGCATCTGCTCTGTCCTGTTCCTGTTCACACCTGGAGGGTTCCGTTCACAGATAAGACAAGAACTGTCTTGTCTCAGTATAAGTAGGAGGAAAAGGGACCATCACTTGTCAGCTTCTGAAGTTTTAAAAATCTGCTGAATGTTTTCTTCACTTAGAAGTCTGTGAGGTTGACTGTCCGTTACGAAAAGCATTTAAAGGTATCCAGAGCCATGGGTCGCAAAGATTTATTAATATACTGTGTTTCTCACTATTCGATCCCGTCCGTACCTCATGACCTCTAGCTCATTGAAGTGTTCCCCATCGGAGTCAGCCTGCTCTGGGTCCAGCACACGTGATCCGGTTCCGGTGTCCAGCAGCTCCGTTCTCCAAATGAGGGTGGGCTTGGTGGTGTGTGGGGGGTGGGGGTGGGGAGGGCGCAGCTCAGGAGCCACCTCCTGGAGGGCTCCCTGCACGCTCCCGTCTACAAGCTTACCATTAGCTGCCTTTGCCTTCCGGCCTTTCCTCAGGGGTCGGTGGCAGGGACAGAAGTTGTTCGGCTTCTTCATTCTCTTCCTTCTAGCTCTCTTCAGTGTTGGCCACCCTGCTAGTAAGTGGTGATGGCACAAGAGGCAAAGACTGTTCTGGGGACGTGGTCTAGCTTCCACACTTGGCTGAAGGTCAGGTAAACTGCAAACAGACAGAGTCTACACTGGCTCTGTGTGCAGGAGCGGGAAGCCGGGGGAAAGAACCAGGTCCGCCGCTCAGTCATGCTGCCATCACGGAGGGGATGATAGGGTTCTGGAAAAGGCCCTGACCTCCAAGCAGCCCAGACTGGGGGCCAAAGGTCAGTAAGATTCCAAAAGAGGCGACAAGAGGGTTCCCTCTGTGACACGGCCCTGCGACGCTCCCAGAGTTTTGTGACACTTCACCCAGCCCAGTCCTGGGAGACTCCTCATTCTTCCTGCGAAGCAAACACAGCACTTTCTTCTTTTAATTCTTGTCACGTGTTGCTACAGACGTCCTGTATTGTCCCCCTTTGGTCAATGAGACAGAATGTTTTAATATTTAGGGGAGAAGAATTTAATTCTTCTTGGCATGCCCTTCTCTACTAGAAACATATGTGGGGATTTTTTTCTGTTTTGCAAGCTCTGGCCTCACCTCATCACCAATACGGCGTAGAAGCTTTTTATCATATTTGTTGTGACTCTGCCATGATTCACCGTCCATACAAATGGACTGGTTGCCATAGAAACGTAAGTATTAGAAAAGGGGAAGCAAACGGCATAGAATAAAGACATAAATAAAGTGGTGGAAGTAAACCATGGTATAGTGAGAGAGTAATCAAACTTTTATTATCCGTTCTTTGGGAAAACCTCTACATCTAATATGACCATAACCAAGAAGCAAGGAGAGACAGGGAGAGGGAGAGGAAGAGGGAGAGAGAGAGAGAGAGAAAGAGGGAGGGAGGGAGAAGAGAAACTTAAAAAACAAAACAAAACAGAAAAGCAAACAAAAACCAACAATGACAAAAAATCCCCAAATCCAAAAAACTTCATTCTTTTTTTTTCTGACTTCGGAGTACTATCATTATTTTTATAGGTCTCTTTGGAGTAAGAATAAAAGCGTTGGATGTTATTGTTTGATTGCAATACAAAATGTCTGATCTCTTGAGACACATTCAGAAACGTTCTGGTAGGCATATGGTCAAAGACCCTTGGTGGCTAATGTGTACCACAAACCCAAGTCGCTTGAGCTTTCCATTTCTCTTTCTCCTATGCTGGAGCATCACTTTCTGGTTCCAAACAGAATTTCTGAGTTGGTTTTGAGTGTCAGTGACAGCCTGGCCTCGGCTTTGTTTCCTACTACAGAATTCAAGCAATGTCAATGTCACCCCGAGATAGCCAAACATGTTATTACTCATTTGTAGCCACTAATGTTTTTAATTAATGCAGCGAGTCTTACCTAACACAAATAAATATTTAGCCAGTGAAGCAGAAGTACAAACAGTAATGAATTTGCTTTAATTGCTCTTCCCTGCTGAGGGCTGTGAGCCTGTTGCTGTCAGTGAGGGCCGCTGCCCATGGAAGCATTATATCTAAAAAAATTGCATATACAGAAATCCACCACCAACCCTGAAAGTTTATATAGAAGACTCAAAACCTATGTAGTAAGCTAAAGTAACCACTGTGAAAAATGCTTAAATTTGAGAACACTGCCAATAGATTTTTGCACATGACAATTTAGATACAAGGAATAATAACTAACACTTAAACTATTCAAATGGCTAACAAACGGGTAAGTTAAATAATGTTAACTATTTACCAGGTGTTCTAGTGTCTATCTATCTGTAATTATAGTACTTATTTCATTGGATAATTGTGAAAATTATATATATAATACACATGTGTATAATATGTATATCCATATATGTATATATAGTTAGCATATAATTTTATTATGATATGAATAATATATATTTAACCATATATAATATATATATATATTCACATCATAACCTGGAGTGTATTTCTTATCCCATATGTGCCTTTTGGTGGGAAGAATACATATATATATATATATATTCTCTCATATAATCTTCACAATTACCCAATGAAATAAGCACTACAATTACTCCACAGTTCATAGCTCCGGAAGCCAAGGCATAGAGAGTTCAGGTGACTTGCTGAAGGTCCTACAGGAATGATGCCGGGAGGAGAACACAGGCCTCTCTCTCATCACCAGTTCACTCTACTGCCCTCAACTAGTTTCTTCCAAGAGGGAATAGTTTACTTTGGTTTCAGCTAAGAAACATATGAGACTCTAGAAGCTGTTTATTCTCATTTTAACCAAACTCAATCTTCCTTTTAGTTTCCTAATTTCAAACTTACTGTCATGTACCTATACTAAAGATGACAAAGCCCCTTATTCTTGAAGGGATATGCAAGTCAAAATCACGAATATACCACAGTGGTGACCCTATCTTTTGCAATGGTTTTCTTTGTAAGGAAACTGTCAGCTTCCTACAGCAGGAAGAGATGGTTTCCTAGTGTAGGTGATGGCTGGCCTCCTGCATTGATGGTGGCCTGGTGGGTCTACTTGTGAAGATGAATCTCTGGAAAACAATAGGTCCAGACGTCCCTTCTCATAGAACATCCCTTCTCATAAGAATATTCTCTCTTCACTTCCAGCCTTGAAGTACCTGGGTTTCATTCTATTTAGGTAATGTAAGGGTGTTCCTTATATTATTTCTATGGTAAGCAGAGGGAGAGAGCCCATCTTCTTGGAGCTTTTCTATAGGAATCATAATTGCAGCCCCCAAAGGGGACAGATAGGACAAGAGACACTCACACCTCTCTGGACTATGATTAGATCTGGCTGGAAAGATAATTGAGTAAATTTATAATCTTATTAAACAAATGCACGGGATTCTTCTATTTATCAGAACGGGGACATAGTTTTCAAAAAATTGCTTTAGCGTGAATAAGAAATTAAGAACAAATGTTTCATGTCCAAAGCTACCCAAAATGGAAGGAGCGTCCAAGGGAAAAAAAAAAATCACCTCTTTGGTTATTTTCTCAATTCAAAAGAGGAAGAAAAAAAAATTGCAGAGACGAAGTTGTAGGCGGAAGCAGTATGAACTAATTCAGTCTGAAATTGTATTCCACGCAGTTGCTATCATAGAGATAATAGATATCATTTCCCCGATCTCTGGCAGAGAGCTGTGAGCTCCTTAGCAACCACGTGATCATTTAGGCACTGTAAACCACGCTGGCCACTGACACCAAGCCACCCACACGCTTTCTCCAGGCCAGAGACAATGGTTACCATTTCACTTACGTGAGCTTTTGAAGTCTTTCTTTTTCAGCCTCCTCCTCATCATGGTTCCACGAGGGCTAGTAGAGTAGAGGCTTCGAGGTAAAGTCCCCATGTTCAGGGAACTCAGGCTGTATGCACTCATGGAGGTAGGAGAGAAGGAGGACACCAAAGCTGCTGTAAGAGAGTAGACACTTGGCACAGAGCGTTCGCAGGGGGTTGGGAGCCTGCTACCCTTGCCAACCAGCAACGATCCACAAAGACAGAGGATGCGCAGCAATGGCTAGGAAAGACCCCAGCCAGACAGAAAGCAGGTCTTGGAGGGCAGGGAGACAGCCCTTCAGAATCTCCGAGTTCCCAGAGCCTACAACCACTTGATGGAGTGCCACGACCCTCGGGAGCACAATGAAACACAGAGACACTCTATCAACGCTGCTTTAGACACACACAAATAAGCATTAAAACAAGACTCCCCATAAATGACAACTCCATGTATCAGGTACATCGTCTCATTTTCATAGATACTTTCTGACATGCATTTCCCAAGTGGTGCCAAACACACAAGGAAACCCTGGGAACATGGTAGTCTCCATAATCTTTGGTACTGTTATCTCCTGACCACATATTAAAGCCTTCTGAACAGTGATATCCTTCCCTAATGACAAATGCTTTCTGAAGGAAAAAAAAAAAAGACTCAAATGTCAGAAATAGTTACGTCCTTACTAAAGAAAAAAAAAAAAAGCTACTACAAAAACTTGCTACTACAAAAAAAAAAAAAAAAAAGCACATAACACTCATGAAGCCAGATATGGTATGAATTAGATGAGGAAGAGGAAGAATATCATTTCAATAAAAGAGCAGGAGGAGAAAGTCTGGAACATTACGAGGGCTGTTGGAAGGAGGCGCTTTCGGGCCCGTCAGGGCTGGCACTCTGCAATGGTCAGGGTGGGTCGTATGAGGGTGATGGTAGGTGTGAAGGCTGCAGTGGTTGCCGGCCCAGGAATCCCACGCAAGTTGCCTGTCGCTCCTCTGAATTTTCACTGCCCACATGAAGTGATGATGAGAAATAAGAAAAACAAACAAAGAACCAAAAAAAAAAAAAGAAAGAAAGAAAGAAAAAGTAACTGAATTGTACAAATAAAAAGTGTAACCAAAAAAATGAAAGCTACTTACAAAAAAAGAAAAAAAATGTACTGCCTTTGCCCTTTCTCAGTGGTCAGCAAAACAGATGATTAACATCAGGGATGGAAGCCTTTCATATTCCCAAGAATAATGCATGTCTTTCCCCAGCCCATTTTTTTCTCCCTTTAAAATGACTATTGAATCAATTTCTAATCTCCCCCTATGCTTTGCAGCAGAGATTAAAAACATTTTTTTTTTAACACTTAAAAGTCAGCCCCATAAAGATCTATGGCACATGACTAGTAATTAAAGATTTGCACATCTTGGACAGTTAGTAGCACTTGTTTTGACAAAAAGAAAAGAAGGAACAATAAATCACATTGGCTCCTGATTTGAGTGGTTTACCAGCCACACATCACAATTTCCTATTCCAACATTGTAATTACACTCCAATCCATCACTTGGACTTGATTTTTCTTAAAACAACAACAACAACAACAAACAACCCCTCCAAAACCCATTCTCAATCATCAATATCAGAATCTTATTTGTATCCTCATACGGAGAAAATAAATCTCAATATACTTTAAACTTTTTTGAATTTTCGAAAAAATTTGTTTACATTTGAAAGAACTAATTCTCAAAAGAGCTCACATGTTCTTCTATTTTAAGATGCCATAACTTTTTAAAAATTAACATATAATGTATCATTTGTTTCAGGGGTATGAGTCTGTGATCAATGCCATAATGTTTTAATAAAGCTTATTTCAAAACTTTCCTGTCTCCTTTATTGAAAAAGAAAATGTATTTGTGTTTCTATTGTAATTTTGACATTATTTAGATTTTATTTTCTACCCAGCATTCTGAAGGAGGGTCAAGGTTATGTTTGTTACTAGGTCTGATATGAGATTTTTTTTTATTGAACAATCTTAAAGAGTTAAAAATAACATATGAACTCGTAACTCCTTTCAGTGTCCTGATTCTAATGTAAAGTAAAAGATGCCTAACGTGTGAATTATTTAACAACATTTATTCATGTAGAGGGTCAAATACAAGTATTTGAACATGGCTCATTCTGATAATGGCTGAAGTTGTGCCACCTGTGATAATCAGCACCACTGGCCACCTGAAAGCCTTTCTGGAAGAGACTGCTCGTGGAACCAAAGCACCAGCGGGGAAGGGCACTGCGGGCTGAAACCCACCCGGCTTTCAGTCCTGGCTGCAGCCCAGCCTCTCTATAGGACCCTGGCCCGTTACTCAGTTTCCTCACGTGTCAAGGGGAGATCGAGAAGGCATCTCCCCTGCAGGACGATTGCGGTAGTAATGCACATAGTGCTTCGCAAGATGCTGGTACACACAAGGAAAACAAATGAGCTCTTGCTACATAGACTGAGTCTGCCTCTTTGCCATCCACTTGGCTACACATAAAGTCTCAAAGGAAAAAGATGTTATCTCTCACTTAACAAATTTCACTCACTGGACACTCAGGTTTAGAGACTATCTCAGGAATCTGCAGAGCACTTGCACAGGCACTGTAATTTTATAGCTCTGTATACCCCTGGCCCTTTCCTTCTGTTCCACTTCTGTTTCTAGTTTGGGTTCCAGCTCCCTGTCCATATCCTAGCTTCAAGCCATTATCTCCCTGACCCTTGCAATACTGGCAGACTTGGTTCCCCGATGTATCTACTACATATGTCTCTCCCAGTATCTGTAAGACAGGGTAATCTTTTTTTTTTTTTTTTTTTAATTTATTTGAGAGAGAGACACAGTGAGAGAGCATGAGAGGGGAGGACAGAGGGAGAGGCAGACTCCCCATAGAGCTGGGAGCCTGATGTGGGACTCGATCCCAGGACTCCAGGATCATGACCTGAGCCAAAGGCAGTCACTTAACCAACTGAGCCACCCAGGCGCCCCAAGACAGGGTAATCTTTTAAACAAGTCCCTCCCATTTAAGCTGCTTCAGTGGGTTATAATTACAAGGAGAATTGAATGTGACCCATACTTATCTCTCTCCAGCTTTCTCCCTATCACTCTCCCCACTGTGTTGGTCTTACAGCTATTCTTAGAACAAGCCAGGGTGCTTCCTGCCACAGGGCATTTGCCTGTGCTCTTCTTTCTTCTCCCAGTTGCCCGCAGAGTTGGCTGCCTCTTATAAGCAGGTCTCTGCTAAGGGGCTACCTTGCTGCCCTACCCCACGCTGTCCCATTACTACTCTCTAGTCTTCACAGAACTTATCACAGCCTGAAATGGCTTTATTTATTTAACATATTTTAAATGTTTGTGTCTCTATACTAAAATTCCATGAGAATTTACTTGGCTTGTCTGGCTCACTAGACGTAGCAGCTAGAACACTGCCTGGTCCATAATGACGGATGAATGAATGAATGCGTAAGTGAGTAAGAAGGAGCCAGAGTGTATCCGTCCACAGTGCAGCAGCATTTTCCTTGTGATAAAGAGTGTGGCAGGGGAAGTTCATAATGGATTCTCTTTGCCCATCCTCATTCTATTTTGGAGAGTGCAAGAAGATCTCTTAGAAAGATGGAATCAGGGGGAGGAGTCAAGATGGCGGAGAAGTAGCAGGCTGAGACTGCTTCAGCTAGCCGGAGATCAGCTAGATAGCTTATCTAAAGATTGCAAACACCTGAAAATCCATCGGCAGATCGAAGAGAAGAACAGCAGCAATTCTGGAAACAAAAAAACAACCACTTTCTGAAAGGTGTTTTCCTTTTTTTTTTTTTTAATTCTTTTCTTTTCTTTTTTCTTTTTTCTTTTTTTTTCTTTCTTCCTTTTTGAACCTCTTTTTATCCCCTTTCTCCCCCCTCACGATTTGGGATCTCTTCTAATTTGGTTAAAGCATTTTTTCCTGGGGTTGTTGCCACCCTTTTAGTATTTTACTTGCCCCTTCATATACTCTTATCTGGACAAAATGACAAGACGGAAAAATTCAACACAAAAAAAAGAACAAGAGGCAGTACCGAAGGCTAGGGACCTAATCAATACAGACATTGGTAATATGTCAGATCTAGAGTTCAGAATGACAATTCTCAAGGTTCTAGCCGGGCTCGAAAAAGGCATGGAAGATATTAGAGAAACCCTCTCGAGAGATATAAAAGCCCTTTCTGGAGAAATAAAAGAACTAAAATCTAACCAAGTTGAAATCAAAAAAGCTATTAATGAAGTGCAATCAAAAATGGAGGCTCTCACTGCTAGGATAAATGAGGCAGAAGAAAGAATTAGTGATATAGAAGACCAAATGACAGAGAATAAAGAAGCTGAGCAAAAGAGGGACAAACAGCTACTGGACCACGAGGGGAGAATTCGAGAGATAAGTGACACCATAAGACGAAACAACATTAGAATAATTGGGATTCCAGAAGAAGAAGAAAGAGAGAGGGGAGCAGAAGGTATACTGGAGAGAATTATTGGGGAGAATTTCCCCAATATGGCAAAGGGAACGAGCATCAAAATTCAGGAGGTTCAGAGAACACCCCTCAAAATCAATAGGAATAGGCCCACACCCCGTCACCTAATAGTAAAATTTACAAGTCTCAGTGACAAAGAGAAAATCCTGAAAGCAGCCCGGGAAAAGAAGTCTGTAACATACAATGGTAAAAATATTAGATTGGCAGCTGACTTATCCACAGAGACCTGGCAGGCCAGAAAGAGCTGGCATGATATTTTCAGAGCACTAAACGAGAAAAACATGCAGCCAAGAATACTATATCCAGCTAGGCTATCATTGAAAATAGAAGGAGAGATAAAAAGCTTCCAGGACAAACAAAAACTGAAAGAATTTGCAAATACCAAACCAGCTCTACAGGAAATATTGAAAGGGGTCCTCTAAGCAAAGAGAGAGCCTACAAGTGGTAGATCAGAAAGGAACAGAGACCATATACAGTAACAGTCAACTTACAGGCAATACAATGGCACTAAATTCATATCTCTCAATAGTTACCCTGAATGTTAATGGGCTAAATGCCCCTGTCAAAAGACACAGGGTATCAGAATGGATAAAAAAACAAAACCCATCTATATGTTGCCTCCAAGAAACTCATTTTAAGCCCGAAGACACCTCCAGATTTAAAGTGAGGGGGTGGAAAAGAATTTACCATGCTAATGGACATCAGAAGAAAGCAGGAGTGGCAATCCTTATATCAGATCAATTAGATTTTAAGCCAAAGACTATAATAAGAGATGAGGAAGGACACTATATCATACTCAAAGGGTCTGTCCAACAAGAAGATTTAACAATTTTAAATATCTATGCCCCCAACGTGGGAGCAGCCAACTATATAAACCAATTAATAACAAAATCAAAGAAACACATCAACAATAATACAATAATAGTAGGGGACTTTAACACTCCCCTCACTGAAATGGACAGATCATCCAAGCAAAAGATCAGCAAGGAAATAAAGGCCTTAAACGACACACTGGACCAGATGGACATCACAGATATATTCAGAATATTTCATCCCAAAGCAACAGAATACACATTCTTCTCTAGTGCACATGGAACATTCTCCAGAATAGATCACATCCTCGGTCCTAAATCAGGACTCAACCGGTATCAAAAGATTGGGATCATTCCCTGCATATTTTCAGACCACAATGCTCTAAAGCTAGAACTCAACCACAAGAGGAAGTTTGGAAAGAACCCAAATACATGGAGACTAAACAGCATCCTTCTAAAGAATGAATGGGTCAACCGGGAAATTAAAGAAGAATTGAAAAAAATCATGGAAACAAATGATAATGAAAATACAACGGTTCAAAATCTGTGGGACACAACAAAGGCAGTCCTGAGAGGAAAATATATAGCGGTACAAGCCTTTCTCAAGAAACAAGAAAGGTCTCAGGTACACAACCTAACCCTACACCTAAAGGAGCTGGAGAAAGAACAAGAAAGAAACCCTAAACCCAGCAGGAGAAGAGAAATCATAAAGATCAGAGCAGAAATCAATGAAATAGAAACCAAAAAAAACAATAGAACAAATCAACGAAACTAGGAGCTGGTTCTTTGAAAGAATTAATAAAATTGATAAACCCCTGGCCCGACTTATCAAAAAGAAAAGAGAAAGGACCCAAATAAATAAAATCATGAATGAAAGAGGAGAGATCACAACTAACACCAAAGAAATACAAACTATTATAAGAACATACTATGAGCAACTCTACGCCAATAAATTTGACAATCTGGAAGAAATGGATGCATTCCTAGAAACATATAAACTACCACAACTGAACCAGGAAGAAATAGAAAGCCTGAACAGACCCATAACCAGTAAGGAGATTGAAACAGTCATTAAAAATCTCCAAACAAACAAAAGCCCAGGGCCAGATGGCTTCCCAGGGGAATTCTACCAAACATTTAAAGAAGAACTAATTCCTATTCTCCTGAAACTGTTCCAAAAAATAGAAATGGAAGGAAAACTTCCAAACTCATTTTATGAGGCCAGCATCACCTTGATCCTAAAACCAGACAAGGATCCCACCAAAAAAGAGAGCTATAGACCGATATCCTTGATGAACACAGATGCGAAAATACTCAACAAAATACTAGCCAATAGGATTCAACAGTACATTAAAAAGATTATTCACCACGACCAAGTGGGATTTATTCCAGGGCTGCAAGGTTGGTTCAACATCCGCAAATCAGTCAATGTGATACAACACATCAATAAAAGAAAGAACAAGAACCATATGATACTCTCAATAGATGCTGAAAAAGCATTTGACAAAGTACAGCATCCCTTCCTGATCAAAACTCTTCAAAGTGTAGGGATAGAGGGCACATACCTCAATATCATCAAAGCCATCTATGAAAAACCCACCGCAAATATCATTCTCAATGGAGAAAAACTGAAAGCTTTTCCGCTAAGGTCAGGAACACGGCAGGGATGTCCATTATCACCACTGCTATTCACCATAGTACTAGAGGTCCTAGCCTCAGCAATCAGACAACAAAAGGAAATTAAAGGCATCCAAATCGGCAAAGAAGAAGTCAAATTATCACTCTTCGCAGATGATATGATACTATATGTGGAAAACCCAAAAGACTCCACTCCAAAACTGCTAGAACTGATACAGGAATTCAGTAAAGTGTCAGGATATAAAATCAATGCACAGAAATCAGTTGCATTTCTCTACACCAACAGCAAGACAGAAGAAAGAGAAATTAAGGAGTCAATCCCATTTACAATTGCACCCAAAACCATAAGATACCTAGGAATAAACCTAACCAAAGAGACACAGAATCTATACTCAGAAAACTATAAAGTACTCATGAAAGAAATTGAGGAAGACACAACGAAATGGAAAAATGTTCCATGCTCCTGGATTGGAAGAATAAATATTGTGAAAATGTCTATGCTACCTAAAGCAATCTACACATTTAATGCAATTCCTATCAAAGTACCATCCATCTTTTTCAAAGAAATGGAACAAATAATGCTAAAATTTATATGGAACCAGAAAAGACCTCGAATAGCCAAAGGGATATTGAAAAAGAAAGCCAACGTTGGTGGCATCACAATTCCGGACTTCAAGCTCTATTACAAAGCTGTCGTCATCAAGACAGCATGGTACTGGCACAAAAACAGACACATAGATCAATGGAACAGAATAGAGAGCCCAGAAATAGACCCTCAACTCTATGGTCAACTAATCTTCGACAAAGCAGGAAAGAATGTCCAATGGCAAAAAGACAGCCTCTTCAATAAATGGTGCTGGGAAAATTGGACAGCCACATGCAGAAAAATGAAATTGGACCATTTCCTTACACCACACACAAAAATACACTCAAAATGGATGAAGGACCTCAATGTGCGAAAGGAATCCATCAAAATCCTTGAGGAGAACACAGGCAGCAACCTCTTTGACCTCAACCGCAGCAACATCTTCCTAGGAACAACGCAAAAGGCAAGGGAAGCAAGGGCAAAAATGAACTATTGGGATTTCATCAAGATCAAAAGCTTTTGCACAGCAAAGGAAACAGTTAACAAAATCAAAAGACAACTGACAGAATGGGAGAAGATATTTGCAAATGACATATCAGATAAAGGACTAGTGTCCAGAATCTATAAAGAACTTAGCAAACTCAACACCCAAAGAACAAATAATCCAATCAAGAAATGGGCAGAGGACATGAACAGACATTTCTGCAAAGAAGACATCCAGATGGCCAACAGACACATGAAAAAGTGCTCCATATCACTCGGCATCAGGGAAATACAAATCAAAACCACAATGAGATATCACCTCACACCAGTCAGAATGGCTAAAATCAACAAGTCAGGAAATGACAGATGCTGGCGAGGATGCGGAGAAAGGGGAACCCTCCTACACTGTTGGTGGGAATGCAAGCTGGTGCAGCCACTCTGGAAAACAGCATGGAGGTTCCTCAAAATGTTGAAAATAGAATTGCCCTATGACCCAGCAATTGCACTATTGGGTATTTACCCTAAGGATACAAACGTAGTGATCCAAAGGGGCACATGCACCCGAATGTTTATAGCAGCAATGTCCACAATAGCCAAACTATGGAAAGAACCTAGATGTCCATCAACAGATGAATGGATCAAGAAGATGTGGTATATATACACAATGGAATACTATGCAGCCATCAAAAGAAATGAAATCTTGCCATTTGCGACAACATGGATGGAACTAGAGCGTATCATGCTTAGCGAAATAAGTCAAGCAGAGAAAGACAACTATCATATGATCTCCCTGATATGAGGAAGTGGTTATGCAACATGGGGGCTTAAGTGGGTAGGAGAAGAATAAATGAAACAAGATGGGATTGGGAGGGAGACAAACCATAAGTGACTTTTAATCTCACAAAACAAACTGAGGGTTGCTGGGGGGAGGGGGTTTGGGAGAAGGGGGTGGGATTATGGACATTGGGGAGGGTATGTGCTTTGGTGAGTGCTGTGAAGTGTGTAAACCTGGTGATTCACAGACCTGTACCCCTGGGGATAGAGTATTATGCCTCCATCAGAAAGGATGAATACCCAACTTTTGTAGCAACATGGACGGGACTGGAAGAGATTATGCTGAGTGAAATAAGTCAAGCAGAGAGAGTCAATTATCATATGGTTTCACTTATTTGTGGAGCATAACAAATAGCATGGAGGACATGGGGACTTAGAGTGGAGAAGGGAGTTGGGGGAAATTGGAAGGGGAGGTGAACCATGAGAGACTATGGACTCTGAAAAACAATCTGAGGGTTTTGAAGGGACGGGGGGTGGGAGGTTGGGGTACCAGGTGGTGGGTATTATAGAGGGCACGGATTGCATGGAGCACGGGGTATGGTGCAAAAATAATGAATACTGTTATGCTGGAAATAAAAATAAAAAATTAAAAAATTAAAAAAAAAAAAAAAAAAAAAAAAGAAAGATGGAATCATGGCTGTGTCTGGCTAATCCACAGCAACAATCCACTCTAATGAACTTCTTACCCAGGACTGTCTGTGTTTCAAATGAAGGCAGAGCATAGAGAATGGACTTTAGAATCCTATACTCACTTTCTGATCCAGTTCTTTAAGGAGGACTTTGAAAATCACTGGGCATTTTTTTGGGACTGTAGTACCCAATTAACAAATCCGTAAGAAAGATATTACTGACCACTATTAGGTGCCCAGCCCTGTGCCAATTGTTACAAACAGATTAAGTGTAGGTTAGGAACCTGTATCTTGACTTTGAGCTTTTCCTGATGACTATAGCTTCACATATATGAAATATTAAGGGGCAAAAATGATGTAAGAGAAATCATGAGATTGTTTGCCATGCATAATGAATCCAAAAGGTGTTCAACAAAAATGTGGGTTAGGGAGACCAGCTATTGCCTCTTTTGAACATACACTCCAAATCTGTTCTGTTTTATGGAGGTGTACTTGATGCTCACTTGATTGTGGGGCAACCATTTCAGGAATTTCAAGATAATATGTTACATTTTGCAAAAACCATTTCTTTACCTTCTCCCATTTAATGGTCCCCATAATAACAGCCAACTCTCACTGAGCACTTGCTAAATACCAGGCATTGTGCTAAATACTTTTTCATGGATTGTCTCAGATAATTCTCACAATACACTTAGGAGGCAGGCACTGCTGTTATTATTACGCCCATCTTACAGATAAAGAAACTGAGGAATAGAAGAGAGGGAGAGCTTGCTTACGGTCCCAAGGGGTGGAGGCAGAATAAAGTCTGCAAGTCTGATTCAAGAGGCCCTGCCTGGAACCACCACACACAGCCTCTTCCCGTGGGTGTTCCTGGATTTGATATAGACACATGTGTAGCAAGTTAAAAATAAAATGCTCTTTACATCTCCCATGATGGCATCATTCGTGGAGTTTTACGAGGTATCTGACATGGAGGGGGCTTTTGTCTGCTCCCCTCTCTCTCTGTACCCTCCTGCCCTGTCCAGAATATCTAACAGGCAACAGCGGCTTTCGTGGTTGCTGCTGGAGCTCACAGATGGAAGGTTCTCCGGGCACTGAATGTACTGAACCGTGTCACTCTGCTCCCGTGTTCTCTTCCAAAGTCTTGCGAACCTCAATCATGATTATGTCTCCCAAAGACCCTCAGTGGGACCAATTTCTAACCTTACTAGAAACTCAACAATAACTCCATCTTGGCATTTTTGGTGCTATTTATCAGCAAAAGGCACAGTTACTTTCATTCCTAGCTGATGGGCCCATTTCTTTATTTCTCTGAAAAAACTGTGGCAGTGAATGCTTTGTTGGGAAGCAAAATTTGGGAACTGTACCTTCATCCACTTTGGGATGAGAGACATGCTGTTCAGGCATCAGAATTCCTGAAAAAAAAACAAGCTGAACTTTCTTGTGGACAAAGGGTAAAACTAGATAAAACTACTCTCCCACATTAAAGACCCTCAGAAGTTTGAGAATACATAAAAATACATAAAATTCTTTAGGTATTTCCCCCCTTCTTAACTGTGATTAAATTATGTTTTGAAGCCAATACTTTTGTCCTCTTGGAAATGCAAGTCTGATTTTAATGTAAAATGCACGGAGATGCCTGTAGGCTAGATAAGAAAGATGGTACTGTCAGCCAAAGTAGATGATAAGGTTGGAAGTGGAAGCTAGAATTACTTCAACTACCAGCCCCCATCCTCCACCCCTCCAAAAAAATCACAATGATATCAGGTTTTCCACAGGGAAAAAAAAATTTTTTTGTTCTTGGTCTCCATGTCTCTTAGTGTATGAACGCACCCTCTCAAACTGTCTTGACAGGTAAAAATTTTTAATATTTCATGCGTTGGAAACTAGTTGGACTACTTAGGACTTCTACATAGGGCCAATAAAAAGGGGGAAACGGGGCTGCTAAAGATAATGACATTTTGCAAGGGTCTGTTCCCTAGTCTGATTCTCTTGACAGCGGAATTTACCAAAATGAATCTCACGCAGAGAAAGCATGACGCTGTGTGTGTTCATGGACCCTCCGCGGTCCAGATCCGGTGACGACTTTGGGCTAATTTAGAAGAAACTTAGTTTTAGAAATCTCTTCCCTCTGCCAGTGTGCCCTGTGGGGTCTCCTGGGCGGAAAGGGGGCACATTCCCATGAACCCCTTACCGTTTCTAGTCAAAGGAGTCAGAGATTCCTTCCCTAACCTGCCTCTACCACATCACTTCTCTGCTCCATTGTGTCAAATTAAAATCTGATAAAGGTAATGCTTTTCTAGAGATTTTCATTAGCTCCAGGGCTGTCTAAGCTCCATTTAATTAAAAAAGGTTGCATCCAGCTGACTCATTCAGTATGAAAATGATCTGGTCTGTCTTTTTTTTTTTTCCATCCCCCAAAGTGCAGTGGGTGTCAGAAGGTGGGAGACACATGATACAAACGATATCCTTACAAGCAAAATTTCAGTTCCAGGGAAAGTTCTTCTCTTTCTCTAAAAATACCAAAAAAAAAAAAAAAAAAAAAAAAAAAAAAAAAAAAAAAAAAAAAAAGAAAGCTCTTCTCCAGTAGGGCCCCCTGACAGCACTCCTGAAGCTTCAAGGAATCGATTTCAAGGAATAAAAAAGGAGGCCGCTTGGTGTAAGCAAAAGGAGAAGGAGTTGGAACAAGGACTCCACTAGAGAGACTTTCTTCACGTGATTTGGCGTTCTAAGCCCTTTACCTTGTACCCGGTTTTGTTTAAAGATGCCTAAGGGGTGGGTATATAAACACTGAGCACACATTTCTGTGAGTGTCTGTACAGTACAGATGTGGGTCCCCTCAGCTGGCAGCTGTTACTGGATAAATGGAGTCAAATATTCTGATACTCCCAGGAATGGTCCTTGGTCACAGAGGTAGTTCTCCATCCCAAAAAGCTACTCTGGCAAAGAGACAATATATAGAGAAACCTTTCTCATGACTGTTTTTTGTTTCTTTTCCTCTCCAAATATTTGAAGGGTGTGCCATTAATACCCACTTCCTAATTATTTTTTAAAAAGTGAGAGTTTTACAATTTGCCTTTGTTGTCCTTCAAGTAGAATGGAAATTCAATATGCCTAACAGGAAGTCCAATTATTTCCTTTCTCGCCACATTCAATTCGCAACAAAGGCTTAAAAAAAAAAAAAAAAAAAAAGTACAAGCCTGAAAATTCTGTTTCAAACCCTGTTTCTTTCCTCAGTTCTGAGGTTTCAAATAAATTACGTTTGGCTCAGGGATTGGGATGGGGGGGGGGGGAAGGATCTGGAAGATGAAGAAAAGCCAACAAAGATAATAATCTGCAGCTTTGAAAGAAATAAAGCCAGGAGTAGATTCCCTGTCTCTCGCCTCGAACTCTGCTGGAGAGGCAATAACTATAAGGGGAAGATAAAGAGAATTATCTAGACGGGTCCTCTCACCGTGGTCGGGTCCCTTCAGGGCCAGGCGGGTCTGATGATGGGGAAGAATCTCAAGCTTGACCTGGTCCGTGGTGTTTGCCAGGAACTGAGTGGCTTCCGCTAATGTACAGTACTCCATGCTCGTCCCGTCGATAGACAGGATGTGGTCTCCCACGTGCAGGGCACCGCATCTACGGAAAGGGAAAGGACACGTACTCAGTGGAAGCGCCTTCCGCTTTGGAATATGACTTTCCCGTCCTTCACAGTTAACGTTTCACACAGTTTCAATCGACTTAAGAAAGGAAAAGTTTGAGGGTTATAGGAAAACACCATCTGTCAAATGTTAAGTACCTCGCGTGTGAACAGGAATGTAGAAAATAACAGAAAAACTCAAGGAAACGTTTTCCTCTCGTGCTTCTTAAAAAAGAAGAGATTATTTCGGGGTGGCGGTGCCCAAAATTGAAGGGAAGTGAGTGGGAGGAAAGAGAAGAACAGGACAATTTTCCCCCTTGGCTTTATTTTTTTTTTTCCTGTGATTTTTTTTTCCCTTGTTAGTTTTTATATCTGTAAATACGAGCTGGTAAATACTCAGAATGTCAGGATGTGACTCATAAATGGAAGGGGATCATTTGCAACTATTTTAGGTGTGAATGGGAATAACTGGGGGGTGGGGAGAGAGTCAGCTAATGCTTTCTCAGAACCTCTCCCAGGAGCTGCCAAATCACCACTGCTTCAATTATTCTACTTTATTTTGTTATTCTGGAGTTAAACAATGATTAGTACAAAAGCTCTCGATGGTGATGGAAATTATGCAGGAGTCAAAAGAGTCAAAAAGGAGGCCTGCATGGTGAGTGAAGGGGAAAGCTGGGGGGCGGGGGAGGGGCTAGCTGCTACATCTTGCTGAACTCCAAGAGACTGGCTCCTGGATGAGTTGAGAAAAGCAAACACAGCAGTCAGCATCCCGACGTACCAGTCAAGTGGACAGCTCCTTAAACTGGTTACCCCCTGCGGAATGGGAAAAAAACAGGGAGAAAATTAAAGCATCCTGCACCATTGAACTGGAGAACACCCCTGGATCAATGGCCGTCACTGGGAAAGGACCAAATGTAGGGTAAGACCACAGTGGAGCTGTAGACTGATCACTGCAGGAGCTGAAGACTGACCACAGTGCAGCTGCAGACCGATCACTACAGGGTTTGCTGCAGGTTACTGCATCGGAGTGCGAGGCTTCCTAGGGAGGGTGAGGGCATATGGAAAAGAGGCTGGAAACATGCAGGGGAGGTGGGGCCTCTCGGAGTGCATTGAGCAATTTCCACAGTGAGAACAGTCTCCTTCTCAAGACAAAAAAAAAAAAAAAGCATTTCAAGTCATCCCTTTCATCTAAAAATCAAATTCCGTGCTGATGCCCTTGGAGAGCTTCAGCGATGGAAGTGGGGGTTTTCTTACCGAGAGCTGGGAAATAATTTATTAGGTGGGCAGGTAGTCTTTTTGCCTCCAACCCTTCTTACCTTATAAGTCTAAAACAGTAATTAGGAAGAAAAACTCAGGAAGAAGGGCTTTTGTTTTCATGGTGCCATAGGAATGAGTGCTGTTTCAGGGGCCCTTGAAAACTGTGAAACCTTAAGATGAACATTCTGTGACAGCGTGAGAGCTCTCTTTAAAGACTGCATTGTTTCAAAAATACTGTTTTACTCATTTATGAAAAAAGGAATGAGATTTTTATCAGATTTTGGCAAGATTTATTTGTTAACAGTTCAGGAAAACGTATGACTTCTCTAAAGGGAGCATACTGAAGACCCTACACCAAAAGCAATCTATTGCTAGTTCAGTTGCTTGACTTTCTTTTTTTTTCTATCTCTAACAGCCACACCAAACATCAGATGAGACAACAGTACATGGTGGGGTGGCTATAAGGTAGGTGAATTTTTAAGCCCTTAGAACCATAACTTGCTTTCTCGATGAAACTCATATAAATGGGCAGGTGAATTGTTTTCTTTAATCATATATGTATGTGTGAGATGCATGTGTACATGTATAAGTATTACATGTGTGTATATACACATAGAAAAACATATATATATTTATATTTTAGCACATGCAGTTTTGAAAAGTAGGCACTTTGTACAACACCCACCTGTCTGCAATACTTGCAGATTTGATTTTGTCTATGACAATGACCTGTTTGTTACAGCACATCGAGGTAGTGAGGGCAACCCCAAGGCTGGCACCAGGAGTTTTGGCAACTTCGACTAGCAGTGGCCCGGATGCCGTTGCCACAGTATCTATGGAAGAACAAATATCAGAAAACAAAACAAAACAAAACCAGTAAGCAAACAGACACATAAAAAATGCGGACAATGTTTAGTCTGATGTTGGTCTGTTAACGTTATCGCTGAAACTTACATTTTCCTCCGGTACCATCCTCCTGGCCAGTGGTAACTCCTTAGAGCACCTTTTAGGACACCTGTTCTGCCCAGCTTGCATATCCAGTAATACGTACACAGGTTTACCTCTTCAATTAAAGTTCAAGCTTCACATTAGTTGGGGTAATGTCTTGTGTGTCCTTATGCCCTCTTTATCACTCGGCACTACCTGAAAGTACTAGGTTTCTCAATAAAAGGTTTTCAAATAGCACCTACTGTGGATGGATGGATGGATGGATGGATGGATGGATGGTTGGTTGGATGGAAGAGATGGATGAACAGATGAAATCTCTCAGTAACCAAGTACTAGGAATGCGCACACTAAGCTGAACTTGTAAATCCTTTGCATCTTTCCCTATTCTGGACCTGATCTGAGGTCACCTCACCCTCTGCAGTGACTTCACACCACACAGATTTTATTTTTTGGCTTGGAACACTCTTTCTTCCTTCAACTCCTACTCACCCTGGGGACTCAGTGTATATATCAGCTCCTCTGAGAAGCCTCTCCTGACTCAGGATTTGGGGAGATCCCTTTCTCACGTGCTCCTACAGCCTGCTACACTCCTTCTGTTGCTGCACACACCCCACTGTTTCGCAGCGGTCAGGGTGGATTACATGCTTCTGTCCTTCGCCAGACCGCAAGCTGGCTCTGAAGGCAGAGAGGACGTCTTGTCGGTCACAACATCCTCAGTGCCTGGCATAATGATCGGCCCAGAGGAGGTGAGCGACAAACAGTTGTTGAATGAATGCACGAGTACATGAGAAAGCTCATGCAGTCCCTTAAAGTTCAGAAGAGGCAGGGGTCCTATGGGTGAGAGCCTTGGACATGGAAATAAAACACCTGTGTTTAACCCTTTTTGTCACACTATTTTCATCACAGCACCTCAGATGAGTTACGAAAACTTTCCAAGTCAGCTTGCTCGCCTACAAAACGGTATCCTTTCCAGAGTGTTTATTTCAATGACATCAACGTCTTGTTAAAGCGTTTTGTAATTTACAAAGTGCTATACATTGATTATTGCTATATTGTGACCCCAACCGTTTTATAAGACTACATTACAAGACTCTAATATTTCTCCGATTTTCTACTGCTTTCATTAAAGCAAACTCTGTCTTTTCTGCAAGTACATCTTTATCACAGAGGCGACGCTCGGATAGGGCGAGCTAGGAAATCTGTATTCCTGTTGTTGAAGCTCAGGCAGTATGGACTGGTTCATGAAGCTGAAAGTTCCACTGGAGAGACCTATTTTCAGTTTGCTGTGAAACAAGGTATTTCTTTTTTTTCTTTCTTTTTTTTTAAAGACTTTATTATTTATTTGACAGAGAGAGAGAGAGATCACAAATAGGCAGAGAGGAAGGCAGAGTGAGAGGGGGAAGCAGGCTCCCTGATGAAAAGAGAGCCCAATGCGGGGCTCAATGCCAGGACCCTGAGATCAGGACCTGAGCCGAAGGCAGAGGCTTAACCCACTCAGCCACCCAGGCACCCCACAAGGCATTTCTTGAAAAAGGTAAAGATGAGAACATTCATGCCAGCAACATCCATATTCCAGTGCTAAGGATTCTTGTATATACTACGTTTCCTTCTTTTTTCTTTTTTAGATTTTATTTAAGCGACTGAGACAACACAAATGCGGGGGGGGCGGGCGGTAGGTAGAGTGGGGAAGGGCAGAGGAAGAGGGAAAAGCAGACTCCCTGCTGAGCAGGGAGCCTGATGTGGGGCTCGATCCTGGGACTCCAGGATCATGACCTGAGTCCAAAGGCAGATGCTTAACCCATTGAGCCATCCAGGCGCCTCATACTTGCTTCTTAAATGGTTGGTGATATTGCAATAATTCAGTCCTAAAAAAGGCTAAGTGACCATTAGGGCCTGTCAGTTCTCTTCCTGTCAATTCCGGTGCAGAATCTCATTAATAATAGCAGGGAGGACTCAAAGCTCTTAGTCTGCTAGCAGGACTTTTTGACTCTGGGGTGTTGTGACTATAATTTCCTCATGAACCTAACTCGTGTGGCTGTGACTCTCTCTCGTCTTGCTCACCTTGCTGTGTCAGCACCCTGGTCTAGGGCCATCAATAATGTCTGGCTTCTCCTCCTTCTCCCTCACTGCTGCCTTGTTTCTCTCTAGTGCCTCACTCACTTGGTCACGGTGCTGCCCAGGGTCCTGCTCTACTCTCACCTTGCGGTTTACAGTGAGCGGTCCCCTTGGCTATGTGCAACAGTGGTTTGCACCTGATTTGCCTCAACGGGGACCCCCTGAAAAAGAATTCTGCTCAGTCCTCATAATCTCTGTTTTGGTGGTCCTTACCTCACTAGGGTAGTGGATTCTGCCCACCTCTCAACTCTCACACTCCAAGTTCTGTGATTACGTACACACAATCTGGTGCCTCGAGCTTCACCCCCTGAAGTCTGCTGTTCTCCCCTTCCTTGAGCAGGCTCCCCAGCAAGCTCCCTTCTTGCTTAGGTTGACCCTCATGTCAGCTCTGGCCCAGGAGGGCCTTTCCTCACACCATCTTTAGAGAACTTTGGAAAGACTTAATTAATTAATCAAGGAATAATTGATGGATTACAGTAGTTTTAGGTATACAATGTGATGATCTGATATTCATTCATATATGCTGTGAAATGGTCACCACAAAAATAGAAGGAATAACTTTAGAAGGACAAACTTCCAAAACCACTTCTCACAGATTGGTTGGATTTTAATAGATAACTTTGTGAGGTGATAATCACATATATTCTTCCACTTGGTTTTCTCATGTCGAAAGATAAATTTCTTTGGCTTAACGGATAAAAGTGATAAAAGTTTCTCTGGTCCTTATAACTTACCCTCTTACAAATGACAGAGACTGGTGGTTGTTCCTTGTTATTCCATCTTTCCTTCTTTCTTCAGTAACAAGCTGCTCAGCTAAGGACATTTCCCAGCCTCCTTTGCAGGGAGGTGCATCCATGTGACCAAGTTCCAGCCAATGTGGAGTGAGTAGAAGTGAGAAGTGAGCCATTTGTTGCTGTTGCAATACGGGCCCAGGACTGGTGACCCATCTTCGGCCATGTAGACAAGAGCAGGGAGCCACATAGAACAAGCTTAGGCTTCTGAAACCCTCTCTCCAGAGTTTGGAGCTCTCCCATTAAATAAACTTCTATCATATTTAAGCTAAGGTATTAGGTTTGAGTCTTTGTTAAAAGCTAAATCTATATCCTGATAAGCCTTTTCACTTGCGTCTAGCCCTCCAATGTATCCTTCTTGAATTGCTATTCTAAGAGGCAGCTATTTATAACTAGGCAGATGTAAATTTTTTATAAAACCACAATCAACCATTACCCAGTACACATGATATATTCATTTTTCTTAAAAGCATTACATCATGATTAAAGATCAGAGTTTTTTTATTTTTTATTTTTTATTTTTTATTTTTTATTTTTTTTAAAAGATTTTATTTATTTATTTGTCAGAGAGAGAGAGCAAGCACAGGCAGACAGAGTGGCAGGCGTAGTCAGAGGGAGAAGCAGGCTCCCTGCAGAGCAAGGAGCCCGATGTGGGACTCGATCCCAGGATGCTGGGATCATGACCCGAGCCGAAGGCAGCTGCTCAACCAACTGAGCCACCCAGGCGTCCCGATCAGAGTTTTTTTAAAAGAGATTATCAGTGTATGTGGAAATTGTTTAAATGTAAACTCTTTTATTGTTATTCTTTTTTCCCTGGCCTATATTTGTCAAGGTCCTAAAAATTATATTCTTGTATGGTTCTAATGTTCCAGTTATAGTGAAGAATGAATGTTAAACTTTTCCTTTAGAAAGAAATGAGAAGAACAGGGGTATCAAGAAACACAGAAAAATACTGGCAAACTTGAAAGGAACTGATTACCCATGAGAAGCGTTTTACTTTCTGTTCTTTAAGGACATAATTAGTGCTTAAGAAAACTTTTAAGATGCATGCAAAGGTCCTATATCAGGCTATAGTGTTCTAGAAGAACAGAACAATTAGGAGAAATTGTTGGTAGGAAAGGAGGCGGACAGAAAGTCAAAAGGGAAGAACTACACATTAAATGCACGGAGTAGCTGACAAAATAGGTTTAAGGAGGTCATAGGAGACCTTTGCTCCCATCATCCCTTTAGCTTTGCACTTGGCTGTTAGTGCCCTGCTATCACTGAATTATGGCTCCTCCCATGTGGAGGGGGTCTTGGGGTCAGACTGAGGAGAATGGGGTGGGTCTAGAACAAGTGTCAGGTTCTCTTGAGGTAGATGATGTACATACATTTAAAGCAGTTTATGGGGGGCGGGGAGAAGCATAGAGAAAGTGCACCAGATCTTCTGCTGCCATTTATTTAGAAGAGAAGAGAGATCATACCCACAGTTGCTCTGGTGCACCTCTTGAGTAAGTATCTCTTTACATAGTACTTTCCCCAATAAGGCTTCAAAGGAACAAGTGCAATATTTCCATTTAGGAGAGCCAAATGTGCCATGAATGAGTTTCTTTTACATTTTAAAGTAGAACGCTTCAGAGTTCTGAGAAGAGAAATTTAAAGTCCTGGTTAAGGGAAGAAGCAGTGTACTTCTAAGCTGGGCTCAGAGCTGGAAGCTGGGAAGGTGATGCCTAGTTATGCTACCAACTCACCATGAAGCCCAAGCCATCATTTCCTATAAGCCTCATTTTCTTCATTAGTAAAATAAGGGGACTTCAATAAAAGCTCTCTAGCCTTGATAATCTATGACTCTACAAAGAAATAGCAACGTCAGGTAAGGAAAAGCCTAGGGAATCAGTCACTTACAGAAGGTTAATAAATTTTATAAAAATATGCAGTAGCTAAATTTAAATCCCAGTATCCTGCTAATGAGTAGAAGAGGTGAACTCTTCTAGAAAACCCATGCTTACCAAGATGGGTCGTGAAACCTCACGCTTTTAAGTATTTTGAGAACAACAATAACATCCTTTAAAGATTGAGGTTGAGGGATGGTCTCCCATCTTTATACACTCATTATGTAATATTAAGATTTCACATTAAGACGTTTCTAGGGCACAACTTTAACTTTCTAACAAGACTGTCATAATGAGGTCCTAACTTCTGCAGGAAAAAATAAAGATGTGGAAAGGAAAGGTAGGTGCTTATCTCAGGGAAGGATGATGAGGGATTTAAAAAAAAAACCCTTAATTTAAATTCAATTTAGCTAACATATACTGTATTATTAATCTCAGGGGTAGAATTTAGTGATTCATTCGTTGCTTATAACACCCAGTGCTCATTACATCAAGTGCCCTCCTTAATGCCTGTCACCGAGTTACCCCATCCACCCACCCAACTGCCCTCCAGCAACCCTGAGTTTGTTTCCTAGAGTTAAGAGTCTCTTATGGTTTGCCCCCCTCTCTGTTTTTATCTTATTTTATTTTTTCTTCCCTTCCTCTATGCCCATCTGTTTTGTTTCCTAAATTCCACATATGAGTGAAAGCATATTGTATTTGTCTTTCCCTGACTTATTTCGCTGAGCATACTACTCTCTAGCTCCATCCATGTTGTTGCAAATGGCAAGATTTCATTCTTTTTGATGGCAAAGTAATATTCCATTATATTCGTATCTGTATACACACACACACACACACCCCCCACAAGGATGATCAGGGATTGTTGACAACAGTTTACTGAATATGAGCTCAGCCTTCCATTGTCTCTCCTAGTCCAGTTTCACTTAATCACAATCACTTTTAAATTTATGTGTCCAGCATATATCCTTCTATGCTCCCACTGCTACTACCGCCACCATGAACAATTCTTGGATGTTTCATGAGCACAACAAACATAATAGGTGCAAAACTGATAGTGAGCCCACCACATTTCACTGGTTCTTCTTCATGTTTCCTTCTTCCAGCAACTGACTCCCGTTATATACCTTCACACAAACCAGAAACCGAGGAGTCATCTCAATTCCATCTTCTCCCTCATCCTCATAAATTCCTCTTGACTCTAATTCCCAATAACTCTCAACTTCATCCTTTCTTTCCATCTCCAACAATCACTCTTTCAGTCTAAGTTACCAGCATCTGATAGCCCCTCATCTTCTCATGGCCCCCTCCCTCCCCCAAGCCAGTGATTTTTTTTTTTTAAGATTTTATTTATTTATTTGTCAGAGAGAGCGAGCACAGGCAGACAGAGTGGTAGGCAGAGGCAGAGGGAGAAGCAGGCTTCCCACTGAGCAGGGAGCCTGATGTGGGACTCGATCCCAGGACACTGGGATCAGGACCTGAGCCGAAGGCAGCCGCTTAACCAACTGAGCCACCCAGGCATCCCGCCAGTGTTTAAAAGTATCTCACCATGTTGACGCCATGCTTAAATCCTTTCAATAGCTGTTCACGTGGGGTAAAAAAAAAAAAAAATTAACACAATCTACAAGGACCCACATCTGGTTCCTGCTTAACTCACCAGTTCTGTTTTCCACCATTCTGCTCTTGTTCTCTCTTCTCCAGCCCCCTCTTTTTCTTTCAATTCTTCAGAAATGCCATATGCCTTCTTGCCTCTGGTCCCTTCTGTCTATGGAACGCTCCAACTCTCCCCCATTTCTCCTTCACCTACTTCTTCACCACTGCCTTGTCAAGTGTCACTTCCTCAGGGATTTCTGTCCTGCCTCGAAAGCCACATCAACCTTCCTGAGAAATGTATTAGTAGAACCCTGTGCTTTTTCTTCACAGCACTTCTAATAAATGCCATTCAACAATTATTTGTTTAATTAGATATTTACTTAATTGTTCTTGGGTAAACATGGAAGCTCCACACAGCAGGCATTATATAAGCCCTCCTCATGACTGTGGTTCTCCACAGTCTACAGTGTCTATGTATATAGTAGGTGCTCAGTGATATTTGTTGGTGAAGCAAGCGAAAACACGAACATTTATTATTTTAAGTGCTCTGCAAAATATACTGATGATGCGGGATTAAATCATACTCTTTCGCTTGAAGAAGTCCCTAGTGTAGTTGGGATCATGTTAACCCTATGCTTAAATCCTTTCAATGGCTATTCTTGTAACAAGGTCCATATGCATGCATAATGTTGATGATGAAGAGTATTTTTCTTTTGTCTAGATTCTAAGCCTGCATAATGAATTTCTTCTAATGCTTCATAATATCAGACTGAGAAGTGTGTGAGTTTATCTAGTAGTGAAAGAATTAGGGAACAGTCCATCGGCAGAAAGGTAACCCACCTTCTTCCAGATGGAACTTGAGCTCATTGGTCATTCCACTTCCAAAGTGGGTATTACAGCAGCTGAAAATGGTCAAGTAAACAAGCCTCCTCCAGGATTATGAGCTTTTTTTTTTTTTTTTAAATTTTTTTTTTTTTTTTTAAGATTTTATTTATTTATCAGAGAGAGAGGCGGGAGAGAGCGAGCACAGGCAGACAGAATGGCAGGCAGAGGCAGAGGGAGAAGCAGGCTCCCTGCTGAGCAAGGAGCCCGATGTGGGACTCGATCCCAGGACGCTGGGATCATGACCTGAGCCGAAGGCAGCTGCTTAACCAACTGAGCCACCCAGGCGTCCCGGATTATGAGCTTTTTAAAAAAGACTGCTGTCATTTAAGGACTGCACAGAGGTCCTATGCCTTAAAACCATGAAGAGATGTGAATGCTCTGGATATCTGGGAGAGGACATTGTCTGGCCCCAGGAGAATCTGCCAGACCAGCTTATCTGCACAGGACCTGAGCAAATCATGTTGACCTACAGCTCAACAGAATGACAGAGTAGAATATGCTTATTTGAGTCAGGGTCCTCGCAAGAGACAGATGATACACTCACATTGGGATAATTAGAAAGATGTGGGCAGGTTAGAGAGAAACTACAGGGATAATGCAATACTCTGGGTCCAGAAGCAAAGAGCACTTTACTACCCTCTCCTGAAGCAGCAAAGGATAGAGCTGTTAGTGAAATGGGGGTTCAGAAAGGACTGTGTGGAAAGGACGCCTGACAGGAGCTGGCACCTTCCGTCAAAGGATGTAGACCGCTCCAGTAAATCCACAGAAAAGCAGCCAGGGAAGAACACTCTCCATCCCTATTCTTCCTCCCTCTCATCCCCTGCTATGATTCCCTCAGCTAAACCCAACTGGAGCCTGAGGTCATGAGAGCCCATTCCGCAGGCCCCGTAGGTCAGAGCACATAGCAGCATGGAGAAGGGTGGCCAGAAGCTCTAGAGGAAAAAAGGAGGATGTCCTTGTTCGCATATATCTCCACTCAATTTCTTTCCACAAAGTCAGGGGGCTGCCCGCTTTAAAGTAAATATGTAATACAAAGAAATAATCAGGAAGAAGAAAAGGAGCGTACACTGCCTTGCCCACAAGGGTTAACAGAGGTGCTCTGAACTGCAAAAATGACTCAGGACTACAGGTAAATTGAAGGAGACAGAAAGCAGATTGCTAGTTGCCAGGGCTTGGGGACAGAGGGGAAGAGGAGTGACTGCTTAAGTTTTGCATCTAGACAGAGCTGATGATTGCACAATGTTGTACATGTACTAAATGCTACTATCAAGTTGTACACATTAGCATGGTTAATTATAGATTATGTGAATTTTGCTTCAGTAAAAAAAAAAAAAAAAAGATTTGGAGTTTCCTGGAAATTGGGACAATAAAGGAAGCATGGTCAATTACGCAGTAATCCATATTGCAAAGGGTGAAGTCTTCTAGTCCCTATATGGGAAGTAAGGATTTTTCTGTCAGAGAGAAAGATATCTCTCCCATGGGATTTCATATATAAGATGCTAACTGATATAATGGGGAATATCCTCAACACATTTTTATAATAGGACACAGAAGTGATTTCCAATGGCTATTCCTTGACCAAGGCTAAAAAATAAAATTGAAAAACAAATCAATGATAGTGTCTCTATAAAGGAATAAGCTAATGTAGTGGTCAACTTGATCTAAAGGCAGACCCTAGGATAGACAGACTAGATACTTCTCTGGGGATCTTTCCTAGATATCAATCTTTTCTCTCACTTGGGTTTCCAACAGAAGTTGGATATCAGACATTTCAAGAAGGTCCTCTGTGAGAAGACTCTGGAATGTTGGCATTTTATATATGTGACTGAGACCAGATCCATTTGGTTTAGACATCAGGTGAATCAGGGGCAGGACTAATGTACTTTTCAGGAGATGAGAGGCCTAACCAGATCCTTGCCAGGTTAGAAGATCACCTACCTCATATTCCCACAGAACTGAGCTTTCTAAGTCTGTGGCTAACTCATCATTCTTGCAACAAAATGAATTTTAAAAGTACTTTTATTGAGCACTAACTATATGCCACAACACCAGAGAGTACCGGGACTCAAAGATGAAAATGTATTACCTCTTCCTTCTAGTAATCCCTGGGGAACTCTTGCCAAGAAGGTAGGGGGAAGTAGGAAAGAACTCCTGGATTCCACTATGGAAAATGATTCTGTTGGACCTCCTTAAGTTTTAGTTATTATTTTTTTTAAACTGCAGGATATACAATGTTTGCAATCCCCCCCCCCACCCCCTGTGAAATCTTTAATATAGTAGGGTCAATGTGCTTTATAAAAAATAATGGGTCATCAAATAGGATGTGATTTCTAGGTTTCTAGGAAAATTACTCAAATAGGTTCGAAAGATCCAGAGAAGGTGACCAAAGTTCCCTGTCCATGAGGACCGTCTGTAGAAAGGCAACTGGTATGACCAAACATCTATGGTACATTTCACGGAATGGCAATGACAATGAGACCTACTGGGATCTGAGGAGTCCCCAGCACAGTGAGTTGGGATGGTTAGGAGGAGCTTTTTGGATAACACAGAATTTGATCTGAATGTTTCTCAGCTGCCTTGATTTTAATGGGCTCTAAGAAAACAACAAAACTGTTTTAGCAAGTGAGCTTTCCAGCATTACCCTAGTGGCAGTTACTTTCTGCATCACAGAAGGGGATCTACAAATGCTAACGTTTAATTGATCATTAGCCTTTTCTGGCAATTGCTTTCCATAATAAATGTTTCCCCACAACAACATCAAGAAGCTCATACTGCCTTGTGGTATTAAGCCCATTTCCCTAGTTGCCACCTAATTCCATTTACAGAAGGCCTTATGAAAAGTAGGCGTCCAGAAGCCCTGGCTTTATTCCAAGATGTCTAAGAAGATGCATAGCAAAAGTAAAAGCCAGCAGACAGGGTGGATGAATGAGGCACCCTTATTTAAGAAAGTGCAAGAGGGGGCGCCTGGGTGGCTCAGTGGGTTAAGCCGCTGCCTTCGGCTCAGGTCATGATCTCAGGGTCCTGGGATCGAGTCCCGCATGGGGCTCTCTGCTCTGCAGGGAGCCTGCTTCCTCCTCTCTCTCTCTGTCTGCCTCTCTGCCTACTTGTGATCTCTCTCTGTCAAGTAAATAAATAAAATCTTTAAAAAAAAAAAAAAAAAAAAGAAAGTGCAAGAGGGAAAAAATGGAGTGTGTCAAAATGAGAAAAATAAACAGAAGAAAAATCAGGAAGAAATAATCAAGAGCCCATCCCCTGACAGAAGATTAGTTTGTCCTGCCGAAGTGAAGCATGGTTGAGAAAAATGGATCATGCAGATATAAATTATTCATGGTTAAAGACGGCTCAGTCATGAAGATATTTACACTATGGCTGAAGCCCTTGCCCGCTGTGTTGATTTATGGGCTACATAATTACATAAGATACGCTGATGACTGTTTGCATGGGAAACACTCCGGATTTTTTATTTTGTTAATCAGTTTTCCCACTCTGAGCCCTGCATTTCAATCAGAGCACAAGGCTTGATTAGAACCTCCCGGGGTGGCAGAAAGACTGCATGGTATTATTAGCTTTGCTTGCCTTCCATTCATTCTGATAAAAAGTACCTTTGGGGTGCTTTTCCATTTACCCATTAGTTAAAAGTATTTTTATTAGTGATAGCCTATTCAAATAATGCTACTAATAATTTCAATCTCTTTCAGATGAACTAAACTCTAAAAAGAATTTTTTTAACTTTCAAAAATTGCCAGTTTTTTTTTTTCTCTTACTGAAATACACTGCCTGAGAAATATTCCCAATACAATAGAGTGTACCTTCCATGTTCAAATGAGGTTTATCTTAAATCCTAGGTTTTTTTCTAGAGAGTTAAAGGAGATAGCTGGCGTAAATACTGTGCTGTAAGAAGAGTCCAAAGTAAGTGAAACTCAGTAATAGGTCCCACGTTAACTCCAGCTTGGCTAAAGCATAGTTGATGATTGACTTTTGTTCTGTAGGAGCTCACCCTGCGAATCTGATTACCTTTGGACTATTTTGGCCCCTTACTCCACATTTTACATGACTGATATTTTTTGTACCCTGCTTATTGGCTTATAGTGTTCTGTAAACTTTTTATTGAAGTATAACAAACATACAGAGAAATGCATAAATCATAAATCAGCTGCTTGATAACTTTTTATAAACTGAATACATCTGTGTACCCATACCCAGATCCACAAATAGAACAGTACCAGCATCAAAGAATCCCCCCACTGTATAGTCCTTTAAATCACTCCCTTGTCCCTGGTAACCACGGTCTTGACTTCTACCAGCATTGGTTAGTACTGCTTATTTTTGTAGTTTTAAAAAACAGACCCAGTTCTTACTCTTCTGATTCCGGCTTCTTCTGCTCCATATTATGTTAGTGAGATTCACGTATATTGTTGGGAACAATTTTAGGTAATTCATTCTCATTGCTATATAATATTCCATTGGGTGATTATGCCATAGTTTATCCATTCTACTATTTAGGTTTGGGGCTGTTGTTACAAATATTGTTATGAACATCTACTGTGTCTTTCGGTGGACACAGAAATGCATTTCTGTGGGAGTCATAACTAGGAGTGAATTGTTGGGCTGTAGGGTATGAATATGTCAACGCAAGTAGATACTGTTAAAGAGTTTGTCAGAAGAGTTGTATGAATTTACCTTCTAATCAGCAGGGAATGAGAGTTCCAGTTGTTCTCCATCTCTGTCACCTCGTGCTATGGTCAGTCTTTTCCACCGTGGCCATTTAGGTAGGTGTGGTAGTGGTATCACATTGTGGTTTCCATTTGCATCTCTGTGATTACTAAGGTGTTGAGCCATCTTTCCTGGCTTATTGGCCACTTTGATAACTCTTTTTTTAAAGATTGCATTTATTTATTTGACAGACAGAGATCACAAGTAGGCAGAGAGAGAGGAGGAAGTAGGCTCCCCACTGAGCAGAGCGCCCGATGCAGGGCTCGATCCTAGGACCCTGGGATCATGACCTGAGCCGAACACAGAGGCTTTAACCCACTGAGTCACCCAGGCGCCCCTTAATAACTTTTTTTAATAAAGTGCCTGCTCAAGTTTTTCCTTCCAACTTTCCATTAGGTTTTCTGGTTTATTGACTTGTGGGAATTTAAAAATAGCATATTTTTGATATGAGTCCTTTATTGGATACATGGTTTGCAAATATATTTTTCCCCTCTGCAACTTACCATTTCAGACTTTCAATGGTGTCTTTTTAGACACCAGACTTTTAATGATGTCTTTTAAGTGAAGAGAAGTTCTTAATTATTCTTTTTTTCTGTTATGGTACTTTCTGTGTTCTTTTAAAAAATCTCTGCTTACTATGAAGTCATGATGATGTTATCCCATACTTTTTCTAAGAGTTTTATTATTTGATTTTCACCTATAGATAAGGAATCTAGCTGAATTGATTTCTATGTATGGTATGGGGCAGTGTCATGGTATACTTTTTCCACATGGCTATAACCGACCCATCATCATGTGAAAGAAAATAAAACAAAACCATTCTTTTCTCACTGCATTGCAATGTCACCTTTGTCATAAACTAGGAAACTATATATGTATATTTCCGTTTCTGAACACTCTTTTTGTCACATTGGTCAATTTGTCCTTCTTACGCCAGTACCACACTGTCTGAATTATGTTAGCTTTTTCACAGATCCTGATGTATGGTAGGATTAGTACTCTGTTCTTCTTCCAGACTGCCTTGGGTTTTCTTGGCCCATTGCAGAGTGATGTCTTACCATGAATGTAGTTCAGGGGAAGCTAGAACCCAGTAGCTAAATAAATGAAAGCATTTTGGCCCCTGGCTAAGGGAATAATACTATATGAAATAATCATCTTAGGACTGACATGGCAGGTTTCAATATTAAATTTTATAGACTCACATAGTACTTATAGATATTTAAACGTGTTTTGTAGGATACTAACAAAAGTCTTCTAACACTAATTTCTCAGGCTCTAATCTTATCCCATGTAGATTAATAATAAAGAGTTTTTAAATTTTAAAACAGAGGATGAGAAAAATCAGGTCACAACGTTTCTTAAAGAAATTTATGAGTTCAGACAGAGTGAGTTGGGATGCACATTGTAGACAATGCCATGTGTCTAACTGCACAAACTCCAGAAGCTTCCATTTCCACTGCCAGTCCTAATGTGATGACTTTGTAAAAATGGTGTAATTTCACCAGGAGCAAGCTTTCAGGAAACTCACAAAATCTATGTCCTATTTGCTTTAAAAGGTGTAAACAGCCAAATGAATCTGGCATTTAAGTGACCAGCACCAAGGGGAAAGTAGAAATATTTGCCAAAAAGTAAAAAATTCTTTGCCCTGACTGTTAAAAACATTTGGCATTTATGCATGGCTACTGTGTCATCATCATATTCCCTATCACCACTCTCCAGGAAGTCTGATTCCTCCTCAGTCTAAAAATAGTCCCTGTCAGGTTTTCTGAGCTGGGTAAGTGATCCACGCAAAAAATGGGATGAATCTCCATCCGATTCTGCTGAGGCAGAGAAAGTACTTAAGTAGGAATAAGTGTCTGCCAGCCTGAAAAAGAATTCCTACTACTCAGGATTCTTAACCTCCCAGGACTAAGAGGAACGGTCAGTCAGGAAAAGCAAAGGCTTCAATAGCAAGACACAGACTCTCTGGCACCCTGTGCTAGATTTGGCTTTATGTATACCGTTAAAAAAAAGGTATCCTAGCTCCCTAGGAACCAGATCTGAAATAAGACAAATGAATACCAACCATAGAGGCATCCTAAAAGCCAACTTTCTTGTACGTTGCCAAAAATATACTTAGAAATACTTAAAAGCATCTATATTTCTGACTGACCTTGGGTTTTTATAGGGGGTAAAGACAGTATTTAAAGAAAGTAATGCTGGGCAAATGTATAGACCTAAAGATATGGCTAGATAAAAAAAAGGAAAAACAACTTGATCATCATGTATTAAAACCATAATGTCTTGTCAATGAAGAAGCAAACGACACCTGACCAAGGCATCAAGAGTGAGAGCTACCACTGCCCAGCCCCCACCCCACACCACAGCTTGGGCCAATGGTGATCACTGGATGGAAATAATAAGCACAGAGTCTACTGTTTTGAATCTGGTAGGTCCTCAATAAATATCAATTTATTCATCATAAATAAATACAATTTCTAATTAGAAAAGTTTGACATTGGGGTACCTGGGTTGCTCAGTAGGGTAAGCCTCTGCCTTTGGCTCAGGTCATGATCTCAGGGTCCTGGGATCGAGCCCCGCATCGGGCTCTCTGCTCAGTGGGGAGCCTGCTTCCCCCACTGCGCCCTCCTGCCTCTCTGCCTACTTGTGATCTCTGTCAAATAAATAAATAAAATCTTTAAAATAAAAAAAGAAAAGAGAAAAGTTTGACATAGCTGGAAAACATAGAAAATAAGCTGGATGGCAGATCTGAAAAAGTTTAGATAGGCTGGAATGATGGGTGAATGTTTAGAAATTATTGTTCAACAGCACAAACAACGATATGCCTTCCTTTCTGCTGCGAATTATAGTTTACAAAGTGCTTTCTTATATATCATCGTGTTCTCTTTGTCACAACCCTCCGGGATGGGATGGTCATTTTAAATGCTCTCCAGGTAATTCCACTGTAGATTAAGCATAGAGGACTCCTGCCTTAGACTTTGGCAGGAGGTTGTCTGCTGTTAGTACTGAACATTTAAAAAAAAAAAAAAGAAAAGAAAAGAAAAGAAAAGAAGTGGTCAAGTAGGGGTGCCTGGGTGGCTCAGTCAGTTAAGTGACTGCCTTTAGCTAGGGTCATGGTCTCCTCCAGGTCCTGGGATCAAGCCCTAGGTCAGATTTCCTGCTTAGTGGGGAGTCTACTTCTCCCTCTCCCTCTGCCCCTCTCACCACTCGTGCTCTCTCTCTCTCTCTCAAAATAAATAAATAAATAAATAAATTTAAAAAACGTCTTTAAAAAAAGTGTTCAAATAGAGCTTGGTAAGGAAGGTCCTGAAGGGATTCCTGCATTGGGAAGTGGTCCAAGCAGATGCTGCTGAGATTTAACTGTAGTGTGTTAACTTTAGAGAGTACCATCTCCAGGGAGCCTTGTGTGTCTTCAGAAGTGTGTGTAGAACATCATCTTTTTGTTACAGTTATAGATATATATTCTTGTATTCAAGCCTTCTATAGGCATCTGTCTCTTGACCAGGGAGGGCATTTGAAGATGACAAACAGCCTTTCATGCTACTCTAAGATACTCTACTATTGAAGAGAAATTGAAACAACTCCTGGAATATTTCAAAAGATGAAAGTAGAAAGCCTCCCTAAACCAGTACACACAGCACAAGTAGCTCCGCCGTGAACTTGAGAATCTCTGGAGTCCAAGCACCTTTGGCACATGACTGGAGAATTAAGGAAGATGAGAGCCTTTGCCAAAGGACAAGAGGTGACAAATGTCTCCAGTGTAAAGCCACCATTACGGAACCCTGACTCAGATGATGGTGCCGTGATATCTTCATTATGTTAGGAAGTGAACACAGACCCGACTTTGGGAGTATACTTGTGTTCCTTTTCCTGGACTATCCATTGCTCTCCTGTCTTTGGAGACTAACTAGATCCTAATGCTTTGGGCTCATTGTGGCGATCGTGGTCATCATGCAGTGCTTGGGAATCCGCGAAGATGTCTCTGGATGTGCATGAGCTATTAAGAGACCAAGGAAAAAAATAGGTAGAAGGATTCCTGGATTCCTATGCCCCACTCCCTTAGTCTGAGTAGCTTTACAAGAATTCATATTGGTAAAAACGCCTGAATGATTAAACACCAGTAGATAATTAATTCACTGTCTCACTTTCTTCCTCTTACTCAGAACTCTCTTAGGTACTTAATGTTAAATATTTGATGCTCTGGGATTTTTTTTTTTCCCCTCAGTAATGCACTTAGGACTAAAATGATTATATTTTCTTATTTTTTTAAAAGAATTAATTTACCTACTTACTTACTTGAGAGAGAGGCACAGAGAGAGCACAAGCATGGAGAGAGGCAGAGGGAGGGGCAGAGAATCTCAAGCAGATTCCACGCTGAGCACAGAGCCAGACCTGGGGCTCAATTTCATGACCCTGAGATCATGACCTGAGCCAAAACCAAGAGTCAGATGCTTAACCAATGGAGTCGGCCACCCAGGTAGTTATATTTTAAATAGTAAGATTTTACTTTTATATTTAAATATTCCCTGTAAGTCTTTTATTTTTGAAAGATTATCAACTGAGTCTTACATTTCAACTTCAAAATTTTAGGTTTAGAATATATAAAGATACCCTAAAGATACAAACGTAGTGATCCAAAGGGGCACGTGCACCCGAATGTTTATAGCAGCAATGTCCACAATAGCCAAACTGTGGAAAGAACCTAGATGTCCATCAACAGATGAATGGATCAAGAAGATGTGGTATATATACACAATGGAATACTATGCAGCCATCAAAAGAAATGAGATCTTGCCATTTGCGACAACATGGATGGAACTAGAGCGTATCATGCTTAGAGAAATAAGTCAAGCAGAGAAAGACAACTATCATATGATCTCCCTGATATGAGGAAGTGGTGATGCAACATGGGGGCTTAAGTGGGTAGGAGAAGAATCAATGAAACAAGATGGGATTGGGAGGGAGACAAACCATAAGTGACTCTTAATCTCACAAAACAAATTGAGGGTTGCTGGGGGGAGGGGGTTTGGGAGAAGGGGGTGGGATTATGGACACTGGGGAGGGTATGTGCTTTGGTGAGTGCTGTGAAGTGTGTAAACCTGGTGATTCACAGACCTGTACCCCTGGGGATAAAAATATATGTTTATAAAAAATAAAAAATTAAAAAAAAAGAATATATAAAGATACATTTCATTAGTTTTTCTGCTGCTTCCAAAGCTTTCATCCATACTTAAAATATTTGCTGTTTCATACATTGGCCATAATGACTGTCAGTCTTCTGTGGGCACATAATCAGATGTGTGAGGGCAATCTGGCTTTAATCTTAGGTTTTACACAATATTATCTGTGTGAACTTGGGCAGTAAATGCCACCTCTTCAATACAATTTCTTCACTTATGAAAAATAAGGATAACGATTTATATGTCACAAGATTGCTATGACAGAATCGATGAAACAGGTAAAGTACTTTGCATAATGCTTCACAGAAATTAACCACACACATTAGTACTTCTGTCCTTCTTTGCTACTTCCTGGGATAAACCCAGGACATGCTGATGTCATCTATGCTGCTTAATTAACTTCCTAGTTGATGTGAACAATTACTTTCTTTACTTAACTACAGAAAGAGAACAAAAACCTCTTACATCAGTGAATGAAATTATTACTTATATGCCCCCAGAAGTTTGAATCTTTGCCTAATGTACTATGTAGTGATGTTGTCATTAAGAGAAAGTTTTAACAGAAAAGAAAGGAAGGGCAGGATGACAGAGCTGGACAGTATTCTAGTATATCGTTAGTTAGATTTTCTTGTGTCTTTCCACTTACTTAGCTTTAAGTGCCGTAAATGATCTCAATATTCCTCTCTCTCTGCAATTTCAAATTATCTACATTGCTATGGATTTATTTTATAACCTATAACTAATGAATCCATATCTTGGACAAGGTAGTCAAGAAACACATGTGGAGCCTTTGAACGATACAATAATGAAAATTAAATCAATTTTCATTTTTTTTCCACAGATGGGATATTTAGTATATCTGCCAAATGATATCCTCAGCTTGAATGACCGCAGTAAAAACTCAGGCCCCCACATGCTCTCCTGAGTTCAAGAATTCTGCAAGTAAGGCTGCCAAACTTTTGCTGCAATTCTGTTTGGATAGGAAGGCTCAGGTGAAGCAGATTCTGCAAGGCAAATGTCCCCCTCGGCACAGAACTATCCTATAAGGGCCTCAACAGATGCGTTCAAGTCAGGAAATCATCTCCGAGAAGGAAGATGTCCCAGAGTATCCCAAAGCACTTCTCCACAGTGTGAGACATCTTAGACAGAGTCTGTGGCAAAATCTGAAAGGGGTCCTGAGAAGCAGGCAACCAACCGCCAGGAACTCATAAGGCAAAAAGGCCGGTGAGATTTCCCTTGCATGCTGCTAAAATATTGCTGGAGTACTCAACCCAGTTCTTGTGCATTAATGATAAGCACTCCTCCTGCCTCTCTCAGAGAGAGAGAATGTGTGTAGCTTAGTAGTATTTTTTTTTTTAAACCTCTTGATAGTCGCCAAGTTCAACATGCCAGGATGAAAGGCTCCAATGAGCCCAATATGTCAGGTCTCAAAAACTTGCTTGTTCAAATATCTGATGCTTAGCTGGAATCACAGTTATGAATGTCTAGGAGAATCTCCCTTTTACCAGTATCTATAGGGCTCAGGCCTCTGTGAAAGGCATGGGATATGACAGAGGCCGGACAGAGAGTATGGATGGTACAACACATCGACATTCCCAATGAACAGCAACAGCTATCATTAAACAGAGGCTGTAGATCCTCAAATGATCTCAAATGCAGAACACGGAGCTTTCAACCAGCTAATACCCCGTAAGGAGACTAGTATATTCCCTAAGAGTCTGGATCTCCAGACTAACGTTTACTGTTAGACTCTAGGGCTACGTGTGGTGTCTTGGAATCACTGAAAATAGCTAATGAAAATTTGGGCAAGAAATCAGCTGCAGGTATGGGTCAGTGAGTCACCGAAAAGGCTTCCAAGTGGCTCTCTGGGTATTAAAGCACCCTGATGGTTTTGTCTGTTACCTGCAGGAAATGCTTCTTGAAGGAAAGAGAAGGGAAGGAGAGGGGGGTGGGGGTGAGAGAAGGGGGGGCAGGAATGAGAAGGGGAGGGGAGAAAAAAGGAGACAAAAGGGAAAGAGGAAGGGAGGGAAGGAAGACAAGAATGAGTAAGAATATTAAACTAGGAATAGGAGTTGGTTACTGAAGACTTTATTGTATCTTTTACTATTACCTTTGGAGTTCTTCAGAGATGAGTAAATATTTATTCTCAATTTAGTGAAATACAGTAGATGCACTGTCCTTAAGCTGTTTGTCTTTCATTCATTCAACAAATATTTAATGTGCACTTTCTTTGGGCTGCACGCATATGCTTTGCATACGGTGGTGAAAATATTTACTGTCCCTATCCCTGCCCTTTCGGTGCTTACAGTGTCCTGAAGGAGACAACAGATAGGGGATAATTACTGTGAAGGAAAAGTAAGGGTTCCCTGGGCAAGTAGAACAGGGAGAGCTAACTGAAACAGGGTGCCAGGGAAGTTGTCTCTGAGGAAGTGACACGGAAGTAGAGACATTAAAGGATATGTACAAAACAGTTGGGTAAAGAATGTGTTTGTGTGCAAGGGCCAGAGAATCACTTCTGAGGCAATGGGAACAGAACTTGCAAAGTCCCTGAGGATGGGAGCCTGGTATGGGGCGGGGGGTTACAAAAAAGAGCCCTGGGACTCTAAGAGAAGAGAGCTTCTGGGAAACCACGGAAAGTAGAGCGGGGGGCAGCTTTGGGACAGAGCATACAGGGATTCAGGGGCACAGCACAGTTTAACTTTATTGGAAATTTAGTGGGGCCACACTGAGCTAAGGGGCCATAGGCGTTAAAGGTCTCTGGGACTTCTGTGGGAGCACAGATATGAGTGGGAGTGAGGGGCGAAGAGGAGACAGACGAGCCGGGAGGTAACTGGGAGACGGCTCACTGCATCTGTGAGTGACAGGCAAGGACGAGTGCATGGAAAGCTAAATGGAACAAGCCAGGTGACGACAGGGAGAAGAACTGGCTGGCTGGAACAGGGTGAGGGAAAATGAAGGATGAGCCAGGGCTCCGGTTTGAGAACTCGGATGGAGGCACCACCACCTGGGATGGGGAAGACGAGAGAACAGGTCAGGGGCAGGAGTCAAGTTCAGTTCTCAACACTGAGCTTTAGGAATTATCATAGAAACATGGCATTAAGACTGCTCAGGTGGTTAAATGGCTTTGACCAAAGCTTCTGGAATCAGACATAACGTTTGAATCCTGGCTCTGGTATACTCCACTGAGGAAAATTATTTTATTTTCTCCGCTTCCTGAAATGGGGGATATACACACATTTACCTCAGAAGGTAAGAACACAATGCGATAATGTTTATAAAGTGCCTTCAACAGAGTAAGTACTTAGTAAATGGTAGTTAGGACTACTATAATTTGCTAATAGCAGCATTAGCATCATATATGATGTCAAAGGCTGAATTTTAATTTTGACATTTATAAACTATGTCATCCAGGGGAATAATGTATGTTAGATTTCTAATTTTTAAAGCAGCCCAAATCCTTCCTTTTCTTCAATATAAGACATATAAAAACAAGAACTCGAATATCCTTGATTTTGTCTTGAACCTATAGGACCCACCAATAGGTGATGAGAAACCCGGAATGAACAATTCTTTCTTCGTATCGCAAGGAAGAGAAGATGAACAATATTTAGTCTGTGGCAGTAGGAGCTCTGTAAAAAACAGCAGTGCCCTCAGGAAAAGACCCTATTTAAGATCAGTCTCACGTGTGTTCCCTGAGAAGGAACAAAAAGTTGCTTAAGATATGCAAATATTAACTGCAGAGTTCTTACCTAATATTCTAGAAATGTAAACATTTCTTCAGCATTAACCATCATATGTGAGATGATCATGAAGCCTATGTTTTGATTTGTTCAATCAAAGTGCAAATGAGTTTACTAGCTTAGTGTGAACTGACCTATAATTGTAGAAGTCGTGTAGATTCTTGTATCAATCAGAAAGCATCAGACTCGCAAGGTCAATATAATCCTTTCAGGCTTTCTCAAAAAACATGGTTTAATAGAGGCAAGAGGAAGATAAAATAGGATAAGGATTGTAAAATGTCCTGAAGACTAAAAGCGTTCTCAACACATGAGAAGTTATTTTGAATATCATTAAATTAAAGGGAAAGGCAGGCTTCTTCACATGAATTACTCCTTGTTTATTTGTTCATTCATCTGTTTGGTCAGCCAAGAGATAAACAGGGCACTGCGGAGGATACAGTATGGGTATGAAGTAGCTCTGCCCTCAAGGAGTTTTCCATCTCAGAGAAGAGAGAAGTCACACACATAAACAACGACACTCCCATACTCAGTGGCGTAAAGACTATAAAAAGTGTATTAAAGAAGATAGAAGCTAGGATGACAGAGGGGCTGCTGCCAACTGGAGTTGCTAGGTCTAGCTTCAAGAAACAGAAGTATGTTTTCTCATTGGCAGGTATTGTCTTCATGTGTTTCTAAGAAAACAGAAGCCAATGGGTCTCTGGTTTATTTCTTTGTTTCCACTCTGACGTTGTTGATGTCAGCAAAAAAATGTAGGTTTGTTTTTTTGGAGAGGGTCATGTTTTCTTTTTCCATTTAGCCTAGAAATGGTGGATCCCACCTGCCACGTCCCTCTAAAATAATAAAATATATCTAGAATATGGGGGGGGGGAAAGAAACAGAAGTAAAGCTGGAAGGCCGTAATAGAGTGAGAAAGCTCACAGAACAACAAAAATAATAAGAATAGTAACAGCAGATTTTTTTTATTTCTATGTGCGCTGGGAATATACCAAGTGCTTTAAATGTACTAACAACTTTAATCACCACGGTAACCACAGGAAGGAGCTGCTATGATGAATCCCTATTTTACAGATGGGGAAACTGAGGCCTAGAAGGAAGACACACCTAGAAAGTTGCAGAGCCAGGAATCATACCTGAGTCCTTTAAATACTATACTTGCAGGTGGGATGAAAGTCATGAGGAAATACACAAAAATGGTAGGACATGTTCACAAATTATTAAATGTCCAGTGTGGCTGATGAAGCACAGGATTTTCCAGGGATACAACAAAAAACTAACTTAGAAAAGTAGGTCAGGAAAAGCTTGGGGACGGCCTGAGTCTCAGAATAAAGACTTTGGGTTTTATTTTATAGCTAACGGGTGGGGAGATGTCCAAATAAAGATGGCGGTCGTTGTCAGAATAGACGATAACATTGTGAGAGAGTATGTTCAGAGACAGGAAAGTAAAGAGGTTGGGGGAAGAAGTTTGAAATGGCTCTTTACATTTTACTTTTGCAAAATAAAATAATTCCGTAGGAGGTTTGGTCTGTTTAGCAGTCAATTGATGTTTGTTGTGAATTACTCCGTTAGATGCTCTAATGATTTCAAGTGGGATTAACGCAGGGTAGTAGTGCCCTCATAGAGATCAGGTGAAAACTTGCTGGCTTTTCTATTTCCTATTTTATTACCAACATGACCCCTTCAGGTGATGAGAACTAAAATCTGCAGAGAGAAGATGCTGGATATTTGTGTGTTTCTAAAGGAAATGAGTATGAAAAGTTTGATCTCAATCTGCTTCTGTGAATTCACAGTAGAAAATTCTTCAGTTATCTTCAAGTAAACCAGAGGGTCCTTACAAAAATGCTCTGACCTCCTGACTTTCATGAAGACAGATTCAGGGCAGTTGTTAGCATTATAACTGTGGATCACACAGAACATCCAGGAGGCAGGGGACTACAGTGGTGCAGGCATATTGAACAAATGGACAGTGGCATCAGTATCATAGCCACAAAGACAAGTAGAAATACTGTTTATTCCCTATATATTTATGACTACTGGCAGTCAACCTGATACTTTAACCCCCACTAGTATTCCATAAATAATGCTAAAAAAATAATAATTTTACTATACACCAGGTACTGAAGTGGCTGCTGTTGAATAAAGGTAACTTAAGTATGGAGAAAGAGGTTTCATGTCTCATAGGAAGTTTGTGGTCTTCTGTTTCTTTGGAAGTTATCACCCATAGCTAATACATAATGGTTAACAGGAAAGTATAAAGATATGAAAAGACACAAAAAAGAATAAATTTTCCCCAGTAAAAGATGATTTGGTGCTCATCTGAATTAAGAATTAAGCAAGGAATTACAAAACTAGTATCCAATCGCAGAGCAAAGTAATCTTGATTAGTACTTGGGTAGTATTCTAAAAAAAAAAAATGGCCAAGAACTGACCTTGTGATCGAGAGAAGTGCTTATCTGTTACCCTTCTTAAAAGGAAATACAATTCTGCTCTACCTAATACATGTACATGACCTTAAAGAAACCATGCAAAGAGATTTCCCCTGACAGAATTCAGTCAGTTTTTCATTTTTCTAAAACACACTAAAATTAAAGATCTAATTTTCCCCTTAAGGGACATGTTTAATTTTAGAAGATAATATTCAATCAGAAATTGAGGGAATTTTAACCCATTTTCCATTAATTTATTAATGTCTCAGAATGCCAAGATGCAGATTCTTGCAGTTAATGGTTTCACAGCAGTAACTTGGCCTGATGCCTATTACAGAAATGCTGGGAAGAAATCTCAGGGAAATTTTAATTGTCAGTGAGATTGCTGGGTTTGTTTTGATTAACAAGGGAAATGACCAACTTTCCTTTTTAGATAGTGTTTTGGCTGTACCATTTTAGTTCACTTTGAACTATAGTTAAATGTTATTTTGAACTATTTTTGTACATAGTATTTTGCTTTGGAGTTACATTATTGAGAAAAGAAGTGGTAATTACTTCTTAAATCTTTCATGAGAAGTTGCTAAATTCAAAGACCCATAATTTTAGAGCTGGAAGAAATTTTGAGATGATGTGGTCTAGTCTCCTCAGGTCCCAAGTGACAACAGTGATCCAAAAGACTTAAAGGACCTTTCTGATTCGATTATAATGGATAGCACCTAATATACAGTAAAATGGGCTCTTGTCAAAAAGGTAGATGTTAAATTGCTAACCTATATTACTCCTACACTGGTACCACCACCCATCTCCTTAGTACCTAATATAACACGGAACTCCTAGGAGTGAACTCCTGATTGATATTCTACAGTATTTTATGTTCTTACATTAGTCTTCTTGAGTTATTTAAAAATGTGCATGAGTACATCTTACACTAAAATCAGACTGTCCACATCACTTTAGAGACCCAGAAACTAAAAACTAACGCACTCAGCGTGGGCTTTCAACGGACATTATCTGCTGCCAAGCCCAAGGAAAGAATCAGGGTGCAATCATCATAAAGAAACAAGCTAGTAGGAAGCAGAATGGGGAGGGGCACCTGGGTGGCTCAGTGGGTTAAAACATCTGCCTTCAGCTCACGTCATGATCTCAGGGTCCTGGGATCGAGCCCCACATTGGGCTCTCTGCTCGGCAGGGAGCCTGCTTCCCCCTCTCTCTCTGCCTGCTGCTCTGCCTACTTGTGATCTCTCTCTCTCTCTCTCTCTGCCAAATAAATAAATAAATGAATAAATAAATAAATAAATAAAGGAAGCAGAAAGGGGAACCAAGAGAGGCTCATATGAGAGGGACTGAGAGTTGGCCGTTCTGAGTTAGGCTGAGCATCTCTACTACACTGCCAAACATGTGAGATGACAAATAGTTGTAGCTTTAAGCTCTAGTTTGTGATATTTTGCTCTGTAGCACTAGTTAATACTAACACCTTGCTCATAGCACTGGCTAATAGTTATCGAGGACTAAAATCCAATGACAACACTGGATTTGGTAGATGAAGACGGTAGAACAAACTAGATGGAATTTTACATCTTCCTCTAGGCATCTGTATGTCTAAATCTTAGGACATTTCCAAAAAAGCATCCAAGCAGTTTCGTGAATGTTACATCTTCAATCTACCAATTCTGGCATTTCTTCTCCATGTCATAGTTAGGGTTAATTGGTAATATATGTAACTAAAATAGGGTTTGTATACATAACGTACAAAGAACTCACATAAATTTATAATGATACAGTGGCCTAACAGAAGGGGGAAAAAAAAATGGATCAAAAGATTTGAACAAACACACAGCAAACGAGAATATCCAGATGGCCAATAATGAAAAGGTTCCCAACATCCTTATTCATCTGGAAATAGACATTAAAGTCACAAAGACATACCATCACACACTGAGAATGGTTAGAATGAAAAGGATTGACAATGCCAAGTGCTGGGGAAGATGTGAAGGAAGCAAAACAGTTGGTGCAAATGAAAATGGGTACATCCACTTTGAAGAATTGTTTAAGACCATATACTAAAGTTGGGCATAAATGTAACTTATGGCCTAGCATTTTCACTCCTAGGGATAACCTCAGAGAAACACATATCCATGTTCACTCAAAGACGTATGCCAGAATGTTCACAGCAGCATTACTTATGAGTCTAAACTGGACAGTACCCAAATGATCCACAGGAAGGGCTAAATTGTGATCTAGTGCTACAGGAGAATACTATGATGACAATGAAAAAGAATGAATTGCTGTTATAAGTAACAGTAGGAGAGCACCTCACAAAAACACTGTTGGACAAGAGAAACCCAAGGCCAAAGAAATACACTATCTGATTCCATTTATATACAGTTCAAAAATCAGGAAAATAATAAATTTATGGTTTAGGAAATCAAGATGGGGTTACACTGAGGAAAGAGATGGAGTAGTGATTGGGTGGAGACAGAGTGGGGTTTTTGGCAATAATAGTTATGTTCTATTTCTTGACCTGAGTGGAGAACATATGAGTGAAAAGTCAACGAGGTGTAAAAGTAAGATTTCAGCACTTTCCTATTTGTGTCTTGGACTATAATACACAAGTAAAGTTAAAAACACATCTATTATAATCTAGTAATATAAAATAAAAACATACTCTTTCTAATTTAAGGTAGCTCTCTCATCATCCACTTCTTTTGCATCCATAAACATATGACAAGTGGCTCTGAGTTCGAATACGTAAAAGAACTATATGAGGAGGAATAAGAGTGTTCTGCAAAAATTAATTTTTTAGGTAAAAATGTTATAAGGAAATCTACCTTCTATCTTAGAAAAATAACATTCCAAATAAATGGCTGTTGCCATTTGAAGATTAGACATTTTTGTGTAGAAAACTCTTTCTGAAATTGTCTATGAAGTCGAAGTTATGCTGGTCTCCCACAAAGCATGTATGTTATAAATACTTCCAGGAGCCCTTGAAAAACTCAGTTTCCAGTATATCAAGATCATCCGGAAGAAACGGACTAGAATGTACAAATAGTAGCCAATTTCCTCTTGGTACCTGTGACTCAGAAGTCGCTGGTAGAAGTGTTATATCTAAATCTTGATATTCTGAAAAAATGAAATGCAAAGCATAGCCAAGATCCAGTCGTGACAACACCAATAAACCAACACTTTGATTGCAAAAGGGTTAGTCATCTTTTCTGAAGATTTGTAATGTACAAATCGATCCCTACTAAAATAGTTACTTGAAAACTACTGAGGACTATCCATACATCTGGGCAAACATATAATACACTTGGGCATTTCCAATGAAAGGATAATATTTTTCTTGGCATCCTTGGTTTTGCATGCTGGCTTAGTCCAGGTAAATAAAAGGAAAGGTTTGAAGCTGAGCAGAGAAATTGTTAAGAGGAGAGTCACAGGCTTACAGGAACACAAAAAAAACACCCACAGGCAGATTAAGAGGGTTTTGTGATTTAAAGATTCATAATGTCATTCTGCAATGTAAGAAGATGTCATGAAGTAACTTCATTTTAGACTTACCACATAAGCATCGATATTTCGCTATATTCTATACACATCCACTTAATGGTGATTAGTCATAAGAACAGCTAATCTATAGGTGATTGCATTGTTCAATCTGCCGTTATCATTAAGAGCCTCCTATGTATATCTAGAGTCTCCATGTGAGATAAAGAAATAAGCAAAGAAGATGATTCAGTCAGTGTTCCCAAGGAGTCTACAGAACCCAGAAGCACAACAGAAAAACTCACAGGTAGCTAAGGCAAGACAAAATGTAAATCCCTCACAAGTTGCCAAAAAAGTACTAGTGGGGTTCAAAAGGGAGAGAAAATGAGAGAAACTGGGTGAACTAAATCAGAGTAGGATCAGGGAAAGAGGTGGAGTTGACTTAGGTATATTTATATAGAGAGAGTATATTTTTGAAAGGTCTGTGCATGGGAATAGTAGATATTAGAAACAACAGTAGAGGGGCGCCTGGGTGGCTCAGTGGGTTAAGCCTCTGCCTTCGGCTCAGGTCATGATCTCAGGGTCCTGGGACTGAGCCCCACATCAGGCTCTCTGCTCGGAAGCAAGTAGACTGCTTCCCCCTGTCTCTCTCTCTGCCTGCTGCTCTGCCTACTTGTGATCTCTGTCAAATAAATAAATAAAATCTTAAAAAAAAAAAAACAGTAGAAAAATGCACAGTATTTGAGAAAACATTTTAGTACCTTTTCCATCTTAGTATCAATGATAATAACTTGTTGGTTACATTTGATATCTACTAAAATGATTCTGATACTGTTTTTTAGTAAAAAATCTTACTTAAATTATACTACAGTGAGCCTTGTTTAATACGGTCAACAGGAAATCCATATTAACTGATGGCTCTCCACAGGACTTCCCATGGAAGAAAGAGGAAAGTTATAAAATAAATAATTATTAGAGGATCTTAAAATTTTTAAAAATCCTGAATAAGCTATTTTAGTACAGATTTGGTATAATCTTCTAAACCTCTTGACTCTGCACTGATCTGAAGATTAAATTGTTCAGAACAATGTCCTTGAGATAACTGTGTGCTCCTCTCTCCCAAAGATTCAAGTATCTTTAATATTAAATACATTACCAGAAACATATTTTAGAAATATTTTTAGCAAAGTTTTAAGCAAAGTAAGTGTTTTGATGAATTTTAGAAAATAAAACTATCCAGGACACATATGTCTCAAATACTCTTTTTATCAGTGACTCAGTATTGTCCAGAATAAAGCTTCAGCTACTTCTTAATTCAAGGTAATAATGGAAGACCTGAGTTCATTTTAGGGAAGTGGAGCATGGAAATAGTTAACTTTAATTTCCCAGAATTCAGTAACACTTTAGTTTAGTTATGGTAAGCACTTTATATGCATTCACTCAATCTTTCCATCAAACCATTGTAGAAGTGCTATTATCATCCCTGGTTTAGAGATAGGAAGGTTGAAGTTTGGAGAGGCTCAGTAACATGTCCAAGGTCAACAGAGAGCCAAGACCCATCCAAGTTTGTTTGACTTAAAAGTTTGTTTGACTTAATGAAGTCATTGTTTTCAGATGTTCTTATTCTCCGTGTATTTTATGTTACTTGGTTTCCAGTAGCAGAACTCCCAGACCCAGTTGTTTGGTAATACACTTCTACAATAATAAAGGGGGATGCTTTTCCCTACAAATATTTTAAACAAGTTCATGTTTACTGAGCACATATTTTGTGTCAAATGCCAAGTATGTATTGATTCTCTTGCTTCTCATAGCAACTTGTGAGTTTGGTAGTATAATTACCACCATTCTGCAAAGGAAAAATCTCTCCTCTGTGACTCAGCACTTTGCTTTGGTTCTCCATCTCTTCCACTGGATGCTTCTTCTCAACTTACTCCATAGGTTCCGCTTTATCCTTCTGACCTGTGACTTGTCACTTTTGGAGAGCCCCAGAGCTCAGTCCTCTCTTCTCTCTCTCACTTCCTTATGGTGCCTCATGGTTTTAAGATCCATCTCTGTGCTGTTGACTCAATAATTTATATCACCAGGCACCTGGGTGGCTCAGTCATTAAGCGTCTGCCTTTGGCTCAGGTCATGAGACCAGGGTCCTGGAATCAAGTCTTGCATCAGGTTCTCTCCTTGGTGGGAAGCCTGTTTCTCCCTCTCCCACTCCCCCTGCTTATGTTCCCTCTCTCGCTGTCTCTCTCTGTCAAATAAATAAATAAAAAATCTTAAAAAAAAATTCATATCACCTACGCTAACCTCTGCAGTAAAATCCAGGCTTAAATATGCAACTGCATACTCTACACATCACTTAGATGATAGACATCTGAAACATAACACATCCAAAATTGAACTCTTAATTTCCTTCTCACAGTCTTCCTTATCTCAATACACTTTCCTTAAAATTTTAACACAGACTAACTTCACTTTGAGTAATAAAATCTAGAGTTGCAACCCTTTTCCAAATAGGTTACTGAATTCGCCAACATTTATATTCTGAGATTTGCTGAAAAATATATCTGATTCCAAGGTTGAGATTTATGGTTGTATGCACACGCGTGCGCACTCACACACACACACACAACTTACTTAGAAATAATTTGTGTACATTTAATAATGTATAAATAAGATCAATATATTGACGATTATAGATATACTCATCTAAGATACACTGTGTCATATTTTTAATAGTATATGAATAAATAAAAGTACTAAAAGTAAAACCAATGCAACAAGTATGTCCCACTGGCAAATGAAAAGGCACGCCACATGGTTATTCACTGAGGCAATGTACATTAAAGTGGGGTACCGTTACACATCCATCAGAAGAGTTAGCATGAATCAGACTGAGAATACCAAGTTCTAGTGGGGTTGTGAAGGAAAGGAAACTCTCACATTAGAGAAAATATAACTCATGTTAGTGGGAATATAATGTTTACCATTAAAATATGGTCTCAAAAGGGCATCTATTACTTTCATCAAGTCAATACCATCTGCTCTGGGGAAGTGCCATTTTTCTGTCTCATTCTGTTGGGGCTGTTTACCATACATTCCTGCCTCCCTTACCAAAAGAGCAAAGAGTGTATTATATCTCTGGATATAGTGACTCGTATAATGGTCAGCTTTTGCTTCAAGCTAAGTCACTAAGAATCCTCTAGGGGTGATCCAATCTCATTTCTTTCTCTGACCTCATCAACATTCAAGGTAATGGATACTTGTGGCTGCTGGGGCCATCTTATCATAAGATAAGGGGTGTCCTACTAGAGAGACAGAGGCCTATGACATTACTGAACTTGTATTTGAAGCTAGGATACACCACGGACTTCTGACTTTTGCAGGCAAATAAATTCCCTCCTGATGCTAGGTTATACTGGGTTTCTGTTATTTGTACTTGATGGTATCCTCGTATACTGTTGAACTACTGCTCTTCATTTTCCCAGTTTAAGCCCTCAAGTTTTCTGTTGCATTTTTTGGCATCTATTTAGCTTTATCTAAGAGTGATAGGAAGGTAACTGAATGGAGGCCTATAAACTTTGAGTTTTATATATTCTTTCCTAAATTTATTTCTTTTGTATTTCTAAATAGCTCCTAGTTCCTAGTTTCCTTTAAAAAATGAATGTCTTTTTGTTTTAAATGCTTAATTATTGAGGACTTTAGTATCTTAATGAGCTGAATAGGGTAAATATCATTATTCTTATTTTATAGAAGGAAAACATAATACAAAGAAATGAAGTCATTGAGTCTAACTTCAAGGGAGATTGGCAAAAGTACAAAATAGGAGTCGATATAATCTAATGCCTACCTCAACACATTTTCCCTTAGGATTTGAGAAATATATTATGTATAAAAAGAATTGATAATCTGGGTGCCTGGGTGGCTCAGTGGGTTAAGCCGCTGCCTTCGGCTCAGGTCATGATCTCAGGGTCCTGGGATCGAGTCCCACATCGGGCTCTCTGCTCAGCAGGGAGGCTGCTTCCTCCTCTCTCTCTCTCTCTGCCTGCCTCTCTGCCTACTTGTAATCTCTGTCAAATAAAATAAAAAAAAAAAAAAAAAAAAAAGAATTGATAATCTTTAGGCCAGTACCTGACCTAGAGTCTCAAGCATTATAAAACATGTTTAATACTTACATTCAATAAAGAAAATATCAGTGTCTTTGTTTTATTTTCCCATTAAAAAAATCCTTTTCTGCTCATATCCTGTTAAAAATTTGATAAAACTAATTTTTTTTGGTTTATCAAATATTAAGTCTATGAATGTTAGATTTTTTTCACAAAAAATAGGGTGGTAAACTATTTTTTAATGGCAATTGACTTATAAAGAGTTTGAAATGCTAATTGGGCCTCTTAGAGTAAATAGGCTGTGTTGTATAAGAACTCATTTCATTCCTTTTGAGGAAGAAAAGTTACAAAAGTTATAAAAGAAAAAGTATTACCAAAAAAGGGAAATGTGTTTTTTGTTAGAAAAAGCTTCCATTAATATCTGATGGGCAATTATAATTTAAAGTATCCCATATTCTAAGGCACCAGTTTTACTTCTCTTTTCTCAAACTGTCATTCTCAATCATTTGACCTTGTGGATACTCAACACTATTGTAACCCAATTAGGAAAACAGGAATGGGAAAAAGCAAGAAAGACAAACATCAGGTAAGACAATTAGAATAGAGAAACTGAGAGGAATGGGAAAAAGCAAGAAAGACAAACATCAGGTAAGACAATTAGAACAGAGAAACTGAGAGCAGAATATTAAAAAGAACTGGGTGGCTGGAAAGGAAAGGAGGAAGAACAGAGGATGAAATAAAGGAAGAAAAGAGGAGAGAAGAAGTTGAGAGACAGTAAGCAAGTGGGTACAAGAGAGGTGAAAAAGAAGAAAAGAGAGAAAAAAGAATTTAAAAAGAAATTGAAAAAAAAAAAAAAGGAATAACCCAAATCAACGTTTGCTCATTTACTACATAAAGCTAACAAAACTTAGAATAATATAACAGATGTAGTATATATATAAATATTTTTTCCAAATATAAATGTGTGTCCTTTGATATGGTAACAAGAGCTCATATGCTCTAACTTCAGTTTAAAAGTCTGATCCTGGATTCTGGTGTGAAACTAGATACAGAGATCAGAACAACTAGCCCAGATGTAGAGGTTAGTATATTTAATAATTAAATGTATGATTAAAAAAATTAAAAAATAGGGGATATGTGACAGATCTTTCATTAAGTGATTGGGATATTAGGTAACTGTTTAGAAAAAAATAATATTTAAATTCTAAGAAAAAAGTTAAGTAAAAAAAAAACACTTCAATATGTTAAAAATGGGAAACTACTGACAAAGTTTTTAAAAAAACTGATAAGGATGAATGTCCTTAATATTTAGTTTACACAAACCAATAAAAAATTAAGAGCATATCCAATAGGGAGTGAATAAAGGCAAAAGCATACAATAAAAAATGAAACTGGCTAGTGTTCATATGAAAAAATATTTGTACTAGAAATTTTTAAGAGTAAATTAAAATATAAATGCAATTTTCACTTAACAAATCAGAGGGAGTAAAAGTGATAATTTCTAATATTGACAAGCTCTGGTGAGATAGGTACAGTTAAAACATTGCTGGTAGTAATATAAAATAGTATACATTTTCTGGAGGACAATTTAGAATGAATATCTAAATAAGAACTACATACTTTAATGAAATCAGAAATACAGACAAAGATTTGGGTAAAAGGATATTCATTCCAGTTATTTGTAATAGCACTTTATTGGGAAATGGTTATGCAAACACAGCATTTATTTTTGAGTGGGTTACGAAGTACGAATTTAACTGAATTTTCCCCATGTGGCTAGTTGACCCAGCATCAAACATTGACTAGTTCAAGTTTTCCCCACAGATGTAAGATTATACCTCTGTTTCCGTATCCACAGTGGTTTGTTTATAGGTATTCCATTCTCTTCCACTGATTTTTTTATTATCCTATGGCTGATATTACACAGACTTAACAGCATCATTTTAGAATGAGTCTTGATATTGGGTAGAACAAGTTTTTCTGCTTTCCTATTGTTTCAAAAACATTTTGGCCTTCCCCCTCCCTTTCTTACTCAAAGTACATTTCATTTTTATTTATTTTTATTTTTTTAAAGATTTTATTTACTTACCTGACAGAGATCACAAGTAGGCAGAGAGAGAGAGGAGGAAGCAGGCTCTCCGCAGAGCAGACAGCTCGATGCGGGGCTCGATCCCAGGACCCTGGGATCATGACCTGAGCCAAAGGCAGAGGCCTTAACCCACTGAGCCACCCAGGCGCCCCTCAAAGTACATTTTAGAAATAGCTTAGTAAGGTCCTCCCAAAGATCCTTTTAAGATTTTGGGTAGAATTGAATTTATGGATGCATTTGAGAGAAATGACATCTCTTAGATATTAAGATTTCCCATTCAATAATGTTACATAGGTCTTCATTGAAGTATTTTTTTAATGTATATACCTGTATCTATATATTTATGTAATGGGCACACACAACTTTTTTATATTTATTCCTTTCTATTGCTATTATAAACGGTCTCCTAAAATTTTAACTTTCTGTTTTTGGCTGATACAAAGAAATGCAACTGATTTTTGTATACTGATCTTATATTTAGCAACTCTTATATTTAGCAACCTCTTAATGTGTTTCCTTCCTGATGGCCCACTTTCCCCTATGTTTGGGGCTATTTGAGAACTCTGAGGTGTGGAAACTGTCAAACATCATTCAGAACAAATGAACTGGGGTGAAGGCAGACAGATGGGTCACCCCTTCCCCTACTGATGCTGGCAATAATGGAACATGGAGGAATTTCCTCTGAAGTAGTATCCATCCCCATGCTAGAGTGCTTGCCTCTTTGAGGTAGAGTGCTCAGGCCCTATAGACATATTGTTTCCTTCAGTTTGGGAGCTGGTTCCTTTTAAGCTTTCAGGTTTTAGTCCACACGTCACCTTTTCACTGACCACCCTACTGACTTCTGAACTCTCCCCTGTACTTTCCTTTATTCCCTATCACAGAATCCAGTTCATACTCTTTATAGCAGGTAAGGATCACATATCATGGGTGTATGTTTGATCAAGATCTTGTTTACTGTCTGTCCTCCCCATCTACTGGAGGCTTCATAACACGCAGGGACCAAATCTGTTTACAGTACTCCTGTATTTTTGTTACCTGCCACTTAGCTCAATAAATATTGGTGGACTGAATGAATGATTAGATATATTAAACATCTGCTTGAATTTTTAATGTTAATAATATATTGTACCATCATTTAAAATATATTTTACTGGATAATTTTATTTTAACTCCATTACCTTTAACATAGGCATCGCTAGTCCCCATTTGACCAATGAGATAACAAAAGGCACAGGGAAATAAGTAACACGGTCCAAAGCAACAGTTAGAAATCAGTGGAGTGAAAAACAGGGCTCAAGTCACCTAACTCCGAATCCCAATCAAAACTATATAACAAAAGAGAAAGAAATAGAAAAGAAGGAGGGAGAGGATACAAGAGAAGAGAGATGAGGGAGGAAAGTTCACTTATTTCTGAATTTTCCATGTCAAGGGCACACCATTCAGTTTATTCTGCTAAAAACTCTTTAAATCTCATACTTTAAATTTTTTTTTTTAAAGATTTTAGTTATTTATTTGACAGACAGAGATCACAAGTAGGCAGAGAGAGAGGAGGAAGCAGGCTCCCTGCTGAGCAGTTCCCAGGACCCTGAGATCATGACCTGAGCTGAAGGCAGAGGCCTAACCCAGTAAGCCACCCAGGCACCCCCATACTTTAAGTCTTTTCAGAAGCTTCATACCTCATTAAAACATTTCAGGCCAGTAGATATATTAAGACTTCCAAGCAACACTGTTCTCCATGAATCATACAGAGGTGGGTAAGAAAGGAGTTGGCAGTTACAGAGTAAGTCTCTTTTCCTCCAATACACTTCGCCAGTATAAAACTTCCTGGTAAAATCCAGTCAGATAATTATGTCTGATAATTGCAAGAAGTACTTAGAACGTGATTCAATTTCAACTTCCAATTCATTATTTTATCACTTTTCCTGCCTTAGTTAAAAATTACACAAAACTTTGGCTTTCTCGTAACATTTAAAAGCCAGATGAGAATCTCTTCCAAGTTTTGCCATAGTTGTGAGGGTAGAAATAGAATTCATTTCCATTGGAAGCATTATTGAAAGAAAGAACAGTACACTACATTTTGCTAGATATGTCTCCTAAGGTGAGGGAAAGAAAAGCAAAAATAAACTGTTGGGACTACATCAAAATAAAAAGCTTTTACACAGCGAAGGAAACTATCAACAAAACAAAAAGGCTACCTAGTAAATTGGAGAAGATCTGCAAATGGTACATCTGATAAAGGTTAATATCTGAAATGTATAAAGAACTTCTATAATTCAACACTGAAAAACCAAATAATCCCACTAAAAATGGGCAGAAGAACTGAATAGACATTTTTCCACAGAAGACATTCAGATACAAACAGACACATGAGACACATGAGAAGATGCTCGACATCACTAATCACCAGTTGGTGAGGATGTGGAAGAGAAGGAACCCTCATGCACTGTGGGTGGGAATGTAAAATGATGCTTCAGTATGGGGGGGGGGGTTCTTCAAACAATTAAAAATTGCAATACCCTATGTTCCAATAATTCCACTATTGGGTTTTTACCTAAAGAAGACAAAAACACTAACTTGATAAGATACATGAACCTTTATGTTTATGGCATTATTTTCAATAGCTAAGATACAGAATCAACCTAAGTGTCCACAGATAGATGAATAGATTAGGAAGGTATGTCATCTGATGCAGCCATAAAAAAGGATGAGACAGTGCCAGTTGAGACAACATGGACGGACCTAGTGGGCATTCTGCTACATGAAGAGAGTCAGACAAGGCAAATACTGTATGATTTCATTCATATGTGGAATCTTAAAAAAATCAAACAAATGAATAAACAAACAAAAGGCAGAATGAGGCCTATAAATACAGAGAACAAACTGATGGTTACCAGAGGGGAAAAGGGTGGGGGGATGGGCAAAACAGGGGAAGGGGAGTGGGAGATGGAGGTTTCTAGTTACGGAATGAACATGTCATGGGATTGAAAGTTGCAGCAGAGGGGATATAATCAAAGGTACTGTAATAGTGCTGCATGGGGACGGATGGTAGCTACAGTTGCGGTGAGCATAGCGTTACATACAAGCTTGTCAAATCACCAGGTGTACACCTGAAATGAATGCTACATTGTGTCAGCTCTATTTAAAAAAAAATACTACACTCAACAGTATTTGTACTTTAATCAATGATTCTCATTGATTTTAATCAATGATTCCATATGTCTCCTTTTCTTTTTCTGTTCCTAAATCTAATGATAAGGTGCTTGGTAATTTCCACTGATTCTGCTTAGGGAGCTTCACACTGTGAAGTTCCAAGAAGGAGAGAAATCTCCCATTCTTCCCAGTCTCCGGGTAGTAAAAGACAAAATACCAGCCCTTACGTTAATAATACTATTTTTGTGATTTGGCGGGGAAAATACTTTGCTGCCAAAGGGTAATCCACACAGCAGAACTGATAGCTAAGTGAAACACTCTGACGGAATGGGACCTTATTACAGAAGCTATTGACACAAGAACTCTAACTCGCTGAAAAGTACCACTCACCTCTTCCTGAACCCAACAGAGTAATGATACAGTACTGACGAAAATCTGTCTGCTGCAGGAGGACAGAAGAGTCCATTCTTAATCCAGAGTGGTTTATCAGGGATGGACAATGACATGACCTAGAGCTTAGTGAGCCCCACGTCAGGACTCGGACATACCCATCACTGAGACATCATATTCTATCAGCAGTGTTGCTTCTTGTCCGCACTGTTTAAGAATACTCATGGCTTCAGCATGTGTGGTTCCGAGAAGCCGAATTCCATCCACACTGAGCAACCTGTCGCCAGGTTTGATCGTGCCCTCTCTGCAGGGAGAACAGAGAAACAGTCTTCATTAGCGGAACATAATGTGGTTTAGCATTAACAGCCGCTTAGCTAAAGCGGTTCTTACACGTGTTTGGCCATCCATCCCATCTGCATTTCCTTTTAAGCATCGTTGTGACCGTAAGGGAGGAAAGCCGTAACCCTGAGCAGAAAATTGCTGCAATATGCATGTCAGTAATAAGGAAATGACTACCCATCAGTCAACCACCAAGTCACCCACACTTAACTCTTGGGGCGCAAAAGTATGAAATGCACAGTTTTCTTCCCTTTTCTAGGTTTTTGCCAAAATACCCAAAATTCATTTGCTAGAGCCTGGCTTTGGAAAACTAGGTAAATGTTTTGGAAAACTAGGTAAATCCTACTTTTTAGTAGCATTTACCTAGTTTTCCAAAGCCAGGTGAGCAGAAAAGACTGCTGATTCCATTCAGTTTGTTACTGGTGAACCCAAGTGGGACAGGGAGCACTGGAGAAAAATTTCCCTAGTCTATAAATTTCCTTATTGATTTATCAGGCCATTTTGGTAACCATTAAATGGACTCAGTCTCATATTCCCTATGAGAGAGGGAAATATTATTCTTTCTGCTGTGACCACAGACACTAAGGTACTGGAAAAAGATGCCTCAGATATTAGGGTACACCACTAAAATACAGCCCAGGAGCCTCCTAGATCATAACCTCCCTGCCTCAGGGAGGATCATGGAGATGAGAAAACCAAATGGGGGGATTGCAAGTTTAGGATTTGAAAGGATAAAACTCTCTTAAATATCTTTCACCTAGATAACTCTCGAGAATTTTGACTCTAAATTTTTATCTTAAATTTTTAGATTCCATTTCATCCCAAATTAAATTGGTTATACATTGCTCACAAACTAGTGGCCTGCTTCTGACATTTTGGTCAACCCCAACCTAAATGTTAATAAGGAACGGAAATGTTATTTACTTCCAGAAAAATCATTGACAAGAGAAAACAACCTCTTTGTAATCTCTTATTTTATATTAAACACAAACTTTTTAGAAAAGTAAGCTAACCGCATGAGTTTTGAAGGAAAAGAAACCTGAATTCCTATCCTGGCTCTTCCATGTATAAGCTAGCTGCCAAGTCACTTAAGCATACCATACCTCAATTTTGTCACCTGTAAGTGTGGATTAAAAAATACTTCATTTCGTAGGCAGCTGTGAGGATGAAATAAAATAATGTCTGCCAAGCACTTAGTACACTTCCTGGCACATGGTTAAGTGCTCAAAAAATAGTATGTATCATTACTGTTTCTATTGCATAAGGGAAGGTTTAAAAACTGTATCCTCGTTTGAAACATAGTGCAAAATCTGGGATAATCAGGGGATTTTTTTCCCCAACCCCTCAACAATATCGAAAGGCAGGAGTTGTGGTCTCCTGCCTTTATGGAACTGACTTTTGCTGTGGGAAATTAATACAAAGACAAGTATCTCCTGAGACAGCTAAGTTGTGAGTTTACTTAGGACCCCTCCCCGACGTTTATGACGTGAAAGGAAAGAGCCGCCCTTCCGAATATTCTAATCAGTAAGAAAGAGATAGCTCTAGACACTGACCACCCTCCTTCCCTCTTACTAAAAGTCACTTTCAGGGGCACCTGGATGGCTCAGTCGGTTAAGCGGCTGTCTTCTGCTCAGGTCGTGATCTCAGGGTCCTGGGATAGAGTACGTTGGGCTCCCTGCTCAGTGGGGAGTCTGCTTCTCCTCCACCCCTCTCCCCAGCTTGTACTCTCTCTCTCATATAAATAAGTAAAATCTTAAAAAAAAAAAAATTCCCTTCCATTCTGACATACATAATCGTCATCAAAAGGTAATAATAGTCATAAGAATGTGGATAATAGTAACAACCAAAATGCCACCACCCATCTTTTTGGGTTAGGAGATTAGCAATTGGGGATGATGCATGTAAAGCGCTTGCCAAAAAAACCAGCCACCTTTTATTAAGTATCTACTGCATGACAGGTCCCCTGCAAGGCACTAAGCAGTCTTTGATATAACTTTGAAGACCTTGAGGGGCGCCTGGGTGGCTCAGTCATTAAGTGTCTGCCTTCGGCTCAGGTCATGATCCCAGGGTCCTGGGATTGAGTCCCGAGTCAGGCTCCCTGCTCAGTGGAAAGCCTGCTTCTCCCTTTCCCACTCCCCCTGCTTGTGTTCCCACTCTCGCTGTGCTCTATCAAATAAATAAATAAACAAAAAACAAAAACAAAACCCTGAAGACCTTAAAAGGTAGGTATTGGTGTCTACATTTTACAGTGGAGGAAACTGAGCTCAGAACCATTAAGTCACTTGCCAAACACATAGGGTAATTAAGGGTCGAGTCTGGAATCGAACCTTCTTTCTTCTGATTCCACAGCCCGAACAATTTCAGTTTTCACGTTCCAACATATTTGCTTGCCCCAGCTTTGTGTAATCTATCTGGACAGCGACACAGAGAGACAAAGTTTACCTGTCAGCAGGTCCTCCAGGACGAACGCATGTTATTACAACTGGACGAGATTTATTTCTATCATCATGTGCTCCTCCTAGCAAAAAAAAAAAAAAAAAAAAAAAAAAGAAAAGAAAAGAAAAGAAAGAAAGAAAGAAATACAGCTTATCAATGTTTTTGTTAAAAAGAATCACTTACGAAATGCCAGCATGGAACTAACGTACATTTTGTTGCTGTGCAGAGGGAAACATGGAAATTTTTTCCAAAAATCTTCTTCATTTTATATAGAAAGTGCTTTTGAAGTCACAATGTCTCCGCCTCTCAATAAATATATGGCTGGATTCAGGGGTGATACAGAAAATATTTAACAACTAGAGTCACAAGAGCACGAACTATTGGTGAGTACCAGCCTAATGAGAACAACCAGTTGTGAGCAAAGTGCAGGTGGCTATCCTGGGGGCCGATGAACCTGGGCTATGACACAGGTGAGTAGGTCTACAACCTGACACAAAGGAAGCAAAAACTAAAGCAAGAAAGAAAAAATTCAAGAGGCTGAAGTCTGTTCCATTAAAGTTGGGCTGTTCAAAAAAATTGGGGGCAAATTTGACAGACTATTTCAAAACAACTGCAATGCTTATATGGAGATTTTAGCTCTGGATAAGGACAATTTCTGCTTAAGAATTCTTGGAAACAGAGAAACTTCAAGACAGAAGGTAATTGATTATAAATTCTCTTCTACATCCAGGACCCCTTTGTAAAACTTCCATACTCTGGGCTCCCCCAGCCTTTTCTTGAGAACCCCCAGATGGCCTACTTATTAGATTTGAGGAGCCCATTTTACATTTGGACACATTGTGGTGTTGGAAGCTTCTTTCTAATTATTCATCTGATACTTCTTCCTTTAGCTTTCATCTCCTGGTCCTTGTTCTATTATTTAGAGCAGTGACACAAAAATGGATGCTCTCTACTCTAAGAAACATTTTCTGAAATTAGGAAACAGTGATCATACACCTGTAAAATCTCATCGTCTTTAGGCTGGACATCTCCACTTTCTTAACTATTCTGCATCTGACCTGGTTTCTTTATACATTACCATCCTGGCTACCCACCTGGGGGTCCCTGGTTTGCCAGTATCTGAAAAGTATGAATATTAACCATTGAATATTCCATCCCTAACGTCTGCATGGTAGAACAGACTGGCATTTCCCAAACGTGGAACAGGTAGAGAGGTCAACTTAAAGAATCTAGCCCCAAAGAAAAATCAAAAGGCATTCACTGCTCCTGATGAACACAAATGCTTCCTTTCTGCTCACTTCTGCTACAAATGATTTATTCAGTCTGGCTGAATGATAAGAGCTCCATTTCAGTATCTCATTCTTTCCCTCAGTTTATTGGCTTCTTTCAAAGTTCCTCTTTACTTACAATAGGAAATTCACAACTTCCTCGGAAAAGCATTTTTAAAATGCAAATCATGACAATAAATTACAGCATATGCTTACCCACATTTATATAAATACTATTATGTAATTTCTCTTTGGCAAGGTGATCGTAAAAAGATAGATCTGTTTTCTCCTGAAGAGATGCTGATTTAGAAAAGGATGGGGGGCCAAAGACAGTACGAGACTTCCCATAATTTTGATCTGGTCTACGTTTAAATCCCTAACAGTGAATGCATGGCAAAGGGTGAGATAGCTCTAAATTTCTTGATATGTGGCATTTTATCAGTATTTGAAATAACAACCAAATTTAGCTTATGATTCTCCTAGTTCTAGACATTTGGAGCTGCAAAGCAAAACAGAGACCACTCAGAAACCAGTAGTATTCTCAATTCTAGCTGCATGTTAGTATCACTCATCTGGAATGCTTTTTAAAAATATCCATGCTGTATGATCTCCCTGATATGAGGGAGCAGAGATGCAACGTGTGGGGGTTGGGGGGTAGGAAAAGAATAAATGAAACAAGATGGGATCAGGAGGGAGACAAACCATAAGAGACTCTTAATGTCACAAAACAAACTGAGGGTGGCCAGGGGGAGGGGGTTAGGGAGAGGGTGGTGGGGTTATGGACATTGGGGAGGGTATGTGCTATGGTGAGTGCTGTGAAGTGTGTAAACCTGGCGATTCACAGACCTGTACCCCTGGGGCTAATAATACATTATATGTTTATAAAAAATTAAAAATAAAAAAAATGTCCATGCTAGGCCCACAATGCAGACCAAATCTGAATATTGGGCTCCATGTATTAGGTGAGTAGACCCTATCTACAATTTTCTAGCTGAGAATGACGGATAAAGTTTCTTTGCCCAAAGTGAAAAGGAACTTAGTGGCAGAGTGCTTTCCCTATTATTCCAAGCTGTCTTCCGTAGGTTGGTGGCAAGGGCATTAACTCAAATTTCACTCTGCAAATTTCAGACCAGACATCATTTTTCATTCTATAGGTGAAAGGTTCTATTATTTGGGGAGTCAAGGTTTTAGAACCTCTCACAAATAGCATTAGAAATGCAATTCCATTCATCAGGTAAAAGCCGGCTTTATTGTTCCAACACCCATCCTAACTGGTGAAGAAGAAATTCACCAATACGGAATGAAGGTCCTCCATCTGTGATACTGTCCTCCTAATACTGTCCTCTTCCTTCCTGAAAGTCCTGGTGTTCTCACTGAAATAAGTTTAGCTCAAAATCCATTGATGCCATGATGTCTTCTCTGCCTTGATAACATCAACCCACAGTGCTTTCTCATTCTGTACCTCATTTGGGGAAGAATCGGGATTCTGAAGGGAGGGGAGGGGGCCACCTTTTGAGCATAGCCGTCTGACCCTTCAGGTGGGCCTCGAACTACTCTAAAAATATAAATGCTTCCTTTGATTCTCCTGAAAAATTGTACAAAATTCCACAAGCTTTTACATTCAACTGATGTACTAAGGGAATGTTTAAAGCCTACAAAAATGTGGTTTTCATAAACTAAAACTGATTCATTGTTACGAAGGTTTTAAAATCAGTGTAACACTAAGAAGTCTATATCTGCACAAATCTAGGCCACATTCAAGTATTTATTCATTTATTTATTAAGCACCTATGGTGAACCAGATAGTATTCGAGGCTCATCCTAGAAAATGCTTATTCTTCATCTATGTACAGATACTTGAAATTCTTGCAAATGGTGGGATGGGCGTTTTGTTGACATTATATTGTCGGTTGTCTTGAGGTGGTTATAGATTTCAAATGCTTCCATTCTTTTTTTGTTCCTAATGATAAATTACTGTTGCTTTAGCTCTTTCATTAGCAATTTGATTTTTTATTGATTAACCATATAGCAACTAGTAATGAATATTTGTACCAGCAGTATTTTTTACTGCAGCTTTTCAATAATTAGGGTTGTAGGCATGTAGTTCAAGTGTGTCATTCTATCATACCTACATTGCAAAAACGGATTTGTATCTACCACCCTCTGAGCCAAAATTACTTCTATACTGACTTTTTATTATATTCTTCTAGTTCCTTTGCGCGGCAATGTGGGAATGGTTAAAGGTAAATGATGAAGGTACAACGCTGCATCTAAAAATAGGAGCTGGTCAGAAAAAGGTAATAATTGCTGGTCTAAATCACTCAGTGAGTTCCACATTTTCCATTTTCTCTATCATTCACTTGGGTACTTTATCAACTTATGTCTTAAATTCACTGGATTATAATTCCCTGCAGATAGGGAGCTGTCTTATGACTCCCTAGTACTCGGCCCTCTGCTGACATGCTGACATGCTGACAAGTCCTTAATAAATATATGATTGATTTGCTAGATAACTGGCACGGAATGGAATCTAATGTTTAAAGCTTAGTTATTTAAGACAAGTCTATATAAGTGAACACATTTCTTTTATTCCTTGATGCATGTATGTTTATTAAGATGCTTAGTTAATTTTAACTAATGTTTTAATAATTTGGATAATAATTTGATCTGGTGAAATATAAAATACAATAGGTAAAGACAAAAAAAATCAAGAAATGTGAAATGTTAAAAAAATTCCTTGATGCCTAAATAGTTCCCTATTGAAATTTATTGTCACACTAGCAATTACAAGATGTTTATCTGCAGTTTTTAAGGTATGAAACAGCTAATAAGAAAAGTAAAATATTGAAAGCCAGAATTACGGCTCAGAATTGATGATTTTATAGACAAGTTGGAGTCACTTGAAATCTTTATTATTAATGTCATTCCATAATAATGTAAATTAAGCTGATGCACATAGGTACTCAGGGATTAGATTGTCTTTAATCCACTCTTAGAAAGCTACAATAACAAAATGTATTTCAGGAGAAAATAAAGTTGCTTAATCCTAGTGTATTAAATCAAATCAAGCCATATTCATCAACGTTTTGGACTCGAAGGTAAAAAAAGTATAAAGGGAAAGCAAAACACATGTTGAAATGTGGTTAAATCAGTAGGATGAATGAATTGATAAGGTTTACAAACAGTGACTTCTTGCTCTGTATTAATGGCCTGAAAACACATCTAGGTTATTTGGATTCCTTGATTCCCACTCATTGTTTTATTTTTTAAAATAATGGTGCAAATATTATAAGGTGACTTTATGCATTAGAAACATCTATTGTTGTTGTTTGGATGACTTTCTAGTTCACTGCTAATATTTCATTGACAAATCCTCCAAGAATATCAGATAATTCATATTTTCCAGCCACCACCTACCTCGTATTACAAAACCAAAGGTATTGCCTTCTTTATGTAATGTGACCTCCACCGTTCGGAAAATAACACTTGATCCTTGAACAGCTGAATGCCAGGAAGAGAGAGAGAAATGTAAGTCTTAAGTCATAAGAACACATCCATTTTTTTGATGTGGCATAAGACACTACAGATCCTGTTGCAAATTATTTTTATTATGAGTAATCAAGAGGCAATAATTTCTTTTCAAAGACAACGTTAGAAAAAATACTTGGAATGTCACACAAATACCATAAAATAGTCTGCACAAGGGATTTAGGCTTAGGCCCAAGTGGAGTCAAAGTCATGGGTACTTACTTCTGTCTTATGTAGCCAGCTTGTAGGTAGAATATACAATAATCACAATGTTAAAACTCATATAACAAGAGAGACGATCTTCATATACTCAGTAAAATTATTTCCCCTTCGTAAAATTTAAAACCAATTTTGATTTTGTAAAACTTGAAATAATGTATTTATATTTATTTTTGCAGCTAATACGGGAATTAAAAGTGCTACTCTCAAATTATCATTAACAGATGATGCTGATGCAGGTAGATTTCCTGACATGATGGAAGCATAGCAATTAACAAGGGTGACCCAAATCAAAGTTGGAAGGCAAAAAAAAATTTTAAGTATATTCAGAATATTACTGCTGTCTAATAAAATAAAGATTAACTTAATTTTATGTAATACCATCAGGCATATGTTGTGTTTGTCTGCTTATTGCTTCTATTTCACAAAATAAAATTTCATGATCAAGTTGATATATCTAATTAATAATGTATACAGTATAAGTGTGTAACACAGGGTATAAGTTGCAGGAAGGTATAGTAACTAAATTCTTCTGTGAGATTGTTTTCAGGAAAGTGGTGAGTATTTCTGGTTATATGGCACACCACTGCTGAATTAATAAAAAACAAATTTCTACAAATGAATATTTCATCATTATGGATACAGGGATGTTTTTATTCAGAAAGACAAAAGAATCTGCAAATAGTAGAATTTGATGGTCTTGGATCCTAATCTTAAATTTGTATAACAATAACTAATTATCTGATGCTGTGTTTATTATCAATGGCACACTTTTTACATTGCTATTAGATCTTGAGAAGTTTATTACATGAAACTACCAACAAAAGGGGAGCCTGGGTGGCTTAGTCAGTTAGGTCTTCAACTCTTGGTTTCAGCTCAGATCATGATCTCATGGGTCATGGGAGTGAACCCCATGCTGGGTTGGGCGCTCAGCCTGGAACCTCCTTGAGGGTTTCTCCCTCTGCCTCTCCCCACCACCATGTGTGTGCTCTCTCTCTCTCTCTCAAATAAATAAACCTTTAAAAAATAAAACTATCCACTAGAAATATATAGATAGACTAGATATAGGTATAGAGTCTATAGATAGAATTTAATTGCATCTTTTAAAAGAACATTTCTTACCATTTACAGATTTTAATTTAGCATTAATTACAACTATTTTTAATTATCAGAAATTCTGAATCCTCAAAGGAATAAACATGATTATGAAAAGTACACAGTTAAATTCACAAAACTGCACACAACGGGCTGGGATATAAAGTACAACATGAATTTGGATCTGCTGAAAAACAACATAAACCTACAGCTGAACAAATGTTTTGGTGTACTGCTGATTTAATTAAATGTCATATTCTTGCTATCAGGGGAATTTTAGTTCATTTTAATCAGCTAGGAACACTACATTCAAATAGCTAAAACTGTTGAGGTACAGTTTTAATTAAATGAAAAAAAAATTGAGTTCAAACCAAATGTTTTCTTATTTCCATGACCCAATAAGCCACTTGAAGTAATTGGTTAAGAACATGATCTTTTTGTTCTACTGGAACAAATAGAAAGGATAGGAAAAGATGTGGGGAGAAATAATTAATGAGCATCTACTGTGTGCCAGAGAATCTGCAGAATGGTTTACAAATATTATTTCATTTAATCATTAAATCAACTTTCAATTGTATACCACCAAATTTTAATTCTGGACCACCTGTCCTTGTTGGCTGGGTGTCTGTTCTGGGAATGAAAGACACCATAATTTAAATTTTGCTTGAGCTAAATCTTGCTGACCACAAAATCTTACAATCAAATCTAGAGTCAATAGGAAGACTTTTAGGATTATCTACAGCTTTAGATTATCCACACTCTTGCTGTTCATCATTTACAAAACTAAATGTGAATGTTGATTATATTTTGATATACTTCATGAAATAGATTTGGTCTTCATAATTTTTGTTTGCATGACTAGATCTTGGTGACTGGGTTTGCATATTCAGTAGCTGGACACCCTATATTGCCACATGAATTGTATTCGTTACTTCACATTTGCATATGTGGACATATGGACATATCGATATAATCTAAGTAAGGAGCTTCCCCAAAGAATGAAATCCAGTACACAAAAGGGTTAGATTGAAATGAATTTTGCCATGCAAAAATTGTTGTATTGTTGTCCCTTGTTTCCATCTGTGAAATTGTATTATTTTACTAGGGCAGATAAGATTTTTCTAAATTATATACTACTCCCCGCCTCCTCAACCTCTACCTCAACAGCAGAATAGAAGTTGGATACTTCACTGTGTTGGCCTTCTGTGTGACTTGCTTTGGGCAATAGGATGTTAAGAGATGTAAAAAAAAGGTTGAGAAGGTGCTCAGGTAGCTGGGCTTGTCCTGTTTTTTCCTTCACCATTGTCATACGTGGAGGAAGAGCTTTCCCTGGGTAGCTTCTGCTTCCTCACACTGATTTCTGGGATGAACTACACGGAGGGGACCTGAGACGGCTTCCCCAGCTCCCCATCATCATCTTCATCATCGTTATCATCAATTACCTGTCTCTCTTAGAACTGGAATTGAGAAGTAAGGAGGCCATCTCAGGGACATGTTTTTTTGTTTGTTTGTTTTAAAGATTATTTATTTATTTATTTGACACAGAGAGACACAGCGAAAGAGGGAACACAAGCAGGGGGAGTGGGAGAGGGAGAACTAGGCTCCCCACTGAGCAGGGAGCCCGATGTAGGGCTGGATCCCAGGACCCTGGGATTGTGACCTGAGCTGAAGACAGACCCTTAACGAGTGAGCCACCCAGACACCCCTCAGGGACATGTTTTAACACATTTATTTGAATTAAAGAAGTCCCTTTTCTGAGGGAAAGCTAGGCTAGTCTGATTTAGCTGATGGTGTAACAGTGAGGCCTGCCTTTGCCAATCAGATGCCGTGGCGGACGTATTCCATAAAATAAATGAAGCAAATGTGTAGCACCAAGTTCTGACTGGAAACACCATTTAAAGACATATAAATATTATGCCAGAAACTACATCCTCTCCAATTATTTAAGCTCATGATAAGGAATGTTAGGTGCCAACTAAAAAAATGAATGACAATTATGTACTATTTCAAAACCCTTTAAGGGGTTATGTCACTATAAAATATGAAGGCACTGCTCCAGACCAAGTTTAATAAAAAATACCTAAGATATGGATTGGTAATAGCCTCTCTAAATACAAAACACCACATAATTTTTAAGTCGAAAAGAACTTCAGAGCTCATGTAGGTCCACCATTCCTTTCTCAGAAAAAATCTGAATTTAAAACAGGTAAGTGGTTTGCACAAGGTCCAACTTCCATTTCTTCTCTGTCAGATCACATACACACAGACACATGCACACGCGTATCCTTCCTCCACTTCCTTCTGGACTCTGGGGGTGGCTGAGCCTCAAATTGCAGATTCCTGAGAGAGTTTCCAGTCTCGGCCTCCGTCGGCTTATCTCTTGGCAATCAGCTCTCTCCCCAGGTTTTCCCCGGCAGCCGCCTGCTCCTGCTAGCTGTCTGCGCTCAGCGAAGGGGCTGCTTACTAATCCCTTCAACCTCCCTGAACTCAAAGATCTTATTAATTTATCCAAATATAATAGAGACAGAGATAATCCGCAGAGGATACATCTCTTCCATCTGATTTCTACCATCGTAGTCACACTTTTGTTTTTTAAAAAATATCTTTTCCCCTTTTCTCATCAGCTTTCATGCATGAGGAAGGACAAGCTGGTATCATCACCAAGTTATGATGGTTTTCAATCCCTGCATATGTCTGATCCCTACTCTCCTCTTTAACTTTACTAAAGCTGTATTTATTCAGGATGTCACTTCGCTTTTGGAAAATTATAACACCCTTTGGGCTTACAGCCTCTTACCTATTCTCTATTTGGCTCCCTAAAATGATAATTCTAAAAACTCAAATATGATGATGATGATCCTTGGCTTTCAAAGCCGTTAAAGGCTCCTTATTGCCCACCTGATAGTATCCAAGCTCCACCAATACGGCTTCCAAGGCCCTCCACCATTTTGTTCCTATTTATCTTGCTGGTCTCATCCTCCCCCTGGTCTTCGCTTTCCCTTTGTGCTTCAGCAACTCCAGTGTGTCATTCTGTGTTCTTACTTTCTTGCTGTACCCCCTGCCTAAAATGTTCCTTTTCTTGGTGGACCTGCAGAACCTCCTTCAAATCCTCTGAAACTCCTAGTTCTAGATAACCCCTAACTTGGCAAATCTCTATTCCTGGCCTTACCCCTGGACAGCTATTCTAAGAGTTCTTTTTAGGAAGAGGTTGTGTTTTATTGATAATTTATATCCCCAATGGAATAAAAATGGTTAATCAAAGAGCATTAGCTCTAGATATCTGGATTCTCTTAACTCCTTGGTGATGGTCTGAGATAGTGATTTCAAAACAAATGGACTCTTTTGAAGTTCAAGAAAACAGTACTTTAGTGTAATCATGGCTAATCATGGTAATGATGGCTGATAGGCACTATGGCTTGCTAAGTGCACGGTGATGATCTAAATACATGATAACAGCCTTGGATTCCTGTCAAAATCCTATATTTACGATAGCCATTTTACAGGTGAGAAACCTAAGGCTAGGAGAAGTTAAATAACAAAGCTAGAAAGGGGAAAACTGACATTTAACTAGTGACACAGTCTAAGCTCTCAATGCTCGATTCTACTGCTTATTCTTGCTGAAGATGAAAAATGGTATAGCAAGGTTTCTGAACACAGACTTCAATGGATTTTGTTATAAAAATACCATTGCATTTTCGGTGTCAGATTTTATGTTAAGAATAAAAACTCATGATTGGTCATATAATACTCAATCCTCGAGTGCTCTCATCTGGTTCCAAAGCTTCAAATACCTTCTATGTTCCCATTACTCGAAATGTACATTTCCAGCTCAGATCTTTCTTCCAAACTCCTAACTCCAACTCCAGTTCTTTTCTTGACATTGCCTTTCTGCACGTCAAATAGACACCTCCACGGTAACATTTCAAACAATGAACAAATCTCCTCACAAATCAGCTCTGCCCACATTCTTGCCCACCCCCAACTAATGGCAACCCCAGCTTCTAGTTACTCAGGCTTAAAATCTCAGGTGGTCCTTGACTGCTCTATTTCTGCACAACCCACATCAAATCTATCCAGAAATCCTGTTAGCTCTACCTTCAAAGTGATCAAGAATGTACCTGCTTTTTCCCTACCTCTGCCTCCGTCCCTCACCTGGACCACTGTATCAGCCCCACAACTGGCCTCCCAGGGTCTCCCCATAGCCACTGCAGTGTCTTCTCAACACAGCAGCCAGAGGAAGCCCTTGAAAATAGACATCAGATCAGGACCCTCCTTTGCCCCAAATCATACAATGCCTTCCCCTAACACTCAGAGCAAAACTTAAGGTCCTCCCGGTGACCTACAGATACACCCCATCCTTTATATTTCTGATCCCCTCTCCTAACTTTTCTTCTTTCTTCTTTCTTTTGCTCTAGCCCAGTCACTCTTAACGTTTCTACGACAACCCCAATGTATTTCTGCCTTGGATCTCAGCGCTGACTGTTCCTCTTTCTGCAGTCCTCTTCCCTCAGAAATGCACACAGCTATGTTTCTCACCTCCTTTGAGTCATTGGTTAGTGTCTCTCTCTCTCAGTGACGCTTTCCTAAGCACCCCATTCAAAATGGCAATCTCACCCCCCTCCCAGCACTCCCAATCCTTCTCCCGACTCTGTAGTGCTGATCACACTATCTTGTTTCCTTCCTATTGTGATCCTGTTTTGTTATCTGTCTTCCTCCATCAGAATGTACAGAGCGGAGGCTGCATTGTAGCAAATGCTCAAGAAGATACTGCTGAACAAATGAGCTATTATCAGTTATTAATATTCAACTTGAGTTCTCACCGGGAGAGAAAAGCAAAGAGCTTTTTTAGGGTAGCGTTCGTATTAGTAACATTAACAGGAGAGAAGGTGCTAGAACAGCCCAGCTCAAATGCAGGACGGCAGTAACACAGAGCATATGTATATATATCACCGTGAATAAACGTATGGACTTTGGAGTCAGGGAGCCTGGGTTCACATCATGACTTGGCTGCCTATATATTTGGGAGAGATACTTAACTTAAGTCTCTGTAAAATGAGAATAATAATAATAACAATGCCTGTCTTGTAGTACTGATTGATTTGTGTATTTGTTATTACTTTTTATGTATTTATTATTTATTTATTTATTTATTACTATTTTTATGGCATCAGGCACTGTTCTCATTGCTTTACAAACACTAACTCACTTAATCCTCACAACAGATCCATGGGTAGGAACGAGTATTATGCCCATTACCCAGATATGGGAACTGTGACACAGAAAGCCTAAGCAACTTTCTCAAAGGCATGCAGTTAGTTAAAGGTGAAGCTGGGGTTCGAGGCTGGCTATTAGACCCCAAAGTTCAGCGCTGCTATGCTGACTCCCCTTATGATGAGGATTAAGGGTATCCATGCAAGTCAGGTTTCTTATCGTGCTGGAGACTTAGTAAGTCCTGAAAATGTGTGGTTCTATTACTGTTATTGTTACTGGATAATAATGCGTTTCCAATCTATTTTCATGGTTCAGAAATTAACATTGCTATAGAAGAATCAACATAAAACACACTAAACATGCTTTTCCTAACCCTGGTCACTAAACACAAAGCCTGGATGGAAATGAATGCACAGAACTTATAAATATGTTGACTGCTCATGAAAGTAGCTTAAATGGCAAATATGATGCACACAGATCACCTTAATGAAACACAAATCCTACATAATTTTATTGTTATCCGTGCTCTTTTTAATTCTTCCGGAGTGGGCTACACATTTATCAATTCAAATAATTTCTAAATACCAAGAAACCCCGCGCTGTCATTCATGTACGGAGACAATGTTGGCCAAAGGAGGGGGGCAGAATGGAGAACCCATTGTTTTAGGCAAAAACGTGGCCCAGCTGTTCTGCCCCAGAGTTGCGATTACTTACAGACTGGCGGCAGCTCATACTCGACTTCAAGAACCACTCTTTCGCCGACGTTCTTCAGCAAGCTGATGATCTCATCATGGCGGAATTTGGCCAGGTTGATCCCATTCACTGCTTTGATGTAGTCCCCCACATCCAGCTGGTCACTTCTGCAATATAGGGAATGTCGCTTCAGCGGACCCGTCCTCTCTACAGGCCTATGTTTTCCACGTTCCCTTCGTGAAAATGCACCCAAGCCCCCAAGGCCCATGTGGCAGGAGCCCCTGCCTTCTAGGGTGCGGCTGTCCCCTCTCCTCGCCCCCAGCCCCAGGAGTAGAAGTACAGCTAAAGGTGGATGAGAGATTCAGCGATTCCTCGCCTGCTGACCGGGATACTTTGAAAGCCCTCTACAGCATCTGCTGTGGTCTCTAATTTTTTCCTAACCCATTGCATCTTTTATTTTTAAAGAGCACCATGACACAAAATAAAGAGGTTGCTGATTGCTGTTTGGTTGCTCTGCCTGTAAAGAGTTGGTTCTCTAGGAACAGAGTATCCAGATCCCGGCACACCAGGGATAAAAGGGACTTTTTCTTCCTTTTTATCTCTATCATTTTGCTGCCGGCCTCCCGGACATTTCCTAGCTCTCAAGATCTTCCCTGGGAGTTTGCTGAGGGCTAAGGAAAGGGTCAGCTTCTTTTGCTACTTATTGCTTACAGCAGGATGAAAGAAGGAAAGAAAGAAAGAAAGAAAGAAAGAAAGAAAGAAAGAAAGAAAGAAAGAAAGAAAGAAAGAAAGAAAGAAAGAAAGAAAGAAAGAAGGAAAGAAAGAAAACAAACTACAATGAAAGCATTGGGTTTCAGTACTATTCTTGCCTCTCCCCGGCATCATAATAGGACTGTGGCTAATTTTGGGTTTTAGGCAGACTTTATTTCTAAGGCGAGAGCAGGCAGTGAGACCAAAGACAGTCCTTACAATTTGCATCATGAACGAGGACCTTCAGTAATACTCTGTCCCCAAACAGAAACACCTAAATGCATTTATTTTATATATGTCCAGCTCTAACCATTCCTCTTGGGCGAGCTCTCCTAACCTGCTCCTGCCTGAGGTCCTTTTCCACGCTGTCCCTCCTCCCTCAGGTTTACTCACTCTCACTGGACAACTTAGCCACCTAATTCTCCATGACAATGCTCACCTTGTCGCTTTTTACTATCATACAATGCTGTTATTGTTCCCACGCTTTTCACGCTTTTTACACCTATCTCCTCTAGTAAATTATAAGCCCTCCTAGGGTAGGGATCTTATCTGTAATTATTTTAGTTTACTACTTGGAAAATGGTAGTGCCTTCAACAATGAATAGTTGGGCACTGATCACACGTGACCGGCACAGCATCACCTTTAATTATGGCATCAATACAAGCGAAGATGGCATTTTTCCCTTCTATTTACTCTCGCTTCCAGGCTATGTAGGAAAAAGTTCTGGAGATGTATGAAGCCCTAGCATCACAGATTGGCCATAACGGTTATAAAATAAAGGAGGCTGTGGGGTGCAAAGAAGGCTCTCTCCTCCTGAGAAAAGGAGATTAAGGTGCTTGTGTTGACATCAGCCTACTTTATAAACAATACCCAGATTATGGAGCAATCAATTAGAAGAAGCTCATATATTGTCAAACAAGCTGATCATCCAAAGTAATCACCATTCTCGATGATGCTTTATAAAGCAAGAGCTCTAAAACTTAATTTGTGATATCATAGACAAGACTATCAGTGTTCAGGATTTAAGACCCATGAACCTCACTTGTAATGAAACCTGATTGTCCCCTCTAAAGTACTTGGTGACTCCGTCTCTAAAGCGAGCCCTCCTGTACCCAGCAAGCAAGACATTCTGCCTTTGGCCACGATTAGGCCAATGTGCCGTTCATCAGAACAAGGACACCGTGAGACGTCTTCATCTAAGCTTTCTATCCTTTTGGAAGTTGTGTCTTTGTCTTGATGAAAGGGAAGCTCTCGCAGGTAGAAAAGCAGAGACGATATGGGACAGGGGGAACTGTCACTCAGACACTCGGAGATGGCCTCCTCCTCCTCTAGGCTCACCACATCCCTCCATGCCAGGCTCCCGAGTACCCATTATGTGGATCATCCTTCCCGTTTCTGTGATGGGAGTGTCTCAATCCCACAGCAGCCCGTCTGCTGTTCAGAGGCACGTTTGGGGATGACAGCCACACAGGCTTTTTAGATTTTTTTTTTTTAAATTTATTTGCCAGAGAGAGAGAGAGAGAGAGAGAGAGCGAGCGAGCACAGGCAGGCAGAGTGGCAGCAGAAGCAGAGGGAGAAGCAGGCTCCCCGCCAAGCAAGGAGCCCGATGCGGGACTCGATCCCAGGATGCTGGGATCATGACCTGAGCCGAAGGCAGTTGCTTAACCAACTGAGCCACCCAGGCGTCCCCACACAGGCTTTTTAAAATGAAAGTCTTCTGAGGGCCTGGTGGCTCCCCGGTGACTTGGTACAGGCCAGAAAAGCTTCTGAAAACATGCTCCAGTACGCTTCTGCCCGGCAGATGGCAGCTGTCATATTTATTTATTAGTGACCTTTTCTGATGGAGCCTCAATTTTTGCATTAATCACCCCCCTGTGTTCCTTTTCCTACATCCCCCTGAGATGCAGTTACCTAGCAGCAATTCCTCCTTGCCGCAGGTTCGAGACTCTGGGCTTGCCGTCCTTGTCAACTCCGCCTGACACGGTCAGCCCTAGGGTGGTGCCCTCCTTCTTCATCAGCTCCACCACGGTGGAGCCTTTGAATTCCTCTGTGAAAAGAAAAGCATTTGCTTTATTAAATGGCAGTCGAATCATGAGATACTGCTGCGCCTGGTGAAGGGACTCCTTCCCATAAACTCTCCCTGCTTTTTCTTTTACGAGAAAAGATCTCCAGCCTCTTTTCCACCGCAGTTTGCAGAGTATCTCAGAAAGACGTCCATGCAGGTTAAGCGGAGAAGATATTCCATTAGAGGTTATTAAAATGGGTACCAATGGGGTAGTTCCATCTAGGGTCACAATTAAGAGGCCGGCATGGGTTATATGCACATGACAGTATCTGCCCTCTGTTTTCTGTCGTTCTCAAGCGACCTTCTCGGGTTTCTCTCCAACGGGAAGAATTGAGAGTTGCAAAATAAGGGCCTAGAACAGAGTTTTAAGTAATGATACAACAAGAATGATTTTAAATAATAATATATATTATGCAGCAGCAAACTCCAAGCTCTTGGGACATTTTGGCTGAATACAGCAATGGACACAAGAGAAGAGAGCTGTCTATAGGTTCAAGAAAAATGTTCCTTTGAGAGGCAGGGCAGAAGGTCATGGCGGAGAGGGAGGGAAAAAAATGAAACAAGATGGGACCGGGGAGGAAGACAAACCATAAGAGACTCTTAATCTCAGGAAACAAACTGAAGGTTGCTGGGGGGAGGGGGAGGAGGGATAGGGTGGTTGAATGATGGACACTGGGAGGGTATGTGCTATGGTGAGTGCTGTGAATTGTGTGAGACTGATGATTCACAGACCTGTACCCCTGGGGCAAATAATACATTATATATTAATAAAAAAAGATAAAAAAAAAAAAAGAAAAATATTCCTGACTCTATTGTTTTTCATCTTTTGGGAAATGAAGTATAATGGCTTCAGTTAACAACTCATATCACTTTGTACAGGATGTGTCACAGTATGGTAAGTCAGGGTGGGTCCTCAGAATCCCCAGGTAACTGCCATAAATCCCTCATTCTACACTTTCAAATTTAAGATCTCACAGATCTTGTCCACACAATGTCTCTATACGAAGAGGGGACTCAAATCTTCTGACTTTAGGCACAACAGAAAGTGAGAAAACTTTGAGCATATCCTTTCTTTCAGAAGTAAAAATAGGTAGTCAACCTTGACCTATCCAGAGGTTAATTATGATAAACGCCATTCTCAAGTTCTCTGTTACATTATTCCCCCCTCTGGATACACACTTTCTGAAGCGGGATGGGGAAATTCAAGTTGCCCAGTTCCTCCTGAATCACATTACGAATTTTAGGAGTTATGATCTTCTAGGACATCAAAGACATCATATTAAAATGCAAGAATGGGGGGCACCTGGGTGGTTCAGTGGGTTAAAGCCTCTGCCTTTGGCTCAAGTCATGATCTCAGGATCCTGGGATTGAGCCTCACATCAGGCTCTTTGCTCGGCAGGGAGCCTGCCCCCCCGCCCCCGCCTGCCTCTCTGCCTACTTGTTATCTCTGTCAAATAAATAAATAAAGTCTTTTTAAAAAAAAATGCAAGAATGGACTTTCTTCTTCGAAGTGAAGAAACCCAAAAGGTTACTAGCACACCTCTTCTCCTTCCTTAATTACACATAACAGAGTTAAATGTCATTTCAAAAATCTATAGGAATGCTTACCATAAAGTTTTTAAATTGTTGCTGCTGGTATATACTACCTCACTAGCCAATGAAAAAACTCAAATCATGTTCGGGAGGGAAATTTTCACTCATCTGACCTAGTAAGGAGAACAGAGTATTCCAGGAAGGAAGGCGAGGGGCCAGTATCCACTGGTATCCTCACCAATGTACTGAGTCGCATTCCAGGCAAGGCTTTCAAGATTGCCAGGTCCTGTGACCTTAGCAACCTAGAACACCCACTGTTTCATGATAGACTCATGACCCTGCATATGTGAGTGGTACTGCTTTTTAAAGTAGAAGCCAAGGAAGAGTCTATGAGTGTGAATGATATCAGCTTCATTCTCTACATTTTGTATGAGAGACCAAACCATAATTGAAATTCAAGGATCAAAATTCTTGTCATGCATATATAAGCACAGGGCCTTTTCCATCATTTACCAGAAGGGTTTGAAACAAAATTTCATCACTGTATGCATTTAACCTGTAACCCCTCAAATCAGAATAAAACAGCCCCTTCTCCCTCCCATAAAAACATAAATAAGCTCAGTTGTTATTTACAGAGCCCAACTTAACAACCAGTCCCTGTAAGTCATTCTTGGCAGGAGGTTAGGTATACATTATGTTCAAAATGAGGTTAAAAAGTTAAAGTAATGAGAATGACATAGCAGATGATGACTAGATACAATATAGAGGCATAATGTGCTCAATGATTTTGCCCAACAGAAGAATTCTTTGCATTTTCTTTAAATACGTAGATTGATCCTGTATATTTAAGCATTTGGTCACAGATCTGTACCTGAAGAATTGGAAGAATAGTTTTTTAAGGGCCTATTTCAAAGGTCAATCAGAAATGGACAAGGAAGCAACTATGAAACACTGATAACTGGTATGGGAGAAATAAGTTTTAACTAACAGGACCTTCATTCCTACTCAGGTTTTCAAGAACATGTTTCCTGCCTAAAATGGGATACCTACATAGGTGCAGACTTATGGGATGTGGACAACGCAGTTCTCTCCAGAAGGGACCCAGGTCCTTACCAGGCTTCTGGCTGAATCCTGGAAATCTAGAAAAAGCTTAATTCCTTTAGTTTAATTTGTTCTTGTTAAAATATAAATCTGCCTGGGCTTCTTTTTAAACTGGTAATAGTCAATTACCTTCTTATTTTAAAATCTTTCTAAACTTTCCCCAAGTGCTAGTTTTAGTAACTTGAAAGAGAAAATATTGACGCGCCAGTTAATTGAGTAATTTGTGCATTCATGGATTCGAGCATTTACTGAGTGCCTACTATGAGCCAGACAATGAAACTCAAGAGATGCTTGAAAAAGTCACAGATGCTTGCAGCCTAGTCACAGAGGCAAATGAGTCCCTGGCCACCATGCCAGAGTGTGTTCTGGGGCAAGGTGGCCACAGGAGAGACGGGCTTGTCTATGATGTAAAGTGAAGAGCGGCTGTTCCCAATGCCGCATGTATTTCACAATTTTGTCTCCTGTCTAATCTGTCTGTATTTATCGACGAGGATAAGCTGAGCAGAACAGACTAAAGGAGGAATCTAAATTAGGTAAAACTCAGGAGTAAAGAGAGAATATTGTTGCAAGAAAATGTGCTGAATCACATGAATGTTAACTGCCAGTAAGCATATCTAGACCCCAAAGGACTGACTAAATCTGCGGATATTTCGAAGAAACAGGAGAAAAGCAGCAATTGGGAGAGGGAGGAACATGCTTCTGGAGTTTACTTCCTGCTAATCTGCACTCTCCATCAGATGAATCGATCATGTTACGTATTTTTTGGTGTTTCATGTTTGCATAATGATCTAATGACAAAGAGAAATGATGACAGATGCATTCAGTTGCATGAGTTCATGTACATATCAAAGCTTACTGAACAAAACTCTGCAGCGAAACACTGGAACTTAGGCCAGTCAATATGTAATGACAATTTCTTTCTTTGTGATTTAAATTGTAAACATCCCTTCCTAAATTAAGAGGACCATGTAGAGAAGACTGTAGCTTCCCCAAATTAGCAAGCAGCACAGGGAACAGATGATGCCCAATTGGCAAGGAATGAGGTGGTTCTGGATTAGACGTTTTCCTTCATCACCATATTTAATTATCTTAGCAAAGAAATTGCAGGTTTACATCTGTATGTGTGCTCACTCAACGTAGCCAACAAGAATCACATCGATAAAATGGGATTTAGTTATTTTCTGTTTCCCTTGGATTTGTAATTCAGTCCTCTTGATTACTGAACTCCAGAAAGCTTTAAGGAAAGTAATAGTGATGCCTGGTGAAAGCAAGAGAATTACGAAAAGTTCTTGCAAACAAGGAAGTTCAATAGCATAGTTACAAAATTAATGTGCAGGAAACCATATCCTTTACATAAACAAATAGATGGTTAGAAGTTATCATAGAAGGAAAAAAAAGCCATTTACAATAGCAAAAAAAAAAAAAAAAATCCCAGGAAAAAATTTAATGAAAAGGTACAAGATTTACATGAAGAAAACATCACAAACATTTCTGAGGAACAAAAGATGAGAACAAATGTAAAAGCACTGAATTGATTCATTCAATAAAAAAATGAGCACTTACTACATGCCATGCATCGTTCTAGGCTTTGGAGATATAAAACTGAACAAAACCAAGAAAATCCTTGCCATTTAGGAATTAATATTCTAGTAGGTAGCATAATCTAATACCAAAAATACATCAATTCTCTTTAATCTCTGAAGTTCATAATATCAATAAAAATGCCAATAAGATTTTTTTGGACCCAAGATATATTTAATATTATTGCAAAAATGAAACATGCATCCTTGCAAAGATTCTGCAAATAATTGTTGTCCCAAAGTGGAGCTGTTTAATGTTGCTATGAAAGAATATAGAGAGCCTGTCCATGATGCCAACTGGATAAGGTACTGGAGTCACGACTGGAGGTTATGCTACTAATTATAGATACCCAGATACTCTGGAAGCATGAACCTGGAGTGGGAAGGTTGGCAAAGCCTCTGTGTATGTCTTGCAGATGTTGGTTAGAGTCTGGATCTTCTAGGCTTTACCAAAGGAGAGAAGCAGAAAGAAAGAAAGGAAGGAAGGAAGGAAGGAAGGAAGGAAAAGAGGGAGGGAGGAAGGAAGGGAGGGAGAGAGAAAGAAAGAAAGGAAGGAAGGAAGGAGGGAGGGAAGAAGAAAGTGAGAGGAAGGAGGGAGGGAGAAAAGAAAAAAGAAAAGAAGTAGCACAGACATAGCACATTCAAGACCCATCATCAGACCATCCTAGTGTTTTGTAATACTGATTTGCATAAAAGAAAGGTATGGCATAAGAATCATATTTTGTTTCATAAAACTCTTTGGCATCTGGACATTCTGGCTTCATGGCTTCTTTTAAAAAAATATAATTGGTGGGTATTACTGAAAAGAAATTTAAAAAAGAAATAAAAATTAAAAAAATATATACTAATAGTTTACTGTGGGAGAAAAAAATCTGCAAACACAAATTATGTGAAATGTGATATACAAAAAAAAAAAAATAATAATGAAGTCAAGAAAGGGCTGTCATGGTGTAACCTGGGGGGACCCTTATCAGTCTGGGCAAGTAGTGCTCTGGATGGCTCCTTGGAAGAGTGATCCCCGAGCTTTCTTGACAAGAGCCTCAGTTGAGCAAATGGAGAAGGGAAGGTACTAGAGGCACAGGAACAGTAAATGATAGGTGATTACATGGGTTCTGGGAAGAGGATATCCATCAGTTCAATTTGCACTTTGTCCATCAGGCTGGGTGTTAGAATCGCCTGGGGAGCTTTTCAAATACCAATGCCTGGGCCAAACCCAGAACAAACCATCAGAGTACACCCTGATGGTAATTTTTAAAATTAAACTTTAAATTTTGAGATAACTGTAGATGCTCATGGAATTCTAGGAAATATTGTAGAGACCCTGTATACATACCCTCTGTCTTGTTTTCGCTTGTGGTAACATCATGTGAAACTGTAATACAATATTGCAAGCAGGATATTGACATGATGCTGTCAAGATACAATATAACAAGTTCCCACACCCACTTCTCTCCTCCCTGGACACCCTAACCCTAACCCATTCTCTGTGCTCATGACTTTGTCATTTTAAGACAGTTAAATAAATTGCATCCTACAGTTTGAAACCTTTGTGGTTGACTTTTTACATTCTGTACAATCTTCTATACAGTAACAATAGTTTGTTCCTTTTTATTGCTGAATAGTCGTCCGTGGCATAGATATACCACTGTCTGCTTAACCATTTACCTGTTGAAAGATGTGTAGGTTGTTTGTTGTTTGGGACTGTTATGAATAAAGCTACTGTAAACATTCATGCACAGGTTTTTGTGGGAACCATAATAATTCATTTCTCTGGAATAAATGTCCAGGAGTACAACTGCTGGGTCATATGGTAGTTCTATATTTACTTTTCTTTTTTTTGATTATTTAATTTTATTATGTTATATTAGTCAACACACAGTACTTCATCGGTTTTTGATGTAGTAGTATTCCATGATTCATTATTTGCATATAACCCCTGGTGCTCATTGCAATACGTGCCCTACTTAATACCCATCACTGGGCTCACCCATCCCTCTATGCCCCCCTCTGAAATCTTCAGTTTGTTTCCTGGAGTCCATAGTCTCTCATGGTTCATCTTCCCCCCGGATTCCCTCCCCTCATACTTACTTTTCTACTAAATTGCTAAATTGTTTTTCAAGATAGCCATACCATTTTATATCCCCACCAGCAGTGTATGAATGATTCAGTTTTTCTACATCCTGTCCACTACTTGATGTTAGCCATACTGATAGGTGTGTCAGTAATATCTAATTATGGTTTTAATTTTTGCATAATTTGAGTCATTTCCCTAATGGAAGGGAAATAGAAATAGAGGGGAATACTGAGTGCCTATGAGCCAGACAATGAAACTCGAAGATGAAAAAGTCACAGACGCTTGCAGCCCAGTCAGAGAGGCAAATGAGTCGTAGACCACCATTTGTGGTCTGTGTGTGTATTTATTTGCCATCTGCATATCTGACAGATGACGTATCTTGCCATCTGACATTTCTTTGGTGAAATGTCTCTTTATGTCCTTTGCTTATTTTCTTTAGATCACTTGCTTTTTTACTATTGAGCTTTGAGAACTGTTATATATTTGAGGTAATAATCCCTTGTTCATGAAGAGATTTGCAAATATTTTCTCCCAGTCTGTAGATTTTCTTTTCACTCTTCTGTAGAGCAAATATTTTAAATTTTGATGAATTAATTTTGATGAAGTGTATGTAATTAATCAATTTTTCCTTTTATGGGTCATGTTCTTGTCAAGTCTAAGAACTCATCACCAAGCCTCAGATCCTGAAAATTTTCTCCTTTCTATAGTTTCTAAAAGTTCTATAATAATATTGTAACATACTATAACCATAATATTATAGAACTATCCATTTTGAGCTAAATTTTATTTAATGTGTGAGACTCAGTAAAAAATTCATATATTTTTTGAGGGGAAAGTTCTATAGATGACCAATTGCTCCAATACCATTTGTTGAATAAGCTATCTTTCCTCCATTAAATTGCTTTTGCACCCTTTCAAAAATCAAGTATTTTATGTACCATTACGAAGTACTTCTGATTCTTTCAATTTATATGTATTATTTTATTATTTTTTTTCCAAATTGCAAGTAAGTGGTTACGATACAATATATACTGTGCTTGTCAATTTCCAGATCCTTCATTCTTTATTTTGTTCCATTGATGTATTTATCCCTCCACAGATACCACACAGTCCTTATTACTCTATCTATAAAACGAGTCTTGAAATTGGGGAGGCTGATTCCTCCCTTTTATTGTTCCTTTAAAAAATTATTTCATCCTACACTGTTGGTGGGAATGCAAGCTGGTGCAGCCACTCTGGAAAACAGCATGGAGGTTCCTCAAAATGTTGAAAATAGAACTGCCCTATGACTCAGCAATTGCACTATTGGGTATTTACCCTAAAGATACAAACGTAGTGATCCAAAGGGGCACATGCACCGGAATGTTTATAGCAGCAATGTCCACAATAGCCAAACTATGGAAAGAACCTAGATGTCCATCCACAGATGAATGGATAAAGAAGATGTGGTATATATACACAATGGAATACTATGCAGCCATCAAAAGAAATGAAATCTTGCCATTTGCGACAACATGGATGGAACTAGAGCGTATCATGCTTAGTGAAATAAGTCAAGCAGAGAAAGACAACTATCATATGATCTCCCTGATATGAGGAAGTGGTGATGCAACATGGGGGCTCAAGTGGGTAGGAGAAGAATCAATGAAACAAGATGGGATTGGGAGGGAGACAAACCATAAGTGACTCTTAATCTCACAAAACAAACTGAGGGTTGCTGGGGGGAGGGGGTTTGGGAGAAGGGGGTGGGATTATGAACATTGGGGAGGGTATGTGCTTTGGTGAGTGCTGTGAAGTGTGTAAACCTGGTGATTCACAGACCTGTACCCCTGGAGATAAAAATATATGTTTATTAAAAAAAATTAAAAAAAATTATTTCAATTATTTCTTTGCCTTTCCATATAAATTCTGGAATAGTATTGTCTATATCTACAAAAACCTTACCTGGGATTTTTATAGGATTTGCATTAAGACTGTATGCCAGTTTAGAAAGAATAGACATCTTTACTATGTTGAATCTTCAAGTCTATGAACCCGTTATGTCTCTCCAGTTACACAGACTTTCTTTGATTCATTCATCGGCATAACGTAATTTTCAGCATGTAAGTTCTATACACGGTTTATTAGTTTTACACCTGAATATTTCTTTTTGGGGGTAACTATAAATGGTATTATGTTATTAATTTTGATGTACATGTATTCATCGCTAGTATATACATGTATAATTGATTTTTGTATGTTAATTTTGTATCTTGTGGTCTTGCTGAACTCAATACTTCAAGGAGGTTTTTTGTTTGTTTGTTTGTTTTGGCTTTCTTAGGGTTTTCTATGTAGACCATCATGTTCTCTGCAAAAAAGGATAGTTCTATTTGTTTCCAATCAGGATGCCTTTTATTTTTCCTTTCTAGCATAAAGCATGAGTTAGAAATCCCAGAACAATGTTGAATGAGTGGTAAGAGTGGATATCCTTGCCTTCTTTCCTGTCTTAAGGGGGAAAGATATCAGGTGCTTCATCATTAAGTATTATGTTAGCTGTAGGTTTTCTTCATCAAGCTGAGGAAGCTCCCCTCTATATCTATTTTTCTGAGAATTTTTATCATGATGAGTATGAATACTGTTAATTTTTTCACCTTGATTAGTTGCGGATCATGTGATTTTTCTTCTTTAAAGTGATAATGTAATGGCTTACACTGATTTTCTAATATTAAACCAATCTTGCAAACCAGAAATCAATCCTACTTGTTCATTATATGTAATTCTTTGTATACATTGATGGATTCTATTGCTAATATTTTGGTAAGGATTTTCTTTGCATTTATATTCATGAGGAATATAGTACGTAGTTTCTTTTTGTGCTATCTTTGGTTTTGGTATCAGGGTAATAATACGAGTTTCATAATATGAATTGGAGAATACATTCCTTCCTTTTCTATTTTCTGAAGAGAATATAGAGAATTGGTGTTTATTCTTTTTAAACATTTGGTGTAATTTTTCAATGAAGCCACTTGAATCTGAACTTTTTTTTTTTTTTGCAGGTTCTAGATTACAAATTCAATCTCCTTAATAGTTATAGGATTATTTATATTAACTATGTCACATTGTGGTGAGTTGTGGTACATTGTGCTTTTCAAGGAATTGGTCCATTTCAATTATGAAAATCCTTGCAGGTGGGGGAACTGGGCATAGGTATTTTTTTTAAAGCTCTCCAGGTGATTCTGACATGGAATCAAGTTTGAGAGATACTGATTTAGAAATTGGTGCCATGAGGAAAGATGGGTAGAAAACAGACTGGGAAGCAAACAAAGAAAGTGCTCAGATTTAAGTTTTAGGAAAGGTAAGCCTGTTATTAGGTAAAGTAGTAGACTTGGTAATGATGGTATGAAGTGTTAAGGAGAAAGGTATTAGATTTGGGTCAAGGAGAACCATTAAAAGCCACTGCAGTAAAATAATGTAAGTTAGACTTTGTTGTGACAAAAATTAAAAAATGAACAATTGCTCAACCACAACAGAAGTTTATTCTGCTCACATACAAACCTAAGGTGGGTGTTCCTGATCAACACCCAGCTGCTCTCCACATAATGGTTCAGGAATCTATGCTTTGTTCCATTTTTACGACACTGTCATCTTCCAGGACTCTGGTTTCCAAGTTATGAACTAAGACGCCTCAAGGTTCCCTAGTGAACTCACAGGACCACCGTAGACTATTTAAAATTTTTGAGAAACATAGAGCCATTCTTGATATCTGTTGGACACAACACCACCTATTATCTTGAAGTAGTTTTGCTCAACATTGGATAATACTGCATTGCTTTTGTTGATGTCCTACCTTTCCAAAGTTAGGTTTTGAGTTTTATAAGAAGGGAGCTCCATGTGAAAATCAATGCAGAATAGGAAATAAAGCTGTTAATGTTTGATCTGAAAGTCTGAGAAGTTGTGCAGTGCCCAACAAACAAACATACACCATTCTAAGTACTTCTGATTCTTTTTTTTTTAAAGATTTTATTTATTTATTTGACAGAAATCACAAGTAGGCGGAGAGGCAGGCAGAGAGAGAGAGATAGAGAGAGAGAGAGCAGGAAGCAGGCTCCCCGCTGAGCAGAGAGCCCGATGCGGGGCTCGATCCCAGAACTCTGGGATCATGACCTGAGCCGAAGGCAGAAGCTTTAACCCGCTGAGCCACCCAGGCGCCCTGTACTTCTGATTCTTTCAGTTTGTATGTATTATTTTTTTTCAAATTGCTAGTAAGTGGTTAGGATAATATGTACTATGTTGTTTAAACTTAGCTATTTAATAAATGGAACTATTGATATTTCATTTGACCTGGAGCTCCTGTAAAAAAATAATAATAATAATTACTGAGACATTAAGGGCTCTACAACTGAGAAAGTTTGGAAACTTCTGCCCTAGGACTTTAACCTGTCTTCTTGCACCTGGGGCAAGTGGAAAAAGAACTTTCTTAAAAGCCACACTGGTCTGCTTCTGTTCACATTCCAATGGCAAGAACACATTCCATGTCCACACCTAACTGTAAGGGAGGCTAAGAATTGAAATGTAGACAGATGTCAAAGCAGTAAGGGTAGGTTGGGGTTTTAGGGACAGGTAGGCAACATATGAGAGACTGAAATCCATCAACAGCTATATGGATGGTATGGATTCCAGAAATATTGAGGAAGAACTGCCCCGAGTCAGAGACAAATCACTGTGTGGGGAGTGAGGAACTGTGAGGGGCTAGAGGACCTCAAGGATTCAAACTCGTTTGATTGGGGAATATTGATGTCTGTCACTAAGAAAGGGAATCTGGAAAATGAGAGGAAGTTTCTGTGGCTGTGTCTCATTGGAGAGGGGACAGTCACATGATATAATACCATATACAGAGAAGGAAAATGTGACTTAAATATCAGGGGAAAAACCTAGTGCTAGGATAGTTTTTGTCATACCTTAAACAAAGTGAGTGGTCTGTAAGACCCTCACCCTACAGCTGTAAAAAAAAAAAAAAAAGTACATTTTAAAAGCAACCTCCATAGGCACATTCAGCCAAATAAGCATTGGTGAAACTCTTTACTTCTTGAAGTTCCATTAACTACATAGATTTTACAAAAAAGATATAACCAGTGAAATGGAAATACAACTGACCGAATACTCTATGCCGTAAGTCACAAATTTCCCAACGCTAGTGATAGGGATAGTGTTTCCTCCTCCTCCCCCACATCTCCAGCGCCTAGAACAGTGCCTGGCGTATTAGTAGGTATTTCTGGTAACTGCTGAATGAATGAGCACATCAGTTCCAACAGAGGGAATTATGACTAGGCAATGAGCATTGGCTTGCAGCGAACAGAATTATTGTTGGATGGTGCAGAAGCAAAAATGATAAAGGAGCAGAATTTAAACAGCAGAAGACATGGTTATTTCCCTAAGCTTACTTGGTTGATCATCATCATCATTATTATTTTTACCATTTCTTTAGTGAGGGGGATTGAGGCCCACACCAGAATACCATAGCTATATCTGTGTATTACTTTTGGAGAGAATATTACTGCTCACACTACAGTTTTATCTATATATTACTTTTAGTGGTGCCACTAGGAAGTTTATCCCCCTCAGGAAATAAGCAGATGCTTTTTCCAATACTCATTCCAAGTTCCTCCTAACAACCCCTGGTTCAGCAAAGCTGCTGGGATCAAAGCTGGGTTTCTGTGATGAATGGCTGTATTTTCAGTCTCAGTTCTTGCCACCCAGACTTGCGGAGAAAGGTCTTCTGGCACTTTCTACCTCTGTGTAGTGACATGAAGGATGGACCTGAATTTCTCTCATCCCCTGGGAATCTGAGCATAAGTTAGACTAGTGGCAGGGATGTACAGCACATAAATATTACCCAGCACAAATATTCATGTGAAACAAAATTATGATTGGTATTTATCTTACACAGTGATAGAGATGGCTGGATTAATATCCATATGTTTCTTAGGGCACCTCAAGAGAAAAAGAATATATAAATATGCAGGACCGAATATAAAAACCTGAGCCTCCTGAAAGTACATGATAGATCGATTGGGATTTAAAAATAGATAACGCTGAGATGTGGATCCCAGTGTAACTGATTCAGATACAATATGTCTCCTAAAGCATTGGGAAAAGGTGTCACCGATTTTTAAATATGGCAAAACTAGAATTCTTTCAGTTTTCCACTTTTTCAAAATCAATGATTTAATTGTCAAAATTTGGTGTTAAAATTTCCCAGTGTCACAACTTATTAACACATTATTTAATTTCTCTGGGTCTTAGTTTCCTTATCTCTAAAATAGTGGTAATAAGAGTACCTACTCCTAAGGTGTTGTGAAAACTAAGTGATAAAATTCTTGTAAGGAACGAACTTATTAAGTGACCTTATTATATGTGGCACATGGTATAATATATATTTATTATATTAATATATATTAATTATTATTGTATTTATTATAGCACCTGCTACATGCTGCACATTAAGTGTTCAAAAATATATGTTAGTCATAGTATTATTATTATCATCAGGACCTTAAATTCCAGGTGTGCAGATGACCAGTCTTCTACTGTTTCTGATTGTTATGAATAGAAGACAAAACAATGAGCAGTGGCATTTCATCATTTGTAAAGTCATATATTCCTTTGAGAATCTAATGAAAGCCATGGGCTCCCCCTCCAGAGAAGTTTTGTATACAATTTCAGGGGAATTCAAGGGCACTCTTGACCACATTCCTATACTCAAGAAACCATAAGGCTCTTGAGTCACATCAGATTTGAGCAATGTGAAAATCAAAGCACACCAGCTGCTAGGCTGATATTTTCTAATTTGTGCACATAATCAGGTAGGGGTCATGAAACAGCAAATAACACCCAAACATACCATTCATATGTTCCTATGTAGTCATTTAACAATCGAAAGGAAACCATATCCATGATAGAAGAAACAGGAAGTGACTCACCTCAGTGAAACTTCCCCTCTTCCTGAGCAGAATGGCCTGTGCAGTGGGCATGTATATCTCAGAATCCATAAGGACCAGCAAAAGGCACTGTTCAGAGAATCCAGTAATTGCGCTTGTCTTAAGAGCCCCAGGCAACTGTCCTTTGGGAGAACTCTCCCTCTGTGACTTTTTATTTGCGGCTGGTTTTAACCACATTTTCCAAGTTGTTGACACAATCGAAAACTGGATTCTATAAGTGAACCTTAAAGAATTGGCACAGCTAATTTTGAAATTATTTGGATCTTCCGTGGTCTCCTAGAGAAGTTAACTGCATTCTTACAGCTACTTGTGGTCCATATAGGTTCAAAAATATTTTTGAGCTCTAGCATTTCAAAGACCAATAATCACTGCCCTTACCCTTTACAGCTTACATTCTACATGTCTAAGGGACAGATGTCTAGGCTAATAAATTCATTTAAGTGTGTTTGGTCCACAGCATGGCCCAGGAGCCTGAAGAATCACAGTTCAACCTGTGGTCCTGGGAAAACCTCCTGCAGCCTATAGATGTGCAGTTAGGGATTTAAGTTCATCCTTCAGGTGATAGTTCTTAGGTGATATCTATTAAGATATAAAAACCAGAGCTACTGTATAGGGCTGGATTAGAATGATCAGATGGTCTGGTCTGGGAGTCTAGTTGAACTAAAGGGATGAGAGATAGGTCTTTTCAGTTGAGAGTGAGAAGAGAGAAGCACTCTGGAAGGGAAGGAAGACATTGAGACAGACAGATGTCCGGTGAAGCTATCATCAGGGGATTAAACAGCTTAGCTAGTTCCCAGGAGGAGGGCTAACTGCTGCTGAGGCACTGTTGCTTCTTCAAAGATAACTGGAAGGACACTGCTTGGGGTCTTATTCTGTGTGAGAAGGAAATGGGTGGATGATGAACTTCAACGAGAAATCAGACTTCTTAAATCATCCGGGCAAAGTGGACTGAGAACTATGCTTGCTCCCATGGCTTCCTCCTTCCCGTGATACCTCAGTACCCAGGAGTCCAGCATGAGGTAGACAGCTTGACGGAACAGAGAAGTTAAAATAAGGAAATATTCTGACACCTTTTAAGATTATCCATCCTTTTAGAGCAATTAATACTTTTCAAAATGTTCTCACATCCACGATCGTATTTAACCTTCCGAACAACTCTGTGAAGAGAGTAACCCTCCCATTTTACAGACTAGGAAACTGAGATTTGAAAATTAGTTTGCTGTGCAGAACTTTGTACCTGTTTCAGCACATGAAACTTGCATCCTTGTATAACTGAAAGCCATAAATGTTTAGACTCATCATCAATTAATGGCGAAACAACGGTCATAGAATGTAATGAAATGCTATTGAGAAAGGGGCTGAAAAATAAGGCCCTCCCCAGTAGAGTCCAAGCCATCAGAGTAACAGTAAGCTAGTGAACTAGTCCCTCTCACATTGTGACAGATGTCATAGGTATTTATTTGACTTTGTCTTGTTTTACGAGACTTGATCTGTTTCAAATAAAGGAACAGATGGAGAACTAATAGTGCACTCACCGCAGACAAACAAGAGGCAAGGCATCAAGGGAGCCCTGTTGGCTCTCCACGGAGAAGCCAGGCAGCAGGGCTGTAGTGAATTTGAGTTTTATTGGAACCCTCTTGAGACCTCACTGGAATTCAGAACAGGGGGAGGCTGCGCTGCCCCCATCAAGGGCAGCTCCCACATCCTACCTTTGACTTCCTCTACCCTGACAAGGACAGGAGACTTCTCCTAGCCCCTCTCCTGGTCCGACTCTTGTCTTTGGCTCCACATGGGAAACAACTATATTCTCATCCCAAAGAAAAGGTTTCCCATTAGGGTGAGCAGCAGGGAATGAATAGACAAGCCGGAGTCATTACTGCTTCCTCTCTGTATTAGTACCTCCATCACTGTAGGGAACACAAACGTACCCAACTATCTTGCAGCTTCACTCTGAATATGAAACGTTTTAGTCCTTTCTGTCCCTCCCTATCTCCCCTCCCTCCATCTTTCCATTGAATAGTTACTGATAATTTGCTAAATGCTGGGCACTTTGCTATCTAGCAGTAAATAAGACAGACTCAGCCCCTGCCTTCAAAGAATTTATATCCTAGTAAGAAATATAGATCCTAAACAATTAAAAGTCATAACAAATATGATTAGTAATAATTAGCGAAACAAAGGGTAAGGATTCTAAGTCCAGGGCTAATTAGGAAACTAGGAAACAACTGCTTGAAAAATATTCACAACTGGTTCATTATGTTCACATGGTCAAATGGTTTTGTAAAATTTGAAAAACATATTTTGGAGTTCTTTTTCTTAAACAGTTGCCCCCCCGCCCAACCCAATTCCAAAAGCTTCAGGTACCACAAAACCTAGACATCACTTTACATCTAAATAGAGCTTTAAGAGTTGCCTCATACAGTAACATGCATTTTCTCATTTGATTCTCATGGAAACCCAGGATCTAAGGATGAAAACCACTGAAGCTGTCCAAGGTTAGATGATTTGCCTAAGGACACCATATCAAGCAACTCATTTGCTAGAACTTAAAACCAGGTGCTCTAATCCTAAATTCAACCTTCTTTCCACTATATCATTTTGCTTCACTCAGGCTCTCTTGGCTTGACAAGTTGCCCAAGTGACACTTCACCAAGTGGTCCATATACACCATGGAGTAGGATGCCTCCATCAGAAAGGATGAATACCCAACTTTCGTATCAACATGGATGGAACTGGAAGAGATTATGCTGAGTGAAATAAGTCCAGCAGAGAGAGTCAATTATCATATGGTTTCACTTATTTGTGGAACATAACAAATAACATGGAGGGGGGTGCCTGGGTGGCTCAGTGGGTTAAAGCCTCTGCCTCAGATCATTGTCCCAGGTCCTGGGATCAAGCCCCATATCGGGCTCTTGGCTTGGCGGGGAGCCTGCTTCCTCCTTTCTCTCTCTCTACCTCTCTGCCTACTTGTGATCTCTGTCAAATTAAAAAAAAAAAAAAAAAAGAAAAAAAAAAGAAAAGAAATAACATGGAGGACATGGGGAGATGGAGAGGAGAAGGGAGTTGAGGGAAATTGGAGAGGGAGTTGAACCACGAGAGACTATGGACTCTGAAAAACAATCTGAGGGTTTTGAAGGTGCGGGGGGTGGGAAGTTGAGTGAGCCTGGTGGTGGGTATTATGAGGGCACATATTGCATGGAGCACTGGGTGCCGTGCATAAACAATGAATTCTGGTACACTGAAAAGAAATTAAAAAAATAAAAAAAATTTTTTTTAAGTCCCAAATTCTAATAAAACAATTCTAAGATTCTTTTTCTTTTTCTTCTTTAATGTAAGTATGAAACATTAAAACAAATTGTGGTTCAAACTGATTGTGAAGGTCACTTTCACACAACAGATAAAGGAATATTTACTGATTTGTATTAAGTGAGCGACCTGCCAAATCCTCATTTGGAAGGCCACCCCAGTTCCAGAAAATAACACCTTTGTGTTGAATTTCATGAAACATATGCCTTGCTGAGTATCTAAAGAAAAGGCTGACTCTTTTTTTTTATTGTTTTAATTTTTGTTCAACTCAGTGATATATATACACATATGAACATATTTTTCTCCTTTCTGAAATCTGGATACACATTTCCTAGAAGAACATCACCACTCTCGTCTTCCTCCCCACCACATACTCTCCGTTAACAGATTCATCATGCGGTCTGAATACAATACCCGCCTACGTTATCAAGTATGAACAGAGCAAAGGACAGTTTCTTTTTAAAAGCACAATGCCCTACCAACGCCTTTAAAATCCATTAAAGAAATATCTCACCAAGCCCAGGAGAGCATTACAATAATTGCTTCTCTCACCCAGGTGAAAAAGGACATATCTGTCAACGAAAGAAGTGCAGAAGCAATTAACACCTCAACACTCTCCTGGGAAATTGCTTAAATTAAGGAAATAAGAGGGATGCTTTATGGTTATTGTATTTCTCATATTTAGTTACTAGCATGGCTGGAGAGTGCCTCAGTCATTCCCAAGTACTCTCCCCCAAGTAACAGGGTCAGGAGCCAGCATGGGCATGACTTGGGGTGTATGTGGATGATTCCATGTGTGGCCCATATGGGTTCTTCATTTACTCCATTTTTCCCGGGCTAGGAGCAGAAATAGGGCTGGTAGATGCACTAAAGAAATCTACATCCAAGGCTAGATATGTCTTAAATCAGTAGCTTCTCAGGCATACAAAACTCATTTCTGAATTCTGTGCTACCACAATGGAACTGCTTTCTTCTTGCTCTGCTAAAGCTGGGCTACCAAAAGTTCATGTTTACCAAGCCTTCTCTACAAATAGCAGAGGCCTGTGATTGAGCTGGGGAATGAATCAGACAGCTAAAAGCCTTTGTTTGTCAGCCACAAGATCTAGAGAGAACCTAGAAACCCAATCTATCATCTCTCCCTCTTCTGGGAAACACCCAGTAATGTTATATGGCCTTTATTGTACAATATAGGTACACAAATCTGCTTAGGGTTTTGAGAGAAGCTGAAAATAGAGCCTGGGATTCTACAAATCTTAGTAAAGGGAAAATATATTTCTTTCTTTCCTCCCCACCCCATCCCCAAAGTTGGAATATTGAAGAGGGACCAAAGCCACTCAGAATTCCCAAGGAAAATTACAGAGGATGCTGTAGTTCTCCACTCCCCACCCCCTTTTTTTAACAGGTGAGGTCAGGTAAAAATGAAAAAGAAAGCACATGAGAAGAAAAGCATCAATGAACCCAGAAAGATGCTGGGGGAGATTTTGAAGGAGTAGGGCAGTTCTTCACCCTTCCTGGTGACTGAATTATACTACAGTACAGACAGCCTTAGAGTTCAAGACCTACTTTCATTTGTTTGTTTGTTTTTCACTCTGTGCCTATAAACACCATCCAGCACCTGTTTAAATACTCAGAGAGCCATCGATGTCTTCTTCAGACAGTTTCAGTGACTAATAACTGCACTCACTAAACACCTTATGTGGACCAAGACTGACATAGGCCGTGGCAGACAGATTCTCGTGTGGTCCTCTATGATCCCTAACTCCTGATCACGAGCCCTGGTGTTGCTCCTTTTCTTGAATGTGGGTGTGACTCGTATCTAACCCGCAGAATATGGCAAAGGTGCCGGGATGAATGTGATTCTGGGTATGTGATTTTGCACACACGGCTGGGGTGCTCATCTTGCTGGAGGCTTTCCCACCCTTGTGGGCTTTGAGGAAGCAGACAACTGTGTTGGGGCTGAAGGCAGCATCTGGCTGACAGCCAGCAAGAAACTGAAACCCTGAACTGAATTCGGTCAACAATCTGTGTGAACTCATAAGCAGATCCTTCCCTGGTCAAGTCTTATGAGACTGCAGCCCTGGCTGATGCCTTGACTGCAGCTGTGTGAGACCCTACAAAGAAGACCAGAGGAGCTGTGCCTAGATTACGGATGCACAGAAATTTTTAAGGTGCTAAGGCTCCGGTAATATGGTTACATCGCAATAGAAAACCGACACAGATGCTCTCTATGCATCAACTTTTTTTCTTAGACTTCATTACTCTCCCATTTCACACAGTGGGAAATGGGATCACACAATGAGACACACAAAGCATGACACTTAAGTAGCCAGCCAAAGTCCCCACAGCAGTAGGTGGCAGGGCTGGAATTCCAAAGGGACAGGCTAACTCCAGAGCTAACTCCAGAGCCTGTGTTCCCAACCGGTGAGGTATACTGCCTTTCTCTAGTCTTACAAAGTTCTACCTTAAGTCGCTTCTAAATCTGATTTCCTATAGCTTACCCTTGTAGTAGCGGTCAAGAACCCAAATGCAGGTACTAATTACAGATAATAAATGAATGAAACAGGCTGTGCGCCACCTGATCCGTAGAGTGGGGTGTGGGCATGAAATATTGCGTAAGGCAATGGCTGCTGTCTCATGGTATTTACCGGCCAAACAAATGCATCTAGAGTCTTCCCTGAAGTGGTGGGATGATGCTGGTTGGGGACCTATGACATACATGTTCCAGTTACACCTCTGGGATCATGGAGGACACATGATCCCTTTTCCATATGACTCAAAATATCTGAAACCAGTGATGGTTTTTGTTTCAAATCTTCTATTTTCTCTTACTTATATGAAAAGTGATGACCTCACCTTTGTGTTGCTCTGCCTTGCGGATCACCTTCTTGACACGCGTGGAAGGGTTTATAAGGTTGCTACCTCTGCGGTGTGAGCTGGCAGAGATGCCTCTCTCTCATCTCCATCTGTGGGGTTGGATCTGGTATGCCCACCGAAATAAGGTTCTAATCCACTAATTTTCCTTCTTGTTACCAACTTCAGCATAAGATTCAGCAAAGCCCGGGTTGAGGATGCCCTTCCACACTCTGCCTCGACTCCTCCGCTCATCTCAGGAAACCACTGTCAAAATTTGTGTCTAAACTTCCATTCTCTTGTCAGACACTAACATTTAACCTAAACCGGATCAAACAACTCAGAGATAACTTGCTGTTTTCAATGTAACACATATGTCTTGGAGATCTTTTCACCACAGGGACTATATAGGTCCACTTCACGCTTTTTAGAAGTCTTGAAGGATTTGTGTGATCATGCCTCATTTGATAGATACTTGAGGTTGTTTCCAGTATTTTACTAATAAGCAATGCTTCAGTGAACATCTCTGTATATATGGATTTGCGGGCACATTTTATTTCCAGTCCTGCCCATTTTCAGCCACACCCCACCTGTCCACTCATGGCTGACTGAAAGCCCTCTCATTCCACTTTTCAACAGTGAAGCAACAGAGCTGGGGGAGGTCTCTTCCTCTCTTCAGAGCCACCCTCCTCCAACGCTAATAATGCTCTATCTCAAAAGCAGGCAGTGATGGTGACAATGGTTGTTGGGAGGCAACTTATACTTTTTTGAAAGCATTTCTTTATAGAGTGGGGATGATCCTCAAAAACTACCACATCTCCTAAGTAGGCAACTTACAGTTACGTATTTGTGCATAAGGATGAGGACTGCTGTAGGAGAGATCTCCAGAAAAGTTGGGAAAAGTGGATACATTTTTAAACATTTGGATGGATGCTACCAATGTGTCTTCTAAGAAATTTATATTCCTACCAACAATATATGTTCTTATTTTCCTGTGTCCTTGATATAATTTAAATATTTGCCATTTCATTTTTTTTGCAAACTCCTAATATATCCTTCCCTTTATCTCTCGCTCCTGAGAACAGAGGATGAGTTCTTGTTCCCATGGCTACTACACCTTCATGTGGGCTTCTAGAAAGAATAGTTCTTGGATATACTTTATTAGAATATGGACAACTTTTTCAAGTGAGAACAATAGGAGGCATTAAGGACACCTAGAAGAATGTTTTCGAGTTCTCTAGGCCCGAACAAGAACATGGGAAGAAGTCTAATGCTGGTAGAAGCTGGGCTAATGTTACTTTCATCTTGGTGAAATGTTGGGTCACTCAATTCTAATGATGCATATCTTGAGCGGCTTCTTAGGAGAATGATCTTAAAATGGAAAAGGTAGAATTTAAAATTAATGCATGAGAAAACTGCTGAAAGTAGGTAAAGTGATAGTAGAACAATTCCTTGACTGTTTAAAATCTATTTTAAGGAGTTTTCTAGAGTCAGAAAAATAACCTCCCCTAGCATTAAGAGAATGTACAGATGTGACCATGAAATGAAGATATGCCAAAAGACTAGGAACGAGTAAGCATCTCAATTTTACAATGAAGGGCTCTGGAAATCACAGATTTCTAGGATTAAGGGCATGTCCTGGTAAAATCTGAGATAGAATTATCTCACCACTGAAGAATAAGGCATACAAATCAACATTATATATAAAAACAATGTAACACTTGAGCCTTTCAGTGGGCTTTGAGAAAGATCTCTCATGATAACCTGTGGACAGAACAGAGTACCAAGAGCTCAAAGCCTGTGGTTTTAAAACTCACTGAGGATGATAACCAAAGGCTGCAAATCAATATTAACAGGGGGAGGGTCAAGATTCCTGGTGGGGTGCTTCAGAGTTCTGTCCTTGGTACTGCTTATGTCCCAAATTCTTAACACTATTAGATGCCTTGAACCATTTGAGAGCTGAGTATGGAGCTGAACAATGAGGAGCTCTGGATTCAGATGATTCTAAACTCAAATACCAGCTCTGTTGTTGCATAACCTTGGGCAAGTCAGTCAAGCCTCTTTAAGCCTGCATTTCTTCCCCCATAAAATGGAAATAATTAACTATCTCTTTTGAATAAATAAGGCTGGCCCATGATAGATGCCCAACAATTGTTAGTACCCTTCCCTCCTCTTCTCAAATTTTACTAGCTGAAGACAATAGAAGTGAACATGCAGACAAGAGAACGAAGGGTCCCGTGTTGCCCAGCATTACACACAGTGCTGCTGCTCAAGGCAGAAAGGCCGACTCTTAGGAACGGTTCAGAAGAACAACACCCACTGGGTGCCAGGCCAGCACAAACAAACATCTCTATTTCATGTAAAAAATACAACCTTAATCTGCATTAACCCAATGGAGAGCATCCAGGTCACGGAAGGAGATGGTTTTCTCACACCGTGTTCTCTTCAGTTAGAGGAAGTTTCACTTTTGGCTGCCACATGGGGAAGAGCATTAACAACCTTAGAAAGACCACTAGGGTGAGGAAAACACATCATGGAAAGCAACGTTGAAGGAATGGGCATGCTTTACCTGGCTGAACAACAAGAATGATGACAACTCAGGGAAGAGATGATCAGTGCATGAAAGTACATGAAGAACTTACTTTGGTGAAATTCAGGAGGATTAGAAGAACCAATGGGTGGAGGTACAGGGTGGGAAATTTCAATCCATTGAAATCCACTGAATCCATTATGAAGAACAGTTCCTAATAAGTAGAGATAATAGAAAAAAAAAAGTGGGGGCTACCTTGGAAGGTAGTAAGTTTCTTGTCTCTAAAAATATTGAAGCAGAAGAAGTTGGATGTGGAGTTTCCTATATTGAAAGAGGAAAACAGAAAAAAAAGGTGCCATGTGTGTGCACGCATGTGCACATGGATGTGAGTGTGGTAGGTTTAAGTGTTTATTAGAGAACGAGTTAGAGTATTATGAGTTGTACTCTTCATTTCATCCATTATTTTATAATGTTTGATGTATAATAGTGATCAGATCGTAAGGTAAGTGGTGAAAGGAGTCTTTATACAACCAACATGGATTTCACTGAGATATGAACCCTACTAGGCAAAATTTTGTGGGCGGAAATTTTAATAAAGGTATGTTTTCTTGAATTTAGGGGACTCTAACCTCAAATTAGAGATGAGTGTAGAATCCAGAAAAATAATTGTAGAACAGCTTGAAACAGGATGAACTAAACTGCAAAAAAGTTCAATAAAAACACATGATATTCTGGGTTTGGAAGGGAGAAGTTGGAGGAGAGCTCCCAAGGGAAATGGAATAGAAAGTGGCAACATGGGGTATCAGCATTAGGTGGGTGAGTTCATTTTATCCTGTTTGATTTGAAGAGGTAGGGTTTGGAGGAGACAAGAGGGTTTTATTTAATTAGAGATCTACAGAGTTGCCTGCTGAGCCTTGGAACTTGCCCTAGGAAATCTATTCTCCCAGCCTTTGAAATAACACCTCCTCTCTCTACTAGCCTATACCATTCCCTTCACCACCTTATTCTCTGTAATGATCTCCTTCCTATTTCACAAAGAATATGGAACACAGAAGAGGATACACACACACACACACACACACACACACACACACACACAGAAGAGAACTCACACATCTTCTCAGCAGGAAATCTACCACCTGCTTGCCTTTGTGCCTTGGACCGTCTGCCTTGTCTCCTGCTGACACATCCATAGACTCTTCAAAGACTTTGTGTTTGCTTTTACCCCCTCTCCCTCCTGCGTCAATTTCTCCCACTCCACTGGATCAACCATATTAGTATTACCCACAGTTACCTCTCCCATATTATTTTTTAAAATTATGTAATGTTAGTCACCCTACATATTTTTTAAAGAAAAAAGAGTCCCTCACTCCCAGGATCATATGTCCTCTCCATCAACTGCCCCATTTTCCCACTCCTCTTGATAGTTTTCTGTTGAGAGGCTGAAAAGATTGTCTACCTTCTCTGCCTCTGTTTACTTAAGTCCTATTCTTACATCAACCCACTCAAATCAGGCTTTTGCTCATACCATGTTATTGAAACTAGCCAGAGTCACTAAAAACTCCCTGCTTAGGGAATCTTATGGTCAATTCTCAGCCCTCATCTTATTCATCTTAACAATATTTGACCCAGTTTTTTCTCCCTCCTCAGTGACAGGCGGTTCTCAGCTTGGATTCCTGGTACATTCTCCTGGTTCTCCTCCTACGGGCTTCTGTTTTGTTCATGTCTCCCCTTGAAACTTCTCTCACAGCTGACCTCTGAAGGCTGGTGTGCTCCAGGCTCAGGGCTTGGACCCCATTTTAATCGATCTGCACACCTAAACGATCTCACTCATCCACAGGGGTGAACGTATGGCTGCTGAGCCCACAGTCTGTATCACCACTGGCTTCTCCTTTGAGTTCCCTACTCCCTCTACTGCTGATCTAGGGCGTCTTCAGTGGCTCTCTATCTCGGTAAAGGGCATCTCTGTTTACCCAGGGAAGAGAAAAAACCATGGACTCATCCTAGACTCCTATTTTCTTCTCACATTCCACATCTCATTTTTAAGTAGGTTCTCGGGGGTCTTTATTTAAAATTTGACTATTTTTCAACATTTGCACCTACATCATCCTAGGCTGACTTACCACCATTTCTCTTTTCTTTTTTTTTTTTAAAGATTTTATTTACTTACGTGTATATGTGTGTGTGTGTGTGTGTGTGTGTGTGTGTGTGTGCGCGAGAGAGAGAGAGAGAGAGAGAGAGCAAGTGAGAGAGAGAGAGAACATAAGCAGGAGGAATGGCAGGTAGAGGGAGAAGCAGACTCCCCAATGAGCAAGGAGACTGATGTAGGACTTGATCCCAGGACCCGAGCTGAAGGCAGATGCTTAACTGACTGAGCCATCCAGACATCCTGATTCACCATCATTTCTTGTCTGAAATACTGGAATGGCAACTGGTCTTCCTGCTTCCACCCTTGTCTCCTTCAAGTCTATTTTCCACATAGAAGCCAGAGAATTTTTAAAAAGAAAATTGTATCGTACCTCAACTGTTTGACCCTGGCAGTGGCTTTGGGTCACACTCAGAATAAATTCCAAACTCTTACCTTGGCTATAAGCTCTACAGAAGCTTTGTCTCTCCTCCAATCTCCTTCCTCCCCTCCTTCCTTCCTACCTTCCTTTTTTTCTTCCTTCCTTCCTTCCTTCCTTCCTTCCTTCCTTCCTTCCTTCCTCCTTTCTTTCTTTCTGTCTCTGTCTCTTCCTTCCTCCCTCCCTCCTTCCCCTTCTTTCTTTCTCTCAAATTTTATTTTTAAATAATCTCTATACTTTTAAGTAATCTCTACAATGTGGGGTTCAAACCTACCGCTCTGAGATCAAGAGTTGCATTCTCTACCAACTGAAACAGCTAAGCATCCCCTGACCTCATTTATTACCACTCTTAGCCTTGCTTCTCCCTTTCTGACCATGCTGGACTTCTCCCAGTTTCTTTAACAAGCCAAACTTATTCTGACCTCAGGGCCTTTGCACTTGCTATTCTTTTGATCTATACTCTACTTCCTCCAGAACATTATATAGGTTACCCTTCATTTTAGGCTCCCCAAATGCTATTTCCTCCCAGAGGCCATCCTTGACTTTCCTCACAAACCCAGAGCCCCTGTCTTTCTGCATCCACTACTTTCTACCCCTTATACTAGTTTATTCCATGCTATTATACTTAGCACAGTCTGACCTTATGTTAGGTACTTGTTGAATGTATGTCTCCTTGACTAGCAGGCCAACTCCAGGAAGACAGAGGCTTGTAGGATATTCCTACTACCTGGAATAGTAATAGGCATATAGCAGGTGCCCAAGAAGTTGTTGGATAATCAAATGTTGAATGACAGTATAAAGGTCACTTTTAATAAAAACTCAGAATAAAAAAAATGAGAGATCATGTTAATTATAATGGATTTAAGAAGAAAATAAAAGTATGGCTGGAGAAAAAAATAAAAGCAATGCAGCCAAGTATGCAAGAGTAGAAGGCATGGAATTGATGCACAGTTTACATTCTATGCAGTTACATTCTTTGCAGAAAACAGGAAAGCACCAGAAGTGCAATCAAACTCTTAAAAAGATATTTGGCAGGTGCTGTAAAGTATTTTCTCCCAGTTATGATGCAGAAATCTTATAACATCAGTTTAACATCTAATTCATTAATAGACTCTAGAATGTATAAGAATGTTTAATTAAAAAAACTTTATATATAAAATATATGTTATATATTTTTATGTGTGTGTGTGTGTGTGTGTAGAGAGAGAAAGAGAGAGGGAGGGAGAGAGAGAGAGAAAGAGATGGCATGCACATTGCCTAGAGTCAGTCTTTACTCATTTAATCCGATATTTTAGAAACCTCTTTGCAAGGTTAAATGCTCGGCCCCAAAATGGGGATTGATTCCATTTATTCAGTGTTATCCTAAAGTTCTGTATTATTCTAAGGTTTTAAAAGGGAAACATAGAATATGGTATTACCAGTTTAAGAACAAGTATTTACTAGCCTACTTGGCCAATTTTAATTTTTTCCTTTGAATCGGAAGCCCTGAAAAATCACAAATGTATAGAAGAAAGTATAGCACAGCCTGAAGCATGGCCAGTTTTCTTCCCTGGATTCTCCTAGGCCTTTGTTACTAGAGAAATCATGGTATGATCCCCCTGACTTCAGCCTTCACTCACTGACCCACTCCAACAAAGACTTCCAGTTGGTTTTGACTAAGATGGATTCCTACATTTTCCGTATACGTCTGAGCAGAGGTTCATGTGGCCCATTGAAGTCAAAGTCTTTATACCTCTTAGTCATTTAGGATTGTCTTCACCACCCTCTCCTCTGCATTGTTCAGGATTCTAGTTGAACTTGCATTTTATCTAGGGTTTGTCCAAGCTCCACAATTCTCCAGGCCCTGTGACCATGGGCAAGTTCTTTTAGCTCTCCAAACTTAAATTTGCCTATCTGTTAGAAAAGAATAAATGAAACTTGCTTCCTGAAGGAGTTTTGGGGAAGAGAAAAACAATATTTATCAACATGGTTCTCTAATACTGGAAGCATAGCATGAAATAAATGGCACATAGTATTTTTATAATTTTCTATAGCTTCCCTCATTTTTTCTTTCTAGATTAGGTTACTCTTAGGATCCATGCATTCTTGTCTATCCCTAAGCTCTGGATTAATATTGTTCAACCTCCTCCTTTCCTTTTAGTATTTCTTCTCATTTCCTAGCAAAAGCCCTAAATGCCTTCTACTGCCATTCCAAAGATCCATGTCTGTGCTATGAATCTACAACTACTTAGTAACATACGAACAAAGTACAAAGCATTGGGGTTCTCGAAGTCATTTCTTTTGAGAAGAACCTCATTCCAATGCAGTGCTTCCTGAAGTATGGTGTATATAAACGTTAACAGATGTATTTGAGAGGACACATAGCCTGTTTTTTAAATTTCTTTTCAGTGTTCCAGAATTCATGGTTTATGCACCACACTCAGTGCTCCATGCAATCCGTGCCCTCCATAATACCCACCACCGGGCTCACCCAACCCCTGACCCTCTTCCCCTCCCAAACCCTCAGTTTGTTTCTCAGAGTCCACAGTCTCTGACACAGAGCCTTTTAAAAAACTTCAGGGTTAGAAATTTTAAAAATCTATTTTAGAAAATAGAATTAGTATCTCAAAGCCCAGATAACAAAGGTTTGGATAAAGCTAAGAAAAAAGTGAATCGATTTAAATTGACAGAAAACCACAGTAATTATGGTATGGACAGAACACAGATATATCGCCAGCATGATGAGGATGGCATGTGAGTGACAGAAATTTGGGAAACTATTCCAAGTCATGTAATAAGAGAATATTGATGGGCCCAACTGCTCTATTCTGCCGTAAATTGTGTAGGACGGTTCTTCACTTTCCCTAAGCGCCGGTCAATCAATACAGCTTTCACCCAGCTTAATTCTCTAAAGTCACTTGATTTAAAAACCCTGATTGAAGGGCTCCCTAACTTGGAAACGGGGAGAATTAATTTTTCTTCAGCGCAAAAGTCTCAAAGGGAAAAGTCTTTCTCCTTATAGTTCTTGTCCACATATCCTTGAGCCTCCTTGTAAAATGGTCTTCAGACGCTGGGGGGCTGTGCTGGCCACCCCGGCCACCCCATCCCATTACTATGTGTATCTGGAGCATGACAGTGACCAAATGCCACCACTCCTGTAGCACGGGGTGGGGGAGGGGGGGCTCGGGAAATATTGAGGCACAGAACTAATTCCCTACAAATAATTTTCCCCTAAATGGCATGCTGGAAGAATTACTGTTTAAAAATTGTTTGCCGCATACATGCCACTTTATTATATTTCACCCATGTTTACTAAGGTGTGAGAGAAGTTCACACATAATGGACTGTCACTTTTCTGAATTGCTAATGAAAGTGGCAGCATGGAGCACACAAATCAAGCCGGCTCGTCTTGCCCAGCGTTATTTGAGAGCTCACTACGTGCGACCAGCCACACAGCAAAGTGGATCAGTTCTCTGGGGGAAATCTTTAATGTGCACCTGCCATCATAAGTAATAAGTTCTGCCTTGCATCCATCTATTGATAGACTCTGGCTCTTTTCACATACTTTTTAGCCTTTTTTTTTTTTTCTTCTCCTAGAGCAGAACACTTGAATGTCTCATTCTCATCTTGTCAATTTTATTGTTAAATTGTGCTCCGACTTCCTGCGTCGTGCGGCGTTCTAGGACCGCATGGACATTTTCTGCTCCAATGGAAACAGGTAAGGCTGGAGGGGGGATTTCTGTCCTTTAAAATACTCTAGTTTCTAGCTGACCTATATTTCACTCATTTGTCTTGGGCCGTGGATGATTTCCTTAGAAATGTATTTGGTGCAGCCTCAAGGCCCACGTGAACAAGGGCTACACAGCATTCCACGAGTCAGAATATATAGGGTAAAGAGACACTGTTAGACTTCTTCTATAAGGAAGCGTACTCGTCATAAGGTCACAGATTCTGCCCAGAGCAGAGCTGCCTGCCACTTTCTGCCTGCTCATTCATTCTGCAAGGCCTGACTGAACACCATTTGCCTAGCTCTGTTCTATGCACTGGACACACACTTGGCAACAAGACATGGACAGTAACTGCCCTCCATCAGCTTACATTGGGTGGAATGAGAAACAAAAACAAAAACAATAAATCAATGAGTCCATTTCAGAGCATGGGAGATACAGGACTACAGCCAGAACAAATAACCAAGTAAGGGTATGGACAGACTCTCAGACATCTCTGAAGCTACCCGTAGTCTCGGCTTGATTGGCTCAGAAATTTTTCGTTAAAGACGTGATTTAGTTTTGCTGATGCCTTAAATATCCAGTCATCAGAATGCTGGTAAACACTGCTATGTTGTGTTCCGAATACTAACTGAGGGGTTCCGGGAAGGCACATGCTGGACCTGAGCTCCCTTGTCCTTCTCTTGGTCTGCTGTTTGTTTCTGAGGATGTGAGGAGAGCCTGGCTGAGGGGCAGAGGTGCTTGTCTTTTCCTATTCTCCTGCGTGGGTCACTCCCTCACTAACAGCAGAGTTTGATGCAGTATCTTTGGGCAACATTGGTGCACTACGGCACCATTCTTTTCTTTTTTTTTTTGACTTTAAATCTTTGAAATAAGTTGAAAATTCGAAAAGAGTGGTAGAAACACTATGCGGGTCTCCTTCACACACACACACACTCACACACACACAGAAACAGCAAATTTTCTTTTCTAAATCATTTGAGAATACACTGGAAATTGAATGGTCCTTTACCTCTTTTTCCCCAGCTTTACCGAGATGTAATTGATAAAACCGGAAGATACTTTAAGTAAACAATGTGATGATTTGATACACGTATATATTGTGCAGCACCTTTCTTTGTAGGACATTTCATCTGTACTTGATTCCACTGGCTGGAGTTTGCCACCAATGAGACTCCCCTATTTTTTGGAGGAACTCTGTGGCAGAACCACATACATGCCCCCATACACAATCTTATAGCTAAAAAACACCTAGTGTAAATGTCATATTCTATGGGCCGTAATAATGAAAATGTTGACCGATATAGTGTCACATTGTGTGTTAATGAAGACAGGAAACTGCTGGACAGAGAAGGCAGAACCTTCCTCCTTGATTTAATGTTGCCAGCTTCTCTGTGGTGCCAAGGGCCCGGTAGTATTCTCCAGACTGATTTTTCCATAGGTGTCGACCCTTTCCTGGATGTATTCTAAACAGCTTGGGTGTGTACATCTTGGGCTAATGGACATTTCAGACTCAGCTCCATATTTTTACTCCCCTGGCAAATACCCAAATGTGAGAGGTAAGAAAGATTGATACAAACTTTATTCTATTATGGCCAAACTGATGTGTCTTTTTTTATATTCTAGGAGAAAAAAAAATCCTGCATGAACTTTTGTAGTTCATTCTGGCTACAGTTAAGATAATTTTTCTGGGGCGCCAATGTTTGGAAATACAATAGATGTGAACGTTTGACATCTTGCAATTTTGAACTGCCCAGATATCTTTGCCAAGACTAGCATAATCAAAGAAAGTTGTCCTACTTGGAAAGAGGAAGCATGTCAAATAAATAATACACTAACTCTAGGCCTTGAGGTCTACAGTAGTATCCTATCTTTTCCCTTCATTAATATTAGACACATAATTAAATCTTTCATCTCTAAGTTGGTAATGCAACAAATTATTGCAAAATGTATTAAACTAAGAATCAGTAGAAATTTCCTCTAATTTGGACAGACCCTTGAAGTGGCCAAATTTCAGTTCACCAGTACTCTGTCAAGTAAACGGGAACAGATCAAGTGATTCTTTTTAATAAACATAGATGTGTGGTAGAATCTGTTACTTCAAAATATCTTTGTACTTGGAAATCATCTTCTCTTTGATTAAAAAAAAAAACACAGGAAGAAAAGAGATTGAAAATATGTTTCCTTAATATTTTTTAACAGACTTAACAGGTCTTTAATCTAAATTTAAACTTCAGTGTCGTAGAGACACTCATGTCGTTTTTTTACTATCATCATTATTAAAATTTTACAAAACTTTATGAAAGGCTAAAAAAATCTTTTTTTCCTTCACATTTAGTGTCATAAGAGACACGATTAAAATGACAAATTTCCAAATAACATGAATAATGCATTTCCCCTTTATCCAAAGCAAATGTATTTTGTTCCTAAGAGACGTTTAATCCATTCCCTTTTTTGAGAAGAGAAAAGGAGGATGAAAGGATTTACAATTTGAATTGTCACTTAAGAAAATCACATATTTGACTTTTGAGTATAAAATAATTGCTGCAGTAATTTTGAGTTTAGACAGGGGTTGTGGATCTTGATGTGAATGAAAAGCAAATTATATTTCTGTTAACATTCAAGGTTTTCTCTTTGGACAGAACTATTACAAGTTGCTCCTTGTTATGCCATGAATACAGTGGAACCCATGTTAAGAAATCTTGGCTATGCATATGCATATAACTATTTACTCCAGGAAGCACCAGGTCTACATTTGTAGAATAAGTTTCAAAGAACTAAGCTTTCATAAAACTTGGATCAAGAAGTGCTTTCCACTACCCTACACCCTCCACTACACTCTCACCCCTTTCATCAGAGAAAGTGCTAATGAGAATGATCAAATTCAGTCACTACCATAGGACTGTTGAGAGTGGAGTCTGGGTGAGAAAAACCATAGCTCCTTTAAGGTTCCAGCTTCCTTGTGTTTCCTTATGGTGTCTGGGTAGCAAAATGGCTGCAGGGCTGCATCTGCCTTCAGAGCTACCTTTGCACTGAGAAGATCCATGTTCTGCTAGATTAGCCAAGAAAGACCTGTTTAGGCCTTCCTTCAATTCCTTGTTCCATTCCTATTTACAGCCTTCCTTGCTACCAAGGCAGTAAAACTCATTTGACGGGGGTAAGACAGGGAGTGCAGGAGAAAGGAACAAAGACTGTAAGCTTGCATTCTGCTCTTACGGCTTCATGTGGTCCAATGGAGTTCAACAGAAGAATATTTTAGGATTTTTTTTTTTTTTTTTTTTTTAGCTAAAGATTCTGCAATTAACAAAGAGTATGCACTTCCCCAGACTCTTGCTCGGTGGACTTAGTAGGTATAAATGTTGTAAACATAGTAGGTGACTGGTCAAGTCTTTTGGATGCTGGGTTAGAGCTTGCCTTAAGTGACTTCTTGGCCATAGATCAAGGGAGGACCCTCATCCCCCCTTTTTGTTAGAACAAGAATGAATAGGGACTTTAAAGTAAGACAGTAAAGTCAAGTAAGTAAAGGTTCGGAACTCCAAGTGTTGAAAATCAGGAAGCAGTTTCTAAGGAGTTCCTTAATCTTCTCCTTACGATAAAGTAAGTAATAATCAGCTCTTAACCACTTTGGTTTCTTAACCACTTTGGTTTCTTTAACCACTTAAACCACTTTGGTTTCTGGCTGGTGAAGTCTCTCTTCTTGGACTGTTCTAAATAAGAGGATTTTCAAGACCCCCAACCCTTCTGACTGCTACCTCACCAGAGAGGAACAGAAAGATGTTTGTCCATGTGTAAACCCTAAGAGAATAACCCATGAAGCCTACAAAAAAGGTTCGTGATTCTAATTAAATTGATACTAGGAGGACCAAAGGAAAAAGTTCTGTAATGAAGAATCACTGTGTGTCATGAACTGAGGATTATGGTGAAAGGCTTCTGTGTACCTAGCATGTAACTAAAAAAAACCTACTGAATGACTTTAGGGAAGAGTTTGGCCCTCAAATATGTGTTATAATTTAGTAACACTAGAGAACCCATGAAAAGAAAACACGATTATCGTCTGTGCTTTTGTCCAATATCACATAAAGTGGTAAGGACACTAGGATGTCTCTTCACTCTTTCCAGCAGAGGAGTAGTGCATACCAGGTAATGCAAAGAAGCCAGCAAGGAATTGGTGGATAATTGGCATTCTTGACCTTCAAACTTTGGGTACTTCCTTACTGCTGACAAGGAGAAAGTAGAGAACACAGCCCATGGCTGATTACAGTAGTTTTTCTAAATGTGACTAGCATTAAGAATGATGGAATAGAAGAAATCTCGGCACTGGGTGATGCTATCCAATTATAGAATTCAAATTACTTTAGAATCTTCAAAGCACACAAACAAGGATGTATAACACGTTCACAATATGCCTCTTTACAAGCCATGTACTTTCATAACGAATCCAAGCCTTCAGAATAAAAATAAAAATAACCACATGTCATTCTTATAAAAGTAAATAATAATCATGGGCAGGGTTGCTCAGAAACTGGACTCGTATTGCTCTTATTCAAATAGAAAAATTCCTGTTTTCATTGTCAGAGTTTGCCAAACCATTCAATTTAATGTTTGAAATACTGCTTTATTTCTCCTGAATTGTTAAACTACTATGCTCTAAAATCCCACAGCTAAGGTTTGGCGGTACTCAATCTACTCATATAAAATACATAAAGATATTATTTTTGATACATGTCTAAATGTATTAATGGTTTTAACCCTTCTTAAGAACAGTTGCTTCCATAAGCGGTTTTCCATGAATTAACTCGTTTACATCAAGCTTGAGTAGTATTTTGAATTTTTTCCCTTCTTTAGAACTTTTGTGTCATTCTCAAACTCAAAGCTTCAAACTATTGAAGTTTTGGAGTAAAGGCATTTTAAGATGTTTGTCCAAAATGTTTTGCTGAAGAAACAGGTATCACTTATTCAAGTATGAGAATCCTAATCACAGCTTCCTAAGGAGACAAAGTCCCAGAATTTTACAAGAGTTGCCCTGGAAGTCAATCCATGTTCAAAGAGCTAAGAAGAAAGGACCAATTTGTTATTCAGCAAATATACGTTCTGCCACAGCAATTTCGAACCCTTTTGTTCTGGCTGGTATGTCTCAGTAAAGAAATAGATGCTGCTGTGAAAGTCACCCCCTGGAAACAGAGAAGAGAGTAAGCAAATGAGTGAGAGCGGACATAACTTCAAGTCATTTTACAAAGGATTTGCACATAGATGATTTCTCACAAGTTGGCAAGCTTTCCCAAAGGCTAGCTGTTATGAATATCCTTTGAACAAGTTGCGTAGAATGCAGTCTACACCCTATGAAATTGCATTGATTTTTATTACCAAGTTGGAACTATTTAGGATCACCAAATAACAGGGTTCAAAAGTAAAACAGCTGAAAAATCCAACAGTCTGGTCTAACCTGGGATGCTCTGTCTCCTCACAGCCAACGCTCCATCAGGCGGCTTTGTCTGGCTGGCGGATTTAGTGTAGGGGCTCTCATCTGCAAAGGTACAATGAAGCGTTTGGTTAATTTCCATCCAGTTTCTAACGCAGTGAAGACCTTTTAATGGATTGCAATCCTTCTGCCAGAGAGAGGTGATATGGTACGGATAGGAGAAAGAGTTGGGAGATCTGAGTCTTAACCTTGACTTAGTTGTGGGACAAGCCATTTGAAATGCTCTGAACATTCGTTTTCTCACCTATAAAAGAGGGAGATACTCTCTCATTTACCTCTTAGGATTGTCAGGATCAAGCTATTGTGTACATGAAGGCATAAAAATGATAAGAACTATGCAAATATAGTGTACAAATTATTTGCCTTTCACTTAGATGCATTGATCAGTAAGTATCAGTGAATATCACTAAGAGGAAGAGAAAGAAGGAATAAAACGGCTCAGGGGGCACTAAGAGTAATCAGGTCAAAGAAATGAGAAGAAAGGTTATATTGCAGATGACAGAGCATTATAAGCAGATGACAGAGCATTAGTATTGCAGGAAAATAAAGACACACAGAATTAGTAGGTTCCTCTTGGAAGTGAGAAATGGTATCCAAGCAAAATGAAGGGATTGGGACATTTAGAGTAAGACCAGAGAAGCTATGTTGAGAACAGGGGAGGAATGATGGTTTGGCAAAAGAAACGTATATTGCAATGGACTAAGCCACCCTCTTTGAGAAAGAGATAAAAAATAACCTACAGAACCATGAGGAGAACAACTGAAAAGACAGAAGGACTAAAGCTCAGCATATCTGTGACAGTTAGGCAAGAAGCTGAACGAACAAAACACTATGTGACAAGATCATAGAAGTGATGGGTCCATGAAAATTTAAGGAAAGTAACTTATATTTAAATACAGAAAATTCTGTATTTTAGAAATATAGAAAATATTCTGGCTTGGAATACAGGAGTAATGATCTAGCATGGCAAATATTAAAGTTAAAAAAGAAAGGAAGTATTCTTCCCAGTTTGCATGGGGCATTTGCATAAAGTAAGAGATGTCTGAGTGACAACCTTAAATATTTTCAAGAATAAGATGTATATGGCCTGAGTAGACATAATGTAAAATAATTATTTAGCAAATCTAGTCAAGCTAGATGATCCAAATGGTACTTCTGGTCACAGTGTAAGGTAGGTTTATTGTGGTTTTTGTTGGAATAGGAAGTCATTAAATGATTGAAAAGAACAACACTGTACATCATAAACTGTTAAATATAACAGTGATTTAATTCAGCAAGTAGGCTTTATCATTTGAAAACATTAGTTCTCCCAACTAAGTGGTCTGTGTTTCAAAATTGAGGAATTTGATTCTGTTCTAGGATGTACTTCTGGTTGAAATGATTCACGATTTCTTCATAAAACTAACAAGGCCTTTATAAGCAATGACAAAAAAGAAAGATTAATACTGCTGTAGGCTGCAATTAACTTAAAAAATGGAAATCATACTGTTTCATGTTTATATTCCATTTGTCACACAATTCTTTATGTTCTTCCAACCCTAAATGTAATCTACTAACTTTCAGATACCAATACAATCAACAGCATCATTCTTGTTTATGATACAGTATCCTTGGTCTTTGACTCTTCTCCTTGCAAATGCAATTTTGAGTCATAATCAGAAACCACAACACAAAATGTAACCATTGCACTACAGAAGTCTCTATCTGCCCCACTTGAGTATGTCAGTGCTTTTCTCACAGCACTGACTTCATAACCAGGCAATAGGCTTTATATAGCACCTATTAAAACAAATTTACTCTAAGTGAAAACAGGAATTCTTTATAAAACCAATTAAAAATATTTTTTCTTCCATAATCTAAAACTTTGAAACTGTATGAGTATACAACACTGAGCCAGGGAGATATAGATCATAACCACCAGTTTTAGGAACAGCATCTTGGAAGCCTAAAGGCTTTCCTCAGTTTTCAATTTGTCAAGAGTCCAGCCAATTAAAGTCTTGGGTTGAATCCAGTATTGGATTTTCTTAAAGGGCAATAAGAGATTTGCCCAGGACACTCTGGGGGATTTTTGCACTCAACGCTCTATTTTAAGGAGGTCTTTCTTCTTTCCTTCCTTCCTTTCTTTTTCCATCTCTCTTTCTTCTTTCTTTCTTTTTGAAATTTACCACTTTGCACTACATAAGTAGTCAACCTTGGTAAAATTGTTTTCTTATTTATATTTGAAAACAGTTTCCACATTTAGAGCTGAGATTGTCTAGTTATGCACATCCTTATAAGGTTGAAACCACATTACAGATGATCACCTGGCCAGCCTCTACATATCCATCCCCCGCCCTCCACCCCCACTCCCCATACTACGAGTGTCCTTATTGAGTGTAAACAAAAATCTAGAAGCCACGTTTGTATCCTTAGGGTAAATACCCAATAGTGCAATTGCTGGGTCATAGGGCAGTTCTATTTTCAACATTTTGAGGAACCTATGGACTCTGAAAAACAATCTGAGGGTTTTGAAGGGACGGGGGGTGGGAGGTTGGGGTACCAGGTGGTGGGTATTATAGAGGGCACGGATTGCATGGAGCACGGGGTGTTGTGCAAAAATAATGAATACTGTTATGCTGGAAATTAAAAAAAAAAAAAAATCTAGAAGCCAAAAGTTGTATTGGTCAAAATTCCAGACTGAAGTAAATTGGATATTGTCTAAAAGTAGTTTGCCAAAGTTAGTCAGGTTGAAAGCAATAATTTCTAATGGAAGGGAGTCAGAATCCTGGCACCATCTATCATGAGAGTTAAGGGGAGCACAGCAACTCTGCAGTATGGCACCATTTAACACCTGCATGTGTGTTTTTATACGTGTCAGAGGTAGAATGTTGTGATTCATCAGTTGCGTATAAGACTCGGTGCTCATTATACCAAGTGCCCTCCTTAATGCCCATCACCCAATTACCCCATCCCCCAACCCATTCCCCTCCAGCAACCTTCAGTTTGTTTCCTAGACTACATCATCTCTTATGGTTTGCCTCCCTTTTGATTTTCATCTTATTTTATTTTTCCTCCCCTTCCCCTATGTTCATCTGTTTTGTTTCTTAAATTCCACATATGAGTGAAATCATATGGTATTTGTCCTTCTCTGACTGACTTATTTCACTTAGCATAATACCTTCTAGTTCCAACCATGTTATTGCAAATGGTGAGATTTTATTCTTTCTGATGGCTGAGTAAATTCCATTGTATACATACACTACATCTTCCTGATTCATTCACCTGGCAATGGACATCTGGGTTCTTTCCATATTTTGGCTATTGTGGACATTGTTGCTATAAACACTGGGGTGGATGTGCCCCTCCATACTGTTTTCCAGAGTGGCTGCACCAGTTTGCATTCCCACCAACTGTGTAAGAGAGCTCCTCTTTCTCCACAACCTTGCCAACATCTGTTGTTTTCTGAGTTGGTAATTTTGGTTATTCTGATCAGTGTGAAGTAGAATCTCATTGTGGTTTTGATTTGGATTTCCCTGATGCTGAGTGAAATTGAGCATTTTTTTCACATGTCAATTTCTAAATAAACCTTTCCTAAGAATATGTTTACTTTAAACCTCTAGGAGGCAACTTTTTTTATAAAAAATTACCTATGTCCATAATGGACATGAACTCTTGATGTGATTTACTCAAAGTCAACTCTTGATTCAAACTTTGCTTGAAAGTAGAGGTGGAGAAAAGAAACTGAATAAATCAGTGGCTGACGAGTCCACAGTAGGATACTAAAGGATAAGAAGGTCTGGGGTACATTTTAATCCTTGAGCATAAAGTCACGGAAAGTTATGGAATCTTCTATTGTGGTTTTCTCATGTGTTCCTTAATGGAGATGGGTTGATGTATCATTAGAATCTCAATGGTTATAAGGGATGATTTAGACCACTCTTTTCATTGATAGTCAGGACTTAGTGTCCAGAGAGGTAAATTTATAGAAAACACAACTAGAGTGAGTCTGGATTGATTTTCTTTTATTTTTATTCACATGCTCTTTCCTCCTTATGCTATATCCTCATAGGTGAACAATGAGCTTTGATAGGTTCTTAGTCACATGCCTCTGTGTCACACAGGTAAGGTCTGGACACATCACTCCAGTGGGGAGTTTGCACAGTATAAGTTAATTCCTATGGAGAGGGCTATGAAAAAGGAGCAATCATACCTAATTCCTTTTGTGTCTATCTAAATCTCATCCCCCGCCTTCCTCCACATATTTGTTTGCCTAAAAAGAAATATACTTAAATTATACCATGGAACCAGTCTATACTTTTAGTTCATTCTTTTTTTTTTGAAGATACAAATTTAAAATCTTTTTTTTTTTTTTTTTTAAATATTTTTTATTTATTTATTTTGACAGAGAGAAATCACAAGTAGACGGAGAGGCAGGCAGAGAGAGAGGGAAGCAGGCTCCCTGTGAGCAGAGAGCCTGATGCGGGACTCGATCCCAGGAGATACAAATTTAAAATAAAAGCCAATATAATGCACTGTTCCTCAGTAAGGACCTTAAAAGTTTCACTGAATGTAAGATCCATGTTAATACTTCTTTATCTTATCAGGGAGACACTAAATAGACTTTCAAGTTCCACCCAATTACATAAATGAATTTAAAAAATAGGTCAAGTAATAAGGAAAGGAATCAGTAGATAATACCTGTGTTATGTGTCCAGAACAGTGTCTGACACATAATATGCATTCATTAAACATTTGCTGATAGATGATTGAATGATATTCAACTTTAGATTAGAGCATTTACTATAAATAAGCAACCTGAAGAAAGCCAAACATTTGTTATGAGCTATCCTCCTTCCTACCTCTGATCTTCTTTTTCTAGGTTTATAGTTTATTCCTTTTAATGTCATATCATCACCTAGCAGCTATTACGTACTGACTTAACATGTATGTTAAAAATTTGTGATCTTTGTAAAACTAGTATTAAAATATATTTCCTTTAATTTTCACTCAGACTACAGAAAGATTTCTCAAACAACCTTTAAAATAATGCCTTTAATAAGCAAAAGACTTCTGATTTATACACAGGACTTCCAGCTTTGATTTTGATGGTGGGTCATTTAAAAAGGGATCGTTATTGAAAGTCATCACAGGGGCAAAGCAGACTTTCAACTGGTGAGCTACTGCTCACTGAAGTGAATGCTATGAGTAATCATTAAGGGCATCACAGGGTGTCAGAACTGTCAGCCTTTCCTAATGACATCTTAGTAGCTAAATAATCACTGTCACACTTGATGGCCACCCACTGTCACAGGAGCATATATTGGTTCTAACAAGGAAGAGCACAGGGCGCCTTTAGAGTGACATCCCATGAGGCTAGGGAAAATACCCTCCATTAAATGGAGAAATGACACTGTGACAGAGGCACAGAAAGGGCTTAGTCAAGCATATACGTAAAACAGAAGTAGAACAATGGGGAAGACCATCTGTCCCTCCCATTCCCTCGAGCTTGGTCAGTCTCCTCATGTGCCAAACACAGGAGGAGCAAACACAGATCATTTGTTTTGATTACATATTCCAAGTGAAGCTGGTGTTTATAAGCCTGGAAAGCTAACAGCAGGCACCTAAGGAGTAATGCTTCATTCTGGATCATGACCAAAGCCCATGCTGGAACTGAGAAAACCACATCTTGAGGAATGCACTCAGGTCCCCTCCCGTTCTCATAACCTTGAACGGCTGCCTGACATCAAATAGCATCCATGTGTAATCAGGCTGCTTCTTCTCTCTCCATCTTCTGCCTCCCCCATTCCCAGTGTCTGGGCTTCCCAGAGGAAGCAGCTATGAATATTGTTTCAAGAACCCCTAGCTATGTTCATGGCTTTGTTGAAGAAAAAAAATTAATGTTCTCGGGCTGAGACTAATCAGCTTATGCTAAACAATTCCTAGCAACTAATTATGCACAATTGAGGCACCTGCTAAGCCAACGGATCCCTTAATTTCTTGATTAGGGAAAAAAAAAGACATTTTGTGCAATTAAACATTATGACCATTTCCTAGCAGCGGAGAGATAGGCAGCTCATGCCACAATGTTCATGCACGTCATTATGAACTCAGAAGAAAACTCTGTTTTTCATGAATGAACAAAATAAAATCCATTGTGAAGGGATTAATCTGTCCCTTGAATTCAATTACATTCCACAAATTTTAGTGCCTACTATGTGCAAACTAGGACTCAAAGTGGATAAAAGATAATAAAACTTTAAGTGGAATGGTGATTGAAGAATCCTTATTGCTTCGTGGATTTGAGACTAGAACATGAGCTTCATTAGCTGAGGGGGGAAATGAGCACAGGCTTAGGGTACTGGTGGGGGAGGGGGCGCACGGGAAAAGAAAGGGAGCTCCACTGCAAAAAACGTATGCAGAATTCTGCAATCAGAAAAATCAAGAAACAGGCCATTTTAATTTTCAACTAACCTGCAAGTCTTGTGTAATGTGGGACCATAATCTTTTCAGGACCTGGGTCTTGTGAACATTTTATGCCAGGCCAGCATGAATGTATTGTAAGTCAGCTGTGTTCTTTTTTAGACACTAGACCACCAGTTGAGTTTGCTGCCTTGGAGGTTTGATGGCACATTCTAAAATTTAAGCAAGATTCCCTATAGGGTAGTTGTAAAAGGGTTTTGACAATAGATACCTTATTAAAATAATGTATAAATGCAAGCACCATGACCCACATAATGTAAAGAAAAACACACTAAAAAATATGGCCCAATATTCCTCTTCAATCCCAAATAGTTCTTAGTCTCTGATAAAATAATCTTTTCTCCCTAGGGCCAAACCAAAAAATGCACCCTCAATTTTTTCTAGAGTCAGAAGCTTCTGAGTCATACATGGGCTTCAGTTCTATAACTGTGGTGTGTTGAAGCGACAATATGGGTAACTGCTGACATCTGACCGTGAGAGTGAATTAGCTTAATCTCCTTGCCTAATGGATGAAGTAGTCCACAAACTAGGTTTAAACCAGAAGGGGTGGGAATGATCTGAGCTCGATGGTAGAAGGCAGAGGTAGCGTGCTCCTCCGGTCCAGTCTTCTTCCTATGAAAAGATGGTTTCCCTCCTCTCTTTTGTTAGTTGTTTTGCATCTGCTGGACATTATTGTCTCTCCTCGACTCTGCAGGCCTCTGTACAGTTTTATAAATCAGACACAGACATGCTTTATGTACTTAAAGGGGACCAGCCCTTTGTTTTTGAACATTAAATAAAGAAATCATCCAGAGAGTGACTTCATTTTAAAAACAAACGTACAGTTTCTTCACAACACAATGATACAATGTCCTCTGAAAGAATATTAATCATAATCGCATAACCATTTCAGGGATTAAATACTACAGCTAAAAACAATGCCAAGACAAGAGTTTGTATTGCTGCAAGACCATTTTTCTCCCTTCCTGCTCCATTCTGTAACTCCTTGCTACTCAAAGTGTGGTCCATAGATAAGCAGCCTGGGCATCACCAGGGAGTTAGTCATAAAGGTAGATAATCAGGGCCCACCCCAGACCTATGGAATTGGATTTAACAAAATCTTCGGGTGATTTGTATGCACATGAAAGTTTGGGAAGCTCTGTCCAATTGATATGACCAACAGCAAAAGCACAGGTAGTGAGGATGCATCTGTTCTGATTGTCACCTGATTGTGTCACCGGCGGCTCGCAGGAAGCTGTCAGACTGTCAGAATAGAAATCTGGTATCCCCCGTTCTCAAATACTATAATTATCAAATTACTTATGGAATGATTTCCTCAAATGGAAATGAAACTGTTGCAATGTCCTCTCTTGATTCACTTTAAACCCTCTGATAATCCTAAAATGACTACTTTATGGAGATAACCGGATACATCTAAGGTCAGATTACCTACAAGAGTTGATTGATTAAGGTGGAGACAGAAAATGGTATGGTGTTACTACCCCTCGAGCCAGTATAAAACAACTGAAAATGAAAAGTTATGTCCTGTCTCATGGTAGGAACATGGGGGAAAGAATCTTCTGTGGTACCATCTCCTTAAACTCTTTTCTTCAGACACAAAGTTGCTTCCTTGCATGCACACAGTTCTTTTTGGAACCAGGAAGTTCTCCAGCACAGAACCTGGCCTATGATCTTCATGCAGGAATGCACGGGACCACTGTGGCGACCAAGCATCTGGTCAACCTTGTGGAAGTGGCCTGCAGTAACTGTGCTGCTTGGTGATGCCTACAGATTTTTTGGAAGAGTAATATCTCCAGCCAGGTTAACTTGTAAATCCTCTCTGAAATTAATGAGCATGAAATTACACATTTTCTGCCTCTGGCATTCCCATTGCTCATGTGTCTGAATCACAAATGATAACTCCTATGTTCTTCTTAGTATTGTTTCCAGTAGGAACAGATGAACAAGAATCACAGCAGTCACAGACTGGCCTCATCACCAAAGAATCGACATTTCTAGAGTGATGGACACTATGCATGAGGCTTATTTTCATTAATATATCTTAGATCCCAATTAAAAAGTCTAAAAATTTATTTAAATTCAGTATTCTACATTTTCTATACATAAGGAGGGCTATATGCTTTGATTCTCTGACTAAACCACCAGATCATGCCAGCTAATTATTCCTGATATCTTAACACTATGAAATACGTTTAGGTTCAACAAGCTCTTAGTATTAGAATAATAATGTAGTGAAAAATATTAGTTACTTCCGGGTAACAAGTATTGGCTATCTGAAGCCACATTTGCTAAATCTTATTTAAAAAGGGCACCATTGGAGTGTCTGGGTGGCTCAGTCATTAAGCACCTACCTTCAGCTCGGGTCATGATTCTGGGTCCTGGATCAGGACCAGTATTATTACCACCATTCAGACTCAGATCAAGCCCTGGATTGGGCTACTTGCTTGGGGGGGGAGCTCGCTTCCCCCTCTCCCACTTGCCCTGCTTCTGTTCCCTCTCTCACTGTGTCTCTCCTTGTCAAATAAATGAATAAAATCTTAAAAAAAAATAAAATAATTAAAATAAAAAAATTAAAAGTGCACCACTATTCAGGAAAAGTATTTGAGTATAAACAGGCTAGAACATATCTGAATATTATTGGAGGGTCATAAGAATTGATGATTGCATGTAATAGCGACTAGAGCTGGGTGGATCAATAGAAATAAAACATTTGGAGAGATTAAGGTTTCCCCAAATTTTTTTGACCAATAAATAATATGAAATTAATTAGTTACTTTGAGGGGCGCCTGGGTGGCTCAGTGGGTTAAAGCCTCTGCCTTCGGCTTAGGTCATGATCCCAGGGTCCTGGGATCGAGCCCCGCATCGGGCTCTCTGCTCAGCGGGGAGCCTGCTTCCTCTCTCTCTCTGCCTGCCTCTCTGCCTACTTGTGATCTCTGTCTGTCAAATAAATAAATAAAATCTTAAAAAAAAAAAAAAGCTTACATTGATAAATACAGAGCACAGACCGGTGTTTGGGAGAGGGGGTTGGGTGGGGAATGGATGAAACAGGTGAAGGAGATGAAGAGTGCATTCGTTTTGCTGAGCGCTGAGCAATGTATGGGATTGTTGAATCACTGCACATCTGAAATGAATATAACACTGTCTGTTAATTATACTGGAATAAAAATAATGAAAAGAAGTTATTTGGACACATATTGATCACAATGTCAACTGGAGTACATTTGGGGAACATTTTACTGAAAGTACATGGATTTCCTAGTGATAACTCATGAAACAAAATGCTCAACATGTCTTCACTGAAAGGATTGAGATTTTTAAAAACATTCCAATAACAATGGTCACAGCTTCTAAACCAGATCATTTAAATGATTACATCTTTTGACTACTCAAATCTCTTCATTTTTTGGTCCCTTTGTCTGGGACACTTTTTGCATATCTAGTATAAGCTGCAGAGAAGAAGGTGGACCTTTTTGCAGAAACCAGGGCTCTCCAAGAACTCTTATTTTAAATGATATTACTACAATGCTTTCTATATTTAGAACATTTCAGTATGAAATATCAGTTGCAGGAATGAGATTAAAATTTATGGAAAAAATAAAGAGGAAGCAAAACGCAATCCGGATGACATCATTTTAAGAGGTCTGCATCTTGTGCCAGTGAGTGAATAAACACTGGATATCATTAGATAAAAGAATGATTAGCCTATAGTTGCGGGGTGGAGCATTCTGGTGTAGGTTTGATTATTGAGAAAACAGCCTTTAAAGCCTTCACCTGTTGGTAGCAATCAGTGACAATTTTATAACTAAGGCCACTTTCCAGTCTGGTTCAATGGCTCAGTATCTTTCTTTCTTTTTTTTTTTAATTTTTATTTTTTCCTGTTAACCAAGTATAGTGTAAGCTAAACAAATGCCAGCTTCTGCCAAATTACTTTATACAAATAAATTATCAGATAGCCCACGACTGCCACTGAATTTCTAGATGAAACTGAAAAAGTATTATTACCACCATTCAGACTCAGTTTCTAATACATAAGCTGAATCTATATGTAGCATTCTTGAGTAATAGATCGGGAAACATAGTAGAATAAATTTATAAGCTGACATTTTGGAGCTAGGAGTGGAGACTGTTTTCCCCAGCATCTTTGATCTGCCTGAAGCACAAGGACCATACATACTAAACCCTCCTTCGTGGCTCAAGTGTGTGGTGGCCTAAGAAACAATACTCCAAAGGATGTTTCCAATATGCCAAGAAAAACCAAATCTTTTTCAAGAGTCTACTTTCATTAATAATCAAAACAGTGAAACAGGAAATGAGACTTTGTGGTAATGGGGAAAAGAGATTAAGACAGAAAAAAAAAAGTGAACCTCAGGTTGAACTCCCTGGCTATATGTGAAAGATACAAGATACATGAAGAAAAATTAGGGTTTGACCTTAATCATCTATGATTTTTTAGATGCTTCTGTCCTTATACATCAACGCCATTGATTCCCCCTATAAATAACCCAAATACTATCTTAGAGACATTTCCTTTACTTCTGACTTTCTGCTCTCTTTAGGAAGTAGTCCAAACTACTTGAGTAGTTTAAAATTTTTTAATTTTTTAAATATTTAAATATTTTTTATTACTTAAAAATGTAAATAATACTAATAATACTGTAAACAATTACAGCTAATCCTTAGGACTTACTGTATGACATCTTGAGTCTTAGTCCTTTTGTGTTTAATTTTATCCTCACAAATCAATAATACTTAGAACTGTGCATGCACACACACACACACACACACACGCACGCACGCACTCACACACCATACAAAAGATAAATTCATTTTACAAAAGAAGTTCTGGTTTAAAGGAAGAATTTGCCATTGTTCGCCCTAAATAGTAGATTCCATGGAGAATTTATTTATTTATTTAAAGATTTTGTTTATTCATTTGACAGAGAAAGATACAGGGAGAGAGGGAACACAAGCAGGGGGAGTGGGAGAGGGAGAAGCAGGCTTCCCACTGAGCAAGGAGCCTGATGCAGGGCTCGATCCAAGGATACTGCAATCACGACCTGACCTGAAGGCAGATGCTTAATGACTGAGCCACCCAGGTGCCCCTCCATGGCGTATTTAAAGGCAACTCCTACTATATTAAAACCGAGAGCAGTGTGGAGTATACCACATGCCTAGCACTGTACATAGTACCTCGTATACATTATCAATAGCCACAACAATACGATTGTGCAGGTACCATTATACTACTCGAAACACAAGGATATAGAGGCTTATAGAGATGAAAATAACAAGCCTGAATGTTCCCAGGGAGCAAAGTGCAGAAAAAAAGCATTAACTTACTCGTCTTTATAGGGTCAGCTCTTTACCACAATGATATACTATTCACCAAAATTTGATGCACTTCCATTTTTATAATTTCTGTGTGTGTGTGTGTGTGAGAGAGAGAGAGAGAGAGAAAAGAGAGGCACATTTTCATATTCAAGTCACCCCTGGGTATATTCTGAGTGACTACATATCACTGATAGAGGATACGACTTACGGCTGCATTTGAAGATTTCCTGGAATTTCAGTTTAGAAAAGAAAATATCTGCTCCCAGTTTTTAGATCTCACTTCCTTGCCATGAATTCTTAGCTTAATTTATGACATAAGATTCAAGTTTTTTCCTGGCACACAAACAAATCACTTGAAAGAATGCCTTTTAGCCAAGAAGCCCCAAGCATTCTAGGAGATGAAATCTGGCTGAATTTCTCTCTCTAACTCTTGCTCTATGCCAACCATTCTCTACTGATAGGGCAGTTATGAACAGGTTCCTACAAGTGGTTTATCATCTTAAAAATGAGTAAATAGTGGGACAGTCTCTACTCTCCTTTCGTATTCCAGACACCATGTTCATACCCTGCTGCTTACAGTATTTCAAACCTTTCATTAGTGTTCATGCAGCTAGAAGGGGAAAATAAATCTTGGACCAGGCGACAACTCACAGTACAATGAAGAAAATGGTGGCATGCCTTGGGCGGTTGGCAAAGGAGCTCACTGAAGTCTGTCTTTCCTCTTCAGCTGGCTCCCCCAGACCATATCTACAAATAGCCAGGCCCCAGAGCAGGGGTGCTGCAGTCTCACTTCTCAGACTCAGGAGTGGCTCTGGGCAGCAGAGTTACTGGACAGATGGGTGCAGACTCTTTGCCAGACCTAAGAATTTCACAGGGAGCCTACGAAGCCCAGGGACGAACACCTATCAGCTATTCTTTCCAAGATTGTCATCTCTTCTCGCCTTGGCTCATTTCAGGACCTATCTCTGAACTTACTTTTTAATAGCTTATAGTTTTAAAAAATTCCCAGGTTTAAGGTCAATTTGTAAGTGTGAGCTAGTGTCGTTATATACCATTTTAGAGCTAACACCTTTTTGCCCGTTGGGCGAAGGGTGAGAATCACATTGGGATGTCTCGGGAATAAGATACTCCATACACACGCCTTGGATTGCCAATGTTTTTCCTTATTAATTCATTGCTAGGTCAAGCAATAGCAGATGACTGCTTATCAAACAGATGACATGTGTTTTTAATGCGTGATTAAAGCAGGATTTATCATGGCTGTCAGAATCCAGGGTGTGTGTGATTTTTGTTATTTAAAGCCCTATTTTGGATTCTCTCTGGTTTTACAGTGAGAGGTAGTGATTATACAGGCAAAACTTTACAAGGGTGTTAGACCAGAAATAATTTTTGTATGTAAAACATTAAACCCCCTTAATACACTGGAATTTTACTATAATGCAACTTTCGTAGTTCACACGGCTCTGTCAGTTACTGTGTTAGTAGGTTACTTACTAACTGTGTAAGTCAGTTACTTACTCTCTTTGAACACCACTCTCCTCAGCCTATAAAATGTAAATAGTACTGTACGTACTTCCTAGGTTTGCTGTGAGGATTGAGTAAACAGGGTAAAGAAAGCACCAGGACTGACCTGCATTCCATCTCTTTACCTGGTATATTAGGAAGCTGAGGGATAGGCAAGAGTCAGCAGGGACCCTCTGCCACAAATGTTTTCACGATAGCCCTTACCATGCTATCTTGTAATCACCAACCTGTTTTTCTTCATAATATGAACTCCTTTGAGTGAGGATTTACTTTGATAGTTATAGGTATTATTATCCCCATTTTTTACAGATGAGAAAACTACATCTCAGGGAAGCCAAAAATCTTTCTAAGGCTAAACAGCTAGTAAGTGGCAGACCATTCTTTTCCTAATACTGCTGCACTGCCTCAATAAAGAGAGCTTACACAGCAAACAAACTTAAGCGGAGAGGGAAGCATGTTCTCTGTCGGTTTGAACCAAAATGAGTGTCGTCCAACCTTCCATTTTCTATCATAATGAAGAGGCAGATACTTGACACATCATTTTTTATTTTTTCAAAGCTATGGGACACCATTTGCAGAGTTTTCAGATGGAGAAATTCACTGATATTAAGTGGTCTATAATGATTCAATTTGTCAGTGGCAAAATAAAAATTAAAACCCAAGTACCTAGATTTAATAGTCCAAAGATGATCAAATTACCTTCATTTGCTTCTGAGACAAATTATTCAGACATACAATTTCCTCACGAATTACTTGCTTGTCTAACTCTCCTTGGGTTATGTCTACTTCATCAACTCCACTACTTTTTCACATAAATCTTGCCTGAACAAAGATTCAGCTTTTATAGTTAATTAGGACAAACAAGGAAAATGCAATTCAACTTCACAAAACGTGAATGTTTAATTTTGAACTGATTTGGTAGCATTATACTCACTAGGACTCTTCGAATTTTCCAATTAGCAAGTTACTGACGTGTACAAACATCTAGAATAAAAGAAACCCTTTCTTCCATCACTGTTTGTCAGTTTCATTACTGAATTTGGGTCTGCTTTGGGACACTTCAATCATGAAAGTAATCATGGAAAACTATATTGGATTCTATTAGCAATAATACCTTAGAGGAGGTTCATTTATGATAACTAAAACTTTCTCCAACTGATTCTCATCTGCCATGTAATTTGCCTAAGGTATCATACTGTCAAAGCTTTAGAAGAGTTCTTCTAAGCACTTAACTCTGAGCCACAGTGTATTTTGAAACAGGGGTTTTTATGAAATCCAAGGCTGATAAGCAAATCACTAAGCATTTTTTCAATGTGAACATTGTTTAAATTTTCTAGATCAGTGTATATCAATGCCATAGGAGACAATCAGGAAGATCAATATCTATATTTTCATATCTATATATTTGTATCCATAGCTATGTCAACATACACATATACATAAATACACACAGAAACTCATACATACATATTTGATAGATGCAGTTATCCATATCTATCTATCTATCTATATATATATCTATGAGTGCTGGTAAAAAAAAAAAAAGTATGCATATGAACAGGAGATCTAAAAGGAACTTTGAACCCCAAGACAAGCCTCTTCTCCTATCCTGTAGGGCAGATGCCATGGGCAGAAGTTGGAGGCCATCACCTTTATTCCAGTGACCCCTCCCACCCTGAGTCCTATAGTAAAATGAGCAATACCTTAGTGCTAATGGCAAGAATCAAGATGGTACGGAGCATCTAGAACATCCAAGACATGCCAACTTCTAGAAAATACATGCAAATTGGTGTTTTGAGTTATAAAAATTCACAGACTTTGGGATTCTATGTTTAGGATTGCTACATTATCACAAGAGATGCTTTCAGAGAAATGGGATTTAGCTTGGAGACAGCCTACCAATACGTAATGCACGTCCCCAAGCATATAGAGGAACAGAACAGTTATGTGAGAAGTTAATTTATCTCAAGGGTCCAAAGTGAATAATTCAAATACAGCACACCAGATGTTGTACAGGTGGGCACGATGACCATTGACACATACTGTCTACATGTGTACTGTGGAAGGACACAGCTTAGCAGAGCATGCATGTGTGTGTAGACCTACTGAAGATTCTGGGTTCTGATTTTAAGTATCATCTACCTTCACATTTCTCCACTGTATGCTGCAGCATTTATTGGCTTCTTACTTTGCTTAAGACAAGCTTAACAAAACATTTGCTATTTACTGTGGTAGAAAGAGTAAACAACACATAATGGCTATGCTGGGTACAATAAAGCTCAGATATCTGCTTCTTTGACAATTAGGGATGTATTGCTTGAAATAAGTATAAGCGTTTGTACGTTATCTGAAAAAGTCACATTTACGTAAACAGAGATAATAAAACTGAAATATGAAAGCATCGCTGGCACTATTCCCGTCAGCATCTTCCCTCCAGGAAACCAGTTCAAGGGACACTTTTCACAAATTCCAATTACGTGAGATTTGAGCTAAAAATCTATTAGGTCACACAATTCTTTGTTAAACCAAGTAGAAAGCTTTACCACGTTTCTTAAATATCTACACATTAAATTGGGAAAAAAAGATGTTAAATTTGGTGAAGAAATACCAGAAAACCTAGAGCAACCTGCATAATTAAATCATCTTTTCCGGGCACCTGGGTGGCTCAGTCCGTTAAGCCTCTGCCTTCAGCTCAGGTTATGATCTCAGGGTCCTGGGATGGAGTCCCGCATCGGGTTCTCTGCTCAGCAGTGAGCCTGCTTCCTCCTCTCTCTGCCTGCCTCTCTGCCTACTTGTGATCTCTCTCTCCCTCTCTCAAATGAATAAATAAAGTCTTTTAAAAAATCATCTTTTCCTTTATCTTTTTTCCTTTTGATCCCAAAACTTCCTGCATCACATATTTGCATGTAACTGAGATGCAGCACGGTGCAGAGGTTGGACCTCTAGGTCTCAATGGGCCCCTAGGCTTAGTGGAGGGCGAGCTGGTCAGTGAGTAATGTTTATCAGACTTAAGACCTGGATGTCCATCCACTAAGTGATCTCTTCTGATCTAGACTGCAAATCATGTAGGCCTCTTACAAATTTCATAAATAGAAAGGAGGCAGACATTGGCCACATCTGTAGTTTCTGCCCCCAGCAAAGATAAGCCAACTGGAAGAAGGTGAGAGAAAGCAATTCTTTATTTTTCTTCTACAATTTCTCTCCTTAAAAAAATAATTTTTAAGTAACTTAAATAACTTCTGTATCCAATATGGGGCTTGAACCCACAACTCTGAGATCAAAAACCCCATGTTGCACTGACTGAGCCAGCTAGGTGCCTCCTCTCTCTCTCTCTCTCTCTCTCTTTTTTTAATTGAAGTATAATTGACCTATGATACCCAATTTGTTTCAGGTATACTTCAAAAGCATTTGATATTTTTATATATTATGAAATGATTCCCACAAGTCTAGTTACCATCTGTCACTATACAAAGTTACTACAATATTATTGACCACCTTCCCCATGCTACACATTACATCCCCATGACCTCTTTCAACCCCCACTCTGGTAACCAACAATGTGTTTCATGTATCTATGAGTCCATTTCTGTTTTTATTTGTTTGTTTATTGTTTTTTAGATTCCACGTATAAGTGAAATCATATTGTATCTGCCTTTCTCTGCCTGATTTATTTCACTTAGCATAATACCCTCTAGGCCCACCACATTGTCACAAATGGTAAGATTTCATTCTTTTTTAATGGCCGAGCAATACTACATTGTATATATAACACCTCTTCCCAACCATTCATCTATGGACAGACAATTGCTTCCAAATTTGGCTATTGTAAATAATGCTGCAGTAAACATAGGAGGACATGTATCTCTTTGGATTGTGTTTTCATTTTCTTTGGATAAATACTCAGAAGTGGAATTGCTGGATCATATGGTAGATCTATTTTTAATTTTTTGAGAAATTGGGGCACCTGGGTGGCTCAGTGGGTTAAGCCTCTGCCTTCGGCTCAGGTCATAGTCTCAGGTCCTGGGATCGAGCCCTGCATCGGGCTCTCTGCTCTGTGGGGAGCCTGCTTCCCTCTCTTTCTGTGTCAAATAAATAAATAAATAATCTTTTAATTTTTTTGAGAAACCTTCATGCTGTTTTCTAGAGTGGCTACATCAATTTACATTTCTACCAATAGCGTATGAGGGTTCCCTTTTCTCTACACCCTTACCAACACTTATTTTTTTGTCTTTTTGTTAATAGCCAATCTGACAGGTATGAGGTGATATTTCATTGTGGCTTTAATTTGCATTTTCCTGATGATTATTGATGTTGAGCATATTTTCATGTGCCTATTGGCCATCTGTATGTATTCCTTCAAAAAACGTTTCTTGGGAGTCCTCTGTTCATTTTTTAAATTGGGTTTTTTTAATTATAGAATTTTTCTTCTTAAGGCTTACAGCAACAGAATGCATGTGTGTACTGTTTTTATATTATATTCACCTGATGCCTAACATTTTTCTCAGCTAATATGACTGCCAAGAATTCAAACATAGAAATGGGGCTTCTTTTGTGGATAGTTAACTTGGTAATGTGGAAGGCATCCAGGCTTTATAGTCTTAAAGTATTTGAAACTTGGTTTCTCCATTTACTTTGGGCACGTTACATAAATCCTCTAAGCCTTTATTTTCTCATCTCTCAAACAGGGATAACAATACCTGTTTTTCAAACTTGTGAGAATTAATTGGGGAATGTGTATAAAGACCCTGGGGTGGGGTACAGGCTCATTAACACCAGCTCCTTCCTGCTACTCTGGCCTGCTAAGGTGTCAGGGACCTCTTGGACACATGATAAATGTTAACTGATCAAGTTTAGTAGAAATAAAAATCATGCAAATGGGGATTTTTAAGGGCCTAGACTTCTTTTTCATTTGTTTTTATTTTATTATGAGGGAATGTCAGAACCCTGACAACGGAGAACAAAGACACTGCTGTTCACACATAATTGAATTACTTAGAGATGAGTTCTGAGAGGGCTAAAATGGCTCCTTAAAAACACAGTTAAATAATCCTAAAAATACACAGGAAACCTATTAAATATCAAACATATCTTTAAAAAAATAATATGGTAAATCCTCCCAGAGCCACAACTCAGTCCCCTAAAACAGACACGTCAGGTGGGCAAATGCCAATTCTTTCATGGTACTAGAATGTCATTTATTAAATTACTTCTTTTATGGTGCCCTGGTGGCCCTGGGACTAATGCGCCTCGTAAAGGTTTAAGTTAGAATGAGAAAAAGGACTTGCTCATCTGATCCTTTATGGATAATTATCACTAATTGCACAAATCTGGTTTGCGTTTGTTCATTAAGTATCTCCAGTGGTGTTGCTTTGTATACAGCCCAATTCTGGGATGCACACACCATCTACACACAGAACGTTTTTTATGTTATTATTCAGTTCAGAATTTTAATTAAATAAATGAGAATCAGCTGAATAACAAGGCAGCCACAGCTTTTAAATAATGAACATGCACTAGTGTCCTTGCTTTACATGACAAATGATGACAAAGGACAGGCTGGCATCATCATCCAGTCTGGCAACAACTATGAAAAAAAGAACTTTTTAATTTCTTTCTCTAAAATTTTATTTTAAAAAGTGAAATATGGCAAAAGGCAAGTACTCTTGTGTATTATAAATCATCTCTTAGCTAGGGAGAGACATCTGCTGGAAGGCTGCCCAGGGCACACCAATTTGTTCTCTTTTCCTAAATCACTATTAGGGGGCAATTACTTTTCATCAGATTTAAGTTTATTCTCTACAAGCATTACAAAAGTGCTTCTGTATCCTGGAGTTTAAAAATATAAACACAGTACACACTTAAAATGCAGTATAGGTAGCACTGACTTCTGATCAGAAGATTGTCTCATCATTAATGTTATTTTTTTTAAAAGATTTTATTTATTTATTTGACAGACAGAGATCACAAGTAGGCAGAGAGGCAGGCAGAGAGAGAGAGGAGGAAGCAGGCTCCCCACTGAGCAGAGAGCCCGATGTGGGGCTCAATCCCAGGACGCTGAGATCATGACCTGAGCTGAAGGCAGAGGCTTTAACCCACTGAGCCACCCAGGTGCCCCTCATTAATGTTATTCTAAAACTATTCTGTGATCTCTTCATTCTGGACATCTTGGCAGCATCACAGAAATCAATCTCTCCGTGTGCATGGGTTTAGGTATACCAGATGGCTCTAGCTTCCCACTTACCTCAACAATCAACATTTTTTTGGCCTCCAAGGATTGATATCTCCCTTCCCTTCTCTCCTCCCTCTTTCAGCCTATAAATATGGATAGGCCTCTCCTTTTTGCAGCTACTCACCCTCACCATCTCCACCAGTTCCATGCCTTTAAATGCTAATGACTCCCATATTTATATCCGCAGCCGTGGCCTCCCCCTGAACTCCGGACTCAGGATATACAACTGTCTGTCTATCATTTCACCTGAATATTGAGAAGGCACTTCAATCTTAACGTGTCCAAAGTAGAATGATTGATTCCCCCTACCACCAGTACTTCATGGCATCCCCATTCAGGCAGCTGCCGCAGCCCCAAACCTCTGAATTATCTTGGAATCTCTTTTGCCTTTACATTCTACCTTGAAATCATAAGCATATTCTGCTGGCTCTTCCTTGGAATATTTATCCAGTCCATTCACTTATCACCACCCATACTGCTACCACCCTGATTGAAGTCACCATCAGCTCCCTGCACTACTGAAACAGACCTCAAAACTTGCCCACTTATTGCCCATATGACTTCCAGAGTTTATCTAACTCCCCCCCAGAAGTCATAATACTCTTTGCAACCCCCTGCAGAAGTCATAATACTCTTTGGCTTAAAGTTCTTTAGAGGCTTTCCATTATACATAGAGTAACACGCAGAAACCTAACACTCTTTGCAACCCCCTGCAGAAGTCATAATACTCTTTGGCTTAAAGTTCTTTAGAGGCTTTCCATTATACGTAGAGTAACACGCAGAAACCTAACCATGGTGTCAGGTACAATCGAACTCTACTCATTTCTCTTACTTCATGTTGTATCTTTCTATCTTTTTCTTCTCCATTCACTATACTCCAGCCACAGTAGCCTTCCTCTGGCTCCTTGACCACCTCAGAGCTCTTACTCCTTCCATTCCTTCAGCCTGGAACATTATTCCCCCAGGCCTTTGCACAACCAGTCTCTTATTATTCTGATCTTGCTGAAATGCCATCTCTTCATCCTTGGGCATTCTTTCCCAATTTGGCCCACTTTTCCCAAGCCACTCTCTATCCATTAACTTATTTTTATTTCTTCTCCAACACCTAGAGCTATCAGCCATATCTGTTTATTTACTTGTCTGGTGTCTATTTCCCCCACTAGAATATGAACTGAATATAGAGCAGGAGTCTTGGATATAATCCATGTGTCTTAGCACATAGTATGTATAGATACTTTGAATGCCTTCCTGACCAACATATTTACATAATAATGTATAGACATACAATATAATAGAGTCAAATACAGCAACTAAAATGCTTTATAATAATTTAAAATAATGAAATCATGCATTTGGCCATAGGGCTCAAGAACTGGGAAGGAGGGGCACCTGGGTGGCTCAGTGGGTTAAATCCTCTGCCTTTGGCTCAGGTCATGGTCTCAGGTTCCTGGGATTGAGCCCTGTGTTGGGCTCTCTGCTCAGCAAGGAGCCTGCCTGCCTCTCTGCCTACTTGTGATCTCTCTCTCTCTGTTAAATAAATAAAATCTTAAAAAAAAAAAAAAAAAAGAACTGGGAAGGAACTTAGAAATTATAAGGCAGCCTCCTGACTTTATAATGTCTTGAGGATCTGAGAGGGTCAATGAGCCACCAACAGTTCACAAAGGGAAAGAGGCAGAGTCCGGCCTGGCCGGGTTCCTGGATTTGCAGCATCCAATACAGTGGGCTGCTACTTATTATATATTGCACACAAGCAATTGTACAGAACTCATTGACAACACAAGAAACACAAATTCAGCATCAAAATACACAGACACTATGCACCAGTAAAAGTATAATTTTGAAGCATAAATTTGATTTATCTTAAATGAATATGCTAGTGTTCATAATAAATGGTAACCTTTTAATTAAAAGTATGCTTGCGTTAGAATTTAAAATACGTTTCCAGGGACCGCTGAATGACATGTCACTAGAAATGAGACCAGGAAAGTTTTAACTGACACTTAGTTTCTCTCCATAAACGTCTATAAATATCACTTCCAGAAATCTTCATAGCTGCATCTCATTGTCTGGGTGTCTTTAGTTAAGAGACACAATGATGTATATAATTCAGCCCTTTTGAGTACCTAGGGATTTCATAAAATTGAGAGAGGCCTACACTACTTAAAATTTTTGAGACAATTGGTATTTTTTTTAGTAATAAAATAATTGAAATTGGGTTACCCAAATTATGCTATACCTTAAATATTTATATTGAACAAATTGACATATTAACCTCCAAAGAGTGCCTTATAGTTCATTATAGGATTTATAAAACATGTTTATGTCTCATGCATTTAGAGCTCTGTGATCTACTGCAGGGACATACACTGTGAAATTGTAAGAGGAACATCTACGCCGTGCAATGCTGTCCATGAATCTCTGGGACACATATGTACAAATAATGGTAAAAATCTAAGCTTTAAGTTCTTTATAAAAGTGAGGTCTGAGCCAAGTGGCCCTCGTAGCGCCCATGACAGGTCTCGTATATCTGATTTTCTTTGCTTTTTACCTTCATTCCAACCACAAGCAAGAGATGTGGAGAGAGGAGGGTGGAGGCAGGGGGAGACGTTAGCCTCAAACGTAAGCTAAAATCGAGCGTACAAAAAAGTGAGGGAAGGACAGAAAGTGTTTGTCTCAGAACTGGAAAACCAACGAACCAAATAAGTAAAAGTGACTGATGTGACTGTCTGCATCTCTCTCAACCCACTCTCTCTCTGATTTTCAGGAGGAAAATGAGTGGCTGTTTGGGATTTAGAGTCACTGTGGCCTAATCCCAAATGAGGACAATCTGCTTTGGCCAAATCCTGACGTGCACATTTCAGCCATGGACTAAAATGACAGCAAAATACCCATTTATTATAAATACCCATTTATTATAAATCCCCAGAGGCCTTATCAGAGTTGCAGATGGGTGTTCTGAAAGGTCTACTGGGTTCCTGAAGGGTAAGTCACAGAAGAAATGAAACCAAACCTGTCTTCTCAAGAGCTAGGGAACAATTTGACAAGCATTTGTGTGTGTGTGTGTGTGTGTGTGTGTGTGTGTGTGTGTGTGTTAGAGATGCATATTCTGAGGTGTCTTTCAACTTCAGAAACCAGCCCTGCAGGACTGGAAAATAAGCCACCTTTAATTATTCAAAGAGACCCCATTTCAGATCTGGCTCACTCTTTCACCTAGCCAAAGAAAAAAAATGCTTGGAAATTGCTGCATTGGTGGTCCTATTCATCTTTTTAAAATGACGTTATCCATCTAATAAGCTTTAGTTCTCCACTGTTTTTTACAAGAATGGTGTTTAGTCAAAGCTAATGATATCAGGGTACTTGAAACATCACATGAATTAATTGAGCAATATGAATGCTTCACCACATTCTCATTTTATGTCTTTCAATATTAATTAGGATCATTTCCCATGGAAAGTAGAGGTCCCAGGGATGACTTGGATATACAACTTTTCTACTCCCAGTGGGCATATTCCACAGAAAGATTGGTTTTGGTTAGAAATCTGTTTCTAAGATTTGCCCAAATCTATGATATTTACATATATTTGATTTTAACACACTATAAGCAAAGGCCAGTAGGAAAAAGACTGTGATAGTAATAGAAATTCAAAGAAAAGGAGATAGGAAAAGTAAAAAAAAGTTGTTTAAACTTACTCATAAGAAATGCAAATTAAAGCCATATGAAATACCACTTTTTTTCACTTCCCAGATTAGCAAAATCCTCCAAGTTGGATAACATACATATTGGTGAGGCTGTGGGGAAACAGAAACTGTCACACACTTTAGGTGGAAATATGATCCAGTATAACTTTGGAAGAGGTCAATTTGATGATATTTATCAACATCATAAATGCATATGCCCTCTGACCCAGATTTCCACTAATGTGATTTACCTTACATATACATTTATGCATGTATAAAACAATATACGTAAAAGGATATTCATTATAGTAATTTTATAATAGCAAAATATTAGAAACAATTAAAATGGTCATGAATAAAGACTGGAAACAACTTACATGTTCACAAATGAGGGACTAGTTAAATAAATTAGAATGAACCCATAAAAAAACTACCATCCAACTATAAATAAAGAATGATAAACCACTTCTTATGCTAAAATGGAAATATTCCCAAGATATATCTTCTCAGTGAAAAATGCAACATAGAAAACAGTGTGCACAGAATGCTGTTTTGTTTTATAAAGGAAAGTTATGAATATGAATTTATATTTGCTTATGTTTGCATAAAGAACATCTGGAGGAATTCTAAGAAACGAGTAAGAATGATTTTCATTTTGTGCATGTAGTGGTGGGATCTCGTTGGCTGGGGGTTATGGAAGAGAGTGAATTTTTTCACTATATACTTTTTTATATGTTTTTTATTTCAAACCATCTGTTTATCCCAGAATCTACCTATTTATCTGTTAAAAAAATAAAGTACAATTGATTAAAATGTTATAATTTCTGATTTTCCAAAAATATACTGCATCTATGTTACTGAATACACTTAAATTTTCTCTGGCAGCTTTCTTTGCCAAGGAAGAGTTTTAAAATACCAGAAGATAAGCATTAAAGACATTTCATGAATGCACGTGCATAATGAAACACTTCTAAAGACCCACTAATGTATTAGGGAATTAAGTTCCTTGAGAATTAGCATTGATTAAATGTCATACTTGTAAAACAATTAGGAACTAAAGCTTATTAGATGGGGACCAACTGAAAAAAGGCAAGTACCATTAACATCTGGATTAAAGGACAAACATGCAATGTTCATGCAGCTATCATATATCATCTTTGTGAGATAGGTTAAAAATCTGTTTATTTTATTGTTTTTACAGGTTTCTAACACTAGAAAGTTAAAACTCCTATTACTCTAATACTCTTAAAAATGATGTTCAGGGGATGCCTGGGTGGTTCAGTTGGTTGGACGACTGCCTTCGGCTCAGGTCATGATCCTGGAGTCCCAGGATCGAGTCCCGCATCGGGCTCCCAGCTCCATGGGGAGTCTGCTTCTCTCTCTGACCTTCTCCTCGTTCATGCTCTCTCTCACTGTCTCTCTCTCAAGTAAATAAATAAAATCTTTAAAAAAAAAATGATGTTCAGGCATGTATGAACCAAAGGTATTTAAAATATTCAGATACAAAAGTAAAGGGCATTTCCTCCAAGTTTGTTGTTGTTGCAGTTATTTGAGGTCTTGCCTGTATAATTAAAATACAGAAAGAGCCCAATGTATCCATATCAAGATAGAAGACAAAATAACATAAGCTAAAATGCGCACCTTCAATTCAAAGGAAACACTGTGAATAGAGAAACAATTTAGGAGCCACAGGACAAGAGGTACTACTATGTAAGAGTCCTATTCCTCTTGTAAAAAGCAAACAAAAAAATTACATAAGATATGTTTAAATGAACTCATAATGGCCACAATTCACAATTTTAAAAGGATACACTGGGGACTAGGTACTGGATCACAGGATCTCATGGGTCAATGTGCAGTAGGAAAAAATGGACCTAAGTAGAGAGAACCGTTCTGGGTGGTTTGCTTTGGTCTCCCTGAATCACGAGTACACATCAAGGATCTTTTGCTTTCTTCCTGGTGGCACCTTTGATGAAAATAGCAGCTCACGGTGTTTGCACTCAAGACCCATTTCAAAAGAACAGAGAGGGAAGCTTCTAGCATTTGCCGTGTATCAGCTAATAAAAATAAGAGCAATAAATGAACACTGAAGGTGAAATCAATAAAGACAATAAAATGGTCAAAATGTTAAACTTTTTCATTTTTACCTGCTCTGTCCAAGAAAATCAACGAAGATTTAAAAAAAAAAAAGACTTGAGGGTTATTATCAAGCAACAACCTTATCAAAACAGTTATAAAAAGCAGGTAAATAGATAACTATATTCTCCATTGAAAGAGCAAACATCTGAGAAGAGATCTCCACGTAGAGAGCAGAGAAAAGAAGGCAATTAAGAAATACTAGTTTACTACTATATGGTTTTGTTTGTTGAAGGAGGAGTAAAAGTAATTCATTGCTTGGGATTGATATTGCTGCCTCTTACAAACCTGCTAACAGAAACAACTCTTATTTAGAAAGCACATTACAATTTTAACTTTACATCCATTCTCCCATTTGGTGAGTTGGTATTATCATCACTGGAGTATACAGAGAGACCAAAGCTCAAAGGCATTAAGTTACCTGCACAAATTTGCACACATAGAAAGTAGTGGAGCAGATTCAAATTCAGTTCATGACTCCACAAATTCTAAGCTCTGTGCTCCACAGATCAAGTAATGATGCCCTTGTAGCCTTCGTGAAATGAGGCTTTCAGTTCCCTTCTAGAGTAACCAGCCAGGGAGGAACAGAATTTTGTTTGTTTGTTTTAGGCATAAATTTTATTTTATTTTAATTTTTCCCACCTTTTTATTTTATTTATTTTTGTTAACATATAATGGTATTATTTGTTTCAGGGATTCATCAGTCTTACACAATTCCCAGCACTCACCATAGCGCATACCCTCCAGCCACCCCAACCCTTCCACATCCCTCCATTCCAGCAACCTTCAGTTTGTTTCCTGAGATTACGAGTTTCTTATGGTTTGTCTCCCTATCTGGTTTTATCTTGCTTCATTTTTCTCTCTTTCCCCCCATGATCTTCTGCCCTGTTTCTCAAATTCCACATATCATCAAGATCATATAATTGCCTTTCTCTGATTGACTTATTTTGCTTAGCATAATACTTTCTAGTTCCACCCACATCATTGCAAATGGCAAGATTTCATTTCTTTGATAGCTGCATAATATTCCATTGTATATATACACACACCACATCTTCCTTATCCATTCATCTGTTGATGGATATCTAGGCCTCTTCCATAGTTTGGCTATTGTGGACATTGCTGCTATAAACATTGGGTTGCATGTGGCCCTTCGGATTGCTACATATGTATCTTTGGGGTAAATCCCCAGTAGTGCAATTGCTGGGTCACTGGGTAGCTCTATTTTCAGCTTTCTGAGGAACCTCCATGCTGTTTTCCAGAGTGGTTGCACCAGCTTGCATTCCCACCAACAGTGTAGGAGGGTTCCCCTTTCTCCACATCCTTGTCAACACCCGTTGTTTCCTGACTTATTAATTTTAGCCATTCTGACTGGTGTGAGGTGGTATCTCATTGTGGTTTTGATTTGTATTTCCCTGATGCTGAGTGATGTTTTTTCATGTGTCCATTGGCCATTTGGATGTCTTCTTTGGAGAAATATCTGTTCATGTCTTCTGCCCATTTCTTGATTGGATTATTTGTTCTTTGTGTGTTGAGATTGATAAGTTCTTTCTAGATTTTGGATACTAGCCCTTCATCTGATATGTCATCTGCAAATATCTCCTATGCTGTCGGTTGTCTTTTGGTTTTGTTGATTGTTTCCTTTGCTATGCAAAAGCTTTTTATCCTGATAAAGCCCCAACACTTAATTTTTGCCCTTGCTTCCCTTGCCTTTGGCGATGCCTCTATGAAGAAGTTGCTGCGGCTGAGGTCGATGAGGTTGCTGCCCATGACGAACAGTATTTTGACAGTCTGTGCCAATGGTGTACTGAGGGAACTCTCAAAAACAGGTTCAGTGTTAGTTAGAAAGACACATTGATTCATTGTCATCATCCAGGATCCTCAATTCCCTGCACCCAAAAGGCCAATATAATTTTGAACCATGAGTTGAGCAAGGAATCGATTTCCCTTTGATTCAAATTCCTGAGTAGGCTACTCTGGAAACCTGGGAAAGCTTCGCTCTCACCTTCTGGACATTCTACTTTAATATCAGACAGATGTTAACAATTAGAGATGTTCAAAGAACAATAAACAATTAAAGAGTCAGCATGATTGATCTCATACTGCAGGTAATTGCTCTCTGAGGACATCGTGCCATTCTTGAGAGCGAGAACAACAATCAGCGCTTCACAAAGCTGCAGACCAGGGCTTTGAAAAAATTCTGGCCTTCTCCTGAACTGCTCCTTCCCGCCACCCCTCCTGCCACCACCCACCTAAAGCCTCTTTGCCTCTTCAGCTGGAGAAAGTGGCAGAAGGGACTTCTTCCTCATCAGAAATTAAGAGTTGGGCTTTAGAAGTTCTTCTGAAGTTTGTAAGCCGGTGCACGAGGTTATTCACTCAGAACATCTGTAACTGGCTCGAATATACACACTCCAAAAGTCCCAAAGGCAGCAAGTAAATAATGAGTGAAATAAAAATCCAAAGAGATTATTGTGTTTAGAAAAGTTTTACCTTTGGGAAAATGTCTTGTAAATTGCAGGACATAGTTATTCCATCAATATTTTTTTGATATTGTGGTAAAATACACATAACATAAAATTTACCACCTTACTCATTTTTAAGTGTACAGTTTAGTGGTCTTAAATACATTTATATTGTGGTACAACTAAAACCACCATCCGCCTCCTGAACCCTTTTCGCCTTATAAAACTGGAAGTCTATAGCCTTTAAACAACACCTTCCATTCCACCCGCCCTTCAGCCCTTGGTAACCTCTATTCTACTCTCTCTCTTCATGAATTTGTCTATTCTAGGTATCTCAGATAAGTGGAACCACACAATATTTAACCCTTTATGTCTAGTTTATTTCATTTAGCATAGTCTTCAAGGTCCACCTGTGTTTTAGCACATTATCATACTTCCATTCCTTTTTATGGTTGAATGATACTTCCTTGTATGTATATACCAAATTTTTTTACCCATTCATCTGTTCATGGACTTTCAGGCTGCCTACCTTTTGGTTATTATGAATAATGCTACTATGAACATTGGTGTGCAAGTATCTGTTCAAGTCTCTGTTTTCAGTTCTTTTGGGTATATACCTAAGAGTGAAATTGCTGAATCATATGGTAATTCCATGTTTTATTTTTTGAGGAACTCAAATTATTTTCTACAGTGACTGCACCATTTTGTATTCCCACTAATAATGCAAAAGGCTTCCAAGTTCTTCACATCCTTGTCAATATTTGATAGTTGTAATTTTCCACTGTTTTTATGTTTGGTTTTGGTTTTGAATAATATCTGTTCTAATGATTTAGAGGTGGTATCTCATTGTAGTTTTAATTTCACGCCCTTAATGATTAGTGATGTTGAGTATTGTTTCTTTGGCTTATAGGCCATATTTATATTTCCTTTGGAGAAATGTCTACTCAAGTCCTTTGCCCATTTCTCGATTGGGTTGGTTTTTATTTTTGTTGTTATTGTTGAGTTGTAGGAGCTCCTTCTATATTTTGGAATATATTAATCCTTTATGAGATATATGATTTGCAAACATTTTCTCCTACTCTGTGAGCTGTCTTATCATCATTCTATTGACAGTGTCCTTTGATGCATGAAAGTTTTTAATTCTGCTGGAGTCTAATTTATCTATTTTGCTTTTGATGCCTATGTCTTTGATGTCATACCCAAGAAATCACTGTAGAGATTCCATTTGATCAGTCTCTGAGACCATTTTCAGCAGCATTCTTAGGTTACTCTGCAAGCCACCTATAATAAACTTATTTATTTATTCCCAAATAAATTCTAAAGAAATACAATGTGATAGGCTAAAGAACAAAAGATGCATGGGTGACTTCAAATTGGCTCCCAATTGTTTTTAAGGTTCAAACTGGATGGCATTGGTTTTCCTTCATGACCTGACCTAACCCCTGCCTACTTCTTTAGCCTCATCTCACCCTTGCCATCTAACTTTTGTAATCCTGAATTCCCTGTGCTCTGGAATATTCTACGTATGTCCTCTTACCTGCCTAACTTATATTCATCCTTCAAGTCTTAACCCAGTCAGCACTTTTTCCAGGAAGTATCTCATGATCTGTCCCGATTTCCAACCAGCTTCCAGCTGGCCAGGGGGTTGATGTGCTAGCTTTGAGATCCTGCAGCATCCCATGTGGTGTCTATCACAGGATTTGTTCTACAGAGTTATTATCTATTTAGCTCCGTCCCCCTTTAGATCACAAATTCCATGCGGACAGTAACCTTATCTATAATTTATTTTTATCGCTATATCCTAAGTATCTAGAACAATTCCTCATACACAGTAGATGCTCAGTAAATATCTGATGAGTGGATGAATAAACCAGACAGACAGCTTTTCCAACCCAGTGTTCTATTTTTAGTTAAAGAAATCTGTTCATGAGGAGACAAGGAATTTAAACATTTAACCAAATATCCCTGCTTTTCTCAATAATTGCTTCTCTGTGAAGTTTATCTAACAAACTTTAAGTGTTTTAAGTACTTTAAAAACATTAATTCATTTAATCTTCATAACAGCCTGATGAGGTAAGTATTATTTGTTGTTTCCAAGGAATGAAATAAGAGCAGAGAGATATTTAGTAACTTGCCAGTGGTCATAGAGCTACTAACCGGGCTTGTGCCCATTTAGAGTTAGTCAACCTGTACCATCTCTTGGTTGTGGTAAGTTCCAACTAAATGTGAAACAATATATACTGGAACATTTCAGACTTACAAGGATGGTCAAGTTCATGATGTTTATGATATCGTCAACTTGGCTCACATCCTCCTCAGACTTATAGTCTGATTTACTTTGTAGGAACTCTGAGTTTCCCAACTGGTACTCATGCATCTGTCAACCCTTCACTCCTTTAACTTCCTCTGTGAGAAGCTGAGCTCACTTCCTCATCCCTTTTGGAGGCTCAGCTCCTGGAAACGTTGCAAGTACAGATGGACCATATTATCTTTAGGATTAAAAACAAAATTTCTTACTCGGTTTCTGCTACCTCTTTGTTTTCAATTTTTAAAGATTTTTATATTTATTTATTTATTTGACAGAGAGAGAGAGAGAGAGAGATCACAAGCAGGCAGAGAAAGAGGGGGAAGCAGGCTCTCCGCTGAGCAGACAGCCCAATGTGGGACTCGATCCCAGGACTCTGAGATCATGACCTGAGCCAAAAGGAGAGGCTTAACCCACTGAATCATCCAGGCACCCCTTTGTTTTCAATGTTATCAAGATGTTCAAATAACTAGCTAAAATGACCCTTACATTCTTTTTTCAACCTCAGCTGATAGTACGTCAGCTTACAAGTTTAAGGGATATTTGAACTCTTTTCTCACAAATTTATTATCTTTTGGTTACCGTCAACAAAACTCATTTTCAGCCACATTATTGTTATTATTACACAGCTAGGTATCTCTTTAAATAGAGTTCCTTTGTCCCTCTGTCTCTCCCTCCCTCTTTAATTCATCTGTCCAATTACTGATTTCAGCACTTCCAAGGTGCCAAGCACAGTGTTAGATGATGGAAACGTAACTCTTACCCTGAAGAAGCCAGTGTTTTTCCCCATTTAAAATGGTTTGTTCAAAGCCATGCAAGTTAAATAATCCTATGATTTTAGATATTAAAATGTAATAATGTAAGAAAATAAATTACAATCACTTCTCTTTTTTCCATATTCATGTTTGTCCTCTCAAAAGGCTAGAATACAGTTGCATAGAGGTCATTACCATTACCTTGGTTTGAATAATTCAACAAAACATCTCATTTTGGAAAGTATAAAAATATGTAACAAGGTGATTTACAACTTTAAGTTAAAGTACATAATAGATAGCTAGAGTTAAGAGTTAATCTCCTTAAAGCTGAAAAGAGAGAAAAAAATTAGAAGTAAAGTAACATTTTAGGACAGGATGGATATATTAGAAATTTATCATTGGATAGACTGCAAAACATCTCTTGCATCTGAGTAATAAATAAAATTTATTGATTCTCTGACTATTAGAGAAATAAAGCATATAAAATAATCATTTATGCTAAGGACATAGAGTAAAAAACCAGAATTATTCTCTGCAGCAAGCACTAGGCTGATGGTTAATAGCACATACAGCCACTTTTATACCTCTTGCCCTTTTTAATCTATCTCCAAAGAAAGACAGTGGTTATTATTTGGTTTTCCCCATGTAAAATTTCTCATATAATGCAGTAAATCTTTAAAAAGTTACATGAGAAGTACATTTTTCTTTCAGGATTCTCGTTCATAGTTAAGAATGCTTGGGGGTATATTTCATTTACCATGGACAACATTTCCAATTTAACTTGTTCCAGAGAATGTAACATTTGCAGTTAATTTCCAATATAACATTTAGAAATAGCTCAAAGTGAAAACCCATTATTGGCTTTTGCCCCGTTTAAAAGCCAAATGCAAATGAAAACCAAGGCAAGACTGTATTTTGCTTTTGGATCATACATTTTGGTTGCTTTTCCAGAAAACTGGGTTTGGTGTAGGCAGCAAGCTTGTGATGTCATTGTTCGTTTTACATGTGAGTCGGGAAGGTCTCAAGGAGGAGAGGACCCATGTTAACAGGTCAGGACCTTATTCTTATGGATCTGCCATTCTTATGAATCCGCCAGATGGGTGGCCATCTTGTCTAAATTACATATATTATATTAGCTTCATTTTTTGCTAACCAATATAGTTCAAATCCCCGCTTTCCTATTTCTATCAGCTTCTCATTATGGATAGCTTACATTATGTTTTGCCCAAACTGAACTGACTCTCTGAGGTGGTTCATGCATCTCACTTGCAAATGGACAGATATTCACAAACGTACTTTCCCAGAAGAACTGATGACCAGTGGGTCTTATGACCTTCTTTTTTGAGTATTTCTAATGTTAAAAATTACTACACTAATTTTCAAAGGGACTTATAAAGTAATAAAATATTTACAAATTTAGATTGAAATACATTCATTCGTACTATTGCATCAAGAAACCATAGTTGGTATTAGTGATTTTTTTAAACATAATTACCCTCTGACAAGATGCATAAAATGAGGAAATTCAAAATGATAGAATTAACCTTGGAGTTTGAGGCAATATGTAGTTTTATAACTGTAAGAGTGTAATGGAAAACGTCATTGAGGTGGAAAAATTTTGCAAACATATATTTTAGATGGGAAGTCTAAAAGGGAATCATTTTAAGATAACCTATCAAATTTGAGGAGTTGGGGATGATATAGATAAGACATTTGCCAAAAATATAAATAGCATAAAGAGTATACAGAGAGATTTGCAAGTATCTTTCATATAGGATTCAACAAATATTTATTTTAAGCCTACTAAAAATTTCAGATACTCAAGAGTCCTGAGTGGAAAGAAGGAAGCGCCATGGGGTAGGGAATGCCCCTCTGTGAAGGCGACATGTGCTGAGATTCAAATGAGGACCTCTGGGGAGGAGGGCTCCAGGCAAAGGCAAGAGCAGGCACACCAGTCTCAAGTGCACATGAAAAGTGTATTTTCACAAGATGAAACCAGATAGGGAGATAAACCATAACAGACTCTTAATCTCAGGAAAGAAACTGAGGGTTGCTGGAGGGAGGGATGGGGTGTGGGTGATGGACTCTGGGGAGGGTATGTGTTATGGTGAGTGCTGTGAATTGTGTAAGACTGATGAATCACAGACCTGTACCCATGAAGCAAATAATACATTATACGTTAATTTAAAAAAGTATAATTTCAAAACCAAATGCTGAAAAGAGTCAAACAAAAGTTCAGTTACAAATTAATGTATCCCTAGAGAGCATATATATCGGATATGACAAAATACATGTATACACATGTACGTGTATATACAGACATATATGTATACTAAATATGTGTGCATACATAATTTTCTATAAAGAAAACTGAAAGTAAATTTCTTCAATGTCTTGAACATAAGCCAGCAGAAGCTAGGAATAGCTGGCTAATTCATATCCTGAAAACATTTGTTTACATTTGTCCTAATAAATCTGCCTTGTCCTTATTTCTCTTAGCCTTTCTTTCTGCCAGTGTTTACTTTCTGTCCCCTTATCCTGTAAGCCAGGGAAGCTGAGAAAGCCTACTGTCTCAATTAAAAAGAGGTATAGTCAGTGTCACAAATCCATGTTTCACAGTTCTGGAAATGAGCACAGAATCTTGATGAGACAGTGCACTGCTCTCTTCTATGGAGGTGGCTCTGCAGGTGGCAAAAAGAAAGAGTACTGAGCTGGGACACCCAGGGACTTGGCATGGATGCGATTTTGCCAGGATTCATGCTCTCGTGCTCTCTAACCATCTCTGCCTGGTCCAAGTAATTCATTTGCATGGACATTAAGCTCCAAATGTCATTGCACACTGTGCCTTCCCATTTTCTAACCACAGGTGCTTATAGATCAGGCTCTTGCTCAACCTGCCGCTGGCTGCTAAGCCATTATCTGTCCTACAGAGCCTTAGGAGAGCTGTACTCTTTCCTTTGATAAAGGATACTTAGATGTTCTTTGTCATCACTCGGGACAGCTCAACAACTGACACTGTATTACTTTTGGCCTTCATCAGATGGTTTCTTTGCGGCGGGGAGCAGTGTCTAAACTTAGGACTTTATACTTCTGTATTAGGAAGGCTACTGCAACCCAGAAATTTAAGCACAATCACCTAGTCCACCAAATCTTTTATCTTGGACTAACAGACTCCTAACTGGTTTTCCTGACTCTTCTTCAATCATCAGACCTCTATCTGCAGAACAAAATGAAACCATCAGTCCACCTGCTTATTCACTCATTGTCCAAGAAATATCCACAATATCTATTGAATATCTTCCATGTGTCAAGCACATGTCTTACAAGTTTCAAAGTGACTGTCAGGACTCGCAGTAGTCAGAGAGGGATGAATCAGGTAGGTTACTATAGGGAACAAGTGACTTTTTGTCTAATTTAGCAGCTATTTCTTCCTCTATTAGCACCTCCTGATGGATATACAGGCAGATGGACATAGATATGCATATAGATACCTCTATCCACCTATCTACCCATCCCCATGTGCTAATTCCAACATCTGTGCATTTAGGTTTAATTGTGCCCTGAAGCCTTAAGGCCAATGATGGAAACACTGACAAACCACAAAACAAGTACTGAGGTGGAAACAGCCAGCTCTCTCTGGAGCAGCTGCGTAAACACACACCCACCCAGCACTTGCCAATTCTTCACTATTCTTCAAATGTTACCTCTTCAGGGAACACTTTCTCTCCTTCTCCCCAGAAGGATGACTTCATTTGACTCTGCTCTTCATAGATTATGAGGTCACAGATGCCAGAGAGTATGGCTTGGTCATGTTTGTATCTCCCAGGGCTTACCATTGTGCCTGTTAGACTGGATACAGAGTATTCCTTCAACAGAAATGCCTCGAGTGCCTCTATGTCCCCAGCCCTAAGTGGATGCAGGAGGTTCAGACAAGAGCAAGGCTGGGCCTGTCCTTGAAGAATTCACCAGGATGGCTAATATCTACAGAGAACTGGCCTTCAGAAGGAAACCTGAAATAACTTGTTCCATTTCTCATTTTCCCCTTTTCTCCATGTCCTTTTCTGTCACCGTACTCTCGTTAACTCCCCATCCGAGCCTAATACAAATGTTACCATGTCACTTTTCAGACAGCCTTGCCAGTTTCCTTGTTACATGTTCTCAAAATACCTTGTATTTCTCCTGTATATCAAGGAGTTGTTTTCAACCAGGAGTGATTTTGGTCCCCGTTCCTGAGGACATCTGGCAATAGCTGGAGATAGTTTTGATTGTTACTACTGGTGGGGGGTTGCTGTTGACATATAAAGGACAGGGATCCTTCTAAACGTCTCACAAAATACAGGACAGTTCCCTATAACAAAGAATTATCTGGCCCCAAATGTCAAGAGCTTGAGAAACTCTTACAATAAATCATCACAGTTTAGAACTATTGATCTACCTTTGTCATTCTTTGTCCCCATTAAACTTTAAGTTCCAAAAGGGGAGGAGCTAAGTCTGCTTTGCATCATTATATTCCCAAAGACTTTCAAGTAGTAGGGACTCAACAAACACTTGTTGAACACAGTCTTTAAAAATATGTTAAATCTGCTCTCTGAAACAGAATACAGTATTCAAGCAACTTATCCTTTATTGCAAGTATGTATATTAGCATGCAACATTAAATTCTTCCTACTCATTTACCATTTCCTAGAAACAAAAGTTGTTGGTTGCATGGCTGTATTTTGGTCTAAGTGAGGAGGCTCCATTCCAAAATGAAAATATCACATATGGAACTATTTGTTTTAAATTATTAGAAATTCTTGGGAGATTGAAAAGATGCATGAAACGCATGGTTCTAGATGCAATAATGCTTCATAAAATTTGTAGTATGCAGAACTGACAAGTTTCTGGCAGGAAGTCTAACGTGCAGGATGCCCAGCATGTCACACAGCGATCAGAGTGGCATCACCAAAATGCCCCTGAAATAAATGATAACACAGATTTCTATACTTCATAACTGCTCCCTCGGAACAATAAACTTGGATTCTACTGAGCTGTGTCTTCAATGAATGGTAGTTCTAAACCCTCTAATTATAATCTCGAGTCAAAATATTTGCCTTAAATTTAACTCAAGTGAACATTAAAATGTGATTTTTATATAAAAGTCAATTTCTGGAAGAGCTATGATGTAAAACCATTTGGAAAAGGACTCAGTTAATTATTAAACTGACCCTGAAAAAATGTATTAAAACACACTACTTTATAAAAATAAAAAGTAATTCGTTTATAAAGGACACCGTCCTTAAAAGCATGTTACAACTGCACACTGGACCTACTTTCATCCAGAGATGTTTACCTTCTCCAAGAGGCAGTGAATTATTTAAGTATACACAGAACCTTCATTTGAAAGCATGCTAAACCATTCATCTTTTATATTTCCCTGCTGACATTCTGTACGGAAAGAACACTTTAAGATCCTAGTTTCGAAGAATACAAACTTACTTTTGATTTTTAAAAATGGACATTTTCCCCCCCCGAAAAATCTCGAGGCACTGGTAGTCACTCTGTCAAATATAGGTCATGGCTTTGGGGCTTTTTCAGGCACCTTTTCTGCTTTTGAGTTTGGCAACTACAATGCACAAAGACCTTTTTGCTAGGTTCTGAAGAAGATGTGGAAAATTCCAGAATCCTTATTTTCCAATACCAGCTCAGAGCCTCCCTGGATTTGATTTCTTCTGTTCTCTGCCCTCATGGTGCTTAAACTCTTGTGAGGCAGAAAAATGTGGACTTGAGTCCTCAATTTGTGCAAAAAAGATATTTTAGAGTGAAAGAATGGATCTCATTTGACAGGTGAGAAAAATAAGGCTTAGAGAAATTAGCTGAAAGCGTCTTAAAATAGAGGATGCCTTCCTGCATCTTTTCAGGCTATATGTTCAAGATTTTATTGTTCTATCATGGGACTACATAGCCCATGAGGGCAGGGAGCAGAGACTTTTTGAATGAGTCAGTAACATTTTACGAATCACAGAGCAGTATCTGCTTCTGCATCTCATCATACTTTCAGTGCCATAAAAGATGTTTCCCACTAGAGTAAAGTCACGATTGAAGGAGAAATGTCTATTCTTAGGATTTTATTGGGATTGCCTTATAGAGAGGAAGGGCCAGAAAACATTCCGGCTAAATCAAATGTCTATATATGTTGGCTGCATTTATTATAATAATTGGGAATAGCATATGAGGAAAGTAAAATTTCCTATTACTCTAGTGATAGTAAGATAATTGGAAAAGCTATTATTTTCTTGGTCATGGACTTGATAGGAAAATCTTAGAGCTGGGCAATTTTTTTTTTGTTAAAGATTTTATTTATTGGACGGACAGAGATCACAAGTAGGCAGAGAGGCAGGCAGAGAGAGAGGAGGAAGCAGGCTCCCTGCTGAGCAGAGAGCCCGATGCGGGGCTCGATCCCAGGACCCTGAGATCATGACCTGAGCCGAAGGCAGAGGCCTAACCCACTGAGCCACCCAGGTGTCCCAGAGCTCGGCTATTTTTTATTCATTTTTCCCCCCACACAGTATCTTGTACATTCTAGGTTGCTAAATAAGTATTTGTTCATTGGCTTTGTTTACTATTTGATAAAAGGGATATTAAAAGTGCTATTCAAATATAACATGAAAACTTATAAGAAAAATAAATACTACTTATATGAAACTTTTATTTTTATCACTATAACAGCAATGCTAAAGATCTTTGTAGTGTATCACTGTTTTCATTGCCATTTTTCTCCATTTATTAAGCATTAGGCAGAAGATTTTACTCTTTGTCTTAATATAATGCCAACCAGTATAGCCACCTAACTTTCTATGTAAAAAGGGAAAAGGGCAAAGGAAACTATTCTTGTCATTATTATGGGAGACTGGTGACAAACTATAGAATGGTGGTCCCACCATGTGAGTCAGTGATAGAGAAATTTCTATCTAAGCAGAAGATTGTCACAAACTCTCTTAAGGTGACAGAACTACAGCAAAAATGGAATGAACAGGTATTAACACTGAATATGGGCCAAGGGCTGGTCCCAAAATACAAATACACAAATACTGAATCCAAGGTTAAAACCATTGTTTAAGGGGTGCTTGGGAGGCTCAGTGGGTTAAGCCTCTGCCTTGAGCTCAGGTCATGATCTCAGGGTCCTGGGATTGAGCTCCCCATCTGGCTCTCTGTTCAGCGGGGAACCTGCTTCCCCCTCTCTCTCTGCCAGCCACTCTGCCTACTTGTGATCTCTGTCTGTCCAATAAATAAAATCTTTAAAAACAACAACAACAAAACCCATTGTTTAAGATAAATGTGCATATTCCTGCTCTGAATCATTATGTATTGATCAAATGTAACACTCACAGTCTATGGAAAGCCTATAATCCTTATGAATTGGTATTAATTCCACTTAACAAACAAGAAAGGAAAAGCTCAGGATGGGTAAGTGACTTGCTCAAGGGACGATAAAAGGAGGATAAGAAACCTATCTGTTTGTATAGCAGATAGAAGCATGTCTGTAATTTGTTTTTAAGTAAGCCCTATGCCCAACATGCGGCTTGAACTCATGACTCTGAGATCAAGAGTTGCACGCTCTACCAACTGAACCAGCCAGGCCCCCAGAATATTTGCCATTTTTAAAGATGACCCTATATAAGTGAAGACTTCATCTCAAATCTCAAAAATTAAAAAAGGATAAGTGGAAAAAAGAGGGAAATGGGTGTTTTGTAACTTCTGAATACCTAAAGATGACCACAGCTTTTGTCTTTAAATCAGTAAAGACACAGATTAAATTACCACTATCCCCATTTTACTGAAGAGTATTAATTACCTGAAGTTAAATAAGTTGCAAAATTTTCTTAGCTATAAGTAATAGCATTAGAATCTGAATGGAGGAAGTTGGGTTCCAGAGGCCGTACCATTGTCCACTGTGCTACGTGATGTCTGACCACACCCTTAAGCAATCTCTGGCTTCATCCTTCTTTATTATCCTTTATCCTTTATATCCTATCCTGATCCTTTATTAGTCTTTTTTTTTCTTTTAAAGATTTTATTTATTTTTCAGAGAGAGAGAGGGGAGAGAGTGAGCACAGGCAGACAGAATGGCAGGCAGAGGGAGAAGCAGGCTCCCCGCCAAGCAAGGAGCCCGATGTGGGACTTGATACCAGGACGCTGGGATCATGACCTGAGCCGAAGGCAGCTGCCCAACCAACTGAGCCACCCAGGCGTCCCAATCCTTTATTAGTCTTAAATTGAAGTTGCCAATGGCAGTCAAATCACATATTGTAAGTGCACCTGAGAGTAGGATCTTGAAGGAACTCTGCACCTTCAAGTTCAAGAGACCAGAGCCCAGGTAACCCTCAGATAAATGGGAAGATTCATATGTATGAGATTCAGAAACTTTCATTCAGTTTTTCAAAGAGGTGTAAAATGGTTTATGTTTTCCTTCAAAAATGGTCCATCTCTGCATTTTCCTTTTGCGTGGTGTTATATTTCATGAGGCAACAAAGGCTTCATGTCTTCCATTCCTGGTAATAAGAAGTGATTAATCACAATCACCTGTCACACTTAATTGAGCATTCATTCCACGAAAAGATTTTCTACAAGCTCCAAAGAGAAATTTACATTTTAATGTCCACAGATAAAAAAGTATAGCAGTATGGGTTACTTTTTTTTTCACTATCAAAACCATTTTCGAGAATTTAGACTGTTAAATAATCATTCCTTTTATGAGACTAGCTCCAAAGATACATATAAATTTTGAAGTCTATAGTATTATTTAACAATTTTAGTGCTTTAAGTTTTGCAGCCGATCATGGAAGACTTGTTCTTATTGCTTTCTCTGCAGAGTCGTCTTAATTATAGGGAAATCCCTTTACAAATGGTTCTCCATTTACAGTGCTTCAGCTGGAACCTCATATTGGTTTTATTGGAAATGATGAAAAATTACTCTGCCTGGGACACAGCGTTAACAATCAGGATTGGAAGTGAACTACACTCTTTTAGCTTTAGAAAAATTTAGACTTAGCATATTTCCTTTTAAACAGTTTTTCCCAAAGAGGTTTGATAAAGCAAAAACCTTTTAGAATTTCAGAACCTGAATTTTGCAAGGTGAAAGGATTCCTACAGGTTATCTAATTCGATCTGTACATTTAATTGACAAATAAATTTCACCCAATTTACAGAGTGAAAGAACCAGGACTAAAAGCCCAGGGTATGGGCTGCCATTGTGCCTTCTTCCTGTGCTTTTCATGTAGCTCACATGGGTGGGAGGGTTCTCTGGTCCTAATGACAGTGATTTCTTTCAGTCTTTCTTCATAGCATTTATGACAACCTGGCTTGTGTTGTATACTCATTTGGTTATTGTCTTTCTCCACGAGAGCAAAGAATCTGTGGCTTCTAAGGGTGTGTCACAAGGTAGGACTCAATAGACACTTGATAAATTAAGTTTAAAATTTAATACTAAACCTTCCCCCATCGTTTACATTTTATTTCCTAAAATATCCATGTTTGCTTTAACTAGAATTTTTTTTTTAACTTATTTATTTGACAGACATAGATCACAGAGAGCGAGGAGGAAGCAGGCTCCCTGCTGAGCACAGAGCCTGATGCGGGACTCCACCCAGGACCCTGGGATCATGACCTGAGCGGAAGGCAGAGGCTTAACCCACTGAGCCACCCAGGCACCCCTGCTTTAACTAGAATTTTAAAAATTAAATATCTTAATGTTCTCAAGGTAGAAGGTTTCTTAAACAAGAAAAGTCATAAAAGGAGAAATTAATAAATTCTGCTACATTAAAATTAGGGGTTTCTGATTCAACAAAAACCCACCATAAAGAAATTCTAAATAAGAGTCACATATCAAGAGAAGAAAATTGTCACACATATAAGCAACAAAAGATTAGTGTCCGGAATACACAAGGAAGTGCTAAAAATCAAAATGGAAAATAAATCCAAATTATGCATTAGATTAAAAAATGATAAAAGATATGAATGTATATTTTAAAGAAAAGCAAACACAAGTGCTAAGAATGGCCAATAATGACCAATAAAAATAAGATTGATACTCAACCTCTTTAGTAATCAGGGAAATAAAAATTAAAAACCACAGTAATACATACTCAAAAGAATTGAAAGCCAGGGCTCAAGCAGTGCACCGATATTTGAACACTTGTTTGTAAATCCACGTTCATTACAGCATTATTCATGATAGCCAAAAGGTGACAGCAACTCAAGTATCCATCGACAAATGAATGGATAAACAAAATGTGTTTTGTTTACAAATGGAATACTTACAATGGAATATTATTCAGACTTTAAAAGGAAGGAAATTCTGACAGATGCTATGACATGGATGAAAACGTAAAGGCATTTATGTTAGGTGAAATAAGCCAGCTATGAAAAAGACAAATACTATATGGTTTCACTTATACGAGGTACAAAGAACAGTCAAATTCATAGAAAGTGCAATCGTGGTTGCCAGGGGCTGGCAGGAAGTAAGGATAAAGAGACACTGTGTAATGGGTGTGAAGTTTCATTTTGAGAAGATGAAAAAGTTCTGCGAATGGATTATGGTAATGGCTGCACAATGATAAGACTACTAAATATCACTGAACTGTACACTTAAAATGGTTAGAATAGTAAATTTTAGGTTATATATGGTTTACCACAATAGAAAAAGAAACCATAAGAAGGTATCATTTATACCCACTAGTTGACAAAACACAAAACAAAACCCCCCCAACTTCTGAAAATATCAAGTATTTATAATTACGATGGACTGAATTGTGTCCCCCCAAAATGAAGCTCTGACCCTCTCCCCACCCCGTGATTGTATGGGAGACAAGCCCTTTCAAGAGCTGATTAAAATTAAATGAAGTCATAAGGGTGGCGTCCTGATCCTATCAAACTTAACACCCTTGTAAAAAAGAAGAGATACCAGAGAACTTGTTCCCTCCCTCTCCGCTAGTAAGGACACAGCAGGAAGGCAGCTGTCTACAAGCCAGGAAAAGATCTCTCACCAGAAACTGAACCCTGGACTTGGACTTGACAGTCCCCAGAACAGTGAGAAGATAAATTTCTGTTGTTTAAGTCACCTAGTCTTTGGGATGGAAGCCCAAGCCGACTAAGTGATAGTGGAAAAAGGGGAACTCACATGCGGCTGACAGGAGTATATGTGGGGATAGTCTAGTCTAGCCAACGTGAAGGGGGACACACTCATAACCCAGCAACCCCAGGGCACGGTGTGCACTCCAGAAAAACTTGAGCATATGTGCAACAGAAGATTAAGTACATGGGAGTTAACTGGGACCGCTTTTGTACTAGCAGAATCTGCAAACAGCCAGAATAGACACTGAGAGCAGAGCAGAAACTATAAAGGAAAATAGCTGAGTAATAAATTGAAAAACACAGGATGGTATTACTCCTGGAAAAATAAAGGAACAATGACATCCTTGAGGGGAGGACAGAGGATCCACATGCTCATCAACATTCTATATTTTAAGCTGGGTGATAAGTATGTGGATGTCTTACTATTCCTGAAAACCAGCATATCCATTCTGCAGACTCTTATTTTATAGAATATTATTAACAATTAAATAAATGAGGGGTGCCTGGGTGGCTCAGTCAGTTGAACATCACTTTGGCTTAGGTCATGATCTCGGGGTCCTGGATTGGGCCCCGTGTTGGGCTCCCCACTAAGCAGGGAGTCTGCTTGTCCCTCTCCCTCCAAGCCTCCCCCTGTTTGGGCTCCCTTTCTCTCTCCCAAATAAATAAATAAATAAATAAATTAAAAAAATATTCTTAAAAACCAATTAAATAAATGAAATTAATGACAATATTCAATACCAAAGGCATATAGCTCAACTACATTTCATTCATATCGGTCCAAAATTTTGGATTATAATTTTCTCTCTCTTCCCATGTTAGGTCCTTATGCTTTTTTTTTTTTAATTTACAAAAGATGATAAAGAGTTAAAGAAAGTAACTGTATTCAGTTTAAAGATCTCAACTTTTAATTTTCTCCACTAAGAAAGTAGCATCCTGGGACCAAATTTTCCTTTAAGACCACAGAATCCTCTACTGATCTCACAGCCCTCCTGGTCTTGCTTAGGCCTATCATACAACTTCCTGGCGCAAGTGTCTATCATAGGCTAATGCAGGAGAGAGAGACATGGAAGGTCAAATAAATAGCATATAAAACTTCAACTTTCAGGGCAAAATGGGGACAGATAACAAAGCAAGCAAAATTCTGATTTAATAAATTACCTGCACTATCTAAAAGAGTTGTCTAAATAAATCACAATTTTCCCAGAAGTGCTGTACCATCTACCAAACGCAGTGAGAACAGTAAAGAAAAATCTTCTCTACGTTGTCAACCAAGACTCCGCATCACATATGCAAAGTCCGAGGGCCACTTCGAGATATGCCACAGACTTATATACACAATCGTCAAAAGCAACTTCCGCCTTCGGGGTGAGAACGTCATTGTTCACATGAAAGCATGCAGTGCTTTGTTTTTGTTTTTGTTATGGCTGGAGGTAGGAGTGAGGAGTTAGAGCGAATGAGACAAATGAACAAAGAGTTAAAAAAAAAAAAGAATGTTGAAACCATCAAGAAATGCTATATTTTACAAGTTATCCCACCAGAGTAAATAAATTATTCTGGGGGCACCAGGAATGTGACACAGAACTGTTTCAGGTGCATTCACATTTACCATTTTATTTAATCCTCAATATATCATCTTAGATAGGAATTACTTTTCCCACTTTATATATGAAGAGAGAGACACAGACAGAGATTAAAGAATTTGCCCGCGGTGACAGTGTGGGTAAGTAAAAGTGTTGGAAGTCAAACCTAGCTCTTACTCAAAGTACAGTACTTTGTCCACTATACTATTTCATTATGACTGCCTTAACAATAATTTTTTTTAAATGACAGCAAATAGGCAGAGGGAAGTAAGAGGCACAAACTTCCAGTGTTAAGTCACAGGATGAAATGCACAGCACAGGGAAGGTAGTCATGATGACTGTAATAACCGTGTGTGGTCTCAGAGGGCAAGTGGACCCACATCACTGTGTAATGTATAGAATTGTTAGATCATTAAGTTGTATACATAAAACTAATATAACATTGTGCACCAACTATAATGAAAAACAATCAGGAAAAAAAACCAATAAAAAAATAGCAAAATAATCAAGAAGTAATTAGCCAGATTCTTCTCTCTCCTCTCAGACTCTTCTATCTTTTTGGTCATATTCCTGCTTATTAGTTACTAAGAGGAATCACAGAAATAAAACATGGAACCAACTTTGTCAATTTTGGTCCTTCTTTAAAATTCAGATCATGATGTCCAAGAGGAGTCTTAGGATTTCTTTCTTCTTTTTTCTTTTTTGTCTCAGCCTTATATCCTGTAGTTTTATTTATGGCCCACGTAAAGTGTGTGTGGTGCAGCGTTGGCCCAGAGTGGGAACTCTGGAATGAGAAGGGTTGGGTATAAATCCAGAGGCAACACTTACAACTCTGTGCCCTTGGGCATCTTCTATAACCTGTGTCTCAGTATTGTTGAAAAATGAGGATTTCATCTCATGGTATGGTTTTGAGAGTCAAATAATATAATGTAGGTAAAGCATTTAATAGTTCCTGACAGATAACAAGAGCTTAATAAATGTAGGCATTACTATAGGCAGCAAATATACATGCACACATACTAATAAATGTTAGGGATTGGTATTATACTATACTAGTAGCACAGCTTATTACTAGTAAAGCAAACTTAGGTGCCGAGGTATGGGGGCAGGAACACAGCAGAAAGGATTAGGCAGAGGCTGAATTTGAGGTGGGTTTTGAAGAGTGAGCACAAGTCAGATACGAAGAAGGTATGTGTACTGGGAAGCAGGGTCTTTCAGGATGAGGGAATGATGCTAGTGAAATCACAAAGCATGAGCTTGCACAGTGTGTGGGGTAGGTAGGTGGGGTAGCACACCCGTGTTGAGGGACCAATCACAGTGAAGTAGTAGGAATGGAGATCACATTGAGGGAGACCCACAGGGATTGGACAGTAAGAGGAAAATGACTCTTCCAGGCAGGTAGGCTGTGAAAAGATGAAATGTTCTAGGAGTTAGAAAGAACCACAGAAAAGACTGATAAATAATCCAGCATAAAATGTCCACTTGAACAGCGATCAAACTCTTATTTCATTTACAAAATCTGCATTTTCTAGTATGAAGATACTAGAGGTATTTCAGAGGTACAGGTGTAGAAAACACCTGCATCAAATATCCTCACTGCTATTTTTTCTATTAAAAATTGCCACACACGAGAATGAGTGAAATCTGTTTTCTCATGACACATATAAGGAGCTAATGACTTTAGTACAAGTGCAGTTACACTACTAGAATTAAAACCGAAGTTGAGACAAACTTGAAGGAGATAGAATTTTAAAAATATCTGTCTGTATCCATCCCTGAACTGTGAGTAACCTCTTAAATGCATGATGTGCCTTTCCACACAGCTATGCCTTTCTCTAGAAAGTTCTCCTTTTTCCTTTTGGTCTGCTATCTTCTACGTTGGCCTTCAAAACTTAACGGAAGCATCATTTTCTCTGGGAGCCTTTTCCAAGCCCCCAATCTGCTTTAAATACACATCCTTTTGCTCCCAGCCCTCATGCATATTCCCATCTGAACAATTAAACTACATCACAACTGTTGGTGTTACATTTATTTGCAAACTGTGAGGTCGGTGAAGGTAGGGACCATGGTTATTCAGAATAGAGTTTGTGCATGACCCTACGCTCCTAATTACAAACATGTTCCTTAGCATACATGCGGATTAAATAATTTCATGTTGGTCATGACTTCAACATCAGACAAGCACAGACTGAAAAATGAATTCATTACCCTTAGACTAACAGGATGACTTCCAAACAGGCTTCTTGTTTCTCTACCTGAAAAACTACAAATTGAAAACATGGCAAAATGCCCCAAAGGCATCCGAGGCAGTACAGAAGTCTCAGATAATGCCTCTTGAAGTTGCTTTGGGCCGTGGTATAAACATGAATTCTTTCCTCCTCAGGTGCACTGAAACTCTACTTCGGTTTCCAGATCAGTCCACCTCCAAATCAATAGTTATGATTTTTCATTATTGTGAAAGAAGAACAACTCTCTCATCCACAAAATAGGCTGTTAACAGCATTGCTGGATCATTTTCTCCACGTACGAGCATAAAAACGAAAAGGGGAGTATTCAAGGGATTAATGTTTCAAGGTAAAACCATACAGCGTTTTGCCATAATCTTTCAAGAGAATCTCCTCTCTGGTTCTCCCAAAGCACATTTTCTATACCAAGAAAAATCACTTGAATTTCAAGGCAAAAACAGACAAAAAAAAGTGCCTGGAAATATTTTGTAAAACTTCAGTGCGGAAAAGTTCCTTACAGAACAGGAATAGAAGATGATTACACTGAGTTAGTGGATAAAAAAAACAAATTCAATGCTAAGAGTGTCAATAACTTTTTGAGAGGCTCCTCCAAATTTGAGCTCGATGCCCAAGATATGCCAGAGGGGGCTGCGTGTGGGAGCACACAGTGGGTAGACTCACATTTCCCCCTCATCTTAGATTAAATATAGCTTTATTAGACACATTGAGGTAGTCATTCTTGAGGGTTATTTTTCAGTCTAGCTCAGTTCCTTTAACCATGCCAGGCTCCACAGAAACAGGAATAACAAGAGCCAGTGCTGGTGCCTCACAGAACTCACAGAAACAGACACAGGCAGCCACCTGTGGTGAGTGCGAAGCTCCACGCACGTGATACCACAACAGCTGCTGTGGGCTCTGCAAAAACGGTGTAGCATCTGGGTTGAGTGTGAGCGATGAGCCTAAAAAGCGTCCAATCAAGTGAAGAAGTATGGGCATGGGTCTCTGAGAAGTCGACCCAAAGAAATCATCAGTTGAGAATCTGGTGAAGAAGTGAAAGGATCCCCAAGCGTGGTGGTGACATTATGGGTCATCTCTTTCTCTTTGGGGATGTATCCTGTAAAGGTCTTGGTGTTATCAGCCCTGGCATTGTGTAGAACACGCTCATGTTGGTCCAGTGAGACAGGGAACTAAGTATCACCCCTCTGAGTGAGCAAATCATACACTAGATTAACAATTTTTAAAAAGATGGAGAGGAAGGCAATATTTTCCATAACAATCACACTGCCAATGGAATGAGAAGCCTAGAATGAGAACAACAAGAGTCATAGACACACACAACATGACCATATTGCTTCCTTTGCCACTTCCTTCTTCAATATGAATGGACTGTGTCCCTCAGGGCCAAGTTACAAGGGTAAGTACAACAGGAAATAAGATAGAGACTCAGGTGGCCCTGTCAGTCCAGTGGGAGGACAAACTGGTGAGCAGATTCTTACAATGCAACGTTACATGGCACCCTAGGGAATGCTACAGGTGGGAAGGGAAGGCACAGTGGAAGCAACCAAACTGGACTTTGTGAGAAGAGGCAGGGAAGTAACATCTAAACTGAGGCCAACCAGAAAAAAAGGGGGTGGGGAGGAGAGAACTCCAGACTGATGGACCAACATATAAAAAAGTAGAGAGGCAACATGTACACACTCCCTGGGCTGGAAGCAGCTCCAGGCAGCCAGAACAAGGACCCCACTGGGAGGTGTGCACACGTGCGCCATAGCAACAGAGAAGAGAAACAGGCTAGGTTCGTAAGTAGGATCCAGATCACCACTAGCCCTGAGAACATATTAGGGACTTTAAGCTTTCTTTTTAGTCTAGTTGGGGGGAGGGCCATTACAGAACCTGCAGCGCACAAACGACAGAAGTAGATCTGTACTTCCTGAAGATCCTTCTTCTGCAGGGTGGATGACAGGTTGGAGGGGGCCACGCAGGGCTCAGGAGGGCAGTTAGGAATTTAATCTAAGTATTCCAAAGACCAACATTTGGAGATTGTTTAGAGTAATTTTAAAGCCCATTTAGAAGAATAAGTGAGTGAGAATAGATGCGACTCCTAAACTCTTCATCCTCTGTCCTAGCCAAGACATTAAATTCACTGTATAACTACTGTCATTGAAATAGAGTGATAATAGTGCAGAAATGAAGCAGTCAGGTGGTTGGAACAAAGACTCAAGAAATATATGGGAATTTAGGTCATGACAAAGTGGCAAGTGGAATTGTTTAAAAAACTAATTGAGCTTTAACTGTACCTAACAACAAAATAAATTCCAGAGGAAGTAAAGATTTAAATGTACTAAACAAAAACAGGTAAAAACAAAGTTAGGCAGTTCACAAAAGGAGAAGAGCAAAGGCTCAGTAAACAGGGATACCAACTTTTACCCAGCAGACTGGCAAGAATGTAAAAAGATAATATTCCTGGACAGTGAGATTATAGGGGAATCAGGGCACTCCCACTCCCTTGGAGAGAATATCAAATTGGTATGTCCTTTCTGGAAGACAGTTTAGTAATATAAATCAAACTCTTAAAAATGTGCATGTTGTTTGATCTAGAAACCCCATGCCTAGGAATTTATCCTAAGGAAATAACTGGACAGCTACCTAAACATGTATGTACAATGGTGGCAATTGCAACAATTTTTAAATTTATTAATAATTTTTAAAAATTATGTTATGTTAGTCACCATATGTTAGTTTTTGATGTAGTGTTCCAGGATTCATTGTTTGTGTATAACATCCAGTGCTCCACATAATACGTGCCCTCCTTAATACCCATCATTGGGCTCACCCATCCCCCCATCTCCCCATCCCTCTAAAACCCTCAGTTTGATTCCTGGGGTCCATAGTATCTCATGGTTCGTTAACAATTTGAATAGATACTAGTGACAACTAAAATGTCCTGAAACAATGAAGTACTGTAGAACCATTTAATGTAAAGATACGGAACGATTTTAATGACATGAAAAATATTCGCAGCCTATTGATAAGTGAATAAACAAGATCACAGAACAGAATGGATAGTATGATTCTATCATAGGTATTTGCACTGGAAAAAAGAGGGAAGTTTATATAGAACTGTCGACAGTTTTCTCCATTGAGATTAGAATTGATTTCTGTTTTCTCCTGTGTTTTCTGAAAATTTATTGCCAGAACTACTTTTATAATCAGAAAAAAAGCCCTCGATTTCCCTTTACAAAGACGTGTCAAGAATATTGTTGATGGCAGAGTTAACTCAAGAGGAGGCAGGAAAGAGCATGTGCCTGTGTCATATTCCAAGCCATTAATAAGGGCCTGCAGTGTCTCCTTTAGATCCAAGGGAAAAACTGGACATAGGAAGACTTTCTACAACAAACCTTCAAAAAACGATATTTACCCCAAAGGTAGAGATGTCATGAAAAGAAGGGGCACCTGCACTCCAATGTTCACAGCAGCAATGTCCACAGTAGTCAAACTGTGGAAGGAGCCAAGATGCCCTTCAACAGATGAAGGGATAAAGATGATGTGGTCCATATACACGATGGAATATTACTCAGACATGAGAAAGGATGAATGCCCAATTTTGCACCCATGTGGATGGAACTAGAGGGAATTATGCTAAGTGACCTAAGTCAAGCAGAGAAAGACAATTACCCTATGGTTTCACTCCTATGTGGCACATAAGCAATAGCATGCAGGACCACAGAGAAGGGAGGGAAATCCAAAGGGGGAGAAATCAGAGAGGGAGACAAACCATGAAAGACTCCGGACCCCAGGAAACAAACGGAGGGTTTTAGAGAGGAGAGGATGTGGGGAGAGGGTAACAGGGTGATGGGTATTGAGGAGGGCACGTGTTGTGATGGTCACTGGTTGTTATACTTAACTAAGGAATCACTGAACACATCAAAAACTAATTATGTACTATACAGTGGTTAACTGAACAAAATCATAATAAAAAAAGATGAAAATCCTTGTCAGAAAAGCCAACAGTCTTACTGACTAAATTACAATATATTTTACAGTTCGATCGCATGGATAATCTAGACGGCTGAACCGCACTTTCACACTCAATCCCCATTATCATGCTTGCCTGTTGATCAAACCACGTCAAATATTTATAATACAACTTGGGTTAAAGAATTATAGTTTTCAGGTGCTTGGGTGGCTCAGTTAAACGTCTGCCTTCAGCTCAGGTCATGATCTCAGAGACATGGGATCGAGTCCCACATTAGGCTTCCTGCTCAGCGGGGAGTCTGCTTCTCCCTCTCCCTCTGCCCCTCCATTCCCTCTCTTGCTCTCTCTCTAACAAATAAATAAAAATACTTAATAAAAAAAAAAAGAAACGTTTTCTCTCGTGTAGGGCATGCCACAGTTGCATGAATTCTCGTGCCATTTTATGTTTTTTCACTTATGAAAAAATAAAAAGCTGTTTGATATACTCTAATTTTGCCTATCAAGCCTAGCACGTATTATTATGGTGAATGTTGTTTTCATAATAATTCAAAATCAATAATACTACATGCCACCTTACTTTTGTAATGTATGGCTTCCCATGTTTAGTGAAGAAACAGGCATTCTTATTATTAGTATCAATATTATTATTCCTACTTATACAGATAAGAGGAGGAGGTGATATCCCCAGAGTTTTCAAGGTCAGTCACAAATGCAGATTCATACCTGGTTTTACTTTCCTGGTGGTAATTTTTTTTCCTGCCTTCTACAAATAAGACTTTTTAAATGAGAAATACTAGAGTTGAATAATTTTATTTTCTTGTAATCTACATAATGCAGAATTTTAAAATTACAGAGGTCATAAATTTCAGTCTCCTGATCTTATTGAGAAAGAAACTGAAGCCCAGGGAGAGGAAATGACTTCTCATATCTCAGCTCATTAGTAGAATAGGAACCAGACCTCAAGTCACTTATTTCCATTATAGTGTTCATTGCGCTACAGAGAGAAACTGAGGACCCTACTATAGTCATGACGATTTAAGAGCAGTTCACGTACATTTAGTTCCCACAATAACCCTGTGAGGTGTTACTACTGTTATTCCCATTTTGGAGAATTTAAGTGACTTTGTAACACCTTTAGTCATAGAGCACAAGGCTTTCTAGCTAAGGCCAGAGCTTTTGCACTCTGAAATCAAGGCTCGGGTGTGCTTTCCATAACTAACTCTCAATTCGAAAGGAGCCATTGCTGTAAAGTTTTGGAAACTTAAAATTATATAGCAATCTTATAAAAAGATTCACAAAGTGTAAGATAATTATTTTCCAAGAAAAAAAATCTTTCGATCATAGATCTTCTCAAAGCATAGGCTTTCTATAGATAATGAAAACTGAACTCAGAGAATAATGAAAGCTTACCACTGTTTAGTTTAGCAAGAAATTCGAGAGGGTTCTGATCCAAGTTAACCTTTGTATCATTAATATCAGGTGGCTTACAGCTTAAATAGAAATCATCAATGTAAGCGTCTAGGGCTTCGGAGGCAGAGAAATACGGCTTTTCTTTATACTGGATGGAACCATCAATATTAAAGGAGATGCTGTTGAAGACTAAAGTTGCTGGAAGAGAAGGTTCAGAAGTGCTAAAGTGATGTTTCTTAACTGACTTTGCCATGATTTTTTCAAACTGGGCTGCAATGTCCATTCATCTTTCAAAAAACCCTAAACACAGAAAAAGGTAGACACGATTTCAGTTAAATAGGGCTGGGTGATGATATAGAATCCTTGCTACTCTTTGCATCGTGTGTATTTATTTTCTTACAAAAGCAATTGCTTTTTCTCCCCTTCTATGCTTTATGTATATTGAGCTCTCAAGCAATGTTCACCGATTTAACAGTTTTACTGACATGGCCAGAAGTAGAAGTTGCACTTTAGAAACAAATTAGGGAACTAGAATATAAGCTTTGCCAGGTAAAGTATAACACAGAGGTTTTACTTTCCTTTGGTTTTAGTTTTACTGGATTGGATGAGTAATTGAGGAGTCTTGAGATATTTTTATTTACTACAATAAAACAGGACAAGCCTCCAGAATCATGTTGTAGTTTTTATTCCCTATGCCTGTTTCCACTCCATGAATGGGACAGGGGAAGCCATGTAAGAAGACAAGAAAACAGGAATAGAGGACCCTGGTACAAAAATGATGTCAGAGACTGGGAAGCAAGATGAAGTGTGTGTTGAAAGGAATAGATTTAGTAGGACATTGGGTCCTCTGATCTTCTAGTACTCTGGCCTTCATGCAAGAGTTCAGCTGCCATGAGCCTTTGTAGTCCCACCTTCCATCAACCTCTTCCTCTCCACAGCAACTATGAAAAACAGGTGCTATCAGTAGTCTCATTTCCAAGATAAGAATATGACGGCACAAGGAGATGAAATAGCTTGTCTGAAGGTATAGAGCAAGGAATCAATAGCTAAAGTTGGATTCCAGTGGTTGGATCTGAGCTTGAACTTAACCACTGCACTAGACCACCAGCCCCACCGTCTCAGGTGTGCTGGAATTGCTGGTGTGACCTGTGATCTCTAAACGTCAGCCACAGGTAACATGCCAGAATCGTCTGCCAAGGTTGGGTGCCTGAGTTCCGTGGTGTCTCATTTCTCCAACATTTAAGAGCATTCACTGGTATGTGCAAGGGGAAATGCCATTTATTTGATAACAACATATAAGTAATGCCAAAGAGAGAGTACTCACTTTTCAGTCCTTTGAAATTCAAATGGATACGTTGTAGTTTCAGAATGTTACATTACATGACATCATAATGCCCCAAATTTCCATCTGTGGAGTATTGTTTTGTTTCCTCTAATGTAATGAAGTTATACCGAGGCCTCAGAACCTGAAGAAAACTATAGATCCTCTTTCCACAAAAATGCACAATGGCAGACACAAATACAATGGGCTCTAAGATTCTGGTAGCTCATTCACAGTCCTCTTGCAGCTGAACCCTACAGGAAGACTTTCTATCCAAAGGAAATGATAGACACGGGAAGAAAGGAAGGACAAGAAGGCTAATTAGGAAAAGAACAGCAAGAAGATTCTTACCAGGAACAAAACAAACTAACATGGCACCATCTACTCTTGGAAATATGATAAGAATATATATTCTGTTATTTTAAAGGCTTAGCTCAAAACGTACTTTTCGTTTGTAAATCATAATCATGGTCATCTTTGTCATCCTCCTCTAGATCTGTGAGTATGAACTGTTACTAAAACATACGAAGGGCTTTAGAACAAAGGAAGAAGTAGGTTCAATTCAGTTCTATCTTTCACTAGCTCTGTGCCTCTATCCCCTCCCTAATATGTGATTTCATCCTTTTTAAATTCTGCTTAATAATACTTCACTCATAGAGTGGCTGCTTTGATCTTCTGCTACTTTGTACCAGAATGGTCACATCAGGGGTAAAATACTGAAATACTTTCAGAACAGCTTGTAAAAGCTGCTGCCCTTCAGATGTAACCTCCCACCCCATGCCTACCTCCTGTACCAGTGCCTTCTTGCTACCTCAGCCCTGACCCACCTCACCCGGAAGCCCTCAGACCTTCCCACAATCCAGCAAGATAAGGGGTACTCTCTGGCTCTCTAGGACTCTGCACCAGCTCTGGCTGATGTCCCTTCTGTCTGGCCAGTGTCTGGCCATACAGATTATTAAATGTGTTGAATATCATCCATGAGAAGATAATGGTATGCAGAACCTGTTAATGTTTTTCCTTTCCTTGTCCTTAGGTACTTTGCCTTACCCAATTCATACGAATCATAGCTTGACCTACATGACAGGTGGATATGTGTCTTATGCCCTCTCTAAGTTCAAACAAAATAAGGAGTGGATGAGTATCCCAGGCTTTCCAGCCCATGGCAGTTGCTTGATACAGGTGTATCGAACTGAATCTCAGTCAAGATGTTCCTTTTACTATAAAGCATTCCAGCGTGATTCCTGCAACCGTGACAATGTTCAGGAAGATCAAGTCCTTTGGGTTTATGAGTAGCTGCTGAGAGAAACAAAATGGGCAAATAGGATAACGTTATCAAGTCAAGGATTTAATGAGAGGAGGGTTCAATGCACAGAACAAGAAGCTGATGAGGGAGCTGGTGAGATTATCATCCATGGGGGCAATATTTTTGAGGTTCACTTACAGCAAATCCTTAGCACCAGACTGTCCTATGTGCATCTCTAGCTCAAAGTCCAGTTTTAACTGGAAATTTAAAGGTGTTTTCTGTATCACCTAACTGCATGAATAACACTGTAAAGGAAACTTGATATTTACATATTTCTAAAACAATATAGAGGGAAAAATCAATGTGTGAGACATGTCGATAGTCCTGGTGAGTGAACGTTATTTATAAACTTAGGTTTATTTCGTGGCTTCCATTTTATCATACACATGGTGATGTCCAAATTCATTCTCTTGGATTTTCACCTCTTTTTTTTTTACTTGTAGGGGATAAGCAAAGAAAGGAATGACTACTCTTCTAGTTTAAAAGCAAGATGACCATATGGAAGAACTAAGAGAAGAAAAAAAATCAATAATTTCCTAACTAGAAATCAAATAAAATGCAGATTGTCTGGCTATTTCCCCTGGCAATTTCATGTTTGAAGTTGGTCCACCTCTATTCTCTTTGATAGTATTTTAAAAGATGAATTCAATCTATAAAACCTCAGAGACCATCCATCAACCAGGAGGCAACAGATTCCTGAAGAATATAGAAGATTTTAAGTAGGACTAGAGAATATCATTAGCTCTGTCTTCCTTATTACTTCAGGTCACATCAGACTCAGTCAAAGAAGTGGAGTCCCTCGATCCTGGGCAGGTAGAAAGGTTTAGAGATTTGCACAAAGTTCAGTTTCCTTCTCTCATTCAATTCAATTAAACACAAAATTATTGACTGCCAATGCGTAAGGAATCATGCTAAGTGCTGCATAGGGATACAGTGATGGATTAGACTTTATTTCCTCACAAGAAGCTTATAGTCTAGTAGGAAGGATAAAAGCAGCACATAAATAAGTGCTATCCAAGAAAGGGCACACTAGTTAGTGCCATCGAGCACCCCCAAGGGTGACTGGAATACAGAGAAGAGAGAAATTACCTCTGCTTGATGGAATTGGGGAAAGTTTCATTTTAGACAGACTATTTAAACTAGGACTTGCAAAAGAGGTAGGATTTAGAAACATGGAAATGGGGGAAAACACAATCCAGGAAGAAGGAACCACATAATCAAAGGCAGTGAAATAGAGATACAAAGAGAGATACCTGCTTGCATGTCTAGATGGAGGACTAGATCTGATTTTCTTGGGTTGTCAGGTAGTGAGAGAAGAGGGTGGAAATACAATCTTTTCTACTGGACAGCCAAAGTGGTGAGCTTCAGGGCCAGGTATGATATCTACCTTACAGAAAAGGAAAACTGAGCCGCAGAGAGCTTTGAGAGTGCTCTCAGGGAACAGATCTAGTGAGTAGCAGATCTGAGACTTAGAACGTCAAAGGTCATATTCTTTCCACCGCATCCCCAGGTTCACCATCTACCTGTCTTCCCCCAAGAACAGCTGAGTAAAATAAGCACAGACTTTCCTGGCCATGCCTTGCCTCTGTACCTGGTGATGAACTCCAAATCCAAGCGAGAGTATCCTGCCCTACCTGTGCAGCAACCAGAAGTCTGTACCCCAGCTTAGATCATTGGTGGACTAATGTTTTTGAAAGTCTATTTGGGCGTGGGGGTGGAGGGCACCTGGGTGGCTCAGGTCATGATCTTGGAATCCTGGGATCGAGCCCCACATCAGGCTCTCTGCTCAGTGGGGAGACTGCTTCCCCCTCTATCTCTGCCTGCCTCTCTGCCTACTTGTGTTCTCCACCCCTCTCTCTGTCAAATAAATAAATAAATCTTAAAAGAAGAAGAAGAAGAAGAAGGAGGAGGAGGAGAAGAAAAGAAGAAGAAAAGAAAGTCTACTTGGGTCATCTAGTCAATGGGATATATTACTAGCCAGAGCCCATAGATGCCAGCTATCTCAGGATGCTTGAGGGAGACAAGAAACATCAGGGCAGAAATATTCCTTAATCTTACAGGTTTTGTCCAAGAAATGTAGTAATCAAATAAAACGTGTTTTACTCAAGAGAGATTATCTTCTCTGTTGTCACTCTGATTCTGATAAAGTTTTGAGCCTTCAAAGATCAAGCTATAGACACGCTATGCTTCAGAATTTGAATTTTAGTAGAATAAAGTCCCTGCAATGCAACTTTAAGTTTCTTGGTATGGAGGGCCTAATGGAAATACTTCGCCCATTACATTAATCGCCAGACACTGTGACAATACCTTGTACCTGTAATACCTTCTTTGAAGGACAGCTTACACATATAGTCACTATTATTAACTATTCAGATTTTAAACCACAGGCTGATTCTTAATTACTGAGAAAGAATTAGAGAGGAAACCAGTGTTTGAAACACGTAGGACTTCACAGATCAAAAATGTTCTCTTTGAGGCTTGTTCAGTAGTAATTTGGTACACGGTAGACAATGGGCAATAATGTAAACTGGTGCTACCCTTGTGTTTTGCAGTTTGGGGTATGTAATATATTATTTTGTTTATTATTTACAACAGGTGGAGTTGAAGAAAAGAGAGAGAGAGAGAGAGAATCTCAAGCAGATTCCCAGCTGAGCGTGGAGCCGAATGTGAGGCTTGTGACCATGAGATCATGACCTGAGCCAAAATAAAAAGTCAGACCCTTAACTGACTGAGCCACCTCGGGTCCCTGGGGTATGTAATATTTTAGGTTAATAGCTTACCACAGTGTTCTGTCACAATCTTTTGCAAACCCAAATAGCAACCCTTATAGACACATGTAAAGAATAAATACTTACAGTAAATGCAGAAAGGTAATACAGAGCAGAGTGTCAGGCGTCTGGCCCTGGTAGCACACTGATTAGTTTCACATCTAGCAGCATGACTTGGGGCAAACTACCCAACTTCTCTGTCCCTAAACTTCCTCATCTCTAAAATGGTAATAAGAACCAATTCAGGGGCGCCTGGGTGGCTCAGTGGGTTAAACCTCTGCCTTTGGCTCAGGTAATGATCTCAGGGTCCTGGGATCAAGCCCCGCTTTGGGGGGTCTCTGCTCAGCAGGGAGCCTGCTTCTCCTCTCTCTCTCTCTCTGCCTGCCTCTCTGCCTACTGTGATCTCTGTCTGTCAAATAAATAAATAAAATCTTTAAAAAAATTAAAAAAAAATTTTTAAAAAAGAACCAATTCACAGCCCTGATGTAAGGGGATGATATGGTTAACATGTAGAAAAATGCCTTAATATACATGGAAGGTGTTCAGTAAATGGAAGTTGCAGTTATTATGATTGCTTAATATACATTAGTATGTATCACCTACTTGTGATAGGACCTCTTGCTAGAATATTCATTTCCCATGGGGACACATATATTTTGTGATTTCAGGGAATTCTACCCTGCCCAGACAAGCTGTGGTGTAGCAACTTTGGAATATTAAGCACCAAAATAAGAAGCCTAGAATTCCATTCATTGTATCCATTAATCTCCTTAAATTCACATTCCATAGATAAAAGGATTATCCTAAAGCAGGATCGATACTTGATTCATTCCACATTCTAGAATCTTCTGTAGAGCCCAGGAAGCCTGAGGCTGGAGGAGAGGCATCAGCAAAATTTAAATTATTTCCTAAATCTTAAGCTTTAAGAGTTATTGTGTTCTGCTCTAGGGACTGCTTTTCTCTCTATGTCATTTAGCGTTTTTTTCCCCCAAAACATATTCAGTTTCTCTTTATTTCCAAATCAGAATACCCACCATTATTGTTCTTCTAATGTAGATGTGAGCACTTCAGCAAAAATAGCTGCCAAAAGGCTTTAAAAGATTTTATTCACTTTAATACGCCATGACTAATTGGGGAAAACAGCAAACAAGCACATTAGGATCATATCTGTAGGCCTGTAACCACTCACTGGCACATGGGCGACACGTTCAGTGGATTGTATTGCGTAATGAGGAAAAAATTCCTTTGCTTGGTGGAAATCTCTGTGAATATAATTGCAAGGAGGAGGAAAGGAGTTTTTACTCAGGGTTTCTAAACTAGAGAATATCATCCATCACCTCTGAATACATTGTTTTTATTATGGAAAAGATATTAGAATCAGAAAGGGAGCACATGCACTCTGCATTTTGAGTTTTCTCAGCAAAGGCGGTGGCATCTGGAAATTATTGTGAAAAAATTAAAACACTAGGAAGTAAAGGGGGTTCCGGGTAAGTTTAATGGAAGAGAAGTAAGGGGGTTCTGTTTAAGTTTAATGGAAGAGAAGTATTCTACTTTTTGGGAAAAATGAACAAAAATTTCTTAATACAAAATCAAATGAGGAAAAACAAATTCTTACTCCACTACTCCTATGTGTAGGCCCTACAGTGGGGGCTACGGAGAAAAACAACTATCAGAGATGCCTTTGCCTTCTTGGAGATTCTAAAACAGTGGGAGACAGAAGCATGATTTTGAGATTTAGCAACTGGCATGGAGCAGCTTGTGTTAAGGTGACGAGTAGAGTCAACAAGTAAAGCCTTGCACAGGCGGTGCTGGGCAAAGTATCCCACTTGCAAGCTGAGGCGCCATGTCCTCCTCTCTCCACATGCTTTTCCCTCATTTGACCAAAGCTGATTTGACTAATGAGAAGTCTAGCCTTTCCTCTTAGAATCTGATGAAAGATTTCCACTTCTGGGACCCTGACTTGGGACTTTCTTTAGGGCCTATGTATGCCTCACAAATGGCAGAAAGGCACAGATGAGGATTATAAAACAGGCTACAAGCTTTTCATTTCTAGTTCATTTGATCTATGAAGCAGAAATGCCAGTTGCTTGACCTGAAAGATTCGAGATACAAAGAATACTAAAAACAAAACAAAACTCCAACACTGAAGTATTTTGATTTGGTTGTTCTAGGGTAAACTTTATTGTGCTCACAATTAATTGTGTCAGAGGAGTTGCAGTTGGTGAATGAGTGATGGCTCTGCCACTCTTGGTATGAGCTGGGTCCTTGATTCCTTGATAGTGATTCTAGATCCCAGGTTCTCAGTTTTCACACATAATCTTCACTGAGTTTCCAAATTTACAAAGGAATCAAAACCCCCCATGAATCTCTTTCCCTCAAGTATTAACATGTAATCAATCTAACTACTACTCTATTATAATTTTCCAAATATCTGTTTTGCCAAACACCAAGCTACTAAAAACAGGGCATGTTATAAATTTTAGGTACCTTTGTAAGGTGAACAGCTCACATCTTCACACAATTTTTAACAATTTTATACTAGCCTACCTATCTCCTAAAAGTATCACCTAATGTGAATACTCATTTGGGAAACAGAAGTAGCAAACAATCTATCATCTCCAAATTAGCGGTTCCTCCATTTATTAATCTGATGTACTACAAGCTTTATCCCAGTATTAACTGTTCTTCGGTTTCTTACACACCTTGGCATGTCAGCATTTATGTCACCAAGATGATATCGAACTCAAAAAATTGTTGACCGATGCTAGACCTAAAGGAAGAAACTATTTGCTATAAGAACATGGCAAATCTACCATAAATCCCATCCAAGAGATTTTTTCTTCTGCTCATACCAAACACATAGCAGCGAAAACTTAAAACAAAACTAAGAGAGCATAGGCACACTTCAAAACAAAATAAGCATCTCTGTGGCCCAAACTTCGAACTGAAATGTACACTATTGGGTGGAAACTGGAGTGGCCTATTGGGCTCAGGGTTGGATAGACTGTAGTGGCCTGATGAACACATAGAATCTGAGAGAAACGAGATTAAAAGCCCATGGATGCAGGATGTCAGTGGTTCTAGGATCATCACATGAGACAGTGAGGTGGAACAGGCATCCTTGCTAGGGGGCAGAGGTTGAAGATGCTGTGACCACTACCAGGGCTGTGATCGCTACTTGGTTGCAGAGGAGGGAAGGAGCAGAGCTACCAGGCACCAGAGCTAAGCTCCAGATTTAAACTCTCTCAGTCACAGGAAAAGAAGCCCTAGCGGTCTTATAAAAACCTGCTTCCCAATGGTTGAGCCCGGGAGGACAGAAGACAACTACAACAATTTGGGATAAGAAGAAGTGATCTTGAGGAAAGGGGGAAAAAGTAAAAAATCAAAACAACAACAACAACAACAAAACCAAAACTTCCATCAAAGATGAACCTGCAGACAAAAAGCATAATACAGTACCAAAGTGAATACAGTCCATGTCAAAAATATAGTAACAACAGAGAGATAGATCAAGTTCTACAGAAGAGGTGGGATTTGAATCATACTTGCAGGAAGAAGTTTTGGAAAGGTAGAAAAGGAAGGGGCATTTTGTGAAGAAGAAACATCATATGCAAAATCATGGAAGTTGGATGTGGAAAGCTGCTTGCTTTTTAGGAGGCACTGGAAGGTTGATGAGATACCTTGGAAATGCTGGAAAAGGGAGACATGCTTTATAAATTGAGATGGGGCCAAACTATGGTGTGCCCAATTGCCATGGAGAGATGCTAAATGTGACTTGTGAACAATGGGAGCAGGCAAAGATGTGATAAGGGAGTAACAGCATGACAATAGGAGGAAATAGAGGGGGAATGTGGTGGCGGCCAGACATTTCAGGAGGTGCTGAAAGTAGTTAAGATGTTAAAGGAGGATGTCTGTGCCATAATGATAAAACAAAAATGGAAAAAAGATGGTTCTAAGGTAGATTTCATAAGTAACAGATTGGGTTAGCCACCGGGGAAAAACAAGGGGGAAATTTTAAGTATTTCAGGTCTGGGAGTCTACTGCCACTCAAGCAGTGGTGAAAATTAGAAAAGGCATTCCCTTAGGAATAAATTTTTAAAAATCTAATTTAGTGGTGCTAGTATTTTATATTCTTATTTCTTTTGTTATCTATTTAAAAAACTGTAAGCAGGAAGACGGAGAAAACATGGGATGGCTTAGCAGCCACCACCAAGACTGAACAAACGTTGACGAAATCGCACCAGATATTTTTAAAGAAATAAAGTGTTGCAGATACAACTATAGACCAACATCTCCAACTCATTTCCCTCTTTCATCCCCCAGAGGCAACAACTATCCTCAACTGGGTGTTGTTATCTTTCAGCTATGGAGGTTTTTGTATTTTTCCTATAATTGGATATTTTTATAATATATACTATTGTTTTGTGTGCCTTAAAAATTCACATAAAATCATGCTGCATTTTTTTTTTGCAATCTTTTTATTTCTTTTTTCCTCACTATTATGCTTTGAATATGTGTTAACGTTGATACAGGTAGACCTAGCTTACTGATACATCATATTTGAAGGAAATTAGATACACTGAAGGTCAGGTGGGAGATTAGAGCTGTAGGTGCTGATTTGAAGCCTATAAACATACAGAGAATAATTGAAATGTGAGTGCAGCCTTGTTTTCCAGGCGAGGATGAAGCATCCTCTAGACTCTGAGTTCTTGGAATGCAATGACCCTGCATTACTCATCTTTGAAAGCCCCACAGACCCAGTCATGATGTGAGATTCCATGAAAGTCTGCAAAATGAAGGAATGGACAGATAAACAGCGTCCTCCCTCCCCTGCTCTTCTTTTGCTATAAAATATACATTGCACAGTTTGGAAACTGGCAACCAGAGGCAAATTTGAACTATAAGTAAACTTTATTAGCCAACACAGTATTATTTTTTCAATAGAATCAACACTTTAAAACTGTGAGATTTCCCGATAAAAAACCCAGACACCTGGCTTTTATTTCAAAATCTAAATATCTGATAATGACTGGCTTGTACTTCTGCCTGGCACGAATCGAGGTGAGTAGCTGCAGCCACCTTTAAACAGGCCATATGTTTCCAGCATGACACCACCCCTTCCCATGGTGGCTCTGACACCAAGGCCAATTGTCAGTTACAATGGATTATTGCTGGCCCTGTTGTTCTCCTGATGGTGGGAGATATTTCATTGTATCCTAGCCTCTGAAAAGGAGGGGATAAATAGAGATGGACTGATAGGGCCCAGTGCTTCACACCAAATTGGAGAGAACACGGTTCTTTGCAAAAGTGAAGACTATATCCTTAGATGTTTAACGTACAATGGTACACCCTGACAGAGTGTTTAGGTCGGACAGTCTAGGTCGTGGGGAATGGTATTTATTTATTAAATAAATATTAAAAATTTGGATTCTGTTGGCATTTCAGTAAGCAATCCAGCCCTCTCTTCTCAAACACTTTTAGAATACAATACCTTTACATGAGCTATAAAGAAAGAAATTTCCTCTTTAGTGTTTTAGTATTTATTTTTGCACAGTTTTCATCCCAATAAAAAATCCTCCCTAATAAGTGGGAAGCCTTCCTAATCTCTGTTTTCTCTTTTAGATTGCCCCAGATGGGAGCAGTCATAACTCTGGTAGAGCTTTTTATCAGCACATATAATAATTCTAAAAATTGAAATGTGTATGGTTTTGATTTAAATAAGAAAATACGGGAGTGGTTCTTTTAACTCTAGCTCTAGCAGATCTGCCTCATCAAATCGCCATCTTTTAAACAATGTGAGACAACTCTGGAGTAACAACTTCTCAGTCCAGGATGCACCACCAGGAAGGCTCCTGGAGGGAGAAAGATGACAAGCTGTCGGTATACAGCTGATCCCCAAGAAAAGTTACTCTTTGACTATAGGAGGACCCTCAGTAAGGCAGAACACTTCTGTCCTTGGGAGTCACTCTGGGGGCCCAATTCTTACAGCTGGACAGAGTACAGCATCAGAAAAGGTGGGGGACAAGGAGGCTCAAGATTCTAAGTGGGGTGTCCTTGTGGCTGAAAATGATACTTGGTTTGAGCTTTATTCTGATCTTCTGCTCGAATGAATTAAGTCTTTCAGGTGGTCCTTTACCTCAATAGAAGGTTATTTTTATTGAGGAAGAAATGGTGTTTGATTAAAGTAATTTTTTCCCCAGCTTAGGAGTGGAGAAGAAGCGGTCCTAAAAGCTGTACCGTCCCTTATCCCATGTTTATATGGGTTTAAGTGGGTTTATTTCTAGCGACAACAGTTTCTTTTCACTGCATTTTAAGGATTTCCCCCCTACATTTAGCGTGTATCAAGCTGCCCTGAGAATTAATAAAATCTTTATTATTGGTTAAGAGAAAGACAATACACAAAGCATGGTAGCCATAATGCCTTTGAGACAACAGGAGGCACTCTATTTTAGATGATTTTAAGGATTATTCTTAAATACTGTTTTTTAAAAAAGCATTTGTTTTGAAGATCCAACTTAAATTTTGGTTCTTACAGAACCAAAAGATATTTTAAATTTTATAAGTAAATAGTTTACCATCCTCTCTCACCTTAATAAGGTGATTCCTTCCTGGGATGGCAAATTCTCAATTTTAAAATGTACTTACTAATGAAATAAGTGGTACATAATTATTTGAATAGTAAAGAATATTACAATGAATAGTTTTTATTTGACTGGTATGTTGATGCAGAAAAAAACCCCAGAGAGACAAAAGAAATCAATAAGAACAATGGAAACAATGCACATCATTATTGCTACTATCAATTAGTAAATTACTTGAGAACTTAATGCAGCTGAAGCTAACTGTAGATCTGAATGAAGCCTCTCTGAAGCAAGAAATGGTCCTTGTAATATGAAGAAATGCCCAGTAAGTATGGTACTAAATAAATTTGTCATCTTATATTCTTGTAATCCATACCTCTATGGAGCATTTTGGAGGTGTGACTACATTTGGATATGATAAGCAATTAACTTAAAAATCCCTCATTTAAAAAGCAACTCCTGGGGCACCTGGGAAGCTCAGTTAAGTGTCTAACTCTTGTTCTCAATTCTGGTCATGATCTCGGTTGTGGGATTGAGCCCTGTGTTGGGCTCCATGTTTAGCAAGGAGTCTGCTTGAGATTCTGTCCCTCCACCTCTGCCCTGCCCCCTCAAAAATAAATAAATAAATAAATATTTTTTAAAAAAAAAAGCTAGCTCCTGAACTCTTTGGTTTTCTTACTGAGCTCTAGCAATATTGTCCCCTTGATGAGACATATAAACCAAGTTCATTGTAGCCCCGGGGCCTTTGCATTTGCTATTCCCTCTATGTAGAACACTTTTCCCTTAGATATCCACATGGCTTTCAGGTCTCGGCTTTCAAAAGTCATCTCATCAGCGAGGCCATCCCTGACTATCCTACCACAAATAGTGCCTTTCCCCCACACCCCCCTTTAACTCCCTACACAACAGTATGAGCACGCATTTATTTGCATATTTATTGTCTGACTCCACCATTAGAAGTTAAGCTCCATAAATGTAGGAACAACCCTTGTTTGTTCACTGCTGCGTAAACCCCCATCACCCAGAGTTTCATCATTTAGTAGGCGCTCAGTTAATAATTGTAAATGAAGTTGTCATTGTACATTTCTTTTTAAAAACAACTTTGCTTTATATCCTTCAAAACAAAACATTTAAAAAGCTACACGTCCACACATACGTAATAATACAGTGTCACACAATCCTTGAGGATTTCCATTTCATTCATTCATTCATTCATTTATTTATTTGTTTATTTATTGTTTATTTATTTTAAGAGACAGAAAGAGCATGTGATCAGGTAGGGAGTGGCAAAGGGAGAGAGAGAATCCCAAGCAGGCTCCACACTCAGCGCAGAGTACGACCCAGGGCCCAATCTCACGACCGATCACACCAGAGCCAAAAATCAAGTCGGACACTCAACTGACTGAGCCACCCGGGCTTCCTAATGTACTATTTCCATTTTATAGGCTACTAAAAAGGAATGCACGTACCAATATCTATATAGATTCTAATTTAACATAAACTGTATATACACACTGAATTCAATCTAAGAAAACAATTCTTTCTCCTTTCAAATGGTTGTTTCTGATGGTATATCTAGTCTGTGCTCTAAACTTGGATATTTAAAAGATATATTCCTTGAAGGACCCAGATTTGTACCTACCATATACTCACTAGAGGCTCAACTGTTAACTCTTGGTGAATTGTTGCTATACAATTTTCCTGTAAAATCTCTCTAGCAGAAAAGAAAATGAAGTTCTATCTTGCTTTTAGGTCAGAAAAATGGTCTTATATAGCATAAACTCCCCAAATATCTCTCAGGTTAACACAAAAGTCCTACATACAAAATAAATAAAGGCTTGTCTTTCTATTAAAAAGAATCCAATTGCTTTATAAAGATAGCCATCAAAATAAATCAGTGTTCATGCTTCTCTAAAACTAAACTGTCCAGTCTTTTCTATGATTGTTCTGCAGGTGCCTAACCTGCAGATGATTCAACAGCCTCAGTCCAACTCTTCTCCAGTGAACTGTTGGCCATTTGTGAGGCAAAGCTCTCTTTACTGTGACCTCATTAGAATCATCCTCATCTATCTTCAAACCTTAATTCTATTACTAAAATGTGCTCAAGCATCCATACACTAAAATAAGATCAATATCATAACACACCATACTACCTATTTTTTTTTTTTAGATTTTATTTATTTATTTTGAAAGAGAGAGACACAAAGGGCAAGCATGGGTGGGGGAGAGGGGCAGAGGGACAAGGAGGCTCCCTGCTGGGCATAAGGCCAGACAGGAAGCTTGAGCCCAGGACCCTGAGATCATGACCTGAGCCAAAATCAGACACTTAACCCACTGAGCCACCCAGGTGCCCCTACCACACCACCTGTTATAATGATGTGCTTATCTAGTCAAATGAGTGGCAATATTCTAGTATTAAAATATTTATCAAACTGTTCCTATGTCACAGATAAACATTTTAATGGTGTTTGAGGCGAGGAAGAAAAATAATAAAATTTATGAATTATCCTCATTGATATTTTATTTTATTTTATTTTATTTATTTTTTTTTTTAAAGATTTTATTTATCCATCCGACAGATAGAGATCACAAGTAGGCAGAGAGGCAGGCAGAGAGAGAGGAGGAAGCAGGCTTCCTGTGGAGCAGAGAGCCCGATGCGGGGCTCGATCCCAGGACCCTGAGATCATGACCTGAGCCGAAGGCAGCAGCCCAAATCACTGAGCCACCCAGGCGCCCCAACCTCATTGATATTTTAAATCAAGAACTTATTCCTCAGCTAACAACTTATTAATGAAAACTGTTTATTATTAATCCAGGTTCTACTACTAAAAATATGTTTATATTATACAACTATAATACTTAAAATCTTTTTATTTCATAGGAACATAACACTATACAATACTTATGTAAAATTTTACAAAGCACTCTCACATATATTTCCCATAAGCCATTTTTAGTTCAGTATTTCATACAATTTCACATTCTAACACACTTCTATTTTCTGCAGAGATGTGTGAATAGAGGCTAAGTTATTAATTATAAATTTAATTTTATGTATTTATATATTTATATTTACTGATTGCCTGATATCTTCCAGGCATTTTGCTAGGTGCTAGAGATACTGAGAGGAGTAAGATATGGGCCATGACCTTTATAGTAGTGGCTGTTTAGACATGGAGAAAGTAAATGTATTTTTGCAGGGCATCCAATAAATTTGCATGTACATGTTTGTATGTAGATATATGTGTGTGTGTGTATTCACAAATATATATAAATCACATACATATAAATTATGTATATACATATATAATTATCATATGTATATCATCTGATCTCCCCACATAAGTCAATAGTTACTTATACTCTGAACACAGATAAATACTGAAGTTGGAGTAAATGTTATAATTTTTAGGAAAAGCAAAGCTTAATATGCAGATATATGGTGACTTTCCTAGAAACAGAAATATGCTCAAGGTTCCAGCTGTGATGAAAGATTCATGGCCTTATAGAAACTGAGTAATATTTTGGGGGGGGAAATGGCTCCTTCACAGTAATCTGAAAGCAGTTGCCCTTCAGAGTCAGAAGCAACCTATGTAGCTGATTTGAACTTCCTGGACTGAGTAACCGCTGGGCAGAGAGGTTAAAGATCTGTCTCTGGAGATTTTGGATCTTGAGGAGATTTTACTCATCTGGAATTCCCAATGAAAAAGGTCAAGTGCTGAAGCAGTGAAACAACCAAAGTCCCTAGGAGTTGATTTCTCAAAGTAGAGATGACTTCTCTCACAAACCACCACCACCACAAGAAAAGCCCCACTAGCTCTGAGGGCCAGGTCCTGTGGAAGTGAAACCCTAGTTAGCCTCTGGAAAAAACAGGAGAGGTGGGAAAGAGACCCAGTGCAAACTGTTTTCGTTTAACTTCAGGACTGTCTAGAATAAATTCATCATCATCTTGATCAGAATCCCAGACAATCTTTATTTCAGTATCACATGCTACATAACATATTCTACACTCAGTTTTGCCTAAAATTTCACTGAAGTGATAGAAAAGATGAGATCACATTTTCCCCCCAAACTAATGTTTTTCTGAGTTCTCATTGAGTTTTACCTTAAGCATTAGCCAAGGACCAACCCAAGCCTTTACAATGGCCAGTGCCCTATTTATATAACTACCAACCTATGCTTCTTTCCATCTCTGCCCTTAAGAAAATTTAAATAAAATTTATCCTAAATTTAATCTTCAGCACTCAATATAATTATTCTAAGATTTCACCATATGTATCAGTTGAACAGTGAAATTTTGGGCAGGTAGGATTTAGATAAAGCAATGATCTCTTCCTTCCCATAAATCACCCTGCACCTTTCTTACTCTAGATTCAGTGGAAGATTTAAGACCTAATATTCTAAGACAGTCGTACTCCTGTGCATGTAGGGTGACATTAATTGTGTATCATCCTTGGAAGATTTAAGAAAACAAACACTCCAAACATGTTCACTGTCCTGTGTTTCAAATGAGGAACCACCAGGCAGAGAAAGCAAAATGTCCTTCTAAAGAGGTTTTCCTTTTAACTATGGGTAACTAATATCTACTAATCTTTTTTTTTTTTTTTTAATTTATTTATTTGACAGAGAGACATCACAAGCAGGCAGAGAGGCAGGCAGAGAGAGAGAGAGAGGAGGAAGTAGGCTCCCTGCTGAGCAGAGAGCCCCATGCGGGACTCGATCCCAGGACCCTGAGATCATGACCTGAGCCGAAGGCAGCGGCTTAACCCACTGAGCCACCCAGGCGCCCAATATCTACTAATCTTGATGGACTGTTCTTTTCCATTTCACTGTCTGCTGGAGCCAGGAGTCCTGCTTCCTCCCCTCCCCGCCCCGCCTCCAGGTTCCTTCCCCATTTCCCCATCTACTCTCCCACTGTACAAGTTCAACAAATATGAAGGAAATCATGCGTAATCCCTTTAACTTCCCATCTTTGCAGAGTAACATATTCCTTTGGAGCCGGGGAAGGGTTCTAATAAATTGCTGCTAACAACTTTTGGCTCACAAGAGGTTCTTGTGCACTGTCATCCGAGTGATAAGGTCTCCAGGAGGGAGAGCAGATGCACACATTTCTTTAGGTGACTGGGTGATTACTTCGTGATGCTTTTCCCACATTTTATGGCTTACAGGTCTGCCTTTTCCTAGGATTTGATGAAAACAAAACTAAAACAAACCAAAAAACCACAAACTCTTTAAAAAATTTCTATCACTTACCAAAATGTTGAAAAAGATCTCAGGAAAACACCCCTTCCTCCAAGAATTGCTAAATTTCTGTCCCAGGAGGCTGTGACTTTTGTGTCAGATCACTTACTGTAATGACTTTCTTTGGCATAAATCCTTTGTTGTGGGCTGTCCTTTCAAAGTGGGAAACCACCTTACCTTTCATTTAAAGTGCAAATCGACGACTCATTTTCTTCATTAAAAAGAAAAAGAAAAGGGAAGCCTGGGTCCCTCAAGCTATTGTCCTACATTAAGGAGCCAGTTTTCCACTGTTAATTACTGCTCTACCCTTGTTTTATCACACTAAGAGGAGGTAAGACTTTTTGTCATGTTCATTGATCTTTTTTGCTTTTGATTCTATAAACAGGAACTATCTGTAAGTCAAGCTGTACACTCTTGGATTAAAGCCCAGGCTATTAACACTTTTTCAAAGGGTATGCCATAATACTACAGTGAGAATCATTGTGGATAAGAATGCTTGTTTGACAGATCAAGTTCTAATTCTAAATGGAGCAGCATCCCCTTTCTTGTTAACCTTCATCAAGATAACTTGATAACGTTTTGTGCTCAACTGGAATTCTGCCCATAGGTTCTAACAAATTGAAAGATGACAGTATGCCATTATTTTATTACCAGGATATATCAATTAATTATTGCTATAAAGAATTTAGCATAATATATACTTACAATAAAGTACTTATATTTGGCAGACATTCTCTTATATACAAATGAAAAACGAAACCTCTCCCCCCTTAAATTTACTTATTCAGCTCTCTAGGATGAGGGGAGCTTACTTTGTAGAGAACATAAGTTGCCAGACTCCTCAGGAAGTAGTTATATTGGAAACGAGACAGTATAGAGGGGTCTGCTTCTTTCCTTGTCTGGGTTGGCCAGTTTGTAAGCGTTGCCTTTTAAATGTTATGGATTCAAATCACCTTTTTTGTGCTTCACCGCACAGAACTTAGATGTTTCATGGAATTGACTTGAAATGATTTGACAGGTTCAAAATGCAGAAGCTCTGCACTGTGGAGGTGTCAGGGGTAGGGGAGGGAATTTAATCTAGAAGCAGACATCCCTGTAGTTATTTTTGTGTGAAAGTGGGAGGCTTGTGTCTAGGATAGAATATGTCAGACTCCCAAGTTTCTGTAATAGGACATAAACTATGCTTTCTGCACTTCTAAACTCTAAATCACATGACTCTAATTTTATAAACAATACCAGAGAATACTGGTACTTGAAGCAATTCTTAGAAAATTCATCTTACATATTTGCCTAGACTATGTTGGAAAAAACTAGTTTTGAAAGCTACTATCTAAGGCTTTACTGACGACTAGGGCTTCTATGTTGGCTATGTTCCAGTCTGTATTGAGGTAAACTAATGTGTCCCCAAATCTGGTTTCTGCAGTTGAGTATTTAATTGAAAAAAGGTCCCATCATCAAATAAATTGGGAAAATACTGGATTAAACAAAATTAATTAGCTTTATTTCTTACTGGATTTCTAAGAATCTTTAATAGGCTAATATAGTTCTACAAAAAGGAGATCAGAGTTTGTTGCATTTTTCCATTTCTTGAACCCATTTTTGATGGAGTGACTATTAACATCTAGCATAATTAGTTTTCCAAAGAACAAAGGTTGGGAAATGCTCCAGAAATCATTATGTCCAGATTCTACTACAAGCATTTTCTGAGAAATCACTTCTCTGCATTATGATATCATACCATGACTTTGGGTTTTACAGTGAGTCAGTAAAGGAAAAAAGTTTTTTACTTTTTTTTGTTGTTGTTGTTTTGTTTTTCTTTCTTTATTTGAGAGTGAGAGAGCATGAGTGTGAGCGTAAGAGCAAGCGGGGGAAGAGGCAGAGGGAGAGAATATCCAAGCAGACGACCACTGAGATTGGAGCCTGATGTGGGGCTTGATCTCATGTCAGTAGGATTAGTCTTGCAATGATTGTTCTTGTGCAAATTTTTGAGTCATATATTATTCATTTTTGCATTCTCTTTCCTAGATTATAGGAAATATACATATATGTATATATAATATATATTAATTAATATAATATATGTTATATTATATAATATACAATATTATATTGTTATGTTAATTAATATATATAACATACATATATGTATATATATGTAGGTTTTTTTAAAAAGATTTTATTTATTTATTTGATAGAAAGCGAGATCACAAGTAGGCAGAGAGGCAGGCAGAGAGAGAGCGGGAAGCAGGCTCCCCGCTGAGCAGAAAGCCCAATGCGGGGCTCCATCCCAGGACCCTGAGATCATGACCTGAGCCGAAGGTAGAGGCTTAACCTGCTGAGCCGCCCAGGCTTCCCTGAGGTAGTTTTTTCTAAAAGTGCATGTTGTATATAAATTGTCTAAATCATTGCATGTCTAAAGATGTCTTTATTTTTGCTCACCTTTGATTAATAGCTCAAGGTTTAAAAGCATACTTTTTCAGAACTTTCAAAGTGCCAAAAATCTTTTTCTAGGATCTAGTGTTACAAAAAGTCTGATACCAAGTGCATTCTCATTCTTTCATAGGAAACTTATTTTTATTTCTCTTGATAAGCTCTTAGGAGCTTCTATATTTTTTTCATAATGTCCTAGGATTTTAAGAGAATTTGTCTAAATCTTTTTATAGTCATCTTGTTTAGGGCTCAATGGGCCCTTTCCATCTGAAAATATTCTTTAATTTCAGTAATTTACATCAATCATTTCATTATAATTCCTCTTTTTTTCTTCTGCTCATGTCTTTTTAGGTTGCTGCTGTGTCTTTCTCATTGATCTTCTTCCTATGTATTTACTTTCTTCAAATATGTACCTTTATTTTGTCAACTTTTTCTATTAATGAATATTTATTTCAGGAGTCCTATTTTTATATTTTAAGAATTCCATGTATTTCCCTTTTGTCCCCTTATCATTATAGCTGAGCTTGTGTCGTGTCTTCCTAAATGTTTCTGAGGCTGGTAATCAGAATTTTTAAAAATGTATCTTTATACCCAAATTGCCTCCTCTTTCTTCTTGACATTTGCTAAGCCCTCAAACATCAGCAGTTATCAATTTACATTTATTAATGAAGAACTAGGTTGCTTAATACAAGTAGCTAGTGTGAGTTAAATAGGTATGTTTTCGGAACCAAATTTACCTCAGAATGACAGAGCATGGTAACTGGAAGGATTTACATGAAGGACTGGAATTGAGATCAGACAGCAAAGCAAAAGAGCATGTTATAGCTGCCTATTCCTCACTAACTCCTTCTGAAAATGGGGAGGGCTTTCCTCTGAGGGTCATCATTGCAGAGTCATAAATTCCTTAAAAGACTGGTTTTCTAGTTTTAGATGAGGAATAATACTATAATGGAAGGTGGGTGAAGGGGAGGGGACTGACTTTCTCAGCTGCTCCATCCTTCAAAAATATCACCTTATTTTCTAAATCCCTTCTTCTTCCTCACGTCCCAAACCACAGAAAGTTTGGAGCCTGTTTGTGCCCCATTGCCAGGAAGCATGTGTTCCTCCTCTATTGTTCTTATATTTGCTCTGGACTGTAATGTCTGCTTTGGTTTATCTATTTCCATCTTTCAGAAATTTCTGAAAAATCTCTGGTCTCTTGATACCATTCCTCCCATTTTTAGAACTGTCCTATTTATTTTCATGCTGACATTTGGGATGTAGCTGAGGGAAAAGTTTTTGGCCAGTGTGCCTTGAGCCCCTAATTCTTACACAAAACTTAACGCTTGGGAGGCGTACATTTAAAACAAATATCATCTACATAAGAATATCATTAGGAATTAATATTCTTGGAAATTGTCTTGATTCTGAGGCTTTATAACTAACTTTTCACAGTTTATGAACCAAATTTACTAAGAAATCATTTAGAAAACAAAGGCAATAAATGAAATTCATTTTTGATCTGTATGAGGTGACCTAGCTTTAGAGAACGGGAGAGACTCAATTCAATCAGAAACTCTGTGGGGTCCTAGATAGTCCCCAGATTGAATCAATTGGGAATTTGTCATGCAGAATTTAACAACAGTTTGTCCTTCAGCCTCCAGCTCCCTGGTGCTATTCCTGGATGCCTGCCAGTATCTTCCCCTAGTCTGTCCTTCCCCTAGACTGCAGGCTTCAGGCGGAGGAGGGAGAGAAGGTGGGCATGGAACACCCCTCTTGTTAAAAGACAAATTGGGAAATTAACAGGTGTGAGAGAATGCTGAACCTCCTTGGAATAGTCCTGGGGCTTACTTCCTGATGTAATATTAAAATGTGAAAAAATATTTTAAAAAATCAAGAGCTCTGGTGAAAGGAAAGGGGTTATCTGAAACATTTCGGGTCCAAAGTAAACATGCAAGATTGATTAATCCAGATCATTAGAAACTAACATTATCCATTGTGGGGCGCCTGGGTGGCTCAGTCGGTTAAGAGTCTGGTTTTGGCCCAGGTCATGATCTCAGGATCCTGGAATAGAGTCCCGCTTCGGGCTCCCTACACAGGGAGGAGCCTGCTGCTCCCCCACTTGTGCTCCATTTGTCAAACAAATAAATAAATCCTTAAAAAAAAAAAATAAACAGCATCCATTCAATGTGGTATTTTCTTTGCACCAAATACTGTGTACTTGCGGTTGATAAAGTGATCAGTAAAGCACTATATATTAACTGCAAAGAATTAATAGTCTGATGGTTGTATGCAGATTAACATATAATCACTATTCCATATAGAAAGCATAATGAAAGACATCCATACAGTTTTTATGAACACCAAGAGCAGAGGTATCTATCCAATGGCGTGCTGGTAAATGTTCAACAAACGGCTTTCTGGGGCATAGGCTTTGCCAATTTCTATGGCATAAATACTCATGACCAGTTTCAAGTTGATGTGCAGTAGCACACCTTCATATAGCATTTCTGCCATACTGAAACACCAGACTTCAAGAGTACAATTAATAAAATGCAGTAAAATAATAACTAGCTAATAGTCAAAAAGTGATGAATTTAGAGTATTTATTACCTTTCTTTTTGATATAATTTATTTAATTGTAAGTTCATATAAAATCATGCTTAGTAATAAATGTGCTTCACAACCAGCTCACAAAACTCTTGAAAAACTAGCTATTGGTTTGTAAGCCAGTACAAGTGGGCTCCAGCAAACTGCTACCCACAACTAAGGAATGGGGAGGCAGACATCCTGCAGGATACACGTGAGGGTGCAACACTTTACCATAAACAGGTTTATGTCCGTTAGGATTGGAAGAAGAACAGTAAAAAAAAGGGAAGAGGGAGTAGGAAGAAGAGCTGATGATGCCCAGAAGAACAGCGCACTTCATGTAGCCAAAGCAACACAACTTTATAACCCTGATTTTTAAAGTATGCTCTTGTTTTTTTTTTTGTTTTTTTTTTTTTTTTAAGAGAGAGAGAGAGAGCATGAGAGGAGAGAGGTCAGTGGGAGAAGCAGACTCCATGGCGAGCAGGGAGCCCGATGTGGGACTTGATCCCATGACTCCAGGATCATGACCTGAGGCGAAGGCAGTCGCTTAACCAACTGAGCCACCCAGGTGCCCCTAAAGTATGCTCTTGTTAAACAATCACCTTCTGCTTAGCAGGGAGAGGATGGGAGGCGTCAGTTGGCCCTCAGTGCCTGGAATGGTAAGGACAGGAAAATAACATGGAAATGAAACATGCTTTCCATCCCTACTGGAACATTCCTTCTAGTTTATGATATGGTGTTCCATCATGGGGGCAGTGGCAGGGGTGGGGGATGTTTCAGGGAGGACTTACAATGGGTCACTAAAAGGAAGACCCAATGAAAAATCGTAAGTTAGCAGTGGTGCTCATTACTTAACACAGAGCAGGGCGGCAGGTGGGCGGGGGGGGGGGGGGTGCGGCATGGCAAGGTTTGCTGAGGCTCTGGTGGTGTTCTATGGAATATGAGTGATCCAGGAGTCCACAAGTGGTTGAGTCAACTGTCACTTTTAAGCTATATTTTAAAAACTCTTATCAAAATATATATACTCAAATATGTTATAACCCATATAGGGCGTTTTTTATTGCAACTGACAGAAAACCTGTCTCTAGTTTAATTTAGATGTTGGGGAAAACTATCACCTAATGTCACTAAAGAAGTCTAGGGGTAGAGCTCAAGTTCACTCAAGGTAGTTTTGACCAGAGGCTCAAGTAATGGCACTGGCACCCACTGTCTTTTTCTCTTGGCTCCATTCCCATTCTCAGAAGGGCTCTGCCTATGAAGTCACAGGAAGGCTAGTCTATTCAATTTCTCCCTCCCAGGCGACTAAAATTCCTGGGCTTGTCTCTGGCCAAAACACATCTGATTCCAAAGGACCAGTTTGGGGTCTCTATGAAGCTGCCTAAATGGTTAGGTCCCCAGCTCCCAAACTCAACTGCACAACACAATCACCCAGGGTATTTTTCAAAAATTCCTATGCACAACACTCACTCCCAATCGATTAAATCACAATATCTGGGGTTGATGCAGGTGTCACCATTTTTTTAAGCTCTTCAGGTGATTCCAATGCAGAGACAAATTTAGAAACCACTGGATTAGGAACTCCTAAGAATATGAGTTTTTAGAATCTCCTTCTCATTCACTAAGAAAGTTGGTTAGGTTAATTTCCTTAATTCCTTCCTCAAAATCTTTCTTCCTATGCTTTCCCATCTCTGTGATAAAATGTTCCTCTGTTTGCCCAGCTTGGCATCCATCTGTATCCTCTATTTGCATTCTGTTCCCCTCCTCTCGCCCTGCCTTGCCTGACTCCAGGAATCATCCTTTGTCTGCTTTGTATCTTGAAGTTCATCTCTCTGCTGGCTTTTTCCTTGAGACCTTGAAAGACATGCTCCTATCTCTCTTATTCCATAATACCCTTCCCTATTCCCTGTGGCCTCACCCTCTACTCCTAGGGGCTACTGCCCAGCTGGCCTCCCCTCTACTGTCCACCTTACAAGAGTGGGCTGCACTCTCAGCCTTATCATCTGGCTGTGGACATCACTATTCTCCTGAAACTGTTCTCTCAGAGGTTAGCAATGACCCACTTACAAAAGTGAATGCCTGTTTCTTTTTCTCTCTTTCTCACTGAAGGCTGCTCTCTGTCCCCTTTTTGAAATACTGTCCTAGCTTTGCTTTTTTGGCCATTACAGCATCCAAATGTTCCTTCCCTCCTTGTTTTTCTTTCTGCCACCTTAGTTAGCTTAAGAAAGCCTTGGAGAAAATGGATATGTGTCCCAAACACATTTTTATAGGAAATATGTATCAGGAGACTTTAAAGCAACTAAGGCAACAATTTGGAACACAAAAGAAATTCTATAAAGATGCTCAACACCACCATTTATCAGAGTGAAAATCTGGAAACAAACTGGGGAGATATGCTAATTATGGTAATCCACACAATAGAATACTATCAATCTACTGTAAATTTTCCTACCACAACTGTATGTGTTAACGTGCACAAATGGGTAAAATTTTAAGAAGAGAACAGAGGGGCAAAAGGATGTATTGCACACACAACAGAACTTCAAGTCTTATTAAAAACCATGCAGAATAAGTTGTAAATCAACTTGGTTGATTTCCCCAAGGTATCCATTGTAACACTGGCAGCATATCTTTAGTGACATTAGATTTCACCTTATTTTATTTTATTTTTTTAAAAGATTATTTATTTATTTATTTGATAGACAGATCACAAGTAGGCAGAGAGGCAGGCAGAGAGAGAAAGGGAAGCAGGCTCCCCGCTGAACAGAGGGCCCGATGTGGGGCTCAATCCCAGGACCCTGAGATCATGACCTGGGCTGAAGGCAGAGGCTTTAACCCACTGAGCCACCCAGGTGCCCCGAGATGTCACCTTATTTTAAAAGGAATTCAGTTTTGTTTTGAAAATCGAACAGAAAGTTTCCTTGGCACAAATTTTAATTACTGTGCTTTTTAAACAACTGAGTCTGAATTCTTTTAATAAGAAGTGTTTTCTCATTTTCGCATTGCCCAAAAGCTTGGTCTGAACTGAGGTGGTCACCACTGCCTAAGAAATATGAGACCATTTTGTTTTTATTGCTTTTATAATGGCAAGGTCAAGGTGTCTCTTTCCATTTGAAAGGTGAAGTAACATCCCTCAAGAAACTAAATGTGACAAACATTGGTTTCGTGACTTTTCCTTTGAATATATGTGGTATTGAAACTGTAATAAAGTAATTACAAAAGAAATGGTGCGAAAATATATTTTTCTGTAGATTCATAAGCATAGATTATTAAATTTTAGTTGAACATATCATTCTCATGTGTATGTGCAAAATAGTGCCAAGAGACTTCATAAAAGAGAGAAAGAGTGAAAGAAGGATCACATTGACTGCTACCTTATATTCTGAGAAATTTTCAGAATACTATATTTTGTCTATTCTCCAATAGTAGGAGATAACTAGAAATACGTTTTCTGCCAGAACAAATGGAATTTACTAAGATAAAAAAATCTTGAGGGGCGCCTGGGTGGCTCAGTGGGTTAAGCCGCTGCCTTTGGCTCAGGTCGTGATCTCAGGGTCCTGGGATCGGGTCCAGCGTCGGGCTCTCTGCTCAGCGGGGAGCCTGCTTCCTTCTCTCTCTCTGCCTGCCTCTCTGACTACTTGTGATCTCTCTCTGTCAAATAAATAAATAAAATCTTAAAAAAAATTTTTTGAATAAATCAATTGCTGTAGTCAATTAAAATTAAATTATTTTGTTATGGCTAACATGAACATAAACCGTACAAAAGTCTTCACATAGGATTTTTAACGTGTAGATGGGGAAACCGAGATTCAGTGAGGGCGTTCTCATTTCCGCCACACCAGTGAAAAAAGAAGAGCTGGGGCAGGATCATGTATCTTCTTTCTTCCATATCAATTCTATTTCCCCTATACCAAATGGAATGCCAAGGGATCAGAGATGCATTGCTTTAGTTGGTTCTCTCTCATGTCTAGATGGACAAGTATATATGGTTCCCATCCACTCCTACTACTCTAGAAAAATCTGGTGGCAAAAATGAATCACTGAGTCTCATTTTCCCCAAATGTACAAGTTAACACATTAGCATGACTATCTGAAATCGGCCTTCCTTTTCCCAGCAACCAACCAGCTTTTTCTTCCTGATCAGCCACAATTACGTTAGAAGGGGATGGACTCCTTCTAGTTCATTGGAGGTTATGTGAGGGATAGCCAAATCGTCCCTCAGCAGGACAGGCGCCTCTCGCAAGGAGATAAAGCATTTCTAGTATGCAATGCCTATGCAGAAGATGGGGAGTGGGGGTGGGAAATAAACCTGGAACTACGAGAAGTCTAGCCAGTTTACAAAAGAAAAGGCTGAGACGACTAGGAGTAATCTGGTACAAGCCACTGTCCAATGTAAACGCTCCAGAGCGCTGGGCCAGGAGGACGGGAAGAATTCCATCACACTCACCACCACTCGCAGCACCTGGGGGAGAAAGACACACCCCAGAGATCTGGTTCCAGAATTCACCCTTTCCGACAGTTTCTGTGTTTGTGAGAGAAACTTGTCCGTGCTTTAGCAACACTTCAAACTCCAACAAAATAAGCAATTTTATTGTGTGAAACAACTTTTAAGTGCATGGGGTATTTTTTTAAATTTGATAGACTGGAATGATAAACTAGCTTTGATAGGGTGAAATGGAGTGGTAGAGGCAAAGGAGAAAGGATATGTTTTCAGGTGAGGTTTGAAAAGGGATGGAAAGTTAATGAGGTGAAGAGATACAGTCAAACTGTTCCAGATGGCAGGATCTGACAGAGGAGGCCAGCGAGGGTTAGCAAAAGAAATGAGGATGGGGAGATGGGAGACTGGGGTCCAGCAGAGAGAGGGCATTCTCAACCTAGATGATAATCAATTCTGAATCACGTCACAGAGTGGATGAGGAGAATGCTGGCGCAGCTGGGAGACCAGACACAGACAGATGGGCAAGTGCAGAGGGACCTAAACAGAAAATCTGAGCCTATCAGAAGATGAGCAATCATGTCCAGAACAATGACATGAGCCCGAGGAATTCCTTGGATTAAAAGAACGTAGCAGAAAGGGAAGGGATAAGAAGTCTTTTTCCTTTTCCGTCAAACAAAATAATTAAATGCATTATTGCAGTTGATTGAGATTGCATATGGGAAATGAATTTCTGAATAGGAAAAAAATTCAACACTGGATGAGTGTCAAAGTATCTTGGAGTTTAGAGGGACTCAGAGGTCACTTGAATAATCCTTTGGAAGACTGTCAGACACGTTGTGAGATTGTTCTTGTTGGGGAGAATTAAGAATGAGATTGCTGGCTGTCTAAAATAGTTGAGTTTCAGTTCTCTCAGGAGACAAGTCCTAGATTAATGTCTGACCTTCCTTTTCAAGCACGATGAGTCTGTGATTGGGGGAAGCGTAAGGAGCAAAGACTGAAGGGAAGAGACTGCGGGTATGATCGGAACAAAGCCTTTTAGTCCTGCTCGGTGTCAGTGGCTAAAGTCATGCCCATGGATGCTCAGGCAGTGGATGAGAAGAAAGGATACTGAGGTTGGGAGGAGAAATAAGGAAGGAGAAAGAGGCAGAGAGAAAGAAAAGAGGCACAGCAGGGAACAGTTGGATGCCAGCCACAAATGTCTCACTCAGATACCCCACTGGGATGCAGGTCAACAGGGCTGCCTGTCTAGGAAGCTAATGGGACAGGCCAGAGACAGTTAATTCTAATTCCAGGCCACTTGTGTGTTTGGGAAGAGAGAGGAAGGGAAGGCAGGTAGGAAATAAAATGACCCTGAGGCCATCTATGATTTTGGAATCTGTAGTAAAATGAAAGCAGAGAATTTTGGACATGAGGTTTGAGGCAGTAGAGAGAAGACGGGAAGACAAACTGAATGGTGACAAAACACAAAGGGTGAAGAGAGCCATGGTCCCCGTGGAATGTCAGTAAACATTCATTGGCTGCTGTTGACTTTGGTAGACAGAGGGAAACTGGTGAAAGGAAAATGCCACTGCCAGCGGGACATGGAAGTTCAGGTTCCTGGGCCCCAAACAGCGGTCCCTGAGGAGGGAGTAGAGTCACACCCATTACCACCACAGAAAGTGATGCTAAGCACATGAGGACAACCAGCCTCCAGGAAAAAGAAATGATGAAACCATGACAGGAGAGAGCGCACAAAGCCTGTCAAAGCTGTGAAAATATATTCCCTTCTCAGAGAACATATTCACTTCTCTCAAGGCCCGTAGCCCCTGGCGGAGAAAGCAGGACTCCCAGATGTAGCAGCTGTGAAGGTAGACGCCAAGAAGCCTTCCTTTACTCACTCAAGAAACTTCCTCTGTCAGATGTGGCTAGAAAGCTGAGAAAATGTTATTTTTGAATTTGGCTCCAAGGCCAGGTAATCAGCAGACAGTCTCATTCTGTAGGAGAGGACAGGCCTAGTGGCAGAAGACTCCACTAGGCCTGTCTCCAGATTTCAGTGCTAGGTGGAAAAGAATGCTTTTGACAATATTTGGTCTATGGGGGGCTCAAAGTTCCTGTCCTAATGGTAGGGGCAGGCCTTTCAAGTTAAAGTTATTTTCTTCTGGTTCTACCTTTGTAGGGGACCAAGAAGGCAAACAAATTGGAAGTTGCTTGAAGGCTTCATAAGAAAAGAAGACTCGATGCCCAAATCTGAGAAGTGTTAAGTTTGCCTAAAACATACTCTGATATAATACTGTGGGCCATGCTTCTGTGTGGGATGACCCTTGAAAATTATTCTCAAATAAAGAACTACTCACTTATTGTTTAAAATATATTGATTAAAAAAATGCTTGATACAAACAACACCCAAAGAACAAATAATCCAATCAAGAAATGGGCAGAGGACATGAACAAACATTTCTGCAAAGAAGACATCCAGATGGCCAACAGACACATGAAAAAGTGTTCCACATCACTCAGCATCAGGGAAATAAAAATCAAAACAACAGTGAGATACCACCTCACACCAGTCAGAATGGCTAAAATTAACAAGTCAGGAAACGACAGATGCTGGCGAGGATGTGGAGAAAGGGGAACCCTCCTACACTGTTAGTGGGAATGCAAGCTGGTGCAACCACTCTGGAAAACAGCATGGAGGATCCTCAAAAAGTTGAAAATAGAGCTACCTTATGACCCAGCAATTGCACTACTGGGTATTTACCCTAAAGATACAAACATAGTGATCCGAAGGGTCACGTGCTCCCGCATGTTTATAGCGGCAATGTCCACAATAGCCAAACTATAGAAGAAGCCTAGATGCCCATCAACAGATGAATGGATAAAGAAGATGAGGTATATAATGTCTACAATGGAATACTATGCAGCCATCAAAAAGAAACGAAACTTGCCATTTGCAATGACATGGATGGGACTAGAGGGTATTATGCTTAGCGAAATAAGTCAATCAGAGAAAGACAACTAGCATATGATCTCCCTGATATGAGGAAGTAGAGCTGCAATGTGAGGGGTTTGGGGGGGTAGGAAAAGAATAAATGAAACAAGATGGGATCGGGAGGGAGACAAACCATAAGAGACTCTTACTGTCACAAAACAAACTGAGGGTGACTGTGGGGAGGGGGGTTAGGGAGAGGGTGGTAGGGTTATGGACATTGGGGAGGGTATGTGATATGGTGAGTGCTGTGAAGCTGTGAAGTGTGTAAACCTGGAAATTCACAGACCTGTACCCCTGGGGCTAATAATACATTATATGTTTATAAAAAAATTAAAAATTTAAAAAAAATGCTTGATACACCTATAAAAATGCCCGCCTAGGATTCTAGCGCAAAAAAAAATCACAGTCCCTGGCACACACAGGCATCTGCTACATAGAGAGGTGAATGAAGAAGCTAAAAAACAAGTCAGCTACAAAGAGTGTAGGTATATGTAGAAAACAGTTTTCCTTTTATTGCACCCTTTTCTCCTTAGGAGAATTAAAAAAGATAACTGCAATTGCCATTGCAATTGTGGGCTACATGAAGCAAGGTTGTTTTGGAAACATGAAGCTCATCTCCCCTCCCCCGCCCAAGATCTGGATAAGGTTCTAGCCACCAGGGGTCTAGTAAAGAACTTGAAACATTTGCTAAACTTCCATGGATAATTCACAAGACCCACCCATTTCAACTATGCAAATCCTATTCATTTTACCAAACATTACTCGGAGCCTACTACACTGTGCTAAGTATCTGGAGGAGGTGTATTAGTGGCAGTCCTCAGTGAGTATAAACAATATACAGGTTTTTGGGGTGGAGGTTGAGGGTGTGGGAATTGTGTGGCCAGAAAAGAAGGAAACTTCATCCCAGTGCAAATCCACAATCATATCTGCACCACTCCCACCCCCAAGAAAACCCGAAGGAGGACCATTAAGATGACAATTCCTTATATTTCTTGGTTTTATTAGAGCAGCCTAAGAAAAAGAGCACCATAGGTAGGGGTGGCGTTCAAAGAACTCAATGAACAACAGGTAGCTTTGGTCGGCCTTGAACCTGGTGTGACTGAACTGTGAGTGGATAGCAAGGAAAGGCACTGCCCCACTCAGGCATACCCCTGCCAATGCTCCAACATCCAGTCCGACATGCAGAGGAGTCAAATTATGGTAAATTGTTTCCATATACAGATTTTATTTTAGTCATCAATTGACAGTATGAAGCTAAGTACTGAATGGAAAACAGCAGATACAAAGATTTTTGGGGGAAACAAAATGGCAACTACAAAGAAGGCGTTAATACTTTCTTCATTTTTCCAGATTTTTAGCAACTGCCTTAATAAACATTTAAATCCCCTTCCACTGCAGGCGAACAATGCTTCCAAAAGACTCAGAAAACTGGTAAAAGTTTAAAAAAATATTTGTAATAACATTGTTTGGGTCCACTCTCATTTTTAATATGTAGGCCTTATGAAAGAATTTCTGATACACATGAGTAAAAATTATTGTTCCATGATTATCGTGTAAGAAGAGCATCAACTTCTCAACATCAAGATAGGTAAATGCTAAAATCAGCTAAGAAAAGAACTTTTCAGAATAAGAGTCCTTTCTTTAAAAATCGTAGCCAAAACCAAAACATGAAGGATAGTCTTTTAATAGTGATTCATAAACAGAAATTGTGCATTTATACCAATTGCCAAGGATACCACCAAAACAGAATTTACAACCCCATGCTAACAGCCTAATTTAAAATGGATAGTCTTTCCTATATTTTCCCCAAAGTACCTTTTAAAAGACTTGTTCTGCTATCCAAACAACTTGCAAATGCATTGGGTAAGTTGGGCTATAGTATTTATTCTCTTTCCTGTTATTGACTCAAGATCTATTTCTCACTATTTGCTTTGTGCTCATTCTTCTGCCAAATAAAATATTAATTGCATTTTTAGCTGCACTGCTGGTGATCAAAGAACTCTGATATGTCAAGCTAAACTGATAGAAATAGCATCCATTACCATATTTATAGGTTCAGAGCTCCTAGAGCATAATTACACCCATTAATTACTTGACAGTACTCTATATTACAAGCTAAAAAAGAAAGACATTTGCAGGTACACCAATGAGTAAAGTTTTTTTTTTTTTTTAAAATAATAAATTCTCTCTAAGGAAGATCCTATCTAAAGGAAAGAAAGCAAGAGGGCTCTCATATCTATACGTAGCTAAGGGAGAATTTTTAAGCATTCACTAACTTTGGAACAGAAGACACACAAAGTAAAATGAGATGGCACAGATCGAGGGATTTCCAAGAAAAGCATAATTTAAATGTTTCAGAGAGATTTAATTAATATTTTAGAGTTCTAAGAGAGATAATCTCGAGCCAGCAATTCTTGATGATAAGCTACAGAGCAATGATTTTTACTTTCAAATAAACTTCTTCAAATATCACCTAGGACCAGAGCATTTCAAATTACCTACACTTCTGAACGTGCACTGCTAACACATAAAACCAAAATAAAGCTGTCCTCAGATAAAGCTCATGAGATGTTGGAAATTAATCAAATAAACAATGATTCTGTAGATTCCCCAGCTGTGCGAGTCCTGAAGCTGCCAGCTGCGTTTAGCACATGTATGAGGCAAAGGACGGTAACACACACTTGACTTCTCTTGACCAGTTAATCAGTATGCAAAATGACGGTTTCTCATGGTAACTTCAGCACCGGACCCCAACACGTTTTCTTTTCAGCAATGACTGAAGTCGTTAAGAAGAAGAAAAAAAAAAAAAAAGAAAAGAAAGAAAGAAAGAAAAGAAAAGAAAAAGAAAAAAAAAACCCACACAAGCCAGATTTCTTCCTAATCTCAGCACGAACACAACCAGGATGGAAGGACAAAAAGCAATGCAGACTCTACCTGTATGTCTATTTTTGCATATTTCACGGAATTCTTTGTTGCCTGACAATAAATCGTAAAGGCAGTCATATCTGAAAGTAAAAACCGTTAAACTGTGTTTCTAGGCGACTGCAACAGACGCGAAGAGTGAATAACAAGGAAATCACGGTACCTTTAGTAAGTCGTCTCAGAATTTGACAACGGCATTTAAAAGAGACAGCTATCATTCTTGCTCACTGCTTTCTGTGGCAAAGTGTACTCAGGGCTCTGCTCTGGTGGCCGCAGAGGCAGCAGCATATGAATTCCTTGCGCACATACCAGGAGAAAGGTAGTCCCAGCGGGGAGTGACAAAGCTTAATTCCTCTTGGCTGATGCAGAGGTCCGCTACATGTCATCTGGCAAAGCTGTGTCATTCACAACTACTACCACCCCTGCCCGCCACAGCTTCCTCCCCCTGCACAATCACAATGGCTTAGAAAGTGAGGCTGTTTCGATAGCAACAAAGCACCAAATTGTGGAAAACAGGGACAACGCTGGGAGAGGAGCCGCTCCATAAATCTAATACTAAGCGCAGAGCAATGCATTCAGTTTGAGGCAAAGGGCTACGTATTCCAGCCGTTTCACCGACCCCCGCTCCCTCTCAGCTCAGCATCAAGTCAGCGTGCTTTATGTGTCTCATTTAACTGGAAATGGTAGTGAAATGCTTGCACCCACACTTCACAAAGAAACGCATATATCATCTACTATGTTTTCGCAACAAGAATGGAAGGCACAAGGGAGGGAGGCAATTTATCTCTGGGATTCAGAACAAAATAGAAGGGAAACAGCCCTATCACAGAGTCAGAAAGACCTATTTGGCACTTTGCAAATCCGTGAGGGGCCCAGGCTGTCTAGGTTTGGAGACGAAATGCAAGAAGGGGTAAGGGAAAGGGCTCAGGCAAGGGGACCATCAGGCAGAGGGAGACCCGGTCCCCTTAATTACTCTTTCAAAAAAAAAAAAAAATTGGCTGGAAAGCAACACAGTCAAGATTGTTCCTAAAGATACCAGGAATAAATATAAACAAGGCCAAGTACTTCTATTTTTAATGTACTTTATTTAACAGCCCTCCCCAAAACCATTCTTCTCATTATGCAAATAAAACAGTCTTGTGACATTGCAGATATCTGTCAGTATCTCTGCTTCAGTGGAGTGAAGAGGAAATTAACAAACCCTTCACAATCCATTCACAAAATGACAAGAAGGCGGAGCACATTTCTTCATCTGCTTACACCAGCCTACTCACCAGTCAATACAAACTAACATTTGATATGGAATTTTCATAAAAATCCAAGAAGCTCCTGCAGGAGTTAATACAAACATTCAGAACCCCTCCAGAAAAATCACAGTTGGCCAGGAACTTTAAAAACAACAACAACAACAACAACAATTAGTCAAAATAAAAAGATATACCACTGTCCAAACTATTTAACTAATATTTCTAGGACTAAATGAATTATTCATACAGTGTTATTTTCTACCCCCAAGGCTGGGGAAAAAAAAACCAAACCCTATCAAACTGGTTTCTAAAATAACTTCCAATAACCCAAATTTAGTCATAGAGCTTTCTCCTCTTCATTCATAAATTCCATATTAAGTCAAACAATTTCAACTTACTGATATTGAAATGAATATGCTTTCTATTTGGGGTCTAATAGGAAAATAATTTGTGTAAAAAGTAGCTGAATATCATAAGCATTTACTTTAAAGGTTTTGAAAAGAACACAATTCCCTGACCAAAGACAGCCTCACTAAAGCAGTCAGCTGCCACTAATCAATAGGAAAGTACATTAAATAGATTGTATTACAGAATCGAATTTTTATAACTGCTTCAATTAGCATAAATCTGTTTTTGCATTTCAACCCATCTCATTTTCATCTTTATTAGATCATCCCTAGTAATCTTCTAGCTTCCTTGATATTTTTTTTTTTTTGCTTTAATAGAAATGTACCTTAGTGCTAGAGAATTGGGTTATTAACCAAAGTGAGATAAATATTTATAGTTAGCTCTTTAAAAGATCCTCTCTTAATTTCACATCTTTCTTTAAATCAGTACTCAGAATACGCCGTCGTCAAATAGCATTAGTAAAATCTTGCCTATGGACTAGCACCACTCCAGCCCATTTTATTAATGTCTATTCAAATAAAACTCAGAATCATACAGGAATCTCTTGCCCCCTGCTGTTATGCTTACTCAGATCTAATTTGCTTCTTCCTTAAGGCTAAAGTGATCAAATATTTCCTCTTTTACTAGAATGCTCATTCTTTTTTCAATGCTCTGTCTTCTGGTCCTAAGAAAGATCCTCAGAACTGCTAAAATACCCTACTTTCCTGGCAGTAGAAAAAAACCCTACCCTGGAGCCGCTTGAAAGGTTCCTGGAGGCTCAAATTAGGGGAATTTTTTTTTTTTCTCTTTGGAAATTATGGCTGCCAATCCATATATATCCTATTAGCCAGCTCAGGCTGAGCTCCAGGAATCTCACAGAAATAGAACCATCTTGGAGTGACCCTTTTCTAGGAAATGAAGGAATCTGCCATGTGTTCCTACCTCCTTCCATTTTTGGTCTCTCTGGTCCTGAGAGATTTCCTTAGGAGCCATTCCCAGCTCTTGCTCCTTATCCGAAGCCCTTCCTCCTCTCTTCACCTGACTCCAGCCTCGCCTACATCCTGGACTCTAATGCTGACAGAACGGCTTCTAGCAGGCAAGCTTTTTCTATCTCACAGCTCACGGGACCATAGGACAGAGGTCTCAAGGAGGCGAGGCAACGGAACCACAGCCTACTAACGTAAGCCGCCCTTGGACCAAGTAACCTACATTTCTCAGCCACCAGTTTAATACAAGTGTTTGTCGGTGGAACCCTATAATCAACTGTGTCGATTATGGTGGCTCGGTGGGGGTCTAGATAACACAAACTTAACAGCATGCTCTTGGAAGGTCACCAAGTGGGGACTGTAGAGATACAAAGCTGGCAAAATGGTAGAAACTATTTTTCTGACTAAGATCCAAAGTGATCTGGAAATTGATGAAGTTTAACTTTTTTTTTTTTTAAATCTCAGTATATGAAAACATGTGCTTACTGGATTCAGGGCTGATTACTCCTTTAAAATGATAATTCTTATTTCACCATTTCTTTATAATACTAGTTTTCCAGGCCCCCTGGGTGGCTCAGTCAGTTAAGCGTCTGACTCCTGATTTTGGCTCAGGTCATGATCTCAGGGTTTTAAGATCCAGGCCCATATGGGTCTCCACACTCACTGGGGAATCTGCTTGAGATTCTCCCTCTCTATCAGCTCTTCCCTGCCCCCTCCCTCTCTAAATAAATAAATAAGACTTCCTGTGTGTGTGTGTGTGTGTGTGTGTTTACAAAGCACTGTCATACACAATGTTTCACTGGCATGACTCTGGTGTGGGGTTTTGTTCCTGGTAAGGAACCTGGTTCTCAGAGAGAGAATTCTTCATCAAAGTCACTCAGCCAGTAAGTTGCAAGAACAGGAAAAGAGTCCAAGGCCTCTCACCTGGGCCGAATATTCTTTCTACTCTTTACCTTTTCACTGTGTCCCTTCTCCACTGATAGAAACGGTTATCTTGATTACAAGGGGAGAATCCAATGAACAAAGAACCTTTCCATGCAGTTACATTTTACAGTCTACCACTTCGAGCTCCCCTTCTCCCCTGCCCCTACCCACAGCCCTCTTAGGTCCTGCTAGTGTGTGTCCACAACCACGGTGACTGAAAGGACCCAGAAACTGGAGGTGGTTAAGACCACTTCCTCCAGGTTCCAGACCATTATGACCCAAGTGTTTACCAGAAGAGTCCATTCTGACTGGGTGGTATCTTTGTTATATTTGTTTTTAAATAGTTTCGTATTACTGCCAGTGACAGTATGGTACAAATTTCATCATGGGATGGAGAATGGAAGTGTGACCAAAACCAAACCAAACCAAACCAAAACAACATTTCAGACTGGCTTAGGATTCATATATACATATATATAAAATTTATATCATATATATCATATATTTATAAAATTTATTTATATATAAATATATAAAATAAATAGAAATACACTTATAAACATAAATATATGATAAATATATAATAATCATATATATTCATATATAACATATAAAATATATATTATATATAACACATACTTATATATTATATATAAAATAATAAATATAAATATAATATGTATATAATTTATTTTTAAGTAGGCTTCATGCCCAACATGGGGCTTGAACTCATGACCCTGAGATCAAGAGTTGCATGCTCCACTGACTGAGCCAGCCAGGTACACCTCCAACATATTTCCAAAACTATTCTGCAGCACTATCAACAATGGGAACAACCCCCTCTGCCACACAGATGATTTAATTCTCATCTCCTTGATGCTTCTCTATTGGACTCTTTCTTTGTAAAATCTCCAGCCCCCAAAATAAACACTGCTGCTTACGATTCTTCTGATTCATAATAAATCATAAGCCACAAGTTTTCTGCCATATACCTCTACCTGGGAAATTCATTTATTTTATTTATTTTTAGGATTTTATTTATTTATTTGAGGGGTGGGGAGAGAGCATGAACAGGGGGAGGGGCAGAGGGACAGGGACAAGCAGACTCCCTGCTGACTGGGGAGCATCATGTAGGGCTCTACCTCAGGACCCGGGATGACAACCTGAACCGAAGTCAGATGCTTAACTTACAGAGCCACCCACGTGCCCTAGGAAGTTCATTAAACACACACACACACACACACACACACACACACACACACATACACAATGGGGTCAACTCCACAAATAAATACCCCGCTATTTTATATCATTAGAATCAATTTGATTAAAGTACTAACGTAATGTGTACCTTCTTCTTCATGTCAGCTGATTTTGTAAATCTGTTACAAAATATACTTGATAGATCCCACTGGTTTGAGTATTGGGCTCTTACCTTTCTTTTTCATCGAATGCAGTTGATTCTAAATGTTTAGCATGGCGAGGTCATTATTTGGATAGCACAGGATATCTTGAATTTGCTAGTATTGAATCAGTATACTGACTTTTCCCCCCTCACACTTGGTAATTGTTAGGCATCTCCCAAGTCTTGAGGGGATTTTAGAAAATGGTGTTCTTGGAGGTTTCAAAATGTGAGGAGAACCTCCGATTCAGCTACTTATGGATAATCTCACTAGTTCATGCTTAGCTTATGACAATCAGTTGTTTTTCATTTCCTTTTCAACAGTGTTTAAAGTAACTATGATCCTCACACACATTCTAATTCTCGTGACCACCATCTACCACTGAATTCACGAAGTGTGTCGGCGTGAGACCAAACTCTCGGATGGGGCTCCGCACGGAACCCGTCCATGCCGAGCTGCCGCTGAGGACCACTGAGAAGCCGGCAAAGCCAGACCTTATGTGCAGAGAGAGGTTCCAAGGATGTGGAGATTTGGTGTAATTGCCCAAGACAGGATTTATTAGGCATTTTTTACAAATATTTTATGAGAAAACATTTGTGTGGAAGTAATGATGCCCTTTAGGAAGTGTCATTAGGATATACTGTGGCAAATCCAGGGTGATTAAGAAGCACTTAGTGGCTGTGAGCCTCGGGGGGCCTGCCTTCAGAGGGAGGGTGTAATGCACACTGTGTGTGGGATTTGCTGATCTGCTCAGGGCTCTAATGCTCTTCACGGGGCCAAGGCAAGAAGTTTGCCTCCACCTCACATGGGAAGGCCAGGAAAGCTCCCACCAAGGTAACAACCTTAGAAATGTGTCAGCTGAAAGCATCAGGTGGGAAATGGTAAAGAATGGAGTGTGGAGACAATGAGAAATAGAGCACACAAGAAAACGTGCCAGAAATCAGCCCCATAAGAGACCAGGTTAAACTGATTAGTTACTGCGGCCCCATGGAGAGAGAAGATGGTATAGTGGTCAGAAACCCAGGCTTTAGAGGGCGCCTGGGTGGCTCAGTGGGTTAAAGCCTCTGCCTTCGGCTCAGGTCATGATCTCAGGGTCCTGGGATCAAGCCCTGCATCAGGCTCCCTGCTTAGCAGAGAGCCCGCTTCTCCCCTGCCCCTCTCTGGCTGCCTTCTGTGCCTACTTGTGATCTCTGTATGTCAAATAAATAAATAAATATCTTTTAAAAACAAAAACAAAACCCGGCCTTTAGAATTAAATTGACCGGCTTTCATCCCGCTTTTCCCACTAAATGGCTGTGTCACCTTGAGCAAGTTAGCGAATCTCTCTGCTCTTCATTTGTAAAATGGTGAAAATCCTTTCTTGGCTTGTTTTCATAATTCACTGAATTATTTGTGTAAAGTGCCTAGAACAGAGAATGGGAAAACAATTTCACTAATCACTCTGTTTTTGGTAGGGAATACAATCATATCATCTGGCATTTGGTTATAGGGCCCAGACTCTTGAGGTAGGGCTAGGATTAAGAATCAAAATGATTTGTTTTCCATGAAGTCTTCCATGATTGCAATGGCATGAGATAATCTCCCCTCAACTCCTAAAATGTTTCCTGCCCTCATGTATTTTCCTCTCCTGTTCCTGAATGATGGCATTGCCTCAAATACCGTCAAAGCACCTTACCCCCTTCTGCACTGAATTTACTCCAGGTTCCAGCAGCCTCAAATCTTGGGTCTATGACTCAATCTTGCTCTCATTCCAAACCACATTCCCTGGTCCTTGATTCCCAGATCTGTGTCATACCCATGGCCATCTCAGATTAGCCAGGAACCCAATCTAGCCCCTCACTTTGTCCCCAGCAAGATGCCTTTTCCTCCTTCATGCTCTTGCTGACATCAACACCCTTTTCCTCAGCAGTCCGTTCCTTTCAAGTCCTTCTTTAAAACCCCTCTCAACACTCTCCCATTCTGACCATGAGCATCTAGTTGAAAGCTCCGTAGTTTTGAGGGTTTTTTAGGGCAAAATTAAAGGGTACTTAATATAAATCATCTCATGCATTAGGACAACAGATAGCCCAGGATATTCAAATACTTTGACTATACTGTGAAGATAACCTAGAGGTAAGCCTGTTATCTGAACAATGAAGAAAGGTGGACTATGTCATACAAAAAACCTTCTGCCCAGCAAAGGAAACCACCCAGAAAATGAGAAGGCAAACTACTGAATGAGAGAAAATATTTGTAAATCATATATCTGATAAGGGGATAATACCCAAAATATATAAAGAGCTCATACAACTCAATAGCAAAAAGAAAAGAAAAGAAAAGAAAAGAAAAGAAAAGAAAAGAAAAAAGATCTGACTAAGAGTAAGTAGAGGATCTGAATAGACATTTGCAAAGAAGATACAGATGCCCACCAAGTACGAGACAACATCACCAACTGTCAGGAAAATAACAATCAAATCTACAATGAACTATTGTCTCCCACCTGTAAGACCAGCTATTATTTAAAAAAAAAAAAAAAGGCAAGAAATAACAAGTGTTGGTGAGGACATGGAGAAATAGGGGACCCTTGCCCCCTGTTGGTGGGAATGCAAACTGGTGCAGCTACTGTGGAAAACAGTACGGAAGGTCCTCAAAAAATTTAAAATAGAACTACTATATGATCCAGCAATTCCACTTCTGGCATTTATCCAAAACAAAAACAAAAACAAAACAGAACAAAAAAAACCACACAAAAAAACCCAAGACATAACCAAACCAAACCACTAATTCAAAAATAAATTTGCACCTCCAGGTTCCTGCAGCATTATTTACAATAGCCAAGGTAAGAAAACTACCTAAGTGTGTGTCAATGGATAAAGAAAATGTATGTTTATACTATATATGTGTGTGTGTATAGTATCATATACATATAAGCATATAATGGAACATTATTCAGCTATAAAAAGACTGAAATCTTGCCCTTGTGACAACATGGATAGACCCTGAGGATATTATGCTACACGAAGTGTCAGACTGAGAAAGACACATATACTGTATGATCTTACTTATATGTGAAATCTAAAAAAAACCAAACCCAAGCTTATAGATAGAGAAAACAGATTGGAGGGTAGCCAGAAGCAAGACATGGGGAGCAAGCAAAATGGGTGAAGGCGGTCAGCAGGTATGAACTTCTAGTTATGAATTAAACAAGTCCTGGGGATACAATGTACAGCATAGTGACTACTGTACTCCATATCTGAAAATTGCTAAGAGAGTAAATCTTTTCTTTTTTTTTTTTTGGTACAAACTTTTTTTCCGCCCTAGGAGAGTAAATCTTAAAAATTCTCATCACACACACAAAAATTCTGTTAGTTACGTATGGTGACTGATGTTAACAGGAATTACTGGTATCAGTATGGTGATGCTTTTGCAATGTATTCAAATAATGAATCATATTGTGTACAAGAAACTAATACAATGTTATATGTCAATGATACCTCAACTTTTTTTTTTAAAAAAGGGAAATCTAACAGGAGAGGCTCTATAGATATTAAAAAGACTAACTTATAGGAGCAGGGACTAAAGCTGACTTAAGGGACTGCTAATTTTCCACACCTCCAGGATGTGTGCAGGGGTTTATGTGCTAGTAAGAAGGCAAGAAACAAAACTAATTCAAAAGCCTAATCATAAGGAGTGTGTGCATGGGAACAAGATCAGATCAAGGGCAGAAATAGAATTTCCCAAGGGGTTTGGCTAAAGTTCTTATACAGCCCACCTCCATACTTAATCTATTATAACCTATTGATTTATTTTTCCCGAGGTCACTAAACACTATCTAACATACTATTTTATTATTTGTTTATTGTCTGCCTTCTGCCACCTAGAGCTTTTTCTTTTTCCAAATTAGAGATTTTTTTGGGGGAGGGGTCTGTGTTCATTGCCTAGCACTGTACCTAGCACATGGGCAATATTCAATAAAATTTTTGGCAAATAAATAAGTTGGGCATGGGGACTCCCTTCTAGTGGACTTCTTTTATAAGCAATACTATTTCTAAAGCTCTTCTACAAAAGATGAAGTCAACAACTTTAGGATGAAAAAAAAAAAGGTTCTGCCACATTAAGAGCAAATTCTTCCAAATAACAACATGTTTCTTGAAGACTGTTTGTGGAGGGGGGAGGGCAGAAAGATGCCATGTACCTTCCTTTCCAGAACACACCTCAGATTTATTCCTGGCGCTTCTGACAAGATGATTCATAAGGATCCTATTGTTCTCCAAATATGAAGAAACACACAACACAGCTAGTTTTTCACTGAAGTCAGAGGCAGCAAGAGCAACCAAGAAAAACCCAAAGTAAAAGATGCTAAAATTAAAAAGAATTCTCTCTGGCTTGGCGAGAAAAAAGAAAGTAGCAAATGCGAATTATCTTGATAGCAGATTCTGGTCTAACGCCCATAATTACGGGCTGTCAAGGATATTATGTATCTCTAAAATAGCAGATGTGTCTGTTTTTAAAACTTTCTAAATCCAGTAGTACACAGCTAAATAACTTTTTAATTCCATCTTCAGCAGGACTTTGTACTATAACAATTAACCTCCAAACTCACCTTGTTGCTTGTTTTAGCTGCTATTTTGACAGTTTTCATTTTGTTGACACAGAAGTTACAGCTTCCGTGGTAAGAAAGGCAGGCATTAAAAACAAACTACACCTCCAAACCACCTCAGTTCTAAGACAATTTACTCATTCAAATAAAGTTGAGCTGACAATATTTTAAGATATCCCAGAGAGACATAACCATCTAAAGAATTTGAATGCAATGAGGGAAAAGGAAGTCTTGATATTATTACCATATCAGACACAATGAAATTGACAGACTCCATCAGTCCTCCAAGCCACGTGCAATACAATTGGAGGACTAATGCCATCATCCACTATAATATTATAACCAAATGACACGGAAATGATGGTGGAAAGTATGAAAAAGGAAAAGTATATATGGGAAATAGGATGGCAGAAGGGAAAGATTTCCTAAGGACACAGAAGTCTCCGGTTAAATTTGGATGTGGTACGGATTGGCTGTTTGATCTTGGGTAAGAGTTCCTGAGCAACTCCTTTATGCTCACCACCACCAAGGGTCCTGCAAGTACGAAGGTAAAAAAGATCACACTCTTTTTTGCCAAAAAAGGATACTAGTGGGGGAATTTCAACACAGAACACTCTCTACACTCTACACCAGAATTCCAAACAACAAACTACAGAACCACTTTACATAAGACGACATAAAGCCATATGAACTGCTTATCTGTGCAACATCAAGGCTCACCTCCCCTTTGAAGAAGAGTAACACTTTACTCTTTTACTCTTTGAGGAGCCACTGTCAGTCCATGCAGTGTGGGTGGAGTGGGCACCCCCCCTCATCACCCCTCCAGGGCATTAGGTCTGACCAAATGAGCACATGATCCACTTAATCACATGGATTGGTGCAGAAATAGGCAGTCATACAAGCCTGTCTGATGAGCTGCAATCCTAGGATTTTTGTTAGAATGACTACAAAGGAAATATTCTTCTAGCAAGAATTAGGTTAGAAGCCTGGGGCCGCCATCTTATCACCACTTTGAGAGAAGTGACCTTTGACCCGTGCTAAGGCAGAGGAAAATAGTAAGTGATGGAAGATGTTGTTGGAATATCTGGATCCATCCATTCTTGAAGCCATAACAGACTGGACATTTTGGTTATATTTGTCAGTATTGTCCCCTGTTTGCTAATCCAGCTTGAACTGAGTTTCTGTCACTTGGAATTGGAAGTGTTTTGGTTACTGCTCTTTCTATTTTCTTTTTATAGATTTCTTTATTTTAGAGAGGGGAGGAGGGAAGAGGGGGAGAATCTCAAGCAGACCCCCACTGAATGCAGAGCCCGACACAGGGCTCATCTCAGACCCTGAGATCATGACCTGAGCCAAAACCAAGAGTTGGATGCTTAACCAAATGAGCCACCCAGGCATCCTGATGGTCTCTCTAAACTCCCCTACAGTTCTGCCATTTTATTACAATACTGATATTTTATCAGCATTATACTGCAAATGAGATAACAAGAAGGCACTTTGTTGATTTTAAAGTGCTCTACAAGGAATAGGAGGGTTATGAAAATAACAATATTCAAATTCAAATAGATACGTATGTGTGTAAATGTGTGTGTGTGTGTGTACTGAAAAAAAGTTAAGAGGCTCCAGGGTGCACACCATTTGTAATAATATAGTGATATAAGAAGTACAGATGCAGAAAACAAGGAAGAGAAAGGTCTTGCTCCTTCTGTGCTTCCTTCATAGGAAATCCCCTTTTTAGCAAATCTCAAAGGTTTCAGCTAACCATTACCTAAGCTATGTTCCTAAACTCATTACCACACCCCTGAAGGACTCTTTTCACTCTGTTAAAAAAAAATAGTAGCCATTATTTTTCACTTTTTTCCCCATAAAAATAACATTAAGGGCTCCTTGGAGATATCTTACAAACACTTTCACTCACTGATCACTGATTTAAGGAGGAAAAAAACTACGTCAAGTTGTTTCTTTTATTTTCCTCTAAAAGAGGACCAACCTTTTAATAATGCCTAGACAGGGACAAGGCTCGATAAAGGCGGAAGGAGAGCAGAAACGAGGAATAAGAGAAAACAAGCTGGTGTGGAGGGATAGTCTACGTTCGGTCTCTCTCTCTTATCGGGCATCTTCTTAAGATCCAGGTAGGTGAGCCCCTGACATCCAGCAAGAGCCAAGTGGGTTTTGGATTCCGGCTGTGCAGTGGGGTGGATAGCTATTAGAGGGCAGCAAAGGATCAGAAGTGAGAACACAGGGTTCAGGTAGGCTGCAGGAACAGATGGGGTGACTGGGAAACTAAGTCCAGCTGCGAGGATTAACTTGCAAAGGGCCCCTTGGAGTTCTTATGCAGCTCATGAGCTCTTATGCAGCTCAGTCTGCGTCCACAGCAATGCAAGGACTCACTGAGTATCCATGATAGGATCACAGGTAGACAGGTACCAGGAAACCAGGAGTGTAGGGGAAAGCCAAGAGAGAGCCCAAATGAAGGAAAGGTGGTGGGGAGATTAGAGAGACCCGCATTCTGACTAGAATTCGGGGATGAGGTCCACGGGTTATGATGACTATTGTCATGTTTTCCATCATCACTGTCATTGCCAGCAGCAGCAATGGCCTGGTTAGCACTTAAGTGAAGCTCCCTGGGTACCGGGCACGGTCTAAGCATTGACATACATTGATTTTCTCAGTGAATTTTCAAAAAAAGTCCATGCAGGAGAAACTATTATTGCCCCCTTTTGGCAGTTGAGGGAGTTCCTTCTACTCGCTCACCACACTTTGGAGCAATGATTGTAATTTGTCCAGTCAACTCTTCAGGGAACTGAAAGTTTCCGGGGGAAGGGGGAGTGGGAGGGAGAGACAAAGGCAAGTCTTTGCATCTTGAGGGTCTCGGCACCTAAGACTTGGAGAACAGTAAGTTCTTAATGAGTTTCTTTTTCTTGAATGAAAGAAAGCATGAATGAAGAGGAAAGGACTAGGGGAAGAAGGATGTCCTATTCCAAAGTGTACAGTGTATGCTGGGGTGTAAAAGGCTGAGGACTAACCACACAAGAGCTGTACCTCTCAGATTCATGTGCCCAGAAGGCAGCCCTAATGGAGGCACCTCAGCTCCAGGTGGTGGGGTCCTACCATAGCTTTCACTTGCAGAAGGTCCTTACTATCTCTGGATTTCTCTTCCTTAGCCCTTTTCTTATAGAAGAGGAGTTGATCGCTTCTCGGCCTTTTGGCTAAGATCAACTATAGAATAGAAGCTGAATATATAGACATTCTAGGAAGCATTATATTAACCACGGGCTGGCAGTAGGCACTGCACATGTCTGGTATATGCATTCTGGAACAGTCTGGGGCTTTCTAGTGTGAGGTCACCTGAGGGGTCTGGATGCTTCTGGGGGTGTTGGCTAAGGAAGCTCTAATAAGAAGTGTCAGGTTCTAGAGCCTCTGTCTTCATTTCTGAATCCTCTCTGGGTTCCCAGAGGCTCCCCTAGATCTTTGGCTTCTCCCTGAGCATCCATCTTGGACGTAGGATCCCAGTCTCTTGGGAGTTTTCCTAGAAGGTTTTAGAAACTCCCTGGCTTCAAAATATATAGAAGAACTACCTCAAGGGCCAGCAGACTCCAAATATACCCAACCATTTTCATCACAGAGGGCTCGTAAAAAGATCCTGAGGGACACTGGGAAGCCAGCTTCACATATGAGGCACAGAGGGGAGAGTCTGTGGTCCTGCTCCCAAATCCTTGATGGCCTAAGCCTCTTAAATATCTATTATCTATGGATTTTTAAGGCAGTGTTATTTAATACAATTTGAGCTACAAATGTAAGACCATATATAATTTACTGTTTTCTAGGAGTCACATTAAAAAATGTTAAAAAAAAACCAACCCAGATAAAATTAATGAGATAGTTCTCAATTTATTTTATCCAGTAGATCTATATTTTCATTTATCATGTGATTGATGTAAAAAATTATCAACGCGGGTCCCTGGGTAGCTCAGTGGGTTAAGCCTCTGCCTTCACTCAGGTCATGATCTCAGGGTCCTGGATCAAGCCCCACGTCAGGCTCTCCGCTCGGCAGGGAGCCTGCTTCCCCCTTCTCTCTATGCCTGTCTCTCTGCCTATCTATGATCTCTGTCTGTCAAATAAATAAATAAAATATTAAAAAAAAATTATCAACGCAATTTTTACTATTCTTCCCTCATACTAAGTCCTTGCAATCTGGTGAGTATTTTATATTTATAGCACATCTCAGTTTGGAAAAGCTGTATTTCGAGGGCTCACTAGGCACACGCAGCTACCATATTGAATGGTACAGGCCTAGGACAACTCTATAACAATTATGAAAAGAACTCTCGCTATGAGACAGCATTTTCTTGTAGGACAAATTCTGCTTCCTGTCCTACCCTTTATTTCCTGTCCAGACAAATGACACATCATTCATCTAGTTTCCCCAGGTCCAGACACCTGGCTGTCACCCTGGCCTCCTCTTCATTCCCATACCCAACTGTCTACCGGGTCCTTCATCCCCAGCAGCTGCTACCTTGCTTTAAAACCACACCCTGTATTGCATTAGTCTGACCATTAAGGTTGCATGAATTTTCTCTATGCTCATCTCAGACCCCTTTGAGTTATCTTTCTGACTTTTGCTTTTTTAAAAAAAAAAAAAAAAAGGTCGATTATCCCTGTCTGAAACCCTTTCAGTCTCCGTGGTAATGCCTTCAAGGATCTTCGAGAAATGGTCCCTACCTTCTTCTCCAGTCTCTCCACTGCTGTTTGTAAAGATCCAGCCACACAGAATGATAAGGAACACCCAGAACAACACAAGCCTACTCCAAAATCCATGCTTTCACTTGCTGTCCCACCCTTGCCTGGGATTCTGGGAAAGGCACTTACTACTTACCCTCTCATCTCTGCTACTGGGCTCCCTATGGAAGAGGTGGGTCTCGTTTGCCCTTGACTCTGGAACACTGAACATGTAACTGGAACACTGAAGGCACGTGATGCATGAATGGATGAATAAATAGTAAAATTCAACAGACCTTAGTTTGAGATGTGACTTCATCAATTTCTAGCTACATAGCCTCAGAGAAGTCAACCTCTCTAAACACCAGATTCCTCACCTATAAATTGTGAATTGTAATACTTGTCCTGTCCATCTCACAGGCTTCTAAAATTGTTACATAAATTATTATATAAAATTTATAAAATATTTACAAAATTTAAATATACAGTTATACACATACACACAGATTTGCCTGGAGATACATGTATATGTCTTCAGGCAAATCTCTCAAGCCATTCCCTTCCTCCCCAAAACCCCACCCAAAAGGCTCAGATATTACAATACAATTAATCAACACCAGTTATGAGAAGCATTAACAATCTGAAACATTTATCTGTTACAGATCATTTTCTTCAGGTCAAGAGATTTCTCAATATAATTTTCAGCTGTGAACTATGAATTATAAGTCAATGAGAAGTTTTCAGGTACAGAATTTAGTCTCCATGAAAATACTAATTAAAGCAGGAGAGGGAGGTAGCTAGCTTTACATACACACCCAAAACTAAAGTAGTAAACAGTCTTATAAACGACTTCATTCCGTGATGCATAATACCTTGTGATAACCATGTTTTGGATACTGTTAGAGATATGAGAAGGCAGCCGTGGGTACCTGCTTTGAGGAGCTTAAGCTCTGGTTAAATGAATCATGACATAGTTCTCAGCAGTATATGTGCTGTAGTCATTCAGAGTGAAAAAAATGTGATTAGGGGTTCAGGTCTTTTAGGCAGCCTTCATGGAAGAAACAAGTCTTGGAAGAAAGGCCAAAATTTTTGGTAAGAAAAAAACCACATCACATTCTGTATCAAAAACGCAAAGGAACAGAGTCAAACCATATACATTAAATCTATGTGATTTCAGTCCTTTGGGCCTTTCTCTCGGCTCACTCTCTCTTTACACACACACACACACACACACACACACTATGCTATATTTTATATAATATATTCTCTGTATTTTCCTATTCCACAACCATTCTCAGTTCTTGGTTGACTCTCATTAGATGAGCATTTTGCCATGTTGAAAATGATTCTTTGACTCAGCATCTACATTTTGGCTGGCTGTTTTATCTGCTTGACCCAAGAAATACAAGGATTGGTCAAGGATAATTCTGACTTTATGAGATTTTTGATTCATTTAACTTTAGAACTACCCACAGCATGCTCAACTCCAATGCTACTAAACTCACAGACTTTCTAGATCAATTCTGATGAAGTTATTTCTCATAGTAAGGATGTTCTTTAAGTGCTGTGCCTTTAGTCATTTATATCCATGGTCCTCACTGAGGACAAGAACACAAACGGTTAGAAACATTACATTTGTGCAAATCCTGTGATGTATATTTGGGCCAATAAGAAAAAACTATCAAATGGACACAGCAGAGATTTCTTCCGTAGTACCAGAAAAGAGTCAAAACATTTAATTAAAAATAAAACAGAGAAGAGCTTACTTTCAAGTTTTAAGGGATATTTAAAAATGCATTTATTTTTATTTATTTTATTTTTTGAGAGAGAGAGAGTGTGAGTGTGGTGGGGAGAGGCAGAGAGAGAGAGAGAGAGAGTGAGAGAGTGAGAGAGAGAGCATCTTCAGCAGCCTCCATGCCCAGGGCAGAGTCTGACTCTGTCTGATGACCTGAGCCTAAACCAAGAGTAAAAAATGCTGAACCAACTGAGCCACCCAGGTGCCCCTAAAAAGTGCATGGACCTTTTCAAAGGTAGTTAGCTCCCTTAGTTTTTATCTTTCCCATTTTATAGCTCTTTAAGTGTCTTTAAATGGTTGGCTGTATTATCAAGTCTAGAATTCTACAATGCTCCCAGAATGCCCTTGGTCACTCATTCTTCCATATTTTTGGTTGTGAGTCCCCGTGGTCAATAAAAAATTTCTTTTTACAGGCATTTTTTATTCCAAAGCTACCTTTCATTTGGCTTCATATCTAATGTTTTATTTTCAGGACTGACATTAAAACTAGTCCCCAGGAAGAAAGGTCTTCCACAAATCTTCTCTGCACTTGTTTAGGGAGGGAGATACAGAAGCTGAATTGATCAAAAGGGAGTCACGGAAGGATGAAATATTTTGCAGAGGCATATGCTAATGGAAGTACACCAACTGCTAACACCCACAGCTTACAGGGAGCTTCATAAACTGGTGAGCTGATGGAAAAGCAAAGTTGTAAAGGAATAGCCAAATCTACTCCCCACCCCACCCCCTAAATGAGGGGCATCTTTTAAAATAAGAAATTAGAGTACCATTTGATATAATTCATGGCACGAGACAGCTTTTGAGTAAATTCCCACCCTGTCCTTTTCCTGTCCTCTCCTCTCCGTTTTTCCTTATCAATCTCTCAGCAGGGTTTAGGTTTCAGCATTGGCACCGGCGGACAGAATTGGAAACAAGTGCTTTCTGCAAGTCACTGCAAGCTCCCATGTTGTAATTCCATCCTTGTCCATCAGACACAGACTCCCGGTTGCTGCTACCCTTAAAGTCAATTCTCTGTCATTACAACTGTAATTTTTCACTTATTTCAGGAGTTCATTTTGTGCAAGCCTTTGGGAAGCCTCCCTCCTCGGATGTGGCTCAGACGGAACAGGAATCTGCATGGAGAACCAAGCGGTCACTCTCTTTCTCAGCACTGTCATCGTATTCTAATAGCAACCCTTAGACTGCCATGATGACGTCGGGGCCAAACTTATTAAGAGACAAGGCCATCTATCACCATTATTTGGAAATCTCATCTAGCAAAGGATTTATGATCTGATTTCAGAGGAGATTAAAAAAATACCAAAGATTGGAAAAAGCATGTGTGATGGTGCATGAAAATGAGATGGATTTCCCAAGGGACCTGGGGCTGGCGACACTCCGTTGTCAGCCACATCACCTTGCCAGTGTGGAGTGGGCTTGTCTGAGACCACTAAGCGCCACAGCTTAGAGGTACTGGAAGGGTGATGGGTACCCAGAGCACCACAAAGCAGTCAGAACAGCGCAGCAGCTGAGAATGTGGGCTCTGGAGCTAAACCGCCTGGGCTTGCATGTAGGATACAGGCTAAGGCAAGTGACTAAACAGCTTTGTGCCTCAGTTTCCCTAGCTCTTTATAAGATTGTTATAAGGATTAAATGAGTCAGGACTTGTGCCCAAAGTCTAGAAGTCTCTAGAACAGTACCTGAGGTACAGCAAATGCTACCTAAATGCCTGTAAAGCCAGTAGTCACCTACCTCACAGGGTTATTGAGACGCTCAAAGGGCCTACCATAAATAAAGTACTGGGAATAGTGTGTGGGACAGGGTAGGTCCTGGAGTGTCAGCCGCTGCTATTGTGACTGTTGCTATCACTGTAATAACATTCGTCAGTAGGGATGCCAGTACTAGGATTCCCTAACACGGTCTGCGTCCCCATCCCAAGAGAGCCTGGTCTTGAGCTTAGGGCTGACGTCTTAACTCAGGTTGTCAAACCGGCAGCTCAAGGGTCACATAGGGATTAGAGGTGCCTCCATTTTGCCTGCGCTGCTTAAAATGTTAACTCGTTGCGCCTTCTAGAAATTTCTTTTTTTTTAATTTTATTTATTTGTTTGAGAGAGAGAGAGCATGAGAGGGGAGGGTCAGAGGGAGAAGCAGATTCCTTGCCGAGCAGGGAGTCGGATGTGGGACTCTGAGATCCTGACCTGAGCCGAAGGCAGTTGCTTAATCCCCTGAGCCACCCAGGTATCCCCTTCTAGAAATTTCTGCAGTTCATTTACAATTATGGACTTGTGGGTTCTTTGGAAAGACTCCAGAGGTCATGCCACTCTGGGCCTGCATTCCCATATGGCAACTCTCAGCAGGGGGTGAGCAACCGGATGCCTGTTTAGGTATTTGGGGAACAGCTTCAGCAGCTCACCCCACTCCCCACCAGGTTTAGTCCCTTCATACTGCTATCTGCCCAGCCCTTGCAGGCACTGTGTTTGCTGTTTCCACCTCCGCCAGCATCTATTCTAGGCCTCCGTGGGGGGTATGCCCTCATATAGAATGTGTTTTTAACGGCCCGGACCCCAACTGAAACTCTGATGAATGTTAGGGAAACTCCCCTGTAACAAACACACAAACTCATATGCTTACGACACGTGATAATCCAGGGGGGTCTGTGGAGGCCCTGAAGCCCACTCACGGAGAAATTATTCCCAGATTTAAGGGTTTATTCACGAACAAGAAAATCCTATTAATCTTCATCCTCACTTAGGTTCCTATTTTATCTCACAATGTTGCAAGGATGAGGACTTGATTAAAATAAGGGAAATCATGCAGGTGCCCAAACTGAAGGACAAGGCAAAATGCTCTGAAGGGACACCTTCGGTGGTTGATCTGGTCTCAGTGAAATGTTGCAACTTTAAAAGAAAACTAGCCTATGGGCTTGCTATCTCATTTCACTTCCTAAGCACTTCACTCCACCTTTCCTCCACATTCTCAGCCACGGTCAACGCCGCCCAGACAGAAAAAGGCGGCCCCTTCTCAAAACACCTTACTGCCATCTGCTGGTAGAAAAATGCCATACTAAGTACGTGTAGTCCTCATGTCTGTGAGAATGCCTCCCCCCACCCCTGCCCCGCCCCCCCATACCAGGGGTCCTTGAGTAGTGAGTGTCTGCAGCTGCACTACGGTTTCCAGCATGATTTGGTTTGGGAGCCTCCCTGACATGGGCTGACTGTTCCTACAAGAGGCTCGTATCCAGATGAGGCAGCAGAGAGCAGTCCTTACAAACTTGGCTGTTTTGAGTTTTTAAAAGCTTTCTATTTCAACTACCCTTAGACTTCATGGAAAGCTGCAAAAATAGAAGAGAGAGAGTTTCCACATATCCCTGACTCACACTCCTCCAAAGAGTTTTGTTTTTGTAGCCCTAAAAACCACGGTTTCGATTAGGATTCTGACCAGATCTTGGAAGATGGGCACAGTGCCAGCACACAAAAAATGCTCCATATGTATTATAGGTTGTTGCTACTATCTGCTAGCATGGCTCTCCTCAACTGTAAATGGAAATGATAAAAACACTGAGTGTAAGGACTCTATTAGGTTATATATAAATTATTAAGCATGATGCTTGACATAGAGTAACATTAATTTTTGCTGATATTGGTGGTGATATTAATGTTTATTACTTCTGAGGTTTAATGTCTCCCTCAACCAGTTAACTAGTATCCTGTCACCCCAGTTCCTAGTAGTCACTCCTAAGGAGATCCTTCCATATCTCAGGAGGTAGATAATGGTGGCCAAGTCCAAGATGACCACACTAGGCATCCTAGAAGTTTAGGACAGAACCAACTCCAAGATGAGTATATGACTAATGGGGACGTTCTTTTTTTGTATCTTTTCTGAGACTTGACACCTCTGCTTCCTGGTTGTTGTGTTGTTATTTTAATGTCATAAAAGAAAAGCAACTTCTTTTTAAAATAAGGGAGACAGGCTTTCCTACCCCACTTCCAGACCATCTGTGTCTAACCAAGTAGTAAAGACCATTGGCTCCTGGTGCAGTGAGGTGTGTTAGATTTTCAACAGGAAAAAATGGGCAATCTAAAAGGTCTTGGTTCCTAGAACAGGCTCTGACTTTTTAGCACGGAGGAGGTGGGCAGGGCATGTGTGAGGAGGAACCTTGCTCTTAGAAGTGAAAACGCTTTGCTTGAAGCACACTTAAGCTGCTGACACAGCATGCAATGGAAGATTTTCTTTACAGCATCTGTTTATATAAATTCTAACCGGGTGGCAAACTCTTCCCCTCTGCTCTCAGCAACAGTGTGGTGGACAGAGAACACCTGTTCTAAAAATGGACTGATTAGCTCGAGGTTGGCATACACAGCACGGGCTTGGGGCCACACGTGGGGAGGAGATCCTGCCACCTTGTCAGCAGTTGGCTCTGCTTCTCCTCTTGGCACTAGTCCATGTCTACTGCTAATGGGATTGATCCATGGGCATAAATCTGAAAGACCTTGCTAGACATGTGGGAGGTTATTCTATCCCAAACTGCTACTATGTGCAGTTAGGAGTATAAAAGCAAATGTTTCAAGCGTAGGGTAGGGTACTGGAGGTACAAAATCTACATGATGATCCTTGTCTCTAAGGAGCTTCTTGGGGGGTTAATGACTACAATAGAATGGAATGGAAATACCATTAAATGAATGCCATTTCTGGAATGGAATTTACATTTGCAGGATCACTTTAAACAAGTAACAATAATTCAACAGGATATAGGTTCTATTAGTCCTATCAACAGAATGCTGTAGAAGCATTCTACAGAATTCTCCAGAAGCATTCCTTCCTGTTTGGGAACAAAAGGTGAATGGATAAGTGAGGGAGTAAGGAAAGTATGGGTAAGTTTTCCAGAGGAGATGGCACTGAAGCTCGATCTTGAAGGGATACGCAGAAGCTTGTCTGTGGACGAGAAGGCAAATAGTCCAGCATGCAGTGTGGGGCAGGATGGGAACAAAGCTTGAAAGAAATTGAAAGAACTAAGTGAGGAGAAAAGCAAATTCCAATTTAGCTAATGAATCTGGGGAAGCTAATCGTGAGCAAAGCTACTATTATCTCAAACACCATTTTCTTATGAGGACATCACATCACCACACTTCCCATATAGGGGGCTCTGTTCAAATAAAGGGTTCTTCCGTGCTCAGGAAGGGTCCTTCCAACGAGGGAGCATACAGAAATACAAGGGAACCCAGTCAGCTTTCTAAATCTACAGAAAGCTATAGCTTTGCATGTTCCTTGTCATTTTTAAAAATTTGTTTTCCGATGAGTAAGATGCAAGCCTAAAGTCAAATACTAATCTAAACATATTATGGATGAAGTAACAAGAAATTCTACCAGTTCTTTAATCCCAATAGCCAGAAAGGGCAGAGGACAAAAAATATCATAACTTAGACAAATGTACAATATACTCAATATGAAAAGGACATTTAAAAATAATTCCAGTTATAAAAATTTAGATATGGGGGGATGTTAGGCAGCCTGCTTTAATAGAGCATGGCAGATGCTCAAGAAATATTTGTTAAATAAATAACTGAATAATTTTCTACTTCAGTGGTTTAGAAACTGTGCTTCCTGGAGGTGGCTCTGGGTCCTGTAAACCCGGAAGTTAATTTCTGCATGCGATGGAGGTTTAAACTGGTATAGAGACAAGTTTGACCTAGTACCTGACATATAATGGTGCCTTATGAAAATACGACAGTGAATAAATAAAGGGATAAGCAAATACATTAATAACCAGAAGGATGGGGTTATCTGAACATTACCAACCGTGAAATAAGAGAGTGAAATCCAAATGAAGAAGATAAAGACTAAGTTCCATTCTCTACTGACCTGCTTCAGACTTCACCTCTGCCCTATGTTACTCTCCTCGGATCAGGAGAAGCATAAAAATGACATTTCCTCCCTTCAGAGGGATATGGGAAAGATAAATGGATTAATATGTGCAAAGCTTCTGGAGTTCATTGGACAGGGACGCTACTGGTATTAATTGCATTATTAGGAGCCTCTTGTGAAAACACACCTCTTGCACCTTTAAACAAACCATTTTTGATGATATCTCAGATACCTTCATTTAGGAGAGGGACCAGACGATGTTGCAATAGGAAAAATTGTCAACAAACCCAACCTTCCTGGCCCTCAGTCTTGGACTCACCCAGGGCTCAGTTTGGGTGCAATCACAAATTTAAGGTGAAGGGCTGGTGGGTGCACAGTCAGCCCGCATGGAGGAGGTGGGAGGCAATGATAAGATAAATGCCTCTTTCTCTGCCCACTGAAAGCCTTGATTTTGAATTAAGTTTCAGGAAATTAAGTGTGAAGAAGATGGAAAACAGTGTACTTGAAGGTATTTTAAATATTGCTGTTTTTTAAAAATTTTAATTTATAGGGAGTACTGACCCTATTCAAGCTACATTTCTCATGTCAACGTGACAGACAGATTGATCTAATCAGCAAATGCAAACCAAGACCCCTTCGGTAAAGGGAAATGGAATAAAAATAAAAGCCTATTGGTCTTTAAATAAAAGCATGAGAAGAATGAGACTCATCACTGAACAAACTCAACGAGAAATGCCATCAGTTACACAGGCTCATGAGGGCTGTCTCAAAATTCTTCTCGATCACTGTGCTATCAATACATACATGGACTTGAATATATGCTGGAAAGAATTGACAAATCAAAAACATAACCAGGAATGAGCAAAGATAGTTAAGGATCACAATTAATTGCAAGTGATTTAGAACAAAAATTTTACTTTCTTTATTTTACTCACATTCTTTATGAGAATGCCTGATATTTTATATTTTATTTTATTTATTTATTTTTTAAAGATCTTATTTATTTATTTGACAGAGAGAAATCACAAGTAGATGGAGAGGCAGGCAGAGAGAGAGAGAGAGAGAGAGAGAGAGAGGGAAGCAGGCTCCCTGCTGAGCAGAGAGCCCGATGCGGGACTCGATCCCAGGACCCTGAGATCATGACCTGAGCCGAAGGCAGCGGCTTAACCCACTGAGCCACCCAGGCGCCCCGAATGCCTGATATTTTAAAAGACACAAATCATGACTGAACAGTGAGAACTATATTTGTACTTGTGCTGTATTTTCAACACAGGACATCAAACTTGAAAATTCCATGATTCTCTCAATTCCACATAATCAAAGCAGAGCTTAACCGATCCCCCTGCTCCCAAAACAGTTCCATTTCAACGCTCTCCTTTCTGTCAGTTTGACCGCCAGTCTTCTAGTCTCCTAGCCTAGAAATCTAAGCATAAATATTCTCTCTTGCTTCCATCCTCTGGAACCTTGCCATCATGAGAATCACAGAAAGAAAATCTTTGGATTTGTACTGGGAGGGCATTTTTTCACTGCTGAGTCTTTGTTTCATCATTTGTTCAGGGAAGATGATAACCGTCGCCCTCTTACTCCCCGCCCTGCTTGCTGGCTCCAGACCGGTCCTCCACCCTCTCTCCCTTCCGCGGGCTTAGGAGAGCCTGTTGAACTTATCTGGTGTCTCAGGAAGTCCAAGAGAGGCTCAATAAATGCCAACTGTCCCCATGATCTCCATCATCACCTTCATCATCACCATCATCATTCAGGATTTGCTCACCATTGTCACCAGTCGGTCCTAGTGCAGGCCCACTGCACGCAGCCTTACCACACGCATCTGACAAGCAAGCACTCAGGGACGGTGTCCACCTGGCACCATAAGTACCAGGCTCTGTGCATGCAAACGTAAGGTAAGCAGCAGTCCCTAGTCTTATGAAGATCAATCCAGTCCGTGCCCAAGATAGACACATAGAGAGGACCAAAGTGCAAAAATGTAGTAGGATGGTTCCAATGGGCCCTGCGTGGCTCAACAGCTAACACTTCTTTATCCCTTTCCGAGGTCAGACACAAGAGAGATGCCCAATAGAGTCAGGCAGATGGAAAGCAGAGCATCTCCGTTGTAACTAATAAACCTCCTATTGGAGAATGCGGCTTAGTGTGAGAATCCAAAGGGCTGGCCAGCACGTTGTGAGTCAGGCCGACTAACACAGTCCATGTCACAAACACTGCTGAAGAACGACAGCCCCCCACAGGAGGCCCGTGCCTGAAGAATGTAAGGCATGAAGTCAAGGCTCCAAAGACAGGGGAGAGGGAGGGGCTCAAGAAGTACGCTCGATTTCCTACCGGAGCTAACCCCCTCCATCAGTCTCCCCACTGTGAGGAAGCAAGCTGGGGGGGGGGGAGAGTCATGCAGGAAGCGGGTAGAAACTTCCCACCTCCTGCCCGAGAAATAATAGAGACATGCATAGAATATGCAGTGGCAGTGGGAATGAGAACCTCACCCAGGCTGTGTGGGACTCGGAGGAAACCGGAGCAAGACTCCCGGAGGAGTTTCAAAGACTAAGGAGGAGATAGGGAAAGGAGGGGAGAAGGGAGAAAGATGCACCACCAGTGGGAAGATCATCAGTGAAGGCAGGGACCCAAAAGCCTGATGGCGGCTGAGACAACAAGCAGTTTCTGCAGTTTCTGTTGCTAGAGTTCTAAGCTCAGCCTGGGAATGTCAAGGTGTGAGGCTGGGGAGATGGACGGGAAAGGGCAGGGCTCTGGAGGGCTCGGTGTGGCGTGTTATGGGGAGCGGAGTTCATCACGGGTGGTAGGAGCTGTTGTAGGCTTTCCATCAAGACATGGCACGGTCAGATTTGTGTGTTTTAGGCAAACTACTCTGGTGATTGCTGAGGATGGACCGGAGGGGGAAATCTCAGTTCATGATGAAGGGTATTCAAATACTTCTAGGAGCCTGAAGTCGGAGAATGCTGTCAGGGTCCAAGAGAAGATGGATCTGAGAACCTCCAAGCTGCCTCCAAGCTGCCCTTTTTCCAACTCACTTGGGATCTTTTCACAGGCTGTGTGAGGTCCCACCATGTGCCAGGCACTGTACTATGTGACTGACCTTCCTGTTCATCCTCAGACTACCCCCATGATGTGTGTATAAATAGCTCCTGTCGGGCGGAAGAGGAAGCCGAGATTCAGAGAGATGAACTCTAATAAGACCCAGTGAGTCAATGGGATTCACATCTAGGCACTCTAATTCCAAAACGTGTGCAATGAACCGAAATGACTCTCCCCCTTTTGACACATATTCATGGTGTCCTGCTCTAGGGCTGATACTCCCCAATGTCCTCCACGTACCAGAGTGTTCTCCCTGGTCTCCTCTGCCTTGCCCCATCCGATCCTCCTTCTTCAGAGCTGCCTCACAGCATTCCCTACTCTGCTGCTTTTCCACTGAGGAGCTCCTTGAGCTACCCACTTTAATTATTCACCATTTTATTTTGGGAATAGGAAATATATGCACAAGGTAAGAAATTCAAACAATCTAATTAGAACACCATAAAAAGTAAGACTTCTACCAGATCGTTTCTCCAGAAGCAACTACTGTCTGTTACCAATCTAAGGAACACTTCTGAAAAGACAGATAAAAGCAACAGAACCATAAATAGATACATGCTCTTCAGGCTGCCCATAGGAAGGTTTCCCCAAATCCCGTCTTCACTGCTGTCTTCCTCCTATGGATGCTTCCTATTTATCCATAACGCAGTGCCCCAGACTTCACACAATTAACCTCAAGTTGTTTCATACATATTAGTCTTGTCTCCTTGAGGGCAATGGCTGTTACACACACATCAGAATGTTAGACACACAGTAGTTGTTCAATAAATAACCTGCTGATTAATTAAACCTCCTTGAATTAACTTCACGCTAGCTTAAATGGTGTATTTCACGCAAACCTTTCACAGAACCCATTCACAGGCTTTTTACATGGTTACTTCTGCAACAGCTATCTACTTAATTGGTCATCAATCTCTTTTTAGAATTCCAACTGTACTAGTAGCCAGAAAAAAAAAGAAAAACATTATTATGGACGCTAACATTACAGTGAATGCAGTCATTTAAAAACCTAAATCTCAAAGACGTTCAAGTATCATAGAGAGGTCATGCAACACGAATTCCAGTTCCACTCTGAGAAGTCTGGGCTGTAAATGCTGGGGAAGAGGGAGCAAGGACTTCTTCCGTAGTAACAGGGGTGTTATTTCTGCCATTCCACCCATTTACATGAGGTGAAATTTTAGATTTTAGACACTGGCTCTATTGCTTTCATTGATACTGCATCAAAAGGAGACCACCAGGCTCATTTAATTTACTCTTCAAGGGAGTGAATCTCAGATAATCTGTCAAAGAAAGACCAAATGCTTTTCACTGTGATTCAAAGATGTTTTCATTTAATAACGCTCTCGAATTACACTTCCCTCCCTTAATTTGGGATGTCTTATGCTAAATTCATGTCTTTTATTCTCTTGACAGTTTCCAGTCATGGTTCAGATTCTGCTTTCAAGGTAGTAATTTTTGATCCTTATTTTTAATGACAGCAAAAATTCTATGAATGGGTTCATGTGGATGGCTTGCGCTCTGCATTTTACAAGCCCAAAGAAAATTACATTTCAGAGGAGGTACATATCCAATTACTAGGAAATGAGTTACAACAAAGTGGCCATACGAGGCAGTGTAATAAAGACAACCTCAATTAAAAGTCACCATAGCAGAGCAAAAAAGAAAGACACAATGCAGTGCACATTAATAGCTTATTCAGAAGCTAAATACAGAGTAGGTTGTGGAATCATGAAGTTTCCTTCATGTGCAAGTTAATGAATCATCCTATTTAACAAGAGGTAGAGTGGGAAAGGGTGAGGGTCCCTTCTGAGATCAGTAGAAAACAGTAGTTAGAATTCAAGGAATAAATCAATTCTCAGTGGGGCGCCTGGGTGACTCAGAGAGTTAAGTATCTGCCTTCTGCTCAGGTCATGATTCCAGAGTCCTGGGATCAAGCCCCACATCAGGCTCCCTGCTCAGTGGTAAGCCTGCTCTTCCCTCTCCCACCCCCCCTGCCTGTGTTCCCTTTTTCGCTGTCTCTCTGTCAAATAAATACATAAAATCTTCTTAAAAAAAAATTTTCAGTAACCTTGTGAAAAATTATTTCAGACAGATCTTGTTAACTTCAGTCTGTTTTAAAGAAAGACCACGAGACAAATGATGTGCAAGTGAGCACAGGCTCATACTCATCTCCTCATTTTGCTCCCATAAATATTATCGTGTCCTAAACTGCGCTGGAGAAAGACGGAGGTCCCGCCTTCATGGAACCTTTCTTTCACTGCAGGACTGTGACCTCCACGGAAGGGCGGGCAGCAGTCCTCCAAGCCCCGCGGAGGAGACCTAACAGTCTGGGGGCAGTGGTGGGAATGGAAAGGGGAGGACATTGGGAGAAAGAGGAGCAGGTGAGGCTTCTGGGCAGGAGCAAGAATATGGAACCTTGACAGAGACCGGCCTTCCCGGAGCACGAAAGCCATTCCGCGAGGCTGAAGCTTGCTGGCTCTGCGAGTGTACGCGCGAGTGTGCGCACCTGGGAGAGCATGGCTGTGCACACACAGCAGGGAGCGCAGAGCTCAGGGGAACAGTGGTGGATGTCTATGGTCCTGCAAGATCCTTAAATCCTTCAAAGAATCTGAACTTGACCCTGAAAGTCAGGAACTTCAGGAGAACCTAAAGGTAGCGCTGTGGTGGGATTGTACTTGTACTGGAAAGACAATCGGATGGCACCAGTGTGCGCGAGGAGTGGGAGAAGGCAAGGGAAGAGGAAGGAGGCTGGGCTGGGAGGCTGAGGCAATAAGCCCCGTGGCGGGGGAGGAGCCTGAATGAGGCACACGGGCCAGGACAGAGGAGAAGTAAGAGAGCAGGGGCGCCTGGGTGGCTCAGTGGGTTAAAGCCTCTGCCTTCAGCTCAGGTCATGGTCCCAGGGTTCTGGGATCGAGCCCCACATCGGGCTCTCTGCTCAATGGGGAGCCTGCTTCCTCCTCTCTCTCTCTCTGCCTATCTCCTCTGCCTACTTGTAATCTGTCAAATAAATAAATAAAAATCTTAAAAAAAAAAAAAAAAAGAAGTAAGAGAGCAAGCAAGGAATACTGATGATAGAGGGCCAGCAGGATGAGTGACGGATGTGAGGAGAGAGGAGGAAAGAAGCTCCCAGAATCCCGAGCCCACGTGCGGGCTGGAGAACGGAGCCACCCACAGGAGAGGAAATCAACTAGGAGGAACCCGTGAAACAACACGAAGCACAGGCAAAATGAAGAGTATCACCTTTAAAGAAGAATGGGCTGGGTGCTTTTATGCCTATCAGACTCTAAAATATATTGCAAATCTATAATAATTAGAACCATGTGCAGGGAGAGAGGAAAGGAGGAGTTATTGTTTCACAGGGACCAGAGTTTCTATTGCGGACAATAAAAAAGATCTGGAAGAGGACAGTGGTGATGGCAGCACAATATTGTGAATGTACTTAATGGCACTGAAACAGACACCTAAAAATGGTGAGAGTGATCAAAAAACTTAAAAATCATGTAACAAGGGTGTGAGGAGCACACATGCGTCAACGAGAAGGAACAGACAGATCTAAAGCTGATCCCAATGCACAGAAGAATTCAGATGACAAAAAGAGGCTAGATCCACACAGAGGTGGTAGGGGGTAAAATTAGCTAACTCCTCCGAAAGATTCAATTTAGATACATTGCACAAATATCAAAATAAACTCCAGTATGATGCCCATAACATGTAAATAAAGAGCATAAAATATCTAGAAAAACATTTTATGTGGACATTTGATCTGTGGATAGGGAAGAACATGCCAAGCATAAAAGCAACGGAAGAAAGAAATGATAAAGAAATGTCTATTAAGAAAGGATGATAAAAAATCAAGAAATTTTCATATTAAAAAAATCTTACTATTAAAAGAATTAAAAGGCAAGTCAGAACTATAATGAATTTGACAAGAATACAAAAAAGGTCAGTATTATTCCATGAAGAACACATAGAAATGAATAAAAAGGTCACTAAGATCAAATAAAAAAATAGACAAAAGCTTTGAAGAAACAGTACCATAAGGGACAAATGCAAATGTCCAATAAATATATGAAAAATTCTTCAGCATCACACATAATCACAGAACTGTAAAATTGAACAATGAGATATGATTGCCATCTATTAATTTAGGAATTCTGCAATGGTCATAAGCAGTCTGTACTACATGTACACACCTTGGTACCACAGGCATGAGGTCAGCTGAGTACCACTTCTCCAGAGAGCTCCCTGATGACTTGTAGCAATAGCCTTAAAAATATTCCTTTCCCAGGAACCCTCCTACACTGTTGGTGGGAATGCAAGCTGGAGCAACCACTCTCGAAAACAGCATGGAGGTTCCTCAAAAAGTTGAAAACAGAGCTACCCTATGACCCAGCAATCACACTACTGGGTATTTACCCTAAAGATACAAATGTAGTGGGGCGCCTGAGTGGCTCAGTGGGTTGGGCCTCTGCCTTCAGCTCAGGTCATGATCTCAGAGTCTTGGGATCAAGCCCTGCATCGGGCTCTCTGCTGAGCAGGGAGCCTGCTTCCCCCCTCTCTCTCTGCCTGCCTCTATGCCTACTTGTGATCTCTCTGTGTCAAATAAATAAATAAAATCTAAAAAAAAAAAAAAAAAGATACAAACGTAGTGATCCAAAGGGGCATGTGCACCTGAATGTTTATAGCAACAATGTCCACAATAGCCAAACTGTGGAAGAAGCGTAGATGTCCATCAACAGATGAATGGATAAAGAAGATGTGATATATACACACAATGGAATACTATGCAGTCATCAAGAGAAATGAAATCTTGTCATTCGCAACTATGTGGATGGAACTAGAGGATATTATGTTTAGCAAAATAAGTCAATCGGAGAAAAACAACTATCATATGATCTCCCTGCTATGAAAAAATTGAGAAGCAACAAGGGTAGTTTGGGAGGCAGGAAAAGAATAAATGAAACAAGATGGGATCAGGAGGGAGAAAAACCATAACAGACTCTTACTGTCACAAAACATACTGAGGGTGACCGGGGGAGGGGTGTCGGGAGAGGGTGGTGGGGTTATGGACATTGGGGAGGGTATGTGATATGGTGAATGCTGTGAAGTGTGTAAACCTGGCAATTCACAGACCTGCACCCTGGGGCTAATAATACATTATATGTTAATTAAAAAAAATATAATCCTTTCCCTCCATCCAGTAATTGCATTGTTGGGATCACACCTAAAGAAGTATTCCGAAATATAGCCAAGATTTTTGCATATCATCATAGTCTCTCTCTTCTTTCCTACTTAAAAATAAAGGACGTGTTGCTAATCCTTTTGTTTGTAATACTTTTCCCCCATTATTCCTCTAGATCATTTCTTCTTTCCCTTTGGGTCTCCTTGGCCCCTGACCACACCGCTATTCCTGCTATACATGACATCGGCATCCCGAACCCCCTTTATGCCATTCGTCATGCTGATCTTGTTCGTCTTCCCCTCTTTGGATGTCTAGATGATTAGCTCCATGAAGGTCTTCTTCTCTGCCATATAACCATCACCTAAAGAGAGCCCGACATACAAATACTTACTGAATGAAAGCATGAATGAATGATCGATGGCTGAGAAAGAGGACTGTGATCAGTTTTTCCTTTTTTCTTGATGTTTCCACAATTGTCTCCCATGACTTTTCAATTCAGACTAACTACAATCAAAGCTATTTAAAATGGCATCTTCGGGCGCCTGGGTGGCTCAGTGGGTTAAGCCGCTGCCTTCAGCTCAGGTCATGATCTCAGGGTCCTGGGATCGAGTCCCGCATCGGGCTCTCTGCTCAGCAGGGAGCCTGCTTCCTCCTCTCTCTCTCTCTGCCTGCCTCTATGCCTACTTGTGATCTCTCTCTGTCAAATAAAAAAAAAAAAATCTTTAAAAAAATAAAATAAAATAAAATAAAATGGCATCTTCATTCAGTTCACCTAGTACCCTCTAAGTCAACAGAAGTAAATCGTGAAAACCTATATACAATTTAAAACTAATAAAACCACCTGCTTCCTACTTGTTCTTAATTTTTCAGCAGGGGGAAAATTGAAAACAAACTGAACCACTGTGCAGCATGGGAGGTGGCTCCCTGTGAGTTAAGCTGTTCAAGTTGTGTCCTCCCCGTGACCTCTGCTCCATCCCCACGGCCCACACATCCTTAGAAATGGCCAACATCAGAACCTTTGTGCCACCTCTGCCAGGCAGAACTGCTGCTCTGAGAGTTTCCCAGCTGCGCCTCGTAGATCGTGAGATCTAAGGAATTATTTATGACTACTGCAGAGGTACACACTTACTTTGACAAGTTAAAACACACCATGTAAATAAGCAATGTGGATAAAAAATATGTTTATACTCTGTCTCTGAAGTCTGATTCAAAAGAGTAAACCCCATCTTTCTTCTTGGAACAGGAGCATGAGGCTTTATGATTTTACTGCCTGAACCAATCCCGATGTTAAAAAAAAAAAATTGTGAATGCGCTGGTCTAATTAGAGGCTCTGAAAATGTCTTTAACAACCCTCTCTGAGCACTAATACTTCTTTTTTTAAAAAGGGGGCTTTTTTGAAAGTGGCAAGAAAAATGGTGGCATGCCCCTCCCTCCACCTTCTTCCTGCTTATTCCTCCTAAACGCAGTTGCAACCTGGTGAATGTCCCCAGATTTCAACCATTCCTAAAGTACCTTTTAGTGCCCTGCAATGCTGGTTATTGAAAACACATGCATGATGGCTAAAACAAGGCTCCATTAGTTTTAACACGTTACATATTAATGTTATATTTCAGAAGATTGTGCTAAGCAGAATTAGTCATAACCATACAATTTCACTCATATGTGGAATTTAAGAAACAAAGTAAATGATCACAGGGGAGAAAAGAGAGAGGCCAACCAAGATACAGACTCTTAACATAGAGAACAAACTGATGGTTACCAGAGGGAACATGGGTGGGGGGATGGGTGAAATAGTTGATGGGGATGAAGGGGGGCACTTGTGATGAGCGCTGGGTGTTGTATCGAAGTGTTGAATCGCTGAATTGTGCACCTGAAACTAACTAACTGGAATTACATTAACTAACTGGATTTAAATGAAAACTTAAAAAAAAAAAAGTGCTAGCATCAATAAAAGTAACTTTGACACCGTCTACTCTGCTAGTTTTTTTTTTTTCCTTTTTAAATAGAACTGCTCTATTCCAATATGTGTAATATGTGGAATACTGGATGTTAACTGAGGGTCCATCTTGCCTGAGAGAGGTTATTAACAATGTTTTAAAAAGAAAAAGAGAGAAGCAATGTGTATTTACAGAACAGTCCCTATTCCAAGAATACTGTGAATAGTCGAAAAGGGAATATTTTCAAGTTCCCTTACTACTATCTTTTGAATGTTTAAATTGATCTGGTCCATAAAGTCTCTGAAGCCCACAGCAGCCGGGTGTGTCCTGGGACACAGAGCACGCATAGCACATGCACCCCATGGTAAGAAGGCACGGGGGATGGGGGTTCACAACACTTTTTTAATATCAATACTTGATAAACAGAATTAAGCACAGCCTCCCCACCGAATCGAGTGCAGCAAATTAAAGGTAATTTTGAAAAGAAAAATGATGAAGAAACAATCTAACCCCTAGCTAAAGTTTTATTTGTTTGGATGCTGGGTATCTGCAATGAAAGAAGTGTCTTTTAAGACTCGTTCAAGGTGATGCTGACAGTCTACAACCCCAGAGCTGATTTGTTAGTTCACTTTTAAGTTCTTTAAGGAAGTTTTAATTTGTAATGCTTAATGCTTATTTTCTTAGTTCAAGATCAGGGAGATTGAAGTCAATCCAGTGTTTCCAAGGGATGGTAAAACAAATTATTTTAAAAATAGAATAAAAAATAAAACCCACTCTCACGGAGTAAAGTTCTCACTGAGTAAAGTTCTCAGACTTCTTTTTCTCCTCAAAACTAAGCAAATAATAGCAGCCACAAATTAAAAAGTACACCAGGGAGAACAGCAGCCCCTGGTTGGGGAATCACAACCACACCCACACCCCAGGATCAAGAGATGGAGAAAGCGGGCGCTGGAATCCATATTTAATGGCGCTCCCCTTGTACAATCCTATGGAATGGATGGACTTGACACTGGCTCAGGGATGTGTCCCTAGACCGTCCTGATCACCAGATTTGCCAATGCAACTTCTACATATACTTCCCCATCAATGCTAATCTTGAGGAGGGCTCTGATGTGATGAGGCAGAATGGGGAGTAGATGAGGAACAGTGAGAAAAAGGCTGAGAGGCTGGCTTTTCTCACTGATGAGATATGTAAGCAGGTGCTTGCGGGAGCAGCCTGTGCTCACCACTCATGGTCTGTGACTGGTTTCTCAAAGCAGTGATGGTAACGTACTTATTCATCTTAAAATTCCGTGAATTTTAAAAGTTCTTTTCATAATGATAACCACAGGTTCAAAAATATAATGTGGCTTAATTATACTTTAGGGCTATAGTATTTTTACTTCATTAGAATATTAAAGGAAATTTGTATTTTTACAGCTCTTAAATACAAACACATGTCTTATGTGTTCAAATAACACTAATTTTCTTTTTAGACTTTGCATTAAAAGAGAATTAAAACAATATGTCAAGTAGAAGAAAGAAGAATAGAGATGAGTATGTTTACAGAACTGAAAAGACAAATAAATGTGTGGTCTGTCCACAATGACAATACATTATGTTAAATTATATTTGTTTAGATTATATATATATATTCTTTAAAAATATATGATACTACATTTTAAAATCCACAAATGAAAGCTTATACTCTTTTTCTTTGTCATAAACTACATTTAGTTGTAGCTGTCTCCCTCTACTGGCTAAAAATGATACTTTTTGTGAAAATATTTTTGTCAAGATTTTGACACATGAAATAAACACGGTTTGTAGAATCTGACAACTAATAACATTACCATGAGACATGATTTTTAGGACCAGAGGGAAATTAATATAAAAGAAAAGATGACATACCATCGTGAATTAGAACAGAATGAAAAATGAGAAAAATGTTCCCACGGTATTCACTACAAAGAAAGGGAAATATTAAAAAAAAAAAAGAAAGAAAGAAAGAAAGAAAAGAAAAGCAGCATTTGAAACCAATTTTAGAGCTTATCCAAATATTTGGTAATCATATTGAAGGACAAATAACTTTTTTAAATGAACAAAAAAGAAAACATCTCAGGATCTGATCAGATCTTTTGCTTTTTTTTTTTTTAAATTAATTACTTGAAAGATTTTTCAAGTATATTTATAAAATTGTCGGTACTCAGGATCAGGTACTACTGGTGAACTGACTCAAGACTCAAAATGATCTTTATGGGGTGGCACCATGAATTGACTTCCTTATCTACAGTCCCTGCACCAAACACACTGAAAACGGAAAGTTGCTGAATTTGCTCTTCTGATGGCAAAATCAGACCTGAGTTAATAAGAGGTTATAAAAATCTTTATTAGCCTCACTTCGTATGAATACCCACACTTTTCACTGCAGAAGTATTAGCATGCTTGGTAACCGGGAGCTGTTCCAGGATAATCCTGGGTGGTGGGCATATTCTGTAACCTATAGGTCATACAGGAACCACCGCATTATCTTCCCAAGGCTGAGCGTTCAAAAACACAGCAGCTCTATGGATTTGTGTTAAGAGACTGTGAATAGATAGCAAAACTGAACCAAAAGGGGTAAATGCTCATAGGCCCATAGAACCAAAAATTCAACAGCACACAGGCAGGAGAGACACTTAATTAAACAGCATATTTAGTAAAAGGAGATGGGTTAGCTTATAGTGAGTGTATTTTTTGAACACCTACGATTTGCCCAGCCCTTTGTTAGTCATTTTATATAAATTATCTCTAATTTTACAACACGTGTATAAAGTAAAAATATTACTCTCGTTTGACATAGAAAATTGAGGCGAAGTGAGGCCAAATGATGTCACCCAGACCATAGCAATTACAGGGCCGACCCAGAAACTGACTCCTGTTCTTCCTGACTTCTAAGGCAGCAGCCTTAGGACAGCACTGCCCTCCAGAACTGGACAGGGAAGGGACTTGAATCTAAATCATGTTGACAATATTGGAAGGAACTGGGAAAGTGCTGCCAGGAAACAGTATTTGTTGGGATAGGAGTGGGTGTGGAAGTTAAAGACACAACAGCTATCCTCAAACATGAGACTTTTATGTGGAAAAAAAATGAACCTTTCTTTCCCCTTAATGCAAGCTATAGGGATTCAGATTTCAGCTCAAGATAAGGAGAGATTTTGTAATCTTCAGAGACTGTAAATTTCAGAGCTTCACAGGGGTAGGGATATTGCTCTGTGTTGTTTACTAATGCACTGAAGTGACTAGAACACAGCCTGTTAAATAGTTGTTATTCAAAAATATCTGTGGAATGAATGGATGAACTGACAGAAACAAGGAGTTGTGAGTCTGTTAGCAGCAGTGATGGCCTTCCAAGGGCAGCCATAGTGCCACTAGTTACTTGCCTAACCTTCCAGTCTTTATTTTGACCACTACCACCAGGGGGGGCTCTTTACACCAAAGTTTCTTTTCTTCTCAGTCTCTAGGCCAGGGCTAGCTCAGAACAGATATTCAAGAAATACTGGTTGACCATAGGGGAAGCGAGGGAAATCCAAAGGGGGAGAAATCAGAGAGTGAGATGAACCATGAGAGACTATGGACCCCAAGAAACAATCTGTAGGTTTCAGAAGGGAGTAGGGTGGGTTAGGGGGTAACAGGGTGATGGGTATTGAGGGCACGTGCTATGATGAGCACTGGGCGTTATACTTAACTAATGAATTATTGAACACTGAATCAAAGACTAATTATGTACTATACAGTGCCTAACTGAACATAATAAAAAAAAACTTAAAAAACTTAGTAATCATGATCAATAATATTTTAATGCAATATTTTCAAAATAATCAAAATTTATGCAGAAAATCAGGCAAATAATAAACAAAATTTTAAATTAAAAAGAAAAAAAGAAATGCCAGTTGAGTTGACACATATAAATGAATGATAGGTCATGGTTATCCAGACTTGCTATATAACACACTGCATTTCAATAATAAAATCTTGCCTTAGGACATGCATGTAATACCATTTCTTTACATACAACAGAAGGGCTAATGCCTGACACCACAAGATAAGTAGAGTTGGTGTCAACTCTAAGCCCTAAGATTTTACCTCTTGGTCTAGAAATATAAACTCGGATAATCCAAGGCTCAGAAACGACGCATCACCGTCTAAAGATGATGCTGGTAATGTTACACAGAGTACTAATTCTAAACAGAATCAGACATGGCTCTTTTAAAATGAGAGGAAAATCCAATAAACCCTATACAAATATTATTCTTCTGAGTAGATAATGGCTACAATACAAATCGTGCATGTACACAACTTTCTAGGTTTTTGTTTTTGGTTTTTTTTTGTATAAGATGTTAAATTTAGAATAGTTTTAGATTTATTAAAAAATATGAAGACAGTACCTCAAGTTCCAATATACTCCAAACCCACTTTCCCCTTTTAACATCTCACATTCACATGGTATGTTTGTCACAATTAGTGAATAAATACTGACACATTATTCTTTTTTTTTTTTTAAAGATTATATTTATTTATTTGACAGAGAGAGATCACGAGTAGGCAGAGAGGCAGGCAGAGAGAGAGAGAGGAGGAAGCAGGCTCCTGCTGAGCAGAGAGCCTGATGCGGGACTCGATCCCAGGACCCCGAGATCATGACCCGAGCCGAAGGCAGCGGCCTAACCCACTGAGCCACCCAGGCGCCCCTGACACATTATTCTTAACTAAAGTGTGCGTTTTATTCTGTTTTCTGTGGTTTCTACCCATTGTCCTTTAACTGTTCCAGGACCTAAACCAAGATAACACTGCATTTAGTTTTCATGTCTCCCCAGCCTGTTCCTGGCTGTGATATTTTCTCTGACTTTCCTTGGTTTTGATAAACTTGACAGTTTTGCAGAGTACTGGACAGGTATTTAATAGAATGTCCCTTGATTGGAATTAACCTGGTGTTTTTTCTCATAATTAGATTGGGGTGATGTATTACTGGGAGGAAGATCAAAGCACAGCGTATCAGCATATCGTGTGAAGGACGGACGTCCGATGTCCTAGCAACATGACTGGTCCCTGCAGAGCGTCACCTTCCTGAGGAGTCATTTGTCAGGTTTCTCTCCCATGAACTTATCCTTTTCCCTCCTTCCCACACTGTGGTCTTTGGAAGGCAGTCACTCTATGTCTTAGGAGAGAAAAGAAACAGTAGATCAACAAAATGCTCTCTATTCTTTGGGGGACGATAAGCCAGCTGTGGGAACTCTTGGGATAATAAAGAGTCTCTTAAAGAAATAAGTGGAGCTTCATTGTTGAAGACTTCTCCAGCAGAGCAGTACTCCGATTTTCCTTTTAATGCTAAACATGTAGGTCGGCCATTATGCTTTCCTCATCTTTTGTGAGTCTATCTTATTCTTGAAGGAGGTTCATATTTGTTTGTTAAAACATATGACCATGGTACATGGGTGTGGTATTTCCAAACCCAATCAATTGGTTTCCAAACCTTTATATGAGCTTCTTCACATCTATAAACAAGATGCAGAGAAACCAAGGCACTAAACTTGAAAATTTACTGTGGCTATAACCCCTGAGTTAATGATCCCAAACACAGAGAAGAAATTCAACCCCATCCCTCTGTCATATACTTTGCGAGGCCTTACGATTAAAGAGAATCTTAACATAAATAATGCACGATCAATAACATAGTACACCAAATTGCATTTAAAATATTCATGCAATTCTTTTAAAAAATAAAACCACAAATTGCAATTCAGATCAAGACTTCTGAAGGGGAAGGGAACAATGTATAAATAAGTCTGAATATCTCTGAAATGAATCTATAGAAGAATCTTCCATAGGTTTCTACCTTTCTGGATCAATGCAGCATGTTTTATGACAGTAGCACAGAACACAAGAGTTTCTGAAAATACTAGATAATAAGGTGTGTTTAGCTCAGATATGGTACATTTGTCTTCAAGTAATCTGTTGTGACTTTATAGAGGATATCTTTTCCTTCATTCTTCAAATACAGTGATATAATTCAGTAGACCAATATAGAAATAGCTTTGGGTATTGATTTAGGACTCAGATGGATAACGTGCTTTGGGGTGTGTTTGCTCTGATTCCTGCCTTACGGAAAAGCATTTTCAAAATGTTTGGTTAAAAATGTTTTTAATAGGAAAATAATGCGAACACAGGATTTTAATCAAGGGTACTCTTAAAAGCTTCCATTTAGAAACAAAAAGTAAACCGTCTAAAAATGGATTTAAGGAGGTGGAAAGGATGGGGTGGCTGGATGACGGACATCAAGGAGGGTGCTATGGTGAGTGCTGTGAATTGTGTAAGACATGATTCACAGACATGTACCCCTGAAACAAACAATACATTATATGTTAACAAAAAAAATTTATTATAAATGGATTTAAAACTGATGCAGCTCAGTTGTCACTAAATGTATGTGCCTGGGACATATTATTTTGTAAATGTTTAAACAAAACACCTAGAGAATGCTATGAATTTATAAGCATACTTAAATCATCAAGAAAGTTTTCTGAGAATGGTAAATTTTATCTCACTGTGTATCAACAAAAGGTCTTGGCATTAAGAAAATTAAATTTTGTCTAAGTCTTGAAATATATTGATAAAACCAAATTTGCTCTACCCTTAGATATTAAAAAGGCTAAAATATGATAGATATAATACATATTTATATTCACATATTTCTATTCACTTATATGTATATTGAGATCTTTCTTAGTAGAATAATTGAGTCCACACTGATCCAAACCTTGGTAAATTTATATATCTTATAAACTGAACAACTGTAAATCCGAGGGCATGAATACACAAATATGGGATAACTAAAAAATCTACCTACCAAAAATAACCTTTTGGAACTCAAAATTGGCCTGTTTAGGTCTGCCATAATGAGTTCTATGTGCGAATGCATGACTAATAGCGTAACTAGTTTACAGACTGATTTTGAGAACACCCAAACAGTTATTCGTCAAGTTATGCAAATACTGAGTCATAGCTCCTCAATGGGTAAATCAAGCCTGTCCCAGTAGTTGGCATGAACAAAAAGAATCCCAAGTGGTTTAGGGCTTGTATCATCTTTAAAAATAAATATTCATGTAAAACTACCATATCATTAAAAAACAGTTGAATTCAGTTATCTCACAATTGTGTTTTACTTTTTATGTTAGTGACAAGTGTTTTTTTTTTTTAAGAAGTTTTTTTGGGGGGTGGGCACATGAGTGGATGGCGGAAGGGCAGAAGGAGAGGGAAAGAGAGAATCTCAAGCAGGTTCTACGCTCAGCATGGAGCCCTACGCAGGACTCACTCTCACAACCCTGAGATCATGACCTAAGCCAAGATTAAGAGTCTGATGATTAAATGAATAAGCCACTCACTGCCCTACTCACAATTTTTTTTTTAAAGAGCAGATGCATTTAAGCCTTGAAATTTAATACAATTAAATTTAATAAATTAAACTACCTTGGGATATCTTCCAATTTTGAACTTGAATTTTGAGGGAACTTAAGATGTCAGTGCATGTTTTATACACACACACATATATGTATATGTATATAAATTATACTTCATGACAGGCATGAGCAAACAGCCGAGGGCAGGCAAAAGGACAGTACAGTGATTGGGAAATGCAGTGAGTAATAATAACATGTTTTTACAGACACTGAGTTCAAATTATAGTTTACCACTTGCTACTATGTGAACTGGGGTAAATCACTTAACTGAAACACAATTCACCATCTGTAAAATATTTGTCTGATACAGTTCTTAGGATTAAGTGATATGATCATGTATGCCAAGTCTCTGACCACGTACTTGACACTCATTCTGCAGTCCTACCACTTACAACTTTGTATCGTAACTGAGTTTTGTTTGTTTGCCTTCACCTCCACGTTGAGCACTCACTGGGCGCATGCTGCCTTTTTCATCCCTATATAGTCCTTGGACTCGATCAGCAGATTAGTAAATCCAAAAATTGGTAGCTAGAGCATGACGAGAGATCACTGCATATCCAAAGAGTTGAAAGCACTTTCATAGACCTTTTCTCTTATCTTTATGTTTAGCTTTAGACGCAGAAAAGACAGAAAATAAAGCAGGAGCCTTTACTTTATATTTATTATACATATTTACTTATGTAAATATACATCTATTATATATCCCGTTTTTCCTTCCACCGAATAATGTAACGCTTGTCTATCAGAAATTTCCTTCCCTAATTATTGTCTTTATCACAATCAACCCTTTATTCATTCATTCATGCATTCGTTCATTCATTATTTATTTTTAGAGAGGGAGGGAAAAGAAGAGAGGGATGGGGTAAGAGCAGAGGGAGAGGGAGAGATGAAATCCTAAGCAGTGTGGAGTCGGAAAGGGGTCTGATCTCACAACTCCGAGATCACAACCCCAGCCAAAATCAACAGTCGGGTGCTTAACTGACTTAGCCACCCAAGTACCCCTCATAGTCAATCCTTTTACTTTCTCAAAGTGGGATGTGGCAGGAGTAAACTCATCTACTCACAGTTAAAGCCGAAAGTGGCTAAGAAATTGACCAGGAATTATTTCTTATGATTCAAATGTCTAGCAAGTGGTCTCATTCCTCAAAACACATTCATTGATCAACTACCACATAGCATGTAGTGTGCTAGGTACTGAGGATATAGTGATAAGTAAAACAATCTCTACTCATGGAATTTAAAATTTAAGAATGATTGCACTAAGCCACTCTGGAAGACAGTAGGGAATTTTCTCAAAAAGTTAAAAATAGGGTGCCTGGGTGGCTCAGTGGGTTAAAGCTTCTACCTTCGGCTCAGGTCATGATCCCAGGATCCTAGGATCGAGCCCTGCATCGCGCTCTCTGCTCAGCAGGGAGCCTGCTTCTCCCTCTCTCTCTGCCTGTTTCTCTGCCTACTTGTGATCTCTACCTGTCAAATAAATAAATAAAATCTTAAAAAAAAAAAAAGTTAAAAATAGAGCTGCCCTATGGTCCAGCAATTGCACTACTAGGTATTTACCCAAAGGATACAAACAGTGATTTTGAAGGGGCACCTGCACCCCAGTGTTTATAGCAACAATGTCCACCAATAGCCAGACTACGGAAAGAACCCAGATATCTGTCAACAGATGAATGGTTAAAGAAGACGTGAGACACACACACACACACACACACACACACACACACACGATGGAATATTACTCAGCCATCAAAATGAATGAAATCTCACCATTTGCAATGATGTGGGTGGAACCAGAAGGTATTATGCTAAGTGAAGCAAGTCAATCAGAGAAAGACAATTATCATATGATTTCACTCACATATGGAATTTAAGAAACAAAACAGAAGATCATAGGGGAGGGGAAGGAAAAATAAGATGAAAACAGAGAGGGAGACCAATAATAAGAGACTCAACTCAAGGAAACAAACTTAAGGTTGCTGGAGGGGAGGTTGGGGGGGAGGATGGGGCTACTGGGTGATGGTCATAAAGGAGGGCACTTGATGTAATGAGCACTGGGTGTTATATGCAACTGATAAATCACTGAACTCTACCTCTGAAACAAGTAATATGCTCTCTGTTAATGAAATTGAATTGAAATAAAAATTCAAGTTAAAAAAAATACTGACTGCACTAAGATGAACAGTAGTTTGCCTGAGAGTCACCTGAGAGTACTTGTCAAAAACATAGGCTCTTGGATTCCCCCTCAGAACAATGGAACTGAAATTTCTGGAAGTCAGGCCTAGGAGGCAACAGGCTTACCTCCCAAACCCCACCTCCCCCAACCCCCTCACCCCCCCACCGGCCTCAGAGCACTGCCCAGGCTCTACTACTGCTCGTCTGAATTATCTTCGATTCATCATTATCCTCCCTACTCACCCTTCAAATTCCACTCCAAAGCTACATCCCATAGGAACCTCGCCTGATGACCCCTGTTGCCCATAGAGTGAATTCCTTCTTTCTTTGTTTACTGGCACCCACTTCTATCAATGACACACTTAGACGCTGCTCTGTGACTTACTGGTTTCTGTCTGCTTCCTTATTGGTCTAGGTGCTCTGTCAACAGAAGCCAGCCCCATTCACCTCTGTATCTCAGTCCCTAGCACAGAGCCTGTATGGGGTGGATGGGCAGGAAAATTTTGCTAAATCATAAATGGAAAAATTTTTTAAGTGCCCTGATAGATAAAGTGAAGAATATCTTTAGTCAGAGATAGGTAGGTTTTAAAAATTCATTTAAATTCACCCTATTGCCAGTTCAGTGACCCAACACAGTCAAATTCCCCAAACTGTAGGACTGTTTTGACAAGACACCGAATTTTACTTTTTTTTTTTTTTTTTTTAAATTTCCTACAAGATGTCTTCAATTGTGATTTTTAAGCTCAGGACTTAGAATTCTAAACCAATGTGAAAAAAAATTTTTTTTTGTTTTAATCTATAAATCTACCCGTCAGTTCAGTTTGGTCTGACTGATTTAATGAAGACTTTTTTAGACCCAATTAATAAAAAAGATTTGGTGATATAAGATGTGAAATATTTGAAGTAAATGTTTTCTATTTTCTATGCACACTGTATTTACTGAAAATAAGAGTTTAACTCTTTAAAATACTATGAACATAAGAGACTAGAATAATGAAGGGAAATACAGAGGCAGAGAAGATCGGTAAAGAATATAAACTGACCTGGGGCGTCTGGGTGGCTCAGTGGGTTAAAGCCTCTGTCTTCAGCTCAGTTATGATCCCAGGGTCCTGGGATCCAGCCCCCATCGCATTGGGCTCTCTGCTCAGCGGGGAACCTGCTTCCCCCCTCCCCCCACCGCCTGCCTCTCTGCCTACTTGCAATCTCTGTCTGCCAAATAAATAAAATCTTAAAAAAAAAATATGAACTGATTTAATCATTAATTTTATTGTGAAATGCATCTTTTAAGTCTTTCATTTTCTATTCTATTACCATGAAAGCTTGTATCAGGATCTATCTAAAATAAATATATCACCTAATCTTAATTTGTATGTAATTATACTAAATCTCTTCAAAGGAGATCAGTATAAAATGTTTACTCCTTGTATAGTTTTGAACTATCAAAAATAATTATTGGGGCGCCTGGGTGGCTCAGTGGATTAAGCCACTGCCTTCGGCTCAGGTCATGATCTCAGGGTCCTGGGATCGAGTCCCACATCGGGCTCTCTGCTCAGCAGGGAGCCTGCTTCCGCCTCTGTCTCTGCCTGCCTCTCTGCCTACTTGTGATCTCTCTCTCTGTCAAATAAAATAAATAAAATCTTTAAAAAAAATTATTAACTAATCACTGCATTTGCATGCATGGTTTACAACGAATATGACTTTATTCAGTAAACCACACAAAAAAACTGTGTTATTTGGTGAGTATTTGTGAACACGACCTCTCCAAAAGTGTTACCCCTTCTATACACTTGGTTAATGGTGTTCCCAAACTTCCGGGTGGTCAGTCCAGATAAAAGGGAGTCAGCCTAGATTCTTCCCTCACCATTCATCCAGCCCATCCATTCACACAACCATCCATCCATCCATTGGGAAAATGAAGATCCTGTAGACTGGATTCCATACTTGTCTCTTGTAACCCCCTCCTCTTGCCTGTGCCCACTTCTACTTTTCTAGTGCAGGCCTTCGATTCTGTTTGCCCTCCTCCCTTCTTTGCTATAGCCAGTGATCCTTCTAACTCCCCAGCTGAAGAGCTTTCAACTACTTTCTACCACCAAGGGCATTAACACTCTGAAATCTCAAGTAAGGGACACAGGGACTTTCATGATCTGCCTTCCAGGACAAATATGAATCTGGCCCTCAGACAATACTTGCTATACTGTGTATACTTTCTGGAACTTGTCATGTGGTCTGTCTCCTCCTGAGATAGTGCTCATGCTATCCCTGTCCCTAGAACCTTCTCCTTACTTACTGGACCCATAAACTCCCATTTTGTCTATTAGACCTGAGTTAGCCATCATTCCTCCATAGACACCTTCTGACTGTAGTTTGATTTTTGTTCAGTTGGTTGTTTTTGTGTGTGTCTCCCCTCTGGGTTAAACATCTTGTGAACAGGAGTTCTTTTGTTCATCTTCGTTGCCCTGGTGACTCGAGGAGTGCCTGGCATCAGGAAAACAGTAAGTATGTTCAATAGTGACTAGTCGAATCAATGAATAGTTGATTCATTGATTCATTGACCTACGCCAAGACTGGTCCTGCTCAGAGTCGTGCGAAAAACGATGCAAACATTAAAACATGGACTACGTGGACCGGGAAGATACACAAACTTCTGCTGCCCCTCTCACCCACTTCTCATTGTCTCTCTCCTTCTCTCTTGTCTTCACGGATTCTGCTGTGGGGACTTGGACGAAAACACTTTTGATCTAGAAGTTTAAGAAGGAGAGAAACGGCGACTATTCAGAAAAACCTCAGAGAGTTTTCCTGGAGAACTTTCCACCCAGCCCAACCGGTCTCCAGGTGCCCCTGGACCAGGAGAAGCCTTGCTCAGCTGCCGCAAAGATTCACTTGCTCATCCTAGCCCTCTCCTTGGACATGCTTCTGAGGCTCTTTTATACCCATTCTGTGCTAAGGAGGAATGGCAGAAGCTGATGCATAAGGTCAGTTTCCTTATTAAAAACTGATCACCACCTTCCCTTTTTCTCCGCTCTGAAGTTCAAACACAATGAAGTGAAACTTTGAGAAGTATTTAAAAAAAATTCAAATAAATTTAACTTTTTATTCTCAGCTTACGAAAATTTATTTAATTTGTATTTCTTTTTTCTTTAGAGCCAACTGCTTTGTGGAAACAAGTTTTGATTAGGAGGGAAAGGATTCCAACTGTTTTGATTATTGGTTCCCTGGCCTGGCTGTTCACTGGAGGCTCCTGGGAACGTACAGATGCCCAGGCCCATCTCTGACCCAGAAGCAGGGGCTCCAGAAACCTGGGAATCTCCACAATAATAAAAGTGCCCTCGAGGACTGCAAGAATTGGCTAGGTGGAAATCCAGCATTTCAGGCTTACATCCTTTAAGAAGGTATTCCTCAAAGTGGAATCGTGTGTTAAGAATGCAGACATGTGGGCCCTGGACAGACTGAACTAAAATCTCGATGCTAACCATGGCCCCCTGACTTCTGGCCTCTGTAATCACAGGCGTTTGAAGGGAGCGATGCATTTAAGAGAGAAGCATTTAAGAGTGGAAGATGAGTGACAGCCACAGAAACTCTACGGTCCCAGCTCTCAAGATAGGAAACTCAGCTTGCCCTGGACGTTCTAATTCAGCTATGTCAAGAGTCTCCTCTCCTGACCCTTCTCAAACCAAATGCAGCCAAGGCAAGAAATGGGCAAACTGCTGAGAACCTGATTACTCTTTATATAACTGTTTTTAATGACAGAGTCTGTTCCAGGTTCCCAAAATTTTAGTCACAAGAGATCTCTAGAGACACAACTTATTCTTAGATCAGAAACTGTCTCTCTTACCCGAGAAAGTTACAGAATGCACATATTTATAATAGACTGTTCTTACTACTAGACAATTTATGACAAAAATGTATTTTACTTGCATTTGGTAGACAGAGGGCAGCATGCACAAGCCAACTGTACGATCACAAGCTGAAGCGCCAATTTTACGGAAAATGCTTTTTAAGCATCTTTGTGTAATGGTCCTTTTAAACTTCAAAATACTGCTTAGTTGTTTATAGTGGGCTGGCATTTTTGCTCACTATAAAAAAAAGTGGGGGGGGTGGGCAAGAAGGTGTTTATTTCTTTGGCTCAGAACATGGATACCTGTGAGGTCACCATGGCTCGGAAAGGGGATACGCACAGATGTGGTAACAAGCATCGTGCCAGAAAACCCAGTAGTTAAAGATGATTACTGATCTTGCCACGCTATGTCATTATGCAAATCCAATAAATGGATTACCCAAGTGATTTATATTAGTGCAGTTGAAAGACAATTAAAAACATCTTCGGCAGATCATTTTAGGACTGACTCTCCATGGCTGCCTATGCCTTATCATGGTGATGTATTTTGAACAGTAATTGTATTGGTCTTTTTTGTATGTATAAACAGTAATGCACTTAAATCCAATGTATCCAGCTGACAAAATTAAGTTAGTGGACTTTAAAAGCCTCTTTCCCAATTTTGTGTTTTGGTTAACAGCTCTTCTTGGACTAAATGATAGCATATATGTAAGTCTCTTGTGTAGGACATAGCTGGTGGATGAGACCCCGTGTCCTGGGAAGATGTTTCTGGAGTGGGCAGTGCCAGTAGGGTCATCACAAAACAGTTCCCATGGAGATCTGTCTCTGACCTCATACTTCAGTGATCACGCTTCAATTTTCTTCAGATCCCCTGATAAGTTTCTAGATGTTTCCAGCTACCATTGACAGAATAGTTAGTCAGTCTTCCCAGGTTGCGGTGATATCTTTCATTAATGCCAAAGGATCCCCACCACTCCTGCTGACTCTGGGTTACCGTGATTTACCAACACTAGAAATAGGAGGGAGGTTCATCTAAGGTGATTGCCAAGATTTTTTTCCAATGTGTTGAGCCTCAGAGCCCCTTCTAATTCTCTCATTTTACAGATAGAAAACAGAAAACTCTGTGGTTAATATTCAGGGTAATCAATCCTTCTAATAATTTGGAAGAATATCATAAAATAGGTGGAATTAAAGTTAAAATTTACACAAGCTATTTTTCTAAAAGAGGGACTTTCAAGCTGTATTTCTTGGAATAATAAGTATTTCCATGATTAAATAAGTTTTAGAAATAGTAGGGTCAATAAAGTAGAGCAGATTTTCTTCCTACAGAAATTCTCATGAACGTTCTTGGTGAATTTATATGAAGACTGTTCCCTAAACTTTTTTTTCCCCCTCTTTTCTCATAGAACACCCTTACGATCTAGAAATCTGCAGAATAAATTTGGTAGACACGATTATGGAAGCATAGAGTGACTGTATGTTTTATTGACCTCTTAGGAAAATTGAGAGTGAAAAGAGGTGCCATTACTATTTATGCAGGGAAGACGGGCATAAACTGCAATTGTCTTGGATAGCTATAGGGTTGCCACATAGAAGTATAAAACAAAACATTTTGAGGGATAACAATAATAGAAAGACAGGCATAATCCTGACCCCCAACTTGACTGCTATAACATATAAAAGGATGAGTACTATTCTGTGTTTTTAGAAGGCAATAGTAATATCAACAACAATAATATGAAGGAGAAATTGCATGGGGGAAGATTTTTATACAATATAAAAAGGAAACTTCTAGCAATTTGATCTGTCCAAAAAGGGAATGGCTTCTGTTAGGAAGATGTGGTTCCTCCTTCCCTGCCAAGAAGTGTTCAGACAGAGGCAAGCTGTTGACCAGTGAGGGAGGCCAGTTGACCTAGGGGTACATGACTTCTAAGAAACAGCTCATATTTCTGTGATTCTCTGATTACACTAATAGGAACTTATTTCCAAGCCCTGAGACATGACTGTAATTCAATCCAAGTAAATGTGATTGTTTCAAGGGAGAACTCAAAGTGTCTTATAATCCAGCTTTTTCCAATTAACCATTTGCCCAGAGGCCCATGAAGAAGACAGTGCTGAACAAATGAAACGTCATCAAACTTGAGTGATTTAGCTTCACACAACTTAAACCACACTGAACACTGCCATGAGCCCTGGGTCTCAAAGAGGTCATTGCATTTATGTAAAAATTAATGCCCTGGAAATTCCCGGGACAGTGCCATTAAAACTAAAGAATTGGGAGGTTGAGACTTAGATACAATTTATAGATGAACAAAATGTAGAGAGTAAGGAAACTTGCAGATCATTCTAATTCGGTTTATTCATTTCCTCATAAGAACATAGGCCTGGGGATATAAAATGTATTGCCCCAAATCATGTAATAAGTTAAAAGCAGTTAAAATGATAATCTAGGTATGAATTCTGAGTAAGACATGTACAGAAGGTTAAAGTTAAATTTTAACTATTCTCACATAAGAAGAGCACATACTAACAAATTAAGATGAGTTTTCAGGCATTGTAAAGTGCTGAGTTCCCTCATTTTATCAAAATAGGTTCTGAAATAAATCTCTAATCCTTCTAGTTCCCAGAATAGGAAATTCAAAATAAGGGTTATACAGAAGTAGTTAATCTTTTCAGCTCTAATGTTCCTTACTAATAATTATATACATATTATATACTAATATGTATTATATGCCAATATAATATTATATGCCAATATAATATTATATACTAATATATAATCTATTTATATGTTATAAGCATATTATTTAATATATATTCGTATGTAATATTATATTAATATATGCTATATATTTACATACATTTAATCTACATATTTATATATAGTAACATAGACTCAAATTGTCCCATTTTAGAGGTGAGAAGGTAAATGGTACGGCCAAAGTCAAACAGCTAAAGTGGGAAGAACTAGAATTCCAACTCCAGTCCTATCACTGGAAAACAAGTTCAGTAGTATTTCCATTATGCTTGCCTGCCTGCTATAATAGTTTTGGTTTTGCCAAGGCTAATTTTTTTTTCATTGTATTACAGCATCATAATCAAAAACTCTCTACAAAACAGAAACTCTACCTTTAGAGGACCCATTCGTCCTCAGGCCTTCACTCACCCCAAATCAGGGCCCTGGAGCCAGAGCCTTGGGCAGCTTTCAGTAAGTATCTTTTGGAAAACAAATGAACAAATGAAAGAACATAAAGGGTTGGATTCCCGTACGTGGGGATCCTCCACCAAAGACGTGTTTCCCATTTTCATTCTGGCTTGAGACTGCAAACAAGGCAACCCGCACACACACCTGGCTTCACCATGAAGCTTCCTAAGATTTGCTAAGACCACACGACTGCAAGGTGTCTATGTGCAAAACAGTCTGAGAGTCTTCTTAGGGGAGGTGGTGACCTCCCCTAAAAGGGGGAGGGGTAGGAGAAACAAAATTAGAAATGATCTGAGGTAGCCTCAACACAAGAATCCAAGTACAATTACCAAACAGGGGGTGGGAGGGTCATTTTTCAAAACACACATGTGAGAATAAAACACAGTGGTTCGATGAAATGAGCATTTTTTTTTAACTGGGTCAATGAGTTATAGATTAAGCCAAGAAGGGGCAGGAAAAAAAAAGACGGGTTAGTTAGGAGATAGAAACAAAGTAATGGCCCTTTATAGAAATGTTGGGGGTAGGAATATCATCAAGCTCTCAGGCTGTAACAGCTTGATATTCTTCTGGCTTGAAACCAGAGGCTGGGTGTTGAATTAGTACACAGGGATTTTTAGTTAGGAGACTCTGGGAATTCACACTTGAGTAGTGAGAGAGGATGGGCTGAGGTAGCTCTGTAAGGGTGTTTTCAAAGAGCTTCCTCTGGTTCTTCTGCAGTGAGAAGTTTCTGACAGATCTGAGCGGAGTGCTGGCAGTCATTTCTGGACACCTATCAGCACTCTTAGCAAACTGCCTCTATACTTCTCACATGAAAGACGAGCAGATGGGGTGCCCCTGTTAACCTCAAAGAACAGAATGCTAGCAGGACCCCTTCTGAGGCTGGGCAGAAAGCTCAGAGGTGACGAGCTGTGTGTTTTCGGTAACTGAGGTAGAGGAAATTCACAGCTCCTGATCTCTTAATTATCCAACATCACACTTGCCATGTAAGCACAGGGCATCTTAGTACAAAGTTAGCCAGTCTTTGGCTCTGTTTACCTTGAAAATGGATCTCTTGATTCACCCAGGGAGCTTTGGTCATTGGGAGTCTAAAATGGACTCCAGAGACAATGCCAACAACAGGTAGCCTCATTGTGATTGGTGGCTAAGTGGTGTTCTGTATCCTAAAACCTTCCCTTTAGGAGTTATTTCTTGTACTAGATGGATAAATAAAGCTACTGCTACCTGAGATTCTCACCTCACTATCAGCCTCCAAAGAAAACTCTGGGGAATTAAGAGAACCTTTGCCTGCAGAAGCAAAAGGGAATGTTGTCAAAGCAGAGTCTGTCTGAGAGCTGATCCTGTGTCAGAAATGCTGTGTAGAAATGCTTATCCATGGCCAACAGAAATATGGAAAACTTCTCAACACCCCTTGGTATCAGGGAAATACAAATCAAGACCACAATGAGATACCACCTTGCACCAGTCAGAATGGCTAAAATTGATAAGACAGGAAACTACAGGTGTTGGCGAGGATGTGGAGAAAGAGGAACCCTCCTACACTGTTGGTGGGAATGCAAGCTGGTACAGCCACTTTGGAAAACAGCATGGAGGTTCCTCAAAAAGTTGAAAGTAGAGCTACCCTATGACCCAGGAATCACACTACTGGGTATTTACCCAAAGGGTACAAACATAGTGATTTGAAGGGGCACCTGTACCCCAATGTTTATAGCAGCAATGTCCACAATAGCCAAATTATGGAAAGAGCCCAGATGTCTATTGATAGATGAATGGATAAAGAAGATGTGGTATATATACACAATGGAATATTACTCAACCATCAAAAAATGAAATCTCACCATTTGCATGTGGATAGAACTAGAGGGTATTAATGCTAAGTGAAATAAGTCAATCAGAGAAAGACTATCATATGATCTCACTCATATGTGGAATTTAAGAAACAAAACAGAGGATGATAGGGGAATGCAGAGAAAAATAAAACAAGAGGAAATCAGAGAGGGAGACAAGCCACAAGAGACTTTTAACTAGGGGAGCCCTGGTGGCTCAGTCATTAAGCAGCTGCCTTTGGCTCATGTCATGATCCTAGGATCCTGGGATCCAGCCCTGCATCAGGTTCCCTGCTCATCGGGGAATTTGTTTCTCCCTCTCTCTTTGCCTTTTCCCTAGCTTGTGTGTGTGCTTCCCCCCACCTCTCAAATAAATAAATAATAAATAAACCCCACAAAACACCTCTTAACTATAGGAAACAAACTGATGCCTACTGGAGGGGAGGTGAGTGGGGGGAAGGTGCAAAGGGGTGATGGGCATTAAGGAGGGCACTTGATGAATCAGCACTCGGTTTTACACGCAACTGATGAACCACTAAACTATCTCTGAAACTGATAATACAGTGTATATTAATTAATTGAATTTGAATAAAAAATATAAAAATTTAAACATTTAAAAAAAAAGAAATGCTGCGTGACAGCAGGCATGTCTAGCTCCTGACTGTAAAAGACTTTTCCCCATATAGGCCACCTTATTTCTCTCCACTTTGTCACCCAAATGGAAAGCTCACCACTTAGGGGTTCTCTTTAAAATGATAGAATCTAGTTAAAGTACATTTTAAAAAGTAAAATACATGATCATTATATAATGTAAAGGCAAACTAAAAAAAAAAATTTTTTTTTTAATTTTTTTAAAAAAATTTTAAACCTCATCCCGAGCTGATCTTGGTATTAACTTTACAGTTTTTTCCTATTATACACACACACACACAATTATATATGCATTTAGATGGTATATATGCACACATAAAATAGATATGTGTATGTATTGCTTTTACAAATGTTTTTCCTTAGTAAAGTATGACAATCTTTAAAAGTCACTAAATATAGTGTGTGAGTGTGTGTGTGTGTGTGTGTGTGCAAAAATTTGTAGAATCATAGACTATAAGAGCTGGAAAAGATATAAGACACCATCTATTCAAGCTTTGACTACAATCCCACACTAAAAATACATTTTATATTGCAATTCAGTAGACACATTCATATTTGTTATACACACACACCAGAAACAAGAGTTTCATGTAACAACACTTATCCTTACTATAAGAAGCACTCTAATAATTTCTATTTTCCTTTTATTATAATTCAAAAGTGCCACTGATAATACCAAATACTGGCAAGGATGTGGAGCAGCAGGAAATGCGAAATGGTACAGCCACTTTGGAAGACAGTTTGGTGGTTTCTCACAAAACTACACTTATCACACGATCCAATAATTTAACTAAACCCAGCACTCCTTGGTATTTACCCAAAGGAGTAAAAACTTATGTCCACACAAAAATCTGCACTCCAATGTTCACAGCAGCTTTATTCATAGAGCCAAAACTTGGAATTAACTAAGATATCATTTAGTAGGTGAACAGATAATAAACCACAGTATATTCAGACAGTGGGATATTACTCAGCATTTTATTTCATAAAATGAAAAAAAGGTATTCAGCCAGGAAGAAACATGGATGGACCTTAAGTGCATATTACTAAGTGAAAGAAGCCAGTGTGAAAAGGCTACATGGTATATGATTCCAACTATAACATTCTGGAAAAGGCAGAACTATGGAGACAGTAAAAAGGGGTTGGGTGGGAAAGGGATGAAAAAGCAGAGCACAGAGGATTTTGGGGGTAGGAAAAGTATTCTATAAGATATTCTACTGATGGATTCATTGTACATTTGTCCTTAGAATGTAACCACCAAACGAAGACAATGGACTTTGGATGAATATGATGTGTCGACGAAAGTTCATCAATGTAACAAACGTCTCACTCTGGCATGGGGTGTTGATAGTAGGCGAGGCCATGCATGTGTGAGGAAGGAACTCTATGAGATATCTTTGCATCTTCCTCTTAATTTTACTGGGAACCTAAACCTGCTCTAAAAAAATAAAGCCTCAATTCCAAACACCTCCAAACCCAACAGGAGATTGAAGAGAAGAAGAGCAGCAATTCTAGAAACAGAAAATCAACCACTTTCTGAAAGGCAGACATGCGGAGAAGTGAATCCCAAGCCGGGAAGATAGACCGCGGGGGGAAGGGCCGGCTCCCAGTAAGGGATGGAGCAAAGGAGCACAAAATTTGAACTTTTAAAAATCTGCTCCACTGAGGGACATCACTCCAGAGGCTAAGCGGGGGTGGTGCTCTTGTGGGGGCAGTGTGGTCTCAGGTCCCATGGGATCACAGAAGGATTGGGGGTATCTGAATGTAGCAGAGTTTGCAGGTATTTGAGCGGGGAAGCTGGCTACAGAGTTGGAGCTGAGGAGTGAGCTCTCGGCTCGGGGTTACCTTAAACTGTGATCCGAGGCAGGGACAGTCAGACCACTGCTCACTGCTCTTTGAGCAGGGACCTCACAAGCGGCAGATCCAGGGAGACTCACCTTTCTCCTCCAGAGGACATGTTGCAGGAATCTGCTGGGTTTGGAGACTCCAAAACAGGGTTGTGTGCCAGAGACAGAAACACTTGGTCACAGGCCAGATGAGCCCAAGTGCAGCCAGAGACCAGGGAGACGGGAGGGATTGAGCGCTTTTCTCCGAGGCTACACTGAGGAGTGGGAACCCGAGCTCTTGGCTCCCTGGGCTGGAGATTGGGAGGTTGCCATTTTCATTCCTGCCCTCCAGAGCTCTACAGAAAGTGCTCAGGGAACTCTACAGAAAGTGCTCAGAGCAAACCAGAGCAGATTACTTAGCCTGGCCCCTGGCAAGGATGGAGCAATTCTGCCAGGGGCAAAGACATGTGAGAATCACTCCAACAGGCCCCTCCCACAGCAGATCAGCAAGAACATCCAGCCAAGACCAAGTTCACTGATCAAGAACAGCAGAATTCCAGAGAAGGGGAAAGCAAAGCATGGAATTCATGGCTTTCTCCCCATGATTCTTTAATCTTGCAAAGTTAATTAAATTTTTTAAATTTTATTTTTTTTCTTATTCTAATTTTTTCTTAACTTTTCCTCTTTCTGCTTTTAATGTTTTTTAACTAGTTTATCTTAACAATACCTGTCTCTAAAAAAATCTTTTTAACCCTTCATTATTATAGTCATATTTTATCTTTCATTGTATCTAATGCTATTTTCTGTATACATATAGGGTTGTTTCTTAAAAAATTTTGGGATACAACTTCTTCTAATGGATCAAAATATACCCTAAATCTAGCACAGGGCTTTGTTCTAGTCTCCAGCCTGAACAAAATCTCTCCACTTTCTTTTTCTTTCTTTTCCCAACCAACTTATTAATTCCTTTTTTAGAATTTTTTTTAAATTTTCATCTTCACAGTCATATTCTATCCCTTCATGTCTTTACCCTTATTTTTGTATAAATATAAGTTTTTCTTTCTTTAAAATTTTGGAAGGTAATTTCTTCTAAGAGACCAAAATACACCCAAAATCAAATGGGTGGCTCTGTTCTACTCATCAGTCTAATATATATATACACTATTTAAATTAAAAAAAATTTTTTTTTTAAACTTCTTTTTACCCCCTTTCTTCTCCCTCCAATTTGGGGTCTGTTCTGATTTGGTTAGTGTACATTTTTCTGGGTTCTTTGCCACTCTTTTAGTATTTTTCTCTTATTCATATATTCTTAACTGGATAAAATGACAAGGCAGAAAAACTCACCACAAAAAAATAAATAAATAAGAAAACCCCACAAAACAAGAGGCAGCACTGAAGGCTAGGAACCTAATCAATATGGACATTGGTGATATGTCAGATTTAGAGTTCAGAATGACAGTTCTCAAGGTGCTAGCTGGACTCAAAAAAGGCAGGGAAGATATTAGAGAAACACTATCTAGAGAAATAAAAGCCCTTTGTGAAGAAATAAAAGAACTAAAATCTAATCAAGCTGAAATTTAAAAAGCTATTAATGAGGTGTAATAAAAAATTGAGGCTCTTACTGCTAGGATAAATGAGGAAGAAGAGAGAATTAGTGATATAGAAGACCAAATGACAGAGAATAAAGAAGCTGAGCAAAAGAGAGACAAACAACTAACAGGACCATGAGGGGAAAATTCTAGATATAAGTGATACCATAAGACAAAACAATATTAGAATAATTGGGATAGCAGTGGTGAAGTGCTAGCCTCAGCAATCAGTCCTAGCCTAAGCAATCAGACAACAAGAAGAAATTAAAGGCACCAAATCAGCAAAGAAGAAGTTAAACTATCACTCTTTGCAGATGATATGATACTTTATGTGGAAAACCCAAAAAAGACTCCATTCCATATCTGCTAGAACTTGTACAGGAATTCAGTAAAATTTCAGGGTATAAATTCAATGCACACAAATCAGTTGCATTTCTATACACCAACAACAAGACAGAAGAAAGAGAAATTAAAAAGTCAATCCCATTTACAATTGTACCCAAAACTGTAAGATACCTAGCAATAAACCTAACCAAAGAGAAGCAAGGAATCTGTACTCAGAAAACTACAAAGTACTCATGAAAGAAATTGAGGAGGACACAAAGAAATGGAAAAATATTCCATGCTCATGGATTGGAAGAACAAATATTGTGAAAATGTCTATGCTACCTAATGCAATCTACACGTTTAATGCAATCCCTATCAAAATACCATTAATTCTTTTCAATGAAATGGAACAAATAATCCTAAAATTTATATGGAACCAGAAAAGACCTCAAATAGCCAGAGGAATATTGAAAAAGAAAGGCAAAGTTGGTGGCATCACAATTCCGGACTTCAGGTTCTATTACAAAGCTGTCATCATCAAGACAGTATGGTACTGGCACAAAAACAGAAACATAGATCAATGGAACTGAACTGAGAGCCCAGAAGTAGACCCTCAACTCTATGGTCAACTAATCTTTGACAAAGCAAGAAAGAATGTCCAATGGAAAAAAGACAGTCTCTTCAATAAATGGTGTTGGGAAAACTGGAAAATGAAACTGGACCACTTCCTTACACCATAGAAAAATAGACTCCAAATGGATGAAAAACCTCAATGTGAGAAAGGAATCCATCAAAATCCTTGAGAAGAACACAGGCAGCAACCTCTTTGACCTCAGCTGCAGCAACTTCTTCCTAGAAACATTGCCAAAGTCAAGGGAAGCAAGGGCAAAAATTACCTATTGGGACTTCATCAAGATCAAAAGCTTTTGCACAGCAAAGGAAAACAGTCAACAAAACCAAAAGACAACTGACAGAATGGGAGAAGATATTTGTAAATGACAGATCAAGGGCTAGTATCCAAAATCTATAAAGAACTTATCAAACTCAACACCCAGAGAACCAATAATCCAATCAAGAAATGGGCAGAGGACGTGAACAGACATTTCTGCAAAGAAGACATTGAGATGACAGACAGACACATGAAAAAGTGCTCCACATCACTTGGCATCAGGGAAATACAAATCAAAACCACAATGAGATATCACCTCACACCAGTCAGAATGGCTAAAATTAAGAAGTCAGGAAACGACAGATGCTGGCGAGGATGCGGAGAAAGGGGAACCCTCCTACACTGTTGGTGGGAATGCAAGCTGGTGCAGCCACTCTGGAAAACAGCATGGAGGATCCTCAAAAAGTTGAAAACAGAGCTACCTTACAACCCAGCAATTGCACTACTGGCTATTTTCCCTAAAGATAGAAATGTAGTGATCCAAAGGAGCATAAGCACCCAAATGTTTATAGCAGCAATGTCCACAATAGCCAAACTATGGAAAGAACCTAGATGTCCATCAACAGATGAATGTATAAAGAAGATGTGATATATACACACAATGGAATACTATGCAGCCATCAAAAAATGAAATCTTGCTATTTGCAACAATGTGAATGGAACTAGAGGGTATTATGCTGAGCGAAATAAGTCAATCAGAGAAAGACAATTATCATATGATCTCCCTGATATGAGGAATTTGAGAGGCAAAGTGGGAGGTTTGGGGAGTAGGGAAGGAAAAAAATGAAACAAGATGGGATCGACAGGCAGACAAACCATAAGAGACTTCTAATCTCACAAGACATACTGGAGGGTTGCCAGGGAGATGGGGATAGGGAGAGGGTGTTTGGGTTATGGACATCGGGGAGGGTATGTGCTATGGTGAGTGCTGTGAAGTGTGTAAGCCTGATTCACAGACCTGTACCCCTGGGGCTACTAATATATGGTAATAAAAAGAAATAAAATCTCAAGAAAAAAATGCTGGTGAAAATCTTCTGTGGATTTATAACTCACTACTGGGTTGTGATCCAATGTCTGAAAAAACTCATCTCACTAAACCTCTTCTTTTAAGAAGAAAACTGGTTTCAGAGAAAGTATGTAATTTCCGAAGATCACACAGTGAATGGCATTGTCAAAACCAGGATCAGATCTGGAAGTCAGAAGAGCGTGTGTGTGTGTGTGTGTGTGTGTGTGTGTGTGTGTGTGTGTTGCACATAGTACCTCAAGATTATTTTTCCATGAGAAAAATAAAATTAATATATTAGCTAATTTATGATTCACAAGTTAACATCCTCCTATTGTTTCATAATTTTTTAAGGCCAGCAGGTCCGGTCAACTGAATACAGATGAAGCTATTACAGATACAAACCAGTAGGTAGGAAAGATGTCAGCCACAGCACTGTGGAGTGTATGAAGTTATCACTCTGTGGGTTGGCAGAGGGATCTGGACTTCATGAACTTCAGTTACTTTCTTTAACTGTAAAATGGAAATGACTGCCCCATACAAATGAAAGAATGTCGGATAGGGCTCCAAAAAGCTTTAGTTCGTTTGCCAATCCCAGCACAGGCTGAGGAAGTGTCCAAGCTGGTAACTCCATGACCCTGGCTGCTTCAGTCTGGTGCCACCACCACACCCCCACCAACTCCCGGTGCCTTCCAAGCCAGCAGAGTAGGAGAGAAAGAGCCAGAGGCTGCCTTGATGACTCTTAAATGCGCTGGTCCAGAAACAAAACAGTCATATCTAAGCACAGCTCATTGTCTAGATCCAGGGACTGGCCCTACCTACAAGCAAAGGGACCCGGAAAACGTGGAGGAGCCCAAGTATATTTCACGAGCAGTAAATGTTGCTCCTTCCTCAGGGAATTAGACCAAAATGGATAGAAACCAACTAGCTATAATGAGCTACATTAGTGCACATTCTTCAGCTTCAATGTGTACAACTGGAGTGTCCAACCTATCATCATGATTAGTGTTTCTGTTTTTCAAATTGTGATCTGGGGGCATGAACAATAAATTTTTAAAAGCTTACGTGCCTATTATAATTGGCCGGACCTCTAATAACCAATGAAGCAGCCTGTCAAGGAGCTATAATGTTTTATGTCCATTGAGGCCCCAAACTATATTACAATCATATATAGAAACTACACTCCGTTGAGCAGGGTATTTTTAGCACGGTTCTCAAAGCATCATTGAGCTGGAAGAATTTGAGGCAGTAAAGTTAGCCACTATCTTCATTTTGTCCATTAAGTAAAATCAGCTGGATCCTAAAAGGAAGTGATACCAGTTAACAGAAGCAGAAGCAAGGTTCCTCAAGAGACCTGATGTGTGTTTCAGGATATGGGCTGATAGCATTGGCATTTAAAATTGAATAATACAGTTTGGTTAACTTGCCAACCCATTTATATTGTAATACTAGAAAAGGTAAAAATCTCTTTAAAGACGATGGATATAAAGAATTCTCTAGGGGACGCCTGGGTGGCTCAGTTGGTTGGACGACTGCCTTCGGCTCAGGTCATGATCCCGGAGTCCCAGGATCGAGTCCCGCATCGGTCTCCCACCTCCACGGGGAGTCTGCTTCTCTCTCTGACCTTCTCCTCACTCATGTTCTCTCTCACTGTCTCTCTCTCAAATAAATAAATAAAATCTTTAAAAAAAAAAAAAAAAAGAATTCTCTAGGGGCGCCTGGGTGGCTCAGTGGGTTAAGCCTTTACCTTTGGCTCAGGTCACGATCTCAGGGTCCTGGGATGGAGCCCAGCATTGGGCTCTCTGCTCAATGGGGAGCCTGCTTCCCCCTCTCTCTCTGCCTGCCTCTCTGCCTACTTGTGATCTCTCTCTCTGTCAAATGAATGAATAAAAACCTCCCAAAAAATTTCTAAAAAAACTAAAAAAATAAAAAGAATTCTCTAGCGTACTGCTTAAACCTCCCAAAGTACAGAAACTCCTTTCACTTTCTGGACTTTACTCATCTAGACTTTAAAGTCAGAATTAGATGATCCCGTACTTGTGTGTGTATGCACGAAAACGTGTGTGTGTGCCAATGTGTGGATGGGGAGCACCAAGAGAAAGAATATGTTCAGCATTATGGTACACTAGAATGAAGTATTGCTTCAAATATTTCATTTTCCTGTAAGGGGATTATAGATTTGCCCCGTCCGCCATGTAACTTTGCCATGCTTCTAGAAGGAACAGGTGGAGTTGTTATTTCTGCCTCACTAACTCTGGCCAATGTAATCTGGCAGAAGTGACAGAACAATAGTTCTGAGGTGATGTCCTAAGAGACTCAGTCCTCTTGCTCTTCTACCACCTGCCAGGAATGATTGGTAGCTGTTGGTTGTAGAATGAGAGACACATGGGGCAGACCGGAGTCCAATCCACATTAGAGGCAAAGCTGACCCAGTCATCCCATAGACCCAGGAGAGAAAAAAAATAAATGGAGGTTGTTATAAGCACTGAGATTTGGGGTTGTCTATTATGCTGTATTAATGGGGAAAACCAAACTGATACAAATGTGGAAAACATAGAAACAGCATCTTTTTCTTAAGTAATTTATTTCCAAAATTCCTTCTATAAATTCCCATCTGGAGACACAAAGCCCCTTGAAAGAAGGTAGAAAAAGAATAGAAAGAAATGTCATGGAAATTAGGGAGAGCTGTCCTATGAGGATCTATAAAATAAGATGTAGAAGCTGAACTAGATTAAATGGGTATAGATGCATGCATATATATTCTTAGGAGCTGGGCACCTGGGTGGTTCAGTTGGTTAAGTATCTGCCTTCAGCTCAGGGTCCTGGGATCGAGCTACACATTGGGCTCCCTGCTCAGGAGAAGTCTGCTTTTCCCTCTCCCTTTGCCCCTCCCCCTGCTTGTGCTCTATTTCTCTCTCTCTCTCTAAAATAAGTAAATAAAATATTTAAAAAATTCTTAGAGGCTGCTGATATACTCAGAGAAAGCTGGAAAAATTATAAAATAATGAGAGAAGGATTTTAGCTTACACAAGAACATAGGCAAGAAAAATCTCAATTTTTTAAACAGTGTTGTCCTTGATGATGGCAAATCTTGATTTAAGTTTTCAAATTCAGAAAGGCTAATTAATACTTAACAGGTTTTACAGAAGAGACAAGGCACTTGAGAAAGAAAAACATAACAGAGACACTGCCAAGACATAAGTTCCACCTTGAAGGCGAATATGTTATAATGAAAAAAAATGGATGAGGATAATTGAGAATTTAGTGTATTACAAATTCTATAATCTATAAAAATTTCCTTATGTTACTATTAATTTTTAGGAATACGTCTGACTAGGGGTTACAGATAATCTGAAGTAATAGTGGCTTAAACATAGTAGGATTTCCTCTCTCTTATAAAAAAACATTCCAGGGCAATCCCTACAGGGCTGAAATGGCTCATTATTATGCCGTAGGCCCAGCATCTTCCTCTTTGCTTGCTCCACAGTTTTAGTACACGGGTTTCCCTTTTAGCTCTAAGAAGACTTCCTGATCTCCAGCCATCACATCCATATTCAGGAAGCAGAACAGAGCAAAACATAAAGGAAGTTAGGCCCCTTCTTTGTAGGATGCGTCCCAGATGTACCATGTGACATTTTAGCTTTTATCATATTGCCTAGAACTTAGAGTTGCAGGCAGCTTTAAAGGAATGCATCCCGGTGAGAAAAATGGGGGTTCTATTATTAAAGAAAAAGGGAATAATGGATACAGAAGATGTGTAGCCTTTGGTACAATTTTTATTGTGTTGAGAGTGTAACATACAAGCAAAAAACAAGCAGTCCTTCCAACAGCCTGCCCTCAATCACTATGGCAAGCAAGACAAGAAATAGAGAAAAAAAACAATAGCATTTCACCTCAAGAGCTAAACAAAACACTAACAACATTAACTCACAGAATCCCAGCGTACATCAAACTGAGGTGAAATCTACAAATGTTTCTCCCTTTCTTCTTTCCTTCCTTGGTGCTGATTAAAATCCAAAATTCAGTAATCTTTAACATTATCCAAAACACCTTACCAGTCAGATCAAAAAGGGTTGGTGCGTTACATGAATTAAGGAAGCTTGTTTCAGACAAAACATGTTAATCTTCATCACTAGCATTAATGGCCTAATTTGGGGGAAAGAGGCACATTGTCTTTTTCCTTCTGGCATTTAACTTCATCCCAAAGGTTTGGCTAATATATTTTTTTAAAGATTTATTTATTTATTTGACAGAGATCACAAGTAGGCAGAGAGGCAGAGAGAGAGAGAGAGAGGAGGAAGCAGGCTCCCTGCTGAGCAGAGAGCCTGATGCGGGACTCGATCCCAGGACCCTGGGATTATGACCTGAGCCGAGAGCAGAGGCTTTAACCCACTGAGCCACCCAGGCACCCCAGGTTTGGCTAATATTATGATAAATCATGTTGACATTAATCTTTTCCTGGACATATAGTATATATTTTGAATATGCATAATTGTTTATGTATATTATATGCATGTTACTTCCAATTAAAAGTATATGGCTTATCAATGACAATACAAATAGTATTTGTACATTGTATATCATACAGTGAACACAGGCGACATGCCAGGCATCCTACTATGTACCTGACATTATCATTTTGTTTAATTCCTTTTTCAAAAATAAACCTAGAAGCAGAGACTATTATATCTTCCAAATTGCAGAAGAGAAACCCAGATGGGTAATCAGCTCTTGGTCACACATTACTCAGTGATGGACATGAAACCAGGATATAAATTTAAGTCCCTGGGAGAAGACTCATGCTTACCCCCTGCTTTATTGCAGCACATATCTTAAGGAAAATGGAACATATTTTGGAGATAGTTAGCTAATCACATATTTGCCTTTATTTTTATACTTCCTCTTCATCTTATCAACATCTTGAAGGTAAATGAATATTCAGAAAATTCTGTCTCTGATTCATCACAAACCCACTCTCCAGCAGAGTGATTTATACGTAACAGCCAGTTGAGAGCTGTGGAATAACTGAATGAAATGCGAAATTATTATACTTATTAGTAGTTCTTTTTCATCCATTTTTCCAATACCTATATACCATCTTAGTGGGCTCTCCTTTTACCATAACACTTCAAAAGTCACAAACATTTACCACATCATGTTCAATTCCACCACTCTGAATTTTTGTTATAAAATATCATCCATCACAAACAGCTAGTAGTAGTTTTAGAATACTGCAAATAATTGCATAAGTCATTTTAATGTAAATGTTTTACTATTAGAACTATGTGTGTGTACAGTTTACTGAAACATTCCGGAGCAGGAGCGATGATTTGAAAATGCGTTATTAATTGCTTATGATTATGTATTTAATTTCCTTTACTAAATTAAGATCAATAGCAACCTCCTGATTTTTATAACACTTACAATTATCCAACCAAAAAAAAGGTTCCAGTTTCAAAAATATATGAGAATTACACATCCTTTTCCCAAAAGCAGGTTACCCAAAGAAGACACAAATTGAAACCTAAATATGCTTGCTCTTAACAGCCAGACCCAGACCCTAAATGGATGCAATAGCAGAATAAGACACCAGGACAGTCAAAACAAAGAAAAAAATTCACCTCATTTGTAGTATTTCCTGAGGAAAAGGCGCCAGAACAAGGCACTGAACTGGTATGCAGAGGAAGTGGCTTCTTATTTCAGATTTTCAAAAACAGTATACCTAACTTCCATTTCTTACTATGTCCCTTGGGTTGTGTCAAAATACAATATTTTGTACTCTTGGGAATAAAAACCACTAAGTAGGTGTGGAAAGCATAATTATTAATGATAATATTCCAATCGGTTTTATCTTCTTTGCTGGTTAAGTAATAGAGATTGTGAGCCCACTGTTCTTGCTCTGGGGTCATAAAGAGCCCATGAGATCTTCTAACCACATAATATTTTTTCCCCAAGCAAAACAAAATCAAATTTAATGGTCTTAAATGCAGAAGGTAAAAACAAACAAGGAAAAAAAAAAAAAAACTACAAAAAAAAAAAAAAGAAAATTAAGAGAGTAACCCCAAATGTCAAGGCAGTTATGAAGAGAACCCAGAGGGTTAATCTTTAAAACTACAGATCAAAGGATTTTGTTGTTGTTGTTGTTAATAGATAACTGGCAAGAAGTAAATACATTTTTGTTGAATTTTCATACAGAAGCAAAGTTGTAAAACAAAATCCAACAGGAAAATCTAAATAGAAAAAAAAAGTCTAGCACTTACAAGAAGGGATGCAAGAAACACAATGCTCAAATCTTGGGGTTTATTATTAAAATACAGAGCTATCAGGGTGCCTGGATGGCTTAGTCGGTTGACTGCCTTTGGCTCAGGTCATGATCTCAGGGTCCTGGGATTGAGCCCCACATCAGGCTCCCTGTTCAGCGGGGAACCTGCTTCTCCCTCTGCCACTCCCCCTGCTTGTGCTCTCTCTGACAAATAAATAAATAAAATCTTAAAAAATATAAATAAAATATAGAGCTATCTCATGCATTAGAGTTATGTCAAATGCTCTTGGAAACTGGAAAAATGGGAACAACTGTGCCTGATGGGTAGGGCACTGTGCATGCAATGCATAAACAAAAATTTGGAATGTCAGAGTAGCAACACATCTTTAGGCATGCCTGAAGCTTAGGTCCAACTCTGGAATATACTGGAGTTCCTCTGGAACTCTTTGGATAGTCCCCCTGGCATCTCTGGGGACATATCATTCGATATTTTCTCTGCTGGTGGATTTCATTATTTTAAGGATAACCACTAAATTGCCAAAGAAGAAAAGAATAAATTCTACAGATTAAACCAAAACAGAATGAAATAGAATACAAACACAAAAGAGATCTTTATTATAACTGTCACTAAAAAGATTAAAAATGAGAAATATTTTTGGACTATCATTAAGCCAGTATTGCAACATACTGGACTCAGAGACTTTAATTTACTCATGTCATAAAAATTATCTTAGCCATTTGGAATTTTATGTGCCCTACCTTTAGTTTTAGGGACTATGGGATGACAGTCCCATACTGTAGAAAATCACTTGGAGTGCTTTGGATAAAAAGTTCACTGGTTAGATAGTGTGTGATCCAACTAGACCCGTTTATGCCCATTTGCAAAGTACTTGCTTTATTTAATTCCTGGAATTCCAAATAAATATGGTGAAGACATGACTTCTCTGAAAAATTCACCTGCATTGGGTGCCTGGGTGGTTCAGCTTGTTAGGCGACAGCCTTTGGCTCAGGTCATGATCCCAGGGTCCTGGGATCGAGTCCCGCCGCATCAGGCTCCCTGCTCAGCAGGGAGTCTGCTTCTCTCTCTGCCCCTCCCCCTTCCTGTTCTCTCTCTCTCATTCTCTCTCTCTCAAATAAATAAAATCTTCAAAAAATTCATCTACATGGATAAACTTTGTGCCAGATACTATGGTAGACAAGAAAATAATTAGATCATAATAAAGAAATAAAAACACAATGGAGAGTTCTACAACAATGTCAATGTACTTAATGACACTGAAATGCACACTTAAAATGGTTAAAATTGCAAATTTTATGTTATATTTTTCTGTATATTTTACCATGATTTAAAAAAAAAATGTCTTGAGAGAATTATTCATGTCAGAGTACTAGTACTTCAAGTGGACTATGGTGGGCTAGTAACAGAGGCAGACCCATTCATATTTGGGCACGAAATGTGTTGAGGACCCTGCTTTTAACTTTCTAAAAATGTGTACTGGATTTTAGGTTCATAAGAAACTTGCTTTAATTCAAAGGACTGAGAAATGTAATATGGATGAGAATTAGACATTCTTTTTTATCTGGGACCCAAAGGGTCATATCCAAAAGACCCACTACCAAATAATTTAAAATGCTAAAGTAACACGAAGTGATACTTAAAAAATAGGATTTTGATGATTCAGAAAAGTCACTAAGGACTGTGTTGATACTAAATTTTATTGTGATAAAGAGTAATTTTTCTAACAGCAGAAAAATAGTCCTGGTAATTTATATGCTGAATAAATAAGTATTTTCTGCAGATAAATAACAACATAGAAAGAGGGGAATCTGCTGTTTATGTTTGGTTTTATATATTGCCACTTGTGGCAAAGACTGCTAATTACCAAACCGATACCCCTTCTCTCCTTTTTCCAGTATGGAACACTGCTTTTTTGGGGAGGGAAGGCAGTATATTCAGCTGATAAACTATATATTTTCCAAGTGACTACATTCTGGTTAATAAGATGTGGGTGGAAGTTTTTAGATGGGACTTCTGGGAGAAACTCCTTAAAAAAGAAGACTGACACCTTAAAAAAGAGGGATGTGACCTTTTCCCCTTATCCCTCATCCTCCTTGGGACTTCAGTGAGATGAATGGAGATCTGGCAGCTGTGACGTTGTCATATGTGGATGGTCGACCTCAAACGTTCTCATCCAGGAGATAAAGAATCAACTAATTTTTTAAGACCACTAGCTCTGGGGCTTACTAAGTAGTAGCTGTATGCAATTTCTTTTATTATTTCTTTTTTTATTTAAGATTTTCATGTATTTATTTGTCAGAGAGAAAAAAGAGCACAAACAGGGGAGCAGCAGAGGGAGAAGGAGAAGCAGGCTCCCCACTGAGCAGGGAGCCCGATGCAGGACTCGATCCCATGACCCTGAGATAATGACCTGAGCCAAAGGCAGACGCTTAACCCCCTGAGCCACCCAGGAACCCCTACAATGTCTAACTAATCTATCAGTTAATAGGAATACAATGGATATAACATCCACTGAAAGAGGAGGGCCCTTTTCAAATTTCCTTTTTTTTTAACTTTTTTTTAAAATGATTTCATTTATTTATTTGAGAGAGAGAGAGAGAGCAAGCAAGCATGAGAGGAGAGAGATCAGCAGGAGAAGCAGACTCCCTGCTGAGCAGGGAGTCTGATGTGGGACTCGATCCCAGGACTCCAGGATCATGACCTGAGCCGAAGTTGCTTAACCAACTGAGCCACCCAGGAGCCCCACCCTTTTCAAATTTCAACCACAATGTCTTGTAGGATTTTTAACCTCACAGCATGATATGTATACATTTTATTCCAGGAGAAATCAAAGAAGAAAGAGTAGTTCCTTTTATGATATTTCTGAGTTGAGTATGTTGAAAGTCACGGCAGCATCCCTGCAGGGCGTCATTCTAAACACAGATGCTCATTGCCGTTCACCAGGAGAGAGCCGGTTTTCCACGTAAGCTGCAATGAGGTGAGGCACAAAGGAAGCGTGTGGCCCACACAGCAAAAGCAGCAGGAATCAAAGTTGCTGGCTTTGTAAATCCTGAGATCTGAATGGCATATACACTAGGCTCTCAGAGGTCTAGTATAATAAAATCCCTATTTTAATTACAGCAGCATACTCAAAGTGCTGTCATTAAGGTGGTGTCAGCAATTACTTTTTTACAACCTTATTTTCCAGAGAATAATAAAAATGTGTTTGGGACCAATACCTTGGCCTGAAAGGTGGCACTCAGCTCTCCACCTACATGCCTTTCCTTGCTTCTAACAGACTGGAAGAGAGCCAGAGCTGTGCTCCCTTGGAATTGTGGAAGAGAAAATTCTAAATGAACAGACATCCAAATTATTTTGCCTTTGACTGTCTGAAATTCAGGTCTGTGAACTGTCAGGGACGATCACTGCTGTCATGTTTCAGGATGAGAATGGGGGTTTCTACGGTAACAACGACTCAAAATGATTAGTGCTTAAAAATTAAAATCACCTCTCTGAACTGTACTTTAAGGAGGGGAAACCAGAGTCACAATACAGAAGTGTTAATTTTCTTGACACATAGATGGAATGATCTGCAAGGAACAAAATAAGCAAGAGATTTAAAGAGATCGATTCAGATGACTGTGAGAATATGATTTTATTTCAGATATGGAAATCTCCAATGATGGATGAAAATAAACACCTAAGTTTGTGACTAGTGAAAAGAAAGCTGTAAAAACAGAGCACAAAAGGCAATATTAGAAGAGTCATTATGAGAAAGAATTATCATTGAAAGAAGAGTAAAATCTCTTAGTAAGATTGATACTGCATTAAAGGCTGCAGATGATTTCAAGCTTCAGTTATAATAACATAATTAATATAATAACCAACATTTATTGAGCATTAATTATGGACAGGCCTCTTGGTAACATTTTAACATGTATGAACTCATTTGACACTAATGGCCATCCTACGAAGTACGTAATTTTATTTTTCCCATTTCACAGATGTGCAAACTGATGGAAAGAAGCGTGATGGGCCAGAAGAGGCAGATCAACGTGTGTTCTTCTTGGGACTATTTACAGGAGCATGTCTTGCCCTGGGTGGTGTGTGTATCTATTGAGTAGTCAGCTTTACAATAACGGACTTGCATGGCTTTATGAAAAAAGGTTAAGCAGCTTTTAAGATACTCATACAGAAATTAAAACTTTGTTGGTGATGATGAACTGATAATAGGAATTTTCCAAGGCAAAGGAAAAAGACTGGGAAGGAGACCAAACTCTGAAGTAAAGAAAAGCTATGGAAACAAAGTCCCCAAAAGGGACCACGGAGGCAATAATAAAAACCTCCAGTGGCCCAGCAGCAGGGTGACAGGAGAGCCTGGCAGGCTAACAAGCCCAGGGTCCAATTTCTGACTCACTCCATAGCACCTGGAGTCATTCTAAGACTCCTTTATGAAAAAAGGGAAAGCCTGATCAAATTTGGTAGAAAGATAAAAAGTTTAAGTGGCAGCAGGAGGAAAGGGGGCGGGGGGAAGCAACAGAGGTGACAGGAGTGGAGAAAACCTAAGAACAAAGGCAGTGGGAAGGGTGAAAGGAAGGGTCAGGGGAAGGAAACCAACAAGAAGGTGTCCGAGAAAATAGGCCAAGCAAGGAAGGCAGAAGAAAGAGATGGCCATCGACCCTAAGTGGCGGGACTTCCAGATCCAAAAGCTGCCATTACTGAGGCAAATGTTTTCATAATCCTGTTTCTTATCAATTTCAGCTTGAATGCCTCCTCCGGGGAATATGCTTTCAGAACTGAACAGTAAGTACAGTCTTCCAGCTCCACTCCATGCTTACCAGTAAGTAAAGATGGCCCTTAGGATGTGACACGGTTAAATGAGAAGAGGAATCTTGAGACAGACATGCGACGCAACATGCAGGAAAGGGACAGAGAAAGTGAACATGTATTTTAAGTATTTGAATTGACACTTATCTGCTGCTAAAAATCCTGGGGAGGGAAGAAAAGCTATCTGAAGAATGTAAAGAGATCTGGGAAAGAGGTTTGTCAGGGAGATATACTGGAGTCATAAAGATGCATTGAAATTAGACGAGATTCACTATGGCATTTTGGGAGAAAGAAGTCTTCAGATCGAATACACATCTGTGCTTTTTTTGCCATTTGATTGCTTTGCAAGTCTTTTTGTTGATGTTAATACACATCCTAGTATTCGTGGAGCCTTGCCAAGTGCCAACTAGTCCTCAGAAATTTGCAGGTATGGCTGCAAAGCAGCAAGGAAGACTAATCTTTGAAAAGTTGACCACGATCATGCATGCATCTCCATCAGTTAAATAAAGCACAGAGCTAAACAATGGTCAGTTTCCTTCTCCTGGGTACTGGAAGATTCCCAAGTCATTACCCTAAGCTGCACAAGGTGCTTGCCTGCTTAGGCTGCAGTTCACCGTGACTGACTGCTTTTTCCCCTGTAGGTTCTGCAAATCGTCCTCTATTTCACCTTTAGCGATTCCCAGGATACTCTCTGCCTGTTTCTTTTACACACTCTCACCTCATAAAATCACCTCATTATTCCTTATCTCTCTAGTCTTTCCAGCATAATTTCTATCTCCCTCTTCCTCTCCCTTCAACCTAGTATCCCTTCTGAGATTATCTTTAAAAGCTAACAGTATTGCCCCAACTCTTTGTTCGGTCTTGGACCTGTTTCTTTACTCTTTTGTCCTTCCTTTCACAAATATTTAATCCTCACCCACCACATGTCAGATGCCCCCTTTAGACATTCAGGACACCACAATGAACAAGGCAGACTGATTTATGTTCCCATGATGTTTAAATTCTCGCTGAGGAGGCAGACAACAAACAGGTGATTATTTCATAAAGTTGCGATGGTGTACTACAAAGGAAGGAAGGGCAGAGTGCAAAGACAGCACCTAGCAACGGGAGCTGACCAGCTTCAGGAAGGAGAAGGGAAGGGTTTTTGGGGAAATCCACCTCTGGTGCGCAGGGCCCCCTGACTGCAAAGTCTCATGGCAGAGACAAAAGAGGTGTTTGAGCACTAGAAAGAGGTAGAGAGACAATGAAAGGGAGAAGATCAAGAAAAGAGTTGGTGAGGCAGGCAGGGGTCAGAACCTGAGAGCCTTGCAAGTTCAAGATTTGATTTTTTTTTTTAATTCCAAGAGCGATGTGAGGCCACTGACTGATTTTGAGCAGGAATAAAAGGAAAGGTCCATTGCACTTGTTGAGAAAGATCATTCCTATGACATGAAGAAGATGAATCGGAATGAGGAAGGGGGGGACATAGGGAGACCACTAGGAGGCTATGGTGGCAAGTCCAGGGGAGATATAAGGGTGTTACTGGTGAGAATGAATGGAAATGGGTGGGAGTAAGTTATATTAATTATGGGAATAAATATGATGGATAAATACCTTTGATGTTTCTTCTATTGCAATAATATGAAGGTGTTAAATTGTTAAGAAGGAAGCTTTCTTTTCCACATTGCCTTCTCCACTCCTGCTAGACACCCATCCTGCCCCATTTCTCCTTTACTTATTCAGTGTTCTTCTCTCCTTTATTTCATTCAGAAGTTCCTTGGGAACTTTGATCCTTGATAAAAAGAGCCTTAGGTATTTATTCACAGACTAACATGATTAGCAAGTCGGTTATGTCCTCGTGACTACAAACACCCACTCCACAATTTGCTTGGGTCTTGATACATTTCTGGGCTAAAGGACTCATGATATTGAAGTCACCGAAGAAACACATCATCTACTTGTAACACCCAACCAAAGGAAAACTAAGATTAGTAAGCAGATAATAATAATCATTATTAACATCTATTGAGTACTTAGAAGTAGGTTAGGTGTTCTAGGCTGATTATCTAATTTAAACCTCACAGAAATCCTACGAGGTGGGTCATGTAATTTATCTCCATTGTACATACTGAGGCTCAGAAAAGCAAAGTAATTTGCACAAAGAAACAGTGGATGATGGAGCCAGCAGTCTGACTCTACCACTAATTCACCTAGCTACTAAGGTACTACACATCTCACAACAAGAGGCTTGATCTTCTAAAGAAATCATAGCTTCCAAGTCCCATACACCAGTTAAGGGTATTACTGAGATTTTCCACAGTCTCAGTGGAACGCATATTTATCAAACTGACTATTGGCATTATCATAACTTGACTACCACTCTGTATTGGTTCTCTTCCTGGGTCAGGGGTCATTGATTAGTCACTAATTTCCACTTCTGGTCTATAAACTCAGACCCATCACTTTCTAGAACTGAGGCAAGAGAGATTTACAGAACAGTATTGGATTGATTTTGTTCTTCAAGGAAAAGCCAGCATCAAGCCAATCTTACTCTAAGTCGGCTAAGTCTCAGTGCTCAGAAACTAGCCTCTCTCTGTTATTGGAGCCCTATCTCCTTCACACATGAATTCTTGTAACTGATTCTTTCCCGGGCCTCTATCCTAAGAAAGCTCAGTATTTCTGGGACTGAGATCCTATCTTTTTCTGCTCTCCTCTACAGTCCCGAGTCCTGGCACATTACCCAGGTTCTTCTAACAGATGCCCTGGATGTGACTTGAGTAGATCCTCAAACATGGCTATGCCAAGAAAGCCGGTGCACAGGCACGGTCTGGCAGTCTGATGATCTTGTTACGATGTCACTCATGTTGGACCCAGAGATGATTATGTTTGTTGTCCTAATCTCTGATGTGTGTTCTGCTTGCCCTTCCTATCCCTACCACCACCCTATAATAGGAAAGACCTAATCCCAGGCCATTTTTTCTCACTTTGCTTATGTCATCTGAGTTTTACTGGGTCATCCATAGCCCTGTCAGTGCCTGTGAAATAGAAGGGATACAAATGACGAGTCAGGATCCATGTAATGTTCCTGACTTCAACAAAGGGATGTCAGGACTGTAGTCACCCAGCTTCCCTCCCAGAACCTGAACTGTGGCCAGCAAAAATTTCTGGCTCCTGGCCCAGAACAGAGAAAGGTTGAAACTTGAGTTCTAATGCCAAGTGGGCTTTTAACTCACTAAAGATGTCAGAAAAATCACTTAGTCTTGTGTTGATTCATCCCATTAGAAGAATATCGGGCCAAAATATGGGGAGGTAAATGAGGACTCTATTTTCACCACCAAAGTTATAAGACCCATATCTATAAGACCCACTAATGTGTCAGACGTTGTGCTAAATGCTTTGGGTAATTATCTCATTTAATTCACACAACAATACAATGACTAGCTTTTATAATCACCTTGATGTGACCTGAGAAAAACTAAACATGGATAGCTGAACTAACTTGCCTGAGATCAAGAACTGGGGACATGAAGAACTCAGGATCCAGCAAGAGCCATCATTCCCAAACTTGTATAAGGGCTCATATGTTCTCTTAGCACAGCCAGACGCACTAAAGACATAGACATGGACACGTGTTTTAAATGTAGGTAAATTTAAATCCCAAAGCTAGAAATGTAAAGAAATCTGTTTGTTAAAAAGTCCAAACTTGGGGGTGCCTGGGTGGCTCAGTGGGTTATGCCTCTGCCTTCAGCTCAGGTCACAATCTCAGGGTCCTGGGATCGAGTCCCACATCGGGCTCTCTGCTCAGCAGGGAGCTTGCTTCCCCCTCTCTCTCTGCCTGCCTCTCTGCCTACTTGTGATCTCTGTCTGTCAAAAAAATAAATAAAATCTTAAAAAAAAAAAAAAAGTCCCAACTTGACCAAAGCATCTCAAATCTGTAAGAAGATGGTTGGATGATGAAAAATGGCTCAGAAAAACAGCCTCCCCCTATTGCTAAACTGTTCACAGTTTTCTTTTTTTAAAGAAGATGTAACATCTATTCCTCTAGTAGGAATAAAAGAGGATTATTCTGAATCAATTTATTCTCTTAGATGCTTTTTGTGTAGTATATCTATCAATAATGAAAATGTGACAAGACTCTTTACTTAAGAAGTACTTAAAAATCCTTTACTTCACAGGAGTGTCTCCAGAGCCTGTCCATAAAAAGAGTTCTCTGATTATGTTACTCATTTTCTTCATTCCTTTTGACTTCCTATCTTAAAAAATAAAATTTGCAAAACAAATAAAACAACTACAAAAAAATTAGCAAATTCATAGGAAAATGTGAGGAGAAAATCAATCACATAAGAAATTTAACCATGAATAAAATGCCAAAGATATAAGATTGTCATACTAACAGTGAATGGCTAGACCACCACTGTCCAGTAGAAATGTGAGCCACATGTGTAATTTTAAATATTCTGTAGTCCTATTTATAAAAATTTATAAGTGAAATTAATTTTAATAACACTTTATTTAATCCAATAACAAAAAGTTATTTCAACATGTAATTAGTCTAAAAGCTGTTTTGATGAGGTATTTTGTATCTTATTAGAGATGATTAAAATTACATATATATCATATATCTACCATATATTATATGATATATATATATGCGCTAAGACTTGGAATCTAGTAAGTATTTTTCATTTATAGCACATCTCAATTTGGACTAACCACATTTCGGGTACTGTTATAGCCCCATGTGGTTAGTGGCTATGGTATCGGATAGCAAAAAGCTCGACTATCACAAAGCTGAACATTCTTCCAGTTTCTAAAACATCACGGCTCCCTGTCTTCAGAGAATAGCTAGCTCCTGCCTCAACCTCTTCTTTCCTGCCACTTTTCCCTTTCATCGCTTCCCATCCTCTCTATCAATTCTTTACTAAACTCACACTAAAAACTCATAGAAAAAATGATTTTCTGTCAAAAGACCACAACACAGAAGAAATTATATACCATGGCACCCTTCTCCTCTGCTTCATACAGTGCCTAGGTTATTTCCTTGCTCTTGAATTATTTTATTTTCAGATATCTTGCCTCTGATTTATAAGGGCTGCCAGTTTTTTACAGGTTTACTACTGAAAACTCCAGAGTTTCTTCTATAAGAGGGATGAATTTTCTTTCTGATATTAACTGCGTCCATTTGCATTTTTTTTTTCTGGAAGCCCCCTTGAGTCATCTTTTCTTTCAAAGAAGTTGGGGTGTTTCTTACAAATGAACTGTTAGTGGAACAGCTTCCGTGGGGCACCTGCATGGCTCAGTCGGTTAAGCTTCTGACTTTGGCTCAGGTCCTGGGATTGGGCCCCATGTCAGGCTCCCTGCTCTGCTTCTCTCTCTCCCTCTATCCCTCCCCTTGCTCCTTCTCTCTTGCTTAGTCTTTCTCAGATAAATAAATACAATTAAAAAAAAAAAAAAAGAAAGAAAGAGTTTTTGAGGAAAACCTGCACTGCGGTGGGGGGGTGGGGGCCGGGGGGTGAGAGAGCAACAGGAAGACACAGTGAGCAGAGTCAGAGTGAAAAACAGACACCAGACAGACACGCTGGCTTGTAATCATCAAGGCACTGATATGAAGTTGCCTAAAAGGAGCTATACTGCCCAGAGGGGTCCCGACCAAACCACCAACCCCTCTGCGAGGAGAATCTATTATTATGGGAAGATAATTAGAAAATCAAGAAAAAACAACCGTAGCATATCCCAGATCAGACTGAAGAAAGGTTAACTGCAAATGAGGCGCTGAAAAGATTTACACTATTTGGATAAAACCGACCCGCGGTCATGTCTGGTGTTTCACGCCATACACATCTGACCCAGAAAAATATAAAAACATTACATTATAAGTGCGAGATGGCATGGGAAATGGAAAACAGTAACACTGGGAGAAACGGCTGCTTTCCCCCGGATGATAACAGGAGGAGACTGCAAGCTGAGAGCCGGAAAGGGCAAGGGAACCATGACAAGGTGATAAAATATAATAAGAGAATGTCAGCCCAGTTTATTATCTATATTTTGACAATTAAAAATAATAGCTCATTCAGGGCGGTTAAGGACTAGCAGAAGTAGGCGGTGAGACAGTCAACTCAAGAATTAAATTCAGATTGAGAAAAGAGCAGTATACACCTCTCTGAACGGAATAGTTAATGTCCAGGTGACAAAGAACCTGTACAGCATACAACCTTCCCCAATTAGACTTTGCAAATAAACAGGCCAATAAGAGAGGTCTACTTCTGCAGGCAAACAAGCAGCCCTTGAAAGCATACTGTACGAAAAAGAGGAAGGAGCAAGAGAGCTGGTCTGAAGCCAGGTCTCAGGGACTGCATTTACCCACCTAATATGCACCCTTGGGTGTCTGGCACCTGGTATCATGCCTAGCACACAGCAGGTGTTCATTAAATATCTGTCCAGAATATTTTGGGGGCAATGGCCACAGCTGCAGGCTACTACCAGGTATATTTCTGTCCCCAAATATGCTGGGGTAGAAAAAAGATTGAGAACCACTGGCTTAGTGTCAACTTCCCCAAAGGTGGAAGGGTGAAGACTTAGTAGCGACAGGAGTCCTGCTATTATGGGAGCTGGAGGAGAGACCAAACCAAACCAAACAAAACAAAAAACAAACAAAAAACCCTTTATCAGAGTAGAGGTCACGAGGAAGAATGCCATCCAAAGCTGAGGTATGGCTGATACAACCAGATGTGTGGGTCAGGAGCCAGGGACGCAGGAGAAGACAGTATCTCAGCCTCTGAGGAACATGGCCATGCTCTCCATGGGTAAAGTGGAGTAAACGGTACCCATAATACGCCCTTTTTATTTTATGTAAATCAGGCATTTGACCTTTACCGGGACTTAGAAGGATTGTGTCCTAGAGTATCTAGGCTGTTGTGCAAGCTCCCCCCACCCCAAAGCACGGGATAACAAGGAGGGGAAAGAAAGCGAACACTCTGTGACAAAACCAGACAAAGTAAATGGTGGAAAAATCCGTGTGCTAACAAATGAATCTATCTTCTATTCAAAATCATCAGTTCCCAGTGATTACCACAAGCGCCACGGGTATGGGAAGACTGAACCACTGTGGAGGGCCTCTTCTCCTTTACATGTTTAAGTGGAAAGAGGTAAATTCTTATTACCAGGAATTTCTTTACCTTCCAGGAAAAAAAAATATAGACACTATAGCTGTGTAGAATTTCTTGCCCTTACCTATTATAACAGTGATTTCCTTCTCAGGTGCCTTTAGTGCTTTTCCATTGCTTTCTATGTCATAATTAAAATATTATCTTCATTTCATCCTCATGCTCCCTAGAGACCCATCTAGCTCCCATTCTTTCAGGCGTGGCAGTGGAAAGTTACCGAAGTAAGCAGCATATATATATTACTTTACGAACAAATTCATAGAGACATTAAAAACGAAATAGATTAAATACTGCTTAGTTCCATTCTTACCTCATGTCCCTCTTTCCCGTTCATTTCTCACCAATGTATTTATCAAGATGGTCCTCTATTTCTGGAAAAAAGAAACGGTCCATTCTATAAGACTATAAGATTCTATAAGACTATAAGAATAGCCTTCCCCTTCCTCTCCAGTCTTTCTCCAGTCATTTAATTCTTTCTGCAATACGTAGCTTACCCCTTTCTTGGGGACTGGTGCCCAAAAGATAACAAAGAATGTGGGGCCCCAGACATCTGCCCCAGACAGAACTGCTTTGTTGGATTTCTGGTTCTTGTGATGCTTCTCTGCAGATTCTTTCTCTGCAGATTCCTATGGTCGTACCTGTCTCCCGGGTTCAGGGTCCTCTTTTATGTTCTGACCTCCAAGACTGGTCTGGATGAGCGTCCCTGACTGTGAATCAGTCTGCCCTGGATTGTTAAACTCACTGCGGACTGCCACACTGACCCTTCCTCGAAGCCCCTTCCCCTCCCAGGGGAGGCTGGCCCCGTGCTCTCCCCCAACCTGACCCTATGCATCTCCTGTTTTTGCCTCAGCATTTCCTTCCGTGTAGACAACTCAGTACCACCCAGACGCTGATACTACTGAAAGGTAATTTCCCCTCATCCTTGAGTAACACATCCATCATAATTTAGTTTCATACACAGGAATCCTACCCAATTAGATTATAAACAGTTCTCTTAGTGCTGCTGACAATTACTAAATTCAAAGTACTGCATGGCTATATATCACCAGCAGGAGATTAATGAATGGGGCTTCCAGTTCTAACAGAGTCATTCTGGTCCCATAAAAGGCAAAAGTAGGAAACACTGCATCGCAGGGACCACTTCAATGTCAGGGACAAAGCATTCCACGCACCACCTGACAGCTGCATCTGAAAGGGTCACTCCATCACATGAGGTTCCTAGATAGTGAGGAACACTGAAAGCTTCTATTGCTCCCAGGTGGCCGAGCTACCAAATTACTTCTACAGGAAATCTGACCAGAACATATATAAGCTAGTCTGTAAGAAGGATCGCAGTGTTACAGAATCAGCATTCAGGAATAGTCCACAAAACCCAGCAGAAGATATACAAATGACTTCCAGACGATTTATATAGAGAACAGAAAGACCTCATTGGTTTGGCCAAGACCAGAGATAAATCAAAGCTGAGGAAAGGCAAGTTATGTGGGAGCAAATGATCCAATTAGGAATTGTATAGAGGAAAGGCGAAGGAAAAACAGGCTGATCAATAAACGCATTCACCTGACATTTATTTTGAGCCCAGTTAGGTCCCAGATATTCACTAGGAATTACAGAGATAAAAATGAACAAGATGGTATTTTTCTCCTTAAGAAGCTCACGCTCCAGCGCTGGAGACAAACACATAAACAAAGCACTGTAATGGGTGGGGGAGGGGGTGCTGTCGCGCGATTATGCCAAGTCCTTACAGAGCAGAGGGAAGGGACTTCCCACACGGAGCAAGTGGAAGAAACCTTTGAGCATATCTTAAAAAGGAGTAAGACTTGACAAGCGCAGGCATGGGGACATTTCAAGGTATCAGCAAGGTTGAAAACACCAAAGGAAGGAGGTACAGATAAGTGCGCTGGAAAGGGCCAGTTGGTCGTGGGACACAGAGGTGTCCCAGAAGCCTAGGAGAGGAGATGGTCAGTGATCCCAGTGTGGGCAGCAGTGCTGAGCCACTGTGATACTGGGCTCTGTGGGCCAACCACACCCAGAGACAAGTAGGACTTCGCTGCTGTAGAGTGAGCTGAACGCTGAAGTTTGAAGAAGCGTGCATCTCTTCACTTGAACTGAGTTCTCAAATGTATGAACTTAGACTAGCTCACAAAATAACCATCATACAAAGGACCAGTGCAGCCGGAAGAAAAGACAAGTCCCGTCACGTGTCCCAAATTGACAACGAAGATAAAAGGGACAGAAACATCAGCAATCTTCTTGCTTGAAAAGTAAATGATGCTATTGAGAGTAGAGCTCAGAAGAGAAAGGATCTCTGTAAAAAGAGCTAGAGGTAAATTTAGAAATGGACAAACATCACCACAGTGGATCCATCACTTTGATGGATACATTGGGTATTTTGTAACTTTGCCACTCAAAGGATGTTCTCGGACCAAAAGGATCAGCATCCCCCGGAAGCGTGGTCAGGGATGCGCACTCTTGGGCTGCACCCCAGAGCTGTAGAATCAGAATCTGGAGTTTATTAAGATCCCTATATGAATCAGGTGTTCACTGACGTTTGAAAAGCATTGCTCTGTAGAACTGGGGAAACTGTCCACAATGCAGAGAGGGCAGGGAAGCTACTGCTAAGGCCATCAGGAGAAACAAGCCTTTCTTCACCTTCTGCCCTCAGCGCCATCTTGTGGTTCTCTCCGTTTGAAATCCCGCAGGTCTGTCAGCCGTCTCCCAGGAGTGCCTCAGAATACCAACATCACCTCTATGCATACACCACTGATGCTGAGCTTAATTAGGTGCTAAAAGAAAAAGAATATGATTAGCTCCTTAAGGTAACATCTCACTAAGGTGTAAAAGGCTGATTGGATTAACATCCTCAGCAAGCATTGATATTTGAGTGTATTTGTTAATCCAAATGGATTTCTCATCGGTAGTCTGCGGGAAAGAGTTACTCTTGAGCTGGGAAGACTTCCAGGTATGTATCGTTCCTGCTTGCTGCAGACTACTGCTAGCACATCGATAAATTATTAGAATCCACTTAGGGGCCAAATAGTGTTACAGTAAATTAAACTATGCTCATCTGAGTTATGGAAATGATGATGTTGACAGGCTAAGCAGACGAACTAACATTGTTTGAGCCTGAGTGCCAGCGGAGGAAATCCGCTCCTCTGTGTATCTCCATGTTGTAAGGCAAGAATAGGAAGCGGCCCCATCAATGCTCAGAGCCAGGCAGCCACAATCTAGGGTGTCGACTGTTTACATGAACTGCCCAAGAAAGCCAAGCATCTGGATGCTATAGTCCATTCAGCAAGGGGAGCCACAGGTCCTGCAGAAAAATGAGCTTAGGTATAACCTCACCCCTGGGAGGAGAAGGCAGCCCCTCCCCCTCTGTCCTAGCGGGCTTATTGTCCAGTCAGCCCAGACTCAACTGGGTCTACCCAGGTCTGACACTCCCTGAACAGCTCAAAATGGATAGCTGCTTCTGAATAAAAACTTCAAATAAGTCTGTTAAATCATATGCGAGTGCCCAGATACCTACAGATGGTAAAGGGATGACAATCCTAAAATCAGTTTTAAATGATACATACTAACAGCAAGAGTGGTTCATAGAATAAGCAAACGACTTGTGAAATAGGGGTTAAGTCACCTAACTACAGATATCAAAGAGAATTTAAAATAAACTCTTTACATGTGATCATTAAAAGAGCATAGGCAATGAGCTTATAATTCATCTAAAGTAATCGGAAGATTGATTTAAACCAATAAAGAATAAAATATTCTAAGGTTGCTATAACTTTATTCTCTTTCATCTTCAGATATTTATGACAGCAGTCTGCTTTTGGGGGGATAGCATTAATTTAAAAAAGATTTTAAGTTAAAATAGAAATACTATCTAGGTGAGAAATTGAAAAAGAATTATAGATACATGGGCGCCTGGGTGGCTCAGTGGGTTAAGCCGCTGCCTTCGGCTCAGGTCATGATCTCAGGGTCCTGGGATCGAGTCCCGCATCGGGCTCTCTGCTCAGCAGGGAGCCTGCTTCCTCCTCTCTCTCTGCCTGCCTCTCTGCCTACTTGTGTTCTCTGTCAAATAAATAAATAAAATCTTCAAAAAAAAAAAAAAAAGAATTATAGATACAGCTTGTGGAACCCTCCAGAATTCTTGTTATTCGATTTTAAGGGAGGCGCATTGAACTGGTTGCCCCCTAACAGTGCCACTCATTCTACCATGGAACGGTTTTGCCTCTATCAGCTCTACCAGTAATGGAGACCAAAAGGAGAACTGGAAAATGAAAGATTAAGAAAACTAATGCACATAGAGGAACAAGGTAAGGAAGGAACTAGTTGAGATGTGACTATCTACGGATGTGCTGAAATAGGAACAGAAAAAGTAAACTGCATTAACTGGCAAACTATTCTCTCCCTCCATATTCTGTACCCTTCACCCATCCAACCCCCCAATCAGTCCACACACTTTGGAAATCAAAGATAAAGGAATATATAGGATCAGGGCATCTTCCATCAGGGCAGGGTGAAGCCCATGGAGCAATTACTGAGTGCTTGGTTTAGTGTACTTTAATTCTATTTTTTTATTAAAAAAAAGATTTTATTTATTTATTTATTAGAGAGATGGAGAGAGAGCATAAGTAGGCAGAGAAGCAGGCAGAGGGAGAGGGAGAAACAGGCTCTCCACTGATCGGGGAGCCCTATGTGGGTCTTGATCCCAGGACCCTGGGATCATGACCTGAGCCGCAGGCAGCTGCTTAACCGACTGAACCACCAGGGTGCCCCAGTGTACATTAATTCTAACCTGGCTCAAAAGTCACCTTCTCCCTGAGGTCTTCTCTGCCCGCAGGAGCAGGAGCCAGGAGCTATCCTTGGCATTCAGGACTGGCTCTTGGGCTAAGGCGCCATGAAATTGAATTATATAAGAATGTAGATTTAGAGTGGTGCTTTCATTAACCCCAATGAGAAACAATTCACAGTTTGTTTAGCTAAAGTGAATAGATTTAGATTTCTTACCAAACTGACCTCACTTACAGACTTGGCAAATTTGCTTTTAAGTTACATGTATAATCAAAAAGTGCTGACAACACGTGTCACCAACGTAAAATTTACATTGTGACCCAGTAGTGGGAGATGACCTCTAAGGTGACTTAGATGCAATTTCAAATAAAAGCAAACCACAGAGCTATAATGAGTATAATGAGTAACTATAACACAAGGATGTCACTAATCCAAGAGACCAATGCAACACATGCAGAGAGAGAGAACACTGGATTATCATTCTCGTGGGTAGGATCTTGAGTTTTCAACAAATTACTAATGAGTACTAGTGGAAATATCTGAATATAGAGGAAATACTTCTCCATATTATAAGCCATAACAAAGTCTGATATTAGAATTTATTATTACAAAGATAAACTCGAAATGGATAAAAGACCTCAACGTGAGGCAGGAATCCATCAGAATCCTAGAGGAGAACATAGGCAGTAACCTCTTTGACACTGGCCACAGCAATTTCCTTCAAGATATGTCTCTAAAGGCAAAGAAAACAAAAGCAAAAATGAGCTTTTGGGACTTCGTCAAGATCAAAAGCTTCAGCACAGCAAAGGAAACAGTCAACAAAACAAAGAGGCAACCCACAGAATGGGAGAAGATATTCGCAAATGACAGTACAGACAAAAGGCTTATATCCAAGATCTAGAAAGATCTCAACGCACACAAAACAGATAATCAAAGCACACAAAACAGATAATCACATCAAAAAATGGGCAAAAGACATGAACAGACACTTCTCTAAAGAAGACATGCAAATGGCTAACAGACATGTGAAAAAATGTTTATCATCACTAGCCATCAGGGAGATTCAAATCAAAACCACATTGAGATACCACCTTACACCAGTCAGAATGGCCAAAATTAACAAGAATAAGCAAGTGTTGGAGAGGATGTGGAGAAAGGGGAACCCTCTTACATTGTTGGTGGGAATGCAAGTTGGGGCAGCCACTTTGGAAAATAGTGTGGAGATTCCTTAAGAAATTACAAATAGAGTTATCTTATGATCCCGCAATTGCACTACCGGGTATTTCCCCCAAAGATACTGACGTAGTGAAAAGAAGGGCCATCTGTACCCCTATGTTCATAGCAGCAGTGGCCACAGTCACCGAACTGTGGAAAGAACCAAGATGCCCTTCAACAGGCAAATGGATAAAGAAGATATGGTCTATATATACAATGAGTATTATGCCTCCATCAGAAAGGATGAATACCCAACCTTTGTATCAACATGGACAGGACTGGAGGAGATTATGCTGAGTGAAATAAGTCAAGCAGAGAGAGTCAATTATCGTATGGTTTCACTTACTTGTGGAGCATAAGGAATAACACGGAGGACATTGGGAAATGGACAGGAGAAGTCAGTTGGGAGAAATCGGAGGGGGAGACAAACCATGAGAGACTATGAACTCTGAGAAACAAACTGAGGGTTTTGGAGGGGAGATGGGTAGGGGATTGAGTGAGCCTGGTGGTAGGTATTATGGAGGGCACGTATTACATGGAGCACTGGGTGTGGTGCATAAACAATGAATTTTGGAACACTGAAAAAATAAAATAAAAGCAAAGAAGAGAAAAGATTAGAAAAGAATTTATTACGGTTAGAAATTTCCATTTCAGAGACAAGGAGGTGTTGACTCTAAGGACCATGGAACAGAATGAACAAAGGGAACTGGCTGGAATGCGGAATATTTTTATTAAACACCTGAACAGTCCTTCATCTGAGAGTTCCCCTGATTTACTATTCTCAGGGAGACTAAGTTCACATATCTCCCTGAAATGGTTTTCAGTTTGAAACAAGATGGCATTGAGTTTTTTTATTTATAGTAAATTAAACCAAACATGTTCTGATATAGGACTAGAGTACTCCTGAAAAAAATCAAAGATTTTCCCAGGATAATCACACTTTTTTTTTTTTTTCATTTGAAGACTTAAATGTCTACAGGACTTATCCTATTATGTCCAAAGTCTTATACACATATGGGCAATTAACATATGTGATTTAATGATAAAACACAGAGGCCCCTTAGTTGCTCTTAAGTATGAACTCCTGATTTATTTAGATATAGCCCCATGGGCTGGTGACATTGCTTTTTTATACCTTTAAAAATAAAAGTCATTCTTGTGAGGCTGTTATTAAGCAATAAGCTAATCAATTAAATACTCATTAGGTACCTTTGTACCTCAGTGATCCTGCGAAACTATCAGGAAATATATGAAGTATAAATGTGGCCCTTAACCTACAAGAAGGTTATAATCTTATTGAAAAACAAAAATTTTAAAAATGCATTATTAAAATACAATACCTCAGATCTGATGCAGTAAATGAAACATCTATTTCAAAAGTAAATTTAGGTCCAGGAAATCAGTCAATTAATATTTGCTTATATTAAGACAGCAATGAAGAACTTTTCAACAAGTGGAAACTTCTCAGTAAACTATTTATGATCTTTTATAATCTGGCCCTGAATTACCTTTCTAGTATTATTTCTCATTGAGCCTTCCCTGCCTCCCATGCTGTGCACTCTAGCCAGAACAGAATATTCCCTCCTCTTTCATTTGACTGTGTATTTTCCTTGGTCCTTTCTTCTATTTATATTGCAATCTACCCTTCTAAAATATCTAAAAAAAAAAAAAGAAAACAAAACAAAACAAAAGGAAAAAAACCCAAACTCTTTCAGTAGCAAGATTACTTCTAAAGTCTGTTTTCCACCTTCCTCACCGTTAGACATGGCCATATATGTCTGAGTCCCAGGGAACAGAATGTGAATGGAAGTGATGGGGGTTACTTCCTGGTCTGGACCATAATAACTTCCTCCTGTAGACCTCTTATTCCAAAGTTCTGGAAGAAGGGAAAGCAGCAAGTGGGAATGATCAATGGCCTCCAAATCACCCTGCGGAGCAGAGCCCCCTTTCCACCACTGCTGATCCACTTTGGGCTGCTGGCCTGAGACGTGAGGGCGTTGTGGGAGTGGACATGTCATAACAGCTGGCATTACTCACTTTAACCAATACACCTACCTCTCTTCTAGTCATGGATCAAAGATTCCTCCTTTGTACAATCTTTTCCACCTCCTCAGGCAGAATGAATCACCTTCTGCACTATGTTCCCACAGCATTTATTATGAATATTTACTATTTATTGCTGCCTAATTCATCAACTAGCCTGTGAGCTCCCTGAGGGTAGCTACTGTTTTATTCATCTGGGAATCCGTACCCTAGCCCATAGTAGGTCAATGCATGTCTATTGAAAGTTCTTGAATGATTGATGGCATCTAAGAAAGTTACATTAAATTACTAGAATGCTTATATACGAACTTGATTTAGAACACAAGAGAAAGCACTTTTTTTTCTTTTACTGAGAAAACACCACTTTGGATCCAGCAACGCATTCAACTTACACGCTTAAACAGTAACATCTCTTTGGATAAACATGGTTCATTTATTCTTTTCCTCTGTGGTTCTTAGCATTGTGAATCATCAAACTCAACTACCATAAATGCATTTCCTCTTACTCTGACTTTTAATCACCCTTAGGGTTTAAGTGACTACATGCTGGTAAATAAGTATGATCTGTTGTGATTTTTTAGAATAGTTTTGACCAAAAAAAAAAAAAAAAAAAAACCTGATGGAAGGATATCTCTGGTATTCATTCAAGAATAATCCAGCCCGGGGCGCCTGGGTGGCTCAGTGGGTTAAAGCCTCTGCCTTCGGCTTGGGTCATGATCCCAGAGTCCTGGGATCGAGCCCCGCGTCGGGCTCTCTGCTCAGCTGGGAGCCTGCTTCCTCCTCTCTCTCTCTCTCTCTCTCTCTCTGCCTGCCTCTCTGCCTACTTGTGATCTCTGTCTGTCAAATAAATAAATAAAAATCTTAAAAAAAAAAAAAAAGAATAATCCAGCCCGAAGTAATTAAAAAGGGTCTGCAACATGGATGTTAATGTAAAACTGAAAATATGCAAACGATCAATTTGTAGTCTCTAATATCAAACACTGAAACAAAACCCATACATTTCTGAGTTCATCAGTATTGTGTCTGCTTCTCTCCCCAGGCTGCATTACCACATTAGGGGATATCTTGAGGATTGTATATGGGATGGAGCAACTGTATATGCACACCCAGACAGATGAACACAGAGAATACGACTAGATTGAATCCTTCACTTTATTAATGAAGAGACACAATATCATTTCCATGTAGCTTCTCCTAGCCCTTAGTACCCTTAGCAAGGGCAGACAGCTGTCTCTACATTGCCACCCAAGGTCTCACAGGATCTAAGAGCACAATTCCTCCTTGTATTATTATTATCATTATTATATCATTATTCCAGAGGAAGTAAGACTAACACAGAGTTCTCTTTATTCTCAAACCAACACTGGCCTGAGAGAATCCCCATCTTCCTAGAGGAGCAGAGGGAAAAGGAGGATTGAAAGTAATGGAGGGTGGGATGCCTGGGTAGCTCAGGTGGTTAAGCGGCCGACTCCTGGTTTCAGCTCAGGTCATGATCTCAGGGTGTTGAGATCGAGGCCCGTATCAGGGTTCACCCAAAGCACAGAGTCTGCTTGAGAGTCTCTCCCTGTCCCCCTCCCTCTGCTGTGCATGTTCTCTCTCTCTCAAATAGGTAAACAGATCTAAGAAAGAAGGAAAGAAAGAAAGAAAGGAAGGAAGAAAGGTAGGTAGGTAGGTAGACAGTAGGCCAAATGCCCCTAAAAATAACTCTACATTTCACACTTTGGGGAGCCCATCTCCCAGAGGTTTACCAACCTTATTCTGACTTTTCCGGGGGAAGGTTTTAAGAAATCATCTAAATCTTCACTCTGACCCAAAAGCAACCCACCTCTATTCAACAGTTGTGTTGTTGTTTGTTTTATATTATGAATCCCCTAATGAGGCAAAAGGAAAAGCTGGGAATGAAAGCTTCAGTGTTTTATTTTTCTCCAGAAGGAACTACCTAACATTCAATAAAGAAAAGGAGGATGTGAGATGTTCCTACAGTCACGCACAGGTGGATGGCCGTCAGGAGGACCGCAAAGGGCCGGTATTTCTTCACACCTACAGGTGGAAAGAGACAGGGGTCAGGGGGTCCAGAACCACCTTCCTGCCTTGGAACGGCACTGAGGTTCTGCGGGGAAAGCCCCGGGCACTCCCAGAGGGTCTGTGGCGTGGCGTCCTCCTCCTTCCCTGACCGGGGACTATCAGCCACTGAGCACAACAGCAGACCCACCCATCCCCTCTGCGCTCAGGGTCAAGGGGACAGCAGGCTCTCTTCCAGATGGAAGAGGAGAAATGCCAGAACAGAACATCATGGGGGCTTGCCTTTCCTCCAGAATCTCTCTGTGAGAACAGATGGGGAAAGACCCCAGCTTCTGAGGACGAAATGTACTGTTTAGACTCTTGAGTATTTTAATTTTGTAACTTTCCAGCTGCTTCTACCTTGCCTTTCTCCTTGCAGCACTACTGAGAATGTCAAAATAATTGTTCCTCCAAGAACAGAAGTCAGCCATCAGATCTACCCAGAAAGGAGACCCTAAGTATCATCTAGAAGGGAGGTCCTCAAATCTTCTGAGTGGGATGCAGTTCTAAGACTCAACTAGCCTGGATTATCCATGAACTAGGAAACTGCCCCCTTCCAGGGGCATAAGGGACCCAAAGCAGGTTGCCAGCCACCCAGACAATGAAAAGGGATGGTAGGAAAACACAGTTGAATCATTGGTGTTTTCCTGTTAGGAAGATGGCAGAAAAGAGATGGAAGAGAATTGTCAAGGAAGATTCATAACGAAGTAAGCTTTGCTAAGAGAGCCACTCGGAAGCTAGCGTGTGAAGGACAATAAGGAAGGGAACCATAGGCACATCTCCTGTTTCAATTATCCGAGCACCATGAACTTTTGCCTTCTGGCACATGGACCTGCTCAGTGGCAAACCCACCACCACCGGGCACACATTCTTCTACTCTGGACTGAAAGACAGACAGGCCTTCTTCTCATGTGATCTCTAATAACACACAATGATGAAAATAAAGAAAAGTAACAATAAAGGCAGCCCCTTTTTAACACACTTTTATCTAGTTGGCGGTCACAGGACTTTACCTCCCTCCCCCCTTGAAACACTGGGGTAAAAAAACACATGACATAAAACTGAAAAAAAAATTAAGATGTTAAACAAAATAAAACAAAAAGCAAACAAACAAAACTGGCCATCTTAACCATATTTACATGTTCCGTCCACCAATGTTAAATATATTCACACCCTCCTGAAACACATCTCTAGAACATTTTCCCCTTTCATTGGAAACACTGGACCCACTGAACAGCTCCCCAGTTTCCTCCTCACCACCTCGGCACCTGCAAACACCATTCTACTTTCTGTTTCTAGGACTACGATGGCTTGAAATGCCTCACTTGTCCACTGGTGACTTCCTTCCCTTTTTCTTCACCTCGCTGGCTGGGTTTGTATATCCCAAATAAAGTATTAGTATTTTGATCCTTTTCTCAGGTGAGTCTCTAGAAAATTCTGGCTAGAACACAGTGTTCGTGGGATGCCTGGGTAACTCAGTTGGTTAAGCATCTGCCTTCAGTTCAGGTCATAATCCCAGAGTCCTGGGATGGAGTCCCATATTAGGCTCCTTGCTCGGTGGGGAAACTGCTTCTCCCTCTGCCTCCCGCTCCCCCGGGTTGTGCTCTCTCTTTCTCTGACAAATACATAAATAAATTCTTAAAAAAAAAAGAAAAAGAAAAAGAATACAGTGTTCTGCGCAACTGAGAATCAACTCATCAGAGCAATACACCTGTCTCTTTAAAACAGATCCTTGGTTTGCATATCAGGACTAGTCTAGAAACGTCTATCATATAATAACACTTCATGTCATAAGTACCCTTTTGGGTAGACACCTAGTTTTTACCTTAATTTATACTGTAGATATTAACTACGAGAGCCCCAACAACGGTGGTTGGCAGGGAGTCAGTGAACCATTGCTGAGCACCTCTGGTTTGGCACTGTGTGCTGTCCCATTAAATCCTATCTGTTATGAGGCAAGTCTCATCATCTCATCATCGCATGACAGATGGAGAACCCAGGTTATCAGCATGAACTGAGAACTCATCTTGGGCCACAGAGCCAGTAAGTGGCAGCACTGCGGTTTGCATGGAAGCTTCTGCCCTAAGAGCCCAGCCCTGAATCATGTGTGCTATAGACGTAGCCTCCCCTGCAAGCCGTCAAATCAACCTGAGTCCTATTATGCGCCAGGAAATTTGCTAATGCTTTACATGTATCTTCTTCTTCTTGTGAAATCCCCCAAAAGATCCCATGAAATGAAAAAGCCTCGCTGATGCATAAAATCCTCTCCATTATTTCTCCCCAAACAAATCCAGGAAGAAAATAAAACTTTCCTGTATGTTTTAATATAGGAATAAAACAGAAAATTTATGGAATCTGTGAAAACTAATACACACTTACCAAATCTAGTTAGTTCAGAAGAACAAAAACTGAGAAATATTTCTGAAGACCAAGAAGTACTGTGAAATTTATTTGTGATGAAAATGCATTCACAACAAAGATGGCACATTGTCAATATTTTGTATAGCCTCAATTTGATGAGGAACTTGTTTCCATGTGAATGCCCCACCCTGTTAGCGAGCATCCTTTCTTGCCCCCTTGCCCCCTCCCCCAAAGTAGTCTGGGGCACCTTTCCATGATTCTGGATGCCAGGCAGAAAGCATAATTCAATGAAAGTTTTGAGCTCTATGAATTCCCTTAAATTACCAGCCAGTGCAAGAAGACATGGTATGCCAATTCTAATGGCTTCAGATGAGTCCCTCCCCTTCAACCAACCTGGCAAAAGACCCATCCTGTCCCGCTTTTGTCCCCCAGGAGTACAATCAGTCATTGGCTTTCATGCCTCTCTTTTCTGTTGCTCACACCTTACTGCTTCCTGTTTGCAGCCATGGGATAGACCCTCACACCAATCCCGCCTTTGCTGCAACCCAGATGTCACCACAGATACATTTTCCTGAAGCACAAGTCATCTCTCTACCCCAAATGTCCACAGACTCTCCCTCCTGTCTTCCAAATTAAGCACCTGCCATCTCATCTGTCCCCCAAGGCCATGCGTGTCTTGTCCCCTAGCCAGAGCTGGGGGCATGTTCTTCTGCACCTGCATTGTGCTTTCTGCTCTGTTTCTGCATCTCTCTTTTCTTTGCACCGAAAATGAACCCCCCCCAGCCTCACCCCCAAGCTTTTATTAACCCTTCTCCAACATTCCAGCCTCCTATTACCCTTCCTCAGCTACATGTGATCTCTTTTTCCTTTGATCCCCACCACAGTGGGGGTCGGACCTCACCTATGTCACCCAGTTAACTCGGCCACATACCCTCCCTCTACTCTACTAAAAGCTTTCTTTCTTTTTCTTTTTGTTAGAGAAAGGGAGTGAGCACAAGCGGGGAGAGAGAGAGAGTATCTGAAGCAGACCGGGCGCTGAGTGCAGAGCTTACCCGGGCCTCGAACTCCCCACAGGAGATGGTGACCTGAGCTGAAACCAAGCATCTGATGCTTAACCCACTGAGCCACCCAGGTACCCTGACTAAAAGCTTTGTTAAAGGAAGGTATGTCATATATATCTCGGCTTTTCCTTTGGAGTGTAGCACATTGCAAGGCCCATTAAGTATGTTTTTAAAGGAAGTAGGAGCTTTAAGGCATTAGTCGCAGAGGCTGTTGGTGTTTATAAGCTGAGTTTTGAAGGAATCCGAGAACTAGAAGAGTCCGACCTCAGCTTCAAGTCGGCGTTTCACTTCTACTGAACGAGAGTGGGGCGAGTGAGTGGAACAGGGAAGGGCTTCAACTACAGCTGGATGGCCTGGGGTTGAGTCCTGGCTCTACCACATGCTAGCTAGCACGTGACCTTGACAGCTTGCATTCTTTCCCTCTGCCTCAGTTTCCTCCTCTACAAAATAAAGAGAATTACATGGCCTAAATGGAGGCTCAGGAAGAAAAATACATGGGTTAATATTTGTAGAACACTGGGGCGCCTGGGTGGCTCAGTGGGTTAAGCCGCTGCCTTCGGCTCAGGTCATGATCTCGGGGTCCTGGGATCGAGTCCCGCATCGGGCTCTCTGCTCGGCAGGGAGCCTGCTTCCTCCTCTCTCTCTCTCTGCCTGCCTCTCTGCCTGCTTGTGATCTCTCTCTGTCTAATAAATAAATAAATAAATAAATCTTTAAAAAAAAAAAAAAATTTGTAGAACACTTAGCTGAGTGCCTGACACATCATAAATAAGAATAATAGTAAACTGGGTCTCCATGTTTTTGCTCCTTCCATGTAGTCACCTTCTGTTCCGAGAGAATGGTTTTGTGACCTTGGAGAAACTTGCTGGTCATTTATATTTACTTAGCGTGAGCTTTACTTAACATTAAATATCAAGGCCTAATTGTCGACAAGGAGATTCTTGACATGCAGGCAGCTTAGCTGGCCTGGAGGAAGCTTTCTGCTACACAGTGGCGGGTGTCAGCAGTCTCATTTCCCTCTGGTCAGAGAAGGCTGTTGGGCGAACCCAGCCCTCGGTCCCCGTTACCGTGGCGGGCAGTGAAGGAAAGGGACGGGGGCTGGAAGCATGTCTGTGCTCCTCCTTTCCCAGTTTCATTTTCCTGTGTCCCACTGTCAATACCCTTCTTAATTCCCCATGGCTGTACCACTTGAAATTTGTAGCTAAACATATGCTCAAATCTTTCAGCAAATAGACGCAGTATTTAGTTCGCTACGTGGCTCAATTCAATTCCCCAAACACCATCAGCACCATTCTGTGCGAGGCACTGGGCTTATGATGAAGAATCAAAGAGAAACGAGGCAAGGTCCTCACCCTCCAGGAACTCACATTTATTTGAAGGAGAGCCAGTGAAAACACACAACTGTAAGGTAATGTGAGGAGCCAAGACAAGGTATAGCGTTTACACCGGTTGATTCTGCCCTGGGGATTGGCTTTATTAAAACATCTAGCCAATTAATAAATAATACTGGTCTATTTCATTTCGTCATTCCCTGTGTTTAATGTGTTTTGTATATGTGGCTGTTACCAGGGTTTACTGAGCTGAAGTACAGAGAAGTGTCACTATGATCATATTCTTGAATATTCTGTTTACAGAAGCCATGCTCATAGTTTGTTCTGTTACTACAAAATGCAAATAAAAGTGATACGATGTACTTAAAAAAAAATCATAGCTTTGGGATGAGTGGATGGCTCAGTCGGTTAAGAGTCATGATCAGGTCATGATCCCAGGGTCCGTGGATGGAGCCCCACATTGAGCTCCTTGCTCAGTGGGGAGTCTGCTTCTCCCTGTGCCCCTCCCCCTACTTGTGCTCTCTCTCTCTCTGACAAATAAATGAAATCTTAAAAAAAAAAAAATCGTAGCTTTAAAACTAGATCACTAGATCTCTACTGCTAAACTAATCCTTGCTATCCTCGAAACAGGTCCTGGAGAATTTGTTTCTCGGTGCTTCTATCCCCAGATTTAGAAGTGGACCCCTGACCTATTAAGGCCACTGACAACATCCATGACTATGGGTGGTCCTGCCAAATCGGCCCCCGCTGGTGACCCATTCTTTTTTTCCAAGTTTTCCGCAAATCAGCTTGTCCTTTGCAGGCTCCAATGGCTGCCCCACCCACGCTCCCCCTAGGCAAGCTATCCAGCCCTTTAGAAACAAGCTCTACCTCAGAAATATGATCCAACATAAAATTACAAACAACTATGGGTCTGACCACAGTCAAGGATAATTCCCCAGGACTCAGCTTGACAAGGAAGAAGAATGAAGTGGAAGAAAATGAGATGCTTGCCAGCATGACTGTTAAATGTCAGCTATTTTGGAGTTTATCCCCACATGAGAGATTTCCTTTGTACTGGGAGGGCGATCACTGAAAAAACATGACAACATAATAAAGCCACCGAAGACAACCCCATCATTACTGCTGCAGGAAATAAAACACAGATTAGTGTCACCAAAGCACACGTCAGGAGGGATAATGATGATGTATACAAATGAATCTTCTCATCCTGGACAAAGGGCTTAAGTACCACCTAAAACTGAGTAATAATTATATACAAATCACCAGTGACAATGCTATCTGCTAAGCACGCATTATGGTCTCGCATTTTCAAAGAGTTTGTTTTATTATTTTTCTCTGAAAATTCTCTAAAAGTCTTCCCACTTGTATTCAAATGACACAAATTACAAAGCGGTGCGGCGAGCACTTACATTGCCTAACAAGGCAAATACAGCCTGCCAGGGACAGCTAGGGGCCGCCATGCTTCCCCACGCGCTTCAGCGTGCCAAGAGAACTGTACAGCTGTGAGCGGGCGAGGCAAGAGTGCCGTGGACCATGCAGAGAGGCCATTTGGCTGTCCCAATCAAACTGGAGATAAACAATCATCTGGAAAAGAGCTTCCATTTGTATTTCTGGCCCCAGAACAATGGGGCGGAGAGTAAAAAATAAATGGCAAAGAAGCTGAGGCCAACAGCTGACCGATTTAAGGAATGCAAGATCTAGTGTGAATATCAAAGAGGAAAGGGGTTAGAATTCCTTTATCTTGGCTCCTGGCTACAGTCATTTCACTATTAATTAGTAGTCTAAATGCGGTTGGCTAGAACATCATAATACTCACATCAGCCCACTGCAATCTCAGGCTAGGCCTTAGGAAAACATAATCAATGACAAAACCATTTTGCTCATAGCTATGGCCTTATTTATACTGAAATCCTCGACCAAAATTTAACCGAAGCTCAACTTTTCAGGGATATGCTTTATTCCATAACCAGAAGCATACCTACACTGGAGAAAAAATGAAAAGGTTCTAATTCCTAAAGCCGTATCTCGTCATGAATACATTCTAGCTAGTTTATATATTTATTAAAGCCTATTAACACTCAGTTATTTAAAAGGTTGAGGGATAGAAAAGGACACTGTGGGTTTTTTTCTTTATATTGGTCCCTTTGGGGATTAAAGCACAGCGAGGCACACACAAAAAGAAAAATGTCACTCGGACTTGAGCAAAGCTCTCCAACTGTTGCCTGGCTTATGGAACCACTACTATGGTCCCCTACCTTTGAGAAGGTGTGCAGCTTATGTAGACTGCAAAATATAACCATAACAACAATATTACTAATAGCATCCTTCTTAGCCCTTCCTATGTTCCAGACATTGCTCTCTTAGTGATTTATGTGAAGCAACTGACCCAATCCTTACAAAACATTATGAAAGAAACTATACTATCATCCTTATTTGATATAGAAGGAAACTGAAGTACACTTATATTACATTTTTATTAAATATTAACATAAATAGTAATATACAATAATAATATAAATACCTTTATATTATTTTATATTTTCTCATAAAGAAGGTTATCTTCTTGCAACCTCAATAGAGTACATAGCTAAAATTGCTCTTACCAAATATAGAATACACAACTATAACATAACTTATCCTACTTCACAGAAACCACATTTGGTCTTCCTTGTTTATGGGACAGGGCACGGGCACAGCCTATTCACCTGATGCAATAAAGACATTTTGAAGACTCAAATAGCCTTCAAGATGAAGAAGACCTTGGAATCATTTAGGGCAATGTTCAGCCTACTGTAGGAAGCATCCTTTCTGAATGTATTTCTGGCCATTATCTCAATGTCTCCGACCTGTCTTATTAATGGAAAACTCTGGATACCAAAGCTATCATATTGTTTCACACCCATGACAGTCTTTGAAACGGTTCTTTTTTAGTCAACTAAGAACTTCTTCCTTTTCAGTGTTTCTCTATGTGAGTGAAATAGTCTGGAAAAATGTCACTATGTGTTTTTTTGTTTGTTTGTTTGTTTTTAATAGATATGAGCCAAAAATCAAGTGTGTGGTATTAGAGAATTCTACATAAGGCAATGAAGGAGTCTGGTCCCCAGCTGTGCTTTGGGAGATCTGGTCCTCAGTCCTAGTGGTCACACCCCTTATTTCAAACCCTCCGTGGTTTCATCTGGCTTCTCTACTGTTGAACATACTAAGACCCCTTCACACCACCTTGAAGAAAACACACCAGAAATCAATAATATGTGAAAATTACACTGAGTGGGAAGTTCTAGATAGGTAAAGCGATAGGTAAAGCTGAAGCAGTATTTTAAAATCTCTTAAAAATGGTATGAAAACTTACTTAATTTCAATGAAAGAATAATACATTAAATTTGAAGGAAGAGGAGGAGAAAAGGGAGAGTAGGGGAGGAGGTGAACAAGGAAGAGGAAATGAGTGCTGATGCCTCCATCAGCAATGCCGTACTTAGGAAGAGAGTGATCTTCAGACTTTCAGACCATCCAACACAGTTCTGATACCGGCTCCACCATCCATCTTTCTGAGCCCCTTTCTCCATCCTCCTCCAGGACTCTCTACACTGAGGCACTGGTTTTTTTTTCTTTAAACTATGAAAACGTACTTGGGGAAAAAAAATCACCTGAAGCTTATACACACTGACTATAAATGACAGATGACAACTGGATGTTAGCATCATCAAAAGTACATTTTTTAAAAAGATTATTTATTTATTTATTTGATAGATCACTAGTAGGCAGAGAGGCAGGCAGAGAGAGAGAGGAAGGGAAACAGACTCCTTGCTGAGCAGAAAGCCTGATGCGGGGCTTGATCCCAGGACCCTGAGATCATGACCTGAGCTGAAGGCAGAGGCTTTAACCCACTGAGCCACCCAGGCGCCCCCAAAAGTACATTTTTAACAGGAATTAAAATCTTATATTAGAAAGCTGAAGCTGTAGGTCTTGAATTTAGTATATAAATCAGCAAGTGGCAGAGATATTTGGGGGGTGGGGTGGGGATCTTCAGTGGACCTTTCAAGGACCAACCTCAATTCTTGGGACCCCCTTGGAGTTGTATAAAAGCTCATTAAGGTTTTTCAGATCTCTGCACATAGCATCTCTTTTGAGAAGGTGGTGTTACAGGCAGAATTGTCATTCCCTTCTATAAGCTTTACAAGGCCACAACACACATCTCCATTAAAGCATCTGCCTATTGTACTTTAACTCCAAGTTCACACATCTGTCTCCTCCACCAGACTGTGAACTCCTTGAGGACAGACACTGTATCTTGATCATTTTTTTATTCTCGGCATTGTGTATCAGGCCTGCACTGTCACCTATTCCTCTCAGACGACTGTCTGTGAGGAATTAAACACAAAAGGAACACCTCTGCCTGGGACAGTCTTATATTTAGGGAGATGCAGTCAGGGTACAGGAGGTTCTCCAGGTATTGACAAGAACTTGAGTAAAGGGATCAAGGTCAAGTCTAGTTAATCTTTCCGTTAAATTATAAACTTGCTGATGGCATACTTGTAATTTTTATTTAATAGAGTTCCAACTTGCTCTTTCTAATTCAGTGCCTATGAGCATAATCTCAGCAACTAAGGTTTTGAGTGATACATACTGAAAAACAGATCCATTATAGCAACAACTATGAAGGAACAGAGAATGAATAAATGGATAAGGAAATCACTCTGACTTCCTTTTTTCCAGTGGAATTTGCTAACAATGAAAAGTAGGTTGGAGGGCACCTGGGTGGCTTGGTGGGTTAAGCCTCTGCCTCTGGCTCAGGTCGCGATCTCAGGGTCCCGGGATCGAGCCCCACATCAGGCTCTCAGCTCAGCAGGGAGCCTGCTTCCCCCGCTCTCTCTCTGCCTACTTGTGATCACTCTCTGTCAAATAAATAAATAATCTTAAAAATAAATAAATAAATAAAAACTGAAATGATTTCAAGGTGAACCAAATACTATTAACTAAACAAAGGTAAGCCTGATGACAGAGGAGTAGATCAGGGGACCTAAATGCTTTGGTAATTACCCAAAAAATGGCTAGCAAATACTCAGATACTAAAGACTGAAAGCCAGTTTACATGTCTGTGTGTAGGTAACAGAAAGTGGAGAAATGGAATTAGGCCTTTTTAATCCTTGCCCCAAATTTGACAAAAATAAAATCATTACTTTAAAATGAAATAATGCTCAAAATGTACAGTTTATCTAACAATAAGAACCCAAAATGAATTTGTATAATTAATCAGTGGTACAATACACTAATTATAGCTAATGCATTTCCCTTGGTGAAAGGAATGCTGATTTTTAATAGAATGACATCATGAGAAATGCATCTATAAAAGTAAAGCTAACAAGTTAGTCTTAAAACTCTTATATTCCTTGAGGAATAAAGAAGCCCCCCAAAAACCTGTAAGTTAGAAATCATTGTTTCATAGGCAGATCAAAACACACCTTTATCAAATGATAAAGAAGATGTGATATATATATATATATATACACATACATACATACATACATACATACATATACAGTGGAATACTACACAGCCATCAAAAATGATAGCTTGCCATTTGCAACAATGTAGATGGAACTAGAGGGTATTATTCTAAGTGAAATAAGTCAATCAGAGAAAGACAATTATCATATGATCTCTCTGATATGAGGAATTTGAGAACAAGACAGAGGATCATAGGGGAAGGGAGGGGAAAATGAAACAAGATGAAACCAGAGAGGGAGACAAACCATAAGAGACTCTTAATAGGAGACAAACTGAGGGTCGCTGAAGTGCAGGGGGCTGGGAGGGATGGAGGTGGCTGGGTGATGGACATCAAGGAGGGTATGTGCTGTGGTGAGTGCTGCGAATTGTGTAGGACTGATGAATCACAGACCTGTTCCCCTGAAATAAATAATACATTATATGTCAATAATAATAATAATTAAAAAAAAACCCACACATCTTTACCTGTTTCTTCATCCATGAGATGGGGAATATTTTGACAAAACAATTACCGGGTGAGGTATAAATTAATATGCAACTGCTTTCAGTGTGCTTGCATGGACATCCTTCGCTAAAACTTTTTTGTGTTTCTCGGTAATATTCACTAAGCAGAAGTTTCCAAAATGATCCATCATTTTCTGGATCGATGCCTTTAATCCTGCTACCAATCTAATCAGCTTCAAATTTCAGAAGATCATTGTATACCTTTTGAATATAAATGCTTTCATTTTATTTACTCCTACAATTCAGTTTAAAATACTCTTTTTGCTACTTAGAGACACCTTTAAGTCCAGATTGCTTTTACATTAAAAACGCTTCACCTTAACAAGCTGTCTCCAGAAACACTCCCAGTCAGAAGAAGCCAGTCACCTCAGGGGATGAGCACTGAGAAGGAGCAGAAGATGGGTGGAGGGAAGGAATTCTCAGAAGCATCTAAGGATAAGGGACTGAGGGAAAAACAAACAAACAAAACTACTTTCATTATTTATACCCTCCACACTTAGATGTTGAAGGAGTTACTTCAACTGAAAGGTCTGGGACAGGATTAATGGCACTAGAGTTTTCTGATATATCTAATTAAACAGTAGAAGCTAACAAAGAATGCTATATATCGTCATTTTTGCTTTCCCAGCAAGTGCCTGCCTCTATGTTTAAAAAAAAAAAAAAATAGCTTTAATCAGTATAATTGACCTTTGACGGGATTAATAGGCTACCAGGCACGATTTCTCACAGTAGGCTGAAAAACTGCAGCTAACATGAGAGAAAATTACATAATCACTGAAACAGAAGACAAGCAAATAATTTATACATGAGTCAACTGAGATGGAGCAGCCCTGCCAGGATGTCCGCTCGCCTCTCCACGGCTGAGACACAACACACACGTTTTGGTGCCCCAGTGAGGTAATGTCTTATAACAAGACAATAGCCTTGAGTTTTCCCCCTTCGCAACACTGCTGAGGTCCAATGACTCATTTGTGATGGACCTCGTTAAAGCAACCACAGGGCTTGTAACAGGAAGAAGAGAGAGTTAAAAATCAACACAGTTCTTGTCAAAATGTTTGTATCCACAGGCTTGTAAAAGGTAGATTCAATTTGCTTCAGGCGTGAGTAATCCCTCCTCTATGTCCTTGAAGAAGCACTTTAAGAAATGCTAGAGTCACAGAACTATACATCCAGTGACACTGATTAAATGCTCTATTTGCTATATATTTTATTGAAGGTGGAGGTGGGGAGGCACATTAATATTGCTTGCTTGTACTGAGAGGAACAACACTGAGAAAGCTGGGTAAGGAATCCGGGAATGCCGTTTGCAAGCTCCTGGCATTTTCTGACAAACATCACTGGAATTCCTAATCTATATAACCTCAGTTTAACAGGCACCCACTTCCCCAATTACATTTCTTACTGTCACCAGTCCCCATGTTTGTCTACAAATGCAAGCATGCATACAGTTGGGGACTCTACAGATCTTGTCGGTTGGGACCTGCAACCTTGCCAATTGTTTCTGTGGCAATAAAAATGAGAATTTCCCAGCACAGGGGCTGATACACCTCAGGGAAGTGAGGAAGTTAGTGATGTGACAGTTGGTGTGGCCCAGTGGTTGGCCAACAGGCCAAAGGAATGAGAGCAGGAGCACCGTGTTCTCATCTCAACTTTGCCAATGGCTTGGAGGAAACTATTTATCTTTTCCAAGCTCGGGTGGTAGTGTAAAGGTATATGATGGAAAATAAACATGTCAGCTAGACACTGTTTATACATAATAACATTTATCCTTTCCTTGATTCAGTGGCATTTCATTATTGGTGATTGGGGACAAAAGCAATGCTTGTATTAAAGTTTTCACATTATGGAGTGAATGATAAAAAAAAAAAAACTCGGGTAACCAAAGCTAAAGACAGTGGTTCTTAAACTTTGCTGCATATATGAGTAGCCTGGGGACCTTTGAAAAAATTCCAGTACTCACCCCATATCCCAGACTAACTCAATCAGAATCTCTGGGAGTGTGACCCAGTTTCTAAACCTCCCCAGGTAATTCCAATGTGCGGCCACATCTGAGAACCAATGGTATGGGATTGTACAACAGTGCTTTGCTTCCCCTACTCCAGCTGGCCTTGCTCTTGAGGTTGCCTCAGAATTCCCTGAAGCTCTTGTCGAAACATAGATTGCTGGGACCCGCCTCCAGAGTTTCTGGCTTGGTCCGTCTGAACTGGCACTTCTAACAAGTTCCCAGTGATGCTGAGGCTGTCCAGGGACCAACTTTGAGGATCACTGCCTCAATCAAATGTTTTCAGCTGCATGAATAATTCTCTGCCTAGAAATGTTAACAGTAGCCTTTCTGAGGTATGGTTTTCAAACCACTGGCATCGCCAACCCCTGGCATGCCTGCTGAAAATGCAGATTCTCAGTCCCTACTCCAGAGAGACTATTTAAGAATCACTACAGATGGGGCCCCCTTTCTTTTCGACTATGTCTACACTTGTGATTATGCGCAAAAAAAGTCTGAGCACCTCTTCTTTACTTCTTCCAGTATGTGTTTGAAACAGTTCTCCCCTAATCACCAAAATGACTCCAGCATGAAAAGGCCACCTGGCCCTGACCTGAGAAGCAAAAGAGAGCGAATTCCCTGTGGTGCAGCTTCTTCACTGCATTATTCTATGGGGCAGGGGTCAAGGACACAAGTGCCATTTTCAGAATACAGTGGCTGAGAAACTGACTTTGTCATACAGAAAAGTCTCCAGTATACTGAGCACAAACTCTTTATCTTTCTTACTGCTGCAAACCCTTGAATGTAGGAGGAAAAAAAAAAAAAAAAACTTCCTTTCCAGAAAGTTCTCTGTAACAACCAATGATTTTTTTCGTTTATTTGTAATATCTGTTTTATATTTTTCTGGCTGTGTCCATCCCTATCTCTGTGTCCACTCCTGACTGTAAGTATTAGGAGGCTTACAAAAGGAGGGTATTTTCTTCCCCATTCCACCTTGCTAAGCCTCTCAGATTTAACTAATGAAAAATAAGGGAACTGGTCGATAGAATAGCTTAATTGTTTATCATTTAAAACTACTATGGTAACTTGTTTGAAGGATGGATGTTGGAACCATTCAAATATGGGATGATATCTCAAATCTGCCACTCACCAGCTGGTGGCCCTGGGGGAAATTATTTAACCAGTTCCTTGCCTATAAAATTGAGGTAATAATAATGCCTAATTCATGGAGTGATTGAAATGAACTAAAGTATATAAAGCATTTAGCACAGTGTCTTTAGCACATAGTAAGTGCTCAATAAATGTGAGGTTTTGTTTTTATTATGACATAATGGACACTCTATGAATGCTGAAGAGAGCATGGAATAAATGAATAAACAAATGACCAACCCAATTAACAACAGGAAAGGCTGTCCTTTAGGTCTGCCAAATTTCAGACTCAGACTATGTTATTGCTCGGGGCATCTACAATTTCAGAATGCCTGGGTAGACACCATGATTCAGTACAAAGTTCATTAAGAGAAGTGTTATGAAATTTATTTTTTATAGCTGGGTCAAGCCCAAGTTTAATCTCTGAAAGTTACTTTTGCCAAGACAAAGAAGAGGGACCTGGGCCTTATAAACGATGGAGCAGACAGCTAGCTAACACAGAATGACAACTAGCAGGGCTGGAGGCAAAGCCCCGAGGTTGACCCACTGGCTCAGTTCATGAGAAACTAAGGCAGGGCAATGCAAGAGGCCCATCGGATGGCCAGAAAGAACCCGGGGACTGAGCAGTATATGGGCAAGGAAGCTTGACAGGGGGAGCTGGATGGATCAGGAAACTTTTTAAAATTTTACTATGTCTTATGGATTTTCTCCTATTTATATTGATAAATATAATAAGCTATGCTCTCTATCTCATGGTACCAGCAACTCCAATTTACTTTATCAGTTGAACTCATAATAAAAACTCAGCAGTTAGCCTCTGTATTGTGGTTTATTATTCAGAGATACGCCAAAGACTCAACATCACAGTCCATTTCATCTTTTGGAGTCCTAATCTCCCACTTAAATTCAGAAAATACTTTATTTAAAGGAAATCCATTTTTAATGATAAGACTTTTATTCCCATCATTACGTTATTCCAACCTGATACTCAAAAGTAATACAGTAATGCACCATTAAGTTTCAACTATATTTACATGTATATATTAAGCCATAAGCATACAAGATCTTATACACATATGGTACACATAGATGTTGCCACCCCTATCAAAACATATCATCAAAGCATAGAGCATATCATAAAATAAGGCCCACTCACTTTCTGTTGCTATAGATATGGGGACTGTATGTTAAGGCTGAGTTAAATTTGGGGTTCGCTTTGGTGTAAGGAGTCTTAGATACAACCTACCTTCAGCCAGTCCCAGGCTAGAGAGTTCCTAAAGAACAGGTCAATTCTAAGATTCACTGAACTTTGCTCAGAGGGTTATACAACAGACCTGGCTTTTGAAGAGGCTGTTGTGACAAAAGGCCACCTCAAAGTCAGAGCGTCTCCTTGTGTTGGTTTTGAAAAAATGTAATTCCTTTAAGCCTAAATTAAATAAGAAAAATTATTTCATTAGTTCTGAATAGAGCCTAAATCCTTGGATTGGGGTAACATAGAGCCAGGTTTAGGATCTACCGTGGAAGGTAAATCCGTGGAAGCTCACTGGAAATGTCACAATTGACAGAAGAGACTTCAACTTACTGGAATAGGACCTACACATATAAGTGACGCATAAAAATGAATGGCATAAGAAAAACTGTAATAAAAATGGCAATAATAATTATTGAGAACCGAATAAATTCTAGATGCATATAGATATTTCACATAATTATCTTATTTGATGCTCTAACAGCCCCATGAAATAGGTATCATATTATATCTATTTTATAATTTAGGGAACTATGGCTTAGTGATACCAAGTAAGTTGCTCCAAGTCATGTGCAGAGCTCACATGTACACACACTTAGGCCTGTGACCTCCGGAGCTGAAGCCCTCAACCCTACTTGTCTGCCTCTCAATACAGAGCACCAAGCAGAGAATTCCTCAATGGTTTTAGATCTTAAATGGGAAGAATTGGCACATAGTCAAGAAGGAATACTACGGGGTGATCCCAAAGGGTGAGCTAAAACCCCAAAAGAAGACAGATCTTTTGGAATATTACTGGAAATCACACACACACACACACACACACACACACACACACACACACACCATTTTATTGATGGAATTTAAGATTAAAAGCATAAATCCTGTTAACACCAACCTTCAGCCACAGCTGGTCAGTCTGAAGGACTAATGGGATAAGTCTTTTAACAGAGAAGTGAGAAACCACCAAGGGAATAATATACCCTATGAGAAAAGTCTGCTGCCACATGAAAGCTTGGTTTAAAAGGATAATGGCATCAAGTTAGAGGGGTGCCTAATTCCCAGTCATTAGTGTATGCTACCCTTACTCCCTAAGCTCACGTCAGAGATCTGGGGATTGGAGATAGAAAAACATTGCCTCTTTAAAACCCCTCTGGCTTTCGAGAGCACAGGGCAGTCTGCTCTGAGATCCACATAACAGAGTATAGCATGAGTGAGAGGGAAAGAGATTTTCCCATCTGGGTGGGAAGGCCAGTGGAGACTCCGATGGGGGCTGCGTACCACCTGGCAAGGGGCCATGCCCCAGAGCATTAGGAGTGGGAAAAGACACATAAAGACACAAGAGAGGCAGCCTCAGCACATGGCAGCTGGGAAAACAGATCAAGTGAAAACCTAGACCAAGTGAACAAAAGACTTGCAAAATAGGCTGGAGAGCTGGTATGTTGAAAAGACTGAAGAGGAGAAGTAATTCCTGCCTTTCTCTTCATAGGGACACCCAATGGAATTGATGGTGGAAGGCAGAGCCAAGAAAAGACATTTTAATAGTTACTCATTTACCTTCAGGTCAGTAGGACCTTCAGAAGCTGACGTTGGTTATATTAGGTCTGCTTTTGGAAAGAAGAAAGAAAGGGACAAATTCATTCTTGGTCATTATTTTTGTTCTTGTTGGTGAGATGTTTTTGTTGGAGTAATGAGAAGAAAACATTAAATACACACAGAAGTTTTGAGCTGCTTTTTCACATTTGTACTATGTTCAAGTTTACCATGACTGTGGACAGGTGTGCCACAGTAGCTCCTGAATCCAGGAGTTACTAGATCAGTGATCCAAAAACTAGTGTCACTGACAGAAGAACTACTGTGGTTAATCTCTGCATAGTCTTGGTAAGCTTGAATGATGCTAGAAGACAAGGGTAAAAAAGAATCTATTTCAAGGTTCTAAAAAGAACAGCATATTTGAGAACAAATTTAATAAGATATTGTCATATAGTAGAAAAAGGACAAAACTAAATGCACAGAATATGGTTCAGAGTCATCGTTCACAAATAGCCTTGTTGTCTCTGTTTTGTCCTCCGTAGAAATGGAAATTTTTAAGATCATTAGCTCAGTCCCCGATTTGAGGGGATCCTCAACTGAGACAATGGTTTCTTGGGAAAAATGCTCTGAAAGCTGAAGCTCTTGAAGCTGTGATGCCCCACATTTCTTTCCGCAGTTTGTATAAAGGTACAGAAATAAAACTAACCCAATATGAAAATGACACGACTGGGTTAAAACTAAGGTGTTGAAGACTGACCGAATGAGGATGGATTAAACACTCCACTTGCATAAACAGAGGGACAAACCCTAATGAGATGGAATGTAACAGGCAGGTACTCTCATTAATACAAAACATTTTAACTGCACAGGTATAAAAAGTGAGGGAGGTATAGCCCCACCCATTTGACATGAAGTATTTGACATGAAGAAGCCTTGGAGGTTTCATATTATCATAAGGTGCGGAGGAGCCGCCAAGAAGCTACACTGATCCAAACATCACTCCGGCAGAATAGAGTAGGACTGTTACTTCTTTTCCACTGGAAATACACTTATTTGTACTACTGCAGCTCCCATGATGTAACTATTTGTAGCAGGTATTAGATACCCTAGGGGCTAATGGCCTTTTGAGGGCTGGCCTGGGATCATAATAACCATAATAATCATAATAACCATTGAACAGTATTTTTCAATAGAAAGGGGAAAAGTGTTCAATGTTCCAATCAGTCAGTTTACAAACATACTTTGGAACACAGCTCATTCACAAAGCGGCTGGGACGTAAGAGCCCAAGGATTGGGGGCTGGACTCACGGAGCCACCCCCTCCCGATGGTGAGCCTCCCATTTCACGGGAGGTGCTTGCTCTCTCTCTAAGATGATTTGGAACGATGGAAGTAAATTAACATATTGATTTCCCAGCACTCTGAAGGCCCTAAGCTGTACACATGCGGTCGTGTTTCAGATGATGGAATGCGAAATTAAATTAAAGGATGCATCTGTGCTCAGCCCCTAATTGCCAGCTTCGTGGATGTTTTTAAGGAGTACAGAGAGGGAAGGGAGAGAAATGAGAAGAGGGAGAAGCAAGGTGAGGACATGAGAGAGCCTGAAAAACACAGGCTGTAACAGAAGGAACGGGGAAGGGCATTTAGGAATTTCTACACACAGATTGAAGGCTCCCAGTGCCTGTTAAATAAATCTGCACAATTTAAAATGCAAGCAACAGCAGTCATCAATTGGTATCTTTGATAATACAGATAGAAGTTTTAGAAGCATTCCTCTGACAGCATTTCCAGTATCTAAAAATATTATGTCATTAGGGGAAACGAATAGCTAGGTTTGTTTCTGGAAATCCACACTTTCTTCAATATATCAGTTTTCAGACTTACACTTGATCCTAAACTCTCAGGTTAGCTTTAATGTTTCTAATTAATCTTAGGATGGCATCTGTTTAAAAAAACAAAAACAAAACCAAGAAACAGATCCTTAAATGAAAATGTTCAGTTCATCTGTGGCCTATTTCTGTGGTCAACCAGCTATCATCCGGCCAAACTAGATAAGCAACTCTTCATTTCATAAATACATGTGAGGTACTTAAGATACACATACTGCATGATTATTTCTAAACTTATATAATTAACCTCTCTTGGTACAAAAAGAAAAACAACGGCTCTTTGTTTTTTTCCGGTCTTCTGTGGAAAACGTGTATTCTGTGATACACTGATAGGGGTTGCTAGGAAAGAAATAGTTTTCTGTGGTCAAATCAATTTGAGAAACACTAGCAAAGAGCTTTCTTTACTGCAGGGCTTCTCAGAACCTTTAATAGGCTTATGTGCATGGAGGGGGAAGCGTCAGTATAACGTTTCCAAAACGGAGCGTTTGTTATTCTCTCCAGGGACTCGAGTGCACGGAGGAAACCCAGCGCAGGAAATGCTGCTCGTCTTCCTGACCCAGAACACACTCCTCTGTCCAAGCCCATTTTCAAAATCACATTTCCAAGATTCTCAAAACTAAGTGACGGTATAGCCATTGGCCTAATGACCTCGGCAGCCAGATGCCCAAGGCTTCATGCCAGAAACTGCTGCTCAGTTTCACGGTGACAAACCCCACAGAAACAGACGAATCTATAGCAATCTGGCTAAACTATACTTACCGTCACTTACACAGGTATCCAATTTAGTCCTACTCAGGTTTTTGTACATTTAAAGAAATGCTTACTTTCAGGATCGGAAATAAGATAACAAATTGACTATTTCCACGCTGAACACTACAGACAGGATACAGAACTATTCTCAGCTCGCAGTCAAAAACATGTAATCCAATAAATCCAATGGTTTCAGTGACAGTTCTTACTGGCATTTTAATTATTACACTGATAACCCAAGTATAAGATTAGATAGCATAATTCAAACAGAATTAAGTCATTCACTCATTAACCAACAAAGACACGACTGTTTATTACATGTTGAGCAAAGTTCCAGGCTCTGAGGGAAGGCATAAAAAATAAGAGCTTAACTCTGTTCTTGAGAAGCTTGTAATAAGGAGTGGGGTATAAGGACATAAACAATGAAAAGACAATTAAAAGACAGTACATGTTACAATAGATGTAAAGTGCACAGCAGTTTAGGAGCCCTGAGAAAAGAAAGAGGAGTGGAACAGAACCCACATGATTATATGATTTAGAGTGGAGGAGGGATCCCCCCGAAATTACGCCAGTAAGAGAACATATTCACTTACAGAACTGGCAAAAAATAAAACTATTGATTAACTGCTCCATGGGAACAGGAAAACAAGCAGTCTCACGTATCACGGATGGGAGTATAAACTTGTATAACCGCTTTAGAGGGTAATTTGGCAATATCTAGGAAAATTAAAAATAAGCACTCCTTCATCTAGCTATCCCATTATGAGGAATCTATTCTCTATGTAATTTCACACACATGAGCACGAGCAAAAAAAGATGCAGATTCAAGGATCGGTAACCTGTTAGTGTTTAGACTATAAAACAGACCAGAAACAACTTAAGCGTCCCTCTCAATAAGGACACTGGTAAATAAATCACGGTACATCCATTTATCATAATGCTCTACCACTGCTAATGAGAACACAGCAGACCTCCTCATACTACAGCAAGATCCCCAGTGGCTACGGTGGCCTACAGAGCAGACAAGAGCCAGTGCCCTCCGAATCTGACCTCACCCACACCCATGCTCCCCTCTCCCACTTCACTCCAGTCCCACTGGTCTTCTCACAGCTCCTCAAATGTACCAGGACCCTCCCACCTGGGCCTCTGCACGGACCTCCTTCTGCTTAGGACACCCTCCCGCCAGGTTTACCCACGAATTTACCCACTTCCTTCAAGTAAACAAGTCTCTTAATGAGGTGGACCCTGAGCACCCTATTTGAAATGGAAGCTCCTGCCCCCGCAATTCTTCCTTTTCTTTCTTTCCATAGTACTACTAGCTTCCGACACACTATATAGTTTATTAAGGTATTTACTGTCTCTCTCACTCCTTTAAATGGAAAATCCAATGGCAGGGGTGTTTATCAATTTTGTCCGCTTATGCAATCCAAGTGCCTAGCAAAGTGTGTAGAATATAGTAGTTTGTCAATAAATGTTTGTTAAATTTAATTGAACACACACACACACACACACACACACGTAAACCCACCCATACACATAACCATACACACTGAAACCACTACGGAAATATCTTCAAAATATAGTGTTTAGTGAAAAAGAACACTAAATATAGAAGTATGTACAGGGTGCCTCAATTTATGTAAAAAAAAATAAGGAAAAATATACCTATGTATAGGATAATTGAAAAGTCCATCAGAAATTTTATTTCCCTTTGAAGAAGACTGAGGAGTTGAGAATTAGAAGCGTAGGGAGTCTGGTTTCACAGTGTATACCCTTTTATACATTATTACCTCCTTCCTCCTCCCTTCCCTTCCTCTGCACAATACAATGCAGTAACCACTGATAGCTAATGAGCACTTGAAATGTTGCTGGTTCTCATGGCCATATATTGTCAGTGAAAAATACACACCAAATTTGGAAGGACTGCCCCCAAAACGGAATGGAAAATACCTCATCCACAATTTTGATACTGATTACATGTTGAAATGATAGTATTTTGGATACATTGGTGTAATAAGCTATACCACTGAAGTCATTTTCACCTGTTTCTTTGGGATTCTAAAAATGTGGCTACGATGAAATATACTATTATGAATGTGACTTGTCTTTGTAGCTCATATTGGATTTCTATTAGCTAGTGCAGCTCCTGCCCCAAAACAAATCAGATCGATAAATAGATACCCACCGCCCCCCAAAACCTCCCCCCCAACACACACACACACACACACATTAACAGGAGTCATAAGGAGGCTTAGAGTTAGACATAACAGACCTGGGAAAAAACCAGTTTTGTTTTTACTTAACTTTCCTGAGCCTTTTTGGATCATCAACACTGATCATCTACACTGCAGGATTAGAGTGGAAAATAAATGAGATCAATGGGATACAAGGGACTTGGTACACAAAAGCGTGCCACAAAATGATAGTGATGACATTTTTCCCCCAGAGCAAAGAGGTCACAAGGCTAGTATGAAACCATGAGCCCAACCACCCAGAAGTGGGGCAATACCATTTTTTTTGCATTGTTGTGCAGACTGTATTAACTTCAAGAATGGAAAAGAAAGGAAAGTCACCCAATAAAGATATGCATCCTTTGCAGAGAAACATAAGCCAGGAGACAAATGAAAAAACAAAAAGCTGAATTTTCCATGCAGGGCTGCTACCATACTTCTAGAAGTAGTTTCACAATGTTTGCCAAGTGCCAAATTGCTCATCAGTGAAAACTTTAATTGAGAGAAGGAAAGGAAATGCGATTCCATGGACAGGTGCAGGGTGGGTACCAACACCCTCCAAGACAGGAGGGCAGGGTCTGAACTGACCTCACCTCCAGACAGAGTCAGGTTGGGAATGTGAGGAGCAGCTCTATCCGGTGAGAGTTTGGAAGGGGAGCACACCAGCTGACCCTGCCGCTCTGGAAGCAAAGGAATTCAGAGAGAAGAAGGAGAGACCCGAACACCTGTTCAGTAAAGATCAAGTGGTGTATTTGAAGGAAATGCCTTGGTTCACAATCTCAAAGAGAAAAAGTGACACCGGATTTAAGGTGCCCAAGGACAGTGTGTCTTTCCCATTCCTGGTCAGTGCAGGAGGTTTTCAAATTGGGCCGGACTATCAGTCAAACCATAGCACCAAGGGGAAGAGTAAGGACCCCTTGAAAATAAAAAGCTTGTGTAATGTAGTGTAGCATTTATTTTAGTGGCTGAATTTATTTGAAAGGCTTTAGAAATAATTTTAGAGCTGCATTCAAAGAAACATTAAGAGGTCACTTAAATTTTTCAGTTACACTTTACTGCATTTTATGGCAGAAATTTTGCATTACGGTATTTGTGAATCTGTGGAAACAGGAAGGCCCCCTGGCTGTATGCCTCTCGAATGTCACAGGTTTACTGACTCAAAGACTACCAGAGAGGGGAAGGCTTTTCAGGAGACTGTGGCCCCCAAGACAAAGCAGCTCAGAGATCATAATTTCAGTTACCATATAATCAGGAAACCTGGATCAGCCATTCCCAAGCAGAGACGACAGAGGAGTGGCAGCGAGGGCACAGAGGGGCCAGTAAGAACCTGACGTGCCCAGTGCGTGGGGGGAGACATTTGCATTTTATTCTGGTTGCGGTGGGATGCTGCTGGAGGGTTTTCCATTTTTTAAAGATTATTCTAGGGGAGTTCTGGTAAAATGGTTGTAATGGGGCAGCACAATTTTGGGTCTTGCCAAATCCTCACATCAGAACGGACAGAGTAATGAACATCCAAGACAAAACCCAAGGGACAATATTTATACAAAATTAGGAAAGAAGGTAGCTGAGAAACCCCAGATTCCAAGCTGGTGACAAAGCACTGACAGGCGCTGTAACAGTGTCTGTGCCAGAGAAGCAGAGCTAAGCCTAAAGGTCTCTGACCAGTCGGAGAACAAGAAAACCCCCAAAGAGCCAACAGGCAGCTATTCACTACAGAGGACTGCAGTAGCAGTGGCTGAAGTCACCCAATCCAAAAGCCAGTGAGGGCAAGGGCAAGGCCTCAATGGTCTGGAACAGTCTCGCCCCTGTGAACTTCTGCATCCAATGCAGCCAGACCTCTCTGCCTGGACAGGACCCATACTGAGAAGAAATTTCTGGGGGTGAAATGCAAATTGGCTGGGACAGGAACAAATGCCGTGAAGGAAACAGAAGATCCAGAGAAGAGGGAGGCCTGCTTTCCAAAGCTGCACCCACAGTACCTCCCATTCTACATGTTCTCAATACACTGTGACCTTGACACCACTCCCATCAGGTAAGGAGGTCTTTATCCTCTGCCCCCTGGAATCTGGGCAGAATTTTGTGACAAACTTAATCAACAGGGTATGGCCAAAGTGACTCCAGGTGATTTCTGAGACCAAATCCTACAATGCCAAACACCGCCACCTTGCCCTCTAGAGACACGTCCTGTTGGAACCCAGCTGCCACACTATGAGAAAGCCCAAATTCACCCACAGGGAGAGGCCATGTGTGTGTCTACTAGTTGACAGCTGAGCCGAGGTCCCAGCCAACAACGAGCTGAGGTCTCGCACAGCTGAGTACACAAGCCATCTCTGCTGGGCTCCATCTGAATCCAGACCCACAGAATCCAGGAGTGTGGTAAGACAGCAGTTTTTACCACAGATTCCTGGGGTGTTTTGTTACTCACCAATAGTGACAGAGATGCGATGGTTTTAATCAAAATTTTTGATCTTCTGGGAAAAACTTATGAGGCATGTTTATTTCAAAAGTTTCCTTTATTTTTGATAAATCACAAAACAAATTCAATACTAGTGAAGGACTCCTCTTTCAAAAGGGTAGCTTAGTGGACTAGTGTAACATAATCAATTTTCCTTCCCTTTGGATGACACCTCTTGCTAGCAAATGCTTCCAAAGCGATGCCAGGGTGGTTTCTGTTATTTATTTATTTATTTATTTATTTATTTATTTATTTAACAGAGAGAGAGATCACAAGTAGGCAGAGAGGCAAGCAAAGAGAGAGGGGGAAGCAGTCTCCCCGCTGAGCAGAAAGCCCGATGCAGGGCTCCATCCCAGGACCCTGAGATCATGACCTGAGCCGAAGGCAGAGGCTTAACCCACTGAGCCACCCGGGTGCCCCGTTTTGTTTTGTTCTTTTCCCCTAAAAGAAGCAGCCAGGCTTATTCTGGTTTTTTTCTTCTTTTTTCTCTCTTTTTAAAATGTTGGGAAAAATGGGATCAAACCAGATGACCACCTAATTTACCATCCAATTGGGACAATTTTTCAAAACAGGTTACTGAGATAGAGTTCATAAACCATAAAACCTGTCCATATAATGTTTACAGTTCAATGATTATTTATTTTAAATTATAGTCACAAGATTCTGCAACCAATCACTACAACCTAATTTTAGAATGTTTTAATCCCTCCATAACCCTGGGCAATTTGCAAGTAAAGGGAGCACTAATAATAAGTGGGCAAAGACAGCAGGTATAAATCTGGCACTACTGAGGTCTGTCCAGGGCAAATCAGAGTGTATCATCGCCTGAAGCTGAGGGCACAGGTGTTAGGGCGAAATCCATACAACCTAATTCAAAACAGTAGCCTCCTTTAAAAAATGTGGTTTTAAAATCGATAATCAGAAATGGAATTCTCATTTCCTGCCAGGACCAGGGGATGAGTGTATAAATTAGTGGAACTGTTTTTGAAGACTGGCAGGATTGGATAAAGCTGAACACAGGCAGACATAACACATGTGCAGTTCGACTCCAAGCTGTGTATCCAACAGAAATGACTACTTGTCATTTGATTTCATTTACACCAACTTCAAAAACATGCAGCTGTCGCCTACAGTGGTGCAGATCAGGATAGTGGTTAATCCTGAACAGGAGTTAGTGACTGGAAAGGGCACACGGGAAGGAAATCTTGAGGGGCTGGTAGTACTCTGTTTTTTGATCTCGGTGCTGGTTACAAGGGTGTTCATTTCATAAATGTTCAGCAAGTTGTGAGTTTTTAATTGATATACTTTTCTATACAAATGTTCGACTTTAATAAAAAGCTTACTTTAAGAATGGATAGGTTTAGGTTTGCTAGAGGAGTATGAAGAAACTGGACTGAGACAGGATTTCCAAGCCCCATTAACAGTGAGCTATTTTAAAGTGAGTAATTAACAGCAGTTAGTGTTCACACTGTAACAAGGTGTTGATTTTCTTTCTTAACACCTTTCCCTTGAACTAGAGGCATGAAATTCCTAGGGAAGATAGAGGTGGGGAAAAGCAAAACGTCTTTCCCTTACAAAAGGAAATTTCTACGATGGGAAAAATCAATCACCACTTCGGAATAGTGGAGGCTTTTTTACTTGGAATTTTTAAGTGCTTTTGCTCACCAGGATAGTATTTTAGAATTGGAAGTACTATTCAAAAGAATTCCATCAATTTCTTTAAGGAAAATTAAGGAAGCAAAAGTCCAGAAACTGATAAAAGTTTTCCCAAATTACACAGCTAGTTAGTATTTAGATGAGTTCAGAACCCATGGCTGTTGACTCTTCAATCACTATTAACTATTAATAATGAGAGTCGGGGCACATGGGTGGTTCAGTGGGTTAAAGCCTCTGCCTTCGGCTCAGGTCATGATCCCAGGGTCCTGGGATGGAGCCCGACATTGGGCTCTCTGCTCAGGGGGGAGCCTGCTTCCCCCCAACCCCCGCCTGCCTCTCTGCCTCCATGTGATCTCTGTCAAATTAAAAATAATAATAATAATGAGAGTCACTCTGACAGCTTCCCACACAGCAGTCTCTGTAATAACGACATGGCTATGATCTCATATAATTTCTACAAGAGATAACAGGTATGGACTGTTGTCTCCATTTCACTGAGGGATAAGCTAGAGATGTTCAGGAAAGTTCACATGCTTTAACAAGGTTAAACATCAATTAAGTACAGGATCCAGAATTCTGATCAGTTCTCACTCTAGAGTCTAAGATTTAATCAAAGGATAATATGACTTCTTTGAATTAACAGTACTTGTCATGTTTCTAAGCTGAAGGGTAAATAAATAAATAGATGTGCTGTTTCTTGATCATTACGCTGTGGGGGAAGAGTGGGTAATTTATTTCTACGTTATAATCCAGCTACTCTCACTTATTCATATCTTAGATATCAATGATTAGATTAGATAAGATTCATATCTTACGTCCATCCCCTGGACCAATGCTATCTTCGGTAGCAGTAACACTTTCCTCTTGGCAGCCATCTATGAAGTGGCTATGCTTAGCTCTCTAGGAGTTATTCAACACCCAGGGAGATAACCTGGAAACATCACCTCTTTTAATGATACATCTTTATTTCCTTAGTAATGTTCTTGACAACATACAATAGGTAGTGTTAAAGATTCATGACTGACACATCAATTGTACAGTTTTCTTCTTAAGTATCCATGGAGATATAAGTTACTCTAAGTAGAGTCTAAGGAACGATTCATATCCTAAAATATGAACAAAACACTATTTTGAGTTCAATACAAATACAAGAAAAGTACATTCGGATAAGACATATTAGATTTGGTAAAAGATAGCTTGCTTTAACATTTGATTTTCCTCAGATTCTTTCCAAATATCTAATCTACAGAACTATGACACTTAGGAAGCACAGGTTCATTTTTTGTGCATTGTAAAGTGTATTTCTTTCCAATTCATCCACACTGCAGGACTAGCAAGGTTAATACAATAGTTGAAAAATGTATTTTCTTTCTATATAATTGTTGTGTTTTTAAACTTAGGATACACAAGAAAAGACGGAAGGAATGAAAGGAAAGATGCATGGCAGAAGCTCCCTGATTTAAGCTAATGTTCCCTCTAATTTATTTATTTATTTATTTATTTTTAAAAAGATTTTTATTTATTAATTTGACAGACAGAGATCACAAGTAGGCAGAGAGGCAGGCAGAGAGAGAGGAGGAAGCAGCCTCCCTGCTGAGCAGAGAGCCCGATGCGGGACTCGATCCGAGGACCCTGGGATCATGACCTGAGCCGAAGGCAGAGGCTTTAACCCACTGAGCCACCCAGGCGTCCCCCTCTAATTTATTTTTTAAGTAGATAATTATGTATCATAAGAAATAAAATACAAGGACTGAGTAGAAATGACCCTTTCATTAGAGTTTACCCCACAGATGAAAAATATAGGGCCTATTTTCCTTCACTCCCATGACAGACATCACTAATCAATCAGCTTTGCTTTCCCACCTAACATGATCTCAGAATCCTTCTCTGACCCCACAATCTTTCTCAATGCTAACATTTATCACTTCCCATGTGTAAGGCATGGTACCAACTGCTTTCTATGCCTTATCTCCTCTCATAGCCTCACAATATCCCCAGTGAGGTAGGTACCTACTATTAATCCCCTTTTAGAGAGGTCGATGCTGAGAATCAGCTGTTAAGTCATAGTGCTGGAAGGGGCTGAGCTGGCATGTAAAGCCAGGGTCATTTTACTTCTGTGTCTGTGCTCAAAATCACTATACTGTTGGAAAAATCTTCCAGCAACTGACAGGAGTTAGCGCATTATAGATCAGCTACTTTCCATCCAGCTTGTCTACGCAGACATTCCTTCTATCACATTGCTTACAGTAGTCACAGAAAAGAAGTGTTAATACTTTCAGAAAAAAACAAAAAACAAACAAACAAAATAACACAAAATCAACCAACCAACAAACTTTCCTCAAATCTACTCACTGATTTTAGCCTTGTTTTTCATTAAAGACCATGCAGAGCAAATTCGTGGGTTCCACATGGTAACACTACTGTTCTTCCAGCCTCCTCTCTACTATTTTCCTGCAACGTCTCCTCTTGACTAAGGTCAACACATTCTGTTCTTTTAGCCACTCTGCAAGCATTTCATGTCATTCTTCTCGGGCGGGGCTCCAGTTTCCCCACATTTCTCTGAAGCAAATGGAATGTTTCTAGTGAAGTCTAACCAGCCCAGCATAGGGGGGCTATCTCTACCTTGCATGTTCTGACTGTCTTTATTATCACATCTGAAGGCTGATTTTAATGCCTACTTCATATCTCTATTGACTTATGCTGACTATTTAATATCCTACTAAGTCAATATAGGCCTCAAACTCCAATGGCAGCAGTTAGATATAAGAAAAGGAAAGTAGAAGAAAGCTAAGTATAGGGGGAAGAAGAAGGGTTAGGAAATGGGACTATTTCTGATAGGAGAGGCTGCAAATCCCCGTATCAGAGTAGATACCAAAACGGGATTTCTTCTTCTCTAAATAGGATATGCTTAGAAGCAAAATCAGTAAAAGCAATCCAGCCCAAAATGTACTCTCCTACTTTGCCTGAAATCCCACCATTTAAAGGCTTATTGTGGTTAATAAGCAAAAACAAACAAACAAAAACCCAAACCAAAACAGAAACTCATCCTTAATACTGTGGGTTACCAGAAAATCATACATCTTGTGAGTTTTATTTTTTTTAAGATTATATTTTTATTTATTTATTTATTTATTTGACACAGAGAGAGAGAGATCACAAGTAGGCAGAGAGGCAGGCAGAGAGAGAGGGGGAAGCAGGCTCCCTGCCGATCAGAGAGCCTGATGTGGGGCTTGATCCCAGGACCCCGAGAACATGACCTGAGCAGAAGGCAGAGGCCTAACCCACTGAGCCACCCAGGTGCCCCTCACCTTGTGAGCTTTAAAAAGAAAGTAATTTGGTTCAGCAAATGATCTAAGTTTTGGTATTGAGATGATAACTTTTTGACTGGGACAAGAGTTGGGAAGAAGATGAACAAAACAGAATTTGGTGATGGGTGTTGCAAAGGAGAAACCAAAATCCATTCCGGAGGAGAGATATGATAACCATGTTTTGCAAAATAAAAATTAGGACTCATGGATGAATAGAGGTCAGAAGATTTGGAACTGGCACAGTAACCAAACCTGAGACACGTGGAGGCTATAAGACCTTCACTGATGGGCAGGCCTGGAAAACATGTCACTACATGAGCCAGGTGGTAACTAGCAGGCAGCAGGAGGGCTGTGGATAGTTTCAGATGCCAAGTTCACTCTCGTGGCTTTTCAACCCAGGGCCAGTAAAGCCACTGCTTTCTTCTCCCCCAAAACCCAAGCACAGATGTCATTTATCTCTAAATCACACATGGACATGGACCATGTTCTGTTTTTCTTAGCATCCCCCATGCCTCATGCAATGTCTAGAAATGAGAACTTCAGAATGAATGTTGCTGGAACAGTCTCCCCACCAAATGTCCAGCCTGCAAGGTGCCGCTGCTGGAAGGAGCGTGGTGAGGACCTTAGCTGGTGGCTCTCCAGGACATACTGACTCCCAGGGGTCCTCCTGGGGCTAGGAAGAGGGGAAGCCCACAGTCATGCATATGTTGGGCAGGGCCCCTTTTTCCTGGAACCATAGGTGCAAACTGCACCAGGTCTGACAAATGAGCTTTGGTTTTGCTAACGACCTCAAAAACATTTATTTAAAATAAGCCTGCTTCTTCAAGTATTTGACTTTCTTTTAAAACCTCCTAGTTAAAACTCTAAAGTCAAAGGCTCCAGGGTGGCTCAGTCAGTTAGGTGTCTGACTCTTGATTTTGTCTCAAGTAATGATGTCAAGGTCCTGGGATTGAGCCCCACATCAGAGTCCCTGCTCAGTGGAGATTCTGTTTCTCCCTCACCCCTGCCCCATGCCCTGCTCATGCTCACCCTCTTTCAAATAAATAAATAAAATCTTTCTTTTTTTTTTTTTAAATGAAGGGGGAATAACTGCAGCCAGTTTGAGTTGGGGTTTCCATAACTTTTTCCTTAAAAAGTTTGCACAAGGTGGAAGTCAGTCTGCTGCAATTTTATTTCTTCTGATTTATTCTATTAGAGCAACAGCATCAAATATAAACATCATACCCAGCCCTCAGATGGCCACCATGATTCTGACCTCTTAGTATTCACAGGCTGCTGTAATCCCATCCGTTAGGTTTGGGCTGATCTAGTGACTCTCTTCTAATAAACAGAAAGCAAGAGTGATGGGTTGTTAGTTCCAAGATTAAGTTACAGTGAGACTGTGGGCTTTTGTCTTGCTTGCCCTCTTTCACTCTCTCCATCTCTCTCTCTCTCTCTCTCTCTCTCTCAGCTCACTTGCTCTGAGGGAAACCAGCTGCCATGTTTGAGCTAGTGGAGAGACCCACGTGGGAAAAACTGATGTCTCCAACCAATAGCCGGCAAGGACCTGAGACCATCACATAAGTAAGCTTAGAAGCGGGGGGAGCCCTCCCCCAACCCAGCCTTGAGATGACTACCACTCAGGTCTAAATCTTGATCACAGCCTCATGAGACAGTGAGCCCAAGCACTGAGCTAAGCTGCACCAAGACTTCCATCTCACAGGAACTATAATATAATAAATATTTTCTGTTTTAAGCTGCTGTATTTTGGGGTAATTTATCATGCTGCAAAAAATAACTAATAGAAAGGAATTAACCCCAGATAGATTAACAATAAAATACTTTTCCTTTGCCTCTTTGTTATGTTTCCCATGACAACCCTCAATTTATAAAAAGTACTTTATAGGACATTAAAAATTCACTGTCAATATTTTCAAGTGCACAGCCTAATTCTCTTAAGTTGATACAATACTGTATTTGAGTAGTAAGATTCTTTAAGGGACTGACAGTTGAAATTCCATTCTAACACAGGCTAATCTATTCGACAAATACACTGCGCACCTGCTATGTTCCAAGTACAGGAAGATAAATAGGACAGGGGAGCCTGTTTCAAAGAGTTCAAGTCCATTCAGGACAGTAGAAATGCCCAAAAGATTTGGAAACAGATGAATCAAGAGGAGTACAGCAACTCACTGACTGTGTGACAGTGAACAAGCCATTTAATTTTCCAGTGCTTTCCCCCCTCATTTATAAAATGAGGAATAACAATAATAACAGCTGATTTATCAACTTACAAGATTACCAGAAGGGCCACAAAGTAAAGTGTGTATAAAAGCATTATAAAATTCCAAAATAAAATAAAGCTATTATTATTGCAATGTTTATTACCAAACTAAGGCGTACAGGTTGTACTACAGAAATAGCTAAGAATGATTCATAATTAATTTGCTATTTACTGGCATGTGACATTTCTTTTCTATTAGCCATTTAAATATGTCCTTAAATTTGAAATTTGCACTCCAAAGGTTGTTCAGTCTTCATTCCTTTCAAAACCATGCAATCTAAATTACACCTCCTCCGAATTTAAACCTCTCATCATTTCATTTTAATTTGCTTTCTGTGAGAAAATAATTATTGTAATGGCTTAAAGAAAAAATGAATGAAAATTACAAAGAACATGAAAACTCTAATCATTTTGGTCAATTAAAAACTGTTGTAAGCAAAAAAGTTTCTGTCCTATAAAAAAGAATTTTCTTTGATGTTAAATTTAAACAATGTTTAGAGCGACCATTTAGAATCAATGAAATGTTCTCATTACCTCTATTGCCTTTCTTCATTAACTTCCTGATACACTTCGTGATTTATTAGATCAACTTTAAAAGTGAAAAACAGTTAATTTTTCATATTTTCCCTGTGCCACTATACTTCGATTCATTATTCTAATCCAAATAGCCAGTCCATTAATAAAAATGTATAGGCAAGAATAATTGATTCCATTTTAGGGAAAGATATCAACAATAAACTGCTTTGGACTGAATAATCAATGGTTATTGAATTCTAGACCCCGAGCTAATATTTCTAGCTATACAGGTCCTGAGACTTGAGCTGTCCACTTTGATTTTAATGAACAAGGTCAAAATCATGAACTGAAAATACTATGACACTAATAAAATACTTTACTTCAGAAAAATTTTAGCCTCGAGGTATCACAGACTCTCAAGTATCTTTCTAGTAGCCCTATATATTAATACATACATCAAAGTTGAAGACAGATATGTCCCTTGGAATCCACTATTCTAGTTGTCTACAGTATGGTGTGAAATAAAATAAAATTAAACATTTATTAAGCTCCAACTATGGGCTAGCCTAAGTGGAGAGGGAATACAAAGATGAAGTACAAAGTGGATGAAGTAGATAAAATATAATTGAATAATTCAGAGAAGCTCAAATGAGGAATG